>NC_090445.1:256533590-259033590 GCF_031143425.1 Pleurodeles waltl
AAATTATTTGACACGTATATGCCCAGATACCTAATAGGAGTAGAGCATGAAGATATCACCCGAATATCCTTTGGTAAACTTATATATCTGCATTATATAAGAGAGCTTCTGACTTGGACTGATTGATTTTGCACCCTCCCAAGTCCAAAAAAGCCTTAATCTTAGAGAAAGTTCTATCGATGTTGTGTAAATCCACACAAAGATACAGAATCATATCATCGGCAAATAGTTTCAACTTGGGTGCTTGAGGAAACAGCAAATGTATATATTGATCCTGCTGAATTGCTGCTGCTAATGGCTCATTAAACAGCGCAAACAGGACCGGAGACAGTGGACAGCCCTGCTGTGTGCCCTGTGATATATGTACTAACCCTGCTATTTGAGCGTTTATTAAAATCCTAGCTTGGGCCCCCGCATATAACTTTCGTAAAATCTGAAAAAACTTCCCTGGGAAGCCGAACTTACCTAAAATCATAAACAATGCCTCCCACTGAACTAGATCAAATGCCTTCTCGGCATCAAACATTATGATTGCCGCTGGATGATGATTATGAGAACAGTAGTCGATTGCCTGAACCAGGAAATTAGTATTAGTGGACAGCAGCCTACCAGGTAGAAACCCACATTGATCTTCATGTATCAGTCCTTTTGCCTCCTGAGCCGTATGAACTGCAAGAATCTTAGTGAATAATTTATAGTCCTGATTCAGAAGGCTGATCTGGATATATGAGCCCAGGTTTTCCAGTGGTTTACCACTTCAGCCCTAGATAATGAGGAAGGGACCTCTGCTCCTTCTAAAATGTCATTAAGTAACTCAACTAGTATTTTAGCTATTTGGCCCTCTAGCACTTTATAGACTTCCACCGGAAGACCATCTTCTCCAGGGGCTTTTCTGTTGGAGGCCCCCGTATCGCCTCTACTACTTCAGCGAGACTAATAGGGGACGTTAATTTATTCTGTGCTTCTTGATCTAAGCCTGGCAGTACTACTAAATCTAAATACTGTTTGATTTGTAATGAGTTTGCTTGCATCGTTTCAGTGTATAGCTTTCTATAGTGCGAGAGGAATAATATTTCTATACCTTTGGGTTGACTAACCATTATACCATGCCCTTCATCTAAGATTTATCTTATCAAATTAGAATTCAATTTTCTTTTTACTGACCAGGCTAAGGGTCGACCTACGTGTTCGCTCTCTTTGTATTGCCTCTGAAAACTTGTGTGTCTATTAAGTATCTCCCGAGACACGTAAAAGCCCCTTAATTTAGCCTGAGCTCTTTCTAATATAGATTTTGTCCCTGGATTGGGTAATGTTTGGTTTCTTTTTAAAGCCTGCTCTAACTCCCATTGGAGTAGATTACTTTTCTCACGAGCTGTCTTTCCAAGGTGAGCCTTAAAAGAAATTGCCTTTCCTCGTATATAAGCTTTGGTGGCTCCCCAGATATTAAAAAGAGAGGCTGAGTCCTTATTCATCTCCAAGAACTTAGCAACCAATGTTTTGAGAGTTGCTGACCAGCCCTCCTCTGTTAAGAGAGATTTGTTCAAGCTCCATTGTGGGAGATTCAGCTGGTTTCCGGATTCCTTAATACTAACCTAAGGAACAGAGTGGTCGGAAAATGTATTAGCAAGTATCCCTGATCCCTGTTGCATCAGCGCAAATAAGATTAACATATAATCGATCCTTGATGCAGTATTGTACCTTTTAGAATAGCATGTAAGTTCTCTTGCCTGAGGATGATCGGCCCGCCACACATCTATGAATGCTAGATCCGAGATCAGTTCAAAAAGCATTTGGGAGGATCTGGGCCTATTCTGTATTTTATTCCTACACGATGTGTCCCATTGGACATTAGGATTGATATTAAAGTCACCGCCTATCATAAAGTAGACTGAAAATGAAGATAGATACGCATATAAATCCTGCATTGGTGCTATATCGTCCTCTATTGGACCATAAAAACAAAGTGAAACTCCTTATTTACCATTATAGTAGCAACTACTATCCATCTTTCCTGCGCATCTCTAAAAACTCCCTTTACCATTCCTGGGAATTATCTAGAAATCAAAATGGCCACACCCCGTACTGCGGCATTATCCAACGCAAAAAATAAATGGACAATAAACCCCAGGAGTTTAGGTAGTGTAGCGTTAGCCTTCAAATGGGTTTCCTGCTGAAGAAAGACTTGTACTTGGGATGTTACAAGCCAGTTAAGTATTGTTTGAAGTTTAACATTATTAGCCCCATTTAAATTACATGAAGCTATTTTTACCTGATTCCTTTACATTCCACCCAGCCATCTCCATGGTCAATCTGCATTTTTTAGCACGTTGCTGTCCTGTATCATATCCTTAAATAAGGGATGTAGTTGATCGACCTCCACCTGCATTTTTCCCCCAAGCTCAACCCTGTGCTCCCACCACACATCGTCATTGAGGGCCTTGCCCGTCTTGGCCCCTCCCTCCTTTGACTCCCTGGTGCCCCTCGTTCCTCCTTCCCCCAGCAAATCCCACCCAACCAGGCTTCACCCCACCTGTAACTCACCCCCCCAAACCCAAACGAGGAGCGCACTGGTATGGCACTTCTAGAGCCTAATCACAAGGAGCAACAAGGCGGCAAGGCAGATGAACCCAAGGAAAAAAACATATAACACAGCAATTCAAGTAAGCAAAGTATTTCCAAAGAAACAAGATAATATGTTCCCAATTTTCCCCCTTCTCTTTTTTCCCTTTTTCCTCTCTTCCCCACTCTCCCCCCCTCCCCTGCTTGGTCTTTTTCTTCATCTGCCTGCCATAAACCACATCATCCCTTTTTTAATAATTCTAAAACATTCTTTGCTTCCTGAACGCCCTGAAACACATGCACTTGTCCTTTATGAAACACTTTAGGTTTGGCTAATTGCACAATACCAGCTGGAGCCCCCAGTCTCTTAAACTCATCTATCAGTCCAACTAATTCTTGGCTCCGGTGGGCAGCTGCAATGGACATATCCGAGAACACACGAAAGCTGAAACTATCACCAGACATAAAGTTCTTCAATTTTATGGCTTAAGAAAGAATTTGTCCCTTAATCCTGTCGTCACCAAAATTTACTAATATTGTAAGTGGATACTTTGAATTTGCAGGACGCGTAAATGGTACCCTATGTGCTCTCATAATTGAGAGATCCACTTCAGTTTTTGCCTTCTTTGGAAGGATGCAGTTGTATATAAGATGAGAGCCTTAGTTACAAATGAAGCTTCCTCAGTGTCTTCAGGGACTCCCATGAACCTAAGATTCGAATGCCGGGATCTATTTCCCATCTCGTCCAACTTTAATTGAAGTTCTGCAAGTTCTGATTGTATCCGAGATACTGCCGACTCTGCTTGATTGTCAGCATCTTCTAAATCAGAGATTCTCTACTCCACTTGGGATACTCTTGTGGAGAGATGGATTAGGTGAGTATTCAATTGACTGAGCTGATCCTTAGTCTCCTTGCAAGCTTCCTCCTGAGATAGTTTTATAGCTCGAAGCTCCACTAGTATCTGCCCCATCCATTCCTCCATTAAGGAGATACCAGTTACCCTGCATACTGAGTTATCCCTAGTGTTAATGCTAGGAATAGGGGAGGGGGATCAAGGTAGTATACGAGCATTAGATGGTGTTGGATTGGATAAAGCCAAGCAGGAAGCTTCTAGTGAGGGATATGCAGTTATTCCGGAAAGTAAATCATTGCCCATTTCTCTTTCTTTGATCGGCAAGATTTCTTTCTCTTGCCCTGCCTCTTGCGCTTTATCTCTCTCCAATACCTTCAATACCACTTTAGCATTATTGCTAGTGGTAAAAAACAGGGGGTAGGCAGGTTTCTCCTTTTGTTGTAAGTTTACAACAGATACTGCAAGGGGGAGGTTACTAGATGCAGCTGAAATGGATGAGGAGGTATGCGGTTCCCTAATCTGTTTGCTCAATGTGGCAGAATAAGGTTGATGGAACAGTCCAGCGAGTTGCATGGATCGTAATGCTACTTGCTCAGAACCTTTTGGCAGACTGGCCTCCATAGATGCCGAAAGGGCTGGAGAGTGAGAGGGAGGTGATAAGTCCTGTGACAGGTCCTGTGTTTCTGTTGATTCCCTCAAAATGCCCCCCAGATCTCGTTGTTCAGAGCTATATCTTTGCCTTGCCATGCCGGGGGTCAAAATGTTAGTTTTAGGTCCTTTTGAATTTTTTCCCATTGTCCGTGCCTTTTAACCCATATCTCATGACATACGTTTCATTATAGAGTCGGATCAAAGGCGTTTACAGTGTGGGAAGATGAAGCAAGGAGAGACCAGAGGAGACAGGAAAAACTAGACAGAAAGTAAAAATCCAGAAAAGGGACGTGGACCGCTGCCATCGATCTCTTACGGTCGCACCCTTGACCCCACAGATGTGCCTATTGAGCTGATTCAATACTGCTACGACAAGCTGCTCGTGCTCCCTTTCCTCCTAGGCCATGCGGGTGCTGGATTTAGGTTCAGCATAGTCTCAAAAATGCAATGTTCCTTTTTAATCTTTCTTGGATGCTCCTGTGTTGGGTTAACAGTTGACTAGATATGTCTTTCTTCGTTTGTGGTATATTTGAATCGTTAACTATCAGTGATTGTTTTGTTCTGATTTACCATGTGGTGTCTCTATTGGTAGTGGTCTCCCAAACTTTTTGCAAAGCTAATTGCTCAGCTGGCTTTTTATCCCCTCAACATCCGCCATGT
The DNA here is from genome assembly GCF_031143425.1 of Pleurodeles waltl. Lineage (NCBI taxonomy): Eukaryota > Metazoa > Chordata > Amphibia > Caudata > Salamandridae > Pleurodeles > Pleurodeles waltl. The sequence goes on from NC_090445.1 coordinate 256,538,315, forward strand.
ATCATCTTCACCTTCTTTCCCAAAAAAAGTCTTGCCTTAAAAAGTTCCCTAATATAAGCTTCCACCTTTGTGGCTAACTTCATATAGTTCAACGGTCTTTTCCACAATAATGGTTGTTCCCCCTCATACTAATTCTGAAGATGTCGTCATCTCCTCCAATTCCCCCCCCAAAAAAAGACCTTCCCCCCTTCATCCCATTCCCTCCCGATCCCAAGCTGCACGCTGCCTCAATTACTTATCTTTTGGTCTTCTAGTCTTTTTCCTTTTTCCCTTTTTGCTTGCCTCAATATCATGTTCAGAGCCTCGGGGGGGGGAGGGTCACGTAAATGTAGCATCCAGGCGGAAGAGAACACCACCATCCTATCACATTACTGCAGCCTGTAGATTCAGGGCCCGACTGTTACCAGGAGCCACACCGCAAAGCTCGCGCATCAGTGCACTGTGCTCTGCTGACGCCTGCCATGAAGTACTTCACCGCCGGTGGGCTCGCCAGGTCCGTGTTGCCATGCTGCCGTGCCTGAGCTGCACTGCCTGTCAGCCGGGTCGCTCTCACAGTTTGCCGACCAGAAACAGCAACAGGGGGTGGAAAGAAGCCACCAAATCATCAGGACGACTGCGCAACCGCCATTGTGCTCCGCCGGCCATTTTGCTGCTCCGTGTGGCTCTGAATCACGGAGCATGACGGGAGCTCCATGTGACCCAGCGATGACATGGAACCAATAACGTAAACCTGGCACTTACCCGACTATACGTAGAGCTGGGGAATTGTGAGTTTGGCATGGCGAGGACACCACCAGTTTGTGTCACTGCTTCTCTTCCACCAAACTCTTAATGAAACTCAAAAGTTTTATAAGAGCCCGTTGTCGACTGCAGGGATTGCTGAATACCAGGTGTGCATAGTCTTGATTCCACTTTTCACTTTCAGCACTCTCCACTGTTTGCCTCATTCCATCACCGTTGCAAGTTTTTTTTTATCCTTGCTCTCTCCCTTTTTCAGTGTCTTTCTATCTGTTTCCCCGTCTCTCACTTTAAAGTTTTTTTCTCTGTTGTTCTGAGACAAGCTCCATTGATTAAATATAAATCCCTGTCTGCAAAAATTAGTGCCAGTTTCTACCAATAGCAACCACTGGCACTTTCACCTATGACATTCTACATCAGCAAGTCATTGGTCACACCAGTGTTAGGAACCAAGTTGATCAAATATGCCAGCGTGTAAGTCGAGTGCCACGCTAGCCAGCCCGTATCCTCAGAGAGGAAAATATTCAGATTACAACGGAGGACAGGTCCCTTTCCAATAGCTAGCCCAGTGCGCTAGAGGGTATACGGTCATATTAACTGAATGCCCAAGGGTTTGATAGAAATGGCTATTGGAAAATTGTAACAGCTTGTAAGCCCCAGGGATGAGGCAACTGGTAATAAAATGTTATAAGAATTTGTAGTAGGAGGCAATCTACAGGCCAAGACACTCCTCATGTTGCATGAGAGAGTCTGCGAGGTCGTCCAATATCAGGGTTGTGATCAAGTAACAGTAAAGCAGTTCTAGTGACCTCAGGCAGTGGAGCTCTGCTGCAGTCTGACATACTTTAACCACTTGTCAGGCGCAGAAAACAGAACATTAACCTTTTTTTAAAGTATTTTCATTCAATTGTGAGCCAGTTAAAGTGTTTATCTAGAAAATAAAGGGATATACACATCTTAGAAATATACAAATCAGTAAATTAAACAAACACAAAAAAAGTTGGGGATCTTATAAAACATATTTTCAATGGGCTTTTGCGCGAGGGCCACTTTGGTATTACATACGAGGTCACACACCTATTGGATGGGGTCACAGGATTCCTGTGCATCCCACTGCAGACAGATGTAGACAACAAAGCATCTGCCTGTAGGGGGAGCCCTACCCTCTCCTAAAAATGAATTTGTCTGCTTCCATTGAAGGGCGTCACAGTTTCACTGTCTACCCAGGGAGTTAAGGAGGCTTTATGAGGCCAGTGTTTCTTTACAGGCCATTACCAGTGCTTAATTTGTGCTTGCTGTTTCCGGTGCTGAGCACCGGCACTTATTTTTGAGGGCAGGGGCTTATTCTTCTACCTTAAGCATTTGCTGCGAGCAAAAGACACAGATGGGAAAGACGGAGGAAGAGAAAAACGAAAAAGCATCACAAAAGGAGAAAGCAGAAAGCTGAAAGCTGCAGGAGTGAGCTGAAGGGGCAGGGAGTGGCTTTATATGGATTGAAGAGGCCCAAGATGGCTTCAGGATTACATCACCTCAGTATTCTGTGTTCGCACATTTAATTGCAGCAACCACTTGTTTAAGAGGAGGGCTTTGGGCACCGGCACCTTTTTATTTACAAATTAAGCACTCATTACTCGAAGCGCTGGTTACAAGGGACCTATAACATTCTCACTTGGTGAGGACTAGGTGGATCGTATAACTGTACCTACTGTATGAAGAAAGTCTGACACCGGTACAATCCCTCGAATCGTCACCTATAAGGTGGCATGTCTTGATAAGGATCTAGCTAAGTAAGGATATACTGGGCTTTGGTCAACAGGGTGTTACTTTAACTATGCAGACAAAAGACATAGACGTCCGATTCCTCCCAATGGACGAAAGGTCACCTACACTCCAACGGGCTATAAACTAAACTACCCAAGATTGCATTCAATATAATGCTGCTTACTTCAAACAATGGATGATCACTCTCATCCTATTCAATTGACATTGCCCAATCACCATTATGTTTGTGGGGTCTGAGCTGTGCACGTCAACATAGAAAAAGAAATAGGTTGCAATACAAAATACTCCTATGTTTCAGAGGTTACTGGAGAATGAAATACTAATTAGTCCTTTCAAAATGGCTGTAAAGCCACAACTGCAAGTGGCCACGCACGTATGTCTGCCCATTTGTTTACATATTTGTAAAAAGGAGATAAAGATGGACAGGAGTATGTAGCCTGCCAAGGCATCCCCTTGCAGTAATATATATACAAATAATGACCGATTAAATAAGCAGATTACCACTTATGGTGCACTCAGAGTTTCCAAGAAGTGACAAGCAGAGCAAACAGGCACCACAGTGTTAGGGTCTGTTAGAAATGGGGTTTTTGGTTGGCAGTCAGGTTGCCCTCTGTCCAAGCAAGAACCCTCACTCTAGTCAGGGTAAGTCACACACAATCCAAAATCAGCCTGTGCTCACCCTCCGGTAGCTTGGCACGAGCAGTCAGGCTTAACTTAGAAGGCAATGTGTAAAGCATTTGTGCAATAAATCATACAACACCATAGCATAACACCACAAAAATACACCACACAGTGTTTAGAAAAATATATAATATTTATCTGGGTATCTTCAGGTCAAAACGATCCAAGTTGCAATACGAATTTGTAAAGATATCACTGAAAAGTGATATAAAGTGTCTTAAGTCTTTAGGAAATAAACAAAGTCTCTTTCAAACACAAAGTACCTGGTTTCTGGTGGAAAATCTCCTCAGAGGGCCACAGGAGAAGAGGTACGTGGAAAACTGGTGTGTGCGTCGATTTCTCCTCAGCACACACGGACTTGCGTCGTTATTTTCCACGCGGGGAGTCGTGCGTCATTTTCCGGCGCGCGGACAGTCTCTTACTGTGGTTTGCGGGGAGTACCAGATGTCCCGGGTCTGTGCGTGGATTTTCCTGCTTGTTTTTCGGCTGCGCGACGTTCTGCGGGGCTGCGCGTCGAAGTTTCGCTCTCACGGCAGGCGTCGCGTCGATTTCTCCTGGGAGTCGGGCGGCGTTGTCCTTGCGAGGCCGTGCGTCAAAGTTTCGATCTCACAGCAGGCGTCGCGTCGATTTCTCCCGGGAAGTCGGGCGGCGTTGTCCTTGCGAGGCCGTGCGTCAAAGTTTCGGTCGTCCCGAAGACGTCGCGTCGATCAGCGCCGGTGTGCGGCGTTTTTCTTGCCGCAGAACAAGCTGTGCGTCGAAAAGTTCGGCGCACGGAGCGTCCAAGAGGAAGAGAGAAGTCTTTTTGGTCCTGAGACTTCAGGGAACAGGAGGCAAGCTCTATCCAAGCCCTTGGAGAGCACTTTTACAGCCAGGCAAGAGTTCAGCAAGGCAGCAGGCCAACAGCAAGGCAGCAGTCCTTTGTAGAAAAGCAGACAGGTGAGTCCTTTGAGCAGCCAGGCAGTTCTTCTTGGCAGGATGTAGTTTCTGGTTTAGGTTTCTTCTCCAGCAAGTGTCTCATGAGGTATGGCAGAGACCCTGTTTTATACTAAGTTGTGCCTTTGAAGTGAGGGTGACTTCAAAGAGTGTCTAAGAAATGCACCAAGCCCCCTTTCAGTTCAATCCTGTCTGCCAGAGTCCCAGTAGGGGGTGTGGCAGTCCTTTGTGTGAGGGCAGGCCCTCCACCCTCCCAGCCCAGGAAGACCCATTCAAAATGCAGATGTATGCAAGTGAGGCTGAGTACCCTGTGTTTGGGGTGTGTCTGAGTGAATGCACAAGGAGCTGTCAACTAAACCTAGCCAGACGTGGATTGAAGGGCACAACAAGGTTTTAGTGCAAAGAAATGCTCACTTTCTAAAAGTGGCATTTCTAGAATAGCAATATTAAATCCGACTTCACCAGTCAGCAGGATTTTATATTACCATTCTGGCCATACTAAATATGACCTTCCTGCTCCTTTCAGATCAGCAGCTGCCACTTCAACAATGTATGAGAGCAGCCCCAATGTTAGCCTATGAAGGGAGCAGGCCTCACAGTAGTGTAAAAACGAATTTAGGAGTTTTACACTATCAGGACATATAACCACACAAGTACATGTCCTGCCTTTTACCCACACAGCACCCTGCTCTAGGGGTTACCTAGGGCACACAGGGGTGACTTATGTATAGAAAAAGGGGAGTTCTAGGCTTGGCAAGTACCTTTAAATGCCAAGTCGAAGTGGCAGTGAAACTGCACACACAGGCCTTGCAATGGCAGGCCTGAGACAAGATTAAGGGGCTACTGAGGTGGGTGGCACAACCAGTGCTGCAGGCCCACTAGTAGCATTTAATCTACCTGCCCTAGGCACATGTAGTGCACTCTACCAGGGACTTACAAGTAAATTAAATAGTCAATAATGGATAAACCAATCAGTAGTACAATTTACACAGAGAGCATATGCACTTTAGCACTGGTTAGCAGTGGTAAAGTGCCCAGAGGTCAAAAGCCAACAACAACAGGTCAGAAAAAATAGGAGGAAGGAGGCAAAAAGTTTGGGGATGTCCCTGTCAAAAAGCCAGGTCCAACATGACCCCCTACCAGCCTAAAGCCAGGGGAGAACAATCACTATCCTGATGTACTTCCCTGTTTGAGGCGACAGAACAAGGACCCAGGCCCACAACAGCAGGGGCATGCTCCAGTTCTTCGCCTTCCTGACTCCAATTGGATCCTTCTGTCCATACTCTCAGGGCCCACTATGCCAACCCATGGGGAACCTTTCTCCTTACCTGCGGATCCAATCTGTGCAGCACCTAACCTTACTTTGCTCACAGATGTATCCCAGGAGCAGGATAGTACCACCATGACCAACACAGTGGTGTTGCCCACTCTACCCCCGGGGTGTGACACTTGTCCCCTCCCCAGGGATAACTCTGTCCACCCGGACAGCAAGCCACAGTGAATACTGACAGCTGCCAGGGATGAGAGCCAGGCCCCAGGCCTCTCAAAGCTATCCAACCACTGTGGCTGTGGAGAGCGGGGGCGGTAGCCCCAGGTGCTGGGCACCCTTTAACCACTCTCCCTTCCACCAGGTCAGGGATGACAGCCTGAACCTGGTCCTCCCCTCTGGGGCTCTGTACCCTCCCTCCTGGAGCGGTACCCCCAGAGTCCAACATGGTCAGGGTGCTTACAGAAGTCGCCCTGTACCATTCCTCCACCAGTGCAGGGCTGTTAACCTGCAACTGGCCCTCCAACCTGGGGTCTGTACCTTCAGGTTGGACTAGGGCCCGGGGTGAGGCTTCCCTCCCCCTGCCCTCCCTTCTGGGATCCAGCACCCTCCAACTAGGAGTGGCCTCCTCAGAAGACAACATGGTAGGGGCACTGTTATCAGTAGCCCCTCCCTCCAGGTCCGGGGGGACACCCTAACCTGGTCTTCCAGCCCAGGGTCTGTACCCTCAGACTGGATCACTGCCTGGCAAACCAGGACTTTCTGGGAGGCACACCTACCCCCCCACCAGGTCAGAGTTTAACCTCTGCACCTGACCATTCAACTCAGAGTCACCACCCTGAAGTTGAACAATTGCCTGGCACTCCAGGACTTCCTGGAGGGCACACTGACCCTCCACCAGCTCAGAGTTTAACCTCTGAACTTGGCCATTCAACTCAGAGTCACCACCCTGAAGTTGAACAATTGCCTGGCGCACCAGGACTTTCTGGGAGGCACACCTACCTCCCACCAGGTCAGAGTTTAACCTCTGAGCCTGGTTCCCCAACCCAGGGTCACCACCCTGAGGTTGGGCAATTGCCTGGCACGCCAGGACTTTCTGGGGGGCACACCTACCCCCCACCAGGTCAGAGTTTAACCTCTGAACCTGGTCATCCAACCCGGAGTCAACACCCTGAGGTTGGACAATTGCCTGGCACAGCAGGACTTCTTGGGAGGCACACCTACCTCCCACCAGGTCAGAGTTTAACCTCTGAACCTGGGTATCCAACCCAGAGTCACCACCCTGAGGTTGGGCAACTGCCTGGCACACCAGGACTTTCTGGGAGGCACGCCTACCTCCCACCAGGTCAGAGGTTAACCTCTGAACCTGGTTCTCCAACCCAGGGTCACCACCCTGAGGTTGAACAATTGCCTGGCACGCCAGGACTTTCTGGGGGGCACACCTACCCCCCACCAGGTCAGAGTATAACCTCTGAACCAGGTTATCCAACCCAGAGTCAGCACCCTGAGGTTGGACAACTGCCTGGTACACCAGGATTTTCTGGGGGGCACACCTACCCCCCAACAGGTCAGAGTTTATCCCCAGAACCTGGTTAGCCAACCCAGAGTCACCACCCTGAGGTTGAACCATTGCCTGGCAGGCCAGGACTTCCAGGGAGGCACACCTACCTCCCACCAGGTCAGAGTTTAACCTCTGAGCCTGGTTCCCCAACCCAGGGTCACCACCCTGAGGTTGGGCAATTGCCTGGCACGCCAGGACTTTCTGGGGGGCACGCCTACCCCCCACCAGGTCAGAGTTTAACCTCTGAACCTGGTCATCCAACCCAGAGTCAACACCCTGAGGTTGGACAATTGCCTGGCACAGCAGGACTTCTTGGGAGGCACATCTACCTCCCACCAGGTCAGAGTTTAACCTCTGAACCTGGGTATCCAACCCAGAGTCACCACCCTGAGGTTGAATCTTTGCCTGCCATGCCAGGACTTCCTGGGGGGCACTCTCACCCCCCACAAGGGACACACCGTCCCCAAGGGCCACACAAGAGTCTGGTTGGCGCAGGTCTCCCGACCTCTGCCCATCCGGCAGAGTCTGGGTTTCTCCCAAACCAGAAACGGTTTCACCTGGGTCATTCCTGGGGGGCTCTGCTCTCAGAGCTGTCCCCTGACTCTCAAGGTCCTCCACTGGGGTCTGCAACCCCCTCTCAACTCTATGTCTGGACTTCTGCACCCCCTCACTAGGAGGGGTACTGCCAGACACCAGAACTGTTGGGATGCTGGCAACAGTCACCCCCCCAAGTTCTTCTGACACTGCGGGGCTTCCCTCAAAAGGTGGCCCTACGGTACAGGCTAGGCTTCCCTCCTGGTGTTCCCTCATGGAACCCTCTAGGACCTGGGACCTACCTGGGACACTACAATCCTTTCCCACCACACTCGGTTGCGAACCACCTAGACCACTCCCTTCAGGAGCACCCCCAAATGCCTCTTCAGACTCTCTGGTACTCACCCAGAAGTCTGCCTCCATTGTAAGTTCCCTGGGGTCAGAGAACTCACTCTCCACCTGGTGTTGGCGTAGCTCTGGAAAATAAGGACCAGACATATGCTCTCCAGCAATTACATCACTCTGCCCTTCACATGTATTAACCACAGTACCCTTCATCCAACCACCCAGTAACTCAACCTTGGAAAAGCACTCTACCTCACCCTCCTGAGACTGGTGAGACAGTATCTGTCTGTCCATGACACTCAACCCATACTCTTCTGGGATGTCTCTACACTCTATATCCAGGACGTCCACCAGGGGGGAACCCTTTTCTCTGTCACTCTCTGCTAGAGTCAGTAAAGTGTCCCTCCCCCCAGTAGGAATATGACTCCCTGTGCCAGTTCCCCAATCCTTCTCAGGGACCCTGTGCATAACGGGAGCTACCTCATACCCTTGAACCGCCTGGGGTGTGTCAACTCCCTTCTTCAAGTTGGGCACCACATCTCTGGGCTTGTGCCCTTCTTCAGAAGTACTAGATGCAAGATTTTTGCTGCCACCATCTGAACTGGACTCAGCCCTTCCGGCCTCCATTTTCAGCTCTTTACAGCTCAGCTCTTGAGCTGCAATCTTTTCTTCTTCCAGGGCTAAGAGTCTTTTGGCCTCAACCTCTGCAAGATACTCCTCTAATTGTTGCTCCTGTCGCCTTTGACTTTGGAGCCATTCATCTATTTCTGGGTCACTGTCCTCACCTGAGTAGTCTTCCTCCTCATGTGAGCAGTCTTCCTCCTCATGTGCGTAGTCCTCCTCCTCATCTGAGGGGTACTTAGTCATTTGGTTTCTTGCTGCCTCTCTCTCTGCCCATCTTTCCTCACCCCAGACTATGTAGTTATGTAGCATCTCCACCTTAGTAGATCTCCTTGCTACAGGAAGGCCCCATTTTCTGCAAAGCTTCCTTAGGTCAGCCTTAGTGAGGTGGTCAGTACGAACAAAGAATGAGTAGGTACACAATCCCATTCTGATAAGATCTTATCAGCAAAAAACAAAATCCAAAGTCCAAAATATCAATAGTATATCCAGGAGGACATCAGAGAACCAAAAGCCAAAAAAAGATGAAAAATCAAGTTGACCTTCAACTGTGGGTAGGTAGTGAAATACTTAGCTATTGTATGTCACTGCACACACACAAGTCCTATCCTCACCGCTGATCACCAATGTTAGAAATGGGGTTTTTGGTTGGCAGTCAGGTTGCCCTCTGTCCAAGCAAGAACCCTCACTCTAGTCAGGGTAAGTCACACACAATCCAAAATCAGCCTGTGCTCACCCTCCGGTAGCTTGGCACGAGCAGTCAGGCTTAACTTAGAAGGCAATGTGTAAAGCATTTGTGCAATAAATCATACAACACCATAGCATAACACCACAAAAATACACCACACAGTGTTTAGAAAAATATATAATATTTATCTGGGTATCTTCAGGTCAAAACGATCCAAGTTGCAATACTAATTTGTAAAGATATCACTGAAAAGTGATATAAAGTGTCCTAAGTCTTTAGAAAATAAACAAAGTCTCTTTCAAACACAAAGTACCTGGTTTCTGGTGGAAAATCTCCTCAGAGGGCCACAGGAGAGGAGGTACGTGGAAAACTGGTGTGTGCGTTGATTTCTCCTCAGCACACACGGACTTGCGTTGGTTTTTTCCACGCGGGGAGTCTCTTACTGTGGTTTGCGGGGAGTACCAGATGTCCCGGGTCTGTGCGTGGATTTTCCTGCTTGTTTTCTGGCTGCGCGTCGTTCTGCGGGGCTGCGCGTCGAAGTTTCGATCTCACGGCAGGCGTTGCGTCGATTTCTCCTGCGGAGTCGGGCGGCGTTGTCCTTGCGAGGCAGTGCGTCAAAGTTTTGATCTCACAGCAGGCGTCGCGTCGATTTCTCCTGGGAGTCGGGCGGCGTTGTCCTTGTGAGGCCGTGCGTCAAAGTTTCGATCTCACGGCAGGCGTCGCGTCGATTTCTCCTGCGGAGTCAGGCGGCGTCCTTGCGAGGCCGTGCGTCAAAGTTTCGGTCATCCCGAAGACGTTGCGTCGATCAGCGTCGGTGTGCGGCGTTTTTCTTGCCGCGGAACAAGCTGTGCGTCGAAAAGTTCGGCGCACGGAGCGTCCAAGAGGAAGAGAGAAGTCTTTTTGGTCCCGAGACTTCAGGGAACAGGAGGCAAGCTCTATCCAAGCCCTTGGAGAGCACTTTTACAGCCAGGCAAGAGTTCAGCAAGGCAGCAGGCCAACAGCAAGGCAGCAGTCCTTTGTAGAAAAGCAGACAGGTGAGTCCTTTGAGCCGCCAGGCAGTTCTTCTTGGCAGGATGTAGTTTCTGGTTTAGGTTTCTTCTCCAGCAAGTGTCTCATGAGGTAGGGCAGAGGCCCTGTTTTATACTAAGTTGTGCCATTGAAGTGGGGGTGACTTCAAAGAGTGTCTAAGAAATGCACCAAGCCCCCTTTCAGTTCAATCCTGTCTGCCAGAGTCCCAGTAGGGGGTCGGCACTCCTTTGTGTGAGGGTAGGCCCTCCACCCTCCCAGCCCAGGAAGACCCATTCAAAATGCAGATGTATGCAAGTGAGGCTGAGTACCCTGTGTTTGGGGTGTGTCTGAGTGAATGCACAAGGAGCTGTCAACTAAACCTAGCCAAACGTGGATTGAAGGGCACAACAAGGTTTTAGTGCAAAGAAATGCTCACTTTCTAAAAGTGGCATTTCTAGAATAGCAATATTAAATCCGACTTCACCAGTCAGCAGGATTTTATATTACCATTCTGGCCATACTAAATATGACCTTCCTGCTCCTTTCAGATCAGCAGCTGCCACTTCAAAAATGTATGAGAGCAGCCCCAATGTTAGCCTATGAAGGGAGCAGGCCTCACAGTAGTGTAAAAACGAATTTAGGAGTTTTACACTACCAGGACATATAACCACACAAGTACATGTCCTGCCTTTTACCCACACAGCACCCTGCTCTAGGGGTTACCTAGGGCACACATTAGGGGTGACTTATGTATAGAAAAAGGGGAGTTCTAGGCTTGGCAAGTACCTTTAAATGCCAAGTCGAAGTGGCAGTGAAACTGCACACACAGGCCTTGCAATGGCAGGCCTGAGACAAGGTTAAGGGGCTACTGAGGTGGGTGGCACAACCAGTGCTGCAGGCCCACTAGTAGCATTTAATCTACCTGCCCTAGGCAAATGTAGTGCACTCTACCAGGGACTTACAAGTAAATTAAATAGTCAATCATGGATAAACCAATCAGTAGTACAATTTACACAGAGAGCATATGCACTTTAGCACTGGTTAGCAGTGGTAAAGTGCCCAGAGGTCAAAAGCCAACAACAACAGGTCAGAAAAAATAGGAGGAAGGAGGCAAAAAGTTTGGGGATATCCCTGTCAAAAAGCCAGGTCCAACAGGGTCCCTGAGGAGGGATATAGTCATTACAGTAGTTATGGGCAGTTCTTGGGGGCACATCCTTTGAGACACATGGGTCGAGTAATGGCGGCCCAGCAGAGATTTCCCAAGGTCTGTGCTATAAACCTAGTGGCAGATTTATGGAAAATGGCGCTGCACCGAGTGGAGCGACAATTTACCTGTGCCCCTTAGCACCCCCCTATGCCACCATGTGTGCGCCGTATATAAAATACGGCACACCATGGCGCAGGGTAGGGGGCAATAGCGTCTTTATCATGACACTATTGATGTACTCTGCAGGAGTAGCGCCAGAATATTGGCGCTACTCCTGCAGAGTACATAGGGCCCCAATCTAAAGACTGGAAGCCCCCTTTTAACGCCTGCTCTTGAGCAGGCGTTAAAAGTGCCATAAAAAATGGGGCAAGGAAATCTCATAGATTTCCTTACACCATTTTTCCGGCTCCCCTAACGGGGGAACGCTCCCTTTGCATACATTATGCCTGGCGCAGGCATAATGTGGCGCAAAGGGTTACAAAGTGGCGCAATGCACCACCCTGTAAATAAGGCGTGGGATTTTGGCCTTGCTGGGCCACATTAACTTTAAAAAAAATTACATTAATGTGGGGCACTAGGGCATTATAAATATGCCCCCTAATGAGGGGACTTAAATCTACACTGTGTGGAAGAAAGCATGCCGAGTTGAGGTATGAAGGTGGCATTTAGTGCCACCAGGTGGAGGCGGAGAATGGTTCATAGCAGAGGAGTGACTCTAAAACAAGGAGTAATGAAGTAAAACTGAACAGCGGGGCTCGGGAGTTTTCGTTGAAAGATATAGGCACATATCTAGGAAAAAGTGGTGCATCAGCTACGATTTGCCACTTTTTGTGTGCTCCCCCCTACCGGCACCTAACAACCCCATGGTTGCACCGTATTTATAATAGGGGGCACCATGGCAGTCGTTAGCACAATACCATGAACATTTTTGATGCTATTGTGGGGCTTTGCTACACTAGCGTCAGAAATGTTGACGCTAGCGCAGCAAAGTTCAAGGAGGGACATAGGTTAATATAGGAGCGTCATTTTAACACGTGCTCTGAGCAGGCATTCAAAATTACACCAAAAATGGTGCAGTGAAATATTTTACATTTCACTGTGCTATTTTTGTAAGCCTCCTAGCTCTGAAATGCCCCCCTGGCGCAGGCATAATGGGGCACAAAGGGTAACAAAGTGGTGCAATGCATGCACTGCGCCACTTTGTAAATATGGAGCAGCAGAAAAGCCACTTTAGCGCTGCCTTTTAGTAAAAAAAATGACACTATGGCGGAGCTAAGGTGGGGTTAGGGGCTCTTAAATATGTCCCTTAGTGTCCTACATTGGCACTGCATAGAAAAGAAGGGTAAATATGCCCGGTAGCCTACATCTATTTGGAGTAATGATGCAATTCTAGAATGCATAGGACGTGCGCTCATTTCAGCTGGAGGAACAGGAAGGGCTGTTAGGTGCTTAGATTGTCCAGTGGGTTAAGAGTCCGCTGTTGAGGAAGTGTGTGTAGTTTGAAAGCCAGGGCTCGAACTGATATCAGCATGCAAAGTCCACAAATTAAACACCATTGTTCTGGACGCAATTAACAACTTTTATGGAGGTATCGTTGTGGTACGTATGTTACATCGCAGGCAAATTTTAACTATAAAGTATGAGAACAATAAGGGTTTAATCACAACTTTTCGTATTCTGTATTTACTATATTGTGTGAAAAAAGGGAGGAAAAAACAATCCTTAAACATTTGTGCAACCTCAAATGGACATTTCTTTCTTAAGGCATAAGGTGTTAGAAAAAGGCTTAAATCCAATTCCCATTCACACAATGGAGAACACGCGCTCTAAAGAATCTTTGCGCAGAGGTGGACAAAGACACATGTTTTTGGAACATAATCTCATATTTACCCCACAGGCTGGACCTTTAGGCCTGGAGGATGAATAACACTGTGTTTATTTTCATGACTAAATATTCCACGCGAATCTTATTGTCACAGCAGATGTTTAACGCCAATAATTAGGCAAGCAGAAAGAAATGGCAGAGGAAGTGAAATTTCCCTAGTAACGCACCTGATGGGCTTTAAGCCGGTAAGAAGTCTGTTTATGAGATGGTGAGCTATTTTAGGCTCTCACGTGGAAGCGTTGTTAATTACTAGCTCTTGTTGAGTTCCTACTAGCTCACTGCCACCCCCTTGCTAAGACACTGCCATTATACGCCCTGATGGATCCCAGGTCATGTAAGAACACTCCACCAGCATTAAACAACAGCTTGTTTCCACACAGCACCCTGCCCACAAGGTGTGCTTATGAGGTGACATGTAAGGAGAGCAGGTGAGAAAGAGTGGATTGTGGATGGGGTTAAAAGACAAATTGCCAGCACTGGTTGTCTTAAAGGTCAACGAAGGTATCTAGCTTTGAAGCATACAGCCATAAAAATTGATTTCCTAGCCTCATAAAATGACAGAAAATGAAGTAGTATATTGAATGTTGGCCCTTTGAGCTTGAGGCATAAGTCACATGGGCTTCCTGGGCACATCTGATTGGTCGTTCTTCTAAGTATGCAGTGGATGAGTCTATGAAGGAACTATGAATGCTTAACACATACCTTTTTGGGAAGACACCGTTGGTGCACTGGAGAAATTAGTCTGTAGTAGGGAATATTGAATTCCGAATATCGGCAGGAAGGAATATTGATGAAACGATATTGAGGAACAAAATCTTGAAAGGTAGATCCACAAAGGGAGGTAAGGGTTTACTATTCTTAACTCTACTTCTGCGTACCTTGAAGATACATATATCACTCAGGTACATATATGTGGAGTTAGGTGTGGAAAAAATATTGAAACTTACCTTTTGATGTTTAATCACACGATATTGTTGTAACGCTATTCTGTCCCATTGATATTTTCAGCCTACACCAGAAATTATGTTTATGAGTATTCTACCCTGCCTACTTAGGAAAGAGCTGCCATTCCGCTGTGTCAGTCCCTGTGTTCGACAGCTGTCTATGATAGCCGGGCATGTTGGAAAATAACGATCCAGTTCCCAAAGAACACTGTGTAAATATTTGTGTTTGGTCCCATATATCTAAACGTACGTTTAAGGGAGATTTCTGACATTCATGATATTCGCAAAGAATTACTGGAGTGCGCCCAGAAAACCATGCCAGGTGCAGATTTCCAAGAGTACTTTCATGCGAAAAACGTACAGAGGCAGAAATTCTACTGTGTAAATAATTCTGCTTCAGGAAATGTGATGCAAATCTTATTTAACTTTCTTTGTTTGTGTCTCCATAATGAAAATATAGTGATGCTTCATTACACTCCCAATTTGCTACCCGGAAGCACATTTAGTCAGACCTTTAACAAGAGAATATTTGCATTTGTTTCTGGGTGTCCCTGGAAAGGTAATGTGTACTGAACTGAGTTGCACTTAGATGTGGAAAATGTTTTGAGAATCAGACTCCTTGTCTTTACAGAAAAAGTCCACTGGATGTAAGGCCTGATACAGAGCGGGGTGGATGGATTACTTCGTTACAACGGTGATGGATATCCTTTTCTCCAAAACCTAAATCCCATTCTACACTATGAGATTTAGATTTCCGCAGATGGGATATCTGTCACCGTTGTGACGGAGTAACCCATCCGCCGAGTTCTAAATCAGGCCCTTAATGTATTTTTCACCTAATGAGAATAGGCATATGTACATCTTATGCCATAATTGTCATAACTGTAGAGTGAATACAATTTCTTCCTTAAATAACTGTCGCAATGCTTGTGTGTGTAGATTTCAACAGGGAAAATAAATCTTCCACTACACAAAACAATGTATTTATTTCTACATGTATATTTTACTCAGCATATCATTAAGGTATACTGTATGATCTAGGAAAACTGAATATTCATATGTCAGAGACGCTTTCAGAAGGCCACACGGCACACAAGGGCCACTGGGGTCAACTGTGGTGGCTGAGGCCTGTTCCTCCTGATGTCTAAGGCTGAATTACTATGGATCCCAAACAACTGGGCCAAGTACATCTTCTGCACTTCAGTCTCAGTGGTAGCTGTGGACAAGCAGTCAAAGGCTCCCTCTGGGGAGAAGTATAGATACAGGTGAGTGAACATGACTCATAATTCAAGGTGCACACAGTACTAACAATAAAGCTATGTCCAGTAAAATTCTTACTTTTAGAGGAAAAAGAAGTATTTTATTTCTAACTCTACACATTCAAAGGAATAATAACATTCATGAGCAACAGCACAATACCCTTGCTGTAGGGAGCCTAATAGTTCTCAAGTGAATCAAGGTCCCACCCTCTTCCTTATAATGTGGCCAGTGTTATTCCCCATTCACTGGTGGCCTCATCCAGGGAATGCTGACTATGTGGCAGTACTCAAAGGTTCTCCTTTGATTTGTTATGAACTAGCCGAAAGTTTCTATGGTGCTGCAGCACTGTCAGGAACGAGTCACCAAGGCTCCACATGAACAGTTCTAGTCTTACCTGCTCTGGCAGTATTGGAGTGTTCACTGGGGCAGTGAGTGCCCCCTCTGAGGGCTCTCACAAGACCTGATCCTGTCTGGTGAAGTTTAAGCTACTTGCGGTACAAGCAGCAGAACCTCACAGGTGCAGGCTCTCTCCCTCAAAGCAGCACAGCCAGCTTGTTCAAGTAATCAGAGCTGCTCCTGCTCCACAGAGACAAGGTAAGTGCCTCTTCCCCCCAGTCACTACTCCTGCTCAGCACTCCACATGTACCAGATGTGGGCCAAAAGTGAGTTAAGCACACAGTAGCAGAACTTTGAAATAGGTGAGTTAGCCTGTAGGCCTCAGTTGAGTGACACAGGGTAAAAAGGACCTGTTCACTACTTCGATCAGTATAAGGTATGCTGCCACCACTGAGTTTGTTCCGCTTACTGTTGGTGAAGGCAGTAGCCTTCCACCGCTATGAAGGTAGTGCTTTTGGCATTCTCCTGATCCAACAAGATCGCAATCCATGAGACAGGCCTAAGTAATGGCACTCATGCATTGCATGATCTTTGTTTACCTATGACCAAAAAATTCAGCATTATCGATCAAGATAACAGCACAGTTGGGCACTCAAGGCAGGAGTACGCATCTTTTACCATGCAGAGGAGTCTTCTATCCCAACAACATATAAATGCTGCTGCTGAAACTAGAGGTTTCTACTGGACATTTAAAATATACCGATTCCCTGAAGTTCACAGGTGGGGAAATGCTGCCAGCTGGCTGATTAAGCATGTAGTTCCAGGCCACTTATGAAATAAAATTAATAGTTATTTTTCAATGTTTATTTTTAGGTGTCCTTGTAGAACCTATTTAGGTGGCGTATATGCCACATCAGGGAAACTAACATGGGAATGGGGTGGGATAGACCAGAATGAAATGCTTAGACACAAAGTAGTTGTCACAGTGGTAAAGCTGCGTAACTGCCTTGCCTATTTGTTAGGAATAATAATTAGAAGGACCACTCTCCACCACACCAGAAACAAAACACTGTGTGCCATCCTGCAGTCCTGGCAGCAAGCACGAGGCATTCACAATTTGAAAAAATAGAGGCATGACACTAAACGACTGCATGTGTAAAATGTGCTACTCACCATCCATGGTCCTTAGCTCCCAGTGATGCCCAGGTAAAAGATCTGAGGTCTGATAGATTTTGGTAGGCTCTAGGGAGTCAGATACAAAGAAGCTGATGGGTTCTACGGACGCACACCAGAACAAATATGCACCCCGTGTGCAACATAGTATAATGGTCGCGAGGCCACTGCATGCGTTATTGACTTGACATCTAGTTCCAGAGCTACTCATTCCTCGCCTGCTTTGCCTTAATGTGAGATCAATAGAGCTGCTGCTTCCTTGCTGTGATTGTATTGTTCATTGGTACACAGAAGTCATGTTGTCCAATGGACGGTTCTATGGGAATATGCAGCAGGGTGTCATGGCTGTCCTAAGAGTATTTCAGAGGGCTTAGATTTTCAGGCGGAGGAGAACCGGTTGTTCTTCAGAGCTTTTCTGAACTTCGGGCGGCCGGATTCAGCATAACAAGGAAGCGGTAGCGAGTTTCGGCGTGATGAGCTTTGAATATGTAGGAATGGTCTCCCAAATTATTTACATTAACCAAATAGAATGTAGTGGAAAATTCCCATAGTAATAAACACTGAAGAAAACTCTCTTAACAAACAGATGGAGTGAGATCCCATGGAAATAAGATTTGAGAGCATCGTGATGGGAGCCATTTCTAAGCACTGTTGATGGATTAAGGATAGTTCTTGAGTAACACCGTACCACTCTGAATATTTGTATTTGTATTTCTTGAGCACAGGTTAGGGAAGCTCGTTTAGTCAGGTTGCAGCGAGTTGCAGAGCTGTGTGCACCAGCCTGCCTCCATGCTACTTGACGTTGAACCTGGCTTGTGCAATGAGACTTGCCTTGCGAAATCTCAGGTTATGGGAACGTATGTACATAGTGGATAGATTTGTAAACCCTTGGGCCTCAGACACTCCTTTGAAGTTATGAAACAGAATTTTGAATGTTCTCTCTCTACCACTGGAAGCCGGCGAGGTGCTCTCATTTGTCCAAGTCGCGGCAGCCTTTGGCGGCATCATTTTGAAAACTAAATTTCCATTTACACATCACCATAAACCAGTCCCAATAGTCCTGTTTAGTTGTAATCGGTGCGGAACTTGCCACACCCGATTTTCTCTCAGTAGTTGTGTTGTACGTCACTCTTTCCATGATTAAGAGATGCTTATGGAATTAAAAGCCTTTGTGTACCAGGCCTACAAATAAGAACTGAGTGTCATTTTTCTGTCAGAGGTATGCCTGAAGGGACTGGCGGCCTTTTGCCACTCCGCAGCCACCGAGTCACGCGGCCCATCACTGAGAGTGCAGGTGAAGTGCCTGACTTTCAAGGATGACATTCAGTGCCTAAGTGGTGCCACGTAACAAGGGCTTTTTATGTCTATGAAATCAAGCGGCAAAGGAGCGCTTTAAAGGCGTACATTATTTAGCAGTTATCCTGTCACCCTTCAGGAAAGTTACACGTCGCCTAAAGCAGGAAAAACGAATTGTCACCTCTGTGAAGAAAGAATGGACCAAAAAAGATGCGAAAGCAATGCTTTATAACTAAGGCATATTGTCCTCAACCAAGCCCTATCTATCAAGTCTGGCAGAGCACATCAACTTCCTGGGTTAATTCAGAAACGGCCTACGAAAAAAAAGGTTAGAGAGAAATAAAGACAAGAGGCGAATAAGAAGAACCCCTAACCCACCTTAGCCACCTTGCATTCCCATCTCTCTCTCAACTCTCCCTGCAGCCTGCACAAGAAGAGATAGGTGCTTAACCCTCTGGTAGCATGGCACAAAAGCAGTCAGGCTTAATTTAGAGGCAGTGTGCAAAGTATGTATGGAGCACAAAGACAGTAAGAAAGCAAACATACAAGAAAAAGCACACACCAAATTAGTGTAATAATTTATGTGACACCAAAACGATAAAAATTAAATCAGTAGAACCGGAGATGTACAGTTTTAAAGATTTAAGTGAAAATAGTACTTATAAGTATAAAGCACCAACTGTGATTACCTTTCACACTAGACCAAGACAAAGTCACAAGTTCAGGCCGACTGCGATGGAGCATAGGCCGGATACAGGGACTAAGTTAGGCTCACTAAACATGATACCTTAAATCCTGGTAGCGGAGGATTTGTTGAGCACCAGCTGTTCCAATTAGTTGTGGGCTGCGATGCGAGGTCCTGAGCTGAGGATGCATCATGCAGCAATGATTCCAGGGAGCTGAGGGGCTGTGATGAGAGGTCCTTTGTCAAAGATGTATTGTGCATTGCTGGGTTGTGATGCGAAGTCCAGTGTCGAGGAGGAATCACATAGTGGAGCTTACTAAGAGCTGTGCAGTCCTGCATCATGAATGAATTGCCCAGGGCCACTTCTAATGTGGAGCTGCGAGGAAATGTGTTGTGCTGCTTCTGTTCTACAAAGCACAGCTGGGCTAGCAGAGCACATTAAGGACAATTTCCAAGGGTCCAGGACTGGGCTGGCACCACTGGGTGAGGGAGCGAGACACAGCAGGCAGAGTCCAGGTGCTGGGTTTAAGGTGGTTGGAGCCTTTTGTGTCTTTGAGGCTCTGATCAGGAGGCCAGTCAACTAGCCTTTGGAATCACTCTGGTGGTCCTCGGTTCAAGAGGCAGATCCAGTCCTTCTTATACAGGCATTAGGCCAGCAGGGCAGCAGAGGTTCAGAGCAGCATAGTAGCAGTCCTTCTTGCAGCAGAGCAGCACATCAGTAATCCTGAGTCTTCCAGAAGTCCACAGATGTACTGAAGAGTTGGATCTGAGGGTCTAGTATTTATACATGCTGCCAGCTTTGAAGTAGGAGAAGGTTCTGGAGGTTTCCACCTCAAAGGTGTTTGGAATTTTCTGCGTCCCTGTCCTAGCCCCAGTATGTCTGGGGACTCAAAATACTAATGTGAAACACTTTGTGAGTGTGCTGAGGCAGAGCCTTTGTGATGTACCAGTGTGGTAGGTGGCAACTCTGCTCCCTTATCAAATCAAAGATGGCCCATCCTGCCAACACCAGTTCCTCATTTATCTCACTGCCTGGGAGTAATACAGACTACAGGCACCAAATGGTCAGGAAAACTCAAACTTTCTAAAAGTTGTATTTTCAAAATTGTGACTTCAAATCCAACTTTACTGTTAGAGTTTTGAACTACAATTCTTTAGAGACCAAACTAGACATTCTGCCTGCTTCCAATTGAATGTTATCTCTTATTAAAGGTAATAAGGTAACCCGATGTTATGCTATCATAGAAGTAGGACTTACACTAGTGAAAAACAAATTTAAGAAATTAAAAGTACATGTACAAACTATTAAATAGCTTGCACCTTGCCCTTTGGGCTGTTTAGGGCCTACCTTAGGAATTATGTATTAGAAGGGAGGGTTTAGACCTGGCAAAAGTATTTTTCTGCCAGGTTGAAATGTCAATTTAAAACTGCACACACAGGCAGTAACGGCAGGCCTTAGGCAAGCTTAAAAATGCTTCTTAAGTGGATGGTACAATCAGTGCTGCAGGACCACTAGTAGCATTTAATTTACAGGCTTAGGGAGCATATAGAACCAGTTTACTACAGACTTACAAGCAAATTAAATGTGCCAATGGGGTGTAAACCAATTTTACCATGTTTAAAGGATTCACAAGCACTTTAGCACTGGTTAGTAGTGGTAAAGTGTGCAGAGTTCTAGAGGCCAACAAAAACCGGTTCAGAAAACAGGAAGGTTAAGGCAAAAGGTTTAAGGATGGCCCTACAGAAGGGGCCAAGTCCATCAGAAACAATTATGGGTGACCGTGCCTATTTCTTTACACTCCCTACAACATTTCTCTGTCTGCGCCTCTGCATGGGGACACTGTGGGGCCGTATACTACTGAAGTAAAATGTTTGCGGCTGTTTCAGGACCCTGGGTATGGGTATTACCTCCATATGCATTTTACATTATGAAGAACCACTATTGAACAGCAAGGCACTGGCACATTTCTTCAATTTCTGATTCTCATTTGGTTTGAAACTGCCTCCGACTAAGGATACATTTGGTAGTAGAAGTTGGCAGATCCTAGCGATCTGAGTAAATTCCTCCGGAACGTTACTCATGCATTTTTCAAATGGAGTCAGTTTGTATGTATCTGCCTCTTTCATCAGGAGGAAAAGCACTCAAAGCTTAAATGGTGTGCATCTGAAACATCCTTTTTTCCTAACTTGTCATATTTCTTTCTTGATCCATTTGAAAGGCTTGATGGATCCTTTAAACAATTCTCCCACCTTTTTCCAGTGCCAGGTGCCATTTCCTATATGCCTTCCTATGTAGCCCTGGTCTGAATGCTGAGTTTCCAAACACTGGGGTGTAAGGTGGGGGAAAGATGTTGAGAATTAGTCTCTCGCCCGTATAGACCCAGACTTCTGATGTTTCTGTAGTCGCTGTAGTTGTGTATATTCACAGGTCTGTCTATGGGTTCCAACCAAGGGATTACCCAAAGTGGGACCCCCCACCAATGTGTGGTCAAGCAAGCACCAGGGTGTCTCCACTTTCTATCACTGCAACAGATACCACAAGTGGGAGGCCTGATAGTAGAGCAAGCTGTTGGGAATCCCAAGCCGCCCACCTTCTCCATATGCTGCCCTTTGGTACCATAGTTTTTGCCCATTGTCTCCCTCAATTGAGTTCATGCAGGTTGAATGCAGCTGCTTGAAAAATCTGTTATTTCCTCAGTGGAACTTGAAACACAAATACAGTTCTAGGCATGACAGCCATTTTAATCATTGCTATGCATCTTAATCAGGAGAGTCAGTGATTATGCTATCTTGCCCTGCACTTCTTAATCAAGCTGAGGAAGGGTACAGAACTAGCTATATACATCTTGGCTCTTGATATTGCTAGTTAAATCCCCAGATATTTTATGAAGGAAGTGCTATATTATTACTGTCGTTTAATCTTTGCCATGTCAACCCACCAGACCAACATTCCAAATGCTTCTTATTTTGCATATGAATCTTGAATTACACTACCACACTGCATTTCCTCAGCTCCTCAAGAAGGGGGTTCAGGAAATGGACTGGGTCTGATATGGATGCTAGTATACTGTCTGCAAAGAAGGGCAATTTAAACTTTTGAAGGTCTGGGTTACCTCCTGAGATGTCCCCACATTTTGAATGGTGTTTGCTTTCAGGTTTAAATAGAGCAAAATACAAAAGGGATGGGACACTGTTGTTTGATCTCCTGTATCAGGCCCACTTCCCTGACTCCTTCCCAATTAGTCTGATCAAGGCATATGTTGCCATCTAGCCTGATAGATTAATTTTTTAGAAGCCCGGGCCAATAGCACACTCCTCAAGAAATGCCATTCTACCCTGGTAAATGCTTTCTCAGCAACCACAGATAGGAGGAGAGAGTGCCTTCTCTGTTCATTCACAGCATACATGATATGGATACCTTATTCATGCTGTTATTTACCTGGCTTCTCGAGACAAAGCCCACCTTTTCTGAGCTTCAGTTGCAGCTTCCTGGGATCTAGTGTGGCCTTAGGTCGTTTAACAAAATGCAAGAATCTTGGTGAATATTTTAACATCCACATTAAACAAGAAAATAGGTTGGTATGAGCTGCGCGCTCCTTCTCAGACTTCAATATGATGCTGACCCTTGCCACCCTCATTGTAGGAGTCACCCTGCCTGATTCTGAAAAGAGTAAAAATAGTTGACTAGGAATTCTATTCGGTTTGACAACAAATGCATATAGAACATGGGCCAAAAGTTACTGAAATCCAAGGGTTTATGGGGCTGTAGGTCTTTTAGCCACTTGATAATGTCCTTCCTCGAGACTGGAACTTCTAACTGTTCTCTCTGTGTCATGGACAAGGCTTAATTCAGAGATTTAATTCAATATTTCCTCATTAGCCCTTTCTTTCAAGTAAAGCCTCTGACTGTAATGTAGGAAAACTTGATTCTTTCTCGATCCGTGTTGTAGCTAATGCAATCCTCCTCTTTAATGGCTGTTGTTAGAAACTGGGCTTATGGCAGAGGTATGCACCCTGTCCAAACAGGAACAACAATCCTAGTCAGGGTAAGTCAGTTACACAACATAAATTAACCTCTGCTCACCCTCTGGAAGCTTAGCACAGAGCAGGCAGGCTTAGTATAGGAAGCAATGTGTAAAGTATTTGTGCAACACTTTAACACAGTAAAACAGTGAAAACACCACACAAAAATAGTCTGCACCAGGTAAAAAATGTAGCTTAATTTAATGAACAAAACAGGATGAAAACAACAAAAAGTCCAGTAATTAAAAGTTGAGATATTAATTGTTAAAGATTATCTGCTTTAATAGTACTTAAAAGCTTAAAATGCACACTAGGGCTATCTGGTAGCGCTATACTGGGATAAATGCAAAGGTTCAGGCCAACCACGATGGAGTGCGGGCCAGCCTCAGGAACCAACCTTTCTACCAGTTATAGCCTCAGAAAACCCTTACAGACAGCATTTAGCCAATAGAAGATGGTGGCATATGGACCACTTTAAAACAACCTAAAACAAAAATAATCTATTACTCGGCCAGTGCTCTGATTTCCCAGGCTCATAAAAGTCAGTTTCTGCCACTCTGTCCTTAAATTTTTGTGCCACCCCATGTTTTTCAGGGTTTCCAGACCTGTCGCTTCATGACTCAGTGCCCAACCTTGGTAAATGATGCATGAGTATAGCGTGCCTCTCTACAAAATAGTATGTTCTCACAGCTGAAATTTGGACTAACAGAGGACAAATTTGCTAGTAGACAAAGAAAATGGAAGCAACATCTGAACAGTGCACACCTGTAGAACAAACCAGGGAGTCGAGAAACATGATTGAAACAAACACTGATTATTATTGCTACCTGTCGGAAAGCAAAGGTTAGTGCCACAGTACAACATGACATGTGCAAGCTCACTATTAGACTCTATATGCATGGTTTACTAACAGGAGTAACGTCCCTTCCCCTTGTATTGTTCGGGCAGGATGGTGATCGCCCATCGATAAAGGGAAGGACAGGCTCTACATTCAAATGGCAGTTGAGAACTGCTCATGAGCTCCTTCCACCTTTCTAGAAGATTACAGTTAGGCCAGGAGACCACATGACTCCAGAATGGTTGTGATCCTTCTGTTCTGGAGGAATTCTGTAAGGTCACTGGAGCAGATCAATCCAGAGGTCACCTAGTGCAATTAGATGGTTCTGTCCCTCTATCTTTGCACAGTTCCAAGTGAGTCCCAGCAGCTCCCTGTATTCTCCACGAATCCAGAGCCGTTCTTAAAACCTGTAACCCCTCTACTGAAGTCACCAGCAGACTTGAGTTCTCCTGGTCTACTCAATCACAGTCCAGAACAATAGAGTAATGCACAGATTCTGCTCCAGCACAGAGGGCAGACTAATCTTCCCCTCAGAGACACACCTTAGCTGGGGAAAATTTATCCAAAATGGTTAGGGAGAATGGTGTTTCTCCTATGAACATTGAAAGAGAATCTTAATCCCATTAAAGACCACAGAGGTTCCCATTATACATGTTTGAAGCCGTCAATCGCATCATAACTCACATGCTCTACAGGTCTCAAGTAGAATTTTGCTAAAGTATTGGCATTTGACCAATCTGTTGCCTTTAAAATCTCTAGAAGTAACACTCCAGACAGAAAACCTTACTAGCCCTGGCACACGCACCCATCTAGCTAACGTTGCTGTAGAGACTGCTCTGTAAAGTTTAACATAAGACAATAATAACTAACATACACCATGTGCTCTTTCCTCCAACATTCTGTTCTTAACATTCATTCAAGTTTGTCAAGGGGTCCTGCACCTGAGGGCTGCTCTGTTTCTGCCATCACAGCATGCCTATTGCCTGGATCCCCATTGTCATTGACACTCGGCCGCAACAAATTACAGGAAACAAATTAAGGTGACAAAACCTGTGCTACTGCCAATATAGACCCTGATCTTATTAACATTTTATTCAAGTTTGGTATAGAAAATCTAGGGCATAGGTCATGCCCAGTGGATAAGCCAGATCCAGAGACAGTGGAGAGCACTGCAAGATGGTAGGCAACATGGAACACTGTACGCAGCAGCTGAGTCCCTCAATAGGGAGCTCGGCTTATGAACCAAGCCAAGCTGCACCCAAAAAAATGCAAGCCAATGAACCATTGAGCGAACGAGGGAGTAGTCGGCCAGGCACCAAACCACCGCTGAATCCAAATTGGAGCATGGGAAACGGATGGATAAAGCCATGAGTCTGTAAATAGCCTAGTCGTAAGGCGTAAGGAGCACGGCTCACTGATCAAAACTGACATATATCGAGTAAGCCCCTTTGCACCCATGAAGTATATTTGTGCTCATTGCTGGCTATGAACTTTGCTTCTGAACAGGCGCAGGGAGGTCTATGAACTGAGGCATTGCTTGGGCTGCACAGACTGTGGGTGTGGTGCTTGCTTGACATACAGAGGAGGAGGACCACATTTGTTAAAAGAACTGAGAGGGGGTCTTGTGCTCTCTTTTTGACAATGAAGGAGAGGAAAGGGGGTCCCAAATGGGGGTCAAAGGACTAAACAACAAGACACTAGACAGACACCTGATAGACACCTGATCCACGGAAATATTTGCGGTGTCGAGTGAAGGGATGAAGAGGCTCTCAAGGGACATTTCATTGTATGCGTGTGGTGTGGGTAAAGCTCCCAGGTCCTCTGAAACCAGGGAAAATAACAATGTAAAGAGTCCTTTAACAATTTTGCAGCATAAAAACGTTGACAATCCAAACTTTTTGGTTATCCCCAACACTATTTCAGCATCTTGGGTAAGTACACCCTCAACTACAGAAAACAGCCACCTTACCCAGATGTCAGTGTCAATGGGGATTCAGGCAAAAGGCATGATGTGATGGCGAAAAAATAGCAGCCCTCAGGCGCGGGACACCTTGACAAACCTGTGGCATGCAAAATTCTCAAACAAAGGTCTACATCAGACAGCCCTAATACGGAAAAAAAGCCGCCAGGTGGAGAAGCAACATTAAAGACTGTACCTGATTATCCGATATTTTGTGTGAGCGGTTCCAACATGAAGGATCTACGGGTGCAACAAGTTTAACCAAACCTAATAATAGAGAGAAAAAGTCTGGGTTGCGCACAGGGTAATGGTGGCACTGCATCCCCTGTGCAGCAGAATGATTGAGAGATATTCATGATCTCAGGGATTACCTGCCCCACCCCCTCTGTATAAGAGCCTATATTGGTGAACTTTGGGGTTTACAAAGTAAAGGAACAGATATTATCTAGAGCTATTAAAGACAGAGTGTATCATACACTAGACACTTTTTCCTTTAGGGTATTTTCTGATATGTCATTTCAGTGGCAAGATGGTGGAAGGAGATGAAGAACTTGATTGAGCATTTTAAAATCCCATGGGGCATCCGCAGGAATTATGCAACATTCAAAATTAAAAGTGCTCTACAAGGGGCACGAACACATCCTGCTGACTGTTGAACAGGCGAAAGTACTGGTGAATCCAATCGAGCAAAAATGAGTGATTGTATCAAAAATGGGTGTCTTTGTAAATGTTTTATAGTGTGGAAAGTCCTCCAACTCCTAAGAAGCAGCAGCTCAGAGTCATCACATGCAATGCCAACGGCATCAACAATCCAAACAAGCTCTGGTCGTAATTAGCCATTTTGTCAGCCTGTATGGACCTATTCAAAACAAGCCTATTTTTTTATGGGAATTATATGATCTCTTACTCCCTCTTAGTGGATAAATTGTCATTGGTGGGGATTTTAACCTTATTCAAGACATCACTCAAGACTGTTCCCAACAAAATAAAATACAGAACAAGCCAAGGTCCGCCAGGGAATTGGCACTGATTAAGCATGATTTTGCATTGGTAGATCCATGGAGAATCAATCACCCTACACTGCGTGAATATACATGCTTTCCAAAAATGCTTTCATTCTGCATCCCGAATTAACTATCTCTTGATATCTCATAGTTTGACAAGAACAGGTTCAGGTATTCGGTCTAATCCATTCTGCCCCCTATGTTGATCTTAAGAAATTTAATACAAAGAAAGGGGAGATGCGCTGGACCTTAGATAGATCCTTGCTGACCAAAGAGGGATGGGGTTCAAATATACAGCAGATAGTAACGGAGTTCTTTCAAACAAACCAGGGTTCTACATCCAACTACGCAATCTGGGGGGCATGTAATGCTTGGGTACGGAGTGATTGCATTTGGTATATCGCAGGGCAAAATAAAGTGAGACATCAAGAGAAAGATATGCTCCAGCAGGAGTTAGATCTCGCCAGACAACAGGTTAAAAACTGCCCAATCCCATAGTAGATTTGCAAATGCAAACCAAGCACTTAAGCAATATTTCGTATCACATGAAATCATTAATCAAAAAGCATGCTTCCAGAGAGTCTACAGAGAAAGCAAATATGCAGGGTGCCTTCTGGCTTGGTTGGTGAAAAACAGCAAAACCAGGGGACCATACGTGCGCTATGAGACTACAAAAGAAGCATTCACAACCAATAATGAGCAAATAGGACATGTATTCCTGGCTCAATATTCTGATTTATATTCTCAAAGAAATTCCCCTGCACCTGATCAGACTAATGCATTCGTTAACTCAACAAGATTTTCATCCATAACTGGAGATCAACAGAAGAACATCATTGCCCCCATAACTCAAGCTGAGGTACTGAATACCATTAAAACCCTTCCTAATGCCAAGGCATGTGGCAGCGATCGCTTACCAGCTGAATTCTATAAGATTTTCGCTACTCAGCTGGTCTACCACTATCATTAAAATGTCCATTTTACCTGTATTCACATTTATCTTCTTGAACGTAATGATCATGGCAAAACAAGTTTTTTTAATGGAAATAGATCAAATGATATGGACGTTTCTCTGGCAAGGCACGAAACCACATACCAAGCTGACCAATCTTCAATTGTCAGTAGAGGATGGTGGGTGCAAGCTTCCACAAATGTGTAAAATCTATCAAGCCGCATGTTTAGACTGGTTAAATAGGATGGCCAGCCAGGAGGATGAATCAAACTGCTTTTATTTACAGTTGATGCTTCAGGAGATTGCACCTGTATTTCTTAAAATTCCCAAACTCCCCAAGAAATCCAGATGCAAACTCACCAATGCCCTGGCTAAAAACTGTACGCAAATACAAAAAAGTTATAATTTCCTTCTAACTCATCCGCTAATTCCCTTGAAAGACACCAGAATAGTTGATTTGAATCTACCAGCGAATATTGTCAGGAAACGGGCCAGTTTGGGGTACCACAAGCTGGAGAATTTCCTTCTTGCAGGGCAAATCAAAACATAGCAACAGACAACTTCAGGACATTTTAGTGTCCCGACAGATCTCAAATTCTCATACCTTCAGATTGCACAACATATGTCTGGGTAATGGGTAGTGGAACTTCTGACTATATCAATAAAGCCCACTTTGTCGAAAATCTTATAGGGCTGGGAAATTGGCACCAGAAACTGTATTCATATGCACATGACACCACTGCACCTCTAGCAGAAATGGGGTCTTTGGTTGACAGTCAGGTTACCCCCTGTTCAAGCAAGGACCCTCACTCTAGTCAGGTTAAAAGAGAATCACCCTCAGCTAACCCCTGCTTACCCCCTTGGTAGCTTGGCAGAGCAGTAGGCTTAACTTCAGAGCATTAGGTGTAAAGTATTTGTACCAACACACACAGTAACTTAATGAAAACAGTACAAAATGACACAACACCAGTTTAGAAAAATAGGAAATATTTATCTAAACAAAACAAGACCAAAACGACAAAAATCCGACATACACAAGTCAAGTTATGCATTTTTAAAGATTAAACTCAAAAATAGCGCTTAGAAACAAAAATGCTTCGATGAGATGTTAACACGGCGTCGTGACGGAGTCGTTTCCAACAAGCCGACACAAGCGGCGCCGGACACGGAGTCGTGTAGACCCCCAAGTACAGTACCTTTGGTGAAGAGTGAAAACAAGCCGATGCGCGAAGTCGGGGATTGTGGCGTCTGTGCGAAACGTTGAATCCGTGCACTTCAAGCGGCGTCGGTCACGACGTGGTGCGGCGACTTCCACGGAGTCGCGGACTTCAGCGGGGCTGCAGCGGTGTCGGGGCTGCAGCGGCGTCGGGCCTGCGAAGAGCGTCGCGTTCCAGCGAAGGTCACGTCGTCGGGTGCAGGTGGCGTGACCGGATTCAGCAGCGGCGTCGGTCCGGAGTCGTCCGAAGTCGATTTCCTTGGATTTCCACCAGCTTTCCTTTCAAGGGCCCAGGGACTAGATAGGGCACCACTTGTCAGAGCAGGAGTCTCTCCAGAGACTCCAGGTGCTGGCAGAGAGAAGTCTTTGCTGTCCCTGAGACTTCAAACAACAGGAGGCAAGCTCTAAATCAAGCCCTCGGAGATTTCTTCACAAGATGGAAGGCACACAAAGTCCAGTCTATGCCCTCTTACTCTGGCAGAAGCAGCACTACAGGAAAGCTCCACAAAGCACAGTCACAGGCAGGGCAGCACTTCTTCCTCAGCTATCAGCTCTTCTCCAGGCAGAGGTTCCTCTTGGTTCCAGAAGTGTTTCTAAAGTCTGTAGATTTGGGTGCCCTTCTTATACCCATTTTAGTCTTTGAAGTCACCTTTCTTCAAAGGGGACTCACATCTACTTGTGAAATCCTGCCTTGCCCAGGCAAGGCATCAGACACACAGCAGTGGGTTGGAGCCGGCATTGTCAGAGGCAGGCATAGTCCTTTCAGATGAGAGTGACCACTCCACCCCTCCCTCCTAGCAGAGATGGCTAATCAGGAAATGCAGGTTACACCCCAGCCCCCTTTGTGTCACTGTCTAGTGCGAGGTGAAAAACAACCCAACTGTCAAACTGACCCAGACAGGGAATCCACAAACAAGGCAGAGTCACAGAATGGTTTAAGCAAGAAAATGCTCACTTTCTAAAAGTGGCATTTTCAAACGCACAATCTTAAAATCAACTTTACTAAAAGATGTATTTTTTAATTGTGAGTTCAGGGACCCCAAACTCCACATGTCCATCTACTCTCTAGGGGAATCTACACTTTAATCATATTTAAAGGTAGCCCCCATATTATCCTATGAGAGAGACAGGCCTTGCAACAGTGAAAAACGAAATTGGCAGTATTTCACTGTCAGGACATATAAACCACATTACTATGGGGGTTATTCCAACTTTGGAGGAGGTGTTAATCCGTCCCAAAAGTGACGGTAAAGTGACGGATATACCACCAGCCGTATTACGAGTTCCATAGGATATACTGGACTCGTAATACGGCTGGTGGTAAATCCGTCACTTTTCCGTCACTTTTGGGACGGATTAACACCTCCTCCAAAGTTGGAATAACCCCCTATATGTCCTACCTTATACATACACTGCACCCTGCCTTTGAGGCTACCTAGGGCCTACCTTAGGGGTGCCTTACATGTAAGAAAAGGGAAGGTTTAGGCCTGGCAAGTGGGTACACTTGCCAAGTCGAATTTACAGTGTAAAAATACACACACAGACACTGCAGTGGCAGGTCTGAGACATGATTACAGAGCTACTTATGTGGGTGGCACAACCAGTGCTGCAGGCCCACTAGTAGCATTTGATTTACAGGCCCTGGCACCTCTAGTGCACCTTACTAGGGACTTACTAGTAAATCAAATATGCCAATCATGGATAAACCAATTATATACAATTTACACGGAGAGCATATGCACTTTAGCACTGGTTAGCAGTGGTAAAGTGCTCAGAGTTGAAAAGCCAACAGCAACAAGTCAGAAAAAAATAGGAGGCAGGAGGCAAAAAGACTGGGGATGACCCTGCATAAGCAAAAGTCCAACAGCACCAGAAACTGTATTCATATGCACATGACACCACTGCACCTCTAGCATCTGACTATTTCCCTGTACATCAAAGGAAAGCTTGACATGGCGGGTCAGGCCAGATTGAACTGTATGGCATATAAGGCCCTTCGGGAAGCCAATTTTAAGCATGTGGCCTTCTTCTCAAATTGGGATTTATATCATACGCCTCAACGCACACAGCAGATTTATCCAGCAGCATCGGCAAGAAGCTGCAGATGCAACCATCCTTGTGGAGTCAGGGCCCACATGTGCTATCTTTACCCCCAAACTATTAAGCTATTGGGAGAAAATGTTTATCTTTCTCAGTAATACATTTCAGGTACAGATTAAACCTGATTTACACAGAGCTTTAATTGGGATTTCTTCAGCAAACTGCCAACTTGAGCTGTGTGAGCAACAATTCTTTTTTATCACTTCTCTTGTAGCTAAATCACTGATTCTGCAAAGATGGAAGACTCCTAGTGCCCCTACCTACCAAGCCTGGATCACTTAGATGTGGCAGGTCCAGAGATTAGAAGAAGTGTATGCACAAAGGGTGGGGGCAAAGAGAGAAGCTTAAGGTATCTGGAGATATATAGGGGAAAGAGAGTTATCAAATGATGTATCATTAATGAATTAGCTGTATTTGGGTATGAATCCATGTAGTGACCATATCTTCATTTTTTAAATTCATTTTTATCTATTTTTAGAACAAGGATATAGGGATTTATGCCCAATAATGATTTTGTAAACCTGACTATCTATCAAAGGAAAAAAAAAGATTTGGGTAAATTGTCCATGGGCCACCATTCGGCTCTTTGCAGGTGCTTTATCAAGGTAGGATTAAACATATCTCCCTTCAAGGAGCCCTATATCACTGCAGAGGTAGACGCCTGATCCAAATCATCACCAGAACGTCCTGTGATTCCTTTGTGCCATTAAGGTCACTCTTTCTGATCATGTCGCTATTGGAAACCTTTCTCTATGCCCCGTCAAGGTGGCCTCTTTTTTTTGTGATGCTATGAGCACCGGACTCTATTGTAGCGCGCAGGCTACCAGGACTGTAGACGTGTTTTTGCACCTTCTCAATGTGCTTCCTCTTATAGGAAGCTGTATACTTTTTTTGGGATCACAGAGGTAGATGGGGACTCCCTGCTGGAAAATCAATAATAATTCCCCTCCGAGAGGTAATCCCTCTTCATTTTAGCAAGCTGGTGTACATTGCCTCTTTCATTTAGGACTTAAGTTCGTCTTTCAGAAATTCCCTAAAATAATCGCCCACTAAGTCAACCAGAGCTAAAACCTGGAGATTGATAGGCTCCATAGTAATAATAAAATAAGACAGGCTTGAGAATATAAGGTAGAGTTTTGAACCCCAAAGGAACACAAAATCCCAAAGGGACTCTGTGGGTTAATTAAGCAAAATATTTTCGCACCAACAAACCAACTGTATTATTAAAATTATCCCCACAATATTAGGTCTATAGTACCTTAGATGAGCTACTAGAGGGGAGCCAACTGTAAGTAAAGAGTGCTAATATTCAAAAGCAAGTTAACCATTGGATTTATTCTAGTGCGCTCTTTTCTGTACAGATTACAGCTGGTTGCTAAGTGATGCTCACCAGCAGAAAAAAAAACACTATGGAGTCTTTCGTATTAAGTTACCTGCCAATACTTGCTTGTGACGCGACGATGTCGGCAACAAAATCAAAAGTAATGGCGGACTCCTAGTCCTCTTTCCCTGATAATTGAAGGTGCGTGATTGTGGACCAACAGCTTTTGCTATCACATTCTCTGATCCCCAGATGTACACGCTATCGGCACAAAATCTAAAAGAGAAAGTCTTGCTTGCACTAAATGTGATGTGGAGAGCTTCTCTGACTGAAACACGGTCACGACCTCAGCAGGAAGCTGAATGGAGCGGAGATCTTTCTGTAAGGAAGTACATGGGCACAGACATGTTGGAAAGCAGAATATAAACTGGATTGAATAAATAAAGTGAGTGGGTAGTGGGAGACCTATAAAGCCACACTACCACGGCTCTAAAATATTAGTAATAATGATAGTAGAAGCATACATTTACCGTAAAAGATACTTTTGAAGCCCATCCATAAATTGGAAGGGCTGAGTATAAATGAAAACAAATCACATCAGAAGTTCTCCAGGAACTAGAAACACTAAAACCATAATAAATATATCACAAAGAAGAGAAACACAATGATATGAGAAGTACCTCTCTGTAGTGGAACATCCAATAAAAAGAGGATGATGACTTCACTGAACATTCTGATGCTTAATGATGTATTAATATTCTTTAAAGAGCTCAATGTTGGGGCAGCAATAAAAGATTGTTGCATAATGGTAGCCTCCAGCCTTGTAGTGAAATCACCAACCCCTGCACACATCACAAGACGTGTAAAATTAGGAAGAGATACATTCAATAGGTGCCTTAAGAGCCGCTCCTAAGTGCTTACCCTTGAATCTTCCTCGTTTATAGCACAAACTACAGCTTGACCCATGATCAGCGGACACACTTAATACCCCTCCCCCACCTCAACTAGCTCCACAGGCTCCCCATTCAGAAGAAATGCCAGTTCAAGATGCTGAACCACCCCTTAAAAGCCCTCCACAACCAAGGACCAGCATACATCAACCACTTACTGAACTTCCATCTTCCTTCTAGACACCTGTGCTCCGCCTCCCTCTGGCTTGCCCACACCCCCTGCATCTGCTACTGCAACAGTGGAAAATTATCTTTTCCCTACATCACTTCGAAGTCTTGGAACAACTTCCCTCTTCACATATGGACCTCATCCTCTCTGATGGGATTCAGAAAATGATTCAAGACCTGGTTGTTTAACTGAGTCCTAGCAGCAGTAGTCTCACAGGCTGGATGCCCTCCCGGGTGATTAGCCATGCTTTACAAATCAATATTGATTGATTGATGATATCATATTGCTCACTCGCTTATCAGTGGAAGAAGCGACAGCACTCCAGCCTTTACACTGGCTGTAATAATGTGAAGCTGGAAATAAATGTGAGATACATGTACAGTAAGAAAGCATATGTTTGGAAAAACATTTACTCTCACCTTCAAAACGTGTCTTTTACATTGCACAAAAAAAATATCTTGCTTCCCTTGCTAGGAGATTTTCGTCCAGTCATTACCCTTGACTTACCATTTGCTATCTTTGGCAATGTCCTTGCAATGCCCTATCACATGAGGCTGCAATGACAGCACTAGGGATGGAGCAATACAAAGCTTCATGATCACGTTTGCCTTTCAGTGGCCATGCAGCCCCTCCCCTTCGATATTTGAGATAAAATGCACGTCCAGATTGGATAGGGAGTATATCTAGTGCTACCCATTAACTCTTTACAGCTTCTAGTTAAAAAAGCTCCATTCCACCTGTGTTGCTTTCAGATAAAACATTGCAGCAGAGTAGCCTAGGATTCAAATGTCTTGGGCTGTGCAAGAAATAGGACAGTGGAGGATAAAGGGAGGCCTTAACAAGAAATCAGAGCATAAAAGAGGAAAACAGTAATACAGGCTGCTAGAAGGAAGGGGAGACTGAATAGATGAATGAAGAAAACAGGGATACACGAGGAAAGAAGGGAAGGGAAGTAGAAGACAAATTTGCCATATTTGGCGTGCTAAGCAAGGTTCATCATTTTCCCCGTTCAAATTTTTGGAAGTGGATTATTATTGCACGTATTAGTGATTTAAACCTTTGGTAGTATCACTTTCTGTAATGTCATCAGGTTCAAAGGTCATGTGACATGACTTCCTGTGATGTCATGGGGTAAAAACGGTGCATATCACTTCCACTCCCTCTGGAATTTTGGTGAATTGAAATCCATGTTAAAATGATCATTTTGTAGTTAAAAAGAAGCTTAAAGGCAAAATTCAAGATAAAGCCAAAGCAGATTCTTCTGTTTCTTTAAGGCACACACAGAGCATTTCTGCTCTATACTTATTATAGACGTGATAGAACTCCAAGAAAACAAAGAGTAGATGAGTGCTAGGCTGGGGCTTTGAACAATTTTCTAAAAATACATGTTATCGGTACTGCAACTCTAATATACAAGGACCAGTTCCCTAGAGAGAGCAGTGCTTTCCTTGTCCTTTCTCCTTCATGTTTTTAATATCGAGTAAATGATTTAAAAGTCTACTAAATTACCTCAGCACTTTCCCTTGCGGCTTGCTTCAGGGATTTGGACATTTTTCCTGAAGCAATAACTACTGCAACAAAGGGTTTTTTCTTCTGAATCTTTGCGGAAATTGTTGGCCTTCTCAGCAGTCCATTACAACAGCTACAGTCCGCGCAGTGTGCACATCCTCGCACTCCCTTAGGTGATATCTATGTAGATGAGTGATGATTTTCGTGTAGCTGTGTTAGAAATGGGGCTTATGTTTGGCTAGGGTAGGCACCTCAGCCAGGCAGGGACCACCACTCAAGTCAGAGCAAGAGAGGTACACACCCAAGATAACCCCTACTCACCCCCTTGGAAGCTTGGCACGAGCAGTCAGGCTTATCCCAGAGGCGATGTGTAAAGAGTTTGCACAACACACACAACACTAGTGACACAATAAATACACCACATACAAAACTCCAGAACAAGTTATATGAAAATAAACTGTAATGCACAAAACATCATTATACCACACAAGACATGTATCAGTAATACCCTGCTACACAAGCAGTAGACAGAACATCCCAAAGGTTACTAGTATTCTGCGAAAGCAGGCAGTAGTCAGGTAAACACATAGGTTACTGGTATTCTGCAACATAAGCAGCAGTCAGGTCAGCATTATTACTAAAATAAAGGCACATAGAATGAAAGATTCCCAAATGGCAGGTCATCGGTCTCACCCAGATAAAAGCACACATTAGCAGAACATTTTCATATAACATATGTCATAGCCTCATACTGCACTACCCCTCCTGAAAAGATACCCTCCCCTCCCATCAGGTTATGTTATTAATGTAGAAACAATGGGGGCCAACTGAGACACACTCGTCCCAGTCCAGGAGCTCCTGTGCTCTTCCCAGGGGTAATACGGTAATTGCAGGTGTCTGGGTAGGCACGTACCTCCGTCAAAGCTCTCCTCCCGTACTGCCAGCCGTAATATGCTTGCCCAAACACAATGTCTCCAGGGTAAATCTCTCCAGTGCCAAGCCCCCCCCATGGTATAGCGACCTCAGGGGGCAGGTAGAAGGGGCCCACACACCTACTCTGTTGGTGGGGAGACTTCTCAAAGTCTCCCCGCATAGGTAAACATGGGCTCTCCTTGCACAAGTCCCCCACACCCAGTCCAGGACTCTCATGGCACGGGCAGCCTCCCTTACCTGTCCAATGTGGTGAAGGGGCAGTTCCATCCCAATCTGTCTCCTCCATTGTGGAAGGACACGCTTTTCCCCCAGCACAATGCAGCTCAGCGGGACCAGCCTCCTTGCTCAGGTGACATGGCTCCAACCTCCTGCCCGGTCAGCAGGAATCTTGGATCTCCTTCAGCTCCCGGTGCCTCCAAGAAAGCCGGCATTGTTTAGTGTTGCAGTTCGGGCAGCGGCGGTGACAGCACAAATGTAGGTGACTGCTTATGCCCCAGGGGCACCTCCGAGAGTGCACAACATCCGCGCTAGTTTCACAGATTCTCGTGGCCTCTCCCACATTGGAGAAGGGGCATACACAGGGTGACACAGGCACGTCCTTGCACCTCAGCAGGACTAAATCAGAAATAAAGTGTTCTTCACGCTATTTACAATAAAAAGAAAGGGTACAGCACTTTCCTTTGGCTATATGAACGTGAGTGCAAAGGGGAAGGGGACACATCAATCAGCCCCTAATGGCAGCTTGGGGGCACTCAGGGCAACAGGACAAGCATCAGGCCAGTGCACAGGCTCCTTGCCATCTAAAGTAACAGTCCCTCTAGTGACCTAGCAGATCACAGGCCAGCACAACAGCAGGTCAGTCCTTGTGGCGGTTTCCTGGCAAGTCCTTGCAGCAGCACCTGGTGTCCTGTCCATACAATGTCTCGTTTTTGTTAATATGGGGGAACAATCCCTATACTTATATTTGGTTTGCTCAGTTTTAGAAGTGGTGAGAAGGTTCCCCCAGTTCTAAACAGTTCCAGGAATGCCAGTTCTCCTCCACATTAGCTCCAGACATCAGTAGGGGGTAAACAAGCCTTTTGTGTCAGGGCAGGGCACAGCCTATACAAATGTAAGTGTGCCCCGCCTCTACCTCTCCCAGCCCAGGAAGACCACTCAGTATGCAGATGTACTCCTGTTACACCTCTACCCTCCCTGTGTGATGGCTGTTTGGAAAGTATGCACAAAGATCAGCTGTCACTTTACCCCAGACCCCTTGATTGGAATCAAGCTGCAAAAGCACCAGAGTTATAAGCACAGAACAATTCCCTCTTTCTAAAAGTGGCATTTCTACAATGGTAATAAAAACACATACCCCAGTAAGCAGCATTTCTGACTACCATTCCATCCACACCAAACATGCCCACGCAACCCATCATAGATGAGAAAATACCACTTAGCCATATGAAAGGGCATTTCCAATACAATCCTTTGGGAGAGGCAGCACTCACAGCAGTGAGAAACCAAGTAGGCTGTTTGTCACTATTAAGATAGGTCACACACCAAGGCACATGCCCTTCCTCTTATCTACACAGCACCCTGCCCACAGGGCTCCCTAGGGCCTACCTTTGCGGTGACTTATAAGTACCAAAAGGTGGAGTTCCAGGCCTGGTAAGTAAATTTAGATGCCAGGTCCATTTGATAGTAAATTGCACATGCAGGCCCTGCTATTGCAGGCCTGAGACAAGCTTGAAAGGCTACACCTGTGGGTGGCACAATCTGTGCTGCAGGCCCACTAGTAGCATTTAATTTACAGGCCATCAGTATAGGGAATACCACTGTTCAAGGGATTTACAGGTAAATTAAATGTGCCAGTCAGGTGTAAGCCAATCATACCAAGTTTAAGAGGGAGAACACATGCACTATTGCATTGATCAGCAGTGCTAAAGTGCTCAGAGTCCTAAAGCCAACAAAAAGAGGGTCAGAAAAATAAGAGGAGGTAGGCAAAACGTTTGAGGATGACCCTACAAAGGGGGCGAGGTCCAACAAGTTGTTACTACTCATTGGATGTTGCCTGCTAGCTTTGTGCCTGGCTTGGCAAGCAGTTTGATTATCAATGGAGAAAAGTGGGGTGAGCTCTGTATTAGCCTGGAAGAGCAGGAGGAGGAAATAGAGCACTGAATCTCCACTACCCTTAAACATGTGCAAGGCAATCATTCTTTAGGCATGATTACAATATCTGAATGGTTGGAAAGTAAAAAAGAGAAAATTGGGCACATAGATTTGAATACTAAATTATGCACTACATTACCTATTGTACTCATATTTGTGAATGTACCACATCCCCTCCCTCCCTTACCTCCTCCACTTCCCACAAGCTACTACACAAAGCATACACAGATCATCTGCCAATTTGAATCTTAGGGCCTTAGAATATTTGCCTGGCACAAAGGTGAATAGGACTCGCTGCATCCAGAAAAATTCTATTTTCAGCCAACGTACAAAATCAGGGGGTCAACATGGCATTCCCTATAGAAGCAGATCATATGTGTTTACATCTTTAAAGGCCTTAACCGTAGTCAAATCACAGGAACCATACTTCAGTTGCCCTTGAGGCCCAGATTTCAGCAATGAGACACACATTAATAACATGGGACGGAAATCTTCACTGTAAGACCTTATGGTCACACAAAACATTGTTGTAAAAACAGGGGGTAGTGTTGGCCACGATCTTATTGCTGAAAAATCAATTTCTTCTAAGTACAGAAAAAAAGGGTGTTTACATAGACCGAAACTAATTAATTACCACAGGAGAAATGCTGAGCAGAACTGTAAACATAAAAGGACAAGACACCACTCCCTCAATAGAATCCATAAATGCTCAAGTTGTGGCGAGCAATGTAATCAATTCCCAAATGGTTACCAACACCTATGTCCACAGTGAACTGGAAGGAGACTGGATGATTTACTCACTAACACTCAGTCATCTACATGACAACACATTTTCCAATGGGCAGGGCATGGCCTTCAATGCATTGTTCGTATCTTGATCAAACAATAAAAAACTTAAAACCAAAAATTCCCTTAGTTTGATCTCATGGAATATTGCTGGATTATGAAAATACATTCAAAGAGCTGATCAATTTGTTTGCAAAATGCCAAGTTGCATGCCTTAGGAGACCGTGAACACCATCCAACTCAGAATCAATAACTGTTATAAATGTAAAATATTGACTAGACCTAGCACGAAAGGTATCCAAGTGGTGAGTTGTTAATTATGACCAATAATTTGTTAGACTGCAAAATCAAATCAGCACTCTCCGCAGTTGGAATATTGGTTGAAGGGGAGGGAACCCACTTCAAATAACAACCACAATCCTTGTCAGAGTGACCCACTAAAGTCACTAAATGAACCCGGGCATAGTCCTCTGGTAACCTGGTACACAAGCAATCAGGAATAACTTAGTGGTAATGTGTTAAGTATTTTCACAGTATTCAAATGGTAATAGAGTGAAAACACAACACAAGAAGAATCCCAAATCAGTTTAGAAAAACAGAGAGTATTTCATTGAATAAAACAAAACAACCTCAAAAATCCAATCAGTAGAACTGGTGCTATCAATTGTTAAGGTTTAAGTTAAAATTGAAGATATCTGGTCGTACCGGACCAGTACAAAGTCACAATGGATTGCAGGCTGGATACAGGACCAGGTTTGTCCCCCTGAAAGGTTTACCTTCTGACTTTGAAGCAAAGATGGTGTGGCGTGACTCTCCGAGGCTCTGAGTCATCCTTCGTTATGGGGAGTTGGACCTGGTGAGGATTTTAGTTGGCACCTGCATGGCTCTGTGTTGCTCTCCATCGGATCTGGTGAAGCTGTGGATCACAACCTGCACAGTACTGCAATGTGAGGGCCTGCATTGCTCAGCACCATTCTGCATTTGGTCCGGTGAAGTAGCTGATCCAGGGCTCCATGGTACTGTGATGTGAGGCTCTGCATCACTCTGAGTAGGTGTGGTGCTGTTCAGGAGCAGCATTTCACTGTGATGCATGGCTCTCTGTCACTCTGTGCCCCTCTGCAATGGGCCTAAGGTAATCTTGACTTAGCAGGAGGAAGTGCACTCTAACTCCAGTCAAGGGTCCAGGAGCTTTAAGGCAGCACTTGGGGATCAGGATTCTCTCCCTAGAGGCCAGCAGAGGGGGGGTCAAGTCAGGGTCAGTTACATATGGTCAGCTGGAAAGCAGGATATACCTCTGGAAGCTTGTTGTGTCCCTGTAGCTCAAACAGGAGGTCAACCAACTGATCCTTGGAGTCACTTCTGGGTTCCTGAGTCCAAGGCAAGCAGGTCCAGTATTTCTTCGTCAGACCGCAGGGCACCCTTTCTTCTGAATCTTCTCATGTCCAGGACTGTGAGGATGAGAAGTTCTAGGGATACCACCTTTATGCCCAATGCCAGCATTAATCCTAGACTGGTACTGTTCAGTTCTTCCCTTTCCACTGGCTCTAGCAACAGCCTGCTAGTTCAACAAAGGGCAGGCAGGCCCAGGTGTGAGATGCATCTGTCAGTGACAGGGTATGCTTCTTTTAAAGTCAAGAAGGGCTAGGTACTTTTCCTCAGACTACTCCTTAAAGTGTAAACAGGGCAGGGCCCAACTACTCGCTAGCCATCCTGTCAGGAAGACCATCACCTCTCCACACCCAGGCCCTTTTGTCCAGTTTTGAGAGGAATACACATCACACCACTGGATGGCCATCAGCAGTCAGGTGACCCTTAACACTGGAACAATGCACATTTGGAGTAGGCATGAACATGCCAACCTTATAAAGGTGGCATTTCCAAAATAAAAATGTTAATTTCAGTCTTACCACTAAAGAGGATTTAAAATTATGTGTATAATAACTTATTGAATATAATGAGGTAAACTGGTGCTATTCAATGGGAGAGCTAGCCTTGCAGCAGGGAAAATTAATCTGGACGTTTTTCACTACCAGGACATGGAAAACATGAAATATACAGGCCATACTTTTTAAATGACATGCACCCTGCCCTATCAGCTGTTAGTATCAACCGCATAGGTGATTCATCAGTATTAAAAAGGTTATTTTGCCAGGTAGAAATGGCAGCTTTAAAAGTGCTCACACAGGCTGCATTGGCAAGCATGAGACAGGTTTGCCGCCTCACAGTAGCATTTCATATACAGGTCCTGGGTACATGTAGTACCATATACCAGCAACATATAAATACATAAAATAATCCAATCAGGTGTATACTAATTTCACCATGCTTGGAAGGGAGAGCACACACACTTTACTATAGGGTAGCAGAAGTAAATTGTGCAGAGTTCTAAAGCCAACAACATGTTCAGCAAAAATAGGGCAGTGAAGGCAAAAATATGGGGAAATAGCACACAACATATGATCATTTCTAACAAATACCAACTACATCAGTGCAAATCCTTGTGGTTGAATTTACCATGAAAGGTAAATAATACAGGGCTTAAAAACTCTGAAGGGCAGACTTGAGGAAGACAAAACACCTAAAACTATCTACATCTGAGTGGGATCCAGCTGCATTATAGAGTACATCTGCTTGATATCCACAACTGCAAGCTTTTTAAAAATAACACTGTTGGACCTGGCTTTTTGACAGGGACATCCCCAAACTTTTTGCCTCCTTCCTCATATTTTTTCTGACCTGCTGTTGTTGGCTTTTGACCTCTGGGCACTTTACCACTGCTAACCAGTGCTAAAGTGCATATGCTCTCTGTGTAAATTGTACTATTGATTGTTTTATCCATGATTGGCTATTTAATTTACTTATAAGTCCCTAGTAGAGTGCAGTATGTGTGTCTAGGGCCTGTAGATTAAATGCTGCTAGTGGGCCTGCAGCACTGGTTGTGCCACCCACTTCAGTAGCCCCTTAACCTTGTCTCAGGCCTGCCATTGCAAGGCCTGTGTGTGCAGTTTCACTGCCACTTCGACTTGGCATTTAAAAGTACTTGCCAAGCCTAGAACTCCCCTTTTTCTACATATAAGTCATCCCTAATGTGTGCCCTAGGTAGCCCCTAGAGCAGGGTGCTGTGTGGGTAAAAGGCAGGACATGTACCTGTGTAGTTATATGTCCTGGTAGTGAGGCCTGCTCCCTTCATAGGCTAACATTGGGGCTGCCCTCATACACTGTTGAAGTGGCAGCTGCTGATCTGAAAGGAGCAGGAAGGTCATAATTAGTATGGCCAGAATGGTAATATAAAGTCCTGCTGACTGGTGAAGTCAGATTTAATTTTACTATTCCAGAAATGCCACTTTTAGAAAGTGAGCATTTCTTTGCACTTAAATCTTTCTGTGCCCTTCAATCCACGTCTGGCTAGGTTTAGTTGACAGCTCCTTGTGCATTCACTCAGACACACCCCAAACACAGGGTACTCAGCCTCACTTGCATACATCTGCATTTTGAATGGGTCTTCCTGGGCTGGGAGGGTGGAGGGCCTGCCCTC
Source organism: Pleurodeles waltl (assembly GCF_031143425.1). Lineage (NCBI taxonomy): Eukaryota > Metazoa > Chordata > Amphibia > Caudata > Salamandridae > Pleurodeles > Pleurodeles waltl. The sequence goes on from NC_090445.1 coordinate 256,580,706, forward strand.
ACACAAAGGACTGCCACACCCCCTACTGGGACTCTGGCAGACAGGATTGAACTGAAAGGGGGCCTGGTGCATTTCTTAGACACTCTTTGAAGTCACCCCCACTTCAAAGGCACAACTTAGTATAAAACAGGGCCCCTGCCCTACCTCATCAGACACTTGCTGGAGAAGAAACCTGAACCAGAAACTACATCCTGCCAAGAAGAACTGCCTGGCTGCTCAAAGGACTCACCTGTCTGCTTTTCTACAAAGGACTGCTGCCTTGCTGTTGGCCTGCTGCCTTGCTGAACTGCCTGGCTGCTCAAAGGACTCACCTGTCTGCTTTTCTACAAAGGACTGCTGCCTTGCTGTTGGCCTGCTGCCTTGCTGAACTCTTGTCTAGCTGTAAAAGTGCTCTCCAAGGGCTTAGATAGAGCTTGCCTCCTGTTCCCTGAAGTCTCAGGACCAAAAACACTTCTCTCTTTCACTTGGAGGCTTCGTGCACCGAAATTTTCGACGCACAGCTTGTTCCGTGGCAAGAAAAACACGCACACCGACGCTGATCGACGCAACGCCTTCGGGGCGACCGGAAGTTCGACGCACGGCCTCGCAAGGACAGCGCCGTCCGACTTCTAGAGGAGAAATCGACGCAACGCCTGCCGTGAGAGCGAAACTTCGATGCACAGCCCCGCAGAACGACGCGCAGACGGAAAACAAGCAGGAGAGTCCACGCACAGACCCGGGACATCTGGTAATCCCCGCGATCCATAGAAAAAGACTGTCCGCGCGCCGGAAAATGACGCACGACTTCCCCGTCTGAAAAATAACAATGCAAGTCCGTGTGTGCTGGGGAGAAATCGACACACACACTATTTTTCCACATATCTCTTCTTCTGCGGCTCTTTGCAGAGATTTTCCATCAGAAACCAGGTACTTTGTGCTTGAAAGAGACTTTGTTTGCTTTTTAAAGACTTAAGACACTATATATCACAAATTCATATTGCATCTTTGATCGTTTTGACCTGCAAATACCCAGATAAATATTATATATTTTTCTAAACACTGTGTGGTGTATTTTTGTGGTGTTATATTATGGTATTGTATGATTTATTGCACAAATGTTTTACACATCGCCTTCTAAGTTAAGCCTGGCTGCTCATGCCAAGCTACCAGAGGGTGGGCACAGGCTGATTTTGGATTGTGTGTGACTTACCTTGACTAGAGTGAGGGTTCTTGCTTGGACAGAGGGTAACCTGACTGCCAACCAAAAACCCCATTTCTAACAAACACCAACAATGTAGTATGACCAGCATATCCAATTAGTCGTGTTTTGCTTCCTGGACAATGCAAATCCCATTAAGGCAGCAGACCATACTCTTAACCCCTTTGCCGCCATGGACGTAATGGTTACGTCCATGGCTGCGCCTGTGTGGCGCCATGGACGTAACCATTACGTCCATATACCGGTCCTCGGGGGAAGCGCTAGCGCTTCTGCCGAGGGCCGCCACCACACCCCCCCAGGTCAGGACTGGAAGGGGAATCGCTTCCCCGTCCACCCCTGACCCCCCCCAAGCCCCCAGTGACATCTGCTCAGCATTTCTCTTCCGCTCGGGAGGAAGAGGGCAGCAGACACATGAAAGGAAAGGCCTTTCCTTTCCTTTCATGTCTCTGCAAGCATTTCTGCTGCTCGATCGTGATGCGATCGGGCAGCAGAAATGCCCACTAGACACCAGGGATTTTTTTTTTCTTCGTGAAATGAACATAAGGGGAGCAGCCCCTTGGGCAAGGGCTGCTCCCTAGGGGGGGCAAATAATTTTTAGGCTGATCTGCCCCCGGGGGGTGGGGGGGGCAGAAAACCCCCTAGACACCAGGGATTTTTTTTTCTTTTATGTTTAGGGACCGACCCCTTCAGCAAAGGTCACTCCCTGGGGGGCCAAATTGTTTCTAGGCCATTTCTGCGCCCCCGGGGGTAAGATCGGCCTAATATAATTAGGCTGAAAACCCCTAGACACCAGGGATCTCTTTTTTTTTTTTTTTTTTTTTTATGTGTAGGGATCGACCTGGGTGGGCAAAATATTTTTAGGCCTTTTCTGCCCCCCCCCTTGGAGGCAGATCGGCCTAATGTGATGTAATTAGGCCGATCTACCTCCGGTGGTGGAAGGGGGCAGAAACCTCTAGACACCAGGGATATATACATATTTTTATTTACTTTATGTTTTTATGTATGGGGAAATGTACCTAGGAAAGGGTCGCTCCCCATGGGGGCACATTACTGTTGGCCATATCTGCCCCCCTTGGGGGCAGATCGGCCTATTTTTGGAAGGCCCATCTCCCCCAAGGGGGGCAGAAAGCCCACCAGAGGCCAAGAAAGATTTTATTTTCAAAATAAGAGTGTGGGGGTATGGCCATACCCCCAACCCAAATAAATGGGGCCAAAGTTGTTCTTCCCACCAGTGGGCAGATGGGGTAGCATTGAATTAAAATCAAAAATAGTGGGGTGGTGGCTGCCAACCAGTATGGGCCTGGTTATGCCCCCACCCCAACTGAAGAGGGTAACAGTCTTTCAGCTCTCACCCCCGCACAATAAAACATTTTATCCTACGGCAAGCAAGAAGACATTTGATTATTTAGGATTTTGGTTTTACATTTGGGCCATGAGAGCTTGGTAACTCTCAAAATCGTCCAACTTGGAATGATGAGGGCTGCACATTTTGGACTTTGGGACGTTGCCATGTAGACAAATCCACAAGACCCAGAATCACCTGAAAAATAAACATCTGGTTGATTCCAGGGTGGTGTGCTTCACATGCACCCCACACCATTTTCTTATCCACAATGCCCTGCAAACCTCCAACTTTGCTGGAAATCACACATTTTTCCCACATTTTTGTGATGGAACCTTCCGGAGTCTCCAGGAATCCACAAAATTCCTACCACCCAACATTGTCCCATCTATACTGATAAGCATTCTGCTGCAGTTGTCAGCCTAAAAATGTTTTTTACAAACTGCCCTTTTGGACCAGCTTTGGTTCCCCCTCAATTTCAACATGTTTTTGGCTCTTCCCTGTCACAGGCACTTGGCCCACCTACACACGTGAGGTATCATTTTTACTGGGAGGCTGAGGGGAACGTTGGGTGGTAGGAAATTTGTCCCGGTGCGGTGATCTCACTCAGAAAAGTGGGAAAAAAAGTGATTTTTTAGCTAAATTTGAGGTTTGCTGAGGATTCTGGGTAAGAAATCATTGGGGGATCCACGCAAGTCACACCTCCCTGGACTACCTCGGGTGTCTAGTTTTCAGAAATGTATGGGTTTGGTAGGTTTCCCTAGACTGCTGCTGAGCTCAGGACCAAAAACGCAGGTCCCCCCCCCCAAAACAGGTAGTTTTGTATTTGATAATTTTGATGTGTTCAGATAGTGTTTTGGGACATTTCCTGTCGCTGGCACTAGGCCTACTGTTGGGTTTAGGTTCTTCCGGGCTCTCTGCTGTGTTCCTCATGCGGTGGAACCGGCGAGCGGGGAAGCTTGAAATGGTAGAATGTTGGGTGGGGATTTGAGTAATGCGGGCAGTTGGAGTCGGGGATCAGAGGAAGGAGGACGGAAGTCAGAGGCTGTTATACTTATTTGTACTTAATAAAGAAATACAACTTCCCTGGAGTGTGTGGATCGCATCTACTCTTCACCTACCCACACAAGTGAGGTATCATTTTTATCAAGAGACTTGGGGGCACACTGGGTGCAAGGAAATTTGTGGCTCCTCTCGGATTCCAGAACTTTCTGTCACCGAAATGTGAGGCAAAAGTGTTTTTTAGCCAAATTTAGAGGTTTGCAAAGGATTCTGAGTAACAGAACCTGATGAGAGTCCCACAAGTCACCCATCTTGGATTCCCCTAGGTATCTAGTTTTTAAAAATGCATAGGTTTGGTAGGTTTTCCTAGGTGCCGGCTGAGCTAGAGGCCAAAATCAACAGGTAGGCACTTTGCAAAAAACACCTCTGTTTTCTTTGAGAAAATGTGATGTGTCCACTTTGTGTTTTGGGGCATTTCCTGTCACGGGCACAAGGCCTACCCACACACGTGAGGTGTTGGAGACTTGGGGGAACCCTGGGTGGAAGGAAATTTGTGGCTCCTCTTAGATTCCAGAACTTTCTGTCACCGAAATGTGAAGAAAAAGTGTTTTTTTAGCCAAATTTAGAGGTTTGCAAAGGATTCTGGGTAACAGAATCTGGTGAGAGCCCCACAAGTCCCCCCTTCTTGGATTCCCCTAGGTCTCTAGTTTTCAAAAATGCACAGGGTTTGTAGGTTTCCCTAGGTGCCGGATGAGCTAGAGGCCAAAATCCACAGGTAGGCACTTTGCAAAAAACACCTATGTTTTCTGTGGAAAAATGTGATGTGTCCACTTTGTGTTTTGGGGCATTTCCTGTCGCGGGCGCTAGGCTACCCACACAAGTGAGGTACCATTTTATCGGGAGACTTGGGGGAACATAGAATAGCAAAACAAGTGTTATTGCCCCTCGTCTTTCTCTACATTTGTTCCTTCCAAATATAAGACAGTGTGTAAAAAAGAAATGCCCTGTAATTCACATGCTAGTATGGGCACCCCAGAATTCAGAGATGTGCAAATAAGCACTGCTCCTCAACAACTTATCTTGTGCTGATTTTGGAAATACAAAGGTTTTCTTGATGCCTATTTTTAATTCTTTATATTTCAGCAAATGAATTGCTGTATACTCGGTATAGAATGAAAACCCACTGCAAGGTGCAGCTCATTTATTGCCTCTGGGTACCTAGGGTTCTTGATGTACCTACAAGCTCTATATATCCCCACAACCAGAAGAGTCCAGCAGACGTATCGGTACATTGTTTTAAAAAATCTGACACAGAGTAAAACGTAGAGAAAAATGGCTGGTTTTTTCACCTCAATTTCAATTGTTTTTTATTTCAGTTGTTATTGTCTATAGGAAACCCTTGTAGGATCTACACAAATTACCCATTGCTGAATTCAGAATTTTGTCTACTTTTTAGAAATGTTTAGGTTTCTGGGTTACAGCATTTGTTTCAAGCCGATTTCTGTCACTGACTGGAAGGAGGCTGAAAGCACAAAATATCATAAAAATGGGTTATGTCCTAGTAAAATGCCAAAATTGTGTTGAAAAATTGGGTTTTCTGATTCAAGTCTGCCTGTTGCTGAAAGCTGGGAAGCTGGTGATTTTAGCACCACAAACCCTTTGTTGATGCCATTTTCAGGGAAAATAAACACAAGCCTTCTTCTGCAGCCCTCCTTTTTTCCCATAGTTTTTTTTTTATTGTAATTTTCACTGTATTTTGGATAATTTCTAGGTCTCCTTCAGAGGAACCCACAAAGTCTGGGTACCTCTAGAATCCCTAGGATGTTGGGAAAAAAAGACGAAAATTTAGTGTGGGTAGCTTATGTGGACAAACAGTTATGAGGGCCTAAGCGCAAACTGCCAGAAATAGCCATAAAAAAGGCTTGACACCTGAGGGGGAAAAGGCCTGGCAGCGAAGGGGTTAATGGAAACATTGCATCAAAAATACAATGGAATGCAAACTTGGGGCCTATGTTAACACCACTTTGGGAGAATGGGGCAATAGGCCTTTGGCTGGAGATATGATGCATCACAATGAATGAAAAGACTTCAGCAATACATACTGGGAACCTCTAATTGCACCTTACTTTTAGGTATGGAGGACCAGCTTAACAAATTACTATAGATTTTCTCCCTAAATGTTAGGAGAATTAAAAGAACTGAAAATAAAATCCTACAGAAAAAAAATTGAAGCATCCACAATCAGCCTCACGAGGCTAGGAAATCAGAAGAGTACAACTCAGTTATAAATTAGGACTTGTAAAGATAAAATGGTAAAAACCTTGAGGAAAAATATCTAGAGCTGCAAACTGCACTCAAATCTTAGGTCAACAAGAATTCTTGCTTTTATGTAATGCTGACTGTGGAGAAAAGTAAAAGTCACCTACTGCCATCTTCCAGGAGAACAGTTGGAAGGCTGAATACCCTATGGCCACAAAGAAAGCCTTAAGGGCCCAGGTCTTCGAAGGTTACCTATAGACATCTTAAAAGTAAGCCCAATGAAGTGGGCCAACGTGTTACAACAGTAATACTGCTACATCTTTACATATGGTAGTTGACATTCTCGTGGAAAAACTCACTCTTTTAGCAGAGCTACAGAAAAGGAAACAAACAGGCTCCAGGTAACTACAGACTTAGGGGGGGTCATTACAACCCCGGTAGTAGGCTATAATATGGCGGTCAGTACTGCCAACAGGCTGGAGGTACTGAAGCCAACCCGCCAATGTACCACTCCGAATGCCACGCCAGTAACAGCCGTCTGGCTGCGGCCGTCACTGTATCGCCTGCGGGATCATGACCCCACCTACTGAGATGGTTTTTGTGGCTTTCTTAACGCCACAAAAACCGTGACAGTAGGCACTATCAGTGACAGGGAATTCCTTCCCTGTCACTAGTAGGGGTCTACCCCCTCCCCCTCCAGTTTGACCCCCCACCACTCTACCTCTCCAAAGCCCCCACCCTCCTACATTCACGCACCCCTTCACACACACATGCACACACACCCATTCACACATGCATCCATGCATGCATACATCCATTCACACACACATCTGCACTCACTTTCATATATACATGCAGACACGCATTCACATAACACAACATACATGCACTCACATCTCCATACATGCACACACGCATTCAACACGCAACACACACCTGCATCCACACACACACAAACATTCACACACACACACACAACGCCCCCCACTCCTCTCCCCTGTCGGAGACCCGACTTACCTGTGTTCAGGGGGTCCTCCGGCAGAAGATGGGACGGGGCACTGCTGCCACCAGCAGCACCTGCCAGCAAAACACCACCAGGCCGTATTATGGGTCATAATACGGCTGGCGGCAGTCTACTGGTGTGGCGCTGCTGGTGGCAGCAGCGCCACCTTACCGCCACCTGCCGGTATGGCCACAGCCAGATTTCCGCCATTCTTGTGGCGGAAATCCGGCTGTGGTCATAATATGGCAGACGGCTGGTAGCCACAGCGACGGTCTTTTGGCTGCTGTCGCCGTGGCGGTAGGCGGTTTTTACCGCCATTGTCATAATGAGGGCCTTATTGCCTCACGGGATTCAGGAAGTGAAATCTTTGCTAAACTTTTGTTAGGCATATGAGCAGCACGGTGCAAATGTACAGTTCTGAGTTTTAACCAAAGGAGCTTTGAACTTGGTTGTTCTGAACTTAATATAGTCACCTTAATTTCAATAACCAGCAAAGTCTTATCTAACTCTAAAGTAAAATCTTTGTATGCTATGTGGACTATTGCGTAGCATTTGAAAGGGTAGATTAAGTGCATTTATGACTAAACTTTGAAACTAGGGCATCAAAAGCACTTCACTGAATCTTAATATAAAATTATGCACTGAAACGTAGGGCAAATTATGCAGCTATTTTTGAAGATAGTGCAGGCTGGCAAGGGGAAGCCATGGAGATCCATTGACATGAGGATGCTGTCTGGAATCAGATGTGCTGCAGGGAGTAGGTTGCACCTCAGGGGTGCCAGTGTGAATCTGAGAGGCCATGGAGGAGAGCATTACCATCATTATGATACAAGAGGTCGAGGGCCTGAACAGCAGTTATGAAGTTGCATTCTGGAAAAAGCCCCCTTTGAACTACTTCATGCCCGGTGGTATCCGTATTATCTTGATTCAGCAATGTCACATGGAAACTGTTACCATGGATGTTGGGTTCTAGAATAGTAGGGTAACAGCAGGTGAAGAAATACATGGTGAGGAGCAGACGTTATTTACCTTTGGCTCCTGTAATTGATGAAGGGACACTACAAGCCCTTATACGTTTCTGTCCGGGGTGGATGGTGTTTGTTTTCAGTGATATATTAGTTGTTTCAGGGTGTGATGCAGGGTTAAGCTGGCATGTGGAGGATGTCAAGCCAAATATAAATAATACTATCATTCAACGAGTGTATGTAAGCAGAGAAATTGATAGTTGCTAAGTAGGTATGCGCTGGAAAATGTGCAGCAGTGAGTTCTCTTTTGAACACGTTTTTTCTTATGAGTGTGTGCAAGGTATGGAGGGAGGCAGTCTGTGATTCTGCTTTTAGCCAGTATGGGTGGACTATGGAAAGACTGGCAATGTTAGGAGGTTTGGAACATTAATGCACTCTGGTGGGGTTCACTAGTGGTCAGTTTGTTTCTAACTTTGCGGTTTGCAGTAGTAAGAATGTGTGCAATTATGTTTCTATGTCTGTAATCAGGTTGGTCATAATGAGAGTAGTTATGAAGTGGATACGCATTCAGGCGGTGTTTATAATTCTGGATGTGTATGTTGTGGTCCTAAATTCAGATTGTATGTGTTCCTGAATATTTCACAGATCTGGACATTTCAAAGATTGTATTTGAATTGGATCCGTTGTTGCTTGTGGTTAGTGCCTCTCTGTCTTGCCCTTGTTGCAGAATGTTTTGAATTGTGTTATCATGCACGAAGGGATACAATGTATGTTTTTTTATTTAAAAAATTGCATTCCTATCGCCAGGACCCTCTTTGGGCAGCTGATTGCTCTATACACTTGATTTGACTGATTGTTTGATTTATTTCTGCTTCTACCCAAGTGTTCTTGTGTGGGGGTTCCATTTTATCCTGTTCATTCCATTCTGTCTTGTTTGCCTTTGTTAGCTAATTCCACTCATTTGAGTTATTCTTGCAGAGCTGCTTCGAAGGTCATTTTGTTTACATTCCTTATACATTGATTTACCGGTCTCATTTGTCATGACTGACCTTCGTCGCCACCCCAGGAAGGTATTACAGGCTGGCTCTGCAGTAAATCGGTGACCCATGTTCTTCTGAAAACATTGCAGCAGAAAACATGCTCAGCAATCATCGCACGCTGAGGTTGACATGATCGACACCATGCTCACTAGAGGCTACATCATCTGCGAATGTCAACATGCATGGCAACGTTAGCATTTCCTTTTCACTTACAGAAGATGAGCCCTTCGTTAAAAATGGCAAAAAAATATGAGGGAGTCTCACGGTGTATCAGTAAATTGGGACTATTTGGGAGTTTAGCACTAAGCGGCAAAGCTTTGATGCTTGAGTATAGCATTTTACTAAGTGTAAAATAGCACCACCTGAGAGATACCACCATTTCTTTATGGACCTCAAGAAAACTCGGTCCTTGAAAACTTACTTAGTCTAGTAACATAGTAATAGTATTTATGTAACTGTTTCTCTACCAACAGATAGATTTTGTCTGGCTCCTCTTTAGGGCTGAGCCTGCGAGTGCATACGCTTGAACATGTGTCTCATATGCGAGAAGTTGTTGTGATCAGTATCGGGCTTGGGGCCCACCTCCCACTCACTATTTGTTGGTTTGCGTGGCACTCTTTTTTACAGACTTGTGATTCAAGACATGTCTGCCATCATTTCCATTTCTTGGTGTGGAGCAGGGATCAAGCACTAATTGATTTCAACTCAATTAGCACCCGTCCGCTGCTCCTGACGTGATTGAGGTACTGTTTTGTTCTAACCTCGAGTGTCCCACAAACAGAAGGCTTGTGACTGGCAAAAAATGTGCCCAGCAGGCCCAGCATTACAAAGTTTTATTTTCTAAAGCTAACTTTATTTTATTTGGCAAAGTCGTCAGTTTTCACTTGTGATTTTTATGTTTTTGCTTGTGGGCGCTGTTGTCAAAACATGACAATTAACTTGTTTGAAATACGCGAGACCCATTGCATTGCAAATGCTTGTTTTTAAATCTGTGGCCTCTCCCTTTAGTTCCTGTTTCTAGTGGATGCTGCATTCACTGAGCGCAGCATTGTGGTGCCACCCATTGGTAGAAACTTCAGATTAATGTTAATGCAAGAAGTGAAAAGAAGCATATTTCTCTTACTTTTCGGTCATGGTGATTTTTGATACCAAGGTACACTTGGCATTCTTGATGTTTTGCTGCTGTACTAATTGTTCCACCTTTTTGACAGTGTCTCACAAATACATAGCCTACTTTGTTCCATTTTTATTAGTACTACTACTACTACTGCTACTTTGACTACTGCTACTACTTTTAATATTACTCCTCCTCCTGCTACAAGTCCTGCAGCTTATGTTAATATAGCACCAGTCCCACTGCTTTTACTACTACTATTACAACTGCTACAATGCCTGCTTTAACCACTACTAATGCTGTCATGCTACTAATACCGCAACTGCCATTACTAGTATACCTAACCCTACCAATACTGCTACACCTATTGCTATGACTACTACTAATTTACTATTCCAACTACTACTGCAACTATTACTACCACCACTAGTGCAACGAACACTTTCACTCTACAAGTTAGGTAGAGGGTATCCTACTCAGATATCACCCTTCACTTGCACACTGCACACTGAGATTCACCAAGGTTATGCAACTCAAGCCGAAGATGTATAGAACATGCCTATAACAACATTAGTTAATAATATAATTACACGATCTCTGTGATTAGCAAAATATCAAATAAACTGAATGTGTTTGCCTCACATACCGAGTAGGTGTTATTTGCTGACAGTGTGGTGTGAGTTAGATTGTAAGGGGCTTATTCACTATCCCTTCATGGCACCTAAGATGTACCGTGCATTTTGAAATCATGGATTGAAAGTGGTTGAAAAATCTGCGGAATAGCAAAAAGATCTGTCACAGTAACAGAGGTGAGGTTAAGGTTACTAAAAGACAAGTGTTGATGATTTGATCGTGCAATATTAATTGGACATCCTTAAACTTCTCCCACGATTTCCACCTTGGAAACACCTGTAAAGTGATCTTAAAAATGACTGGAGATACTGGGTTTCCAGAAAGGTTGTGAACGGGCAGAGAACACCAGCTCACGTCATTAGTGAAAAATTGAACGTGTATTTCCATAGGAAAATATTTTCTTTGCAAGAAAAAAAGAAAAAGGTTAAACATGCGAAGTAACTTTTCATCGTGAATTACTCATGCCTGTTTTCCATGAGGCGGGGAATCTGCAGGAGTAAATCAGTACCAGCAGAAGTACCCATGAAAATCTACGACTCCTTAGATTTCCAGGATTGCTCACAGGATGTTGGAGAATCTACAAAAGCTTTGTAATCTACATAAAACATAGAAGAGAGCATAGGTGAGGGACTACTGGCTTTTCATTTAGAGCTTTGTTATTTCATGGTACGTCTCTTTGTGGACCCTACCATCAAATCAGGAAAAAGGCAATTAGGACTGTAATCAAGCCAATGGACGTTGAACTTCGAGGACAGAAAACCGATAAAAACATAAACAGGCTAGCCACTAATCTGGGAGACGCTTGGCTACTTTCCGAGAAGGAATAGAAAGCAATCAGCATTTGCCGTTCATATTTGGAATTTGCTTATGTGCATTAAATCAAAATGTGTGGTGCACCTACCTATGTTATTACTAGCCAGGCAGGTTCCTTTTTTCAATGTACTGTTTTTGTTCCTTACCTGTCGTTTTTCCCTTTCTCTTTCTTTCATACGATTTTACTCTTTCGCCTAATATTTCATCATCCCTTTTTTTAGGTCTGGCCCTTGAGACCTGTTTCATCCCACTCATGTTTTTTTTCATATACATATTGTTGGACTTTTGCTTATGCAGGGTCCTCCCCAGTCTTTTTCGCCTCCTGCCTCCTATTTTTTTCTGACATGTTGCTGTTGGCTTTTCAACTCTGAGCACTTTACCACTGCTAACCAGTGCTAAAGTGCATATGCTCTCCTGTTTAAATTGTATGTAAGTGGTTTATCCATGATTGGCATATTTGATTTACTAGTAAGTCCCTAGTAAGGTGCACTAGAGGTGCCAGGGCCTGTAAATCAAATGCTACTAGTGGGCCTGCAGCACTGGTTGTGCCACCCACATAAGTAGCTCTGTAATCATGTCTCAGACCTGCCACTGCAGTGTCTGTGTGTGTATTCTTACACTGTAAATTCAACTTGGCAAGTGTACCCACTTGCCAGGCCTAAACCTTCCCTTTTCTTACATGTAAGGCACCCCTAAGGTAGGCCCTAGGTAGCCCCAAGGGCAGGGTGCAGTGTATGGATAAGGTAGGACATATAGTAATGTGGTTTATATGTCCTGACAGTGAAATACTGCCAATTTCGTTTTCACTGTTGCAAGGTCTGTCTCTCTCTCATAGGATAAAATGGGGGCTACCTTTAAATATGATTAAAGTGTAGATTCCCCTAGAGAGTAGATGGACATGTGGAGTTTGGGATCCCTGAACTCACAATTTAAAAATACATCTTTTAGTAAAGTTGATTTTAAGATTGTGCGTTTGGAAATGCCACTTTTAGAAAGTGAGCATTTTCTTGCTTAAACCATTCTGTGACTCTGCCTTGGTTGTGGATTCCCTGTCTGGGTCAGTTTGACAGTTGGGTTGTTTTTCACCTCACACCAGACAGTGACACAAAGGGAGCTGGGGTGTAATCTGCATTTCCTGATTAGCCATCTCTGCTAGGAGGGAGGGGTGGAGTGGTCACTCTCATCTGAAAGGACTGTGCCTGCCTCTGACAATGCTGTCTCCAACCCCCTGGTGTGTGTCTGAGGCCTTGCCTGGGCAAGGCAGGATTTCACCAGAAGGTGTGAGTCCCCTTTGAAGAAAGGTGACTTCAAAGACTAAAATGGGTATAAGAAGGGCACCCAAACTTACAAACTTCAGAAACACTTCTGGAACCAAGAGGAACCTCTGCCTGGAGAAGAGCTGATAGCTGAGGAACAAGTGCTGCCCTGCCTGTGACTGTGCTTTGTGGAGCTTTCCTGCAGTGCTGCTTCTGCCAGAGTAAGAGGGCAAAGACTGGACTTTGTGTGCCTTCCATCTTGAAGAAGAAATCTCCAAGGGCTTGATGTAGAGCTTGCCTCCTGTTGTTGAAGTCTCAGGGATAGCAAAGACTTCTTCCTGCCAGCACCTGGAGTCTCTGGAGAGACCCCTACTCTGCTCTGTGGTGCCCTTCCAGTTCCTGGGACCCTGAAAGGAGAGGTTGGCAGCCTAAGGACAAAAATACACGCACCGAGCACCGTGCGGAGAAAAGATCGACGCGAATCCGATCGCGGCTGAGAAAACGACGCGACGCCGGTTCCACAGCTGAGAAACGACGCCGCAGGAAACGCGACCGAAAAACCGACGCTCGGAGCAGGAGAAACGACGCGCAGCATCGCTGACGGAGGCTGAGAGATCGCACCCTGCGCCGCGGGACTTTCGGATCGTCGTGTGGCTGGCTTTTTCAACACGCACCGCCGTTCCGAGTTGTTTTCGACGCACACAGCCGTGCAGGGTTACTTTCGACGCACACCGCCCGTGCGGGGTTATTTTTGACGCAAACCAGGTACATTTTCACGCTAGCAGCGCTAGTGTGGTGTTACAACTACCTAAAGACTCTTTTTATTTTAAACCTTTAAAAAATCATAACTTGACTTGTGTATGTTGGATTTTTGTCGTTTTGGTCTTGTTTTGTCTAGATAAATATTTCCTATTTTTCTAAACTGGTGTTGTGTCATTTTGTAGTGTTTTCATTAAGTTACTGTGTGTGTTGGTACAAATACTTTACACCTAGCACTCTGAGGTTAAGCCTACTGCTCTGCCAAGCTACCAAGGGGGTAAGCAGGGGTTAGCTGAGGGTGATTCTCTTTTATCCTAACTAGAGTGAGGGTCCTTGCTTGAACAGGGGGTAACCAGACTGTCAACCAAAGACCCCATTTCTAACACATATACAAAGAAGCTGTTTGGTTATCACTTCTCATTTATTGTCTCTTGAACTTGCAGCCACAATTTGCTTCCGCCCACTGCAGTATGCAGAACAGGGCAATGGTTCAGCCGACTTTAGCATTAGTCACTTGATCAGGTAGTGGCAGGATTTTGCTTGTGTACAATGTGCACATCTGCTCAAAAAATCCTATTCAGGCAGTGGTTAGTTGGACCAATCTTTCCATTTATTTTAGGCTTCATGTGATAACAAAAATATGTTGGGTGGCAAGTGGCCCTTGAGGCCAGCAACTCGACTTACAGCCCTGCACACACACATTACTACATTCAACATTGCTGCAAATGGAGGGAGGCAGGATCAGAGCCTGGGACACTTCGTTCTGTTTATGTTTGCCACTCGCCTCTATTGACATGACATGCTGCCGTTACAGCCTCTCTGCTCAGTGCAGGGCACTTTTCCTCTTCACGCCCAAATTCACATCTCCTTTAATTATGCACAATTACTTTTTTATGGGAAGTAAATGCAACACCCGCGTGGTCATGCTTTCAGGCTTGGTCCTGTTCTCTGCATTGTGGTGGAAGCAATATTGCTTCTGATAGGCGACAGAGAAGCATTTCTCATATCTTCCCCCACATCCCTCGCTCTTTGTGCATTCTCTCACTTGAATGCTCATTACAGACCGAAAAATAAAGGATAACACGTGTGCGTCCTTCTGTGCAGGTGCATATATAAATCTGCTCTTCTGCTTGAGAATTACTGCTGTGTCATCTATTCTTAATTTTCTACTCGCTTGTCACATAATACCTAAACTGTTGCACTTTTAAGTAGGGAAATGAACTAAACGGTTTCATGGGCGAAGCTTTGTTAGTACTTTAATTTTCTATTTCTCTCTGGATATCATTGATGTCCACCCACCCCCTAATCCATTTTCTCCTCTCACTCCCCCTCTCTTTTTTCTTTACCTCCCTCCCACTTGCTCTCTCTCTGTTTTGTCTATGTGTACGTATGAACAGAGACTGCAAAAGAGGGAAAAATGGCCTTAACATTGTCCAAGCCATCAGCTATGTTACTGTCACAGTGTCAGCTTAAAGAAGCGGTGGAGGGCAATCCACCCCATGGAAATGGGCAGCTGTCAATGAGTTGTGACTCATTTTCATTCATACTTTGACTTTAGAGGTCAAAGGCGCCATTGATCCATTGAACATGGAATAGAAATTCATACATGGAACACTGATCTTTGCATTCTGTGACTACGGGCCATATGTACGAACACTTTTTCCCATAGACACAGAATGGGTAAAAACTTTTGCTACATCTGGCCCCT
This sequence comes from Pleurodeles waltl, assembly GCF_031143425.1. NCBI lineage: Eukaryota > Metazoa > Chordata > Amphibia > Caudata > Salamandridae > Pleurodeles > Pleurodeles waltl. The sequence goes on from NC_090445.1 coordinate 256,595,798, forward strand.
ACTCCTTCCTCATAATCTGTAAAAAGAATGCATCCCAACAAGTCTGAAGCATTGTTAACATTAAGAGAAGACTGCTAGGATCACGCCAGCCTATAAGTAACACAAATTAAACTGTTAACTTTACATGAAGAGCAAGAAGACGTGACATAAGGCATAAAAAGAAGCCAGACCAGAAATAGGTCGCCACTACTATGAGAAGCTTCAATGGCAGTCACACAAACAGGCACAAAACCGTCCAAGACACAATACTCTAGTTTGACAACTAGTCGTTCACTATTACATGGCATTGTTTTAACTTCCAGAATATAAAATCTAAGTTTTAGGAATCAAAGTCTTACCTCACTGTTGAGAAAGCAGTAGAACACCGAGACAAAGAAGCCCTGTGTGAGACAAAGAAAGACAGTCAACCCACTGCAGGTGCAGGTGCACATGAAACAGCTCTTAGGGAAGAAAAACAGTATCCTTGGTATTGAGAAAGCAGCATTTTACTGATCTTCTTTGCTTGAGGAGCAAGACTCCACAGAAACATCTAAAACCACATTTCAGGAGGGTATCTTGGTGAGCTCCGCAGCTTCAGCTTAGACCCCAGGACCTATTTATTTGCAGATATAGTGCTTAAGGTCATTTAATTCATATATCTCTGAATTACCGCTCTATTTTGAGATAGTACAGCTCGGTAATAGCGAACAAAAGTTGCCTCTTTATGAGCTGTGCACATATCGAGTTAAATATATTGACTTTATGCACCGCACAAACATAAGAACAGTCGCTCTGCTTTCCGCTGAGCAGGCGGAGCCCATCTTGATATGGCCTCTGGAGCGCACTCTTTACGACAATGGATTAGCTACGTAGTACGTCATTCCAATGCAATTCATTCCTTTATGGTGGTTAACAGTAGGGGAAGGTAAAATGTTTAAAATGTCAAACATTTTAACATATATCCAAATTGTTAAACGTCATCAGATATACTGTCAGCGCCTAATCCATTCCCTTTCTACCTCACATATGAAGCCTAAATCCCTGTGAAAGTTCAAACATTGGCACATAATACTAAGCACTGACTAAGGAACCCTCTATAGAGGGCTGATATTAAGTTGCATGAAGAATGCTTAGAAGGTAGGCATTAACTACTGATGCACTGTGACAAACCGGCTGAGACCAGCATGTGAAACAAGCAGGCTCTTTGGTATGCAGGGTTTCAGCATCTGGGGTAGAGCCTTAGTATCCTTATACTGCCAGGTGTTAACACAAATTAATGACCCCCTTTACCTCATTATTCAAGGTCCCCTTTAGCGAGAACCTATAATTATGAGGCAGTCGATGAACGCTACGCTCTGGGCAGAAGACTTTAACATTAGCATAGGTTATTCATCTTGTAAAAGTTAAAAAAAAAAACAATATTAGACAGCGGAACAATAATAAAACAAGTTATTAAAAATAGTTCGCTATGAAAGAGATAAACGTGATGAAAAAAGATCCATGAACTTTGAAACATATGGTGCAGAAATGAAAGTAGAACAAGGTATTCATTAGTTTATGACCTCCTTGACTAATGTTTGTTGAGGTTTTATTTGGAACAAGAACCTAAAAAAGCTTTTGGCAAAAGTGTTTTCTTTACTCACTCCAAACATTGTTTACGTTTTTGTGCAGGGATTTAAAAGCTTAAGTGGACAAAAATCCCCAAATCCACCTCCATCAAAAAACAATAAATGCAGTTTTTTCATGAAGACTTGTAATGAATAACCTATCATCTATTTGTTTTTTCCTAATAAATTAGTCAAATATTGTTGATCGAATTTCTTGCTAGTCCCGTTTAGAAGGAATATTTATGGTAAAAGCACTTGATGAGAGACGTGGTCAAGCGTTCCTAATACAGACGGGAAGTGAGTGGCTCACTGATGTGCTGTGGCCTAGCTCAGTTTTACCAAAGGATTAACTGTGCACACATCAACTTGACATTTATTGTGAATAGTTTAGGTGCATCAATGTTCGCACATTTACTCAACCTTTAAGGTGTTCTGATGGCCATTCTACTAGCCATCAGAGCTATAAATAGTTAATCTTCTATACTACTGTATCTAAATATTTTTTGTTTGAGGTAGTTACAGTTCCGGTCTCGAAACATAGCACTTAATTTTTAAGGGTCATTTCCAAAAGGTGCACGCCCAGCAAAGTGAGTTGGAGTGTTCAAAGCGGCCACTGTGTTTTCCTTTACAGCTTTGTTATTGTTTTTGTTTAATAAAAAAACGTTGCATTCATTGAGACCTTCATTGAGGCATTGCTAAGCACCAGGTGCAAGGCCAGTCATGGGAGTTCCATGAAAATGACTGACTTTCATGCATAGTGTTGCTTTAGAGAGCGAGCCCTCACTTGTCACCATGGCTGCCTCTGGCAGGGACTGCAGCAAGAGTACAGATATCTCAGCAGGACCAGAAATGTGCGAGGGGGCTTGACTCAGTAGTACAGGTCTGTTCAGAAGAATCCTCCATCCTCATGCCCCCTGAATCCCAGTATTTATATATTTCCCCATATTAGTTCACCAAAATGGGAGTCAAGACTATGAAACATAACAGGACAATTGAGAAGTAAACGAGGCTGTAATGTTCTATTTGTGTCCATTATTTAGAGAACTTATGTTATTGATCATGTGTTCATTATTTGTGGTGTAATCTTGCTCAGTGTCACTTGAAGCTAACAGCCTGCTTATACTTTTTTGACTACATACAAGTACCTGTCTCTAATAGAGGGAATAATTTCGTTGCTGCCAACACTGTGCTGCTGGGTTCTTACTGTGTGGCAGAACCAGAGCACACAAAGCTGAAGGGAGGGGGCATCTAGCCTATAACCGCATCTAATTGCCTCGGGGCTTCAGGGAAATCCGGAATAACCGTAATTGCACCTTGGAGACTGCTAGAAGGCAGAAGTGCACTCCACAAATAATGCAATCAACCATAAATCCCTTTAGGCATGTTAAAATAGGCTAGGTTTTAGTGTGTCCAAGCACATGAACTTGATTAACTGCTGAAGACATGTTTACCCTTCCAGTGTGACAACATTATCATCTACTAGTAGACAGTCTTTTATGGGATCCAGTGCTTGAAAGATATCTTATGCAAAAAAGTTTACCACGATGTTACTGACAGTGGATTTCCGGGTAAGATTACGAGTGGTAATGGGCAGCAGGAGCGTTGTGAACGCCCCCCCCCCACCCCGCTTTAGCAGCTTCAGTGGGTGTGGGGTTCTGAATGGGCCTCTTCTGTCTACAAATCAGCAGACACAAGCTGATAAATACCGTCATAAAGGAAGACAGTGTTAATAGAGAAGTAAGCAGTAGCAAGGAAGAAAGAAATATGGGTAAATAGAAGAGGGAAAAATGGGAAGACTATTGAATGGAAGGAAGGCTGACAGGATGTATGGTTGAGTGGGTGAATGAGTCGGTAAATGATAGGTGGGTAGATGGGTGAGTGGGTGAAAGGATGAGTGAATGAATAGGTTGATGGACGGGAGAAAGGATGGCAGATTAAGGGGATGGATGGATGAGTACGTGAGTTACTAGATAGGTAAAAGTACAGGTGAAAGGATGGCAGAGTAAACGGATGGGTTGTTAAGTGAATGGGTAAAAAAATGAGTGAATGGATGGTAGGTTAGATGGACAAATGGATGTGTGGATGACAGAGTGGATGAATGTATGACTAGTGGATTGCATAATGGCTGGATGGATGGAAGAGTTGATGGATGGATGACAGAGTGGAAGAATGGGTGGTAGAGTGAGTGGATGGATAGCATAGTGGATGGGTGGATGGAATATGGAAAGAATGAATAATTGATTAAAGAATTAATGGGTGACAGAATGTAGATGTCAGTGTGTGGATGGACGGGAGATAGGATGAATGGATAGACACTTGAATGTAAGAGACAAGGGAGCTCTTCTATGGTGGGTTGGGCTATCTTGCTTCACTTGCTTAATGCCATCAGATGTTTAGTTCAAAGTTAGTGGTATTTTAATTTTCTGGCTACTCTTTTGATGGGCAGTCTTGCCTTGCCCGGCTATGGACAACAGTGTAAAATGGTCCATCTCAGCACGAAGGTGGCCCTTCCACAGCAATCACAGTGCAGCTGTGTTATGGTCATTTGACGTTCTGTTAATTTAGTGCAAGGTTTTTGGTTACATTAGCCCTCACACTGTGAGACAGCATGGTAGCCAGGACAATGTACCAGTCCTTGATCTAATTGAAAACTGCCCCCGCTTCAATGTCCTTCCTTCCTTGAATGACATGTCAGTCAGACCTCCTTCACTATTGCTTCTCAAGTTTTTTTTTTTTTTCTTAGTGTGCTACAGACGTCCTCTCCTCCCTTCTTTGGTCATAGAAAAGTAACTTTCAATCAGAGACACGAGTAAAAGAGTAGGCGAGACAGCACTTTGGTCTTTGACGCATTGTTTAACAGGAATCCTACCTTGGCTGAATGTTTGAAGCAAGCTGCAATTTTATCCATTTTGTATTAATTATCCTCACCTTTTGCCTCTGCCGAATCTTGTCGTGAAATCAGATTTTCGTTTCTGCTGGAAAATGGCCCAGTATTGAAGTTCGCTTACTTTTCCCACTTTTATGAAGCTGCTATTGTATGCTCACTGTATACTAACAGAAGATGTACCAGAGCAGGCCTGTGCTGAATCATCCATTCTCGCTCACTACATGGGCCCTATTCAGTAAAATGGAAAAACCTATGCAATGTGGACGTAATTTGATGATTTGTGGAGATATAAACATTTTCAAGGATTTACAGAAAACAAAGGAGTACGTTATGGAAATGCACGTCATTTAGTTGTGCACGTCATTTAGTTGTTATGTCAATCACTGGTTTGTGACAAATCACTATTATGTAGCACTGGATCAACCCAAATCACGGGCTTCCGGGTGTACTCATGGCCTATTGTGAATACTTCAATGGATTGCTATTACATGAGGTGGTTCACTGGAGAATGAATGGTGGAATTTGCAAAAACACTTTTTTTCCTGTACCTGCATGAGTCTATTGCTGGACCACTTCTCTGGATGGCCCTTGGGTTTACTGACCACAGAAGAAAATTCTACAACCACTGCAAAGCCGCAATCAATGCTCTTTCTTGAAACCAGGATTTGATAATTTCCACCATAGATCATTTTATTTCTCACAGAAGGAGCACTTCTATGCACATAAAAGTTTGTGCAGAAAACATTATTTTGAGGTGTAACCTGAAGCCCTTGTTTTACAATAGTGGAGCCACCGCCACAACCCCAACTCTCCTCTGGAGCTATCCCTGGAAAGGAGTGACAAGTTTGTCTGCTTACATCTGTACGCAGTGCCAGGGATGACACTACAACATGTAAGTAGTTTATAGTGCTTGCTATTTTCCGCTTGTTATGAATGACACTAATCAGCAGGCCTATGCTTCCTTTTAGCGTCTCTGGGTGAACCGCCTGTATGTCAACCCTCCTCTCAAATTATCTCACTTTCTGAAGTGATCAGGTTGCAAAGGTTCCCAGGCTTCCATATTCTTTCTTCTCGTAGGATTGGCTAGTTGATAATCCAGAGGTCTGTAAAGATCACACCTCCTGTGGAGAAAAAAAGGATCACCTGAGCATAGCTCCAGTGAGCCCAACATCGCCACCTTTGAAAACCCGACCTATATTCCCCTCTTTTGAGAACAGGAGAGAAGCAAGAGATCCACGAGCACACTTCCTGTCAGGCTGGCATCTTCAGGTTGATTCTGGGGCAGACGGACCTTATGAAGGGAGGTCAGTGAAGTGGCTCCTGACTAACGTTTTCTCCTAGTACTTGTATTGGAGTGTTGATGGCCTCGCCCCTCTTCCTGGCAGACTCTTATTCCATGATAGGAGGAACCTGCTAGGTATATCCATGAGGCTTTGCCCCTTGGATATGAAGGTCTTGCTAGCCAGAATAAACATTCAGGGGATATGATGGTGTCATGAGGTCTCGTCCATTGCAAGGAACAGGGACACCACCTTTGAAGATGGTGACAGGCAATAGAGGTAATAAGATGGCCATGTCAAAGCCTCAATCATGCACCTGCTTCTACCTATTACCTCTGCCCCCCCTAACTTGGGAGCCAGTGCAGACAGGAAGGCAAGAGGCAAGCATGCTATACATGGCCAGTCTGTATTTCCTGTCAGGGGACAAAAGCCAAATCGGTGTCTGTTAGAAATGGGGTCTTTGGTTGACAGTCGGGTTACCCCCTGTTCAAGCAAGGACCCTCACTCTAGTGAGGGTAAAAGATAATCACCCTCAGCTAACCCCTGCTTACCCCCTTGGTAGCTTGGCAGAGCAGTAGGCTTACCTTCAGAGCGCTAGGTGTAAAGTATTTGTACCAACACACACAGTAACTTAATGAAAACACTACAAAATGACACAACACCAGTTTAGAAAAATAGGAAATATTTATCTAAACAAAACAAGACCAAAACGACAAAAATCCGACATACACAAGTCAAGTTATGAATTTTTAGAGATTAAACTCAAAAATAGCTCTTAGAAACAAAAATGCTTTGATGAGATGTTAATACGGCGTCATGACAGAGTCGTTCCCAACAAGCCGACACCAACAGCGCCGGACACGGAGTCGTGTAGACCCCCAAGTACAGTACCTTTGGTAAAGAGTGAAAACAAGCCGATGCGCGAAGTCGGGGATCGCGGCGTCTGTGTGAAACGTTGAATCTGTGCACTTCGAGCGGCGTCGGTCACGACGTGGTGCGGCGACTTCCACGGAGTCGCGGACTTCAGCGGGGCTGCTGCGGCGTTGGGCCTGCGAAGAGCGTCGCGTTCCAGCGAAGGTCACGGCGTCGGGTGCAGGCGGCGTTACCAGATTCAGCAGCGGCGTCGGTCCGGAGTCGTCCGAAGTCGATTTTCTTGGATTTCCACCAGCTTTCCTTTCAAGGGCCCAGGGACTGGATAGGGCACCACTTGTCAGAGCAGGAGTCTCTCCAGAGACTCCAGGTGCTGGCAGAGAGAAGTCTTTGTTGTCCCTGAGACTTCAAACAACAGGAGGCAAGCTCTAACTCAAGCCCTTGGAGATTTCTTCACAAGATGGAAGGCACACAAAGTCAAGTCTTTGCCCTCTTACGCTGGCAGAAGCAGCACTGCAGGAAAGCTCCACAAAGCACAGTCACAGGCAGGGCAGCACTTCTTCCTCAGCTATCAGCTCTTCTCCAGGCAGAGGTTCCTCTTGGTTCCAGAAGTGTTTCTAAAGTCTGTAGATTTGGGTGCCCTTCTTATACCCATTTTAGTCTTTGAAGTCACCTTTCTTCAAAGGGGACTCACACCTACTTGTGAAATCCTGCCTTGCCCTGGCAAGGCCTCAGACACACACCAGGGGGTTCGAGCCGGCATTGTCAGAGGCAGGCACAGTCCTTTCAGATGAGAGTGACCACTCCACCCCTCCCTCCTAGCAGAGATGGCTAATCAGGAAATGCAGGTTACACCCCAGCCCCCTTTGTGTCACTGTCTAGTGCGAGGTGAAAAACAACCCATCTGTCAAACTGACCCAGACAGGGAATCCACAAACAAGGCAGAGTCACAGAATGGTTTAAGCAAGAAAATGCTCACTTTCTAAAAGTGGCATTTTCAAACGCACAATCTTAAAATCAACTTTACTAAAAGATGTACTTTTAAATTGTGAGTTCAGGGACCCCAAACTCCACATGTCCATCTACTCTCTAGGGAAATCTACACTTTAATCATATTTAAAGGTAGCCCCCATGTTATCCTATGAGAGAGACAGGCCTTGCAACAGTGAAAAAACGAAGTTGGCAGTATTTCACTGTCAGGACATATAAACCACATTACTATATGTCCTACTTTATCCATACACTGCACCCTGCCCTTGGGATACCTAGGGCCTACCTTAGGGGTGCCTTACATGTAAGAAAAGGGAAGGTTTAGACCTGGCAAGTGGGTACACTTGCCAAGTCGAATTTACAGTGTAAAAATACACACACAGACACTGCAGTGGCAGGTCTGAGACATGATTACAGGGTTACTTGTGTGGGTGGCACAACCAGTCCTGCAGGCCCACTAGTAACATTTGATTTACAGGCCCTGGCACCTCTAGTGCACCTTACTAGGGACTTACTAGTAAATCAAATATGCCAATCATGGATAAACCAATTACATACAATTTACACGGAGAGCATATGCACTTTAGCACTGGTTAGCAGTAGTAAAGTGCTCAGAGTTGAAAAGCCAACAGCAACAGGTCAGAAAAAAATAGGAGGCAGGAGGCAAAAAGACTGGGGATGACCCCGCATAAGCAAAAGTCCAACACGACCACCTACCAGCCTAAAGCCAGGGGATACCTTGATGTACTTCCCTGATTGGGGCGATAGAACAAGGACCCAGGCCCACAACAGCAGGGGCATGTTCCAGTTCTACGCCTTCCTGACTCCAGTTGGATCCCTCTGTCCATACTCTCAGGGCCCACTAAGCTAACCCATGGGGAACTTTTCTCCACATCTGCAGACACCATCTGTGCAGCGCCTAACTTTACTTTGCTCACAGATGTATTGCAATGGGCAGATAGTACTACCAGGGCCAACACAGTGGTGTTGCCCACTCCACCCCTGGGGTGTGACTCTCGTTCTCCCCCCAGGGGCAGCTCTGTCCACCAGGACAGCAAGCCACAGTGACCCCTGACAACTGTCAGGGATGAGAGCCTGACCTCAGGCCTCTCCAACCACTCTGACTATGGAGAGTGGGGGGGCGGTAGCCCCAGGTGCCTGACACCCTTTGACCACTCTACCTTCCACCAGGTCAGAGAAGATAACCTGACCCTGGTCCTCCCCTCTGGGGCTCTGGACCCTCCCTGTAGGAGCGGCTACCCCAGAGTCCAAAATTGTCAGGGTGCTTGTAGAAGCAGTCCTGCACAATTCTTCCACCAGTGCTGGGATGTTAACCTGCAACTGGTCCTCCAACCTGGGGTCTGTACCTTCAGGTTGGACCAGGGCCAGGGGGGAAGCTTCCCTCCCCCTGCCCTCTCTTCTGTGGTCCTGCACCCCCCAACTAGGAGTGGCCCCCCCAGAAGACAACATGGTAGGGGCACTGTTAACAGTAGCCCCTTCCTCCAGGTCAGGGCGGACACCCTAAACCTGGCCTTCCAATCCAGGGTCTGTACCCTTAGACTGTACTGGGGTCAGGGGTGAGTCTTTCACTCCCCTACCCCTACATTCAGGGTTCTGCACCCACCCCTTAGGGAGAGTACCCCTTGGAATCACACCAGGGGGGTGATTGGGCAAACCGCCCACCCCTTCAGATCAGGGTTTATCCCCTGCACCTGATCTTCCAGTCCAGGGTCTGTACCCACAGACTGGACCACTGCCTGACAACCCAGGAATTCCTGGGGGGCATACCTACCCCCCACCAGGTCAGAGTTTACCCTCTGAACCTGGTCATCCAACCCAGAGTCACCACCCTGCTGTTGAACCACTGCCTGGCACACCAGGACTTCCAGGGGGGCACACTTACCCCCCTCAAGGGACACACTGTCCCCAAGGGCCACACAAGAGTCTGGCTGGCGCAGGTCTCCTGACCTCTGCCCATCTGACAGAGTCTGGATTCCCCCCAATCCAGAAATGGTCTCGCCAAGGTCATTCCTGGGGGGCTCTGCTCTCAGAGCTGACCCCTGACCCTCCAGGTTGTCCACTGGGGTCCGCAACCCCCTCTCAACCCTCTGTCTGGACTTCTGCACCCCCTCATTAGGAGTGGTACTGCCAGACACCAGAACTGGTGGGACGCTGGCTACAGCCGCCCCCCCCAAGTTCTCCTGACACTGTGGGATCTCCCTCAACAGATGGCCCTATGGTACAGGCTAGGCTCCCCTCCTCGTGTTCCCTCATGGAACCCTCCAGGACCTGGGACCGGATCTTGGGCACATTGGACCTCAGCCCATCCCCATTCCCTCTCCTCAGAGACTGGACATGGGGTCCCTCACCCATCCCACTACACTGGGACCTACCTGGGACACTACAATCCTTCCCTACCTCACCTGGTTGGGAAATACCTAGACCACTCCTCTCAGGAGCCCCCCCAAATGCCTCTTCAGACTCTCTGGTACTCACCAAGAGGTCTGCCTCCATTGTAAGTTCCCTGGGGTCAGAGAACTCACACTCCACCTGGTGTTGGCGTAGCTCTGGAAAATAAGGACTAGACATATGCTCTCCAGCAATTACATCACTCAGCCCCTCACATGAATTAACCAAAGTATCCTTCACCCAACTATCCAGTGACTCTGCTTTGAAAAAAGCACCCCACATCACCCTCCTGAGACTGGTGAGACAGTACCTGACTGTCCCTGACACTCAACCCACACTCTTCTGGGATGTCTTCACACTCCATAACCAGGACTTCTACCTGGGGGGAACCCCGCTCCCTGTCACTCTCACCTAGAGTCAGTAGAGTGTCCCTCCCACCAGTAGGAATATGACTCCCCATGCCAGTTCCCCAATCCACCTCAGGGACCCTGTGCATCACTGGAGCTACCTCATACCCCTGAACCTCCTGGCATGTGTTAACTCCCTCCTTCAAGTAGGGCACCACATCTCTGGGCATGTGCACTTCTTCAGCAGCACTGGATATAAAATTGTTGCTGCCACCATTCCAGCTGGATTCAGCCCTTATGACTTCCAGCTCCTTCATTTTGAGCTCATAAGCCCAAATCCTCTTTTTGATCTCTAAGTCCCTCCTCCTTTCTTCCAACTCCTTCTCCCTTTGCATCCTCAACTCCTTGAACTTCAACCGGCGAGCCCTCTCTGCCTGTCTGTCTTGTAACTCTTCAGGAGTCAGACACTTGGGTGGCACCCTGCTACTCCTCCTGGGGACCCTCCCCCCAGGCGTAACAGGTACCTCCACTACACCACTGTGTCTCCTCTGCACTTCCCCACCCACATTCCCCTCCTCTGTGTGCCCTCCAGCCTCCTTGATTGTCGCCCAGGCCCTCTGTGCCTTTTGCAGCTCCCCCTCCCTGGTGGAGCTCTCAGTGGGACAGTCAAGATCTTTAAGGAACTGTTTCAATTGAGCAACTGAGTACTCCTTCAGTTTCTCTATTTCAAACACAGCTCAAGCTGTTGCATCTCCAGATTGAGACATGATGGTCACAAGTGCAAAGTTCCAAAGGCAGAAAATAAGTTCCCAATGAAGTAAAAAGGATCCGTCAAGGGATCAGCAAAATCATGGAAGTAGAACAAAAAGGAGTCCTTAAGAGAAAAAGCAAAAGATCACCAAACAAGTAGTATGTGTTCACGTAGTGGTCTGAACTCAAACAGTAGTGTACACTTAATCACTGTAAGTCAAGTCCAAATACAAGTCCAAATCCCACCGCTGCCACCAATGTTAGAAATGGGGTTTTTGGTTGGAAGTCAGGTTACCCCCTGTTCAAGCAAGGACCCTCACTCTAGTCAGGGTAAAAGAGAATCACCCTCAGCTAACCCCTGCTTACCCCCTTGGTAGCTTGGCAGAGCAGCAGGCTTAACTTCAGAGCGCTAGGTGTAAAGTATTTGTACCAACACACTCAGTAACTTAATGAAAACAATACAAAATGACACAACACCAGTTTAGAAAAATAGGAAATATTTATCTAAACAAAACAAGACCAAAACGACAAAAATCCGACATACACAAGTCAAGTTATGAATTTTTAGAGATTAAACTCAAAAATAGCGCTTAGAAACAAAAATGCTTTGATGAGATGTTAATACGGCGTCATGACGGAGTCGTTCCCAACAAGCCGACACCAGCGGCGCCGGACACGGAGTCGTGTAGACCCCCAAGTACAGTACCTTTGGTGAAGAGTGAAAACAAGCCGATGCGCAAAGTCGGGGATCGCGGCGTCTGTGTGAAACGTTGAATCTGTGCACTTCGAGCGGCGTCGGTCACGACGTGGTGCGGCGACTTCCACGGAGTCTCGGACTTCAGCGGGGCTGCTGCGGCGTTGGGCCTGCGAAGAGTGTCGCGTTCCAGCGAAGGTCACGGCGTCACGTGCAGGCGGCATTACCGGATTCAGCAGCGGCGTCGGTCCGGAGTCATCCGAAGTCGATTTTCTTGGATTTCCACCAGCTTTCCTTTCAAGGGCCAAGGGACTGGATAGGGCACCACTTGTTAGAGCAGGAGTCTCTCCAGAGACTCCAGGTGCTGGCAGAGAGTAGTCTTTGCTGTCCCTGAGACTTCAAACAACAGGAGGCAAGCTCTTACTCAAGCCCTTGGAGATTTCTTCACAAGATGGAAGGCACACAAAGTCCAGTCTTTGGCCTCTTAATCTGGCAGAAGCAGCACTGCAAGAAAGCTCCACAAAGCATAGTCACAGGCAGGGCAGCACTTCTTCCTCAGCTATCAGCTCTTCTCCAGGCAGAGGTTCCTCTTGGTTCCAGAAGTGTTTCTCTAAAGTCTGTATATTTGGGTGCCCTTCTTATACCCATTTTAGTCTTTGAAGTCACCTTTCTTCAAAGGGGACTCACACCTACTTGTGAAATCCTGCCTTGCCCAGGCAAGGCCTCAGACACACACCAGGGGGTTGGAGCCGGCATTGTCAGAGGCAGGCACAGTCCTTTCAGATGAGAGTGACCACTCCACCCCTCCCTCCTAGCAGAGATGGCTAATTAGGAAATGCAGGTTACACCCCAGCCCCCTTTGTGTCACTGTCTAGTGCGAGGTGAAAAACAACCCAACTGTCAAACTGACCCAGACAGGGAATCCACAAACAAGGCAGAGTCACGGAATGGTTTAAGCATGAAAATGCTCACTTTCTAAAAGTGGCATTTTCAAATGCACAATCTTAAAATCAACTTTAATAAAATATGTATTTTTAAATTGTGAGTTCAGGGACAACAAACTCCACATGTCCATCTACTCTCTAGGGGAATCTACACTTTAATCATATTTAAAGGTAGCCCCCATGTTATCCTATGAGAGAGACAGGCCTTGCAACAGTGAAAAAACGAAGTTGGCAGTATTTCACTATCAGGACACATAAACCCCATTACTATATGTCCCACCTTATCCATACACTGCACCCTGTCCTTGGGGCTACCTAGGGCCTACCTTAGGGGTGCCTTACATGTAAGAAAAGGGAAGGTTTAGGCCTGGCAAGTGGGTACACTTGCCAAGTCGAATTTACAGTGTAAAAATACACACACAGACACTGCAGTGGCAGGTCTAAGACATGATTACAGGGTTACTTGTGTGGGTGGCACAACCAGTGCTGCAGGCCCACTAGTAACATTTGATTTACAGGCCCTGGCACCTCTAGTGCACCTTACTAGGGACTTACGAGTAAATCAAATATGCCAATCATGGATAAACCAATTACATACAATTTACACGGAGAGCATATGCACTTTAGCACTGGTTAGCATTGGTGAAGTGCTCAGAGTTGAAAAGCCAACAGCAACAGGTCAGAAAAAAATAGGAGGCAGGAGGCAAAAAGACTGGGGATGACCCTGCATAAGCAAAAGTCCAAAAGTGTCCTGCCCAATGTCGCTGCAAAAAGGAAACAGGGATGGCCCAGTAGCCCACTGAGGTGCCTGACACCTCATTACAGCATAACATTAACTTTCATTCTATTGTGGCCAGGTGAGGGTGTAGAATATATGAACTGGAGATCAAGAGCAGGAAAAGCTTTAACAAATATTTCATGACCACAAAAATGAGGGAGAAAAAATGGGATGATGGAAGGCACCTGTTAAAACAGTATTTAGTAGCTCTGTTAATTAAAATAACCCTTGCTTTTCCGTTTTCTGAAAAGTAGTTCCAATGCCTAAGTAGAAAGATGACAACTGATATCTTTCTAACTGGACTAAACTTACACCGGCAGCTAGATTTGCATGTTCAAACGCTGATTCTATGGTCCTTCATGTGGTGAAGGATGCCAGGGGCTATTTAATGTATTTTCCACACAAGAAAAATCGGGTCTTTGGTTGACAGTCAGTTTAACCCCAGTCCAAGCAAGGACCGTCACTCTAGTCAGGGTAAGTCACACACAATCCAAATTATCCTGTGCCCACCCTCTGGTAGCTTGGCACTGAGCAGTCAGGCTTAACTTAGAAGCAATGTGTAAAGTATTTGTGCAATAAACCATACAATAGCACAATATAACAACACAAAAATACACCACACAGTGTTTAGAAAAATGTATAATATTTATCTGGATAAATGCAGGTCAAAACGATTAAGGATGAAATAAGCAAATGTAGAGATATCACTGAAAATGATATCAAGTGTCTTAGAGTTGAAATATTATTGTAAAAGCAATAAAAAGTGTCTTAAGTTCTTCTAGAAACAAGTGTCTCTTGAAGGGCAAAGTACCTGGTTTGTGTTGAAAAACCCTCGCAAAGGGCCGCAGAGGAGGAGATGCGTGGAAAACGGTGAGTGTGCACCGGTTTCGCCCCTCCAAACATGTACTTGCGTTGTTATTTTTTTCACGCGGGAAAGATGTTGCATCAATTACCGGTGCGCGGACTTGGATCCTCTTCGGGTTGCGGGGTTTTCAGACTCCCGGGGACAATGCGTGGAATCCTCGGCTTTCGGAGCGAAGTCACAGGGGCTGCATCGATTCCGCTAGGCGATGCGTGGGATTTTCTTCCGCAGGGCAGGTGCTGCGTTGATTCCTCTCAGGAAGTTAGGCGTCATCGTTCTGAGTCAGCTTGCATCGATCCAGTAGGGCTGTGCTTCAAAGTTCCGGTCGCGTTGCTGGTGCTGCGTCGATCTTCTGTCGCAAAGTCGGGCTGCGTCATTTCGAACTCGGAATGCAGTGACTTTTTCACTGCAAGAAGGCTGTGCGTCGTTCTTGGCAGGCGATGCATCAAATTTTGCTGCACGGGGATTTCAGCTGCAGGAGAGAAGTCTTTTTGGTCCTGAGACTTCAGGGAACAGGAGGCAAGCTCTATCCAAGCTCTTGGAGAGCACTTCTGCAGCAAAGCGAGAGAGCAGCAAGACTGCAGGGCAACAGCAAGGCAGCAGTCCTCTTCAGAAAGCAGTCAGGTGAGTCCTTTAGGCAGCCAGGCAGTTCTTCTTGTCAGGGTGCAGGTTCTGGTTCAGGTTTCTTCTCCCGGAAGTGTCTGAGTTGGTAGGGCAGAGGCCCTGTTTTTATACCCAAATGTGCCTTTGAAGTAGGGGAGATTTCAAAGAGTGGCTTAGAAGTGCACCAGGTCCCCTTTCAGTTCAATCCTGTCTGCCATGGTCCCAGTAGGGGGTGTGGCAGTCCTTTGTGTGAGAGCAGGCCCTCCCAGCCCAGAAAGACCGATTCAAAATGCAGATGTATGCAAGTGAGGCTGAGTATCCTGTGTTTGGGGTGTGTCTGAGTGAATGCACAAGGAGCTGTCAACTAAGCCCAGCCAGACATGGATTGTAAGGCACAGAAAGATTTAAGTGCAGAGAAATGCTCACTGTCTAGAAGTGGCATTTCTAAAATAGTGATATTGAATCCAACTTGACCAGTCAGCAGGCTTTTGTATTACCATTCTGGCCATACTAAATATGGCCTTCCTACTTCTTTCAGATCAGCAGCTACTACTCAAAACAATGTATGAGGGCAGCCCCAATGTTAGCCCATGAAGGGAGCAGGCCTCACAGTAGTGCAAAAACGAATTTAGGAGTTATACACTACCAGGACATGTAAACTACACAGGTGCATGTCCTGCCTTTTACCTACACCTCACCCTGCCCTAGGGGTTACCTAGGGCACACCTTAGGGGTGACTTATATGTAGAAAATTGGAGTTTTAGGCTTGGTAAGTTCTTTTAAATGCCAAGTCAAATTGGCAGTGAAACTGCACACACAGGCCTTGCAATGACAGGCCTGAGACAAGGTTAAGGGGCTACTGAAGTGGGTGGCACAATCAGTGCTGTAGGCCCACTAGTAGCTCTTAATCTACACACCCTGGGCACATATAGTGCACTCTACTAAGGACTTATAAGTAAATTAAATAGCCCAATTGGGTGTGATCCAATGTTACCATGTTTAAAGGGAGAGGGCATATGTACTTCAGCACTGGTTAGCAGTGGTAAAGTGCACAGAGTCTAAAAACCAGCAAAAAACAGTATCTCAAAAGTGGAGGGAGGAAGGCAAAAAGTTAGTGGTGACCACCCTAAGGCTGTCAGGTCTAACAGTGCACTGTCCCACTTTCTGGCGCAATGAACTCTTAAGTGCATGTCTCCTGGAATAGAATGGGACAGTGCACCACATCACATCAAATGAGATGTTCTCAGTTCAGACACAGACTTGGACAAGCGATGGGAACAGCACATTAGTAAATGATAGACCGACAATTTAAAAGGGCTCGTCCGACTTTGGCACTAGAAAAGGGGGCAGATATCACCTGAGGGGTGGGAGGGAGGCGCAGTGAGTGACCCAAGTGGCGGCCTCAAGAACATAATAAATGTGTACCACATTGATGTGGCACACATTCAGTGCACCTCCTGGCAGCCATCTGTGTTATGGCACAAAGACAAAGAACCGAAAGCCCTCTTGAGCTAGCACCAGCATGCATCTGTGGTTGTGCCACAGTGCCGAAAGGCTGCAAAAAATAAAGGCACACATGTCTCTTGTGCCTCCAGAGCGCTTTCAATCATACAGACCCAGATTCTAAAGTCCTGCCTTAATTTGTGACGTACCTGGAAGGACTGCAGGAAAGAATTGAAGTAGATGAAGACAATGCGAGAGATCTCATCCTCACCGGGTGTCACAAAGAACAGCATGTAGGTGATGCCCAGCAGCGGCAGCAGCACCAGTGTGGCCTTGACTGCTTTCCTGGAGGAGAAGAAAATAAATTAATTGAAGGCAGGTTTAAATGTCTCATGACAGACACTTGAGGGCATGCACTCTGCAGGTCTTGAATTATTTCTACAATTTTTTTGTTAGGGTCAGTTTGTTTGCTTTAGCCATCACCAGCAACAGTAGAGTCATGTCAATCCAACGAACTAAAAACAGCCACTCCAATGCAAGCAGAGAAATATAAGCATTAGCATAAATGCATTTCGCGAGTATGTATTCTGCCCTCGATGTACTGCAATATAATAAACAATAATATTGGGACAAGATTCCATAATTAATTGGACAACACTTTAGTCACCTGTCAAGTCAGTACGAAATTACCTATATACACAAGCACTGGCGAAGTCAACTGGTTTCGCCCAAAAGACCTATTGGTTTGTCAGTGTTTTTAGCGGCTGCTGTGAAGCATTGGTAAAAAAGAAAAAGCAATGATAGTTGCCATGTCATGTTGTTGGCATGTGCCTGCGTTCAACACGCGTGCCTACAGGACACAGTTTTTTATTTTTATTTATCGAGCTGAGATGGATCGGTAAACAGAAAAAAGTAGCGCAAAACTTCTTTTTAAAAATGCAAACAAACAAATTAATGGGGTGGCAAGAACAGGGAGTTCCCTAAAAGAGATAGGAGTAACCATAGAAGCCAACCAATCATAGATATCAGGGCATACTCAATGGGAGGGACACACACAAGAAGGACCAGCTGAAACAATGAAAGCCCCCCAATAGTAAACAAGCAAATAAGTAAAGTCAAGTATTGTAGCAATGGGCAAATTGTAAGCACCTCTGTTTTCTTGGTAAGCACGCAATATGTCTTTTTGAATCAGGCATCTTTTGTTGTCTGGTAGGCTCGACCTAACAAGAGAGCTTTGTAATAAGCCATGTGTTCCTAAGAGACTCATCCTTGTAGCAGATGTCGGCCATCAAGCTCTTTTCATGGAATGACTATCAAATATACTGATGCATATTACATACATATTATGTTTACTTATTATAAAAGTGTGGTATTTTTCCAGATGAGCAAGAAGAGAGTGTATATTTTATTGAGGCCTATGGAACTGTTCACGGGTACTCAAATTATATATGACATGATTTTATTTTGTTTACTACATTCATCTTTACACAGACATTTCTAGCGGAACACCGATCTCAATGTAGGTTATCTTTTTAATTGATTTTATGTTCAGTGAGAGAACATTGATGGTGAGAGTAGTGGACCAGCAGGCTGTTTTCTTTTCCCTGAAATATATTTATCGCAGTGATTTTAGGTTAAGACCAGCCCCAGTGCTGCAAAAGTAAACAATCACAAACAAGAGTGAAGTACTGACGTACTGGTTCTGGTTTATGTTTGGGCAACATGTGTTAGAAATGGGGTCTTTGGATGGCAGTCAGGTTACCCCCTTTCCAAGCAAGGACCCTCACTAGTCAGGGTAAGAGAAAATCACCCTCAGCTAACCCCCGCTCACACCCTTGGCAGCTTGGCACGAGTAGGCAGACTTAACTTCAGAGTGCTAGGTGTAAAGTATTTGTACCAACACACACAGTAACTCAATGAAAACACTACAAATTGACACAACACAGATTTGGAAAAATAGGAAATATGTATGTACACAAAACAAGACCAAAAGGACAAAAATCCACAATACACAAGTCAAGTTATCAATTAAAAAACAAAAAGAGTCTTCATATAATTCTAAACACAATGCTAACGCTGCTAGTGTGGAAATGTGTCTGGATGCGTCATAAATAACCCCGCACGGGCGAGTGTGCGTCCAAAAGGGCTTGCAATGCATTGATATCACTCCTGAGCGAGACCGTGCGTCGTTTCTCCTTCAGTCGAGTCGGCGTGCGTCGTTTCTTCTCTCCGCAGGAAAGCGATGCATGGATTCGAACCGCACTCTCGGGTCCAGGCAAGCCTTTCATTGGTTTTACACACCCAGCGATGTTTGCGCCGGAAATCCTACCGCACGATGATCCGAAAATCATGCAGCATGGGTTGCGATCTCGCCAGCCTCCATCAGCGATGCTGAGCGTCATTTCTCCAGCCCCGTGCATCGATCTTTCAGTCGTGCTGCAGGCGAGCGTTGATTTTCAGCCACGCAGCAGGCGACGCATCGATTTCTCAGCCGCATCTCGGAGTTGCGTCTATCTTTTCCCTGCACGGCGGCCTGCACATGGATTTCTCACTCTTGTTCTGCCAGCTTCTCCTTTCAGGGCCTAGGAACTGGATGGGCACCACTTGGCATAGTAGGATTCTCAGCAGAGGCTCCAGGTGCTGGCAGAGAGATGTCTTTGCTGTTCCTGATATTCAAACAACAGGAGGCAAGCTCTAAATCAAGCCCTTGGAGATTTCTTCACAAGAAGGAAGGAACACAAAGTCCAGTCTTTGCCCTCTTAGTCTGGCAGAAGCAGCAACTGCAGGATAGCTCCACAAAGCGCAGTCACAGGCAGGGCAACTCTTCTTCCTTAGCTCTTCTCCAGGCAGAGGTTCCTCTTGGTTTCCAGAAGTGATCTAAAGTCTGTGGTTTTGGATGCCCTTCTTATGCCCATATTTCCCTTTGAAGTAGGCTTACTTCAAAGGAAAGTCTCTTGTGTTTGTGAAATCCTGCCTTGCCCAGGCCAGGCCCCAGACACACACCAGGGGGTTGGAGACTACATTGTGTGAGGGCAGGCACAGCCCTTTCAGGTGTAAGTGACCACTCCTCCCCTCCCTCCTAGCACAGATGGCTCATCAGGAAATGCAGACTACACCCAGCTCCCTTTGTATCACTGTCTAGTAAGAGGTGCAACCAGCCCAACTGTCAAACTGACGCAGACCGGGAATCCACAAACAGGCAGAGTCACAGAAATGGTTTAAGCAAGAAAATGCTCACTTTCTAAAAGTGGCATTTTCAAACACACAATCTTAAAATCAACTTTACTAAACGATGTATTTTTAAATGGTGAGCTCAGAGACCCCAAACTCCATGTCCATCCGCTCCCAAAGGGAATCTACACTTTAATCAGATTTAAAGGTAGCCCTCATGTTAACCTCTGAGAGGGACAGGCCTTGCAACAGTAAAAAACGAATTCAGTAGTATTTCACTGCCAGGACATTTAAAACACATTACTATATGTCCTACCTTAACCATACACTGCACCTGCCCTTGGGGCTATCTAGGGCCTAACGTAGGGGTGTCTTCTATGTGAGAAAAGGGAAGGTTTAGGCCTGGCAAGTGGGTACACTTGCCAAGTCGAAATTACAGTAGTTTAAAACTGCACACACAGACACTGCAGTGGCAGGTCTGATACATGATTACAGAGCTACTAATGTGGGTGGTACAACCAGTTCTGCAGGTTTACTAGTAGCATTTCATTTACAGGCTCTGGATACCTCTAGTGCACTGTACTAGGGACTTACTAGCAAATCAAATGTGCCAATCATGGATAAACCAATCAACCATACAACTTACACAGAGAGCATATGCACTTTAGCACTGATCAACAGTGGTAAAGTGCTCAGAGTTCAAAAGCCAACAGAAACAGGTCAGAAAAATATAGGAGGCAGGAGGCAAAAAGATTGGGGATGACCCTACAAAAGAGCAAATTCCAACAACATGTTAAAGTAATGTTAGATGTTTTATGGTAGAAGCGTTCTAAGTTACAACGGTGGGAATCAGTGGTAGGTAGTACTTAGAATGCGTGAGGGTTTTTTTTAACGTCATCAACTGGCGTGTATGGTGATTTTGTTGTCTGAGCCCTCTGAGGTGTTTGCTTGATGTGTCTTTTACAAATAAACTACTATTAAGACGCTCAGAGTGTTTGAAGCACTTACTACATGTTTGGCGATGAATTGTCACCTTAGAGAAAGTGAACCCACGGCAACAGAACAGTGTGTCCAGCCCTCTGCGAACTGAGGAGTAGTGAGATTGGACAGCTTTTCAATTCTGACTTCGGTGAGCACTGCCATTGTTTAGACACCGATGGATGTGTGGTGTGGTGGCAGGAACGGAAGCTCTGACTTGGAGAGACGGACACAGTTGGTAGAGTACTTGTGTGCGTTATTGCACAGTGAGCACGAGCGTGTTCGGATGCATCATGCTCCACTTACTGTAAAAAACAAAAACAAACAGCGGCCATTTTGGAGGTGGTTCCTCCGAGGAAGTTTACTGCTTCCCTCAACTTTGGAAACCAGATCACAAGCACTGAGTGCGCACTCACTGTGAAAAAAAAAAAAAGAAAAAAAAAACGGCAGCCATTTTTGAGGTGGCCTCTCCGAGGAAGAATAGCACTTCCATCAACGGAAGAGACAAACACATACGCAAATGTTTACAGTTGTTAAATCCATGTACCTGACTGTGACAATAAAACAGTATTATTCCAATTGATTTTTGGCAGGTAGTCTGGTCCTGCTTTTGCAAAGAACAAGGAAAAGTGTGAAACATTGTTTTTTTTTTGCAAAAACAAAATTAAAAAAAGAAAGTTAAAAAATAAATAAATAGCAAACAATTGAAGGCAAGAAGGGTTAAGATTAAAACATTGAAAAATGCAGCCTGTCAATCCACCACCACCATTTTTAGAAAGCCCTGGAGGACCACACATAGCTTGGAGACATTAGTATGATGCTTTTGAAATATATTTAGGAGCTATTGGAGCTGCACGGTTCAGACCTGAATGCAAGACATGTCTTCTTCTTCATTCCATTGGGTTTGAATGAAGAGCTATTTTTAAGCATTTACCTGATGTTCCTATTGTTGAAGAAGAAATGGATGAATACGAATTAGCTGTTAAGAAAATGAGCAACAGGTTTGATGTTCTTCCAAGTTCAGTGGTGTGTAGACACATTTTTTAAAAGAGATCAGTGGACTGGTGAAGATGTGGATACCTACATTTCTGCATTAAGATTGTTGGCTGCTGATTGTCAATTTGGAGCGTTGGGAGATCAACTGATCAGAGACAAGTTTATTTGTCAGGGGTTGTACAGGTCTATTAAACAAAAGTTGCTTTCTTTGGATAACCCAACATTGACAGAGACGATTAAGATCACAAAAAGCATTGAAGCAAAGATGACAAAGGAAGAACAGGCATGACTGTATACAAAACCTCAGACAAGACTCTAAGAACAAAAGGTACAGTAACCATACTGTTTTTTTTAAACAGAAAAAATGTGTGTTGCAGGTGTTGGAATGCCTTACATCACAAAGGAATGAGGTATTGTCCTGCTTTAAATGTATAGTGTAGAAGTTGTGGTAAGATTTGTCACTTTGCAAAGGTGTGCCAAAGTGAGCGTCCTGCAAGCAGCAGGGTGACCTCAGTGGTGGAAGACAGTGATGGTTTGGTGGAGAAATTGCTGGGAGAAGTTAAGACAAGGTGCTGGTGGTTGATGGAGGTGTAGTGAAGTGTGGTGACCCTGAAAACTGTGTTGACCCCTAAGTATTTTTAAGAGTGGGTGACAAACCATTATGTTTGTTAGTTTTGTTAGTGGACTCCGGCACCAGGCACAATGATCACGCAAGAACTGTTTAATCAAAATTGAAAGGGACATGCTCTATGGCCACCTGACAGAGCTCCTGTCTCTTATGAGGGAAGGAAAAATGAACTGCAAGGTTATTTTGAGGAGATTATGGAATTCAGGCAGAGACAGATATATGGGAAAATCTATGTTGCAGTTAAAGGCCTGAACTTTCTAGGTTGGTTTCATCAGCGTTTTTTCGGAATGGTGTTACGGCCAGGTACTGGTGATCAAGTTACAGTGATTAGGGATTCCAACAAAATTAAAGACCTTTTCAATGAATTCCAGGGGAGCTGGGAAGATTAAAGGGGTTCAAACATAAAATCAAACTTAAAGTGAATGCTACACCTGTTAAGCATAAACTAAGGAGCGTGCCATTTAGTATCAGGGACAAATTGGAGAAGGAATTAGAAAACTTACGCAAAAAGGGGATCATTGAACCCATTGAATCCTCATTACGGATTTCTCCTTTGGTGGTAACAAAGAAAAAGAATGGTGAGCTGAGAGTATGTGTTCACCTGAGAGCACCTAAAAAAGAGATTTGAGTAGACCCTCATCCTCTATCTATGATAAGTGAAATGTTGTCTACCATTAAAGATGCCAACGTCTTTATTAAAATAGATTTGGCTAGTGAATACCATCAGGTTGAATTGGATCCAGATTCCTGGTATTTAACAGCATTTGTGTCACCTTTGGGAACTTTCCAATACTGCTGCATGCCATTGGGTCTAGAGTCTGCAGCTTCAGTTTTCAAAATGATAATGAGCACACTATTTAAAGATGTTTCTAATGTGCTAGTTTTTCAAGATGATGGTTTGATCTATGCGCCTAACCAACTAGAACACAACATGATTTTAAAGCAGGTTTTGGAAAAAAGTATTTTTCATGGCGTTGCTCTCAAAAGAGAAAAGTGCCAATTTATGAAGTCATCTGTAGAGTACCTAGGCCATGTAATTTCTGCAGATGCTTTTTATCCGAAACCAGGTTTGATTGATGCCATCAAGGCAGCACCCTCAATGAGTGATAAGGCTGGAGTCAAATAGTTTTTGGGTATGTGTGAATTTTATGCTCGTTTTATTCCTTATTTTGCAACAAACGTCTAGCCTATATCTAATTTGTTGAAGCATAAGGTGGGTTTCAAATGGGATTCAGAATGTGCAAATGCATTTGAGGAAATAAAACAATAGCTATCTAGGGTGAAAGTGTTAAAACCATATGATCATGATCTCCAGTGCTGTCTGATGGTGGATGCAAGTAACATATGTGTGGGGGCAGTATTAATGCACACAACAAACAGTGGAGAAAACACTATTGGTTTTGGCTCAAGAGTATTAAAGGAGCCTGAGACCTATTACTTGGTCATTGAAAAGGAATTGTTGGCCTGTGTGTGGCCAGTTGAAAAATTTAGAAATTATATTTGGGGCAGACATTTTGTGTTGAAAACTGACCATAAACCACTTGTCTCAATTCTCAATGGCACTAACAACAAGACTGGAACTCCCAGAATTGCTAGGTTTAAGGGAAGGTTAATGCAATATGACTTTGAAGTCATACATATTCTGGGAGGCAAAAACGTCAGAGCTAACTATTTATCAAGATTCCCTAGTGAAAGTAGTTGCACTTGTGATGGAAGTGTAGATGATGAAAGTTGCTTGATGCTGCTGTTGAGGTGGAACAGGTGTGTGTTTGTTCAGTCAGTTAATGGAAGAAAAAGTTAGAATCTGACAAAGACTTATGTGAATTTATGAGGTGTGTCAAAGAGGGGTAGCTTCATGAGAAAGAGATGGCAGTCAATGTCCACTGTTTTGGAAAGTTTCTGATGATTTGAGCATTGAAGATAGTTTACTCATGAGGAGTGACAAGCTCATTTGACTGGAAGAACTGAGGCATACCATTATGGAAATGGCTTATGAGGGTCACTTGGGTGCAACGTTGACCAAAAGAAGGATACGTGATAGTTTTTGGTGGCCACATATGGACAGTGAAATTGAACAATTGGTAAGAAACTGCAATTTTTGTTCCAGTTGTGACAAATCACTTAAAAATGTATCTCCACCTCTGGTTCCCATAGGGTGTCCTTTGGGCCCATGGAGGAAATTGGGGGTTGATTTAGTGGGTCCATTTAATTCCCTCAACTTTAACCTCTGATATGCATATGTGTTGGTTGATTATTATTTGAAGTAGCCTTATGTAACATTTGTGCAAGAACCTAATTCAAAATCATTAGTTTCATTTTTAAGACAGATATTTTTGAATGATGGTTTTCCAGAGGATTGTTTCAGACAATGGGGTACAATTTGTGTCTGAAGATTTCAAACATTTTATGAAAGAAGGTTCTATTGAACACTTAAAGTGTTCTCTGTATCAACCTCAAACAAATAGTTTGGTCAAACGTTTTAATTGTGTTTTGGGAGAATGCATTAGATGGGTGCTAAAAAACAGGACGAGGTGAGCGCGTCGGTACAGGCAATGTTGTCGTTCTACAGGTCCACACTGCATTCCAACACAGGGATTTCCCTATTGGAGGCACTTAGAGGGAGAAAGCCAAATACACAAGTGAGTCCAGGATGGATGTCCAAGTTCTTCAAAAACATGCAGGTGGAGGAATGCTCGGACATAATTAGGCACAATGTAAAAATTAATAAAAAGCACAAAAAGCTTTTCACAAAAAGAAAGGGGCAAAAGAATCTGCCATATCAGAAGGTGACTGGGTATCCATAAAGCTACCAACGTTTGTTAGGAAAGGCATTCCAAAATGCTCAGATCCTGTGAGGGTAGAATTGGTACGTGGCAACTCCATAATACTAGAGGGTAACAAGTGGTGGAACAAGTCCAAGGTCGCAAAGTTTCAAAGGGAGTCCAGGATGCAAGCTAACAGTGAGAAACCAGGTGTGTGTAATCCAGGCATGAAAGCTATAGCACATCATAATGGCACAGATCTACATGGAACACTGATATGTAGAAGTAATGGAGTACGTAAAGTGCCATGGAGATTTCGAGCATGAAAAAAGAAATAAAAGTAAATGCATATATAGCAGAACAGGAATAATGATAAGAATAGAATGTTCATTTTAAAATTTTCTCAGTAATTTGTTTTGTGCAAATCAGCCATGGTTGTGATTTGTTTATGTCATGGGTCTGCAGTTATTACATTAGATCTGTTGTTATTATTTTAGATTTTTTGTAAATCGGAGTTTATGGCTAAGGTAATTATTTCTAGCTGAACCCCAATCTCAATGTAGTTTATCTATTTAATTTATTTTATGTTCAGTGGGAGAACATTGATGGAGAGTACTGGACCAGCAGGCCGTTTTCTTTTCTTTGTAAGATATTTATCACAGTTATTGGAGGTTAAGATCAGCCCCAGTGCTGCAAAAGTAAACAATCACAAACGGAAAGGTCTCCAGTCTTAGGGGGTGATTCTGACCCCGGCGGTACTAGACCGCCGGGGCCAGGGTCGGCGGGAGCACCGCCAACAGGCTGGCGGTGCCCCGCAGGACATTCTGACCGCGGCGGTTTGGCCGCGGTCAGAAGAGGAAAACCGGCGGTCTCCCGCTGGTTTTCCGCTGCCCTTCTGAATCCTCCATGGCGGCGCAGCGAGCTGCGCCGCCATGGGGATTCAGACACCCCATACCGCCATCCTGTTCCTGGCGGTTCGCCTGCCAGGAACAGGATGGCGGTATGGGGTGTTGTGGGGCCCCTGGGGGCCCCTGCAGTGCCCATGCCAATGGCATGGGCACTGCAGGGGCCCCAGTAAGCGGGCCCCACTTTGAATTTCACTGTCTGCATTGCAGACAGTGAAATTCGCGATGGGTGCAACTGCACCCGTCGCACCTTCCCACTCCGCCGGCTCCATTCGGAGCCGGCTTCCTCGTGGGAAGGGTGTTTCCCACTGGGCTGGCGGGCGGCCTTTTGGCAGTCGCCCGCCAGCCCAGTGGGAAACCCAGAATCACCGCAGCGGTCTTATGACCGCGGAGCGGTGTTCTGGAGGGGGGAACTCTGGCGGGCGGCCTCCGCCGCCCGTCAGAGTTAGAATGACCCCCTTAGTGTTTATTAAGCATTCGGCCATACCGAATGTGGCGCACTTTTACACTATGCACTATGATGCACTCTGGTGTGCACCACAGCAGAAGAGGACATTCCAAGTTACAAGATTATTATTATAAGAGTGTGTATTGAGTATTAGTTCATTATAGACGTGGGGCATTGTCCCACTCTATGACATGATGCACTTTTAGGTATTGTGCCCCCTGGCGCAGAAATAGACACCAAATCACATCAAATTAGTTGTTTCCAGTGCAGGCGTGAACTGCACCGGGAACAGCATTTAGTGAAAGACAGACTGGCAGTTTGAAGCAGTAGGTGTATCTTTCACTGTGCAGGGACCAACATAGCCTGAGTTTCAAAAGGGGTTGATCTGGATCACCTCTAGTAATCCTTCTTCCCCTTTCGAGAGATGCCCTGACGGGGCACGCCAAATGTGTGCCAGCTCTATGTAGTACACATCCAGTGCACTTTGTGATGGTCTCTTTGCCAGTGCTCCTGCATCTCTATTATGTGCAGGTGCAAAGATACACAAGGCGCCTCCACCTTACATATCGCCAACATCAATGTACTTTTACCTTCTGTGGGTTAAGACGTATTATCCCTTCCCCCAGAGGTGGCAACACACCATTGCGACTACGCCGAGAAGAGAGCCGCCTAATTATTAAACATGATACTGTTAATAATGGGCTCAATAAAGACTATGAATGGCATTTTTGGTTAATGTAAAGTATCTGGAATCCTGTGTCCTTTCCGCTTCTTAAGTACCTGCAATTATACTGTCCTCTAAGCCTTATAGCAAAATCTAATTTTTTGACCTTTTGCAAAAAGTGGAGTTTAGTTTGTTTTATGTAAATATAATTTCTTGAATTACTACTATGTTCTTTCCAGTTTGTAACGAAAATATAATCCCTTATTTTCTATGGATTATTGTGATACCTTCTGAATGCTCACACACTAGATCTTGTTAAATCAGTTTTTGACTAGACGGAACTCTTTATATTTATGTATTTATGTATCCTCCTGACTTACTGAAATGATAACCTTTTATGTCTTTTCTCTACCAAAATGGCGCTACCCAGCGCGTAACATGGGAGTCCTTCTTTTCTGTTTACTTTACTCCATTTGATACG
The DNA here is from genome assembly GCF_031143425.1 of Pleurodeles waltl. Taxonomy (NCBI): domain Eukaryota; kingdom Metazoa; phylum Chordata; class Amphibia; order Caudata; family Salamandridae; genus Pleurodeles; species Pleurodeles waltl. Next base: position 256,623,274 of record NC_090445.1, read on the forward strand.
CGTTTTTAAAACGCGACTCTAGACGCGGACGCGCCCGTTCTGTTCCCCGTGCTTCACTCTGATTTTCGGCCGTATTTGCACGGCACCTTAACTTTGCAGCTTTGAGGTAAGGGTCTCAGATTTAATAGCCTATCTAAGCGAACGCTGTTCCCTTTTGATAATCGCTACTCCGTTACCTAATTTCTGAATATTGAGACCACCCTATTGCCGCATCTGAACTACGATATACATAGAATGAGTCCCCGCCTGTTACGCGGGAGAAAGCGTGCCATGAAAATTTAAAGGGTTTACTGACTGACAGTAACCACCTAATACTATTGTTTTTGGCTAACATACTACATTCAATGAACCAATATGAAGCACTTTTCTTTTCTCTTCTCTTTTCACCTCTGTTTAAATTCCACAGACGAACCTCTCATCTCGAATAGTGTTAATGTTTTTTCTATATTCTAAACCATATGGTTTTTATTTTATACTGTACAAAATAATGTGCAATTCAACTTATGTAACTGGTTGTTAATACTGTGATGTGTTTTTCTTATTCCTGAACTAACTAGGTTGATCTATTAATTGAATATAAATTGTACAGCACACTTTTGCCAAACCATGAATGTTCCAACAGATAGAATATTTGTTGCCTTACAGAAAAGGACTATTTTAGTCTATAATCCATACATGTCTGCTCTCTCGCGTGTGGTATGTTAATCTAATTTTGTTTCCAACTCTATTTGCACCCGAGCACCTATATTTTTAACTTGATAACCTATACTCTTTTTTGGGATCTTAGAAGATAATTACGGACTTTTTGTTCCACTTCCCACCGCTTTCTCTTTTTCACCATAATTTCATGTAATGTCACCGATTGCTTTCTTACTCCTTTGGACCCTCAATACATCAGGGTCTGACCACAGTCACCATTCAGCACCTACGTATTACTTCCTTTTATTTAATACTTGGTTCTAACTATTCTATATTTGGACTGAGCACACTCTTTATGACTTATGCATGGGACTTCCTTTTATTAGCTAACCTTCTTGATGATGTCTTAATGACATCTCACCCTTTCAAAATGAATAACCTTGAACTACAATCTGTTATTTCTGTTTATTTTCAGCCTTGAGAAAGCCCCGGCAAATACATAGCCAGAGGGGGCGAAACACATGTTGGCTGATTCTCCTTTTTCCTTGGTTACTATATAATGTTTGGACCTTGGACCGCACTTCGTGTTTTGTTAACCAGTGACTGATTGTATAACTGGGCCTGCATTGTTGGCATAACAATAAAAACAATAATTTTCCAAGTGGGACTTCACCTTCTTTGCCTTAGAGGACGTGGGTCCCTGTCCTCTGGTTAAGTCCCCTACTCCACAAAACAGGCATCTATACAGGATACTAGTGGTTCTAGGGCCCTTCCATTTTTGGAGCTGCTGTTTACTTATAAATATATCAGCAGCATAAAAACTAACAATGAGACATGCTGTCTTTAAACCTACAGAATATTCTGAAAAAGATTTTTGTGAGGTCAAACTAAGCCAACAGACATCAATCTTACTTTTAGTATGCCAACAAGGGTTCAATTATACTCATAGACTATACCTCATTTTGAATATGTTATTTTTTCCTTTTTTTATTAACACAATTGCAAACCTCAAAATCACCATATTTTGTGAAACACCAAGCATGTTCACTTTTTTATTTTTAAAGGATGCTCACCGTTTTTGAGCCTACATTATGTCACCTAATTAGAGTGCAGTTCAAATGGGAACTCCTTGGACAAAGCATAGTTTTCATATGTATTCGTTTTTGTATTATGCTAAGTATGAACAGGCCTGGGCGAAATTTAAATTATGCCAGTGTAACTCAGATGATTTCAGGAATTTCACGTATTATATTGTATTGTAATAGTATTTATATGACCCTTACTACCCCTGATGAGGCGTCAAAGCGCTTTTCGGCGAGTAGCACGCTACTCCGGAACCCAAAAGGACTTAGTGGTGGATTAGTATATGGAAATATGAGTACAGTTTTATTATTTTTATGAGTTAATTTGAGCCGCGGATATGTGAGTTTGTTAGTTGGATTGACTTGAGTAATGAAGGGGTGGAGGAAGGAAGAATCCAGAAGTGTTAATTGGGAGTTTATGTTAATAGGATTTAGGCTTGGGATGAGTAAAGGGGGGGATAGAGGAGGGAAGAGTCTGTGGAAAGGGTTAGGGAGATCATAGTAGCATGGTGAGATAAATGAGGGAGAATTTAGTAGGATTGTTTGGGAGATCATGGTAGTAAAGTGAGGTTTGGGTGAGTTAGATGTGGAAGAGGGGGGAAGAGCTTAGGCAGGGTTATTTAGGAGATGAATGTAGTAGAATGGATTTGGGATGAGTCAGAGTGGGAATGGAGGATAGATTGATAGAGACATGACATATGGTGATGGGTAGACAAAGTGTGATATAAAATGAGATGTCAATATGAACATTTTAGAATGTTCCGTAAATGTGAAGGAATTTGAAATTGGAGGCTAAAATTAGGTTGGTTTATTTGTGGAAGCAGTACAAGTGCATCAAATAGAATGTAGTATGGTAGACTAGTGGCCTCAATCGAATTTAGAAAAGATCCAACCCTCCTATTAAAAAAGTGATTTGTTTTATATTGGTTTGTGAATTATTAAATACATTGTTAAGTATTTATGTATTTGTTTTAAAAAATGCTTGTTTCTTTATTTTTTTAATATTGTTTTGCAGATCAAATCATCTAAAATTCTGATGCTGGCGTCCCCTGCTTCAAGTAATGATTCTGTGGGAGTCCCAACTTTCCAATAGTGTTTCTTTGGGGGTCCTTGGGTCCCAGTAATCATTGGGTGAGGTTTACAGGAGTCAAAGGGTTGAGAACCACTGATCTAGAGTACAAACTATTAACATACAGAAACAGAATGGTACACGTCTGTTCATCTAATAAAGTGCTTGCCTACCAAAATGCTTCTTGGTATTAACACGGAAACGGGCTTTCAGCAATACGAGCCCACCCCTTGGAACAATTAGGTCTTCAGGTGCAAGAGGTGATCACTTGGGTGACCATGCACAGGTCGCAAGAGTACAGCCACTTCAGCGCCAAAGAGAGGACTGTCCACCTCCATGCATTTTATTGAAGGTAGTAACATTAGCCAGGCTAATACTGGTGAATTAAAGATCTCGCCTGTAACATGTGGATTAAGAGAAAGTCAAGGACCTTGTGAATTTAATACTATGATTGGTGAACTCGTAGCCACTGCATTTGTGGCAGAACTTATCACTATTCTATTGCTGACTGAAAACCAGTACAGCTGGTAGCACAGGGAATATATCGTAGAATTTACCACATTTTGTGCGTACTCCACACCTGAATTCTGTAGGTTCTGCATCAAAGTTAGCATAGTTTGAGGAAACCCAAAGCAGAAGTACCTGCAGTTATCCAAACAAGACACAAGAGTGGCTCTCAGAAAAAACGCTACACAAATTCAGACATAACACACCAAAACAAACTGACAATTTTTAGAATATATTGTCAGGTCATTACCAAGGTGCCCATATGGATGCCAAAGACAGATTTTAACTGACTACAATATACAGAATATGCAATGCCTTCAGTGGAACTGGCCAAGATCAAAACCTTTGCTGCTACCAATTTTTAGCCCACATCTGCTTCTCAATGGAAACAGGAACTTTGCCTTCAGTGTTTCTGCCCCGGACACTGATAATTCCAGTGGCAGTGTGCCACCATTTTACACAAAACTGGTTTGGTTCATGAGGCCTGTGCGTGTATCAATGAGTGATAACTATGGATGTGCTCTTCCAAGCAGCCAAGCTTTGATACTGCTTCAGATAAAAGGTATCATTTCACCATATCACAAGGCCCTGTATTTGGCAATATCGTTCCTTAGATGAATAGCTTCAAGCTGCTATGTTACAAGTTTTTATGTAAATGACAAATCTGATTGTTGTTCCAGAGGAGGTTGGAGGTAATCCTCAGATTTTTTTTTCTGCATTAAGGGATAGCTTCTTTCCTGCATTTCTTATCTGAGCATCATAATTCCAAAGCTTCCCACGGGATCAAGTAAGATGGTCTCAAAAAGCTGCAAGGTTTGAGTTTCTTCTGATTATTCAAGGTCTCGAGTTGGAGAATAATGCCTCTCATCCACCGATTCAAGCACTGGATCAAGACATGCGGTCTACAAATGCTCCAGTTTCGGTTCTCTGAAAGGAGGGAGAGCAATCAACAGATCCGCTCAGCTTAGCAAAACTCAATCGCGATGTAGCAGGTGGAGTCTTGTCACTGCATCTAGGTTCTGATTCTGGCAGACTTCCTACAGGTACAAAGCTACTATTCATTTGGGATGTGCTTAAACTCAGAACCTCTAGGAAACCAACTGATACCACCTTATTGCTAGGACTGGAAAGGGACTTGCCATATCCACATCACCAAATGCCCAAGGAGGACACATATTTGGGCATTCAAGGGACCACATTTCATGTGTCACCAAAAGTGCTCTTTCATTTCCCTTTCTGCTACCCAAGGCAAGCAGCTATCCAGAAAGGACAAGAGAGGGGCAGCATCTGTAGCGCAAACCGTCGCAAGACTGGGAAGAGTTTTGAAGGTTACGATATATGTTCAAGAGTGCAATTGTCTGTGTGAGTGCAAGTATGTTACGTTTATTACGCACTATTTATCAAATGACATTGTTTTGAGAATTTTACGTTATGCTTATTACATGAAATGTATGTAATTAGATCATCACGCTACTTCACGTAAATTTACAGCGAATGCAAAGGAACAACAGAATGCCAGCTACTGTTGTTCGCAGGGCTTTTGTTTTTTGTGCACTATATGTAGCGCACGATGCATCCTTATGTAAAAAATGATTTAAGAATGTATTTGAAGCTGGAATATAGTTCGAAATCACAGCTTTAGATAGGGTAACGTCACATCCAGTGCTTAATTTGTGGTTTTTGTTTCCGGTGCGGAGCACCGCCACTTATTTCTGAGGGCCAACGCTTATTTTTCAGCCTCATGTAATAACTGCAAGCAAAAGGCATATATGGGAAAGACGGAGGAAGAGAAAAACGAAAAAGCGTCACAAAGGGAGAAAGCAGAAAGCTGCAAGAGTGAGCTGAAGGGGCAGGGAGTGGCTTTAAATGGATTGAAGAGCCCGAGATAGCTTCAGGATTACGCTGCCTCAGTATTTGGTGCTCACACATATAATTGCAACAGCCGCACGTTTAAGAGGAGGGCTTTGAGCACCGGCACGTTTTTATTTGCAAATTAAGCACTGCTCACATCACGTCACACAAGGTGGATCAAGGAACAAGTGGGAAGTGAGGAGGCTGCGGCGTGCCCTGCACAAACTGCCACCAGGCTGAGGTGTGGAGCCAGAAGCCATTTACCAGGCTTCAGTGCCTGACGTTGGTGTGGTTCACCACCAGAGTATGATTTAGAAGCCCTTGCCCTCCTCAGATGCAGTGCATCACGCGCTCCTGCACCTTCGGAGCAAGTAGAGCTGCATACAGGATTGTGTAGTGCCTGCACCCAGGCGAACTCATTATCAGTGTTTGGAAAGGGGCCCAAGAGATACACCCCCTCCTCTGCTAGGAGCAGTGGTCATGCCAAGGATGACACATGGCAAAGGGGTTAGGTACAGGGGGGGAGGGGCTGCGGGAAAGGTTAGATAGGGAGAGTTGCAGAGTTATATTAAAGAATAGTCTGATCAACTTCCTGGCTCCGGGGTCGTCTTTAGGGACCCACACTACAGATTGGAGCCTGAACCAGCTGCCTGAGCTGTGCTAGAAAGATTCTACTGATGCCCACAGTGCTGACACCGATAAAGGTATTGGCTGAATCAGAAGCGCTCCCTGTAAGTGTTAATTGCGTTAAAGTTGAGAAGGAGGAGGTTGTTTTTTTGGGAGGACTTACCCATGTCCGACACTGATTTTGATTTTCGAGTGGGAAAAGGGACTACCAACGGTTGTTATCTTGTGAACACTCTGGATAATGCAGGCCAACCTAATATTAAACTATCTACCCCCCTTCTTGTCCATCTCTACTGCCCCTATATCGCAGTTCATCACCCCTTGGGGGGCTCCTCTCCAAATCATAACATGATCACTTTTTATTTCCAAGCACACAGTTGAATACAAACAATGGACCAGGGGGTGTTCCATCAGAATCTCTGTTTGGTATTGATAACATTTTATTCTCCATTCTGTCTCTTGAGAGAAATCAGTGTCCAGCTCCAATCATGTACTAGAAAAGTTGTGAGTGATTCATGCAAATCCTATTGTGAAAAGCATTAATGATAATGTCAAGAGGGGCAAAGGATGCCTTTGTCCAAGTTGGCAAACCAGTGAGAAATGTGGTGCTCCCAATGAATAGTTGTAAACGTGTTAATGGGGATCTCTACTTAAGCATGCTATTTGGGGACCATAGTCGGAATTTCCCCCAGACACTGATAGTGTTTAGATTTTCCTGATGTTTAAAAAAGGGTTGTTAGACCTGCATCTTTTGGCATGTTTTCCCCGCCTTTTAGATGGTGTGCAGGGCTCTGTTTTTGGTGATTTATTGTTTCTGTGCATTTTACCACTGCAGATCAGTACTAAAGTGCAAGTGCTCCCTGTGTAAATTGCATTGGGGATTGGTTTACCCATGATTGTCATATATGATTTACAAATAAGTCCCTAGTAAAGTTCAATATGTGTGCCCAGGTCCAGTGTAGGAAAGTACCCCCTCTTTGGCAAGTTACGCCCAATTTCTGCCTGATGTCAGTGTGTTTTTGACTGTGTCACTGGAATCCTGCCGGTCAGTACCCCAGTTCTTATGGTTTATGGCCTGCTAGTCAGTGTGTTTCACTGTTTTCTAAATTGTCACTAGAGACCTGCTAATCAGGACCCCAGTGCTCATGCTCTCCCTGTTTCCAAATTTGTCACTACATACTGGTAACTCAATATTTCACTCCAAATTGTCATACTGGTCCCCCCTTATAAGTCCCTACTAAATAGTACTCAGGTACTCAGGGCAATGGGTTTCCAGGGGATCCCTATGTGCTGCAGCATTTCTTTTGCCACCCATAGGGAGCCCAAGCGAAGGCTTCTACAGGACTGCCATTGCAGCCTGTGCGAAATAGTCCATTTTCACTGCACCAGGTCACTTATAAGTATAAGTCATCTGTACATCAGGTCTTCCAACCTTGAAGGCTGGGTGCAAAGTACCTGTGTGTGAAGGCACCCCTGCACTAGCAGAGGTGACCCAATGTCCTCCAGGCCCATTTTCCCGGACTTCGTGAGTGCGGGGACGCCATTTTGTGCATGCACTGGACATTGGTCAATATCTATGTCCAGCTTCACAATAGTAACCCCAAATATGGCCATGTAAGGTGTCTCACAACTGGAAATTGTACCCCAATACTGATTCCAGTATTGGTTGCACAATCCCATGCACTCTGGGGGCTCCACGGTGGATGCCCAGTACTGCTATACCAGCCTTCTGAGGTTTTACAGGCAGCCACAGCTGCTGCCACCTCACAGACAGGCTTCTGCCCTCCTGGACCATGAGCAGCTCAGTCCCAGGAAGGCAGAACAAAGCATTTCCTTTGGGAGAGGGGTGTTACAGGCATGGGAGGGATATCCTCCCAGAGCCTTTGGAAATGCTTTAAAGGGCACAGATGGAACCCTCCTTGCATAATCCAGTCTACACCGATTCAGGGACCCCCCAGTCCCTGCTCTGGTGCAAAACTGGACAAAGGAAAGCGGGGTGATCATTCCTCGATCCATCACCACCCCAGCAGTGGTGCCCAGAGCTCCTCCATAGTGTCACTGGGTTTTGCCATTTTGGATTCCAAGGTGGTGGGGCACTCTGGGAGCATCTGAGTGTCCAGTGCCAGCAGGTAATGTCAGAGATCCCTCCTGATAGGTGCATGCCTGGTTAGGTGACCAATCCCTGTATCAGTGCTAATTAGAGCATGCATATTGTTCATTGTTATTTGAATGAGCCATCATTACTTTTAAATAACTTACTTTATGTCGTATCAAAATTCAATTGTTATGGATTGAGGAATATTTACTTATATAATGTGAATATTGACATGTATAAACCACGTGTAATTATGGTTTTTGTATGGCTATTATATTTATGATTGGACGTATTTGTTTTTTTTCTATACGATGAATAGTTTTTTTCAATATTCGGACCAACACTAATATCATGTCTGTTTAAACTTCATTTTTTGTATTCTCTTATTGGTCCTTGTCAAGTATTTTGGAATTCCCAGTACACCACCCTTATTGGGCTTTAAGGATTTTCTCTTTTCACTTTTTTCTATATTTACCTTTTCTGTGGTTTGTTCACTCTTTTCTTGACTAAATATACGGTGGAATCCAGTCCGTCCCTTTGCTATAATTACTTTTTGGATGGCCATTCTTTTCAGTCCGTCCTTTTATTTTCATGCCCTGGAACACCGATTTTCGGCGTTACCATTTACTTTCTATTATGAATAGTTTCAAGATGGCCGCCGCTGTTGTCTGCCATCTATTTTTGGTTACCCTTTATACTACCCGGATTTCCGGGTTATTTCAAGTATCTTTATGATACTTCAAACGGGGGTTCCGATCGGTCCTTCACGCATTGTGACCGTCGTTCCACTTCCGCCGGCCCTGCAAGTACTACAACGGTCGCTCTGACCGCATTACTTACTACGAATTTAGCCCGAATTACACACCTGCCAGCTTTTCGGTAAGACACTTTTTTCTTTTGTTTGTGCCATGGGATGGTGCTTTCATTTAGGGTTCTTTTAACTCCAGAGGCGCATTGCAGTCAGTACCGTGCCTTTGACATGATTGTCTATTATCGCCACATGCCTTAATTTTAAATTTACATTACACACTGGATAATGGGCACTTCATGAGTCTACCTTTGGTTATTTTCTCCTGGCATTTCTTTCCCTTTGATTCTTGGTTCTAATTACAACCATTATTCTAATTGACTCATGTTTCTTCCCCGCTAGGCATTTTATTTCTTGCTGCATTTTCGATTATTGTGACCGACTGGATACCATTGTGGTATTCTTAATTTACATGCACTATTCTTTACACTATCTTTCTTGACATCAAAAATCCAATTTGCACAAGGTGGAAACTTTGTCTTCCTAGTTTCCTGTTTTGGATATTCCAACTTAACACATTATCTCTTCACATTGTCTTTTTGAGTTTCAGACTGGTTATGCACTGGGTGAAAATCGTATCTTTCTGCCTTTCATAGCATTGATACATCTTTTCTTACTTTTCCTGTTTTTCCTGGTGGTTTTTTCACATACTTGCTTGAGTTTTGTAATACATTTGTCATTTAGATATGGTATCCTCTATGTACTTTCACGCGCTTTTACTCTGCTTCCAACACTGTTTCAGATCGTGTTGGTATGTAGTACTTTATTTTTCTTGCATCCATGCAATTATGTCCTTCCCTTTTCTTACATTTTGTATACCTGTGTTCTATGTCATATTACAGCCCTGAAGAAGCCCCCTTGGTGGGCGAAACGCATTGGCTGTCTATTTTCTGTACCATATGCCGCATTTACAGAACTGTGCGAATACCAAATATTGGACTTGAAAAGAATTAAAAGGAAGATTTATTTCATCTTTACTACTGGAGTACTGGACTCTCTTTTTACTGTATCCAATGGTTTGCTTGTCTGGTGGTGCACCGCCTATTTGGGTTTTTTCCCCCTATCAGTGCTATTTACGGTCTCTTCTCTGGGTGTTTCTTCAGATTCTGATTGCAAGACTCCAGCAGAACTCCTCTGCATCCTTTACTTCATCTTATACTGACGGATAAACCACTGACCAGGAACTCAACAACTTGCAATAAAGAAGCAAAGACGACTTCTGCAACCTTGTAACTTCAGCTCCTGCCAGCAACTGCAACAGTTTCCAGGCTGTGCATCCTCCGAGGACTGCCTGTCTTCAGCCTGCACCAGAAGATCCAAAGGAATGTCCTGTGGAGTGATGGAGTCAATTCCCTGCTTCAGCAGGCACCCCTCTGCAGCGATGATCGGTGCTGTGGGTCCCCTCTCCAGATGACGAGCATGGATCCAGCAACAGAGGTAGTGGACTAAAATGACCCTGACAGTCTCAAGGTCCAGCTCTTCAACTTTAGTGGAGGTAAGAGCTTGCCTCCCCATGCAAGACAGTACCCCGTGCACCGCTTGACTTGCAGTTGCCAAGGCTTGTGTGCGACCTTCTGCAAAGTTCTTTGTGCACAGCACAGCTTAGGCCCCCAGCACTCCATCCTATGATGCACAGCTTCCTGAATGGATCTCCGGTGGCGTGGGATCACTTTGTGTTGTGCTGCGTGGGCCTCCATTTGCACCTCCTTTGTCCCAGTGCTGTGGGACTCCTCTGCACACTGCCGGGTCTTCTGAGAGCTCTCTGAGTTGCTGAGAGCTCCCTATGTCTCCGCCCCCTGGTTCGAGGCCACCAGGTCCCTCCTGGTCCCAGGCACCGCCATTTTTTGCTAACAGCGAGCTTTGCAGGTGCCAAGGCTTGTTGGCAGAATCAAGTGACACAAACCAGGCTTCAATCACCCATCTGGCGTGAGGCGTCTTCTGCACCAAACAGGAACCCGCATCTGTCTTCTTTGGTGCATAACTTACTTTGTCTTCTCACTGCTTGTTCTCCTTTTGCACCTTCTTCTGGGTTAGCATGGGCTCCTGTTCTCCCTGTACTCTTCAGTGCTTGTTGAACTTGGTCACCTTCTTCCACAGGTCTTCAGGTCCAGGAATCCATCATTGGTGTCTTGCAGTCTCTTCTGGTTCTTGCATTATCTTCTATCACAACTTCTTGCGTGTTTCAGGAAACTTAATGTGATTTACTCCTGTTTCCTGGGCCCTGGGGTGGGGTCTATTACGTACCTTTGGTGTTTTCTTACACTCCCAGTGCCCCTCTACACACTACTCTTGCCTAGGTGGGAAACCGACTTTCGCATTCCCCTATTCTAGTATATGGTTCGTGTTCCCTCTAGGCCCACTGCAACCTATTGTGATTTTCACTGTTTGCACTGTTTTCTGACAGTGTACTTACCTGTTTTTGGTTACTAGTGTATATATTTTGTATAATACTTACCTCCTAAGGGAGTATAGTCTCTACGGTATTTTTGGCATTGTGTCACTAAAATAAAATACCTTTATTTTTGTAACACTGATTATTTTCCTTCATGTGTGTACTACAGTGGTATTGCAAGAGCTTTGCATGTTTCCTAGTTCAGCCTTGGCTGCTCTGCCTACAGCTACCTCTAGACAGCATGGCTTCTAGACACTGACTACATTTCACTGATAAGGGATAACTGGACCTGGTATAAGGTGTAAGTACCTTTGGTACCCACTACAAACCAGGCCAGCCTCCTACATCCACTAAATCAAATGCTACTAGTGTGCCTGCAGCAGTGATTGTGCTATCCACGATTAGCCCTGTAAACATGACTCGGACCTGCGACTGCAGTGTCTGTGTGTGCGGTCTGGTACCAATTCAACCTGGCAAGTGTACCCACTTGTCAGGCCCAAACCTTCCCTTTTACTACATCTAAGTCACCCCTAAAGTAGGCTCTAGGTAGCCCCATGGGCAGGGTGCAGTGTATCTAAAAGGTGAGACATGTACTGATGTGTTTTACATGTCCTGAAAGTGAAATACTGCCTAAATCAGTTTTCACTATTATAAGGCCTATCCCTCCCATAGGTTAACATGAGGACTGCCTTTAAATATCTTTTAAGTGCAGTTTCCCTTTGGGAGGAGATAGAGATCAGATAGCGATAGAGTTTGGGGCCTCTGAACGCACAATTTAAAACTACATCTTTTGATAGAGTTGGTTTTTAGATTGTCTGTTTGAAAATGTCGCTTTTAGAAAGTGGGCATTTTCTTGCTTAACTATTATGTGCCTCTGCCTGCCTGTGAAATCCAAGTCTGGGTCAGACTGACAGTTGGGCTGTTTGTGATTTCCCTGTAGACTGTGACACAGAGGAAGCTGGGGTGCAGCCTCAATATCCTGATGAGTCTCCTATGCTAGATTGGGAAGGGAAGAGGTGACACCTGCACCCGAAAGGGCTGTGCCTGTCCTCATACAATTCAGTCTCTGGCAGCCTGGAGTGTGTCTGGAGCCAGACCTGGGCAAGGCAGGATCTTATGAACAACAGAGGTTTTACTTTGAAGTTTGCCTCCTTAAGTAGTGAACTTAAAACCCCAGACTTTTAGAACACTTCTCGATCAAGATGAACCCTGCCAAAGAGAAGACCTGAAGGGCTGGAGGATGAGTACTGCCCCTTTGCTGTGTGTTCTTTGCTGGGTTGACCTGCAGTTGCTGCTTCTGCCTTAAAGAGAGCAAAGACGGAACTTTGCTGTGTATGCTTCTTGTGAAGTTTCTACGAGGGCTTGGAGTAGAGCTTGCCTCCTGTTGAAAGTCTCAGGGATATCAAAGAGTTCAGCTTTTTCTGCCTTCAGCACCGGGAACTTGTGTTTTGTGCTGCAACAGAAGAAAAACCACTGCGAGGATGTCAGCGACACTGCTGTCTGCATCGCCGCACAGAGCACTGCCCTACTGTGCAATGCAACCCTGTACTCCCTGACGCAGTCACGGAGTCACTGCTTGCACCAAAACCCGTGGGCCCCGCACTCTGCAGCGTTGGCATTCTCGATGACACCGCTCCACGCTGACAGCGATGCCCCTGCCTGTACCATTGCCTAAGGACAACGCTCGTGAGGTACATAAAGCACCGCCCGGCATCGCAGCACTGGTACACTGACGCCAGTGCCATAGACTCAAACATCGTCAACAGACACCCCTGTCTGCACCGTGACCTGTGGGTGCCACATAGTGCTGCATAGAGCCTGCCCTATGCCGTACCGTCACCTTGGGCCTACCGACGACAGTGCTTCAACAATGACGATGCCGCGACTGACACCCTAACCTGGAGACAGCAGATGTGACACGTCTCACTTCACACCACATCCCTGGTCTCATCACTGCAACAGGATGCCATCTCCGAGCGCTGCCTGCACAGCAGCCTATTTGCACCACATGTCGCACTGTTCCGCTTCGCACTGCAGCCCGACTCCTTTAACGCCAGCGTGTGGTTTCATTGTATTACTGTGTGTTATGTTTAAACACTTTACGCAATGCTTCTGAGATAAGACTGTCTGCTCGTGCCAAGCTAACAAGGGGGTGAGCAGGGGTTATCTGAGCTGGGTAGCTCCCTTATCCTGATTATAGTAAGGTTCCCACTCTTGGACAGACTGCAAACTGACTGCCACCAACTAGCGACCCTATTCCTAACAAGGGTCTAGAAAATGGGATACGAAATCAGGGAAAGAGAAGGGATCAGTGGCTCAGTCAGGAGAAGGGGCTGTGAGGTGTGTAAGGTTCATATTAACTTTATAGAAATGCAAAATTCTTTCCATGTACAGAGCTGCTTAAAGCAAGAGTCCAAGTAAGAGCCCTCTTTGGTGGGGCATATAGGGTGCTATAATGAAACAAACTTAAAAAGTACAGAAGGATTACAAAACATAAAATGAAAAAAAATGATCTTTCCCGGCTGTCCTGACATGAACAGTCCTGTTGAGGTGACACTAATGACACTGGAAGACAGTACTTCGTCTCGTCCCCCAAATAAGACTTGCTTGGATGACTGCAATCCCATAGTGGAAGAGAAGGGTAGGGCAATCTTAGTTGATCCTCCTATCCTCCCTGTGGCTCCGCCATGCCATCTGGGTCTTCTATATCTTGCACCTAGTGCTTCATTTTTTTCACTGGGGGGAACGGGGCCTCGGAATTGTCGCTCCTCAACTGCCACCTGTTGTCGAGGGGCAAAGCACATTGTGGCCCATATAAACTTTGTTGCTTTGCATAAAGTGGGTAGTACTTATTTGGGTAAAAATGGGCAACAAAGTAATTCAATCATTGAATGATCGAAATGATGAAGAACAAGGTGCCAGAACAGCTCAGGCTAATAAATCTTGAGGCAGATTTAAGAAAAGTGGCGCTGCACCCAGTGCCACCCCACTATCCTGGAACCCCTTAGCACCCCACTACCGCTACCATGTGTGCACCGTATTCAAAATACGGCCCACCATGGCACAGGGTAGGAGACAATAGTGCCTGAATTGTTGATGCTATTGATGCACTGTTCAACCCTGAGCAGTACATCGAGCCTCATTATAAATAATGGTGCACCCCCTTTTTAAAGCCTGCTGTGAGCAGGCATTTAAAATGCCGAAAAAAATGATGCAAAGAAATATTTCAGATTTCTTTGCTCCATTGTGTTCCTCCCTCTTATGGGGGAATGCCTCCCTTGCATACATTTGAAATAGGTTGGGTGGGACACTTGTGTCTTGGAATTTGGTGGCCTGGGACATGATGAGGCAAACTGATTTTTTTGTCTTTTAACCCACTAGTTGTATGTTTACAAGAAACCTGGTCATGTTCAGAGCTTACATTTGCCGATTATTGTGTATTTTCTTGCAATGCAAGGCATTCTGAAAGGGGTCATCCCAATGGGAGGGTGGCAATCTAATTTAAGAATACTGTGAACTGAAATTAAGAGGTTTTTCTTCATCATTCTAATTTATGCCTCTGCTTGAAGTTGGATGTGAGAGGCTGTCCCACCTTTTTTCTGTTGAACGTTTCTCTAGGGAAATCCTTTGACAACTCGGTGAGTTGCATCCATGGACTCAACATTGTCTCTTATGCCAGCAATACCCAGCTCATCCTATCCCTCACAGACAACACCACCATTGCAGGAACCAGCTTCCAAAACACCATGACCGTCATCACCACCTGGATGAGGACCAACTGCCTACAGCTAAAATCAGACAAAATGGAGCCCTCTCCCTGAGATGGCGGGGTGGCCTGCCACCCTCAGTCCCCTGGCCACACCCACCTACCAGTCATGCAACCTCGGGATTATCCTGGATAAACAACTGGCCTGAACCAACAGATCAACACCATCTTATCTGCCTGCTTCCACATCCTCTGCATGCTCCGCAAGAACTTCCGATGGATCTCCATCTCTACCAGGAAAACAGTCACCCAGGCGCTCATCTCCACCCGACTCGACTAGCGTAACTCCCTCTACACTGGAACCACAAAACAGCTCATGAACCACCTCCAGACCATCCAGAACGTGGCAGCAAGACTTATCCTCGACCTCCCCAGAAGAACCAGCATCACTCCCCACCTCAGGGGCCTCTCCTGGTTCCATGTCGAGAAAAGATGACTCTCCAAGGTCCCCATGCATGTATACAAGTCCCTCCACAACGCCAGGCCTACCTACATCAACAAACACCTCACATTCCACCGACCGACCGGAGAACTCCACTTAGCATCCCTTGCCCAGGCCCATGTTCCCTGCATCTCTGCAAATGCTTCGGAGGTCGTTCCTTCTCCCACCTCACCTCCAGGTCCTGGAATGGCCTCTCCCTCTGCCTGCGCACCTCCCCTTCTCTGAAGGACTTCAGAAAGAAGCTCAAGACTTGGCACATCGACCCCTCTCGAAAGCCCAACCAGCTCTGCAGCATCCCCCCCTAGCTCCTGGAGACCCCCGTGGATTACAAGTTTGTGCTCTACAAGACGCTTGATTGATTGATTGATTGATTTCTTGCTATTGTATATGACATCAATATGGCCAAAGTTTGTCCCTTGTTAATATTCATGGGTTATTCAAATTCAAAGGTTTCTAATGCAGCCTCCTCAAACTTTTCTAATGTTGAAAAAGAAGAAGTGAGGTATATACAGGAGATCTCTTTACCAGAACAAATTAGAACAGATAAATGTGGTTTCCTGTTACTTGAAATTCTGGAGAAGTAAGATTTGGTTATTTTGAATGGAAGACCTCCATTTGGGGATCCTGCCTCCTATA
Source organism: Pleurodeles waltl (assembly GCF_031143425.1). Classification (NCBI taxonomy): domain Eukaryota; kingdom Metazoa; phylum Chordata; class Amphibia; order Caudata; family Salamandridae; genus Pleurodeles; species Pleurodeles waltl. The sequence continues at coordinate 256,639,188 of NC_090445.1, forward strand.
TTTTTCATTCAAATTCTACACAGAGTTTACTTGATTATGTCATAGTATCTTTTCAAATGTTTGGGGCTTGTCAGGAATTTACTGTGCGTGCAACCACTATGAGTGATCACAGCCTAAGTGGTACAACTGTGGCGTTTAATCTCCATGAATTAGTTCCATGTAATGTATCCTTGGGCAAGATTGGCTTTAATAAGTAGGATGGTCGTACCTTTTGGGCAGCCTCGAATATTGCGAACTTAAATTCAAAAATTAATGGTGTTTGTAACATTTTAAATGAGCTTGTAGGGGATGACCTTATATATGTTTATGAATCCCACATGGATGGGTTTTGAAAATTAGGCTTAATGGATGAAGGCCCCTGGCAATTAAAAAAGTGTAACCCTAAATCGGAGGTGTTAAATCATGAAATAAGTTACTTGATAAGGAGACAGTATTTGTTGTTTTCCTTGACAAGACAGCATGGAATTGATTGTCTCAAATGTATAATATGTAGATTCAAAGCAGAAGAGTGTGGGAGGGAAAGTGATGCTTAGTGGATCAACCTAAAAGAGGCTGTGAATACTAGGAATTCAAGGAAATTATAGTGCTTGGTTGCTGCATACTGCGGCTTTAGGGTGACTGCGCATACAATTCCTATCCCTGAAAATGTCTGGGTGGGATATATCACCAAGCTGTATTCTAGCAATACTGAGGAAGTTGATCCATTGGTGCTCTGTGTGGATGAAGAGATGTTTGTGGCGTATGGTGCTCCCTCCATAGGTGAGATTGTTGGTTTTATAAAAAAAATGCCCGAACATTTGTAGTGATGGGGCACGAGGTCTCTTTTGAGGTTATCAAAAAGGAGCCTGCAGCATGGGTATCTTTTCTTAGTCCACTTTTGGCATATTGTCAATGATCGTCTTGGAAGGGCAGTGTTATTGTGCTGTTGTACAAAAAGGGACCTAAATCTTCTTCTGCAAGTTTTAGACAGATAGCACTATTGGATGTGACTTGCAAATTTTTTGTCAGGGGTGTACTCTTCCACTTACTACAATTGGCTAAAGAAAATAGGATCATTCCTCCGGAACAAGCTGATTTTAGGAGGAATCATAGTACTATTGATAATATTGCTATCCTCCAAGCAAGAGATAATTGAGAAATTTTCTCTTTCTTAGTTTATGTCTGTGTACAAAGCTTTCATTGATTTCTATAAAGCTTCTACATCTGGTTAAAATTCAAAATGGCCAAAAGCTGTTTGTTGGCTTCCCTGTTGTTATTCCTCTGTGTATATATACATATATATATTATATATAATCTTCCCAGCTTCCTAAATCAGGCACAGGGGGACTCTCCAAAAGTTGGTATAATGTCTATTAGTACCCTACTATATGCAGAGGATAAGACTGTTAGAAATGGGGTCTTTGGTTGACAGTTAGGTTACCCCCTGTCCAAGCAAGAACCCTCACTCTATTCAGGGTGAAGGAGAATCACACTCAGTTAACCCCCACTCACCTCCTTGATAGCTTGGCACGAGAAGGCAGGTTTAACTTCGGAGACAATGAATGTGTACCAACACACAGAGTAATACAGTAAAAACACTACAAAATGACTCAGAGGATTTGAAAAATAGCCAATATTTATCTGAACAAAACAGGACCAAAATGGAAAAATACAACATACACAAGTCCAGTTATGAATTTTTAAAGATTAAACTAAAAAATAGCACTTAGAAACATAAATGCTTCGATGAGGTGGTATTACGGCGCCGGTCATGGAGTCACAGAGACCCCCAGATACAGTACCTTAGTTAAATGTGGAAACAAGCCGGTGCACGGAGTCGGGGATCCCAGCGTTGCTGGATCGGAGTCGGCATTGGTTCTGGTGCTGAGGAGCGAAGGCATCATGAAGTGGCTTTGGGTCCTTGCTGCGGAGCGGTGGAGGTAAGGAGGTGTTGGTGCAAAGCATTGAATCTTCATACTTCAGGTGGAGTCGATTTCCGGTGGTCACAGTGGTGCAGCGACTTCTACGGAGTTGCGGACTTCGGCATGGCTGCAGCAGCATCTCATCTGTGTGATCGTCGCACTCCAGCAAGGAGCATGGCTTCGGTTGCAGGTGGCATCATGGGATTCGGAAGCGGCATTGGTCTGAAGTCATCTGAAGTCAGTTTTCTTGGTTTTTCACCAGCTTCTCCTTTCAAGGGTCCAGGAACTGGATAGTGCATCACTTGGCAGGGCAGGAGTCTCTGCACAGAGTCCAGATGCTGGCAGAGGAAGTCTTTGATGGCCATGCGACTTCAGAACAGGGGGCAAGCTCAGTCCAAGCCCTTGGAGACTCTTCTCAAGAAGGAATATACCACAAAGTCAAGTCTTTGTCCCTTAACAGGCAGAAGCAGCAACTGCAGGATAGCCTGACAAAGCACAGTCAAAGTCAGGGGCAGCACTTCCCCTCAGGTCTTTAGCTCTTCTCCTTGGCAGAGGTTCCTCTTGAATCCAGAAATGATCTAATTTTCAGAGGTTTTGGGTCCAATACTTATACCCCTTTCTGTCTTTGAAGTAGGCAAACTTCGAAGAAAGGTCTCTCTTGTTTGTAAGATCCCGCCTTGCCCTGGCCCCAGACACACACCAGGGGGTTGGAGACTGCATTGTGTGAGGGCAGACACAGCCCATTCAGGCGTAAGTGACCACTCTTCCCTTGCCCTATAGCCCAGATGGCTCATCAGAATATGCAGGCTACACCCCTGCTCCCTTCATGTCACTGTCTGGAAGAGAGGGCAAACAGACCAACTGTCAAACTGACCCAGACATGGAATCCACAAAACATGCAGAGTCACAGAATGGTTTAAGCAAGAAAATGCCTACTTTCAAACCCATAATCTAAAAATAACATTTACTAAAAGATGTATTTTTAAATTGTGAGCTCAGAGACCATAAACTCCATACTCCTATCTGCTCCCAAAGGGACTCTGCACTTTAATAATATTTAAAGGCCGTCCCCATGTTAACCTATGTGAAAGATAGGCCTCGCAACAGTGAAAACAGAATTTGGCAGTATTTCACTGTTAGGACATATAAAACACATCAGTATATGTTCTACCTTAAACATGCGCTGCACCCTGCTCATGGGGCTACCTGGGGCGTACCTTAGGGGTGCCTTACTTGTAGAAAAAGGGAAGGTTTAGGCCTGACAAGTGGTTACACTTGCCAAGTCGAATTGACAGTTTACAACTGCACACACAGACACTGCAGTGGCAGGTCTGACCCATGTTTACAGGGCTACACATGTGAGTGGCACAACCAGTACTGCAGGCCCACTAGTAGCATTTGATTTACAGACCCAGCGCACCTCTAGTGCACTTTACTAGGGACTTACTAGTAAATCAAATATGCCACTCACAGATAAACCAATCACCAAGACAATTTACACAGAGAGCATATGCACTTTAGCACTGGTTAGCAGTGGTAAAGTGACCAGAGTCTTAAAGCCAATGAAAACAGGTCAGAAATAATAGGAGGAAGGAGGCAAAAAGTTTAGGGATGACCCTACAAAAAGGGCCAGACCCAACAATTACTATAATTGAGTTTCCCTTTATTCGCTTACAATGTCACCTTTCTACCTTGTTGAAGTATGCAGAAGCCCACTTCTTGAAAATAAACATCTCCAAAAGTAAAATCTTGATTTTTTGTAAGAAAGGAACAAGAACGAGGAGGGAGTTTAACTGGTATTTAGGAGAAGACAAACTAGAAAAGGTGGACGCGTACCTTTATCTGGGTAAGATTTTTCTAGTAGTGGGCCAGATGATGACCATAGTATTAGGGCCCTTCCACAACAAAACACCCTTAACCAATGCTATCAAACGTGAGGGAGGTGACATTTTTGTTGGGTTAAACATTTCCCTTCATTATGTTATACATGTGGGGTGTTCGATACAGAACTTTGGTGTATTTTTTAGGGAATTGAAGGACACATTTTCCATCACATTTGCAACTTAAAAACACTTGAAGTCCCTCGTGTCCTTGGCTTGGAGCTTGGTTGCCCCTTTTGGGTGGGGAAACTCACTTTTAGGCAGAGAGGAGGGATCACCATGCAGCTTTGAATTTAGAATTTTTTTGTCTTCAGAAAGAAAAGAGCAATGTTAGAAATTGGATCTATGGTTGGCAGAGGTATGCACCATGGCCAAGTAGGGACTGCAATCCTAGTCACAGTAAGTCATAACACAACACAAATTATCCTGTGCTCACCCTCCAGTAGCTTGGCACAGACCAGGCAGGCTTAACTTAGAAGGCAACGTGTAAAGTATTTGTGCATTAACTTATATAGTAACACAGTGAAAACACCACAAAAAGTACTCCACACCAGTTTAGGAAAATAGATAATATTTATCTGAATAAAATAAGACCAAAACGACAAGAATTAAATATGCACAAGCCAAAATATCATGTTTTGAAGGTTTAAATGAGTCTTGATCTTTAAAAATCAGTGGTTGTATCCATTTAACACACAGTACCTGGATGAGTCAAAAATACCAACGCAGAGGAGGAGATGCGTCAGTAAGTAAGGCAATGCATCGATTTTTCCAGCGCAGCAGAAGCGATGCATCATTTCTTCCCACACTGCAATGTGAAGTGTTGGTTTCCAGGAGTGCAGCCTTGGCTCCTCACTGCGATGCAGGGATATTTTGATGACCAGGGAGGATGTGTGGAAAACTCAGAACACTTTGAGCAGAGGCAAAAGGCGCTGCATCAATCCGGCAGGTGATGCAATGATTTGTCAGCCAAGGAGCAAACATTGCATCAATCCGGCAGGCGTTGTGTAAACTTTTGCAGGCGTAGTGTTGATTTTCCGATGTGCTGGATTTTCTTCTCTTTGGTAAAGTCTTTGATAGCCCTGGGATCTCAGAACAGGAGGCAAGTTCAATCCAAGCCCTTGGAGAGCACTTGAGGAGGAAGTCAGAGTCCTTCCAGCAGAGTCTGCACGGCAACAAGCATGCCAGCAGTCCCTCTACCAAAGCAGTCCACATGAGTCCTTTGGGCAGCCTGGCAGTCCCTCTGACAGAGTCCAGTTGTAGGTCCAGAAGTGTCTGATTTGGTGGGGTCAAAGACCCAGTATATTTACCCAAAAGTGCCTTTAAAGTGGAGGAAACGTCAAAGAGTGGTTTTGAAGTGCACAAGTTCCCCTTTAAAACCCAGCCCTGTCTGCCAGGAGCCCTGTGGGTGATTATCAGTCCTTTGTCCTTTGTGTGAGGGCAGGCCACTGGCCTTTGATGTGTAAGAGAGAGCCTCTCCACCCTTCCTGCCCAGGGAAACCCATCTCTATCCACATGAATGCAGAAGTAGCTGAGTGTCCTGTGTTTATGGCTGTCTTGGTGGAATGCACAATGGGAGCTGTCAACCAGTACAGACCAGGTGTGGATTGGAGACAGCCTGTAAAGGCACAGATGGCAGATAGAGCAGAGAAATGCCTACTTTCTAAAAGTGTAATTTCTGAAATAATAATGTAGAATCCAACTTCACCAGTAAGTAGAATTTCTCACTACCATTCCAACCATACCAAATATGACAAATCTATTCCACTTAGATAAAAAATTACCACTTACAAGCATATGAAGGATTTTCTAATGCTGGCCTTTGAGAGGACGAGGAGGAGAGCAGTAGTGAAAAACAGCTTTGGAGTTTTTTTCAGTACGAGGACATGTAAAACTTATAAATCCATGTCCTGCCTTTTACTTACATTGCATCCTGGCCCAGGGGTTACCTAGGGCCTAGCTTAGGGGAGACATATGCAAGAAAACGGGAATGTGAGGCTTGGCAAATATTTGTAAATGACAAGTCGAAGTGGCAGTGAAACCGCACATGCAGGTCTGGCAATGGCAGACCTGAGACATGGTTTAGGGGCTACTTATTATGGGTGTGCAGGGAGCTCTGCTCCACTGGCAGAGCTAACAGTTTTTTGAATTCCACGCTCCACTTGGAGTGTGGAGTAAGTCCCAAAACTCCGCTAGCCCAGCCAGCGGAGCTGAGCTCACCCGGTGTGTGCTGCAGCCCAGTATGGGCTGCACAGTGCAAGCGCAGACAGTCTGAGCTTGTACTGTGCAGCCCATAACTGGGCTGCAGCACACACCAGAGAAGAGAGGGGGGAAACTGCTGCAGAGAGAGACCTGTCTCCATCAGACATGGAGGAGAGGAGGAAACCCAGGTAAGTTATCGTCTCTTACTCACGTTTTCGTTGTTTGTGCACACTGGTGCACAAACAAGGACAGAAACAGCAGCTTTCACTGCCTACAGCCCTGGCCTGAATTCAGACTAGGGCCACAGGCAGTAAAAGCTGCGGTTTCAGTCCTCTTGTGCACCGGCCTGTCCCCTGTGCACTGCACTGGGCAGGCCGGTGCACAACAGGCCTGGCAGCTTTTGCTGCCTACGGCTCTGGCCTGAATTCAGGGCAGGGCCGTAGGCAGCGAAAGAAAGCTGCTGTTTCAGGCCTCTTGTGCAGTGGCAGATAGCTCATCATATCAGCCAAAGCAAAGTACTATACCATCACCATCACGGAAGTCACAAACATATGCAGAATGCTTTTCAAAACAATTAAGCACTGCATAAACTCCCTGACAGGCCCATCTTTTCCTCACTCAACAGAAAGGTGCAATGCCAGCAGTCCCATTTTTAGTGAAAAAATATAGAAGATCAGACAGCACATCACCCAGCCCTCCCGTAGAATCCTGCAATGATCATCCTTCAAAGCCACATCTCTTGCAGGTCTTTCCAATTGTTAGAACTATCAGCCTTAGAGTAGTCTTCCCCAAACATTTTGCCTTTTTCCTCCATTTCTGATGATCTTGTTTTTGCTGGTCTTAAGACTCTGAACACTTTACCACTGCTAGCCAATGCTAAAGTGCATGTGGTGTCTCCTTAAAACACGGTAACGTTGGTTCATTCCCAATTACCATATTGAATTTACAAATAAATCACTAGTAAAGTGGTACTACATGCACAGAGGGCTGTAAATTAAATGCAACTAGTGGACCTGCAGCATTGATTGTGCACCGACTTAAGTAACCCTTTACACATGTCTCTGGCCTGCCATTGCAGCCTGTATGTGTGCAGTTTTAAACTGCCATTTTGACCTGGCAATGTAAACCTCATGCCAGGCCCAAATATTAATCATTAATACATATAAATTCATAGGGTACAGCCTAGACAGCAAGGTGCAATGTTTTCAAAAAGTAGGACATGTGCTTTTAAGTTTTACATGTCCTGGTAGTGATAAACGCTTAAATTCATGTTTCACTACTGCAAGGCCTACATCTTTAACATGATAAAATTAGAGTTACCTTAAAACAGAACTCCAGACTCATGATACTGAAGTCCCTCTGTGTAACATGCAGACCTTTCATCATATCAGCTAAAGCAAAGTACTACACCAACACCGTCAAGCAAGTCACAAACATATGCAGAATGCGTTTTAAGACTATCAAGCACTGCATCAACCTCTGCCTGGCCCACCTATTCCTCGCTCCACAGAAAGGTGCAATGCCATCACAGTCTTTTTCAGTGAACAATATAGAAGATCATTATATTTTATAAGTATAATTTCAAATGGGAACAGGTAAGCAGTTATGTTTGGTATATCTGGAAACCTAATATAAAATCCAATTTATTCTGAAGTTGGATTTTAAATTACACTTTAGAAAATGCCACTTTTAGAAAGTTGACATGTTGCCGCCTTACCTATTTAGTGCCTAGACCCTGTGTATTATCACATGACTAGATGAAGCTGACAGTTGGGCTATGTGTATACCTTCTTGAGAGCCATAAACAATAGAGAGCTTAGGTGTGCCTGGGTGGGCTATCGCTGGCAGGATGGGGGAGGAGCTGGGCACAGTCCCAAATTACACCTGAATTGGTTGGGTCCTGCCTCCACACAAATAGCTGCATACCTCCTGTATTATGTATGGAGCCATGACAGGGAAGGCAGGATGCCTAGAGACTTCAAAGAAAAACCTCTTGAAGCTTCTCCCTCACTTCAAAGGCATAAGTGGTTTAAATACTGTCCCTTTTACACCCCCACTTCAGTACACCTCTGCGGATACTCTGTTACGAAGAAGGACTGCTGTGCTGCTGAAGGACTGCCACTCTGTTGGACTGCCCCCTGTGGGGCTATTGCCTTGCTGTGCTGCTGCTTTGCTGTGCTCACCTGCTGCCCACTGCCCTCCTGCTTGGGTGAGAAGGACTGGACCTATATCTCTTGAGCCCAGGTCTCCTAACTTGAGCTTCAGAGACAGAAGGTTCCAATAAACTTTCACCTGCATCTGGATTCTGCCATCCCTGAGTCTACCCTGCCAAGGGGTGCCACTCAAGTCCTTGACAGTTGGACGTGGGCTGAAGGTGCTTTGCCAGCCTCTGTGGCTCCACCAGAACCGGATCATCTCCTCTGCTGCATTGTGCAACCCCAAGCAGAATCAATGCATCACAGGACCTTGCACCACACCCTTGCCGCATGTGGGAACTGGCCCATCGCTTTAGCTGCATGACGCATCTTCGACGCAGATCCTCGCAAGCTTCACAAACTGGAATTGAAGGCACTTGCTTCAGCATGCCTAACTGAGTCCCTGTTGCCCGCCCACGCTCCAGCGAGGTCAGCTCGAACTTGTGACTTTGTCTCGATTTGGCATGATCAGATATCCACAGTTGGTGCTATATGCCTTCTGGTGCTATTCTTACTAAAACAAAAAATAATTTAATATCTTCAGTTCTACTGATTGGATTTTTGTTGCTTTGGTCTTGTTTTATTTATTAAAAAATACTCTATATATTGAACTCTTTTGTGGGCTCCTTTTGTGGAGTGTTGTCACTGTGTTACTGTTTAAAGTGATGCACAAATACTTTACACATTGGCTCTGAGTTAAACCTGATTGCTCTGTGCCAGCTACCTAAGGGTTGACTACAGGATAATTTGGGGTTTGCTTGTGACTTCACCCTGCAAAACATTGTGGTTGCTGCTTTAAAATGGTTTCACCGTCCCCAACTAGTAACTCAATTTCTTACACACAAACTCAACTCCCTCAAAGCCGCTTCTTATAAAGATGATATCTTCCATTGTGCATCAATAAAACAGTCTCTGTGGATGCTTTTTTACCCCTACTCACCATTGTCAATGCCTTTCTCACTCAAAGCATCTTCGCAAAACCTCTCAAGACAGACCAAGTCCTCCCACTGGTAAAGAAACCTTACATAGATCCTGATGACCTAACAAGCTATTGAATCATTATTCACCTACAATTCACAAGCAATATTATTGAAAAAGCATCTTCAAGCTCATAATAATGCTAAACATCTCATGCACGACTGCTAATCTAGAGTCAGCTCACACTACAGCACAGAGGCTGCTACCTTGCACATTGTAGACTATACCTTCCTGATCACAAAAGAAGATCACCCCTCCCTCCCTTCTGATGTTGCAGGACCTCTCATATGTCTTTGACACAGTTGACTATCCCACCCTCATACTGACCATGGTGTCTTGAATGGGATCAACAGCAATGTTCTTCTCTGGTGCTCCTCCTACCTTTCCAACTGACACCAGTTCACAAGACCATCTCCAGGTCTCAAAAGTTCTCTATAACCTACGGAGTCCTCCAGGGTTACTGTGCAGTCATCTTCAACCTCTAGGTGGATCTGTTTGGTTCTACCATCTGATTACAACATCAACCAATGTGCTGAGGATACACAGCTCTTTTTGATAGCCTCCTCTGCGTCAGACATCCAATTACTCAAACACTGCCCATACATCATCCAGACCTGGATGTACTATGCCTACCTGAAGCACAACCAAACCAAGACAAAATTCCTGTTTTGTAGCAAGAACAACAACCATGAAAAATGATAAAGCAGGCTCAATGACTTGAACCTTGATAGCTTCGAACCCCAGCTATCACTGAATACCATGCCACTTAGATTCACCTTGGACATCAACTTCACCCTCAAGAAACACACTGCCAAAAAAAATAGACAGTACTAGCTCTCTCTGCTAAAGAAAGTGAATCGGATTCTTCCACAAAGCAACTTCAGAACTGATATGTAAGTTCAATCACTTTATACTTGTCTTTGTGCCTGTACACTGCTTCGGTTTAGCTAGGTTTGCGTTGTAGAAATACCACATACATACATGTTCATTATATGCCTTTGTGTTTCTGTATGTGCACATGAAATTGAGGTAGCACTGCTGCACATGCTGTTCTTCTGTGTGTGTGTGTGTGTGTGTGTGTATGAGAGACAGAGAGAGAGAGCGAGAGAGAGAGAGCAGCACTGATGGTGTCTGGCAAATGCCCTTGCTGACAGGGAATCCTGAACTGCTGCTGCCTGTACTGTAACTGTTCAGTGTATATGGGGCAAGCATCCACTGCAGATATTTTTCTTTAGAAGTGCTTGTTGTAGTAGTGTATCCACTCCTCTCTCCACACTCAGGGTCTTATTTACAAGATTCTGACGCATCGCCATTGATGCTTCAGATTTCCTGCGCTGCCATGCACCTCCCTAATGACTCCATGGTAGAGCTGTATTTACGATTCAGAGCTCCATGGCACTCAGTGTCCACAGATGCTTCAGAAATGCTGATGCATCTGTAGTGCTAAAATGACGCACTGCTTGACTAGTGTCCGAAAAATTATGCTACTCAAGCAATTAAGGGAAGGCCCCCATTTTAAAAAGCCTTACTTTACTTTAACACCTGCTCTGAGCTGGCTTTACATTTTTGATGCTGTGAAGGCGCAGAACAATGCAGTGAAATCTTGTATATTTCTGTGCGCCAGTTCTGCTTGGCTTCTAATAGGGGAATGCATACCTTGCTTATATTATACCTGGTGCAAGTATAATTGGCGCAAGGCTTTACAAACTGGCGCAATGGCCTCGAAAGTTAACCAAACATGTAGAGTTGCTGAACATATTTATTCTTGGACAGACTATGTTTAGATATAAATAATCCTATATGGCTATGAAATAGCACAGAGCCAATGCAAGGAAATACATCCTTTCGCAGGCTAATTGCTTAACACCTTATAAATGATTTGCCTAACTCCCTTCACTCTCGCTCTATGCCAAGACAGTCAGCTACTGTCTGTCTTTTAAATCAGCTGGGCCCTCTCCCCATACCGAACATTATTTGAACATCGGTACAACATGTTCCAGTGGCAATTAAGGAAGACAACACAGCTCCTGGTGCTCGAACCGGCCATCTGGAAGACAGAAATAGCATTCTGCAGGCAGATCTCAAAGGACTTTCAAAAAAAGTTTCTAGCCTGACTGCCTATGCACACAATTAAAAACTCATCGACGTCCTGAAACAAACAGACACTGAGAAGGAAAGCGCGCAATGACCTAATGAAGATGAACAAACGATGCAAATTTGGAAAGACAGTCGAGGGGAGTGAGCTAGATCTCGCTGGTACTTTATTGAGACCATACTAAAGCAAGAGTCGAAGCAATCAAATATTAAAAATAAAAAGGACGCATCCCTCACAACTTCTGCACTCATTGCTTACACGGTCGGTTGCCTTCAATGAAAAGGCGCTTTAAGTAAAGCCTGTAGGGCCAAGATATTGGCATCTTCGTTCCTAAGTGTGCACTTGAGTGATATCGACAAAATAAAAAGACCAAGATAGCGCTGAGGGCCCATCTGCAATAGATGTGAGACGTCGCTCGGTATTCCCTGCACGCGTAAGTACCAATACCGTGGGTTTCAGTACTTCCGAGATGTGGGAATAAAGGCCCATTAAGAATATCGTGTATCAGAGAGAATTGACTTTTTGGCCCTGAGGTCCACGTGTTTTTCCATTTTCCCAGGCCTGTTTTCACTCTCAAGTGCAGATGAAAACGAAAGAAGAGTTGCAGTTTTCCAGTAACGCCTGTAATTCCGATTTTGGCTGGTAACACATATTAGCATGTGAATCAGGAATAATTAGACGCTCGATGGTAAACCCTCAATTCGATGAAAAATATTCGGAGAAATCAAGAAACAACATACTGTCTGGCACAGTATTTCCTACAGCTCAAATACGTTCATAGAAACAATAACTCTTGCCCGATTTAGACATTGCACGGGCAATTTTCAATTTACCAGATCTAGTGCACCCTTGCTAAGCAGAAGATTTTTCTCCACAAAAATGTCAGACTAAACCATCGGAGAACCCACTTTGGTGGAGAAAGAATCCACCAATGTCTGTCATTGCTGCAGGAGATGTGGACACGTGGAAATCTACTCTCAAAGTAAGTGACCATATATCTGGTATTCCTAACACATTGAAGTATATTTGCTAGCATGCTTAGTAAACTCGACCTACGTATCAAAGAAAAAGGTGGAGAGGATGGCAGAGACGTACGTCATTCGCCACACTGTAAATAGTATAACTGTGTCACTGGAGACGGAAGCCAAATTGCATGTTTGATAGAGTATTTTCCATTCCCACCCTCCTGTAGAACAAGCCTTCTGTCTTTTGCAAAGGAAGAAATGGCAGTTTGAAGAAAGCAGGCTCGATAAGGGTAGCTTCCATGTTTGGAAATGGCTATTATTTGAAACTTGCAAGTATGCTGCTGATTGAAGATAGCTTGAATGTCGTCATTTTAGTCTGGTGGTGACTGACATGGAGCAGAGAGTGGCGGGGGCAGCGAGGTATGGGCTGAGCGTGTGTGTGACTTCTACAGCATTGACTCTTAGTACATCTTGGTATGTATCAAGTTCAGATGGAGTTTATGCAGGAGCATCATTAGGCTCATAACTCAGCAGCGATAGTTCAGGTTGGCACTGGGCCCATTCTTTAGGACCCTCTAGGATAATTTCTGAACTTAACTCTCAAGGTACCAAAATCGAGCAGTACAAGGCTTTCTCAGGAGTTGGTGTGGAGTAGAGAGTCTGAACTCAATCAAGCAAGCAACATGATGTAATACTTTTTATCATCATTAAATTATTGCCCCGCCTGTGATTTTACAATAAAAGAAAATGTATTTTAATAATAAGCCACAACTATATAGAACACATGAAAGGTAGAGAGCAGAAATGCTATGCACCATTCACACTGGGGGTCACCCCCTGGATCTTGCAAAATTACGTTATGGGGAGAGCCTCATTCAATTGCCCCGAAGTCTTTAGGTGTCTCAATCTCCTTTCGACCACTCCAGGGCTAGAGATACACGTATCCTTTTGCTATTAAAACTGGACCTGCCCCAGTGTTACTGTTTTAGTTGCTTTGGTTTATGCCACTACTGTTGTAACTCCAGCAACTTAATTAGTAAACTGTATCTTCAATAGTTCAATAGTGTCTCCACATGGTCAGGAGGTACAGATTGTTCCATGGGCAACAGTAGGCCAGTACATCCAGCACAACTGCTCAAAACCCTCCCATCTAGGCAGCCTCACTTCTACTCACGGATAACGTAATTACCTCTCCCATGCAGTCAGTGGGCTCCTTCATTCAATGTAATTCAAGACACTTTTACAGGCAGGATGCAGAATTTCGTGATTCCCATTTCTGGTTCTAGAAAATGGGAGTTGACAGTTATCAATCCCAACATTGGGACACCAATGACTTTCTTGCTCTCCATTGCTGTGGGAGCTCTGACACTGGTGAATGAAAAATATTGGCACCATGACTAGGGGTTCCCTGGGTATTCGACAGGTCCAACTCTGGAACCATTTTCAGGCTACTGCTGACTTCTGCATATACTTCATTAATGGCTCAAGCCACAGTCTTCTCTAGTGTAAGCAGGAAGAAGGGGCATGGGCTAAGAGTGCTCTGCCAGGGGAACCCACAACAAAAGGCACAAACGAGGGAAAGGCTTCCCCACATAGCTGCCTCTTAAACTCTTTCAGGATAATACTTGTGGAAACAGGGTCTGGAAGGGGGCAAGGACTGTCCATCTGCCCCTGACCACCACACTCTAGAGTACGGTCCCCTAACCACCGCACCCTAGAGAATGGCTCATTGTGGAAGTACCTCAGGAATGCTTTGGAAGAGCAATGTTATTTACACTGCTGTTTTGCAAGCCGACTCTCCAACTTCCATCTTTTGTACCACTCACATACACCCAGCACTGCACATAATCTAAATGCTAATCCTACTTCCTGTGCATAGGGTAACACACATAAGCCACTCATGTCCCGTATAGATGGAGTGAATGAACTGGTTACAGGGGACTAACAGACAATGTAAATATCAAAGGCTTGTAGGCAACTCTACCAGTGAAGGGACTATGCATAAAGGTCTGATCTGCGTCACTTTTGTGATGAAAAATCAGATCAAAGTGTTAATAAATCTGCTGCCAAGAGTACTGTCAGACTTGTTATCTACTTTAGTGTCGGTATATTATTGCTAATTTGTAGGAGCTCCAGTCAAGTCATGACAATAGCCATTTGCAGTGTTTTTTTAAATATCTGGTCACATCGCAGAGCTACAAACTTACAGTTACATCAACATGTGTGATACTGGTGCCTCTGCCTAAACAAAATGCTTCGCCCCGATTCAGTGGACGTTGTCCTTCTTTCAGCTTGAGTAACTGCAATCACTAGTTCCCATCACATAATTTGCCAAAGCCGCAATGCCTGAACTTTAAATTGCCAGGATCCTAACCCGGTTTCTGACCGGTAGATTAAGCATATTTGATTCAATTTACATTTCAGTAGAGGCTGCTGATCGAGTGGCCTACCACAAAGCTTCTCGAAAAACTACAGATCAGTGACGATTGCAATAAGTAGCGGGGCATAAGTCAAGTCACAAGATGTCACTTTTCATCAAGCATAGCAAGTCAGACCAACCCTTGGCCTGTTAGTCACGTGTTTGAATCATCGCAGGTGCACGTTGTTTTACATCCTCCAGAGTGCATTAAAATTAGAACTAATGCATCAACCTATCTCTCAGACTTAGCTAGAAGCGAGAGATTGAATGTAACTGTCTAGAGTTCCTGAAAACATTGACCAACATTACCAGGCTTTGGCCCACCAACCCAATCGCTTTTCCTATAGACTTTATTGATGCACACTTAATAGCACAAGTAATAATGCATCTTATTTATGACGATTATATTTATTTTACTGCTTCCACTATTCCAATCTACAACAAATGCAGAGGACTTGTGCCCTCTCTTATCCTACCCTTGTGGGATAGGATTTTGGGTTGGTTAAGGTAACACTTATTTTAGTTCAACATGCTCAATTTTCCAAAACCCTTGGAACACACAATTGTACCTATTTAATAGCTACCTGGTCACATTTTACTCAGATCTGTACGAATGTCATTGAAATAACTTAATCCAACCAGTAGATTCTGGACAAAGGCTTCAGTGTAACTAGTGTTAGCCATAGTTTAGTGCATTATCTGCTACACAAGGTGTATGGTGATCACATCCACGACTTGATGCTTTGCCAGTGCTTAATTTGCAAAAGAATATGTGCTGGGGTCCATCAATTTATCAATCAGTCAGGGATTTGTGAAGCACACTTGTTAGACTTTTCATCCTTGGCGTGGTCTCCCTTAACTTTTTGCCTCTATTCCCCAGGTTGTTGTTGTGTGCTGGACTCTGTTTTTGCTGTTTTTGACACTCTGGACACTTTACCACTGCCAACCAGTGCTAAAGTGCAAGTGCTCCTATACAAAATGTGTATGTAATTGATTCTTCCATGATTGGCATATTTGATTTACTGGTAAGTCCCTAGTACAGTGCACTAGAGGTGCCCAGGGCCTGTAAATCAAATGATACTAGTGGGCCTGCAGCACTGGTTGTGCCACCCACACAAGTAACTCTGTAATCATGTCTCAGACCTGCCATTGCAGTGTCTGTGTGTGTAGTTTTAACTGTAAATTCCACTTGGTAAGTGTACCCACTTGCCAAGCCTAAACCTTCCCATTTCTCACATGTCAGACACGCCTAAGGTAGGCCGTAGGTAGCCCCAAGGGCAGGGTGCAGAGTATGGTTAAGGTAGGACATATAGTAATGTGTTTTATATGTCCTAACAGTGAAATATTGCTAAATTCGTTTGTCACTGTTGCAAGGCCTGTCCCTCTCAAAGGTTAACATAGGGGCTACCTTTAAATCTGATTAAAGTGTAGATTCCCTTTGGGAGCGGATGGACATGTGGAGTTTGGGGTTTCTGAGCTCACAATTTAAAAATACATCTTTTAGTGATATGAATCTCAAATGAAGGCGTTATTGAAGCGGAGCATATTTGGGCTCGTAAGTAGATGATCCATCCCTACAGTATCCTAAGTTTTGTGACACACAGCAGATTTGTGTATACAACCCTGACGAAGTCGATGGGGTATCCCCCGGACGAAACACGTGTTGGCTGTGGGGTCCGATTGGAACATCACGCTTGGCAATTGTCGCTGAATAATTTAGTTGATTGATTTTGGACATTGATATTTGGCTGTGGGACAGATTGGAACATCACCCATGGCAATTATAGCTGAATACTGACTGAATTGAAACTGGACATTAATATTAAAGCACAAGAATTTTGGAACCGTACTGAAGACTGCCTCGCCTTTCAATTTTTGTGTTTGTATCCCACACCATTCCAGAGATACATGGTATGGTGTTCTACCATAAAGGACATTTAAAGTGACTACGGCAGATATTATTGTACTATTTGTTTTACCAATGCTGATTTAACGAGTGCCTCTTGTTTGTCTACAACTGTCAAACTGACCCAGACAGGGAATCCACAAACAGGCAGAGTCACAGAAATGGTATAAGCAAGAAAATGCTCACTTTCTAAAAGCGGCAGATTTAACGAGTGCCTCTTGTTTGTCTATTATTATTAGCTGTATTGATTGCCACACAGTTGGGGATTAGGGGTGTGGTCCTCCAAGGGTGCACCGTGTGTAAACTGATGTACAAATCAATACTCACCCCGTAGCCTTGAGCGCAATTCTTTCCCACAAGGAAACACCCTCACCAAATTGGAATTTCAGTTTGACAGTTGGGCTGGTTGCACTTCACAATAGACAGTGACAAAAAGGGAGCTGGGGTGTAGTCTGCATTTCCTGATGAGCCATCTTTGCTAGGAGGGAGGGAAGGAGTGGTCACTTACACCTGAAAGGGCTGTGCCTGCACTCACACAATGCAGTCTCCAACCCCCTGGTGAGTGTCTGGGGCCTGGCCTGGGCAAGGCAGGATTTCATACTCAAGAGAAACTTTGCTTTGAAGTAGGCCTACTTCAAAGGAGAAATTGGGTATAAGAAGCGGGACCAAAACCACAGACTTTAGAACAATTCTGGAAACCAAGAGGAATCTCTGCCTGGAGAAGAGCTGAAGAGCTGAGGAAGAAGAGCTTCCCTGCCTGTGACTGTGCTTTGTGGAGCTACCCAGCAGTTGCTTCTCCTGCCAGAGTGAGATGGAAAAGACTGGACTTTGTGTGCCTTCTATATGGTGAAGATCTCCAGGGGATGGATTTAGAGCTTGCGTCCTGCTGTTTGAAGTCTCAGGGACAGCAAAGACTTCTCTCTGCCAGCACCTGGAGTCTCTGGAGAGACTCCTTCTCTGCCCTGTGGTGCCCATCTAGTTCCTGGGACCCTAAAAGGAGAAGCTGGCAGTCTAAGAAGAAGAAATCCACACACAGAACGCCGAGCGGGGGAAAGGTCAACGCGACTCCGATCTGCGGCTGTGAAATTGACATGCCACAAGCTTTGCGGCTGAAAATCAACGCTCGCCTGTAATGCGACCGAAGAATCAACGCATGGAGCTGGAGAAACGATGCACAGGATCCCTGACGGAGGCTGGTGAGATTGCAACTCGTGCTGTGTGGTTTTTGGATCATCGTGTGGCTGGATTTCCAACGCAAACACCATTGGGTGTGTAAAAACAACCCTGCCTGGACCAGAGAGTGCTGACCGGATCGACGCATCACTGTCCTGCGGAGAAAAGAAACAACATGCCAGACCCGACGACAAGAGAAATGACACAAGGTCTCACTCGTGAGTGAAATAGACGCATCACAATCCCTTTTTGATGCACACTCGCCCATGCAGGATTATGTTTGACGCACCCAAGATACATTTTCAGGCTAACAGTGTTAGTGTGTGCTTAAAATTACATGAAGACTCTTTTTGCTTTTTAATTGATAACTTGACTTGTGTATTGTGGATGTTTGTCGTTTTGGTCTTGTTTTATTTAGATAAATATTCTTTATTGCTCTAACCCTGTGTTGTGTCATTTTGTAGTGCTTTCATTAAGTTACTGTGTGTGTTGGTACAAATACTTTACACCTAGCCGCCTGAAGTTAAGCCTACTGCTCGTTCCAAGCTACCAAGGGGGTAAGCATGGGTTAGCTGAGGGTGATTCTCTTTTATCCTGACTAGAGGGAGGGTCCTTACTTGGACAGGAGGTAACCTGACTGCCAACCAAAGACCCCATTTCTAACAGCACTACTCACCCGTGAGGGTCTCAGAGCACTGAGGAGGGGAGGGTATAGAAGGCAGGGGGAGGTTTGGTTTGCTGAGAAGCCGGTGACTGGCACTACTGAATGTCGGTATGCCAAAAACCAAGGCTGGGTAGTCTTTATTTTAACTTGTGCCTCTTTTAGCCACCATTTGGCACTCCCTATCAATGTATGTTCTGTTTCATCCCTGCTCTCTCGTTGTCAACTGTTTTTCCATCTTTCTCTTCCTCCTTCTTTCCTGCTCTTGCATTTTTCAGTGTCCTGCTTTGGATCAGTCTGTTGAGGAAAAATAAGTGCCTGTCCCTAAAAATGAGTACTGGTGGGCCCCAGTTGAAGCCTCCAGCAAAAATTGTGCCATCCAACTACACCATCTTCCAACATAATCCATTGAGTTGCCTCCCTGCTTGGAGGCTCTGTTACATGATTGTCTTCATTTTCCAGCATTACCCTATTTCAGGTGCGGCTATTGCACCCTTTTACACCAAGTTCGCTCTTTAAGACTACTAGAATACCCAGACAGGAAATCATCATTTACTGAAGGGCTGACACCACAGCATTCTTTATACTACTACTGCTTCCCTTCTCTAAGCCAATGTGAGGTGCTGTTTAGGGTTAGCTGGCATTTTTATTGGTATATGACTACCTTGAGTAGGAAACTGGGTTACTGGTTGAGGGGGTTGAAACCCTCCTCAAGCAGCAACCACAATCTTTGTTAGGGTTAAGTCACGAGCAAACCCCCAAATAACCTACCGCCTGGTAGTTTGGCATAAAGCAGTCGAGCTTCACTTAGAGGAAAAATTTAAAGTATTTAGGAAGAACTTCAAACAGTAATGAAGTAAAAACACAATGCAAGAACAACTTACAACAATTTAGCAAAATAGAGTACATTTTAATACATACGACACGATCTCGACAACAAAAATATCCAGTCAGTAGAACCAGAGAAATGAAAGATTTCAGTGAATATAGCACCAAATAAACAGTGTGCCAACTGTGGTTATCTGGTTGCACTGAAATGGGACAAAGCTACAAGTTCAGGCCAACCACAGTGGAGTGTGGGCCGGCTACATAGACCCAGTTACGCACCCTGAACACGAGTACCTTAGATCCTTGTTGCTGTGTGTTGCGTGGTTCTGCATCGAGGACCAGTCATCCAGCTGAGGCGATGCGAGTTACAGGTTGGAGATGTGTTGTGAAGCAATGGTTGTGGGGGCTGCAAGGCTATGATGTGAAGTCCTGCGTCATCGTAGGGGAGGCCGACGATGACGGCGGCTTGCGATGGGAACTCCTCCATTGAGGATGCATCATGCACCGCTGGTTCAGAAGGGACTGCAGGGTTTCTGATTAGAAGTCCTGCATTGTCATCGAGGCTGATGTTGACGAGACGCTTGCGATGTGAAAGCCTGCTCCGGGGATGCAATGCGCTGTGGTGGTTCCGATGAAGCCACAGGCTGAAAAGGCAGTTCGAAGTCCTTGTGCCAGGAAAGTCCAAGTCGCAGAGGTGATGCATTGGTTCTGCTAGATCCACGGATGGGCTGACAGAGCATCTTCGGGCCCATTTCCAAAGGTCCAGGGCTGGGGTGACATCACTAGGCAGGGTAAAACTCACAGTTGCAGAGACCAGGTGCTGGTTACAAGAGACTAGCCCTTGGAGTCACTCTGCTGGTCCTGGTACAGGTTGCTGGTCGAGTCACTCTCAGCCAGGCAGGGGAAAAGTATGGGCAGCAGGTCAACACAGCAGGGCCTCAGTCAAGCACAGTGGCAGGCCTTTTTAGCAGCAAAACAGTCCTTCTTCCTGGCAGAGTCTTCCAGTGGTCTAGAAGTGTACTGATGAGTTTGTGTCTGAGGTCAAATAGTTATACCTGATGCCTTCCTTGAAGAGGGAGGAACTTTTAGAGGATTCCCTTTGAAGAAGTCAGATTTCCTGCCTATTTCTGCCCTGTCTCCAGAGTAACTACAGGTGGTATGCAATCCTTTGCATGCGCGCAAGCAACAGCCTTTTCTGGTGTAAGTTGGGCTCTGCACATCTCTGCCTTCCCCATCCTGCCAGTGATGGCCCATCAAGGCACACCTACGGTCTCTATTGTGTGTGGCTGTCTTGGAATATTACACAAATACCAACTGCCAATTCCTCCTAGTCAAGTTACCAAGAGATAGGCTGCAGGCATTAAATGGCTAGCCAGGAAAATGCCAAATTTCCAAAAGTGGCGTTTTTTAAAATGTAATTCAAAACCCAACTTTACCATAAAAGAGGATTTAGATTTTTCATTGCAATTCCAAAGACGCCACACATGAACTATTAACCTTTGGAGGTTACAGCTTATTAAATGTATTGAGGTAATTCCAATGTTATCCTATGGGAGAGGTAAGCCTTGCAGTAGTGAAAAATAAACTTAGGTGTTTTCACTATCAGGACATGTAAAGCTTAAAAGTACATATCCAACTTTTTAAATACATTGCACCCTGCTGTGTGGGTTGTTTAGGGCCTACACTAGGGGGGACTTATGTATATTAAAATGGAAGATTTATGCCTGGCAAAAGACTGATTTTGCCAGGTCGAAATGACAGTTTAAAACTACGCACACAGGCTGCAATAGCAGGCCTAAGACAGGTTTTCAAGTCTACCTAAGTAGGTGGCACAACAAATGCTGCAGTCCCCCTAGTAGCATTTCATTTACAGGCCCTGGGTACATGTAGCATCACTTTACTAGGGTCTTATACATAAATTAATTATGCCAATTGGGAATAAGCCAATATTACCATGTTTTAAGGTCTGAGCACAATCACGTTAGCCCTAGTTAGCAGTGGTAGAATGCACAGAGCCCTAAGGCCAACAAAAAACACATCAGAACAATATAGAGGAGGAAGGTAAAGGACTTGGGGGAAAGCCACTCTAAGACTGACAGGTCTAATATTTTGCAACATATTGATTTAACCTCTTGACTATGGATCTTTTAAAAGTAAATGTGCTTTTTGTCTTTGCTAGTTTGATGAGATGGATGTTTGTGCCTGTTAGCAACTGTTCTTTATCAAAATGTTTCGGCCTAGTGTTTTCACTAAAATTTGTCTAGAATAAGCACAATGGCCTGGCATAAGGGTCAAGGGCTACATTATGTTAATTTTCTTGATGCTACTTGTGGCCATAGGCTGTGTGATATGACTAGCCTTAAGATTTTTTTGAAGTGACGCCTGTGAAGCTAAGGTCTGCAAATGTTTAAGTACTTGAAATCCCAAAGCACCTCTTTTTCAGCAACAAAGAAGTGCATAGCATATCACCCTGAAGGCAACTGAAACTCATCACTAGGATTGACATATTTAGAGATGTATTTCTCACATTCTATGTAATAGGCATATGTTGACATTTCAACCTTGAATCTGAACATAGACACATAGTATATTACAACTAGTTGCAGCACTCTACTGATTTCAGGGGAGAGGATTTGTCAAGTAGCACATTTCTTCAACAAAGTAGATTTCTCATAAAAAAGAAGTTTTTAATGCAACACATGAGATTAGTAGGTTTGAGAACAGAAAACCTGTGTACCTTATCATTCACAATGGAGTACATAAAATACTACATAAAACACTTTCCTCAGATTCCATTACTTTGTGGTGAAATGCTTCCACTTCCATGCAAATTTAGTCCTGCATTCTTTACAATGATCTGCATACGCTGAATATTCATGCTATCCTTGGCCTCATTGGCACAGGCACGTTTAATTAACCTTTAATTTAACAGACGTGTCTCTCTAGCCTTAGCACAACGCACACTTAGGTTTGTGAGGTTGCTCCATGTATGATTAACCAAAAGGAGCTATTTCTGCCCTTCACCATTTAGGGTCATTTTTATCAGACATTTTCAAATCTTATTTTCATTGTTTTAGAGTCTAATGAAGACCACAACTCCCAGATAATGAAAGGTGATTAAAGTAAAAAGCTAAAATAATGCGTTTGGCATATTGAAGTGATCTTGTAGAACAGCTTACTTACGTTTTGCAGCATCTCTTCTGATAGAGACTGTATCTAACTGCAGATTCCATACCTTAGAAAATCACCAAGGTGTCAGAAAGGATCCAGAAAATCTTGAGCAGAACCTCTGCATACTGATAGGTGATGTCAATGGCTAATCACTGACATCGTCAGCACCAGATGTGACGTGCACAGGAGCCACCCCTGAGCAGTATCATCATTTCTTTTGTGACACACACACACATCAGAAGCAATGAGACACATCAGAATGGTTATGACCATTGTGCTGAAGGTAAGGAGAACCTTCCAGAGGAAGGAGTGTAGTTAGCAGAGCAGGAAGGAAGGAAGGTCCAGTAAGGAATCTGTGTTTAGATAGAGTCTCCATCAGAAGAGGCATTAACAAAGGTAAACAGTTTGGTCTTCTGGAAGAGGCTTCTAACCACAGATTCCTTATCTCAAGATAGATACCCTTGCAATAATCTTTCCAGAGATGGGGTTTCGAACTGACTTAAAATCAGAAAGTCCTGCAGGACCGAGCAGGCAAATTGCCCACTTGAGCGGAATTGACTATGCAGACAGTAGTGCTACGTGAATGAATGGAGCAATGCCCACATAGCTACAGGCACCCTGCGTGCTAACGCAGTAGTTGCAGGCTTGACTCTGATGAGTGAGCCCTCAGGTCTCATGGAGGCTTTTACTTCACCAGTGAGTGTCAGATTCAAATGCAGAGTACAAACAATCAAGAGATGGACACAGCCTTGCCCTTCTTTGATCTGATTAAGCAAATGAAACACTGATTGTTCAGTCAGTGTTTTTTTACACTTTCGCTATAAAACTAAGGTTCTCTTTGGATCCAAATGATGGAGCCTCTCCTCTACCTTAAAGGGTTGAGGGCAAGCAAAGAATGTCAGAAGAGTGATCATCTGACTGGCGTGAAAGGGGGTCACCATCTGAAGTAGAAAAGACACATGCATTTTTGGAACCAGCTTCTTCTGTACAAGCTGGTATATGGGGTTGCATACTGTGCCTGAACTGAGATGGTCTAAAGCTCCTTCACCCTCTGGGTCAATGCAATGGCCACCAAGAAGACCATCTTACGAGTCAAAAGTCTGGGAGGACAAGGGTCCAAAGGGAGAACACTTCAGATAGGTCAAAACCAAATTCAAGTACTATGGGGATATAATGGAACGGGAAGGTAGAAACTTATGGTGCAATCTTTTCAAGAAGCAAGACACAACAGGGGACTTAAAACAGAGAAGGCTGATCTGGCATCTGCAGAAAAGCTGAGATAGCTGCCAAATATCCCTTAACAGTGCCCAGTGCTGATCTCGTCATCTCAGACAGTTTGGCATGAAGTAGGTCTGGAATCAAACCAAAAACTTGTCCCAGCAACAAGCGTGTGCAGATTTCATCGAGTGACACCTGGCTGCCAGGATAACATCAACCTCATTGGGACAAGGGTCGAAAAACTCAGCTGTCGCCACTCAATCTCCAAGCATGAAGGTGAAGTGCATGCAGTTTGTGATGCAAGACCCAGCCTTGCTGCTGCGACAGGAGGCCCACCCAAAGGGGCAGCCTGATTGGAGCACATATACTCATGCCCAGTAGTTCAGGACTCCATACTTTCTGTCCAATCCAGAGTCTCTAGGATGACTGGGACTCAGCCGGTCCTTATATTTTTGAGGACTCAGGACAAGAGTAGTATTGGTAGAAAGGCATACAGGAGTTACTTTTACCAGGCTTCATTACATAAGAACATAATTTAGTATTTATAATGTATTTTTCTTCTTTTTTTGTTATTTTCATTGTCCTGTGTACAGAGGAATGATATGTTTTCAAGATTGCATTTTGCAACAACAAAGATAAAAAGTAAACCTGTTTCAGAAACACCTTTAACCTACTGGGTTGTCACATGCAATACACTGTTTTAATAGTGCTTGAAAAGGATAAGACTATTTGAAAGCTTTTTTGAGTCAGAATGCACAGTGCTAAAAGTTTGCAAGCTATTTTATCAAATATCTAGATGGACAATGGATAATGTGAATGAATGACTTCCTTTCCAACAGCATACATAATAAAATTAGATATGTTTATGGTCTGACTTGACAGTGCAGCAGGTGTGAGAATCACCAGGAAATGGGTTTTGGCTCCGCCCACATGTTGGGAGCACATGTTTCCATTGGTAAGAAGTTCTGTACTTCCACAAAAAAATGCTTGCCCTCCACATAGCTGTGATCATTTTCTTTCGTTATCCAGCTACCTGGGATAAATGTAAGGGGAACACAGATGCCATTGTAATACTATTAAAGTGTCTTAGATAACTGCATAATCTATGGCAATATATATCTGGCAGCAGCACAGATGGAATGAGGCAGCTATTAAAGTATGTGGATTTGTATGTCTGGCAATGAGAGTGCATTCCTAATCCAGACCTATTGGCATTGCCATTGCTTGTTATATTTTATTTTGCAGCAGTAAAACTACTTGATCAGACATAATACATGCATAACTCTCCTGCTGGCCCAAATGTTGGTCAAAAAGTGACCGAGGTAGTCCTCTGGATCTGCAACTGTTGTAGCAGAAAGAAAGAAACTGATGTCAGAACACTGGAGTGGCGCCTATTGAGGCACCATACGCAGCACATCCGGTGAAGATGACATCGACGTGGAGCCATCAGAGCCACCTACTGGTGCACGGAGATGCTGCTCAAGATTTTCTGGATCCAATATGGAGCCTCGGGGGTATTCTAAGGTAAGGAATATGCAGTTCGAAGACTCTTCAAAATTACACATTATGCTCATTTCTTCATGTATTACTTTTACCAGGCTTAATTTTCTAAACGTTTTGTAAGGTGAGCCTTGTAAGTAGGCTTGCACAGCTCAAACAAGATGGAGTCCATGACTCCATTTTGGGATCTCTTGCATTTGGGAAGATCCCAGACTAGAAGTATAATACTTGTGAGCTGTCATTATCTGTATACTATAGGAGACCATGAAGCATGCGCCTCATTATTTTTCATAGCAATCAAAACAGGTAATACAGGGAAGAACCTTTGCCAGTTTAATGTGGTGAACGCTATTCAGTTTAGTATTCAGAAAGAAAGGATGAGTTGACATACAAAAATAAACTAGAGCACCTACCGGTACTGAATGGTTTCTGAAGTGGTAGAGGCCCGCAGCTTTGTCATTAGTATTCGTACGATGTTAAATAAAAAGATGAAATTGATCTGAAAAAAACGCATTGATGATGTTATTCCAAGTCCAAAACAAGAGACAGGATCAAGATTGCAAACACTATCTATTTAGCCTGACAACGACAGCGGTAAAATGCAGGAAATTGAGGGACAGCAATCGTGGCTCTACGTGAGAAAAAAGACGTGGAAATCAAAAGCCAGGCTTCGGTGTTACATGCGGTGACAAACTTTAATTATATGTATACAGTAAACATAATGAGTAACTGTGTGATATGGCCCAGTATTGCCACCGAGAAGGTCTGGTAGCATCCTAAGATACACGGTCGAAGGCCAAGCAGTTTGTAAATATCACAATAACCCCGAGATGGCAATATAGGGCCATAATACACTGACTAGATTGTCATGTCAGTGGTACAGATGGGTTATTCAATTGACTTATTTCGTTAAATAGGAATAATATGATAAAAGGACTGGAACTATAGTGTGGTGGCAGAAAGAAGCATGTGGTGCACAATTGCATTCAGCAGCACTGCTGCTCTGAAGACAAACGTTAAGCTCCTGCTCTTGTTGTTTGTAAATTAAGGACCTGATTTAGATTTGGGTGGACAGGTTACTCCGTTACAATGGTGATGGATATCCCGACCGCTGAAATATAAATCCCATCATTTCCTATGGGATTTATAGTTAGGCGGACGGGATATGCGTCACCGTTGTGGCGGGGTAACCCATCCGCTGAAATCTAAATCAGGCCCTAAGGACTGTAACAATGGCCCTTCTGTTACTCTGATTTGGCAAAACACACCTGTCACTAGACACAACCCCTGGGTGCAAAAGTTTGCACTGGGACTCGTAAAATAATGATATGAAATCATTCCTGTTTGAATGACTATGAAGACTCCTATGAAGACTCCTGGCCAGGGGTTTTGGTGGAGGCTGAGCCAGTGTTTAAGTAGCAAACCACAGAACTTGCACCCAGAAGTACCCGAAGACAAACCCGCACATGCTCAGTGCACCTTCGAGAAGGCACTCCTTCCAAAACTTTTGCACTGATAACTGTTCTGCGCACTACACTCAGTGACACGGCCACCATGATGAAGATTCTCAGTGCATCATGAAGAGGGTTTTAAGCAAAATGGCCATATCTCTAAATGTACTCCATCAAAGCAGTCAGTAGCGGTGAGCCTTCAGAGGTCGCCATTAGGTGGTACAGTAAGAACTTGCAAAAATACTGTGAGAACTGAGAAGCAAAAAGCACACATCACAATTTCATAACTTGGCTTGCAAGACAGTGCATATTGTGTGGCCGTACTTCAGTGGAGGAGGTGACCTGTTTATGAGTAACAACTCTGCGCGCTTCCCTAGGAAGGCGCCCACTCAACAGTTGAACCCCTAAAAATATACAAGCTCTGGCCATCAGATTAAATGATTTGGGCACAAGGAAGAATATTTTACATCAACGTACATCTCCATGACAGGCATAGGTATTTATGGAGTGACCGGAGGTTAAAAATATTTTTGCATAGTCTGGGGTAGAGACAGAGATCTAGACATGTACCCAAGATAAGACAGCCAATCCATTTCTAACCAATATTTTGGGTTGGATCTCAAAAGAACCAAAGTGATTCTTGTCTAAGCTGTGTCCCTTTAAACAAAGCAGGGGATCTTCAGCAGATCTTGAGATGACCACTACTGTAAAGCACTGAGTTAAGTCACTGAGATTTACTTTTGACATGCTGGAAATACTAACCAGCGCCATGTCAGCCAACGTTAGCAGCACATTTTCTAAACAAGTTCAACACGTTATAAATGCAATAAAAAAAGAAAACAATAATTTATGAAGAGTTGGCACATACAAAGTGGCATATGTGATTTTCATTTGTACAGTATTTCCATTGAAAGGAAATCACTCCATGATGCAGCAATGAGAGTGTAAACCATTAGTAGCAGCCTAATGTGCTGGGAAGAAAACGATTTGCTAGGATCTAAATTGCTCAGCAGGCTGTCACTTGACAACAACCTAGATCCGAATACTGAGGAGTACACTCAAAGCTGGAGACGGAACAGTGAACAAGTTACTGTCAGTTAACACTTCTTACTACAGTATAGAGTTATGTAGGCGTTTACACCTACATTCAGCCTGTTTCTAGCAATTTACTGGTGAAGTAAATGGGCCGGAATCACACTATGTAGGTCAATGTACGAGCTAGGATTGGAACCCAGGTCCAGGGACATCTTAATGTTTTTTTGGGACCCTGGGCAAACATATTTTGGGGGCCCCTGTTCGGAACAGTTTTGAACTTATGATCCAATTTCAGCTTTTGAATGCTCTCTTTGACCAGTTCATTGACCCTGCACAGGTAAACTGGTCCACATTCTAAATGTGTTTCCATCTAATATTCAGTGATAGAGCTGTAATATAGTAATATAGCTGCAGCTCACTAACATTATTGCAAATAATCTCTGGAACACACACCTATTTCTCATGTGTGAAGTCCTGTTTTGATCTGAAATTATTTTTTTAACGGATGTTGCATAGTGTGAAAAACAAACCTATTTATCTGCCAAATGTCTGTAATAGACTCCCACGTGTTACCAATATTAAAAATAAATTAAAGAAAAATGTATTTAAAATAATCTGTGTTTAAAAATCATTCAAGGTCATCGGAGCAGGGCTATGTGGAGAACAGAGCTTGATCTATCTGGTAGTCCCTGAAAGGCTTGGGCCCTGGGCCAAAGCCCCCTTTGCCCATGCATTAAAAAGTCCCTGCCAAGGTTCCATACATTCAGACTTGCCAACACAGACGCTGGACAAAATTGACACCAAGTGCATCACATGCATTTCGGCCATTTAAATGTCATAACAGTAGCTATAGAAACAATTTGAATTAGCATAATTCTGGACTGATATATGGGGTTCGGGAAGTACCTGAACACCACAGACGGTGTCTGTAAAGACAGCACTGGCCATGGAAGCGAGAAAAATAACACAATTCTAAGACTTTTCTAAGTCAGTCTATTAAGGTGAGTAGGGCCTGCCTTTCATTTTAATACATTTATTAAATTTCTACTCTTTTGCAGTGCTTAATTTGTACATAAAAAGGTGTCGGTGCTCAAAGCTCTCCTCTGAAACACGCGGCTGCTGCAATTAAATGTGCGAATTCGGGATAGCGAGGCAGAGTAACCCTGAAGACATCTCGGGCCTCTTTCATCTATTTACAGACACACCCTGCTCTTCCAGCTCACTCTTGCAGCTTTCTGCCTTCTAACTCTGTGACGTTTTTTCGCTTTGCTCTTCCTCCATCTTTCCGATATGTGTCTTTTGCTACAAGAGCTCGCAGCAAAAGCGTGAGGCAGAAGAATAAGCCACGGCCCGCAAAAATAAGTGCCGGTGCTCAGCACCTGAAACAACAAGCACAAATTAAGCACTGCTCTTTTGGTAACATGCCCTTTTCAGTCCGAACCACGATGTTCAACTGTTAATAGTGTAACATGTTATAAAATCTTACCAGGAGCACCAGGATGACTGGTCCTTGATAAATGAAATCTGTATAGACCCCGGCTCGTTTCCCAAACCAGCACCTGCGTGAGAGAAAATGCCCACAAATAAAAATAAATTAAATGAATCGGGAGGGAGAAATATGAATTATATATTAGTGCCATAGCTCACCTTATTCAGGAGCTCAGTTTATTGACCTCTCACCCTTTGACATGTGGCATAAGCCTTGATAGGTGTATGCATGAGCTGTCCTCTATATCTAGTCCATCTATATGAAGTCACCCACCACTACAAAACACCAGACCTGTCCTAATGCTTCTCTGATTGAACCTGAGCCTTGGCTTAACTCTACCAAAACGTTGTTTTCAACCTCCGGAGGTTTGGCCACATCCTATCTGGTTTTGGCTCACCCCTCCCGACCTGCTTCTACCTGTCTGTAGCGTTAACCCTCCTGGAGCTTTGTTTCGCATTAGGTTTGTCTATTTGACCAACTTCACTACCTGAACTTTGATGTAACACTACCTGAAACATAGGTTAGCCATACCGGTATTTCTGCCTCAGCTTTGATTCTACTTTACTTGAAATTCTCCTTTACTCTAGCTTGGTACTGGCCTAACTCTATCTCTGGCTTAAATTAACGATATTTGAGATATGGCTTCAGATGACTGTGCTCTGGTATAACCTTATTTGAACATTGCTGCAACCTTAACTCGGCTATAGCCCAACCGCGACGAGCTTTGCCCTAATACTAGCTGTGTTTTCTTTAGAAAAATAAACGTGTGCCAGGTTTTAATGACAAAATCAGGGCAGTGCCCTTTGTGATTTTTGTTCTCCAACCCAGAATATATGCGGACCCGCAGCCCACAGTTACGACATAGCAAAGGGGAGGTCAGAATCTCTAATAAACCAGATCATTGTAAAAGTTTTTTTTTGTTTGATTCAAATAGTTTTATTGTTTTTGCAAGCAAGGAGAAGCAGAGCCATGAGATAAAGCATTTACATTTTACTTCTGTTAGAATGCTTAGTCTGAGGTGAGCGCATGGTGAGATATATAACCATGGATGTATGTGAAGATGATTTATATCTCGGCCAGTTGAGACTTAGGGCCAGATGTATCAAAGGGTTTTACCCATTCTGGCGGTGATTCTAACCGCGGCGGGTGGCGGTCGCCGCCCGCCATGCGGTTACCGCCAAATGACCGCACCGCGGTCACAAGACCGTGGCGGCCATTCTGGCTTTCCCGCTGTGCTGGCGGGTGACCGCCAAAAGGCCGCCCGCCAGCACAGCGGGAAAGACCCAGCAACAATGAAGCCGGCTCCGAATGGAGCCGGAGGAGTTGCTGGAGTGCGACGGGTGCAGTAGCACCCGTCGCGAATTTCAGTGTCTGCAAAGCAGACACTGAAATTCCTTTTGGGGCCTGCTTACGGGGGCCCCTGCAGTGCCCATGCCATTGGCATGAGCACTGCAGGGGCCCCCAGGGGCCCCGCGGCACCCCCTACCGCCATCCTGTTCCTGGCGGGAGACCCGCCAGGAACAGGATGGCGGTAGGGGGTGTCAGAATCCCCATGGCGGCGGAGCGCGCTCCGCCGCCATGGGGGATTCTGCAGGGCAGCGGGAAACCGGCGGGAGACCGCCGGTTTCCCGCTACTGACTGCGGCAGAACCGCCGCGGTCAGAATGCCCAGCGGTGCACCGCCAGCCTGTTGGCGGTGCTAACGCGACATTCGCCCTGGGGGTTTTTACCGCCAGGGTTAGAAGTACCCCCTCTGTGTCTATGGGAAAATGCGTTGGTACATATGGCCCTTAGTATAGAATAAGTAACGATTGTCGAAGAAAGAGGCTGAGCTGCAGGCTTGTCAAACAGAGGTACATAATAATGAAACGATAGTGACTCATGGCTAAAAGGGGAAGATGTGGGCAAATCAGGAAAGATCCCAGTGAGAGCAAGGAAATAAGGGAGAGAGGTGGGAGCAAGAGAACAAGTGGCTACTATAAGTCAGGCCATCAACTGCTTCAGTTAAGTGAACCGAGGCGGAGTCCGCAGGTAGCGCTACGCACCGATCGCCTTCCGCAGGCAGAGGTCAGATATTCAGGAAAACATTCATAGCTGTTTGCTTTTCTGCAAATATTTATCAAATCTATCCCAAATATGTCTAGAATCGGAGCCACCATGTAGTTTTGTGTATAGGATGTTGTTAGTGCCTCTAACATAGTGCATCAAATTGCACCATTTGTCAGAGGAGCTTGTTGACATTGATTTCTAATCTGAAAGTATTGTCTTCGTACCCAGAGCTAAGAGAAAGTCAGTAAGTATCAGGGCCGGCTTTCGGACTAGTGGCGCCCTGTGCGACAGTTTATTTTGGCACCCCCACCCCATCACCTATTCCTCGGTTTCACTCACTACCGCAAGGCAAATGTGCCCCTTATCTTTCCATCGCTCTCCTTTCACATACATTCATGTGTTTTAAAGCACCTGTAAAGGCTGGCTTTACTAATCCACTCAGCTATCCACATAATACATAGGGGCATATTTAAGAGCCCCTAGCTACATTCTAATTCCACACTAGCATCATTTTTTTAACGCTAATGTGGCATTAGAAGGCCAAAACACTGCACCATATTTACAAAGTGGCGCATTGCATGTATTGTGCCACTTTGCAACCCTTTGTGCTACATTATGCCTGTACCAGGCATAATGTCTCCAAAGAGGGCACCCCCCCATTAGGGGGTCCAAAAAAATGGTGCAAAGAAATCCCACAGATTTCTTTGCGTCAATTTTTTCAGGCACTTTTAATGCCTGCTCAGAGCAGGCATTAAAAGGAGGCATCCATTGGTTACAGTAGGCCTCTGGGTGCTTTGCAGGATTAGCTTCCAAATTTTTTATGCTAATCCTGCAAAGCGCCGGCCTAGCGTAAACAATTCTGACTCCAGTCCCCTAACTACCGCCATAGTGCACTATATTTTGAATTTGACACAAACATGGTGGTGTTAAGGGGGCGCTAGGGAGTGCAAGAAAAGTGCCTCAGCACTGTGTGCAGCGGCACTTTTAAAAAATATATTTAAGAGCCCCTAGTGCTATTCTAACGTCACATTAGTGTTATTTTTAAAATTGACTCTAATGTGGCATTAGAAAGCCAAAAACGCTGCACCATATTTACACTTTGTAACCTTTTGCACTACATTATGCCTGCTCCAGGCATATTGTATGCAAAGGGGCCATCCCCCTGTTAGCGGGGCCAAAAAAATGACGCAAAGACAACTGTCAAATTTCTTTGAGTCATTTTTTTCTGCCACTTTTAACGGCTGCTCAGAGCAGGCATTAAAAGGAGGCTTCCATTGGTTACAATGGGCCTCTGGGTGCTTTGCAGGTTTAGCGTCAACATTTTTTACGCTAATCTTGCAGAGCGCCGGACTAGTGTAAACAATTCGGACGCTAGTCCCCTAACTATGGCCATAGTGTGCTGTATTTTAAATACAGCACATACATGGTGGCAATGGGGGGGCGCTAGGGGATGCAAGAAAAGTGGCGCAGCACTGTGTGCAGCTCCACTTTCTTCAAATATGCCTCAAAGGGTATTTAAGAGCCCCTGGTGCCACTCTAACGCCAAATTAGTGTCATTTGTTTACACTAATGTGGCATTAGAAGGCCAAAAACGCTGGTCCATATTTACAAAGTGGTGCAATGCATTCATTGCACCACTTTGTAACCCCTTGCGCTACATTATGCCTGCGCCAGGCATAATGTATACAAAGGGGGCATCCCCCCATTTGAGGGGGGCCCAAAAAATGGTGCAAAGAAATCTGACAGACTTATTTGCGTGATTTTTTTCCGGCACTTTTAACGCCTGCTCAGAGCAGACATTAAAAGGAGGCTTCCATTGGTGAAATGGCCCTCTGGGTGCTTTGCAGGATTAGTGTCAGCATTATTGATGCTAATCCTGCAAAGCGCCGGCCTAACGTAAAAAATTCTGATGCTAGTCTCCTAACTACCGCCATGGTGAGCCGTATTTTTAATATGACGCACACATGGTGGTGTTAGGGGGCCGTTAAGGGGCGCAAGAAAAGTGGAGCAGCACTGTGTGCAGTGCCACTTTTTTCACATATGCCCCATAGGGGGCATATTTAAGGGCCCCTAGTGCCATTCTAATGCCACATTAGTGAATTTTAATTTATTTTTGCTAATGTGTTGTTAGAAGGCCAAAACCGCTGCATTATATTTACACTTTGTTACCCTTTGCGCTACATTATGCCTGCGCCAGGCATAATATATGCAAAGGGGGCATCCCCCCGTTAGCGGGGCCAAAAAAATGACGCAAAGAAATCTCTCAGATTTCTTTGCGTCATTTTTTTCCAGCACCTTTAAAGCCTGCTCAGAGCAGGCATTAAAAGGAGGCTTCCATTGGTTTAAATGGGCCTCTGGGTGCTTTGCAGGATTAGTGTCCTGCAAAGCGCCAGACTAGAATAAACAATTCTGACGCTAATACCCTAACTATCACTGTGGTGCGTCATATTTTAAATATAATGCACACATGGTGGAGTTAGGGGGGCGCTAAAGGGTGCAAGAAAAGTTGTGCTGCAGTGTGTGCAGCGCCACATTTCTTAAATATGCCCCATAGTATTGTTTTGTTTGCAGCAGGACTATTAACCCTCTATGCTACTTTATGTTGAGTCAAAGCTGTCCCTAGGCAAAACTCCCACCTCTCTCCCTAGCAGGAATACTAATCATAAGAGGTATCTTGACATTTTAATTGTTTCCTGAAGCCTGGATGCACAAGGAACTTTTCAGGAGGTGCTTTTAAATTGCAAGTTTCGGAAGTTATTGCTCAACACAGCGCCGCCCTGAGGCCAGCGCCTGGTGCGGCTGCACCGCTTGCACCGCCCAAAAGCCAGCCCTGATAAGTATTGAGGTTGCTTCTTTAAAATCAGTTGAAAGGAGATTAGCGGGTAAGCCCAGAGCAACAGTTAAAAAGTTGATTTGTAAGCTACCCCAGTTATTTCGTGAGTCAGTGATTGTACCTTAGACCACAGCTGGTGGGCCATCTTGGAGGTAAATAACATATGATGTAGATGCCCTGTCCCATCCGCACAATGTCAGCAAATAGCAGAGGCTCTCAAACCTACTTTATGAAGCCTGGACAGGGTCCAGTATGTTTTGTGGATGGACTAGAATCTAAGTTGTGCTAGGGCTTGTGTGATTTTTGCGGAGAAAGAAGACTTTCATATTTTCTGCCGGGAGGTATCTGTGAATTTTGTGTTACATAAAGTTTGTATGTGAGATTCCCATTTTTATAAAAATGTATAAATGTGTGATGTAGTGTGCCATTTTTTTAAAATTACCCAGCAGTACTTGTAGATCTAGAGAGTGTGGAGACTTCAATCTACTCATGGCGCTTTTCAACCTCAGAAATTTATAAAAGTCTATGTGGGGTAGTTCATATTTCAGTTGAAGGGTTGAAAAGGGAATAGGGTGTGCTCGAGTCCCTAGATAAGCTATAAAGTTTATGCCTTTCCTTGCCCATGAGTCCCAGAATAGTGCCTTCCCGTCTAGTTGAATCTTGCGGTTGTACCATAGGGAGGTCATAGTGGAGCCAGCTAGTTGATGGTCTAAACATTTGTCATGAATTAAGAGGGCTGAAACTGTATTGAGTATTGAGTGTTCCAACGGGAGTCTGGTTAAGTTCTGTACCGTGAGAGTGGCATTAAGAAGTAGGGGATATGTTAGATGAGCCTATATAAGAAGGAGGGAGGGGCAGTTCTTGTGTTATGATTGAAACCACTAAGAACGCTGAGTTATTAGGGATGCCTGATGATATTGTGGATCATCAGGGAGGTTTATGACTTGAGAGGCCCTACTTCTTTTAGGATGTTCATAGAGATTCCTGGCCTTTTGTTTTTCCATAACATTTCTGAGATGTATTTACCTACAGACTTATAGAAAGTGGAGGAGAGGACCACCGCATGCTGGTTGTGAAGTTGACCAGAGGAGCAGTCCTCATCCTGATGGTGTCTACTCAACCGCACCAAGTCATATTTTTTGGTGACCAAATGCTTAGGAGGTCCTTGATTTTGCTGAGGGTTTTTTGTTTGTTAATGGAGATGGAATGTTTGGGATTGGTGCTGAACTAGATACCTAAGTATTGTATTGAATCTGGTTGGCATTTTAGACCCAGATTGCCAATCATCGTAGATGTACAGTGAATATGCAGAGTGAATACCTCTGTTTTATCTTTGTTTAGAGAATAACCTACCACCAAAGAATGCCTCTCTATTTCTTTCATAATGGTCAGAATAGCTGGTGGTGCTTCTTCAGTGAACAGGTGCACATCGTCAGCATAGATTGCCACCACTTATTTACTTGAGCTAAAATTGATGCCTGTGATATCAGGGTTACCTCTGAATGATGTGATTAACAGTTTGATGACTAAGAGGTAGCATATAGGTGAAAGTGTGGCACAATGGTTAGAGCAGCAGAACCAGCTGCAGAGATCTGACCTGGGACCAGGGTTCAATTCCTGCCTCAGCGGGGCTGGGGTTCGATTCCCTTGTACCAGATAATTCTCACCTCAGTGCCTAATCTAATTAATGGGTCCCACTCTGGATGCCAGGCTTCACCCTTGGGGGTGCCCAGAAGTGGGTGCCTCACAGGGAAAAGCCAGCAGG
Source organism: Pleurodeles waltl (assembly GCF_031143425.1). Classification (NCBI taxonomy): domain Eukaryota; kingdom Metazoa; phylum Chordata; class Amphibia; order Caudata; family Salamandridae; genus Pleurodeles; species Pleurodeles waltl. The sequence goes on from NC_090445.1 coordinate 256,674,901, forward strand.
GGTTCCACAGTGGTATGTGTACAGTGCCTTGAGACCCTAATGGGTGAGTAGTGTGCTATAGAAGTGTGAAGTTTTAAAACGGGCATCCATCATGGGTGCATTGAGACAGCATAAACAGTTGTGATAAGTGACCATTTACACTGACCTTCACCGTTGGCTTTGAGTTTAGGGCCATGATCATGCAAATTAACTCTTCTCCTAACTGGTATTGGTGTAGTGCAGTTTTTAGAAAGGACCAAAAGGCCTTTTCTGCATCTAGTGCAAGGGCCGCAGTCAGGGTGTGGGTCAGTTTTGCTTTTTCTAGGACATGACTAAATGTTCTAATGTTGTTTGACTTGAGCCTGCCCTTTAGAAATCCCGTTTGTGAATTAGCTACCATATTTTGAATAACCGACTCCTATCTCTGAGATGTTATCTTTGCAAACACTTTATAGTCCAGATTGATGAGGGAGATCGGTCTACAATTCTTAACATTTAAGTGGTCTTTTTTTTATTTTGGAATTACAATGATTGTAGCCTCAGTACCAGTGCCAGTAATGTGACCAGTGGTGGCGTATTGGTGAAAGACTGAATGAAGAGGCCTTGTTACTTTGTTTGAACTTGGCCGAATAGCCATTTGAGCCAGGAGCTTTCCCAGATTCGAGTGAGCGTATTGCAGATCTAATTTCATTTTCTGTGATGGGTTTGTTAAAATCAAACGTGTCTTAATGTGCTATCTGAGGAAGGCTGCAGGAGTCAAGGTAATCGTTGATTGCTGAGATGGAGACCGGCTTGTTGGAATTCTGTAGGTTCAAGTCGATTGACCCAAACAACTCCAGGATACCATGTGTCAATGATATAACCTCCCCATCAGGATTTCTTAAAGTGGAAATGAGGGTCTTGTTTTTTTTTGCATTATAAGTAGTTTGCCGTGGTTTTTATTTCTGTTGCTATGTCGCCTGGCATTTACAACATCGACCCTATTCTGTGCTCTTCCATGTTTTGATTGAATTTGTATTGTAAGGTGCATAGCTTAGTTAAGACATTTGAACCTTTGGTGTTTCTAAGTTGTGTATCCAGAGCTTGAATTTATGCTTCTAATTTATAAGGATGTTTTATTTTTGAGTGCCATTTGATGAATCATAATGCGTCCCACCGTGGCTTTGAGTGCATCCCATCTTATTGTTGGGGATGTGTCATCCGCATGGTTCTCTAAGAGGAAGTGATCAATATCCTTTGCTAATTCTTCCTAACAGCCAGCACAATCAAGTAGGTCATCATTTAGATGCCAGTGCTGTGGTGGAGGGGTAGGGTCGTTTAGATTGAGATCTAATGACACGCAAGTATGGTCAGAAATTACAATCACCTCAATTTTCAGGGGGTGTGCTAGGTGAAATAGGCTCTTGCTAACCAGTATAGTCTATCCTCGAAAAGGAGTGATGGGGAGACAACTAAAATGTATAATCGCTCCCTGCTCGGTTATATAGTCGCCAAATGTCCATTTAGTTATTATTACTACAGCAAATATTAATTTGTTTATGAGACTTAGGTCCATAATAATACTGTTTGATGCAAACTGGCGTTAGCGCAGGTTTGTGTCAAAAAGTATTGCGCCCGCTAGAGCCATTCCAGGCCGCCAGCCGGGCGCCATATTTAAGGAATGGCGCAAGCGGGCGCTAAGACCCTGTCAGCGTCAAAATACATGACGCTAACCGGGCATGGGAGGCGTAGGGAAAACCGGAGGTTGTGCGGACAACCTTCATGGACATGACTCCTGCCTTCGCAAAGACAGGAGTCATGTCCTTCCAGCCTGTTAGAAATGGGGTTTTTGGTTGGCAGTCAGGTTGCCCTCTGTCCAAGCAAGAACCCTCACTCTAGTCAGGGTAAGTCACACACAATCCACAATCAGCCTGTGCCCACCCTCTGGTAGCTTGGCACGAGCAGTCAGGCTTAACTTAGAAGGCAATGTGTAAAGTATTTGTGCAATAAATCATACAATACCACCATATAGCACCACAAAAATACACCACACAGGCTTTAGAAAAATATATAATATTTATCAGGATAATTGTAGGTCAAAAAGAATAAAGTTGCAATGGGAAATTGTAGAGATATCACTGAAAAGTTATATAAAGTGTCTTAAGTCTTTAGAATATAAACAAAGTCTCTTTCAAGCACAAGTACCTGGTTTAGAGTGGAAAAATCTCCTCAGAGGGCCACAAGAGAAGAGGTGCGTGGAAAAAGGGTGTGTGCGTCGATTTCTCCCCAGCACACACGGACTTGCGTCGTTATTTTCCACGCGGGGAAGTCGGGCGTCGTTTTCCGGCACGCAGACAGTCTCTTTCTGTGGATCGCGGGGATTACCAGATGTCCCGGGTCTGTGCGTGGATTTTCCTGCTTGTTTTCCGGCTGCGCGTCGGTCTGCGGGGCTGCGCGTCGAAATTACGATCTCACGGCAGGCGTCGCGTCGATTTCTCCTCTAGACTTCGATCTGCGGGGCTGCGCGTTGAAATTACGATCTCACGGCAGTCGTCGCGTCGATTTCTCCTCTAGAGGTCGGGCGGCGTTGTCCTTGCGAGGCCGTGCGTCGGATCTTCGATTGTCCCAAGAGCGTCGCGTCGATCAGCGTCGGAGTGCGGCGTTTTTCTCGCCGCGAAACAAGCTGTGCGTCGAAATTTTCGACGCACGGAGCGTCCAAGTAAAAGAGAGAAGTCTTTTTGGGCCTGAGACTTCAAGGAACAGGAGGCAAGCTCTATCCAAGCCCTTGGAGAGCACTTTCACAGCCAGACAAGAGTTCAGCAAGGCAGCAGGGCAACAGCAAGGCAGCAGTCCTTTGTAGAGAGCAGACAGGAGAGTCCTTTGAGCTGCCAGGCAGTTCTTCTTGGCAGGATGTAGTTTCTGGTTCAGGTTTCTTCTCCAGCAAGTGTCTGATGAGGTAGGGCAGAGGCACTGTTTTATACCCAAATGTGCCTTTGAAGTGGGGGAGACTTCAAAGAGTGGCTAAGAAGTGCACCAGGTCCCCTTTCAGTTCAATCCTGTCTGCCAGGGTCCCAGTAGGGGGTGTGGCAGTCCTTTGTGTGAGAGCAGGCCCTCCACCCTCCCAGCCCAGGAAGACCCATTCAAAATGCTGATGTATGCAAGTGAGGCTGAGTACCCTGTGTTTGGGGTGTGTCTGAGTGAATGCACAAGGAGCTGTCAACCAAGCCCAGCCAGACGTGGATTGTAAGGCACAGAAGGATTTAAGTGCAAAGAAATGCTCACTTTCTAAAAGTGGCATTTCTAGAATAGTAATATTAAATCCGACTTCACCAGTCAGCAGGATTTTGTATTACCATTCTGGCCATACTAAATATGACCTTCCTGCTCCGTTCAGATCAGCAGCTGCCACTTCAACAGTGTATGAGGGCAGCCCCAATGTTAGCCTATGAAGGGAGCAGGCCTCACAGTAGTGTAAAAACGAATTTAGGAGTTTTACACTACCAGGACATATAACTACACAGGTACATGTCCTGCCTTTTACCTACACAGCACCCTGCTCTAGGGGTTACCTAGGGCACACATTAAGGGTGACTTATATGTAGAAAAAAGGGGGGTTCTAGGCTTGGCAAGTACTTTTAAATGCCAAGTCGAGGTGGCAGTGAAACTGCACACACAGGCCTTGCAATGGCAGGCCTGAGACAAGGGAAAGGGGCTACTTAAGTGGGTGGCACAACCGGTGCTGCTGGCCCACTAGTAGCATTTAATTTACCAGCCCTATGCACATAAAGTGCACCTTACTAGGGACTTATAAGTAAATTAATAGTCCAATCAGGTATGATTCAAGGTTACCATGTTTTAAGGGAGAGAGCATAGGCACTTTAGCACTGGTTAGCAGTGGTAAAGTGCGCAGAGTCTAAAAACCAGCAAAAATGAGGTCAAAAAAAGAAAAGGAGGAAGGCAAAAAGTTTGGGGATGACCCTGTCAAAAAGCCAGGTCCAACACAGCCCATGTGCAAAAGGGGACTTAGATCCCCTGTGCAAATATTCTGTCAAGGTTGCCGTCCACTAGAAGATTGGAGTCTCCTCCTATAGTTATCCATAGGTTGTCAGGTAGTTCTGATAGTTGCTTGTCTAGCTCCTTCCAAAAAACCACAGTGGTATCATTTTGGACATAGATATTGACAACATAGAATTTTAGGTCCCTTTTTTGACCTTGGAAATGAGCCATCTGCCGTGTAGGTCGTGTGCATATGATAATACCACAATGCCAGATTTTTTCAGAAATTAGGGTGAGAACCCCATTCCTTTTTTGTGGGAGATGCCGATCTCTGTGATTCACGGGCTATAGAATTTCCCAACAAGGTATTTAAGTGTGTTTCCTGCTGTAAGATTATGTCCCCCTTTAATTTGTTGTAATAGTTTGCAGTTGTTCTATGCTTGACTGGGTGCTTATTCCCTTCGTGTTCAGGGAAAGTACTTTCAGTTGGAGAGACATTATGATGAGGTGAAGTGTTTTGTTGTGACGGAATCATGTGAGGTCTAATGTGTCCTCTCCAAGAGCGACTCTGAGTAGTCTTGTGTGGCAGAGTTAGTGAATAGTAGGTATGAAACAAACCTGCTTGATTTTAGTGTGGTGCCATCCTGAAGGTTCTGGTGTGCGCTGAGGTGATATAATGCGATTAGCCTGACCGCTAACTAAAGGATAGGCTAGGAGGAAAGGAAAAGAGCAGGAGTAGAGCAGTGGTAGAGACAGAAGGAGAGACAGAAAACCAAAGAATCATGAAAAAAATCCACCCTTCACACATCCCTCGAAATGTAACTTCGATGCATTTCCCCACCCCTTATCTAATTGGGATATTAAGTGCCACATCCAGGCCTGTCCCAAACCAACCAAGGACCTACCCTATCCTCCTGAGAAGTTAAAGATGTTGAAAAAAGATCCTTGTGTTGATTTAAGCTTGAACACAATACCAAAACAACAACAATACAGTATTTAATGCAATAAAAAACCTTCAGCGAAGTACGTTCCCCTTCAGCCATGGTGGGAGAAAGACACCGGCACACCTGCTATATGGGGCATAAATATTTTGAATGTAAGTAGAGGGTCTTCATTACTTACTGGGGCCATTACTGAGCTCAAGTGATAACTCATTCTAGCAGTACCCTTGGCGTCCTACCTGCTACCATGGCCAGCGATTTGAAGATAGGATTTATGTGGGAAGAGAGCATAGTCTTAAGTAAATAGTAATGTAGTCTATGTAGTTGGTGGCTGAGAAGAAGAGTTGAATTAAAACGAAGCAAGCAATGAAAAACATAATTATGTATACCACTGAAAGTTGTAGGGCATTTGAGGTTACTACAATATAATGTTATCACATCATTAAATGTTCATATAGATCCCCAGAAAGGGACTATTTTCGTACCTAATTACAGATACAAGGTGTCTTACTGACAAAGAGCCTTAACAAAAGCAAAGTTAATCGTATGATAAAATCTCATGGTACTTTTCAAAGTAATTAGAACAGTTTACATTATAAAGAGAGTTACTTCTATTCAAACAAAACTGTGAATAATCATATTTGTTGTTGCCAGAAATAGCAGGTCTGAGTTATATTGCCATATTTGAAGGGACTGAAGATTCCAGGAATTTTTATAGTTTTGTTCTTGTTTTGGTTAGATAAATATTTCCTATTTTTCTAAACTGGTGTTGTGTCATTTTGTAGTGTTTTCATTAAGTTACTGTGTGTGTTGGTACAAATACTTTACACCTAGCACTCTGAAGTTAAGCCTACTGCTCTGCCAAGCTACCAAGGGGGTAAGCAGGGGTTAGCTGAGGGTGATTCTATTTTACCCTGACTAGAGTGAGGGTCCTTGCTTGAACAGGGGGTAACCTGACTGTCAACCGAAGATCCCATTTCTAACAGTGCTTGTTTATGCACACCCCAATGGTAGATGGCCTTGTGGTGCTTTGCCGCGTTCCAAACGATCACCAAAATCATTTGATTCCCTCACAGGGATGGAAATGCACTGGATTCAGTACTGTTTAATTCAAAACATCAAGTTCTAAATGTGGGCACCCATAACAATTTTGTTTTAATGGAATGCTTCAGTGTGTGGTCAGATAGAGCTGTGTCATTCTCACAATAGCAGTAATATTGGCTGAGGCGATCTAGCTCATGATTGGAACCCTTGGTGTTCCAAGTGTTTTCCGCTGGTTTAGTAATTCATAGTTGAGGTGAGCATAGATGGGGTCCCAGACCCCTTGATGTGCGTGGGGTGGATTACAGGATGCAGCGTTACTTATCTATTATCACCAAGAAGAGTCAAGGGTGGTGACTTTTGGTGAGGCCTGAGAACAGTCACTAGGGGCTTTTTGTACGCTATGATAGTCCTGTCCATAGTGAGGTGAGTAGATAAGGGTCTCCGGTCCCCCTGAATCCATGAGATATAGTTTATCGGAGACCATGCTTCTTACTAATTAACAGTGGGACTGTCTCAGGGAGAAGCTAATGTGCCTCATGGCACACAGCAGAGATTAAATGCCCAATAATGTTACAAGTGGTGCTGGGGATCCCCTCCCCCCCCCCAGAATGTAAGCAGCTGGGCTAGTAGGCCCCTATTTCACCTACCGCATTTGCAGTGCACACTTTCGTTTGCAACTCGCAATTCAGTACTCAGAGTTGATGGCACCCTACATCTTGTTTTTCTTTTCCATTAGGTGCCAGGTATCAGGATTCAACAGAATCCTTTGGGGTTTTGTGAAGGATGCATGATGCTAAGCACATTATTGGATTCCTTGTGCTCCTGTGCCTGTTTTCAGCTCATCAGCAGCCACAAGGTGTGCGCTGGGTCATCTGTACAGAAGATCAGGATTGGAGCACTGGTCTCAGACTGCCATGTTGCTTTGGCTCAAGATACCCACAACTCTGAAAGTTGTGTATGCTGCCTCTATCCCATCAGTGAAATTTTATCTCCATGTGCTAATTCATTAACTTTGTTTACCACCGAAAGGAGTATAGTCAATCTCGATGTAAACCAAAGCGGCAGACCTACTAAGTTACCACAACTTGCGGAACATTCTTTAGAAGAATAAAGCCAGAAGCACATTCTTAACTTAATATCTCCTGAGGCCAATTACTTCTCCAACTCAGATGCAAAAATTTCAAAAAAGGGAATATTAAATTGTAGTATCTTCTTTCACCGAAAGTAGTCGCAATGTCACTTACTTTTCATTATCGTAATAAAGCTTTCCAATGGCCCAGGCAACTATGATTGGGAATGGTATACCTGTGAAGAGAAAAAAGACCCATCCAATCAAAATTCTAGTCGGTTTAATAATACAAACAACAATATTAATATTATCTTGTTTTCATACAGTTCTCCTTATTAAATGTCTGCTGCTTCTAGCAACTAAGGAATGTTACTCCTACCCAATTCATGGCCCTCAAAAACACAAAACAAGGCACAGTTTACAAGAAATGCGCTGGCTCCATTGTGAGTTATACTTAGAAGAAGATGTCTGTAATTAAACCATTCTCTTGTGATACTTAAATTAGTTGTCTATTACTAGACCCTACTTTTTGTGGTGGCATGTCACAATATCACTGTCAAAAATATCTGACAGAAATAACGTGCCCTAAATATCGTTTACAAAAATATAATCCCACTGAGAGTACATATTCTATTATTAACTCCAATTGGGTTACACAATATTTGTGTGAGGCAGTATTTTGGTTACAGCCTTCTGATGTCATACCACTTTCTGTAGTCTCACACTCTCAGACTTATTTCACTCAAACTGTCCCTTAAATGCATTATGCATGGTTAGTGTTCATGTGTATGCAGGACGTGGTCTAGCAATTCCTGCAGGCAATCATAGTTAATTTCATAGAGAGAATATAAGAGTTTCCGTTCATTAAGAAGTGTTGTCTCAAACATTTCTGCCCATCCTTTTTTTAGTTTAGGAAATACTGTGAGAACGGAGCCATGTCCAAGCACCTGTATGAGTATTTCACTCTAGATGGGCCAAATGACAACTGGCTTTCATATGTTGGATCCTGGAATGTCACATCTAACATAGATCCAGCAGGGTGGGTCAGGATTTCAGAATCGCCAGAGAATATCTACATAATTTCTGGTTAAAAACACTGTTTGTAAATGCATTTTACTTGGCCATTCAAATATCTGGCAAAGATTCGCCCACTTGGGCTATTGATTCACTGATGCAGGAGTCTAAAAAATTCAAAATGCAGAAAAGATTCAGGCTCCTGGCCATGTCTTCATTTTTTCAAGAGTGGCAAGGTATAAAACAATTAACAATTTACAAAGGCAAACTCAAGGCCTTACACCTGCTTAATGAAATATCACATTTATCTACAATGAAAATCTGTAGTGGAACAGAAAATACTACTAGTAAAGAGAGAGCAGAAGAGATACTAAAAGTGTGTAAACAATTACATTTGTGAGTTACGAATTTGCGTATAGTCACACAAATATATAATAAGGTGCAGGCTATATATTTAGCTGTATATGGCTGATAAAAACCTTCCAGAATACCTCCCAGAATCAAATTCCAATTTGAAATCATATTTGTAATAAATATTGAACTATGTAGTGCAGATTTGGTTCAGTGTACTATCCTTAGCAGATCATCGTCAGAAAAAAAAAATCATTGTGTCCTAAGTATTTTTGCAAACACCTAATAATAGACCATCTCCGTCAATTGGAAAATTTTGTGTAAGCAATATTCAGGTCACAACATTTTTATCAGACAAGATTCATGTATACCGAGGTATCCGATGCCTTACAATAATATTTTTTTTATTGAAGATGTGTGTACAATTTAAACTAAAAAAGAACACCAAGCCTCATCTAAAAAGTGCAGAATTCTGATCATCAATCCTATGTTTAATAAGAGTAAAAAAAAATGTAATTAAGAGAGAATAGATAACATTTCAAATCTAAATCGATTGACTTTATTAGCTGTCACCAGCTTTCCTGGAATTTGGTAATATCTCTGTCCTCCTGTAATTCACTCTCAGAGAAAACCTTCAGAAACAGTGAAAGAATAACAACTTTTTATTGAGTCAGACTTATCTGCGGTCCCCCATGTGATACAAATTTCTCTCAATTTAGTTTGCACACAAATATTTCTGTACTTTTGCATAATACATTTATGGATGTTTTATCAGAAATAATTTGTAATAAATGAAAATGATTACAAATGTTTTCCAAATGCTTCTAACATATTCCACAACTACCACTAGGTAGAGAGCCAGAACATTCTCCCATTGAAAGACAGGATTCACAGATTCTTTTGATGCCACACCTCACCTAAAACTGGTATTCCCAGTTGCATTCTTTACATTATTTTCATTATCAATAGTCTGGCGCTAAGTGCTCTGTTTGAATCTATTATGTTCATCTACTTTGCAGTTTCTCACCAGCTTAATAAAGGACTATGCAAATTCATTTTGCTCCATTTTTCAAATGTAAAAGAGAGGATAAGGAATGTGTCATGAATCCCATCTGTTTGGTTGTATGACGAATATCCAGAATAAACATATTGTGACTCATAAATATTGCAGAAATAATATCCGAAACTAACAAAATATTGACACACTTTGTACACAATCTTTAAAAATACCTAAGCAAAAGTATTAGGGACCTGAATATCCTTAACACAGGTAAGTGTATATTAAATTTACTACATATGGCGTTGTATTTCATTTAGAAAATAAAATAAAATATATTAAAAATAAACAAGAGTAACATGTAAGACATTTTCGTACAATAAAAGTAATTTATACAAAATAACCGCTATTTAAACAATAACATAAATAACATTACAATTATTAATAACAGCAAGAACAAATCATAAATATATACATAACAAACACGTCACAGATAATATATACAGTAAACTGTGTAGTCTCAAAATTAGACAAACACCCCTATCATGTGGTGGACTGTGGTGGTCTCTGGTGTTGAGAATTCAGCATCGGGGCTGAGTATGTGGAACCACCGTCTCAAATTAAGCACTGTATGGGCATGCCCCATTTAGGCATTCACTTGCTGGGTTGTTTATTATGCAGGGGTCTAAAGCCAAGCATTTCACAGATGTTTATTTTTCCCTGTAGAGAATTTGCTTCGGTAAAGAGAACATAAAGTAGCCCAAGATTTAATTTCATATGTGCCAACCCATCCCATGTGCACTACTCTCAGCAAGCACTATCACATTGTGAGGTAAATCCCCACATCAATTGTGGTCACCTTACATGAGGGCAGTCCCTTTCCAATGTAATGACATCCGATGCCAGGCTTCAGCATTATGGAGAAACTGCTCTCTAATACATGATGGCTCAGCGCATTTTTCAGAGGGCAGCAAAGAGTTAGAGGAAGCAGCAGGCACCCCTAAGCCAGCAAGGCACTAATAAAATATGTGATGCAGCAGGGAAATAAATCCTTTAACACAAAAAGGCTAAAGCACATCCACCAGCATCCAAGCTGACCAGTGCATTATGATCTAGACACTTGACTATCATGGATGACAGGATTCTGCTCCCAATAACCGATCTCAGTAGCTGACCCAAAGCTTCAGCCATCTGTGAGACAGCAACCAGTAAATGGTAAGGGAGGATGCACGCAGCCAGAGCGAGCTGTCCAATCACGCTGGTGCCCCTCCTGCTCCCACGGTGGAGTGCCCACCCATCAGAAACTAGGTAGCACAGATGGGAAAATAATCCTGTAATACATGATTTTCACAACTCCTTCCGGAGGGAACAGCAGAAGTGCAGAGGGAGCAGCCCAATCCGTGCTACCATGGCATATTCTTAGGAATATATGTACATGGTCACTCAATTTATGCTTCCTGGATTTCTTCTTCCTAATCCTCACCTGTGAATCTGTGAGCATAGGGAGGGCACAGGCCACAGTGGGACTCCCGAGCTGGAGCCTGGGATCCTCCTCTTGTCTAAGGTAGTGCTGCAGTGCTGAACACACAGCACACTCTGTGGCCTTTGCAAGGGAGGCATGTTTTGTGGGTGCTTCTAACCTTTTTTGGTGATAAGTGTAATGGACAGTATGTTGCTATTAGGTAAAGCATAGGCATTGTTCAGGTGATCCCCTTGACTCTCTCACCAGCAGGTCTTCCTGTGTCTTCAGTGGCCTCTATCTTCACCAGGTGTTCCTGCTTTTCCACTGCTCTGTTTATTCCGCTAGCAAATGCCACTCCCACCAGTGTCCAGCTCTAGCCAGTCTTTCTGATCCTCCTTCTCTGACCTCCTCCACTAACAGGGGCCCTATTGTGGAACTGACTCAAGGACACAATGGGCATTTGTGCCTGCTTTGTGTTTCCTTGGTGCACTTTGGTATTACAGAAGGGGCCACAAACGATTGTGTGAACCCTTCTGTAATAGAGATAGTGCTGGTGCGCATGTTGCCCCAGCCCTATCATGTCAGGCCATTCTCCCATTTGCATGGGGGAATGGCATTGGGGCATGGCCCCATGCAAATTAGGGAATCTCTTTTCCTCTACGCGTGTGCTGTCTTACCGATGTGGGCACATAGGCAAACATGCCTTTAGGAGGTCTACCTCTGGTTCCCCCCAGATATCTTCTAGCATGTGCGTACAGTCACTTACTACACCCGCCTGCAGGGGGATCTCTAATCCCTTTTAAAAGTGCAGGTGGGTTGCTGCTGATAGAGCGTTCCGTACTAGTAATTTTACTTGTATTGGGACGCTCTTTAGGCCGATGAATCTTTTGGCTAAGTGGGACCCTCTCCACTCTTAATCAGTCAATTTGATCTAATCAATAATCAACAACGAACATAAGCAATACCCTGATCAACATAACACTTGACAATTAATCCAGAATACATTTCGGCGAACCCTGACCTTTCAGTCAGGAATAACCACACCAATTTATTCAAAGTTAGTGAATTTATTTCCCTATATTAACAAAGCTAGCACAATATAGATGTGTCTCAACACCAAATGATAAACATAAATGAACATTAATAGCTGTCCATAACGGCGAAACAGGTGCAATCTATGCAGCATTTGAATAACAAGGCATTCGATAATAGCAATGCAAATCACTAATACTATAATCTGTAATGAACTAATTGCATACATTTGGTCAGCATAACAAGGTCTCAAATTGCATCGTGCAACAAAAGGAATCCTCTTCTAACCTCAAATTAGCATCAGCATGTGGGACTTCATGCAAAAAAACAATTTATCAACATTAATTTGGAAAACTCCTAACTAGGGCTCTTATCAAAAAATCAGCAGTTGGTTACCTAAAAGAAACACAATGCAATTGTACAATTTCCTTTCATATTTACCAATTACGATCAGCATACAAGGAAGTCTTCGTCTCACAGGTACCGTTTCTCGATCAGCATGGGACGGGGCAAGGGGCAAGGTGGACGGGGCAATTGCCTCACGGCGGCAAGATAAAACTACTACTTCATGCAAGGGATCAAAGTTAAAGTCTCTAGGGCAAGAATCATTTAAAGTCTCTTTCTCTCGATTAGAGAAAGCATCAAAGTCGCTTTCAAAATGGCTTCGCAGCAAGGTGGGCCATAATAGCTGCAATGTCCTGCAAAATGGCGGTTAATGGCTGGTAACAGCAATAATGGCGGGTAATAGCTCCTTTCTTCTCGTGCACCTGGTTTAAATAGACAACAGTTCAAATCCAGTAGGGTCTTCCATTGGAGGGTTCATAGGTTAGCTTCAAATTGTCCAATCAAAAACAACAGTTCTCAAGCTTTTACTTAAGCATACATTATCCTTGGAGACGGGTACGCAAGTTGCAACATTTTATACCAATTAACTCACTTTCAGAGCTTCCATTGTCCGCACCTGCAGATTGACCTTGAAGCAAAGAGAAAAATGCCAGGCTGGCACGAAACCTTAAGATAAGCATGTGAACGATCTCAGTGGAAAAGTACAGCTTCAAGCAAAAATACACGTTTATTAGCACATTGGAAAAATACGAGCATCTAAACCGTGAGACCAGGCAACTAGGCCGAAGCCTCCGCTAAAGTTATGCTAAGCTAAAACATTTCAAACAAGCAAATCGTAGCACACGTTTATGATTATGTCGGATTAGTGCAATTCTAATACACCACGTTATATAAAGCACGCTTATAAATGTTGGCAAACTACTCTGAGGGCACATTTTGTCCCCGTACAATCTTTATTAGTTCGGTTAAAGTCACACATGATTATTTCACTCTACGTTTAAGCGCTAATAAATGTAAAACCTTCATTTCAGCTTCATCAATCCCTCCTCTGATGACTACTTGTCATCACACAAACTATTCCCACAAATTTTATTCCATTAAAATTCTGTCAGTTCTCTTTTCCTTTTAATTCCCCTAGTTTTTGCTTTGTATTCTTCTGCCATTCTTTTCATCATTTTCTCTTCCTTCCTTCTTTTAATTCTTTCCATTATCATTATTATTCCTCTTTTTATTCCCCAAATTCCAAATATGCAAATCAGTACTATTAAAATTCCCTGTATTATCTTTAGTAATATTCCATTCCAAATTCCCCCAATCCAATTTCCCACTGAAGCAAGTCCTTTTCCAACCTTCTCCCACACTCCTGGTTCTTTCAGTTCCTTCAAATCTGCACTCTCTTTTGTTAGATTAGCAAGCATAGTTTTAATTTTCACACTATTATCTGGAATATACGTGCAACAGTGTCGTGCACCAAGCATTTTGCAAACGCCGCCATCCTTTGATAAAAGAATGTCTAAAGCAAGCCTGTTTTGAAGAGTCATAGCTCTTTCCGCTGCAAGTTCAGCATCTATCAGGATTATAGCACCTGAAAACTTTGTCAACATGTTATCCACTATAGTAGACAACTTTCTTATTTTGATGGAATTCAACACAACTCCCAATGAAGGAATCATGGCTCCAAATATATCTCCTACCACAGCAGCTGCGGTCTCTCTTTTCTGGATACGATGGGATCCAGATGTCTTTTGAATCATCGATAGGTCATCCAGTTGATAAACTTTTGGGAACACTATACCCAAATAACATCTCCCCCACCATCCCTTTGGAAGACGATAATAGGCATTATACCCACAAATGTAATATACACCTGGAATGACAGGGTCTAGTCCGTTCATCATGAATGTCCATTTGGCCTTAAAGATAAACGTATGTTTACACTCACTCGCTCCTACAAATATGTTGTCATAATAAGATTCACCTCGATATATACAAAATTTCCCTACATGCCAAGCATCTAAAGCTATTCTCCCTTGTGTTTTTATTGCAGCAAAATCATAATTATCTACTGAAGTCCTCTTATGTAGCTCTTTTTCTAATCTCGCATTCATTTGTGCCCTTCTATCATCTGTGCGATCTAAAAAGCTTATTTCTACTGCAGAGAGCGAGCAGGTAAGGTTTTCCCTATGAGCGTGAGCCGTTTCAAAAGGTTGCATTGGCTCGAAAAATTCCCTCATTATTTTAGCATCCCAATCTTTAGCAATCTGGCTTAGCTGCGCTACTATAGGAACATATGCAAAGGTAACATCATAATTTGAGTAAAAATACTGTATGTTAGTTTGACCATAAAATCTAGACATTACTATACTACATGTAATCCCGTATGTAAGAGGCATGTGGTGATAAGTCACCCCTTCCTTTACTGATGTCGGTATCTGTGTACACACATAACAATCTTTCGCGTCCATAGTCTCAACATATTCTGTTAATAAGCAATAGAAAACATTATATGAAAGCTCCTTCTTATCATGCAAGTGTCTCATCTAATTCTAGTCTTTTCAATGCGGTTAGTTCAGTGACAGTAACAGGAGCAAAAGTAGAAGCATCAATTCTTTCATTCTCACTCTTTCCACGTGTAGCGAGCACTATTCCCACTATTATTAGTACACATGCAATTATCAAGCCTATACACGCATATTTACAATATTTCACTCTACTGTTTTGTGTAGCCATGATCTGTATAGAATCAGAGAGCTAGAAGCACCTGTAAAAGAAACTATTTAGCAATTCAGTTACAAAGCTGAACGAGCATAATGTTCACACAGTCTTCTTCAGGAGCCAAGTCACTTATCGGTTAGCAGCATTTGTCTCAATTCGGCAATAACTCAGTCTTTTATCAGTTCAGCAAAAGTCTCATCCGGTTTAGCAATGTCTCAGCTGGTTGTTTGTATCACGTTGGATTGTAGCAAGCAATAGCATTTATTACCCTTTCAATCGACAGAGTCCATAAAACTTTTCTTTTCTATCGGTATCTCTTCTTCTTCGTTCTCGAGGCTTAGAGATACAAACTCGTCAGTTCAATCGTCATTGACTGCATATGCCCATTCTGGACCGGAATATCTCCTGTTCGGTATCCTTTTCCTTTTCAATTTTGCTTCTCTTTTCGATTCTGCCTCGCTGGTACTTTCCTCTTTGGCCAAGTCTTTTCCTTCACTTGAGGATGGTACCACGACAGACACTTCCTTTCTTTTCTCTTTCACTTTTGGCCTTTCTTCGTCGTTCAAATTTTCTTTAGTCCTCTGTTTTATTGGTGATATACTTAGTCTTCTCTTTGCACCATGTCCATTTGATGGACCTGCAATCTTTTCTGTGGAAGCTTGAACTGTTTCGTTCTGTTCTACCTTGTCCCCTCTTTCTGGGGAATCAATCACGTTCTCTTTTTCTTTTTCTGTATCGTCTGCTTCTGGGAAAGCCCTCCTCTGATCAGGCTCTCCTGCTTTTTCACCTTTTTCGAGCCCTTCGTCACCGTTACTTTCGTCAGGCTCTTTATCACTTTCAGCTGCTTCAGGTTCTTTGTCACCTTCAGCTGCTTCAGGCTCTTTACTACCCTCAGCTGCTTCAGGTTCTTTGTCACCTTCAGCTGCTTCATCGCTGTCTGAACTTTCTCCTTGGTCTTCCCCAAGTGAGTCTGTTGCTTCGTCCTCAGAGAATATCTCTCTCTCTTCCGTTCCTGTCTGTTCGCTTTCAGTTTGGTTTTGCTCTGTCTCAGCACTCAGCACTGTTTTATCAGGCACTGGCAGTTTCAGCGCTTCAACTTCCTCATCTGTGGGACACAACACTTTCTTTGTGTGACTGGCGTGAATCCAGTTGGGAACCCCCGCACACTTCACAGCGGTAGTTGTCGTCAGGATCACTTGGAAAGGGCCTTTCCAACGGGGTTCCAGACACGACTTCCTCACGTGCTTCTTTACCACGACCCAGTCACCTGCTTTCAGTGCGTGTCCTGGACCTTGGATCGGTGGCAAGGTGGTTGCTTCCACCTGGTGAGAGAAAGAGCGAACCACGTCAGCTAGACCCTTGCAGTAGTCTAACACCATATCATCTGTAATATTCAAAAGCGCGTTTGCGGGAACTGCAGGAAGTCTCATAGCCCTGCCCATGAGAATTTCGTGCGGAGACAATCCAGTCTTTCTATCAGGGGTGTTTCTCATTGACATTAGCACCAAGGGCAATGCGTCAGGCCATTTCAAATTTGTCGATGCACATATTTTCGCCATTCTTGATTTCAGTGTACCATTCATCTGCTCCACCAGTCCTGATGCTTCAGGGCGATAGCTACAATGCAGTTTTTGCTCAATGTTCAGCGCTTCGCAAAGTAACTTTATCACCTCGTTATTGAAGTGGCTTCCCCTATCTGATTCTAAAGAGATCGGGAATCCGAAACGTGGTATCAATTCTCTCAACAATAGCTTTGCAACTGTAAGGCTGTCATTTCTACGTGTGGGGTATGCCTCAATCCAGTGACTAAAAATGCACACAATCACCAACACATACTTTAGACCTCCATGCACAGGCATCTCAATGAAGTCCATCTGCATCCTACTAAATGGGCCACTGGCCCTGCCAATGTGGCTCGCGTTCACAACTGTTCCCTTTCCTGGGTTCATCTGCTGGCAAGTGACACATCAATGGCAAACTGCTTCTGCAGCTTGACGAAATCTGGGGTTAAACCAATCAGTTTTGAACAATCTTATCATGGCATCTCTCCCTAGGTGAGCTTGCCCATGATAGAACCGCGCAAGCTGTGATAAGAGACTATTTGGCAAAACAAATTTTCCCTCATTTGAAACCCATAACTCGTCTGGTCTCTTTATACATTGTGATTTAATCCAGGAGTCTCTTTCATCCTCCCTGACGTTATTCTGTAATGCTTTTAATTCATCTATTGTATCTACGACCTTAAAGGCAAATGCTTCAGCTGGTTCGAGTTCTGGTTCACTTATCGAATTCCATTCATCTCTGAGTAATATACAGTTCAAGGCACAAAATCTTGCGACTTGATCCGCATATGCATTTCCCAGAGAAACATAGTCCTGTCCTTTTGTATGAGCACTACACTTTACCACTGCAACTTCGGCTGGCATTTGAATGGCGTGTAACAATTCCCTTATTCTTTCCCCGTTTTTCACTGGGGA
The DNA here is from genome assembly GCF_031143425.1 of Pleurodeles waltl. NCBI lineage: Eukaryota > Metazoa > Chordata > Amphibia > Caudata > Salamandridae > Pleurodeles > Pleurodeles waltl. Next base: position 256,692,302 of record NC_090445.1, read on the forward strand.
TCCTGAAGAAGTCAGGAAACCTCTCTGTGACCATAGTTGTCCAAAGTCGTGCACAATCCCAAACCCGTACTGACTATCAGTAAATGGTGACTTTCATCAATGCAGACAGCTGACATGCTCTTGTAAGGGCTACAAGTTCTGCTACTTGTGCAGAATAGACTCCTTGGAGCCATGATGCTTCCAAGACACCTGTTACAGTACATACAGCATATCCTGCTTTCAAAATTCCCATCCCATCTCTTAGACATGAACCATCAACGAAAACAATTTGGTCATTTTCATCAAGCTTAGTATCCTTAATGTCAGGTCGAGGTTTTGTGCAAAATTCAGTCACCTGAAGGCAGTCATGCTCGACGTCTTCAGCGTTCTCAATTTCAGCATTTTCACCAGGAAGCAAGGTTGCTGGATTCAACGTAGTGCACCTTTTCAGCTGCACGTTCGGTGAGCCCAGAATTACCGTTTCATACCTTGTGAGTCTTGCTCCAGTCATGTGTTGCGTTCGGGAGTGGGTCAAAAGTATCTCAACTGAGTGAGGGACCATGACTGTTACTGGATGTCCCATCACTATTCCTTCACTCTGAGTGAGGCTGATACCAACTGCTGCTACGGCGCGCAAACACCATGGAAGTGCTGCTGCGACCGGATCCAAAGTAGCTGAAAAATACGCTACTGGTCTGTTTACGCCACCATGGGCTTGAGTCAAGACAGACAGAGAACATGCATCACGTTCATGACAAAACAATGTGAAAGGCTTTGTGTAATCAGGCATACCTAAAGCTGGAGCCCTGCACATGCATTCCTTTAATTCAATAAAAGCATCCATCTCATCTCCTTTCAGCTCAATTTGATCCAAGGCATCATTCTGGGTCAGCTTCAGTATAGGCTTTGCTAGAGTTGAGAAGTTGGGAATCCACTGACGACAGTAGCCCACCATTCCCAAAAACTTCCTCACCTCCCTCCTTGTCTTTGGTGGATTCATTTGAAGTACACTCGTTATTCTTTCCTTCATTATTTTCCTTGACCCTTTCTCTATCTGGTGACCCAAGTATTTCACTTTCTTCTGTCAGAACTGCAATTTGGAAGGAGACACCTTATGTCCATTCCTCCCCAAATGGTTCAACAGAGCAATGGTATCGGCTGTGCAGCCACTTTCTGTCTTTGATGCAATCAGTAAGTCATCAATGTACTGTACTAGGGTTGACTCGAATGGCAATTCTAATGCTTCCAAATCTTTCTTTAGAATCTGATTGAATATTGACGGTGACTCAGAGAACCCTTGAGGAATTCGACACCAACTGTACACTCTGTCTAAGAATTTGAAACAAAAGAGAAATTGACTGTCCTCATGAAGAGGCACCGAAAAGAATGCTTGTGATAAGTCGATGGCTGAGAACCACTCGGCATCGCAAGGGACTTGAAACATTATCACAGCTGGATTCGGTACGACAGGGCAACACTTAATTATGATGTCATTTATTTTCCTCAAGTCCTGTACAATTCGGACCTTTCCACTCGGCTTTATTAGTCCCATAATTGGTGAATTACATGGACTGCTTAACACTTCTTTCAGTACTCCCTGTTTTACAAACTCGTCAATGAGTTGGGCAACTTTCATGAGGGTGTCTTGTGCCATGTGGTATTGTGGGGTCTGGGGAAAGGTTGCATTGGGCTTTACAGTCACTTTCACTGGTTCCACTCCTTTCATCAATCCCACCTCTTTCCCTGTCATATCCCACACTTCCTTTCCGACTGTTTCCCGTAACTCGGCTGGAATATCTTCTTCAGTTATCATCGGGAAAAGGCAAATCAGAGGATACTCTTCATCGACAGTTTCCATCTCATCCCCCTCTGCACTGTCCTCTTCTTCCCCATCACTGCTCGTCTGAATTTTTATTCCCTCGTTCGAACACATAATCGAACATCCCAACTTGCACAATAAGTCTCTCCCTAACAGTGCTATCGGGCTTGAGTCACATACCACAAATTTATGTAACCCTTGATAGTTACCGATGCTGACTGGTACCGGATCTGTAATTGGGTTTGTCAGGTGCCTGTTTGCTACTCCCACCACTTGGACTGTCCTTCCTGAGAGTGGCAAATTTGGTACTTCAATACTCTTAACAGTTGAACGTGTGGCTCCTGTGTCAACCAGGAATGAGACACGATGACCCATTACTCTTCCTTCCACGTACGGACCCTTTTGATCAACTTCCAAGGATGCTGCAAGCACACAATCTCCTTCCTCACCTGAACTTTCACTCTCCCATACATTGTTTATTCCACTCTCACTGTGTAATGGGAACTGTTGTACAGTGCCATTTGTATTCATTACCTGACCTGAGACCTGTGGAGGAACCATCACTTGCTGCTGACTCATTGGTGCCAAAGGTATTTGCATTTGCTGATTAGGTACCATGGGAAACTGCTGTGGCATTGGCTGCATTTGCGTCATCTGCATACGGGGCATCTGCATTTGCTGCGGCTGCATAGGTTGTAATCCCTGCAACTGATTTACGGTCTGAAAATTTGGGTTTGGACCTCTCATTTTCGGTCCCCTCATTGTCTGAAATGCATTGACATCATTGTTTTGCTGACCAACACCTGCACCTTCCTGCACCACCATCGGGCACTCGCGTTTCCAATGACCGACAATTCCGCACACGTGACACGGCATCACCTTTTTCAATGCCTGCACACCATTCGGAGTCACAACAGTGTTCAAATCCGGACCATTATTTCCAAGACCTCCTCTGCCTCTGCCTCTCGCCTGTGGCTGAAACATCATATTTCCCTGCAACTGCGGCTGCGGTTGCGGTACCTGCTGTTGGAACCCTTGCAACCCTTGCAAACCTTGCAGACCTGTCTGAGCTGCTTTAAGTTGCATCATCATCACTTTCTCCTTCAACCTTTTCTGTTTCACTTCAATTTCGTCGCTACAGTATTTCGCATAATTCAACACCTCATCAATCGGTTTCGATTGCCAGCAAATCAAATGCGACTTTATCATCTGACTTATCTCTGGTCTCAGCCCTTCCACAAATCTGAACACAAAATGAAGCATGTCCTTCGCCTCTATTGTTTCCGTGCCACTGTAGTTCTTGAACGCCTTCAAAAACCTCTCATAGTAACTATGAATCGACTCTTTAGCCTCTTGGGCAGTTCGATCAATCTTCTGCCAATCCACATTTTTCGCGGCCACCTTCGTCTTCAAATGCTCAATCACCTTATAGTACAGGCTCATCACCATAGGTGATGGTGCACCCGTATCCCTGTCTCTCTCTGGTTCACTTGTCGGCCAACCTACAGCTCTTTTGCAATCCTCCCACAAATCTGCCGGAACCACAATCTCAAAGAGAGTATTCAGGTCTTCCCAGAGACATTTTGCAAGCTTCACAAACCTGTCAGTCTGTTGATACCATTCAATCGGTTTCTCTCTCAGTTTGGGAAAATCATCCGTAAAAGACTGCATGTCGCTTCTGTTCCATGGTACATGTATCAATTTTCCCCCTGCTGTCTCCCTCATTGGTAACATGGTTACTGCATCACTACTCTGCGGTCTTTTCTCGTTGAGCTCTGAGACACTGTCTTTCCTCTTTTCCTTTCTCTTTACCCATCTGCTTTCCCATTTGTCTAAGCACCTCCACACTTGTGCACTCTGCAACAATTCTCTAAGGTGCGCCTTCATGCCTGCTGACCTCATGTGTTCAAAATCTGTGGTCCCGAAATCCAACCTATAGCTCCTGCTCAAGTGTTTCGTCTTGTCTATATCCACCCCGTTTTTGTCAGCTATTTCCTGCAAGCTTTTATGTACCTTATTCACTTCTCTCGTAATCCTGGGGCATAGATATCTCAGCTCTTCTTCCGAGTAGGACTCTAACCTATTCACACCCATAGTCCCTTCCACCAATTCTTGTGCTTCCATGTTCAACCTGACCCTATTCAGATAGTCTTCTCCCTTCCCACTGGCTGAGCTTTGTGTGGAATTCAGACTGTTGAACCACTGTGTCAGCTGTTGCGCATTGAACCCCATCAGTGTAGCGTTCACATCGACTGCCATTGATGGTTGCGGCAACTTTTCAGTATTCGATGACAGCGGTATCACCAGTGGGAGACTCGACCTCACCAGTGTTGACTGAGCACATATGGGACTAAACTCCATCAAGGACCCAGATCCAGTTGGCTGAGCCGCTATCGGAGTTATCCCTGGAGTGTTTTCTATGCACCTCCTTTCTGTCCCATTCTGCAGCATTGATCCCTGACCGCTCATACCTAAGTTAGGCTGACTGTACAAAGGTACCGGTGGACCTACAGTAATGGGTAGCGATATCGCGTCTGGGTTTTGTCCATTTCCCATGTTCTGAGACATGTTCATTCCCACACTATGGGTCATCATTGCCGGCATGCCCATCTGGCTCCCCGTCATCTGAGCATGTGCTGTCCCCCCCTGCATCTGCTTTTGAGGCATCAAAAACTGTGTTGATTCGGCTTGTGCCAATGTCGGGTTGTGACCATTCTGTCCTCCCATTGCGGCTGGATCTAGAATCATTCCCGTACTATTGTCACTGCTGTAGTACCTTGGGATCTGCGGCTGATAATTTTCTGCTGGCTTCAACATGGGCACATCTGGATATATTCTCCTAACCTGCGGTATCTGCGGGGTGAACAGCAAACTCGGGTCCTTAGACCCCGATGATGCTCCTGAACTCTGAGTTTCACTGTTCTGTACCGGTGCCGGAGGGGCAGAACTGGTACTTGGACCTTGTCCACTCTCCGCATAAGGTGGTGGACGGTCGTTCAGCAATTGCATTATTAACTCCTCATCCTCTAACTCCTCTTCTCTTCTCAACTTTTCCTCGTCCTCTCTATCCTTGGAACACCTCCTGTTTGTCTTACAGGTAGCTTTCTTACCTGTCTCCTCTTCTTCCTTAGTAATTGCGGGAAACAATTTTATCCCCTGCAATACATCTGACCTCCACACCTTCTGTGCATTATCCCACCTAGCGTCCGCTAGTGTCTTTTCTACCTTCCTTATCCTAGTCTCGAACTTATTTTGCTGCTGCTGCCTAGCCATTAGTTCCCAAATTGCTACAGCCTCAAACTGTGCTGGCCTTGGAGGTACCTTCATGTCGTACATCGCGAATCTCAAATTCTCTAGGATCCTTATATTGAATGTCCCATGTATCGGGAACGCTACGCTCCCATGTTTCTCTGTCAGCTTGTGCCATTGCTTTAGCCAAAGGCACGGAGCTACCCCCTTTTCCTCCATTACAATGTAAGCTGGTGTGCCTTCGGGCGGCGTCCCCTCTCCTACGCTCGCTTTAATGTAAGACTCCCCCTTCATTGCACTCTTAAATGCTTTAAAAAATTTCATTTTCTCGTCTTTTATTTCACAAAGTTTGTAATCAATAGGTGACTTTAATTCCCGGAATACTCTTCGCTTGCCTTTCCCCTTCCAATCGAGCCCCACGGACTGCGTCCAATCCGTGCGCGACCCTTCTCTGCAACCAACCTATCCCAGCGCGGCTCCTAGTGACGTCACACTCACACCCACTGCGGCTGACAAAGCCTCGCGGCTAGTCCTCCTTCACTCAGCTCCTCTCGTAACCACTTCTGGCATGTATCGCGAGCTACCAAAAATTATAAAACAGATCTGTCGGTTTACTACAGGAAGGGTAACGCAATCGCTTCAGGACCTTAGGGATTTTTCACTAGCATCAGCAGTTATTCCATCTTTCTCGGTCCCCACTTTCGCAAGTAAATCTGACCCGCAGACCTACTCTCAACTTGTCAATGATCTATTCTAGTGCACTTAGAATCTTGTCAAAGCCCGAAGTCGAAGTTTTCTTTCACTCCCTTAACACACGTACCGACTCGTTGACCACGCCCGATCAACCTACTAAACCGCCCAGACCACAACATAAAACAACATACTCCGGAGTCTCTTGACCTCGCAGGGCCCGTCTCAACAACAACAACCACGTGGACCTTTTTATGCACAAAGCGCCACACGCACATGAAGTTCGACGACTTCCCTACTCTCACACTCGGAGTCGCAACTCCGCTATTTCTATGAAGTTCGAAGACTTCCCTACTTCTACACTCGGAGTCGCACCTCCGCTATTCTCTAAAATCCTCGCAACCTTCTCACACAATCTGCGGCAATAAGCTGTGCAAGCGCAAAACCCTAACTTCACTCATACCATCACCAGTACCGCCAACGCCGATCTCACATCTCCGTTCTCTCCATTCGCAAGCTCCGAGATCCCGGGAAAGTCGCGGTGGACTTAGCCCATCATCATTCTGTCAATCTATTTTACCCAAGACAAATCTAATTCAACTTCTCGAATGGGGTCTCAAAGGGCGTAACCGTTAATTCAACACCATGTACTTTAAGAGTACGGGGTCCCAAAAGGCGAAACCGTCCTCTGCTACCATCTACTGATAGAGCGTTCCGTACTAGTAATTTTACTTGTATTGGGACGCTCTTTAGGCCGATGAATCTTTTGGCCAAGTGGGACCCTCTCCACTCTTGATCAGTCAATTTGATCTAATCAATAATCAACAACGAACATAAGCAATACCCTGATCAACATAACACTTGACAATTAATCCAGAATACATTTCGGCGAACCCTGACCTTTCAGTCAGGAATAACCACACCAATTTATTCACAGTTAGTGAATTTATTTCCCTATATTAACAAAGCTAGCACAATATAGATGTGTCTCAACACCAAATGATAAACATAAATGAACATTAATAGCTGTCCATAACGGCGAAACAGGTGCAATCTATGCAGCATTTGAATAACAAGGCATTCGATAATAGCAATGCAAATCACTAATACTATAATCTGTAATGAACTAATTGCATACATTTGGTCAGCATAACAAGGTCTCAAATTGCATCGTGCAACAAAAGGAATCCTCTTCTAACCTCAAATTAGCATCAGCATGTGGGACTTCATGCAAAAAAACAATTTATCAACATTAAGTTGGAAAACTCCTAACTAGGGCTCTTATCAAAAAATCAGCAGTTGGTTACCTAAAAGAAACACAATGCAATTGTACAATTTCCTTTCATATTTACCAATTACGATCAGCATACAAGGAAGTCTTCGTCTCACAGATACCGTTTCTCGATCAGCATGGGACGGGGCAAGGGGCAAGGTGGACGGGGCAATTGCCTCACGGCGGCAAGATAAAACTACTACTTCATGCAAGGGATCAAAGTTAAAGTCTCTAGGGCAAGAATCATTTAAAGTCTCTTTCTCTCGATTAGAGAAAGCATCAAAGTCGCTTTCAAAATGGCTTCGCAGCAAGGTGGGCCATAATAGCTGCAATGTCCTGCAAAATGGCGGGTAATGGCTGGTAACAGCAATAATGGCGGGTAATAGCTCCTTTCTTCTCGTGCACCTGGTTTAAATAGACAACAGTTCAAATCCAGTAGGGTCTTCCATTGGAGGGTTCATAGGTTAGCTTCAAATTGTCCAATCAAAAACAACAGTTCTCAAGCTTTTACTTAAGCATACATTATCCTTGGAGACGGGTACGCAAGTTGCAACATTTTATACCAATTAACTCACTTTCAGAGCTTCCACTGTCCGCACCTGCAGATTGACCTTGAAGCAAAGAGAAAAATGCCAGGCTGGCACGAAACCTTAAGATAAGCATGTGAACGATCTCAGTGGAAAAGTACAGCTTCAAGCAAAAATACACGTTTATTAGCACATTGGAAAAATACGAGCATCTAAACCGTGAGACCAGGCAACTAGGCCGAAGCCTCCGCTAAAGTTATGCTAAGCTAAAACATTTCAAACAAGCAAATCGTAGCACACGTTTATGATTATGTTGGATTAGTGCAATTCTAATACACCACGTTATATAAAGCACGCTTATAAATGTTGGCAAGCTACTCTGAGGGCACATTTTGTCCCCGTACAATCTTTATTAGTTCGGTTAAAGTCACACATGATTATTTCACTCTACGTTTAAGCGCTAATAAATGTAAAACCTTCATTTCAGCTTCATCACTGCCTGTTCAGAGAAAAACAGAACAGCTTATAAACAGAGCTCCATATTTCTCTTGAATGCGCTGCCCTGTGGCCAGTGCATGCTCCTGACTGCCCTGACAGCAGTGCATTCAGCATAAAAGGGCACAGTTTCCCTGTTTGCACCTAGCCAAGCTGCTTAAAGGTGTGTTGCGGCGCATGAAGGAAAAGTATGCCGTATCTGTAATAGGGCTTCAGGAGTTCCTTCTATCCCAAAGAAGATTTTCATGCTTCTTCACTAGTCTCTGTCGACAGAAAGACTACATAATTCTCCACTGGCCCCGGCTGACTTGTGTTCAAATCTACCAGGCCTTCTTAATGCTCCATTTATTTCCTCCACCTGGTTGTCTTCTTCTACAGTGGAAACCATTAAATATCTGCAAATGTTCTGCAAAACGTTTTCACCCACCTTGAGTACCTGGTGACAGCAGATACTAGATCACCGGGAATCTTGCACTAGTACATTTAAAATGGTGCAAATCCTTGAGCCCCATCCTGTGAGCCCCTTGTGAAAAAAAACAGGTTTTCGTGACCTGTATAAAATACGTGCAGAGAAGTGATGGGTCCATGCCTCTGACAGCAGGGCCATCTCTCACCACAGCATCTTTGCAAGGAAAATCCACGGCATATTCCAATAGTTAGTCTTACATTTCCGCCAGCATCAAGTAATGCATGTTTTATAACATAATGCTGCTTCCTCAGGGAAGGAAGAGTGTGGTGTGGTTCCTGTTATGAAAACAGGACTGCTTGTGTGGGATGACAGAATTTCAGAATTTGGGGGACTGAGTTCTTCCACACCATCAGAAACGGTTGGCCCGGTTCCTGACTAGCTTGCAGTGCCTCACCCCCTTCATCATACTACTCATGCATGCTGAGGCGAAAACACAAAGAAGATACATAATGAGTTTTCAATGTATTTATTGAAACTAATGAAATCTTATACAGAATGAGCTGCCATTATTAGGCAGGTGACAGAGAGCAAAATGAACAGCATTATGAACAGGGTAAAACAATGAACATTCCCACCATTGTTAGCTGGTTCTAGAATTCTAGGGATTCCTATTTGGCCCAAATGTCCTAAAGAGAGAATATTTGGGTGTACCCTTCTGCCTGCCCAATCCAAGGGATTAGCCTTAGCCTCATACCTGAAACTGGTGTCAGGAGTCTGCCTGTGTGATGAATAGCAATCCTTGTTGGGAGGCTGGTAGATCATCTCCAGCAAAGCTGCATTAGCACAGCAGTCCCAAGATGGTCACGGCTGGAATGCTCCTCTGACCCTTCCTGTCAGTGCACTGCTTATATAATAAAACTGCACTTTGTTAGAAGATGCAGCTGACATGTTGCTTTGTCTTGACATTAGAAACGGATGCCAAAACTGGCAACACAGAACCCAGAATATCTCATTCTCTATGAAGCCTTGGACGGAGTGTTCCTGATTGTGTATCAGGAAAGCAAACTAGAAACAGATGTCATGTACCCTGCCTTCTCAGAATAATATTGTGTAAGCTTGTACGTAAACATTAATACTGCTAAAAATGTGATGTAGCTAAAATGTACAACTTGTAAAATATGCAATGCAAAAGAAAAGTAAGAAACAAGGGGAACCAAACTTGGTCCAAGATGGACATCACTGCAAGAGCATACACACAAACCACTGAAAGCAGCCCCTTTCCTGAACCAGGAGCAGCATTCTTGTGCCAGGATGGGCAGTGTAGCCCTGCTTGCTACCTAAAGAGTGCTTTGTAGTCTCCTGTCTTTGGAAACACCTCTCATTACTCAACTCTGGCTTCCTTGAGTGTTTTAGAGGTGCACAGAGTGGGAAATACCCGGAAGAATGAGTCCGGAACCACAAGGTTGTGAAAAACAAAAGCGAAACAACGCTTTCGTTTTCCACAACTTTCTGGTTTTGGTACCTTAACCACGCAAGTCTGAACAAAGTACATGCGCGGTTAAGGTACAGAAGAAGGGAGTCGGAGTGGACGCGGTGAAGGAGGAGGTAAGTTGGGCTGGGACTGGGGCTGTTTTTGCTGGGGGCTTGGGGTGAGTAGGGTTTGGGGGGCAGGGTTTAGGTTTAAGGGTTGGGTTGGGGTGTTTAGGTTTTAGGGGCGGGGTGGGGACTCAGGGTATTTTTAGTTTTTTGGGTGGGGCTGGGGTTGATTAGGTTTTAGGGAGGGAGAGGGGGGTCTGGGTTTAGGTTTAAGGAGTGGGGTGGGGGGCTGGGGTGGAAGCATACTGGGTTGTGCATGCTGATTGCTAGAACCTTTACCAGGAATGCATTTACAATGGTAAAATCATTGTAAAAGCATTCGTGGTAAAGGCATTAGTGGTTACAACGAGGTCGTTGTTCCGACCTCGTTGTTGAGCCATGGGTGGTTTAGGCACCCGTGGTTATGAGATATAACCGCACAGAGTGGATGCACAGCACCTAGGTATCCACCCAGCATTTCTGCAGGATGTGCCTATCAGTGCAATGTGACCTGGAAACGTTCAGCTCAGTGTACAGCAAATAAATCGAGGTGAACTACAAACATTTCATATACTGTCAAAGGGGCTCATGATTAAGCCAATAGACCTGGCTTTTAAGCAAAATTTCCCCTTCATAGGTTGACTTTAGGCATCCACTCATCAAGCATTCAGACTGCCACTCACCATTGCACTCCTGCATCCATATAGCCAGCCTATCACTGATTGACAAATCCACTAGACCGTTTAGAGACACACATACACACACAGACACAGCACACACACACACAGACAAAGAACTCAAAAAAGAGAAAACACACACACACACACACACCAACAAAGAGGCACTTTTATTTATAAACCAGAACTATTTGCAATGTCAATGCTTATTACATATAAGGAGGCTGTGGATGGAGAATTCGTATATTATAAAGTAGTTTATAGTCTACATATGCTTCATATCTTTTAACAATACCTGCCTCTAAATTTACCCAGGTGCAAACTTGTTTTTTTCATTGCTTTAGTAAAAATATATTTGCTTATAACGAAAGTAATAAAGTTAGGCAGAATATATTCTGACCATTACTGTCCCAGTAGTAATATAGGCTCATATTATTTACCGTTTTTAATAAAAATAAAAAAATAGGTGTTCTTATTGGTTCATTAATCTCCATCTTCAGAGAAAGCAAACCGCGGAACTAATTAACTCCAATTCCTAAGGTAACTTTTACCAGTATGTAAATAGATTGAGCAAATATGCTTGCTCTTGTAATTCCAACTGTAAGAGATGTAGGACTGTCGCTGTCATGTCTACTCTAGAACAGATCAAAATCCAATCTTGGCCATTTTTTAATGACGTCTTATCATTTTAAAAGTACTTTTCACGCCACTATTACATTCTTACGAACATGATCTCGAGGTCTTAATTTCATATCATTTTGGTAATAAACAAACAACTAAATTTGAGACACGAGAGAGTAAATAAGCAAATGGCAAGACAGACTTGGTTAAATTTGGCCTCACTTGTTATAGATGCCCTTTTTCTGATCTCCATCAAATGTCTTACAGCCGGCTTTGTAGAAGCTTTTAAATGTAGATCAGGACAGGAATGAGGACGCATAGGACAAGCCATGGCACGATTATTACGTTTAGTAACGCCACCACTAATAATAATGACTGATGCTAAATCTTAAACTCATTGACATTCTTTGTAACTGCCCCTCGAATTAATACATCATTTATGTTTCCAAACCCACTGTTACTATGAAAGCTAAATATTTTATTGTATTTTCAATCCACTTCTCTTGAAAAGAAATGCTTCATGCCTCATTCTTTTCCCTTCCCGTCAAAAAACTATCTTCAGTTGTTTTCAGTTACATAAAGCCTGAATGGATTCCAGGATGTATTGACAATTTATACACATTCAGGCAATTATTTATGTATGCAAATAAAAATACATCATGCCTAGAGGTCAGCACTACTTCCACTATCCCTCGTAGCCATGGATTTTCCACATTACTCTGTTACTATGAAGCCATCTTACAAATAAAATGCACATGGGGCTTGTTCTATACCAATTGGTGGAGTCCTTATAGTGAACCCAACCCATTAGCCTATTTGTTGAGATGGAGAGCGATCCCCAGCATGGATCTTGAGAACATCTGCCCCTCCATAGGAATGACCCCCACTTCAACATACAGGACGATCATGTGTGTGCACCACGGTCTTCTTGTGATGTGGAATGAGATCCGGAGAGGCACTCTGTTATCAGGAGTTCACATTTTGTGTACCTTCCGTTTAAATAGAGTGGCAAATGTCATCTCTCGGGTTTGATAGGACACACAGTGGCGGCAGAGAAGTTATTATCGTTTCAGGGCAGACTTTATTACATGACCCCTGTTAAGGACTGTGGCCTATTGTACTGTTCCATGTTTATAAAATATCTGCCGGCCTACTACAACTGCGTTATTTGCTCATTTGTTTGGAACGTGGCTGTCACATGTCTGATATTCCCTGTGTAGGTGGAAGAAGTGCATGTAGTGGAAGGTGCATTTGGCCATGGCCACAATGGCTTCCATTTTCTATGAATAACATCGAAGTGGTACCTACGATAAAGGGTGAGAGTGAGAGGGGAGCCTAGGCAACCAATGTGTATTTGACGACATTTTCATATATTCCAGGATTAGTGGGTTCCGTTGGAGCTAGGGAGCTTCCTCCACCCTTCCCTGGCCCTTTTTACCTCTGGATTAGTGGGTTCCCTTGGAGCTAGAGAGCTTCATCCACCCTTCCCTGGCCCCTTTTACCTCTGGACGGGCTGCACTTTCCAACAGGTTCACATATGGCTGAGTGAGACAGACTGCACATCTTTAGTAACCTTGTTTTAGGTTTCTTCTGACAGGAGACCTCTAGCTCCACCCCACCTTTCTGCTCATACTCTAGACATAGAGTATGGCTGGAGCAGTTTGCCTAGAAATAACAAAGACCAGAACTGCCCAGAACCAGTCACTGAACTGACCTGCTGCAATACATAAGGTTTGTCTGCAACTTGTGTGTAAAGGTGGGTCAGAAAGTTAATGTTAGTGCCAAAGATTTATTTTTCTCAAGTGGGATCAAGAAACGCTCTGAGCTTCAAGTCTTGGGTATCCACTGCCAACTTCTGTTGTCAGCTCTGGGAACAGAAATCTGGGAAACCCCACTTGAACTGCTAGGAGAAGCTTGCCTGCTACGTAGGAGGGACTTAGACTGTATTACTGCTTCCGGAAAGTGAGGCTGTAAAGGCTCAATCAGCAGAAGTCAGCTGTGTGCCAGAAGGAGATTTGTGCCACTCTATCAGGGTAAAATTCAGGGGTTTCTGAGGAGTAATTACAGTGGACTGATTCGTATATCCCAAGGGTCGAAAGCTATCTGGAAACTTATTCTATGCAAGATCACCACCATTTCAAAAGCAGGATGTGCTAAACAAAAATGCCTGAGGGCCACAAGGCAATGGCATTCTACAACAGTTTGGACCACTGTTGGTCTTTAACATCACCAAGAAGCCAACTTACTGTGACAGAGTGATCAGCACCAGCAACAAAGAACTTATCTGGGGTGGGCAACAAGACAAGACATCTGGGTGGTGTGAATGTGTGTGGGCCCAAGGAAGAACTTTCAAGCACCAGATCTATTAGGAGGCAAGTACAGCATCCTCCTCATACCACCACATACCACCTCCCTGACTGGTGCCGACATTTCCTCCACTGACCCTTGATCTTCATAGCGATGCAGATCCTGCCACTCACCAACTCTCAGGCTGGAGAGAGGACCACTGCTCCATTAGTATCAAAGGCTTTGTAGTGCACACCATGTGAGCAGACCAGAATATATCACATGGGACAGGCAAGGTGTATGTCGGAATTATGGACAACATCAAATGTACTCTGAACTACAGGGAAACTAGCAGTGGGGGTGGCAGAGTTGAGACTACCTTGATAACAAAAAATGAGATGTAATTCCATCCATCCCAGAACTTCCTGAGCTCTGTTGCTTGACCCATGAAAATCACAGAGATCTGGCAAGGATTTCACCTCAACTGAGGGTGGTACTTGGCATTAACGTTGTGAATTGTTTCCTTTCAACATGTTTTCTTCATGTTACATATATAAAGTGAACGCTATATCTTTATCTTTGTATGTCGGTTTTTCATTCATTTCTTTCATTCATTTTATTACCCATGATTGCTTTTGATTATCCAAATCAATTGTGTAGTGTATTTGCTTTAATATGGTTAAACACTTGAATTTGTTATGCCGCGGCGCTCCCCGCGGCCGCGTGCTTCGGTTACCGTGGCACGGCACGTTTTTTCTGCCGTGGCCGGCACCCGGGTCGCGGAGAACGCCACGGCCGACGCTCAGGTCGCGGGGGTTGCCGCGGCCCGGGCGGGAGCCATGGAGGCTCCAGGGAGCCGGTCTAGGGGTTGCGGCACTCGCCGCTTGCCATATTTTAAGTTCTGCCGTAAAGGCAGAAGCGGCAAGGGGTTCAGGCATGGCCGCATCAGCGCAGTTTGCGCTCAACATTAATTTTCTTACATGTCCGTTTCCTGTCATTTACTTACTGATGTTTCCTGGAACAAACCGAACCCTTACACTTGGGGTACTTTATACTTGTCTCTTTTCTTCCCAGCATGCTGACCACTTCCTGTCTGCCCAGCATGCATTGTTTTACACACATACCTAATTCACTCTTGTTGTTTTCTCCCCAATCCAAGATGGTGGTGTTCTACTTCCTGTTTCCTACTTCCTGTCCAGGGGTATATAAGGGGATTCCAATTGCTTGTTCATTGCGTTGCAACACTCCTTGGTGGTAGTCACGCTCCGATTGATCTCCTCCTGCGAATCCTGTCTGTTCCTGTCCTGCCTTGTTTTCCAGTCTTCCTGATCCTTGGTCCTAACGCCCTGGTGTCCTCCTTACATTTCAGGGAGTTCCTGTGGAGGTTTTTTACCCTATGGGGGTTTTTCCTCTGGGACTCCTTCTGGAGGGCACGGACTGTAGTGGTTTGCTCATTCCAAACAGCACCGTGGCTACTGGAAGGGGTCGCCCCTACCTCGGCCAGAGCAGAACCTGCCGGAACAAGGATCGTTCCCCTACGCCTCTCAGCTTCGACGGTAAGACCATTGAAAACCGCGACAGAATTGTATTTAATTCTCATGATTCAATTCAATGTGTCATATCATGGATGCTTATGTATCTGTAATAATTATACTCTGTTTTATGAATGACCTTCCTTGTGGGCTATTGACTTCAGTTAATTCTGTCAGGCAGGCTTGCAAGGAGTTATTGGGCTGACATTCCTTTGTAACACTCCTTGTAATAATGGCATTTATGTGGTTACAAGGCCACTTATTCTTGTAGGCTCTGCCTTTTCTTGTGCTCAGATAAAGGTTTTAAAATTTAATGAGAAAAAGACTCCCCAACCCAAGATGGTGGAGAAACCATTGATGCACTACTTCCGGGTAAATGATGGGAGAAGGAAGAAAAAAGCTGTCCAGTGAGGTCCTCATCTCCTAGCAACTGCACATGTTGTATGGGTCCACTGTGGTCATACCAGTCCACATTAAGCCTTCCATGGCTTTGGACACTTCTCGCCCTCCTTCAAACTTCTGTCCTCTGTGATTTACCTTCTTACTGTGCTACTGAGTCACATTGGCGTCACTAGATTTCCTGTTCCCTGGTTATCTAAGTAGTGGCGATCAATTACCCATGCTATGGGTCACACATCACCAATATCCTACAGCGGTAAGCAACACAGTTATTCCCACATTTCTACCATATTCATTTGATAACATATTTTTCGCTAAACAAAAATGTGTGTGCTCTGATAAAGGTGGTGGTTTGCTTCATGTGTATTGTGCATTTTGGAACAGTAATTTGTTCCTGTGTCTCTTTTATTCTGACCCCTTCTCCCATGTGGTCTTATAAGTAGTAGAAGAACATGTATTTTAGCTCCACGCAGGCACTGACATTCATTATAGCCAAAGTCCTGATGGCAGGAACACAGGGAGTAGGTGGTGTGGTGCCTTTCCAAGACAGTGACTCTCCCAAGAACTGACATGAACCCTAGCCTGAGTGTCTACACAGCAGGCAGCAAGCATCTACAAGTAGATCTGGACTCTGACTGACCTGCCTGCTTGATTGACATTGGTGACAGGACAAGCTCCCTTAGGTCATATGGTACCAACCTCAGAGAGTGTCTTGCAATTGCATGGCAGGCCTTTGGTGAGATGACAACTCTCTGGCCAGTTTTAAAGGCCCTTGACACTTTCCAGTTCTCAGGGGTTCTTGCAGTGGTACTGTAAGTTGAGGTGCTTACTCCATCCTCTGCATTAGATGAAAACAACAAACAATTTGACCCTCCAGGAGGTAGTTCAGCACCTCAACTCAAGGGCCTGGTATGCTTGTCTCCTTTATTGGCCCTGAATGCCATGAAGCTGGTCAGTGGGCACCATGGAGTTGGTCAGTGGATGCCATGAAGCTGGTCAATGGGTAGCATGAAACAGGTCAGTGGTCATGCTAGTTCGGAGTACATCATCTATTCCCTGACGTGGGCAGTTTGTCCCACTTACATGTTTCACCAGTAAAGCAGGCACTGACTGGCGGGTGCTTCCACTATGCTTGAGCCACTCAATCTCCAACATGACACTTCCCATGGAGAGCCCACAGCTGGCCACTACACTACACAACAACATATAATCAATCAATCAGTCGACCTGTAGAGCATGACCTGTCACCCGTGAGGCTATCCAGGTGCTGGCAGGATCCAGGATCTCACCCAAAAAGCCAGGTTTTCACCTTCATCTTATGGAACTCCTGTAGAGAAAGGGAGGTCTTGAAGTGCAGGAGGAGGCTTTCTGGGCTCTGTCTGCGAGTTAGGAGAAGGAACGTCCTTCTGCATTGAATGGGGGGGTATGGGCCAGTGCAATAGAGGTGGAGCGGAGGTGTCCGAAAGATTTGTGAAATCTCAGATGGGGATGATGTAGGCAAGTCCAGAGTCATGCAGGGCACTGAACGCATGGGTGAAGAGCTCGAACTGTCTTCTCTTTGGAAATGGGAGCCAGTGGAGTTTTTTGAGGTGGGGATGATGTGGGTGCAATGAGGGACATCCAGAATGACTCTTCCTGCGGTGTTCTGGGATGTCTGTAGTCTTAGAATTAGATGGGCCTTTGATTCCCACATAGGTCTTTCCATAGTCCAGTCAACTGATGACAAGGCTTGTATGATGATCTGTCTCGCGTTTTGAGGAAGTCACTTGAAAGTTTTACGTAACATGCTCAGGATGAAGAAGCAAGAGGCTGACTTGGGACATCATGATGAGTTTGCTGTCCAGGATGATAACAAGATTCCTGGTGTTCTCAGCTGAGGTTGAAGTGGGCCCCAGTTCTGTGTTCCACCAGGAGTCACCCTAGGAGGAGTTGTTGCTGCCGAAAATCAAGACTTCAGTCTTGTCTTTGTTGAAGTTAAGGCAGTTATTTCTCATCCAGTTTTGAACTTGAGGCAATTATTCCTCATCCAATTGATGACGCTGGTCATGGATTGGTGGAGGTTGTTTCCGGGGCAGTGGAGTTTTCAGAGAGGGATAGTATGAGTTGCATGCCATTGGGGTAGGATATATTGTTGAGTCTGTGGGATCTGACTATGTTAGCAAGGGAACATGTAGATGTTGAAGAGGGTGGGGCTGAGTGATGAGCCGTGAGGGACTCTGCAGATGATTGGTTTGGGTTTGGAGGTGAAGGGTGGAAGGTGGACTCGTGTTCTGCTGGTGAGAAAGGAGGGGATCCATCTGAGGGCAGCTCCTTGGATGCCTATGTTGTGCTGTCTGGTGATGAGCGCGTGGTGGGAGATGGTGTTGAATGCTGCTGAGAGATCTAGGAGGATAAGGGTGACTATCTCTCCTTTGTTGAGGATGGCCCAGATGTCATCTGTGGTCGCAATGAGAGTTATCTTGGTGCTGTGATTGCTGCAGAATCTGGATTGGGAGTCGTCCAGGAGGTGAATGTGTTCCAGGTAGATGGTTATTAGAATAATCTAAATGTGGGGGTGAAAATAAGAGTGATAAGGCGCTCCTGCCTCCAAGGATAAAGCAACAAATAATACTTTAGTGCACAGTGCCAAATATTGGGGTTGCACCCTCCAGTCTCCCCGAAAGAGGTAACCTAATGTTACCCGTAACGAACTATATGGTATTCGCACACATGCATTGATTCAAAGACAATAAACACAGGTCTGTAGATAATCACAAAAAATAATAATTACATACAATTATAAATACACCGAAACAAATTTATAGTACATCAGAAATTACGGTAATCAAATATGAATTCCATCACATTGCTATTGTACAAAAAAGTTCATGAAGATTATTCTCATCCAGTTGTCCTGATTTCCACAATGAAATGTTATAGCTCCGCAATTGCACAATTTGAATCTAAATTATTCATAAATGTCCAATATTAGTGTAATCCTATTCTAAGATACTCCATAAATGAATGTCCTTCACATCGTCCCGTTGTCCCAATATTAGTGTAATCCTATTCAAAAATACTCCATAAAAGAATGTCCTTCACATCATCCCGTTGTCCCATAAATGAATGTCCTTCACATCGTCCCGTTGTCCCAATATTAGTGTAATCCTATTCAAAGGTTCTCCATAAATGAATGTCCTTCACATCATCCCGTTGTCAACACGTGTTTCATCCCGGGAGTACCCATGGATTTCCTCAGGACCTCCTACAACAATATTTACAAATATACTATTGTAGTACATCTTGTAATTATGAGATATTATATAAGTGTCACAATAGGTGTGCTGTGAGAACCCTTAACATTCTCAAACCCCAAAGTGTGTATCTAGATAATTAAAACACATCCAGGTGAGCAAACCATTCTCTGTGATTCAAAACACCCTTGTAATTAAACAGGTTTCTAAGTGATAGTCAAAGGTAACCGTTACCTCCTACTACTAGAGTAGTGCCCAATATACCACTCATGTGAACTCAATCTATGTATCAGTCCTACCTGTATAAGTTGCTCCACTTATTTGTATATGAATATATCCTTTAATCTGGACCTATCGTCAGAACAGAATTCAAAATGAGTTCTCCAATTAACCGCTAATTTCATATTTCTAGAAATCTAGAGATGAGCTCCAATTCACTTCTTACCGCTATTGCGTAATATAATACCGTCAAGCGAGTACGCTAATTCTTCCGTCTCCCGATAACTAGAAGCCGCGGCCCCTCGGCTGCCCGCATTTTATACAGCTATATGAAACAGAAATCGAAAACGAATGTTCCCGTGAAAGCGTCCGTTTGAATGCCAGCATTAAAGATAGAAAGCGGTCAGCAACCTGAAAGCGTCCATGTATATCTCTAAATAAAAATAAAAGACGGACTCCAGAGTCCCGAAGGTTACCACTATTATGAACGAATAACAACGCTCCACATCGTTCCTATAATAAGGAAAGGGTTGTATCTGAGTTTATAAATAGTATATATCCGAACAACACAGTATTATTCTTTCCCTTGGCATGAAACATTAATCCTATAATTGTTCGTATCTCAATACTTTCCAGAAAACCCTATATTTTATAAACAAATTATAATCAAATATAATTTGAAAACTCAAGTTGGACTCAAAGCAAATGCATTCTATTCTGGTTTAACCCACCCACTATCTGATACGTATTAACCTCTAACTATTCATTAAGTGTCTCCCAAGAAGTACTCCATTTCAAAATCTGTATTAAGACCCTGCTCTACAGCTCTTAATCTCAAAATCCAGTATGACTCCTTTCTCCTAAGGGCTAATTCCCTATTTCCACCACGGGGGTTAACTACACACTGTAGTTAACTACACACTGTAGTTATACCCCCGTGGTGGAAATAGGGAATTAGCCCTTAGGAGAAAGGAGTCATACTGGATTTTGAGATTAAGAGCTGTAGAGCAGGGTCTTAATACAGATTACAGTACTTCTTGGGAGACACTTAATGAATAGTTAGAGGTTAATACGTATCAGATAGTGGGTGGGTTAAACCAGAATAGAATGCATTTGCTTTGAGTCCAACTTGAGTTTTCAAATTATATTTGATTATAATTTGTTTATAAAATATAGGGTTTTCTGGAAAGTATTGAGATACGAACAATTATAGGATTAATGTTTCATGCCAAGGGAAAGAATAATACTGTGTTGTTCGGATATATACTATTTATAAACTCAGATACAACCCTTTCCTTATTATAGGAACGATGTGGAGCGTTGTTATTCGTTCATAATAGTGGTAACCTTCGGGACTCTGGAGTCCGTCTTTTATTTTTATTTAGAGATATACATGGACGCTTTCAGGTTGCTGACCGCTTTCTATCTTTAATGCTGGCATTCAAACGGACGCTTTCACGGGAACATCCGTTTTCGATTTCTGTTTCATATAGCTGTATAAAATGCGGGCAGCCGAGGGGCCGCGGCTTCTAGTTATCGGGAGACGGAAGAATTAGCGTACTCGCTTGACGGTATTATATTACGCAATAGCGGTAAGAAGTGAATTGGAGCTCATCTCTAGATTTCTAGAAATATGAAATTAGCGGTTAATTGGAGAACTCATTTTGAATTCTGTTCTGACGATAGGTCCAGATTAAAGGATATATTCATATACAAATAAGTGGAGCAACTTATACAGGTAGGACTGATACATAGATTGAGTTCACATGAGTGGTATATTGGGCACTACTCTAGTAGTAGGAGGTAACGGTTACCTTTGACTATCACTTAGAAACCTGTTTAATTACAAGGGTGTTTTGAATCACAGAGAATGGTTTGCTCACCTGGATGTGTTTTAATTATCTAGATACACACTTTGGGGTTTGAGAATGTTAAGGGTTCTCACAGCACACCTATTGTGACACTTATATAATATCTCATAATTACAAGATGTACTACAATAGTATATTTGTAAATATTGTTGTAGGAGGTCCTGAGGAAATCCATGGGTACTCCCGGGATGAAACACGTGTTGACAACGGGATGATGTGAAGGACATTCATTTATGGAGAACCTTTGAATAGGATTACACTAATATTGGGACAACGGGACGATGTGAAGGACATTCATTTATGGGACAACGGGATGATGTGAAGGACATTCTTTTATGGAGTATTTTTGAATAGGATTACACTAATATTGGGACAACGGGACGATGTGAAGGACATTCATTTATGGAGTATCTTAGAATAGGATTACACTAATATTGGACATTTATGAATAATTTAGATTCAAATTGTGCAATTGCGGAGCTATAACATTTCATTGTGGAAATCAGGACAACTGGATGAGAATAATCTTCATGAACTTTTTTGTACAATAGCAATGTGATGGAATTCATATTTGATTACCGTAATTTCTGATGTACTATAAATTTGTTTCGGTGTATTTATAATTGTATGTAATTATTATTTTTTGTGATTATCTACAGACCTGTGTTTATTGTCTTTGAATCAATGCATGTGTGCGAATACCATATAGATGGTTATTAGAACTCTGTGGTGTTGCTCCTCCTGTTTTTCAGACTTCATTTTTGCTGGCTTTAGGAATTTGTGCACTTTACCACTGCTGATCAGTGCTAAAGTGCAGATGCTCCGTACTATAAACATGGTACATTGGCTTATCCACAATTGACATATTTAATTTACTTGTAAGTCCCTAGTAAAGTGCACTATATGTGCTCAGGGCCTGTGAATTAAATGCTACTAGTAGGCCCGCAGCACTGATTGTGCTACTCACTACAGTAGCCCTTCAAACATGTCTCAGACTCGCCATTGCAGAGCCTGTGTCTGCACCCACTTCCCAGGCCCAAACCTACCTTTTAATTACATATAAGTCACCCCTAAGGTAGGCCCTAGTTAGCCCTAAGCACAGGGTGCATTGTATTTAAAAAGGTTCACATATACTCTGGACTCACAATTTAAAATCACGACTCATGGGGAAGTCAGATTTTTTAGGAAGTTGGCATTTTCTTACTTCAACTATTCTGTGCCTCGGCCAGTCTGTGAATCAATGTCTAGGGTGGATGACAGCTATGCTTTGTGCATTTGATGTAGACAGTCACACACAATTGGAGCTTGGGTGTGACATTTACATCCTGATGGCATATCAGCAGGCTGGTGGGTCTTCCTGGGCTATATGGGAGGGAAACGCAGACACACCTCAATAGGGCTGTGCCTCTCCCCACATAAAGGGCTGCATTACCCCTTTTTGTGTGTCTGACACCAGGGAAGCAGGACTGCTGTGCTGCCAGTAGGGACTGCCACTCTGCAACTGCATTGCTGTGTTGGCCTACTTCCTGCTGTGCGCTGTGCTGTAGGAGGGACTACCGCTTTGCTACTTGCTTTTTCCATGTTGGCCTGCTGCCTGCTGCTTCTCGCCTGGAGTGAGAAGGACTGAACCTGTTCTCTACATGCTTGAACCCACGATCTTCCAGGGGCTTATTGGCGTGCCCCCTGCTCTCATGCAGTCTCAGGGACATCAAAGACTGCCTGCACTCTGCCGTCTGTGAGCACTATCCTTGCCTGATGTGACCCCATCAGAAGTGGGTTCTGCAGCTGTTTTCTGCAATGACCGACACATGAACCCGACTGTGTGTGAAAAATTGGAGCATCGCTTCTTCGATGAGAATGCAGAGGCTATTCAACAACAGCTGATTCACAGCCTGCGTGGCCCAATGATGACGCTCTGCATGGCTTGGCGACAATGCATTGCATTCACTTCAAAGGAGTTCAACGCCAACACAGGATCCAACTACGAGGCTCGACGATGACTTATGTAGCCGACTGTACAGATCTGAACCAATGCATGGTGCTCTCAAAATCCACTCTTTGTTCCATCAAAGGTACTGTTTCCTCTGACCTTGTGTGGGTTCTGTAGCTGGCCTACCTTCCATCGCATTGGTCCTTCTCAACCTTAACTAACTTTTAGACTGATGGTGTCTTCAAAGCACTGTTTTTACTTTTTGTCTTCAAAAATTCATACCTTCACTTGTGCTTATTGGATTTTTGTTGTTTCAGTCTTGCTTTTCTCAGATAAACATTTTCTATTTGTTTAAACTGGTGCAGAGTATTTTCGTGGTGTCTTTCACTGTGTTACTGTAATTAAATGTTGCACACATACTTTACACATTGCCACTCAAGTTAAGCCTGACTGCTCTGTGCCAAGCTACCAGAGAGTGAGCACAGGTTAATTTATGGTGTGCATCTGACTTACTCTGACAAAGATTGTGGTCTCTTCTTGAACAGGTTGCATACATCTGCCAACTAGAGATTCAATTTCTAACAATGCTGAACTGTTGGTTGATGGCTTTTCCAATGACTTTGGATGGGAAAGGGGACAGGTAGATGGGTCTGTGGGTCTGTAGTTGTTGAGTTCGTTGGGGTCCTCTGAAGGTTTCTCAGCAGCAGTGTGATTTCTGCATGCTTCCAGTCTTCAGAATGTTGCAGAATCTAGGTGGAAAGTTCGAGACCGATCCTGGATGCTCCTAGACTGAAGATGTGGTAGGGGCAAGGGTCGGATGAAGCCCCTGAGTGAATGGATTTCTTGATGGTGTCCTGAATAGTGAAGTGGTTCCAGTGGTTACCCTTGAGATGGTATAGTCATTGAAAAAGTCTGCAGTCTTGAGATGGGGGGTTGAAGTCTGTATAGATTTTGGTGATTTTGTCATGGAAGAAATCTGCAAGGTCGCCATTGCAGGGTTCGTGAATTCCTTGACTATGCAGAAGAGCTCCTTAATGTTGTTGAGGTTAGGTTCACTGCCTGATTCCAGGGCTTTTTTTGTCTCACTTAGTTGGCAGTGTTATAGGTAGAGCGCTGATTTATAGGAAGTTCTGTTGGCTGTTTTGTTTTTGGTGCACCACCTTCTCTTGAGGTGCTTGCAGTTGGACTTGGCTGTTGTGAGGCTGTTGTGAGTACCTCAGTGTGCCAGCTGGCTTGCTTGGTGGGTCTTCTGTTTTGTGTCTTGATAGGGGCGACAATTTCATTACAGTCAGTGATCCAGGTGATGAAGCTTCTGACATCCTGGTTCATGTTGTTGTAGCATTTGGGAGGGTTAAGCATGAAGGTGTTTGTCCATTCAGTCTCTGAGACATTGTTCCAACTGTGATGGCTGGTGTTGGGTTGCGTTTGGGGGTGTGCACAGGGATTGTGGTGATGAAGTGGGCGATTGAGTGGTCAGTCCTTGTCGGTCCATGTGAGTTTGGTGGTGTGGCTTTATTTGATACGGTTGCTGGCGGTGAATATGGGTTAGAGTGTGTCCCCTGGGATGTGCATGGGGTTGTGTATGAGTTGGATTAGGCCGATGTTGCTCCGACTGTGAAGGAGGTTGACGTAGTTAGCGTTGGTTACATTGTCAAGGTGGAAGTTGAGGTTGCCTGGGAACATGTAGTCTTATGAGACAATGGCGAGGGGGACAATGAAATCTGTGATGAGGTTGCAGAAGGTGGTTTGAGGTCCTGGTGAACAGTAAGCAAGGGTTCCCCTAATGGTGTATTTCTGATCTGTTTGGATAGTGAAGTTGCGGTGTTCCATTGCTGAGATGGTGTCATCCATGGTGGCAGAGCATTTGTTGTAGTATCTGTGGATGATGGCGATTCCTCCACCTGCCTTGTTGATGATGTCACAGTGGGTGATTCTGTATCCTGTTGGTATGTCGATGGTGATGTAAGGGGCTGACGTGGGGTTGAGCCAAGTCTCGGATAGGAAGACAATGTTGGGTGCAAAAGTGTCAATAAGGTCTTGGACCTCAGTGGTGTGTTTGCTGAGTGAGCGAGTGTTGAGAAGGGTGAATGCGAGCTGGTAGTGAGTAGCTGGATTAGCACATTGAGTAGGCTAGTTGTTGCTATAAGGAATTGGGTGTGTGTGCTGTGGCAGGTGAAGTGGCAGAGGATGCAGGTGAACGGTCCTACCCTGGTGTGTGGTGCAGCATGATGGCAGTGTTTGTGGCAGCATCCAGTGTCAAGAGCATGGAGGGTGGTAGAATTGTAGCGGTGGGTGACAGGTGGACCAAGGTTCCAGGTGGTGGGGGTGGGGTGGTCCATGAATGAACGGGGGCAGACGGGTTTGCCTTTGGTGCACCTTTGGCTCACCAGAAGTGCACACATGCCACAACCACCATTAAGAAGGTCTTAGGAGGTAGGACGGGCAGTAGGAGGTGGTGGGTGGGGCTGGCAAAAGGCGAGAAGGAGAGGCAGAGGTGGGAAGAGGCTGGAGTGAGAATAGAGCAGGAAAAGGGCAAAAAGGGCAGCAGCAAAATTGGACTAACAGGGTCCAAAGAGGATAGGAAAAAAAGAAAAAAGAGAGCAAAAAAGAATGAAGGAATACAGTGAGAACAAAGCAATAAAGAAAAGACTGAAGTGGAGAGTAGGAAAAAACAGGTGGGAGTAGCAGCAAAAAGGGCAGGAAAGAGAGCAACAAAAAGGGTGAAAAAGAGAGCAGGAGCAGAACAAAGGGTGGGAAAGAGAGCAGGAAGAGGCTTGAGAAGAGAGTGACGCAGAGACAGTAAGAGGAAGAAGAATGAAGCAGAGGAGAGTGGGCCGGAAGAACGTGGATCCTGGAGCTGGCCCCAGGGCCAACAGAGGTAGGTGGAGCACTAGTCCTGTAAAGACCTGTTTTACAGTGGTGCTGCTGCTCAGGCAAGGCAGAAGGTGGCTCCTCTTTGTGGACAAATCATGGCATTGGTGCTTGTGATGGGCAAATCCTCTGATGTCACAGCTGTAAATCTCGCTGGCATGGAACACTTGGCCTGTGTTAACAGTGACTTTCTTCCCAATCCCAGGAAGACAAGCCGTAACGTAAAAGCTCTGCGGCAGACTGCTATGCTGATGAAACGTTATTGGCATTGGACAGGGCATTTATGTGTTTTTATTGTAAGGCTCTTTTCATCAGGCCAATGAATTTTAGTACTCCAACATTTAGCGCCATGCAAATAAATGAATGTAATTTTTAAAAAGCAAGTGCTTTCGTATTTTTGTTTCACCTTCACTCGCGGAACACTCGGTAATTCATTATACACTCTATATATATTTTCTCTGGCCGATCCCTGATGCTCTAGCCTTTCAAATGTATTTTGTCTACACAGGCTTCCTAGTTTCTATGCTGCCAGTATTTCTAATCACCTCACATCACCTCGTCCTTGACGTCTGCCCAAGGCTTTATTCTGTCTTTTATCGGTACACCCTCTGACCCCCTTACAGAGGCCGTGTGTTGAATTTGTTACCCATAAACTCTGGAATGGTCGTGGGATGGAATATTTACTTAACTGCTAGCAGCCTTCTTTGTCAAGTTCGGTAAATGGAGTACTAATAAACTGACAACAGTAACAAAAGTTAGTTACAGTGCTGAGAGACAACTACGCGGTGGTCTGAAACACTGTATACACAAATGTTGACAGAAGTGTGTCTAGCTTTGTTGTAATTAGAAAGGAAAAGGCTTTTACATGGAATGTGGTGTGAATGTTTGGAAGGACGAGGATGGAAGGGTTAGTGAGTACATGGAGAGAGTGCTGCATCAATAGATAAGTTCATGAGTTGGTGGATGAAGGAATGGGCCAAGGAGTGCGTGACTGAGTCATCATATCATGTGCTAATTAACCATTTATCCATCAATCGACCCCCCCTCCAACCATCCATTTAATCTTTTTCACATTCAGCAGCTGACCGATTCACACACACAAACCTGCAATCAATGAAGAAGCATTTTCACTTATAAAAAAGAGAGTCCTATTGACTTTGCCAATGCGAGGTCAGGCAACCAAGGCTTACTTTTGAAGGTTGGTTCTAGTGTGGTAGAACATCAGATTCAGCTAGTGCAAGTTTATCAAGCAATAACTTCAATCTTCAGGCTGGGTTATATATATTTTTTTTAAAACAGACATTATTTCAATTAGTAAATATAAAAGAGGTCCCAATACTTGGGTAATGGCCTGCGGGCATTCAGCATCACCTTTCTGGTTGAATTTTCTATTGGCATGTTTACTCGGTCTCTTGAACATGTGCTCCTATGGGGCGGTGGGGCTGAAATGTAATGTATGTAGTTGGCTTATCCATGATTGGCATATGTGATTTATTAATGAGGCCCTAGTACAGTGCACTAGAGGTGCCAGGGCCTATAAATCAAATCTACTAGTGGGCCTGCAGCACTGGTTGTGCCACCCACATAAGTAGCTCTGTAATCTTGTCTCAGACCTGCCACTGCAGTGCCTGTGTGTGCAATTTTAACTGTAAATTCGACTTGGCAAGTCTACCCACTTGCCAGGCCTAAACCTTCCCTTTTCTTACATGTAAGGCACCCCTAAGGTAGGCCCTAGGTAGCCCCAAGGGCAGGTTGCAGTGTATGGTTAAGGTAGGACACATAGGGGGTTATTCTAACTTTGGAGGAGGTGTTAATCCGTCCCAAAAGTGACGGAAAAGTGACGGATTTACCACCAGCCGTATTACGAGTCCATTATATCCTATGGAACTCGTAATACGGCTGGTGGTATATCCGTCACTTTACCGTCACTTTTGGGACGGATTAACACTCCTCCAAAGTTAGAATAACCCCCATAGTAATGTGTTTTATATGTCCTGGCAGTGAAATATTGGTAAATTCGTTTTTCACTGTTGCAAGGCCTGTCCCTCACATAGGTTAACATGGGGGCTACCTTTAAATATGATTAAAGTGTAGATTCCCTTTGGGAGCGGATGGACATGTGGAGTTTGGGGTCTTTGAGCTCACAATTTAAAAATACATCTTTTAGTAAAGTTGATTTTGAGACTGTGTTTGAAAATGCCACTTTTAGAAAGTGAACATTTTCTTGCTTATACCATTTCTGTGACTCTGCCTGTTTGTGGATTCCCTGTCTGGGTCAGTTTGACAGTTGGGCTGGTTGCACCTCACACTAGACAGTGACACAAAGGGAGTTGGGGTGTAGTCTGCATTTCCTGATGAGCCATCTGTGCTAGGAGGGGGGGGGGAGGAGTAGTCACTTACACCTGAAAGGGCTGTGACTGCCCTCACACAATGCAGTCTCCAACCCCCTGGTGAGTGTCTGGGGCCTGGCCTGGGCAAGGCAGGATTTCATATTTAAGAGAGACTTTGCTTTGAAATAGGCCTACTTCAAAGGAGAAAATGTGTGTAAGAAGGGAACCCAAAACCACAGACTTTAGAACACTTCTGGAAACCAAGAGGAACCTCTGCCTGGAGAAGAGCTGAAGAGCTGAGGAAGAAGAGCTGCCCTGCCTGTGACTGTGCTTTGTGGAGCTATCCTGCAGTTGCTGCTTCTGTCAGAGTAAGAGGGCAAAGTCTGGACTTTGTGTGCCTTCCATCTTGAGAAGAACTCTTCAAGGGCTTGCCTCCTGTTGTTTGAAGTCTCAGGGACAGCAAAGACTTCTCTCTGCCAGCACCTGGAGTCTCTGGAGAGACTCCTACTCTGCCCTGGGGTGCCCATCCAGTTCCTGGGACCCTGAAAGGAGAGGCTGGCAGCCGAAGAGGAAGAAATCCACGCACAGAACGCCGTGTGGGGAAAAGATCGACGTGACTCCGATCTGCAGCTGAAAATTGACGTGCCCCGGCTTTGCGGCTGAAAATCGACGCACGTCTGCAATGCGACCGAAGGATCGATGCACAGAGCTGGAGAAACAACGCGCAGCATTGCTGATGGAGGCTGGGAGATCGCAACCCGCGCTGCGTGGTTTTCGGATCATCATGCAAACACCGCTGGGCGTGTAAAAACAATGCAAGGCCTACCCGGACCCGAGAGTGCTGACCGGATCGAAGCATCGCTCTCCTGCGGAGAGAAGAAACGACACACCCCAAACTGACGAAAGGAGAAACGATGCAAGGTCTCGCTCGTGAGTGAAATTAACACATCGCAAGCCCTTTTTGATGCACACTCGCCCGTGCGGGGTTATTTTTGACGCACCCAACATATATTTTCACGCTAACAGTGTTAGTGTGTGTTTAAAACTACATGAAGACTCTTTTTGCTTTTTAATTGATAACTTGACTTGTGTATTGTGGATTTTTGTCATTTTGGCCTTGTTTTGTTTAGATAAATATTTCCTATTTTTCTAAACCTTTGTTGTGCCATTTTGTAGTGTTTTCATTAAGTTACTGTGTGTGTTGGTAGAAATACTTTACACCTAGCACTCTGAAGTTAAGCCTACTGCTCTGCCAAGCTACAAAGGGGGTAAGCAGGGCTTAGCTGAAGGTGATTCTCTTTTACCCTGACTAGAGTTAGGGTCCTTGCTTGAACAGGGGGTAACCTGACTATGAACCAAAGACCCCATTTCTAACAATGACACATTTTCGAGTGGGCCGAGTACGATGTGATAATTGCTGCATCAGTTAAAACCATAACAGCAAGGTGTTCGGTATTCACTTGGTGCTTCAAATATGACATAATCTGAGTTTTAGGGACTAGCATGTAGATAGTGGTGCTTAGTGAACCAAAATCAGCAAGTTATGGTAAGTACCGTACATTTTAAAAACATTGAAATATTCCTGTGTAGAATCTAATTCAATGGCTGGAAGGACAGAAACTAATAGGTCACATGTGAGAAGGGGGCAGGTGGGGAGTTTATGGAATTATACAAAAAAGGACTGTACTCGAGAAAGAAAACCTCAGGGAACTAAGACAACTTTCCAACCGCAGGGGAGAGACAGCACCAAAAGAGCAGATGGCAGTGAGGATAGCAAGGTTCTAAAATGTCTCAATCAACTACTCACACACAAATATTTTACAAGCATCAAATGAGCACTCAAGAATACACACTGAACATACACTTTAAACTGTATCTTTGCCCATATTCCGCAGCATGAACATGGGCAAAACAAAGTTCCTTCTCTTCTTTGCCCAAGACACAACGGCAACCAGGTCACATTCAAAAGCACAAAAAATAATCCACATGATTTACAAAAGTATGTGAGTCTGCAGCATAGACGTAAGCCTACGATTTGCTTTATATATGATTAATTGAAAACCAGTACGGTACGTTTGGAAATCTATTAAAACAAAGCGGCATAAGAAAAGTGGTGCTGCACAAAGTGCCACTTTCCTTGCACCATTCAGCGCCCCCTACTGCCACCATGTGTGCACCATATTTAAAATACGTAGCAGCATGGCACATGGTAAGGGGCAATAGTGTAATTTTTTATGACGCCATTGATGTACTCTGCAGTAGTAGCACAAACATTTTGGCACCATTCCTGCAGAGTACATAGAGGCCCATTGTATTCAATGGCATGCCCCCTTTTAATGCCTGCTCTGAGCAGGTTTTAAAGGTGGCGAAAAAAATGGTGCAAGGAAATCTGTTAGATGGGGGAACATCCCCTTTGCATACATTTTGCCTGGGGCAGGCATGATGTTGCTCAAAGGGTTACAGAGTGACGCAATGCATGCATTGCACCACTTTGTAAATATGGTGCTGCCTTTTTGGCCTTCTAAAGTCACAGCATCAAAACATGATGCTAACGTGGCATTAGAATAGTGCTATGGGCTCTTAAATATGCCCCAAAGTTTCTAGGCAGTCTCTGTCCACTACGAGTAATCCAAAAGAGTGGATGGCTGGCAGATTGTTCACAGGGGGACACATGCATGAAATGAGAAAAATACATTTTTTCTTTTCCTTTTTATAATGGAGAAAACCATTTAGCAATGCTTCCAGGAAATACAGGGGTATTGCCCTTTGGTTTTACATCTTCAGAGGTACTCACTTATGCTTTTTTCAGGAAGAACTTTACAGGACATTACCTCCTCAACCCCATTTCTCGGCCCAATACTTACTTGCATGAGGGGGTTCCACCTCTACCCAGGCTATGCAACCCCCCTTTCAAATCCCCAGTCACACTTCACCACCTAGTGATAAAAAGGCATGGAGTCCAGGAAACATTTTCTTTGTCAGCCCCAAGTCCACATATGGTCTTTAGAGCTGTTCATACATGTAGGCCTTGGGGGGCTGGGCCGCTTGGAGGATGGATTGTTGGCTCCCCCTTCCCACTGTCTCCCTGGTAGGTTTGGCGGTGTGCTAGGCACTGTGCCTGGAGTTGGGGTTTGGATTTGTGGCAGTTTCCTGGGGTTGTGAAGGCTTGGTCTTCCTTTAGTGCTTTTGCCTCCATCATGGACCTGCCTGGTTATGCTCACCGCCTGTTTCTTAACATGACGCTCTTCATGGTTCCTGAGCAGCTGGTAGATGCGGCGCAGCTGCTTGCTCCAGTAATTATTGCACCACGTGCTTTCTGGTGATCGGCGCGTGGTGCCTAGCAGCTTTGTTCACTGCTGCTTTTCTTTCTGGCACCCACTGTGATGGGGGCGACCGTTGTGTAGGCTTCTGCTGTTGGCTCAGCACTGTGAGGTTTACCATAAAACGTACGGTGCCAGGGAGGGCCTGTTTCTTCTGCCTGTGTCTGGGGGCATTTATCTGTCCCATGCCAAGTCTCCCTATAGTGTAGCACTTCCTGCTCTCATGCTACATAGGTTAGGTTGTCCTGACCTTTGGCTCCCCCTGGTGGCGGGAGGTTCCTGGTCTCAGATTAGGCCGAGGCTCACTTCTGTACATGTTCCTTCCTCTCAGGCATTGTTCTTGCTTGCAGGAGCACTATGGTGGGGGTTTTGAGGCCTGCCTCCTCTGTTTTTCATGCCCTCCATTATCATTATCATTATTATTTTATATCGAAATCAAATACGAAGGAAAAAAGAAACAAAAATGTAGTTTGCAAAGCGCCATTTCCTTTTGTATTTATGGCCTTTCTTCATTCTATTTTTGCCGTGCGCAACTGGGTTGTGACCCTGCGCCCACTTGAGGTCCTTTGGGCCCCTAAAAGAAGGTTCTGCCTCTTTCTCTCTTCCAATTCGCCATGGAACACAGAAAGAGATTGGCTAAATGTCACCATTGCTCCAAAGTTCAGGAGGGAAGGAAAAGGAACAAATCTGAGGATGTTCTTCCGGAATCATCACATGACTTGGGACTTTCGGAGGATCAATTCCAGCTTCTTTTGGCTTCCCTCTCTGATGCATGTTTGAGGTCTAAGGATTCTGGGGATGCCCGTTACTTCCCCTCTTCTCCTACTTCTTCAGTTTCTTCTTTGGTTGTGTCTTCTTTCTCCTCTTCTTTGTCCTGGCCTTCTCCAGAGTATGATGAGGACATTAAGGCCCTCATTAAAACCCTGGCGGTCGTAGTAAAAGTGGCGGTAATACCGCCACCAGGCCGGCAGAAAAAATGGGATTTTGACCATGGTGGTTACCGCCATGCAAAACCGCCACTTTAACACACCGACCGCCAGGGTGGCAACGACCGCTGGGCTGGAGACTTCGGTCTCCAGCCCGGCGACCGTCACTAGATCACTGGAGGTATCATGACCCCGCATACCGCCATGGATTTTGTGGGGTTTTGTACCACCATGAAATCCATGGCGGTGAGCAATATCAGTGCCAGGGAATTCGTTCCCTGGCACTGATTGAGGTCTCCCCCTCCCCTGAGTCCTCACCCAACACCCACGATCCCCCTACCACCCCCCAAAGGTGGTAGGACCCCCTCCCCACCCCTGCTCCCTGCACCCCCTACACCCACAGAAACCCCCACACACACATCCCAACACCCCCTACACGCAAGCTCACACCACTCCTTTAACTCACACATGCACACATACATATACGTCACATTTCCCATACACACATTACACCCCCGCATGCATACACGCACTCACACAACCCCTCTACACACTCACACGCACACCCCCATGCACGCACACACCAGACAACACCCACCCACCCTCTCCCCTAACGGACGATCACCTTACCTGTTCCGGTGATCCTCCGGGAGGGAACGGGATCCATGGGGGCTGCTCACCCGCCAGCTCCCCATCACCAGAACACCGCCACGCCGAATACTGGGACGTAATTCGGTGGGTGGTGTTCTGATGATGTGGTGGTGACGGCGGAGCAGCCTCCACTTCACCGCCGTCCGCCAGTATGGCTGCTGGTGGCTCTCCATCCGAAAAAGGGTGGAGGGCTGCCAGCAGTCCCGGTATGGTTGGCGGAAGACCGCCACAACTGGCAGTCTTTGGCCCGGAGGAACCTCGGCGGTCTTAGAAAAAGACCGCCGAGGTTGAAATAAGGGCCTAAGTCCCCAGTGGTGGAGACTCTGCCTAGGTCCAAATTTCTTCAGAAGTCTGATCTTTTGGCTCTGCTCCGGTATCTGGGTGACAATCTGTGTATCCCTATGAAGGATGATGTCTCAAGTCCTAACTCAGGCCTTTTTCAACAATTTCATTCTTGCCCACCTGCTTATTTGGCTGTCAACAAAAAGTGTTAGATCTTCTTCTTCATGAATGGAAGCATCCTGAAAAGGTAGATCTGGCAAAAGTTTTAACTCGTCTTTATCCCCTAGCCAAAGGCAATGTTGAGGTCCCATCCACTTTGAGAGTTGATTCTCTGCTTTCTCATTTGGCTGGTCGTCCTTCTATTATGTCAGAGGAAGTTCCTATTTCTGACTTTGTTGAACGTAGGGTGGAGGCTTACTTGAAGAAGTGCTTTTATGGTCTAAACATGGCCCTTAGGGCTGCCATTTATGTGGTCTATGCCTCTCAATCTTTGGTAAGGACTTCCAATCTTTGACTTTGGCAATCCAGGAAGGAGTTGAATGTTCCTCTCTGTTTCCTAACATGGAGACTTAAGCTACGTTTTTGGGGGATGTTTCCTGTGATATCCTGAAATCCTCTGCTTCTGCTATGGCTTCTTCAGTTTCTGCCCGCCGACATGTGTATCTGCGTGATTGGAAGGTGGACTCTGCTCAGAAGGCAGGGTTGCTACATATGTCCTTCTCTGGTAGCTATCCTTTTGAGGAAGATTTGGAACCTATGCTCCATAAGGCTTTAAAAAATCAGAAACATGCCTAGATTGTTTGCTCCTACCAATGAAGTGACTTCTCTCAGAAGGTTCCTCCTAAAAAGCTCTCAAGGGGTCCCTCAGGTGCTTTCAGTCCTACTCTAGGTGGTCTTCCTCGTTTCCTGCTTACTCTTGTTCCAAGCCTCAGCCTCCACCTGCCCCTAAGGCAGGGAAGCGCTACTGGCTATTCCACCCTCCAAGTGGGAGATTGCCTTGCCTTTTAACTTTGGGCTTGGCAAAAACACGTGTCATACGCATGGGTGTTGCAGATCATCTCAGACAGATACTCCCTAGACTTCATCAGATATCCTCTCCAGTTTGGTCCAGTGGAATCTCTCTCACGCCCCTTCTGACCTCCCAGTTCTCTCTCAGGAGATTGCAGA
This sequence comes from Pleurodeles waltl, assembly GCF_031143425.1. Lineage (NCBI taxonomy): Eukaryota > Metazoa > Chordata > Amphibia > Caudata > Salamandridae > Pleurodeles > Pleurodeles waltl. The sequence continues at coordinate 256,726,633 of NC_090445.1, forward strand.
TTTAGTCAGGAAACGTGCAGTGGTGTCTGTTCCGTGCAGCAGCAGGAGATGAGTCTTTACTCTCCAGTCTTCCTTGTTCTGAAGCCTGCAGGGAAGATCAGGCTCATTTTCAGTCTCAAGCATCTGTACGTCTTCCTGAAGAAGACTTGTTTCAAGATGGACACTGTGTAATCCATTATTCCTCTGATTCACCCGGGAGAATAGCTGGCTTTCTTGGACTTGAGGGATGCATATCTGCACGTTTCCATTGCTCGGTCCCATCAATGGTTCTTTCGCTTCTGTGTAAGTAGCATTCACTGGCAGTTCAGCGTCCTTCCCTTTGGCCTTGCCATCTCTCCCAGAGTATTCACTGAGGTCATGGCCCCTCTGGTGGCTTATCTTCATGGACTTAGGGTGATGGTTCATTCCTACCTAGACAACTGGATGTTCCATTATCCAGTGTTGTCCATGCTTCAGTCACAAATTTGTTCTGTGTGCAAGACTCTGGAAGCTTTGGCCTACTTGTGATTTGGGAGAAGTCACATCTTACCCTTACAAATGATCTGCAGTTCATTGGGGCCCACTTCTGGATGCCTGTGGGGTTGGTCAGTCTACCCTTTTTCTCATGCCAATACTTACATCCCAGCCTCCTCGTTCCTTCCCGTACCACAACCTGACCCCCTTGGTTCTTAGAGCCTGGGGATATACAGGATGTTTTCTGGGCTCCATGCCTCTTTATCACTAGGAGGTGAAGTGATATTAGAGATTATGAAGGGGGAGGGAGGGTTTGCCTTTTTGATTGGTTCTGGCTATGACACGTGGGCCTTTGTGGAGGTGAAACACCTCATATAAGTATTGGGATGAGAAATAGGGTATTCAAGGTAATGAGAATTACCGTAAGTAATGAATTCATTAAGGGCCTCATTATGAGTTTGGCGGTCGAACGAGCCGACTGCCAATCTCACGGAGAAGAGACCGCTGCAGAGCTGGCAGTCTCCCGCCCGGCCCCATTATGAAGTTTCCGCTGGGCTGACCAATGAAAACCTCCATATTTGGAGGTTTCCGGCAGTCAGCCCAGTGGAAACAGTGCCTCAGCATTGGTCTCGGCTCCACACGGAGCTGAAGCCAATGTCATTGCACAGAAGGAGTCTCTGGCACCCTCAGAATGTGCAGTCTGCACAGCACAGTGCACAGCAGACAGTGCGTATTTCGAGGGTGCTGGCCAGGGGGGGCCCTGCACTGCCCATAACATGGTCGAGGTCCCGCCATGGAAAAGCTGCTGAAACTGGACTCAAGATCAGAGCTGTGGCACTGAACTCAGCATCACTGTGGCGGACCATGACTGTAATCACTGCCATGCTGCCAAGAATCATGCTCCTAGTGTGGACAGAGGTCCCCTGGTGGTCCAACCGACAGGGTTGTAATGTTGCAGTCAGACCGCCTGGAGTGTGACAGTCAAACCACCGCGAGGCTGGCGGTCTCAAGACCACCAGGCTTGTAATGATGCCCTAAACAATTTGTGAAAAGTTTAAAATTGTCTAAGAATGTATGGGGTTGAGGGAATCCCCTAACGGTTGCAGTATCACCCCCTTCCCTGAAATGCCACCTGTCCTGCCCTAGTGCAAAATTTACTAGAACAGGTAATCTATAAAACTAGCAGAGTATCAATTGATGCATGTCTGTTCTGGAGGCATACATGTAAGTTAATTCTGGTTTTGAAACCCCAGATCTTGAGAATATTTTCCTGGCTTTTGAGAGCCATGTCCTAAGTAGCTACACTAAAGAGGGAATGCAGATTAAGGAAAAATGCAGTCCAATGTAATACTTATATCCTACAATTAGACAACTAACAAATTCTACCAGTGGGGTAGAGAAGACCCAACATCAGATCTCTGGATGCATGGAGAACGAGGAATGGACAGAAGGAGCGGCCCACGAATGACAAGCCCCACAATCTAGATAATTTCTCAGTGCATCCTGACAGGACACCAATCACAAGTCAATCAGAGTTTTCTATTTCACAAGGAAATATCACTACATAAGTTGCTAGGAGGTGCCCCTTCTGCACAGTAACAAAAACAGTTCCAGAAGTGTTCTGGTCTTATTGTGACCAGTGAAATGCAATTTAGGCCCAGTGGAGGAAAAGCTTTGGACCACAAGTCTGGTCAGACTGCAACCCACTTTTGAATACCCAATGAAGCATAACTAAAGTGATGAATAAAAATGTGGACCAACTTTCCTGAATGGCTGTCAATTTCTCCTGGTTGCGAGTTCACTAAAGTCAGTCCTACTTGACCCCCTTTCTAAATGCATGACATTATCTGTGTCTAATTGTAAACAACTTATTTATAGCTTACCTTTCTATCAAACTAATAACTTAGTAAGTAATGCATCCAATGACATGTCTCTCTCGTCATCAAAGCGAAAAGTGAAAACAATGCAAAGTCTTCCACATTTCTAAATAAGATGTAAGGAATATTCCGTCTTTCACATGTTGCTGGCTTAGGGTAATTTAAGAATTAGTTGGGGGTCATACAGTCTCTTAGAACCTCTTTAACATGAACCCCACTGCATAATTGTGATTTTCTGATGTACATTCCTATACAAAAGAGTTTAGTACAGTTGGTAAATCTCTATATTCCTGCTTATTGTAGATCAATTTGAATAGATAAGTCAGAAAGTCTACATGTGCTACAAAGCCAGATGAGCAATGAGCGGAAGAGAAATAGCTCTGGGACAGCCAGTTCACAAATGTGAAACAGGCATTTGCAATACCACAGGTCTCACATTTTCTTGAGTTAGAGCTATTGGCATTGTAAATTCATAACAGGACATTTCTTGCCACATAAATTGGTCAACCCGGCCTCATGATTTGATCTCTTCCCACATAGAACTAAAGCACTTCCATTCTCCTTCTTTCTCTATCTGTAGGAAAAAATGAAAATGTTGTTCTTTAGCATCCTATTTTAAATCTACCATACTAATTCCAATTGAATACCACTTTCACTACCCCACCATCGGAGTTGCTGTCTGTCTAACAACATTTCCTAAAAAAAGACACAAGACAGCCACAGAGGAGAAATAAACTAGAAGCGTCACCCAAACATATCAAGAGTGTTCAAACAGTCATAGCTTTGAGGATTTCTCTTTTATGTAAAGCATTTATCAATGTCAAGTGTTTTAAGGGGAGAGCCACAAGAAATGACTCTGATTAGGTAACTATGAACAATGTGACCAGCACTTCAGCCCGCTGATCGACTTCACATTGTTGTGCCTGTTCGCACTGAGCGCTCCATGAATGCCATGCAGCAGGAAGGGGCGAGACAAAGGGTTGAAAACTTTTTGTACTTACACCATCCGATGCAGATGAACATCCACTTGCGCAGTTTGTCAGTGGAGTAGGTCAGGACTATTGCAGTGTGGAGGTAGCAGCCCTCTCCAAACATCCAAAAGAAATTTGTCACGTAGAAATAATTGTGTGCTGCAGTCACGAGCCTGCACCAAATCTAGGAGAGAGCGAGAGAGAAGTTAGATGCATTTTGTGTTCTTGTGGATTGTATGTAATATTTTGACTTTATGATTAGGGCTCCCGCTTTTATAGGATTTATTTTTGAGCCATTTCAACATGCAACTATCAATTATTTTATATGTGATTATCTGTGCAACTATCAATTATTTTATATGTGATTATCTGTGTTTAACCATATTCAGTGTAGTCTTTTTAGGTGTTGTGGAAAAAATGTATGTCAACTTCTAAACTTCAGCATTTATTTTATGAATAATTGAACACTCATATTTCAATGTCTTGTGTGATTCCATAAGTACCCATATATGCTACATCAATACACCCATATGGACAGTTATTGTGCTGCTAGCCATAACTGAAAGCAATGTGAATCACTCATAAAATGCATATTTTCCATTTTTACCTATATTTAAAAATAAATACAGCGAAATAGATGGTTTTATGTCTGCATTTATCTGTTCAAATCAGTGAAAACCGGAAGCCTTAATTAAGATGCATAGGCCTAATTTTAAGAAGGGCCTAGTGTCACATTACTGTCATTTTTTGTTTTTTTACGCTATGGTAATAGATTGGCAAAAATGCTGCGCCAAATTTACAAAGTAGTGCAATGCACGCATTGCGCGACTTTGTAAAGCCTTGCGCCACATTATACCTGCTCCAGGCATAATGAATGCAAGGAGGAGGCCCAGAGAAATGGCGCAGTGGAATCTATGAGATTCCATTATGCCATTTTTCTCATCATTGTTAAGCCTACTCAGTGTAGGCGTTAAATTGAGACACACCATTGTTTATAATGGGCCTCTGTGTACTTTGCAGGATTAGGACAAACATTTTTGGCACTAATCCTGCAAAGTACCACAATAGCGTCAGAAATTATGACACTATTGATCCTAACGTGCGCCGTGGTATAATTAATACAGCACACACATGGTGGTGTTAGAGGGGGGTAATGGGGCGCAAGAAAAGTGGCACATTATGTAATGAAGCACCGCTTTTCTTAAATCTAGGACAACGATTTAATTGTGTTAGATGATCCTCTAAGGTTAGGTGTTTTGCTGAGGACAGAGGGATCATATGTGTCAAAGGCAATCACAAGAGGCTGCCTGCAAGGTTGAAAAACTTAAGGAGGTTACAATGACCTTTAGAAATCTGTGGGATGGTCTGTGGGGATTGCTCAGGATGTTTATGGATTTCAGGGCATGCATGAAATGGTAGTAATCTGCGGAGACTGTGAAATATGTTCAAAATCTCTGAGCAATTATATGCGTTTTTAGTAATCTGTAGGGAAGTGTAGGAGATGTGGCAATTTATTGATCTTTTAAGGTTTAAGGATTATGTGAGATATGTATAACTTGTGAGGATTATTTTATTTGTCTTTACCCTCTCAAGATCATTTTAGCAACTATGCATTAGTGAGGACTGTCTGCAAAACTAGTGATCTCAGAAAAATCTCTGGGCAATCATTTGCATTTTTAGTAATCTGTAGAGAAATGTGGGCGATGTGACAATTTATTGAATTTTTAAGATTTAAGCATTGTATGAAATAAGTATAACTTTTGAGGGTTATTTGATTTGTGGTTACCCTCTCAAGATCATTTTAGAAAGTATGCATGTGTGAGGATTGACTGCGAAAACTAGTGATCGAGAATAATGTAAGTGAAGTTTAGATTGCGTGAGTTAGTAGTAAAAAAAGTTGATAGCATGATATTTGAACACCAGTCTAAGAAATTGGGGTCTCTAGTTGGCAGTGGTTTGCACCCTGTCCAATTAGGGACCCTCACTGTAGTCAGGGTAAGGAAGCCACACAGCTAAGATAACCTCTGCTCACTCCCTTGGTAGCTTGGCACAAGCAGTTAGGCTTATTTTATAGGCAATGTGTAAAGGATTTGTACATGCACACACACACACACACACACAGAGTAACACTGTGATAACACTACAAATGTACTCCACACCAGTTTAGGCAAATAGTCAATATTTATCTGAGTACAAGACAAAACCTACAAAAATCCAACATACTCGAATAAAGATATCACTTTTTAAAGGTTTAAATGACTCTTAATCCATAGGAAACAATAATTGCATCTTTTTAGCACAAAGCACCTGAGATGCATGAAAAACAAAGACGATGCAGGCCGCAGAGAAGGTGAGGCACCAAAAAGTAAAGCGATGCATCAGTTTCTTACTGCACTGGCTAGGTTATGCGTCAATCCTTTCTTTGCAGGAGAGGCAATGCTTCAGTTCCTTACAGGCAGGGGAGGTGAAGTGTCAACTCTTTCCTCGCAGGAAAGGCAATGCGTTGAGTTCTGGACATGCAGCCTCGGTTTCCTACCGCCATGCAGGGTTGATGAGAAATTGATTCCCCGGTGGCGATGCGTGGAAAGTTCAGACGCTGCATCAATGCCACAGCCGCAAGATAGGGGCTGCTTTTATTCTCCAGCTGGGGGTAAGGTGTAGCATCAAGTTTTCAGCTGTGGCACGTTGGTGCATGGATTTTCTCCTCCAGGTCATCAGCTCACACTTCCAAGGGCCCAGGGACTGGAGTTGCCACCATTTGGCAAGTCAAGGCTCTCAGCAGAACAGCCCAGGCACTGCCAGATTAGGTCTTTGATGTCCCTGAGATTTCTTAACAAGAGGCAAACTCAGTTCAAGCCCTTGGAGATCCTTGGGAAGCAGAATGCAGAAAGCAAAGTCCGGTCCTTTCACTTCCAGGAGAGAAGCAGCAAGCAGAAGGCCATCACAACAAAGCAACAGGCAGAGTGACAGTCCCTCCTAAAGCATCAAGCTCTTCTTCCAGGCAGAATGTGCTCAGTCCAGAACTGTTCTGACTATGTGATATCAGAGGTCCAGTACTTATACCCATTTCTGTCTTTGAAGTAGGCAAACTTCATAAAGTCTTTGTAGTGCACAAGACCCTGCCCTTTCCTGCCCTGGCCCCAGACGCACTCTAGGGGGTTGGAGACTGCATGAGGACAGGCACAGCCTTTTTCAGGTGCAAGCGTCAGCTCTTCCCACCACTCTAACTCAGGAAGACCCATCAGTCTGGTAATGGTCCATCAGGATATGTAGGCACACCTCAGCTTCCTTTGTGTGATTTTCTAGAGTTAATGCACAAACAGCCCAACTATCATCTTTACCCACACGCGTATTCAGCAGACAGGCAGAGGCACAGAATGGTTAAGCAAGAAAATGCCCACTTTCTAAAAGTGGCATTTTCAAATGTACAATTCCAAAAACAATTTCATCAAAACGTGCATTTCCAAATTGTGAGTTCAAAGGTCCAAACCTCCACACCGCTATCTGCTCCCAGAGTGAAATTACACTTAACAGATATTTCAGGGCAATCCACATGTTACTCCATGCAAGAGAAAGGCTTTTCAATAGTGAAAAACACATTTAGCAATATTTCACTGTAAGGACATGTAAAACACACCAATAGATGCCCTACTTTTTAATTACAATGCACCCTTCCCATGGGGCAGCCTTGGGACTACCTTGGGGGTGCCTTACAGGCAATTAAAGGGAAGGTTTGGGCCTGGCAAGAGGGCACACTTGCCAGGTCAAGATGGCAGTTTACACATGCGCACACAGACACTGTAATGTCAGGTCTGAGACATATTTGCAGAACTACTCATGTAGGTGGCACAATCAGTATTGCAGGCCCACTAGCAGCATTTGGTTTACAGGCCCTGGGCACACCTGGTGCACTATACTAGGGATCTACTAGTAAATCAAATAGATTTCAATTTAGAGCACAGAAACTTTACTACAGTGCAGTACATGATGACGCACTTTCAAATATTGTGGTTTTCCAACGTGTTTGATGAAAATTCTTCCTATACAACTGAAAAATACACAGGTTTGCAATTTTAATTACAATTACTGAATTTCAATAGCACTGCATTCTTCAACCTGGGAATTAGGAAACAGTGAATTAGCATTAGCAAGGTTTGAATTTCTGAATAGCAGCTCAAACACAGCTGTCAGTCAGTGGCACTTAACTCCCTGAGCCGTACGTCAAGGTGGGCCTGAGTGAGGCGATGACAAAAGCTGAATTCGATACAGATAAATAAACTGCACTTGAGTCTATCGGCCTTAAATATTTTAAGGGTTGCTTCTTTAGGAATGTTAATATGTGTTACCCTAATTATAATCAGTTGATTAGTTTTTTAATTGGAATCAAATAATATTTATTTAAATAATTGCACACACAGGTGTAAATCAGTGACATTCAAAGCGGAGATCTAAATGTGACTAATTTTTCATTACACTACATTGATCAGAATAAGTTTAAGTTCAGTGATAAGTGACGTGAATTTAGATATGAACGCAACATTGTGATAGGTCATTTTCCTGACAACAAGCCTGTGGAGCCAAAGTGTTGTCCTTTGAATGTGCTATGTAACCAAAGACACCAGATTTGCAGGCTCATGTCAATGTGCTTTTGTAAAAAAGCAGTATCGGGCTCTCCATTTTGAGAAGAATTGCATATTTTTTTTATCAAGAACGGTTTACTTGGAGGTGGCCTACACAGTGTGGTGTGGTCTGTAGAGTAGAAGGCGCTCTGTGGAGTCACATATGGTGTATGAAGTAGAATGAGTCCATACATTTGTATATGAGCTCTTCAGTGTCACAGAACATCCACCGGTAGGCCGCATATTCTGCAGGTGTAAGGGATAGTTTGGAAACATGGGTCTTTCCAAAGGAGGAGTTGATAGTGGCCATTGGGCATGTGGAGTAGTCATAATATTATGGGTTGTTGCTTGTAAGGCTTAGCAGAGTTACAAAGAGATCCAAAGAACTTTGGAGAGAACAAGTAACCACAAGAAAGAGCCCATAGGGACTCCAAGCAAATACCCTACGAGTCCTTCTGGTGGCACCCTAGAATAAAGCAATGGTGCCCAGTTAATCACCTGGGCAACTCTAAGCCTGAGAAACTGAAGTCTTGCCTGGTGCACCTTGCCTCTTTGTTTGAGTTATTTTTCTGGACTATGGTGTCCTGATGTGTGGTGAAACCTCCATCATTCAACACCAGATGTTGCATATTCCTGGTCCTCATTGGCTATTTAGGAGGGAAGCCAGTTTTGTCACTGGTTTCCCTTGGCCTGCCCCGAAGTTCACTCATTACCTTACCAAATAAACTTGCAACATATCTTTCTATAAAGAGAATTTGTGTGGTCTCAGTCATTTGTTTGTGGATGTATCCTCTGCATGATTTTGTACGGTACAATCCAGTGTGGGTGTGCCTGGCTATGGGATATCTGCGGTAAGTATTTCACATTTGCAAAAGCAGTGCAACTGACTCTGAATGATGAGAAAGTACCTATCCACAAAGCACAAATCTGTGTTGTAATTCCGTATTGCCACTGCAAATCGCAGTGCACAGATTGTAGTCCCTTGTGGGTGCTGGCGGCAAAGGATCATTCCTTCCTGTTTATAACTAACAATGCAGTAAAGTATGGAATTCTCAACAATTGCTGAGGGTCCACATTTTCTCAAGTATACCCTGCCAATTGTGCCAATAGCAGAACCTTTGAGAAACTGGCTAAAAAGTATTTTTGGTTGTTTTGCACAGAGTTCCCCAGTCTCTGACAGTGCTGACAAGCAATGCCCAAAGCATGTCATGTGTAGGTATATCTCCTGCCAGAGAGATCTTACATTTTGCCTCCACCCTTCTCCCCTCTGATCTACCCACACCCTCTTGTTACTAACTCCGCTCACATGCCCCATTAATGTCACTTTTACAGGATGTAATAGGCCAAGAAAAACAATGGAGGAAGAGGGGGAGTTTTGTTCTTCAATGATTCAATGATTCCTCGCCTCTAGAGCCGCGATTGTAGATGGCCATTGATCTAGAGTGGGAATGGGCATTGAAAATATACATGTGGATGTGTAGTTTTATTATTAAAATAGCATGCCTAAATGTGATTCTTAGCCTGTTAAACATGTGTTTCAAATAAGGAACATGTGGAACAATTAAATAAAGTGATCAGCCTGGTGGCACACAATTTGGTGAAGGTGGTAACAACAGCACTGGTAAGGAGATCTCTTGGTTCCACAACTACCAACCTAGCAATTAGACAAGGAAGGATTCGAACTTTGGAATTGAGTTTGACCTCAGGTAGCTGCCTTTTGATAGTGGGAGTCGGTATAGTGTGATCTTAGAGTAAGTCACCTCAAAATGAATAAGCCCCGTCCATTTATAGAACGTTTCAAAAAGTATTAATAATCCAAAGAGCAAGTGTCTGGTGATCCAGGACGTATCAATAGGGTAAGACTGTGATAAACGCATGGGCTCAGATGACTCGAATCATAGCAAGGGAGCCATGGAACTTAAAGCAAGTAAGATGCAATAGGTCTCGCATTTGCGATTGTTAGAGCATTCGGCATTGTAAATGCATAACTGGACTTTTCTTGCCACATAAATTGGTCAACCCTGCCTCATAATTTTGCCCTCCCTGCCACATAGTTTCTGTGACTCTGCAAATAACTGAAGCACTTCCATTTACTTTCTTCCTCCGTCTGCATTAAAAAATACAAATATTGCCATTTAACATCCTAATTTTAATCTGCCATGCTAATTAGAATAGAATACCAATTTCACTCCACTATTGCTGGCTGACTAACAGAAGTGCTGGAGGAAGGCTAGGAGTAGAAATATTAAAAATAGCCTTTAAAGTTTTGCTAAATTATTGATGCATGTTGGATGTTGTGACACGGTGAGCATGCGGAGAGTGACAACACATGCGGAGAGTGACAACACGAGCGCTTGAGTGTTTAAAGAGAGAAAATTAAAGATACCTCATACACTAAATAATCTCTGCTTATTGAAAACAGTGCTGTGACCGCGTAGGTATGAAAGAAAGAAATATCACCCTTTACAAAGGCAACAGAGTAGTTTAGTGGGTGCAGATGACACTTAGTAAAGGATTGGCCTTATGTTAGTGAAATGTTAGTGAAATTACTGAAGAATGGTAGAGGAGGAGGCTGAAGGTGACCTTTCTGTAGCAGCAAGATTTTGTCTATGCTAGGCCCACTTTTAATTAAAGCGTTAACAGTTTACACGTCTTTGTAAATATTTTGGAGATAGCCCTGCTCTGAGGAGGCAAAGGATTCCGAGTCTGTCGCTTATGAAGCAGTAATTAGTCTTATCCAGCAAAAGGTTGCAAATGTTGAAAGCATTCAAGATAGTCATCATTGTCAGCGTGTTAGCCAGAAAGCAGTTCGAACCAAAACACACATACAGGACTGGAGCACAGAGTCTGAGTCCCAGGAAAAACAAATCCTTTGTCAAAGTTTGCGTTGAGTGAGCACTTTCTGGTCACTAAACAAAACGCCATTCTTTGCTTTTCTAATCAACTTTATTGTTTTGTAATCAGAAATGCTCACACGAAGCATACTTTGAAAACGTTTTTATTTGTTTTGCTGGGATCCCGACCCTGGTGTTTTTGTCTGAATGGCTTTTATAAAATGTTTCAATGTTTATTTCAAATAAGCAAATTAAAGGGCCAACAACTGTGCATGTTTTCATCCAAAAGCTAAAAAAAAAAACAAGCAGCAAAGGTGGTGGGGGTGTCATCAGGATATTTAAGATGTAATAAAATGCTAATGGCATGGGCAGATGAAGTGATTTAGGAATATAATTAAAAATAAGTAACTCTGCAGGCAGGCAGGGGATAGACAACAAGCTTGGAGGAGATAACAACATAGCCTCTGGCTCAAAAAGCACTCAGAGCAACAGAGAAAAAAACGTCCCTGACAAAGATGCTCTAATGGGACAAGTGGAAGGGTGCAAGTACTAGGGGCATTGTTAGAAATGGGATCTTTGGTTCACAGTCAGGTTACCCCCTGTTCAAGCAAGGACCCTCACTCTAGCCAGGGTAAAAGAGAATAACCCTCAGCTAACCCCTGCTTACCCCCTTGGTAGCTTGGCAGAGCAGTAGGCTTAACTTCAGAGTGCTAGGTGTAAAGTATTTGTACCAACACACACAGTAACTTAATGAAAACACTACAAAATGACACAACACCAGTTTAGAAGAATAGGAAATATTTATCTAAACAAAACAAGACCAAAACGACAAAAATCCGACATACACAAGTCAAGTTATGAATTTTTAAAGATTGAACAAAAAAAAATAGCGCTTAGAAACACAGTGCTTCGATGAGGTTTTAACACGGTGTTGTGACAGAGTCGTTCCCAACAAGCCGACACCAGCGGCACCGGACATGGAGTCGCGTAGACCCCCAAGTACAGTACCTTTGGTGAAGAGTGAAAACAAGTTGATGCACTAAGTCAGGGATCGCAGTGTCTGTGCGAAACGTTGAATCCACGCACTTCAAGCGGCGGTCACGAAGTGGTGCATCAACTTCCACGGAGTCACGGACTTCAGCGGAGCTGCAGCGGCGTCGGGCCTGCGAAGGACGTTGCGATCACGGAGTCGGTTGCAGGCGGCGTCACCGGATTCAGCAGCAGCGTCGGTCCGAAGTCGATTTCCTTGGATTTCCACCAGCTTTCCTTTCAAGGGCCCAGGGACTGGATACGGCACCACTTGTCAGAGCAGGAGTCTCTCCAGAGACTCCTGGTGCTGGCAGAGAGAAGTCTTTGCTGACCCTGAGACTTCAAACAACAGGAGGCAAGCTCTAAATCAAGCCCTTGGAGATTTCTTCACAAGATGGAAGGCACACAAAGTCCAGTCTTTGCCCTCTTACTCTGGCAGAAGAGCAACTGCAGGATAGCTCCACAAAGCACAGTCACAGGCAGGGCAGCTCTTCTTCCTCAGCTCTTCAGCTCTTCTCCTGGCAGAGGTTCCTCTTGTTTCCAGAAGTGTTCTAAGGTCTGTGTTTTTGGGTGCCCTTCTTATACCCTTTCTCCTTTGAAGTAGGCCTACTTCAAAGTAAAGTCTCCTTTGAATGTGAAATCCTGCCTTGCCCAGGCCAGGCCCCAGACACTCACCAGGGGGTCAGAGACTGCATTGTGTGAGGACAGGCACAGCCCTTTCAGGTGTAAGTGACCACTCCTCCCCTCCATCCTAGCACAGATGGCTCATCAGGAAATGCAAGCTACACCCCAGCCCCTTTTGCGTCACTGTCTAGTGTGAGTTGCAACCAGCCCAACTGTCAAACTGACCCAGACAGGGAATCCACAAACAGGCAGAGTCACAGAAATGGTATAAGCAAGAGAATGCTCACTTTCTAAAAGTGGCATTTTCAAACGCACAATCTTAAAATCAACTTTACTAAAAGATGTATTTTTAAATTGTGAGCTCAGAGACCCCAAACTCCACATGTCCATCCGCTCCCAAAGAGAATCTACACTTTAATCAGATTTAAAGGTAGCCCCCATGTTAACCTATGACCTATGAGAGGGACAGGCCTTGCAACAGTGAAAAACTAAGTTAGCAATATTTCACTGTCAGGACATATAAACACATCACTATATGTCCTACCTTAATCATACACTGCACCCTGCCCTTGGGGCTACCTAGGGCCTACCTTATGGGTGCCTTACATGTAAGAAAAGGTTTGGTTTAGGCCTGGCAAGTGGGTACACTTGCCAAGTCGAATTTACAGTTACAACTGCACACACAGACACTGCAGTGGCAGGTCTGAGACATGATTACAGAGCTACTCATGTGGGTGGCACAACCAGTGCTGCAGGCCCACTAGTAGCATTTGATTTACAGGCCCTGGCACCTCTAGTGCACTTTACTAGGGACTTACCAGTAAATCAAATATGCCAATCATGGATAAACCAATCACATACAATTTACACAAAGAGCATATGCACTTTAGCACTGGTTAGCAGTGGTAAAGTGCTCAGAGTTCAAAAGCCAACAGCAACAGGTCAGAAAAAAATAGGAGGCAGGAGGCAAAAAGACTGGGGATGACCCTGCATAAGCAAAAAAGTTCAACAGGCGTACTCCATGGGAGAAGACAAAGGAGGAGAAGGTGGGATAAATAGGAAAGATTTACCACTTAGAAGCAAGGAGTTTTAAAGGACACTAACAAACTAATGAGAAGCAGTGGGGGAAATTAGGGTCCACAAAGGAGTACATACTAAAGTATATACAAGAGGTCTCGAATGCTTGACCTAAAAAATGGTTCCCCCAATTTGGATAGTAATAGGCAGTCATATGTTGGGCGCAGAGGCCAATCACACCCTTGAGCACCGGTAGCACTGCATTTACTGTACTAATGTAAGCTACAACACTCGTGGTGACAGGAAGGACGAGGATAAAGGTGCATGCGGTCTCCCCACAACCCCACTGCTGTGATTTCATCGGGCCTCTTGTTAACGCGCTGCCCACTAATTTTTATGTAGCTCTTCTGGAACCATGCAGCCTCATTTACTAGGACCCTGGTGACCGTATTAGAGTATTAGAATGTAAACTAGGATATTAAAGCTTCATTTGCATAATTCTCAATGGAAAATCAGTTCTCTTGGCTTGAGATACAGCGCGTGCTTGGTCAGGTTACACGAGCTCTAATAGGGATTGAAAATTAAATTGTCTCTGAATTTATGACTGAGCAAAGTGCAAAAGCAGATCAAATTAGCATGAACCTCTCTGCTCCATACCTTGAATTGCTATTTCTTCCTGGCAGAGCAAACACTGACAGGAGACATGTAAAAGATGTCAAGCCATATGAACACGGGCCAGACGCTTACATATGTTCATTGCAAAGGTTGCACGAGTGAGATTTTTAATTTAACTGTTCATTGAATGTCTATGCCTCGTCCCAGAAACCTTTCCCTTCTCAGGTTACTGCTGAAGAGGTGTCTGTGCACATGCAGTGAAGGTAATGAGTTACTTGCCATATTTTTCGGTCATGCACATTTGATTGTTTCAGAAGGGGAAATAAGTTTGCTAAATTTTACTGTATACTACAGTGGGGTGTACTCAAATTTTTATGTTCGTCATAAAATGTAAACTGTTTCTTATTGTTCTCCCTTTCAGCTGCACTACGTTAAAATATGTCCACTCCATGCCACATGCATGCATTGCACCACTTTGTAAATATGGTGTGGGGGAAATGCCAATTTAGCGCCACCTTAGCGTCAAGACAATGACGGTATGGTGGCGCTAAGGTGGCACTAGGGGCTCTTAACTCTGCCCCTAAGTCTTACAGCTTTCCATTTGCATGATAACTGCCATACAGGTTTCTAGGGGCCATATGTACGAACACATTTTCCCATAGACAAACAATGGGTAAAACCCTTTGCTACATCTGACCCCTAGGTTCCTTTCGATGGTGACAGTCTGTATGTGCTGAAAGGTTACAGGGAAGCGATCACACACTCTCCACTAACATCTGGGCTCTAATTCCTTTTCCTTCCTTTGTCGTGCTTTCTGATAAGCATTCACACGTCCTGCATCCCCTCTCGCTGATGCTAAGCTTCTGCGTCTTCTTAACCAGGTCTTTGCCTCTGACTATCTCTATGGCCTTTAGTTTTTCTTTCAACTCCGTATTATATATCTTCCTAGGTCTACATTGACAGATGAGCTGTCAGAAAGAACTTTTGCACTAAAATATGTACTATAGTGGTCTTCAGAGGACTAAATAATTCTCACCTGAAGACATCTGCCGTTTAGTTTATCACTCTGCCTCCTAGTGAGTGTTTTTTATCCTAATGCATGATGAGCCTTCTTTTCAGTATCTGGGAGGGACGATTTGGTGAACGCATAAGTCACCGTTTTCTAATGAAAGTAACACATTGTGCATATCAACTTAATAATAATTGGAAGTATTATGTTGACATGTATGTATATATGTGGAATAATACTTGCCCATCTAATTTTTTACCAGAGTTTATACATGTGATGGAGAAGAAGGAGCGCCCCTTGCACTCACAGGCAATATTTTGCTGCCTGTCACCCTCAGTGCGTGGTTAGACGTGCATGCTGCCAAAATCAGACTGGTATTGCCATGCTCGTGGTCACCCAGAGTAGTGGTTGGTGAGCTGCTTGAAGAGTGGTGCTGAGACTTCAGAATTCAGCGCTGGACTAAAGATGCCAACCTTAAGCTTTCTGTTTGAGTGCCAAATCAATACCATGAGTTTCTGGAAAGGGGCATGGTCGAGACTTATAACTATCCCTGTCCAAGATGGTGCTCTATCCTTAGAGCACTAAATGAGGCTACCAATCCACAATAAAAGATGGCAGTGCTGTCAGTTCCTATTTAAATCATATATAAGGAGGTACTTCCATATGATGGATGCATCACAACACATTCATCAAGTTATTTTTGTCATGTTCTTCATCCCCTTGCTACTATTTTTGTCCTTGATGTCATGGGGAGTTTGCTGTCTCACTAATAACTTTAATATTAATCTTTTTCAAACAAGAGCTGAAGATCTACAAGATTTCTAGGGAGGTGTTCAACCTTTTTTGTTTTACTTCTATTTGGAGCCCCTTTAAGAAGACACTTGGTACCTTTGACTTTTACTATTCGGTGATTCCTACCATGACCAATGGGTGGAGTCATGCTGGCATTGAAAAATGGGACTGAACACACCTCTAGTGCTTAATACAAATGTATCCTATTGTGTATGCTCCTGTCACTCATGCTTTCCCCAGGCGTGAGAGTTTTTTCTTGCTCCCTCCCACCCTTCTTACTTTCCTGTGGTGATGTGTGTACAGTACAGAGCATACCACTGCAAAACAGGTATTTAGCACTGAAAAATAGCGATTTCAAGCTGTGGTGATGCCTGTTTCTCGTAAAACCTCACAGTTTCACTAAGGAATGAGGAAAACACTTTGTGTATATCCATTTGCAATGTGAGTTGCTATTACCTTGCAAGATGGCAGAGGCCTTTCTCTATCAGTAATAAGGCTCTTCACTTTCCAATCTCTTTTTATGCTTAGTCCTAAGTTTTGAAGTTAAAGTTCAGAGTTAGTTCCAGTGACATTCAGGCAGGATGGTGTGATGTGAAAACATATATCCATGTCACATTTTTCCATTGAAAGCTCAGTGCTATCTATCAGGGACTGCTCTTGTGCTATGTGATTGGTGTTCACTATATACTAGATTGCCACTCGTTGCACAGTGCTTTCCATACTTTTCATTTGCATTCACTGCCACCTGCTTGCTGCACATAAAGCTCTTGAGACTTCAGTGCTGTTACACTGAAGAGTCAGGTCAATCTGTCTCCATTGGTGCTACATTTACTGCATCACAGAGCACTACAAGTTGTGTAACATAGCTGGGTATGCTAAATTAACTACTTTTTGCCCTATATGGCTTAATTCTTCATCTACTTCCCTGGTCAAATTTCAACTTCACAATGAATTTAGTTTTTGACTTGGTTTTTATTTGTACCTCATGATATGTTTTTTTTTAGTTGGCGCTACAAACAACAATGTACTCACCTGTTCTGCTGGTCATCTAAAGTCCAATTATTCAATATGTAGTCAAACTGTGATAGCAAATACAAGGTTTCTGTCTTTAATATGCTATCAACACAGGCCTGGAGAAATGTTGTTTGCAGACTTTATCACATTAGAGACAGACCTATTGGCTTTGCCAATATTTGTTCTAAACTGCTTCGGAATGGCACATTACTGTAATCAATAAGAACAAAACGGGAGGTTGGAGGAAATCCAGAGTACAGTCTGCCCTACTTAAAAGCTGTACATCAAAAAGATACTATGGGCAAGAAGTATTGCAATAGACTACAGCTGTGTATTTGTTCCCTAATGAAAATTAGAAAGAGTGAAATCATCTGTTAGCATGCCTAAAAGCCCTCACCCAACCAGAGGGTGCCATTCTTCATCACATGGCTCCAAGTCACATTGGTCAAAGCGTATGCCAATGTGAGCTACTGCCGTCATTGAAGGGAAGTCTTTAATATTCACTATTATAATTGTAATTGTATTTATATAGCACTTACTACCCATGACAAGGCGTCAAAGCAATTTTCCCCGAGTTGCACGCTACTCTGGAACCCAAAAGGATTAGTGGCGGATTAGTATAGGGATATATGAGTACAGTATTAGTTTTAGTATAGGGAGGTATGAGTTAATTAGAATGGACGACATGTGAGTCTGTTAGTTGTTTTGACTAGGATAATGGAGGGATAGAGGAGGGAAGAATCCAGAAGTGTTCATTGGGAGATCATAGTGGTAAGACGAGGTTTGGGATGAGTAAAGGAGAGGTGGATGATGGAAGACTCTGTAGAAAGGATTAGGGAGATTGTAGTAGTTAAATGGTGTTTGGGATGAGTGATAGGAGAGATAAATGAGGGAGAAGTAAGTAGGATTGTTTGGGAGATCATAGTCATTTAGTGAGGTTTGGGGTGAGCCAAGAGGAGTAGAGGAGGGAAGAGTCTGGGAACGGTTATTTTAGAGATCACAATAGTAGAATGGGGTTGGGATGCGTCAGAGAGTGGAGGTAGGGGATAGATTGATAGAGGTATAGGGTGAAGGTCAGACATAGTAAAGCTTTCGAGAGAGAAACGTTTTTCTTTAATTCTTTTTTTTTCCCTCTTCTACAGCAGGGTTAGAGTAGTAAATATATAGATACATGATTTACATAACTAAGGGAGTAAATGTGTAAGGAATATAATATATTGAGATTTAAAGTTGTATCGTATACATGCAAGCTTTCAAGAGTTACAGTATTTGAAGTTAATTTATTTGTGTAATTGTTGGACCTGGCCCTTTTTACAAGGTCATCCCCAATGTTTTTGCCTCCTTCTTCCCATTTTATCTGACCAGTTTTTGTTATCTTTAGGATTCTGGGCACTTTACCACTGCTAACCAGTGCAAGAGTGCATATGCTCTCTGTGTAAAATGTATGTGTGATTGGCTATCCATGACTGGCATATTTGATTTACTAGTCAGTCCCTAGTAGAAGTGCACTAGAGGTGCCCAGGTCCAGTAAATCAAATGATTCTAGTGGGCCTGCAGCACTGGTTGTGCCACCCACATTAGTAGCCCTGCAAACATGGCTCAAACCAGCCACTTCAGTGTCTGTAGGTACTGCTTTAAACTGTCAATTCGACTTGGTAAGTGTACCCACTTGCCAGGCCTAAACATTCGCTTTTCGTACATGCAGAGCACCCCTATGGTACGCCCTAGGTAGCCCCATGGGCAGAGTGTAGTGCATGTTAAAGGTGGGACATGTGTTACATGTCCTAACAGTGAAATACTGCTAAATTCAGTCTTCACTGATGCAAGGCCAATCTCACTCATAGGTTAACATGGGGGCTGTCTTTAAATAACTTTACGGTGTAGATTCCCTTTGAGAGCAGATAGAAATGTGGAATTTGGAGTATCTGAGCTCACAATTTAAAAATACATCTTGAGTGAAGTTGGTTTTTAGATTGTTTATTTGAAAACGACACTTTGAGAAAGTAGGCATTTACTTGCTTAAACCATTCTGTTTGTGGGTTCCCTGTCTAGGTCAGACTGACAGCCGGGCTGTTTGTGAATCTCCTTTGGACAGTGACACAAAGGGAGCTGGGATGTAGCCTCCATAACCTGATGAGCCATCTGTACTATACTGGAAGGACGAGTGGTCACTTACACCTGAATGGGCTGTGCCTGCCCTCTCACAATGCAGTCTCCAACCCCCTGGTGTGTGTCTGGCCTGGGCAAGGCAGGATCTTGCAAACAAAAGAGACTTCCCTTTGAAGTTTACCAACTTCAAAAGCAGGAAAGGCTATAAGTATCGGACCCAAAACCCCTGTAAATTAGATCACTTCCGGATTCAAGAGGAACCTCTGCCAAGGAGAAGAGATGAAGAGCTGAGGAAAAGTGCTGCCCCTGCCTGTGTTTTGTTGGGCTATCCTGCAGTTGCTGCTTCTGCCTGTGAAAGGGGACAAAGACTGGACTTTGTTATGCATTCCTGCTTGAGATGAATTTCCAAGGGCTTGGACTGAGCTTGACTCCTGTTTTGAAGCTCAGGGCCATCAAAGACTTTCTCTGCCAGCACCTGGACTCTCTGCTGAGACTCCTGCCCTGCCAAGTGGTGCCCTATCCAGTCCCTGGGCCCTTGAAAGTTTAAGTTGGCAGAACAAGAGCTCAAATCCATGCACAGACCACCGTGCGGGGAAATGTTGACACACCATCTGCAACGTGGCTGATAAACGTCACGGCACCGGCTTTGCAGCTAAAATCAACGCTCCACCTGCATAGCGGCTGGGAGATAAACACATCGTGGCTGGAGAAATGATGTGCAACACCTGCTTGCGGCTGCCTACAACAACGCAAACCCCACCCAGTGCAGTTTTCTAACACCATGCGACCGGTTTTCCACACATCGTCCCTGGACGTCAAAGTCCTCCCGACTATGAGCGGATCCGAGGTGTCCCGTCTGGAAATTGACACATCGTTCTCATGTGCGGGAGAAAAACAATGCATTGCTGACGTGACCGGAGAAGAAACAACACACAGCCTCCCTTGCGAGGAAGGAATCAACGCATCGCTGCTTTTTCCGACACACATTCACCCGTGCGGCTTATTTTTTACGCTTACCAGGTACTTTGTATAGGCTCAATGTTTCCATTGTTTTCTATGGAGTAAGACTCTTATTGTTTTGAACAATCATATCTTGACTTTTGTATGATGGATTTTTGTTGTTTTGGTCTTGTTTGATTTAGATAAATATTGCCCATTTTTGTAGTGTTTTCACTGTATTACTGTGTGTGTTGGTACAAATACTTTACACATTGCTTCTGAATTAAGTTACCTGCTCATGCCAAGCTAACAAAGGGGTGAGTGGGGGTTAACCAGGTGAGTTTCTCCTTTACTCAGACTAGAGTGAGGGTCCTAGCTTGGACAAAAGGTAACCTGACTGCCAACCTAAGACCCCATTTCTAACTGTACTTTTAGAACATTTTTTATCTTTCCTCAATATTTCAATAGTGAATTGCTTCCTGATAAATAGTTAAGATAATATTTACCTATTGTGATAGATAAAACAAAAACAGAGACTCATATGCATCTAATCAAGCGACTCATATAGAAATTCTGCAATGACCTATGAACATGCCAAATGTCGAATAATATACACATATATATATCTTTTCATAGAAACATACACATACATAATATATATCCACATACATACACATACAAATACATACATATTTACACTTAATTGAAGTGAAATATACATTTGTTAAACAGGCCTAAAGACTATGGCCCTCATTACGAGCCTGGCGGTCTGTGACCGCCAGGCTCGCGGTTGGCGGGAGCACCGCCGACAGCCTGGCGGTGCCCCTTAGGGCATTCTGACCGCGGCGCTTTGGCCGCGGTCAGTGCAGGAAAACCGGCGGTCTCCCGCCGGTTTTCCGCTGCCCGTCAGAATCCTCCAAGGCGGCGCAGCATGCTGCGCCGCCTTGGGGATTCTGACACCCCCTACCGCCATCCTGTTCCTGGCGGTTCGCCCGCCAGGAACAGGATGGCGGTAGGGGGTGTCGCGGGGCCCCTGGGGGCCCCTGCAGTGCCCATGCCAATGGCATGGGCACTGCAGGGGCCCCCGTAAGAGGGCCCCGCTTGTATTTCACTGTCTGCATAGCAGACAGTGAAATACGCGACGGGTGCAGTAGCACCCGTCGCACCTTCCCACTCCGCCGGCTCGATTCCGAGCCGGCGTCCTCGTGGGAAGGTTGTTTCCCGCTGGGCTGGCGGGCGGCCTTAAGGCGGCCGCCCGCCTGCCCAGCGGGAAACTCAGAATGCCGGCCGCGGTCTTCAGACCGCGGTGCGGTATTCCTGCGGCGCAACTTTGGCGGGCGGCCTCCGCCGCCCGTCAAAGTTGTAATGAGGGCCTATGTATATATCTTCTAAGATAAAATAGTTATTTTACCTTTTTGTACAAAGAAATCACATATCTAGATATATACACATAATCAAATTATAACATGTTTACACACACAGGGATATGCAGCCCATTGCTGTTTGAGGTTGGTGGTAGTCTTCTGAAAATAAGATAGTTATCAGTGGATCTTATATTTTGAGGTAATGAATTTCATAGTTTGGCTGCTTTTATTATTGTATTTTTCTTGTAAGGTGGTGAATTGAGGCAGGGCGACAATCTTGAACAGAGGTTTCTTTGTTGAATGTATTTGATGATTTTATTCCTGCTGAAAAGCAGTCCTGTTCCATGTATTGCTTTGTGGGTGACACAAAGCAGCTTGAAGGTTCATCTTCTGGTAATGGGTAACCAATGTAGGGCCATCAAGCCAGGACAGATGTGGGATATATTGTTACACATAGGAGTAGTCTGGCAGCCAAGTTCTGGATGTGTTGCAGTTTTTTTCATAGTAGATAGAGATGATCCATGGCAGATGCCATTGGCCTAATCCAGTTTAGATAGTTCAAGAGAGAAAGTAGCCTGCACCTTGTATGGAAATCCGAAGATGCATCTCAGAGTTTTCATGGTGATGAAGCTTGATCTTGCTAATTGTTTTACTTGAGCATTCATTGTTAACTTGGAGTCCATGGAAATTCCAAGGTTTCTTACTTCCTTAGATTGTTTAGGAGGTTACCCCAGACCATCAGGCCATGCTCCGGGTCTTCCTTTATACAATCCTCACATTCCTGTTTTGCAGCATTCAGTTTGAGGTGGCTCCATGTCATCATCTGATCAACAGCTCTGAGCCAACTGAAGATTTGTGAGTTTGCAATGTCTTTGGGGCATTCCAGTTTAAGGACTATTTGTGTGTCATCTGCATAGTTGTAGCATGTGAGTTGAAATTAATTGATCATTGTCAGTAATTACATCATATAGATGTTCAAAAGCATGGACGAGATGATTGAGTCTTGAAGGACCCATGCTTTTGTGAAGTAGGGTTTAGAGGAAAAAGGGGGAGTATGGATGACATTAGTTCTGTTTTGAAGGTAGGATGTGATCCAGTCGAGAGCACTCCCTTCTATGCCAGCTCTGCAGAATCTTTGTATTAGAGTGTAATGATCAACAGTGTCAAAGGCAGCTGAGAGGTCCAAGAGAAGTAGTGCAGCAACTCCATTGTGGTCTATTGTGTTTACAATATCGTCCCAGATGATGAAGAGTGCAGACTGAGTGCCTCTTTCTGGGCGGAATCTAGTTTGGTAGTCTGAAAGTATAGAGTTATTTTCAATGAATTGTGACATATGGGCGAAAGCTGCTCTTTCTATCAGTATGCCCAGGAAAGAACCATTTCTAATCGGTCTATAGTTGTTGGAGTCATGCTGATCCCGGTTTGTTTTCTTTAGTAACGAGCATATGTATGCCTTTTTAAGATTGTCAGGTTAAATCCTGTAGTTAAAGAATTATTGATGATTCTTCTTATTGGCGTGGCAGCAGAGGTAGATAAAATAATATTTTTTAAGATGTGTGGTGGACAAGGGTTTGCAATGCAGCTGGAAGGACTGCTTGCTTTGATTAGATCCATAAATTCACTTTGCGATATTTGTTTGAAGAAGTGCACAGGCTGGGTTGGCTTACTCTTCAAAGGGATTTCTGGAACTGGGCTGGTGCTGGTGGTTTTCCTTTGTTTTAAATAGGAGTCCAGTGTGTCTGCCTTGGTTGTGTACGGAGTTACTTCCATGCATTTAAGTTTTCAAAATTTGTTGAGAATTTTATAAAATTCTTTATTTGCAGATGTTAGAAATGGGGTCTTTGGTTGGCAGTCAGGTTACCCCCTGTCCAAGTAAGGACCCTAACTCTAGTCAGGGTAAGTTACACACAATCCAAACTATCCTGTGCCCACCCTCTGGTAGCTTGGCACTGAGCAGTCAGGCTTAACTTAGAAGGCAATGTGTAAAGTATTTGTGGAATAAATCATACAACAACACAGTATAGCACCACAAAAATACACCCCACAGTGTTTAGAAAAATATATAATATTTATCTGAATAACTACAAGTCAAAACGATTAAAATGCAAAAAGTATATGTTGAGATATCACTTTAAAAGTGATATAAAGTGTCTTACGTTTTTTAAAAGCAAACAAAGTCTCTTTCAAGCACAAAGTACCTGGTTTGCGTGAAATATCTCTGCAAAGAACTGCAGAGAAGGAGATGCCTGGAAACAAAGTGGTGTGCGTTGATTTCTCAGGTCGCACAAGGCGATGCGTCATTTAGTTTTCACACAGGGACAGTGGTGCATCAATTTCCGGCGCTTGGTTGTGAATCCTCTTTAGGCTGCTGTGTTTTCGGATGCCCCACGGACGATGCTTGGATTTCCTGCGCTGGAAGGATGAAGTCACAGGAGCTGCATCAATGCGGTGGGCGTTGCATTGAATTTTCTACCGCACAGCAGGCGCTGCGTCCATTCCCTTTTGGAAGTCAGGCTGTGTCGTTCCGGCTCGGCTGTACGTCGATCCGGTGGGCCGTGCGTTCAATTTCCGGTCTCTACGCTGGCACTGCGTTGATCTTCTCTATGCGAAGTAGGGGTGCGTCGTTCCAGTTTGACGTGCAGTGAAATTTTCACCGTGGTGCAGGCAGTGCGTTGTTTCTGGCAGGCTGTGCATCGAATTCCACCCCACAAGGAGTCCTTCTTGTAGAGATGAAGTCTTTTTGGTCCTGAGACCTCAGTGAAGAGGAGGCAAGCTGCATTCAAGCCCTTGGAGAGCACTTCTTCACCACAGCCAGAGAACAGCAAGGCAGCAGGGCAACAGCAAGGCAGCAGTCCTTCACAGAAAGCAGACAGGTGAGTCCTTTGGGCAGCCAGGCAGTTCTTCATGGTTCAGGTTTTTCTCCAGGAAGTGTCTGTGAGGTAGAGTGTCTACCCCAAGAAGAGTCTAAAGTAGGTGGTTTTGGGTCCTCTTCTTATACTTATTTTGGCCTTTGAAGTGGGGGAGACTTCAAAGAGTGGCTCAGAAGTGCACAAGGTCCCCTTTCAGTTCAATCCTCTCTGCCAGGGTCCCGGTAGGGGGTGTGGCAGTCCTTTGTGTGAGGGCAGGCTACTGTCCTTTGACATGCAAGTGTCAGGCCCTCAACCCTCCCAGCCCAGGAAGACCCATTCAAAATGCAGATGTATGCAAGTGAGGCTGAGTATCCTGTGTTTGAGGGGTGTCTAGGTGAATGCACAAGGAGCTGTCAACTAAACACAGCCAGGAGTGGATTGTAAGGCACAAAAAGATTTAAGTGCAGAGAAATGCTCACTTTCTAAAATTGGCATTTCTAAAATAGTAATATTAAATCCAACTTCACCAGCCAGCAGGATTTTGTATCACCATTCTGGCCATACTAAAAATGACCTTCCTACTCCTTTCAGATCAGCAGCTACCACTCAAACAATGTATGAGGGCAGCCCCAATGTTAGCCTATGAAGGAAGCAGGCCTCACAGCAGTGTAAAAACGAATTTAGGGGGTTTTCGCTACCAGGACATGTAAACTACACAGATACATGTCTTGCCTTTTGCCTACACAGCACCCTGCCCTTTGAGTTACCTAGGGCACACCTTAGAGGTGACTTGTATGTAGAAAAAGGGGAGTTTTAGGCTTGGCAAGTACTTTTAAATGCCAAGTCGAATTGGCAGTGAATCTGCGCACACAGGCCTTGCAATGGCAGGCCTGAGACAAGGTTAAGGGGCTACTTAAGTGGGTGGCGCAATCAGTGCCGCAGGCCCACTACTGGCATTTAATCTACAGGCCCTGGGCACATATAGTGCACTCTACCAAGGACTTATAAGTAAATTAAATAGTCCAATTGGGTATGATCCAATGTTACTATGTTTTAAGGAGAGAGCATATACACTTTAGGACTGATTAGCAGTGGGAAAGTGCACAGAGTCCTAAAGCCAGCAAAAATGAGGTCAGCATAATAGAAGGAGGAAGGCAAAAAGTCTGGGGATGACCCTGCAGAAAGGCCGTTTCCAACAGCAGATAAAGCCTTTTGAATTCATTTTGAGTAGTACCTTTTTTAGCTTTTTTTTTAGGTTTTTTGATTGCTGATTTGTATATTCTGTAACATTTGCGTAGCTGAAGTTTGTCTTGAATGTTGTTTGATTTGAGCCAGGTTTATTTGCAGCCTTCTAATGTGTTGTTTTATCTTTTTTAGTTCTGTATTTCTCCAAGGTGCTTGTTTTCTATGTCATGTTTTGTTTTTCTTAGTGGTATTAGGGTATCCAAAGCTTCCTTTAGCCACTTGTAAAGTTTTTGAACAGAATTTATTGTTTCTAGATCTGTGTTGGCTGTTTGTTGTGTTTCTAAGTGTTCAAAGTTGAGGTTGTTCCATGGTCGGTAGGTGGATATATGTAAGGTGGTCTTGAGAGTGTTGATGTGTGGTGTTTTATGTTAGAAACTTACTAAATGGCGGTCTGACCACTTGACAGCTGATGCTTTGAATGGTAACTAGTTTTGGGTTTGCAAAAATGACATCTAGGATTTGTCCAGCGATGTGTATGGGATTGTGTACAAACTGAAGTGGGTTCAATGTGACTAGGCCAGTGATGATAGCTTTTGGATGGGGCATATTGGGTTTGTCAAACCAAATGTTTAGGTCTCCAAGAATGTGTAGGTTGGAGTATAGTGTTAAAAGGTTTGTAACTGGGTCTAGAAATGTGTCTGGGAATGTAGAAATTCTAGGTGGTGGTCTGTAAAGGAGGAGGAAGTTATAGGAGGAAGCTGGTGTAGGGTTGCATCTGGTGAGGAGGGCCTCATAACCTGGTATGGAGATGTTGTCTGTTTTGCTGAGATTTATTGCTTGTTTGAATATAAGAGCTAGAGTGTTTGTGCTGTGGAGGGGTCCTATAGTATGGAATAGGGGTGGGGTGAGAAGGAAGTGACTAAAACTACCTACTAGTAAACATTTATCTTCATTCCTGTCTCCAGTGTTTAGAGTTAAAAATAGCAGGGAAATACATTGACCTTGTTGTGAAGCTGGCATTTTTCTGCCCTACAAAATGCCCCTAAAGTGGCTCGTGAACATCAGGCCATGACCTTTTCTGTGATAATATATTGTAATTTATGAATACTAACAGAAAACTGCTTCAAGAAAAAGGTGGACAATACAAGATAGAAGACCAGACCAGGAAAGGGGGACGAGGGTGAGGGAAAGGGGGTTAGATATCCACCATCCAGAGGAAACCTAAGGGGAAGCACAGAACATACAGAAAACAAAAAGAATTCAGACACAAGTATGCATCAATAATTTTAATGTAATGACTCTAACAATCTTAACCCCCTGGGTGCCTGGGGTGAGCTGGTCTCGTCCAGGCACACGGTTCCCATGTGCCCTAGACGAGACCAGCTCGTCCTGCACCAGCCCACAGGGGGAACGCTAGCGCTCCTCCCATGGGCCTCCCACCCACACCCCCCAATCGAGGATGGAAGGGGAATCCCATCCCATTCCACCCCTGGCCCCCCCACCCCCCTCGGCAATCTGATGATGTCAGCGCACTCACAGCACGCCGACGTCATCGGAAGCTGCTGAGGACGTGCTGGAAGCCATTTGCTTCCAGGGCGTCGGCAGGAGAGGACTTCAAGAGGAAAGTTTCTCTCTTTTGGGGGGTTTTTGGGGGGAAAACAGACATGTGGGGAAAGGATAAAGATTTTCCTTCCGCCTGTGCTTGTTTTCAGTAGCGATCCTGGATTTTGGGGAGCGACCCCTTTGGCAAGGGTCGCTCCCTAAAGGGGACACAGAGCTGTTGGCCATTTCTGCACCCCCGGGGGGCAGATCAGCCAATTTTATGTACGCCCATCTGCCCCAAGGGGGGCAGAATCCACTTAGGCACCAGGGATCCTGTGTGTGTGTGTGTGTTTTGTGTGGGGGGACCAGCACCATTGGCAAGGGTCGCCCCCCCCAAAGGGGCACGTTGCTGATGCCCAATTCTGCCCAGAAAGCACCAAGATGTCAGATTTTTCTTTTTTATTGGTTCCCTCTGTTTTTTGTGTGTGCTGGGGGTGCCCCCTTTGACAAGGGTCGACAAGGGTCGCCCCCCGAAGGGGGCACAGAGCTGTTGGCCATTTCTGCCCCTCCCCCCCTCCCGGGGGCATACTGGCCTTTTATTTTATTTTAGGCCCATCTGCCCCCAAGGGGGGCAGAATCCACTTAGGCACCAGGGATCTTGTGTGTGTGTGTGTGTGTTTCGTGTGGGTGGGTGGTGGCCCCTTTGGCAAGCGTCGCTCACCAAAGGGGGGCACATTACTAATGACCATTTCTGCTCCCCTTGGGGGCAGATCAGCCTATCTTTTTCAGGCCCATCTGCCCCCAAGAGGGGCAGAAGCCACTTAGGCACCAGGGACAATTTCTAAGTTCTTGGTGGAGGGTGTTTGTCAACTGGCGAAGTATTTGTATTTTTGATTATAACAGTTTATTTCTTCTTTTTGTTCTAGTTCAAAGCTTTTGCTTCCTTTGCTGTGGATCCTTGTGGTTTTGGCAGTAGTTGTCCTGCGGTTTGCATAGTTGCATGCTTTAGGTAAGTAAAAGCAATTTACTCTAAAGGAGTATTGTTGACATGCATGAATGACGTGTTTGTATATTGTGTGTGAAATTGTCCTTAGATTTGAACGCAATGATATTTGTGTTGTCATATGTCTAATTTGCTTTTTTGTTTTTAGTGGGATATCATTGGTGATTACTGTGTCTGTGCAGAATAGTTGCTGGTGAGTAACTTTTTGAGGCAAGTGAGTGGTATTGTTTTTAGTACATAACTCTTTGTGATAAAGCTACACTTTGTCTATTACTTATTTTAGTGCTGGTTGTTGTTGGCAATCCATTTGTTGTTAGTGAGGATCATGGCTAGCCGCAAAGTGACCACTCAGCAGGTTGTTGCCATGCTTTTTGAGTCGTCTTCAGACCATGATTACGAGACTGACTCTGCATCTGAGGCAGAGGAGGAAGTGAGAGATTCTGGCAGTGAGTTTTCTGTCTGAGAGTATTCTTCTGATGAGGAAACCATTCTCAGTGCAGATGAAGGGCCTGTTTTAGAGGAGGACATTGATGTGCCAAGAGTGCAGCAGCCTGGGGCTGAAGGGTTTCCCATTAGAGAACCTGACACCTGGATTGCCCAAACATGGTTACCTGCATTTACTTGTCTCCCAGGGTGTAGAGTCAATACGGAAAACTTTTTGCCTGTCAATTTCTTTCACTTGTTTATGGAAGATGTATTTTTGGGAGAGATTGTGGAGAAGACTAATTTGTATGCAGAGCAATATTTGATGGACAACGCTGCCAGACTTAGGCTTCAGTCTAGAGCTACTCAGTGGGTTTCCACATATCTGGAAGAGATGAAAAAGTTTTTAGGTTTGACTTTTTTGATGCAGTTGATAAGGAAGCCGTCACTGGCTTCTTATTGGTCTACTAGTCCCTTGATGGCAACGGCTATATGTCCTGCAATTATGACACGTAATCGCTATTTGCTTCTTCTTCATATGCTGCAATTGTAGACAATGCTTTAGCCTTGCCATGAGAGCACCCTGATTATGACCGCCTTTTTAAGATTAGGCCTGTCCTTGATCATATTGTAGATTGTTTTTCAGAGGTCTATGTTCCAGGCAAAGAGATAAGTGTGGACAAGTCTTTGGTCCTTTTCAAGGGGCGTTTAGTTTTTAAGCAGTACATTCCTAGTAAGAGGGCACCGTATGGAAATAAACTGTATATGCTGTCAGAAAGCAGTGCAGGATACATGTATAATTTCTGGGTCTACACTGTTAGGGATTCCAGTATTGACCCTCTTGGTTGTCCGGCCACGTTTGGAGTTAGCGAAGAAATTGTGTGGGACCTTGGTAGATGACTGTTTAACAAAGGTCACCATTTCTACGTAGATCATTTCTACACTGGAGTGCAGTTGTTCAAGGAGTTGTTTAAAGTGGACACTGTTGCTTGTGGCACAATCCGTTCTAATTGGAAAGGCTATCCTAGGGAGCTTGTCTGTATAAAACTTGAGAGGGGACAGTGCAGTGCCTTGCAGAATAATGAGCTGCTAGCTCTGAAATTTTCAGACAGGAGGGATGTGTACATGCTGTCTATCATCTATGATGAGAGTACTTCCCCTGTGACTGTTTGGGGTCAGGTTGCCAAAGTGCGCAAACGTTAGTGCATTTTGGACTACAATAGGCACATGGGTGGTGTTGATAGAGTAGATCAGAGGTTGGAACCTTACACTGCTCTTCGTAAGTCTTACATGTGGTATAAAAAGTTGGCCCTACATTTATTTCATTTGGCAACTTTTAATGCTTTTATTGTGTTCAAGGATTGTTCACCTAGTCAAGAATGAAATGTGTTACATTTCAGGAGTCAGTGATAGAGAGCCTTATTATGGTGGAACAGGCAAGAGTTCCTAGAGTAGCAGTGGTGGAGGATGTGGCTAGATTGAAAGATCACCACTTTCCAGATCACATTCCTCCCACTCCCAAAAAAGACTTGCCCACTAAGAAATATAGATTATGTGCAGGGAGAGATATCCGGAGGGAAAGCCGGATGTACTGCCCTGATTGCCCTTCAAAGCCTGGGCTGTGTGTGGCCGGCTGTTTCAAAAGTTACCACACAAATACATTTTTGGGGGAAATACCGTGAGCGTAAACGCATTTAGTTAGAGCTTTTGTGTTTGTAGCTTGTACTTATTTTATAATTAGTTAGTGGTTTCTTTGTTGTTTATAAACAAAGAAAAAAGTTATGGTTTTGTGAGTGGGGTGGGGCTTGGCTGGCAGTGTGCTTGGGGTGGCGCTTGGCTGGCAGTGTGCGTGGGGTGGCGCTTGGCTGGCAGTGTACGTGGGGTGGTGCTTTGCTGGCGGAGCGCTTGGGGTGGCGCTTAACTGGCAGTGTGCGTGGGGTGGCGCTAGGCTGGCGGTGTGCTTGAGGTGGGGGTCCACACACTCCCATCAGCTAGTGTGACTGCTGTATCAGGCATGTGGGCGTATGTAAGTGATGGGCCCTGGAGTGGCGCTGTCTGTCGATGCGAGTGTTGTAGTGTGCTGGGCCCGTGGCTGGCAGTGTGAATGGTCTTGTGCATGTCATGTATGAAAGGTGCGTGAATGGCTGTAAAACGGTTGGTGCCTTGACGCAGCTTTACAGCTCACGAGCTGTGAGTCATTGGTTCCGTTTTTTGCCCTTTTGGTTACTAACAGTGCATTTCACTTTTATGAAATCTCTTGTTAATAAACTTTGATCTACTGAACCATCGCTCATTCTCGTGCCAAATCCAACCAGTATGTGTGGTAAAAATTACACAACTTGCTCTGCTGTAATCAGGCGTCGCAGCACACTTGTGACACGCTAGGTGTCTCAGGTGGGACCCCGATAATGAAGCATGCCACTTACTTGGTTGGTGGGTGAGGGGTCTTTTTCATATAACCTAAGTGCGTTGTTTTTCACAATTTTAGTGTTTCGCACATCACGAACGTACGTGGACACATCAAAATGATAAATTGCAAAACTACCTGTGTTTGTGGGGGAATGGGTACCTATGTTTTTGGTCCAGGGTGCGGCCTTCATCAAGGGAAACCTACCAAACCCAGACATGTTTTAAAACTAGACACCACAAGGAGTCCAGGGAGGTGTGGCTTGCATGGATCCCCCAACATTTTCTTACCCAGACTTGTCTGCAAACCTCAAAATTTGTTTAAAAAAGCATCTTTTCCTGACTTTTCTTAGTAGGATCACCGCTCCAGCACAACAGTCTTACTCCCCAGCGTTCCCCTCAGTCTCCATTTGTGGCTCCTCTCAGATTCCAGAATTTTCTGTCACCGAAATATGAGGAAAAAGTGTTTTTTTAGCCAAATTTAGAAGTTTGCAAAGGATTCTGGGTAACAGAATCTGGTGAGAGCCCCACAAGTCACCCCATCTTGGATTCGGCTAGGTATCTAGTTTTCAAAAATGCACAGGTTTGGTAGGTTTCCGAAGGTGCCATGCTGAGCTAGACGCCTGTTAGAAATGGGGTTTTTGGTTGGCAGTCAGGTTACCCCCTGTCCAAGCAAGAACCCTCACTCTAGTCAGGGTAAGTCACACACAATCCAAATTATCCTGTGCTCACCCTCTGGTAGCTTGGCACTGAACAGTCAGGCTTAACTTAGAAGGCAATGTGTAAAGTATTTGTGCAATAAATCATACAATAACACAATACAGCACCACAAAAATACACCACACAGTGTTTAGAAAAATATATAATATTTATCTGGGTATTTGCAGGTCAAAACGATAAAAGATGTAATATGAATTTGTAGAGATATCACTGAGTGTCTTAAGTCTTTAAAAAGCAAACAAAGTCTTTTTCAAGCACAAAGTACCTGGTTTGGAGTGGAAAATCTCCGCAGAGGGTCGCAGAGGA
Source organism: Pleurodeles waltl (assembly GCF_031143425.1). Taxonomy (NCBI): domain Eukaryota; kingdom Metazoa; phylum Chordata; class Amphibia; order Caudata; family Salamandridae; genus Pleurodeles; species Pleurodeles waltl. The sequence continues at coordinate 256,758,333 of NC_090445.1, forward strand.
GGAGATGCGTGGAAAAATAGTGTGTGAGTCAGTTCCGCCCCTTCACTAACGGACTTGCGTCGTTATTTTCCACGCGGGGAGACGTGCGTCGTTCTATGGGAAGAAAACAAATGGTGTGTGCGTTGGTTTCGCCCCTTCACACACGGACTTGCGTCATTATTTTTCACTCAGGGAAGATGTGTGTTGTTTTCCGGCACGTGGGCCGTCTCCTTCTGTGGATCGCGGGATTACCAGATGTCCCAGGGTCTGTGCGTGGATTCCTCGGCTTGTTATATGGCTGTGCGTCGTTCCGGGGGGCTGTGCGTGGAATTTTCTTTCGCACGGCAGGCGTTGCGTCGATTTCCTCTCTGGAAGTCAGGCGGCGTTGTCCAGGCGAGGGCGTGAGTCGAAGTTCCGGTCGCACCGCAGGTGTTGCATCGAGCGGCGTCTTTCTGGATCGGCGTGCAGTGAATTTTTCACTGCGGAGCAAGATGTGCATCGAATTTTTCAGCGCACAAGGAATTCAGTTGAAAAAGAGAAGTCTTTTTGGTCCTAAGACTTCAGAGAACAGGAAGCAAGCTCTATCCTAGCCCTTGGAGAGCACTTTTGCAGCCAGGCAAGAGTTCAGCAAGGCAGCAAGTCAACAGCAAGGCAGCAGTCCTTTGTAGAAAGCAGTCAGGTGAGTCCTTTGAGCAGCCAGTCAGTTCTTCTTGGCAGGATACAGGTTCTGGTTCAGGTTTCTTCTCCAGCAAGTGTCTGAGGTGGTAGGGCAGAGGCCCTGTTTTATACTAAAATGTGCCTTTGAAGTGGGGGAGACTTCAAAGAGTGGCTAAGAAGTGCACCAGGTGCCTTTTCAATTCAATCCTGTCTGCCAGGGTCCCAGTAGTGGGCGTGGCAGTCCTTTGTGTGAGGGCAGGCCCTCCACCCTCCCAGCCCAGGAAGACCTATTCAAAATGCAGATGTATGCAAGTGAGGCTGAGTACCCTGTGTTTGGGGTGTGTCTGAGTGAATGCACAAGGAGCTGTCAACTAAACCTAGCCAGACGTGGATTGTAAGGCACAGAAAGATTTAAGTGCAAAGGAATGCTCACTTTCTAAAAGGGGCATTCCTAGAATAGTAATATTAAATCCAACTTCACCAGTCAGCAGGATTTTGTATTACTATTCTGGCCATACTAAATATGACCTTCCTACTCCTTTCAGATCAGCAGCTACCACTTCAACAATGTATGAGGGCAGCCCCAATGTTAGTCTATGAAGGGAGCAGGCCTCACAGTAGTGTAAAAACGAATTTAGGAGTTTTACACTACCAGGACATATAACCTACACAGGTACATGTCCTGCCTTTTACCCACACAGCACCCTGCTCTAGGGGCTACCTAGGGCACACATTAGGGGTGACTTATATGTAGAAAAAGGGGAGTTTTAGGCTTGGCAAGTACTTTTAAATGCCAAGTCGAAGTGGCAGTGAAACTGCACACACAGGCCTTGTAATGGCAGGCCTGAGACAAGGTTTAAGGGGCCACTTAAGTGGGTGGCACAACCAGTGCTGCAGGCCCCCTAGTAGCATTTAATCTACAGGCCCTAAGCACATGTAGTGCACTCTACTAGGGTCTTACAAGTAAATCAAATAGCCAATCATGGATAAACCAATCAACAGTACAATTTACACAGAGAGCATATGCACTTTAGCACTGGTTAGCAGTGGCAAAGTGCCCAGAGTCCAAAAGCCAACAACAACAGGTCAGAAAAAATAGGAGGAAGGAGGCAAAAAGTTTGGGGATGACCCTGTCAAAAAGGCCAGGTCCAACAACGCCAAAATCCACAGGTAGGCACTTTGCAAAAAACACCTCTGTTTTCTGTGGAAAAATGTGATGTGTCCACGTTGTAATTTGGGGCATTTCCTGTCGCTGGCACTAGGCCTACCCACACAAGTGAGGTATAATTTTTATCGGGAAACTTAGGTGAACGCTGGGTGGAAGGAAATTTGTGGCTCCTCCCAGATCCCAGAACTTTGTCACTGAAAATGTGAGTAAATGTGTTTTTTTAGCCAAATTTAGAGGTTTGCAAAGGATTCTGGGTAATAGAACCTGGTGAGAGCCCCACAAGTCACCCCTTCTTGAATTCCCCTAGGTCTCTAGTTTTCAAAATTGTACAGGTTTGGTAGGTTTCCCTAGGTGCCGGCTGAGATAGAGACAAAAATCCACAGGTAGGCACTTTGCAAAAAACACCTATGTTTTCTGTGGAACAATGTGATGTGTCCACGTTGTGTTTTGGGGCATTTCCTGTCGTGGGCACTAGGCCTAGCCACACAAGTGAGGTATCATTTTTATTGGGAGAATTGGGGGAACGCTGGGTGGAAGAAAATTTGTGGCTCCTCTCAGATGCCTGAGCTTGCTGTCACCGAAATGTGAGGAAAAAGTGTTTTTTAGCCAAATTTAGAGGTTTGCAAAGGATTCTGGGTAACAGAACCTGGTGAGAGCCTCACAAGTCACCCCATCTTGGATTCCCCTAGGTCTCTAGTTTTAACAAATGCACAGGTTTGGTAGGTTTCCCTAGGTGCCGGCTGAGCTAGACGCCAAAATCCACAGGTAGGCACTTCACAAAAAACAGCTCTGTTTTCTGTGGAAAAATGTGTTGTGTCCACGTTGTGTTTTTGGTGCATTTCGTGTCGCGGGCACTAGGTCTACCCACACAAGCGAGGTATCATTTTTATCGGGAGACTTTGGGGAACATAGAATAGCAAAGCAAGTGTTATTGCCCCTTGTCTTTCTCTACATTTTTCCTTCCAAATATAAGAGAAAAAATACATCTATTTGAGAAATGCCCTGTAATTCACATGCTAGTACGGGCACCCCAGCATTCAGAGATGTGCAAATAACCACTGCTCCTCAACACCTTATCTTGTGCCCATTTTGTAAATACAAAGGTTTTCTTGATACCTATTTTTCACTTTTACATTTCAGCAAATGAATTGCAGTATACCCGGTATAGAATGAAAACCCACTGCAAGGTGCAGCTCATTTATTGGCTCTGGGTACCTATGGTTCTTGATGAACCTACAAGCCCTATATATCCTCTCAACCAGAAGAGCCAAGCAGAGTTAACGGTATACTGCTTTCAAAAATCTGACATCGCAGGAAAAAGTTACAGAGTAAAACATTTTTCACCTCAATTTCAATGTCTTTTTATTTCAGTTGTTATTTTCCGTAGGAAACCCTTGTAGGATCTACACAAATTACCCATTGCTGAATTTTGTCTACTTTTCAGAAATGTTTAGGTTTCTGGGATCCAGAATTGGTTTCATACCCATTTCTGTCACTGACTGGAAGGAGGGTGAAAGCACCAAAAATTGTAAAAATGGGGTATGTCCCACTAAAATGCCAAAATTGTGTTGAAAAATTGGGTTTTCTGATTCAAGTCTGCCTTTTCCTCAAAGCTGGGAAGCTGGTGATTTTAGCACCACAAACCATTTGTTGATGCCATTTTCAGGGAAAAAACACAAGCCTTCTTCTGCAGCCCTTTTTTCCCATTTTCTCGAAAAAAACAAAATGTTCACTGTATTTTGGCTAATTTCTTGGCCTCCTTTAGGGGAACCCACAAAGTCTGGGTACCTCTAGAATCCCTAGGATATTGGAAAAAAAGGACACAAATGTGGCGTGGGTATCTTATGTGGACAAAAAGTTATGAGGGCCTAAGCGTGCCCTGCCCCGAAGAGCTAAAAAACGGCCTGGCACCTGAGGGGGAAAAGGCCTGGCAGCGAAGGGGTTAATGTTGTGGTACTGCACTTGAACCTGTCAAACCATGCATCATCCCATGCATTGCCCACTTGTTAATGTGTTTTCTTAAATTAATATACTTCTATGAAAATCTTACACCCATCTATACGTATTTATGCCCTAATACCTGGTGGGTGGAAAGAAAGCTGAATCTGCAATTGTTACAACAATCACTATCACAAGAGTGAGAACTCATATGACCAATCAACGTAGTCTCCCTTTGGATATAAATGGTGGGGGGGGATAGCCTTTTAATCTTAAAAGGACCACTACCACTGATAGCATGCTTCATCCTCAGGTCCTCACCCATTACATGTAGTGTGTTTGGGTAGGTTCTTCACTATTTTATTTTCAGAGCTCATTATTATATGTTAGCAGGATCTTACAGGCCTCCCCTATTTTATAACTTTTAATTCAAGGAACCCTTGGGAAGGTTAAAACACAGATTGATGTCCCTAGAGTATTTAATGCATTCCAACAACAAACCTCAACATATCTCAGCCATCAAGGATCGCCAACAGAGGATGCATGGCTTTCCTCAGGACCAGAATTGAAGATTGCTAAGTTATTTAGGGCCTCATTACGACCCTGGCAGCCGGCGGTACACCGGCGGTAACAGCGCCAACAGGCTGGTGGCGTACCACCAGTGGATTATGGCTATGGTGCATTAGCCACGGCCATACTGCCGGCCCCTCCAACATACCACCAGGCTTCTGCCTGGCAGTCATAATCCCTAGGGTAGGGGTGCAAGCGCCGCTGCCCTGGGGATTATGAGTCCCCAACCGCCAGCCTGTCCAGGCTGTTGGTAAGGGGGACTCGGGGTGCCCCTGGGGGCCCCTGCACTGCCCATGCCCAGGCACAGCTCCATCATGCATTTCACTGCCTGAATTTCGGGCAGTGAAATGTGCAACGGGTGCTGCTCCACCCGCTGGACATCAACATTGCCGCCGGCTCTATTATGATCCAGCTGCAATGTTGAAGTGACTTTTCCGCTGGGCCAGCGGACGGAAACTCTGCTTCCGTCCACTGTCCTAGCAGAAAAGTCATAATAGGGAGCCACATATACCACCAGCACTGGCGGTATAGTGGCACCCGTGGCTTCGGCGGTCTTCTAGTTAGACCGCCAAAGTCGTAATGAGGGCCTTAGTCTTCACTACACAACACTATTTGTGCAGCCAACTTATTTATTTATGAATTCTTACACATGCTATGTGCTATGCATATCTTACAAACCATGCTCATGGAATTTCCCTCATTTGAGTATCTGTAAAAAGAGGGACATTGATTACTGCTAAAATATTTCAAACACTCACATATTTTGTGGTCATGCGTGGAACACTTCGCACTCCTATTTTAAGTTGAGAAAAAGTGTGTGCCCATGCAGTGTCAATCAATCAATCAATCAAAGGCATTTGTATAGCGCACTGCTCACCCGGAGGGTCTCAAGGCGCTGGGGGGGGGGGGGGGGGAAACGCTACTGCTCGAACAGCCAGGTCTTGAGTTGCTTCCTGAAGGCGAGATGGTCTTGCGTTGTCCGGAGGTGGATGGGGAGGGAGTTCCATGTCTTGGCTGCCAGGTAGGAGAAGGATCTTCCTCCGGCGGTGGCTCTGCGGATGCGGGGGGCGGTGGCGAGAGCGAGGCTGGCGGAGCGGAGCTGGCGGGTGGGCTTGTGGAAGGTCAGGCGGCTGTTGAGGAACTTGGGGCCCAGGTCGTGGAGGGCCTTGTGTGCGTGGGTGAGGAGTCGGAACGTGATTCTTTTGTTGACGGGGAGCCAGTGCAGGTCTCTCAGGTGTTCGGAGATGTGGCTGTGTCGGGGGATGTCCAGGATGAGTCGTGCTGAGGCGTTCTGGATCCGTTGGAGTTTCTTCTGGAGTTTGGCGGCGGTGCCGGCGTAGAGGGCGTTCCCGTAGTCCAGCCGACTGGTGACGAGGGCCTGGGTGACCGTCTTCCTGGTCTCGGTGGGGATCCACCGGAAGATCTTTCGAAGCATGCGCAGGGTGTTGAAGCATGAAGATGAGACGGCGTTGACTTGTCTGGTCATCGAGAGGGAGGAGTCCAGGATGAAGCCTAGGTTGCGAGCGTGGTCCGTTGGCTTGGGGGTGGCTCCCAGGGCGGGGGGCCACCAGGAGTCGTCCCAGGCGGATGGTGATGATCCCAGGATGAGGACCTCCGTCTTGTCTGAGTTCAGTTTCAGGCGGCTGTTCTTCATCCATTCGGCGACGTCTTTCATCCCTTCGTGTAGGCTGGCTCTGGCGGCGTCCGGGTCGCTGGTGAGGGAGAGGATCAGCTGGGTGTCGTCGGCGTAGGTGATGATCTTGAGGTTGTGTTGACGTGCGATGGTTGCGAGGGGGCTCATATAGACGTTGAAGAGGGTGGGGCTGAGCGATGACCCTTGTGGAACTCCGCAGATGACTTCGGTGGCCGCTGACCGGAACGGGGGGAGGCGGACTCTCTGGGTTCTTCCGGCGAGGAATGAGGCGATCCACTCCAGGGCCTTCCCCTGGATGCCGGTGTTGTTCAGGCGCTGTACCAGGGTGCGGTGGCAGACAGTGTCGAACGCTGCGGAGAGGTCCAGGAGGATGAGGGCCGCAGTTTCCCCATTGTCCATTAGGGATCTGATGTCGTCTGTGGCTGCGATGAGGGCAGTCTTCATTAGCCTTTGCCATGGGTAAAGGGCAAGCACACACTGAGGTGAGAATAATAGAAAAAATACAAAAATGGTGAAAAACACAATTGTGTGTGGTAACATGCAATCATTTCATTTTCCCACTGTACTTTTTTGGTAGCTTAAGGTTCCATAGGCCTTTAAAGGTGGGCGGATCCTATAATCACTCTAGAAGAGTCAAAAACAGAAGACATACTCCTTGTTATGGAGTTGCAAGCAACCTAATCCCTTATTTTATTAGTCAATGGGGTCAAACAGTGGCCAAACAGATAGTCCTTGATTCTCCCTAGATTATCCCTTCCTTCTAAAAAGTGTAGACATATAGCCCTGCTACACTGGGTGAGAAATTGGTACTCATGGAAGTCCCTTAGGTTTGTAAAAATAGGGTACCTTCAAATTAAAAATAAATCTTACCGACCGGCGACCGCCAGTCCAGCACATTTCAAAATGAACTGGGGGTGTGGAGTAGTTCCAGTTTGCAGTCTCAAGAGCTTCCTGTAAGAGTGTCCTCTTGTGGCAAACTTGTATAAAGGCTTTCAGTGTCCAGGCCAATTAGTAAATTTTCTTGTGGATTGAAGTCCATGTCCTTCAGGTGTTTGAAAAATCTTTAGTGTCTTTGCGGTATGTTGAGGTCTGCTGTACTCATTGGCTTCAGGACTAAGTCACAGAAGCGTAGCAACGGTTCCAGAAATGGTTTTTATTATGGCCTTGATGCATGCAATTTTGTATGGTGGTCGTGACTGTAAATGATGCTTTGAAGAGTGATAGTAAATCACATCCAATTTATGGAAAAAGGAATTACTCTTCCCATACAGAAGTGGTGCATTTACAGACCAAGACTTACTGGGTATAAACTAAAACATAGGGCAGGGGCTCATGAAGGTGTAATTCTATAAACAATCTATCATCAGATACTGCACCTTCAGCTAAAACAATGTATATATGTTTATGAGCTTAGTGCCAATTTAAGTTACGTAAAGACAAGGATGGGCCTTCTCTGTTCCTGAGAAAACAAAATGAACATGATTACTTTAGTTTCCAGGGTTTGCACCCTCAGTTCCTGTTCTATCAACCCAGAGGAAGCAGATGCCATTATTTGATCAGATGTATGATGATTCTGCACCCCGTGACTCTATTCAGAACATGGAAAAGATACTCTGAGCAGGGTTGGACTTGGACAGAAAATAGGTCCAGACACCAAAATAAACTTGGTCCCCATTAGTGAATCAGGTAGCTAAATAAAAAGTGGCCTACAGTCACAAATCAAGGCAGCCTTAAAATTGTACAGGGAGTGCAGAATTATTAGGCAAATGAGTATTTTGACCACATCATCCTCTTTATGCATGTTGTCTTACTCCAAGCTGTATAGGCTCGAAAGCCTACTACCAATTAAGCATATTAGGTGATGTGCATCTCTGTAATGAGAAGGGGTGTGGTCTAATGACATCAACACCCTATATCAGGTGTGCATAATTATTAGGCAACTTCCTTTCCTTTGGCAAAATGGGTCAAAAGAAGGACTTGACAGGCTCAGAAAAGTCAAAAATAGTGAGATATCTTGCAGAGGGATGCAGCACTCTTAAAATTGCAAAGCTTCTGAAGCGTGATCATCGAACAATCAAGCGTTTCATTCAAAATAGTCAACAGGGTCGCAAGAAGCGTGTGGAAAAACCAAGGCGCAAAATAACTGCCCATGAACTGAGAAAAGTCAAGCGTGCAGCTGCCACGATGCCACTTGCCACCAGTTTGGCCATATTTCAGAGCTGCAACATCACTGGAGTGCCCAAAAGCACAAGGTGTGCAATACTCAGAGACATGGCCAAGGTAAGAAAGGCTGAAAGACGACCACCACTGAACAAGACACACAAGCTGAAACGTCAAGACTGGGCCAAGAAATATCTCAAGACTGATTTTTCTAAGGTTTTATGGACTGATGAAATGAGAGTGAGTCTTGATGGGCCAGATGGATGGGCCCGTGGCTGGATTGGTAAAGGGCAGAGAGCTCCAGTCCGACTCAGACGCCAGCAAGGTGGAGGTGGAGTACTGGTTTGGGCTGGTATCATCAAAGATGAGCTTGTGGGGCCTTTTCGGGTTGAGGATGGAGTCAAGCTCAACTCCCAGTCCTACTGCCAGTTCCTGGAAGACACCATCTTCAAGCAGTGGTACAGGAAGAAGTCTGCATCCTTCAAGAAAAACATGGTTTTCATGCAGGACAATGCTCCATCACACGCGTCCAAGTACTCCACAGCGTGGCTGGCAAGAAAGGGTATAAAAGAAGGAAATCTAATGACATGGCCTCCTTGTTCACCTGATCTGAACCCCATTGAGAACCTGTGGTCCATCATCAAATGTGATATTTACAAGGAGGGAAAACAGTACACCTCTCTGAACAGTGTCTGGGAGGCTGTGGTTGCTGCTGCACGCAATGTTGATGGTGAACAGATCAAAACACTGACAGAATCCATGGATGGCAGGCTTTTGAGTGTCCTTGCAAAGAAAGGTGGCTATATTGGTCACTGATTTGTTTTTGTTTTGTTTTTGAATGTCAGAAATGTATATTTGTGAATGTTGAGATGTTATATTGGTTTCACTGGTAATAATAAATAATTGAAATGGGTATATATTTTTTTTTGTTAAGTTGCCTAATAATTATGCACAGTAATAGTCACCTGCACACACAGATATCCCCCTAACATAGCTAAAACTAAAAACAAACTAAAAACTACTTCCAAAAATATTCAGCTTTGATATTAATGAGTTTTTTGGGTTCATTGAGAACATGGTTGTTGTTCAATAATAAAATTAATCCTCAAAAATACAACTTGCCTAATAATTCTGCACTCCCTGTATAGATAAGCTCTATAGGTGTTTAAAAGGTATGGGAAGCAACATGCATGTGAGCTTGCTGTAGGCAACATTGGTGGTAATCAACAGTAAAGCTAGCCCACTAGTCCACATAACTGGCCCACAAACAGCTAAAAAAGCAGGCCATGCACTGATCTGGAGGACCAGTCTTTTGGGCATGTCTAGATTGACTTTTAGGCCGGTACGAACCTGAGTTTGAGTACTCTTCCACTCATTGTGATAGTGCAGTGGTTCCCAACCTTTTGACTTCTGTGAACCCCCACTTTATCAGTACTGGAACCCAGGGACCCCTAATGAATCCTTATTGGGATCCGGGGACCCCCCCCAGTGAGTCATTACTGAAAGCTGGGGACCTACTCTGTTAATAATATTACATTTTCTAATCACTCACGGACCCCCTGAGGAGGCTTTCCGGACCCCGAGGGGTCCCCGGGCCACAGGTTGGGAACCACTGTGATAGTGTTTTGGAGCAGTGAAAAATATGGTTTCACTAAAGGAAATGTGGAAAACAAAAACAATGTGAAAGTGAATACAAATCCCTTTATTTCTTCAAATACAACCATTAAAAAGAATGAGTTTAGCAAGAGGATGTAAAGAGGATTATAAGAGATATAATAGGATCCAATATTACTTAAGATGTCAGTGTAAGTAGGGTATTGCACAATATTCTAGTAAAAGAAGGGGGCTTTAATTATCCACAGACGTCCATGGAATCTTATCATTATCCTTAGCGGTGTTTTTAGCATTCTGTATCACTTTCTGTGGCTATGGTGTCTTCTTTAGTTTGATTGTTAGTTTATGGGCATGAATCTGAAAGAGTCAAAACTTATTAAATCCTCCAAAGAGAAGTGCGAGTGCCATTCCACAACTAAAGACAGCAGCTGAGCACTAAGACTATTGAAGTGATTACAGCCATATTATTGGTATATTCTTGTGTTTGTCAAATTGCTTTTCTTTCCTTTCGGTTTCTTCTGCATGATGGATGCTTAACTCACCTCTAGAAAGATCTGGTCTGGCATTATTTATCCATTTTGTAGAGGACGTATTCCACTAGTATTCGCAAACTGTGATATTATATTCTGTTTGATGCGCCTGCACTACTTCACGGATCAATCTGAGGACACCAACTTCAATTTTAGCCTTTAAATTGAAATTTCTTCAGATTTACATAGCGTTTTACATTTTTCAATTTACATTTTTCTCCTTTATTTATATATCCTTTTTTAATCTGTTAATGTAATTCAGTTTTCTCAGCAGTCGCGGACTCCCTGAGGCAGGTGTCGTGGACCCTGTAGGTCCCCGGACCACAGCTTGAGAACTGCTGTTGTAGGTAATTGCAGTGTGAGGCCTGGCCTAAAAAAAAAACATGACTGGAAAGTTAAACCAAATAGAGGGCAGTTAGAGTCGTCTTTGATGCACGGGCGATCATTGACATTCTTCAGTTGCTGATCCTCTGTCAGACAATCAGTCAAATGATCGCCTGACATATTTTATTTTGAGAAATTTCCTGGCAGTTCTGGTATTTGGTAAGAGTGTTATGATGTTGCTCAGTGCATGTCCATTTGAATAATTGTTGCTAGATCAGGTGTAAAGTGATCAAAGACAGATTACTGCAGGAATATAGTGGGCTGCAAGCTTTTATAGATACGCAAAGTCTATTTTCCAAATAGGTCTAGTGAATGATAAACACATTTTGCATTTGATCTTTGCTTCCACCTGACACCAACTGAGGACATGCCAGAGGCGTGCGTTGAAGGCTACACAACCTTTCAGTGATCCTGTTGTAATTGTATTATAAGCATACTGATATCAGGAATCCCATCACCTCTATCTAGTGCGCTGTATGCAGCAGTGGAAATATTTTCTAGGGCATGGATAGTTACGTGTTGACTTTGAACACTACATTGATGGATCCAAATAGAAAAGGAAGTGTTTGTAGTAAACGAATACCGGATTTCTGTCTTTTTGTGAGGAGCCAGCTCCAAGTCCCGGCCTGGGGATTGCTTGAATAGACTCTTACCCGAATAGTAAGCAGACTCTCAGATTTGCACTGATGGGGCAGAAGTGATTTTCTCATACCATGATTGTTAGAAAGGGGATGACCCTGCATAAGCAAAAAAGTCCATTAATGATGGACAGGGATTTTCCCTCAGGTGATTTTCCCCTGGCTCCATAGGTCATTGTTTGGGTTTGTCATGACTCTAGAAGTGGCTATTGCTCAATCACCTGTGCTATTAGACGCATGGTGCCACTGAACAGACGAGGAGGGAGAGATAACATATGTGCCAATCAACACCTTATTTGATATAGTATTCAACAAATGTATTGCCTCAGCTCGAGGAGGAATGCCCAATTCCAGGCGAAGACACTTCTGGAAATTCCTGTCCGTTCTTTTAATCTTTTCAGCAGAATATTACAGTCTGAAGTGAAAAATGAATGCAAAGTAGGACGGAGCAGAACTAAATAATAGTTGCCCAGATGTGCAGGGGACTTCCTCTCTATGCATGTGGTCACTGTGCGTTTTCACTCCCGGGACTACCATGTATCGGATACCAATCCACAGTATAAAAATCTACTGATTGTAACTACAACATAAACAGACAAGATGAACAATACTACGACCTGATGGCCCTGTGTTGAATCGGATGTCAGTTCAGAAATGTACAGTAGCAAAGTCAGCTGAGGCTCCACCATTGGAAACTCTGTGGTTATCCTCAATGGGGCAAGGAAACACAAGCTTGGTGTCTGCTGTACCATTCAGCCAAGCTCTAAATGATTATGGTACTCTATTTCTGTAAGTGAAAATCCCCTTGGAGAATTGACGTTATAATCTGGATTGATGGACATAGATGGATTTCGAGCCCTTTATTTTGTCCATATTACTTCTTGAAATGTTAAATAACAAAACGTTCATCTAAATTCAGTGTGGAAGCATGTGCTCTGGCTCTTCAATGAGGTGTAGCATTTAGGAGCAATCATTCATAGTGTCCTTAATCTATGGCTGATATCAGTAATTAGTTATCACCTAGTTACTGGCATTCACATGGTCTATCTTGTTCCTATGATATCGATTGAGTAACTTACCTGCTTGCAGATTCCCTGATTCCATTACTGCTGATAGTGGTCCGATGTTGAACCTTAGTGTTTATGGAATATATGATTCACAGTTTGAGCTGCATGTTGCCCTGTGTGGATAGACCGCTGCCTTATTTGAGCCTTGTTTCCGCTAGGATCAACCTGCTGATTCTAGAGCCTTGTTTATACATCCTGGACCTTTTTTATTGAGTTCATTGCCATGATCTACTCTAGTAGACAATCTAGAGGTTTATGCACTAGTGTGAAACTTTATTTTTAAATTCATACTGTGTAATAACAAACAGACTTGATTCATTGTGATATCTACCTCTCCAACTAGATTATTTGCATTCTGCACACATTTCCCCTCCATGTTCCCAACCAGTCAACCAGTTGTGCAGTCCTTGTGTTGGACATCAATTCTATCCAGCTGAAGCACACTAGAGACTTTTACATCTGATCTTGGACAGTTAAGACTTCAGACATGCCACAATTGCGTCCAAAAGAGTAACGTGTTCAGTTGTTTCACTCAGCTCCACTTTCAATAAGCTGTTGTATCATTTCTCACTCTCATCAAAACTGTTCCAGCTAAAGTTCTGGTAAATCTGAAGTTACTATTGAGTTTAATAATGATTATTCATGTATTCTGAGTTTTGAAATTGCATAGAAGATGTAATAATGTAGGGAAAAATAATGCACGCATTTGAAGGTGCTTCCACCAGTGTGGCTACCAGCGTTCCAGAAGTGTACTTATTAATTACTTATTAATATGAAATGCTGAACTTATATTTGATAAATATGGTAATATGTCATATTAAGGTTTATGCATTATGTATTAGCGTTATTAATTATAGGCCTTAACTTAGTGAGATCTTGGCTTAGTTGTACGGCCTCATGTCAAGCTGCATTTCTTAATCGACTTATAAAATGGATGCTTAGAGAATTAAATTGTGATGTTCCACTGTGCTGACCAAATGCTTGTAGCTGACGTCTTTCTCATGAGAAATGCTTACTAGGAGATGATGTATTTGCTAGTGCAACAATGTTTAATGTAAGGTGTGTGAGTCCAACTTTCCCAGGAGTGGACAATGAACATACTAACTGGAATATAAGCTGCAACAATATTGTTACCTGATGAGCGCAATGACAAGAACGGAAGAGATGAGAGACAATCATCTACATGTGAACCATGTACTAGTAAAATTGTAGATTTGAGGGTTTAGTTTCATTGGACTGAATGCAAACATACGATTCTTGGACCAATAGGGACTTGGGAAGTCGTTTTAGGATATCTAACTTAGCCAGACTGCACTGAAAAGAAGACACCATTTGCCCATTTTCTATCTTGCCAAAAGGCCATTATTTTCTTAACCATCTTGAGAAGAGATGTGCTTAACTTCATTGCTTAGAAATACTTTGCCTTTTCTGAACTTTGATGCTGAATCCTGATGACTATCTGACCGAACTGATGTTCCGAGGACGAAGACTGTCACAGCTTGCTGATCCAAACCAAGGATAAGTATATTGACTATGATTCTGTTTGCCATGCCTATTTGCTTTTGTTTCTAGGTACCAACCGCTATTTTGATAGAGCCATAGGTAGATGTTTTCCAAATTTGTGTTGACTAAATTGTTTTTCATGAAGCCCAAACATGCTATTCCAATCTGATGTTAGTTAGGGTCCTCACTAATGAAGTTAAATACATGAAATACCATTTGATGTCTTTCCTTTGCTGAACCTAAATGTATGTAATATTGTTTGTGCAGTTATTCTTGCTAATAATTTGTACTTCAACCTTAGAATGTGTAGTGGCTCAAGCTTTGGTTAGATTGCGATTCTTTTGCTGCTTTGGTCACCCAGTGTTATTACTGTATGTTTATCATTTGAGTTTGAGAATGAGTTACGTGACATTAGCCTTGTTAATATAAGGAAATAAACATTCTAACTTTTACATAGAGGTGTGGGTATTCATGACTGAAAAGTCATGGTGTGTGACAATTACTGACTCCTATTGATTACTTGTGTTATTACTTATTAAGGTCCGACACGCTAACAGTTGCTAATCAACTCATGTGAGTAATCCATATCAGCAAAGAAGACTTGATAGGTAGGTCTGGGGGAGTCATGACTGAGCTCTTATCTTCTATGTGCTGGGCACAAGACTAGCTCACAAAGGAGATGTGCTAAAGGAAAGGGGTCACTACTGATGTTTTACCTTGATCTTTGTCCCATAGCATATCATACTGAATGCATTGAAATTATTGGTAGGCTGGTGTGAAACTTACATAATTTGCAGCAAATTACACACAATTATGTGTAGTTACATGACATGCATCTAGCACTCAAAAATATGCTGTTCATGTAAAAATTCAACTAAAAAATGTAACTGCAAATTGATTTCCAGTCATTTGTTTTGAAAAAACTGCTGCTTGACTTCCGATTTGTAGTTCTGAGCTGAAAAATGAACCAAACTCAAATAAGAAAATCTACCTGAAATTGTGTTGACCGCCAATGTTAAAGGAACTGCTGCTCACAATCAAAACACCTCAGTTCACATTCAGATTTGTAGTTTCACACTCACAAATTATCTGAACAGTCTGCTCAGGAAAAGAAATCTCCCCGAAATTCTGGGATACGGTCCAATCTCGCAGTGAATTTTATTATGCAAAATTACCAAAATTGCGCCAATTTTGGCGGCGTGTTCAAAATTCCACCTGGGCTTAATCATTATAGGATAGGTAGAGTTAACTTTTATTATCTTTTAGACTTGGCATTCTTTGCATGATATCCCCTAACTTTTTGCCTCTGTTTCCCAGGTTGTTGATGTGTGCTGGACTCTGTTTTTGATACTCTGGGCACTTTACCACTGCTATCCAGTGCTAAAGTGAAAGTGCTGCTATGTAAAATGTATGTGTAATTGGCCTGCCATGATTGGTATATTTGATTTACTAGTAAGTCCCTAGTACAGTGCACTATAGGTGCCCACGGCCTCTAAATCGAATGCTACTAGTGGGCCTGCAGCACTGCTTGTGCCACCCACATTAGTAGCCCTGTAAACATGGCTCAGACCTGCCACTGCAGTGTCTGTGTGTGCAGTTTTTAAATGACCAATTCGATTTGGCAAATATACCCATGTGTCAGGCCTCAACAATCCTTTTTCTTACATGTAAGGCACCCTGATGGTGGGCCCTAGGTAGCCCCATGGGCAGGGTGGAGTGTATGTTCAAGATAGGACATATACTACTGTGTTTTAAATGTCCTGATAGTGAAATACTGTTGAATTTGGTTTTCACTGTGCAAGGGCTAATCTCTCTCATAGGTTAACATCGGGGCTGCCTTGAAATATTACTAAAGTGTAGATTCCCTTTGGGAGCAGGTAGAAATGTGGAGTTTAGGGTCTCTGAATTCACAATTCAAAAATATATCTTTTAGTGAATTTGTTTTTTAGATTGTGTGTTTGAAAATGCCACTTTAAGTAGGCATTTTCTTGCTTAAACCATTCTGTGACTCTGCCTGTTTGTGGATTCCCTGTCTGAGTCAGAGCTGGACCTTTACACCTCTCCTCTAGACAGTGACACAAAGGGAGCTAGGGTGTAACCTGCATATCCTGATGGGCCATCTGGGCTGCAGGGAGGGGAGGAGTGGTCACTTACACCTGAAAGGGGCTGTACCTTCCATCACACAATGCAGGCTCCAACCCCCTGGTGTGTGTCTGGGGCCTGGCCTCTGCAAGACAGGATCTTGAAAACAACAGAGACTTCTCTTTGAAGGATGCCTACTTCAAAGGCAGAAAGGGGTATAAGAGGAGCACCCAAAACCCCTGAAAATTAGATTACTTCTGGAACCAAGAGGAACCTCTGCCCGGAAGAAGAGCTGGAGAAGCTGGAGGAGGAGTACTGCCCCTTTGCCTGTGACTGTGCTTTGCAGGGTTGGCCTGCAGCAGCTGCTTCTACCTGAGAGAGAACAAAGACTGACTTTTGTGTGACTTCAGACTGGTGAGGAATCTCCAAGGGCTTGAACTGAGCTTGCCTCCTGTTGTTGAAGTCTCAGGGACAACAAAGACTTCTCTTTGCCAGCACTTGTGCTTTCCGCAGAGAGTCCTGCCTGCCAAGGGTGCACTAACCTATCTCTGGGCCCATGAAAGCTTCAGCAGGTGGGAAAGGACAGAAATCCATGCAAAGACCACCATGAGGGGAAACTTTCAACGCACCACCAGCCGCAGGCCTCGCGGCTAAAATCAACGCTCCACCTGCATCGCAGCTGGGATATCGACGCAACACAGCTGGAGACAACACCCACAGATATGTTGGATTTTTGTTGTTTTGGTATTGTTTTGTTTAGATAAATATTACCTATTTTTCTATACTTGGGTTGTATCATTTTGTAGTGTTTTCACTGGATTACTGAGTTTGTTGGTACAAATACTTTACACATTGCTTCTGAGGTTAAGCCTGCCTGCTCATGCCAAGCTGCCAGGTGGGTGAGCGGGGGTTAACTGTGGGTGATTCTCTTTTACCCTGACTAGAGTGAGGGTCCTTGCTTGGATACAGGGTAACCTGACTGCCAACTAAAGACCCTATTTCTAACATTATCCTTAGGCAGCTGCAAGCAATGCACACAGTCTATCTAAACTGCTGTGCATTCTCTGTAATTAAACCAATCTAACTACTCAACTTTTCAAAGAATGCACATCTTTTGCTTTAGTGCCTTTTAAAGCTTTTCAAAGTAGGTTTTTCTTTAGCATTAGTGACTTTACAGCTTGTTATTTTTGCAGATTCAAGATTTCGAAAAATGGTTTTAAAAAAAACAATCAAATTTCCATTGCTGCTAAATGCCTTGTGATGTAATTTCCTGTGATGCCATCAATGTGTCAGGGGGAATGTACTACTACCTTCAACCTCTTGATGATTATGGTGAATTGACATCACTGACTGAAGCTTTATATCATCGTGGATTTCACAGTTCTGCTCTTTTCTGAGCAGGAAGCGATAAGGATCGCCACAAAGGGGTTGTAGATAGTGCTATAGAGAACAAACAAAGTTATCTCTCTCCACAGTGTTCAAATGCTTCACTAGTAAATTTTTGATTGTGCTTTATAACCACAAGGTGTTTGGTAAATAGAGGGTTTGAGTAAAAGATATTTGCCCACCGAGTTTCATTGAATCCTCAAGATATATGTATTTTCCTGAGTATATTCTTTATAGAAAATCGTTTCATCGTGCCTTAGTTTTCAGTCATTTGAAGGCTAGTTTGCAAACAAATTGGTATATTTACAAAATGTAAGTTTATTCCTATGATTTTCGCAAATGCACACAATTCATGGGACTCAAATCCTCAACTATGAAATGATAATTGTTGGGATAGGAATGTCCGCTGCATGGTTTACAGTTGTATTTTCCTGCCCTAATTTCCTGACTGCGAGTAGCCTGTTTTTGATACTGACCTAAACTAATCTAGTGTGGTGGCAGGGGCCAAGGCCTGTCTCTTCACATGAATTAGATCGTGGACATGTCCTGGACCTGGTGGGGCACCCCAAGTGTGCCCTCATTTGTCTGAGAGTGGACTACCATCCCTAGCATGTAGAGTGGTGGTAAGCCTATCAGTAGTGGAGTCCGGACCTTCTTATTGTTTTCACCGGAGTGAAGGCCTATAGGCCCACTCACATCAATATCTGCTTCTACTGTCGTTGTTGGGCTCTTGCTCCTAGGCAAGACTGCTGGTTTAGGGATGACAGCACTTTTGTTTGTAGGCAACTAGGCCATTCCTACAACAAGTCGCAACTCTCAGCCCAACCCTCCCAGCTCACAAGCAGTACCTCACCAAAAACCCAAACAGTAAAAGGTGACTTCTATCAGCCTTTACACATGGACTCAAGAGTGCAACATCTCAGGAGATTCATGGATAATTGGAGATTACCCTTTTCTCATATAAACAATAAGTCTCAGTAACACACAGGCAATGAAAGAGATGCAATAAGGTTTTCAATAGGTAAGACTGCAATCTACTGTAAAAACGCATGCACTGCAATCATTAGGATAATGAACAATGAACAATGCAAGAAGCAGAACTGTAAAGAGTCATTGTTAGACCTGACAGCCTTAGGGTGGTCCTTCCCCCAACTTTTTTGCCTGCCTCCCTCCACTTTGTGACACTGTTTTTGCTGGTTTTAGGACTCTGCGCACTTTACCACAGCTAACCAGTGCTAAAGTACATATGTTCTCTCTCTTAAATATGGTAACACGGATCCATCCCCAATTGGCATATTTGATTTACTTATAGGTCCCTAATAAATTGCACAATATGTGCCCAGGGCATGTCAATTAAATGATACTGGTGGGCCTGCGGCAGTGATTATGCCACCCACATAGGTAGCCCCTTAACCATGTCTCAGGCCTGTCATTGCAGGGCCCGTGTGTGCTGTTTCACTGCCACTTCGACTTGGCATTTAAAAGCACTTGCAACGCCTTAAACTCCCCTTTTTCTACATATATATGTCACCCCTAAGGTAGGCACTAGGTAACCCATAGGGCAGGGTGCTATGTAGGTAAAAAGGTGGACATGTACATATGTGTTTTCTATGTACTGGTAGTGAAAAACTCATAAATTTGTTTTCCATTACTTTGATGTCTGCTCCTATGATAGACGAGCATTAGGACTGCACTCAAACTATTTTAGTGGTAGATTCTGATCTGAAATGGGTAAACAGGTCACATTAAGTATGGCCAGGATGGTAATAGAACATCCTGGTTATTGGTGAGGTTGGATTTTATATTACTATTTTAGAAATGCCACTTTTAGACAGTGAGCAGTTCTCTGCACTTAAAAAAAATCTGTGCCTTATAGCCTGTCTCCAATCACCGTCTGGGCTGGGCTTGTTGACATCTCCGTTGTGCATTTCACCACGACAACCACAAACACAGGACACTCAGTCACACCTGCAGTCATCAGCATATTGAATGGGTCTTCCTGGGCTGGAATGGTGGAGGGCCTGACACTTATATTTTAACGGCCAGTGACCTGCCCTCACACAATGGACTACCAAACCACTTACTGGGACTCTGGTAGACAGGACTGAACTGAAAGGGGAAATTGTGCACTTCAAACCCACTTTTTGAAGTCTCCCCCACTTCAAAGGCATTTTGGGGTATATAAAATGAGTCTCTGGCCCAAACAATCCAAACACTTCTGGACCTACACCTGCACCCTGTCAAGAGGAACTGCCTGGCTGCCCAAAGGACTCTTCTAGACTACTTTGCTGAGAAGGACTGCTACCTTCCTGTTGCCCTGCTGCTCTGCTGGCTTCTGACTTTGCTGAGAAGGACTCTGCCTTCCCCAAAAGTGCTCTCCAAGGGCTTGGATTGAACTTGCCTTCTGTTTTCCTGTTTTCTGAAGTCTCTGGGCCAAAAAGACTTTGGGCCTAATTACAACCCTGGCAAAAGCAGGCTGGCGGTACGAATTGCCATATTATGACCGCAGCAGTACCGCTGGGACCGGCGGTTTACCGCCATGGATGTCCCGGCGATTTACGGTCATGGATGTCCCGGCGGTTTACCGTCATGGATGTCCCGGAGGTTTACCACCATGGATGTCCCGCCGGTTAGAATCCGCCAGGGCAGCGCTGCTTGCACCATGGAAAGGCTGGCGGTAAAGGGAGTTGCGGGGCCCCTGGGGGCCCCTGCACTGCCCATGCACTTGGCATGGGCAGTGCAGGGGTCCCCAGGCACAGACCCGGCATGATTCTCACTGCCTGGCTGGCAGACAGTGAAAAGCGCGACCAGTGCTGCTGCACCTGCCGCACTGCCACATTGCTGTTCGCTCCATTAGGAGCCACCTGCAATTTTACGCCTGACATCCCTGCTGGGCCGGTGGGCAGCCCAGCGGGGAGGTCCAAATGCGGCTGGCGGGTTTCCGGCCGCATGGACGGCCGACTGGCGGTTCAGCCTTGGCAGTCCGACGAGGCCGACCACCAAGGTTGAAATGAGGGCCTTCATTTCTTCAAAGAAATTCCTTGTGCTTCAAAAATCGATTCAACTCCTGCAGAAAATGATGCAAAGTCTAACTTGTAACGAGGAATCGCCGCGCAGCCGACCGGAATGATGCAGCCTACTTCTCAAGTGGAACTTTGACACAGCTCCTGCGTTGCAACTGAAAAATTGAACTCATCGCCTACTGGATTGATTCAGCCCCCACGTCTTCATCCAGTGCATCAAGGATTTTTCCTGCATTGTCCCTGGGCATGAAAAGATCCCCACATCGCAGTGAGGAACCAAGACTTCACGCCGAAAAACAACGCTAGCCCCTTGCGGCGTGGAAAGAAACAACCCATCATCTGTAACGCATCGGAAAATCCGACGCACACCTTATTTTTCCATGCATCTCCTCTGCGGTCTCTGTGCTTTGTTATTTTTGAGGCATACCAGGTATTGTGTGTATCAAAGAGACAACTGTTTATTTCTAAGGATTAAGACTCTTTTAAACCTTTTAAAAGTGATATTTCAACCTGTGTTTATTGGATCTTTGTTGTTTTTACCTTGTTTTATTCAAATAGATATTATCTATTTGTGATGTATTTTTGTGGTGTTTTCACTGTGTTACAAATGATTTATTGCAGAAATATTTTACAAATTGCCTCCTAAGTTAAGCCTGACTGCTCAATGCCAAGCTACGAAAGGGTGGGCACAGGATAATTTGGATTGTGTGTGACGTACCTTGACTAGGAGTGTGGTCCCTACTTGGACAAGGGTGTAAACCTCTGCCAACTAGAGTCCCCATTTCTAACAGTCCTGAATACAAAGACACCCACCATCTTGCAATAACATGAAGAGTAAAATACACCCTAATACCCTAGCATTGAGAACCTAATCTTTAAACTAAAGAGAGCTAGGTGTAAAAAATCTAATCTGCCTGTACCGTGTCCATAAGAATCATCCCCCAATCATTACTACTTTGGAATGAGGCTCTAGATCTGACGCCGTGGGGACACGAAGGCTGGGTCTGCATCAAGGCAACGTGTAGCATAGATAGCGTTGATGGCATCTGGTAGGAATCCCTCTGATAACTTTGTCTGCGTGAGATGTATTTATACAGATCTTGTAGGACCCCTGACACAGGTATGTTCCCAAACAATAGATAAGAAGGCATGCTTGGGGCAATTATATAAACAATTCCCTCCAAAAGTACATTATGTTCCTGTCCCACGTAAGTGGGAAAGGGACATGATGTGAATACCTATGTATATCACTTGTCTTTGATGCTGATAGTGACACCTTCACAGAGTGCCTCTGATAATGTGAAATCAGAACATATTTCTAACTATAAATTTAGTAGCCATCTTGAAGAAATTATTAAATAAATGTGTTAAAACAGAACAAGCTACGTAGGTTAAAAGTCACAAGGTGACGGGGGCACAGGTCTGCAAGCCAGATGGCTAAGCGAACTCCTGATTCCCAATACAACCAAATAGGATCCACTACACTACGTGCTAGCCCAAATCCTAGCACTAACATCCAGAGTGCATGTTATGCATGTGCATTTATGCAGCGTGTTTGGGACACACATTTTGCTTAGGAATGAACCAGAGTAATTAAGACTGATGGGTTCCATTTTAGAGTCCCTCAGCTATTGCTGTGGAAAAGATGGAGTCAAGAATGTTTTCTGAGATGGTGGAAAGTGTAATGCTAATATTCCGAAAGATGGAAGGAGGGGAACGAGGCACTGAAGTGGGAAAAGAAAATGCAAGACTCCTGTAGAACCTTTATTAAGTCCTTTTGCTCAGAGGAGCTACTGAATAGTCTTCCCGAGCTCTGTCATTTAGTAGATGGTGGGGGTATAGCCTGGGACTGCAATTTCTGTTTTCAGAGTGAGAAGGCTCCTTTAGGTGGAATCAACCTTTGTCCCTTTCCTAGTCACCATTTAGTGTGGCTGTTGAAAGTCAGGCACAAAAAAGATCACACCTATTTTTTGCCACTGTTGTGAGTTTCCCATACAGGAGACTACCCTGCTGTGAGGAGCGTCACTCTACCTTTGACCAAAGAAGGGAGGGGTCCACAGGGTACTCAAAAGACTGATGAACAGAGCTGGAATCTGCCTGAGAGACAGCTTCCCCACTGAGAAGGGACATCATCTGGAGTCTTACATGGAAGGAAGCCGTTGTTCCCCTGTCCTGAAGAGCACAGGAAATCAACCTGCTTGCTGCCAGAGCTTGCTGGTTACAATGAATCCATGTGATCATGTTAGTTACCCTTATTGACTGTAGAAATTATCAACACCTCCAAGTGAGTAAGGATATTTATGACTTACAAACGAGAAATTCATAATCCAAGAGATCTGCGCTTTCCTACCATCCGTAGACAAGCAAGTATTGTTTACTTGCTGGTTCTACATATGCACTGCATGCAGCTTTTTAGCTGGACCCATGACTTCCTTGGTGAAGCACAGCTCAGAGGACAGACCTTAAATGACCCGAAACTTCCGCCCCATCTCTCTTCTGCCTTTCCCAGCCAAAGTAATAGAGAAGACCGTCAACAAACAGCTGACCACCTTCCTGGAAGACAACAACCTGCTCGACCCCTCACAAACCGGATTCCGAACCAACCACAGCACTGAAACCGCCCTCATCTCAGTCACTGACGACATCAGAACCCTGATGGACAACGGTGAAACAGTCGCCCTCATTCTGCTCGACCTCTCGGCTGCCTTTGACACCGTCTGTCACCGCACCCTAATCACCCGCCTCCGCTCCACCGGGATCCAAGGCCAGGCCCTGGACTGGATCGCCTCCTTCCTCTCAAACCGTTCCCAAAGAGTTTACCTCCCTCCGTTTCGCTCAGAACCCAGCGAGATCATCTGCGGCGTACCCCAAGGCTCATCACTCAGCCCGGCACTCTTCAATGTCTACATGAGCCCCCTCGCCAACATCGTACGCAAGCACGACATCATCATCACCTCCTACGCCGATGACACCCAACTTATACTCTCCCTCACCAAGGACCCCGCCAGCGCCAAGAGCAACCTACAAGAGGGTATGAAGGACGTCGCAGATTGGATGAGGCTCAGCCGCCTAAAGCTGAACTCTGAAAAAACGGAAGTCCTCATCCTCGGCAACACCCCGTCCGCCTGGGACGACTCCTGGTGGCCCACGGCCCTCGGCACCGCACCGACCCCCACAGACCACGCCCGCAACCTCGGCTTCATCTTGGACCCTCTTCTCACCATGACCAAGCAAGTCAATGCCGTGTCCTCCGCCTGCTTCCTCACCCTCCGCATGCTCCGCAAGATCTTCCGCTGGATCCCCGCCGACACCAGAAAAACCGTGACCCACGCCCTCGTCACGAGCCGCCTGGACTACGGCAACACCCTCTACGCCGGGACCACAGCCAAACTCCAAAATCGCCTGCAACGCATTCAAAACGCCTCGGCCCGCCTCATCCTCGACATACCCCGCAGCAGCCACATCTCCGCACACCTGAGACACCTGCATTGGCTCCCTGTCAGCAAAAGGATCACCTTCCGACTTTTCACCCACGCACACAAAGCCCTCTACGACAAGGGACCGGAATACCTCAACAGACGCCTCAGCTTCTACGTCCCCACCCGCCTCCTCCGCTCCTCTGGCCTCGCACTCGCTGCTGTCCCTCGCATCCGCCGCTCCACGGCGGGTGGGAGATCTTTCTCCTTCCTGGCGGCCAAGACCTGGAACTCCCTCCCCACCAGCCTCATGACCACCCAGGACCACTCCGCTTTCTGGAGACTCCTAAAGACCTGGCTGTTCGAACAGCGATAACCCCCCCCTTTTTCCCCTAGCGCCTTGAGACCCGCACGGGTGAGTAGCGCGCTTTATAAATGTTAATGATTTGATTTGATTTGATTTGTGCGCTAAACTAATGACAATGTATTTCAAACCCTTATCAAGGGGTTAGAATTCAAATAAGTACAGCCCCCATGTCCAATGCACAGACAATCGGGTCTGAAATTCCTTTATCTGCCTTCCACTAAGCAATTTATGCCGCAGTAAAGCAAGTTTAGTGGCTGCAGGTGTGAAAATGTTGTTCAGGAGGTGTTTTCCGTATGAGCTGCTCACTCTGCCAGATCAGCCTTTGTTAGTAAAAATGGACTTGCCATCACTTGGGTCCTGCTGAGTGTGTGCATTTCTAGACCAGCACATGTAGGTACCCTTTGTTAATCAAGTTGCACGGTTTCTGTAATATGTGTATTGCTACAACATCTAGGTTACACTTCTCCTTAACGAATCAGCTACATTCTGTCTCAGTGTAAAAGAGATTGGAATGAAGTGTGTGGGATTTATCAAGAGCTGGGAAGTCAGGTCAGTCGAAAGCCTTGGAAGTAGCCTGGCAAAGTTTACATTTTATCTATTTATATGTAAATCAATTGCCAGTTAAAAGTTCAAAATTGTTGCTGTCAGAGTTCATTTGATAACATTTTCTTTGGAATTTCTGAACTGATTTGATTTTTCTTAAGTGTCATATAGTAAGCTAATTATTAACTCATAAACTTGACATTCCTACTTTGTTTTGTTAAAACATGTCGCAAATATTGCATAATTATCAATATATCCTTGCTGAATGCATGCAGTTTGTGTGCTTCCCCTTCACTTTCTGTCTTTGAGCTTCCATACAGGACCAGTCGTAGTGCATGGCATATCTAGTCAACCACCTAAGAAGGTGCCTGCAATAAGAAGGGCGCACATTGCCTCTATGAGGGGTGAGGATATGTAATATTACATAAGGAAGCAAAAGTCATCTTTACTTCACTCCTTCATGCAACAGAAGCTCGCCCACCATACACTCTCCTAGAATGCAGAAAATTTGGCATTAACTACTAAAATGTGCTGGCCTCTCCACTCAGACTGCCTACTATGGTGTAATGTCCTCTTCAGATATATCCAGTAACCTGAGGTAAACAGCTTGCTCAACATCCGCCATGTCAATACAGGGGTAGTCCCATTCCTTAAGTATTTTTACACTTTCTATTTATGTTGCCCATCTTTAGCAATGGAACATGGGGTATCCTCTCACTCTTCTCGTTTTACTGGGTGTCTATCAAGAAAGGACCGTTCCAGTGCTCACCCGGCAGACATATTGCCAGTCCCTGTCAGTCTGACTATCAGAACTGACAACTGTGGTGCAATCAATTGTGTAGCCACTCTCAAAAGAACATACCATAACTACAATTATACCCACCATACAGATTATTTTTGCCTGTCTTGAACCTTGTACCCTCCACCTCCTGTTTGACCAGTGAAGCTGGGCTAAGCC
This sequence comes from Pleurodeles waltl, assembly GCF_031143425.1. Taxonomy (NCBI): domain Eukaryota; kingdom Metazoa; phylum Chordata; class Amphibia; order Caudata; family Salamandridae; genus Pleurodeles; species Pleurodeles waltl. The sequence goes on from NC_090445.1 coordinate 256,783,970, forward strand.
AGGAAGCTGGACTAAGTTGGAAAGAGTCCTAGCCAATGGCAGGTGAAGTTTTCAAACTTTCTCACATTTCACCCAAAGCAAGTTTTCAGCACATTGCAATAGTGGTGATTTCATGTTTCAAGATGTTCTGTGGAAGGAGCCTGCTGCAGCAGATAATCAAACTGTCTGACTGCAACTACTTCCCTCCATAAGGTATGAAATGTTAAAGAGGGTATGAGATGGTGATCAAAGGCAAAAGGGGACAAGAAGCACTTACTGTAGTCCTACGAGGGGAACAGAACTCCCTTTTCAAGCTTAATGTAATTTTTTACCCCCCTTGGTGACAACTTGCCCTTTATCAAGGAGTACGCTGAGTTCCCATGTGACAAATCAACATGAAACAACAAGGTGATCGTTGTAGGAGACTTTCATTGCCACTGGGGCAACACAAAAGATTCCTCAGTCAATCAGCTTACCACCTTTCTCTCCACAAATGATCTGATACAGCACAATCTTAAAAAACACACATGCAAAAGGTGCTATACTTGAAGTTATTATGTCCAAAGATGACCTCCTCCCAGTTGAAGAACTCATTCCAGTAGATTGGCCCCAACACTTTCTTATTCCATTCTCATTGCAAATCTCTTACTCAGTGACCAGAGGCCAAATCAAAAAGAGTGACCTCCTGGCTCCACAACATCAAGAATATTGACATCAACACACTCAGCAAATGCACTTTGAAGGTGCTACCCCACATGGGACCTCCACAGATGTCAATGTCTCAACTGCTCACTCTTACGACTGGCTCTTTGTTTTGCTTGATGAGGCAGTCCAAATCCAACGCAAAATTAAAAAAAACAATACCAACTGCTCCGTGGTCTACAAGGCCCTATACGAGGAAAGAAAAACCTTGAGATATCTTTACAAGAAATGGAAACAGACACCTTCCATCTATAATCTGTCATGCCTCAGTAATGCAAGATCACTATACCAAAGGCATATATTTCATGAGAAATCAAATCACTCTAAATGCCTCTTTAACTCAGCCAGAATCGTCCTAAATAGTTTTTTGATCTGCTTAAAACATCCAACAGCCCTTCCATGCCCTCTTCTATAATATGTTATGACCCCTTCAAGAAAGCAGACGGATTTGTAACTTTTTTTTTTCTAAAGTGAATTCGTTCCTATGCCAAGATGTACATACTACCCCAACAATGGCCTGCAAAGCCAAGATCACCAGGCAAACCTTTGACATAATCAGGAAGGAAGTCTTGCTTAAAAACATCATGAAAGTCAAACCCTCAGATCACTTTGTGGCCGCTATTCCGTGTAACATTTCCAAAGACATTTACACGCACATGTTCCCTTATTGCAAAAAACTGGTGAACCTCTCTCTGAGGCAGGTATCATTGCCAGACTCCCTCGAAACTGGCCAAGTCAGCCCACTTCTTAAAAAACATCTGCAGATGTAAATTACATTGGCAACTTTTGCCCTATCTCCATCCTGCTTTTTCTTGAAAAAATCTTCGAAAGATGTGTAGTGGAGGAACTCACCCAACACATAAAAAAAACAGCCATCTGGACGCATTGCAATCCTGCTTCAACCAAGGGTGTAGCATCAAACCAGCACTGCTCCAGGTAATCGATGATGCTCTTTGAGTCGTAAACTTTGGCAGGTCTTGCCTTCTGATCCCTTTTGTTCTATCAGCAGCTTTGATACAGTAAATCACCATATGCTGCTTGACATGATAAAAAAAATCATGTAAGCATTGACAACGTGGTCCTTTAATGGCTTAAATCCTTCATTATGGGTAGGTCAAAGAGGATCAAAGTTGATAACTCTATTTCTACACCGAATGTCATTGATCAAGGAGTCCTACAAGGTCCTATCCTTAGCTCTTACCCTGATTAACCTCTATATTGCGCCTCCAGGAGTCCTAAGAAAGGCTGAGATCCTCTGTCATTAATATTCAGACAACACCCAACTCTACTTAAAGGTCTCATCTACTAACGACATCCGTCATCTTGTTACCACTTTAAACTTCCTTCAAGACTGGATGACCTCTCACAACCCAAAACTGAACCCTTCAAAAACCAAATTTCTCTTAATTTTATCTTTAAATTCCCCACTGCCTATTCAATCCTGGATGGGTACATTCAATATCCTTAACAGCAAACCCATCATCATTGACAATGCCAGATAGTTAAGAGTCACTCTGGATTAAAAGCTCAGCCTTCAAACACAAATTAGCACCATGGCCAAGAATGTGTGATATCAACTACGTCTTCTTTGAAGGATCCTCTCCTACATCCCTGGGCAAGATCTGAAGTTTCTTGTTCAATCACTGGTTCATCCCAGAATTGACTAATGCAACTCTCTTCTTGCAGGACTCACCAAAATCTACCTGAACCCTCTGACATCTGTTCTACATGCAGTGACTCATTTTGATCACAGGGCGAAAAGAAGCAAGTAAATCTCCAATGCATGTTTCTTTCTTCGCTGGCTTTTCCATGGAAGCCAGTGAGATATATAAAACTGCCTGTACCACACAGAAGGTCTTACATACTTCCACTCCTCGCTTCCTAGTGAACAAACTGACGATATTGGGAGAAACCAGACCATTAAGAAATGATGAAGCTATGTTACTAGAGTCTCCGAACTTTCAAAAGGGAAGACAGATGGCACTGTCTTTATCGGGTATCCCTACCCCCAGAACTACAAACCAGCATCTCACTACTGATCATCAAAATGGAGCTGAAAGCCCTTCTCCTACACAGACATTTTGGCCAGTTACCACCTTATCCTATCTCACAATGATACATGATAACGCACTCTCTTTGAGACTGAGAACTGCTGCACTATCCCCGTCCCACTCAACCTTACTTTGCTGCTGCTATCTAAACCATTTATATCCTCCCTCAACAGTAAGTCCAAAACTTTGTAACAATTAATGTTACCATCCACACATCCCCACCCCTGATGCTGCATCCCTATGTTCCCACCCCTACCATTGAGTTGTAGCTAGGTTTTTGCTACGTAAATTTCATCCATATACACAAACTCCTTTGCATAGAAACACCTTGGCCCATGCACTTTAAATCGCACTTCAGCCACGACCCAAGAGCCGAGGAATGAGAGAGATCAGCTGTAAAGCAGGCAAAGCCCTGCTGGCCCATTACCGACATTAACAGTGTCAGTCATGCTCCGCCATGCCGCCTTGATTGGCCCCCAGAGGCGTCAGTCTGCAGCAGAGGCGGGTGGCTCTGGCTCGACACGCACCCGCCGCAGCCCACCCAGAACACTCGGCAAAGGAAATGTCGCTCATTCTCCTCCATAAAGTCACATTTTCTTTATTAGTTAAGCTTCCAGGTCTCTTCGGAGGATTCTGCTGTGACCTTTTAGTTAATAAAAAAGAAAAAAGAGACGCGATGGAAAAGTCCCACTGATTTACAATTCTGATTTACATTCCTTCAGAGTGGGCAGGATTTAGCTCCGCTGCAAGGTTCTCCCTGTGATATGCAAACATCAGCTGGACTGATAACCCAAGCCCTCCATTAACCTCAAGCAGTCCCACCCCAAATTAAAAATTCGGGATAAGGTCTCTTATCATTAAACTGCTGTAGATGTTAACTGTCTCCTAGCTCTCCTTCCTGCATGTGTTACAAATAAAGTTACCAGATCACCCTATTCCATCAGAGGCATAATTTTCCATTCCAGATCAATCATTAAACAACAACCTGCATTCTGGGAGTTGTAGTCCTGATTCACATCATTTGATCACCTTGACCTAAAGTTCTAAACTACAACTATTTGTAGAACGAAAAACTGGACGGGAATAACGCCAGTATGATGGGTGAGTCTTTTAGAACTACATGGAGAGGGCTTTTCCAAACTTATATGTTGACAATAAAAAGAGATGCGCCCTTTGATGTGTCCATTTGCAGTAAAAGGCATGCCGTACATTGTGCTTTCTTCAAATATCATGGATTAAGGGTGGTTGAGGATTTTCTAATTTTTAGGCCTGTTACTTGGAATATTGAGGCACATGTTTAATTAAACTGATGCTGGCCGTATTGACTATTCTTACTTTTTAAACGTGTACTTCAGGTCACTTCTATCTTTCTTTTTACTACGTTTTGTTAACCCCCTTAAGATATAGCAAACTTGTCAGATTTAAAGTTATTTTAGAACTTGGTGATATTTTGTGATATACCTGCAGGGAGCATACGTTTTTGAAATGACAGAGTTATGTTTCCATACAGAATTCAGTATTGTTTTCAGTTTTGTTTACTTAAATTTAAAGGACGCTTAGAGACCCGTTACTTACCATTGGTTGGCTTCCTTGTCGTCTCATTTCCTTACGTTTTGATTTCGACCATTTAAATATCAATATGGCCTTGAAAACGTCTTCATAGACAAACATTTGTTGGCTGTCTTTGGATTTAGATATGGAATTTGTGAACTACTGAAATGTTTCTTTTCCGAAAATTGGACTCACGCTTGCAATTCAAGGACTTTGTGAGCAACGGGGAAATGTTGTTTGTTCAATTTTTTTTTTAGATTTTTGTCTCACATAATTAGTCACTAGTGTGGTAGCATAGTAGCTGCACCCGTGAAGCACCTTGTACTTGTTATATAACATACGTACCCTATTTACTGGCAGGGAGTGCGGTATTCTCTCTACCACTGCTACCATCTATTTATCATTTTCCTCGCCCATTTTTGCTTGCTCCCACCTGTCTCCCTTTGTTGTTGTTTCCCCCAGTGCTTAATTTGTAAATAAACAGGTGCCGGTGCCCAAGGCCCTTCTCTTAAACATGAGGCTGCTGCATTTAAATGTGCGAGCACAGAATACTGAGGCAGCGTAATCCTGAAGCCATCTCGGCCTCTTCAATCCATGTAAAGCCACCCCTGCCCCTTCAGCTCACTCTTGCAGCTTTCTGCTTTGCCTCCTTTGTGACGCTTTTTCGTTTTTCTCTTCCTCCCTCTTTCCCATGTGTGTCTTTTGTTCTCAGTAAACTCTTGAGGCAGAAGAATACAGAAGAATTAGCGCTGGCCCTCAAAAATAAGTGCCGGTGCTCAGCACCGGAAACAATAAGCACAAATTAAGCACTGGTTTCCCCCCTCCTGTTGTTGTTGCATGCCCTCCTGTTTTTGCTGTTCGCATCCCCTCCCCTTCCTGTTGTTGCTTGCCTTCCTACCCTCCATTCATCTTTGTTTGCCAACCCGCCCAGCGTTGTAGCTTGCCTCCCCTCCCTCCTACTGTCTTTGTTGCCTGGGTCAGAAAAAAAGTGCTATGACGTGGCCAGCACTAGCTGCGTCAGAGCGCTTGCATGACTCTGCATCACCCCTCCCATTGTTGCTTGTCTGCCTCCCTCGCATCAGAAGAAAAGGCTATGACATGGCCATCGCTGGTCTCATCATTTCCCGTGTTCTTCTAACTTTTTTGGGTCGAGCCTGCGTTGCATGCACTCGCGCATGCGTATCGCAGGAAGACTCTTTTGTATTTAGAAAAGGGCTCGGAGCCCTGTCAACTTCACTCAGTGCTTTTTATTGGTTCGTGGGCTTCCCTAATAAAATCTGCTTGCTTTCATTAGTCGAAGGCACGCATAGGTCATGCCTTTTCCGGTGACAAGCCCTCCTCGAGCGCAGCGACCAAGTACAGAAAACATGCGAGGCTCGCTGTTTTCCATCAGGCTCGTGGACTTTTTTTTTCTCTAATTTAGAGCGCGATCTCGCTTGGCAGAAGTCGAGCACTTTACATACTTGATTTCACTTTTTCGGGTTACCTACATAAATGCACTTTTGCACCATAGGTGAAAAGTCGGGTTAAGAGTTTACAACGCGATCAGCTCTAACATGAACAAACGCGAGACCCGTCGCATTGTAAATGCTTGTTAGTTATGTTGCACTGCTGCCGCGATGCTGTACGACATGGCTAAAATACATTGACAAAGCCAATGGCTCTCGCATGTTCGAGGCGTATCAGCTTTGCCTATACTTTTTATTTGATCGCCGCGGTTTCGGGTTCCTCTGTGGAATAAAATAAAGCATTGATAATGATGGGGATCAACTCAAAGTTCAAAGGCACTTAAACATGCCATGCGGTTTGGTTTGCCTGCCTACAGATTGTGTGCCAATGTCGGGATGCTTATCCACAAGGTATTAATATATGGACTCTGGAGAAAGGGGTTATCTTTAAATTCAAAGAATAAATGTATGCAACACATCAAAAAAGATTTACTAACTGATGGGGAAATGGTATTTATTTTTTATTTACAACTTTATGATTGACTACTCAACGTATATTGAATATGGTAAAACGTCTCACCCCTCCCTTATTTTTTTCTCTCATGCTAGTATGAATCGTCATAGGCGCATATTATTATTGCTTATTATGTTTCCTTTGAATGTTCTTTTACTTTTTACATTATACGTCTGTATGTTTAGTCATTACTGCAGAACAAAAAAATAGCATTACCATCTTCACAAGAGTTGATCCCTCCCCTGGGACTAGTCATGAGCCATAATAGAAAGAAGTGCTAGAAAAACTGGCTGATGTCCAAGATCCTTCCTGTGTTTTATCCCGTCCATTCCAGAAAAATAACTTGCTAGTGCGCATTCACCAGCGAAAGGCGCAGCCTAGAGACAGAACTAGCAGTGCGAATAAAAACACCATGAACCACACCTGCCAATGTACCTTGGGAGCCAAAATTTCACCAAAATGATGTCACATCCTTCAACTCTTTATGAAATGACAGGAAGTGACACCACCCAACCTTCCCCTTCCATGTTGGTGCATTGCACCGTTTGTTAACCGGACGAACTTTCTAATAGAGTATTGGAATGATGTACCGCGGCAGACAACTGGCCACAGTTTGACTAATACTGACTGTAAAGTGCCGGTCATACCTCCCAAATTAGGCCACTTGAGATATATGAAGATGATGAAACATTTGCTAGGTTATAAAAGCAATCCTCACAGACAACCTTCAGATGCCACACCCTTGGTAGCCTTTGCTTCAAGCAGGATGACCCATAGCTGCTTAGACTTGTAAGGGGGTAGTTTTTTAACACCAGCCGCACCATAAAATTACTCATTTTGTGGTACCAAGGCTTCCTAGGCTGCTGGTACACAAATGTGGAACAGATGGTTGAATCTGTGATATACTCTTGTAATTGAGAGGGACAGCGATGGGGATCTGGACTAGATGAGAAATTTCTCCAGATTATTTTTTTGCAAACAATATTATGAAATGGTGCAAGCTGGTATTTACCTAGAGTTCCTTGGTGATCTGGGCCTTAAGACACCCTTTGTGATCACATTCCACACATATCCAAATCTTACACTACATACTGTTCAGATTTACATTTTCTCTAAGCTTCTCACTGCTCCCAAAGAATTCAAAGAGCAGGCTGGGCTATCTCAACACTGGATATCTCCTTTGGAAATCCACTCACCCAGTCACTGACTGAGTTAGCCAGCCATCTCTCCTATGTCTCTTCCTTCAACTTTGTCCCTCCTAGCTCTAATATAGAGAGGCAGCAAAAGATGGCAGTTAACTGAATAATTCCCTGTCTTCACCAAATCCAGGGGTGGAACATATTAGTCACCCATGCAGGTGGCACACAGGTGTTTTATAGTCCTTCATCACATACAATAACACCTCCACCTCTCACGAATTGGTTTGAGCACCCATGGGCATTGTCAGCTCTTCACTGCAGAGCTACAAGTACCAGGACTTCTCAGCAGGGATGCCACACCATTAAAAAGCACAAGGACCTCTCAGCAGGCCTGGCATCAGTTTAACTGGACACTACAACATTTTTCGCAGTAAGACTGCTGTACATTTCACAAGGCAGTGAAAATGCTTTTCAGACCTATCTACAAGAAGTGAACAGTGCCAAAGGAACCCTGCTGCTAGACGTGTCCCACTATCCATCATTTACTATCTGCTCAGATTTATCTGGGCCCAACAGTAGAGAACACTCTCTGCTGAAATGCATCAGGGCTCAGCAGCAGATAGCCTCCCTCTGATCTGATCCATCTGGACCCAGCAGCAAAGAGGCCACTCTGCTCAGATCCATCTTGCCCAGCAGCAGAGAGCCCTTTTGCTGAGATGCATTTGGACCCAGCAGCAGATACTCCCTCTGCTCAGATTCATCTGGGCTCAGCAGCAGAGAGCCCTGACAGTTCAGATCCATCTGGGCTCAGCAGCAGAGAGATTCCTCTGCTTAGGTCAATCTGGGCCCAGCAGCAGAGAGCCCACAAGTGCCTGCCTGATGGGGCTACTGGTAGCACATCATCACTGCGTTGGTGCATCATGAACATGAACATGTTTAGCAGAAACGCATTGTTCATGCTGATTGTGCCCTGAATGCACGGGACCCAGCTTCTACGTGCAGCAATCATTAAAACAAAGATAAATCTAACAATGTGCAAGATCCATTGAATTCATCTGAGCTGATAAAAGCACCTGTAGCCCATCAGCCCTCATTTTTGGGGACCAGCACTTAGTTTTTCTTGTCAGACTTTGGTATACAGCAAGAGAGAAAAACTGAAAATGGGGAAAGAAGGAGGAAGAGAAAGGCACACAAACAGTGACAAACGGAGAAAGCAGGAGTGAAAAAGAAGCAGAGAGTTCTGTGGTGATGGATTAAAGAGGCATGAGGAGGAATCAAGACTATGCAGCCTAGGTATTTGGCACTTTGACCTTTCATAACACCTGCCATCAGCTTCTGAGCAAAACTTTGGTCCTTGTCACTTACTCTATTACATAACAAGCACTGGCACGATTATATCAATAACATGGGGTGGAGGACACACAATAAAATTTAATAATCAACAGAAAAATAATTCACTGAAATTCACTTTAAAGAAAGGTGAAGAACACATGTTCTAAGTTGCACAGATAACTTACACTTTGAGGGGTGGTTGCGGGGAAGTAGGAACTCGTCATGTTAACCTTAAAGAGGGGCAGCTGATGTCATCTTTTAATCATCCCTACCGTTTAAACTGATGCTGTTTTAAGTTAAGCTTACAGCTGGTGATGTTTCTGATATGCTTTAGTTCTGGAACAATTCTGCCTTTACGTCAACAATGCTACAGACTGAAAATTCTAAAACATGTATATAATCCCTCTTGCCAATTCCTCAAGTCCTAATTTGCAACACCTTCTGCAATTCCATCTGGCAGACAGAAAACCCCTACTGGGTGCATAGTTTGGAAGATGTGCAGTATAAATCCTACCCTGAGAGGGAGCTGTAAAAGCCGGCAGAAGACAGAGGGGGTCATTCTGACCTCGGCGGTAAAAGGCTCTTACCGCCGGTCAGAAGACCGCCATTCTACCGCCGCGGCCGCGGTAAACCGCCACGGTCATTGTGACCCACAACTGCCAAGCCGCCAAAAACCCGACATCCACGGAAGGCCGCCTCATCAGCGGGCAGCGATAAACTGGAGATGACCAAACCTCCACCGCCACGCCAACACAAACACGCCCATGCCATTACGACCCACGAATCCACGCAGCGGTCATTCAACCGCGGTATTCCATTGGCGGTACACACCGCCGCGGTCAAAATACACACCCAGCTCCAAAACACAGCCACATTGGACAATTTGAAATACACACACCTGATACACATACAAAGACCACTCCCACACATCCAAGCAACTATAAAACACACACCCACATCACCCACAAACCCCCACTAGTAGGAAATCGGAGAGAAGGCGATAGAGAGAGAGAGAGAGAGAGCACAGCAATCGAAAACACCAACACACACAGGAACCCAACATCATCAACCACACCACATCTACGCACACATCACCACACACCACCACTCACATCACCACAAACACCACTCCACACCTCATCCACACCACCCCATGGCACCCCAAAGACACCCCAGGTTTTCGGACCAAGAACTCAGGGTCATGGTGGAGGAAATAATAAGGGTAGAGCCCCAGCTCTTCGGCACACAGGTGCAACACACCACAATAGCCAGGAAGGCGGAGCTATGGCAAAGGATCGTCGACAGGGTCAACGCTGTGGGACAGCATCCCAGAAACCGGGAAGACATCCGAAAGTGCTGGAACGACCTACGGGGGAAGGTACGGTCGATGGTCTCAAGACACAACATCGCTGTGCAGAAGACTGGCGGCGGACCACCACCCACTCCTCCCGAATTCACAGCATGGGAGCAAGAGGTCTTGAACATCCTGCATCCTGCGGGCCTCGCTGGAGTAGGCTGAGGAATGGACTCTGGTAAGTCTAGTCTCAACTACTCCCCCCCCCAACCACCAGCATGCCAACCCACACCCCCACCCTCACCCCCAACCCCCCAGCACACATCCTCCCTGCCAATGTCTCACCAGCACAACCCACCCAACCCAAAACCAAACCCTGAATGCCAACACAAACCATGGACACCCATCACCTATGCATGACCACTGCACATACCCATCCCTCCCACAAACCACCCTCACAACTCCTGCCACAAGGGAATGCCAGCACTGGGGGACAAGGGCACCCACAAATCGCACGCCATGGAACACACAGATGCAATAACCATACTCTTTCACCCCTGCAGGGCCCGAACGCCAACTCACCGGCCAGGAGGGTCCAGATATGTCCATCCCACCCCCAGAACAGGCCCCCAGTGAGGACAGCAGCTCTGTCGACCTAGAACCTGATGACCAGCCCGGACCATCGGGGACCTCTGGACAGTCGGTTCCCCACACACAGACACAGGCCACAGCAGACCTAACCCCCTCTGGGAATATCAGCACAGCTCCCACCCAGCGGGCCCATGCCTCTGTCTCCAGGACAGGTCAATCAGCGGTGTGTCCGCCACTACAGGGCACCCAGGCTGACCCAACACCCCAACAACAACAGGGACCTGGGGGCAGTGGTAGTGGGCACACCGTCCAGGGGACAGAGGCCCGGGGAAACAGGGCAACTGGGAGGGCTGCAGTGCGACAGGGGGGGGAGGACAGGCCCCGGGAACCGACTCTCCAAGAGGCCCTCACCACCATCATGGGAGCATACCACCGCTCCCAGGAGACGATGGCGACGGTACTGACCAGGTTCCAGGAGATCCAGGCACAGCAGGAGGAACGGTACATGGGGTACAGAGAGGAGCTCAGGAACATCGTCCTGGCCCTGAACCTAATAGTCACCATATTGCGGGACCATGTGGCACCCCAAAGGGCCCCTGTCACCAGCCTGGACCAGGAACAGCCTACCACGTCCGCCAGCGCTAGTGGACAGGAGGCCCCCACACAACGACGGGCCACCAGAACCCCACCTCCTGCTGAAGTTCAACCACCCCGCAAGAGGAACCTGAGATCACAAAGGAAGACAGAGTAGGATGCCAAGACCCCCGCCAGCACAAGATACCCCCGGATGTCATTCCACTGTCCCACATTGTCACCCTGTCCAACCTTGAACTGCCCCTGCTCCATCCTTCCACAGGCATATGGACAATGCACCTGTGCGACCGAGAACTGGACTCTGCCATGGACATCACTCCACCCCCACCCATCACCGTTTTACTATCATGGACCTATATGTAGCACTTTAAATAAATCACTAATTGCACTTGAAACACTCAGGAGTCTGCTTGTATTCTTAACAAATGTATTACACATAACGGTTCAAAAATGTTCAGTTACATTGTGATGACAACATACCAATGTCAATGTGCTTTACTCCATGGGCGAACAAACCAGAAGTCACGCAGTGGGTCATACAGCTCTGAAAAGGGAAGGGAAAGTCACAATTCAGTTGAAAGGAACTGGGGGGAAACACAGAAAGTAGAGATGCAGGAGGCCAGAAGTAAATGTAAAATGGCGTGGGGGATTCTTACCTGTGTGCTACTGAAAATACTGTTGTATGACTGTGTCCCTGTTGTCCGTGTCGTCCCCGTCGTCTTCCTCCTCTTCACTCTCCACAGGCTCCACAGCTGCTACAACACCACCATCTGGACCATCCTCCTGCAGGAAAGGCACCTGGTGTCGCAATGCAAGATTGTGAAGCATACAGCAGGCCACGATGATCTGGCACACCTTCTTTGGTGAGTACATTAGGGATCCCCCTGTCATATGCAGGCACCTAAACCTGGCCTTCAGGAGGCCGAAGGTCCTTTCTATGATCCTCCTAGATCGCCCATGGGCCTCATTGTACCGTTCCTCTGCCCTGGTCCGGGGATTCCTCACTGGGGTCAGTAGCCACGGCAGGTTGGGGTAACCAGAGTCACCTATTAGCCACACACGTTGTCTCTGTAGCTGTTCCATCACATAGGCGATGCTGCTATTTCGCATAACATACGCGTCATGCACTGACCCAGGGAACTTGGCATTGACATGGGAGATGTACTGGTCAGCCAAACAGACCACCTGCACATTCATTGAATGGTAACTTTTCCTGTTTCTGTACACCTGCTCATCGTCTTTTGGGGGTACTAAGGCCACATGGGTCCCATCAATGGCACCAATGATGTTGGGGATATGTCCAAGGGCATAGAAGTCACCCTTCACAGTGGCCAAATCACCCTCCTCAGGGAAAATAATGTAGCTCCGCATGTATTTCGTCAGGGCAGACAACACTCTGGACAAAATCTTAGAAAACATAGGCTGAGACATCCCTGATGACATGGCCACTGTTGTCTGAAAAGACCCACTTGCCAAAAAATGGAGGACTGACAGAACCTGCACCAGAGGGGGAATTCCTGTGGGTTGGCGGATGGGGGACATCAGTGCTGGCTCCAGCTGGGCACACAGTTCATGTATAGTGGCTCGGACAAGTCGGTATCGAAGTATTATATGACGTTCCTCCATTGTCGACAGGTCCATCAGCGGTCGGTACACGGGAGGATTCATCCTTCTCCTCGCAAGTCCCAGCGGACGGTGCCTAGGAAGGACAACATGGAGTACAGAGTCAAGCAACCCACAGGTACGTAACTACAGCTTGCACAGTACACGATTCTCAATGCATTGAATGGCTTGTATGAGTGGCAATGCAAGGCCTGTGTGACGCAGTAGAAATTAAGCCATGTCGGCCCTTGAAATGGCGGCTGCCTGACCTGAGAAGTGTGACAGTGGGATGTGAGGTCAATGCGCTGGCGTGACACACCGTGGCGGTAGGCGGTCGAAGACCGCGGCGCCAAGCCGCATTGGTTAACATCGAACCCTATGGGTTTCACGAGCCAATGACTAGGTGCGCCGGCGGTCGCGGTACGCACCACGGCGGTATGCACCGCCGCGGGCGTGACCGCCATTTTCTATCTGGTTAATCACTCGAGACCTGATCATCCACAGGAGAGATCCTATACTGCAAGTGCTGCTGTGAACTCGGTCTGGAAGAGACAATGGCTGCTGCGACTGGGGAAAGGGCCCCTGCCTTCACTACAGAAGAGTTGGAGAAACTTGTGGATGGGGTCCTGCCCCAGTATGCGCGACTCTACGGTCCTCCAGACCAACAGGTAAGTACACTGTGTGCACGTTGAATGGGCTATGCCTGGGTTGAGTGGGGTGGATATTAGATGGTGGGGTGGGGAGACAATGACGAGTGCAAGGTACGACAGATGAGAGCATGTGCCACATGGCAAGGTTGGGGAGGGGGGCCAATCGCATCTATCATGCGGAAAATTGATGATATTTCCAATTCCACCCTGTACATGTCAAATAGGTCAGCGCCCATCAGAAAGTCGACATTTGGCGTGCCATCGCCAAGGAAGTCCGGAACCTGGCGGTCCACAACAGACGGGGCACCCACTGCCGCAAGAGGTGGGAGGACATCCGCCGCGGGACCAGGAAGAACGCCGAGTCACTGCTGGGGATGGCCTCCCAACCTAGGAGGGGTGCCAGTCGGACCCTGACCCCCCTGATGTCCCGGATCCTGGCGGTGGCCTACCCCGATTTGGATGGGCGCGTGAGGACATCACAGCAGACACAAGGAGGTGAGTACCAGCACATTCAGCTATCTTTACGCGCAGTGGAGGTGCCTGGGTGGGGGAAGAGGGCTGTGGGTGACATTAGGCCAGGGCGCTTTCTGTAGTGTAGTCCTCTCCTTTAGCCATGTCCCTGTGCCCCCGCCCCCCACCTCTGTAGGGTGACAAGTACAGCTATCCATGGTCCTGCATCACCCATGTGCGCGTTTGTTGTCCCTAGAGCTGTTGGCCTAGTCACAAGTACTGAGTAGTGTACCCCGATTGCGCGGCTTAGTGCATGAGGCTCCTGTGTCTGTCCTCTCCGCCAACGGTGTTGACAATGCATGCACTCAACCTGTTTTTATTTCTCCCCCCACCCTTTTTCTTTATCTTCTTGTGCATGTGTGCATTAGCATCATCAGGCGGAGGAGAATTGGCACCGGAGCACGAGGGAGCTGCAACTCACAAGGCCCCGGTGGGCCATGGCACAGACACCGAGGCCACCAGTGATACGGAGGGCGAGGGGAGCTTCACAACGGGGACCCGTGGTGACACCAGCAACACAGACACGTCCTCGGATGGGAGCTCCCTAGCGGTGGCGGCAACATCCGTTCCCCCCCGCCTCTACAGGTACAGCCGCCACCCAGCGCACCAGCTCCGCCCTCCCAGCAGCCCCTCAGCCTTCGCTCCGTGCCCGCTCGCCCAAGAAGGCGGGCGTCTCCTTCGCCCCAGGCACCTCAGGCCCTGCCCCTGTTACCCCTGCTGCCCTCAGTGAGGAGGTCATTGACCTCCTACAGACCATCATTGTTGGGCAGTCTACCCTTTTGAATGCCATCCAGGGGGTAGAGAGGGAGGTGCATCGTAGCAATGCATACCTGGAGGGCATTCTTTCGGGTCAGGCTGCCCATCAACGATCGTTGAATGCTCTGGCCTCAGCACTGACGGCAGCCATTGTCCCTGTTTCCAGCCTCCCTCTTCTAACTGCCTCCAGCCTGTCTCTGTCTCCTGTTCCTCTGCCTATCCCACCCACACCATCAGACCAGCCTGCACACACCTCAACACCCAAGGGCAGCTCATCCAGACATAAGCACCACAGATCACACAAACATTCACCCAAGCAACACCCAGATGCAGACATGCCAACAGCCACTACCACCTCTGTGTCCCCCACCTCCTCGTCTCCCTCCTCCCTCCCTGTGACGTCTCTACTCACACCTGCATGCACACCACCAACAGCCAGTACTTCCATCACCAGCACACCCTCCAGTACAGTCCGCACATGTGCAGTCACCACCCCCACTGCCATTTACACGTCCCCTGTGTCCTCTCCCACTGTGTCTGTCACCCCCTCTTCCAAGACACACAAACGCAGGCAGCCACCCACCCAACAGCCAACCACCTCACGACAGCCTCCAGCCAATGCACCTTCACCCAAGGACAGCACACCTGACTCTCCTACAACCACCTCCTCTTCCTCCACTCCCATAACCACTACACCTACCCTTTACCTTGGTCCTAAAAAAGTTTACCTCTCCACTCTTGACCTCTTTCCCCCACCTGACCCCCCCCCTCCATCTGCTAAGAGTCCCAAGAGCGCCTCAGCCACCACCAGCCCGGCTTCAAGGGTCACCGTAGTGCATGGATTTTGGAGTCCCCCCCCTTTGCCAGCAGTGATACATCGGTCAGCAGCAAGGGGACAGCCAGCCCCCCCCCTGGAAAGAGGACCCGTAAAGTAAGGGGCCGCCGCGAGAAGACTGACACGGCTGCCCCCAAGGACCAAAGTTCTGCCACTTCACCTGCCACAACATCCAGGGGAGGCAAGGCCCAGAGAGCCACATCGAAGGAGGGCAAGGGCAGCAGGGCGGAGAAGTCAGGCAGCAGGAGCGAGGACCAGGAGGGCCCCACAAGCCCCATCCCGGGTGTGAGGGAGGACACCCAAGGGCCCAGGACACCGTCACCGAAGGGTCCAGCAACTGCACGGTGGGAGGGCGACTGAGCAGGGAGTCGTGGCCAGGTCTGACTCCCTTGACTTACAGAACAAGCACCGCTGAAGAGGGGCCCGCCGTCCCGAAAGGCACCGCTGAATAGGGCACCGCCGTGCAGAAAGACACTGCTGAACAGGGCCCCGCCGTCCAGAAAGGCACCGCTGAACAGGGCCCCGCCGTCCAGAAAGGCACCGCTGAACAGGGCCCCGCCGGGAGGAGCACCGCTGAACAGGGGCCTTTCATCTCAAGCACCGCTCCGCTGGGCCCTTCCTGTCAAGCACCACTCCGCTGGGCCCCGCCGTCTCAAGCACCGCTCCGCTGGGCCCCGCATCTCAAGCACGGCTCCGCTGGGCCCCGCCGTCTCAAGCACCGCTCCGTTGGGCCCTTCCTGTCAAGCACCGCTCCACTGGGCCCCGCCGTCTCAAGCACCGCTCCGCTGGGCCCCGCATCTCAAGCACCGCTCCGCTGGGCCCCGCATCTCAAGCACCGCTCCGCTGGGCCCTTCATCTCAAGCACCGCTCCGCTGGGCCCTTCTTCTCAAGCACTGCTCCGCTGGGCCCCGCCGTCTCAAGCACCGCTCCGCTGGGCCCCGCATCTCAAGCACCGCTCCACTGGGCCCCGCATCTCAAGCACCGCTCCGCTGTGCCCTTCATGTCAAGCACCGCCCCGCTGGGCCCTTCTTCTCAAGCACCGCTCCGCTGGGCCCCGCCATCTCAAGCACCGCTCCGCTGGGCCCCGCATCTCAAGCACCGCTCCGCTGGGCCCCGCCGTCTCAAGCACCGCTCCGCTGGGCCCCGCCGTCTCAAGCACCGCTCTGCTGGGCCCTTCCTGTCAAGCACCGCTCCGCTGGGCCCCGCCGTCTCAAGCACCGCTCCGCTGGGCCCCGCATCTCAAGCACCGCTCCACTGGGCCCCGCATCTCAAGCACCGCTCCGCTGGGCCCCGCCGTCTCAAGCACCGCTCTGCTGGGCCCCGCATCTCAAGCACCGCTCCGCTGGGCCCCGCATCTCAAGCACCGCTCCGCTGGGCCCCGCCGTCTCAAGCACAGCTCCGCTGGGCCCCGCCGTCTCAAGCACCGCTCCGCTGGGCCCCGCCGTCTCAAGCACCGCTCTGCTGGGCCCTTCCTGTCAAGCACCGCTCCGCTGGGCCCCGCCGTCTCAAGCACCGCTCCGCTGGGCCCCGCATCTCAAGCACCGCTCCGCTGGGCCCCGCCGTCTCAAGCACCGCCCCGCTGGGCCCTTCTTCTCAAGCACCGCTCCGCTGGGCCCCGCCGTCTCAAGCACCGCCCCGCTGGGCCCCGCCGTCTCAAGCACAGCTCCGCTGGGCCCCGCATCTGAAGCACCGCTCCGCTGGGCCCCGCCGTCTCAAGCACCGCTCCGCTGGGCCCCGCATCTCAAGCACCGCTCCGCTAGGCCCCGCCGTCTCAAGCACCGCTCCGCTGGGCCCCGCCCTCTCAAGCACCGCTCCGCTGGGCCCCGCCATCTCAAGGACCACTCCGCTGGGCCCCGCCGTCTCAAGGACCGCTCCGCTGGGCCCCGCCGTCTCAAGCACCGCTGGCCCAATGACAGTGCTGGTTCTGTGTCGAGCTACTGTTCACGCTGCACTCGGGCCACCCTGCCTCCTCCATTGCCTGTGGAGACTGTTATCCACTTGATAGACTGTGGCTTTGCACTCCCCAGGATATGACAGTGGGCAAGCCACCCACTGTAGAGACTTGAGAGACTGTGGCTTTGCACTCCCCAGGATTGAACAGTGGGCATGGTGGCCCCTTCTTGGATCTGGCGTCGTGGACTCATGTGGCTGTGGTGCCCCCCCTTCCCTTCCCCCTGAGGTGCCTGTAGTTTTATCATCTGATGCCCCTGCAGTGTTCTCTCCAACGGACTCAGGTCTCCGGTGTGGGCTTTGCCCATGTATTGATACACTTTGGCCCACGGACAGTGGAAATTTCAGTGACTGTGCTGGACTTATTGCCTCTATTTATCGGTTACGCAATGCTTAAACTTGAATTTTTTTAATTCATTTTCCTATGTTACCATGACTTCAATGAACCTATTTTATACATAAATTTGGTTTCTCACTTTAATTATATCTTTTCATTATTCCGGGGGGTTTGGGTGGGGTCACTTTGACTTGGTGCTCTGCATTGGTGTGTAGATAGTTGGGGGGTGGGTGTATTGCGTATGTGTGTGCCCGTAACCCTTCCTCCTCCCCCCCTCCCCTGTGTCGTAGGTGCGGTACTCACCGTTGTCGTCTGTGCCGGAGTTCGTACTCGTGGTAGATGAGCAGGTAGACGAGAACAGGTAGGATGTTCAATTCGGGCTCCATGCTGTCCTCCGTCCTCGTGGAGTGTATAGAGGTGAGCGTTTTCCCGTTCGTAGTCTGTTTCCGCCGTGTTTTTATCGGCGGTGCTCCCGCCCCGGAAAAGGTGGCGGATTGGTGAGTTGTGATAGGGTGGGCGGTACATTGTCTGCCGCCTGCCTGTTGGCGGTGACCGCCGCGCTGTTTGTGTGTCCCGCCGTGGCGGTCGGAGTGTTAAAGTGGCGGGCTCTGTTGGCGGTTCCCGCCAGGGTCAGAATTCAATTTTTTGGACCGCCAGACTGTTGGCGGGTTGGCCGCCGCTTTATCACCGACCGCCAGTGTCAGAATGACCCCCAGAATCTCTAACTATAGGGGCCGTGGTATACTTTTTTCAAACGTTTTTGTATTGAGCATTTCCACAGACCACATCAGTGCAAGGCTTCCATCCTCTATCTTTCTGACAGTATTGATATTACAGTGTATAGATGGATACTAGATGAAAGCAAAGCTGTATGAAAAAGAGAGAATGTAGAAAAAAAATTGACAACTATTACAGCTAGCTCACACAAATGCATGTTTGCCTCGAGTATAGCATATGTGGGGGGACATATCCTTGTAGGGGTAGGATTGCCAGTGTCAGGGGTGGACCATCACCAGTCTGCACCCTGGTGTTTCCCCGGTGCACAAGGGACGGTTTAACTCATTTAATTATATTTTAATGTCCGGCCTCACACAAAAATGTAGATTTTGCAAATCTGGATATTCTGAACAAAATATAAGTTAGAGGATCAAGTAAATTATTGTGATCTAGCTCATTGTTACCACTCGTCTACCTGGAGTCCAATCATTCTTTGCCCCGTATTACAGGAAGTGGTTAAGTGTATAAATATAAATAGCAGGGCTGAAAAACATCCTTGTCTATGTGTCTAATAAACTACCCAAAATCATTGACCTGAGAGAATTATGGCTTTTGATTGTTTCGGAACCCTCTGTGGCCTTCAACATGGTGGACCATAACTTCTTGGAATGGGGTTTGAAAGAATCCATAGCGTTCGGTCCAGGGCAGCGGTACACCTTCAATCAATCAATCAATCAATCAGGAATTTGTAAAGCGCACTACTCACCCGTGAGGGTCTCAATGCACGGCCATTTAATTTGCTTGCATCATCTGTGGTTTGCATCTTCTTGCAGGATCTCCTTTATCTTCAGTCAATCAATCAATCAGATATTTTAAAGTGCACTACTCACTCATAGAGTCTCAAGACACTGAGAGTTTGGTCCTCGGAGATCAGTTGGAGAGCCAGGTCTTGATGTCCTTCCTGAACCGAGGTAGCGATGGTGACTGTCTGAGATGACGAGGTAAGGTGTTCCAATCTTTTGCTGCCAGGTGTGTGAAAGATCTTCCTCCAGCCGAGGACTTCCTTATGGGAGGAATGTTGGCGAGTGTTAGAAATGGGGTCTTTGGTTGGCAGTCAGGTTACCCCCTGTCCAAGCAAGGACCCTCACTCTGGTCAGAGTAAATCACACACAATCCAAATGATCCTGTGCCCACCCTCTGGTAGCTTGGCAATGAGCAGTCAGGCTTAACTTAGAAGGCAATGTGTAAAGTATTTGTGCAATAACTCATACAATAACACCATATAGTACCACAAAAATACACCACACAGTGTTTAGAAAAATATCTAATATTTATCTGGATATTTGCAGGTCAAAACGATTAAAGATGAAATATGAAACTGTAGAGATATCACTGAAAAGTGATATAAAGTGTCTTAAGTCTTTAAAAAGCAAACAAAGTCTCTTTCAAGGACCAAGTACCTGGTTTGGAGTGGAAAATCTCCTCAGAGGGCCGCAAAGGAGGAGATGCGTGGAAAAATGGTTGTGCGTCGGTTTCGCCCCTTCACACACGGACTTGCACCGTTATTTTTCACGCGGGGAAGTCGTGCATCGATTTCGGGCGCACGGACAGGTCTCCTCTGTGAGTCGCGGGATTCCCAGATGTCCCGGGGTCTGTGTGTGGAATCCTGGGCTTGCTGTCCGGCTGCGCGTCGTTCCGGTGGGCTGTGTGTGGAATTTTCTCCCTCACGGCAGGCGTCGCGTCGATTTCCTCTCTGGAAGTCGGGCGGCGTTGTCCAGGCGGGCCGTGCGTCGAAGTTCCGGTCGCAACGCAGGCGTCGCGTCGATCTTTTCCTTCCGCGGAACAAGCTGTGCGTCGAATTTTTCAGCGCACAAGGAGTCCAGTTGAAAAAGAGAAGTCTTTTTGGTCCTGAGACTTCAGGGAACAGGAGGCAAGCTCTATCCAAGCCCTTTCTGCAGCAAGGCAAGAGTTCAGCTAGGCAGCAGGGCAGCAGCAAGGCAGCAGTCCTTTGTAGAAAGCAGTCAGGTGAGTCCTTTGGCCAGCCAGGCAGTTCTTCTTGGCAGGATGCAGGTTCTGGTTCAGGTTTCTTCTCCAGCAAGTGTCTGATGTGGTAGGGCAGAGGCCCTGTTTTATACTAAAATGTGCCTTTGAAGTGGGGGAGACTTCAAAGAGTGGCTAAGAAGTGCACCAGGTCCCCTTTCAGTTCAATCCTGTCTGCCAGGGTCCCAGTAGAGGGTGTGGCAGTCCTTTGTGTGAGGGCAGGCCCTCCACCCTCCCAACCCAGGAAGATCCATTCAAAATGCAGATGTATGCAAGTGAGGCTGAGTACCCTGTGTTTGGGGTGTGTCTGAGTGAATGCACATGGAGCTGTCAACTAAACCTAGCCAGACGTGGATGGTAAGGCACAGAAAGATTTAAGTGCAGAGAAATGCTCACTTTCTAAAAGTGGCATGTCTAAAATAGTAATATTAAATCCAACTTCACCAGTCAGCAGGATTTTGTATTACTATTCTGGCCATACTAAATATGACCTTCCTACTCCTTTGAGATCAGCAGCTGCCACTTCAACAATGTATGAGGGCAGCCCCAATGTTAGCCTATGAAGGGAGCAGGCCTCACGGTAGTGTAAAAACAAATTTAGGAGTTTTACACTACCAGGACATGTAACCTACACAGGTACATGTCCTGCCTTTCACCCCCACAGCACCCTGCTCCAGGGGTTACCTAGGGCACACATTAGAGGTGACTTATATGTAGAGAAAGGGGAGGTTTAGGCTTGGCAAGTACTTTTAACTGCCAAGTCCAGGTGACAGTGAAACTGCACACACAGGCCTTGCAATGGCAGGCCTGAGACAAGGTAAAGGGGCCACTTAAGTGGGTGGCACAACCAGTGCTGCAGGCCCGCTAGTAGCATTTAATCTACAGGCCCTATGCACATATAGTGCACTCTACCAGGGTCTTACAAGTAAATCAAATAGCCAATTATGGATAAACCAATCAACAGTACAATTTACACAGAGAGCATATGCACTTTAGCACTGGTTAGCAGTGGTAAAGTGCCCACAGTTCAAAAGCCAACAACAACAGGTCAAAAAAAATAGGAGGAAGGAGGCAAAAAGTTTGGGGATGACCCTGTAAAAAGGCCAGGTCCAACAGCGAGCGACTGCTGGGATGAGCGGCCAGGTCTGGAAGGGGAGTACCAGGTGATGCAGTGGTTGAGTTAGCTTTTCCACTGTTGTGGAGGGCTGTGTAGGTGTGTGTTAGACCTGACAGCCTTAGGGTAGTCACTCCTAACTTTTTGCCTGCCTCCCTCCACTTTTGGGATACTGTTTTTGCTGGGTTTTAGACTCTGCGCACTTTACCACTGCTAACCAGTGATAAAGTGCATATGCTCTCTCCCTTTAAACATGGTAACTTTGGATCATACCTGATTGAACTACTTAATCTACTTATAAGACCCTAGTAATGTGCACTACAGGTGCCTAGGGCCTGTAGATTAAATGCTACTAGTGGATCTGCAGCACTGGTTGTGCCACCCACTCAAGTAGCCCCCTTACCGTTGTCTGAGGCTTGCCATTGCAAGACCTGTGTGTGCAGTTTCACTGCCACCCCGACTTGGCATTTAAAAGTACTTGCCAAGCCTAGAACTCCCCTTTTTCTACATATAAGTCACCCATAATGTGTGCCCTAGGTAACCCCTAGAGCAGGGTGCTGTGTAGGTAAAAGGCAGGACATGTACCTATGTAATTATATGTCCTGGTAGTGTAAAACTCCTAAATTCGTTTTTACACTACTGTGAGGCCTGCTCCCTTCATAGGCTACCATTGGGGCTGCCCTCATACACTGTTGAAGTGGCAGCTGCTGATCTGAAAGGAGCAGGAAGGTCATATTTAGTATGGCCAGAATGGTAATACAAAATCCTGCTGACTGGTGAAGTCGGATTTAATATTACTATTCTAGAAATGCCACTTTTAGAAAGTGAGCATTTCTTTGCACTTACATCTTTCTGTGCCTTACAATCCACGTCTGGCTGGGCTTGGTTGACAGCTCCTTGTGCATTCACTCAGACACACCCCAAACACAGGGTACTCAGCCTCACTTGCATACATCTGCATTTTGATTGGGTCTTCATGGGCTGGGAGGGTGGAGGGCCTGCTCTCACACAAAGGACTGCCACACCCCCTACTGGGACCCTGGCAGACAGGATTGAACTGGATGGGGACCTGGTGCACTTCTTAGCCACTCTTTGAAGTCTCCCCCACTTCAAAGGCACATTTGGGTATAAAACAGGGCCTCTGCCCTACCTCATCAGACACTTGCTGGAGAAGAAACCTGAACCAGAAACTACATCCTGCCAAGAAGAACTGCCTGGCTGCTCAAAGGACTCACCTGCCTGCTTTCTACAAAGGACTGCTGCCTTGCTGTTGCCCTGCTGCCTTGCTGAACTCTTGTCTGGCTGTGAAAGTGCTCTCCAAGGGCTTGGATAGAGCTTGCCTCCTGTTCCCTGAAGTCTCAGGACCAAAAAGACTTCTCTTTTTCACTTGGACGCTCCGTGCGCCGAAAATTTTGACGCACAGCTTGTTCCGCGGCGAGAAAAACGCCGCCCACCGAAGCTGACCGACGCGACGCTCTGGGGACGATCGAAAATCCGACGCACGGCTTCGCAAGGATAACGCCGCCCGACCTCTAGAGGAGAAATCGACGCGACGCCTGCCGTGAGATCGTAATTTCAACACGCAGCCCCGCAGACCGACGTCTAGAGGAGAAATCGACGCGACGCCTGCCGTGAGATCGTAATTTCGACGCGCAGCCCCGCAGACCGTCGCGCAGCCGGAGAACAAGCAGGAAAATCCACGCACAGACCCGGGACATCTGGTAATCCCCGCGATCCACAGAAAGAGACTGTCCGCGCGCCGGAAAACGACGCACGAGTTCCCCGCGTGGAAAATAACGACGCGAGTCCGTGTGTGCTGGGGAGAAATCGACGCACACACCCTTTTTCCACGCACCTCTTCCTTTGTGGCCCTCTGAGGAGATTTTTCCACTCCAAACCAGGTACTTGTGCTTGAAAGAGACTTTGTTTATTTTCTAAAGACTTAAGACACTTTATATCACTTTTCAGTGATATCTCTACAATTTCCCATTGCAACTTTATTCTTTTTGACCTACAATTATCCTGATAAATATTATATATATTTTTCTAAACACTGTGTGGTGTACTTTTGTGGTGCTATATGGTGGTATTGTATGATTTATTGCACAAATACTTTACACATTGCCTTCTAAGTTAAGCCTGACTGCTCGTGCCAAGCTACCAGAGGGTGGGCACAGGATAATCTTGGATTGTGTGTGACTTACCCTGACTAGAGTGAGGGCTTTTGCTTGGACAGGGGGTAACCTGACTGCCAACCAAAAACCCCATTTCTAACAGTGTGTATGAGGAGTTTTAATTTGATCCTCTTCTCGAAAGTGAACTAGTGGTGGTTTTTCAAGTGTTCTGTGATGTGTCCTCGATGGGGGATGTCGGGGAATGTCTAAGACAGTTCTGGAGGTGGCTTTCTGTATTTGTTGTAGCTTGCTCAGAAAGTCTTTGTGGTGGTTCTGGAATAGAGTGCATTGCCATAGTCAAGTCTGCTCATGATTAGTGAGTGTGTCACGGTTTTTCGGCTGTTGGTTGCTATCCATCTGAAGATCGTCCATACGAGTCGGAGGGTGTGGAAGCAGGTGGAAACAACAGAGCTGACCTGTTTAGTCATGGTGAGCATTGAATCGAGGATGACGCTGAGGTTTTGTGTGTGGTCTGTGGGGGGGCCTGCCGGTGTGTTGAGGGCCATCAGGAGTTGTCCCAGGCTGAGGAGGAAGATCCCAGGATGAGGATCCCGGTTTTGTCAGAGATCAGCTTAAGGCATCTCTCCTTCATCCAGGTGGCGACTGCTTCCACCCCATTCCTGAAGTTCTTCTTGGCTGTTGAGGAGTTCTCAGTCAGGGAGATGATCAGCTGTGTGTCATCTGCATAGGAGATGATGTTCATACCATAGTTCCTGATGATAGGGGCGAACGGGTCATGTATATGTTGAACAGCATGGGGCTCAACGATGATCCTTGAGGTACTCCACAGCTGATGTCTGTAGGTTCTGACAGGTGTGGCATGAGTCTGACTTTCTGTGTTCTGCCTGTCAGGAAGGAGTGTCCCCATCGAAGGGCCTTGCCCTGTATGATTGCTGCATGCAGTCTGGAGCATAGGGTAGGGTGAGGTACTGTATCAAAGGTGGCTGAAAGATCTAGTAGAATGAGGGCTGCTGTTTGTCCACGGTCGAGGAGGGAGAGGATGTCATCTGTGGCAGGGCAGTTTTTGGTGCTGTGTTTAGTTCTGAATCCTGATTTGGAGATGTTCAGGATGTTGTTTTCCTTGATGTGTTGGCATAGCTGAGTGATGATTGCTTTCTCAGCGACCTTAGCTGGGAAGGGCAGCAGCATTATGGAGCGTAGTTCTTGAGATCCATTGGGTCGGTTGTGGGTTTCTTCAGAAGTGGGCAGATCTCTGCATGCTTACAGTCTTCAGGGTAAGTTGCTCACTCTAGGAAGCAGTTGATGGTCTTGCAGAGTTTGGGCACGATCGAAGCGTTGGCCTTGTTGAAGATGTAGTGGGGGCAGGGGTCGGTAGGGGCTCCGGAGTGGATGCTGCTCATGATGGAGTGGGTGCCGTCTGTTGTGAGGGGGGTCCAGGCATGCAGGAGTCATGGGGTTTGGAGGGTCCAGGCAGGGGTGTTGTTGGTGAGTTCAGAGAGTCTTGGGGTCTGAAGCTGTCATAGATGTTGTTGATCTTACGATGGAAGAAGGTGGCAAGTCTGTCGCAGAGATCCTGAGATGGAGGGATGTTAGCGGTCTTGGCTCGTGGTTTGACAAATTCTTTGATGACATTGAAGAGTTCTTTAGTGTTGTGTGTGGAGGTGTTGATGCAGTTCTGCAGGGTGGTTTTCCTGGTAGACCTAATCAGGCCATAGTGGGATCTTGTGGCAGATTTGAAAGTTGCAAGGTTTTTCAGGGATTTGCTGTTCCTCCACTTCTTCTTCAGCCTCCTGCATGTGCGCTTTGATTCTTAGAGTGCGGGGGTGAACCAATTGGCTTTCTTGGAGAATTGTTTCCATGTGGTCATTTCGAGGGGAGCTAGGGTGGCAGAGCAGTCGGCAATCCGTTTGTCGAGGTTACATGCTTAGGTGTTGGCATATGTTGTGTTGGGGGTGGTGAGTTGCTGAGGGTGCTGATAAGGTGCTCCTCTGAGATCTGTTTCCATTTCCTGTAGGAGGTGTTGGACTTTTTGCTTATGCAGGGTCATCCCCAGTCTTTTTGCCTCCTTCCTCCTATTTTTTCTGACCTGTTGCTGTTGGCTTTTGAACTCTGAGCACTTTACCACTGCTAACCAGTGCTAAAGTGCATATGCTCTCTGTGTAAAATTGTATGTAATTGATTTATCCATGATTGGCATATTTCATTTACTAGTAAGTCCCTAGTAAACTGCACTCGAAGTGCCCAGGGCCTATCAATCAAATGCTACTAATGGGCCTGCAGCACTGGTTGTGCCTCCCACATAATAGCTCTGTAATCATGTCTCAGACCTGCCACTGCAGTGTCTGTGTGTGCAGTTTTAACTGTAAATTCGACTTGGCAAGTGTACCCACTTGCCAGGCCTAAACCTTCCCTTTTCTTACATGTCAGACACCCCTAAGGTAGGCCCTAGGTAGCCCCAAGGGCAGGGTGTAGTGTATGGTTAAGGTAGGACATATAGGCCCTCATTATGACCCTGGCGGTGTTGCACCGCCAGGGCCAACGGGGGCGGGAGCACCGCCGACAGGCCGGCGGTGCTCCCTTGGGCATTCTGACCGCTGCGCTTTGGCCGCGGACAGAAATGGAAAACCGGCGGTCTCCCGCCGGTTTTCCGTTGCCCATTTGAATCCCCCTACCGCCATCCTGTTCCTGGCGGTTCGCCCGCCAGGAACAGGATGGCGGTAGGGGGTGTCGCGGGGCCCCTGGGGGCCCCTGCAGTGCCCATGCCAGTGGCATGGGCACTGCATGGGCCCCCGTAAGAGGGCCCCGCTAGTATTTCACTGTCTGCATAGCAGACAGTGAAATACGCGACGGGTGCAGTAGCACCCGTCGCACCTTCCCACTCCGCCGGCTCGATTACGAGCCGGCTTCATGGTGGGAAGGTCGTTTTCCCCTGGGCTGGCGGGCGGCCTTTCGGCGGCCGCCCGCCAGCCCAGGGGAAAAGTCAAAATACCCGCCGCGGTCTTGCGACCGCGGTACGGTATTTTGACGGCGGGACTTTGGCGGGCGGCCTCCGCCGCCCGCCAAGGTCCGAATGAGGGCCATAGTGATGTGTTTTATATGTCCTGACAGTGAAATATTGCTAAATTCGTTTTTCACTGTTGCAAGGCCTGTCCCTCTCATAGGTTAACGTGGGGGCTACCTTTAAATCTGATTAAAGTGTAGATTCCCTTTGGGAGCAGATGGACATGTGGAGTTTGGGGTCTCTGTGCTCACAATTTAAAAATACATCTTTTAGTAAAGTTGATTTTGAGATGGTGTGTTTGAAAATGCCACTTTTAGAAAGTGAGCATTTTCTTGCTTATACCATTTCTGTGACTCTGCCTGTTTGCGGATTCCCTGTCTGGGTCAGTTTGACAGTTGGGCTGGGTGCACCTCACACTAGACAGTGACACAAAGGGAGCTGGGGTATAGCCTGCATATCCTGATGAGCCATCTGTGCTAGGAGGGAGGGGAGGAGTGGTCACTTACACCTGAAAGGGCTGTGCCTGCCCTCACACAATGCAGTCTCCAACCCCCTGGTGAGTGTCTGGGGCCTGGCCTGGGCAAGGCAGGATTTCACATTCAAAAGAGACTTTACTTTGAAGCAGGCCTACTTCAAAGAAGGGCACCCAAAACCACAGACTTTAGAATCACTTCTGAAACCAAGAGGAACCTCTGCCTGGAGAAGAGCTCAATAGCTGAGGAAGAAAAGCTGCCCTGCCTGTGACTGTGCTTTGTGGAGCTATCCTGCAGTTTCTGCTTCTGCCAGAGTAAGAGGGCAAAGACTGGACTTTGTGTGCGTTCCATCTTGAGAAGAAATCTCCAAGGGCTTGATCTAGAGCTTGCCTCCTGTTGTTTGAAGTCTCAGGGACAGCAAAGACTTCTCTCTGCCAGCACCTGGAATCTCTGGAAAGACTCCT
The DNA here is from genome assembly GCF_031143425.1 of Pleurodeles waltl. Taxonomy (NCBI): domain Eukaryota; kingdom Metazoa; phylum Chordata; class Amphibia; order Caudata; family Salamandridae; genus Pleurodeles; species Pleurodeles waltl. The sequence continues at coordinate 256,811,749 of NC_090445.1, forward strand.
ACTCTGCCCTGTGGTGTCCATCCAGTTCCTGGGACCCTGAAAGGAGAAGCTGGCAGCCTAAAGACAAGGAAGTCCACGCACAGATCGCGTGTGGGGAAAAGATTGACGCAACTCCGATCTGCGGCTAAAAAATTATGCGCCGCCGGCTCCGCAGCTGAGAAATGACACTCGCAGGAAACGCGACCGAAGAATCGATGCACGGAACAGGAGAAACGACGTCCAGCATCGCTGACGGAGGCTGGGAGATCACAACCTGCGCTGAGGGGTTTTCGGATCATCGTGCGGCTGGATTTCTGACTCACACCCACCCGTGCAGGGTTATTTTTGATGCACATCCACCCGTGCGGGGTTATTTTTGACGCGCACCAGGTACAATTTCATGCTAGCAGCGCTAGTGTGTGTTTAAAACTACTTAATGACACTTTTGCATTTTTATTGATAACTTGACTTGTGTATGGTGGATTTTTGTTGTTTTGGTCTTGTTTTGTTTAGACAAATATTGCCTATTTTTATAAACCTGTGTTGTGTCATTTTGTAGTCTTTTCATTAAGTTACTGTGTGTGTTGGTACAAATACTTTACACCTAGCACTCTGAAGTTGAGCCTTACTGTCAACCAAAGACCCCATTTCTAACAGGAGGGGTACGTTGTGTGCTGTAGGCATGGAGATGGAAAATTGGATGCAGTGGTGGTTGGTAAAGTGTAGCGGGTTTGAGTAGGCGATGATGACATTGCTGCTGGTGGATAAATGGGGTCGAGGTTGTGTCTGGCGGTGTGCGTTGGTGAGGTTGCCAGTTGCTTGAGCCCGATTGTGTCTAGGTTCTTGAGAAGTGATGAGGTGTTTTGGTCACTGAGATCTCTGAAGTGGAATTTGAGGTCACTGAGAAGAATGTAGTTGCTGGAGGTGAGTGAGGGGCTATGATGTCTATGATAGAGTTGCTGAATGCTGGGCGTGGTCTGGGTGGTCTGTAGATGAGGGTGCCACAGGTGGTGGTCTTTGAGGTGGTGTGCACTTGGAACTGGAGGTGCTCCATGAGGGGGGTGAATTCCTGTGTGTTGATCGTCAGTCGGAGGGTGGTCTCGTGGGTGATGGCTATGCCGTCTCCTGGTCCGGATGGACAGTCTTTGTGGAGCAGCTTGTAGTCGCTGGGGATGGCAATGGCGATGTCTGGTCCGGATGTTGTGTTGGTCCATGTCTCGGTGAAGAAAGCAATGTCCGGGCGTGTGGTGTGTATCAGGTCCCAGACGTCCACGGCATGTTTGTGCAGAGAGTGGACGTTGAAGAGGATACACTTGAGGTGGTCTGGAGGTGGGTCTGGTGGTGTGAGGCCTGGCGTTTGGCATGTGGAGAGAGTGAGGTGTCTTTGGGGAGGCAGGTTGACAGGTGCTCTGATGTCCAAGGTTCAGTGCGTGGAGGGTCCTGGTGTCATATCAGTGTGCGGTGTGAGATCCAGGGTCCATGGCGCTGTGCACGGTCCAGGTGTGGACGGGCACAGACAGGTATGCCTTTGGTGCACCTTTTGCCATGCAATTGGCATGCCAGTTGCACATAGCTGCGCAGTGGCCACCCTTAAGAAGGGGAGGGAGGGGGGATTGGTCAGATGGGAGGCAGGAGGGTGGGAAGGTCTGTCAGAGTGGGGAGCAGGGCCACGGGGGCAGCAGCAGCAGGGAAGAAAACACGGGAGGGCACAAAAATGGGTGAAAAATGCTAAAGTAGAAACAGAAGTAAAAAACAGATGTAAAAAACAGACAAACGAGGAGAAAGAGGAAAGACAAAAAACAGACAGACACAGATTGCCACTAGGCCATCAGGGATGAGGCGTAGGCATGTGCCTGCAGGTGGAGGCGGGCCTTGAACACAGAGCCGGCAGATTCTGTGAAGAGACAGCAGTGGCCATACAGGAGGGAGCGACAAATGCTGGACAAAAGGTCTTCATATATCTATCTGAAACCACTGACTCAGGAGGCATAATTTTGGTTTTGGGTTGTTTGCATATGATATGCAGATACTTTAAAGGTTTGATAAATCCATCCTACAGACTGTCCATCTCTCATTCTACTTAGTTGTGAACATCGTTTGGATAAGAATGAACTCACTACACCCTAACAGTGGGAACACAGACATTTTCACAATTGGCACATAAACATGGTCACAAAACAACAACACACTCCCACAAAAGACCCAGATGTCCAGTCAAACTACTGTTCTAAACAAACATTAGCAAAGCCAATAGATGTGGTCTAGGCAGGCTGGGTTGATGGTTATTTTTGATTGAATGCATATCATCAATAAAAGGAAACAGCAACCTAGACATGCCTGTCATATGTTTGCAACAACGCATTTCAAAATAAGAAAAAAAAAACATTTACGGAGATGACTGTGTGCTTAGTGATGTTATGTTACATAACAAACCTTTTAGTTGTGTCATGCCTATTATTATTATTTGTTATAGGGACACAAATATATCACCACCTAATCAAACACTGAAATCAAATGCAGCTACAATGTTAAAATATCACTCAAACACTTTATAAAAGTAACTTTAAAAAGAACACCAAAAATAAATCACTATCAAACTGAGCACCCAAAGTGTAGGCAAAATAAATAGTGGGTATTTAAAGTTAGTCTAAATAAGTAATATAAAAACACATTGGTCTAAGTTTGGCACTAAAGAAAATGAACTACTTTTAGCTGGAAATGAACAACAGACAGGCTTTGTGCCGTCACTCAAATTGATAAAGAGGGCTGATCCATTGCCCCATGCAATATGCTGTGGTGAGCAGAAACACAATGTGAATGTTAATTTAATTGACCAATGGATGAAGCCCAAAAGCCCCTCTATGTATGTGTATTATGTATGTTTTTTCCTTTTTTTAAATTGTCTGGTGACACAGCTATAGGTGACTCAAAGGCTAGTCCTAAAAAGAAGGGTTTAATATCAGGCTACTGCTTAGATGGCATTCTATCACAACTCAGGGTAAATATAGAGGGAAGAACATACTTTACCACCTTGATGCCTGAACAAAAGTTACACATCCCAATTCCTCTAGACTCTAAGGGGTGGTAAATGGCTCTGTGGTCAGTGCTCCTCTTGAATATGGAAGATACGGTCCAGAATATCCTTTTCATTATTATTGCATGACATAGATATTGTGGAGCTCATTACGACTTCGGCAGTCTTTTTGTAAGACCGCCGAAGCCACTGCGGCCAACAGACTTCCAGTGCTGGCGGTCTGCTGACTGCCATATTAGGAGTCATTAGAGGCCTTCCGCCCACTTATGGGTGGACGTCCAACTACGAAGAGGCGGTTGCATCGCCAGCACCGCTACGTGGGCAAGACTCCGCCCACCGTATTATGATGCAAAACCGCCAGGACCCATCCCTTCCCAGAGGTAAGGTAAGTTGATTGTCCGATGGGAGGGAGGGGGGTGAAGAGGGTGTCTGTGTGTGTGAGTGCGAGTATGCAGAGGGGGGTGTAGTATGAGTGCGATTATGCAGAGGGGCAATGAATGTGTGAGTGTATGCAATTGAATGTGAATGTACGTGCGCGTCTATGGGGGTGTCTGAGTGCATGTTTGCGAGCGAGTGGGGGTGTGTGTCTGCAGGTTTGCGAGCGATTGGGAGTTTGAGGCTGTATGTATGTGAGTGAGTGTGGATGTCTGTGTGAATGTATCCATATGCCGAGGGGTGTGTATGTGAATGCATGCATGTGTGAAGTGGTGGGATGTGTTTGTAAGTGTGTGAACAGGTGGGGGGTGTCTGCATGTGTGTGGACGTGTGGGGATGCGTGTGCCAGTGACAGGAATGGGGATTCCTGTCGCCGGGTGCATTACCTTCAGGGTTTTCATAGCGGGGGGACCGCTACAGAAAGCTTGGCAGTCTGCAGCCTTGTAATCTGGCTGGCAGGCTGAGGCCTTCAGCCGGGTTGGAGGTGCTCACCACTGGCCGCGTCGGTGCGACCGCACCGGTGGGCCAAGTGACGTTGTGGAGGTTTGGCTTCTGCCAAACCCCACAACTTGTGATGTGGCAGTCTTTAATAACCTCAATAGAAATATTGGGTCTCATTGGGTTTAATTTCTTTATTGTTAACTCCAATGGAGCACTGTTTTTGTGAATGATATTTAAGACACAACATGTCTGGAAAAGGATATTCTAAAAACGATATTTGGTACCATAGTACAGTAGAAATGGCCTCAACTCAGGGATCGCTTAGCATAACGTGTTACTTCTCAATAAGCATGAGACACAGGTGTACACTTAGCACAGGGTCCAAAAAAAGGGACCAAGTGTCCATGGCCCAGCAAGCACTCCAGTGGTGGCCAGTGCAAATCATGGTGAAATGCAAATTCCTCTGGAGAATATTTAGATGCTTTGAAGGAACTACCCTACAGAATCTTACTGATAAAAATAAACCAGAAAAACACATTAGACCACTGAAGTCAAGTGCGAAAAAGTACACATTACAAGGCAAATTAAATATTAGCCACGTTGGCATTTGCATATTGGGACACCCTGATGGGTGGTTGTTAAGACATTCCAGCCGTCATTAAAAAGGAGACCAACGTGATGAAATGTAATAGAAAACCTAAGCACTATCTATTCAAATAATCAAACACCACGTTATCTTTTTTTCTGCAGCCTCTCCAAGTTTCTGATCAGAAGAATATATTGCTGCAGCATCCAGAAGGATGCCAGAAAATATAGACTCAGACAGGATCCTTATTCTTGGCTCTAGCCTTACAGTCACTAGACAGATTTCACTTTTCTTCCAGTGAAGCAGTCGAGCCCAGGGAATGTGTATAAAAATGAAAGATTTTATTTACCTGACACGCATAGAAATGATTTGTCCGGGAAAACTCAGCAAGTGCGCCATGAAAGAAGCGAATCAGTAACTCAAATGGCTGGAAAGTGCTTGGAGCAGTGGTTTGGTGGGAGAGGACTTGTGTGCGAGAGGACGGCAAAGTAACCTTTTGCTGTATTCAAAGCATGTGTTATGGGCACCATCAAATACTTAGGGCTTAATGACAAGAAGCGGGCAAACTGTGTGGCCAAGTGGGTGCAGATAATGCACTCCGTGAATAGCAATCACACCGGGGACAGTATTTACTGAGTATGCAATATGGGCCTAAGTCCTCTTTGCCCGCTTTGTGCATGTGCACCATTTGTGCCTGTGGGAGATCTGACTGAGTTGTCCAGATTAGACTTGTGGAAACTGGTTAAAAAATCCTGGTGCGCACATTTTGTACTTCTGTTCTATTCCAGAGCTGGACTTAAACTGGATTCTACTCCATGTCTCTGCAATCTACCACCAGTTACTCCCTCACTGTTTATCCCACTTCTGCAGGTTCTTGTGTTCTCACTCTTTCACTGTTCTTCAGTCTTTCTCTTCCTCCTTTCCTCTTGAGTTTTTTTCTCTTGGAAACTTCCAAAATTACATTGGAAATCCATTCTATAATTATTTGAAAAACAGAATGATGACCTGTGCACATTTCCATATATTAACCCAATGCATGTTTTACGTTGCGGGCATCGCGTAATCTTAGTAATTTCTGAGCACACTCAGTAGCAGCAGTCATTGAACTCCAACAGTGCATTACCCTCTACCTCTCCCTAAATTGTCTCATTGCAGCATACGATACCTGTGACAACGCTCGGAGCCGAGAGGCCAGACCACACCAGACCAACCGGACCAAAGAACACAAATCTATGCATTATGCAGGCAAACCCCCACTGTGCTATAAATGGACCCTTCGTGAACGTCTAAGGATACACCTTAGTAAGATCTGACACAGCAGCAGCATAAGCGCGCCATCTAAACTTGGCTTAACCACTCTACAGCCACACTCAACAGCCTTTGCTGTCTACTGGCCTGGAGCTGCTCATGTTGCGGCGCTCTTGAACGCTGCCTAGCGATTGAAAGTGGGCTCCATGTGTCGTCCTTCCATCTGTACACCCACGCAACCTCAAGACACCATTCTGGGCTGCCCGTGCTGTGGAGCCCCATCATTCTCCAAGGTGCATGCAAGTGAGCCCTCCCAAGTAATCCCTGCAGCTGGACTCCACTGGTTCAGGCTGTAATGGTTTGCTTGGCCTCGATTCTCCTGTAACTTTAAGCGCCATGCAGTCAATAACCCTCTGAACATCACACAATTTGGAATAGCACAATGCTCTGAAGTATTTCTTGCCATCTCCAGTCACCCTAATGCTCAACGCCCAACACTTGATCATGGGTCGCCTACACTCAGAAACCCAATCAGCAACACCGTGACAGTCGACAACCATGGCACATGCAACGGGGAATTAAGCGACAACCGAGCCATTTGATCAAGCTGAATCCCGTGGCTCTAAACTAGTCACTGTACTACAAGCTGTGGAAAAGATTGGTGTCAGCATTGAAAAGACATAGAACAAGTTAAAGTGGAAAGATGTCAGGCCAAACAGATGGCACCTAAAATATGCCAATGTGCTCAAAGCCTACATCCAGACGTGGGATAAATCTATCAGTGACAATGACTCCTTAAGCCTATGGCCCTCCAAGACAGGCTGGTCAGCCTCTCCCAAGGTGACTCCCCAGACTGTGGACTATATCATAAGATCCCATGCTCAATGTTATTCTAAGTATTTTGCCTGCCTAATCACCAGTTGTTTCATACTCATGTAACATTGCTCATGCGTTTGCCCACTTTTCTCTTCCCCCATTCCCTCCCCTTCCCTTCCCTTTTCTTTCCCTCACCTCGAGTTCCTTCCCCTTCTCCCCCCTCCTGCATGACTGCAGTAGGCAATGGCCTGGCCTGGAGTGGGTGCTCGAATCAGATACAACAACAGCAGCATCTACAGAGTGGTAAGACACTGATTTCTAAACATCCACTAACACCGGTGGCACCCCCACACTCTACATCCTACATATGAGGAGCAACACATCATGGTTCCCCGCACTGCCCACCGTGTTTTCTCACATTGACCTCCAAGTTTGGTAATAGCCACTGACAAGATGGCAGTTTGGACGGACACCTGTTTCATCGTCTGATAATGGTATTTGTTTCATGTTTTTTTACATTCCTCTTAGTTGTTACAACTTACCCAGTAGAGCCAGCCCCACTATCGGCCCCTGCCAATGCCAACGCTCAGCCCTCCAGGAACTCTGGCCCTATATAGACTGCCTGCAGACTTCATAAAGAGACACTTTCGGCATGAGCCATGCTAACATTATTACCTGGAATGTGAGGGCCATGCACACACAAGCGTGATACTGTTTATATTCCTATCTTAGACGCAGAACAACGCACATAGCACTATGGAAGAGGCACATTTAACACTGCTGAAAGCCCACAGGTTACAGGGCACTGGTGTGGCTAAGTGTTTGTCACTGACTACTCTTGTGCTATAGGGGTGCTACATTGGGTGAAGCCAGAGACTCCATTCGTAGGGGATGAGGACTCCAATGGCCGATATGTGATAATGCGTCACTGCCTAGATGGTTGTCAGCTCCTGTTAGGGGCAATCTACACTCCCAACACTGACCAAACCTTGTTCCTGCACACACTATCCAACAAACTATCCGGCTGGAGGGACCTCCCCTGGCTTTTTGGAGGTGAGTTCAACTCTACACTGGACATGGCCTTGGACCACTCTTTAATCCCATTACCACATATGCTAGCCACATCTAACACTCAGTCATTAAGTGAGTGGCTCTTAAACTGTCAACTAGTAGATACATGACTCACCCGCAACCCCACTCTGCGCATATACTCCTTCTATTCCACACTACACAACCTATATATTAGACTTGACCTTATCATAGGTTTACCCAACCACATTCCGGCCATTTAACACATGGATTACCTAGGATGCACACATTCAGACCACAACCCACAACTCATGCAGTTTGCCTGGGGGGCCAGGACACTGGCTGTACTCACCTGGCAACTCCAGCCTACAGTGCTGGAAGACACAGTCTTTCGGGAATCTCTCTTAGTACTGCCACAGCAGGGTACTTTGACCTCAACAACAACTCTGCTACCAATAGGCTCATAGATTGAGATGCCTTCAAAGTGACCATCAGAGGGTATAGCCTGGGGTTAAAATGGAACACTCACAAACAACTAGATGGCAAAATCACACACATCAAACACAACTTTTTGTAACTTGAGACACTCTCGGTCACAGACCCAACATACACTTCATGACTTGCAGAGGCACACCATGAACATTACTCACTATTAGAGCAACTGTGATGTGAGAACTACATGGTGCACTTGTCTCACATTCATGCATCTTCAGACCATGCAGGTCAACTCCTGCATGGTTGATATGCCAAGACCACTCCAGAAAACCTATTTTTTCGCTGAGTTCTTCTGAGGGCCATCTACTCCACACACAGCACGAAACCCATGCGAAACTAACACAACACAACACTACACTACACTCTATTAATCAAGTCACGAAACCCAGCCCTGATCTGCTTGAAACATTTTATTCCACAACTCACCTACTTGCCATTACATGAGACCAATGTGCAGACTTAGGTGAACCCATTAGACTTCCCGAGATGTGTGAAGCTATAAAGGGCCCTAACTACTAGCAAAAGTCCAGGACCAGATGGTCTACCGGCTGAATATCATAAAGCCTATGTCACGCTTTGGACCCCCCAACTACTCACTCTATATGAAGCAGCCCTATCAGCTTCCCATATTCCTGAAACGTTGTATGAAGCTCTGCTCATTTCTTTAACCCAACCCCAAAATAGACCCCACTGCCCTGGGCTGTAACTCCCCCTTAGCTCTCCTTAACACTAACAATAAAATATTGGCTAAGATATTAGTGGATAGACTAGCACCCGTTATTTAATCTTTTATACTTGCTGACCAAAATGGGTTTTGTTCCTGCTTGCATCACTTTATTGAATATGAGCCACTTTTTCGGGATCCAACATACTCTGCAATCCATTGGCCTCACTCTGGGTGCCTCGTATTAGACCATGAAAAAGCCTTTGATTCGATTGAATGGGACTATCTATTCAATGCCTTACCTAGATATGGTATAGGGGGCCGTTTTCTCTGCCTAGTCTGACTATTATATACAATGCCATCAACAAGGATCAAGACAGGTTCTCACATATCAACTTCAATACCAATAGACAAAGGCACCCACCAAGGATGTCCACAGTCTCCAATGCTCTTCTCTTTGGCCATAGAACCCTTGACCATAGCTATTTGAGCCCAACGTGCAGTTTGGGACATCCCCCTAGGAGATGAAACCCCCATGATCTCCTTATATGTGGATGACCTTTTCCTATGCCTCCGTAACATACATGCTGCCCCGGACACCCTAGCTCAAATGCTCACTGAGTTTTCTGCCCTCTCTGAACTCCACATAAACTGGGCCAAGTCATTCCTCTATCCAATCGTCCAAACACACCCTGACCCTGTCTTTACACTATATGGCACCCTGTGCTATGGCATCCTAATATGTTTTGCTACCTAGGGGTTAGTGTGGACCACCAGCCAACTGACCTACTAGACGGCAATGTGTGGAAAGCGATAAGAGCTATACGTTCCCAGATGTTGTTCTGGCACACACTCCCATTGTTGTTATGGGTCGCATAGCGCTTCTTAAAATGATGGCCTTCTCTATTTCTTTATCAATATACTCCTATATGTCAGCCCCCCCGCTCTCTTAAAAGTACCATGAGAAAATTCACCTGGAACAAATCTTGCTGTAGAGGGAGGACTCGCAGTACCTAACATGGAAAGGTATTTTCTTGCCGCTCAGCTTTAGTGGGTGGCCAAGTTGGGGGCTGGCTTACTCCTCAAAGACACCACCTCACTCTACCCAGCCTGGACCCTCTCTGCACTACTTCACCTCTTTCACCCCTGTTCCAAAAATAAACCACTGGAGTCGTTGCTCACTGAAGTTGCGTATAGTTGTTATTACTGCTCCGTATACCTCACACACTCCACTACACCCTATGCCCCTGTGCTGTCCCTGTTGGGTATACCCAGAGGTTCCAACATCACTTCATCCACAAAGCTCAATAGCTGGCTAAATGCTGATTTCCATACCCTAGTAGATTTTTGCCATGAAGGATCACTCAAACCCTACAATATACTTGTGGTGGAAGAGGACATGCCCGCAGGCAACTTCTTATTACATTCTTCACTATACGCTGCCCTCGCTGACAAATGTGGAGACATGGTGACAGACCCCCCTACACACCTCATGATCCAATATATACACATTATGGGATGGGGCAGGCTCCTCACAAAATGGTTTGCCGACTCACTATGTCACCACCCAGCTGTTTCACTTACACGCGTCAGGCAACGCTGGGAAGCTGATCTGTCATGACCATACATGGATAAAGAATGGGCAGCCATACTGGAAAGCCGTATCTGCATCTGCCGCAACACCCGTTTCCACCTTATCCAATACTACATCATCCAAAATACCTATCTCTAATCAGAAAAGATAAACCGCTATTTTCAATGTGCTAATGCCCAGTGCCCTAAGTGTCATCTAGTAAATGCTGATCTTCTTCACATGTTATAGGCATGCCCATCCTTAACGAACTACTGGTGTGGCATCATAACACAATTAACAACCTGTACAAAATGCACACTTTTAACCACTTGGGAGGTGTGCATTTTAGGACTTTTTCGTAGGAGCAAGGGTCACAAAGCCACTTCTCATTTTATTGACCTAAGAATGTTAACGGCTAAATGACTAATCAAAAGATGTTGTAAGTCACCTGCATCCCCCTCCCTCATAGCCTGGAAACAATCTCTAATAGTGTGGGCCCATGCACAAATCACAGCGCTATACAGAGAACACTCCTCACTAGTGCTGCCAACTGGGACATCATCCAATGTGACTTCCAACACGAACCAAACCCAGGTACAGAACACTCTGAAATAGAGGGAATCTGAGACACAGAACCAATAACACCGTAGGTTAGCATTCCACATAAGCTACGCAGATAGACTTTGATATGCCAACTCCTCGCTCACCGTCTACTCTGTAAAACTATTGCTGTAAGTGATATACACTACTGAAGTTCCGATGTGGGTGGGGAGCAAAGGGGGGGGTAGTTCAGGTTACTAGTGTTGGGCCGATTTTCCCTCTTTTGTATTATTTTTTCCTCCCATACAGAGAAACTGTTTAACATAATGCGCCATTTCTCCGTAATGCATACTGCAGGAAATATACCTAGATACTCAGCAACACTTATCTAGGTACTCAGCGGAATGGAATGTCCCAAAGTACTAAGCCCCAAATGTAACTGAATGTTTGCCAACCACAACCAATGCCATTCATGCACATAATGTTCTTCCCACCTCTCTAGGTTTCATGCATGTATCGCTTATGTTCTTGAATTAAGTCTGACAAAATGCTTTCTTCTAACTGTAATTGCAAGTATACAAACCTGTGTCACATATGTAATGTTTTTTTGTAAACAAAGCAAATAACAAATAAAACAGATTTGAAAAAAAAAATAGAATGTGGAGTGAAGGTTAGTTCATGGGAGGTTCGATGGATGTCAGTTGGAGCTGGATGGTGAAATGGTGTAAGTGTCGATCTGCTCTCCATTTACTTCTTAAATACTCCTGTAACTTTATCGGAGCAGAGTGCTTCTTTTTACCACAACATATTGCTCAGGGTATAATTGAAAGGGGCCCGTAGGCGAGAGCCCCAAACCTTTAACCCCTTACCTCTCTGGTGTGGGTCACGACCAGTGGGCGACACCGGGGAGGGGATTTGAAAATCCTCAGGTGAGTCGCACCCGAGGATTTTCTTTTTTATTTTTTTTTAGCCCTGGGAGACACGGAAGAGCTTCCGTGTCTCCCCCCGCCCCCCACCCGCCCCTTTGTGACGTGGCGCGCTGACGTCACATTGTTGTTTTCCCCATTACAACAGGAAGCGCTGTAGTGCCGCTTCCTGCTCCGATGGTTAAAACGGCCCCAAACGGCCTTCCCCACGTTCGGGAAGGCCTCGTATAAAAGGGGAGACTCTCCCCTTTCATACAAGGCCTTCCTGAATGCGTTTCCTCGCCCCCGATCGCAGCACCACCAAGAAACACCACTAGATGCCAGGGATTTCACTTGGGGGGGTCGGCCCCCCTAGGAAAACAGGCCCGCTCCCCCAGGGGCCATATTTTTCAATTTCGATGTTGGGGCCCGACTGGGAGGGGGGCGCGATCACGCCACCCCCAGGGGCTAATTTTAAAAATTAAAAAAAACTAAATTGCCAGGGGTCACCCATAAGCAGGGCGACCCCCTGTGGGGGCAATTTTTTTTTTGTAGTGGTAGGGTTTCCCTGGGGGCCATTTTGGCCCCAAGGAAACCCTACAACTACCAAAAAAAACATACAGATATATATATATATATATACATATATATATATATAAATATATATCTATATCTATATATAGATATATCAATTCATGTAGATAGATATGTCTATCTACATGGATATATCTATAGGTAGATCTACATATATATATATATATATATATATATATATATATATATATATATATAGATCTATCTATCGATATATCCATGTAGATATATATATATATATATATATATATATATATATATATATATGAATATATATATATATATATATATATCGATATATCCATATATATATATCACTTTTGTCAGTGCATGTGTGGTTTCCCTGGGGGCTGCAATCGGCCCCCAGGAAAATCAGACCCACATATAAAAGTGACCTATATATATATATATATATATATATATTTGCCACCAGTTGTCTTGCAGTTGCAGCTTGCAGCTTCAAAGCAGTGCACATACTTCAACTGACGCATTTCAACTGTAGCTTTTAGGCAGCAATAAAGAAGTCAAGTAAGTCTTGTGATTATGTTTCTGCTACAAAAGGATCAGACTTTTGACTAGTGGCAGTTTTAGTGCCATAAAGAAGCACAGAAGGTTTATATGACTACTGCAAAGAGCAAATCTGTATTTTAAGTAAATAGCTGAGCCACTACCTGCGCTATAATACAAATGAAATGTATGTGCGGGGTGGCTATGGAGAGATGAAGAGCATGTTTGCTGGGTGGTAATGAGGGAATCCGAGGAGGAGGACATGGGAGTGGGAGCACCAATAATGATTGTTGGACTGGGTGCAGGAGGTGCTAAAGACTGTGACGAATGGTATGTGACAAGGTGTATGAGTGTCTTGAAAGAACGTGCTGATTGAGGGAAGAAGCGCAGGTAAGGTGGCCTGTACTGTTGCAAGTATCACACACACACACCAGCAATTTTGTGACTGTCTATGTAGGCTAGTGTTTTACAGACACCATCTGAGAGGTAGGACAATGGCGCAGACTCTGGGAGTGATTTTCTGTTGGAAGAGTCCCATTGGATAACTCCTTCCAGTAAATTGTGAGGGAGGTGATGAGAGCAGTCCTGTTGTCCCTTCGCAAGCACAGTCTGTGCAATAGGGCAATAGTGGGTTAGGTTAGTGAATGCGGGGTGCTCTCTTGGGAGGTCCCCAATTTAGTTCAGCCCCGAATTCCACTGCCCAAATTGTATTGTGGAGACATAAAAATTATCTATCACAAAACAAACTGGTTTTGTTAGGGAGGCACCTGTGTTTTTGGTCCTGGGTTCGGCAGCTATATAGGGAAACATACTAAACCCAAACATTTCTGGAAACTAGACATCTGGGGGAGTCCACAGAGGTGTGACTTGTGTGGATTCCCCAAAGTTTTCTTACCCAGAATACCATGCAAAGCTGAAATGTTGAATAAAAACTCTATTTTTCTTGCATTTCTATCACACAAACTACAGGAATATGCTGCGATCCACAAAATTCCTACCACCCAGTGATTCCTCACCTGTCCTGATAAAAACACTACCCCACTTGAGTGCCTATACATAGTGCCTGCGTAAGGAATGGATCACCCCAGGGTCAACATTTGCCTCATGTAAGTACCAACATTGACCGTTGTGTGATCTATTCCTGTCGCGGGCACTAGGCCTACCCACACAAGTGAGGTACCATTTTTATTGGGAGACTGGGGGAATGCTGGGTGGAAGGACATTTGTGGCTCCTCTCAGATTCCAGAACTTTCTGTCACCGAAATGTGAGGAAAAAGTGTATTTTTGGCCACATTTTGAGGTTTGCAAGGGATTCTGGGCAACATAACCTGATTAGAGCCCCACAAGTCAGCCCATCCTGGATTCCCCTAGGTGTCTAGTTTTTTAAAATGTGCAGGTTTAGTAGGTTGCCCTAGGTGCCTGCTGAGCTAGAGGCCAAAATCTACAGCGAGGAACTTTGCAAAAAACACGTCAGATCTCAATGTAAAAATGTGATGTGTCCATGTTGCCTTTCCTGTCACGTGCATTAGGCCTACCCAAGCAAGTGCGGTACCATTTTTATCGGGAGACTTGGGGGAACACAGAATAGCACAACAAGTGCAATTGCCCCTTGTCTTTCTCTACATTTTTTCCTTCCAAATGTAAGACAGTGTGTAAAAAAGACATCTATTTGAGAAATGGCCTGTAATTCACATGCTAGTATGGGCACCCCGGCATTCAGAGATGGGCAAATAACCACTGCTGCTCAATACCTTATCTTATACCCATTTTGGAAATACAAAGGTTTTCTTGATACCTATTTTCACTCTTTATATTTCAGCAAATGAATTGCTGAATACCCGGTATAGAATGAAAACCCATTGCAAGGCGCAACTCATTTATTGGCTCTGGGTACCTAGGGATCTTGATGAACCTACAAGCCATATATATCCCTGCAACCAGAAGAGTCCAGCACACGTAATGGTATATTGTTTTAAAAAATCTGACATTGCAGGAAAAAGTTACATATTAAAATGCTGAGAAAAATGGCTGTTTTTTTAGCTCAATTTCAATTTATTATTTTTCAGCTGTTATTTTCTGTAGGAAAACCTTGTAGGATCTACACAAATGACCCCTTGCTGAATTCAGAATTTTGTCTACTTTTTAGAAATGCTTAGCTTTCCGGGATCCAGTATTGGTTTCACACCCATTCCTGTCACTAACTGGAAGGAGGCTGAAAGCACAAAAAATAGTTTAAATGGGGTATGTCCCAGTAAAATGCCAAAATTGTGTTGAAAAATGTGGTTTTCTGATTCAGGTCTGCCTGTTCCTGAATGCTGGGAAGATGGTGATTTTAGCACCACAAACCTTTCATTGATGCCGTTTTTAGGGAAAAAAAACACAAGCCTTCTTCGGCAGCCCTTTTTTCCCATTTAAAAAAAAAAAAAAAAATTATGTGTATTTTGGCTAATTTCTTGGTCTACTCCAGGGGAACTCAGAAACTCTGGGTACCTTTAGAATCCCTAGGATGTTGGGAAAAAAAGGATGCAAATTTTGTGTGGATAGCTTATGTGGACAAAAAGTTATAAAGGCCTAAGCGCAAACTACCCCAAATAGCCAAAAAAGGGCTCAGCACTGGGGGGGGAAGGCCCAGCAGCTAAGAGGTTAAGGACCAGCAAGCAGAGAAAGCACTCTGATAACAAAAAGATAAGAAATGCATAGCCCAAGCAGTACACAGGAAGAGACTCCTCATGCTTTGATCCCCAAAGTTTATACACAAAAAGATCTCAGACCTTCCTAGGGTGCTATGGAAGTTACTTTTGCAGTGGCTCGCTCAGCAAGCTCATAGAAACGAGCAGCAAGAACAGTCCTCTGCGTGAGGACCCTATCGCGCAAACCAAGGCTACAGTACGAGCCAGTACCCTTTGAGAGTCCGGCAGGGGCAAATGACAGAATGTATCCTGAAAACAGAAACCGGTGCACTGTTAACAAAGGGATAAGCCACGTATGGGGCGCAGGTTGGCAACTGGGGAATCCATGGGAAATATGTTTTCTCCTGTGGTGTGCAAATGGCTACAACTCAGTTTTGGAGGGACTAATTCACTCACTCTTTGTTTGCCGCAAACTTTGAGTCGCTACACTGAGATTATAGGAGAGACTCTTTGAAGGTGAAGGTGGTTGCCTTACTTTGCCATATGGGCCTATATTTGAAATATATGTTGCCTGCTTTTGTTTTTAACTGTATTGTTTTAATGTAGTTTGAACTATCTCCAAAGAGCAACGGAGCACTACACTTTTTTTTTTACTTATTCTCAATCATGCTGTTAGTGGCGTAGCAAGGATGCTGAGGGCCCTAAAGCAAGAAAGCACATTGATCCCCAATTCCCTGGTTTGGTAAAAACAATCACTAACTGGAGTGCAGTAGACTGGGCTCCTGTGTCATTGCCCCGGTTGTACTATTGACAACTATGCCGCTAAAAGCTGTGCTGCACACGGAACAGGAACTATGGTCTGGTGCCCTGCAGAACTAGAGACAAAGTGATTTGTTCAAAGTCGAACTAGTTTGGAGGTTTCTTTGTTTCAAGGTCAGCGAAGTATCCTCTACACAAGAAGTCCTCCCACTGGGCCGTGCTGCGCCATCACCAGGCTCTCATCCAGGCTGGCTTTGACCCAGCGCGGGGTCAGCTTTAATCACACTGGAGCGCTGCAGAGCAGGCAGGACCCGCACGTCAGCAGAAGTGGGAGCTCCCTATTTCAATTAGGCCGACCTTGTAGCGCTGAATGCTGGCTGGAGAACAAGACCACTGCAGGTGCTTCTAAATCTGACGCCGTGGCAAGAAAAAGCTCTGCTCCCTGCCGAGTTTGAGCAAAAATGTCTGGCTGCAGATATTTCTGCAATAAACTTTTTTTTTTTTACATTTATTTGTTATATCACTTTAAGACACCTTCTCTCTCACTTTAGACTCTACAGGAGGATCACGGAAAAAGCGCAAGACGGCTGCTGTCCATGGTGCTGAAATTGTGTCCTATCGGGTAAATCAACATTTGCACGTCGATTTTCGCTAGATCTATTCTGCTTGCTTTTCACTGGCAAAAATTGTAAAAGGAAAAAGTAGAGGGTGTAGGTTTTAATGAAACTCTTAATCCTGGTTCACTCATTCATTCCAGTTAGCATCAGAATCGGGATTAATGTTACATTCATGAAGAGGGCCACAGCTGGCAACCCGCGATACATACATTTAAGCTTGCACACTACACACAATCCACCTTTACCCCTACTAATTATAATGAAATCCCCTGTACTATGCAAGGAAATTTGACCAATGTTGTTGATACTCAAGGGTATGACTGTGGCCAACTATACTTTTATCAAACCCACAGATCTTAAAATCTGGAAGCTTAAAGTTTGGAGAAATGTGTATCTCCACATATTATTTCATTTATTTTTATAGATGCCATATTTCAATATGCCTATATCTTTTTACCTACAGATCGATAATATGTGCCTTAGGGGCACTTTCTTATCCATGCTGCATTATAAGAGCAGTGAAAGTGTGCAAGCCAGTGTACATGTTTGTGAACATCCATAAAGGTATATCTTTGTGAGGATTCACTATTTTTAACGCTGTCCAATGCTTTGCTTTCACACCTTCGTGAGAAAATCAATTTTCTCATGACTTGATGATACCCACAGCTGCAGATAAATCCACACGTTTTGTGCTTTTTCCACCATTCTTTATAAAATATATCATTTAGCATATCTTCAGCTCCTATGATCTGTGATTCATGGTCAAAGATTCACCTTATATCTACTAGGTAGAAACGTCGGTTCAGGAAATGTTTTGTAAATTGGGACTGTTTGTCAGTAAATTGCCACTCGGCCATTCCTCAACACCAGCACCCACCCCTTGCGAGGGTTGGCGGTGTAAAAAGATTCTTTGCAAAGGTAATTTTCATGGCACAAATCTTTAAATATCATGAAGATAGCAGTGGCACCACCCCATCAACTATAGCAGACAATGCCAAAGCCAATTTGTCTGCCTATTCTAATCAAGTAAAATAATGATTGTGACTAAGTGCAACATGAGTAACCACAGTGCGTAATTTGGACCGGTGGCTGCCGGTGTGGGTCACAGGTACTTATTTTTGGGAACTGTCACTTTTTTCTGCATCATTTATTTGCAGAGCGTAAGAGACGGAAATTACACAGATGAGAACACAGAGGAAGTGAAAGAGGCAAAACCGCCACAAAAGGAGAAAGCAAGAAGCTGCGGGAGTGAGATGAAGGGGAAGAGAGAGTCTGGTAGTGGATTAAAGCGGTATGCGGTGGTTTTAAAACTATCAGCCTAGGTATTTTGAGCACCAGCTTTTAATTGCACCGGTCACGGGCTTCTGTGCAGAGTTTCGGGCACCGGCACCCTTGCTTTCACAAAATGAGAACAGTGAGTAAGTATGGGTAAGAGAGTTTATACATTGGTGAATGGTTTATTGTGTGAATGTATTGGCTGGATGGATAAACCGGCGAATGCAAGGATGGACGATTGTAGGTTTTGCGAATGCACAGGGTGAAGCCTCTAACAGTAGGATTATTATTATTATTAGTAGTAGTGGTAGGCGTAGTATTATAAGAATTATCAATATCATGGAAGTGCATAGATTAAACAAGTGCTGGGCACCATTGTGCCAATATTGTCCACAATATGCGGAAAGAATTACAAGTTTTATGCCAATGCAAGCATTACATCGAGGGCGAGCACCATGATTCCAAGATTGCCAACAATATGTCCAAAATGATCACCACTATTACAGTCAAACATTATGCAAGGGCAGGGACCATCATTTAAAAATGGCCACTGTGCGTTGGGAATTTGCATTGTGGGGATGTGGAGCCCCTAAAGTCGAACACCACAAAAGCCACCTAATAACATGATCCGTGGTGTGGTGTGGGTGTCTTCAGGAGTGGAAGTATCAGGCCAGTTTCGAGAGTGAAAGGAAGGATGCATTGGATGAGGGACGAGCATATGGTGACAGTTAGCACTTCAGTATACGTTTGGCTAATATTGTATGGTATACATTTGGTTAACATTCTTGTGAATAAATGCTTGCATCAACGGCAGCGTCGACAGCATCTTATTACATGTTATCATGAAAATTATGCGGTAGAAATTCACAATTCTAAAAAAAAAATATATATAATCATATAAATATACTAAAAAAACTGAGATGTAAGAGTGTCCTATGCCATCTTTTTATTCGTTCAATGCTTTCTATGTTCTCCTCTGCTCCGTCCTTTCACATTCCTTCCTCGCCCTCCTTCCTTCATACATCTATACCACATACCCTTCATTTATTCCTTCTGTCCGTCCCTCCTGCACCATTTCTGTCTTTCCTTTCTTTTTTCCTCCCTACTTCGCTGTTTTTCTTCTCTTTCTATCCTTCATTCCTTTCTTCCTCCCTCTTAAGTTCCCTTCCCCATCTCTCTTCTTCTCTGCCCCCCTACTTCCATCTGCTTCCCAGTCACTTCCTTTTTCCTTTCTTAATCCTGCCCTACATCCGCTTCATACACTCTCCGTTCCTAGCTCACTTCCTACGGTCCTTTCTCAGCAACAATTAATTAAGCACAGAGGGATATATTAATATGTATTAAAACAAAGCTAACCTCTGATGGTAGGTAGGGGGCACTTCTAATCACAAAAAACTGATTTCAACAGCCCGTTGATTGCATTAGACAGAATACGTTTTAAACTGGGGAAACTTTAAATTTTGAAAACACCGTACTGCCAACCGAGCACTGATTACAAGTGAGACAGATGGAGATGAAGTATTTACCGCACTCAGCAAATACCATTTCTCTTTCAATCTGAAAGAGTCAGTCGTGTAGAATTTGTCTTTAAAGCACAAAATTCCACATGCTTGGTTCTTTCTGTGCCTTTTCCCCCGAAAATAATCTGGCAGTGGAAAAACATTTTGCTGTGATAATTTTCAAACAACTCAGAATTCAGACCCCTGTTCAACCCGCTGTTTCTAGAGGCACTGGAGTTTAACCTCTAAATAGTAATGCCCACCCTGATCTTTTAATCTTAGAATTATTAAACCACCATATCTGCACCTCATGTTTTGATTTCAAGCGCATCCCATATGACGTCTGACATACCTGTATGTTATCAATGGCAACCCAGAGAAGGCAAAAAAGGAAAAGCAGCTGGAGCTGAGAGAAGAAAGTGGTAAATGCAGGTGTAGAATAGGAACCAACAAAGATCGTGAGTGCAGACAAGAAAAATAATAATTTGGGAAGTTATGATGTAACCAAGGAGTGAGCAGGGACCAAGAGTGGACAGGCAAGATGGGAGAGCTGAGGAGGTGTCTGGGGAGGTGGAACACAGAATAATGTCTCAGGATAAAAGAGATAGGCAATTGAAAATCAGGACAATGAATGGCAGGTTCGAGACAAAACCCGTGGCATGAGTCTACGTTTTATCAGGAACTATTGAAATCATGACCAGAGCAGGGATCACAGGTGTATTTGCAGAAGGTGTGAGAGCAGGGTCACAGTGAACCCATAGTAAGTACAGAAGGGTACAGAAGCACCACAGAGAGCAACAGTGTTAAATCGGAACACTGTTGAGGTATGAGAAGTTCCCCTAATGTGCTTCCACATAATTATACGGAATTACACAAAATGTAAATCCAACTTTTCACACTATATTTTAGAGCAAAAGCATCCTTGTTGTTAGAAATGGGGTCTTTGGTTGGCAGTCAGGTTACCCCCTGTCCAAGCAAGGACCCTCTCTCTAGTCAAGATAAGTCACACACAATCCAAATTATCCTGTGCCCACCCTCTGGTAGCTTGGCACTGAGTAGTCAGGCTTAACTTAGAAGGCAATGTGTAAAGTATTTGTGCAATAAATCATACAATAACACTATATAGCACCACAAAAATACACCACAGAGTGTTTAGAAAAATATCTAATATTTATCTGGATATTTGCAGGTCAAAATGATAAAAGATGCAATATGAAAGTGTAAACATATCACTGAAAAGTGATATAAAGTGTCTTAAGTTTTTAAAAAGTATACAAAGTCTCTTTCAAGCACAAAGTACCTGGGTTGGAGTGGAAAATCTCCGCAGAGGGCCGCAGAGGAGGAGATGCGTGGAAAAATGGTGTGTGTGTCGGTTTCGCCTCTTCACACACCGACTTGTGTCGGTATTTTTCACACGGGGAAGACGTGCGTCGGTATTCGGCGCGTGGACAGGTCTCCTCTGTGGGTCGTGGGATTCCCAGATGTCCCGGGGTCTGTGCGTGGAATCCTGGGCTTGTTATCCGGCTGCGCGTCGTTCCGGTGGGCTGTGTGTGGAATTTTCTCCCTCACGGCAGGCATCGCATCGATTTCCTCTCTGGAAGTCGGGTGGCGTTGCCCAGGCGGGCCGTGCGTCGAAGTTCCGGTCGCACTGCAGGCGTCACGTCGATCTTTTCCTTGCAGGCTTGAGCGGCGTTTTTCCGGATCGCGTGCGGTAAATTTTTCACTGCAGAGCTAGCTGTGCATCGAATTTTTCGGCGCACAAGGAGTCCAGTTGAAAGATGGAAGTCTTTTTGGTCCTGAGACTTCAGGGAACAGGAGGCAAGCTCTATCCAAGCCCTTGTAGAGCACTTCTGCATCAAGGCAAGAGTTCAGCAAGGCAGCAGGCCTACAGCAAGGCAGCAGTCCTTTGTAGAAAGCAGTCAGGTGAGTCCTTTGAGCAGCCAGGCAGTTCTTCTTGGCAGGATGCAGGTTCTGGTTCAGGTTTCTTCTCCAGCAAGTGTCTGAAGTGGTAGGGCAGAGGCCCTGTTTTATACCCAAATGTGCCTTTGAAGTGGGGGAGACTTCAAAGAGTGGCTTCCAGGGTCCCAGTAGGTGGTGTGGCAGTCCTTTGTGTCAGAGCAGGCCCTCCACCCTCCCAGCCCAGGAAGACCGATTCAAAATGCAGATGTGTGCAAGTGAGGCTGAGTACTGTGTGTTTGGGGTGTGTCTGAGTGAATGCACAAGGAGCTGTCAACTAAACCTAGCCAGACGTGGATTGTAAGGCACAGAAAGATTTAAGTGCAGAGAAATGCTCACTTTCTAAAAGTGGCATTTCTAAAATAGTAATATTAAATCCAGCTTCACCAGTCAGCAGGATTTTGTATTACCATTCTGGCCATACTAAATATGACCTTCCTACTCCCTTCAGATCAGCAGCTACCACTTCAACAATGTATGAGGGCAGCCCCAATGTTAGCCTATGAAGGGAGCAGGCCTCACAGTAGTGTAAAAACGAATTTAGGAGTTTTACACTACCAGGACATGTAAACTACACAGCTACATGTCCTGCCTTTCTCACACAGCACCCTGTCCCAGGGGTTACCTAGGGCACCCATTAGAGGTGACTTATATGTAGGAAAAGGGGAGGTTAAGGCTTGGCAAGTACTTTTAAATGTAAAGTCGAGGTGACAGTGAAACTGCACACACAGGCCTTGCAACGGCAGGCCTGAGACAAGGTAAAGGGGCTACTAAAGTGGGTGGCACAACCAGTGCTGCAGGCCCACGAGTAGCATTTAATCTACAGGCCCTAGGCACATACAGTGCACCTTACTAGGGACTTATAGGTACATTAAATAGTCCAATTGGGTATTATCCAATGTTACCATGTTTAAAGGGAGAGAGCATGTGTACTTTAGCACTGGTTAGCAGTGGTAAAGTGCGCAGAGTCTAAAAACCAGCAAAACTGAGCTCAGAAAAAGAGAAGGAGGAAGGCAAAAAGTCTGGGGATAACCCTGCAGAAGGGCCATTTCCAACACTTGTGTTATTATTTGATGCAATGATAATTTCAGCAAAAGCACCGCGAACAAGAGCCACTTGTGCTCTGTTGTAACTGTGTGTTTGTGTAAATGTTTACTTCGAACTGGACACTTTGCATAATTCTGCTATAAAGATTTGCAGCAAAGTGGCGTAATGCTGTAATTCTATGTCACCCTAACTTTAAATTTTGCCCAGGCCTAGTTACGAGTACACACAGGAAATGGAGGCATTTATCATCTGTTTAGCACTCATGCACAACTCGTAGCGCTGATGGCCAAATCCAACTCGTGCCTTCACTCTTTAAAGGCCAAATACCAACGAATCAAAGAATTGGCTAATAATAGGCAATGCCGTTTAAGCGCCTGCAACGCGTTTGATTTGTGCTGTGGGCTTTATACATAGTCATTCAAGGAAATGGCTTGCCTGAGCAGGATCTTAGGAAGAGAGCAGGTAAGTTAA
Source organism: Pleurodeles waltl (assembly GCF_031143425.1). NCBI lineage: Eukaryota > Metazoa > Chordata > Amphibia > Caudata > Salamandridae > Pleurodeles > Pleurodeles waltl. The sequence continues at coordinate 256,834,849 of NC_090445.1, forward strand.
CTTCCATCTTAAAAATTAGCATGGAGATTTGTCCATTGAAATGCACTTTACATGCGGGGAGAGCAGAGACTCTTCCATGTGCAAGGTGGTGCATGGTAGGCAAACAACAAGAACAGAGAGGGTGCAAGGCTTGAAGGAGAGCATCATTAAAGAAGCAAGACCAGGGTTGCAAATCAGAAGCACAGAGCATGCAAAGCAGGACATATAAAGGAAGCTGACCATAAACGGCACACAACAGGTGCCAGTAAAGAAACAGCCATAGTGGGTGGGACAATGAGCAGGAACAGCGATTAGCCGAAGAAGATGGGAAGCAGGAACAAGATCAGGAAAAAAGACTGACCACAGAGATGAAAGCAGTAATAACAGCAAGCTCTGAGATTGGGCTTTCAGTGTGCAAGGCAGCAAAGGGAGTAGGAATAGAGATGCCCATGGCAAAGGTTGCAGGGATGGAGGAATGGGACCAGGAATGGAGGACAGCTTGAGAGGGTGGCAGCCAGGAACAGAGATTGGCTGAAGAGGGTGCAAGGCAGCAGTAGGTTAAGGTCCATAGGCTGCCAATAAAGGTGCAAGGAAGGAGCGAGAACATGAATAGGTATCAACCCCACAGACCTCATGATAGTGGCAAGAACAGGAACTCAGATGAATCATACCGACTGTAGAGCAGTAGTGAGAGAGAAGCAGATATTGAGCTTTGAGTGTGCAAGTTAGAATCGAGAACCAAAGCAAACCATGAAAAAAAAAAAAAAAATGCTTGTACCGGGAGCCTTTTCCTCTTCTTTTCCTTCATCCTTTCTCCTGCATATGTGGGGAAAAAAACATATTCAGCCTAACACACAAGAAGGGCTGTTGCATTCTGTGCATCAGGTTACTCCAGATCGAGTTTAAATGAACATCTACACTCACAATGCAAAGCAGCCAACCCCGTGCTAATAGCCACGAACATTTTGATCTTTTAACCTGGGCTGACTACAGAACACTTGTTGCAGCCAGAGCTGGACGATTAGTAGCAGATTGTGCCACGTAGAGACTTGCAAATCAGTGAAATCTAAGCAATTAAGATATAGCCTACTTAATTCAGGCAGTTTAATTTAATGCACATTGCTTCAATTGAGTTATTCAAATTTAATAGAAGGATTAACTTCAATGTTCACAGTGCATAAAATGAATCAGCCTCGGTGGTTAATTAGTCTACATGATTCTCGGCATCAGAACCAAAAGTTGTGATCTCATCCCTTGATTCTACATAACTTCTTTGCTTTATTCATTCATTGCTTTTTCTGTTGTCCTCTACCTCTCTTCCTTCCTTTCACATTATTTCCTCCTCCTCTTTTCTTCATACATCGGTAATTAATAGCCTTCATTGTTTTCTTCTTTCATTCCTTCGTATATCTTTTCCTTCTTTGTTTCTTCTCTATCTTTTCTACTTTCTGCTTTCAATTTTTCTTGTCTTTCCATTCTTCATTCCTTTTTCCCTTCCTTTTATGTTTCCTTTCTTTCTTTTCTTCTCTACTGCTTTACCTCTAGATGCTTCCCTACCTTTTCCATTTTCCCTTCTTAATTCCACAGCACATCAATCACATGCAGCCTTATCTACTCCCTGTCCACCTTGTTTCGCTTCCTAACTTCTTTTATTTTTTACCTCCAGGCTCCCTACTCCATCTCTGCCTCCATTCGTTCCTTCAACATTCTTTTCTCATTCATTTTAATTTCTTTATACCTTTATCTGTCTATCCTTCACACTCCTTCCTTCCTTCTCTCTTTCACTTTAACCCTTCCTTCACCCCCTCACTTACTTATTTCCTTTCGTTCTCCCTCTGCTTCTTTCCTCCTCCATTTACGTTTTCCTTAATGTTTCTGCTCTTCCTTTCTCCGTTTTTCTCATCCTTTCTCATGAACCCCACATTGTTCCCTCCCGTGTATCCTCCATAGCTCATTTCTCTCCACCAGACATTCCTATACCACACATTTTCTGTCACCCTTAGTCATTTCTGCTATTTCTTCCTCTATTGCTCACCCCCTTACTTTCTCCTTTCTATTCTTGTTCTTTCCTTCTCTGCCATCTTTTTTCTCTCCCTCCTAATGTCCCTCCTACTTTACATCAAACATTCCATCCTTACGTCTTTCCTTTCTTCCTTCTCTTTACCATTCCTGCTCCTTCTATAATTTCTTTAATTATGTTTTTCCTTCAGTCATTCTTTACTTCCCTCAGCTATATACATCACACACCCACTATTTCCTCAGAGATTTTAACCTTCCTGGATACTTAGGCACTTAGACAGCAAGGCAGTCCTTCTACACAATCCTCTACTTATTTTTTCTTTTCCGGAAAGGATTAACTCATTATTCCATGAATTATATCAGGTGATTCTGGCTGACATTCCTATTTCATGTCAGTCCGAAATCCCCATACATAATTCCTCTCCGGCCACATCGACGGCCCTACTCTTATAAATGTATGAGACTTGGAACATGGGTGCAGTTTCTGTTTGTAGTAATATGGTTAACAAGACATTGGCGGGTAAAAGGAAGGAAGACAAGAGCGTTCATAAGTTTGAAAATAAATATTTCAAGTGTGGTTCCAGGAATCACGAATATAATCAAAAGTTGTCATGCTGTAGGAAAAGTGCGCGGTTTGATGCAACAAAATAGAGCACGTTTAACTATTTTTGATGCTAGTGGTAGAAAAGTGAATATGATTCATAAGGGAAATTCTGTCAAGCTTGCTCTGGGTGGATTGTGAGAAAGCGCGAGCCTCACAGCATAGTTGACCATGTAATTGGCATTAAAAAGGAACCATAAACACCACAGAATTCATGGAAGCGTTGGTAAGGGCTGACTCTGGTTGACAGTTCACTATTATTACGGATACATATTTTTCTGTAAGGAGGAAATGAAAAAAAAGAACAAAATGATATAGGGTCTTTAATGTTTGAGGACAGTAGGATCCGAATTATTAGATTCTAAGTATTTAGTATTTGTTCCCAAAATCTGTAGATGTTTGATAAACGTTATTTGACAAAATGGGGAACGACCGGGGGAATCCGGCTATTAGAGCTGAACTAGAACCGAAAATGCCCGTGTACTGCATGAGCACTGGTGAAGCTGGTATTGAGTACATTCTTAACAGGTATACAAAACTTTCCTGCAGCGAGTTAGGGAAAGTTGAGAGTGTTTCACACTCTACTTAAATACTCAAAAATCATTACAAGAAAAGACTAGTGGAGCGAGTAATTGAAAAATGTGATGCTTCCGGATGGGTTTATTACTTTCTATGGGGCTTACAAATATGTAAGGATGGCACTCGGGTTGGCATCTGCTGCGTCCATGCTCTAGAGGCGTCTAACAACACTCTGTAGACATATGAAGGTAGTGCTGCCTTACAGAATAACGTGCAGGTACTTGCTGCAAATGTGGAAACACATACTCACATTTTGTAGAAAGTCTTGGGTGTTGCTAGACCTGTCAGTTGCCAAACTTTTGCCTTCTGCCTGCTGTTTTTCTGAATTAATTTTTGTTGGCTTGAGACTGTGTGCAGTTTACCACTCCTACCAGTGCTAAAGTGCTTTTGCTCACTCCATAAAACATGGTAAAATTAGCCTACTCTCAATTAGCACATTTATTTAATATATGTGTAGGTCCCTATTAAATTGGCTTACCATATACCCAGGACCAGTAAATTAAATGTTACTAGTGGGCCTGCAATACTTACTGTGACATCGACTTTAGTAGCCCCTTTAAGCTTGTCCCAAGCTTAATATTATAGCCTGCACGCAGTTTTAAACTGTCATTCAACTTGGTAATTTAACCCTCTTTCCAGGCCCAAAAATCAGTTTTTACTACATACAGTATAAGTCACACCTAAGGTAGGCCCTAGACAGTTCATCAGGCATGGTGCACTGTATTTGAAAGGTTCAACATGTACTTTTAAGTTTTACTTGCCCTAGTAGTGAAAACTCCTACATTTGTTTCACTACTGTGAGGCCTTTCGCTAGCATAGATAACCTTTGGTTGCCTTATCACATTTAATAAATGCTAACTTTTGATTGGAAGTAAGTATGAAATTAATGTTTTGTATCTGAGAAATTGTAATTTAAAATCATTTTAATGGTAAAGTTGGATTTTAAATCATAAGTTTGAAATTGCCACTATTAGAAAGTTGGCATTTTCCAGCCCCAACTATTTGGTGCCTGCAGCCTGCTCCTGGGTCACATGACTGGGTGTATTTGACAGTTGAACTTTGTATATACCTCCCAGACAGACAGACAGTAAAGGGATTAGGTGTGTCTGGATGGGCCATCACTGGCAGGATGGAGGCAGAGCTAGGCACAGCCCTACTCACAAGGCAATAGGCTGTGCCCTGCCTTCACGCAAAGGACCTCACACCAGCCCATTATATTGTCAGCCAGGCTGGAGCATGGGCAGAGGAGGGAAGAAATGCCAAGCACTTCAAAAAGAATCCCTGGAAACTTCTCCTATTTCAAAAACGGCGCCAAATATAAAAATAGGATCCTCAGACCTACTCTTTAATTAATTTTCTGGACCTGCAAAGGGGCTATTGGAGGACAGCTTGCTGCTCTGGCTTGCTGTGTACTTCAGAAGAAATGTTGTGCTGCCTGAAGCCTGCCGTGAACCCTCAAAAGCATGCTCTGTTGGTTGAGCTTGGTTCCATTTCTTGAACCCAGGACTACCAAAGTTGCTTCAGGTGGTAGTTGGCTAGCATCCTGATCAGAGCATCAGGGACAGAAAAGGTTCCAACCATCTTGAACCCACACTTTTACCCAGTCTGAGTAAGTCCTGACCCAAGTGGTGCCCATGTAGATCCGTACAATTGGAAGTCATGCTTTAGGTACCCAGAAACCAAAATCCCAAACTTGATACTTAGAAAATATTTAGCTAAAAAGTGCTCTGAGAGGAGACAAGTACTTACTTGTTTGTCAACCTGCTCAAGGTGCATCGCAGGGCGACTTGACTTTGCAGCAGCTCCTGTTACGTTCTTTTCCGCAGTAGCAAATCCTGTTCAGTGGGTCCTCCGAGAAGGGTTACATGGCCTCATGGAGCCCTCATCGGTTACAGCTTGTAGCTTTGAAATTTCTTCTAAGTCTTAAGATAAGTGCAGACTGGGCCCAATCTAGTATCTGTATCCAAACCATGCCCCAGCATGGTCAGCCATAGCTTTCCACTTTGCTCCAGTCTCGTGCAACTAGATTTTTGGGTTGGCACTTTAAGCTTTTAGGTGCTAGATATCACCTTAAAATTAAAAAAAACATAACTCCAGTTCTACTAATTTAATGTTTGTCTTTTTTGTGTCAAATAATTGATAAAAAATATCTCTATTTTTGTGGATTGGTGTGGGATTTTTTTGTGTTTCCACTTTATTACTGTTTTTGTGCTTCATAAATACTTTACATGTTCCCTCTAATTTAAGCTTGACTACTTTTGTGCCAGGATACCAGAGGGTTAAGCACAAGTTAATCTAAAGACTTTTGTGGTTCACCCTGGGATTGTGGCTGCTGCTTGAGTACTCAACCAACAGTTCAATTTCTCATATGTGTGTTGCAAGGATGTGATGTTGTTACTGATGAATGCACATTACTGGCACAAGAGGTGGAATATTAGTTAAATAAATCATTGGTGAAAGGTATCAAATCAAAGGGAATTCTGTTGCATGGAACTGTAATAAGGAAAGCTGTACAGAATAAAGACCAGCTAAGGTTATACTGGGGGTGATTCGAGCTCCAAATAAATTCTGTGATTGTTTTTCCACATTTTGAACCATGCTCAAGATCTTGTTGAAGAAGAATGACAAACTGGATGAACAGTTAGCATTTCAGTCATGTCTGTATTTTGCAAGTGGTTACTCCTGTATGATTTCAAAAGTGATAAAGAAAATTGTTACAATAGAGGGTATCTCAGAAGAGTAGAGTTCGCATTATCTCGAGGAATAAAATTCAAGGAAAGCACTTGTAGCACTTGTAGCCTTTGCTTCTATAGCCCTTACCAGGATAGAGAAGAGAAAGTCTAAGCAAAGATATTCTACAACAGACCAAAAAGCTTCAGCTTGCACTTTAAAACATACTTGTGGGGAAACTCTTTTGATTAGAGAGCTGACTACAAGCCCCTGTTGTTTTTATTGTGAAGCAATGGTACAGGAAAGACAATGGCGACATTAGTTTTCATTTTAGCCACACTTTTGGAGTACAGCATTGAAGTTGTTTACATTTCAGATGCAAGAAAAGCCAGGGAGAACTCTTAAAGTTTCTGTTTGCACTGCAGGCAAAAGACAATAAAGAAACTTTGGAACAGTGCTTTTTATTGCTGTGAATACTTTATGTATGATGAGTATGCAAAGAGCGAGGAAACATGGGCAGAGAGTATGTCCAAGCTTTTGCAGGGGATAAGGAAATCGGTTTTGTCGGCTTGTTAAAAAAATACGCATTGATTCCTGAGTTATAGAAAATTAAGTAAGTTATTTGTTGATGTAGAGATAATCAGGTGGAGTGATTAATATATACCACTAGTTCTGTTAAGTAGAGAATTATTTAAAAATGCACACAAGGGGCAAATGGGAGACACTAGTAAAGAAGTAGTAATGGTTGTTGGTATCCAATATGGAAAATACAATTGTTGATTTTGTCATGGTATGTGCGAGATTAATAAGTGGTTGAGGTGTTTAAAAGAGCAAATTGTCACAGTGAAGTTGGATAACATGAAAGATAGCGATTCTTTGTAGTAATTGTGACGAAGAAGTAAACGATATAGGTTAGTGATTTGGTCAATATGAAAAAATTCTAATTGGACTAAGAACTATGTTTATTAAAGTCTTGTTAATTCTTACCTTTGCGTCTCGATTACCACTCGTGGTCTAATAAGTCATAATTCATGCTGCATTTTAGATTGGAGACTACCCATGTAAGTACTCTTTACTTTATACAAATGTTCTCCTGTCCGCCCTGTCTTGAAACTCTTGCCTGGAAGTGGCACTCATAAATCAATTTGGACATTGGGCACATTACTTCTACTCTTATTAGCATTATAGCGCATCATACTGTGCCAAATTTTGTGCACACCAAAAGGAAGACACATAAATTGCAAATCCTAGAAATTAGGAAGAAATGCGTACTTGTGGATATATCTCATAATTTAAAAAGTTGTGACATATAGGCAAGAGGATTGTTAATAGTACTGTGGAGCATATTTTTGATTGTGCTAGAACAACATATAATTGTTGTTGTTTGTACAACATTGTTGAGCAAAATATTACAGATACTAAATTTATAAATTATGCATTGCAAGAAAAAATTAAGGTATGTTCATTGTAAGTATTATTTTCAATACTGTAGATTTGGTTATCTATCGTCAGTGTTGTCTATCACAGATTTCTGGTTGTGAAAATCAGCCCTTCTTTCGGCTTACTAATTTTTAAACAAGGTGGGTTGAAGAGATGATGTGACGGGAAAAGTAATTAAGTTAGTCAGTGAGTGAGGGCGCAGCCTAGCTGGCTAAAATGGATGCTGCCAATCTCCAGCTCTGGGTCGGGCCGCTAAAATATCCTGGCATAGCCTTGGTGCCTTGGGCCCCTGCCACCTATACATTGTGTCGGAGGCTCACCTGCACGCTGAGCACGGACCGCGCAACCTGCATCAGAGTCCGTCAGCAATGGCATTCGGGCCTTAGCGCTCTAGATGGCAGCAAACGCCTCGGACCGCCTGGGGATCTGCCCGCTGCCCACCACAAATGACATGGCGCACACCGCCAGCAGTGTGAGGGGACCTCCCGAGCCTGCAGGGAGGCTGTGCGTCTAAAGAAGAGAGAGCGCATTTCTCCTGGGAGTGAAGGTGAGGAGCTGTGGGGGACAGGCGGGGCACACCCGCAGGCCCATGGATGGCACCCCAAACAACCACAGATGGAAGGGGAAGTGGGTGAGGAATCCGCACCGTCCAACGAGCAAGGCACTCTTAACAGTTACTTGGGGTCAACTGAAGATACCAAAATGACCTTGAGTCAGGAAATAGGTCAGGTTTCGGCCAAACTAAGCCACCTGTGTACAGACCACCACAAACTGTCTGATAGGGTGAAGGACGCCGAGGCTGTGCTGGAGAACGTACAGCCATCTCATTAAACTTTGAAGGCTCAAATTACTCAACTTACTGAACGTATATAAAGACTTGAAAGCTGTGCTGAAGATACTGAGGGAAGAAGTCAGTGCAACAATGTGGGCATTGTTGGACTCCCGGAAGGATTGGAGGAGTCAGATGCAGTGGCCTTCCTGGAGCCCTAGCTGCGATTGCTTATGGACACGCACCCACTCACACCATTTCTCACATTGGAAAGGGCACACCGTATCCTGGCCTGCCCCCGGCACCAGGGAGTCTGGCTAGCCCGATGGTGGCTAAATTGCTGCACTACAGGGACCGAGACATGCTGCTTCAGAAAGCACGCAAAGTGGGCCCATTTGAAATCGGTAGCGGACGGGCCACCCTGTTACCAGACTTTACGGCCACATTTCAGGCTAGACGGCTGTGAAACGAACCCTGCATGAAGAAGGAATTTAGTACTCTTTGATATTTCCCTCTAAATTGAGGATCATGCGAGAAGGACATACCCACTTTTGCCAAGATCTGGATGAAGCGTGGGCCTGGCTCGAGTAGTATAGAGCGCGAACTGATTGAATGCAAAAAGATGAGCCTAAGACACCCAATGCTGTGGGAAAAGGAGGCAGCCACTGGATTGATCAAAAGCCACCTGGGTGATGAAACCCATGCAGCAGCAGGCATGCCAGGGTAAGAAGGTGGCCCTGCAGGCTGCAGCATCTCTGGCAGAGGCGGGCCTCTCAGACAAAGAGCTTGGGGTTGAGACAGATTCCCCAGATGAAGGAGAAACCACTGAATCTGACTCTGTCAGTAACACGATGGAGGGGCTCCCCAATGAGTCACCCTAATCAGCGGGAGACATTGTTTAGCATGTGTTGGCCCCACCTTTGCCCGTTGTTGGCTGCTTGATAAATGATGCGTGCTGATCCACCCACCGGTAAGGGACTCTAAAGATCTTGAATGCCACCCCCGATCACCTACCGGACACTCCAGATGGATGATGACAGTGGACACTTAAATATTGGTTTATATGGGTTGGGTGGCCAGCTGTTGCTCAGCTGCTCTTGGGAAGGTGAGTTGGGATTTGTCTGTTTTGAATGATTTTGCCCGTGGTCCCTTTTTGGAGCAAGTTAACTACTGAGACACTTCATGGGGAGGTACGGAGGGTTATGTACTACGCTATTCTACACACTTTCTGAACGATATGGCTGCTATGCATCCCAATCTCAAACTGATGACCTGGAAAAACTGAGGTCTGAGTTCCGGGTTTAAATGTCATAGAATGTTATCCTATATAAAATGCAGAGGGGCACACATTGCCATGCTGCAGGAATTACACCTCACCTCAGTAGAAGCTGAACGGCTTCACAGGCAATGACAGGGGCAACTGTATGCAACCACATATTCAGTTTTTGCAAGAGGGGCAGCACTCTGGGTGCAAGCAGGAGTGCCCTTTGAGACCTCCTCGGAAGATGTGGACAAAGAGGGTCATTATGTGCTAGTGGAGTGACATCTGAATGGCAAACCATTAATACTGGGAAGTATATATGCCCCTTACCAAGATCAGATCCCATTCCTGCACTTGGTGTCCGCACGCTTGGCACAATTCACTGACTTCCCATTTCTCATAGGGGGAGACTTTAATGGTTTCCTGGACCCCGATTTGGACCGCTCGACCCCACGGCTATGAGGTACAGTGAAGAATAGGGTGTCGACTGGTTTGACAACCTGGATATCCCAATAGGGAATGGTCAACATTTGGTGCCTTCAAAATCCCCTTGGTGGAGATTACTCGTACTACTCCCAGCTATACCATTTGCACACTAGGACTGACCGTATTGTATGCTCTGCTTCCCTTAGTGGCACAATTACACGTATAGAATACCTTGGCCTGACTGTATCTGAAGACAGCCCATAAGTAATATCCTTACATACGACATAGACTTGCCCTCCTGTTCCAACTTGGCCCTTGCACTCCAATGCACTGGAAGATGAAGTCTTCTGGGATGCACTGAAAACTAGGTTAACTGAATGTCTGTATCTAAATCCAGCTACCAGTCGGGGAACTGAATAGGAAGCCATTAAAGTGGTGCTGCATGGCCACTTCCTGGGGCAAACTGTGGGAATCAGGCGTGACTTGGAATGAGACATTAGATGCTTAGAGGCATCAGTGTGACAATGAACTTGACGGTCCCTCAATGGCACAGACAGGACTACTAGAGACCTGGGAACTATATAACTCAGTGCTAGAGCAACTCCACTGCCATGACTAAAAGAACTCTGTTGCTAGAACACATGAGGAAGAAGGGAGGGCAGGGAGACTGCTGGTCTGGTTGATCCTCCTGGAGATGGGGGCACACCAATCACTCGACTGATTTTCACAGAGGGCACAATAATTTACTCACCCTCTCAAATACATATTGAATTTATTAACTACTATATGTCCCTATACGGTTCCCCATGGGCAGAGCTGCCGGAAACATTGGGGAACTTCCTGGCCGCCCTCTCTTGGGAGATTCTTCCTGAGACCGACAGAGAGGCACTAGGGGCACAGCTGACAGTGGAGGAGGTCAAGGCTGCCATAAAAACCCTAGCAGCCAGTAAGACCCTGGGTACTGGCAGTCTACCTCCTGAGTTTTATAAATTGCGTATTGGAGCTCTGGTGCCAGACCTAATGGAAATGTCTGCCAAGGCCTATGTGAAGAAGATCTTACTGGCCACGACCCGGGAAACCATGGTGGTCCCATTGCCTAAATCTGTGCAGACCGATGTGATGGTCACTGATTTTCAGCCACTATCCATGTTAAACCCAGACTTTAAGATAGTTAGCAAGGCTCTAGTGACTAGACTAATGCCCCATATATGTACTCTAATACACAGCAACCAAAATGGGTTCATACCTATCCGTGGTACCTCCTATAATTTCTGTAGGATCTACTCCCTGCTCTATGACGATACCCACCACCCAGACCCAGCCTCAATGATAGTGTCAGTGGACCTTGAAAAGGTCTTCGACACCATGCGCTGGGACTTCCTAGAGACCACCATGTTGCAGATGGGACTAGAGAATGCTTGGGTCGATTGGGTTAAGTTGCTCTACACATGACCTACAGCAAGGGTTAAGACGGGACAGATGATCTCAAGTAGTCACAACATACACAGAGGAACCCGACAGGGATGTGCGCTGTCACTGCTGCTGTTCGCTATAGTCATCAAGCCCTTGGCAGCAAGATTCAGAAAGGAGGGCCGCGACTGGGGTATACACTGAGACGGAAAGACCCATATAGTCTCGTTTTACACAAATGACCGCCTTACATATCTTAGGGACAGGGCAACCGCCCTACCACAGGTGCTTGGCCCACTAGATGACTTTGGTAACTGTTCCAGACTCCACTTGAACCGCAGGAAGACATGTGTGTTCCTGATGGTTATCAGCACGCCCCGCCCTGACTCCTGCCCAGATGATGTCACTTGGACACCTCACTCTTTCTGTTACCTCTTGGTATCCAGATTTATCATGGACTCTGTGACCTTTGTGAGGGTAATCTGGGGAAAACGCTCCAAGCGACATGGTCACCTTTTGGCATTCCCTGTGCCTACCCACCATGCACGCATCTATCTCACTAAGATGGTGATGCTCCCTAGGCTCCTCTATTATTTTGTTAATTTACCCATTTCTTGCCCAACCTCATGGTTTCAATCATTGGTTGTACTCCTTAGGGAGTTGTTATGGGATGGTGGATGCCAGCAAGTGGCCCTGCCCACCCTTTCCTACCTCCCGAGGCGGGAGGACTTAGGGTACCTGAATTTAAGCTTTATTTTCTGGTGATTCAACTCCAATGGCCTACACGGTGGCTCGGTGGGGTTGGCCTATTGGAAATAACTTCCGACAATGGCGATCTGAGCTGGAGCAGACTCGTAGCCAAACTACTTAAACCCAGCCTTTGGGGCCCCAGACCGGGCATATTGCTATTGGTGGCCCTCACCAATTGGTGGAGAACACTTAGGAAAACAAAAACCACAGCCCCTCATGCGCCAGCGACCCCACTAGTGGGTTTCCCCCATAATCCTGCTTCACAAAAGGGCAGATTTGTCATTGGAAAAAGACAGGAATACAAACATAAGGTGAGTCACACTGCTAGGGAATGTTAATTCCATTTGGTGACCTGGTGGACCAAACGGCTTGCCCTAGGGGCAATTTCTGACATATGAAGTGGTGGTGAGGGCCCTGCGGGTCCTCTGGGGTGATGCCATTGGGGAACCTGCCACACATGTGGTCTTCCAGACCATGCTTTCTCATGGAGGGAGTGCCCCCTCGTCTCCTGGCTCTACAGAGCTTTGAATGGGATGGTAGACAGACCACTGAATACCCTCTGTGCCAAATGGGAGGCAGATCTGAATAGGACTCTCACAGATGCTGAATGGAGCAGGATTTCAGCATATGCACATAAGGTATCCTGAAATACACGTCTAAAATATATTCAGTATAATTATACCCACAGGACTTTCCTTACACCACGCAGGCTCAGACTTATATATGGCAGAGAGCTATTAGGCTGCCCATGCTGCCCTATGCACAACCCTGCCTTCAGCCATATGACCTGGGGACGTCCAGGACTTCAGAAATTCTGGGACAGGGTCATAATAGGAATTTACCATGCATTGCACAGGTGACTTCAGAACACATTGGCCACTTGTTTGATGGGCTTATTAAGTAGACCGGACCCCCAAAAATTGGCGATAGATTTGTGAACCTGGCCTTGATAATAGCTAATTGGAGGGTATCTTTGGCCTGGAAACACAAAAAGGGAACCAGCCTGGTCACATGGATGAGAGACGTGACACGTTGGGCTGGAGCAGAGTAGAGGGCTCCGTGGAGGGAGGAGATTAGAGGGATCAGGCGCAGGCCCTTTGTGGACGGAAGTGATCGACAAGCGGAAAGAGCCTAGGCTCAGTGAGGAGTCAGGTGTCGGAAGCATCACAGGGAGTGACAAAGGAGCAAGCCCACAACCCACAGACACTGATGGTATAGAAAATGAGGTTAGCACCTAAATGAATGTGACTGACCAGCTTTGTATCCAGCGCCACCTCGTGACCTTCAAATACCCCCTCAGAGCCTATAACTGGACATACTCAGTATGTGCACCATAACTAAGGTAACAAGTACTTGACTACCTAGAAGTATCCAAATCAAGGGCCAGTTTGAATTTTCAGGTTTGTTTAGTTCACCACACGGCACAATTCAGACGGTTGCCATGGCAGACCGCAACATCTTCCTGTATATCTACCATCACCCCAATCCTGCTGTGGTCACACTACTTATAACCAAGCTACTAGTAATGAGATAAACACATGGGTTGCACAGTACTGTAATCATGGGACTCCATTGTACGACATGTACACGACCACGACATAACCTATGTATAAATGTAATTTATTATATGCGTGCCTCGGTTGGAGAATACAAGAGGTGTTTTTTTCTTTTAAAATGCCAATAAAATATCAGTGTTAAAAAAGGTTAGTCAATGAGTCAGTGAGTAAGAGTAAGAAAATAAGTGTGACTAAGCAATCAATGTACTCAGTTCTCTATGCTCAGCTTTGACGCTGTAGTGATGAGAAGTGGTAATTTGAGGTGCAACGTGACTTTTCGTTTTTTTTTTCTTTCTATAATGAGATAATCATATTTATGCGCATTCCCTTTTGGAAGAAAAAAAATGTATATTTGTGTGTACACACAAAGCACTTAAATGGAGCATTCAGTACCGAGAGTTGCTCTGGGCAAAGAGAAATTGTAGTTCCATTGAAAGTTTTAAAGTTGAACGTGTGAGGATTTTCAAAGTGTTCACATAAAGGAGTTACCCTAAATAGGTGATTAAACAAACCATGAAGAGGGTCTCAGAGAACACCAGAGAACAAACACTTTTTGAATCTTAAATAAAAGATAAATCAGATCCCGAGTTTGCAAATACTCGCATGATCACCACGTATAACAAAAACGTCTAAAAAAGTACAAAGCATAATGTGACAAAATTAGGGCACTATACAATGCGATAGTGTGATAGACAGTCATATTTCGCCAGGGCCCATGGTCACTGCAGGGAAGAGTAACCCTCTTTGTCACTGGCTAGTACACAATGAAATTTAAACTTTAGAGAAGGATACACGGGTCGACACAAGAGTCACGCAAGGCTTCCAAAAATAGTAAAAATACGAAAACCTTTCCTATACCATCCTGTTTAGTATATAAAACGATCAATACATGTATTTACATGTAGTACCACTCATGAAATTTAAATTTCGAGATGCTCGTGTCATAAAGAGTATGTTCGGAGTAGTACTGATCCAGTTTAGCGTATACTTGAACACGAGGGCTATCTACAGTGTGGATACCCGTTATTGTGTGGCCCGTCACTTTGCTTATTTTCACTATTCGGATCGTAGTTTGTTACAATATTACAGATTAGACAGAGTAGATCCTGACATAGGAAATGGGAATCGAGTGTTACAGCTGATAAGAAAACGGTCAAAAATACATCTTTGCATTGTAAACAAGAATTCTGAAAGGTCAGAACAAGAGGTGCATGTACTTTTAGGAGAGTGAATATGTTCTAGGATTAAAACATTGTACTGCCACTTTTGAGAAGCTCTCTGACTGATTGATGGTTTGTATTCACTTTTTAACCACAATTTTTTTAATTGTCCTATTACAGGTGATGAGGAAGGATTCTCACTTGGGAGGTGGTTGACACACCCAACCCTTGTCTTCATGGACGCTTCCTGTTTTTGTCTTCTAGGATCTTTTATCCACCATTCAAGTAGCATTTTCTTATATAAGAACATGTGTGTACACTATTTGAATGTAGTTTTTCCATATAGACCACTAGGGCAATACTTGAGTGAACTGAAATTATAATTGTGATGTGAACTGGTATTTGCACCACTAGAATATTGATGTATTTCAACCGATCATTAGATTGCTTCCATGATTTCCTACTTACAGACATGAGAATTACAGATAACATTTCAAGGTTGAACTGTAGAGAAAACTCACTTGCTTTGCCTTGTCAAGCAGTGCTAGAGTTATTGGCAAAACAAAAAATGCTTTTCCTAAGGAAACTAGGTCCTAAATTACCTACAGACATATTTACAAATCCATTGATATTTACCTCTGGAAACTATAATTGTGCTCCATAGTAATGATATTTTATGCTCTCCCCATGCAAAGTTTTCTTATTAATCATTTCACTGCAAATGTTGCAGTGACATTATCAATGACGTCATGTAAGATGTCATGAGGTATGTAATATGTGGGGTAATTACTAGTGCATGACAAAGGCGTGAGGTATAGTTACCTTAAATCATCAATTTTTCAGAAAACAATGAATGCTCATTCCATCTTAGTCATAGACTGCTGCAAGGGTCAGGAATTCCATCCCAACCGAGATCCGACCAAACCCTGTCAACAATTCCTTTAATAAAGTGAGATCCAATCAAACCCAGTCCACAATTCCTTTAAGAAAGAACTGACAGACTTCCCATTCCAACAGTAGTGCACTTTGTGAAGCAAGGAACTTCATCTCATCGCAAGACCTGACCTCATAGATGTCACTTGTAAATTTGAAAGTTGAAAATAAACTAGATCAACCATTTTGGTTTATCCTTCTTTGATTATATACTGTACCTTTACTTCAATGGCCCTTGGGCCAGTTTGCTAATTTAGAAACCCATGGTAAACTAGCATGTACCTCTCACTGTGAAGTGCTCTAACACCCCGATTATATGGTATGAGCTATGTGAGACCTCCACGAAGTAAACAAATAAACAAGCAAGATCATTTGGTGAAGTGATGCGGAAAGCCAAAAAATACCCTCTACAACCACATGCGGACTGTTGTACTGAACTAGCTACATGAGGCCTTACTCCTTCCATTGAGGCAACAAAGGTTTTTAGCCACTAAACGGTCTACAAGTCAAAACAATACTTCAGTTCATAAATGTGCTTGTCACTTTCTCAACAATGTGCCAATGAATCAGGCTAAGGGGTGCACATGCATTGTATGAGCACTTAGGAGGCTTAAGGGCAAAATGCAATGTCCATGTTTCTCAATTTTAACTGTGCAGTGCACAAGCTGGCCCTTTGTTCTATTCACTGTCCACTTTTTCTCTCATTATCTTAAATTCCTTCATCCTCATAAAGAGGCAGAAGCAAGCCATGCACCATAGATAAAGACCCATTTCAATCCAAGCATTTTATCTTTTGACCATATCCAAAAGCCTTCCACTTTGGTCTCTCCTATCCCAAACATCGGCAAGCACTTCCTATTGACTTAAAGAAGGTATGTACTAAAGCAGTCAATGTCCATCTGAGGCATGCTTAGTGATCATGATTTAGACTTTGTTTATGAGACACAGATGTCTTAGCTTTTGCACAGTATGCTGAAAGATACTTAAGGATTATAATAATATTAGTTAAGATAAACTTCAACATAGATGGAATAGAAAGCGAGTTTTGACTAGTGTGACATGGTACTCTGATTAACTTAGAGATAAGAAAGAGAATAGAAGAGATTTGTAGTCAAGTGGATGATCAACACCAAACCTGAATACAAATCGGCCTTTCACAATTATTAGAAATTAACTAAAGCCAATTACCTTTCCTCCAATATTGTGAATTATAACTATTCAGTGCATGAGTGTTTCTTGATGGTCAGTAATGCCCTTCATTCTCTCTTCACTTAATCGAAATTCCTTATTAACAAAGTGATTATGGTCTACTAATTTTCCATCTATATCCATTGACTTGAACGTAATCATGGATGGCATTGGGCACCTTAACACTCTCGAAGAAGTTGTAGGGAATCTCTTCTGCATAAGTAAGGATCACTGTTGGATCCCTATCCACTTAGAATTTGCCAGTTCTCAGCAGTCCAACATGTCAGTTTCTTCTCACTTATGTAATGAGTTTCTTGCTTCAGCTAGGATGGCCATCATTTGGAAAAAGTCCAAAGTCACTCCTCTTTTTTAAAAACCCAAAGCTGATCCCAACACACTTGGCAACTACAGACCCATTTCCCTCCTACTGTTACCTGCTAATATTCTGCCAGTATCCTTGAAAGGCCATAAACATAGAGTCATCCACTTATCTGGAGGACAACATTCTCTTAGATGACTTGTAATCTGGGTTTAGATCATCGCACAACACAGAATCTGCCCTTATTGCACTGACTGATAATCTTAGATTTATCCTGGACCAGGGAGGTTCAAATGGCCGTGCGCTTTTGGATCTTTTCGCTACTTTTGATACTTTGAAGCAGGTCATCGCTTTAGATAGACTCTCAGATTTTGGCATTGGTAAAACTGCTGTAAAATTATATTGGTCTTTTTGACTAATAGAGTTGCCAGAGTATCCTTCTTGTCATTTCTTTCACAGGCACTTTCCATTCACTGTTGTGTACTCCAAGGATTTATGATCTTCCCTAAGCCCAACACTCTAACATTTACATCTGCCTTCCTCCCCGGCTGACTTAGGAAGAACTTTTGGTTTCAGCATTACATCATATTCTGATGACAGATGTTGTTGTCTCATATATAAAGATGTTGCTACCACCTAAACCAACTTCTGCAACTATAGGACCAAAGTTGAGATGTGGATGATTCAGAACTGCCTTAAATTAAATAGAGATAAGACAGAAGATATCCTGCTAGGCAAACCATCTCCCTTTTTGGTCCCTAACTGCTGGCCATAAATCTGGGAACTTTACCTACACCTGCCTCTGTGGCTAAAAGGTAGTAAATCCAGTAAATCTACCTGCTTTGCAATGCTACAAATGCTAAGCAAAGTCCTTCCCTTTCTTGACATTCCCCACCAGAAAATTGTTGTCCAATACTTGGTCCTACATGGTGGTCCAGACTATGCCAATTCGCTCTACTTAAGGCGCTCCATCTACCTGTTAAACAGGTCCAGAATGCTACCACCGGGCTTCTGCAGATTTAAGTATGATAGTAATACCGTCCTCCCCTCAACAAGGTTTAGTGAGGTGATCTGAACGTAAGGTAAAATAATCAGAAGGAAGCTTAGGCTAGCTGAGGCACTGCTCAATCATTCAGCCATGTTTCAGTGCAGTGCCATGACACGTGCAGTGTCTCCTTTCTATTCTCTACACTCCATTGCACTTGACAACATAATGTCACCCCAGATGTTTAATATCACGTCTATGCTGATAATAAGCAAATCTTTTTTTTCTGTGCTATTACCCCACACCTACAGACATGACTATTGGGATGCCTAGCAACCATAGACCACAGGATAGTGCTTTATTAACTCATGCTTACTTCCTCAAATATGAAGATCACCTATTTCCTATCATATTTCTGTCGCAGTTACCCTGTCTGACGCCATATGATTTCATCTGATGTTCTCATTCCCTCCTCATCCTTCTTGAACTTGAGAGGGTAAAATACAAATATCTCAACCTGTTTTCAAGGCTCTCCACTCCAACAGCACTCCATATCCAGGATAGTGATAGCATCCTTGGCTGGTCCGTTTCAATGGTTTAGTGGAAAGAAATAGTGTCAAGCTTACTCATACTGGAGAGCTGCGCAGATCATGGCTCGGCACCATTAGAGATTTTCAAGAAATTACATGAGAGATGGGAAGCATAGGTGAATGGCTGAATGAAAGGGAAAAGGTGGTGCCATATTGTTTTGTTAGCCTTCTCCTGGAAGAACACAGCCGGATGTTTGTCCAGAAGATTTTCAGCAATAACTTGCAGAGACTTGGATTACAAAACTATAGCAGCTAGGTCTGAGATTGGCAGTGAATAGATTACCCAAAGGGGGACAATGAGATAGTTATATAAACAGAGTGGTCAGAAGAACAGGAGGACCACAACAACTGTACTAATTCCTCTGGGATCTAGGGATCTAAATTGAGGGAGAAATGCTCTAGGAGCTCAAAGCCTGGTGCTGCCCTTTGAGCAGCATTCACACCACTTGTGAGTGTCCTATCTACAAATGCAGCAGCTGACTGCAGTGGGCTCGTTACTATCTACTAAGGGGACTTAGGTTTCCTTTTCACCTGAATATTCATGAAGGCGTGGCTGATTTGATCCATTAAATCCTATGCTTTCCATCCAAACCAATGAGGGTAGCTAATTAAGTCGAATCATTAGTTTAAAGTTAATTACTATTTAACGGACTCATCTATGCGTTTAGCGTTGAAAGACTGCAAAGCTTTAGCTTGCAAAATTCATTAGTTCGTACACAAAATGTATACTCTGATTCTCTGTACTAGAGACTTGTACTGGGTGAAATAATATTTTCTTAGGATGTGGGCTATGGGAATATGCCCTGAGATCGGTCTGTCAACAAACCCATTGGTACTGAAATGTATAGTAAACAGGTATGCTGTATCCTCTAGTTTACTGTTAGGCTAACGTTCTGTCTCGTCCACCCGCCCCATTGATTAGAATGGGTTAATGCTTTCATACAGACACAGACAGTTGCGTCACTATGAGGGGGTGGACGACATTGGACACAGGACCACAATCATCCGAATGTTGAACAAATGAATCCATGAATGATAGGACAAAAAGATGCACAACCATCACTGTCTTTCATTTGCTCATTTCTTCGTTAAGAAGTGTCCACACACCTGGAATTATACTCTTGGTCCGACTAAAAGCAAATATAGAAAATCTACATAGACTTACAAATTTGAAGAATCCATAAACATTACCAGTAGTACACTTGAAAGGTTGTGCCAGGTGTAGATTTTTAAGTGTTCTACTGGGAGTGTTGCTGATATGTTCCCTGCTTTCTATTCCTCCAGTGCGGAGTTGTACTTATGTACACCTCCAGCTCCTGCCCTTTTATGGATTGCCCATAATGTTTTCGTGTTTCAATGTTTTCGTGTTTCAGCAATGCGCCTTACAATTTTGAAACACAAACAATACATTAAAAATGTTCAATTAAAGCCACACAATAAAAGCTATTCAAGTGCTGTTAGACTTTTCATCCTTGGAGTGGCCTCCCTTAACTGTTTGCCTCTGTTCCCAGGTTGTTGATGTGTGCTGGACTCTGATTTTGCTGTTTTTGTTACTATGGGCACCTTACCACTGCTAACCAGTGCTAAGGTGCAAATGCTACTTTACAAAATGTTTATGTAATTGGCTTATCCATGATTGGCATATTTGATTTATTAGTAACTCCCTAGTACAGTGCACTAGAAATACCAAGGGCCTGTAAATCAAATGCTACTAGTGGACCTGCAGCACTGGTTGTGCCACCCACATAAGTAGTCTGTAATCATGTCTCAGACCTGCCACTGCAGTGTCTGTGTGTGCAGTTTTAAACTGTAAATTCGATTTGGCAAGTGTACCCACTTGCCAGGCCTAAACCTTCCATTTTCTTACATGTAAGGCACCCCTAAGGAAGACTCTAGGTAGCCCCAAGGGCAAGGTGCAGTATATGGTTAAGGTAGGACATATAGTACTGTGTTTTATATGTCCTGACAGTGAAATATTGCTAAATTCGTTTTTTACTGTTACAAGGCCTGTCCCTCTCATAGGTTAATAGGGAGGCTACCTTTATAGATGATTAACGTGTAGATTCCCTTTCGGAGCAGATGGACATGTGGAGTTTGGGGTCTCTGAACTCACAATTAAAAAATACATCTTTTAGTAAAGTTGATGTTAAGATTGTGAGTTTGAAAATTGCACTTTTAGAAAGTGAGCATTTTCTTGCTTTAACCATTTTTGTGACTCTGCCTGTTTGTGGATTTCCTGTCTGGGTCAGTTTGACAGTTGGGCTGGTTGCACCTCACACTAGACAGTGACACAAAGGGAGCTGAGGTGTAGCCTGCATATCCTGATGAGCCATATGTGCTAGGAGGGAGGGGAGGAGTGGTCAGTCACACCTGAAAGGGCCGTGCCTGCCCTCACACAATGCAGTCTCCTGGTGAGTGGCTGCGGCCTGGCCTGGACAAGGCAGGATTTCACATTCTAGAGAGACTTTGCTTTGAAGTAGGCCTACCTCAAAGGAGAAATTGGATAAAAGAAGGGCACCCAAAACCACAGACTTTAGAACACTTCTGGAAACCAAGAGGAACCTCTGCCTGGAGAAGAGCTGAAGAGCTGAGGAAGAAGAGCTTCCCTGCCTGTGACTGCTTTATGGAGCTATCCTGCAGTTGCTGCTTCTGCAGGAGTAAGAGGGCAAACACTGGACTTTGTGTGCCTTCCATCTTGTGAAGATCTCCAAGGGCTTGATTTAGAGCTTGCCTCCTGTCGTTTGAAGTCTAAGGGACAGCAAAGTCTTCTCTCTCCCAGCACCTGGAGTCTCTGGAGAGAATCCTACTTTGCCCTGTGGTGCCCATCAAGTTCCAGGGACCCAGAAAAACAACGCAAGGCCTGCCCAGACCCGAGAGTGCTGACCGGATCGACGCATCGCTCTCCTGCAGAGAAAAGAAACGACGCACCCTGACATGACAAAAGGAGAAATGACGCAAGGTCCTGCTCGTGAGTGGAATCAACGCATCGCAAGCCCTTTTCGATGCACACTCGCCCATGTGGGGTTATTTTTGATGCACCCAAGGTAAATTTTCACGCTAACAGTGTTAGTGTGTGTTTTAAACTACATAAAGTATCTTTTTGCTTTTTAATTGATAACTTGACTTGTGTATCGTGGACGACTTTTGTTGTTTTGGTCTTGTTTTGTTCAGATAAATATTCTCTATTGTTCTAAACCTCTGTTGTGTCATTTTGTAGTGTTTTCATTAAGTTACTGTGCGTGTTGGTACAAATACTTTACACCTAGCACTCTGAAGTTAAGCCTACTGCTCTGCCAAGCTACCAAGGGGGTAAGCATGGGTTAGCTGAGGGTGATTTTCTTTTACCCTGACTAGAGTGAGGGTCCTTGCTTGAACAGAGGGTAACCTGACTGTCAGCCAAAGACCCCATTTCCAACAAGTGCCAAGAGGAAACTCACTGATTTCTTGCAATAAGCAGTTGACCCTTAATCTGTAATAAAATGGGGAACACTTGCTAGTCCAAAAGTGCAAAGCTCAGTGCAAATTTTTGTACAAAATTGCAAGATCCATAATTTCTTATAAGGTAAAATATTAGAGAAGTACTTGTCAGTAATAATCCGAGGGTGCAAAGCTCAATGAAGTGTTGGTGTTTGTGCAAGGTAACGATGCATAAATTGTCATGAAGTCCAAGGCGGTTTTCATTGAGGTGTCACAACTTGGTAAGGTAATAAAAACGTCCT
The DNA here is from genome assembly GCF_031143425.1 of Pleurodeles waltl. NCBI lineage: Eukaryota > Metazoa > Chordata > Amphibia > Caudata > Salamandridae > Pleurodeles > Pleurodeles waltl. Next base: position 256,857,203 of record NC_090445.1, read on the forward strand.
CTCATCATTTTATCATTAAAATAGATAAAATATGGCAGCAATTGTTCTAATCTAATGCACCTAACACTAAGATCTCGTGTAGAATACAAATAAAAGCAAAATGTGCAGAGAAATGCTAATCCAATGTGCAAACAGTGCTCTAAGGTGTAATTAGACAAATTCAGAATCCAAAATGTACAGCATATATAGAAAGACTTCAATTAAATATGGCAACTATTACTCAGGTAGATTTGTGCTCTTTTACTTTTTATTTTATGACTGCACTACTATAATAATTATTTCTAGTTACAATTTATTTCTGACTAGTGGCCATTGAGTCATAAATTAAAAGTTACTTCCTCACCTGTCCTATGACAAAAGGCTAAAGCACTTCCAGTTGAGGTTATCCCATAGGACTTAAATAAGGGAAAAAGCTAATTTTTGCGAGCCCTTACAAACCTGGTGCAAAATAGCAAAAGGTGTATGATGTTATCTTACTCCCAAATATATAGTCACAGAATTAACATCCTTTAGTATGCCTTGCGCATCTTACTAGATATTCTTTGGTGGGAAAAATCCCCATTCTAAACTTGATGTATTCAGGATAGATCTGGTCCAGATAATGCTTGAACCCTGTTCCATCTTATGATAAAAAAAACCCTGCTGTTATAATACCTGGGCCCGTATTACATATAGGGCGCACTCTTTATTTGTGCCTTCGTGCACCATTAAGCAGGTGTGCCAGGTCCAAACAGGGTCAGTGAGCCCTATTACAATGAATGTGCTGTCCCCAGGGCAGTGCTTTATGTGAAATATGAAGCTTCTGCTTCAAAGCTGCCCCCGGTTTATCTGCACCTTAGAGCGAGATAAGAGATCCCCCCACAAGGGGGTGCAGTGAGTGACTAAACCAGAATGCAGGGAGATATCTGGAAGTCCATGGGACCCCCTTCAATCCTTAAGGAGGACTGTCCTCAGAGGACGCACTGACAGTGCACCGCCTTTTTGTGGCACACTTTCAATGCTCCTCTTAAGAGAATTTTTGCCTCTGCGGTCGCGTCTGTAATACAGCGCAAACACAGAGGCAAAGTGATTCCCTCATTTGCATGAGGCCATAGCCCCATGCAAATAAAGGAGTGCTCTCTCAGGGTAGCACTGCAGCGACATATGTGAAAGCACAATCAGTAGTACAGAACATTCAACACAAGTGCCCACATCCCCCTCTGTAATACCAGAATGCCCAGGGTGAAAAGAGCGGACACCCACGACCTAGGGCACTATGTACAATACAGCGCCAAGTCTTATTTTGGTGAGTGTGGCTTCCCATTTTGACATCTGCTAAAATTCTTCAGTGATCTCCAGTATAGTAGGGCTAACTCTGCTTGGGTCAGTCTATAAAAAACACATTTGTAAATTGGTTGGTAACTTTGTTACATGTGACAACCAATTACTTTCCCCCAATCCTACAATAACTTTTCACTTCCCCCACTGATATGAAAAGTCTTAAGAGTTTCTGTTTCTAACCAGCCTAATGCAATTTAGCACTAGTTTAATTTCGCCCAGTCTAAGAACACCAAGTTCCACATATGAGGTCAATAGAGGTGTACCTGGTCCCAGCCTTAACAAGGCCCTTTCGAAAATATTTTTGACTTCTTGTAGTGCATGTAAGCTACCGTACCCCCATAGCTCACCCCCGCTAAGTGTAGCAGCTATGGCTTTCTGTTTGTAAATTTGGAGTATGTGGTAATGCAATGAGAAAACGCTTTCTGTCTCAACTTTAAATACAGTCCTCGCTGCTTGCTGCAATACCATGTAGGCTTTGATATTTGTTTCTTCCAGTTAAGCTGCCTGGTGAAACATATGCCCAAATAATCGTAATACTTTACACTGTCAATTTGTTTTCCATACATCATTAATTTCTTCAGACTCAAGACCGCTTCAATGGCATGACATTTATTAAGGCCTTCTTATTGGAGTAATCCACAAATCTTCCCAATAGCTTATGGGTTTTATTTTCAGTTCAGTCACCAACAAAGAGAGGAAATTGGACCTAGCGATCAGCAATTGTAGGGATAGCCATCAGAGTTTCCATTTAGTAGGCTATCACATCATTTAACAATAGACTCAAAAGCAAGGGAGCTAGTATGCAGTCCTGTCTTACACCATTTATCTGTCAGAAATGCTTTGCTACATTCACTCACAGGCCCATTATCTAACTTGAGCTGTGGTACCAGTGTGGAGGCTTATTATTGGCCTCAAGACTGAACCTTCAACTCCCTGGCAATTTGTTACTTGGTTCCTTCCACTTATAGCTGGGTACTTATCAAAGCTTACTCTTTATGTCCTATGGCATTACTATTCCCTATGCTGGTGCTGAATAAAAGAGAGCTAGAATGAGAGATCTATTCAGGGGGCTAGAGTTACCTATATTAGAGTATAAATTGAGGAACTAACGATGACAGGTAACACATGTCAAATCACTTTTTGAGATGTTTTCTACCCTACTCCCAATTTTCACCCTTTTATTAAGCGCCCCTGCCCTCTCTATAGGAAAAAGGTATAGCTTCTGGGTCTAGAGTTTGTGCTGGAGCCTCCCAGGTCCAATACAGGTGGAGGACATTTACTCTGGGAAATTACATCATCAATGTGATTTATGTTTGCACAGGTGATATTAGTCTTCCAATGACATTGGCAACAGAGTGTTCCAATCTTTAAGAAGTAATTTTCATTCCTGCATTGTTTACTTTGACCTTTTAGTCTGTTCCTTGTTGGGTAGTATACTTATTTTTTCCTTTTTTCCGGGAGGTTTTTTTTTATTAGCTGTCCAATAATCTTTTGCTTTAAAAAAAATGGGTAGGTCGGCACAGTCCATGATTCACCGTTAGTTGTACAGGGTTTATTTCCGTTTTTATTTTTGCTCCACTGGGCTGATGTCACACTGATTCCTTTCTCAATTGGGCTTTGCATCTGCAGTCTTCCCTGTTTCCTGTTTACCCATGTCTGTAAACAACTATCTTAGCGAGTATACCGGTGGGGGGCTTTCCAAACTACTTAGTTGTGGCCGGCTCGAATCAGCAACAGAATCTTTAGCTTTGGTGGTATTTATCTTTTCCTGGGCAATGTTTATTTCGGGGTCATTTAATAACTTTGTTTCACCCTTCCCACTTTTGCTGCATATTTGACAAATGTATACTTTGAGCTTGCCAGACTGATTTTGAACACTTGAGTCAATTGATGGTCCCTCTTCTGCAATGCTGGCTCCTTGATCGCAACTTTGTTGTAATAGCATCTGTCTGGAGTGCTATATCACTTATAGCCCTGTTATTTTTTAGAGTCTGGAGTAGCGTTGTCAAGAAGTTGCAATGTGGTCAGTTCCACCCATCCATCCATTAATCTGTGCATAGAGGACAGAACTGTACGTAGGACATTCGCTGGAGTCAAGCGTCAACTTTTTCCACCATGCAAAAGTGTCAGACCTGAAGTTGTGAATGCCAACAAACTCATGCGCCACACCTTCATCCCACACACATTTGCGTGAGATGTTTTTACTACTGTAGATTTCTCAACATTCCTCTTGGAGAAATTCACAGGACTAAATCCATTTGTGCTTTTCACAGATCCTTTTATGAATACTTAACAGACATACATTGAAGCATTTTCGACTGTAAACGTAAACTTATGTTCACAAACGGCTTAATGAGTTGGACCCTATAGCAGCAGTGATAGCACCGATCTGGAGGAGCGTTGTCAAGAGAGTTGCAGTCTGGTCACTTTCACCCATCCATCCATTAATCTATGGATACAGGACAGAGCTGTACATAGGGGATTTGCTGGAGTGCAACGTCAACTTTTTCCACCATACAAAAGTGTCAGACCTGAAGTTGTGAATGCCAATAAACTCATGTGCCACACCTTCATCCTCCACATACCTGTGTGAGAGTTACTACTGAAGATTTCTCTACATTCGTCTTGGAGAAATTCACAGTACTAAATCCATTTATGCCTGTCACACATCCTTTTATTAATTCTTAACAGACTTATGTTGAACCATTTTTGGCTGTAAAATTTCACTTATGACCATAAATGGTTTTGTGAGTTGGTCTCTATAGGAGCAGTCATTCGTGCGTAACATAAAACCAATTTCCACAGAAGACTTTCTTGATACACACAAATCTCCATCCACAAACTAGGTTCTTTTAAGCCTGAGCCATTTTTCTCCTTTTACTTCACTATAAGCTATTGTGCAGCAACATAAACATGATATGAACACAACTCTGGTCTTCCTCCACAATATCAAAACACAACTCACATAGACCATGTCCTCAATCCAAGGAGCTCAGAGAGTAGCATGTTACTTGTCAGCAAATGTAATGTAGTGTCTCCTTGGAGGTGGGGGGGGGGGTGTTTGCTCTTAGTGTCTGTTTCATGTTACTCAGAACACCTCAGTGAAACACATCACCGTAATTCACTGTTACCCATCTAAACATCTCTCTCTCTCTCTCTCTCTCTCTCTATATATATATATATAGATGCACATATACACATACAACTATAATGTAATGAATGTTTCATGCCAGGTAAGCACAGCAGGCTCCATAAATATTTACCTTAGATCAATATGCATTTGTTACTGTGTTACTTACCATTTAACATTCATATACAGATTTAATTGGTTAATTGAGTGAATTGCGGGCTCATGATAAGGTCGTCAGTTGTTTATGGATCAGCGTAGCTGTTGTGAGGCATAGCTAAAAGGCAGAAAAAAGGACTATGATGCATACTTTTTTCTTATGGCGGGTGGGGGTCGGCAACCCTGACAACAGGAGAGAGGGTGGAAGAGAACGCACACCGGGAGGGAGGAAGGGTAGGACACGTCCAGGGCTGGCTGCATCACAGCGCTTTTTTGTCTTATGGACTGTGGGGAGGCAACACAAACGACCAGATGATGGGGTGGAAGGAAAAAATCAACATTGACAATGGAAGGCTGGGAGGGTAGAGGCAACATGTAAAATAGCAGGGTTGGTGCGATACAAGAAGTAATACGGACAACGGGAGGGTGGGGTGTCAAAGGGAAGAAATTGCACAGACAAGGATGGGGTGGGGGTGGGAGGTGCTGGAGAAGAAGCGACATGGACAATGGCAGGGTCAGGGCAGGATATGAGGAGCAACACGGAAAACAGGAGGGTGGTGAGTCAAGTATAGGACGGAAGAAGCGACCCAGACAAGGTTAAGGGTGGGAGAGGAAGAAGTAACATGGACAATGGTTGGGAGAGGAACAAGCAGCATGAGCAAGGATGACTGGAGAAGAAGAAACTAGTACCTTTATCACAGCATGAGCAGAGCAAGGACAGTAAACAAGCTGAAGCAATCATTATTTAGTCTTTCCCCCAGATGAAAGAAGAGGAAATGAAGCCGGCACATACTGCTCAATTAGGCCAAGAATAACAATGAAGTCAACTAATGGTAAACAATGAGTGGGCTCCAGGCCCCTCATTGTACACAATATGGCTTACAAACAGCAACACATGAGCGCTATCTTAGACAAGACGTAAAGAAACGAAACACATCAAATGTTATTGGTCTCCTTAACAAGTATCAAGCGTTGGGGAAATCATATTTATGGACTCATATAGTTTGATTAGGGTTCGTCATAACTCATTCTCACTAAGGCAAATATACTTTCTGAAGGGTAGTCTTCATGCATAGTTTGTTTTCCACGCCGTCATTTAACATTTAATGTAGTGAGTTCTCTTCTGTTTTTAAATTCTACAATATTCTCTTTTCATGTAAAACAGCAAAAAGTAATCACTATACGCCATTCTCTTTTTATATTTAATAAAAGGTCAAATTCAAAATTTTCTGAGCACAGATGAGATCGACACAGAAAGGCTTCAGAATACCGACAAAAAGAAAATTATGTTGTTTGCTATCAATATGGGTTACAGGTGGCGTGCACATTACCTGCCCAGCTGACATAGCAGTAATGAGCTAGCAGCATTGCTCTCCTTATGGGAAAGACCAGGATGAGAGAAGAATGAAAGGTTTTAACGATATAAGGGTTTTCCCTCGGGGCAATAAGCTTTTTTTTTTTTTTTTTTTTTGCCTTCTTTTTTATGTAATAGGTGTGGGGCTGTGGGAGTTTAAATGAATTAAGAATGAGGAAGAAGTGCATGGATGTGCTTCTGGTCACCCTTCAGCAACCCTACTGTCTCCTCTACCTTTCAGTGTGTCAACAATATAGAGGACACCAATGACAGATTGGTGGAGAGGACAGTAAACTAGCAAACCACACTTGCTCCAGCTATTTGTCTGGGAGTAGTGAGATGTTACAGTTGCTTGTGAGGCCCTCCAACAGCCTTACACTATTGCCTACTCCAACACCATGGAGCATCAATGAAACACACAACAACAGGTAGGGTTTCACAAACACGCACATATGGTTGACATTGATGGGACAGCTTGCATTGTTGTCATTTCTACTTGTCTACTTTGTGCTATGCATTTTGAGACCTGTAGTCTTCTTTTTACAGTATAAAACCCAATTTTCAGGTCCTAAAATCCAAAGAAAACCCCATGACAATTGATGAACTTTGTTGAAGTGGGGCTGGCTATGTGAAATTAGCCACATGTAGTAAAGTAGCCTCTTTCTAGCTTGGTTACCCCCACTTATGGCCTGTTTGTCAGTGTGTTTGACTGTGCTCACTGGGATCCTGCTAATCAGGACCCCAGTGACTGTGCTCTCTCCTCCGAATTTGGTTGCTGGTAACTTTTTATCCCCACAATTGCCATAGTGGTGCCCCCATGTAAGTCCCTAGTATATGGTACCTAGGTACCCAGGGCATTGGGGTCCCAGGGGATCCCTATGGGCTGCAGCAGTTATTCTGCCACCCACAGGGATCCAATGCAAAGGGTTCTTCAGGCCTGCCATTGCAGGCTGCGTGAACTAGGTGCACGCACCTAGTTTCACTAGAGGTCACTGCATAAGGTTACTGTAAGTCACCCCTACGATAGACCCTCTCAGCCCAGAGGGCAGGGTGCAGGTACCTGTATGTGAGGGCACCCCTGCACTAGCAGGGGGCATTTACTGGACTTCATTAGTGCGGGATGCCATTTTATATGTGTACTGGACATAGGTGACTACCTATGTCCAGCTACATAATGGTAACTCCGAACCTGGGCATGTTTGGTATCAAACATGTTAGAATCATACCCCAATACTGTTGCAAGTATTGGAAGTATGATTCCATGCACTCTGGGGGCTCCTAAGAGGAACCCCAGCATTGATACCACCAGTCTTACAGGGTTTTCCAGGCAGCCCAGCTGCTGCCAGCCCTCAGACATGTTTCTGCCCTCCTGCTGCTTGATCTGATCAAGCCCAGGAAGGAGTCCTCCTGGACCTTGGTGGTCCCCGGCAGCACCCCTTTTCCTCCAATCACGAGTTTGCCTTTGCCAAGGCTTGTTGGTGGAAATCCTTCACCGACACCCATCTGCAATCCAGCTTACAGTGTGGGACACCTTTTGCATGCATCAGGAACTCTTCTAAAGCTTTTGTGCTGCAGTGCTGACCTATCTTCCTTCTTCATCGACCAACTCCAAAAGGTACCTCTGGGTGGGTACTAGTATTAGTAGTAAAAATACTTTATTCGGTCATACATGACCATCAAAGTGCACATAATATATAATACATTTAAAACAGTTCCATAATATAAACATAAAACCCATAGATGGCAAAGGATAGGGTATAAATAAAAATTCTTCTAGTGAAGTTCATTAAATAGCTCAATCCTTAAAAAGAAAAAAATATCATGGCCTCCGTACCCTGAGGGGGTGGGGGGGGGATTGCTTCCCTCATTTACCAGAAGTCGCACAAATAATGTCATCAAGTATAGTGTTTCAGGCTGATCCAGTCCAATAGTTTAAAATAAAATTTCCCAGTTGGAAGTTTAGCCTCCTAGATTAAAAAAAGCTTTTGGCACCTGCACCAGAATAACAGCAAGAATCTGCTTACTGAAAGTGCTAGTGATTCTGTTGTGTCATATTTTAAAATTCTTATGGCCTGCTGATGGTATATTGTCTCATGCTGGAAGCAGATTGGGCGAATCCATCTTTTTCTTTGTTCAATATACTCTGGACATATAAATAAAACGTGGGCTTCAGTCTCATTCGCCAGGCCACAAGCTGGGCTTAAGCTTGAAGCAATGCCTCCCTTCCACCTACAAGTAAGAGAATTTAGGGGGAGGGAACCTGACCTAAATCTTATGTTCAAACTTTTGGCCAAGGCCGGGGTGATCCTGTCAAGGTGTGGTTCAAAGCATGGGAAGAGCTTTATCTCCAGAAAACTGCTTGTCAAGGTGCTGTGAGTACCCAACAAAGCTACTTGCTCATTTATAAACTCCCAATATTGTTTTTTAAGTATGTGGGTATCAGCTTTACGTAAACAGTCGGTCCCATCCCAAAATCTGTTCAGATTCACTCTACTAAACCAGTGTCACACTGACTTCATCGAGGGTATGCGGGTGATGTTAGCTGGAGTGATCAGGTTCCTAAATGAGTCTCTATAGTGACTCAATTCGTTGGTAGACCACAAGCGGACCCAATAAGCAAGAGGCCTCAGAGCTACCAGGCTTTCCACTCTACATAAATTTAAGTCCATGGAGAGCGGAGTTAATGGGGTGCCTAATGGTAGTTTTAAAAGTTTCCGTATAAATTTGTTTTCTGCAATAATCAAACAATCCAAGGTGCTGTACCACCCCAGTTCACCGCCAAATAGGGCAGCTCCTTGTGCCTTTGCTCGATATACTGCTAACGCTGGGGAAACAGATTGTGAGCTGGTTGCATTATAAACTCTGATGATAACGTTAGAGGTGTGCTGAATTACTAGGGAGGACTTAGATAATTGGGGAGCCATTTTAGATTGCTGGCTAATTTGATCCCCAGGTAGTCAAATGATTCAATTCTTTCCAGTATTTTGCCACCTGCTCTAATTGGTATTGACTTGATTCCCTTCTTTCCAAAAACCATATATTTTGTCTTCTCCACATTCAACTCCAATCCTCTTGAGTTACAGAAGTTCATAAATTTATCAATTAGGACTTGGAGCCCCATTGGTGATCTGGAAATCAGTAGAGAATCATCAGCAAAGAGTAGTATAGGAATTTTTGCATTGTTCAGTGAGAGGGCGTCAGAGACAGGAGAGGATATACAGAACCAGGCAGACACTATTCCAACAAACTGAGGAGGAGATTTATGACAAATATAGACTGAGCAGTGCAGCAATTTTAGCATTAATTGAACTACTCAATCTGCAGCTTGAACAACAGACAATGCGCGGCAGCGACATCCCTACACATGTGCAAGTGCTATACTCACTGCACCTCTTGACCTTGGGTAGCTATCAGGGGGTGATTGCTGTTGCAGGTGTGGTATCCCAGAGTTCACTCTCACGATTCCTCAGATCATTTCTAGATGCCATACTCACACACATGTCCAGATATATATACCTACCCAGGAATGAGGCAGAAATTAACAGCACCAAGTTGGACTTCTTCAGAATTGCCAACTTCCCCCATGTAATAAATAGGGTGTGTGGACGGGACACATATACAAATCTGCCCTCCTGCAAATCTGGAATATGTGTTCCGCAATAGGAAATTTACCCACTCACTAAACATCCAGGTGGTATGTGAAGCCCATAATGCAATTACTGACATTGTAGCTACATTTCCAGGGAGTACACATGACTCATACATGTTCAGGCACAGTGGGATACACCAACGCCTAGAACGTGGGGAGTTTGGAGACGGATATCTCGTAGGTATTGCTGACTACACCCTGAAACCTTACATACAGGTCACTGTGTAAACCATTCATGCCCTGCTAACATTGCTTATTTTTAGCAAACAGGTGACAGTGCATATGCTATAAGACCAGATGTGGGCTACATCTCACCCCTGAAGACACAGATTCGGAGGATGAGGAGCAAGAGCTACCACACCGACATCCTGGGGATAGAAGCATTGCAAATCAAGGCAGACAGAGATGGAACCACATTGCAACCCAATACTTTGGCAGGTACGTCGCAACCGTCACCACACTAATGTCAGACACATAGCCCAGTTGTGTAGTGAAACAAATAAAACATTTTTATTTCTAAACTATATGGTGAAAGAAAAGTGCTGTCTGTCACAGTCTGTATTTGTCCAAATGTGATGAGGACACATTATACGTCATGTGCCTAATGAACCATGCTGTATGGTGGCTCACACCCTCCTCCTTGAGCACCCAGCATGGCTCATCCCTGGTGGGTCCCCTGACCCCTGCCGTGCACTACCACTCCGTAGCACACGTGACTCGCTGGCAGACACACTACTTATTGTGGACCCCTCCTCACTGTCCTGAGGGGTCTCCCCTGTGCCCCTTGCCACCTGCCTACTTTCCATCAGGTCCACAGCGTGGCTGAAGCGGCCAAGTCCACGCGCCACATCGCCAGCAAAGTGCCCAAGTTCAACATGTAGGCTTACTGTCCGTCTAGACAGGCCACTTGTATTGGTTGCAAGACGCCCAATGGATGCAGCCATGTAGTCAAATCGTGCCACTGTGTGGAACTCCCTGCACCTTGCATACTGTCGGTCTGCCACTAGTTCTGTCACCAGTTGGCGGATGGCCTGTGTGAGATCCCCCAAATGATCGTTCATCCTTGTGAACTGACTGCTCACATCAGCCAGCCCATTGGTCATGCTCCTCTGCATCCTGTTTAGGGTTCTTGATATTGTCCTTAATTGTCTATTTTGCAGGTGCTGACCATTGATGAGGGATGCCTCCAATCCTGCGAAGTCTGCTTCCCCTACCTCCTCCTGGGGCACCGCCAGAACTCTGCGCCGGCGTCTGCGCATTCGTCCTGCTGCTGGCTCTTATTGACTCGCTGTGGGGCAAATATCAGGGACCTTGCTACGTGTTTCCTCCCTTGTCTTCTTCAGCGGTTTACCATTTAGCAGTGATTCCACCTCCCCAATGAGGTTGTCAATTTCAGAAAGAGTACCAGGTTCATCAGCCACCGATAGCCCCTGTTTGGTCAATCGTGTTTGCTTTTAATGTTTCTTGGCACTACTGGACAAGGACTCAGTGGCCCCTGCCTTGCGTTTACCCATTCCTGATCATCTCTGAGGCACTCTTCATATCCCGGGTATTGGCCAGGTGCAGCTACTTAACCCTAGTTTTCCTCTCGTTCAGGGAGCAAAAGAGGATAGGCCCGGTCCGGCCCGGCCCAGCCGAGCCTCAACCGTCCTTCGCGCGGCTTGCGCTGTGATTTATATGTCTGTCTTTTAATGTGTCTCCTGCCACTCTCGCGGCGACAGCACGGCCCTCCTGCCACTCTGCCTGCTGGTCGATGTTAGCAGGTTCAGGCTGCCCCCTGGGAGTTTGGATTCAGCATGCGTCCTGCGCCGCAATTGTATGTCTGTGTTTTAATGCGTCTTCTGATGCTCTCGCAGCGGCAGCGCAGCCCTTCTGCCGCTCTGCCTGGTGGGCGATGTATGCAGGTTCAGGCTCCACCCTGGGAGTTTGGATTCAGCATGCGTCCTGCACCGTGGTTGTATGTCTGTGTTTTAATGCGTCTCCTGCTACTCTTGCGGCGGCAGCGCGGCCTTACTGCTACTCTGCCTGCTGGGCGATATATGCAGGTTCAGGCTCCCTCCTGGGAGTTTGAATTCAGCGTGGACAGTAGCTCCTACTCCCCCATGACTCCATAGAAACTTCTGGACTTGGTCCCCTCTCTCCACAGGCCTCCATATTCAGCAATCCTCTGCTGGTTGCTTGTAGGCTGTTCTGGGTGCATTCTTTTTCTTCTTTTCAACCTTTGGGGTGGTTTTGGGGAAATCCAGTGTTTTACTCCTGCATTCCTGGTGGCTGGAGGATACTGCATTACTTACCTGTGTGGTTTTCTAGTACTCCCAGCTCCCCTCTACACGATTTACTTACCTAGGTGGGGGCCCTGTGTTTGCATTCCACTTTCTTAGTATATGGTTTGGGCTCCCCCTACGGCTATTATTGCTCATTGCTCTTGTACACAGTTTGCTAACCTTTTTATGCCTCTTACTGTTTATTAGTGCATATATATATATAGTGTATCTACTTACCTCCTTTTGGAGGGGTGACTCTCTAGTATTTTCTAATACTGTGTTCCAAGAATAAAGTACCTTTATTTTTGTACAACCAAGTGTTTTCTTTCTTGTGTGTAAGTACTATGTGACCGCAGTGGTATTGCATGAGCTTTGCATGTCTCCTAGATAAGCCTTGGCTGCTCATCTACAGCTACATCTAGAGAGACCGGCTTCCAGACACTGCCTACACTTCACTACAATGGGATACGTGGACCTAGTAAAAGGTGCAAGTACCATAAGTATCCACCACACACCAGGCCAGCTTTCTACACCACATATTCTGAAAAATATTTTGCCCTTAATTCACCATCAAAAATAATATTGTGAGTCACCTCAAATTTCCATAGTACCCTAAAAGTTCCTAGATTGTAGCCTTTGCCTCTTTGTAGGGCTATTGGTTTTTTTAGAGCATTCACACCGTTGTGTCTTCTTTGATGCAAACCAAGTTATTACATGACAGTTCCGCCCTTCTTGTGTTCTACCCAAGCAATGGGGCCTACATAGAACCCAGAGCCCTGCAAATATGTAATCCCTAACTCTTATCTGCCAAGCTCCTTTTTCAGCATTCTGAAGTAAGGACAGTTTGGCAGTTTCACCTTACTGCAGCATTTGGTGTCATGATTGTAAGAGAAGAAGATGCAATGCCTCCATCTTGGAAGTTTATCAAGTTTTGACACATGAATGTCAGGGATGTAGTAGCGTTTGAAGGAATCTGTGGAGTTTCAGAGACATACTTTGTAAATAAACATTGGCAAAGAAAGTAGGTCTCAACTTCAGAATGTAAAGTATTGAACTTTACACTGCATTTTGCCATTGACATATGAATAAGTACCTCAAAATGCATGCTCACACATGTCCAACAATTTGTGAATGGATTTTCTACTAAATAAAACCCATTCAACGATAGGCATAGTAATGCATCTGCTGAAGGCAAACCCCAATAATTTTTTTAAACCCCAATATCATAAAACCCCATGTTTGAAATGGGGTCTCTGGTAGGCAGTCAGTTTGCATTCTGTCCAAGCAGGAACCCTTACTTTAGTCAGAGTAATAGAGTTACCCTCCTAAGACAACCCCTGCTCATCTCCTTGGTAGCGTGGCACAAGCAGTTAGGTTTATCTCAAAGGTAATGTATAAAGTATTTGTACCAACACACAGCGTAATACAGTGAAAACACTTCACCACACCAGTTTAGAAAAATAGTCACTATTTATCTAATTCAAACAAGACCAATATGACAAAAAATCCAACATACACAAGTCAAGATATGAATTTTTAAAGTAAAAAGAATCTTACTCCATAGAAAACAATGCAATCGTTGCTACACAAAGTACCTGGTTTGCATAAAAAATAAAGCCGCATGGGCGAGCGTGCATCAGAAAAGTCAGCGAAGCATCGATCCTTACTCGCAAGTGATGCCCTGCGTCATTTCTTCTCTGCTAAGGTAGGTGATGCATTGTTTTTCTCTCCCTTAGGAGAGCGATGCATTGATTTCTGAACAGGGCACCTCGGATCTGCTCAGGTTCACGATGACTTTAAGGGCCCAGCAATGATGCGTGAGAAATCTGGTTGCACGATGTTGGAAAACCGCGCTGCGTGGGGTTTGTGTTGTTATCAGCAGCCGCAAATGGGTGTTGCGTCTTTTCTCCAGCCGCAATGCATCGATCTCCCAGCCACGATGCAGGTGGGGCATCCATTTCAGCCGCAAAGCCGGTGCCGGGTAGTTTTTTTGTCACATTTCAGGTGGTGCATCAACATTTTCCATGCACAGTGTTCTGTGCTTGGATTTCAGTCCTTGTTCTGCCAACTTCACCTCTCAAGGGCCCAGGGACTGGATAGAACACCGCTTGTCAGGGCAGGAGTCTCAGCAGAGAGTCCAGGTGCTGGTAGAGGAAATCTTTGGTGGCCCTGAGACTTCAGAACAGGGGGCAAGCTCAGTCCAAGCCCTTGGAGATTCTTCTCCAGCAAGAATGCACAACAAAGTCCAGTCTTTGTCCCCTATTACAAGCAGAAGCAGCAACTCCAGGATAGCCTGACAGAGCACAGTCACAGGAAGGGGCAGCATTTCTCCTCAGCTCTTCGGCTCTTCTCTGTGGCATCCAGAAGTAATCTAAAATCTGGGGTTTTGGGTCCAATACTTATATCCCTTTCGGCCTTTGAAGTAGGGAGGAAAGTCTCTGTTGTTTAGAGGATCCTACTTTGCCCAGGCCAGGACCCAGACACACACCAGGGGGTTGGAGACTGCATTGTGTGAGGGCAGGCACAGCTCATTCAGGTGTAAATGATCACTCCTCCCTCCACTCCAGCCCAGATGGCTCATTAGGATATGCAGGATACACCCCAGCTCCCTTTGTGTCACTGTGTAGAGGAGATTCATACACAGCCCAACTGTCAGTCTCACCCAGACAGGGAATCCACAAACAGGCAGAGTCACAAAATGGTTTAAGCAAGAAGATGCCCATTTTCAAAAAGAGGCATTTTCAAATCAACAATCTAAAAAAACAACTTCACTGAGAGATGTATTTTTAAATTATGAGTTTAGAGACCCAAGCTCCATATTTACATTTGCTCTCAAGGTAAGCTACACTTTAAGGATACTTAAAGCCTGCCCCCATATTAACCTATGAGAGATATAGGCCTTGCATCAGTGAAAACCTAATTTGGCAGTCTTTCACTGTTAGGACACGTAAAACACCACAAGTACATGTCCTACCTTTAACATACACTGGACACTGCCCGTGGGGCTACCTAGGGCCTACCTTAGGGGTACCTTACATGTATAAAAAGGGAAGGTTTGGGCCTGGCAAGTGGGTACACTTGCCATGTTGAATTGGCAGTTTAAAACTACAGACACTAGAGTGGCAGGTCTGAGCCATGTTTACAGGGCTACTTATGTGGGTGGCACAATCAGTGCTGCAGGCCCACTAACAGCATTTGATTTACAGACCCTAGGCACCTCTAGTGCACTTTACTAGAGACTTACTAGTAAAACAAATATGTCAATTATGGAAAAGCCAATTACACATACAATTTCACATAGGGAGCACTTGCACTTTAGCACTGGTCAGCAGTGGTAAAGTGTCCAGAGTAACAAAAACTGCAAAAACAGAGTCCTGCACACAACAACAACCTGGAAAGTAGAAGCAAAAGGTTAGGGTAGACCACGATAGAGATGCCAGGTCTAACGCGTGTCCCCCCTCAGCTGAAAGTGGGGCCAACTACACAACCTCATGGGAGTTCTCTTCACTAAGGAAGAAGAATCTGGACAGACCATCAGCATTGGTGTGTTCTGTTCTAGGGTGGTGTTCCACCGTAAAGTCCATCCTCTGTAGGGAAATGGACCACCTTAACAGTTTTGAATTTTCACCCCTCATCTGCATTAACCATCTGAGGGGCCTGTGGTCGGTCTGAACCCGGAAGTAAGTCCCAAACAAGTAGGGTCTTAGCTTCTCCATCGCCCAGACCACAGCAAAAGCTTCACACTCAATTGTACTCCACCTACGTTCCTGGGGGAGTAACCTCTTACTACTGAAGGCTACAGGCTGGTCTAGGCCCTCTTCATTTAGCTGTGATAACACTGCTCCCACACCATGCTCTGAAACGTCAGTCTGAATGACAAATTCTTTAGAGAAGTCAGGTGCACATGGCTGCCTTTAGGGCATCAAAAGCTGTCTGGCAAGACTCAGAAGGGAGCAACAATGTGTCATATCCCTTAACAAACGTCCTATAGTAACCTGTGAGACCTAAAAAGGCTCTCACCTCAGTCTGGGTCTTGGTAGGGTCCCAAGCCGGGATGGTGTCAATCTTTGGTTGTAGGGGTGCCACCTGGCCACTCCACATCTGGTGTCCCAAGAACCCCACAAAACCCTGCCTTATTTGGCACTTGCTTGCCTTAATAGTGAGGCCTGCCTCCTGCAGGGCCTCAAACACTTTGCAGAGGTTCTGCAAGTGTTCCTCCCACGTAGAGCTGAACACAGTAAAGTCATCCAGGTAGGCTGCACTGATATCATCCAATCCAGCCAACATCTGGTTAACGAGGCTCTGAAAGGTGGCAGGGGCATTTTTCATCCCAAAGGGCATCACTCTAAACTGGTAGTGCCCATCTGGTGTAGAAAATGCAGACCTCTCCTTTGCCCCCTCAGTCAGGGCGATCTGCCAATATCCAGACGTTAAGTCAAATGTGCTGGGATATTTGGCAGCCCCTAACCGTTCAATGAGATCATCAGCTCGGGGATGGGGTTCAAGTCAGTCTTCGTGCCTGCATTGAGTCCCCAGTAATCAACACAGAAACGGAGTTCTGGAGTGCCACCAGGAGCAGCAGGTTTTGGGACCAAGACCACAGGGCTGGGCCAAGGGCTACTGGAGAACTCAATTACCCCAAGAGATAACATTTTGGATACCTCATCCTTTATGTTGGCTCTAGCCTTGCCAGCCACTCTGTAAACTTCATGTTTTACAGGCGAACTATCCCCAGTGTTGTCATCATGTGTGCACAAATGAGAGACCCCTGTGATCAAGGGGAACAATGAGGCAAACTGTCCCAACACCTGGCGACAGTCACTCTGTTGCTCTGGGGTCTGTGTGGGAGAGAGGTTCACACCCTCTACAGACCCATATTTCTCCTTAGCAGACAAGAGGTCAGAAAGAGGCTCACTCTCTTCCTCCACCCCATCATCTGTTGCTAGGAGCATTGTTACCTCTGTCCTCTCAAAGTGAGGTTTGAGACGGTTCACCAGCAGGACCCTCAAAGGGTTACTGGGAGTCTGGAAGTTTACCAGATAGGTGACATCACTCTTGTGCTCCACAACCTCAAAAGACCCAGTCCACTTGCCCTGGAGAGCCCTAGGCTCTACTGGGTCCACCACCCACACATTCTGGCCAGGATGAAACCCAACCAGAGTGGTATTCTGGTTATACCAGCTTTTCATATCATCCTGGCTTGCTTCCAGGTTCTCTTGAGTGAGCTTCTTGAAGCAGGCTGTTTGGTTTCTAAAAGCCAGCATGTAGCTGAATACATCCTGGGGGGGCTTACTGGAGGCTTTCTCCAAGCCTTCTCTAACCAGACTCAAAGGTCCCCTGACAGGGTGGCCATACACCAATTGAAAAGGGCTAAGTTCAAGACCCTTTTGTGGCACCTTCCTGTAGACGAACAGAAGGCAGGGCAAGAGGACATCCCACTTACGCCTCAATGGCTCTGGCAGGCCCATAATCATGCCCTTCAAGTTGCGGTTGAATCTCTCAACCAGACCGTCTCCTTAGGGATGGTAAGGAGTGGTAAATTTATAGGTTACACCACACTACTTCCATAGAGACTTCATATATGTAGATATGAAGTTAGTACCCCTATCATATACCACCTTCTTGGGGAACCCCATGTAGGTAAAAACCTTCATCAATACATGTCCAACCACATGGTCAGTAATTAGTCCTAAAGGAATGTCTTCTGGGTACCCGAGTGGCATGGTCAAGCAAGAGCAGGATAAACCTGTTGCCCATGGCTGTCTTGGGATCTAGAGGCCCCACAATGTCAATACCAACCCTTTCAAAAGGGGTGCACAGAAAAAGGTTGGAGGGGAGCCTTACATTTCCCCCCCCATCTTGCCACTTGCCTGACAAGTTTGGCAAGACCTACAGTGTACATTTGAGCGCCTGTGAATTTGGAGCCAGTAAAAGTGGGTGAAAAGCCATTCAAAGGTCTTGTCCTGCCCCAAATGTCCAGCTAAAGGCACATCATGAGCCAGACACCAAAGGAAGGGTCTGAAGCACTGGAGTACCATCAGCACACAGGCTGACCCAGGCTCAGCAACCTTAGGCTAACTATACAGGAGGCCATCCTCCCAGTAGATCAAGTGTGATCCAGACTCATTGCCAGACGCCTGGTCAGCAGCCTGCCGCTGCAAACCCTCCAGAGTAGGGCATTTCTTATGTGCCTCCCAGAATACTTCCGTGGTGGGTTGCCCTTCCCTCTGCCACTGTGTCAGCTCAGGGACCTCCAACAGTTCAGTCACCTGTTCCCCTGTAGGCTAAGCCAAGTTTGGGATTCTTTCTTTTGTAGGACCTAAACTTGTCTTTGTACTGCTCAGGGGTGACACACTGCTACCTTCCTTGGATACCCTCCCCTGAGGCAGAACAGGTAGATCCACTACACCATTATGATTGCTTTGCACATCCTACCCCTCAATCATCTTCTCTGTGTGTCTTCTAGCCTCCTTGGCTGTCACCCAGGCCCTCAGCGTCTTTAGCAGCTCCTCCTTCCTGGACAGGCAAGATCCTTACAGAACTGTTTCAGTTGTGCAACTGTGTAACTCACCAGCTTCTCCATTTCATAAACAGCTACAGCTGGTGCATCCCCAAATTGAGACATTTTGGCAAGTCAAAAAAAAAACAAAGTTCCAAAGCAGAACAAAGAGTTCCCAATGACAAGTTCAAGAAAAAGCACACAAAAATGGAAGCAAAAAAAATCCAAAAAGGGAAAAAGAAAAAACAAGTAGTATGTGGTCACATAATGGTCTGCACTGAAAACAATAGTGTACTCTTAATCAGTGTTTGTCAAGTACAAATACAAGTCCAATCCTCACTGCTGATCACCAATGTTAGAAATGGGGTCTCTGGTTGGCAGTCAGTTTGCACTGTATCCAAGCAGGGACCCTCACTGTAGTCAGGGTAAGGGAGTTACACTCCTAAGACAACCCCCCTTGGCTGCTTGGCACAAGTAGTCAGGCTTATCTCAAAGGCAATGTGTAAAGTATTTGTACCAACACACACAGTAATACAGTGAAAACACTACAAAATGGACACCACACCAGTTTAGAAAAATAGTCAATATTTATCAAAATCAAACAAGACCAAAATGACAAAAATCCAACAAACACAAGTCAAGAAGTGAATGTTTTGGAGTAAAAAGATTATTACTCCATAGAAAACAGGTGAAACATTGTTGTTACACAAAGTACCTGCTTTGCATCAAAAATAAAGCTGCACAGGCGAGCGTGCATTGGAAATGTCAGCGATATGTTGATTCCTTACTCACAAGTAAGGCTGTGCTTAATTTCTTTCCTAGTCAGGTAGGTGTGCCGTTCTTCTCTCTCGTAAGAGAGCAATGCGTCGATTTCCAGACAGGGCACCTCTGATCTGCGCAGGTTCACAATTACTTTGACGCCCAACAATGATGCGTGAGAAATCCGGTCACACAGTGTTGGAAAACCATGCTGCATGGGGTTTCTGTTGTTATCAGCAGCTGCAAGCGGGTGTTGCATCGTTTCTCCAGCCACGATGCGTCAATCTCCTAACCACAATGCAAGTGGGGCATCAGTTTCAGCCGCAAAGCCGGTAGCAGGTCGTTTTTCAGCCACGTTCCAGGTGATGCATCAAAATTTTCCCTGCACGGTATTCTGTGCGTGGATTTCAGTCCTTATTCTGCCAACTTCACCTCTCAAGGGCCCAAGAACTGGATAGAACACCACTTGGCAGGGCAGGAGTCTCATCAGAGAGTCCAGGTGCTGGCAGAGAAAGTCTTTGATGGCCCTGAGACTTCAGAACAGGGGGCAAGCTCAGTTCAAGCCCTTGGAGATTCTTCTCCAGCAAGCATGCACAACAAAGTCCAGTCTTTGTCTCCTTTCACAGGCAGAAGCAGCAACTGCAGCTTCTGCCTGCAGAACAACATTTAGCAGAGTATAACCATTCTAGAAACTGGGGCTACACAAGAACTGAGTTCTAGATCAGAGTTAAATTTTAAGGTTTAATTCAGGGTCATTATTATAACATTATTGCAAAATGATAATTTTTAATTCAAAGACACAGAAATACATAATGATAAACCATAACAGAACCCTAGTAAATTAATAGGTCCCTCTAAATTGTAACTGTCAAACTCATAGTCTCAAAAAAATCTGACAGAGTCTCGGGAAGAAAATGAAAAGTTGCCCCGCCATGGGTTTTACAAACATTTTATGCATATTATTAAATAATATAAGTGTACCGATCATGGTTCGATTGTAATGCGAAAGCACCACATTTACGTAAATTTTGAAAAGCCCTCAACACTAACACATTTTTTAAGGTAAGAACTATCTTCTGCGTGCTTTCTCAGGAAGTGCACTCTGGAGATGTTCAATCCAATATGAAACATTTTTTAAACAACAGCCCTTAGAGTTATGTTCTTTTGCAAGCTTATATCGGAAGTACCTTCAAAATGATAGGTGGGTACAGGATGGAAAGTTTCATCCACAATACACACTTTCTGTACTCTTTATTACTATAATCTATTGACTTTATTGCTGCTGTGAGGAGAGAAGATTTGCAGCAGACTGCTGATTGGGAGGGGGAATGAGCATAAGCGAGATGAGCAGAACTCCAGAAAGTACATTCAATTCAATTAAACAATGTTGTCTTCCATTTAGAATATGGCACAACTATATTAAATTATGTTTCACACTCCTAAATAAAATAATCATCTCATTTCAACTGAAAAAATCGTTAATTCATTGGTTCGAGTCATATGCCTGATCAAAATAATTAATTTGCACAAATTATTTTTCACCTCAAAATTTGCACTTCTGAAACAATCTTTACCCCATGCAGGTTTGCTTGGCGGTCATTTTTAACTTACCATTATAGCATGGTGGATAGTTATCTTTGAACAGGATATTAAAATATTAAAAAGACAAAAAGAAAACAAGTGTACCAGAAGCACAGAGAATGAAACTAGCAGCCCTGCAGCACTTTCTAGCTGTCGGGCCCTCTTCAAAAAAAAAAAAAAAAAAACCCTAATAAACAGGGAGCATGGGAGGTGCATCAGGGGTGGCAAGGTAACACGATGAAAAGACAGTGTGAAGGTAGGGAGAGACCAAGGATACAAAGTGCTTGAAGTGCTTAATCCTAAATAAATAAAAGCTCCCTAAAGTATGCAGTGGAAGTATAAAACTCATCCAATCATAACCCTATGAGATCCAAAATTCTCATGGGTGGGACAAACAACTGAATAGGGAGGGAAACTATTGAATTAAGAACAGAGAACTGAGTTAGGCAACAAAGTCACCCAGCCATGATCAAGGGGCTGGCACAAAGCCCATTGTCAGAACACATAGGGCATCATTTCCAAGAATCTGATGTATCAGCTCCGATGTGTCAGAATTCATGTGCTACCCTGTGCCCCTCTAATGTAGTCATAGATGTGCTGTATTTACAATATGGGCTCCATGGCACACGTTTCCACATGCATCAGAACTTATGATGCATCTGTGGCGCTAGAGCCACGCATTGCTGGACTAGCGTTAAAAAAATAAAAAATTACGCTACTCCAGCGATGCGAGGAGGCCCCCATAGACAAAAGCCCTGCGTCAGTTTAACGCCAGCTCTGAGCAGACATTCAAATTTTTTACGTTGTGAAGGCAGAAAACAATGCTGTGAAATCTTGTATATTTCACTGTGCCAGTTCTGCGTGGCTTTTAATGGGGGAACCCCTACTTTTCATACATTATACCTGGCACAGGTATAATGTAGCACAAGGCTTTACAAACCGGAGCAATGGTCCCATTGCTCCAGTTTGTAAATATGGTGCACTGTAGGGGACTGCTTTGCACCACCACTGCATCAAAAAGAGTGACGTAACGGTGACGCAAGGGGCTTGTAAATATGCCCCATAATGTTTTAGAAGCATAAGTCTTTCGTAGCCAGGTCCCAAAAAAGAAAGGCTTGATCTAAGTCAGTTATACACCAACCATGACATATCACAATGGGGTGCAGTGGCTACGTGTTAGACCTGACAGCCTTAGGGTGGTCACCCCTAACTTTTTGCCTGACTCTCTCCACTTTTTGGACACTGTTTTTGCTGGCTTTTAGACTCTGCGCACTTTACCACTGCTAACCAGTGCTAAAGTGCATATGCTCTCTCCCTTTAAACATGGTAACCTTGGATCATACCTGATTGGACTATTTAATTTACTTATAAGTCCCTAGTAATGTGCACTATAGGTGCCTAGGGCCTGTAGATTAAATGCTACTAGTGGGCCTGCAGCACTGGTTGTGCCACCCACTTAAGTAACCCCTTTACCTTGTCTCAGGCCTGCCATTGCAAGGCCTGTGTGTGCAGTTTCACTGCCACTTCGACTTGGCATTTAAAAGTACTTGCCAAGCCTAGAACTCCCCTTTTTCTACATATAAGTCACCCCTAATGTGTGCCCTAGGTAACCCCTAGAGCAGGGTGCTGTGTGGGTAAAAGGCAGGACATGTACCTGTGTAGTGATATGTCCTGGTAGTGTAAAACTCCTAAATTCGTTTTTACACTACTGTGAGGCCTGCTCCCTTCACAGGCTAACATTGGGGCTGCCCTCAGACAGTATTAAAGTGGTAGCTGCTGATCTGAAAGGAGTAGGAAGGTCATATTTAGTATGGCCAAAATGGTAATACCAAATCCTGCTGACTGGTGAAGTTGGATTTAATATTACTATTCTAGAAATGCCACTTTTAGAAAGTGAGCATTTCTTTGCACTTAAATCTTTCTGTGCCTTACAATTCACGTCTGGCTGGGCTTAGTTGACGGCTCCTTGTGCATTCACTCAGACACACCCCAAACACAGGGTACTCAGCCTCACTTGCATACATCTGCATTTTGAATGGGTCTTCCCGGGCTGGGAGGGTGGAGGGCCTGCTCTCACACAAAGGACTGCCACACCCCCTACTGGGACCCTGGCAGACAGGATTAAACTGAAAGGGGACCTGGTGCACTTCTTAGCCACTCTTTGAAGTCTCCCCCACTTCAAAGGCACATTTGGGCATAAAACAGGGCCTCTGCCCTACCTCATCAGACACTTGCTGGAGAAGAAACCTGAACCAGAATCTGCATCCTGCCAAGAAGAACTGCCTGGCTGCCTAAAGGACTCACCTGACTGCTTTCTACAAAGGACTGCTGCCTTGCTGTTGCCCTGCTGCCTTGCTGAACTCTTGTCTGGCTGTAAAAGTGCTCTCCAAGGGCTTGGAGAGAGCTTGCCTCCTGTTCCCTGAAGTCTCAGGACCAAAAAGACTTCTCTTTTTCATTTGGACTCTTTGTGCACCAGAAATTTCGACGCACAGCTTGCTCTGCGGCGAGAAAATCGCTGCACACCGACGCTGATCGACGCGATCTTTGGGGCGACCGGCACTTCGATGCACGGCCTCGCAAGGACAATGCCACCCGACTTCCAGAGGAGAAATCGACGCAACGCCTGCCGCGAGAACGAGAATTCCACGCACAGCCTCCCGGAACAACGCGCAGCCGGAAAACAAGCCGGAGAAACCAGGCACAGACCCCGGAACATCTGGTAATCCCGTGTCCCACAGGAAAGAGACTGTCCGCGCGCCGGAAAATGACGCACGACTTCCCCGCGTGAAAAATAACGACGCAAGTCCATGTGTGCAGGGAAGAAATCGACGCACACACCAATTTTCCACGTATCTCTTGTTCTGCGGCCCTTTGCGGATATTTTCCACTTTAAACCAGGTACTTTGTGCTTGAAAGAGACTTTGTTTGCTTTTTAAAGACTTAAGACACTTTGGGGGTCATTCTGACCCCGGCGGGCGGCGGGAGCCGCCCGCCTGGAGGGAGCCGCCATATGGCCGCTCCGCGGTCGAAAGACCGCGGAGGCCATTCTGGCTTTCCCGCTGGGCTGGCGGGCGACCGCCAGAAGGCCGCCCGCTAGCCCAGCGGGAAACCCCTCCCCACGAGGAAGCCGGCTCCGAATGGAGCCAGCGGAGTGGAGGATGTGCGACGGGTGCAGTGGCACCCGTCGCGAATTCCAGTGTCTGCAAAGCAGACACTGGAATTCAAAGTGGGGCCCTCTTACGGGGGCCCCTGCAGTGCCCATGCCATTGGCATGGGCACTGCAGGGCCCCCCAGGGGCCCCACAACACCCCTCACCGTCATCCTGTTCCTGGGGGTCGGAACCGCCAGGAACAGGATGGCGGTGAGGGGGTCGGAATCCCCCATGGCGGCGCAGCAAGCTGCGCCACCATGGGGGATTCCCAGGGCAGCGGAAAACCGGCGGGAGACCGCCGGTTTTCCTGGTCTGACCGCGGCCAAACCGCTGCGGTCAGAATGCCCTGCGGGGCACCGCCAGCCTGTTGGCGGTGCTCCCACATCCCCGGCCCCGGCGATCCTTGACCGCCGGGGTCGGAATGACCCCCTTTATATCACTTTTCAGTGATATCTCTACAATTTCATATTGCATCTTTATTTGTTTTGACCTACAATTATCCTGATAAATATTATATATTTTTCTAAACACTGTGTGGTGTATTTTTGTGGTGCTATATTGTGTTATTGTACAATTTATTGCACAAATACTTTACAGATTGCCTTCTAAGTTAAGCCTGACTGTTCATGCCAAGCTACCAGAGGGTGGGCAGAGGATAATTTTGGATTGTGTGTGACTTACCCTGACTAGAGTGAGGGTTCTTGCTTGGACAGAGGGTAACCTGACTGCCAACCAAAAACCCCATTTCTAACACTATGCAAAATGGCTGCCTCAAAAATGCCTACAGGGCATTTTCTTAGGATAACATTAGTCAGGGAATTTAAAAAAAAAGCCTACTGGAGTGTAAACCAGGATGAGGCTACAACTAAAACATATATGGGTCTTCCTTTATATCGGAAGACAAATGTTATTCTCTCAAGAAATTAGTGCAAGTTAAATGTTAAAACTGTTAATACACAGCATGTCTGCAGTAATTGCAGATCCCTGGAGGTTGAAAAGGCAATTTAACTTCTCACAATACCTCATACATTGGTGTATTCAAAACAAAAACCACAGAAACAAGTAGTCATACATTGCAAAATAATATCACTCATTGATGGCTGCGTTTCCCCCTCTTAAGAAAACTGTGAAATTGCAACTGCGTTTGTACTTCACATTCAAATACAATATGCTTGCTTATTTATTCACTGTAAGTGTTTCCGAGGTGTAAACTGCACACGCGTTCATTCAGTAAATAAATGGATGAGCTTGTTTTCATTCTGTTAGAAGGCAATGCTGCCCTGACATGTCCTTTTCTGTCACACCCTTCGGCTTGCCAAGCATATAAGATTACGCCAGTCGTCCATGAGGAATAGATATTTGCTGCCTACACATGGGAAGAAGTAATCCCAATAGCATTTTTCCCGACGCTCCAACGCCCGCTGACAGACGCGCTAAACGTGAAAAATAGAATGGCAATGAAATGATTTAATTGCCATTTTATTTTTCACAAGGAGCGCCGCAGCGGTACAGCCTGCCCCAGAGCCAGGAGAAAGAAGGGGCATGTCTTCCTTTGAACCGAGGACTAGAGCAGTGCTGGCCAGACACTGCTAAGTATGGCAGACTTGCGCCGGCCAAACTGACATGCTCACTTTGAAGACCTCCAACCGGCTGGCTGGGTGGAAACCAAGCACAGGCCTAATGGGCCTGAAAAAGCATCTGGCCAGCCCGCTCCATCCAATCCTGGCGCTGCTTTCATGCTGGTTACCAGCAGGGATTCAGTGCAAGGATTAGCATGGGTAAGTATATTTATTTTATTTATTTTTTATTTTTTAATAAAATACATGCTTGTGTTTTATTGTGCATGCTTGAGCTTGTGTATTGTCTTCACTTTTTTTATATGGTGGGGCACTTCGCTCGACCCATCTCTGTGATACATTACCCACGGCTGGTGAGTACCTCTGTTATACATTATAATATTGCAAGTAACCCAAGTCACCAAAAAGGTCCATAACCTTAAAAAGGAACGAGGCCGAGATTTCTTATAACAGTGGTTCCCAACCTTTTGATTTCTGTGGACCCCCACTTTAACATTAGTGGAACCCAGGGACCCCCAATGAATCATCATTGGAATCCAGGGACCATTACTGGAAGCTGGGGACCTAATTTGTCAATATTTGTTAATATTTTTTAATTTTCTAAGCAGTCAAGGACCCCCTAAGAAGGCTTTGCGGACCCCCAGGGATCCCCGGACCACAGGTTGGGAACCACCGCTTTATAAGGTTATGGTTCTCCAAGGTGACTTGCAATATTTTTCAAATAAATGATAGAGGACATTGTATTCCCTATAAGACATGGTCACACCATCTCCCGTGTCTGAAACCATTCAAATCCTTGGAGTCTTACTCTTTTATATGAAAGAGTAAGTATAGTTGCAGACAGAGAATAAATACACAATCTAGCTCGAAATTAAATACATCAAAAAGCAGTTTGTAATTTGTTGTCAAAGATATTAGAACTAGTTTAATACAAATCAGATTAGAAATTATGCAGTTTACCAAGTGTAGCTAAATACTGAGATATCCTATTTTTCCTGTAATAACTTATTTCAGTTCAGCACTAGCAGCTATATCTCTAAAGACATCACAACTCGCCAGTAAAATGGAAAGCACAGCCGTGTTTTATACAGGAATAGCAGGCTCCCATGTGTTATGAGATCGAAGCAGAGCATCTTTGCCCTTAAACACGGCAGGACAGAATACTCTCGGGATACGCCGTAACACTTGAGTCCCAATGCTTCCGTAAGCCAAGGCCAAGCGCGCGACCTTCTGGGGCAGAGATTCCGCCTTTTGAAAGACTGAGTGCAGTAGTGTATTAATCACTGCCTGCTAAGCTGGTACCATGGGGGGATTCGACTAGGTATGCGACAGTGAGACAAGCTTGACAATTTTGTTATTTGCTCATTCCGTGCGTTCTGCAATGACAACCATTCATGTATAATGCATCAAGAAGGCGGCCTGGCTCATTTCCAGGGACCGTTACAAGTTGGTGTTCTCATCACTTATGTATTCCATGCATTGATGTGAGTTGCGCTTTAATGAAATCACTCCTGATGGGAGTAAAGTGGTAGGTTGCCGCTAAAAGCAATGCCTATATATTTCAAAGAGTGACAACATGGGGCCGGATTCACTAGAATGTCAGGAACTGCACCCAATGGTTTCCGATCTCACTAGGTGGCAGATTTATAACTTTTCCTAAATACTCCCCGAATCCTATGATGGTTAGAGGTTTCAGGAGTACTTGTGAACTTTCTCATGCAAGGATATACAGGTACAACAGATGAGAAAACTGGCCGTGAAATCACTTACCATTCACCAATGCCATTTTTTGGGGATCTTCACTTCCCTCTCTTCCCTAGGAAAAGGATATACTCCTGTCCTTGATAGCAGTAAATCTCAAACTGTTCCCAGAGCCCTATCAATGCATATCATCAAACCTTCATGTATGAGCAGTCACAAATTCACGACAGTCCCACTTGTAATGATCGCTCTGAACGCTGCCCAAACACTGGTTAAAGATTTACTCATAAAAATCTATGCGTGATTAAACCCATTTTTAAGTGTAAAACTATGTTTTTTGATTAAGAAAGGTGCTTTACATAAGCAAGTTATTAGCATTTTTACACCAGGATCTGATGCCAAATGCTCCTCAAGGGCACCATGCTCAGTCATGGCTGTTGAACGTTCAAAATGGGTGATGTAAAGGGGAGCAGTAAACAATGGTGACTGCAAAGATTTGCTCCATATTGAACATAAATACAAGGTATACATTTCATGCATAAAGAGCGCAAAGCAAGCAAGCTATATTTGCTTTAATAGTGTTCAGAGGAGGTGTTCTTGCCCAATCATTTGAATTTAAGCTTGCTAAAAGAGGGGCCTCCTTTACAGTTTGATAGACAAGGTACTATTTTACAAATGTGATGAATATCTCATATGGATTATTACACAGTAACTGTTAGACCTGACAGCATTAGGGTGCTCTTCCCTCAAACGTTTTGCCTTCTTTGCCTCACTGTTTGCTGATCTGTTTTTGTTGGCCTTAGGACTCTGGGCATTTTACCACTGCTAACCAGTGCTAAAGTGCATGTTCACTCCCCTAAAATATGATAACATTAGTGTATCCACAATTGGCATATTTAATTTACCTTTAATTCCTTAGTAAATTAAATGCTACTAATGGGTCTGCAGCACTGATTGTGCCACTCACTTAGGTAGCCCTTTAAACATGTCTCAGGCCTGCCACTGTGGAGCCTGTATGTGTGGTTTCACTTTCGTGTTGACTTGGTATTTAAAACCCCTTTCCAATCCTTATACTCCCCTTTTATTATACATAAGACAGTCCTAAGGTAGGCCTTTGAGAGCCCATATGGCAGTGTTGGACCTGGCTTTTTTGACAGGGACATCCCCAAACTTTTTGCCTCCTTCCTCCTATTTTTTCTGACCTGTTGTTGTTGGCTTTTGACCTCTGGGCACTTTACCACTACTAACCAGTGCTAAAGTGCATATGCTCTCTGTGTAAATTGTACTATTGATTGGTTTATCCATGATTGGCTATTTAATTTACTTATAAGTCCCTAGTAGAGTGCAATATATGTGCCTAGGGCCTGTAGATTAAATGCTGCTAGTGGGCCTGCAGCACTGGTTGTGCCACCCACTTCAGTAGCCCCTTAACCTTGTCTCAGGCCTGCCATTGCAAGGCCTGTGTGTGCAGTTTCACTTTCACTTCGACTTGGCATTTAAAAGTACTTGCCAAGCCTAGAACTCCCCTTTTTTTACATATAAGTCACCCCTAATGTGTGCCCTAGGTAACCCCTAGAGCAGGGTGCTGTGTGGGTAAAAGGCAGGACATGTACCTGTGTAGTTATATGTCCTGGTAGTGTAAAACTCCTAAATTCATTTTTACACTACTGTGAGGCCTGCTCCCTTCATAGGCTAACATTGGGGCTGCCCTCATACACCGTTGAAGTGGCAGCTGCTGATCTGAAAGGAGCAGGAAGGTCATATTTAGTATGACCAGAATGGAAATATAAAATCCTGCTGACTGGTGAAGTCGGATTTAATATTACTATTCTAGAAATGCCACTTTTAGAAAGTGAGCATTTCTTTGCACTTAAATCTTTCTGTGCCCTTCAATCCATGTCTGGCTAGGTTTAGTTGACAGCTCCTTGTGCATTTACTCAGATACACCCCAAACACAGGGTACTCAGCCTCACTTGCATACATCTGCATTTTGAATGGGTCTTCCTGGGCTGGGAGGGTGGAGGGCTTGCCCTCACACAAAGGACTGCCACACCCCCTACTGGGACTCTGGCAGACAGGATTGAACTGAAAGGGGGCTTAGTGCATTTCTTAGACACTCTTTGAAGTCACCCCCACTTCAAAGGCACACATTAGTATAAAACAGGGCCTCTGCCCTACCTCATCAGACACTTGCTGGAGAAGAAACCTGAACCAGAAACTACATCCTGCCAAGAAGAACTGCCTGGCTGCTCAAAGGACTCACCTGTCTGCTTTTCTACAAAGGACTGCTGCCTTGCTGTTGGCCTGCTGCTTTGCTAAACTGCCTGGCTGCTCAAAGGACTCACCTGTCTGCTTTTCTACGAAGGACTGCTGCCTTGCTGTTGGCCTGCTGCCTTGCTGAACTCTTCTCTGGCTGTAAATGTGCTCTCCAAGGGCTTAGATAGAGCTTGCCTCCTGTTCCCTGAAGTCTCAGGACCAAAAAGACTTCTCTTTTTCACTTGGACGCTTCGTGCGCTGACATTTTCGACGCACAGCTTGTTCCGCGGCGAGAAAAACGCCGCACACCGATGCTGATTGACGCAGCGCGACGCCTTCGGGATGACCAGAACTTCGACGCACGGCCTCGCAAGGACAACGCCGCCCGACTTCCAAGGAGAAATCGACGCAACGCCTGCCGTGAGAGCGAAACTTCGACGCACAGCCCCGCAGAACGACGCGCCGCAGGAAAACAAGCAGGAGAATCCACGCACAGACCCGGGACATCTGGTAATCCCCGCGATCCACAGAAAGAGACTGTCCGTGCCCCAGAAAACGACCCACGACTTCCCCGCGTGAAAAATAACGATGCAAGTCCGTGTGTGCTGGGGAGAAATCGACACACACACCATTTTTCCACGTATCTCTTCTTCTGCGGCCCTTTACAGAGATTTTCCCCCAGAAACCAGGTCCTTTGTGCTTGAAAGAGACTTTGGGTGTCATTCTGACCCTGGCGGTCTCCGACCGCCAGGGCCACGAACGACTGAAGCACCGCCAACAGGCTGGCGGTGCTTCATTGCCCATCCCGACCGCGGCTGTAAAGCCGCGGTCGGAAAACCGGGTCCGGAGGTTTCCCGCCGGATTAGCCCCGGCTGGGCGAATCCTCCATGGTGGCGCTGCAAGCAGCGCCGCCATGGGGATTCCGACCCCCTTCCCGCCAGCCTGTTTCTGGCGGTTTTCACCGCCAGAAACAGGATGGCGGGAACGGGTGACCTGGGGCCCCTGGGGCCCCTGCACTGCCCATGCCACTGGCATGGGCAGTGCAGGGGCCCCCTAACAGGGCCCCAGTATGCTTTTCACTGTCTGCTTAGCAGACAGTGAAAAGCGCGACGGGTGCAACTGCACCCGTCGCACACCTGCAACACCGCCGGCTCCATTCGGAGCCGGCTTCAGTGTTGCAGGCCCTTTCCCGCTGGGCCGGCGGGCGCTCACTTGGGGGCGCCCGCAGGCCCACCGGGAAAGTCAGAATGGCCCCCGCGGTCTTCTGACCGCGGAGCGGCCAATTGGCGGTTCCCGCTTGGTGGGCGGCGGTTAACTCGGAATGACCCCCTTTGTTTACTTTTTAAAGACTTAAGACACTTTATATCACTTTTCAGTGATATCTTTACAAATTCATATTGCACCTTTATTCGTTTTGACCTACAATTATCCTGATAAATATTATATATTTTTCTAAACACTGTGTGGTGTATTTTTGTGGGGTTATATTCTGGTATTGTATGATTTATTGCACAAATGCTTTACACATTGCCTTCTAAGTTAAGCCTGACTGTTCGTGCCAAGCTACCAGAGGGTGGGCACAGGCTGATTTTGGATTGTGTGTGACTTACCCTGACTAGAGTGAGGGTTCTTGCTTGGACAGAGGGCAACCTGGCTGCCAACCAAAACCCCATTTTTAACATTGGTGATCAGCGGTGAGGATAGGACTTGTGTTGGTGCAGTTACATACAGTAGCTACCTATTTCACTACCTACCCACAGTTGAAGGTCAACTTGATTTTTCATCTTTTTGCTTTTGGTTCTCTGATGTCCTCCTGGATATACTATTGATATTTTGGACTTTGGATTTTGGTTTTTGCCGGTAAGATCTTATCAGAATGGGATTGCTTACCTACTCATTCTTTGTACCTACTGACCACCTCACTAAGGCTGACCTAAGGAAGCTTTGTAGAAAATGGGGCCTTCCTGTAGCAAGGAGATCTACTAAGATGGAAATGCTACATAACTACATAGTCTGGGGGGAAGAATGATGGGCAGAGAGAGAGGCAGCAAGAAACCAAATGACTAAGTACCCCTCAGATGAGGAGGAGGACTGCTCACATGAGGAGGAAGACTGCTCACATGAGGAGGAAGACTGCTCACATGAGGAGGAAGACTGCTCACATGAGGAGGAAGACTGCTCACATGAGGAAAGAGACCCAGAGAGAGATGAATGGTTCCTAAGTCAAAAGCGGCAGGAGCAACAGTTAGAGGAGTATCTTGAAAGGGTTGAGGCAAAAAGACTCTTAGCCCTGGAAAAAGAAAGGATCACAGCTCAAGAGCTGAGCTGTGAAGAGCTGAAACTGGAGGCCGGAAGGGCTGAATCCAGTTCAGATGGTGGCAACAAAAATCTTGCATCCAGTACTGCTGAAGAAGGGCACAAGTCTAGAGATGTGGTGCCCAACTTGAAGAAGGGAGTTGACACACCCCAGGTGGTTCAAGGGTATGAGGTAGTTCCCGTTATGCACAGGGTCCCTGAGAAGGATTGGGGAACTGGCACAGGGAGTCATATTCCTACTGGGGGGAGGGACACTTTACTGGCTCTAGCAGAGAGTGACAGAGAAAAAGGTTCCCCCCTGGTGGACGTCCTGGATATAGAGTGTGGCGACATCCCAGAAGAGTATGGGTTGAATGTCAGGGACAGTCAGATACTGTCTAACCAGTCTCAGGAGGGTGATTTAGAGTGCTTTTTCAAGGCTGAGTCACTGGATGGTTGGGTGAAGGGTACTGTGGTTAATACATGTGAAGGGCAGAGTGATGTAATTGCTGGAGAGCATATGTCTGGTCCTTATTTTCCAGAGCTACGCCAACACCAGGTGGAGTGTGAGTTCTCTGACCCCAGGGAGCTTACAGTGGAGGCAGACTTCTGGGTGAATACCAGGGAGTCTGAAGAGGCATTTGGGGGTGCTGCTGAAGGGAGTGGTCTAGGTGTTTCCCAACCAAGTGAGATGGGAGAGGATTGTAGTATCACAGTTTGGTCCCAGGTCCTAGAGGGTTCCATGAGGGAACGCCAGGAGGGAAGCCTAGCCTGTACCTTAGGGCCACCTGTTGAGGGAGGCCCGCAGTCAGAAGAACTTGGGGGGGGTGACTGTAGCCAGCATCCCACCAGTTCTGGTGTCTGGCAGCACCACTCCTAGTGAGGGGGTGCAGAAGTCCAGACAGAGGGTTGAGAGGGGGTTGCGTACCCCAGTGGAGGTCCTGGAGAGTCAGGGGTCAGCTCTGAAAGCAGAGCCCCGCAGGAATGACCCAGGTGAAACCGTTTCTGGTTTGGGGGAGATCCAGACTCTGCCGGATGGGCAGAGGCCAGGAGACCTGCGCCAACCAGACTCTTGTGTGGCCCTTGGGGACGGTGTGTCCCTTGTGGGGGGTGAGTGTGCCCCCCAGGAAGTCCTGGCATGCCAGGCAATGGTTCAACCTCAGGGTGGTGACTCTGGGTTGGATAACGGGGTTCTGAGGTTAAACTCTGACCTGGTGGGGGGTAGGTGTGCCCCCCAGGAAGGCCTGGTATGCCAGGCAATGGTTCAACCTCAGGGTGGTGACTCTGGGTTGGATAACCAGGCTCAGAGGTTAAACTCTGACCTGGTGGGGGGTAGGTGTGCCCCCCCGAAAGTCCTGGTGTGCCAGGCAATTGTTCAACCTCAGGATGATGACTCTGGGTTGGATGACCAGGTTCAGGGGTTAAACTCTGACCTGGTGGGGGGTAGGCGTGCCCCCCAAGAAGTCCTCGTGTGCCAGGCAATTGTTCAACCTCAGGGTGGTGACTCTGGATTGGATGGCCAGGTTCAGAGGTTAAACTCTGACCTGGTGGGGGGTAGGCGTGCCCCCCAGAAGTCCTGGTTTGCCAGGCAGTGATCCACTCTGAGGGTAAAGACCCTGGGCTGGAAGGCCAGGTTCAGGGTGTCCCCCCGGACCTGGAGGGGGGGGGCTACTGATAACAGTGCCCCTACCCTGTTGTCTTCTGAGGAGGCTACTCCTAGTTGGAGGGTGCTGGACCCCAGAAGCGAGGGCAGGGGGAGGGAAGCCTCACCCCGGGCCCTAGTCCAACCTGAAGGTACAGACCCCAGGTGGGAGGACCAGGTTCAGGCTGTCATCCTTGACCTGGTGGAAGGGAGAGTGGTTAAATGGTGCCCTGCACCTGGGGCTACCGCCCCCCACTCTCCACAGCCCCAGTGGTGGGAGAGCCTTGAGAGGCCTGAGGCCTGGGTCTAATCCCTGACAGCTGTCAGTAACCACTGTGGCTTGCTGTCCAGGTGGACAGAGTTATCCCTGGGGAGGGGACAAGAGTCACACCCGGGGGTAGAGTGGGCAACACCACTGTGTTGGTCCTGGTGGTACTATCCTGCTCCTGGGATACATCTGTGGGAAAAGTAAGGTTAGGTGCTGCACAGATGGGATCCACAGGTAAGGAGAAAGGTTCCCCATGGGTTGACTTAGTGGGCCCTGAGAGTATGGACAGAGGGATCCAATTGGAGTTAGGAAGGCGAAGAACTGGAGCATGCCCCTGCTGTTGTGGGCCTGGGTCCTTGTTCTGTCGCCTCAAACAGGGAAGTACATCAGGATAGTGATTGTTCTCCCTGGCTTTAGGCAGGTAGGGGGTCATGTTGGACCTGGCTTTTTGACAGGGTTATCCCCAAACTTTTTGCCTCCTTCCTCCTATTTTTCTGACCTGTTGTTGTTGGCTTTTGACCTCTGGGCACTTTACCACTGCTAACCAGTGCTAAAGTGCATATGCTCTCCGTGTAAATTGTACTATTGATTGGTTTATCCATGATTGGCTATTTAATTTACTTGTAAGTCCCTAGTAGAGTGCACTATATGTGCCTAGGGCCTGTAGATTAAATGCTACTAGTGGGCCTGCAGCACTGGTTGTGCCACCCACTTCAGTAGCCCCTTAACCTTGTCTCAGGCCTGCCATTGCAAGGCCTGTGTGTGCAGTTTCACTGCCACTTCGACTTGGCATTTAAAAGTACTTGCCAAGCCTAGAACTCCCCTTTTTCTACATATAAGTCACCCCTAATGTGTGCCCTAGGTAACCCCTAGAGCAGGGTGCTGTGTGGGTAAAAGGCAGGACATGTACCTGTGTAGTTATATGTCCTGGTAGTGTATAACTCCTAAATTCGTTTTTACACTACTGTGAGGCCTGCTCCCTTAATAGGCTAACATTGGGGATGCCCTCATACATTGTTGAAGTGGCAGCTGCTGATGTGAAAGGAGCAGGAAGGTCATATTTAGTATGGCCAGAATGGTAATACAAAATCCTGCTGACTGGTGAAGTCGGATTTAATATTACTATTCTAGAAATGCCACTTTTAGAAAGTGAGCATTTCTTTGCACTTAAATCTTTCGTGCCCTTCAATCCACGTCTGGCTAGGTTTATTTGACAACTCCTTGTGCATTCACTCAGACACACCCCAAACACAGGGTACTCAGCCTCACTTCCATACATCTGCATTTTGAATGGGTCTTCCTGGGCTGGGAGGGTGGAAGGCCTGCCCTCACACAAAGGACTGCCACACCCCCTACTGGGACCCTGGCAGACAGGATTGAACTGAAAGGGGACCTGGTGCATTTCTTAGACACTCTTTGAAGTCACCCCAACTTCAAAGGCCCAATTTAGTATAAAACAGGGCCTCTGCCCTACCTCATCAGACACTTGCTGGAAAAGAACCTGAACCAGAAACTACATCCTGCCAGGAAGAACTGCCTGGCTGCTCATAGGACTCACCTGTATGCTTTCTCCAAAGGACTGCTGCCTTGCTGTTGGCCTGCTGCCTT
Organism: Pleurodeles waltl; assembly: GCF_031143425.1. NCBI lineage: Eukaryota > Metazoa > Chordata > Amphibia > Caudata > Salamandridae > Pleurodeles > Pleurodeles waltl. Next base: position 256,892,413 of record NC_090445.1, read on the forward strand.
TCTGAACTCTTGTCTGGCTGTAAAAGTGCTCTCCAAGGGTTTGGATAGAGCTTGCTTCCTGTTCCCTGAAGTCTCAGGACCAAAAAGACTTTTCTTTTTCATTTGGACGCTTCGTGCGCCGAAAATTTCGACGCACAGCTTGTTCTGCGGCAAGAAAAACGCAGCACACCGACGCTGATCGATGCGACGCCTTCGGGGTGACCGGAACTTCGACGCACGGCCTCGCAAGGACAAAGCCGCCCAGCTTCAAGAGAGGAAATCGACGCGACGCCTGCCGTGAGAGCAAAACTTCGACGCACTGCCCCGCGGAATGACACGCAGCCAGAAAACAAGCAGGAGAATCCATGCACAGACCCCAGGACATCTGGTAATCCCCGCGACCCACAGAAAGAGACTGTCCGCGTGCCGGAAAACGACGCACAACTTCCCCGTGTGAAAAATAACGACGCAAGTCCGTGTGTGCTGGGGAGAAATCGACGCACACACCATTTTTCCATGTATCTATTCTTATGTGCCCTTTGTGGAGATTTTCCACCAGAAACCAGGTACTTTGTGCTTGAAAGAGACTTTGTTTGCTTTTTAAAGACTTAAGACACTTTGGGGGTCATTCCAACCCTGGTGGTCATCGATCACCAGGGTGGAGGACCACGGAAGCACCGCCAACAGGCTGGCGGTGCTTCCCTGCCCATTCTGACCACTGTGGTAAAGCCGCGGTCAGAAAAGGGGATCCGGCGGTTTCCTGCCGGATTTCCCCTGTCTGGGCTGAATCTCCATGGCGGCACTGCAAGCAGCGCCGCCATGGAGATTCTGACCCCCTTCCCGCCACCCTGTTTCTGGCGGTTTTTACCGCCAGGAACAGGATGGCGGGAACGGGTGTCGTGGGGCCCCCTAACAGGGCCCCAGCATGATTTTTGCTGTCTGCCTAGCAGACAGTGAAAATCGCGACGGGTGCAACTGCACCCGTCGCACCCCTGCAACACCGCCGGCTCCATTCACGCTGGGCAGGCGGGCGCTCCTTTGGTGGGCGCCCGCCGGCCCAGCGGTCAAAAGCCAAATGGCGGTGACCGCATGGCGGGCGGCTACTGCCGCCCGTCGCGGTCAGAATGACCGCCTTTATATCACTTTTTAGTGATATCTTTACAAATTCATGTTGCATCTTTGATCGTTTTGACCTGCAAATACCCAGATAAATATTATATATTTTCTTAAACACTGTGTGGTGTACTTTTGTGGTGCTATATTATGGTATTGTATGATTTATTGCACAAATGCTTTTCACATTGCCTTCTAAGTTAAGCCTGACTGCTCGTGCCAAGCTACCAGAGGGTGGGCACAGGCTAATTTTGGATTGTGTGTGACTTACCCTGAATAGAGTGAGGGTTCTTGCTTGGACAGAGGGTAACCTGACTGCCAACTAAAAAAACCATTTCTAACAGATGGCAAGTGTGCAGGTATGCAGAGTGTGACAAAGATCAGGTTGGTGATAAAGTGGTAAAGTGATATGGACTGGAAGAAGGTCCAATAAGGTCCAGTATTATCACTCTGTTGCCACATGCCACATTTCCACATTGCTGAATGCCACTTCATTACTGAGATGAAAAAACCTGAGTGTTCCAGTGCAGGAGCAGCCAGGAACCAACAGTGCTTAATATGCCCATCCAGTCAACGGGTACCTGCTCCACAGTTCTTCCCAAATTTCATTGACTATTTATCTCCCCTTATGCCGCTGGCCCCACCTCAGAAGCTACTCACCTGTTCCATGCTACTAACCCCCTTCCATTAATTACCTGTCCCTCTCACACCTCTGGTCCACTTGATTTACTACCTAACTTTTCCTATTCCCTTGACCTCTTCATAGCCACTTCTCACCGTTTCTGAACTGAATCCCTACTCATCTGTCCTAAAACTGTACACATACCAACCATCACAGCACATCTGACCATCACAACCCTGCCAGTACAGCAGACACTACCCACCTATCCCCCTCTTCTGACCAAACCCATTAATTAATCAACTGTCCTCTGCATCACTGACTCCATCTTAATCATTGCTTGCCTAGCTCACTTATCACTGCCTTATGTCAGTCACAGCCCACCTACCTCTCATTTCTGTGATCTCATATGAGCCGCTTCTCACCTTCACCTACTTCCGTCAGTACCCACATACATCTGTCAGCACCTGTTTCACAAAGCATCTGCTCCCCACACCACTCATCCTGCTGTGGTCATTGCAGGCTTGTCCTACCTGTCAGTACCCACCGGCTGCTAGCTCCTACCCCACATCAGTCACAAAACATGTTTCCACCTCCTGCACCATCCAACACTACCAGTCAAACCGTCATCCTCACCAGTCACAATCCACCTGCCCTCTAACTCAGTTACCTCCCACCTGTGCCAAAACACACCCTTACTCAGCCAAAACCCGACCACTGCGTCCCACATTAGTCACTATCACTACTGCACTACATTTTTACCTACACACACTTGTTTCCATTGCTGACCCTACCCACCTGCCTCCACAACCCTACACACGTCACCATCCTCATGAGCGACACACAACCTTGCCCCTCCGCAACACTAAAATCCAGCAGTGCAGTTTATTTATGTTTGGAAATTCATCTATACACCAGACCCAGAACCGCTGGGAGACTCCAGAAACAAACAGTAAGCCAGGGGCCATCGCCTTTTAGCCCTCCCCAATTAAATCCATTGGTTCAGGAAACCAGTAATAACCAAACTATTCAAACAGGCTTTCAACTGAGCACTTACATACTCCCACCGGAGGTCCCATTGTCAAGCTTTTACTATTTCTGTTTAGTAGTCTGAAGTGACTTTAAAACCAGATGGCACTATAAAAACACGCAAAAAATAATAAAACAAGTACAAAAAAACCTTTGATAATCAGGCCCATATTATGTGTGAATAGAATGCTGAATTGTTACTGATAAATATTCCTGTACTTTGGATTATGAATCAGTATAGAATTTGACTAAACACAGAAAATAATGTGCGACATGGAAAATGCGCCCACTTGAGTGGCTGCTATTAATCATGAAGTGTACTTATTAAAAGGCTTATTAATATGAATTGAGGTATCTGCATTAAGAAGATGTAATAAAGTGATATTCATGATTTTGCATTATGTATTTGCTTTATTAATTGTAAAGCTTAACTTAGTGAGGTTTTGGGCATAGTTTGCACAGCCTCATATTAGGTTGTACTGTTTTAAATAATATTGTAGGGATGTATGACTAGAGAAATCAATTCATGTATTATTTTCACTGAGTTGACCAAACATTAGCAGATTTCTTTAATTTTCTCATGAGAATTGCTTGCTAGAAGATCTTGTAATAATGGATGATACATTGTATAGTTTAATGCATGAGAAAGCGATGTTCCCAGGAGCTAAAAACGGATGCACTGACTGGAGTATGGATGGATACAACAATGTTACCTGACGAGCCTGACAGTGGGAACAGGAGAAAAGGAGCCAATCATCGACAAGTGAAAGACAGTTTAGTTATATCTTAGATTTGAGCTTTTATTTCTATTGGACTAATTGTAAACGTATGATCCTAAAGAAATGGGAATGTGGGAAGTTCTTTGGGTGATTTTAACCTAGCCCAACTGCACAGAGAAAAGGGTGCTCATTCCTATTTTGATTTTCCTCCAGAGAAGATCCTATCTTTAACTGTATTGTTTAAACTTTTGATGCTGAATGCTGATACTTCAGATATTGCTTTCTAATGGTTCGGGTAACTTAGAGTCCCTGGTTCTGATTCATCCCCTTTCATGGTCCGTTGCTGATGCTGACCGAACTGATGTCCAACTGATGAAGATAATCGCGGCTTGCTGATCCATTTGAGGGGAGGTATAACAAAATGCCCTTCTTCTTGTTGTAAATTGTCTTTTGTTTCTAGGTACCAGCCACTAATTTGATAAAGCCATAGTTAGATGTTTTCCAAATTAATGTTGACTAAATTGTTTTGCATGAAGCCCAAACATGCTACTCTAGTTGGAAGGTTAGTAAGGGAAACTGTGACATGTTAATAGGTTGCTATTAATAAAAATTGATGTTGCTCAGTTGCTGAATCTGGATGTATGCTATTTCTATTGCGCAGTTATTCTTGCTATTGATTTGTACTGTAACTCTTGAATGTTTAGTGATCAATGCGTTAGTGAAATTAAGATTCTTTAGAAGATTTGGTCAACCAGTGTTGTTCTTATATGTCTATCAGTTGGTATTGAGAGGAATTCACGTGACATTAGCATTGTTAATATAGGGAAATAAACTTCCTAACATTTACCTAAAGGTGTGGCCATTCATGGCCAAGTGGATCATGCTGCGTGAAGTTTTCTGACTCTAAAGGAATTTCATGTTGTTTTTTGATGTTCTTGAAGAAATTGTTGTATTTGGGATTTGTTAGAAATGGGGTTTCTGGTTGGCTAGGGTATGCACCTCAGCCAGGCAGAACTTACCCACTCTAGTCAGGGCAAGGGAGTTACACGTCCAAGATAACCCCTGCTCACCCCCTTGGTAGCTTGGCACGAGCAGTCAGGCTTAACCCGGAGGCAATGCGTAAAGCGTTTGCACAACACACACACACATGTAACGCAATATCCCCACCACACAGGAAACACAACACCAGATTATATGAAAATATACTGTATTGTACACAACATCATTATTAGACCAACATCACATAACAGTACTATCCTGCTACCTTAGCAGTTGTCAGAACGTTACACATTAGTTACTCTGCAAACTAGCAGTAGTCACACATAACACACAGGTTACTCAGTATTCTGCAACATAAGCAGTAGTCAGGAAACACGTTATCACATTAAAACACTTGTCATACGAATATCATAAAACGCCCATAGTAGGAACATTAGAAAATCTATGGCAAGTTAAGCAAACATATTAGCAAGTCATGCCCATAAATGGAACATGTGCACACATATGTAAAAGCATCATAGAACAGGTAGGCAATATATTATAATTAGTAAAGTCTTTAGAAAGAACTCCAATTATAACTCTATTGGTCCATTTACGAGTACCTGGCTTGATGACGAGGCACCTCCAGTGCCTAAAACGAATAATGGGGCCCCCGGCGCTCCTCTGCGCAAAACGGGGGCCTCCTGACAATTTGGCAGATAGAGAGGGGCGGCACGCACCCTCTCTGATTCCTTGATGGGCCCCTTCTGGGACCCGTGATCAATGGGGGGCCCCCGGGCCTCTACCGGCCCTCTCCAAGGGGGGGCCCAAGTCAGGGAAATCCTCGGGTTAAGGAGGGGGGCGCCACGCACCCCCTCCGATCTGCGAGCGGGCCCCTCTGGGGGCCCGCAACCTCCTGGGGTCTCCCAGGGCCTCCGTCGGCCCTTTCCGAGGGGGAGACCCCTTTAGTACCAGGCTGGCCCACGCAGGGGCCCTGAAGGGTCTGGGGGGGGCAGCGAGCCTCCGATGAGGCTGCCGCCCGTTCTCCCGGACAACAGAAGCCTTCCGAGGCTTCTCCCGGCGGGAGAGAGGCGTCCTCCTCTCCTCCCGCTCCACGACGGCTACCAAAGCTGCCCGAGGCTCCTCCCGGCGAGGGAGAGGCGTCCTCCTCTCCCCTCGCCGTATCTATGGCTCTCCGGCCCAAGGCAGGGCCTCCCGGTGCCCCTGGGGCACTCCTCGGAGCGATCCCTACCCCGGGGGCACCGCTAGGAGCAGGCTTGCTCCGGATTCGTTAAAGGTGGTTTTTTCTCGTGCCCTGGAGGCACCGAGTTGAGCGTGATCCTCGCGCTTGGAACCAAACAATTAACCCGGCTGCGGCGGTGATCCGGGGACCCAAAACACAGCGCTTTTCACAGCGCTAAAGTCAAACCTGCAACCTGGGCTGCGGCTGTGATTTTTCCTTTGGCAAAAGAAAAGCGCTTTTCAAAGCGCTAGGAACCATCACAAGCCCGGGCTGCGGCGGTGATTTCTTTGGGCAAAAGAAAAGTTAGTTGCGGGGGTCAGGGGCCACAGCACCCTGCCCCTGGGAACAATAATCAAGGGGATGGTACAGGGCTGGTGGGCCCAGCTACAGGCCAGCACAAGGGGTGCAGTTGGTGGCAGTTCCTCCTAGTGACCAGGCAGGTCACAGGTCAGCACAGCAGCAGCAGTCCATGGCGGTTTCCTGGTGAGTCCATTCTTCAGCGTTCTGTGTCCAGTTTCAAGTTCCAAGAATGTTCAAATTGTGGGGAAAATTCCCCTGTACTTATAGTCCATTTTTACAGTGTTTTACAATGCCAGGGAGAGGAGGTTCCAGCCAGTTACAACTGGTTCTGGGAGTGCCCCCTCTCTCCTTTCAGCACAGGCTCCAAACATCAGTGGGGGGTTAACGACCCTATTGTGTGAGGCCAGGGCACAGCCTTTACAAATGTAGGTGTGCCCCGCCTCTCCCTTCTCTCAGCCCAGGAAGACTATTCAGTATGTAGATGCACCTCAGTGACACCTCCACCCTCCCTGTGTACAGGCTGTCTGAAAAGTATGCACAAAGCCCCAACTGTCACTCTGCCCAGACGTGGATTGGAGTCAAGCTGCAAAACACCAGAATTATAAGCACAGATAAATGCGCACTTTCTAGAAGTGGCATTTCTGTGATAGTAATAAAAAAATACACCCACACCAGTAAGCAGTATTTATTATCCCCATCACAACCATACCAAACACGCCTACGCTACCCCTCATAAATCAGACAATACCCCTTACACATAAGGCAGGGCATTTCTAATGCAATCCTATGAGAAGGCAGCACTCACAGCAGTGAGACACCAAGTTAGGCTGTTTGTCACTACGAGGACAGGCCATGCAATATGGCACATGTCCTGCCTTTCTACATACATGGCACCCTGCCCATAGGGCTAGCTAGGGCGTACTTTAGGGGTGACTTACATGTAGTAAAAGGGGAGTTCTGGGTCTGGCAAGTAAATTTAGATGCCAGGTCCCTGTGGCAGAAAACTGCGCACACAGGCCCTGCGCTAGCAGGCCTGAGACAGGTTTGAAAGTCTACTTCAGTGGGTGGCGCAAGCAGCACTGCACGCCCACTAGTAGTATTTAATTTACAGGCCCTGGGTATAGAGATACCATTGTACAAGGGACTTATAGGTAAATTAAATATGCCAATTAGGTATAAGCCAATCATACCAACTTTAGATGGGAGAGCACCTGCACTTTAGCACTGGTCAGCAGTGATAAAGTGCTCAGAGTCCTAGAGCCAACAGCGAGAGGTCAGAAAAACCAGGAGGAAGGAGGCAAAAAGACTAGGGATGACCATGCGTATGGCCAAAAGTCCAACACAACCCCCTACCAGCCAAAATCCAGGGGAGAACAATCAATACCTTGATGTACTTTCCTGATTGGGGCGATAGAACAAGGACCCAGGCCCACAACAGCAGGGGCATGTTCCAGTTCTACGCCTTCCTGACTCCACTGGGATCTCTCTGTCAATGCGTCCCAGGCAGCCTAGACCAACCCACGGGGATTCTCTAGCTGCCAATGGCCAGAACCAGGCCCCAGGCCATCTAGGAGCCTCTGGTCTCTGAAACCATAATGAGTGGGGGGCGGTAGCCCCAGGTGCAAAGCAACCTGTCTCCACTCCATTTCTGATCAGTTCAGGGGCTCTACCCTGCCACTGATCCACCAACCTAGGGTCCGCACCCATAGGTTCTACAGGGGCTAGAGGCGAGGCTCTCCTCCCTCTACCCCTCCTTCTAGGATCCCGCCCTCCTCTCCTAGGAGGGGTATCACCAGAATCCACACTTGCCAGGGTGCTGGGTACAGCAGGCCTGCACAACTTTCTCGCCAGCCCAGGATCACTACCTGGCGACTGACCACCCAACCTAGGGACGACACCCTTGGGTTGCACCTGGGGTCCGGGGCGGGCTTCCCCCTCCCTGAACCCCACTTCCAGAGTACTGCGTCTCCCCACCTCGGGAGAAGCCACCAGAAGTTTCACACGGGGGGTGAGCACACTAACCGCCCCCCCAACCAGATCAGAGTTTACCCCTTGAACCTGTCTATCTAGTCCAGGGACGACACCCTTAGACTGGACCATTGCCCAGCGAACCAGGACTTCCTTGGGAGCACACCTACCCCCTACCAGATCAGAGCTTACCCCCTGAATCTGGCAATCCAACCCAGAGTCACTACCCTGCGGTTGAACCACTGCCTGGCGCACCAGGACTTCCTTGGGAGCACACGTACTCCCCATCAGGTCAGAGTTTACCCCCTGAACCTGATCATTCAACCCAGAGTCACCACCCTGCGGTTGAATCATTGCCTGGCGCACCAGGACTTCCTGGGGGGCACACCTACCCCTCACCAGGGAAACACCTTCCCCAAGGGCCACACAAGAGTCTGGCTGGCGCAGGTCTCCTGACCTCTGCCCATCTGACAGAGTCTGGATTCCTCCCAGCCCAGAAATGGTCTCACCAAGGTCATTCCTGGGGGGCCCTGCTCTCAGAGCTTACCCTCCAGGTTCTCCACTGGGGCCCGCAGCCCTCTCTCAACCCTATGCCTGGATTTCCGCCTCCTCCGCTGTAGAGCGAGACTACCAGACACCAGGACCGGCGGAACGCTATCACCAGCCACCCGCCTAAGTCCTAATGACAAAATGGGATCCTTCTGAACAGCTGGCCCTACGGCACAGGTTAGGCTCACCTCCTGGCGTTCACTCATGGAACCTTCAGGGGCCTGGGACGGTATCTTGGGCACCTTCGGCCTCAGCCCAGCCCCATTCCCTCTCCTCAGAGACGGGACATGGGGTCCCTCACCCATCCCAGTCCACTGGGACCTACCTGGGACACTCCATTCCTTTCCTACCACACCTTGTTGGGAAACACCTAGACCACTCTCATTAGGAACACCCCCTAATGCCACACCAGACCCTCTGGTACGCAACCAGAAGTCTGCCTCCTTTGCAAGCTCCCTGGGGTCAGAGAGCTCACACACTGACAGGTGTTGGCGTAACTCAGAAAAACAACTACGAAACAGGTGCTCTCTGAGAATCAGATTAAACAGCCCTTCAAAATTGTTTACTGTGCTACCCTTCACCCATCCATCTAGTGCAATGCAGCAATCCTCCACAAACTCCTCCCAAGACTGGTGGGACAGTTTCTTACCACCCCTAAACCTTTTTCTGTATTCCTCAGGGGAAAAACCATACTTCATAATCAGTGCGTTCTTCACAGCGGAGTACCCCTCCCTGTCACTCTCTTCTAGAGTCAGTAGGGCATCCCTCCCCTCCTCAGGAATAAAACTCCCTAGGCCAGTTCCCCAATCCTTTTCAGGGATCCTGCGCTCTACCAGAGCCTTCTCATATTCCTTTAACCACTGACGTATGTCACCCCCCTCTTGGAACCTAGGTACCAGATCTATGGGTATGTGAGGAACATCTTTGCTACAGCACTGTACATTGCTGCCACCACTGGACTCCACCTGCAGCGCTGGTGAGTCCAGAACTTTCAGACTGCGCTCTAGAGCGAGTCTTTCTCTGGCAAAGGCCCTCTCTGCCTCTGCCATTCTCTCTTGTACTAAGGCCTTCTCTACCTCAGCCCTTCTCTCCTCAACAGCTAGGCGCGCTAACTGCAACTTCAGGTCCCTCTTTTCCCGCCTATCTCTTAGCTCATCAGGCGTCAAGGAATGAGAGGTAGCCCTGCTTCTTACACTGGACCCAGCAAGGGACTCCCTATCACTGGGGCCTTCCCTGTCAACTGGCGTCCCCAACCGGTCATTCTCACCCTCCTGATCAGTCTCTCTACCACTCTCTACGGATGAGGTCTGGGAGCCCTCCCATTGGGAACCCTCGCTACACTCAGGATCCTCTGGGTACCCCCTACGCACACTCCCTCCCTGGGTAAATGTCACAAACCTTTCAAAGAAATTCAGAGATCTCCTGAGGTCCCCTTCTACAGGCAGCCCTCTCTCTCTACAGAACCCCTCTAATTCCTCCTGCGTGTAAAACGGCAGGTACTCTAAATCAAAGGTAAGCCCCATCTTGAAAAGGTACAAATAACTCAACTGTGACAACCACAATACCCAAGCGTGAGAACTGAAAACAGGAAAAATGACCAAAGAGAGAAAGTTAAGAGAAGCCAAACAAGTGATGGTCTAAACGCAATCCTTGTAGGGAAATAATGAGTCACAATGGTATTGTGCAAGCGCAAGTCCTATCCTCACCGCTGACTTCCAATGTTAGAAATGGGGTTTCTGGTTGGCTAGGGTATGCACCTCAGCCAGGCAGAACTTACCCACTCTAGTCAGGGCAAGGGAGTTACACGTCCAAGATAACCCCTGCTCACCCCCTTGGTAGCTTGGCACGAGCAGTCAGGCTTAACCCGGAGGCAATGCGTAAAGCGTTTGCACAACACACACACACATGTAACGCAATATCCCCACCACACAGGAAACACAACACCAGATTATATGAAAATATACTGTATTGTACACAACATCATTATTAGACCAACATCACATAACAGTACTATCCTGCTACCTTAGCAGTTGTCAGAACGTTACACATTAGTTACTCTGCAAACTAGCAGTAGTCACACATAACACACAGGTTACTCAGTATTCTGCAACATAAGCAGTAGTCAGGAAACACGTTATCACATTAAAACACTTGTCATACGAATATCATAAAACGCCCATAGTAGGAACATTAGAAAATCTATGGCAAGTTAAGCAAACATATTAGCAAGTCATGCCCATAAATGGAACATGTGCACACATATGTAAAAGCATCATAGAACAGGTAGGCAATATATTATAATTAGTAAAGTCTTTAGAAAGAACTCCAATTATAACTCTATTGGTCCATTTACGAGTACCTGGCTTGATGACGAGGCACCTCCAGTGCCTAAAACGAATAATGGGGCCCCCGGCGCTCCTCTGCGCAAAACGGGGGCCTCCTGACAATTTGGCAGATAGAGAGGGGCGGCACGCACCCTCTCTGATTCCTTGATGGGCCCCTTCTGGGACCCGTGATCAATGGGGGGCCCCCGGGCCTCTACCGGCCCTCTCCAAGGGGGGGCCCAAGTCAGGGAAATCCTCGGGTTAAGGAGGGGGGCGCCACGCACCCCCTCCGATCTGCGAGCGGGCCCCTCTGGGGGCCCGCAACCTCCTGGGGTCTCCCAGGGCCTCCGTCGGCCCTTTCCGAGGGGGAGACCCCTTTAGTACCAGGCTGGCCCACGCAGGGGCCCTGAAGGGTCTGGGGGGGGCAGCGAGCCTCCGATGAGGCTGCCGCCCGTTCTCCCGGACAACAGAAGCCTTCCGAGGCTTCTCCCGGCGGGAGAGAGGCGTCCTCCTCTCCTCCCGCTCCACGACGGCTACCAAAGCTGCCCGAGGCTCCTCCCGGCGAGGGAGAGGCGTCCTCCTCTCCCCTCGCCGTATCTATGGCTCTCCGGCCCAAGGCAGGGCCTCCCGGTGCCCCTGGGGCACTCCTCGGAGCGATCCCTACCCCGGGGGCACCGCTAGGAGCAGGCTTGCTCCGGATTCGTTAAAGGTGTTTTTTTCTCGTGCCCTGGAGGCACCGAGTTGAGCGTGATCCTCGCGCTTGGAACCAAACAATTAACCCGGCTGCGGCGGTGATCCGGGGACCCAAAACACAGCGCTTTTCACAGCGCTAAAGTCAAACCTGCAACCTGGGCTGCGGCGGTGATTTTTCCTTTGGCAAAAGAAAAGCGCTTTTCAAAGCGCTAGGAACCATCACAAGCCCGGGCTGCGGCGGTGATTTCTTTGGGCAAAAGAAAAGTTAGTTGCGGGGGTCAGGGGCCACAGCACCCTGCCCCTGGGAACAATAATCAAGGGGATGGTACAGGGCTGGTGGGCCCAGCTACAGGCCAGCACAAGGGGTGCAGTTGGTGGCAGTTCCTCCTAGTGACCAGGCAGGTCACAGGTCAGCACAGCAGCAGCAGTCCATGGCGGTTTCCTGGTGAGTCCATTCTTCAGCGTTCTGTGTCCAGTTTCAAGTTCCAAGAATGTTCAAATTGTGGGGAAAATTCCCCTGTACTTATAGTCCATTTTTACAGTGTTTTACAATGCCAGGGAGAGGAGGTTCCAGCCAGTTACAACTGGTTCTGGGAGTGCCCCCTCTCTCCTTTCAGCACAGGCTCCAAACATCAGTGGGGGGTTAACGACCCTATTGTGTGAGGCCAGGGCACAGCCTTTACAAATGTAGGTGTGCCCCGCCTCTCCCTTCTCTCAGCCCAGGAAGACTATTCAGTATGTAGATGCACCTCAGTGACACCTCCACCCTCCCTGTGTACAGGCTGTCTGAAAAGTATGCACAAAGCCCCAACTGTCACTCTGCCCAGACGTGGATTGGAGTCAAGCTGCAAAACACCAGAATTATAAGCACAGATAAATGCGCACTTTCTAGAAGTGGCATTTCTGTGATAGTAATAAAAAAATACACCCACACCAGTAAGCAGTATTTATTATCCCCATCACAACCATACCAAACACGCCTACGCTACCCCTCATAAATCAGACAATACCCCTTACACATAAGGCAGGGCATTTCTAATGCAATCCTATGAGAAGGCAGCACTCACAGCAGTGAGACACCAAGTTAGGCTGTTTGTCACTACGAGGACAGGCCATGCAATATGGCACATGTCCTGCCTTTCTACATACATGGCACCCTGCCCATAGGGCTAGCTAGGGCGTACTTTAGGGGTGACTTACATGTAGTAAAAGGGGAGTTCTGGGTCTGGCAAGTAAATTTAGATGCCAGGTCCCTGTGGCAGAAAACTGCGCACACAGGCCCTGCGCTAGCAGGCCTGAGACAGGTTTGAAAGTCTACTTCAGTGGGTGGCGCAAGCAGCACTGCACGCCCACTAGTAGTATTTAATTTACAGGCCCTGGGTATAGAGATACCATTGTACAAGGGACTTATAGGTAAATTAAATATGCCAATTAGGTATAAGCCAATCATACCAACTTTAGATGGGAGAGCACCTGCACTTTAGCACTGGTCAGCAGTGATAAAGTGCTCAGAGTCCTAGAGCCAACAGCGAGAGGTCAGAAAAACCAGGAGGAAGGAGGCAAAAAGACTAGGGATGACCATGCGTATGGCCAAAAGTCCAACACAACCCCCTACCAGCCAAAATCCAGGGGAGAACAATCAATACCTTGATGTACTTTCCTGATTGGGGCGATAGAACAAGGACCCAGGCCCACAACAGCAGGGGCATGTTCCAGTTCTACGCCTTCCTGACTCCACTGGGATCTCTCTGTCAATGCGTCCCAGGCAGCCTAGACCAACCCACGGGGATTCTCTAGCTGCCAATGGCCAGAACCAGGCCCCAGGCCATCTAGGAGCCTCTGGTCTCTGAAACCATAATGAGTGGGGGGCGGTAGCCCCAGGTGCAAAGCAACCTGTCTCCACTCCATTTCTGATCAGTTCAGGGGCTCTACCCTGCCACTGATCCACCAACCTAGGGTCCGCACCCATAGGTTCTACAGGGGCTAGAGGCGAGGCTCTCCTCCCTCTACCCCTCCTTCTAGGATCCCGCCCTCCTCTCCTAGGAGGGGTATCACCAGAATCCACACTTGCCAGGGTGCTGGGTACAGCAGGCCTGCACAACTTTCTCGCCAGCCCAGGATCACTACCTGGCGACTGACCACCCAACCTAGGGACGACACCCTTGGGTTGCACCTGGGGTCCGGGGCGGGCTTCCCCCTCCCTGAACCCCACTTCCAGAGTACTGCGTCTCCCCACCTCGGGAGAAGCCACCAGAAGTTTCACACGGGGGGTGAGCACACTAACCGCCCCCCCAACCAGATCAGAGTTTACCCCTTGAACCTGTCTATCTAGTCCAGGGACGACACCCTTAGACTGGACCATTGCCCAGCGAACCAGGACTTCCTTGGGAGCACACCTACCCCCTACCAGATCAGAGCTTACCCCCTGAATCTGGCAATCCAACCCAGAGTCACTACCCTGCGGTTGAACCACTGCCTGGCGCACCAGGACTTCCTTGGGAGCACACGTACTCCCCATCAGGTCAGAGTTTACCCCCTGAACCTGATCATTCAACCCAGAGTCACCACCCTGCGGTTGAATCATTGCCTGGCGCACCAGGACTTCCTGGGGGGCACACCTACCCCTCACCAGGGAAACACCTTCCCCAAGGGCCACACAAGAGTCTGGCTGGCGCAGGTCTCCTGACCTCTGCCCATCTGACAGAGTCTGGATTCCTCCCAGCCCAGAAATGGTCTCACCAAGGTCATTCCTGGGGGGCCCTGCTCTCAGAGCTTACCCTCCAGGTTCTCCACTGGGGCCCGCAGCCCTCTCTCAACCCTATGCCTGGATTTCCGCCTCCTCCGCTGTAGAGCGAGACTACCAGACACCAGGACCGGCGGAACGCTATCACCAGCCACCCGCCTAAGTCCTAATGACAAAATGGGATCCTTCTGAACAGCTGGCCCTACGGCACAGGTTAGGCTCACCTCCTGGCGTTCACTCATGGAACCTTCAGGGGCCTGGGACGGTATCTTGGGCACCTTCGGCCTCAGCCCAGCCCCATTCCCTCTCCTCAGAGACGGGACATGGGGTCCCTCACCCATCCCAGTCCACTGGGACCTACCTGGGACACTCCATTCCTTTCCTACCACACCTTGTTGGGAAACACCTAGACCACTCTCATTAGGAACACCCCCTAATGCCACACCAGACCCTCTGGTACGCAACCAGAAGTCTGCCTCCTTTGCAAGCTCCCTGGGGTCAGAGAGCTCACACACTGACAGGTGTTGGCGTAACTCAGAAAAACAACTACGAAACAGGTGCTCTCTGAGAATCAGATTAAACAGCCCTTCAAAATTGTTTACTGTGCTACCCTTCACCCATCCATCTAGTGCAATGCAGCAATCCTCCACAAACTCCTCCCAAGACTGGTGGGACAGTTTCTTACCACCCCTAAACCTTTTTCTGTATTCCTCAGGGGAAAAACCATACTTCATAATCAGTGCGTTCTTCACAGCGGAGTACCCCTCCCTGTCACTCTCTTCTAGAGTCAGTAGGGCATCCCTCCCCTCCTCAGGAATAAAACTCCCTAGGCCAGTTCCCCAATCCTTTTCAGGGATCCTGCGCTCTACCAGAGCCTTCTCATATTCCTTTAACCACTGACGTATGTCACCCCCCTCTTGGAACCTAGGTACCAGATCTATGGGTATGTGAGGAACATCTTTGCTACAGCACTGTACATTGCTGCCACCACTGGACTCCACCTGCAGCGCTGGTGAGTCCAGAACTTTCAGACTGCGCTCTAGAGCGAGTCTTTCTCTGGCAAAGGCCCTCTCTGCCTCTGCCATTCTCTCTTGTACTAAGGCCTTCTCTACCTCAGCCCTTCTCTCCTCAACAGCTAGGGGCGCTAACTGCAACTTCAGGTCCCTCTCTTCCCGCCTATCTCTTAGCTCATCAGGCGTCAAGGAATGAGAGGTAGCCCTGCTTCTTACACTGGACCCAGCAAGGGACTCCCTATCACTGGGGCCTTCCCTGTCAACTGGCGTCCCCAACCGGTCATTCTCACCCTCCTGATCAGTCTCTCTACCACTCTCTACGGATGAGGTCTGGGAGCCCTCCCATTGGGAACCCTCGCTACACTCAGGATCCTCTGGGTACCCCCTACGCACACTCCCTCCCTGGGTAAATGTCACAAACCTTTCAAAGAAATTCAGAGATCTCCTGAGGTCCCCTTCTACAGGCAGCCCTCTCTCTCTACAGAACCCCTCTAATTCCTCCTGCGTGTAAAACGGCAGGTACTCTAAATCAAAGGTAAGCCCCATCTTGAAAAGGTACAAATAACTCAACTGTGACAACCACAATACCCAAGCGTGAGAACTGAAAACAGGAAAAATGACCAAAGAGAGAAAGTTAAGAGAAGCCAAACATGTGATGGTCTAAACGCAATCCTTGTAGGGAAATAATGAGTCACAATGGTATTGTGCAAGCGCAAGTCCTATCCTCACCGCTGACTTCCAATGTTAGAAATGGGGTTTCTGGTTGGCTAGGGTATGCACCTCAGCCAGGCAGAACTTACCCACTCTAGTCAGGGCAAGGGAGTTACACGTCCAAGATAACCCCTGCTCACCCCCTTGGTAGCTTGGCACGAGCAGTCAGGCTTAACCCGGAGGCAATGCGTAAAGCGTTTGCACAACACACACACACATGTAACGCAATATCCCCACCACACAGGAAACACAACACCAGATTATATGAAAATATACTGTATTGTACACAACATCATTATTAGACCAACATCACATAACAGTACTATCCTGCTACCTTAGCAGTTGTCAGAACGTTACACATTAGTTACTCTGCAAACTAGCAGTAGTCACACATAACACACAGGTTACTCAGTATTCTGCAACATAAGCAGTAGTCAGGAAACACGTTATCACATTAAAACACTTGTCATACGAATATCATAAAACGCCCATAGTAGGAACATTAGAAAATCTATGGCAAGTTAAGCAAACATATTAGCAAGTCATGCCCATAAATGGAACATGTGCACACATATGTAAAAGCATCATAGAACAGGTAGGCAATATATTATAATTAGTAAAGTCTTTAGAAAGAACTCCAATTATAACTCTATTGGTCCATTTACGAGTACCTGGCTTGATGACGAGGCACCTCCAGTGCCTAAAACGAATAATGGGGCCCCCGGCGCTCCTCTGCGCAAAACGGGGGCCTCCTGACAATTTGGCAGATAGAGAGGGGCGGCACGCACCCTCTCTGATTCCTTGATGGGCCCCTTCTGGGACCCGTGATCAATGGGGGGCCCCCGGGCCTCTACCGGCCCTCTCCAAGGGGGGGCCCAAGTCAGGGAAATCCTCGGGTTAAGGAGGGGGGCGCCACGCACCCCCTCCGATCTGCGAGCGGGCCCCTCTGGGGGCCCGCAACCTCCTGGGGTCTCCCAGGGCCTCCGTCGGCCCTTTCCGAGGGGGAGACCCCTTTAGTACCAGGCTGGCCCACGCAGGGGCCCTGAAGGGTCTGGGGGGGGCAGCGAGCCTCCGATGAGGCTGCCGCCCGTTCTCCCGGACAACAGAAGCCTTCCGAGGCTTCTCCCGGCGGGAGAGAGGCGTCCTCCTCTCCTCCCGCTCCACGACGGCTACCAAAGCTGCCCGAGGCTCCTCCCGGCGAGGGAGAGGCGTCCTCCTCTCCCCTCGCCGTATCTATGGCTCTCCGGCCCAAGGCAGGGCCTCCCGGTGCCCCTGGGGCACTCCTCGGAGCGATCCCTACCCCGGGGGCACCGCTAGGAGCAGGCTTGCTCCGGATTCGTTAAAGGTGGTTTTTTCTCGTGCCCTGGAGGCACCGAGTTGAGCGTGATCCTCGCGCTTGGAACCAAACAATTAACCCGGCTGCGGCGGTGATCCGGGGACCCAAAACACAGCGCTTTTCACAGCGCTAAAGTCAAACCTGCAACCTGGGCTGCGGCGGTGATTTTTCCTTTGGCAAAAGAAAAGCGCTTTTCAAAGCGCTAGGAACCATCACAAGCCCGGGCTGCGGCGGTGATTTCTTTGGGCAAAAGAAAAGTTAGTTGCGGGGGTCAGGGGCCACAGCACCCTGCCCCTGGGAACAATAATCAAGGGGATGGTACAGGGCTGGTGGGCCCAGCTACAGGCCAGCACAAGGGGTGCAGTTGGTGGCAGTTCCTCCTAGTGACCAGGCAGGTCACAGGTCAGCACAGCAGCAGCAGTCCATGGCGGTTTCCTGGTGAGTCCATTCTTCAGCGTTCTGTGTCCAGTTTCAAGTTCCAAGAATGTTCAAATTGTGGGGAAAATTCCCCTGTACTTATAGTCCATTTTTACAGTGTTTTACAATGCCAGGGAGAGGAGGTTCCAGCCAGTTACAACTGGTTCTGGGAGTGCCCCCTCTCTCCTTTCAGCACAGGCTCCAAACATCAGTGGGGGGTTAACGACCCTATTGTGTGAGGCCAGGGCACAGCCTTTACAAATGTAGGTGTGCCCCGCCTCTCCCTTCTCTCAGCCCAGGAAGACTATTCAGTATGTAGATGCACCTCAGTGACACCTCCACCCTCCCTGTGTACAGGCTGTCTGAAAAGTATGCACAAAGCCCCAACTGTCACTCTGCCCAGACGTGGATTGGAGTCAAGCTGAAAAACACCAGAATTATAAGCACAGATAAATGCGCACTTTCTAGAAGTGGCATTTCTGTGATAGTAATAAAAAAATACACCCACACCAGTAAGCAGTATTTATTATCCCCATCACAACCATACCAAACACGCCTACGCTACCCCTCATAAATCAGACAATACCCCTTACACATAAGGCAGGGCATTTCTAATGCAATCCTATGAGAAGGCAGCACTCACAGCAGTGAGACACCAAGTTAGGCTGTTTGTCACTACGAGGACAGGCCATGCAATATGGCACATGTCCTGCCTTTCTACATACATGGCACCCTGCCCATAGGGCTAGCTAGGGCGTACTTTAGGGGTGACTTACATGTAGTAAAAGGGGAGTTCTGGGTCTGGCAAGTAAATTTAGATGCCAGGTCCCTGTGGCAGAAAACTGCGCACACAGGCCCTGCGCTAGCAGGCCTGAGACAGGTTTGAAAGTCTACTTCAGTGGGTGGCGCAAGCAGCACTGCACGCCCACTAGTAGTATTTAATTTACAGGCCCTGGGTATAGAGATACCATTGTACAAGGGACTTATAGGTAAATTAAATATGCCAATTAGGTATAAGCCAATCATACCAACTTTAGATGGGAGAGCACCTGCACTTTAGCACTGGTCAGCAGTGATAAAGTGCTCAGAGTCCTAGAGCCAACAGCGAGAGGTCAGAAAAACCAGGAGGAAGGAGGCAAAAAGACTAGGGATGACCATGCGTATGGCCAAAAGTCCAACAGGATTTATGGTGGGAATCACTCTAAGCGCAGTCTAAGGGTCCATCGAACCTCTAAAGCATTTCCTTATAAATGATTAATAAATGACCAAATGAGGACAGACGTGCTAACATATGTCAACAGAGAAGTGACCAGGGAAAATGTCGTAAGTCTGCTGTAATGTTTGTTTTTTAGGAATCTACTAGGAACTTCAGAACTTGAACTGGTCAGCCAGTGAGAAAACAGGAGACAATTACTACATGTTTAATGCGGAGGTCAGTTGTATTGAATATTTCAGGATAACACTTGTCCTTGTTTGATGGCGAAGTTTTCCCTGGGCCCGATTTGCAAAAACATTACAGAGTACAGAAGTGGTTCCTGCAAGGGGGAAATGTTCTCTGTAGAGAAATAAAAACCGACTGCAATATGATGATGCACGTTTGCGAGGACTTTCAAAATCAGAGAGGGAGAGAGAGTGTGTGTGTGTGTTTTTGTCTTCGTGTATGTTAGAAATGGGGTTTTTGGTTGGCAGTCAGGTTACCCTCTGTCCAAGCAAAATCCCTCACTCTAGTCAGGGTAAGGCACACACTATCCAAGATTATCCTGTGCCCACCCTCTGGTAGCTTGGCACGAGCAGTCAGGCTTAACTCAGAAGGCAATGTGTAAAGTATTTGTGCAATAAATCATACAATACCACCATATAGCACCACAAAAATACACCACACAGTGTTTAGAAAAATATATAATATTTATCAGGATACTTGTAGGTCAAAAAGAATAAAGTTGCAAATGGAAAATTGTAGAAATATCACAGGGAAGTGATATAAAGTGTCTTAAGTCTTTAGAATGCAATAAAGTGTCTTTCAAGCACAAAGTACCTGGTTTCTGGTGGGAAATCTCCCCAGAGGGCCACAGGAAAAGGGATGCGTGGAAAAAGGGTGTGTGCGTCGATTTCTCCTCAGCACACAAAGACTTGCGTCGTTCTTTTCCACGCGGGGAAGTCGGGCGTCGTTTTCCGGCGCGCAGACAGTCTCTTTTCGTGGATCGCGGGGATTACCAGATGTCCCGGGTCTGTGCGTGGATTCTCCTACTTGTTTTCCGGCTGCGCGTCGTTCTGCGGGACTGCGCGTCGAAGTTTCGATCTCACGGTAGGCGTCGCGTCGATTTCTCCTTGGAAGTCGGGCGGCGTTGTCCTTGCGAGGCCGTGCGTCGAAATTTTGGTCTCACGGCAGGCGTCGTGTCGATTTCTCCTCGGAAGTCGGGCGGCGTTGTCCTTGCGAGGCCGTGTGTCAAAGTTTCGCGTTCACGGTAGGCGTCGCGTCGATTTCTCCTGGAAAGTCGGGCGGCGTTGTCCTTGCGAGGTTGTGCGTCGAAGTCTCGATCGTCCCGAGAGCGTCGCGTTGATCAGCGTCGGTGTGCGGCGTTTTTCTCGCCGCGAAACAAGCTGTGCGTCGAAATTTTCGGCGCACGGAGCGTCCAAGTGAAAGGAAGAAGTCTTTTTGGTCCTGAGACTTCAAGGAACAGGAGGCAAGCTCTATCCAAGCCCTTGGAGAGCACTTTCACAGCCAGACAAGAGTTCAGCAAGGCAGCAGGGCAACAGCAAGACAGCAGTCCTTTGTAGAAAGCAGACAGGTGAGTCCTTTGAGCAGCCAGGCAGTTCTTCTTGGCAGGATGTAGTTTCTGGTTCCGGTTTCTTCTCCAGCAAGTGTCTGATGAGGTAGGGCAGAGGCCCTGTTTTATACCCAAATGTGCCTTTGAAGTGGGGGAGACTTCAAGGAGTGGCTAAGAAGTGCACCAGGTCCCCTTTCAGTTCAATCCTGTCTGCCAGGGTCCCAGTAGGGGGTGTGGCAGTCCTTTGTGTGAGGGTAGGCCCTCCACCCTCCCAGCCCAGGAAGACCCATTCAAAATGCAGATGTATGCAAGTGAGGCTGAGTACCCTGTGTTTGGGGTGTGTCTGAGTGAATGCACAAGGAGCTGTCAACTAAACCTAGCCAGACGTGGATTGTAAGGCACAGAAGGATTTAAGTGCAAAGAAATGCTCACTTTCTAAAAGTGGCATTTCTAGAATAGTAATATTAAATCCGACTTCACCAGTCAGTAGGATTTTGTATTACCATTCTGGCCATACTAAATATGACCTCCCTGCTCCTTTCAGATCAGCAGCTGCCACTTCAACAGCGTATGAGGGCAGCCCCAATGTTAGCCTATGAAGGGAGCAGGTCTCACAGCAGTGCAAAAACGAATTGAGGGTTTTTTACACTACCAGGACATATAACTACACAGGTACATGTCCTGCCTTTTACCTACACAGCACCCTGCTCTAGGGGATACCCAGGGCACACATTAAGGGTGACTTATATGTAGAAAAAGGGGAGCTCTATGCTTGGCAGGTACTTTTAAATGCCAAGTCGAGGTGGCAGTGAAACTGCCCACACAGGCCTAGCAATGGTAGGCCTGAGACAAGGAAAAGGGGCTACTTAAGTGGGTGGCACAATCCGTGCTGCAGGTCCACTAGTAGCGTTTAATCTGTAGGCCCTAGGCACCTGGAGTGCACATTACTGGGGACTTATAAGTAGATTAAATAGTTCAATCAGGTATGATCCAAAGTTACCATGTTTACAGAGAGAGAGCATATGCACTTTAGCACTGGTTAGCAGTGGTAAAGTGCGCAGAGTCTAAAAACCAGCAAAAACAGTATCCACAAAGTGGAGGGAGGCAGGCAAAAAGTTAGGGGTGACTACCCTAAGGCTGTCAGGTCTAACATGTGTCCCCCCCAGCTGAAAGTGGGGAGAGCTACCCGACCTCTTGGGAGCTCTCATCGCTAAGGCAGAAGTACCTGGAGAGACCATCAGCATTGGCGTGGTCAACCCCTGGGCGATGTTCCACCGTAAAGTCCATCCCCTGTAGGGAAATGGACCACCTCAAGAGTTTTGGATTCTCACCCCTCATCTGCATGAGCCATCTGAGGGGCCTGTGGTCTGTCTGAACTAGGAAGTGAGTCCCAAACAGGTAGGGTCTCAGCTTCTTCAGTGCCCAGACCACAGCAAAAGCTTCTCTTTCAATAGCACTCCACCTCTGTTCCAGTGGTAATAGTCTTCTGCTAATAAAGACTACCGGTTGATCTCTGCCCTCCTCATTTAGCTGTGCTAGAACTGCCCCTATGCCATGCTCTGAAGCGTCTGTCTGCACGATAAATTCCTGGGAGTAATCAGGGGCCTTGAGCACGGGGGCCGTGCACATGGCTTCCTTCAGGGCGTCAAAGGCTTTCTGACAAGCCTCTGTCCAATTCACCAACCTAGGTTGCTTCTTGGACGTGAGTTCTGTCAAGGGGGACACAATGGTACCATAGCCCTTGACAAACCTGCGGTAGTATCCGGTGAGGCCTAAAAAGGCTCTCACCTCAGTCTGGGTTCGAGGTGGTTGCCAGGCCTTGATAGTTTCGATCTTGGCCTGGAGTGGCTGCACCTTGCCACCACCTACTAGGTGTCCCAAGTACACCACGGAACCCTGCCCAATCTGGCACTTACTAGCCTTGATGGTCAGGCCTGCCTGTTGCAGGGCCTGAAGCACCTCCTTGAGGTGGAGCAGGTGTTCCTCCCAGCTGGAACTGTAGACAGCTATGTCATCCAGGTAGGCTGCACAGAAGGCATCCTTGCCAGCCAGGACCCCGTTAACCAACCGTTGGAAGGTAGCGGGGGCATTTTTCAATCCAAACGGCATCACCCGGAACTGGTAATGGCCGTCAGGGGTGGAAAAGGCGGACCTTTCCTTAGCCCCCTCAGTCAGGGCGATCTGCCAGTACCCTGAAGTAAGATCAAACGTACTCAGGAACTTGGCAGCGCCTAGCCTGTCCACGAGCTCATCAGCTCGGGGGATGGGGTGAGCATCAGTCCGTGTGACTGAGTTGAGACCCCGGTAGTCCACGCAGAACCGGAGTTCTGGCTTCGCGCCTGGGGCAGTAGCCTTAGGGACCAATACCACTGGGCTGGCCCAGGGACTACTGGACTTCTCAATAACCCCTAGCGTCAACATCTTGGAGACCTCCTCCTTGATGCTGGCCTTCACCTTATCTGACAACCTGTAAATTTTGTTCTTCACAGGGAGACTGTCACCGGTGTCAATATCATGAACACAGAGGTGGGTCAGTCCAGGAGTAAGGGAGAAGAGGGGGGAGAACTGCTCCAACAGCTCATAGCAGTCTCCTTTCTGGTTTAGAGTCAGGGAGTCAGACAGAATGACCCCGCTTACGGACCCATCACCTTCTTGGGCAGAGAGGAGGTCAGGGAGAGGTTCACTCTCCTCTTCCATTCCTTCATCTGTGACCAGAAGCATGTTGATCTCCGACCTCTCAAAATGAGCTTTTAGTCGGTTCACGTGGAGCACCCTTAGGGAGTTCCTAGGGGTTTGGAGGTCCACTAGGTAAGTGGCCTCCCCTTTCCGCTCCTTTATTTCAAATGGGCCAGACCAGCGGTCCTGGAGAGCTCTGGGCTCTACTGGCTCCATTACCCACACTTTGTCTCCAGGTTGAAACTCTACCAGAGTGGCCTTCTGGTCATACCATTGTTTCATCACCTCTTGACTGGCCTCCAGGTTACTTTGGGCCTCTTTCCAGAAGCGGGTCATCTGATTGCGGAGGGCCAACATGTAGCTGACCACGTCCTGAGGGGGTGTCTTTGGAGCGTTCTCCAATCCCTCCTTGACAATGCTTAAGGGTCCCCTGATGGGGTACCCATAGAGAAGCTCAAAGGGACTGAACCCTACCCCCCTCTGGGGGACCTCTCTGTAAGCAAAGAGAAGGCATGGTAAGAGGACGTCCCATTTACGCCTCATGGCCTCAGGGAGGCCACCAATCATGCCTTTCAGGGTCTTGTTGAATCTCTCCACAAGCCCATTAGACTGGGGGTGATAGGGTGTGGTGAACTTGTAGGTTACACCACACGCATCCCACAGATGCTTCATGTACGCGGACATGAAGTTAGTGCCTCTGTCAGACACTATCTCCTTGGGGAATCCCACACGGGTAAATATCCCCATCAGGGTTCTGGCTACCACCGATGCAGTTACGGTCCTCAGAGGGATTGCCTCTGGGTACCGGGTGGCATGGTCCACCAAAACCAGGATAAACCTGTTGCCTAAGGCAGTTTTGGGGTCCAAGGGGCCAACAATGTCGACGCCCACCCTTTCAAAGGGGGTGCCAACGACAGGAAGTGGAATCAGGGGGGTTTTAACCCTCTTTCCTGCTTTACCACTAGCCTGGCAGGTAGGACAAGCCCTGCAGAATTTGTCTGAGTGTGTCCTCATTTTGGGCCAGTGAAAGTGGGTGACAAGCCTGTTGAAGGTCTTGTCTTGTCCCAAATGTCCTGCCAGGGGAATGTCGTGAGCCAGACCCAGTAGGAAGGCTCGGTAACATTGGGGGACCACCAGCACACGTGCTGCCCCAAAGACCGGAACCCTAGGCTCACTGTAGAGGAGATCATTCTCCCAATATAGGTGGTGATTGCCAGAGGCGTCACCTGCTGCCTGGTTTAAGGCTTGTTTCCTCAACCCTTCTAGAGTGGGACACTCTTTCTGCGCCTTGCAGAATTCCTCCCTGGTGGGTCCACCCTCAACTTGCCAGCCAGCAAGCTCAGGTAAGTCACCTAGGGTGGCAATGTCTTCCCCAGTTGGTTCGGGAGTCTCCTCCTCAGGAGCCCCGTCAGCCACTGTGGGAACTTCTGGGGCCGGTTTCCCGCGCCCCTCGTCCTTCCTCTTGGCAGCTCTCTGGGCCATCGTTCCAGGCTCCAGATGCCCTTGACTTCCCTCTCGGTCAGCCATGGACCGGGTGGTCATGCAGACCCACTCAGGTAACCCTAACATCTCCAGGTGAGATCTGAGCTCTACTTCTTTCCAAGCAGTATGCTCTAGATCATTGCCTAACAGACAATCTACAGGCATGGCAGGACTCACAGCTACTTTCAGAGTACCAGAGACCCCCCCCCACTCAAAGGGAACCCGAGCCACCGGTAGGTGACTCTCGCGATTGTCAGCGACTATGACCTGGTGGAATGTATTAGGGATTATCTGCTCTGTGGACACCAGCTGACTCTTGATAGTAGTCATACTGGCTCCTGTGTCACGCAGAGCCTCCACCTTCTGCCCATCAATGAGGACCCACTGCCGGTACTTGGAAGTATTTTTAGGCATGTGGACCTTGGACATCATTTCTCCTTCTCCCAGGGACACTAGGGAAATCTCTACCTGCTCCCCAAAGCTAGTTGGGTCCATCTCCCCCCCGAGTGCTACACTAGTCAACCCAGGTGCCTGTCCGGTAGTGGACGGTGCCCTCTTGGGGCACTGTGGATCGCCTTTGTAGTGACCATATTGGTAACACTCCATGCATTTGGGGCTAGATTTTCCTGACCTGTCAAATGTCCCTGGCTTTTTCCCAAATTTGGAAAAGGAAGGGTTGCCACCCCCTCCCTGGGAATTCTTTTGGGGGCCTTTAGAGAGTTCCTTATCTGTAAGTTTATCTCCCCCCTCTTTCTTCTGTTGGGAACCCTGACCACCTTTGTGGGAGTCCCCCCCAGGTACCTTTTTGGACACTCTGGTGCTAACCCAGAGGTCCGCCTCCTCAGCAAGCTTCCTGGGATCAGTCAGCTTACTATCCACTAGGTGCTGGCACAAATCGGTATAAGTAACATTAAGCATATGCTCTCTCAGGATCAAGTCATATAAACCTTTATAATCTGCTACTTTGTTGCCCCGCACCCATCCATTCAGTGCCTTACTAGAGAAATCAAAGAAATCTACCCATGTCTGTGTGGTTTGTTTGGTGCTGTCCCTGAACCTCTGACGGTATCCCTCAGGGGTCAGCCCAAACTTGGCAAGTAAAGTGGCTTTCTGGAGTGGGTATGTGTTTTGATCCGGTGGATCCAATGTGAGAAGTGTGTCCCTCCCCAATGGCGGCACATAACCCCACATAGCTACCCCCCATTGCCCTTCAGGAACCTCATGAGCCCTTAGTGCAACTTCATAAGCAGCTAACCATTTATCTATGTCATCTCCCACCACAAAACTGGGCACCACATTTTTGGGTATACGAACCTTCTTTTCTCCAGCAGGTCCTGTCTGTATGCTGCCACCATTATTGCTGGATTCAGACTGTCTTGCCTTGATCTCCAGCTCCTTGAGACTCAGTTCATGAGCCAACAATAGTTTCTTTTCAGCCAAAGCTCTTTCAGCTTCCACTTGTTTGGCTGCTCTTTCAGCTTCTGCTTGTTTAGCTGCCCTTTCAGCTTCTGCTTGAATCTGTTTGGCTGTCCTTTCAGCTTCAATCTGTTTGGCTGCTCTTTCAGCCTCAGCTTGTTTGGCTTCTCTTTCTGCCCTCCTCTCCTCCTGTTGCGCCTCAATTTTCAGTTTTGCCATTTGCAATTGGAACTCCCTTTCCTCTCTCCTTTCCTCTGCGGTCAGGCTTTGCATGGAGACACTGCTCCCTGGTCTGGAAGGGTGCACAATTGCAGTGGTAACACCATCCATAGATAGTGAAAATCCTTCTGAGGGGCCATTTTCTGGCTCCCCTTCCTCATCATCCTCTAAATGGGCTTCTGCCCAGGCCCTCAGCGCCACTTGAAAGTCCTCCTTTCTGGAGGCCCCTTGGGTGGGTACCCTTAATGCCCTGCAGAATCCTCTTAGTTGTTTGACCGTGTATGTATCCAACTGGACTAGGTCAAAGTCCCCTGTCTGAGACCCAGTCAGAGACATGTTGAGTGAGGATTTAGTTTTTGAAAATTGTCAGGAAAAAACGGATTTTCAAAAAGAGATAAAAACCAAGTTGACCTTCAACTGTGGGTAGGTAGTGAGATACTTAGCTACTGTATGTCACTGCACAAATACAAGTCCTATCCTCACCGCTGATCACCAATGTTAGAAATGGGGTTTTTGGTTGGCAGTCAGGTTACCCTCTGTCCAAGCAAAATCCCTCACTCTAGTCAGGGTAAGGCACACACTATCCAAGATTATCCTGTGCCCACCCTCTGGTAGCTTGGCACGAGCAGTCAGGCTTAACTCAGAAGGCAATGTGTAAAGTATTTGTGCAATAAATCATACAATACCACCATATAGCACCACAAAAATACACCACACAGTGTTTAGAAAAATATATAATATTTATCAGGATACTTGTAGGTCAAAAAGAATAAAGTTGCAAATGGAAAATTGTAGAAATATCACAGGGAAGTGATATAAAGTGTCTTAAGTCTTTAGAATGCAATAAAGTGTCTTTCAAGCACAAAGTACCTGGTTTCTGGTGGGAAATCTCCCCAGAGGGCCACAGGAAAAGGGATGCGTGGAAAAAGGGTGTGTGCGTCGATTTCTCCTCAGCACACAAAGACTTGCGTCGTTCTTTTCCACGCGGGGAAGTCGGGCGTCGTTTTCCGGCGCGCAGACAGTCTCTTTTCGTGGATCGCGGGGATTACCAGATGTCCCGGGTCTGTGCGTGGATTCTCCTACTTGTTTTCCGGCTGCGCGTCGTTCTGCGGGACTGCGCGTCGAAGTTTCGATCTCACGGTAGGCGTCGCGTCGATTTCTCCTTGGAAGTCGGGCGGCGTTGTCCTTGCGAGGCCGTGCGTCGAAATTTTGGTCTCACGGCAGGCGTCGTGTCGATTTCTCCTCGGAAGTCGGGCGGCGTTGTCCTTGCGAGGCCGTGTGTCAAAGTTTCGCGTTCACGGTAGGCGTCGCGTCGATTTCTCCTGGAAAGTCGGGCGGCGTTGTCCTTGCGAGGTTGTGCGTCGAAGTCTCGATCGTCCCGAGAGCGTCGCGTTGATCAGCGTCGGTGTGCGGCGTTTTTCTCGCCGCGAAACAAGCTGTGCGTCGAAATTTTCGGCGCACGGAGCGTCCAAGTGAAAGGAAGAAGTCTTTTTGGTCCTGAGACTTCAAGGAACAGGAGGCAAGCTCTATCCAAGCCCTTGGAGAGCACTTTCACAGCCAGACAAGAGTTCAGCAAGGCAGCAGGGCAACAGCAAGACAGCAGTCCTTTGTAGAAAGCAGACAGGTGAGTCCTTTGAGCAGCCAGGCAGTTCTTCTTGGCAGGATGTAGTTTCTGGTTCCGGTTTCTTCTCCAGCAAGTGTCTGATGAGGTAGGGCAGAGGCCCTGTTTTATACCCAAATGTGCCTTTGAAGTGGGGGAGACTTCAAGGAGTGGCTAAGAAGTGCACCAGGTCCCCTTTCAGTTCAATCCTGTCTGCCAGGGTCCCAGTAGGGGGTGTGGCAGTCCTTTGTGTGAGGGTAGGCCCTCCACCCTCCCAGCCCAGGAAGACCCATTCAAAATGCAGATGTATGCAAGTGAGGCTGAGTACCCTGTGTTTGGGGTGTGTCTGAGTGAATGCACAAGGAGCTGTCAACTAAACCTAGCCAGACGTGGATTGTAAGGCACAGAAGGATTTAAGTGCAAAGAAATGCTCACTTTCTAAAAGTGGCATTTCTAGAATAGTAATATTAAATCCGACTTCACCAGTCAGTAGGATTTTGTATTACCATTCTGGCCATACTAAATATGACCTCCCTGCTCCTTTCAGATCAGCAGCTGCCACTTCAACAGCGTATGAGGGCAGCCCCAATGTTAGCCTATGAAGGGAGCAGGTCTCACAGCAGTGCAAAAACGAATTGAGGGTTTTTTACACTACCAGGACATATAACTACACAGGTACATGTCCTGCCTTTTACCTACACAGCACCCTGCTCTAGGGGATACCCAGGGCACACATTAAGGGTGACTTATATGTAGAAAAAGGGGAGCTCTATGCTTGGCAGGTACTTTTAAATGCCAAGTCGAGGTGGCAGTGAAACTGCCCACACAGGCCTAGCAATGGTAGGCCTGAGACAAGGAAAAGGGGCTACTTAAGTGGGTGGCACAATCCGTGCAGCAGGTCCACTAGTAGCGTTTAATCTGTAGGCCCTAGGCACCTGGAGTCCACATTACTGGGGACTTATAAGTAGATTAAATAGTTCAATCAGGTATGATCCAAAGTTACCATGTTTACAGAGAGAGAGCATATGCACTTTAGCACTGGTTAGCAGTGGTAAAGTGCGCAGAGTCTAAAAACCAGCAAAAACAGTATCCACAAAGTGGAGGGAGGCAGGCAAAAAGTTAGGGGTGACTACCCTAAGGCTGTCAGGTCTAACAGTGTATGTAAAGATTCCTGGTGAAATCCGACAGACACGTTACCATACCCAACTGTAAGCACCCTTACCCAACTATTAATCAGCTAATTCATTTGTTGGGGGGGTAACACCCCAACGTCCCGCCTGGAAGCTACACCCCTGATGCCCCTGGCTGCTTGTTCTGCCAGTTATGTATGTCTACGCCAGAAAAAATACAACTGTTGTAGGGCCCTGATACAATGTTGAAATTCATAAAGTAAATGCATAGAAGATAGCAGTGACATAACGAAACTTGAGCCCCCACCCCCCCTTCCCCCCCACACAGTACATGAAGGGGCCCCATCTCCGGACTCACTCGTGGCTATCAGGCCAGTGCACTGTGCCCAGGGGGCCCCCTGGAGCTCGCCCCACCCCTCCCACTGTGAGGGCTGCGGGGGCCTTTGTTAAGCCAGTGGAATGTAGAATTTGAGTACACGTGTAAGATGTTTCTGCTGGGGGCACACTTGTAGCTCTTCTCCCTTGCAGGCTAAAGTATGGAGGTCAACTTTAATTATTTTCTCGTGTTTAAGATCCTGTAGTAAGTCACCAAGTGTTTTTAAGAGCACAGTGCATGTAAAAAGCCGAATGGCTGATACGGCTGTACAAAGGCTTTTAGAAATAGCCGTCTACTATGGTTAGCGGCACGTGATGTTTATGTTAAGAAGTACCACATAATTAACTTAGTGTATTCATTCAAGTATGGTCTAGAGAATGATCCTGTTCTATTAAGTCTTTACTGAATATTTGTATTTCATTAGCTAACGTCTCTATCAAAACTATACATTATTTCTTTTGCAACCACTTAAGCGATGCATACATATTTAATTACGTTTGTAATTATTAATGCAGGCCTTCATGCACATGAGATACGGTTTGTCGGTGTGCGAAGGAATGAAGAAGGGGTACTTTCAAGGCAACTCTCTGGGGTTTAGTGAACTCTTGAGCAAGCAGAAAATTCTAGAAGCAAGCATTGCTCGTTGACCCGGGAATGTCAGGAG
The DNA here is from genome assembly GCF_031143425.1 of Pleurodeles waltl. NCBI lineage: Eukaryota > Metazoa > Chordata > Amphibia > Caudata > Salamandridae > Pleurodeles > Pleurodeles waltl. The sequence goes on from NC_090445.1 coordinate 256,922,478, forward strand.
CCAGATAACATTGCAAGGTCACTGAAACGCCGAGAACCTCATCTTTAGGCTTTGATTTTCAGAGAATAGCGAGGACGAGCGATTAAGTCAAAGTGCACGGTTGTTAGCTTTGCTAAAGTTCAGACTAACAATGGAAACTTCAAAACCCCCTAGTCACAGGGTGAACCTTTGGCCACTTCAAAGATATGAAGCTCCACTTACACAATCATAAATGCTTGAAAACCTTGGTTCGACAATCTGATTTCAATTCAGCCCTTAGCACCGCTCACCGGCGAGTGCTGAGTAACTTTCAATGCGGGTATTTTGCACAGCCCTTCGGAGACAAGGACAGGACTGAATTGGTAGATATTTAGTGATGTCTGCAGCCTGAGTCTGCATCCTACCTCTGCATCCTACCTCTGCCATCAGTGGTGGGACATTTTTCCAGAGGCCTAGGGAAGTCAGAGGCAACTGCAGACTTTGTGGCAAGCATTAGCAGCTGTTCCTGAGACCACAGGAACCAGGGGCCATATGTACGAAAGCTTTTTCCCATAGACACAGAATGGGTAAAATCCTTTCGTACATCTGGCCCCAGGTTCTTAGACCTGAAGCTCCTCTCTGTATTATGATTATCAAGAAGTGGTAGAGGTTCCTTCATGAGAGGCTCCATTGTAATCCCAGTGAAGGATGCAGATAAAAGGCAGGACACCACTACTATTAACGAGCAAAACACTATTTTTGCTTTAGGTGAGGAAGCGGGCTACTGATATATAATTTCCTACCTTGATGGTACACAAACGTTGAAGTGTGCACCAAAAGGATTTTGGGTGAGGCATGGTGGTGGTGTGTGAGGAAGTAAGTTCAGTTCAATGGATTCCAAGTGCCCATTCTATAACTCTTCACATAAATTGTAGGTGAGTCGTTGCATTCAGGGGCAAAGTGAGGTTGGAGCATTCTCCACATTCAATGGCTCCATCTTTTCTGCTTGCAATTGTTGGCATTGTTAAACACACAGCAGCGTCTTACAGGAAGATAGTTAGCAAAATCATGTACACAAAAAGGAATAATTGTGTGCTTACATAACCGTGCATTATGGTAGAGAATCCAGAGTCAAAGGAACAGTCAACTTGGGATTAACAGTTCGATTCAGTAAAATACATAACAGGCTATCCATACACAGTATGTGGCCATAGAACAAGAAATGTTATCAGCCATTTGCAAATGTGTGTGGTAAATCAAGTTTAAACAGGATTGCCTGTGGGTTAGACACGAGTCAGTGAGGTTAGCCATACTGGAGGGTAGCCAGGGAATGCAACACTCAAGATGGGCATTGTTTGTGTCTGAGTTTAAGGTGGAGATGAGTCCTCAAAATGCAGGATTTAGTTTAGCTTCTGTTCTGTAAAGCAACTATGAAGATTAAGCACTATAATAAAATTTCTGAGCTTGGCAAAGGACAGTATGGTGCATGTGGTGGTTCGTCACCACCTCCATCGAAGCCACTTACGATGGGTGGCTTGAATTTTGGAGGTGGCATCCTAACATGGCTTTCTCGAATACCAAAAGCCTCTGGAGAGCATTAACACCTATGGCACTGCCCCCAGCCTTGCTTCTGTATGAGGTAGTGGGGTGATGCTGTGCAGGAGGATGGGCATGGCTGGCTGGTGGTAATGCAGAACTCACTTGCTCATCCAGATTGCAACCACCAGCTTTACTCCAAGGTATTTTAGATATGTTGATCTCCCACATTGAGGCAGTGTTTCCAGCTGGCAAGTCACACTTAATTGAGCCTTTCAGAATCAATAGTATGCATTGTGCAAATATTTTGGGCACGATAGCAAAAAGGCACTGAATAACAGTGGAACAGTGGAACACGTACATCACCTATAAAGTACCCAAGACTTTTTGCCAAACTCTCCATGGTTTGATACTTTACACTCATCATATGCCAACACTACTCCTGCCAGTGACATTGCCAGTGTCTCAAGTAAGAGGCATGAACACTAATGCATGCCATGAGGCACAGAGTGGGAGCTCAGCCTGAGGTCCTGCAATGGGACAAAAAGCATTAATTCTGATAGAAAGGATGGTGAAAACGCAAGCACTTTTACTCTCTATGTATATGCGAAATATGTATTTTTAGGCACACAGCTTTTACTGCCAAATAAAACATTGAGAAGTGCCAAGCAAGCAGCTTTCTTATTCTACAGTGAGGTTGGTCACTGTTCTAGGGAGGCACTGTATTTCTTATTTGTTAGACCTAACAGCCTTAGGGTGGTCATCCCCCAACTTTTTGCTTGCCTTCCTCCACGTTTCTGACACTGTTTTTGCTGGTTTTAGGACTCTGTGCACTTCACCACTGCTAACCACTGCTAAAGTGCATATTCTCTCTCCCTCACACGTTGTACCATTTGTTCATGCCCAATTGGCATATTTTATTTACTTGTAAGTCCCTAGTAAAATGCACTACATGTGCCAAGGGCCTGTAAATTGAATGCTGCTAGTGGGCCCGCAGCACTGATTGTGCTACCCACATAATTAGCCCCTTAACCCTGTCTAAGGCCTGCCATTGCAAGGCCTATGTGTGCAGTTTCACTGCCACTTCGACTTGGCATTTAAAAGCACTGTCCAAGCCCTAAACTCCCCTTTTTCTACATATAAATCACCTCTAAGGTAAGCCCTAGATAACCCATAGGGCAGGGTCCTATGCAGGTAAAAGGCATGACAGGTACATGTGTTTTTTATCTGTAATGGTAGTGGAAAACTCTTAAATTCATTTTCCACTACTGTGAGGCCTGTTCCTTTAATATGATAACATTATGGCTACCCTCATGTACTGTTTGAGTGGTAGATTCTGATCAGAAAGGGGTAACCAGGTCCTATTTAGTCTGACCAGAATTTTAATAGAAAATCCTGCTTGTTGGTGAGGTTCGATTTTATATTACTATTTTAGAAATGCCACTTTTAGAAAGTGAGCATTTCTCTGCACTTAAAATCCATCTGTTCCTTACAGCCTGTCCCCAGTCAATGTCTGGGCTAGGCTGGTTGACAACTTCTTGTGCAATTCACCCATACAAGCACAAACATAGGATACTCAGTCACACCTGCACTCATCTGCATACTGAATGGGTCTTCCTGGGCTCAAAGGGTGGAGGGACTGACTTACATTTCAAAGGCTAGTGACCTGCTCTCACACAATGGATTGCCAAACCCCCTACTGGGACCCTGACCGACAGACCTGTACTGAAAGGGGACTTTGTGCACTTCAAACCCACTCTTTTAAGTCTCCCCCACCTCAAATGCATTTTTGGGTACACAAACTGGGTCATAATCCCACGAAATCAGACACTTCTAGACCTGAACCTGCAACCTGTCAAGAGGAACTGCGTGGCTGCCCAAAGGACTCATCTGGACTGCTTTGCTGAGAAGCACTGCTGCCCTGCTGTTGCCCTGCTGCCCTCTGACTTTGCTGAGAAGTGCTCTCAAAGGGCTTCATCTCTTCAAGGAACTCCTTGTACACCGAAAATCGATGCACAGCCTGCCGGAAACGATGCACAGCTATCGTGTGACCGAGAAATTGCTGCACAACCGAACCAGAACAATGCAGCGCGACTTCCAAAGTGAAGAATGGATGCAGCCCTTGCCTTGTGGCTGGAAGCTCGACGCACAGTCCTACCTGATCGACGCACAGCCGAACCAGAACGATGCAGCCTGACTTTGGGAGTGAAGAATCGACGCAGCCCCCGCAATGCAACAGAAAATTTGACGCATCGCCCACCAGATCGACGCAGTGCCTGTGACTTCATCCCGCATACCCAGGATTTCCACTCATCATCCTTGGGCGTCAAAAAGATCCCCGCATCGCAGTGAGGAATCAAGACTGCGTGCCGGAAATTGATGTAAAGCGTCTTGTAGCGTGGAAAGAAACAATGCATTGTCTGTGCCGCACCAGAAATTCCAATTCACTACATATTTTTCCACGCATCTCCCCCTGTGCGGTCCCCATGAGTGTTATTTTTTATGCAAGCCAGGTACTTTGTGCAAACTGTTGATTTCTAAGATTGAAAACTCTTTTTAATCTTGCAGAAGTGATATTTCACCGAGTGCTTATTGAATATTTCTGGTTTTGACCTTAATTTAGCCCGATAAATATCTTATATTTTTCTAAACCTGCGTGGTGTATTTCCATGGTGTTTTCACTGTGTTACTGTATGATTTATTGCACAAATACTTTACACATTGTCTTCTAAGTTAAGCCTAACTGCTCAGTGCCAAGCTACCAGAGGGTGGGCAAGGGTACTTTGGATTGTGTGTGACTTACTCTGACTAGGATTGCGGTCCCTATTTGGACAAATGTGAATACCTCTGCCAACTAGAGACCCCATTCCTAGCACTATTGCAGCTGATTGATTAATCATTAACCAATGGGTTATCAATTCGAACATTATATTGCAGCTCCTTCGCTGCAAGTTTCAATATATTGTTCCAGACTGCTGAACACTGGTCTGCAGTAGGTATGATTCTGTAATGCTCTTCTTTAATAACACTAATGAAATCTAACTAGAGATTTAAAAGGCATCCAAGTAGTAATTAGACAAATGTGCTTGTTTTTCTAACCCTGATAGTTGAAAGACAGAAGGTAAGCGAATAACCAGGTGAGTGAGGCTTCTGTCTGCAGATAAATAACAGTTTTAATCTCGAAAGATACTGACAGCTGATCTAATTTTGGAATATATTTTGTGATAAAAATGTTTCATCAGAGTGAAAGATAGCTGGTGGTGGTGACTGATTGTTTCTATGGTTACATGAAATATGTTGGTCCATGTCGCAGTGCCTGTAATTTATGGTGCAGTGGTCTATTTCTGAAGGACACTCGATTCAGAATAGAGGCATATTTGCTTCAGATCCCGAGACACCCTCAAACCTAATCTAAAGGCTCCTCTCCTCAGAGACCTGGTACTTCCACCCCCTTAAGACAGCAGGTAGCATAGCCTTATGACCTCTTCATGGTCCTAGGGGCAATGGCATTTATAAATAGGGTCCTCGACCCAGCAGCCCAGCAGTGGAGGGAGCACACCCTGTAGAGGGCCCCCATTATGCCTAAAGCCCATGAATTTCTGTGAGTTTTATAAGTCTCGGGGCCACTACCAAAGTCTGCAGGAGGGCTCCATCATTTTGTCTTATTCCATCGTTTATAATGCACACCACTGCCTCACTAAAAAAGTTGCAGACGCAGAATGTAACGTGCATGTAAATCTATACAAATCACAACTGAACGGAACATAACAAAGAGCTTTCGCAGAGTAGGTGGTAAATCTTGTTTTGAAGGATCTTAGTTGGATGTTTTCGCAACAGTAGTCAGGAACACTAGTATTTTAGTTCAGGCTCGGTGCTTCGCAAGGTCCGAAGCCGTGGCAGCATTTTTTGATTATCTAAATTGCATTAAAGGGGCAATCAAATGTATGGAAAAGCAATGGTATTTTTTCAGCCCTACACTTCTAAAAACCACCATCAATCATCAAGGCATCCTAGAATGTTGCTTTGTTTCATGATGTCTGCTTGATTTTAGAGATGTACTGTGGCATTATTCAGCGGTTGCCCTCGCTTAATTTACATACACTTGATTTAAATAAGTAGAATATACATGCCAGTTGTTATTGTGGGGATCTGGTATGGCTCTCGCCACTCTGACCACAATTTGGCACCCGTGTTTCAAGCAATAGATATAAACAAGTTCTTGCTATTTTGCAAATGACAGCACTTACAACATGGTTCATGCCAATGCACTTTGAAGCAAAAGAAACAGTACAGTCAATATTGCGGAGACTATAAAGAAATACAAACAAAGAAAAGCAGAAACAGAACTAATAAGAAATCCATAATGACAATCTTAAAAATACGAAATACCATGAATATTAAAGATATACATGCAAAAAACGGGATTTTATGTATTTCCTAGCCCATTCACGCCTCTTTCTTGCCCACATTAAATCAGTGCTTAATTTGAGCTGGCGGTTTCCGGTGCGGAGCACAGGCACTTATTTTTCTCCCTCAAGCATTTACTGAGAGCAAAAGACTTATTTAGGAAAGAGGGAGGAAGAAAAAAATGAAGAAGCTTCACAAAGGGAGAAGCAGAAAGCTGCAATAGTGAGCTGAACAGGGGCGGCTCTCCATAAGGGCAGAGGAGCGTCGCCCCCGCCAGCAGCAGAAGTCGCAAACCTTTCCGAACGAAAGGATAATAAACTACGTGTATTATCCTTTCGTTCTAAAAGGAGTTGGGCCATAGGGGTGATGTGCACTGAGGGGGAGTGCTCAGCACTCCCCCCTGAGAGCGCATTTATTTTTGGCTGGCCGTCTTTGGCCGGCCAAACACACATGTACAATAGGCTGTCTCCAGCCCAACAACGCAGTTGCCGGGCTGGAGAGCCTGCACAGGCTCCCAGTCTGCCTGGGAGCACCCTGGCTGGGTGCTCCCAGCCAATCATGAGGCTGCTTTTAGCAGCCTCATGATTGGCTCAGGGCAGGCTGGGAGCCTGTGTCTGCAGCGATGCTGGAAAGGACAGCGTGCGGGTTGGCAGATCCGGTAAGAGTATAATTTTTAAAAAATTAACGTACCCTCCCTCCCTATGTCCCCCTTCCCCTCCCGATAGCGCTGCACCTGCCATGCCCCTTTTAAGCACCGCGAGCCGCGACTGGAGCCGAAGGGGCAGGGAGTGGCTGTAAATGAATTAAAGAGGCCCACAATGGCTTCAGGATTACATTACCTCTGTATTCTGTGCTTGCATGTTTAATTGCAGCAGCCGCGTGTTTCAGAGGAGAGCTTTGGGCACGGCACGTTTTTATTTACAAGTTAAGCACTGTGTTAAATGGAGGAGGGGAAGTTAAGAGAAACAAGACAATGCAATTGTTTAACAGTTTAAGCTTTCTACTTGAAAACAGTGGGCATAAAATGTGAAATCTGTATCTCAGAGTCTGCAATAGAGCTTTTGGGAGAGGAGGCAGCAGTCAAGTAATTCATCCTCCAACCAGTCTGAAAGGCTATTGGCCTGTGTGTGGGAGGATATAGGTAGGTACAGAGCAGGGTCAGGTAAAATATATGTGTCAAGATCAGAGGAAGTTTTGAGGCCCTATGTAGCTCTGGTCTAATTTCACATCTTTCAATGCATACCTGGAGCCCTATCATGAACAGCTGAGCTGGCTCGGAGTAGAGCCAAGCCCTTGATTTTTTGAGTTTGTACGTTCTAGAGCTCATACACGTTACTTCGAATTTCTTTGGGTTAATGCATGAACCTTAGGCAGATAAACTGGCCCACATGTGCAAATTAGGGCAGTTTTCAGCTTCCAAAGCACCCTTTACAGGTGTTCTGAAAGGCATGGGAGACTGCATGTGTCTTTGCCTCTGGTAGGCAACGTTTGTGGAAGTACCAGTGAAATCAATGGTTATAAATGGCTCGCCAGACTATAAAATAGAGTCACAAAAAGACATAAAATAGGCCCACACATTGAACTGTCAGACTAGCCTTTTCGGCACAGCCCGGTGGCCCTACATGTCAGTCTGCCCTTGAACGTTAGACACCTCAAGTGCAAACAAGCATTTTCAATGCAACGGGTCTCGCATTTGCTCGAGTTAGAGCTATTAGCATTGAAAACTCGTAACCAGACTTTTCTTGCCAAACAAATTAAAAGAAAGAAAACGAAGCGCAATCGCACTATGTAAAATGCAGCGTGATCATGCTGAAATTGAAAACGGAACAACTGAGCGCGATCGCGCTACGTAAACCCCAGCGCGATCGCGCAGCGTGGAAAATACACAGACAAAGTAGTCTGGAAACCATGCTGAAAACATGGAGCCTCGTATGTTTTTAGTAGTTTAACGGTGCTGTGTAGGTGGGATAAACACCTAAATGGCATGACGTATGCATGCCTTTCACAAATGAAAGCAGGCGGATTTTAAAAGGCAAGCCCACAAACCAATGAAAGTGATTGACCTGACACGGGCGTGGTTGGAAGCCCAAAGAGAGATTACTATAGGGGACGGAGCGATTTGCGCTCGCCTCTAAAAAACTGTTGCTGGGTTCTGCGCTGAGCCACGCAGCTCTCCATGATAATGCCCTGGGGGTGATTTTGAGCAGGTTACACATTTTCCAGTGAAAATAGAGTAATACTTCAAGCCTGCACAAAGCCTAGGATGATAAAGTCATAAAACGTGTGTAAGAAAAGGAAGCAAACGTCACCAGGCGTTGGCACACTCAAGAGGTCTAGTCATAATGGACCAATTCATATGAACACAGGCATAAAATGTGACTTCAAACCATTCTACGTTAGGCACTTTATGAATCTTGATTTTACTCATGCTGTCAATATGGATTATAGGAGATACTTGTTGGTGTAATCTAGGTCAGTAAGTACGTTGCTGTTAGGATAAGTAAATCTAAACTACAATTCCTGAAGGCTTCCAACCTTTGATCAGAGTGGACCCTAAGTGACACCAGTAATGTTAATGTCTAGATTATATTGGTTTAGAAATATTTAATTTACGCAGTTTTATCTGAAGAGCTGTGAGCAAGATATGCCAAAGGCGAGTCACAAAAGTAGGTAATTATCCATGCATTTCCCACAGTGATGTCAAAAATGTTTTAGATTACATAATATGTCTGCTGCCAAGATAGGGTATATGGCCAGAACTGTCTTTTCATTTAGTGACTTGTAGACACCCTTTACGTAACCATCTATCTCAGAAAGTAAACAGGCTCTGTCATGTCGGGCGTCCTAGTCAGACTGCTCAAACAAGCCTCACACATCATCGTGTCAGTGAGCATAACTAGCAAGTCGGACCGTTTCCAGCTGACCTAGTTGGATTCTTGTCTGGGAAATGTCGGAAAACAAAAGTCTAAACTTTTTTAAATATATTAGCTAAAATGCCATAGGATTTACAGGTAGTTTTGAAGAAAATCAAACGAAACATTGCAGTATTTCATGGTCTGCCGTAGTAATCAGGATCAATCTTTATTCAAAGCTGAAATTCATACATGTGCCGATGAAGAAATCGGGTGACAGATCAGGAAATGAAGGAAAGGCACGCATTAGTGACATGGAAATGCAGTGATTATGTTATGCATTGTGCCCCACCGAATAGATGTCAAAACAAAAAAATGGCAAGAAGAAGGCCACCAGCTCTCAATTGTATGCCGCAGGTCCCAGTCTACATGTGGGTTATTGAATGCAGCTGCCTTATGGCACCACCACAGGAGACAAGGGCACCAGATTGCAACAAACTTCCACAAAGGTTTCTTCGTTGCTAGAGGGAGAGAAGTGCACACATTGAAAACTGCAAATTTGGCTGAGACTTCAAACATCTGGAGCTGGTGCCTGTATATACAATGGCCATCACTGCTTGAGTGACATTTAAAAGCCCATTAAAAACTGTACTTTAATATAATGAAGCTGCCAGTCTTCCAGATTTAAAGAAGGTATCTTAAAAAATACCAGAGTACTTTTCAAAATGCCAGCCTGTCAGGTGTGATTGCTGCTGCTTTTTAGTTTGAGCCTAGGCAGTGCGATTGTACTGTCTTCAACATGTTGCAATTTACTTCCGTGGGCTTTCATCACGCCCATCTCACTCCCATCACTTTCATTTTTAATTTTGGCCTGCCTTTCAAAATTCCCTTAATTACGTAGGTAAAAGCTTTATGTTTGTCCCGTCTTAAGGCTGCTTTGTTAGCGCCCTGGAGACTAACTCTGTTACATGGATTTTTGCCAGATCGGCCATTTACCTTAGCGTGGTGCATTACTTTTTTTCTTTTTTAGTTTGCCTCTCTGCTTTGGGCTCTGTGTCCATATGTTGTTTCTTCCTCTTCCTTGTTGTTAGGCATGCTGCTGTTTCTTTGTGGTATCTGTGCCCAAAGGCTGTAAGCTGGAGGGGGGTTATTTTTTTAAAATGTTTTTATTCTGGGGGGGGGAAGTTTCATATAGCACAAACTCAATCGTAGGAGCGTTTTACATAAGTACCATTTATGCACAAGTTTAGCAGTTGAATAATATACAAACTGCATTTTAAAGAGAAAAAAACACAGAAATCCTCAACGTGGCTCTCCTGGCACAGCTGATACTACAATATACACTGCACTCAGGAAACTCGGCCCATAATGCTTTGCAGATCATTTATTTTCCAAAACATTTTGGCCCATAACTCAACCTGGTCCTAGGACAATGGAATCACCAACAAACTATTCAGCACAACACCTTATTTCTGTCCTGGTCATCTCTGGGTCCCCACACTAGGTTGGGAGACCCACAAATAGTAACTTCTCCCACCATTCAGTGTCTCTTTAAGCCCTTCTGGCTGGAACTTTTGTTTTATGGCTGGGAGTACTTTGTGTTTTAAAGGACCTTGTTTATAATATTATTGCAATAGGCTTGCTAGACCTGAAAATATGCAAGGCGTTACACCCTCCGGGTGCTAAATATATGATTACACTGCGTTATTTTCTGCCATTCTCTTTTTGTGTAATTATGCCCTCTAGGGGCTGACTATATGTTTACATGACCATGTTTCTTACAAATGCTATTTTTATTGTGGTGTTCTCTAGGGGCTGTTCTTAGCATTGCAGTCAAGATACTACAATATTCACTGCACTCGGAAACTCGCCCCATAATGCTTTGCAGAGCATTCCTTTTATAAAACATTTTTGCCCCAAACTCACGTGTGATGGTCCTAAGACAGTGGGACCACCATCAGAACGTTTAGCACAACGTGCTCTTTCTGTCTAGGTCATCTCTGGGTCCCCACACTAGGTTGGGGGACCCCCAAATAATAACCCCTTCCACCATTCAGTGTGTTTTTAAGTTCTCTCATGGCTGAATGTTTTGTGTTACAGCTGGGAGTAGTTTGTGTTTTATGGGCCTTGATTGTAATATTATTCTAGTAGGCCTGCTAGGCATACAAATGTGTAATGCATTACACCCTCTAGGGGCCAAATATGTTGTTACATTACATTACATTCTGCCATTCTATTTTCAGGTGGTTATGCTCTCTAGGGGCTGACTATGTGGTTACATGATCATGTTTCTTACAAATGCTATTTTTATTGTGGTGCCCTCTAGGTGCTGTTCTGAGCATTACAGGCAAGAAACTACAATATTCGCTGCACTCGGAAACTTACCCCATAATGCTTTGCAGGGCATTCCTTTTACAAAACATTTTTGCCCAAAACTCACCGTGTGGTGGTCCTAGGACAATGGGAACACCATCAAAACAGTCAGCACGACGTGCATTTTCTGCCCAAGTCATCTCTGGGTCTCCACACTATGTTGGGGGGACCCAAAAATAATATCAATAAATATAATAAATAATGGCAATATTTGCATTTTTTGCTACCGATAGAGGAAGAAGGTAAATGGAAGTCCTTTAGTTTTATGGAGGTCCACTGGAATTATGTGGCAGAAAGGACCAAATTATGCGGCAGGGTTGACTAATTTATGTGGCAAGAAAAATGTCCAGTTATGCATTTACAACGCCAATAGCTCTAACTCAAGCAAATGCAAGAAATATTGCATTGCACATGCTTGTGATATGTAAAAGCTCCTTGTACAATGACCAGCTCAGATTGCCAAGGCTGCTGTTGAAGGTGCTAGGACTGGTGCTTTTTGTTATGCAGGCTCAAGATGCACGCATCAGTGGTACTCACTGAGTAAGCGACCTGCCATTAAATCAGAATCTAGACTCAGCCAGGATAAGAGTGAACACTGTGATGGTCGTTTTTACATTATCCATGTATTTAAAACAATAGCTCCATGTTAGAAACTACATTGTGGGAGTATCTGTGGGCAGCTGAAGTACACATTTAGGTCTCTAGGAACCATCCACTGATAGCCGTATCCAGTGCCAGTTGCCCAGTATGACATACACTTGTTTCTTACACTTGTTTTGTTTTCTATTCAGATACCAGGAACAGCCAGCCTTCTGCTAATACCGCCTACTGGTGAAAACATCTATTTTACTTGTCGCTTGTAGGCATGCCCAGAAAAATAAACTATACACAACATGTACTGTATTGAGTCGTGGAAGCATACAAGCTGCCCAGGCTGGTGCAATGTTAGCAGGGTGGGTTTGCTAGAATAGGTTGTTGTTTCAGTCAGGAATGGATCATAGCCCACACTGCACGAAAGTCACTCCTTATTTTGTAGCCCACTGGAGAAAATCAAGACTGACTAGCCAGCTCAGCCCTGAGCACGTTACAACTATTTCAAAACAAATAAGGTGAATCTTTGCACCTTGTGTACACGACTGGAAGGATATGTTCCGAATACATGATGCTTAGTTTGGCGGTCCACAAATTTGTGGATAGTTTTTCCATGACACTCATCAGAGTCTGACCTGTTGTGAGCAGGAGGATCCTGTATTGTTGCCAGAGCTGTGACAACCTTCGTGAATTTATTGGCAAAAGCTTTCAAGCTTCGGGAACTACACAAAGGTAGCAACGTTACAATTGTAAGAAAAACATGATCAAAGTAGGTTTTGCCAAACATAAAAAACAGCCAAACTCCTTTATAAGTAGGAGAATTGTCTCACAAAAATGATTATTTGTGTTTTTTTGGGAAACCACCTTTTGTAGGAATTTTTGCTGAAGGCAAAATTTTAAGGCGTTTATTAAACTTTTCAACTTTTGTGAATTACAAAGTTTGTAAAGTCTGCAAACCTTTACATTTGAAATTAAAACTTTGCTCATCAGGAATGAGGATGACCCCTGGAGCTTCCTACACCTGATGTAACATTTTCGGGAAGTATAATATATTTCTGTTTATTAGTGCATTAACCACTTACACCCCAATATTTTTGACACTCGTGGACCAGTAGAGGCTGAGAAGTAGAACCTTATCAATACTGAGGTGAACATTTGCAAAAGATTGGAGAGTATGCTTGTCGTTGGTCAGTGGTTGAGATTAATACAAATACAAATATTTTATAGTTAAATTCTGTTCCTTTTTAGTTTGCATTATTATCCACTGACTCTTACTTCAGCAAGAATAATGTGCCAATTTATAAAATATTTTAGCTGAGGAACAGCTATTGCTTTGTAACTGAGGGCTTCTTCGTCAGCAAATTTTACAAACTGTTTCAGAACGAAACATTTCTATGACGTGCCAAGTACGTTTGCACACGTGCTTCGCTATCAACTGGAGGCTTTCTCCGGGAGGGACCTTGAATGTTCTTTATAGGTATACACATCAATTACTTGCAGCTACACGAAAGGTCCAATATGATGTAACCAAGTGTTAAGTAAATTTGTACCGTTCGTGGATAAACAGGAGGCATGACACCACCTGAAACAGTTTAGAATGACAACGTATTTTCTTTTATTGTTGTATATCCAAAGCACAGATTATGCGAGTGGTAATTAACAGCTGCACAATACAGAATTTTAACATAAATGTACAGTTTATATTCATGGCAACTACAGAGCACCCTAAAAAGCTAATACCCTGAAAAGCAACGGAGCCATCTGCCTTTGCTAACACAAGCAAAACAAGCTCCCAAATGGCCTTAAATGTAAATAAATTAAATGACATTCATATTTTTTAAAAAGAGCAAGTGATTAGGTTAACCCCTTCGCTGCCAGGCCTTTTCCCCCTCCTGTGCCAGGCCTTTTTTTGCCTATTTGGGGCAGTTCGCGCTTAGGCCCTCATAACTTTTTGTCCACATAAGCTAACCAAGCCAAATTTGCGTCCTTTTTTTCCAACATCCTAGGGATTCTAGAGGTACCCAGACTTTGTGGGTTCCCCTAAAGGAGGCCAAGAAATTAGCCAAAATACAGTGAAAATTTCGTTTTTTTCAAAAAAATTGGAAAAAGTGGCTGCAGAAGAAGGCTTGTGGTTTTTCCCCTGAAAATGGCATCAACAAAGGGTTTGCGGTGCTAAACTCAACAGATTCCCAGCTTTCAGGAACAGGCAGACTTGAATCAGAAAACCCAATGTTTCATCACAATTTTGGCATTTTACTGGGACATACCCCATTGTTGCAATTTCTTGTGCTTTCAGCCTCCTTCCAGTCAGTGACAGAAATGGGCATGAAACCAATGCTGGATCCCAGAAACCTAAACATTTCTGACAAGTAGACAAAATTCTGAATTCAGCAAGGGGTCATTTGTGTACATCCTACAAGGGTTTCCTACAGAAAATAACAACTGAAATAGAAAAATATTGAAATTGAGGTGAAAAAAACATCAATTTTTCTCTACGTTTTACTCTGTAACTTTTCCCTGCAATGTCAGATTATCGAAAGCAATATACCGTTACGTCTGCTGGACTCCTCTGGTTGCGGGGATATATAAGGCTTGTAGGTTCATCAAGAACCCGAGGAACCCAGAGCCAATAAATGAGCTTCACCCTGCAGTGCGTTTTCATTCTATACCGGGTATACAGCAATTCATTTGCTGAAATATAAAGAGTAAAAAATTACTATCAAGAAAACCTTTGTATTTCCAAAAAGGGCACAAGATAAGGTGTTGAGGAGCCATGGTTATTTGCACATCTCTGAATTCTGGGGTGACCATACTAGCATGTGAATTACAGGGCATTTCTCAAATAGATGTCTTTTTAACACACTCTCCTATATTTGGAAGAAAAAAATGTAGAGAAAGACAAGGGGCAATAACACTTGTTTTGCTAATCTATGTTCCCCCAAGACTCCCGATAAAAATGATACCTCACTTGTGTGGGTAGGCCTAGCGCCCGCGATAGGAAACGCCCCAAAACGCAACGTGGACACATCCCATTTTTTTAAAAGAAAACAGTGGTGTTTTTTGCAAAGTGCCTACCTGTAGATTTTGGCCTCTAGCTCAGCCGGCACCTAAGGAAACCTACCAAACCTGTGCATTTCTGAAAACTAGAGACCTAGGGGAATCCAAGATGGGGTGACTTGTGGGGCTCGGACCAGGTTCTGTTACCCAGAATCCTTTGCAAACCTCAAAATGTGGCTAAAAAAACACATGTTCCTCACATTTCTGTGGCAGAAAGTTCTGGAATCTGAGAGGAGCCACACATTTCCTTCCACCCAGCGTTCCCCCAAGTCTCCCGATAAAAATGATACCTCACTTGTGTGGGTAGGCCTAGCGCCCGCGACAGGAAACGCCCCAAAGCGCAACGTGGACACATCCAATTTTTGGAAAGAAAACAGAGGTGATTTTTGCGAAGTGCCTACCTGTAGATTTTGGCCTCTAGCTCAGCCGGCACCTAGGGAAACCTACCAAACCTGTGCATTTCTGAAAACTAGAGACCTAGGGGAATCCAAGATGGGGTGACTTGTGGGGCTCGGACCAGGTTCTGTTACCCAGAATCCTTTGCAAACCTCAAAATTTGGCTAAAACAACACATGTTCCTCACATTTCTGTGGCAGAAAGTTCTGG
The DNA here is from genome assembly GCF_031143425.1 of Pleurodeles waltl. Taxonomy (NCBI): domain Eukaryota; kingdom Metazoa; phylum Chordata; class Amphibia; order Caudata; family Salamandridae; genus Pleurodeles; species Pleurodeles waltl. The sequence continues at coordinate 256,937,858 of NC_090445.1, forward strand.
AATCTGAGAGGAGCTACAAATTTCTTTCCACCCAGCGTTCCCCCAAGTCTCCTGATAAAAATGATACCTCACTTGTGTGGGTAGGCCTAGCGCCCGCGACAGGAAACGCCCCAAAGCGCAACATGGACACATCCAATTTTTGGAAAGAAAACAGAGGTGATTTTTGCGAAGTGCCTACCTGTAGATTTTGGCCTCTAGCTCAGCCGGCACCTAGGGAAACCTACCAAACCTGTGCATTTCTGAAAACTAGAGACCTAGGGGAATCCAAGATGGGGTGACTTGTGGGGCTCGGACCAGGTTCTATTACCCAGAATCCTTTGCAAACCTCAAAATTTGGCTAAAAAAACACATGTTCCTCACATTTCTGTGGCAGAAAGTTCTGGAATCTGAGAGGAGCCACAAATTTCCTTCCACCCAGCGTTCCCCCAAGTCTCCCGATAAAAATTATACCTCACTTGTGTGGGTACGCCTAGCGCCCGCGACAGGAAACGCCCCAAAGCGCAACGTGGACACATCCACATTTTTGAAAGAAAACAGAGGTGTTTTTTGCAAAGTGCCTACCTGTAGATTTTGGCCTCTAGCTCAGCCGGCACCTAGGGAAACCTACCAAACCTGTGCATTTTTGAAAACTAGAGACCTTGGGGAATCCAAGATGGGCTGACTTGTGGGGCTCTGACCAGGTTCTGTTACCCAGAATCCTCTGCAAACCTCAAAATTTGGCTAAAAAAAACACATGTTCCTCACATTTCTGTGGCAGAAAGTTCTGGAATCTGAGAGGAGCCACAAATTTCCTTCCACCCAGCGTTCCCCCAAGTCTCCCGATAAAAATGATACCTCACTTGTGTGGGTAGGCCTAGCGCCCGCGACAGGAAATGCCCCAAAGCGCAACGTGGACACATCCAATTTTTGGAAAGAAAACAGAGCTGTTTTTTGCAAAGTGCCTACCTGTAGATTTTGGCCTCTAGCTCAGCCGGCACCTAGGGAAACCTACCAAACCTGTGCATTTCTGAAAAACTAGAGACCTAGGGGAATCCAAGATGGGGTGAATTGTGGGGCTCGGAACAGGTTCTGTTACCCAGAATCCTTTGCAAACCTCAAAATTTGGCTAAAAAAACACATGTTCCTCACATTTCTGTGGCAGAAAGTTCTGGAATCTGAGAGGAGCCACAAATTTCCCTCCACCCAGCGTTCCCCCAAGTCTCCCGATAAAAATGATACCTCACTTGTGTGTTCCAAGTTTAAGGAATGCGTACTTGTAGAGGGTGTACATGTCTGAAAGGTACAACAGCCTTCCCAACACTTGCTTAGTAGCTCCACCGAAGAAGAAAATATGGCCAGGCCGGACCTCGGTGGCTGACTTGACAACTCATTACCACTAGTGGCTTGTGATTGCGTGTTAGAAATGGGGTCTTTGGTTGACAGTCAGGTTACCCCCCTGTCCAAGGAAGGACCCTCACTCTAATCAGCGTGAAAGAGAATCCCCCTCAGTTAACCCCTGCTTACCCCCTTGGTAGCTTGGCAGAGCAGTAGGCTTAACTTCAGAGTGCTAGGTGTAAAGTATTTGTACCAACACACACAGTAACTTAATGAAAACACTACAAAATGACACAACACAGATTTAGAAAAATAGGAAATATTTATCTAAACAAAACAAGACTAAAACAACAAAAATCCACAATACACAAGTCATGTTATCAATGAAAAAACAAAAAAAGGCTTTATGTAGTTTAAATCACACACTTACACTGTTAGCGTGAAAATGTACCTTGGGTGCATAAAAAATAACCCTGCATGGGCAAGTGTGCATCAAAAAGGGCTTGCAATGCGTTGATTTCACTCACTAGCGAGACCTTGCGTCATTTCTACTTTTGTCATGTCGGGCGTGTTGTTTCTTCTCTCCGCAGGAGAGTGATGCGTCGATCCGGTCAGCACTCTTGGGTTCGGGCAGGCCTTGCATTGTTTTTACACGCTCAGCAGTGTTTGCGTCGGAAATCCAGGCGCACGATGATCTGAAAACCACGTAGCGCAGGTTGCGATCTCCCGGCCTCCGTCAGTGATGCTGCGCATCGTTTCTCCAGCTCCGTGTGTTGATTCTTCGGTCGCGTTTCCGGCAAGCGTCGATTTTCTGCCACAGAGCCGTTGGCGTGTCGTTTCTTCAGCCGCAGATCGGAGGCAAGTTGATCTGTTCCCCGCACGGCGTTCTGTGCGTGGATTTCCTCCTCTTAGGCTGCCAGCTTCTCCTTTCAGGGTCCCAGGAACTGGATGGGCACCACAGGGCAGAGTAGGAGTCTCTCCAGAGACTCCAGGTGCTGGCAGAGAGAAGTCTTTGCTGTCCCTGAGACTTCAAACAACAGGCGGCAAGCTCTAAATCAAGCCCTTGGAGATCTTCACATAATGGAAGACACACAAAGTCCAGTCTTTGCCCTCTTACTCTGGCAGAAGCAGCAACTGCAGGATAGCTCCACAAAACACAGTCACAGGCAGGGCAGCTCTTCTTCCTCAGCTCTTCAGCTCTTCTCCAGGCAGAGGTTACTCTTGGTTTCCAGAAGTGTTCTAAAGTCTGTGGTTTTCGGTGCCTTTCTTATACCCAATTTCTCCTTTCAAGTAGGCCTACTTCAAAGTAAAGTCTTTTTTGGATGTGACATCCTGCCTTGCCCAGGCCAGGCCCCAGACACTCACCAGGGGGTTGGAGACTGCATTTTGTGAGGGCAGGCACAGCCCTTTCAGGTGTAAGTGACCACTCCTCCCCACCCTCCTAGCAAAGATGGCTCATCAGGATATGCAGGCTACACTGCAGCTTCCTTTGTGTCACTGTCTAATGTGAGGTGCAACCAGCTCAACTGTAAAACTGACCCAGGCAAGGAATCCACAAACAGGCAGAATCAAAGAAATGGTATAAGCAAGAAAATGCTCACTTTCTATAAGTGGCATTTTCAAACACACAATCTTAAAATCAACTTTACTAGAAGATGTATTTTTACATTGTGAGCTCAGAGACCCCAAACCCCACATGTCCATCCGCTCCCAAAGGGAATCTACACTTTAATCAGTTTTAAAGGTAGCCCACATATTAACCTATGAGAGGGACAGGCGTTGCAACAGTGAAAAACGAATTTTGCAATATTTCACAATAAACACATTACTATATGTCCTACCTTAACCATACACTGCACTCTGCCCTTGGAACTACCTAGGGCCTACCTTAGGAGTGCATTACATGTGAGAAAAGGGAAGGTTAGGCCTGGCAAGTGGGTACACTTGCCAAGTCGAATTTACAGTTAAAACTGCACACACAGGCACTGCAATGGCAGGTCTGAGACATGATTACAGAGCTTCTTATGTGGGTGGCCCACTAGTAGCATTTAATTTACAGGCCCTGGGCACCTCTAGTGCACTGTACTAGGGACTTATTAATAAATCAAATATGTCAATCATGGATAAGCCAATTTCATACACATTTTGTATAGGAGCAGTTGCACTGGTTAGCAGTGGTAAAGTGCCCAGAGTAACACAAACAGCAAAATCAGATTCCAGCACACATCAACGACCTGGGAAACAGAGGCAAAAAGTTAAGGGAGACCACGCCAAGGATGAAAAGTCTAACAGGGAGTAATCACCTTCTTTAAGACCAGTTCTGGGAATGAGCTAGCCAAGCATGGAAAGTTTGACGAATGGGCTTCCCCAGGCTTGGAGAACAGACCCTGTCAGAGCAGAAACAAAATACCAACATACTGATCAGTTCCGCTAGCAAAAGAAAAGCATGAGTATGTGCAGATAGATCATCTCATATGAACAACAAAGGTCCATCAGACAACCTTTCACTCAAAACACATATACAAAAGAGGCATACAGGTGATATCGCTTTTATGGATCAAATCTGTTTATTGATACTTTCAATATAAACAAACATATGTAACATCACATGTAGAATGAGACCAATGCCATATCATACAGTAAGTTCTACGACAATAAAACAAAAGACCAGTAAGTTGTAACATAAGTAAAGAAAAAGGAAAAAAAATATATATATATATATACTACTAAGGTTTCCCTTCTGTTGGTTCACAAGCTGGCATCAAGGTCATACCTCCCCAGGACTATTATCGTCAGATTCACCCACCTGAGCGCAAGCATGCCCATGTCTTCCCTCCCGACCCTAGGTCAACCTCAGAACCCTCAAATAGGTTGGACATGTCAATGCCGTAAATTCGGTTGACAGTATTCGTAGGAATGGTTGCCACAGTTCCTTAAAGTCTTCACCACTCTGCAAGGAGGACAGGGTGAGCCTCTCCATGGCAAGGATAAACCATAGCTTATGGAGCCATAGTGTCATCGACGTAATCTGGTCAGACCCCCACATACCCAACAGCAACTGTGTGGCTGCATTTAGCGCTAAGGCCATCTGTCTGCCCTTCATTGTTCTCAGGGGGAAGGTGAGATCATTGGGAAGACCCAGGAGAATGTATGCGGGAAACCTAGGGATGTGGGTATCGAAGGCTGCGTCAAGAGTGTCTAAAACACTATCCCAATACCGGTGGAGCTTGGGGCAGTGCCACAGAAGAAGGGCAAGCGAACCAGACATTCCACACCCTCTCCAACACAAATCTGACTTAACCGGGTCCCAGACATGGACCCTTGCCGGGGTGTAGCACCAGTAGGACGCAATCTTATAAGCTGATGTGATATAGCTTTTATAGAATACATGTTGAGTCACCTTCTGAACTTAGGGCCTGATTTAGAGTTTGGTGGTTTGGGTATTTTCTGTCTGCTGTATTACCATTCCGTTATATCCTATGGACATTTTAATAAGGTGGATGGGATTTCCATCATGTTTGTGATGGAGTAACCCATCCACCAAACTCTAAGTCAGGCTTTAATGTTTAATTAGATGTTCAGGGAATGCACACAAAAAGCAACCCTTAACCCATATTGCATCTATCAGGTTACATGTGCCTCTCGTTACATCCATGGCCCTGACAAGCAGTCTGTGTAGGCCTATAGCAACAAGACTGCCCCATATGTCCAATGCACACATTATACAATTCTACAATCAATACCAAGATCTCTGCAAACACATGGGAAATATTACATACTTTAACAGACAGCTAGTGTCCCTACTTAATAACAATATTCACCAACAAATAGCAAAGTATTGGTTCATATTCATGCATTGTGCTTTGCAAGCACTTGTGGGCAGGACAAGGCTAGTCAACTTAGTCAAAGCAGTCATTGAGCTATCAGTCGATCAACAAATGATTCAAAGTGTTAATGCAGGGAGCCAATCTTGAAGTGGGGCAGAGGCAGTAAGATGGGAGCAGAAAGGAATATTTTGAGCTAGAGTAGTTCTGGAAAAACAGTAGATGCAATAATATCTAACTGTCCCAATGTCACTGCCTACCATTGTACTATTTCTGACCTGGGAATGTTACTGACTCGTACCACTGTTTACATGAAAGATATGGGGAGAAGTTGAGCAATAAAGCTCCAGGCTGTGAGCTGAGATCCTGTCTACCATAATTAAGAAGACCTCATACATGTCCTTATCGAGGAGTCGTCCCTTGCCTCAGAAAACCTAGTCGGGATCTTCTACCTTCCACCATGAGAGAGAGGACCAGTGTTTAATCTGAGCCAGTGGTTGCTAGAACGGCCCACTGGCACTCACTTTTGGGGTGACAAAAGTGGGTTAAATCCATCATTCTTTTTCTCACGATGCCACCCCAATTCAGACCCAGCCATATACAAATCAGTCTTAAACCTGCTACCCATGGGAATAGTCCAGCCCAAACTGCCACGCCAGGTCCTCCCTGGACCAGAACCAAGCATCCTGGGACTGGTTTCATGGTATCACCACTCATCAGCTAGGCTTGCTTGCATCTGGTGGAACAGTGAGCAAGGGACCCAGGTCTGGGCATACCCTGGCCACTTAGGGTGACTTTAGCAAGACAAAAGGATGATGGAGAGACTGCTGAATATTTTCAAACATTCACCCCCAGTCACAGATCTGGGTTAAATCCATTATTCTTTCGCTCACCATGCCACCCCAGTTTGGACCCAGCCATATGCATATCAGTTTTGACCCTGCTCCCCATGGGAACAGTCCAGCCCGAAATGGCAGGCCAGGTGTGTCCCTTGCTCACTGTGCCACGGATTCAAGCTAGCCTTGCTGACGAGGATGAGGAGGTAATACCCCAAAACTGGTCCCAGGATGCTTGTTTCCAGTCCAGGGAGGATCTGGCTCGGCAGTTCGGGCTGGATTATTCCCATGGGGAGCAGGGTCTAGACAGATTTGCATATGGCTGGTTCCAAACTGGGGTGAATTGGCGAGCAAAATAACAATGGGTTAAACCCAGGTCTGTGACTGGCGGTGAGTGTTTGAAAAGTTTCAACACTCTGTCCATCATTTTATTTTGTGATGTTGCTTTGAGTGCCCTAATTTGGCTAAAGGTATGCCCAGACGTGGGTCGCTTGCTCGTTGTGCCACTGGATTCAAGCTAGCCTGGCTAATGAGGGGTGATACCCGGAAACTGGTCCCAGAATGCTTGTTTCCTGTTCAGGGAGTCCCTGGTTCGGCAGTTCAGGCTGGATTGTTCCCATGGGGAGCAGGGTCAAGACTGATTTCCATATGGCTGGATCCAAACTGGGTTGACGTGACAAGCAAAGTAACAATAGATTAAACCCAGATCTGTGACTGGGGGTGAGTGAAAAGGTTTAACACTCCGTCCATCATTTTATTTTGTGATAACTCATTTTTGGGGACCAACACCCATGTTTCTGCAACAGACTTTGACAAAAGGGGAAATGTGGAGAAAAAGAAAGATGGAAAATCTGTGGCAAAGCAGAGATGAAAAGTAACTAACAGGAGTGAAATAAAGAGACCTGGGGTATCTGGTGGTGGATGAATGAGGAATAAGGAGGTATCAGGACCACACCCCTTTGATATTAATCACTTCAACCTTCAAGCCCGGACACTTGGAGCCCTGGCACTTATTCTTTTATAAATTAAGCACTTGGAAGCACTTGGAGCCTAGCCTGACAGTCTATAGGGACCAACAAACTTGATGGATGGAACCTGATCCTTAGCCTTCCAGGTCAGTTGTTTATGACTTCAAAACTGGTCACGGAGGTGGGTTAGGTCATCACGCTCTCCTTTAAGAACTGAATACCATCTGTGTGCATCATGTGGTGCCTTTGGTGGAGCTGGCTGGTTGCAAGGTAACGTGCTGATGATATACTGAAAATCTATTCAGTATATAAGCCAGATGTCATCTGTTATGAATAGCAAGGTGAGCCAGTGCAGAGGTTAAGATGCAGGGGCAGTTCCTCCGCTAAGATTGTGAGAAAAATAAAAATAAAATGATAAGAATGCAATGTTATTATCATTGTATTTTTCCTGTGCCTCCGATTGTTTGAAGTCTCAGGGACAGCAAAGACTTCTCTCTGCCAGTACCTGGAGTCTCTGGAGAGACTCCTACTCTGCCCTTTGGTGCCCATCCAGTTCCTGTGACTCTGAAAGGAGAAGCTGGCAGCCTAAGAGGAAGAAATCCTCGGCGTGCGGGGAAAAGATCGATGCGCTAGCTTCGGGGACTGAAAATCAACGCTCGCCTGCAATGCGACCGAAGAATCGATGCACGGAGCTGGAGAAACGACGCGCAGCATCGCAACCCTCGCTGTGTGGTTTTTGGATCATCGTGCTGCTGGATTTCCGACGCAAATACCACTGGGTGTGTAAAAACAACAGAAAGCCTGCCTGGACCCGAGAGTACTGACCGGATTGACGCATCGCTCTCCTGCGGCAAGAAGAAACAATGCGCCCAACCCGACGGAAGGAGAAATGACGCAAGGTCTTGCTTGTGTGTGAAATCGACTCATCGTAAGCCCTTTTTGACGCACACTCACCCATGCAGGGTTTTTTTTGACGCACCAAAGGTACATTTTCACGCTAACAGAGTTAGTTGGTGTTTAAAACTACTTGAAGACTCTTTTTACTTTTTTAATTGATAACTTGACTTGTGTATTGTGTATTGTTGTCATTTTGGTCTTGTTTTATTTAGATAAATATTTTCTATTTTTCTAAACCTGTGTTGTGTCATTTTGTAGTGTTTTCATTAAGATACTGTGTGTGATGGTACAAAAACTTTACACCTAGCACTCTGAAGTTAAGCCTACTGCTCGTGCCAAGCTACCAAGGGGCTAAGCTGGGGTTAGCTGAGGGTGATTCTCCTTTCCTCTGACTAGAGTGAGGGTCCTTCCTTAGACAGGGGGTAACCTGACTGCCAACCAAAGACTCCATTTCTAACACCTGTCTTCTACATATTGTGACATTCGCTACCACATAATGGCTGTAACTCCATAGAAGTTGCACATCATTGACATATTGTGATCACTCCTGACAAACCAACTATCTCTAGCATAATAGGGGGTGTTAGACCTGGCATCCTTCAGGTGTTTTTGCCTTTACCTCCTGTTTGTTGCTGTCTCTTTTTGTTGGCCTTATGATGCTGAGCTCTTTACCACTGCTAACCAGTGCTGAAGTTCATGTGCTTCTCCCCTAAACATGGTAACATTGGTGTATCCACAATAGGCACATTCAATTTACATGTAAGTCCCTTGTAAAGTGGTGTATCACATACCCAGGGCCTGTAAATTAAATGCTATAAGAGAGAGTCTGTAGCACTGGTGCCACCCACTTAAGTAGCTCTGTAAACATGTCTCAGGCCAGCCACTGCAAAGCCTATGTGCACAGTCTCACTGCCACCATGAATTGGCATCTAAAACCTCAGGCCAAGCCCTAAACTCCCCTTTTCTTACTTATAAGTCTCCCCTAAGGTAGGCCCTATGTAGCCCATACGTCAGGTCCCCCCGTAAGCAAAATGCAGAACATGTACTCTTAAGTTTTTCTGTCTTGTTAATGGAAAACTCCAAAGTCGTTTTTCATTACTGTGAAGCCTACCCCTCTCATATGTCAGCATTGGGAAACCCATAAAATACTTTGAAATTGGCATTCCTGATCTGAGAGGAGTAGCTGCATCATGATTAGTATCATTAGAATGGTCATGATAAATTCTCTTTACTGGTGAAGTTGAAGTTATTATTACTATCCTAGAAATGCCACTTTTATACAGTAGGCATTTTTCTGCCCTCACTGCCCTGTGTGCCTAAAGCCTTTCTCCAATACACGTCTGAAATGGGCTAGGTGACACCTATTCTTGTGCATTCCTTCCAGACACTCAACACAGGATACTCAACTGCATCTGCGTTAATCTGCATACTGATGAGTCTTCCCAGGGAAGAGGTTGAGAAGGGCTCACACTTACACTTCAAAGGACAGTGACCAGAGTTCACATAAACGGGCTGATCACCCCTCACTGATAGTCTGGAACCGAGGCTGAGCTGAAAGGGGAACCTGTGCACTTAACAGAAATCCTTTGTAGTCACCCCCACATCAAAGGTACTTTCTAGTATAAGTACTGGGTCTTTAACCCACTCAAAACAATACACTTCTGGAATCAAAGGGACTCTGCTAGAGTAAAGACTGCTGTGTGCCAGGATTGCCACTCTGTCAGATTTGATGGTTCTCAGGAACTGCTGCTCTGTCCAGTTGTGCTGCCCTGCTGCCTGCAGATCTCTGCCCTTCACCCCCAAGGACATCCCTCTGGAACCTAGAGTGTCCACAAGGGATTGCTAGTCTGCTCTCCCTGCCAAAAACATATTGGGGTCTTGAAAGACTACACTCTGCGACCCAAGACCATTCATTCCTGCACTTTCTTGACCTGTCTCAGCCATCGCTTCTTGCAGTGCACTTCCTGAGCCCTGGGTTTTTTGAGACACCAACCGCCGCATTTCCTGGTTTCATGCTGATCGGAAGCACCCCAGTACCTGCTCGAAGTCTGTTGCTGGGTCCAGGGATGATCCTCCCTCAGCGCAGCCCCTTCACCAGTCGAAGCCTGCACCGTGGCCCAAACCACAAGGAAACAGCTGTCTCCCAAAGGAAGAACCTCAGCACAGACCCTTCGAACCGAGTGTGTGGTGCAATCAGGAGAACAAGGAAACATCCTTTACTTGTAAGAAAAGCCTCTGAGCGGCCCCACACTCAGGCTGTGTCTCCCCCCCCCCATCTGAGCAGACTCAATGGCCAGTGTCATTTGAGCAAACACTGTACTGCAGAGTGTTAGTGCCCGACACCTGCACCTCTGGATTAAAAAACGCACTGAGGGTTGTGGGGCATGCGGAGTAACAGCTACCGGTCAGCTCTTCTTCACCTGTGGCTGTAATGCCACTTCATCTCGATCTGAATGATCGCATTTGCACTATTACTAACAACCCCAATTGGGACCATGCCGTGGTGGTTTTATAAGCCGCTGTGGCGACATCCAGTTTACAACACAAGGCATTAGTAATTTGACAGCACTGTGGTGATCATAATAATTCTAAAATTGAATATCTTGTCTTTTACTGATTGTATTTTCGTAATTTTGCTTCCTGGGCATTCAGGAGTGTTGTAGGCAGTGAAAGCTGCTGTTTCAGGCCTCTTGTGCGCCAGCCTGTCTTGTGTGTAGTGCACACGGGGCAGGCCAGTGCACAAGAGGCCTGAAACTGCAGCTTTTGCTGCCTACGGCCCTGGCCTGAATTCAGGGCTGTAGGCAGTGAAAGCTGCTGGTTCAGTCTGTTTCAGTCCTTGTTTGTACACCAGTGTGCACAAACAATGACAAAAGAAAGAGACGAGGACTTACCAGAGTCTTCCAGGGGATCCTCCTTTCCTCCTTGTGTGACTGTGAGGAGTCTGCAGTGGCAGCCTCCCTCTGGCCTATGCTCCAGTGAGTGATGCAGCCTAGTTATGGGCTGCGCATCACAAGTGCAGTGCCCTGGGTGAGCTCCACTCAGCTGGCAGGGCTAGTGGAGTTTTTCAACCAAGCGGAGCCCAAAGTTCTAAAAACTGCATTAAATCCACCAGCGGAGCGGCGCTCCTTCACAACCCCACTAGAGACCCAATTTCTAACAGGGGCAATCCTAGATAATCCTAGTGCAACAACAGTTTAACTATCCAAAAGAGGCTAATTAATCAAACACTGTGCGCATTCTTGACAAAATTATGGATAAACCTAGCACAATTGTGGTGGAAATCCCTTTAATATGATAATCATCCTTACAATGATGGTGAAACTCCCTGTAATAGGATGGCAATTTTTTCTATTTAAGGAAGATAAATGGGCAAATTGTCCATGTGCAGCAGCAGTACTAGATTACCAGCTGAAAATAATAAGTTGTTGTTTGGTTCTAAACGTACTTTTATTTCAAAGGAAACTTGTATTTCAATATAAAGATGTTATGTTCAAGAACATTTTAAACTTTTGTTCGGATGAACTACGCATTTATATTCAAACTCGAAAGGACAGAAAGTTTTGCTTATTTCAGAAGACTTTAGGCTCTTTGAGAAGACAATGTGTTGCATGTCTGTTACTTTAAAAAATATATTTGATCATTCATTCTGTGTCCAGGAGGCTTTTTGCATCTCATCTTGGTATCTTGGTACCAAAGATAAATTACTGTTTACAAGTATTTCTTCATTTTTACTGATTATCGCTTACTACTTAATGAAACCTAAGCATGTTAGACTGGTGTAACCAGTTTTCTTTCTGATCCTGGAAGGTATCTGTAAGTTGACCAGTAGCACTACTCTATGAGCCTGTAGGATTCATATCAATCTGTAGTCCGATGCCTGTGACTTTGAGATTGTAGAAGGTTTGATTCTTCCACCCTACTACTTCCAGGTAGATTCTCAGTCAAGCATATGACTGATAATCTACTTGGAGGGGGCCAGGTGGAAAAGAAAGAAATGTAAAAGGGGAGAATGAGGATATGCATATTGTGAAAAATAAGCTGCATGCCACTGCATGCCTAGTTTATTTGACTTGCCTACAGTACAGTAACTTTATCACAGTTTTTAATGGAAATTGTCCAGAAAAAACACTGTTTTATCACAATTCATTTAAAATATTAATTAGAGAGTGCAAACCTCAAAATATTATATTTGAATGTAAGGCACAGGAAAATCAGATTTGATTTGAATACCCCTGTCTCATACATAAATGTGTTTTTGTTTTGTGCTGGCTTACATTACAGAGAAATTTCTCTTTGAGGTAATGAAGTAATGGCAGATTATTTCAACTGCCATTTCACCCCACAAATATTAGAGGAAAGATCCTTTTGAATTTAAGAATACCCTTCTGGGACCAGAAGGCTAGAAGGTTTACAAAAATGTGTTGTAAGAGCTTCTGCCATTGCGTACAGCAGGGTGCACAGCCCTAAACTGATGTGTGTAAATTAATTGAAAACAAATACTAAGAAACCAGAGTGGAAGCGGAGGAAATCAAATTATTGAAAATCAATTTTTAAGAAAGACAATATAAAGGAAATATTAAAACAATGAAAATTAAAGTAAACATTTTAAAGGAAAGATGACTAAGGAAAAATCTAAAATTACATTAAACTTGGCTTTAGTACTTCTGTGGGGTTTTGTGTTCAGGGATGAGTAACGTTAAGGGTGTTGAGTGTTTTTTAGGGGCCAGGAATAATTGGAGTTTGGGCATAGTAAGAGGTTTTTAGGGTTCAGTGATGGGTGGAGTGTAGGGGTGGTGAGGGGTTTTTGTGGTTCATGGATGCATGTTATTTAGGTGTGTGAGGTGTTTTTAGGTTTCAGGGATGGGTGGAGTGTAAAGGCGTTGAAAGGTTTTAGGGTTCATGAATGGATGGAATTTAGGGCTGGTGTGGAGTTTTAAGGTTCAATTATGGGTAGTGGCAGGAGTAGTGAAGAGTTTTTAGGATTCAGGATGTGGTTGAATTTAGGGTTGTGAGGTTTTCAAGGATTCCAAGATGGGTGGAGTTTGGATGTAGGAAGTGGTTTTCACGGCTCAGGGATGAGCAGTTTAGAGTGATGAGGAGTTCTTATGGGTCATGGAAGACTGGTGTTTAAGGGTGGAGAGGTATTTTTATTGTTCTGGGATGGGTGGAGTTTGGGTGTGCTGAGGTGTTACAGGTTGGATGGGGTTTGGCCATAGAAAGGGGTTTTCAGGGTTAAGGAATGGGTGGAGTTAGGGGTAGTGAGTTATTTTGTTGTTCAAGGATGGTGAATGTTTGGGGAATTCAGGACTTTTAGGCTTCAGGGAAGAGTATAGTTTAGGTGTGGGGTGTAGTTTTAGGGGGCAGGAATTAAAGATGTGTAAGAGTTGTGAAGAGTCAGTGATGGATAGTGTTTGTAAGTGGTGATGGGTCAGCGAATTAAAGGCACCTGAAGTAATTGACAATATAAAAGATATAAATATGAAACAATGTCCTATGAAGTAGAGCACTGAAATAGATATATCTCAAACAAACTGTTGCTGAAAGTAAGACCTACTACCATTGCATTAACACTTAAAAACATAAGCATTCAAAAGCCAATTTTGACCAAAAAGATATTCTGTGAATTGGTTTCTACAAAAAGATAAATGCAATTTATTAAACTTTTCATCCTTGGCGTGGTCTCCCTTAACTTTATGCCTCTGTTCCCCAAGTTGTTGATGTGTGCTGGACTCTGATTTTACTGTTTTTGTTACTCTGGGCACTTTACCACTGCTAATCAGTGCTAAAGTGCAAGTGCTCCTGTTTAAAATTGTATGTAATTGGCTTATCCATGATTGGCATATTTGATTTATTAGTAAGTCCCTAGTACAGTGTACGAGAGGTGCCCAGGGCGTGTAAATCAAATGCTACTAGTGTGCCTGCAGCACTGGTTGTGCCACCCACATAAGTAGCTCTGTAATCATGTCTCAGACCTGCCACTGCAGTGTCTGTGTGTACAGTTTTAACTGTAAATTCGACTTGGCAAGTGTACCCACTTGCCAGGCCTAAACCTTCCCTTTTCTTACATGTCAGACACCCCTAAGGTAGGCTAGGTAGCCCCAAGGGCAGGGTGCAGTGTATGGATAAGGTAGGACATATAGTAATGTGGTTTATATGTCCTGACAGTGAAATACTGCCAACTTCGTTTTTCACTGTTGCAAGACCTGTCTCTCTCATAGGATAGTATGGGGGCTACCTTTAAATATGATTAAAGTGTAGATTCCCCTAGAGAGTAGATGGACATGTGGAGTTTGGGGTCCCTGAACTCACAATTTAAAAATACATCTTTTAGTAAAGTTGATTTTAAGATTGTGCGTTTGAAAATGCCACTTTTAGAAAGTGAGCATTTTCTTGCTTAAACCCTTCTGTGACTCTGCCGTGTTTGTGGATTCCCTGTCTGGGTCAGTTTGACAGTTGGGTTGTTTTTCACATCACACCAGACAGTGACACAAAGGGAGCTGGGGTGTAACCTGCATTTCCTGATTATCCATCTCTGCTAGGAGGGCGGGGTGGAGTGGTCACTCTCATCTGAAAGGACTGTGCCTGCCTCTGACAATGCAGACTCCAACCCCCTGGGGTGTGTCTGAGGCCTTGCCTGGGCAAGGCAGGATTTCACAAGTAGGTGTGAGTCCCCTTTGAAGAAAGGTGACTTCAAAGACTAAAATGGGTATAAGAAGGGCACCCAAATCTACAGACTTTAGAAACACTTCTAGGACCAAGAGGAACCTCTGCCTGGAGAAGAGCTGATAGCTGAGGAAGAAGTGCTGCCCTGCCTGTGACTGTGCTTTGTGGAGCTTCCCTGCAGTGCTGCTTCTGCCAGAGTAAGAGGGCAAAGACTGGACTTTGTGTGCCTTCCATCTTGTGAAGAAATCTCCAAGGGCTTGAGTTAGAGCTTGCCTCCTGTTGTTTGAAGTCTCAGGGACAGCAAAGACTTCTCTCTGCCAGCACCTGGAGTCTCTGGAGAGACTCCTGCCCCGACAAGTGGTGCCCTATCCAGTCCCTGGGCCCTTGAAAGGAAAGCTGGTGGAATCCAAGGAAATCGACTTCGGACGACTTCGGACCGACGCCGCTGCTGAATCCAGTAACGCCGCCTGCACCTGACGCCGTGACCTTCGCTGGAACGCGACGCTCTTCGCAGGCCCGACGCCACAGCAGCCCCGCTGAAGTCCGCGACTCCGTGGAAGTCGCCGCACCATGTCGTGACCGACGCCGCTCGAAGTGCACGGATTCAACGTTTCGCACAGACGCCGCGATTCCCGACTTCGCGCATCGGCTTGTTTTCACTCTTCACCAAAGGTACTGTACTTGGGGGTCTACACGACTCCGTGTCCGGCGCCGCTGGTGTCGGCTTGTTGGGAACGACTCCGTCACGACGCCGTGTTAACATCTTATCAAAGCATTTTTGTTTCTAAGCGCTATTTTTGAGTTTAATCTTTAAAAATTCATAACTTGACTTGTGTATGTCGGATTTTTGTAGTTTTGGTCTTGTTTTGTTTAGATAAATATTTCCTATTCTTCTAAACCGGTGTTGTGTCATTTTGTAGTGTTTTCATGAAGTTACTGTGTGTGTTGGTACAAATACTTTACACCTAGCGCTCTGAAGTTAAGCCTACTGCTCTGCCAAGTTACCAAGGGGGTAAGCAGGGGTTAGCTGAGCGTGATTCTCTTTTACCCTGACTAGAGTATGGGTCCTTGCTTTAACAGGGGGTAACCTGACTGTCAACCAAAGATCCCATTTCTAACACAATTCATTCCAAAATTTCCATTAAACAGTTTAGATGAGATGGCTTCTCAGTAACAGTATTCCATGAAATAGTTTTTCTATGAAATCACATACAACCTAAACTGAATACATACATATCTCTATTAGATTCAATCTAGACTCTGGTCCTAATGTTGCCCTGGTGCTGTTGGACTCATCAGCAGCATTTGATATGGTCAACCATGGCATCTTACTGCATAGGCTAAAGCACATGGGGGTAACTGGCATAGCTTTTGAGTGGTTGAGGTCCTTTCTGGCTAACTGGGAGCAGGTTGTTTGGTTGAAGACAATTGTTGACCGTCAACTTTTGGTCACGTATGACGGAGACTCTATTGAGGCAAATAAAGCTTTTTCAGGGTGGGTATCAGCCTTAGTGAAGTCTTACTGCTGGATTATGCGGATGCTAAAGACATTTCTACACTACCTCACTAGAAACTTAGGTGACAGTAGTGAGATCATTGATTCTATCTAGATTACTCCAATGCCCTATTTTGGGGTTTGCCCGACTACTTATTAAAACAACTTCAGGTTATTCAGAATATGGCCATTCGCTAATTGTTTAAAATTCCTAAGTGCACTAGGGTGTCTCCGCTGTGAGAAAAATTGCACTGGTTACCGGTGCAGCAACTCATTATGGTTACGGCAATGATATTTACCCACCAGGGTCTTCATAAGCAGGGACCAAAGTACCTGAATGAGAGAATGTTGGAATACAGTCTGGCTGGCTCAGCCTCTGCGTTTTAGTACGGCTGGCTTATTCAGGGTCCCACGCTTAAAAGAACAGCATCAGGGAGGCTCTTCCTTCTCAGTCCTTGCCACTAGGGCATAGAACCAATTGCCTACATATCTCAGATTGAATAATTCCTTGATGAAATTTAGGAAATAACTGAAGACTTTTTTGTTCAAGCAGGTGTGAGTTGCCTTGGGCTGCTGTGGCCTTTCTCCCTAATCTTACCTTGACGGCCGGGGCACTCTGTGAGTAGCTGTGCGCTATATAACCAAACTGCATTCATTCATTCATATCTAAAGTCCACTGTGCATGTACAACCGTTGTCCCTCATCCAACCGGTTAGCATACTCCAAGAAATGTCCTGCAAAATCTAGTTTTCTATATGACATTCTGCAACAACTGTAACACCTCAGACTACTCAATTTCTTGTATAATCACATTTGAGAGGCAGTGAGTGCATCTACATGAAGACATTTATGAAGACGTTTATGGTTTGCTGATAGAGCAGAGTTTATGAATTCTATTTGTTTTATACTCAGTAAATCTTTATTTCTGGCATTTTTTACTTTAGCTTTTCTGCAAATCTAATTCTGCAACTTGACACTTCATGCTACACTACATTTCTAGTTTACATAATTGCACAGTAGGAAAATACACTAAAATTGTCACCAGACATGGTAGGAGGTGTGTGGAAAAGGGAACTAATCTTGGTGAGACAATAATAATAGGGCGCTCTGCTTGGAGTCAATGACTGACCCTCTGAGTGATGCGGATAAGGTTTTAAGCCCTCCTTATGAGGCTGGTGGTCATAAACCCGCCGGCCTCACTGCGGCGGTCTTACCACTGCAGACCCGGCGGTAAAGACCGCCACATTACAAGTTGTGGGGTTTGGCAGAAGCCAAACCGCCACAATGTCACCTGACCCACCATTGCAGTCGCACCAACACGGCCAGTGGTGAGCACCTCCATCGCCGGTTGCAGGCCTCAGCATTACGTGGCTGCAGACCACCAGGCTTTCTGTGGTGGTCACCCTGCCACAAAAACCCTGGCGGTAACACACCTGGTGACAGAAATCATTCCTGTCGCGGGCATACACACATGCACACATGTCCCCACACCTCCATGCACCTCCTCCCATCCACACACTTACAAACACTGCGCCCCACCCATCCAAACACTTCCAAGCGCTCCCCCAACCATACACATCCATCCAAACACCGCCACCCGCTCTCACACTGACATATAGACATCCTCACTCTCACATACGCACCCGCTCCACAAGCATTCACACCCCCACACCCCTCCCCCGCACTGCATACATACACTTACCTGCTCTCCTCGTTCACTCACACAAACA
Source organism: Pleurodeles waltl (assembly GCF_031143425.1). Lineage (NCBI taxonomy): Eukaryota > Metazoa > Chordata > Amphibia > Caudata > Salamandridae > Pleurodeles > Pleurodeles waltl. The sequence goes on from NC_090445.1 coordinate 256,955,585, forward strand.
CATCTACACGCACCCACGCATACAAACACCCCCCCACCTCCCCATCCACACTCACTCACCTCCCACCCCATCCACAATCGCTCACCCATGCACCACCCATCCACAATCATTCACACCCCCAACCTTCCACACACGCATACATTAAGACACTCCCCCTCCACATACTCACACTTGCACACATGCACCCCCACTCACTCGCAGACTTGCACACAGACACCCCCACTCACTTGCTCATGAACACACTCAGACACCTACATTCGCACACATATACAAACACTCAGACCCCACCATCCGCACACACATACATGTACACACCAAACACATGCACCCAACACTCCCCCCACCTGCTCTTTTGGCCGTTCACCTTACCTTTTCCAGCAAGCAGGTTGTCCGGAAGGGGATAGGTCCTGGCGTTTTTGCACTGCCTGCACCACCACACCAGCAAGACTCCGCTAAGCCATTTACAGCTCGTAATACGGCAGGCGGAGTTTTGCTGGCATGGCAGTGCTGGTGATGCACCCGCCTCTTCAACTCATTCGGCCAGGCCGACAAAGCCAGAGTTCCGCCCATAAATGGCCAGAAGTCCTCCAACGACTCCTACTATGGCGGTCAGCAGACCACCAGCATTGGTGGTCGATTGGCTGCAGAAGCTTCATAGGTCTTTGAAAAAGACCTATGAAGCTGTAATGAGGGCCTGAGTCTTGTAGTGTGATGGGTAACCCCTATTTTTGTGCAGTGGAGAAATGCTAACAGATACCCTCCAATTGTCAGTAGAGTCTGCAATTATTAAAGATACCGGCCTGTAGCTGCTATCCCTGTCTTTTGTTCTGGTTTGCTGCTGATCCTTGTGCATACAGTGCCATTGATGTCACTGTAGCAAATCCTACCAAGTAGTCCAGGAAGTACCGATTGCCTAGGGCTCATGAGGTACCTTTTCTTCAGGATGTTGTGCCTGGCTATGTTGTAGCTTACATTAATTGATTAGCAACAAATAATCGCCGTTGGCAGAAAACAGTCTTCTCATGTCCTAAAATGTAATGTTATATTTGGTTTCAGAGACCTGAGAGGGTTGCCATGTTTCTACTATGGTCTAGCTGCAGAGTGTTAAGAGGTGTGCTGTAACAATTCTCCCCGTTTGGAGTAAGATTATATCACAGACAACATCATCACAAGTTGCATGGAAATAACAGGCATAAAAGAATCCTGGCGTAAAAACATCCTGATACAAATACTGAGTGCACATGGACTTGGCTATTAGCTGTGTGCAGCTTAGAGGAGCATAATATGTGAACAATTCTCTCCTTGTTACTACTACTACTGCACGTTTTTGTCTCTGCAACTACTCCCCATAGGACTTAAAGTAACTGATAAAGCAAGGTTCAATTTGTTCTCAACCTGTATGTGGCGCAAGTGCAAAGCTGGGTGCAAAAAACTTTTCGTTTTGCACCCAGGTCAGAATGAGGCTGAAATTCTTTGTTAAGGGGCCTAGCAATGTGGGTGTCTAAGCATTTTGGTGATTAGCTCTGTGTACGCCTATGCTGAGACTTCCATCTTTTTTGTTTTTTTTGTGTCTAAGTGATCTCTGTGTCTGGACAGCAAGCAACAAGTAGGAGCATAGGCTAAATTCAGTGCCAGACAAGCCTTTTATTCCACTGGTCATTTCCCCAGCAGACTGGAGCCCTTGGAAGGGTTTTGGATACTGGGATCTCTATCACTTTCCCCAGCTCCCCGGGATTAATTTCATAGGACACAGAGGAGCTTGAGGAGAAGTTGGGAAGGATAAGGTGCAGTGAAAGCGATCGCAGGGAGAACAAAGAGAGGAGAGTAGGGCAGAGAGAGAATAAATGGATGGGTAAAGATAAAGCAGAGAGAAGAATGGCGCGGGGCTGTTTTGTGCATTTATGCTGGTCTTGGCAGTTGCTCTGTCTGGCTAAATTGCAAACTTTGGGTCCGATGCACAAAAATAGTTGCAAATATGCACCTATAGAACTAGTCCTACACACAGGTGTAGACTGGTTTTACCTATCCACAAAATATTTCCGAATTACCCCCAGAAAACGCTGTATGAATTACCACATACTGAGGAGTTTATGAGTGTACATACAATCATATGTATCGCCTACTCGCAAACAGAGGTGGCTCCTCCTGTAAGGCGGAGGTGCGTTGCCCCCCTGGATTGTAGGGAAAGTAAAAATAAAATTATAATAACGTTACGCTATTATCAATTTATTTTTTTGGGAAAAGGGGTGGGATGGGTCTGGGCTGGAGGGAGGGGGGCCGGAAGAGGGCTGATGAGAGGTATGTGCACCACAAAGTGTGCATGTCTTTTTGGCCGTCCCAACACGGCCGGCCAAACAGACATGCACGCATTGCACAGCTGAGTGGAGAACATGCTCAGGCTCCCACTCCCAGTCTGAGTGGTGAAGCAGGCTGCTCAGACCAATAACAACACTGCTGTCATGCTGGTGACAGCAGCGTCGCGATTGGCTGGGAGCCTGTGTGCACCCGGGAACAGGAAGAGGACAATGACGGAGGGGAAACAAATGCGTCTACCCCAGAGGTAAGCGTTTTTCTTTTCTTTTTTCTTTTTATACCCACCCAATCCCCCCGCGTCCTGTCCCACCCCACCACCCCTGTTGAATGGCAGCCTCCACTGCTTGCAAACCCTTGCATCGGATTTTTTCTCACTGAAAATTATCTAAGACATGAAGTAATATTCTGAAGGAGTAAAAGTTTTTACAAATGCAAGATATCCTTTTGTTAATACTTTGCACCCATAAATATAGCCATTTGCGCTTGTTACATGTATGTATGAGCGCAAATGGCTCTGCGAACCAGGCTCAAAATATTAAGGTGGGTAAATGGCTACTGTTTTTTTAATTTCTGTACCAGTCATTCAAATATAATGAGGCTTGTTTTACAGTCCCAATTTTAGAGTTTGTGCTAACACAACACATATTGGCACTCTGTTAGGAGCCTTTCATTTCTAACAAGACAAGTTCATACACAGCAACACATTGTTTTACTCATTGAGTGACATTAATTTGCTGATGTCAATCAATACCCCAGAAATCAACTGCTGATTTTTTTTAGTAGTAAGTGAAACGAATTAAGGGGCAGTTCAATTACCGATAGGTGTTTTATGTCTGGTCTCTAGTGCATTAGATAATTATCCCATTTTAAACAGTATCTCAGTCATAGTTGCAGAAATCTCTCTGCATCTCACTTGAGAAGTTGAGGAAATGCAAGTGGGGTTATGTATCTCTCCAGTCTCATTGCTGTGGCATCAGAACCAGCCGATAAGCAGCATTGTTCTGCATGAAAGGGCCTTCGCCACTAACAAATTATAGCGTGTTTTGCTACACTTTTCTCAAAAGCATGGTCTGGGGTCTAAGAATGATTTCTTCTTAAGAAGCTCTGACTACGGGGAAAAGCCCTTTAACTGAAATTGAGTAACAAAGCTGCATTGCAGTCTTATACATTAGGGAGACCAAGGAGTGGGCTAGGTAAATAAGACTCCAGGAGGAACAGTATACAATGTGGCACAAATTCTGATTGGTCCAATGAGAAGAGAAGGTTATCCAACCCTCTGTGTTGATGAGAACTTTTTTTTTTACATTTCTTGCACAGTTTTAGATGATGTGACTTGATGAGGAATGTTTTTAAAGTGAGTGCTTATGTTTTATTGTTCTGAACTGTTGAACCTTATTTTTAACTGCGAATGTCACACAGTCGCATGTAATCTACATATTGTTTGGTCCTTTGAAACTATTGCCGAATTGCACTTTCGCTCTTAGCTGGCAAAAACATCCTTGTTGCTGTTACCCATTTTAAACTCTGTTTTTCAATTCCCCACTAAGGTAATAACAGACGTCTGGATATACTGACGAAAAGCCAACGTCCTTTTGTTTTTATTTTACAACTGCAATGTTTTTATTAAGTGGGCAAATGAAGATTTGAATTCTCACAGGTTTTACATTTATGTCATGTCTTTCACTGTACCTGGGTTGACAGCCTGTGCATGGAAGTTCAATGACACATCTGAGTAGTTGCCCCAGGAATATTATGGAGTAACGAACTGGTCAATAAACTGTATGCTAGTAATTTCCAGTGCACAAGAGTTCAGGAGTAAAGTTAGGTGGGTCAGCCTGTAGTGTGTAGACTCATGCTTAAACATCAGTTGATAACTGAGTAGTACTAATACCTACAGAAGGTTTAAAACTGGACAAAAATGGCAATAGGTTCCAAGTGTAATTGGATTTTCTTGTACTGAAACACCATAGCACCATTCCACGGCAATCAGCCGGATATGGGTGATACTGAAGATCGTGCCTGGTTTCTCTTAGCTACTGTGATACAGGTCAGGAAGTATAGCTACTTTGACTATTGGCCATTGACTAACTGCTATTGCCGATTGGTTATGATGCAGTTAATGTGATCAGTCCACATTTTTCCCAGGAGCATTTCACCAAGAAGAGTCACACTGCTTCCATAATGTCCTAAGAGATGGTCAGGGAATGAGTGTCAGTGTAAGTTTCACCTGCATTCATGGGAGAGTGCCACTAAGTCACTGCTAGCTTGGCTTCCAGGCACACAAGTGAAATGAATGCCCCCGTGCTCAAAGTGATGCTGCAGTAACATGGTGCCCTCTTACAAGTAATATCCTTGATCTGATGCAACAATCACAGAAGCAGCCTGGTTCAGCTATTGACTGCAATTTGCTTAAGCGCAGATTTCACTTTTGGATGGTCTAAGACTGAAGAGCTATGAATTGTGTAAGATTGCGTCTCCCAACTCCATTTTCTTGTGACCTCTGTATGAGAGAGTGTAGTGGGTAACTGGAGCATAGCTGTGGAGGGGAGTAAGGCTGCCATATTGTGAGAGCAGGCATGACTGGACTGTAATTGAAACGTGGATGTGTATTTATCACTGTGTGTGACTGTGAGGGACACAACCTTCACTGGCGTGGGGTTATGATTTATCCCATGGCCCAAGATTACTTATAAAACAACCAAGAAGAATCTTTTTGTAATGGACATTGTGTATGGAATAAAGAATATATAAGCAAACTTTTTTAACTTTATAGCCTTCCAAAAAGAGACAACTGTAATAAAATGATCTTGTGTCACAACAGTTAGAAAACGAACATCAGAACAAATCAAACATTCAGTAAGGGTACACCTTTCCAACATAGCTCACGGTTGTTCATCAGTTTGTCTCCAGATGTCCCCTTAGTTGCCTCACTGCATGAGACCGAATTAAGAATTTCAGGGCGCGCCCAACACCTGCTACAGGTCCCAACATCTGCCACCTACTTGAAGAGGGAGGGGGGCAGCTCTGTTCAGGTTTCCTTCTGGGGCTCCCCGCGAGTTAAATGGTAAGTGAGTGGGGCAAGAAAGGAGACAAAGACAGGGGTCATGAAGCTGCATGGGAACGATGCACAACTCTAATTAACCTCCAGGGCCCACAGGGACATCACAGCATAACAGTGACTATGGCTTCAAAGTACTAATGCTTCAATATGTCTACCAGCTAATACAAGCTAAAACAGTAATCAAGGGCTTTCTTTGTATTCCAGGGCACAATTTGGTGCCAGTAGCCCCTCCTAGGTCACATGAGTGGGTGTAGTTAGCAGTTGGACTTTGTTTCTTCCTCCTACACAGCCACACACTAGAGGGATTAGCTGTGTGTGGATGGCCCATCATCTGGCAGGATGGGGGGGCAGAGCAGAGCACAGTCCCACTTGCAAATGAATAGGCTAAGCTCTGCATTCACACAAAGGACTTGACATCCCTGCATTGGTCATGCAGCCAGCGTGAGCCAGGGCAGGGGAGCCCAGAAACTTCATACATCCCAAAAAGAAATTCTTTAGAAACATCTGCTACTTCAAAAAAAGCATCATATATATAAAAAAGGACCCTCAGACCAACTCTTCAGTTCTTTTTCTGGACCTGTTAAAGGATCCTCAGAGGAATGCCTAATGATGTGGCCTTCTGTGTACTTCACAAGACTGATGTGCTGTACCTGGAAGGAGTGCTTTGCTTCCTGAAGCCTGCCTTGAACCCTCAGAGGCCTGACTTACTGCATGAGCCTTGTTCTACTTCTTAAACCTAGGTCTACCAGAGTGACTCTGGGGGCTGGTTGGCTGGCATCCTGATCAGAGCCTTAGGAACAGAAAAAGCTCCCTCCATGTTGAACCCACACATGGACCCAGCCTGAATTAGTCTCAACCCTCCAAATGGAGCATCCCCAGTCCTGGACCCAAGGAAGTGGGGCAAAAGGTGCCCAGATAGTCATAATACAATACTTGGGACTTAAAAATGTTTGACTAAAAACTGCTCTGAGAGCCAAGAGGAGTCTGGGACCAACCTGCTCATCTGTTCACCCAAGGCGCATTGCCGGTTGAACTGACTTTGCATTTGCTCCCACTACATTCTCCGCAGTAGGGAATACTGTTCAGAGCTCCTTCACAAATGGGGTATTTGTCCTTGTGGAGCCCTCGTCAACACAGCCTCCAGCCATGTCCTGCTGGAGGTTTTTGACTTCCAAAAAAAGAGACTAAGGGCCTGATTTAGGTCTTGACGGAGGGAAATAGTCCATCGCAAAAGTGATGGATATCCCGTCTGCTGTATTACGATCCCATTGTCCCATATGGGGATCGTAATATGCCAGAGAGGGTACCTGTCATGTTTGTGATGGAGTATTCTCTCTGCCATGACCTAAATCAGGCCCTAAGTCTGAAAGTGGAAATCTTCACCGCAACTTCATCTTCGTCTAGCAGCTCTTCCACAATCCCACAGTGACTCCTACTCCTTGGACACCGCCTATAGTCTTGCCCAGCTGAACTTTAACTTCTCAGACAATTTTTGTTGAAATGTCTTCTAAGTCTGAAGTGAAGGTAAGTGCCGGCCTGGGACTATCCAGTTCTTGTATCCGGCCCACGTTCCATTGCGGTCAGCTGTACTTCTTTTACTTTGACCCTGGTTTTGCAAGACTAGATATCAGCGGTTGGCACTTTTAATCTCTTAGATGCTAGTTTTATCTGAAATGTTAAACATTCATGACTCCAGTTCTGACAATTGGATTTTGGTTGTGGTGTCAAATAACTTTTTTTAAATGTATTCTATTTTTCCAAACTGGTGTGGGATTTTTCTAGTGTTGTTCTTTATTGCTGTTTGTGTACTGCATAAATAGTCCAGGCATTACCCCTAAATTAAGTCTAATTGCTGTTGTGTCAAGCTACCAGAGTGTTAAGCACAGGTTTAGTGACATTTATTGTTCACCTTGAGGGGGACTATGGCTGTTGATTGAGTGAGGTTAACACCACACTCAAACCACAACCCATTTTCTCACAGAAGGACTCCTGCAGGAAACTATTTGTGGCCGAATTGTAAGTGTTTATGGTTGAACCTTTCCAACTTCAGTTTTTGTGGGACCTATGAAGGTATGACGAAACAAGCAGGGGCTGTTTTATTAAGAGGATTGGGTCTTTTCTGATCTGTGAACACCCAAAAAATATTAAGATTGCCACAGTGGTTGTTTTACTGCATTTGAAAATATTACGCTTGCTCACATATGCATTTTGCCAGTAAAGCATGATTTCACTCAACAACTGGCCAAAATGTTTTCCACAAATTAAAAACCTGAACCATTTAAATAAAGCAACGTCTACATTTATTAGCCCTACTTGCTGAGTAAGTGGATATAAATAAGAACAATTTTATGTGTAGGTGGCAATAAAGCAGAAAAATTAATGGCCAATTTGTAAAATAAATACACAGATGGTAAAGGTAATTAGTACAACGAAGAATTCCGGGTGAGAGGACAACCAATTCCAGGGTAATTAAATATGCAATGAAGGATTACTTTGCATTGCTATATAAATCAGTGAAAGACTGCAAGTAGTAAAGACGTGGACATATTTATAATTCCCGCAGGTTGGCAAAGAAAGTGGGGCTACATTATCCAGGCTCATCGAAGCAGAGGCTGCTCGCAGGTAATTAACAGCTGAATGCTTTATAAAGTCCCAGGCCAGGACAGTTTTACTGTGAAACATTATCAAGCTCTGGAACGAAAACCTTCATAGACCTTCCCTGGTCCTTTATGGACTAAGTCATCACTACGTTTAAATACCCAAAAAGCGAAGTAATCAATTTTTACGTTAGGTACGTTTGATACTGCTAAGGGCACGTTCATTTCATTAAGACTATAAGAAAGCAGCTTATCCGCATACTGCTTCTCGAGCATGGAAAACCTCCTTATTGATGCACTTTGGGCCTGATTCACAAATATTTTGCTACGAGTACGTATGACTTACTAGCCTACTGCATTTCAGGAGTACTCCTGGTCTATTGCATGTGAGAGAGAGAGAGAGAGAGAAAGAGCGAGAGAGAGAGAGAGAGAGAGAGAGAGATATGAGTGCCGGCTAGTGTGGGTAGTGCAATATTAAATGTGAAACGAATTCTGTTTTGTTTAATTAGCAATTTACCTGTTTGTAATTTTTGTAATTTTCTACGTATGCGCTATTGTTTTGTTTACAGTTTCTCAATGTGATTTGTATAGATAGCTGCAATATTTATAGTTATGCTATTGTTTACGTTTTTTATGTTAATTATATGTTCATTATTTTTTACAATTATACAACGTGGAGAGTATGGGTGACTACAATACTTATAGTGAATACGAACTTTTATTTTTATATTTTTACTTTTTAGTTGTTGAGCTCTGTGCTGATAATGTTATTCCCCGCCTTTGTTGTTTTCTATGTTGTTGGCTTGCAGTACTTGTGAGTGGTGAGGTGTGTGACTAGACGAGTAATTTTTATGAATTAGTCCCTTTGTGAATTGTGGTCAATGTATAGTGCAGGCATAGGTGTAAATCTCCCCTTCACTTAAGTGAGCTGCATTTAGCAGAACACCTTTTTGAACTGGGAAACATGTTTATAATATTTCTTGGTGTCTCTTGAAGCATACTAAAACATGTTTAATGAATTTCATACTTGAAAGGGAGATCTAATTTTTTGAGCATCAGTGCAGATGATGACATCAGCAGGTCAATTCTTGTAGACGTAGCTAGAAAGCTGAATTGGTAAAAAGCATAAGTGCCAGGGCCTCTCATCAGAAGACCACTTCAAATAGTGCCAAGAACTGCCCCCTACACGTTGCCAATGATAGTAACAGCACAAGTACTAACCATCTCACTCATACAAGTGCGATCATTCAGACTATTCTAGACCCCTAAATCTATAAGAATGGGTTGGGTTGCAGGTAATAGCTGTTTGTAATGTATGTTTATATATATATATATATATATATATATATATATATATATGTATATATATATATATAAATATATTATAGCCTTAGAACCCGCCGTAGCGGGCTCTACCGGCTATTAAAGGCCCGCTCCCCGCGTTAAATGCCCAAACCGAAGGCGAGGGCATATAACAAGGGAGAGGGACTTTAATAGCCGGTAGAGCCCGCTACGGCGGGTTCTAAGGCTATTAGAACATTCTGCCACTCAGGGCAGAATGTTCTATTAAAAAAAAAAAATGTTCACGGAGCCCGAGGGGATTAAAATACCCTCGGGCTCCGTGAGGCTTTGTTCACAGCTGCTGCTGTGAACAAAGCGAACATTGGAATGTTGGCGCTACGGGCTTTTACCGGCCAGTAAAAGCCCGCAGCACTCCATTGTTTTCAATGGAGCCCCCAGCATTCCAATGTTTTAAATATATATAAAAAACCTAGTGGCGGTCATGTTTTTTGACTTGCCTATATCTTCGGCACCGTTTGACAAATATTCACAAATTTTCCCCCAAAACATATATTGCAGTGATTCTTGTTGTGCATGGGAAGTTTTGGGGTGATCCATCAAGTGAGGGCCGAGAGAAGGGGGGGCCGAGAAAAAGTTGCATTTCTCATGTAAATTCCCATTGGACCTTTAGACAGGTCTACAGCCGAACTGAACCACTAGACGCAATTACACCAAAGTCGGACGAAAGCTATCTTTCGGTACGCAGATTGATCTTTTGCTTATTTGGTGTAAATCGATTCAATAGTTTTTGAGAAATGTAGGGAAGTTCAAATTTGTATATCTCTGGCCGTGAAGTATTTGCGAACAAAGACAAGCTTGTGCAGGGAAGTGCACAGCTCTGATTGGCTGCCAACACTTCAAACCAGGAAGTGTTAGCCATCTTGGTATTTGTCTTCAGCCCAGGCCCAGTAAAAAAGTTAAAAAAAAAAAAAAGAGAGGCCAGAGTAGGGACACCCTGACGCTTTAGCTCTGGTGCTGGGGTCCCAGAGGCACCCCACCCCTGGATCAAAAAAGCATTTTTAAAAATATTTTGGGGTGAAAATTGTGATATTTGTGAATTTGTGGCAAAATTTTTTAATAAACAAGCACAGGCTCCCATGCCTGTTTTTTGATAGGCCCTTCGGTTGGCCAGGTCCCGGAGGCATCAATAATTTTGTGTGGTGGCCTCCAGGCCCCCCAAATCCCGGGAACCACCACCTCCCCGGTGCAATGGATAAATATGGTCCCGGGCGGCCATGCAGCCCCCTGGAGCCCCAGGGATCACCACCTTCCGGGGCTTTAATTATAATACATGCAGGGTGGCCACAGGCCCCTCCCCGAGCCTCAGGAAACAATACCAACTCCCTGGGGCAGTGTCTATATATGGTGCGGGCTACATGTCCTCGGAGCTTTGAACATAATATATGCAGAGGGCCCGTGCCCCCCCACACCCCAGGGATCACTACCTCCCGGGGCTTTGAATATATTATATGCAGGGGCCGGCAGCCCCCCGGCACTCAAGGGACCACCACCTCCCCTGGGCAAAGAGTAAATATATGGAAAGGGAGTCCTTTCTTGACCCCAACAAGCCCCAGGGACAACCACCATACCCGCGGTTTTCTTAACATTGGAAGAAGTTCTCCTTAAGTGAACTCTCAGGGTAGTGCCTGGGCCCCCTTGATACTGGGTTTACATATTAATGTATCATGTGTTTTTACCAGGATATGTGCATTCTTGATAAGGGGTTTATGTTCCCGTTACGGGCATATAGGCTCATGTGTTTTTAATAACTTCCGCCACATAGTTTCTGATGTTCCTTTTATGGGCATTCTGCAAATTTTATGCTAACCTGCTTTTATGACTTTCCGTGTGTTTCCTCATGTTTCTGGTATGGGCTTTTATGAGGATCTTGTGAAGTGTATTATTGTAGTAATATTTTTCCTGACTACTGCTTATGTTGCAGAATAATGCATAACCTGTGTGTTATATGTTACTACTGCTGGTTTCTTCAGAGTACTAGTACTGTGTAATGTTCTGACAACTACTTGGTAGCAGGATATTACTGACATGTTGTGTTTGGTCTAACAATATTGTGCACAATACAGTTTATTTTTATGTAACATGATGTTGTGTTTCCATTGAGGTGAGGATAGTGCATCACGTGTATTGTGCAAACGATTTACACGTTGCCTCTGGGATGGGCCTGACTACTTGTGCCAAGCTACCAAGGGGGTGAGCAGGGGTTATCTTGGGTGTGTAACTCCCTCACCCTGACTAGAGTGGGTGGGTTCTGCCTGACAAAGGTGCATACTCTAGCCAACCAAAAACCCCATTTGTAACACTGATGCACCCACTAAAACACTCATACCCAGACAGACACTCTGACAGCCACTCTTTCCCACAGATAAAACCTCTCACACCTATTCTCAAACCCAGAGAAGCTATGTCCAGGTTCCGCGGTGTATGGCCAAACGGCCATGCACAGCATAGGGTTGAGTGGTTGGGGGGATTTGCCGCAGGGTGTGGCTGCAGGCTAGCCTTTGGGGGCAACCCCTACTGCACACGAGTGAAGCAGTGCATGCCACCACACACGGCCACGTTGGATTGATGTATTGTAATGAATTACTACTATATCTTAAAAAAATATAGAAATTCACTGAAAACACGAGTTATAGTTACTTGAAAGAACTCTAACTATAACTGCTGAATTTCTATGGTTTTGTACGAGTAAATTCAGAACCTAACTATAACATCCCTGTAATCTTTGTCTTTTTCAGTTTTTGTTTTGCCACTAATTTTGGCACCATTTAATGAATCTTCAAATATTATGACTTTCACTTCAGAATCTGTCTGGAAAGTTTTGGGGTGATCTACCAAGTGGGGATGAGAAAAAGTGAGGGTCTCAAAACACTTTTTCCCCATGCATTTTTCTATTGCGATTTTGAATAGGAATAGCACCCAAACCACTGGACAGAATTACACCAAATATGGCAGAAATTTAGGTCTTGTACAGAAAGTGCCCGTTTTGTTATTTGGTGTAAATCTGTTCTGTAGTTTTTGGGAAATTAAACAAAAAACAAATTTGTATACATAGGTACGCAATGGCTCTGCGAACCCTCCAGATCTCATGCTGAGATCTGATTGGCTGCCAGCACTTCAACAAGGAAGTATTGGCAGCCATGTTGGGACTTGGCTTCAGCCACCTTCCTAGGGCATAACTCATTATATGTGTGAGAGATCCGCCTATGCCCTAGGCAGCCCCAGGGACCACCACCTTCTCTGGGCCAAATAAATTCTGTGTACAGGGGGGGGCATTGGCCCCCCCTGCAGTCCCTAGGACTGGCACATCCCTGGGGCTTTAAACAAAATGAATGCAGGGGGGTACACAGCCCCCCTCCGCAGCCCTGGGGCCCACCACTTCTCCAGGGCTTTAATGAACTAGAGTCCCACAGCCCCAGGGGAACACCACCTCCCTGGGGAAAACCTAGAATTGTGGGCAGTGGGGCCACATGGCTTCGATGCAGTTCCGGGGACCGCCACCTCCCCGGGACAACAATAAAAGAATGAAGGGGGTCCATTACAGACCCCTAAGCTCCGGGGACCACCACCCCCCGGGGGCATATAGAACATTGGAAGGGGGCCGTGTGCCCCCCTTGTGGAGCCATACATGGTCTTGGGGATCACCACCCCCCAGGGCCAGCTCCTGCTATTTCCTGGGGTACCCACCCCCCGGACATAGCAGTTTCCTCTGACCTGGCAGGGTCTTTGACAGCTCCTGCCAAGTCACAGCAAACTCTCTGGCTCCAGCAAGTGAGAGCTGTAAAACAGCTCACTTGATGGAAGCAGAGGCTTCCTCTCTTTCCTGCCTGCAGAGTTGCAGGCAGAGAAACAGAAGAAACTATTGCTCTCACAGAGAGGGAGCCTCATCTTCAGCAGCTTCCTCTTTTGACAGCAATGCTGGCTCCCGTAGAAAGCAAGGAGACAGCTGTGACCACGGGGGCCTTCAGGCTCCCCGTTGTCCCCAACAATTCTGGGCACCCAGATGACATGGCTGGGCCCTTGGGGATGGGGTCCCACAGGCCGAGATCAGCCCGGGTGTGGGCCACATGGCCCCCCTCTCTTCAAAAAGGGGGGATGAGGTCCCTCGTGGCCCCCAATAGAATTGTAGTGGGCCCTTGGGAATAGGGTTCCCAGGGAGGAAATTGGCCATGAGAGGGAGGCCACTCAGACCTGCGGCCAACTCCAGTTGCACATGGCCAAAGGCCGGTGCACAGCATGGGGTTGGGTGGTTGGCTGCAAGGGCTGTCAAAGGCCATGCGCTGAAGTGGTTCGATTAATGTATAGCAATGAAAATTACTTTGCATTTAAAAACATAGAAATTCACTGAAAAAAAAAAAGGTTACAGGGACATTATAGATAGGAAATGTAATTAAAAAAACAAAAAAATTCACCTAAAAAACAAAGGTTATAGGCACACTATAGTTAAGTTCACATTTTAAACGTTTAAAACCACAGAAATTCACCTGTTATAATTAGATTTATAAATCTAAATATAACGTGTGCCCTAAGGTAACTAGAACTCTCGCCCTCACCATGCACTGCTAATTACCCCAAACATTACGGTACTTATGACATCTGGGATAACATCATTGATAATATCAATGTCATATATCCAGTAACATTTTTGACAACAAAACTGTGCATAGCAGGGGTGCGTGTTAGCTAGGTTTAGATTTTACACTCACAAAACCAAAAACAATTTAGCAGTTATAGTTACCTGAGCTAATCATAACTTACGCCCCCACAACACACCTATTATATCACTCATGACATGGCCAGTGACAACACTGATGTCACTGACATCACTGATGGCATTTCAAATGACATCACTGATGGCATCATCCAGTGAGCATAAGTGTTTCTGAAAAGGTTGTGAGACTTAAAGATATATATACTAAGCTACTGCAAAAGTTAAATTAATATTCTTTCTGTACTACTGATTAGTAATACTATTTCTAACATATGCCATCTGATCTATAATCCTGTTTTTAAAGCAGGTGTACTATCTATCAGAGAACTAGCCTCTACACAGACACATGTCCGCTGGTGATGTATGTATTCGGTAGTGCTTTGCGACAGTCTAAGCTGTTCATTGAGACTTCCCTCCACAGTGATGGCTGAGTATGGTTCTCTTTTATGACATACTGACCAGTTTCCTTAGACCTCTCTCCTGTGATGAATGAATGTAGTAGTACATTGCAGTAAATTAATATGTTCACTAAGACCTTTCTTTACGTCATGAGTGACGTAATATGTGAGGTCAAAAGCAGTGCATTGCAGGGGCATAAGTTGTAATTAGCTCAGGTAACTATAACTGTTGAATTCATATGGTTCTGTATGTGTAAAATCTAAACCTAACCACAACGTCCCGTTCACCTTTGGTTTGTTCAGCGAATTTCTAAGGTTTTATTAAAGCTATTTCTTAACTATAACCTCCCTGTAACCTTTGTTTTTTTCAGTGAATGTCGACAGTTGTTTAATGTTATTTCCTAACTGTAACACCCTTGTAACCTTTGTTTTTTCAGTGGATTTGTACATTTTTAAAAACATTTTTTCTTAACTCTAATGTCCCTGTAACCTTTGAGAGTGGGCTTGTGAGAGGCTGTATGTGTTGGTGAGTGGGTGTATGAGTGGCTGTATGGTTCTGTTAGTGGTTTTGTAGGTATGTGAGAGGGTCTGTGAGTGTCTTTGGATCTGTGAGTAGGTGTGTGAGTGGTGTTATGGGCCAGTGAGTGGGTTTGGGAGTGGCTGTATGGGTCTGGTGTGTGAGTGGCTGTAAAGGTTTGTGAGTGGTTGTTTGGGTTTAAGGGTGTGGGAGTGCTTGTGCGGGCATATGAGTGGGTGTATTAGAAGCTGTGTGAGTGGGTCTATGGGTCTGTGAGTGGATGTGTGAGTGGCTGTGTATGTCTGTGAGTGAGAGTGGGAGTTGCTGAGTAGGTGTTTGAGTGGGTTTGTGGGTGACTGTATAGGTTTGTAAGTGGCTGTGCGAGTGGCTGTATGGGTCTGGAAGTGAGTGTGTGAGTAGCTGTGTGGGTGAGTTTGTGAGTGGCTGTAGTGGTCTGGCAGTGAGTGGTGGTATGGGTCTGTCTGTGGGTGTTGGAATAGCTGTGTGGGTGTGTGAGTGAACTTGTGAGTGGCTGTATGGGTCTGTGAGCAGGTGTGAGTGGCTGTATGGGTCTGTAACTGGGTGTGTGAGTGGCTGTATGGGTCTGTGATTGGGTGTGCGATTATCTTTATTGGTCAGTGACTGGGTGTGTCAGTGGCTGTATGGGTTTGTGAATGGGTGTGTGAGTGGCTGTGTGGGTCAGTAAGTGGGTGTGTGAGTGGTTGCGTGGCTCCTGTCCCTGGGCCAATATGAACCTTTAAGAACATGGGAAAATAGTTTTAAGTGACTGTCCAGATTCATAAATTGGAGGTAAATCTGGCTCACGGCCACAAAATGGTAGTTGTCATGCACCTTAGCCGTGTATAGTGTCAGAACACCAAATACAGAAAAGTATCCTTTAAGAACTCTGTATCTCTTGGATTGCAGCATTTCGATGTGGTCCAAAAGAAGAAAATTAAAAAGAAAGACATTTTAAAGCTTTAAAAATTACATACTTCTGAACGAAACTGAATATGTGTTGGTCGGTAGTTCCAACCAATTCACCTCGTTTTGTTTTCAAAACACAGGGAGGTTATATGGAGGAAAAGCAATACAAAGCTGACTGCAAATACAAAGCTTTCTCCTGCCTGAGATGTTAGGGTGATATGCAGCAGAATACAACACAGCATGACCAATAACACAGAATAGATTGTAGATTTTATTAGGAGCTGTTTAACCAAATAGGGACTTAAAATTCAGTGTAGTAAACAAACTAAATTGTCTTAGACTCAACTGCAGTGATCATGACATCATGTGACACCTCACTGTCAGTTCTCCTGAAAGGTACCAACATTAATTATGCCACTGGGTGTATTTTAAGTTTCCTTCCTATACTTTCGTTGGGATTTTGGCATAGTGGATTGAAACAGCACCTCACATTTCATCTAACATTGACGTACAGTAACCATTATATAATTTAAAAATGAAAAATCATATGTCCTTGCTCAACTTCGCAGTAAGTTACATAGAGGTGTCATATTTTTCGGCGAAACAAAGAACCTACATGGTTTAAGTATGGACATAATTCCTATGCCTGAATTTCCATTACGGTTGTAGGAGAGATCTGTATTTACCAGCTAGACAGATGCCATCATGTTGGCTGAGATGTCGCGTCTGCTGAGTACATACAATAGCGGCTAGCCTGAACAGTATTCAGGACCATTTATATTATAGCACTGCTACCTAAAAAACAACTATCTTGGTGACTTGGCTGACATGTCTCTCTCAAATGTAAAGTTCCACTTGGTACATACAAAATAAGCGGGGACATATGATGTAACAGCATGATTTCACAATATACATGCAAAATGTAAATTGCAATTCTTCAGCTAAGAGACAAAAATAGAAACCAGCCATGTAGGGAGGTTCAGTGGAAGGGCACCCTCACCATCACAGGAGCCGTGGCCAGACAATTGAGCTCCAGGGGAGCATGCATTAGAGGTGATACATGCCTGCACAGGAGCGGATGCGCAAGCATGGTGTCCTCATGTCTACTGGTCTATCACAGTGTATGGCTGATGGTCTAAGGCCAAGACAGTAGCCACCACGACCAGAAAGCACTAGACAGACAGTAATGGGGTGATCAAGCGATTAGACTTAGAGGGTACAATGCTGCTGGGACCGCTTATGGAAAATACAGATCACTGACTGATACACTTCATCCCAAAGGAGGAAGAAGGATTGGTGTGGCAAAGCTAAATCCCATGGAGGAGTACTTTAATCTGATACAGGCTGCACAATGCAGGCCTAGCAAGTTCCCTCGACTTCCCCCTCCTCTTTGCTGCAGGGTTGGTGAGGGCAGCTGCAAGGGAGGATGGCTCGGTTCTACGCCCGGGCATCATCAGCTTGGCATAACAGACAATGCAAGACCCTTCCCTTGTGCCAGGGCATAGGGGATCGGAGCTCTTATCCCTCTCCTTGCTGTTGTTCTTCTCCTGCTGCACTGGGTGTGACCTCAACACATTTATGGGTCTCCCGTTGGCTGCTCTGATGCAGTTCATTAGTCGGGCTGGCAAGACGGCAGAAGGCCTAGGGAGGGAGAGCCATGGGGGATGTTGTGCATGGGGAGAAGACGTTCCAAAAAGGTCCGGGGCTGAACAGTTCAGCTCATGTGTAACCACGCTTGCCTAAACAACGCCTGGCTGTTTCTGTGTCATAACCACGCATGTGCTAAACTACGCATATGCTTGGTTAAGGCACAGAAAAAGCCGTGCTTGATTCAGGAGAGGAGGCAGAGGATGTAGTGAGGTAAGCGGGGCAGGGGTGGGAGGGTAGATTAAAGGATTGGGGTGGGCTAGATCTTTTTTTTAAGTGGTGGGGTGGAGGGTTTGGGTATTTTTGTTAAGGGCTTAGATTGGGGGTTGGGCTATTTTTTTTTAGGGGCGGGAGTGGGGTGGGAGCGGGGTAGTTTATTTTTAAAATGGTGTAGGAAGGTTTAAGGAAGTGAGAGAGGAGGGAGGAGAGAAGAGGAGGAAGGATCGAGAGAGGATGCGGTGATGTAAGTGGGGTTGGGGCAGGGCTAGCGGGTAGTTTTTAGCAGTGGGGTGGATTCAGGGCTTATGGTGGATGGGGGTGCCAGGGTACTTTAGCTTTAGTTTTTAGGAGTGTGGGGGTCATTGTATTTTTTTTTCCAGCTCTCCAGGGTAATTTAGTTTTTAGGGTAACAGGTGGGGGCACAGGATAATTTTTGTTTTCGGGCTGAGGGTGGGTGGAGGGTTTCAGGGTAGTTTACTTATTAGGGAGGAAGGTTTTAGGGCTCAGGACAGGTGTTGAGGGTAGTTTAGTTTTTAGGGCTGGTGGGTCGGGATAGTTTTTTTTAGGGATCAGGGGGTCGGGTAGTTTACTTTTTAAGGGTGGGGAGTCAGGAATTTTTTTTGGGGCTCAGGGTGGGTGTGGGTGTCAGGGTAGTTTATTTTAATGGAGCAGGGGTGGGGGGAGGTCGGGATAGTTTTTTTTAGGGTTAGGGGAAGGGGGGTTTGGGGTACTTTAGTTTATTGGTGTGAGGGCGGGGGGTTGGGATATATTTTGTTTAGGGCAGTTAGGGGGTCGGGTGGTTTAGGTATTAGGGGTGGGGGTAGTTTTGGGCTCAGGGCCGGTGTGGGGTGGTATGATAGAACCACGCATGCTGTTGCATGGGAATAACGCAGTCTTTGTCCCGACTGCATTGTTAAGACATGCATGGTTCCAGCATGAGTGGTTCCATCCTACAACCAGCTGCTGTGAACACAGGAGCAGCTTGCCTCAATCCACGCTCTCAGCCCCAGCTCTCTGGGGCAGGAGGAGTCATTGACGCTGCAAGAAGCTGAGCTAAAAAGCTAAAAACTACACAAACACATAGATACTACTAAAGCCAAAGTGAACAATATAAAACCCCTGCACAACATTTGCTTTAGAAACCAATTTACCAGAATGGAAATCTGGTGAACCCTGGTGTCATTATCAAAAACAAGCATGAAAGCCCCATGCTTGTTTTTTTTTTAACTGCAGATTCGCTGTAAAGTAAAAAAAGTAAAGTAAAAAAAAGCAAAATCATTTCTTGCCTCAGGAAGCTCCCTCTGGGACCTCACCATCAGACCTGGGGGGTCAGGGTATTAATACTCTGTCCCCCTTCTCTTCTCTTTTTTTTGTACTTTTTTTTTGGAAGTCGGCTGAGTCCAAGTCCCAAGATGGCTGCCACTATTTCCTGGTTGAAGTGTTGCCAAACAAACCATATCTTACCATGAGATCTGTGCTTAGGCTTCTCCCAGATATCTATTTTTCTTTTTTCTTTAATTACTCAAAAACTACTGAACGGATATTCGCCAAATCACAAAAAGGGCTCTTTCTGCACCTAGAGCTAGCTTTCTGCCAATTTTGGTGAAATTCCATCCAGCTGTATGGGCAGTAGTTGTGTCTACAATGGGATAGTGCATGGGGAAAATACACTTTGGGGCCCCCCTTTTTTCTTGACCCCAGATTGCCGAATCAAGATAGATGGTAAAGTGAGTGGCATACTAGTTTTGAAACTTTTGTGAGAAATCCTCAAACTGCGCCAAAGATATTGGCAAAACAAAAAGCGTTTTTTCTGGGGAAACTAGGTCCTAACTATATCTGCCTACTGGTGATGGCCAGTCTGAGTAGGTATTTATAGTTAGGACCTATTATCATGGACAAACAATTTTTGTTTTACCAATAACTTTTGCACCGTTTGATGGATCTTCACAAAATTTTCAAAATTCATATGCTAGTTCTTTCAGCAGCTGTTTTGAAAGTTGGGGTGATCCATTTAGTGGGGGGATGAGAAAAGGGGGGGGGGAGAATGCATTTTCCCCAAGCAATTTCCCAAATCACTGAATGGACCAGAAAGCTCTCTTTTTGTTATTCAGTGTAAATCCATTCAGTGGTTTTTGAGATATTTAAAGATTAAAAAAATTGCAAAATATAGATATTTTGGGACATGGATCCTCTGCTGATCTGACAGATTTCATGCTGAGATCTGATTGGCTGCCAACACTTCAACCAGGAAGTGTTGGTAACCATTTTGGGACTCAGCGTCACAAACAAAGTTAAACATAAAGGAATACTCTAACCTCCTAGGCCTTGTGGTGGAGTCCCTCACGGACCCTGTCAGGGCTAAAAAGCATTTTTTTTAAAATTTCCTGCAAAATCATAGAGAATCTGAGAATCCCAGGATTTTTTTTCTAAAAAGCACCATCTCCTCCCATTGGTTACAGATCAGCCCCCGGATGGGCTAGGTTCTGGGTGTATATAAATAATCTTAAATAATCTGAGGAGGAGTGTGCAAGCAACCCCCTCCCCTATGGTCGAAATGGTCCCTGGAGACCGCCACCTCCCTAGGGCAAGGCCAACTATAAGTGCACATGCTGCCCCTCTCAGTAGGCCATTTGTGGCCACGGGACCGCCACATCCACTAGGAATGACCAATTAAATTATGAAGTGAGGGGGGCCATGATGACCCCTCTCCAGGACCCTCTATGGCCCCAGTGACTACCCCTCCCTGGGACCAGGTCAATTGAACATAAAGGGGAGGGGAGCTGCACGGCACCCATCCCAGGCCATTTACGGTCCCAGGGACCACCACCTCCCCAGGGCTTAGCCACTGTTGAAAAGGGGAGGGGGGCATGCAGCCCCCTCCTAGCCCATTTTTTTGACCCTGGTGATCACTACCTTCATGGGCAGGCTATGTAATAATAAAGGCAGGGGAATGCATGGCCCTCCACTCCTGGAACCATTAATGGCTTTGGGGACTGCCACCCTCCAGGGCCGTCTCCCTATGTCCCAAGGTGCTCTCAGGACCTAATAGTTTGCTGTCACTAGATGGGAGATATGACAACTCCCACCAAGTGCAAGCAAACTGTAAGTCCACTCCAAGTGGGCAGGAGCAGTAAAACTGCTCCAGGCTGCTGGGAGAGGACTTTTTGTCTGATTTCCTGCCTGCTATTAAGCAGGCAGGAAAACAGATGAAAGTGTTGCTTCGGCAGGCATGGAGCAGCATTTTTGCTGCTTCCTGTATGCAAGAGCAATGCTTACCTCCGCAGGACATGGGAGACAGCAGAGACTGCTGGGTTTCATGGCTCCCCCCACGGTTCTCAAGCCTGCACACTGGGTACCCTGGGTGGGGCCAGGGCACACATGTACAAGTGGCCGGGCCCCGCTGGATGGAATCCCAATTACTAAATCGGCCTGGGAGGGTGGCCTCATGGCCCCGTCCCCCTTTTAATAATTGGGCATGCACAAGGGGATGGGATTACCAGGGCCAAAATCAGCCTATAGAGGGGGTCCATGTGGCCCCCTCCCCTTTTGAGTAATTGCCAGGCCCCAGAGATTGGGTCCCCCGGGCTAAGCGGCCCCTCTCCCATTTCACAAATTGGCCAGCCCCAGAGGATGGGGTTCCCCAGGGCCAATATTGACCCAGGGAAGGGGATGGGGTTCAGGGGCCCAAACCAGCACAGGAAGACAGGTTCTATGGGTGGGTTGCCTGAAGGGCCTTGCTGCAGGTCAGGGCCTGCAGCCACCCAATCTCCACTCATCGCCAAAAGCCATGCGTGGAGTGGGGTTGAGTGCCTATGAGGGCTTGGGTGTTGGGCCTGGCCATAGGTCATGCACAGAATGAGGTTGGGTCAAACTCTGCAGTTAGCACTCGCTGTGTGTGCCACAGAATTGGGTGCTTATGAGAGGTTGGCAGCGGGCCCTGCAGTCAACACCTGCCATGCACGGCCGAAGGACATGCCCAGTGGGGGTTTGATTAACGTAAAATAATACTTTACGTTAAAAAAATAGAAATTTGCTGAAAAAAACAAAGGTTACCTGGATGTTATAGATAGGAAATGGAATTAAAAAACCTTAGAAATTGTGTGAAAACCCCAGAATTAGAGGTACATTAAAGGTTGATTCAAATTTTAAACACACAAAACCATAGAAATTCACCAGTTATAGTAATATACCTCGTTCCTAAAGGTAACCATAACTCGAGCCCTCGCCATGCACTGCTACTCAACCCACATATTACATCAATAATGGCATAGTGTTTGACATCATTCATAATATAACTGCAACATTTTTAATACCATTTGTGATAATAAAACTGTGCATGGGGTGGGTGTGAGTTATAGTTACCTAAGGGCAAAAGTTATTGTTTCCTAAGACATGTATAACTATAACTGTTGGATTTCTGTGGTTTTGTGCATTAAAAATTTGAGGCTAACTATAACATACATGTAACCTTTGTTTTTTTCAGTGTAAGTAGTTAAGGTAGTCATAGTCAGGATCATGTTTCCATAGGATATTCTTTTTTGTGTTGCTAATAACTTTGGTGCTGTATATCCACAAACGTTTCCAAAAAATGTGCTACTGTATGACTAGTTTGAGCATGGGGCCATTTTATTTTATTTTTTATTTTGACACAAATATACAGTGAATTGAATTTGGAATCCACATTACTTTAACTATAAATCATGCCTTCTCCATGCACTGCTTACATCCTTTCATATTATATTGATTATACAAATATAGCAATTACATCAACACTAATGACATCACAGATCACATAATTTGTGAGAACACAGTGCACGGTTGGTGGCAAGTTATAGTTAATGTAGTGCGGCTACTGGGTTAAATGCACTGTGTTCAGAGGTCTACTGTGCGCAGCGCCATTTTTCTTAAATATGCCCCTTATTGTATTAAACAGAAAGCAAAATGGCGAAGCTCACCAGTGTCAAACAACACAACGCTGCATTTAAATAATTGATAACTAGGGGTGGCTCCTTGCTATGGTGAAGGAGCGTCACCCCCCTCCCCTCCAGCTGAGCCAGCAGCAGAAAAATAAAACATTAGTTTACTATTGTTTTATTTTTCTGCTGCTGGCTCAGCCAGAAGTGCAGGGCGGGATTGGGCTACGGAAGGGGGGAGGAGGAAAGAGTGTGCACTTAAGTGTGCATGTGTGTTTGGCCTGGCTTCTTAGGTTTCTCCAGCTTAGCTGTGTTTAACAGCCGGGCTGGAGAAACTGCACAGACCCCAGGACTGTGTCTGAGCATCTGACCAAGTGTCTCAGACCAGTCCTGGCACTGCTTTCATGCTAGGTGTAGCAGGAGAGCAGTGTCAGGATTGCAGGGAAACCTGTGCTGGTGACCCACTGAACACACATCCAGGCAAGAGGAGTGCGAGGCAGCAGGAGAGGGGTGCATTGTGGCGGAGGTAAGTTTATTTATTTATTTTTTAAATATTATTTTCACCAACCCCTGCCCCCCCTCCACTCCGTCCCCTGCTTTAGATGTCTTACAATTCCTGGGATGCAAACTCAAATGAGAACAATACTTTAGGCCGCAGGGGCTGGTACATACCACATTGCTGTCATGGGCTTCGTGGCTCACAGTCAACTGCATCACAAACCAGGTGGCATTGCGCAGGATGAACGCAGTGATTAAATTCCAATGAATGATGTTCCGCAGGCACCGGATGCTCCTGTGGGGAAGCGTAAGTTGAGAAGGTATATAAGAAATATTTCCTTTGAGTCCTGCTGTCACCCCCACCCCACCACCCACCACTACATTAGCTACAAGACTGAACTGGTAAACATTTGTTCTTTGCATGGATTGATTTACAAGAAGGAAACACCCATTCTCATTCGTGGGAGAAGGATATAGAAGTAGGACAAAGAAAATATATACACATTTGTCAATATGTGTGCACGGCTGGAGAGTGTTCTAATTAGTTTTTTTTTTTTTTTTTAACACAATTTTATCGGTTTTCAGCCTTCAACTGGTTCAGCATACAGTGTATAGATCAAGTAGCTCTGCATATATAACAGAATTGTAACCAAGCGGTCTGCCTTTCAGACCTACAGATGGGTCCAAGCACTCTTGTATTATTTAACATCGATGATAAACAACAAAACCCTGTCCCTAAGCCCCCACCCCACACCCTAACCCACTTTTAATTAAGTTAAGCCATATGAGTCACAATTAATATTGAGGTTCTCGGGAGTACATCTTCTTGTAGGGATGGCCGACGTATGTAATCCTCTTAAGAACAATACCATTCCTTGCAAGTCATATGCGGGTAAAGGGAGGATAAAAACCCCATAGGTTGAAATATGTTTAAGCATCAGGTTTTCTACTCTACTTTCTTCCGGCATCTATTAAGGGATGCTGCTTGCCTCAGTGCAGTTAACCCGGTGTCTCACTCTGTGCCCTAAATACTTCCACTAGTGTGTCCCTCTCTAGCGATATTGGTTTTCTTCTCAGCCCTCTGTATTCTTCTCTTCTGAGAGCCAAACTTTCAGCCTGGCTCCAGTGTAATACTTCTTCCCTCCATGAAAGGAGAGATGGGGCATGGGGAGACTTTCAGCACCTCATCAGGTGTCATTTCGCCAAGAGCATAGCCAGGTCCATGAAGTGTGAAAGTACCTTAGAGCTACATTTTCTAGGGTGTAGACCCAGGTGGAAATAAGTGGGCATCAGTTCCACTGTCACCTCTGCGATCTCTGTCAAAGTAACTCCTATTACAGTCATGTACTGTGAGAGGGACGGATATGCCAGATCATATGGAGAAGGTCGACAACAATAGTCTGATACCGAGCACATTGTGCCGTAGTAGTGTGATAGATCCTATTGAGCCTCTGCGGAGTGAGGTACGCTCAATGAAAACGGTAAAATTGTATCAGCTTAAATCTAGTGTTGCAAGATACTTTTTTAGCACATTGTAATAGGAAAGTCCACTCTTTAGCAGTAATGTTTCTACCTATATCAGTTGCCCACGTAGCCTTCAACTATCCAAGGATGTGTGGAGATGTGCTTGGACCCCACGATATAGCCATCTAATAAGATGCCTGCTGTGTCCCATAGAGTAAACAGCCTGAAGGGCTTTGTGTGTTACTGGTTCAGTACCCTGTGGTGGCCAATAATTGTACAGGTGATAATATTTTAGCATGGGTTAAAAAGTAAGTCTCCGATAAACCATGTACTTGCACAGTCTGAGTGTGGCATTAACATGCCATCTTCAAACAAGTCTCCTAAGGTAAGTGGACCCCGCTGTTCCCAAACTCTGAGCATAACTGCAGTGATAGATCCTGAGGGGTTAGGGAGCCTGCATAATGTTATGTTAGCGCATAGGGGGTTGATGAGGTTCTGTAACATGTAGTTAGTTTCCAATAAGCCAACGCCGTTTGCAATTGCAAGGTAGCACGAGGGGTAATTTTGGGAACCCTGGACAGAGCAAACAATGAATGAAACCCTTCTTCCACATCGCAGCTGTACAACATATCTCTTCCAGATTATGGCCGGCTAGCCAGCAGGACAGCCATTGGAGTTGGCCCACTGTACAGTAGGGCTTAAAGTTTGGAGCGTCCAAGCCACCCATGTCTGAGGGTAACTGTAGTTTTGTCAGGCCGACTCGACAGTGACCCCCTCCCCCATATTAAATCAATCAGTAAGGAGTTCAATGTTCAAAATATTCAGGGAGGTACCATGAGCGGCAAGTTCAGAAAATGGTATAGGACACGAGGTAACAGTACGAATTTTGCCAGTGCTACCCTCCCCGCCACCGACAGGGGTAGAGTGATCCAGAAGTCGACTTGGGACCGGAGCGATGTAATCGTCCGGCTTAAATTGAATTACCTTCTAGCAAATCCGCTTGGTTCTGGTATATGCGAGTACCAAGATAAGGGAAGGAGACACGTGCTATTGCAATGGATATGGGTCCGAATCAGATCGCAGGTTCCGAACAGGTGCCTCAGAAGGAGTATGCATATGAATTATTTGGATTCATTTGAAGCCCTGAAAGGAGTGCAAATCGAGAAAAAATCTGTGCTGTCCTCTCTGTGCCTTGCCTCAAATCCCTATAATAAAGAATCATATCATCTGCATATAAGGAGCAAGCATGGGTAGTGGGATTGAGCACAATTCCCCAAGCATTCACGCTGTGGTGAAGGTGTTGTGCCAAGGGCTCCAGTGCCAATACAGACAAGAGGGGGGACAAAGGACACCCCTGCCTAGTTCCACGGTATATGTGGTCACAGGTGGATATATGCACTCCCATCTTGGCCCTGGCATTCGGAGCTTCACCCACCGTATAAAATCTGGGGGTCTGCCATAGGCTTCCCGAGAGGCCAACATATATTGCCAGCTGAGAATATCGAATGTTTGGCGCATATCTAAGGAGATGCAACTGGCATGCGGATATTGGTGTTTCCTCTCACCTATCAACTGAAATATGCTGCGGATATTTATCGATGTACCATGGCGTGAACAGATCCGCATTGGTCTGTCTGTAGTGGATGCGGAAGTAGTGGGAGTGGTCTGCGTGCTAATTCTTTACTGAGGAGTTTATATTCTGTATTTAGAATAGACAGGGGTCTATAAGAGGACATCTGTGTAGGAGGGCTTTCAGGTTTAAGAAGCAAGGCCACCACTGCTTCTCGAGTTGTGACTGGAAGCATTCCTTCCTTGAGAGACCTCTTACATAACTTCTCTAGTTGGGGAAGAAGGCGATTGGCATTTGTGGCATAAAATTCCACCGGCAATCCATCAGAGCCCGGAGTCTTATTACATGCTATCTCTTTCAGTGACTCGCTAATCTCAGTGGTTGCAATTGGAGCTCACAGCGCCTCTCTCTCTAATGTAGTCTAATGCTGTCACCTGCAGAAGAGGATGTTGGTGCAGAAACATGTGTCTGAGTGGTGGTCTACAGGCGGCGGTGCTATGTACAGATCAGTACAGTATAGAAAAAAGGTGTTGTTGATGCTAGTTTGATTTTTTACTATACCTAACTGTGGAGATTGTATCGTTGATATAGGAGATTGCGTGGCATGATTAGTTTGGCAAGAAGGGCACCTGGTTTGTCCACCTCTACATGTGTCCTTTGGGTGTAGGATCTGTTAACTACCACATGCAAGCGCTCTAGGAGTTCCGCCTGACGTATCCGTGCTGTTTGTAATTGCGCTGCCTTGGCGTGTTCTAGGGTCGCCTCTTGTTCTAGAGCACCCAAATTATTTTCTAGGTGTGTGAGGTCTTTCAGAATTTTGACCCATACTCCCACCAGCATAGAAATGGAGAATCCCTGTATTATCACCTTAAAGGCCTCCTGCGCAATCAGTGGGGAGTTGGCAGTGTCTGTGTTTTCCGAAAAAAATGTGTCTATAGCAGTAGCCAGTGTATTTCTATAAACCGTGTCTTCCAAGAGCATGGGCTGTAGGTGCCATGTTCGTATTGGGACTGGTACCTGTCCCCAGTGCAGCTGGATCTCGACCGGGTTATGGTCAGACACCGTCTTACCTAAATATGTAAAATGGGTTATGTGGGATTGCAGGCTGGAGTTGCACAAGAATCGGTCTATGCGGGAATAGAGTATATGTCGGTAGGAATAAAAGGAATATTAATTTGCGTCCACATTATGGTTCCGCCATACATTCACCAGGTCCCCCCCTCAACTCACTGTTGCAATGCTCTGGCCTGATGAACCGGTGCAGCGCTCGCAAGGGGTGGATGTGAAAGGTCGAGGAGAACATCAAGTACTGCATTTGAGTTCCCCCACCCAGTACCAATGGGAGGTGAGCCCAGTCCGATAACAAGGTAGATAGGCGTGCATAAAAAGCATCTTGTTCTTGGTTTGGTTCATAAAAGCAACCTAGTACTATCTGTGCTCCATCTAAGAGTCCCTTGAGCAGTACATATCTACCCTGTGAATCTATTTTTATATCTTGGACTGAAAACGGAATCCACGCTCTTTTCAGTGTTTGTGTCCCCGGCCCTGGATGACTCCGTGCTGGACCTACTCAGAGTAGTAGCAAGTTGGATGGTCTCCAGTTGACTTTTACATGCCTGCCACAGGAATGGACTTCCTCCTCTACTGTTCCCGGGGTCCTGTTTATGGCGGGCGGGCCAAGTATGACGGCCTGAGTTTGTGATGTAAACTCCTATTGTTGGTCACTCTGTGTTCCCTGAAAGTTCAGATCTAGCCATTCTCTGGCTGCCGTTGGAGAATCAAAGGAATGAGAACGTTGTTCATGTATAACTTTCAACTTCACAGGGAAGAACAATGCATATACAAGGCAGTGTGCTCTGAGGTGTTTCTTTACTTCTTGGAAGGAAGCCCGGTGATGTTATACCAACATCGTGTAATCTGGATAAAGAGATACTCTGGATCCGTCCACAGTGATCTGCGCGCGTTCCAGCGCAGACCTGGAGTAACATGTCTCTGTAGTTCAGTATTTTTGCCACTATTGGCCATGACGGGGCCCCCGGGATGGGTCTCTTGGCAGGCACACGGTGCGCCCGTTCTACTATGAAGAAGGTGGACAGGCCCTCAGGTCTAGATGTACTGCATGGGATGATCTCCCTCAGTGCCTTCCGGAACGCCCACTATCTGGATGTTATTCCTGCACTCTCTGCCTTCGGCATCCTCGGCTAGGACTTGGAGTTGTTACACTTGTTTGAGCAGTTGTTTCAACATTGAGTCATGCTCTGCTTGCACCAGTGCTAAGGTGGCCTGTGTATGCTCCAGCAATTTAACTGTCCGTCAATCTGTGCTGGTCATCTTTCAGCAAATGGAGGTCTGTAGTAATAGCTCCAAGTTTCTGTTCCATGAGTAACAAATTTCCTGTAAGATAAGATCTAGCTTGCCCCCTGATGTCTCTGATCTCGGGGAACACATTCAGATGGCATGGAGTAAATTGAGTCTTCCGAGGGTTGGGAGCGCTGCTGTTTATATTCCTCCAGCCGAGGGGGCTTGGGTTTGTTACACCCCATCTACACAATGAATTGTCACCGTAAGGTCAGGGGGCCACACTCAATGCACCAGATATTTACCCCCTAGAGTTTCACATGGGACCTATCACCACCGCCAGGCTCGTAGCAGCATAGGACGGTTTCCCAGTGCATTCGTAGTACCTTGAGGGTGTGGTCGGATTGAGTCAGCCAGAGCTCGGGTTGGGCTCTCTGCGCCAGGCAGATCTGGTATATTCAGGGATCCCAATGCCTGCCACAGGCTGCAACCCCACCCAACGTCTCATTTCTGTAGCTGATTAGAGGCTAGCATCAGGCTATTCAGACCCTCTTGACCCCGGCCACGGCCACTGGTCTCCGCCGGGCCTCCATGTGAATCAGCACTTTATAAATTGCTACAGTCCTTCATACCACAGGGCGGCCCCGCACGTCCCACCTCAATAGCGCCGTCTTTCAGCACACACAGCGCGCTAACCTTTGCTGCTTCCTTGGGGGCTCTGACTACAATTCAGTTCACTGTTTGGATCCCTTCACCATCGCTGGGCCGCAGTCAGGCTCCCCTGTGGCCTCTGCCACAACTACAGCAGGTCGCGCCAGACGGTAGGCTGTCCGCTAGGGCTCAGTGCCAGGGGACATCAGCAGGCCGCAGCACAACACACGCGAAGACCTGTGTCCTTCAGTGGGCTTCTCTTGAGCCAGGCCTGTTGGCGCGAGCCCCCGAGATGTGCGACCTCAGCTCTCTTCAAGAGTTTTGCCGCCGTTAGGTACCACGCCCAGACTCCACCAGGTCAGAGCACTCCCCATCAGTCCTCAATCTGCTCCCGCCCTCCACGCCTTACCATTGGGCCGCTGGGCAGCAGTGAGAGAGAGAACAATTGGGTGGGAGACCTCGCCACAGGCCGCTGCCTGTTGCCATCCCCCACAGGCGCCACTTTTCAATCTGGGTTTCTCCACATACCCGGCACCTCTCTGACTCCTTACGATGTATAGTGTGGCATCCTCGCAATGTTGGGGACACATCTCGGGTAGATGTTACGACCTGAATTAGGTGTCCACCATGTTGGACGCTTGGCCACACTCCCCTGTTCTAATTTGTTAGTTAATAACATTTGACAAGTAGGGCTTAAGTGCCCGTTGTCATCAAGAAAGATAATTTCATGAAGTTTTCAAAGTCTGTCATTTATCGTTTGAAAGCAATAGATCAGAAAGCATTCTGGTTGGTTGTGCCGAATTTTTTTTAAAAGACAGATGGAGGTCTTAGAAAAATTACAATTACTGGAGTATTTACAAGAAAATATTGGGTAAGGCGCTAAGGGCCACATGTAGCAAAGTTCTGATTTGCGACTCGCAAATCCGAATGTAGGATAGTGTCCTTGACACTATTTGCGACTCGCAAGGGGGTCGCAAATGCCCACCTCATGAATATTCGTGAGGTAGGTCACAATTTGCAACCCCCTTGGGAATGGCGGCCCTCACAGGGATGGTGGCCTGCTGGAGACAGCAGACCACTATGTCTGTGACTGCTTTTCAATAAAGCAGTTTTTTTTTGTTGTAATGCAGCACGTTTTCCTTAAAGGAAAACAAGATGCATTACAAAAACAAAAAATTAAACGATTTCAGTAGGACCACTGCCTGCTCTGAAAAAATGTTTTCAGTGACATTCACAAAGGGGAAGGGGTCCCAGAGGGACTCCTTCCCGTTTGCGAATGTGTTACCACCAGTGTGACACTGGTGGTAACTGCGATTGTTTTGCGACCACGTTCGCAAAGCAATCCTACATCGCACTGCGAGTCGCTATTAGGAAGGGAACACCCCTTCCTAATTGCGAGTCGCAATTCCGTATTGCGATTCAGTAACAATGTTACTGAATCGCAAAACTGGGTTTGTGCATCGGGAAGTGCTTTTTGAAAGTCGCAAACAGCCAGATTAGCTGTTTGTGAGGTGCAAAAAGCATCGTACATGTGGCCCTTAGACTCTTATTAGGAGCGGCCGGTAATTGAAGTGATTTAGTTGGAATTTGCCAGATAAATATTAATTTTTGGTGAACAGGTGGATCACAACTCCTTTAATGATAGCTTTCAAGGTACATAGCTTAAGATATTCTAAGTTATCATTGCAGGCAATATTACGTACCTTGTTGCTGGCCAGTTCATGTAGCAGAACAGGATCACCGGAGAATAAATCCATCCAGTGAAATCAAAATATATTTTAATAAAAGTGCATTTAGGAATGTTCATATAGACTCTGGTGGTACTGAAATTCAAACAACCTTAACAATTACAATTTCAATTTGAAGGGTGTTTTAAATACAGCATGATAGCTCCTTATGCCATATTGACTGATGGAGAAGTATACCATGTATAGTAAGATTTTACCTTTGCTCGTCCAGGGACCATATTACTCACTGGGTGCACTTTGTCTCTTTTTCGTGGCTGCGCATCTTTCAAAGAGGGCACTGGCTACAGACTGGGAAGGTGTGCCCTATTATGGTGAATGCTCTGCCCTCAGGGCAACCGCGAAATCAGCTGCCTTGGGAGCAGTGCATATAAGTGAATTATAAAGCGGCTGTTTACAGGTGGCTCTGTGTTTCCCTGTGCATGCGGCTAACCGCCTGCACTCTAAAGAGGGGAGGGAGATCCTGTTGCAGGAGGGTGCAGTTAGTGACTGTACCTGCCTGTAGGGGAGAGTCTGGGGGCTCCAATGGACCCCTTCACCTCTTCTTGAGGGAACTGACAGTGAGCCACCTTTTTGTGGTGCACTGTCATTATGCCTCCTGATGGCTTCTTTACCTGTGCACCCACATCCTTAATATGACACTTGCACAAAGGCAAATAGATTCCCTCATGGGGCCACACTCCCATGCCCATGAATAGAATGCCCTCCCATTCTACAGCTGATGCACGTGTGCCAGCACTATCAGTATTACAGAAGGGGCCACGTAAGCGTCTGCCCCGGGCACTTTGTGGGCTACGGCCCCAGATATCATAATTTAGGCAAGCAAATAAAGTGAAGACTGGCTTCAAACTGTTACGCATTTTCACTGTTTGTCTGTCTACACCGCACTGCACCTAACCTCTCATGGTGGTGTTCACACAAACTCCACATCCTACATCTATCAAGGAAGTATACTGGAAAGGAGCCAATGGATTAGAGTTTATGGAGGTTGTCAGTTAGCCCTCCATTAGCCTTGTCCTCACTTTGGTAAAGAGGTGATAGTAATGGATGCAAGTGATCAAACACCAGGTGTAGCTGAAGTCACAACACACATACTTTGTCTCACAAAGATATAAATTATAGGCTTAAACATATGACACCCTTAATCCACCAAAAGCCTATGGCTACAATATGAGATTAAATGCTTGTTTCTTATGCTTTTTAAATGTTCATATTATCTCAGAAGAAGTATCCTAAATCTATTTATATTTCATCTACTCACAAAATTTAAAACTATCAGACACTTTTGGAAGTGAATGAATCTTCACTTTTATACCATGCAGTCAATCAGTGACTTACCTTGTATGTCCATTTAGATAGCTAAACTACACAGCAGAAAATGCTCCTATAATATTGATTAATGTTTTTGTTTTGCAAAGTTGCACAGAGCCATGATCAGCACAGTCCCATAGGAGAAATGTAAAATTGCATTTCTTCTTCTAAAGTGCAGTGAGGTAGGGGCGAGAGAGAAATAGAGGGATGTGGTTTATATGCATTACAGCACACATAAAAAATGAGTGGAGGACATTGCAGTTGCAACAAGCACCCATGGCATGGACTGGGTGAGATTCAAAAAAGCAATATAAGGCCAGATGTACAACCATTTCATTTTGTGAGTCTCTAATTGCAATTTTTTGCGACTCGCAATTAGAGACTAGAAAAATGAAATGTACCTATGTGTCTCAGACACAATCGATTCCCAATGGGGATGCAAATGACTTACATCCTCAATATTCAATTTGCAACCCCACTGGGAATGGTTGCACTCACAGGGATGGTGGCCTTCTGGGTACAGCAGACCACCATGTCTGTGACTGCTTTTTAAATAAAGCAGTTTTTTTCAAAAATTTAGCCCATTTTCCTTAAAGGAAAACAGGTTGCATTTCAAAAAATAAAAATAAATATAATAATATAAAAATATTTTTGCTTCCATTCACAAAGGAGAAGGGGTCCGTGGGGACCTCTTCCTGTTTGCGAATGGGTTGCCTGGTGGTAACTGCAATTGTTTTGCAACCGCATTCACAGTCGCAAACAATCTGACATACCACTGCAAATCGCTATTTGGAAGGGACGCCCTCGGCACACCCCTTCCAAATAGTGGCTCACAAACCTATTTTGCAATTCAGTAAATAGATTATTTAATCGCAAAATAGCATTGGCACATGCCAGAATGCTATTTTCATGTCGCAAATGGCCCAATTCTGCAAATCAGGCGGTTTGTGACACGAAAATAACTGTGTACATCTGGCCCATAGAGCTTCAAACCCTGTGACTTGTAAAATAGGGATTGCTAGTGCAAATGCATGTTTTATCAGTTGCTAACCCCCTTTTTCACAAAGTCTTTCTGACTCTCAAAACAAATCTATAACTCATTATGATTTACAAACAGGAGAAACAGTGGCTGAGATAAATTAAAAGTGCTGTGGTGGGTGGAAGGGGTGTGGGGTGATCGCAGGGCGGTAGCACGGGGGTAGCACGAGGGGAAGCGTGGGGGAGTATATTTAAAAAATATTTACCTGTTGCTGCCGGCCACCTCACGCTCCTCTGCTTCCTGGTCCCAGCATCAAAGACTCCCTGTGCAATCCTGGCGCTCCCCCATGCTATTACCTAGCATTAGAGCAATTAGAGCTCACCTGAGGGAGCTGGTTTGCCACTCGCTCAGGCACAGAGATTCTGTGCTGTTTCTCCAACCTGACTGAAATACATCTGGGTTGGAGAAATTTAACTGTGCATGTCTGGTTGGTTGGCCTAGAACGGCTGGCCAAACAGACATGTGCAGTTAAGGGCATACTCCACTCCCCCTCCTCCCTTCTTACTCCCATGGCCCGGCCCCTCCCTGCAAAGGCTGTCTCAACCAGCAGCACAAAAATAAAACAATAGTGAAAAATCTTTTTATTTTTCTGCTACTGGTTCTGAGCCAGTGTAGCGATGCTCCTCTGCCATTACAGAGGGCCCACCACTGATTAGGAGGAGGCAAGAAAGCCACGCCCTCTTGTAAAATGCATACATCTTCAAGTGAACATATTCGATGATTGTCACAAAGAAAGCCTGATTCTAGAAAAGTGAGTTCTACCTGTTAAAAGCCTCCAGTATTTTTGCTGACTAACTGCTTTACAGTGTAAATTACTTTTGAAATGCAACTTTCAGTGCTCATCTTTTAATATAAAGTTAACTACTGTGGACAGCGAAGGTACAGGATTCGGTGAACTTTGTTCATGATGCATGCTTTCATGTGTACAATTGTAGGCTGAATGATGAAGACTGTCATCCGTGCACAGGTTGCTCTGTGCCACTTTATGTCCTATCGATCTCGTATGCGGCAGTGATGATTTACAAATGTCGACTTAATAGTTAAAACTGTATCACTTTGTAACGTCTAATTGGAAAGGATTGGCCAGAACCAGAGGTACTGTCTTGTGTTCATTTTCAAGGCCCAGAATACATATTTAAAAATGTACTCTAGATTATTTTTATCATACAGTTTCTTAAGTCTTTTGAGCTGACTTAATGAGTGGAGTTAGTTAAAGATACCACTAGCTGGCTGATCAAAAGCGTCATTGAGCAAAAGCCCCACTCCGGGGAGATTAAAAATCTGTTATTGGAGATAGAGGTGTGTTTGGGAATTTGAAGAGCTCTCAACAGCACCACCCTGTTAATTAGGGAAGGGAAAGCTCTCTAATTGAAAAATAACCCAAGGGTAGCCTTCTGTTTCTAGTGGCCAGCAGATGGCCTCTGATGTTTGTGGAGGAAAATGTGTGGCTTACCTAGGTGGATACAGATCCAGAGAGCTGGACCTTAGAGGTGGAGGAATAATTAAGCATCATTAAATTGGGTGAATATACCACCAATTGCAAAATGTTTTGCCTCCTTTTTTATCATGTGCACAGGTAAGGTGAGCCGAGAAAAACCCTGGGAAGAAGGAAGACCCCTGGCCACTGTTATCCCATGTCAGGAGCCATGTCTGACTTGTACTCCTGTACTCGCTTGGACTTACTCTTAAGCGCTGCTGACCAGCTTCTCGATTCTCCACCAGGTCGAGTGGAGCTAGACCTGCTGACAGAGTGAATGTGGCAACTAAGCAATGTCATAGGTGTTTCTGGATTCACACTCCTGGTGATGTGATCCAGAACGCTGGTCTTAGAATGTACGTGGAAAGTAGGACGGTTTAAGAAGGGGACGGACTTGGAGGCTGGTATAGGGCTTGTGTGAACTTACATGAAGAATAAAGTTGTTCATGTCCCAAAGCCATATTACCGCAGCTTGAACGTTTCCTTTCCTCTCTAGAAGTTGCACTTTTCATTTGCGACGAGCGACATGCAGGCGGTATGAGGAAACACAAAGCCCTAACAACATAAGCTACATCTACAATGAATAGCTATTCTGAAGAGGTGAGTGCCAGGGGTAACAAAGCAGAGTATCTGGTATAAACATCTTGTATATTTAAGAGGTATTTTGTGACTTTTACCTTTAAATGGATGTCTTCTGTGTGCAAGAACTTTCCCTAGAAAACGTTCTCTGCACTAGATCGCTCTGGGGGCACGAGCATCTCCTGGCATCATCACGTCGTATGAGTAAGAGGAAAGGACCCTGAAGCGGCTACGCTTGGTCTCCATGATGACAGGAGGTCAATAAACAGTATGTGATGCCCGAGGATCGGATGTTTAGAAAGGACAATGTACGGTCCGTGTCATGCGGTGATACGCACAACAAAATAACATTAGTCGTGTTGAGATCCGTTTTTTTTTTTTGTGCGTTTCATCCGGTGATATGAACACCAATAATAACATTATGTGTTTGTAGGTTGTTTCACTGCA
The DNA here is from genome assembly GCF_031143425.1 of Pleurodeles waltl. NCBI lineage: Eukaryota > Metazoa > Chordata > Amphibia > Caudata > Salamandridae > Pleurodeles > Pleurodeles waltl. Next base: position 256,991,326 of record NC_090445.1, read on the forward strand.
TTTCATACAGTGATATGCACACCAACAGTGTTATTTGCGGAGTCGAAATGGAATTAGCCTTATGTGCACGCCAGTACAAGATTGATTTTAGTCCACAGTTTTATGACCCTGAATTTGCCCCTGGTCTCACGGAAGTATGGAAAACCTGTCTTGAGTATATAGTCCTGTTTGAAGGCCAAATCTGGGTCACTGTGGATTTGTACATTGGTAAATATTCATAATAACCAGTGTACAAACTTTATCTGCAGATTATTTACAATTAGTTGTGTCAAAATGCAAAATGTGCCTGCTGTGCCATTTTTCCTAATATCTCCTGGTGATCCTCCAATACTTTGGCAGGAGTGATTTTTTTTTTTTTAACAATTACACCAGAGTGTGTGAAAGTACTCTTGGTGCAGAAAGGAAAAGCTCTCTATTAATGCACTGTCTAGGCACAAAAGGACAGGAGGTGCTTGAAAATTTGCCAGATTTATCAGATGGAGATTCAGCAGGTCTCAATGAGTTTGAAATATGTATAAAAAAACTTGCCCAAAGTGAGCACGGTTCTCGAACGGTACCAATTTGAGAAAAGGATGCAACGTTAAGGTGAATCAGCAGAACAATATATAACAGAGCTATGGAAACTTGCTTCGAATTGCATGTTCGAGAACTCCTACGAAGAACGTTTGAGAGATCAGTTTATGTTAGGCTGCTCATTAGAGAAGGCAAAAGAGAGCATGTGGCAAAAAGACAATCCATCTTTAGAAGAAATATTGGTTGTAGCAAAAACGTGCGAGCACTCGGGAAAATGTGTTGAAGTACTTCGTAAAGACGGTGTTTGTACTGACAATTGGAAAAGAAGAGGGCATTACAGAGCAGCACAATGATGTACAATGACAGGAAAGGTGGTAGTGAATGTATGAAATTGAAAAAATCCTTTGGTGGGAAATGTTTGAGGTGTGGGTGTGTTGATCACATGGCCAACAATAAAGAGTGTCCCGCTTGGAGGATAATTTGCAAAGGTTGTGGCAAGACTGGTCATTTTGCAAAGTGTTGCAGGACGAAGAGTAATACTTAGAAGGTAAGGGAGGTGGTGTGTGAATGTGACACAAGTGATGTAGGGGCAGTAGGTGAGGTGCAAATTTTACAAACAAGGTGTGGGTCATTCGATGGTCCCATAGAGTCAATCATAGTTAATTGTAAACCAGTCAAAATCCTATTTGATTCTAGGGCGAAGATCACATTAATACCAAAGTCGTTGTATGATCAGCAATTAAAAGGGAAAGTCAAGTTGTTGAAGTCAGATGTGCAACCGAAGGGTTATGGTGGTGAACCGATCAAATTACTAGGTTTCTTTTGGGGAAGCACAGAATTTAAAGAATGTATCATACCAGCAAAAGTATACATTTCGGAGAAGGGAGACTCATTAATTAGTTGGTTTCATCAATGTGATCTGCGTGTCCTGCTAGACTCAAATGAAGACCCACCAGTTAGACTTAAAAATGCTCCTGCAGTTCAAGCTGTGGCAGAGGATGTGAGTGGTTGGGTGAATTGATTTCCATATGTGTTCAGCAGAGAGTTGGGCTGCCTCAAGAATTATGTGCATAAAATCAGACTCAAGCCTGGAGCATTACCCAAGGCAGCAAGGTTGAGGAATGTCCCATTGAAGGTTAGAGACAAGATGAAAGTTGAGATTGATAAACTTATCATGAATGGAATTATTCAGGAAGTAGAAGCTTCGGAGTGGGTGGCACCGGTGGTTATGGCAAGGAAAGCCAGTGGAGAAGCCAGGCTTTGTGTTGATCTCAGGGAACTAAAGTCGGTCATAGTACAGCCTTATCCTCTCCCAAATATTACTGAGATGTTGTGGTCTCTTAATGGCGCAAAACACTTCTCTACACTTGATTTGTCCTCTGCTTACCACCAGATAAACTTGCACACCGCATCTCAAGAACTTACCGTGTTTATAACTCCATTTGGCACATTTAAGTTGACACGTTTGAGTATTTGAGCCATGAGATTTCGGTGAATGTGATTCATCCTAAAGTGGGGCTAGTTGATACCATAAAAAATTTGCCCAGCCCACAAAACCAGGAAGAGTTGGTGAAATGTCTAGGGAAGGCAGAGTTTTACAATAAATGTGTTCCTAGGTTTGCAGAAAAGACAGGGTGGATGAGGTTGTTGTTAAAGAAGGGATCAGAGTTTAGTAGGAATCAACAGTGTGAAAGGGAGTTTCATGACATTAAGGATAGTATAGAAAAAGCATCTGATTTGGGAAGTTTTGATACAAATGATGAGACTGTGTTGATGACTGATGCAAGCTCTAAGGGACTGGGAGCTGTTCTGAAGCAAAGAGCACAAGGGCAAAACAGAACCATACATTTTGCATCTAGATGTCTGAGGGGGCGGAGAATAACTACTCAGTGGTTGAAAAGGAGGCCTTATGAGTACTTTGGCTGTGAGGAAGCTGAGAAAGTTTTTATGGGGACACAAATTTGAAATAATAACTGACCACAATAACTGACCACAAGCCACTCTCAGAGGTATTTACCAAGAAAGGGATTGCTATGGTTTTGCATAGAATCAGGAAGTGGGTAGTAGCTTTACAAGAGTTTGAGTATGTGAGCTTCTACATGCCTGGGGATTAAATGTTCAGGCAGACTGTCTTTCAAGACTGTGGGAAGAAAAAGGGAGCGAAGAGGAGACAGTTGGAGGAGGTTGTTTCGCAGACATTGTCATTGACGATGAGGTAAGAGTTTGCCTGGTAACTGATGGAATGATACAAGAGTCGGTGTGGAAAGAAGAAATGTCAAAGGATGTCACATTCCAAGAAATACTAGACAGGATTATAAATGGATGGGGTGCGAGGCAAGAACACGATCAAAAGCTGTTGGCTTATTGGCAAGTCAGGAATGAATTGTCTGTTTTGGATGGAGTATTGGTGAGAGGCAGGAAATTAGTTCCACCACATAGCTTGAGAAAGAAACTTATAGATCGGGCACACACAAGCCATATGGGCATCACTAAAACAAAGGAAAGAATAAGAAATGCATACTGGTGGCCAGCTGTAGATGTGATAGTGGAGAGGGAAGTGAGAAATTTCTATTTGTGTGCGCGATCGGAAAAAGTGTTGAAGTACACAACCCACGGTCATAAGAGAAGAAGCATCTGGGCCTTGGGTTGACATAGCTTTAGACATTTTAGGTCCTGTCAAGCTAAAGTCTGTTGATCGCTATGTTTTGGTGTGTATTGATATGTATTCGAGAAAGCCAGAAGTCAAAGTTGTGAGGTCAATTGAGTCGAAAGATGTGATTAACTTTCTTGAGGACCTGTTTGAGAGGGAGAGTTTCCCTTCTTTGATCCTTACTGACAATGGAGTGCAGTTTGGCTCTGAATCAATGGAGTCTTTCCTAAGAGAAATAGATATTGTGCATAAGAGAATGGCTTTGTATCATCCAGAGTCCAGAGTCAAGTGGGGTTGTGGAACGCTTCATAAAGGTTCTGAAGGAGAGTTTGCTATTACCACAGGTGCGGAGTGGAAAGGTGAGTTGAGGAAGGTGTGTGAGTATCGAATGGCACCACACTCTACTACAGGAGTGACTCCATTTCAACAGTTCAAGTGTAGGGTACCTTGTAGTGAGATTGAGCCAAGGTGGGTAATGGAGAAAAGAAAAGGGATTGATGATCAGTTTGATAATATCAAAGGTTGGAGAGAAAGAGAGAGAAATTAAAGACAAAAGGAAGACACAGTATAATATACAGAAGGTTGTAAAGAAAACCTCTGGTGAGAGTGGGAGACTATGTAAAATTAAGGTCTCTGAGGAAAGAAAATAAACTGTCTAAATTCAGGGGTCCATTTGAAGTTATAAAAGTATTTAGGAATGCAGTGAAGACGAGTGATCAAAAGATATGGAATTTAAATAGGGTGGCTAAGTATATTAAGCCTAATTGTCAACACCAGGGCAGTGCGCGCTCTATTGGCGACTAGAATGCAAAAACCCAGCACTCTCAAAACAATGTAATTTATGCATTGTGCTGATATGTTGTTGTTTAACCTTTTGCATTGCAGAGTTCAATCCTGAAGACTTATTTTTAATGTGCTTACAAATGCTGTTCATTTGCAATGTATTGCTGCAGGCTTTCAGAGTGTGTTAGGGTGTGGTCCCTTTCCAGGGCCTTCTAGAGACTTTCCCTGCAACATGCCTGGGTGTGGTTGTGGGCTGGGCCAAGACTCTATAAAAAGGAGCCAGCCCATCTCCAAGTGCTCACTATTCAGAGGTCCTGGTGCAGAGCAGCAGGTACTTTCTAAACTTCTGTCCCGGTGGCCTATTTGATCTTCCAGACATCTGACTTTCATTCTTCATTTGGAGATCCTTGTTCTGGGCTGTACGACTGTGGTTGGGCTGGCCTCCCGATGCCGTTATCGAGAACTCTCATGTTCTTGGGCCTAATTCTTTTATGATTTGACAGAGTACTTTGCGCCTGTGAAATATGCGCTTGAGTGTTTCTGACATTTGCAGGGTGACTTGCGAATCGGCAAAACGCGCAATTCGTTTCATGATAATTTAATCTTGTTATTCATTGCACGCTATTTCTTGACATTTGCATGGTGGCTTAAGAATCGGCAAGACGCGCGATTCGTTTTATTTTGTTTTAACTTTGTTGCTCATTGCGTGCTACCATTTCTTGACATTTACATGGTGGCTTAAGAATCGGCAAAAGACACGTGATTCGTTTCATTGTACTTTGATCTTGTTATTCATTGTGAGGTGTTATTTCTTGGCATTTACATCGTGGTTTACGAATCGGCAAAAAGCGCGATTCGTTTAATGATGATTTGACTTTGATATTCATTGCGTACTACCATTTCTTGGCATTTTACATGGTGACACTCGAATCGGCAAGACGCACGATTCTCTCCTCGAGTTTAATTCATGTTGTTTATTGTATGCCACTATTCTAAGATATTTATCATGTAATATTCGAGTTGACAAGTTATGTGATTTGTTTTTCCTGAATCCATATTGTATTATTCATGGTGCACAATCCTTTTATGGTGTTTACTATATATATATATATATATATAAATCAACAATATGCACAATTTGTGTTGAAACATTTTAAGAGTACACAGAAGATCAGAGTTTCTAGATGCAATATTTTATGGTCCTAGTATGCATTCTCAAAAAAGGATTTATATGACTGGTTTGAAATTTAGTCAGAATGTTTTTCTGATTCTCATGTAAAGGAAAGTACTTGAATAAGAAAGTTTTCATTTAATCCATCTTGATTCCCTTACAGGTATCCGGCCATCTTGAAACTTAGTCATTTTAAACTTAATTCTTAGATTGTTCATGTTTTCAGAATGACTATGCTTAGAATCATAGTCTACTATTGATTTCAGGAGATATAATTTTCATATTGTGTGTTCTAACCTTTTTCTTACTACAGGTCTCCTTCCCAGCTGTTTCCCTTCCTAATCCCCTCTTCCCCTCTTGAAATCTCTTAGCTTCTGTGATTTATCTATCAGAGGCTTGGAGCTGTTCAGTGGTGGACGTGTTGGGAACGTGCGCAGAGCCCGAGGATCTGGTGACTCTGACACTAATACAAACACTCACTATCTGATTCAAGATCACAAGGTATAGTAAATTTTCAACCAAAGAGAAGTGTAATAAAGCCACTACGGCTGAAGGACTATGTGTAGCTTTGCACATACGGCTGAAGGACTATGTGTAGCTTTGCACATGTCAACTTTATGTGTATAGCAAGATTGTTTTGACTGTACTAATCAAATTCTGTATATTTGTAAAGTTGTAGGATTATAGATGTCTGATCTTGTAAGGACGTTTTAGTATTTAGTTATAAACTTTTGTTAAAGCATAAAGGTTGGTATGGGGAGGTGGTGAGGCAACTAAGCAACGTCATAAGTGTTTCTGGATTCGCATTCTTGGTGATGTGATCCAGAATGCTGGGCTTATAATGTATGTGGAGAGTAGGATGGTTGAAGAAGGGGACGGACTTGGAGGCTTGTATAGGGCTTGTGTGAACTTACACGAAGAATAAAATTGTTCATGTCTCAATGCTACATTACCGAAGCTTGAGTGTTTCCTTTCCTGTCCCGAAGTCGCACCTCTCAGTGGGCACTGTGGACTCTGACTATTGTACATAGACATGCTTGGTTGGGGACTGCAGGAGCAGCATGTGGTCTGAGACTGAGGACGTCTAGGATGCTGCTGTCAAGTTAAAATGCCCTAAGCAAGAAGATCACAAGGGATGGACAGTTGGGTAGGCCGAGGGCCCTTTCAGTGGGGTTACTGTTGCAAAGAGAAATAAATAGTGGTGCAAAGGTTGTGGAGGGCTGAAATAATCCCCTGAAATGTAGCTGGGGAGAAGGAACAGTAAATGACAGATCACTGGTGAACTACCTTTTGTTATTGGAACATGGGGCCCCTAGCTTCTATCATTGGTGGTTGGAGCAGGCCTTTGGGAGCCAAACGCTGGAAAGAGGAAAGTTGTGATGTAATTTTACATTGACACTCATTTATGGCTTTCCCTGTTCTGCTGCGGATGCCAGGGCCGGGTCAGGGGTGAGGGGGGCTTGGGAGTGTCGAAACTTAAATATCTCTAGTATGACTATGCATGGTGGAACACTGATAAAAAGCTCAGCACGGTTACATCAATTTCCCCTCTTCCTTTGTGAGGGCGACCCACTTGCTATGTCGAGCAGTATTAAAGAAATTGCTCTGCTGCCTAAACAAAGTCACCTGGAAACTTCAACACTGAACCATTTCAGGGTGTCCTCCGAAGGCACCAGGAGCTCCAGCCACTCCTTTCTGCTGCTTGAAGTAGGCAGGCAAGTGAATGAGAAATGAGGCACAACCAACCAGCATTCAGAAGCAAAGTATTATACAAGCGAGACAGGCAGCAGGTCTGCACAGCTCAGGAGGAGCACCTGCTCCCCAAGTGAGATAAGTGGTTCAGAGAAGCGAGGGCAATTGCTGAAGAATTATAAGGCACAGGGGATGTTGCACTATGAAAAAAGTGAAATGTCATGCTGCATCCTGTATCCACATTATAGCTTGTGCGCATGCGTCTAACAACAAAGCACCCCGGTTGCTAGGTAACCAGCAACAGCACAATAAGATCACATGCTGCAGCTTGAGCTTTCCAAAGACATATCTATGTCTGCCCCGTATATTAGTAGGTCTCTTTAAGGAGAGACAGTAGGTTAATAGAACGTAACCTGTGGGTTTTTATATTTCTTGATGAAAAACATATTTGAAGGTAATCGGCTTATAGTGGGGTATTGCTGTCCAACCATGTTGAGGTCTGCAGATGCATAAAGTTTCAGTAGGAATGGAAACTTGAAGGTAACTAAATTAGACAAGGTTTGTGGAGTCAGTTACTTCTTTCTGATATATTTTTAGGGTAGTTGATTCACACCCTATAATTATTGCAGGGCTTTTATGAGATTCCAAATTGTTTAACTCATTTTAATTATAGATATGTGTCTAATTTTGTAGTTGTGAGTACGTTACATCTGTACCAAGATCTGTGCTGAAGGTGTTGCCATGAGCTTGCCAGAAACTGTTCAGAGGGAGAAGGATTTTTACACGTGCTTTTTATCAGCCCACTCAGTCTATGGCTGGGCATCCTCAAAACCTCGATCGTTCTGACACTTCTGCACTTGTGATATCTAGGAAGGGCGTCTGTGAGTCATGTGAAGTGCATAGGAGGGTGGAGAACGTAACCATGCAGGATAACAAACTTAGGGCCTGATTTAGATATTGGCAGACAAGTTACTCCATCACAGCGGTGACAGATATCCTGTCCACTGAAAAATAATCCCATTATATCTTATGAGATTTAGATTTCAGCAGACGGGAGATCCGTCACCATTGTGATAGAGTTACATGTCCGCCAATATCTAAATAAGGCCCCTAGGCTTCTTTATTGTTGAACAAATGGCATTAGGCTGCAGGAACAAACTTCAGGACAAACATTTGCAATACAATGGGTCTCGCTTTTACTCAAGTTAAAGCTATTAGCACTGTAAACTCCTAACCAGACTTATCTTGCCACAAACTGAAAAGCAAAACAGTTTCACATAAGCGAGCCGATGGCCGCCATGAGCACAAAACAAACACACAAAAGGAAACAGACGTTTGCTTGCAGTGAAATGTATTGGCAAATGTGCAATTATCCATGTAACAAGCAAAAGTGCAATTATCAATGTAGTCGATGTCATGCAAAGTTCTCGACTACTACCCAGCAAGATTGTGCTGCCTATGAAACAAAAAGAAAAAGTAGTCCAGAAACCACATGGAAAACATGGAGCCTCGTATGTTTTCAGTAGTTGCCCGGTGACCTTGAGGCGAGCTAAACACCGGAAAAGGCATGACGTATGCATGAAATCAAGCAAATTGTAAAAGGCAAGCCCACAAACCATCCAAACTGATGAGCCGGACATGGTCATGGTTACAAGCCCATAGAGCAGAGGTCTTCAAAGTGGGGGGGGCGGGCCCCCTAGGGGGGCCTCAAGTGATCCCGGGGGGGCGCCAAACTCTGGCCAAAAGAAATATTATACAAATAACAGGCCTTTGTTTTAAGCAGAAGCATGTTATTGCAGTTTTAAAAAGGTAACAGTACTTAACTGCAATGTTTAAATAGGTTTAGACCTATTTAAATATTGCCATCTTTCTAAAATAATTGTGATCAATTCTGAGGGGGGGCAATGATTTTTATTTTTTAATTGGGGGGTGGCGGCATTAAAATGTTTGAAGTCCACTGCCGTAGAGGGATAACAACGGGGACAGAGCGCCTTGCGCTCAACCCTAAACAGCCCTAGAAGGTGGTCTGTCCTTAGGAGGATGCCTGAAGTTACCAATTCAAGTTGCAGTAGGGCTATTTTCTGTGACGTCAGTTGCTGTTTGAATCACATTTAAAGCAGGTATCAAGAGTGGAAGCTGCATCACATTGTATTTCAATCCCTGGTTTTTGTGTTGCAATCTTTGCCCTTGGTTACTATTTTTGTCACTAATTTTCGCTACTCCAAGTTGGGTCGTTTTCTTCTGGATTAACTTCTGGTATTACCTTGCTCTTCTCATCTCCCTGATATCGGAAGGAGTTTAGTGCCCTGCTGGTCACTCCACTGTTACCTTCACTTTCAATTAAGATTGCCAAACGAGGTTTTCCCCTTTATGTTTTTTCCTTTTAATTGAGATCCTCTTTAGGAGACACAACACATTACACATATTATTCTGTGTAGGATGGCACCACGGCTATTGGGGGGGGAGTCATCCTTTTCTCTGGCACTCAGACCATCTCATCACCCAGTTCTTGATACCATAGTATTTAGCTGTGTGTGTATTAAAATTCATTATATTTTTAAAGTAAAAGCACTGGCTGTGCATTGATTTATTGAGTGTTATTGATGTCATTTGCTGGGTTCTGAGTTTCTAGGCCACAACACCGCCCTAAGCGTCTCTGATTATCAAGAGTTCAAAGGGGTTTCTAGTGGCACTACAAGGGAACATGCCCCTGTTGATGTAATTCAAGGTCAGTAGCATCTGATTGACCTGGGACCCCCAGACTGGATTTCTCAAAAGGATAATAGACTGGGGTTGCCATAATATATCAAAAAAGGCTCAAAGACAAAGTCAGTGGAGGTAGAAACCAGAAGTATGTTAAGGATTAAGGGCCTGATTTAGAGGTTGCTGGGGGGGTTACTCCATCACAAATGTGGCGGATATCCTGTCCTCCATATTATGCTCTCCATAGGCTATAATGGAATCGTAATATGGACGGTATATTCTTCATCCGTCAAACTCTAAATCTGGCCCTCAGTCATAAGTCTAAAGCAAGGGAGGATTCCAAAGCAGAGATGATCCAAGAAATCCACAGCAAAAGCAATAGTTAAAGGTCTCAAGTAGGGTTGAGCTCTGAATCAGTGTTGAGATCTGCAACTGGGCTGATTACATAGGTCTGAAGTTGGCATGCAATCTAAAACAGAGATGAATTAAGGTATTTTAAGCTAGGGTGAAAAAAGGCAGGGCCGGCATCTGCAACAGATATCTGAAGCAAGTCCTAATACAGAGTTCTGAAACGGATGGCATCTGAAGCAAATTGAAAAGCTGAGATCTTGATCAGGGATTGGGTCTGAAGTAGAGGCTAAGGCAGGAATCTGAATCTGGAGTGATATTTGGAGCATTGCTAAATATAGAGATCTTTGTATCAATGACTAACAGAGTTGTTCTGAAAATAGACAGCTGCTAGAGATGTGGTAGCTGATGCAGAATTGGAACAAAATGGGCATTTTCACACACCATAGATGTATGAAATTCATTTAATATCCAATTGTGTAATTGTGCAAAAGTTTGGAAAAATGTGTGAAATGCAAATCTGGCATTTAGTGCTATAAATTAGCACAATATATTTATTTGCATTCAATTTGGACATGAGTGCTATTTTCGTGCTAAAAATATATTGCAAAATTACAAGTGCACAAGCTATAGCTTCTTGAGTTCGGTTTATTTGTGGACTTGAAATTATGCAATGTGGTGTAATGGCATAACTTCAGGAATTTCATGCAAGAACCATAAAGAGAAATGCCAGAACTTAAGTGGATGACAATGGCACAATGAAAATTTCACCCAGGCTTAATAGGAACCATGGAGAAACACTGCCTATGATCACACTGTTCATGGGGGTTCAAATTAAAGAACAATGTACAAAGACACAGGCATCCAGGAGTTCATAGGGCACTGGACACTCCAGAAAAGAAAAGCAGTTAGTGCAAAGTCTCCATCTTAGAAGCTGTTGGCTAGAATGGTCTCAGATGGGCACATGGATGGATTTGATATCATTTAGGGGGCACCAGGGGTTGCAGCTGCGACCCGAACCTTGCCCTTTCCGACCCTTGGCAATGGATTTGCGACCCCAGGCAAAATCAGTGCTAGGAACAGGGCAGCTCGTCCTAATGGACATCAGTTTCCTTGTTTCTTTTTCATTTTTTTTTATTAAATTCATTGTATAAATTAATATTCAATATTATTATAATAAAAAAAAATAGAGTGCAATTACCTGGCAGCTGAGGTAAGTAACGAATGATTTTAAATGTGTGTTGTGTGCATAGGTGCAGGTGAGAACGCACTTCTGTGAGAGAGGGTGTGTCTGTGTGATCGTGTATTTATGTGTATTCATGTGTTAGTGAACGTAAAGATCACGTGGTGTGTATTGTCACTTCAGCTACCCCTGGCCTTTTGGCGCATTGACTTTCATGATGATTGGTCTCTGAGTGTGCAGTCTGTGTGTTAGACAGCAATCCCTAGACGTCAGAGACCTACACAGGAGCAGAGATGGTCCATCAGCACATGTAGGGCTGGACTGGTACCAAAACCGATCCTGGCACACATGCTGAAATCAGCATTGCATCATGTATTCAGCATATTGAGAAAGCCTGGCCCTCTGCCGTGGGTTTTAACACAATTTTCTTTATTTTTTCATTTTAGAAATAGTGCTGCAATGTCCAAAGCAAATTTTCATTTCTAAAATCCACCCTCAAGTATTCGGCTACAACATAAGATTTTACAACTGAGCATGGTAGAAAAACTCCAGCACCACAACAACTCAATTCACTGTTCCAATCAGCTTGAAGAGTCCACGGGGTCAAAGTGCAAGATACTCTCAGTTCAAGTAGGAGATGCGCTTCATTGCATTTTCCGAGAGTGGTATAATATTGCTGGGTATTTAATCTGTGGTCACGCTGTGGTACTTGCATTTTTCACAGAAGCGAATTTCACATTGCAGCTAATCCATACAATCAGCTACATTAGCATTATTGATGACCCTCTTTTATTTTTCTATACAATCATCCGTGGAATAAAAAAGAGTAATGTTCAGTCTTCTCTGTCTATATCCTGATAAACTCTCTGCTGTGCTCTGTATCTATTAATCAGTCAACCTATAATAGGATCTATCAAGCAGGAGAACCAAAGGAACTAATCGATGTTCATTTCAAAATACTTTATAATACTCTAAGGGCCTCACGAACGAATCTTTTTTGGCGCTTGCAAATGTCCTGATTCACAAAATCGGTAACTTACTACTGAATTGCAATTTGGGTTTGTGACTGGTTACTGGAAAGGGAATTGTCTAGGACGTCATATCCAAATACCGATTCACAGTGGTATGTATTAATGTTTTGCAACTGAATCACGGTTGCAAAACATTAATATTTTACCTACACCTCGAAAAAGGTGTCCCCACAGAGAATGTTTAAAATATTAGTTTTTAAGAGCAGGCAGTGGTCCCTCGGATTCTTAAAAAAAATGAAACGCACCTCAACCTGAGGAAGGAGGGTACAAAGTGATCTTAATGTGAGTTGGACAGTGGTATGATGTTGCAGCCAACCACCACAGCTGAGAGCAGCCTGTGTAATCATTTTATAGTCTCCACTGATCTTTCAAAGTCATGGGTCTTGCCATGAATTCCAGCTAATGAACGCAGCAAGAAAGCCCAATTTGTTTTCTGAGGGGATTCTCCCCAATGAAAATTTTGAAAAAAGTGAAGCGAAAGAGTACTTTGTAAGTCACCATTGCCTCATAAAATTGCTAAAATATTATTATATCTGAAAGGGCATTTATTAAATAGTCTAGACCTTTCACAGAGTGCCAAGCCAGTGAAGCATGACACTCCCCAGGCGTTGACCCTGGTTGTGTTTCTGTTTTTCACTGAAATGTTGAGTACCTCCAAATGTAAAAAGTTACCTCACTGTGCCATGGCCAGCATTTTGTCCTGATTGACCACAAGAGTCATGAATATCTCATTATGCAAAATAGTAAATACGATATGCCAGTGCCAGAATAATGCCATTGATGAAATTATCCCAATTACAACAGAGCCAACGTGTTGACATGGCTGCTCCTCCACATATGCCATGGCTGTCCCCTATACCAATGTTGTCTCGATTTTACAACAATACCCTCAGTCGCCAAGACTTTCTTCCAGTATACGAGCATTTTACATGGGTACCAACTATGTCAACAATTACTTCTAGTATGCCATTGCCTGTATTTTGCCATGTGTGCCCATTTCGCCACGAACTACCTTCATTAAGCCAGCACCAGCACATCAAAGACAATGCTTATGTTTTCACCCTTAATGAAACGGATGCAATTCAGGAGTTTCCTACACCCAACTCTTAAAGGGCAGCCAACCCATGCTGCAGACATGGTTGGCTGTAGAACCAGGCACCTAGCCCACGCTATGCATGGTCTTCATCTCTGCACATTGGGATAGGGAACAGACCTGGACCCCATCCAGGGCCCGTGCCCAATCATCCACATGCATCAACACCCAGAGTATACAGCATTAAACTGAGTACAGAGGGGCTGGCTGCAGAGCCTGTTCTCTTGGCCCTAGCCAACCCACCGAAAGCAGCCAACCTCTGATGTGCACATCCTTCTGGGGTTGGCAATAGGGTCTGGATTTTATCAGGGGCTCTCCCACCCCGTAGCATCGAATGATCTGTATATCTCACACTGGGTTTGAGCTTCCTAAGGTGCCCAGGGTTGACAAATCCCAAGGACCCACAAAACATGCAATGTAGATTTTTTAAATAATGCTTTTTGCTGGGCAGTCCTTTAGTCACCCCCCCCCCCCCGCCTCCACTGCCCCCGCTAAACATGGGCCTGGAGGCCAGAGTAGTTTTACTCTGCCCTCCCATGCTTTTTTTTCTTTTTCATATTCCCAACATGGTGCTCAGTGCATAATGTTGTTAAAAGGAAACTACAAATAAATATTTGTGTGATGACCAGCAAATCAGAACACAGCAGATTTGCAAATCAGGAGCTATATCCATGAACATGTAATGCACAACAGGAGAAAAAAGCTCCATAGACCAATGGGGCACCTTGATTTTTTACATAGAGTCATGAATCGTCTGTAGATTCCAGAGCCCACAGAAAATCCACAAATTATTAGGACAGATAGCTGTAAAATGTGACCTCTACATACCACATCAAAGCACTTTTTTAAACACTAATTTCTCAGAAATATTAAACAGATTTACACCCAAACATAAAAACGAAATCATGGAGTAAAGCTCTATCTTCAGGCCAAATTTGGTGTAATTCCATTCAGCCATACTTTTTTTGGTTTCGAGGAGCAAAGAATTCTAAGGGAATTAAAATGCTATAAAGCACTTTTGCATCTTTTTCTTGGCCCCAGCTTGACAGATGTGCACAGTACTTGCCATGAAGAACTTAAAGTAGATGTACTTTTTTTGGAAATTTTCATTTAGATTTGTCATTGCCTTCAATTGTGCTTTCAGTATTTTAATGTTCTAATTAAAATAATTTTCCAGTTGTTAGTTAGGTGACCTATTTCTCTTTTTTCTTCATTTTATTTTTAAAATCATATAATGTACATCTCAACCAGCAGGGCATCAGCTTACTGTATTTTGAAACAACAAGGGATACATGCTATCCATTGCAAAGAATGAGCATGAGAATGCTAAATTTAAGGTCAGGAAAAAATGGATAACAATTTCGAGTCAAAGGGCCTGATGCACTAAGAGTCCTGTAAAGAAATCGTAAAATGCAACAAATAATTTGGAATGTGTGATTTCTTATTAAGAATCTACTAAAAAGTATTCAGTAGAAGTGGGTGCAATCTGCACAGAACTTCTAACAAATGTGTTGTTATTTTCTGAAACAACCTATCTATTAATAGGTTGGTTCACAAAATACTGATTCATAGTTGGTGTTGATTCAGGCTACTACATGAATATGTATGAGGTAGGTCGCAAATTAAGACCCTCCATGATTGGTTAGATTCACAGGCCTAGTTTCAGCAGACCACCATGTCTATAATTGATTTTAAATAAAGCAATTTGCTTTGTTTTAAATGCAGACAGTTTTCCTAATAGGAAAATGCAAAGTGTTTAAATAAGAAAAGGAGTTCTTTTACAGACATTTTTTAGGAGCAGGCAATTGAACCAAGGACCACTGGCTGCTCCTAAAAATGCTTTTATGGATAATTAAAAAGGTAAAGGGATCCCTTGGGGACTGTTAGACATGACAACCTTAGGGTAGTCTTCCCAACAACTTTTGGACTACCTCTCCACACTTTTGACCTCGTTTTTTGCTGATTTTAGAACTTTGTGAACTTTACCACTATTAACCAGTGCTCAAGTGCTTTTGTTCTTTCCCCTAAATGATAGTAACATTGGGTTAACCTCAATTGGTGTATTTAGTTTACTTATGAGTCCCTAGTGAAGTACATTACATGTGCCCAGGGCATGTAAATTAAATGGTTCTTGTAGGACTGCAGCACTCATTGTGCCACTCATTTAAGTAGCCCTCTAACCATGCCTCATGCCGCCATTGTAGAGTCTGTGTGTACAGTTGTACACTGTCATGTCGACTTGGCAAAATAACCCTGCCCAAACCTTTCTTTTTTACACATATGTCACCACTTAGGTAGGCTCCGGACAACACAGAGGGACAGCAAGGTCTCTCTCTCCCATAGGGTAACCTTGGGATTACCGTATTACATCTTATAAGTGTAATTCACAATATGAAAGTGTTAGACCTGACAGCCTTAGGGTGGTCACCCCTAACTTTTTGCCTGCTTCCCTCCACGTTTTGGACACTGTTTTTGCTGGCTTTTAGACTCTGCGCACTTTACCACTGCTAACCAGTGCTAAAGAGCATATGCTCTCTCCCTTTAAACATGGTAACATTGGATCATACCTGATTGGACTATTCAATTTACTTATAAGTCCCTAGTAATGTGCACTATATGTGCCTAGGGCCTGTAGATTAAATGCTACTAGTGGGCCTGCAGCACTGGTTGTGCCACCCACTTAAGTAGCCCCTTTAACTTGTCTCAGGCCTGCCATTGCAAGGCCTGTGTGTGCAGTTTCACTGTCACCTCGACTTGGCATTTAAAAGTACTTGCCAAGCCTAAACCTCCCCTTTCTCCACATATAAGTCACCTCTAATGTGTGCCCTAGGTAACCCCTAGAGCAGGGTGCTGTGTGGGTGAAAGGCAGGACATGTACCTGTGTAGTTTACATGTCCTGGTAGTGTAAAACGCCTAAATTCGTTTGTACACTACTGTGAGGCCTGCCCCTTCATAGACTAACATTGGGGCTGCCCTCATACATCATTGAAGTGGTAGCTGCTGATCTGAAAGGAGTAGGAAGGTCATATTTAGTCTGGCCAGAATGGTAATACAAAATCCTGCTGACTGGTGAAGTTGGATTTAATATTACTATTCTAGAAATGCCACTTTTAGAAAGTGAGCATTTCTTTGCACTTAAATCTTTCTGTGCATTGCAATCCTTGTCTGGCTAGGTTTAGTTGACAGCTCCTTGTGCATTCACTCAGACACACCCCAAACACAGGGTACTCAGCCTCACTTGCATACATCTGCATTTTTAATGGGTCTTCCAGGGCGGGGAGGGTGGAGGGCCTGCTCTGACACAAAGGACTGCCACACCCCCTACTGGGACCCTGGCAGACAGGATTGAACTGAAAGGGGACCTGGTGCACTTCTAAGCCACTCTTTGAAGTCTCCCCCACTTCAAAGGCAAACATGGGTATAAAACAGGGCCTCTGCCCTACCACATCAAACACTTGCTGGAGAAGAAACCTGAACCAGAACCTGGATCCTGCCAAGGAGAACTGCCTGGCTGCCTAAAGGACTCACCTGACTGCTTTCTACAAAGGACTGCTGCCTTGCTGTTGCCCTGCTGCCTTGCTGAACTCTTGCCATGCTGCAGAAGTGCTCTCCAAGGGCTTGGATAGAGCTTGCCTCCTGTTCCTTGAAGTTTGAAATTCACTGCACGCCGATCCGGAAAGACGCCGCTAGACACGACGCCTGCGGTGGGACCGGAACTTTGATGCACGACCTCGCCTGGACAACGCCGCCCGACTCCCAGAGAGGAAATCGACGCGACGCCTGCCGTGAGGGAGAGGATTCCACGCACAACCCACCAGAACGACGCGCAGCCGGATAACAAGCCTAGGATTGCACGCACAGACCCCGGGACATCTGGTAATCCCGCGAACCACAGGAGACTGTCCACGCGCCGGAAAATGACGCACGACTTCCCCGCGTGAAAAATAACGACGCAAGTCCGTGTGTGAAGGGGCGAAACAGACGCACACACCCTTTTTCCACGTATCTCCTCCTCTGCAGCCCTTTGCGGAGATTTTCCACTTTAAACCAGGTACTTTGTGCTTGAAAGAGACTTTGTTTACTTTTTAAAGACTTAAGACACTTTATATCACTTTTCAGTGAGATCTCTACAATTTCATATTGCATCTTTTATCGTTTTGACCTGCAAATACCCAGATAAATATTATATATTTTTCTAACCACTGTGGGGTGTATTTTTGTGGTGCTATATTGTGTTATTGTATGATTTATTGCACAAACTCTTTACACATTGCCTTCTAAGTTAAGCCTGACTGCTCGTGCCAAGCTACCAGAGGCTGGGCACAGGATAATTTGGATTGTGTGTGACTTACCCTGACTAGAGTGAGGGTTCTTGCTTGGACAGAGGGTAACCTGACTGCCAACCAAAAAAACAATTTCTAACAGGAAGAGATATGTTTGTCAAATTTAGTGTGTCTGGACTCACAATTTAAAATCACAACTTATGGTGAAGGCCGATTTTAAATTGCGGTTCTGAAAATACCACTTTTAAGGAAGTTGGCGTGTTCTTACTTTAGCCATTTGGTGCCTACTGCCTCTCTCCAATACAGATCTGGGTGGGGTAACAGTTGGGCTTTTTTTATTCCCTCCAGACAGCCACACACAAAGGGATATTAGGAGTGACTGATGAGCCAACCACAGCCTGATGGGCCATCCTGGGTGGGATGGGAGGGAAGGGGTGACACTTACACCTGAATAGGCAGTGTCCTGTCCCCCGCACAATGTATTGCACGTCCCCCTGTAGTGAGTTTAGAGGCAGGGCAGAAAGGGAGGACCTACGTGCACTTTAAAGACCTTTCTTTGAAGTCTCCCTACTTCAAAGCTCCAACTGGGTATCAGTACGGAACCTCTGACACACCCAACTCAGTACACTTCTGGACCTGTGGATACTCTGCCAGGAAAAGAAGATTGCTTAGCTGCTACAAGGACTGCCACTCTGCTAAGCTGGATACTCTGCTGGATTCCTGCTTTACTGACCTTCTGCCTGCTGCCCTTTTGCCTGGGAGTGAGAAGAACTGTACCTGCATCTACCACCCAGGACTCAGAGTGACTCCAAAAGCCAGCTGACTTTTCTCCTATTTTTTTAAGTCTAAGCAACACAAAAGACTTCAACTCACCCTGCTACAGCAACTGGACTTTTCTTGCTGCAAGTTTTGCCCTACCAAGAGGTACCAACCCAAACCTGAGCCCTTGGAAGTGAGTATAAAGTACTGCTTCAACCAGAGCCAATGCATCCTCATCAGAAATGGTGCATCCTCACATTTGCATGGTTCGGAGCCAGTGCATCCTCATTGTTGTAGAGATTAGGCCCAGTGTATCGCCTATGGAATCAGTGCATTGCCTTGGGAATCAACGCATTGTCACAGTTGCATGGAAAATATCAAAACATCTCCACTGCTTGGCTCGATATCGACGCATTGCTTTGGCTGCACCTCACATCGTCGTCAATGACAACGCATCCCAGATCATGGTATTTTGGTTCAGTTGGCCTAAGTGGGTCCCTGTATCTGGCCCATGCTCCATCGTGGCCAACCTGAACTTTTGACTTTGCCACAGTCTAGTGCTACCAGAGAACCCATATAAGCGCCTATTGCTTCTAAGCACTATTGTACATTTATTCTTTAAAAATGTATATCCGAACGTCTACTTATTGGATTAACTATCACCAGATTAGCATCAGCATGTTGGGATTCATGCACAATAATTTAGTAACACGAATTTGGAAAAACATCTAACTATGGCTCTTGCAAAACAGTGTGGTTGGTACCCAGAAAGAAAAAGCAAATATGCATAACAGACACATAGGTACAATTAATACCTCTCCTAAATTGGATCAGCAAGATAAGATAGTCTTCGTCATCAGGACGTCAGTCAATCAGCAAGGCATCAGAATTCAGTATCAAAGTTCAGAAAATGCAAAGTCTTTAAGCAATAAAGTTAAGCATATCTCTTGTTAAGACAGATAATGGGCAATGGGCTAATGGCAAATGGAAAATGCTGGCCTCCTCTCAGTGCAGTCCCATTGAAATAAATTCACTAAAACTATTTTAAAAAGGGAAAAGTATCACATGTTCACACTTTTTCCAATAGAACTAAAACTCCCAATCTATGAATTCTACCATCGCTCCGTTTACATGTCGCTTATTGCTTTTTCCTGCAGTGTTCTCATCATCCGGCTCATCAGCTAACAATATTGTTGCAGCTTCTACTCCAGTCAGTGTCTCCATTGCTCTTCTCCTGAAAAAGTCAGTCTTACTCACATTACACACATAATCTTACATTTAGCAAGAACAGCATCTTCTAGCATTTGGTTCTCATGAGAAAATATTCTCAGCTGTGAACACATTTACACAATACAAAGGAAAATCAGTTTAACTCTCTAGGACAGCCATTTATCAAAGAAATACAGCCTAACATGAGGCCTGGCAACTAGCCCAAGACCTTAGCTAAGTTAAGACTACAACTAATAAAGCTAATACATAATGCTTAACTCTTGATATGACATGTTACTATGTTAGTCCAACATATACTCAATAATTCATAGCATTAGACTATTAATAAGTACACTTTGTGAACATTGGCAGCCTTCCATCGTAATCACATTTTCAAATGGGTGCATTATTTTTCTACGTTATTATATTTTCTACACATATCCCTTACTCAGAATACATAGATACTCATTAATAATTTTAATTAGAACACCTGCGCTAGCACGTGTATTGCCCATGCTGAAGCAGATGCTGTGTTGTAAGTCATGACTGGGCCGCTTTCATTTTGTTGAGAGGAAAAGCACTGTTTCAGTCAGACTTGACCTTAGCTGCTTAAAGTGGAGGTACACTTAAAGAGCTGAAGTTCAGTCAAAAAATAGCAGCAGGTGTTGCACTCCGAAATGGATTATCATACTGCTTTAAAAGGGCAGGTGCTATCAGACAGACTACCTGCAATTATCAACCCGGGGTGCAGTACTTTAAGGCCCTAATTACAAGTGCAGGACAACATCGATCGCCATGCCAGCGGCAGTATACACAGTAATCGCAGTCACAAAATTGTGTGATAAATATCACACAACCTTACACATTTTCTCTGAATAGATTCTGAGAGGTTAAGGTAGCTGAAATTTATCAGAATTAAGGGCCTGGAAAATGACAAAATATACAGACGTTACATTGCTAAAAGCCCATTTTGGACATCACGCCTCCTTGTCATGTTAAAAAACTCGGATTTAGCCGAGATGCATCACACAGAGCAACCATCGCACCACAAGAGCTTAAATGCCCCTTCGGTGGCACTTATAATTTGAGGAGAACACGTTCATGGGAGATTACAGGCTCTCCAGAGAAGTACTTTCGGTTAGTAAGCTTCTGAACTTCTACATTAACATTTCATTCAGGCAACGATTGGCAGAGCCGTGCCTGCCCAGTGTGGTAGCAAATGGACACAGGGTGGACGTGGCCCAACATTCAGCAGCCACAAGGGCAAAACGTGTGCTTTTGACTGAATAAACAGTGCAAACTCAAGTTTTACCAGACACAGTTTTATCATCTCATGCACCTCTATCGCTTTGCCAAATTGAATCATTAAAATGTTCATGGATTGGTCCGTGGGAAACTAAAGAGACTGGGAAGAGGTAACCGGTTAATTTCAGTGCCTGACACTGAGCAAGCCTAAGGGAGCCGAACCAATAAACACCTCAACAAACATGAAGAACCAGGGGCGCGCTCGCGTACGGCCTCTGTGCACCTGTCTGTCTTCGGAAGCTGAAGTAAATGTACTGAGTTTTAAACCTACTGCGGGTTTACTGGAGGTGTTCCACAGGCTTGAAAAAATAAATAACAGTTAGGGTTGGGCGAAGAATCCCGCTCCGTCGGTGGAGTTAGGGGAGCTTTCTGCACTCTGTACTCTGTGAGCAGTGCTAAAAAAAACTCCACAAGTACCGTGGAGCAGAGTTTTCTCTCTTGCGCAGCTCACCAACGTTAAGTTGGCAAAGGAGTGAAATCGCTACTGCTCACATTGAGAATGCTGCTGCTTGCGTTGACAAAGCTACAGCTTAAGTAGATGAGAGGCAGAAAGAGGTTAGCACCCTCTTGTGATGCTGATCGGGCTGTTTTTACAGCGTGGGGGAACTCCTGGTGCTGAAAATCAGCGTGAACAGCGTGACTCACCCAAACTCCGCTACTCGAGGAACTCCATGTAGAGCAGCAGAGATTTTTTGGCACTTTGTGGAGTTCCACTTAGCAGAGCTCCTCGATCCCCGCCCAAGCCAATTAATAGCATGCAGGCTGCGAAACAGGCACCCCTAACCCTCTTGAAATTTACTGTGTACACTGCAATATGTCAAAGGTGCTCATGCATTTTGAAGCGCAGCAGTTTACTGAATGAGAATTATAAACTTCTTATTTTATTAGCCTTTACTGCATAACCCATATTGCACGGAATGAAGACCAGCACATTTCTGACTGCGGTTCTATTGCCATTGTATTGATCTGGAATCTTCCGGACAGTTTTCTATGTGCTAGAATGAAATAGGCAGGGATAGAAGTTGCAAAATTCAAAGCAGCACCTCACAATGAAAGAGCAATCCATGTTTGAACATGGAAACTTGAGGCCTTTTCTAAGTGCTGATCTTAACCTATTGGTTTACACTGACAAAAGCAGCCTGGCATTTCTTACACTTAATATTAAGGGATTACATCTCTCAGCCTTAGTGATAAAGCCCTTCACTGACTCCATGTCAACAGAAAATCTATTTTCATGATGCTCTGCATTACCAATAGGGCCACAAATGGCAAAAGGTCAGTCTTCTTACAAGTAAAGCTCAGTGGTGTGACAAATCATTTGGGCTTCCCCCCTCATAGGGTACAATTTGAGGGCCACTGTCATACACACACAACAATATGCCTCCTAAAGTCACACTCCCAATACTATGATGCCTCACAGAACAAAACAGGTAACACAAACCCCAGAATTATTTTACTTAAGAAAGCAAAAATATCACTCAAGCAACAGAGGAGTTACAGGCTCAGTCCTAACAGCAAATCTAACCCTCAACTTGCACAGAATGTACAGCCTGTTGCTTCAGATAGCAGATGCCTCTCAGGGGTGTCAGTGTGGATTCTAGAAGACCAAGGGGCAGAGCCTTACAACCTTCCAGATGCAAGAGTGAAAGGGCTTGGACAGCAGTTCTGAAGTAACTTTCGGGAAGAAATAGTCTGTCCTTCTTTTGAAAAGAGAAATGGTACCAGGCCATCTTTGTTTTTCGGCAGTATGTTCTTTGAGGGCGAGGCTGATCTCCAGGCTGAATCCAAGTCGTCAAGGTTTAAATCATTGAGCCATATTTTTTAATTATTTTCTTTTGACAGAAGAGAGTAGAGGTCACAATGTGCAGCCTCAGTTTTCCAATAGCAGCACAATTTCACACTCTTTGAAAACATTACATGTCCACTCTCTATTCCACACAGCCCATTCATTGATAAATTCTGAATCACTTTTTATTTTCATTACTCAGTTAAATTTGTACTGTAAATCTAGTACCTGCATATTGAATTAGGTGTAAGCATCTGTGCTAAAACCCTGGCACCCCACATTCCTTTTTTACAGCTTTGTCTCCTCCCATTTTCATCACTCGTTCACTCTCCTCCATAGACTCCCACTCACACTGCCTTCTTTTCATCAATGCTTACACAGATACAGAACAGGGGTTTCTGTGCAACACTTAGGCCCTCATTACTAGTCTGCGGTTACATGACCACCAGACTCGCGGTGTCGATCCCACCGCCATCAGGCTGGCGGTGGGACTGCCACATTATGACTGTGACGGAGCCACCATGGTCGGACCACCATTACAGCCAGGCTGCCGCAAGCCGGCAGCCTGGTGGTCCCGGTGGTTTACATCTTCCAGGGCAGCACTGCTTGCAGTGCCGTCCTGGGGATTACGAGTCCCCATACCACCAGCCTTTCCATGCTGGTGGAATGGAGCATGGGGCCCCTGGGGGCCCTGCACTGCCCATGCACTTGGCCTGTCCACTGTCTAAATTAGGGGCAGTGGAATGCGCGATGGGAGCTGCTGCATCCACCGCACCACCACATTGGCGCTGGCTCCATTAGGAGCCGGCGTCAATGTTAAAGCCCTGTTCACCTCAGGGCCGGCAGGCGGAAACTTGTCCGTTGGCCTTGCAGTGAACTCCTAATAGGGTTGGAGGGGTTCAGGCCCCACAAGCGGTCTGAAGGCGGGAACAGTTTGGCGGTTGGCCTCTGCCGCCCGGCAAACTCGTAATGAGAGCCTTAGTTTAAAGAATGACACCGAATTTTCGTGCAAGGTGTTTGCAGATGAAGGCTGCCTGGAGGTGGTGGTCATGGACAAATGGGGCAGTTTGCTTCATGTAAAATGGCTGTATTTTTTAAGTATTCAGGTATTGTAATACTAAAAGAGTACAACTAAAAATTAAGAGCTGCTTGGTTTGCAGGAACAGGGTGGGGTGGATGATGAGGAGCTTAAAACGCACTGCTTAAGATGAATTACCATTTTTGCTACTGACAGCAAGGATACCTTGCACAAAGAATTGTTCTACCTGGAAGTTCAATTGTGGAGTAAAGCCCGTGATTTAAAGAGAGAATTGAGAGTGATGATACGGGCAGAAGGAATAAAAAGGTAAATAATATTTTTAATGTGCAAGGATAGTCAAAGTATTCACTGTGAGATCCTAAATGAAAGTTAAAATGGGAGAAGAGAAACAGAAGCGTAAATCAAAGTATTCTGCCCCTAAGCAGTTGGTTAAAGTTTATAACAATACCTTGGTGTTTTGCGAGAGGAGTAGAAGGGCTAAGTGTCATGCTCCAGACAAGACTGAGCAAGATGGCGTGCTTCCTTAAGGGAGTATGCTGGGTGGAAAGGAAAGTAATGGTGACAAAATGAGAAACCTGGGTTGTGACATAAAGGTTTGCAAAAGAAGTGTACATCAGTTATAAATCCGAACCTGGACGAATTATGGTGGCTCCCACGTTCTATCCTAGCTGCAACACATGTATAACATGGGGGGAACAGTGCATGCTTCTTTATGTATGGAAAATAAGCATATGCCTCTGCCACTCATTTGCAGCCTCTACTGTGCATAGCTCAAACTCTAAATATTCGAAGTCTACGATCCTACCTCATGAGAATGCAATCAAGGATGTCTCAAAACTTACTAATGTTCAAATCCTCAGAACACTGAAAATCTTCTGGTATGTCGAGAACATCACAGTAAACTAAGCCCATTGCTACTGCCTAAAGTGAAACCCGACGTCTTCTCTCCATACATATTGCATGAAGTATACATATTGCATGAAGTGAAATAATCGGATTTCATCCTAGACAACAGCGTATGCTTCTCCACGCATGTAAACAAAATCATCAAGTCGGCAAGCTACTTCTATTCCATCTGAAAAAGAAAGAACTACCTCACAAACAACTGAAATGAGCAGACCATGCATTAATGGCCTTGCGACTAGACACAAGCAATGTCCTACTCGCAGATTCATCTGAAACAATGATGGTCCATTGAACACACTATTTCACTGTAGGTTGGGCTGTTCTTCTCATAAATAAAACTCAATCACACGACATCTATATTAAAAGACCCTCGCTGTCTACCATCAGAAGCAAGACTGAAATTGAAAGCATGCTGATTGACCTCAAATGCTATTCACCTGAAGAATCTTACCTCAGCTATAAAGTATATTGTCTAGAGGAGTAAGAGTTTCAATGATAAAAGAGTATTTCCTTAATGAATCACCAAAGTTCAAACTAAGCTTAGGCATGAGAAACTTTCTCAGGCATGACATGCATGCTGTGGGAGTCTCTCCCCAAAACTCTGAGGAACACCACAACATCTCTCTTCTTTAGAAAAGCCCTAAAACGAATTTATTTTGCTTCTACCGGAATTATACTCTACTGTCTGTTTGAACGAGCATACAGAAATGAGCACATCAGTAAGAGAGATAGCAAACACCCCCATAGCTATGGATATATTTCTTTTTTCGATAGTGTGTTATCGTACCTTGGCCTGCTATGATATATGTAACTACTCGTGTTCTCTGTGATGGATGCTAACATCTTAGTGCAGTCAGCACTACATAAAACGGTTTATTAAATATCATAAACGAATACGAACGTACGTTTAATATACACAAGCAAAAACTGTTGGCGTTGCTAATGATGAGGGTAAGCTGTTTCCTAGTACTCCAAACGTCGTCAGCTATCAGATTTGATATTATTACTATTGCTAAACTGAGTAGTACAATGTTTTTCTATCCTACAAGGATGAAAGGCTGAGTTGTCCAAAACAAGCATCAAATCTGTGATCTCCTGATGTGGCGTGGACGTACCTCCCTCACTACCTATATGTATCCACTGGCAGAACAACTTAGGAGGTTACAAGTCCACTGCATCAACATTTTGTGTCAAGCACATCTCCTGGTGCAATATTACTAAGATAATTAAAAGATCTCTTGCTAAAACATCGGTGTAATCTGTTCCTCAGAGGCTCACATCATCAATCAGTATGCATGTTAAACATGCCTGCTTGCTGAGCAGTGCGAATACTGTGTGTCACAGGCTGCAAGTCAAGGAAGACTACTCATCAGATTCAGCTTGTCCTGCTAAGATTTAAGTGTAACTCGCAGATCGCGATCTCTTCAATGCAGTACACACATTTCAATCTTTTGAGGGCTTCTCAAACTTTATTTACTGTTATTTCAAAGCAGCTGCTATTATGCTGGATAGAAAGCAACACGCTTCACAGAATTAATATGCTCTGTAGACGTCCATTGTTGTGCAGGCTGCCGCCTCTCTGAATGCAGCGAGGTTGTGCACAGGCCACGCACTTGAATGCCATCCACATTTCCAGCTGGTCACCTCTCCTCATCTCTTGCTGTGTTGCACACACGAACAAGGTGGAGCATAGCGTTTTTAAATGCAAGAAAGGCAAGTGAGAAGGCATCCAGCACACAGGCCGACTCCCTGCAGAGTAGGCCGTGGCAGTCTTTTATCCAGCAATACCTACTTTTCTCTCCAAAGGTAATATCCTGTGCATTTATTGAAAGCAGACCTGATCCCTTCCTGGGCCCGGTACCAGCTTACAACACCATTACAGGCATTGGCAAACCCAATAGGTCTCACCTATACAAGCACTATTGGCTTTGGCAATGTGTTTTTGCCATGTTGCATATCAGTGTGGTTGCTGTTCAACTTGGCTAAAGGTTAGTGTAGTGAAGTGTCCTATAGTGGAGGAGTAGAGTGTTGTAGAGGGAGTAGAGAGTCATAGATTGACTAGAGGAGAGCAGAGTTCAATGGTTCAGTGCCAGAGAATTTTGTGGAATGGTGTGGGGTAGATATGGTGGAGTGGGTTGAAGTAGACTGAGGTGGTGAGATGTATTGGAGTAGAGTGGGCTGGAGTTTAGTTGGTGGATTGAAATGTGATGAGGAGGATTGGAATGGGGTGGATAGGAGTGGGGTGATTACACTGGATTGGGGTGAGTGGATTGGATTGAAGTGATAAGACTATAATGGAGTGAATTGGATAGGGGTGGGGTGAATTGGATTGGAGTAGTTTTGAGTAAGGTGAATTTGAGTGGGGTGGATTAAACTGGGGTGGAATGGGAATGATTGGAGTGGACTGGAATAGGGTGGATTTGATTCATTTAATTTGAGTAGAGTGGACTGGACTGGACTGGAGTGGGGTGGATTGTGGAGTGGATTGGACTAGAGTGGATGGATTGGAGTGGGGTGAATTGGAATGGGTATATTGGGGAGTGGGGTGGATTGGACTAGAGTGGAGTGAGTGAATTGGTTTGGGTAGGGTGGGGTGGATTGGACTCGAGTGGGGTGGACTGGGCTAGAATGGAGTGGGTGGATTGGAGTGGAATGGGGTGGACTGAAGTGGAGTGGAGTGGATTGGAGTGGGGTTGACTGAATTGAATTGGGGTGGGTTGGGTGGACTGCAGTGGGGAGGATTGGACTGAGTGCTGTGGTGAACTGGATTGGGTGGGGTTGGTTGGATTGAGGTGGGGTGGATTTAAAAGAGGTGGGGTGAGTTAAACTGGAGTGAGGTAAATTGAACAGGAGTCGGGTGAATTGGGCTGAAGTGGAGTGGATTGGAGTGGAATGGGGTTGATTGGACTGGACTAGAATGGGGCGGATTGGACTGGAGTGGGGTGAAATTGAGTGGGGTGGAATGAAGTGGATGGTTTGGCTTGAGTGGGATTGACTGGATTGGTGTGCACTGGATTGGGGTGGATTGGATTGGGGGATAGGACTGAGGTGGACTGGATTGGGGTGTGGTAGATTGGACTGGGGTGTGGTGGGTTGGAGTGGGGTCGATTGGGGTAGAATGGATTTTTATGGAGTGGGGTGGATTGGATTGAAATGGTCTGGATTTGGATAGGGTGGATTGGCGTGGGTTGAATTGAATTGGAGTGGGTGAATTGAATTGGAATGGGGTAGATTGGATTGAGTGGGGTGAATTTCATTGGGTGAATTTCATTTGTGTGGAGTGGATTGGATTGGTGTGGGATGGATTGGATTAGTGTGGGCTAGGATGAGTTGGATTAAAGTGGTTGGGGTGGATTGAACTGGAGTGGGGTGGACTAACGTGGAATGTATTGGACTGGAGTGGGGTGGGGTAAGGTGAATTGGATTGGAGTGGGATAGACTGGATTGGAGTGGGGTGAACTGAGTTGGGGTGGTGTGGATTGGATTGGGGTGGATTGGAGTAGAGTGAAGTGGTATAGAGTTGGGTGGATTGAAGTAGAGTGTGGTGGAGTAGAGTGGGGTGAAGTGGATTGGAGTAAGGTGGAGTGGATGGGGTGTAATGTATTGGATTGAAGTGGGGTGGCTTGAAATAAGGTGGGGTGGACTGGATGGGCTTGATTGGAGTAGGGTGGATTGGATTAGGGTGGAGAGGGTTGAATTGGGGTGAAGTAGGGTGGGTTGGAGTGTGGTGGATTGCATAGAGGTGGGGTGAATCAGATTGGAGTGGGGTGGACTGGAGTGGGGTGGAGAGAAATGGAGTGAGGTGGGTTGCATTGACCGGGTGGATTGGATTGGATAGGGTAGGTTGTATTGAGGTGGGGTGGATTGCATTGGTTGGAGTGAGTTGGATTGGATAGGGTAGATTGAATTGGGGTGGGGTGGATTGGATTGGAGTGGGATGGATTGGATTGGAGTGGGATGGATTGGATGGTAGTGGGGTAGATTAGATTGGACTGGAGTGCGGGAGATTGGATGGGATGGGGTGGATTTGATTGGCGTGGAGTGGG
Source organism: Pleurodeles waltl (assembly GCF_031143425.1). Lineage (NCBI taxonomy): Eukaryota > Metazoa > Chordata > Amphibia > Caudata > Salamandridae > Pleurodeles > Pleurodeles waltl. The sequence goes on from NC_090445.1 coordinate 257,019,826, forward strand.
GTGGATTAAGGTGGTGGGGTGAATTCGATTGGAGTGGACAGTATGAAGGTGATATAGGGTAAATTGGATTGGAGTGGGGTGGATTAAGGTGGTGTGGGGTGGATTGGTTTGGGATGTGATGGACTGGGCGAGGTGGCTGGTTTAGGGTGGGTGGATTGGGTTAGATTGGATTGGGGAAGGTTGGATTGGAGGGCGTGGTTTGGATTGGAATGGAACTGCTTGAATTGGAGTGGGATGGTGGTTTCGAATAGACTTGGTTGGATTAGAATGGGGTGGGTTGGACTGGAGTGGGGTGGGTTGGGTTGGACTGGAATGCCTTGGATTGTGGTGACTTGGAGTGGGGTAGATTGATTGAGGTGGATTGGATTGGTGTAAAGTGGATTGTGAGAAATTTGAATGGGGTGAATTGGGATGGGGTGGGGTGGATTGGATTGGATTGGGATGAGGTGGACTGGATCGGAGTGGGGAGGAGTGGAGTGGGACATTTTGTTTTGGATTGAAGTGGGGCAGATTGTTTTTGATTGGAGGTGGACAGATTGTTTTGGGGTAGAGTGAGTGCAGAATGGTTTGGGGCAGATTGTTATGTATTGGAGTGGGGTAGAATGTTTTGGATTGGAGTGGAGCAGAATAGAGTTGACAGATTGTTTTGGGCTGCAGTGTGACAGATTGTTTTGGATTAGAGTGAGTGCTGATTGGTTTGTGGCAGATTGTTATGTACTGGAGTGGGGTGGATTGTTTTGGATTGAAGTGGGGCAGATTGACTTGGATTGGGGTGGGCAGATTTGTTTGGATTGGAGTGGGGCAGATTGTTTTAGAATGGAGTGGGGCAAGACAGCACTTAAACCTCTTAAAACATTTGTATTTCTCTTAAGATAATACATCAGGAAGTTGTAGGGACACTTTTTTCCTGCCTGCAGGGGTATATGATTATTTCCCAACCATACTGCATCAGGTACTCAAGTAAAAGAGCACCGCTCAAATGAGAGCACATTTCCCTATAACGTTGTGACAACACATATTTATTTATCTTTTTTATTTTACTCAGTTTTAAAAAAGCATAACATTACAAACAACGTAGCATTGAATATAATTAGCAGAAAAATATTATAGTATACAAATACAAAATGTAGCACATAATTTAACAAATAAGTACTAATACGTCCTCTATCGATGTCCTGGGTGCATTTTCCTGTAGGGGCCTGGTGGTGTGAAATAGGTCCTTATGAATGTTCTATGCTGTAGGTATATTTTCCTTTTGGATTTAGATGGTATATGTGCATGTGTTTGTGACGCGGCTACATTGCCTCTGGGGATTTTGCTATTCGTACGTGTTGGTAAAGGACTAAAGCCCAAGCCGGACATTTAAGCAGAGATCCAGGAGTGAGATAGAGTGAAGCCGAATCGATCAGAACAAGAACGTATGATAATTACAATTCTTCCTACCTGGAATCTTTAAAGCCCGAACCTAATTGCATGAATATGTATGCCTGTTCCTGTCAACAGTCTTGAGTTTTCTATTCATTTTAATTTGGGCAGCTGCACAGCACTATGCAGGGAAACATCTCAGGGATCTGCCCAGCAAACTTAATATATAGATGAACATATTCTTTTTTAAAAACATACAATTTCATTTGCAGGAGAGCTATTGCATATAAATGACAATTAATTAACCGTATATAAATTACAGAAACTGCATAAATGCATTATGGATAATATGCAGTCCCTTCCCACATCCATATTACAAATACAAATTCATTATAACATCAAAAACAGAATGGACTTATGATGCATATACCTTTAACTTCCAGAAGACGACAGATAGGGTATTCAATCGGGTGCATATTTCCGTATCTCTAAAAAGGTTTGTGAAGAGCCAATTCTGGTCGTGTATAAACTCTCGAAAAGTAATACTAATGATCTAGTGATCAAAAGGGCGATACATACAAACTGTTTCTGCATTACAGTAATATCAATGGATTGTGGAATCAATCCAAAAAAGCCCCATAAGGCTCTGGATGTAAGTTAGTCTGAATCTATTGACTTAAGAACCCGAACACCTGCTCCTAAAAGTAACAGACACGCAGACAGGTCAAGCATACATCCAATCAATCTCCCTTGTCACTTGTACACTTAAAACAGCATGCAGAGACCGCTCGGACATCTTATGAATAAGATCCAGCATGTGATACAGCATCCACTAACCAAAAAAAGCCATTCTTCTTAAGTTTGCAGAACAATGAGTCTACCAAAGATTTTATTATCAAAACCCCAGTGATGTAGATCGATCTTGCTGCTGGGTATAGTTGGAAAAGCACTTAACAAGGATGGTATTACCTCTTCCGCGAGATTTGAATTTAATATACTAATGGTACTGTTGGACTTTTGCTTATGCAAGGTCATCCCCAGTCTTTTTGCCTCCTGCCTCCTATTTTTTTCTGACCTGTTGCTGTTGGCTTTTCAACTCTGAGCACTTTACCACTGCTAACCAGTGCTAAAGTGCCTATGCTCTCCGTGTAAAATGTGTACGTCATTGGTTCTCCATGATTGGCATATTTGTTTTACTGTTAAGTCCCTAGTAAAGTGCACTAGAGGTGCCCAGGGCCTGTAAATCAAATGTTACTAGTGGGCCCGCAGCACTGGTTGTGCCACCCACACAAGTAACCCTGTAATCATGTCTCAGACCTGCCACTGCAGTGTCTGTAAGTGTATTTTTACACTGTAAATTCGACTTGGCAAGTGTACCCACTTGCCAGGCCTAAACCTTCCCTTTTCTTACATGTAAGGCACCCCTAAGGTAAGCCCTAGGTAGCCCCAAGGGCAGGGTGCAGTGTATAGATAAGGTGGGACATATAGTAATGTGGTTTATATGTCCTGTCACTATTGCAAGGCCTGTCTCTCTCATAGGATAACATGGGGGCTACCTTTAAAAATGATTAAAGTGTAGATTCCCCTAGAGAGTAGATGGACATGTGGAGTTTGGGGTCCCTGAACTCACAATTTAAAAATACATCTTTTAGTAAAGTTGATTTTAAGATTGTGCGTTTGAAAATGCCACTTTTAGAAAGTGAGCATTTTCGTGCTTAAACCATTCTGTGACTCTGCCTTGTTTGTGGATTCCCTGTCTGGGTCAGTTTGACAGTTGGGTTGTTTTTCACCTCGCACTAGACAGTGACACAAAGGGGGCTGGGGTGTAACCTGCATTTCCTGATTAGCCATCTCTGCTAGGAGGGAGGGGTGGAGTGGTCACTCTCATCTGAAAGGACTGTGCCTGCCTCTGACAATGCCGGCTCCAACCCCCTGCTGTGTGTCTGATGCCTTGCCTGGGAAGGCAGGATTTCACCAGTAGGTGTGAGTCCCCTTTGAAGAAAGGTGACTTCAAAGACTAAAATGGGTATAAGAAGGGCACTCAAATCTACAGACTTTAGAAACACTTCTGGAACCAAGAGGAACCTCTGCCTGGAGAAGAGCTGATAGCTGAGGAAGAAGTGCTGCCCTGCCTGTGACTGGGCTTTGTGGAGCTTTCCTGCAGTGCTGCTTCTGCCAGAGTAAGAGGGCAAAGACTGGACTTTGTGTGCCTTCCATCTTGTGAAGAACTCTCCAAGGGCTTGAGTTAGAGCTTGCCTCCTGTTGTTTGAAGTCTCAGGGACAGCAAAGACTTCTCTCTGCCAGCACCTGGAGTCTCTGGAGAGACTCCTGCCCCGACAAGTGGTGCCCTATCCAGTCCCTGGGCCCTTGAAAGGAAAGCTGGTGGAATCCAAGGAAATCGACTTCGGACGACTTCGGACCGACGCCGCTGCTGAATCCGGTAACGCCACCTGCACCTGACACCGTGACCTTCGCTGGAACGCGACGCTCTCCGCAGGTCCGACGCCGCAGCAGCCCCGCTGAAGTCCGCGACTCCGTGGAAGTCGCCGCAACACGTCGTGACCGACGCTGCTCGAAGTGCACAGATTCAACATTTAGCACAGACGCCGCGATTCCCGACTTCGCACATCTGCTTGTTTTCACTCTTCACCAAAGGTACTGTACTTGGGGGTCTACACGACTCCGTGTCCGGCGCCGCTGGTGTCGGCTTGTTGGGAACGACTCCGTCACGACACCGTGTTATCATCTCATCGAAGCATTTTTGTTTCTAAGCGCTATTTTTGAGTTTATTCTTTAAAAATTCATAACTTGACTTGTGTATGTCGGATTTTTGTCGTTTTGGTCTTGTTTTGTTTAGATAAATATTTCCTATTTCTCTAAACCGGTGTTGTGTCAGTTTGTAGTGCTTTCATTAAGTTACTGTGTGTGTTGGTACAAATACTTTACACCTAGCACTCTGAAGTTAAGCCTACTGCTCTGCCAAGCTACCAAGGGGGTAAGCAGGGGTTAGCTGAGGGTGATTCACTTTTACCCTGACTAGAGTGAGTGTCCTTGCTTGAACAGGGGGTAACCTGACTGTCAACCAAAGACCCCATTTCTAACAGGTACCAATTACCTATACCTTTGAGATGAGATACAAAAAATACCTTACTTATATGTTGTGCTAATTGGGAAGAGGCTTGTAAGCTCTCACAAATAATAGTCCTGATTTGTATATAACTAAACTACAGGTCGAGAGTTATCTCTGGATAATCCTTGACTAGCTGGCCCCGAGGTATCACAGACCCTGCTTGAATGAAATTTGCCAACAGTGGACGTCTAGCCCTTTCACAGTCGGATATGGCTGATTTATGGAATGGCAAATCTAACTGACAAGAGCTTTTTAAGCATAAAGATATATGGATCCAAGATACCTAATACTACTGCCAAATGTTTTCAAATCTAAAAAGTAGACCTTGGAGTGTCTTACACCTGGTACGCTCCAGCAGCCTAAGTATTTTCAAAAATGGTTTCACCACAATACCTACTTCTCTAAGCATCATGCTAAGATAAACACAGCTAGAGAGATTTTGGGCAGTAGTCATTCGAGTTAACCATTCAAGTAGAGCAGCCCGATTGTACATTTTAAGTTTTGCAATCACCAGCCCTTCTTCTTTGATATCCAACTTTAGTACCTTTAGGTATGTATGAGATTTTTTGCACTACCATAAAAATATCTTTACATTTGCGCCGATTTATCAAATAAAGATTGTAGAACCTTGATCATAACATTTGAAAAAATAAAGATAAACACGTTAAGAATAACCATTTTGACTAAAGCAACTGAAAGGATAATGGTTAGGGCTAAAGCTTGCCACTGATTTAGTAGCCCACTCAGTTTGCTCATGATCAAAGTAAAGCTCCATCGAAATAAGTCAGAGGATTTAGAAGTAAAGTAAACCCCCAGATATCTAATTAGATGACCTAACGACTAATGAGCGAGCACTTCATCAACCAAAATGGAAGGAGAGCAACTAAAATACAAGGCTTCCGATTTCGAGTGGTTGACTTTATAGTCGCCAGTGTGAGTAAATTCCTCCATTTTGACAAACACATTTTGGATATAATATCATATCATCAGCAATTAATTTATTTTTGACACACCATTGATCAGATGCAAAATCATAGGATCTTCCTGTTGGACCTGGCTTTTTGACAGGGTCATCCCCAAACTTTTTGCCTCCTTCCTCCTATTTTTTCTGACCTGTTGTTGTTGGCTTTTGACCTCTGGGCACTTTACCACTGCTAACCAGTGCTAAAGTGCATATGCTCTCTGTGTAAATGGTACTATTTATTGGTTTATCCATGATTGGCTATTTAATTTACTTATAAGTCCCTAGTAGAGTGCAGTATATGTGCCTAGGGCCTGTAGATTAAATGCTGCTAGTGGGCCTGCAGCACTGGTTGTGCCACCCACTTCAGTAGCCCCTTAACCCTGTCTCAGGCCTGCCATTGCAAGGCCTGTGTGTGCAGTTTCACTGCCACTTCGACTTGGCATTTAAAAGTACTTGCCAAGCCTAGAACTCCCCTTTTTCTACATATAAGTCATCCCTAATGTGTGCCCTAGGTAACCCCTAGAGCAGGGTGCTGTGTAGGTAAAAGGCAGGACATGTACCTGTGTAGTTATATGTCCTGGTAGTGTAAAACTCCTAAATTCGTTTTTACACTACTGTGAGGCCTGCTCCCTTCATAGGCTAACATTGGGGCTGCCGTAATACACTGTTGAAGTGGCAGCTGCTGATCTGAAAGGAGCAGGAAGGTCATATTTAGTATGGCCAGAATGGTAATATAGAGTCCTGCTGACTGGTGAAGTCGGATTTAATATTACTATTCTAGAAATGCCACTTTTAGAAAGTGAGCATTTCTTTGCACTAAAATCTTGTTGTGCCCTTCAATCCACGTCTGGCTAGGTTTAGTTGACAGCTCCTTGTGCATTCACTCAGATACACCCCAAACACAGGGTACTCAGCCTCACTTGCATACATCTGCATTTTGAATGGGTCTTCCTGGGCTGGGAGGGTGGAGGGCCTACCCTCACACAAAGGACTGCCTCACCCCCTACTGGGACTCTGGCAGACAGGATAGAACTGAAAGGGGGCTTGGTGCATTTCTTAGACACTCTTTGAAGTCACCCCCACTTCAAAGGCACAACTTAGTATAAAACAGGGCCTCTGCCCTACCTCATCAGACACTTGCTGGAGAAGAAACCTGAACCAGAAACTACATCCTACCAAGAAGAACTGCCTGGCTGCTCAAAGGACTCACCTGTCTGCTTTTCTACAAAGGACTGCTGCCTTGCTGTTGGCCTGCTGCCTTGCTGAACTCTTGTCTGGCTGTAAAAGTGCTCTCCAAGGGCTTGGATAGAGCTTGCCTCCTGTTCCCTGAAGTCTCAGGACCAAAAAGACTTCCCTTTTTCACTTGGACGCTCCGTGCGCAGAAATTTTCGACGCACAGCTTGTTCCGTGGCAAGAAAAACGCTGCACACCTACGCTGATCAACGCGATGCCTTCGGGACGATCGAAACTTTGACGCACGGCCTCGCAAGGACAATGCCGCCCGACTTCCAAGGAGAAATCGACGCGACGCCTGCCGTGAGATCAAAACTTTGACGCACGGCCTCGCAAGGACAACGCCGCCCGACCTCTAGAGGAGAAATCGACGTGACGCCTGCCGTGAGATCAAAACTTTGACGCACGGCCTCGCAAGGACAACGCCGCCTGACCTCTAGAGGAGAAATCGACGTGACGCCTGCCGTGAGATCGAAACTTTGACGCACGGCCTCGCAAGGACAACGCCGCCCGACCTCTAGAGAAGAAATCGACGTGACGCCTGCCGTGAGATCGTAATTTCGACGCGCAGCCCCGCAGAACGACGCGCAGCCGGAAAAGAAGCAGGAAAATCCACGCACAGACCCGGGACATCTGGTAATCCCCGCGACCCACAGAAAGAGACTGTCGGCGCGCCGGAAAACGACGCACGACTCCCCCGCGTGGAAAATAACGACGCAAGTCCGTGTGTGCTGGGGAGAAATCGACGCACACACCCTTTTTCCACGCACCTCTTCCTTTGTGGCCCTCTGAGGAGATTTTTCCACTCCAAACCAGGTACTTGTGCTTGAAAGAGACTTTGTTTATATTCTAAAGACTTAAGACACTTTATATCACTTTTCAGTGATATCTTTACAAATTCATATTGCAACTTTGATCGTTTTGACCTGCAAATACCCAGATAAATATTATATATTTTTCTAAACACTGTGTGGTGTTTTTTTGTGGTGTTATATTATGGTATTGTATGATTTATTGCACAAATGCTTTACACATTGCCTTCTAAGTTAAGCCTGACTGCTCGTGCCAAGCTACCGGAGGGTGAGCACAGGCTGATTTTGGATTGTGTGTGACTTACCCTGACTAGAGTGAGGGTTCTTGCTTGGACAGAGGGCAACCTGACTGCCAACCAAAAACCCCATTTCTAACATTGGTGGCAGCGGTGGAATAGGACTTGTCTTTGTGCAGTGACATACAGTAGCTAAGTATTTCACTACCTACCCACAGTTGAAGGTCAACTTGATTTTTCATCTTTTTTGGATTTTGATTCTCAGATGTCCTCCTGGATATACTATTGATATTTTGGACTTTGGATTTTGGTTTTTGCTGGTAAGATCTTATCAGAATGGGATTGCTTACCTACTCATTCTTTGTTCGTACTGACCACCTCACTAAGGCTGACCTAAGGAAGCCTTGCAGAAAATGGGGCCTTCCTGTAGCAAGGAGATCTACTAAGGCGGAGATGCTACATAACTACATAGTCTGGGGGGAGGAAAGATGGGCAGAGAGAGAGGCAGCAAGAAACCAAATGACTAAGTACCCCTCAGATGAGGAGGAGGACTACGCACATGAGGAGGAAGACTGTTCACATGAGGAGGAAGACTACTCAGATGAGGAAAGAGACCCAGAGATAGATGAATGGCTCCGAGGTCAAAGGCGACAGGAGCAACAATTAGAGGAGTATCTTGCAAGGGTTGAGGCAAAAAGACTCTTAGCCCTGGAAGAAGAAAAGATTGCAGCTCAAGAGCTGAGCTGTAAAGAGCTGAAACTGGAGGCCGGAAGGGCTGAGTCCAGTTCAGACGGTGGCAGCAAAAATCTTGCATCCGGTACTGCTGAAGAAGGGCACAAGCCCAGAGATGTGGTGCCCAACTTGAAGAAGGGAGTTGACACACCCCAGGTGGTTCAAGAGTATGAGGTAGTTCCCGTTATGCACAGGGTCCCTGAGAAGGATTGGGGAACTGGCACAGGGATTCATATTCCTACTGGGGGAGGGACACTTTACTGACTATAGCAGAGAGTGACAGAGAAAAGGGTTCCCCCCTGGTGTACGTCCTGGATATAGAGTGTAGAGACATCCCAGAAGAGTATGGGTTGAGTGTCAGAGACAGGCAGATACTGTCTCACCAGTCTCAGGAGGGTGATGTAGAGTGCTTTTCCAAGGCTGAGTTACTGGATGGTTGGGTGAAGGGTACTGTGGTTAATACATGTGAAGGGCAGAGTGATGTAATTGCTGGAGAGCATATGTCTGGTCCTTATTTTCCAGAGCTACGCCAACACCAGGTGGAGTGTGAGTTCTCTGACCCCAGGGAACTTACAATGGAGGCAGACTTCTGGGTGAGTACCAGAGAGTCTGAAGAGGCATTTGGGGGTGCTCCTGAAGGGAGTGGTCTAGGTGGTTCCCAACCGAGTGAGGTGGGAAAGGATTGTAGTGTCCCAGATAGGTCCCAGGTCCTAGAGGGTTCCATGAGGGAACACCAGGAGGGAAACCTAGCCTGTACCGTAGGGCCACCTTTTGAGGGAAGCCCCGCAGTGTCAGAAGAACTTGGGGGGGTGACTGTAGCCAGCATCCCAACAAGTCTGGTGTCTGGCAGTACCCCTCCTAGTGAGGGGGTGCAGAAGTCCAGACATAGGGTTGAGAGGGGGTTGCAGACCCCAGTGGAGGACCTTGAGAGTCAGGGGTCAGCTCTGAGAGCAGAGCCCCCCAGGAATGACCCAGGTGAAACCGTTTCTGGTTTGGGGGAAACCCAGACTCTGCCGGATGGGCAGAGGTCGGGAGACCTGCGCCAACCAGACTCTTGTATGGCCCTTGGGGACGGTGTGTCCCTTGTGGGGGGTGAGAGTGCCCCCCAGGAAGTCCTGGCATGCCAGGCAAAGATTCAACCTCAGGGTGGCGACTCTGGGTTGGATAGCCAGGTTCAGAGGTTAAACTCTGACCTGGTGGGAGGTAGGTGTGCCTCCCTGGAAGTCCTGGTATGCCAGGCAATGGTTCAACCTCAGGGTGGTGACTCTGGGTTGGATACCCAGGTTCAGAGGTTAAACTCTGACCTGGTGTGAGGTAGGTGTGCCTCCCAGAAAGTCCTGGTGTGCCAGGCAATTGCCCAACCTCAGGGTGGTGACTCTGGGTTGGAGAACCAGGCTCAGAGGTTAAACTCTGACCTGGTGGGAGGTAGGTGTGCCTCCCTGGAAGTCCTGGCCTGCCAGGCAATGGTTCAACCTCAGGGTGGTGACTCTGGGTTGGCTAACTAGGTTCAGAGGATAAACTCTGACCTGTTGGGGGGTAGGTGTGCCCCCCAGAAAGTCCTGGTATGCCAGGCAATGGTTCAACCTCAGGGTGGTGACCCTGGGTTGGAGAACCAGGTTCAGAGGTTAACCTCTGACCTGGTGGGAGGTAGGTGTGCCTCCCAGAAAGTCCTGGTGTGCCAGGCAGTTGCCCAACCTCAGGGTGGTGACCCTAGGTTGGAGAACCAGGTTCAGAGGTTAAACTCTGACCTGGTGGAGGGTCAGTGTGCCCTCCAGGAAGTCCTGGCGTGCCAGGCAATTGTTCAACTTCAGGGTGGTGACTCTGAGTTGGATGACCAAAGTCAGAGGTTAAACTCTGACCTGGTGGAGGGTCAGTGTGCCCTCCAGGAAGTCCTGGCGTGCCAGGCAATTGTTCAACTTCAGGGTGGTGACTCTGAGTTGAATGGTCAGGTGCAGAGGTTAAACTCTGACCTGGTGGGGGGTAGGTGTGCCTCCCAGAAAGTCCTGGTTTGCCAGGCAGTGATCCAGTCTGAGGGTACAGACCCTGGGCTGGAAGACCAGGTTCAGGGTGTCCCCCCGGACCTGGAGGGAGGGGCTACTGATAACAGTGCCCCTACCATGTTGTCTTCTGAGGAGGCCACTCCTAGTTGGAGGGTGCTGGACCCCAGAAGGGAGGGCAGGGGGAGGGAAGCCTCACCCCGGGCCCTAGTCCAACCTGAAGGTACAGACCCCAGGTTGGAGGGCCAGTTGCAGGTTAACAGCCCTGCACTGGTGGAGGAATTGTACAGGGCAACTTCTATAAGCACCCTGACCATGTTGGACTCTGGGGGTACCGCTCCAGGAGGGAGGGTACAGAGCCCCAGAGGGGAGGACCAGGTTCAGGCTGTCATCCCTGACCTGGTGGAAGGGAGAGTGGTTAAAGGGTGCCCAGCACCTGGGGCTACCGCCCCCCACTCCCCACAGCCACAGTGGTGGGAGAGCTTTGAGAGGCCTGGGGCCTGGCTCTCATCCCTGGCAGCTGTCAGTAACCACTGTGGCTTGCTGTCCGGGTGGACAGAGTTATCCCTGGGGGGGGACACAAGTGTCACACCCCGAGGGTAGAGTGGGCAACACCACTGTGTTGGTCATGGTGGTACTATCCTGCTCCTGGGATACATCTGTGAGCAAAGTAAGGTTAGGTGCTGCACAGATGGTAAGGAGAAAGGTTCCCCATGGGTTGGCTTAGTGGGCCCTGAGAGTATGGACAGAGGGATCCAATTGGAGTCAGGAAGGCGAAGAACTGGAGCATGCCCCTGCTGTTGTGGGCCTGGGTCCTTGTTCTGTCGCCTCAAACAGGGAAGTACATCAGGATAGTGATTGTTCTCCCCTGGCTTTAGGCTGGTAGGGGGTCATGTTGGACCTGGCTTTTTGACAGGGTCATCCCCAAACTTTTTGCCTCCTTCCTCCTATTTTTTCTGACCTGTTGTTGTTGGGTTTTGACCTCTGGGCACTTTACCACTGCTAATCAGTGCTAAAGTGCATATGCTCTCTGTGTAAATGGTACTATTGATTGGTTTATCCATGATTGGCTATTTAATTTACTTATAAGTCCCTAGTAGAGTGCACTATATGTGCCTAGGGCCTGTAGATTAAATGCTGCTAGTGGGCCTGCAGCACTGGTTGTGCCACCCACTTCAGTAGCCCCTTAACCCTGTCTCAGGCCTGCCATTGCAAGGCCTGTGTGTGCAGTTTCACTGCCAATTCAACTTGGCATTTAAAAGTACTTGCCAAGCCTAAAACTCCCTTTTTTCTACAAATAAGACACCCCTAAGGTATGCCCTAGGTAACCCATCAGGCAGGGTGCTTTGTAGGCAAAAGGTAGGACATGTACCTGTGTAGTTTACATGTCCTGGTAGTGCAAAACCCCTACATTTGTTTTTACACTGCTGTGAGGCCTGTCTCCTTCATAGGCTAACTTTGGGGCTGTCCTCATACATTGTTTGAGTGGTAGCTGCGGATCTGAAAGGAGTAGGAAGGTCATATTTAGTATGGCCAGAAAGGTGATACAAAATCCCGCTGACTGGTGAAGTTGGTTTTAATATTACTATTTTAGAAATGCCAGTTTTAGAAAGTGAGCATTTCTCTGCACTAAAATCTTTCTGTGCCTTGCAATCCATGTCTGGCTGGGATTAGTTGGCAGTTCCTTGTGCATTCACTCAGACACACCTCAAACACAGGATACTCAGCCTCACTTGCATACATCTGCATTGTGAATGGGTCTTCCTGGACTGGGAGGGCCTGCCTTCACACAAAGGACTGACACACCCCCTACTGGGATCCTGGCAGACAGGATTGAACTGAAAGGGTACCTGGTGCACTTCTAAGCCACTCTTTGAAGTCCCCCCCACTTCAAAGGCACATTTGGGTATATAAACAGGGTCTCTGCCCCTACCAACTCAGACACTTCGTGGAGAAGAAACCTGAACCAGAACCTGCATCCTGCCAAGGAGAACTGCCTGGCTGCCCAAAAGACTCACCTGTCTGCTTTCTGTGAAGGACTGCTGTCTTGCTGTTGCCCTGCTGCCTTGCTGCTCTCTGACTGTGGTGAAGAAGTGCTCTCCAAGAGCTTGGATAGAGCTTGCCTTCTGTTCCCTGAAGTCTCAGGACCAAAAAGACTTCATCTCTACAAGAAGGAATCCTTGTGCGGCAAAATTTGACGTACAGCCTGCCAGAAATGACGCACACCCTGCACCGCAGTGGAAATTTCACTGCCCGTCAAACCGGAATGACGCACCCCGACTTCGCAACAAGAAGATCGACGCAGCACCAGCGTGGCGCCCAGAAATTTGCCGCATGGCCCACTGGATCAACGCACAGCCCAGCCGGAATGACACAGCCCGACTTCCAGAGAGGAAGAAAATTCGATGCAATGCTCACCGGATCGACGCAGCTCCTGTAACTTCGTCCTGCCAGCACAGGAAATCCATGCATCGTCCACAGGGCGTCTCAAAACCCCGCAGCCCACAGAGGATCCATGACCGGATGCCGGAAATCAATGCACAGCCGTCCCTGCACGAAAACTAAACAATGCTTTGCCGTGTGCGGCCCGAGAAATCGACGCACACCCCTTTGTTTCCACACATCTCCTCCTCTGCGGTTCTTTGTCAAGATTTTTCACGTGAAGCAGGTACTTTGTGCTTGAAAGAGACTTTGATGGTCCTTATGAACATGGTGGGTTGGCTCGTCATGCCGCCGTTGGCGGGTGAAACCGCCAGCCGGCATAGCGGGCCAACCCGTCACATAATGAACATGGTGAGGGCCCCTATCTGCAGCCCTCACTCACTGCCAGGCTTCCTCCGTCAGGCAGCCTGGCGGCGGGTGGAAACATCATCCGACAGGGCAGCCATGATAGCCCTCGGATAATGTTTCCGAATCCTCCAGCCTTTCCCTGGCAGAGGGGGTGCCCCTGCACTGCCCATGCACTTTGCATGGCCAGTGCAGGGGCCCCAGTGCAGTGCCCCGTCACGCAGGTCACTGCCCGATTTTCGGGCAGTGATCTGCGCAACGGGTGCAGCTGTGTGGAGCCGTCGTTGATGTCCCGACCAGGCCTTCCAGTGGGCCGGCAGGCAGAAACAATGTTTCCGCCCGCCGGCCCACAGGAAGGTTCATTATTTGTCCGGCGGGGATCCAGGGACGCTGGCGGTCAGTGTTTTGACCGCCAGCATGAACACGGTTGTTGTTACCGCCATGTTCATTATGAGGGCCTTTGTTTGCTTTTAAAAGACTTGACACTTTATATCACTTTTCATTGATATCTCAACATTTACTTATTGCATTTTAATCGTTTTTGACCTGCATCTTATCAGATAAATATTATATATTTTTCTAAACACTATGTGGTGTATTTTTGGGGGGCTATATGGTGTTATTGTATGATTTATTACAGAAATACTTTACACATTGTCTTCTAAGTTTAGCCTGACTGCTCCGTGCCAAGCTACCAGAGGGTGGGCACAGGATAATTTGGATTGTGTGTGACTTACCCTGACTAGAGTGAGGGTACTTGCTTGGACAGGGGGTAACCTGCCTGCCAACCAAAGACCCATTTCTAACATTGGTGATCAGCGGTGAGAATAGGACTTGTATTTGTGCAGGGGCATACAGTAGCTAAGTATTTCACTTTCTACCCACAGTTGAATGTCAACTTGATTTTTTATCTCTTTTTGCAATTTTGTTTTCCTGACAATTTTTAACTAAAATCCTCACTCAACATGTCTCAGGCTGGGTCTCAAGCAGGAGATTTGGACCTAGCCCTGTTGGAGACATATACTATCAAACAGCTGAAAGGGTTCTGCAGAGATATGGGAGTACCCACCCAAGGTGCCTCCAGAAAGGTGGAATTTCAAATGGCGCTAAGGGCCTGGACAGAAGCCCATTCAGAGGAGGATGCTGAGGATGAGGGTCCAGAGGATGTCCCCTCAGAGGACTTTTTGCCATCATTGGATGATGTTACCACTGCAATTGTGCCCCCTGCCAAACCAGGGAGCTGTGTCTCTGATCAAGGCCTGACCACAGAGGAAAGGAGAGAGGAGAGAGAGTTTCAATTGCAGATGGCAAGGTTGTAAATTGAGGCTCAATAGGAGGACAGGAGGGTGGAGAGAGAAGCCAAACAAGCTGAGGCTGAAAGAGCAGCCAAGCAGATTGAAGCTGAGAGAGATAAAGCTACATCTGAGAGAGCCTTGGCTGGGAAAAAACTTTTGTTGGCTTATTGACTGTGTCTCAAGGAGCTGGAGTTCAAGGCGAGACAGTCTGAGTCCAGCAGTGATGGTGGCAGCATACATGCAGGACCTGTTGGGGAGAAAAAGGTTTGTATACCCAAGAATGTGGTGGCAAGTTTTGTGGTGGGAGATGACATTGACAATTGGTTCTCTGCCTATGAAGTTGCACTAAGGGCCCCTGGGGCCTCTGAGGAGCACTGGGGGTCAGCCTTGTGGTTTTATGTACCAGCAGTGGGGAGGGACACACTTCTCACACTAGCTCCACAGGATAAGAATGTCTATACAACCATTAAAGCCGCTTTACTGGCCAAGTTTGGGCTGACCCCTGAGAAATACCGTCAGAGGTTTAGGAACAGCATCAAACTCTCCACACAAACTTGGGTAGATTGTTATGATTTCTCTAATAAGGCACTGGATGAAAGACCCCATTTCTAACACCGACCAATCCCCCTTTCAGGGCTATTTAGGGTCTCTCTCTTGTGTGCTTCTTCAGATTCAGATTGCAAGACTCCAGCAGGAATCCTCTGCATCCTTTACTTCACCTTCTTACCGAAGAAACTGCATCTGTATCCTCCGGGAACTCCACAACTGCAACAAAGAAGGAAGGATGACTTCTGCAACATTGTATCTTCAGCTCCTGCCAGCAACTGCAACTGTTTCCTGGTCGTTCATCCTCAGAGGGCAGCCAGTCTTCAGCCTGCACCAGAAGAACAAAGGAATCTCCCTTGAAGTGAAGGAGTCACTTACCTGCTTCAACAGGCACCCCTCTACAGCAACAACAGGTGGCTTAGGTCCCCTCTCCTGAAGAAGTGCGTGGATTCAGCATCACAGGTGGTGGACTGAAGTGGTTCCGACGGTCCTAACATCCGACTGTCCAACTTTGGTGGAGGTAAGAGCTTGCCTCCCCAGGCAAGACAGTCCCCCATACACTGCATGTTTTGCAGTTGCCAAGGCTTGTTGGCATACTTCCATGAAGTGCAGCTCCAGCCCCTAGCACTCTATCCTGCGACGCACAGCTTCCTGCGGTGTGGGATCCCTTTGTGTAGTGCTGCATGGGCCTCCTTTTGCACATTGTTTGTCCCCATGCTGTGGGACTCCTGTGCATGCTGCCTGGTCTTCTGAGGGTTCTCTGAGTTGCTCAAAGCCCCCTCTGACTCCTTCTCCTGGGTAGAGTCCACCAGGTCCCTTGGTGTTCCGGGCAGTGCCATTTTCCTCTAACCGCAAGCTTTGCATGTGCGAAGGCTTGTTGGCGGGATCCAGTGAAGCAAACCAGACTTCAATCATCCAACCGACATGGGACATCATCTGCACCAACGAGGAACCCACATCCATCTTCTTGGGTACAGTACTGACTGTTGTTCTTCACGGGTGGTTCTTCTTTTGTACCTTAATCTGGGTCAGCAGGGGCTCCTGTTCTCACTGGACTCTTCAGTGCTTCTTGGACTTGGCTCACTTCTTCCACAGGTCCTCAGGTCCAGAAATCAATCATTGGTGTCTTGCAGTCTCTTCTGGTTCTTGCATAATCTTCTTTCTCATGTGTTCTAGGAAAGTTACTGCTTTCCTGGGCTCTAGGGTAGGTTCTATTACTTAGCTTTGGTGTTTTCTAATACTCCCAGCGCCCCTCTACACCCTACACTTGCCTAGGTGGGAAACCGACTTTCGCATTCCACTTTCTTAGTATATGGTTTGTGTTCCCCCATGCCCATTTCTAACTATTGTGATTTACCCTATGTGCACTGTTTTTACAGCTATTTCTGCATACTAGTGTGTATAATATGTGTATCACTCACCTCTTAATGGATTATAGTCTCTATTGTATTTTTGGTATTTGTGTCACCAGAATAAAGTACCTTTATATTTGTAACACTGAGTATTTTCTTTCAGGTGTGTGAGTACTGTGTGACTACAGTGGTATTGCATGCGCTTTGCATTTTTCCTAATTAGGCCTTGATTGCACATCCACACTACCCCTAAAGAGTTTCTAGACACTAACTACATGTCACTAATAAGGGATAACTGGACCTGGTATAAGGTTTATGTACCTTAGGTACCCACTACAAACCAGACCAGCCTCCTACATTGGTGGTGCAGCAGTGGGATAAGTTCTTGCAATTGCCTTATCACTCTGTCACCAGTGCTTTCCACAGGAAAGAATACTCTGTACCTAGAGTTATATGCATATACCTAGTTACAGGGGTCTAGTCTCTTGCTTTCCTTTCTAAGAGACTAGAAGTTAGGTAGGGTAGGTTTCTCCTTACACTACACTAACACTCACACTACATTATGTCTACTGCTGGGCTTAGCTCTGATGTCATGGGTACTCCCTATGAGGGCATGACTTTCAAAGAACTGAAGGGGCTTTGGTCATAGAGAACTCTAGATGTAGGGAAGAACGCCAACAAGAATTTTCTGTTAAGCCTTCTCCTCCAGGATGATCAGGAACATGCTGATAACCAGGAGGATGGTGGGGAGGGAGATTCTAACCCCTTAGAGTCAGGGATTCATCCTTCAAATTCAGGGAGGGCTCTTCCAAAGATCTTCCCTCAGCAAACCTTCTAGTTTAGCTGGCAGAGGGAGGGGTAGTCACTCTGGGAGGTCTCCCTTCACAACAAGAGGTCCGGTTACTAGAGTTAGCAAAGTTAGAGAAAGATCTACCTCTGCCCATTCCCATATTACCTCAGTTTCTGAGGGATCCAATGGTTCAACTCTATGTGATGACTCCATAGATCAGGAGCTCAGGAAACTGAAACTGGAGGAGGCCAGGCTAAGGCTGCAGCAGAAACAGCTAGCCCTAGATAGGGAGGCCTTTGCTGTGGAGAGGACAAGGCCGGGGTTGGGGTTAGTTCCCCATGGTGACAGCAGAAGTTTCAGGAGTTATGGAGTCAGAAAGGACATAATTGACTCTAGAAACTTACATAACATTGTTCCCCCATCCAAGGTGGGGGATGACATTCAAAAGTGGTGTGCTGCACTTGAGAGGGCCTGTAAAGTTCAGAGGGTCCATCAAAGGCAGTGGGCTGCTATTCTCTGGTTGTCCTTCTCTGATAAGGGGAGGGACAGACTCCAGACTGTCAGGGAGGACTCAGACAATTACAGTATCCTTAAGAATGCACTCATAGATGGTTTTGGGCTCACCACAGAGCAATACAGCATAAAGTTCAGAGAAACCAAAAAGGAATCCTCACAGGATTGGTTTGACTTTGTGGAATGTACTGTCAAAGCTTTAAAAGGCTGGTTACATGGCAGAAAAGTGTCTGAGTACGAGGGCTTGTATAGTCTTCTTTTGAGAGAGCATATTTTGAATAGCTATGTGTCTGATTTGTTACACCAATACTTGGTAGACTCAGATCTGAAATCTCCCCAAGAAATGGGAAATAAGGCAGACAAATGGGTCAGAACAAGGGTGAGCAGGAAAGCTCATAAAGGGGTGACAAAGAAAAGAAGAAAGAAGGTGAAAAGTCACAGGACAGGGGGGGGGGGAACAAACATAAAAATTAAGACGCCTCTTCAGGTTTTCAACACTCCTGGGGGTTGGGGATAAACCTTCTCCCTCTTCCTTTTCTACACACAATAAAAAGCCTTGGTGCTATGTGTGCAGAGGTAAAGGCCATAGGCCAGGGGATAAGTCCTGTCCAGGTGAAGACCCTGAGCCTACCACCTCTACTACACCCACTTCAACTCCTAGTGCCTCTAGTTGTAGTAGTAGTAGTAGTAGTAGTAGTGGTGGAAGTACTGCCAATAGTCAAAGTAAAGGTTGTGGTTGGGTTCACTTTTGGATCCATCATAGAAAATGGGGTAGGTGTAGAAACCCCCGAGACAGTTTCTGGCTCACCTGGTGGCATTGGCCTTGCCACCTTGGCTGCTTGTCCCCTTAACATTGATAAGTACAAGCAGTCAATTGAAATAAATGGTGTTGAGGCCAAGGCCTACAGGGACAAACGTGCCAGTATCACTTTAGGGACCGAGAACTTGGGGCCATATGTACGAAAGCTTTTTCCCATAGACACAGAATGGGTAAAATCCTTTTGTACATCTGGCCCGGTGTCTCCTGCACACCTCCTTGAACAGAATTACCAGGTTACCTATTTAAACAACTCTACTCAGTCTCTCCCTTTAGCTGTGTTGCAACTTAGTTCGGGTGGAGTTACTGGCCCTAAGCAGGTGGTGGTGTCACCTAGCTTACTTGTAGTCTGTCTCTTGAGAAATTACCTAGAGGCCTCAGGTTGGGCTGAGGTAGAGTTTATGACCAATGCAACAATGCTGGGTACTACTTACCTTTGGTGTTTTCTTATACTCCCAGCACTACACACTACACTTGCCTAGGTGGGAAACTGACTTTCACATTCCACTTTCTTAGTATATGGTTTGTGTTCCCCCTAGGCCCATTTCCAACTATTGTGATTTTCACTATTAGCGCTGTTTTCTAACAGTTGTAACAGCTATTTCTGCATAGCTGCAGCAAGGTGACTTAGGCTTTGTTTGATTTGACAAGCTGCACCTTGAAATAAGTGGCTCTGCCACAAATTAAAGTTTTCAAGGCACCTCATACTGAGAAAGAGAAGGCAATTCCCATGTTCCTTTCCAGGAACTTACCTAGTGCGTTGCACATTTAGATAACCCAAGTCTCATTCATTATCAGGGAGTTAGCAAAAAAACACATTGGGTTGTTGTGGCTATCGTTTTCTATTTATAACTTGATTGTAGGCGCAGAATGATATCAAAAGAAAGAATGAATGCGTTTAGCTGAGCTGAAGGGCTTAAGAAAACAGGTACAAGATGTGGATGTTTGCTCAGCCTACCACAAACCTGTTAGGGCAAGGTCACGTCTCATCCTTGTCAGAAAGTGAACAGATTTGGGGTTATTTTGTTGTTTATTGACACAAGAACAATCCAGCTTTATGTTCTGGATAATATTAAAGTCTTCCCCGAGTACAAATAAGCCCCTAGATACAATAACCAGATTGTATAGTTCTTCTAGAGTGATAGATACCAAAGATAACCTGTGCTCACCCCCTGGTAGCTCAGCATAGAGCAGTCAGGCTTATCCCCAGAGGCAATGTGTAAAGTTTGTGCGCAACACACTCACAGCATTGACACAATAAATACAACACAAATGAGACTCCACACAGGAATATAAAGAAATATGTTTATGTATTGTAAATATATATGTTCAGCCCTAAATGACATAAATCATACATATATTGGGCATATGAAACAATTACTAGAATATAATACTCCTCAGTGACATATAACCCCTTGTCAGTGGATATTTAGAGCAGGTCATGTATACCACTAGCAACTACCCACATGAGGCATGAAAATGCCATATGTCCACCATAAAAACATAAAGCATGGTAATTGTACATAAGCACTGTGACCTCACTCAGTATCCTGATAATGCAAAGAGCAAATCGTCAGAACATTCTATCATGACTTGCAAATGTAACAGTTGTAGAACAGTTGTAGAAGTATGCACTATCACCTGAGTGCAGAACAGTAATGTTAGCATTGGACAAGAGCACCTGTATTACAATCCATGTGGTAGGAACCCACCCGGCATACATTATACATCATTAGCCCTGCCTATGTAGTCAAGCCATAAAATGCATCAGGCAGTATGAAACAAGAAAATATGTCCATCACCAGGGCACCCCCAAAAGGTAAGCTCCAACATGGGGGGCACACACTGCCTACTGCTATGGGGCGACTCTGCATATGTCAGCAGTAGGGCAGCTACTGGACAACACAGTCATTTGGCAATATCTAGGAAAATGTTCCAGCATGTCCAGAGACCTCTGGGGTCTCGCGGACCTCTGTGGTACAATATCCTCAGGGCTGCACCAACCTTTTCAGTGAATGCTGAGTTTTCTGCACCGGAGTGTGGGGTGGCTAAAAACCTGCCCCCAGGGCCCAACTCATCCTCCGTAACACTGGTGGGGATGACCTCCACTGACACTCAGCACCTGATGTCCTTAGAGCTGTCCCCGCTTCCTGGGGTCCCGATTGCTCTCCTCCCCAGCAGTGGCAGCTGACACTGACGGGAGGGATTCTCCCCTAACATTCAGGCTGTGAGCTCTCTACATTTACCACGGCAGAGGGGGCTGAGCCAGTGGGTTTTCTGACAGCCAGCGATGTTCGAGCAGGGGGTTGATACCACACAGTGGTGTTGGTTCCCGGTGGGGGAGAGTGCTACAGGCCGGCATTTTTCTTCTCATGCTGCATGTCATGGTCCCCTCGCTGGGGGCCTGTATGGAGTAGTCCACACGCCACTCTCCTGAGGAGACTGGGGGCACTCGCTGCCCTATCTGGGATGCCTGGGGAAAGCATTTCTTCATGCACTGGACACACCCACAGGCTGCTGGCTTCCTGAGGCAAAAAGGTTGCAAACATCGGCGAGGGAGCAGCCAAATCGCACTTAACACATGCTATTAAAAAGGCAAAACTACTCTCCATGCACTGTGAGTGAAAATTAATTGCTAACCACCTGTTAGCTTTTAAAAGCACAATCCAGGCCATTAAACCCTCAGAGAACACTGAGAGGGGGTAAAATGGGGCAGGCAGGCCAGCACAGGTGTCCTTCTTGCAAGGTGGCAGTCTCCTCAGCAGCCCAACAGGTGGACAGAACAGCACTCAACAAAGCAAGAGGTTCATATGGCGGTTTCTCCCGGCAGCCCAGTAGTGCCTGGTGAGACAACAGTCAGAGAGCAGCTGGTAGCAGGGCAACAAGCAGAAAAGCAATCCAGTGAGACCTTTAGGCCACCCAGCTAGCAGCAAGTAGCAGGAAAGCAGCAGAACAGTCCAGATGAGTCCTTTGTGCAGCGCAGCAGTCCTTTTGACATATGCTCAGTCCCAGTTCCAAAAGTGCTCACCACCTGCTAGTTTTTAAAAGCACAATCCAGGCCATTAAACCCTCAGAGAACACTGAGAGGGGGCACAGTGGGGCAGGCAGGCCAGCACAGGTGTCCTTCCTGCAAGGTGGCAGTCTCTCCAGCAAACCAGTGAGTCCTTCAGGCCACCCAACTAGCAGCAGGTAGCAGGGCAACAGCAGAAGAACAGACCAGATGAGTCCTTTGTGCAGCGCAGCAGTCCTTCTGACAGAGGTTCAATCTCAGTTCCAAAAGTGCTCTAGAAAACATGGGGTCAGAGCCCCTGTACTTTTACTCAAAAATGTCTTTGTTGAAGGAGTGACTTCAAAGGAAACATTTCAAGTGTAACACAACCCTTTTCAACCCAGCCTTGCCTCCAGACATCAGAAGGGGGGTAGACCAGCCCTTTGTGTGAGAGCAGGACACTTCCTATTGACATAAAAGGTGTGAATGCCCTCCCCCTCACCCAGCCCAGGAAAACTATCAGTATGCACATGCCTCTCCTGTCACATCCAACCCTTCCTGTGTTCAAGCCCTTTGTTCTATAGTGCATTGGTGAATATTTGCTCTTTGATACAATAATCTCCAGAATTTACAAGAATTGTTCTAGGATACCTTGAATTGTAGGGCAGATGGCCGGAGACTTTACAAGCATGCATATCTATGAAATGTGTATTGTGACTGAAGCATCAGGAATTACGTAGGTCTTGACTAAATCTTCTATTAGCTTGCAGACACTCTGATCCTTTTCCTGGGCTTCTGGTATAACCATGAACCCGGCAAGCTCTATTTTCCACTTCTTTGAGCTTAGCTTTTAGATTGTCAATCTATCCAGTTGTTCCTCACAGACAGATCTCAACACGTTAGACTTACCCTCTACATCTCAGAACCCAAGAAACTAATCTGTGGAATTCCTCAAGGATCATCACTCAGCCCAACACTCTTCAAAGTGTACAAAATGCCCCTTGTGGACATCATCAGAGCCCATAGCATCAACATAATATCCTACGCCGACAACACACAGCTCATCCTCCCCCTTACTGACTCAACCAGGACTGCCAAAGCAAACTTTGCCAAATACATGAACAACATCCCTACTTGAATGAAAAACAACTGCCTCCACCTCAACCCAGATAAAACTAAAGTCCTTATCTTTGGCAAAAAACACTACGTCCTGGGATGCCTCTTGGTGGCCCTCCAAACTTGGCTCCCATTCCTGCAGACCATGCCAGGAATCTTAGGATCAAACTCTCCCTGAGCAAATGGGTCAATGCAGTTGCTTTATCATGCTTTCACATCCTGCAAATACTACACAAGATTTTCAAATGGATCCCACTTAGCACCAGATGAACAGTCACCCAGGAACTTTATCACAAGTACACTTGACTATGGAAATGCCCTCTATTTTATAATCTCAGACCATTTTATATGTTGAACCCAAACCACCCAGAACGCCACCGCCAGTTATCCTGAACATCCCACTAAATAACTCCATCTCTCCACAACTCAGTATTCTCTACTGGCTTACAACGCAGGAAAGATGTAAGTTCAACCTACTCACTCATGACTACAAAGCTTTCCACATCACCGGTCCAGTGTCCCTTAACCACTGCCTCAACTTCTACCAACCCACCAGACACCTTTGATCTGTGCCACAGGCAAGAGCACACCTCCCTAGTATCGAGATGTACAGAAGCAGAGGACAACCCTTCTCATACCTGGCACCAAGACCTGGATCAAACTCCTGCAACACCTCAGGCAAAATCAGGGCAAATGGTACTCCAAAAGTCTCTGCAACAAGATGGGTTGGAAGAATCGTACCTCACACCATGTTATGTTAAGTGGATTTGTTGAGCATGACTAATCACCCATGAGGGTATCCAGGTGCTGTATTGGAAAGGCCTACTGGTGGAGAGGGAGATCATGCCTGTTTCATCTGGAAGAGCCATGTCTTGAGGTTCCTTCAGATGGCAATGAGGGAGGGAGATGTTTGGAGGTGTTGCAGGAGGCGGTCGCTGGAGCTGGTGAGGCGTGGGTTCCTTCGTGCTACCAGGGAGGTCAGGTGTTGGTTTCTTTTTGCTAGGCAGGGGAGGTGAGGTGCCAATTCCTTAAATTTGCAAGGGAGGTGATGCAGCGTCGGTGGTGAGGCACCTGTTCTTCATGACCCCGTGGGGTTCATGAAACCAGCAGGTTAAGATGCGAGGCGTCGAATTTGCGGTGTCACAATCACACGATGGGCCACAGGTGCTGTGGCAGAGTTGGATGTCTTGACATCAGGGACACAGCACTCAGGACTCACGCTGTGGCGGGACTTTGTAGGTACTGCGGCGCCATCAGGCCTGTGTCGCAGGTCACGGTTATTGCACTCAGCGGGGACCAGGGCTCAGGTGAAGGCAGTGGCACAGAGTCAGAGAGCGGTTCCAGTTCAGAAGTTACTCTGGAGTCGATGTGCTTAGTTTCTTCTAGGTTGCACCAGAACTCACTTCCAAAGGCCCAGGAACTGGATTTGGCACCACTTGGGAAGTCAGGACTCTCAGCAAGAGAATCCAGGTGCTGGGAGATGAAGCCTTTTATGTCCCTGAGACTTTTTAGCAGAAGGCCATCTCAGTCCAAGCCCTTGAAAAACCTTTAAAAGCAGGATGTAGAAAGCAAAGTCCAGTCCTTTCGCTCCCAGGACTGAAGCAGCACACAGCAGGCCAGCACAGCAAAGCAACAGGCAGTCCCTCCTACAGCATCCAGCTCTTCTTTCTGGCATAACGTCCTCGGTCCACAAGGATTCTAACTTTGTGTGTTCATAGGTTCAAAACTCATACCCAATTCTGCCTTTGAGGTAGACAAACTTAACAGGAAATTCTTTGCAGTGCACAAGACCCTGCTTTACTTGCCCTGGCCCCAGACACACTCCAGGGGGTTGGAGACTGCTTTGTGTAAGGACAGGCACAGCCCTATTCAAGAGCAAGTGTCAGCTCCTCCAACCACTCACACACTTTCTAAAGTTGCATTTTTTAAACTTACAATTTAAAAGCCCACTTCACCAAAAGATTAATTTTTAAATTGTGAGTTCATTGACCCCAAACTCCATATCTCTTTCTGCTCGTAATGTGAATTTACACTTAAAAGATATGTCAAGGCAATACCCATGTTAGCCTATAAAAGAGATAAGCCTTGCCATAGTGAACATTGTATTTATCAGTATTTTGCTCTCAGGACATGTAAAACACACCAGTACAAGTCCTAACGTTTAAATACACTGCACCCTGCCCATGGGGATGCCTTGGGCCTACCTTAGGGGTGACTTACATGTAATAAAAGGGAATGTTTGAGCCTGACAAGTGGGTGAATTTGTCAGGTCAACATGTCAGTTTAAAACTGTCCACACAGATACTGCAGTGGCAGGTTGAAGATGTTTACAGGGCTACTCATGTGGGTGGCACAATCAGTGCTGCTGGCCCACTAGTAGCATTTGATTTACAGACCCTGGGCACACATGGTGCACTATTCTAGGGACTTACTGGTAAATCAGATAGGTCAATCGTGGATAAACCAATCTCGAATATCATTTATATAGAGAACGCTTGCACTTTAGCACTGATCAGCAGTCACCAGAGTCCCAAAGCCAGCAGAAACAAAATTCAGCACAGGTTCAAAACCCAAGGTCAGAAGCAAAACGTTTGGGGATAACCCTGCAAAAAGTGCCATTTCCAACAGCCCTTAAAGCAATACAAGCTAGCACGCAGGGCACCCAGAGAAACTGCAAGCTGTACCCACCAGTAGAAAAGCCATTTCTGCAGCCCCCTGGGAACTTCTGCCCTAAGAAGTGGTGTCTAATACACTACTCAAAGGGGCTCTACATCCTGCTGTTTATGCTGATTGCTCATATAGTCCTGTTCCAGCAGTGTGAAATGATAGTTGTTAGAAGTGGGGTATCTGGTTGGCTAGGATATGCACCTAAGCCAGGCAGAACCCACCCACTCTAGTCAGGACAAGGCAGTTACACGTCCAAGATAACCCCTGCTCACCCCCTTGGTAGCTTGGCACGAGCAGTCAGGCCTATCCCAGAGGCAATGTGTAAAGCGGTTGCACAACACACACAACACACATGATGCACTATCCCCACAACAAAGGAAACACAACACCAGGTTATTTAAAAATAAACTGTATTGTACCCAATATAATTAGACCAAACGTATCATGTCAGTAAAACTCTGCTACCCAAGCAGTTTTCAGAATGTTACACAGTACTGTTAATCTTCAGAAATCAGCAGTAGTCACACATAACACACAGGTTACTTATTCTGCAACATAAGCAGTAGTCAGGAATCACATTACTATAATAATGCACTTGTCATAAAAGTATCATAATTGCCCATATCAGGAACAGCATAAACCATATGGCAATTCATACATAAAACAAAGGTTAGCATTAATGCCCATGGCACCAAACGTACCTGTTTTCAACCTGAAGACCCCTCAAGGGCCACAAGAGACACTGGGGGGCCCCCAGCGCTCCTCCGTGCCAAAATGAGGGTTGTTTTATGGGGGGACTGTTGTGTTATCAGGGCTCCTCCTGGGGGCCCGTGCCCAAACCGGGCACCTGCAGCCTCTGCCCCCCCCGGGCCATGACCGGCCGTCTAAAGGGGACAGGGTCAGAACCAAATGGCGAAAGGGGGAGTCAAGCGGCACAGGGGCTCCGATGAGGCTTCTTCTCACCTGTGACCTGCGAAAAAGAAAATAGGGATCCAGTAGAGCAGGGAGCCTCCGATGAGGCTTCCTTCCCCGCCCGTCACCAGGAGTAGCAAAGGGCCAATGGGACGGGGAGTCTCCGATGAGGCTTCCTTCCCCTGCCCATCCTCGCACAGTTGACTCCCCTGCACCCGATCTGGTGCACGAATCAGCTGTAGGCTGCCTGGGCCGCAGCGGTGAACCTCCTACAGTGGGGGCTGGTTGGTGCCCCGGGGACATTCCTCTGAGTGTGCATCACCCTGGGGGCACCACTAGGAGCGTGCTCACCCCAAGTTGTTTTTCTTTATGCCCCAGGGCTACCTGGGGTATCGCGAACTCCAGCGCTTGAAATTTGAGCCTTTCAGGCCGTGGTGGTGATCACTTTTTAGCAGAGACTAGCGACGCGCTCCCAAGGGGGATCTCAGTCAATGGAAGCGCTCCTCCAGGCGCTATACTCATGAAAGAAAAAGGCTCACAAGGCGCTTGGGTACATTTCAGTAGAGCACTCATAAAGCGCTATGCTCATTAAAAAGAAAGCCAGGAACAGCACTCTGCACACTCTGCAAGCAAGCAACTGCAGGGGTCAGGGCCCACAGCACCCAGCCCCTGGGGAACACAAAAGATGGAGCACTGAGGGGCAAGGCCCAGCAGCAGGCCAGCACAAAGGAGATGCAGACAGTGGCAGTAAGAGTGACAGTTCCTCCAAGTGACCTAGCAGGTCACAGGCCAGCACAGCAGTAGCAGTCCAAGGCGGTTCCTGGTGAGTCTCTCCAACAGCATTCTGTGTCCAGTTACAAGCATGTTAAAGTCTAGAGTGTCTCCAAAGTATTCCCAATTGTGGGGAAAAACCCCTGTGCTTATACTGAGTTTTGCAAAGGTATAACAAAGAGGGGGCGAGGACGTTCCAACCAGTGTCTCTTCTCTCCTGGAGCACAGACTGCTAACATCAGTTGAGGGTAAATGAGCCCATTGTGTGAGGCCAGGGCACAGCCTTTACAGATGCAAGTGTGCCCCGCCACCCCTTCTCTCAGCCCAGGTAGACCATTCATTTTGTAGATGCACCTTTGTCACACCTCCACCCTCCCTGTGTACAGGCTGTCTGAAAAGTATGCACAAAGCCTAACTGTCACTCTACCCAGACGTGGATTAGATTCAAGCTGCAAAACCCAGAGTCATAAGCACAGAGAAATGCTCACTTTCAAGAAGTGGCATTTCTCTAATAATAAAACATCCACCTACACCAGTAAGCAGCATTTCTCACTATCATTACAACCATACCAAACATGCCTAAGCTACCCTCATAAATCAGACAGTACCCGCTACACATAAGGCAGGGCATTTCCAATGCAATCCAATGAGAAGGCAGGACTCACAGCAGTGAGAAACCAAATAGGCTGTCTGTCGCTACCAGGACAGGCCAGGCAACCAGGTACATGTCCTGCCTTCTATATACATAGCACCCTGCCCATAGGGCTACCTAGGAGCTACCTTAGGGGTGACTTACATGTAGTAAAAGGGGAGTTCTGGGCCTGGCAAGTAAATTTAGGTGGCAGGTCCCTGTGGCAGTAAACTGTGAATGCAGGCACTGCACAAGCGGGCCAGAAACAGGTTTGAAAGGCTACTTCTGTGGGTGGCGCAAGCAGCGCTGCTGGCCCACTAGTAGCATTTAATTTACAGGCCCTGGGTATAGGGATACCACTGTACAAGGGACTGATAGGTAAATTAAATGTGCCACTTAGGTATAAGCTAATCATACGAACTTTAGAAGGGAGAGCACTTGACTTTAGCACTGATCAGCAGTGGTAAAGTGCTCAGAGTCCTAGAGCCAATAGCAAGAAGTCAGAAGAAATAGGAGGAAGGGGGCAAAAACTCTGGGGATGAACCTGCAAAAAGGGCCAGGTCCAACAATAGTCTTAATTGTTTTGAAGTTTTACAGTATCAATGATTTGGATAAAAAAAAATGCACAAGTTGATTAACATGTTTTCATGCATGATTTGTGCACCATAAATCAAGCACAGCAGTAACCTGTACCTGCAACAGAGCACTCATACTGTTGGTAGGAAGCCTTACACCAGCATCTCTTTTATCTGTGTGGCTAAAGACCTGCCAACTCACACGGTGCCACCATGTGGCACACAATATTGGCTCCCCTCACACAGTCTTTCAGTGAGGAGCCAATATTACACAGTGGCAGGGAAAATGAGCTGAAAACCACTGTAAACAGTGGTTTTCAGCTCGTTTTCAGAGGCTTTTAACTGCCGATGTCATTAATGGGTGTGAAACATTGACAGTAGGAAATCGACAGCAGCCTCAGCAAGTTTTTTTTATTTTTTATTTTTAGGAGGGGTTTGAGTCCGGGGGGGAGGGGTTCGGGCAAAAGTGCCTCTTAGGTGCTTCTCAGCACTTGGCCATGCCCCCTCCAAGGCCCCACCACTGCTCACACTGAGATTTCTGGTGAAGTTGGCTGACTGTTGCCTCATCAAAGAGGAAAACCACTCAAGGCGGCTGCAAGAGATCCCCTCTGCTGGAGCTACTTGACATAAACTCCATACGAGTGACGCCTCTCTCCTTGGCCCGCACTGCACGGCTCACTTCCAAACCACTGGCCAAAACTCCATCACCTGGAAGCACTCAACCACCAGCATGATGGGAGCTTCTATGCTGCCACCAAGTCTACAGGTAGGCGGATGAAAATAGTTCAATGTAGTGCTTCTACAGGTTCTAGAGATAGAGTCGACCACAACAGCATTATTCATCCGTCTAAGAATTACTCATGTTTTCTAAGACTTTCCGTCTTTTCACTCCATGAAAATTGTTTTAAAGTTTGCAAATTCAGATATGTTATTCTGTTTTAAAAAACGTGCGTCATTACTTAATTAAGCCCTTATTTGAAGAGTTATCTTAAAAATGGTTTACTTATTGTTTGATAAAGGCTTGTCTGGGCCGAATGCGAAAAACAGTAAAGCTGTTCTAGCATTTCACTAAGTTCTTCCACACTGTGTGAGCTAAACCACCGCTCCAGTTATTTAAAAAAAATCAGACCTCTGAAGTCGTCACAGACAGGTGTTATTGTAATAGAGCATAGTGCTAGGTGGGTTGTGACTCTAATGATGCTTTACTCAGCTTCTGGCTGTGAGTCTCATTATGAGAAACCGACTTGCTATTAGCCAGACTGTAGTAATACATTGACCGATTTACATTAATTATTAGCAGACTGAATTGAATGCCACTACTGGTTCCACTAAAGAGAGCGCTTAGAACGTTGGCAGTAGCTTCTGTGCTTTGTATGTGCTAAAGGAGTGTTGCAGCATGGACATGAAGCCAACAGGGAAGTATACGAGTGTATCTGCCTATGTTGCAGGCGATTACTAGTACAGCTGCATGCATGCATATTGTCCGCATGTTGCTGGGCATTAACAACTGTTAATTGACGTTTTCCTTTATTATGCAGCCCTAGTTCTGGGCTCAGAATTCCAAATCAGTGAATTAATGCTCACTAGCGCGCTTGGCAAATGGTATTTATCACTGTTAACATAATGAGCAGAGTGCAATAAACTTTAAACAATCTTATAGAATTTCCAAAGGGATGTAGGTATTACAGTAATGTGTCTAACTTTCATATAATGTTAATAGTTACCATGAGAAGTGGGCCTGCATATCCAGCACTTAAATGCTGGGTATTTATCAGTGATGAACGGTAATTTTAGGAGGGAGGGGAGCGGGCAGGAGCACACTCACACTCATTCATTAACACATGCACGCACATCCATTCACAACACTCATCAAATATTGAAACATACACGCACACACCAAACCTTCATTTAAAAAAAAAAAACACACACCCATTCCCCTCCACTTCAGCTCGGAGGTCACAAGAGGGTTGAGACAGCTGCCTTCCCTCACTGGCTAACCTTAGGTCAGCCAATGAGGAAAGGCAGCAGGCCCAACTTCGTCGAAGAGTGGGATGGGGTCGGTGAGACTTCTGACCACACCCCACTCTGTGACAAGGTGTCACAATTGACATTCGCCCTGGGCGCTTCAGGGCCTAACCCTGAAGTGCCCAGGTCGGAGTCAATGGGTGACGCTTCCCTCGTCACTGAGGGTAAGGGTCTCGAGGCACCTTTGCTGAGCTGAGGAGGTCACACACACAGGAGCTGCAACCTCTTCAGCCCAGCAAAGTTCAGCTCAGGTAGCCAGGAGTCTGTGCAAATCGCGCATGTCTCGCTCCAGGCTGCCTGATTGGAACATGAAGAGTGTCTGGCAGGCTGACATTTGCTCAGCCTGACAGGCACTCTTCATGAGGGGCAAAAGGTGGGGGGGCGTGGCCCATCTTCCCTAAAGGACAGGCCGCAGCTGCTATTTATATAGCACACATCCCACTGATTAAGTAATAAGTGCTATTATAACACCAATCAAAATGATTAATTTGTCGATGTAAATAGGACAAATGGCTGTTACAGAGCTTTTGGAATTCACATTCAGGGTTTATATAATTATAAGTTACACATAGATCTCTGATGTGGGTGCATAACTCACCAAGCTCTCTTAGTGTCTATGGCCACACCTTAAAATAAATACCCTCTTGACTACAGTAGGCCCTTTGTTGTTGGCTAAGAAGTTGCACAAATTAAATGCATTGGAGGTAGAAAATATATACATATTCTCTCAATTGCTATTGCAAATCAGTCTTTGGATATTAAAATGTCCCCCACACTTTCCATCAGAAGTCGTGGTCAAGTGATTTGGTTCAGGATCAAATTTATCTCTTGTTTCCACTTAATTCGAACAAAGCACCTTTGCAATTTAAGTCAGATCTCTCAGCAGAGCCTGACACCCCCTCTAAGCCAGGAAAAGCCTCTTGAAACTGAGACCAGTTAGTAAACAAGGGCCTAGAGAGGATATGTTTGCAAAGCCCTGCACAGCGGGACTCTAAGAAATCCAGATGAAAAAATCTCATTAGATATGTTTGCCTGTAATCCATCCTCTCGCTGCTCACAGCTGCCCCCTCCTCTTCACGCTTTCTCGCTGGTATTGCTGTTTTGAGATAGAGTTACTGACTGCTGAGTGCACAGGAGGCTCCAGTGTGATTGATACTTCGTCTTTCTGCCATCAATATATCCGCTTTAATTAGTTTGAGGTAGATTGGGGATTCAGAGCTACTCAACACAGTCCTGATCTGAGCTCGGGGTAACCAATGAAATCTTTTAAGCCTGAAAACAAAGTTGTTGCAAGAGGTCAAAGTTAAATATATAGTTGATTTATGTGAAAGGACTGAAAAAACAGACATAATATGTAAATTTTCAAGATCAGTGGGAAGCCATGCTTCCAGTAGTTTGCTACAGTTTTCCAAATATTTTTCTTATCTATGTTAATCCAGTAAACTCCATTCAACAAAACAGACTACACCTCTCAGGCTGCATATATTTGTTAGAATAAAACTTAGGCCTTGAATCAGTGTCCCCCAGACAGAGAGTAATCTGGCAACCACAAAAAAAGATGAGTCAAACTGCATGGGTGTTAATTCATCAAAATGGTAGAGGTAGAAGAAGTGACTTTATATTCCCTTTGACCTTAATGGCATCACAGAAGCAACATTGTATGAACCTTGACCCTGATCGGAAGGAATGTCACATGACTCTCACCACCCAACAGTTGACATTGCTGAAGTGCCATAACAACTGCACGATTTTCATAACAGCATACATAAGGCAGACAAATGTCTATTTTAGATACCACCTCTCTTATGGTGCTGCCTTCATCTTTAAAAGAATTGGAGCATAGTACTTGCTGCGAGTTTGTAGTGAGCTAGCAAAGCTAATAAGCAAGACCTCTTCTAGCAGGTTTCTTACCCCCCATGAAAAATTTGAAAAGAATGGGATGAAATAGTGCAATGTAAAGCACAATTTTCACATAAATGTGCTCAAATGCCATAGGCACTGAAAGGGCATTCATTAAATATTCAAATTCTTTCATGGTGTGCCAAGCCCACAAACCCTGACATTCTCCAGGAGTTTCTCCCATTTTGTTTTAGAAAATGTGGCATGGGTGCCTCCTTATGTCAAAACTCTCTCCTTTGTGCAAGGAACAGCATTTTGTCATAGGTGTATTCCCTAGGTGTCTCCTTATACTACAAATGACACAAAATATGCCAGTGCTAGAATTTAGCAATTTGTGCTGTACATATACCACTGGTACCTCCAGTACGGCACTATATTTCCACTGGTGCCCTATATGCCACAAATTACCACTAGTGAGCTCGCACCAGTATTTTAACACTGCTGCCCTTTATGCCATGAAGTACCCCCAGAGGCTTGCCACGTGTATTTTTCATGCGAATAATTACTGCAAGTATGCTAGTGCCAGTGTTTTGCCTTGGCTGTCTCTATAAGACAATACTTAACTTCAGTATGCCAGGGCCAACGACAAACTCACAAGCATTGTATCATTTTCTCACTCGCACTTACTTTCACTTACCTCACGCACACTCATTCTGTCAATTACACTCACGCTGACTCATTCATCACTTTTATAAAGCAAACCCAGTGCAAAGTAGTAGGGTAGGATTTACCATCCAATGGAAATGAGGATTGTACTGCAAAGGTAGTGCCACAGGTCACAAGGGGAAAGCCAGAGTCACAGCTTCGACACTTGGCAACCCCTAAATAAAGTCCATGTCAAAGAGAGTGCCAATGTATGATGTTCAATAGTTCCTTGTCCGTTCTTCTCAACCCCCCATGGCTAGGAGAGACCTGGATTACTCACAACAGCAAATTCAGTCATGTGGTCCCTTAACCCTCTCCCACACACGACTACCTATAGCAAGGTTTCTGACTGCAGTCCTGGAAGGATGAAGACACACTTGCTTTTCAGGATAAATCCAC
Organism: Pleurodeles waltl; assembly: GCF_031143425.1. Classification (NCBI taxonomy): domain Eukaryota; kingdom Metazoa; phylum Chordata; class Amphibia; order Caudata; family Salamandridae; genus Pleurodeles; species Pleurodeles waltl. The sequence continues at coordinate 257,053,024 of NC_090445.1, forward strand.
GAGGTGAACTCCAACGCAGTGATTCGAGCTCTGAACATTTCACATAGACTGTGATAATCAATCTACAGTGATGTCATCACCACACAAGCATCACAGTTAGATACCCCTTGGGTGCGGGGATATTTAAATCTTCAGTAGGCAGGTAATTACTCTATATCACTCACCTCTGACCTTTCTGCAAGTTAAGTCTTGATGCCCATTTCGTAATTGAACTCTGGAGGCAAAGACCTTAAATGATTTCTAGAGACTAAACTATATATAAAAAATAAAATCCGTTAAAAAATTAGAATTACTTTGTTTCTCTGAGATGTCCTCCTGTAGAACAGATTACATCAGAAGGTGCTGTTTTAGAATTGATGGGTCATAGATGTAGGTAAAGAAAAAGCTCTGCAAATCGATCCTGAGGCCTTGATTGTGAAAAGCCAAGCAAATTAAGGCCCCTTGCCAAAAATCTCTTTCTACAGGGTTCATAGTTATACATGTGTTGAAGTTTAACACCTACAGTAATTGTTGGATTTGATAAAGTTCATCCCATAAAGTTTAATTTCGATAGGTCAACCTGTCAAAGTTTAACAGGTAAAAAGGACCAATAAACTGTAGTACATGAAGATTTTGGTACGGAAAGCACATTAATTTGAGTGTTATTCCTAAATCAGAAGGGGAAACTCATAATAGAAGCGATTAATGAAGCTCATTAAATACAGATCCTGGGATTTGTCAGGGCCTGAGAAATAAAGTTTCCACACTGGGCTACCTCTAATGACAGACACTGACCCTGATTATCTCTGATTATGAATGGGTTGGTTAATTATGGCCCCTGTATAAACCGTTGTTTACGAATGGGGTTGAGTTAGGAGTCTGAAGGTATTTAACTCATCCGATAATTATAGGATGCATTAAATAACTCTACCTTTGTTAAATTTCGACAGTTCAAACTTGGGGAAAAGCATATGATATTTACCCTATTGTGTGTATTTTGGTGCGTTTAACAAGAAAATCCACATTAGTCCTCTCAAACTCGTAGTAGGGGCTATTTATCACATCCGATCCGATAAATTAAGTACCCCATGGTATTGTTATTTATCAGGTGCGCTGAAAAGCACCTATACTCACAATCAGGGCCTAACTGGCTCTCTACATAGACTGATCTATTTAACAACACATTTAGCTTTGGTATGGAAACTTAGTGGGAATGCAGATACTCAACAGGAGCTCTAATTCTCAATTCATGTTTGATGTGACTAACCCAGAGAGAGACAGATGTCCCCATTCGTGTCCAAAGAAATATTAGGCGCTTCAATAAGTTCTTTCAGGCAAGTGCGTGCAAGGTTCCCCATCCTGTTTTTGGACTATAAAGTAATAGTGCCTCTCTTTTTAACTCCAAGAGGCAAGATGGCAAAATAAGGTCTTGACCGAACATCTGAAATCTGACAGGCTCCAATACCTTAGTATCATACTTTTGCACAACATGAACATTATGATCAATGCCATATTGTCACTTCTTGGTTCTATCTAGGGAAAGAAAATGTAGAGTGAGAAAACTGATAGCAGTCCTTGGTGTCACACAGATGTCCACAAAAGGCATGTTCTATCGACAGAGAACTCCAACACACAGTAGGGGGTTGTTTAAGACAATGCTGTCCTGGGTGACAGAGCAAGTTTGAAGGGTTTAAAGACTATGCTGTGTGTTAGAAATTGGGTCTCTAGTTGGCAGAGTTATGTACCTTGTAAAACTAGGGACCTCAATCCTAGTGAAGGTAAATCAGGTACATGCTCTAAATTAATATCTGCTCACCCCCTGATAGCCTGACACAGAGCAGTCATGCTTAGCCTAAGAGGCAATGTGCAAAGTATTTGTGCAATATATAAAACAGTAAAGCAGTAAATACAGCACACCAAAATAATGCACACAAAGTTGAAAAGATAGATTTTAATTTAATTTCCAAAATAAGACCATAACAACAAAAATCCAATAACTAGAAGTGAAGCTATGAATTTGTAAAGAATATCTGCAATTGTAGTGCTTAGAAATTTTAAAACGTCAACCAGGGCTATCAGGTCCCGCTAGAAAAGGGTAAATCCAAAGTTCAGGCTGATCGCAAGGAAGTGCGGGCAGGTGATAGGGACCAACCTTGTCCAGCTAAAATAGTACTATGGATGCAGGCTTGTGCAATGTTGAAGATCTGATGCGAGGAGCAGAGCAGGTGATGTGGAGGCGATGCATTGGTTCTGAACAGCGCAGTCAGGGGATATAACGTTGTTGAGCTACACAGTTGATGTGATGTCCTCGTAGTACTGTGCTGAACCCTTTTTCAATTAAGACGATGCGTCATTGTCGAGTCGCACAGCTCGTGATGTGAAGGCAATGCACTGGGGCTGATAGTGATGCGGTGATCCTGAGTTGTACAGTCCTCGTCTGCAGCAGTGATGCATCATTGTTGAGGAGAGATGCAACCATTCTGATTAGGGCAATGATGGCGATGCATGGATCTTCTCAGAACACAGCTGCAGAACCCACTTCAAGGAGCCCAGGACTGGATTGGCACCACTTGGTAGGATAGGCCTCACTGTTGGTTGAGTCCAGAAGCTGTAGGAGAGATGCAGGCATTCTCTGATGTCCCTGAGACTGCAGAACAGGAGGCAAGCCTGCAAGCCCTTGGAGTCACTTTGGTTCTAGAGATGTAGAGATGCAGGTCCAGTTATTGCACCAGTTTATCAAAACGAAACGTATTGGCTTTGTCAATGCTTGTTAAAGACTGCAGATTAAGGATGAAAAAATAGTTGTGCTTTTTAATGTGCAAGTTACATGTACACGAATGTGTAACTCACCTTCATATCTGCAATCATGTATGTTGGACCTGGCCCTTTTTGCAGGATCTACCCTTGATTTTTGCCTTCTGTTGCTGAACCCATTTTCCTTGGAACCTGGTTGTACTCTTTCCTTCAAACATGGTAAAAATGGCTTACTCCTAACTGGCACATTTTATTTACTCATAAGTCCCTAGTAAATGGCTTTGCATATACCCGGAGCCAGTATATGAAATTCTACTATTAGGCCTGCAGCACTCATTGTGCCATGCACTAAAATATCCTTTTAATACATGTCTCAGTCCTGCCACTGCAGCCAAAATAAACCTTTTGGCAAGTCACTTCGTACTCTATTCAAAATGGATTTTGAAAAGATAACTTTTTTAGTGGGGACTAATTAGGTCCCTTTACCCTTCGTAAACTCCACTGCAGTTGGGCTGAATATGCAACTTTCCTCTGGTCTAGCATGATCAATGATTGCAAGCTTTTAGGCACTATATCTACCTACAACTTTGAAATTGAATATCTTCAGTTCCATTGATTTGATTTTTGTCATTCTGGTATCATTTTATTCATTAAAATATACTATTTATTTTCTAAATGGACTTGGGATTTATCTTGTGTTGTGTTTTCACTTTATTACTGTGTGTGATTTATAAATACTTTACACAAACTGACTACTTTGAGGAAAGCTACCAGATGGTTAAGCACAGGTTAATTTAGTGACTTTTGTGGTTCACCCTGACAAGGTTGTTGCCTGAGTGGGGCGTCCACCCATCTCAATCAATAACCTGATTTCTTACAATGTAAAACATCTTTGTAGCTTATTATCCCTGTCTTCGAGAGCAAGTCATTTTAGATGGTGAAACTTTTTGATAACATTTTCAAGGAGGATAATAGAAAAGTGCAGTAATCGCAAACAACAGATTAGTTCTAGAAATGTAATTTTACAGCAAAGTATTCTGCTATGGGCATGCAAAGTAGTTCCAGAAATCAAGGGTCTTTCCCACTTTAAGAATGCTACCTGATTGTGTAATCATTAGTTGAAGTGGATGGTAGTTCTCTTTAAGTAATAATAGCACTACTCCTTCCTAGGTCCAGGTAGGGCTCAATCATTTTAGCCTGAGCTCAACCCTTGCTAGCTGTAGCAGAGAACAGATAGGCTTAACTTAGGAGACATGTGTAAAGCCTTTTCCAGTACCAAAACAGTTAAAGAGTGAAAACATAACACTATAAGAATCTCACCCCTGGTTCATAAACATAGATAAAGTTTTGATGAGTAAATAGACACAAAAATGACAAAAATTGGGAAAGACGATATATGAGTTTTCAAAGTTGTAGATGCTTCTAGTGCTAAAAACCACAATGTGGCAACCATGTGCATCTGGTTATGCTAGACCAAGTCAAAGTTAAAAGTTAAGGATGATTGCGATGGAGCACAGGTTTGATACAGGGCCCACAGTCAGCCCGGTGGAAAGTTTACCTTCTGACTCAGGGCCTAATGTAGAGTTTGACGGCGAGGGTTACTCCATCACAAACATGACGGATATCCCGTCCTCTATATTACGATCCCATAATAGCCTACAGAGATCTTGATACAGTGGACCAGATAACCGTCACATTTCTGAAGGAGTTACCCATCTGCCAAACTCTAAATCAGGCCCTTACTCTTTTTCCTGGAGAAAATTATTGACCACAAGGTCATCGGTGGGTCAGGGTGGCTTCTGGATCCAAAGAGAATGCCTCTTTGAAGCTTATGCAGTTGATGGCCACAAACCCTAGGCCATTATGTCAGGAAGAGATCAACCCTCCTCCCAGTCAAGGCCTTTTTGCTCCCTTTCCTGGGAGCCATTCACAAGTCCCAACAGGCTGCCAGGAGACACCTGGGGATTAACACTGAAAAGCCTACTCGTTTAGGCAGGAAAATACCAACTTCTTATAGTAGCATTTTGCAAATGCTAATTAAAAATTTGGCTTGACCGTCACATTGAATTTTAAATTCATATTTGAGTCCTTTAAACAAGATTTTAGCTATTCCCAAACTGAAATTAAGAGGTAAAAGGTGGTATAATGTAACCCAGTGCTTTCTAAGGGGGAGCCAGCCTTGTCACAGTAAAAAATGACTGAAGATTTTTCAGTGCATAGAAATGTACAACTTAAATACAAATGTCCTACATTTTGACTACCATGCACCCTGCCCTATGGGTATTTAGAACCTTTGTTAGGGGTGACTTATCAGTATCAAAAAGGAAGGTTTACACCTGGCAATTTTTTTTTTTTTTGCCAGGCTGAATGTTTTCTTTTAAAAGCTGCACACTCAGGCTTCAAGGACAACCCTGAAGACATGACTTAACTTGTCACTTTAGTAGTGGCAGAATAGGTGCTGTAGTCTACTAATGCCATTTCATTTACAGGCCCTGGGTACACAGTCTAGCATATAATATGGATTCACGGGTAAATTAAATGCGCCAATCTGGCATTAGCCAATTGTACACATGTTTAAGGGGTCAGAGCACAGGCACTGGGGTCTGGTTAGCAGAGAGTGGGAACAACTGTGAAATTTATGAATCAGCCAGTCAATATTGATGCGTTACCATAAGACCATTGAGGGCGTAATTTGGTTAAGGGTGTCAGTGTGTCTGTGAGTGGGTGTGTGAGAGTCTGAGTTGATCTGTGAGCGCGTGTGCAACTGCCTGAGTGGGTCTGATAGTGGAGCATGAGGGTCTCAGTGGGTCTGTGAGTTGATGCGTGAGTGTCTGAGCGGGTTGGTGAGTGGGTGCACAAGTGTCTCAGTGGGTGTGTGAGTGGGAGAAAGCAATTGAAAGAGAGAGAGAGAAAGAGAGTGAGAGGTAGAGAGATAGAGACTTTTTTAGGTTTTGGTGTATGTTAAGAAAAAAGAGGGAAACAAGGCCAACTGGACTCAAACTTTCAGTGACCTTCATGCTGAGTTATTGCCTTTTTTTGGTCCTGGTTTTTATTAGCCCTTTATGGGCTATCTGGGACCGTGGGGGAGCCCTACATGTTTTATTTTGTAATATTTTTACTATACAAAATGCCCTTTACAGGCTCTCTGGCACTGCGGGGTAAGCCTCAAGGCCCATCCCATGGTGCCATTGCTTCAGCAAGCAAAGTGCTGCTTTTAACAGCAGCTCCATGATTGCTGAAGCAAACCATTCATTTCTGTTCCTTGCATGCAAACCTGCGTACAGGGAACAGAGATGAAAGCTCTGTCTGCTTGACAGGTCCTGCTGCCTAAACCAGGGTGGTTTGCTGTGGCTTGGCTGCACCTTCAGAGCTGTAGCCAAGCCAAAGCAAACAGCTATGCCCCAGGGTGTGCACCCAGGGACATAGCAGAAGCTGGCCCTGTGGTATGGTGGTCCCCAGGGACATATGTGGCTCCATGAGGGTGGGCTGCATGGCCACCTTCCAATGTGAAGATAGCGGATAGCCTCGAGGAAGTGGTGGTCCCCGGGGCTTACGGAGTTCCAAAATAGACCCCCATTAGATATTCTGCTATTTGCCCCGGGGAGGGGGTGGTACCCGGGGCTACAGGGAGAGAGCTGCACAGCCCTCCTGCATTTATTATAATTAACCCCTTCGCTGCCAGGCCTTTTCCCCCTCCTGTGCCGAGCCTTTTTTTGGCTATTTGGAGCAGTTCAGGCTTAGGCCCTCATAACTTTTTGTTCACATAAGCTACCCATGCCAAAATGTGTCCTTTTTTTCCAACATCCTAGGGATTCTAGAGGTACCCAGACTTTGTGGGTTCCCCAGAAGGAGGCCAAGAAATTAGCCAAAAAACAGTGAAAATTTCGGTTTTTTCAAAAAAATGGGAAAAATGGGCTGCAGAAGAAGGCTTGTGATTTTTCCCCTGAAAAGGGCATCAACAAAGGGTTTGCGGTGCTAAAACCACCAGCTTCCCAGCTTTCAGGAACAGGCAGACTTGAATCAGAAAACCCAATTTTTCAACACAATTTTGGCATTTTACTGGGACATACCCCATTTTTACGATATTTTGTGCTTTCAGCCTCCTTCCAGTCAGTGACAGAAATGGGCATGAAACCAACGCTGGATCCCAGAAAATGCAACATTTCTGAAAAGTGGACAAAATTCTGAATTCAGCAAGGGGTAATGTGTGTAGATCCTACAAGGGTTTCCTACAGAAAATAACAACTGAAAAAGAAAAATATTGAAATTGAGGTGAAAAAAACATCAATTTTTCTCTACGTTTTACTCTGTAACTTTTTCCTGCAATGTCAGATTTCCGAAAGCAATATACCGTTACGTCTGCTGGACGCTTCTGGTTGCGGGGATATATAGGGTTTGTAGGTTCATCAAGAACTCTAGGTACCCAGAGCCAATAAATGACCTGCACCCTGCAGTGGGTTTTCACTCTATGCCGGGTATACAGCAATTCATTTGCTGAAATATAAAGAGTAAAAAATAGCTATCAAGAAAACCTTTGTATTTCCAAAATGGGCACAAGATAAGGTGTTGAGAAGCAGTGGTTATTTGCACATCTCTGAATTCCGGGGTGCCCATACTAGCATGTGAATTACAGGGCATTTCTCAAATAGACGTCTTTTTTACACACTGTCTTACATTTGGAAGGGAAAAATGTTGAGAAAAACAAGGGACAATAACACTTGTTTTGCTATTCTATGTTCCCCCAAGTCTCCTGATAAAAATGATACCTCACTTGTGTGGGTAGGCCTAGCGCACGCGACAGGATATGCCCCAAAACACAACGTGGACACATCACAGAAAACAGAGCTGTTTTTAGCAAAGTGCCTACCTGTAGATTTTGGCCTCTAGCTCAGCCGCCACCTAGGGAAACCTACCACACCTGTGCATTTCTGAAAACTAGAGACCTAGGGGAATCCAAGATGGGGTGACTTGTGTGGCTCGGACCAGGTTCTGTTACCCAGAATCCTTTGCAAACCTCAAAATTTGGCTAAAAAAACACATGTTCCTCACATTTCTGTGGCAGAAAGTTCTGGAATCTGAGAGGAGCCACAAATTTCCTTCCACCCAGCGTTCCCCCACGTCTCCCGATAAAAATGATACCTCACTTGTGTGGGTAGGCCTAGCGCCCGCGACAGGAAACGCCCCAAAGCGCAACGTTGACACATCCAAATTTTTGAAGGAAAACAGAGGTGATTTTTGCAAAGTGCCTACCTGTAGATTTTGGCCTGTAGCTCAGCCGCCACCTAGAGAAATCTATCAAACCTATGCATTTCTGAAAACTAGAGACCTAGGGGAATTCAAGATGGGGTGACTTGTGTGGCTCGGACCAGGTTCTGTTACCCAGAATCCTTCGCAAACCTCAAAATTTGGCTAAAAAAAACACATGTTCCTCACATTTCTGTGGCAGAAAGTTCTGGAATCTGAGAGGAGCCACAAATTTCCTTCCACCCAGCGTTCCCCCACGTCTCCCGATAAAAATGATACCTCACTTGTGTGGGTAGGCCTAGTGCCCGCGACAGGAAACGCCCCAAAGCGCAACGTGGACACAGCCAAATTTTTGAAGGAAAACAGAGGTGTTTTTTGCAAAGTGCCTACCTGTAGATTTTGGCCTGTAGCTCAACCGCCACCTAGGGAAACCTACCAAACCTGGACATTTCTGAAAACTAGAGACCTAGGGGAATCCAAGATCGGGTGACTTGTGTGGCTCGGACCAGGTTCTGTTACCCAGAATCCTTTGCAAACCTCAAAATTTGGCTAAAAAAACACATGTTCCTCACATTTCTGTGGCAGAAAGTTCTGGAATCTGAGAGGAGCCACAAATTTCCTTCCACCCAGCGTTCCCCCACGTCTCCCGATAAAAATGATACCTCACTTGTGTGGGTAGGCCTAGCGCCCGCGACAGGAAACACCCCAAAGCGCAACGTGGACACATCCAAATTTTTGAAGGAAAACAGAGGTGATTTTTGCAAAGTGCCTACCTGTAGATTTTGGCCTGTAGCTCAGCCGCCACCTAGAGAAATCTATCAAACCTATGCATTGCTGAAAACTAGAGACCTAGGGGAATTCAAGATGGGGTGACTTGTGTGGCTCGGACCAGGTTCTGTTACCCAGAATCCTTCGCAAACCTCAAAATTTGGCTAAAAAAAACACATGTTCCTCACATTTCTGTGGCAGAAAGTTCTGGAATCTGAGAGGAGCCACAAATTTCCTTCCACCTAGCGTTCCCCCACGTCTCCCGATAAAAATGATACCTCACTTGTGTGGTTAGGCCTAGCGCCCGCGACAGGAAACGCCCCAAAGCACAACGTGGACACATCCAAATTTTTTAAGGAAAACAGAGGTGTTTTTTGCAAAGTGCCTACCTGTAGATTTTGGCCTGTAGCTCAGCCGCCACCTAGGGAAACCTACCAAACCTGTGCATTTCTGAAAACTAGAGACCTAGGGGAATCCAAGATGGGGTGACTTGTGTGGCTCGGACCAGGTTCTGTTACCCAGAATCCTTTGCAAACCTCAAAATCTGGCTAAAAAAAACACATGTTCCTCACATTTCTGTGGCATAAATTTCTGGAATCTGAGAGGAGCCACAAATTTCCTTCCACCCAGCGTTCCCCCACGTCTCCCGATAAAAATGATACCTCACTTGTGTGGGTAGGCCTAGCGCTCGCGACAGGAAATGGCCCAAAACACAACGTGGACACATCACATTTTTCATAGAAAACAGTGCCTACGTGTGGATTTTGGCCTCTAGCTCAGCCGGCACCTGGGGAAACCTAGCAAACCAGCGCATTTTTGAAAACTAGAGACCTAGGCGAATCCAAGATGGGGTGATTTGCGGGGCTCTGGCCAGGTTCTGTTACCCAGAATCCTTTGCAAACATCAAAATCTGGCCAAAAAACACTTTTTCCTCTCATTTCGGTGACAGAAAGTTCTGGAATCTGAGAGGAGCCACAAATTTCCTTCCACCCAGCGTTCCCCTAAGTCTCTCCATAAAAATGGTACCTCTCTTGTGTGGGTAGGCCTAGCGCCCACGAAAGGAAATGGCCCAAAACACAACGTGGACACAACATATTTTTTCACTGAAAACAGAGGTATTTTTTGCAAAGTGCCTACCTGTGGATTTTGGCCTCTAGCTCAGCCGGCCCCGGGGGGGGGGAATGCCCTAAAATAAATTTGACCCCCCACCCCCCCCCAAACCTCCCCTGCCCAGGAGCGACCCTTGCCTACGGGGTCGCTCCCCCTGCGTGACATTGGCGCCAAAAAACAAATCCCCGGTGCCTAGTGGTTTCTGCCCCCTTGGGGGCAGATTGACCTAAAATCGACCAATCTGCCCCCAAAGGGGGCAGAAATGCTCTAAATACAGTTTGCCCCCCAGGGGAGCGACCCTTGTCTGATGGGTCGCTCCCCATCTCTAAAAAAACAAACAAACAAAAAACAAACAAAAAAACAAAAAAAATTGCCCTGGCGCCTAGAGGTTTCTGCCCCCCTGGGGTCAGATCGGCCTAATAATAGGCCGATCTGCCCCCAGGGGGGGCAGAAATGGCCTAAAATAAATTTGCCCCCTGAACCCCTACCCCACCCGGGAGCGACCCTTGCCTACGGGGTCGCACCCCTGCGTGACATTGGCACCAAAAAACAAATCCCCAGTGCCTAATGGTTTCTGCCCCCTTGGGGGCAGATTGACCTAAAATCGACCAATCTGCCCCCAAGGGGGGCAGAAATGGTCTAAACACAGTTTGCCCCCCAGGGGAGCGACCCTTGTCTGATGGGTCGCTCCCCATCTCTAAACAAACAAACAAACAAAAACAAAAAACACCCAAAAAAAATTTGCCCTGGCGCCTACAGGTTTCTGCCCCCCCGGGGGCAGATCGGCCTAATAATAGGCCGATCTATCCCCAGGGGGGACAGAAATGGCCTAAAATAAATTTGCCCCCGAACCAAAACCACCCCCACCCCGGGAGCGACCCTTGCCTACGGGGTCGCTCCCCCTTCGTGACATTGGCGCCAAAAAACAAATCCCCGGTGCCTAGTGGTTTCTGCCCCCTTGGGGCAGATTGACCTAAAATCGACCAATCTGCCCCCAAGGGGGGCAGAAATGGTCTAAATACAATTTGCCCCCCAGGGGAGCGACCCTTGCCTGATGGGTTGCTACCCATCTCTAAAAAAAAACCAAACAAAAAAAAAACACAAAAAAAAATTTGCCCTGGCGCCTAGAGGTTTCTGCCCCCCCAGGGGGTAGATCGGCCTGATACCAATAGGCCGATCTGCCCCCAGGGGGGGCAGAGATGGCCTAAAATAATTTTGCCCCCCCCCCCCGGGGAGCGACCCTTGACTACAAGGTCGCTCCCCTTGCGTGACGGCGCAAAAAAAAGATCCCTGGTGCCTAGTGGTTTCTGCCCCCCTTCGGGGCAGATTGACCTAAAATCGGCCGATCTGCCCCCAAAGCGGGCAGAAATGGCCTAAATACATTTTGCCCCTCCAGGGGAGCGACCCTTGTCCAAGGGGGTCGCTCCCCATCTGTAAAACAGAAGAAGAAAAAAAAATCCCTGGTGCCTAGTGGTTTCTGCCCCCCTTGGGGGCAGATCAGCCGAATCAAAATAGGCTGATCTACCCCCCAGGGGGGCAGAAATGGCCTAAAATAATCCCCCCCCCAGGGAGCGACCCTTGCCTAAGGGGTCGCTCCCCTTGCGTGAAATTCACGCAAAAAAAAAACCTCCCTGGTGTCTAATGGTTTCTGCCCCCCTTGGGGGCAGATTGGCCTCATCAAAATAGGCCAATCTGCCCCCAAGGGGGGCAGAAATAGCCTAAATATAATTTGCCCCCTAGGGGAGCGACCCTTGCCTAAGGGGTCGCTCCCACCTAAAAAACATAACAAAAAGAAGAAAAAAAAAGAAATGATCCCTGGTGCCTAGAGGTTTCTGCCCCCAGGGGGGGCAGAAAAGGCCTTCCCAAAAAAATGCCCCCAATGGGAGCGACCCTTGCCCAAGGGGTCGCTCCCGTTGCGTGAAATTCGCGCGCAAAAAAAAACTCCCTGGTGTCTAATGGTTTCTGCCCCCCTTGGGGGCAGATTGGCCTCATCAAAATAGCCAATCTGCCCCCAAGGGGGGCAGAAATTACCTAAATATATATTGCCCCGTAGGGGAGCGACCCTTGCCTAAGGGATTGCTCCCCACCTAAAAAAAATAATAGTCCAATCTGCCCCCAGGGGGGGCAGAAAAGGCATTCCTAAAAAAATGCCCCCTCTGGGAGCGACCCTTGCCCAAGGGGTCGCTCCCTTTTGAAAATTTTATTGAAAACAAAAAAAATCCCTGGTGTCTAGTGGGGTTTCAAAAGCCGGATTGCAAGCAATCCGGCTTTTGAAACCTGTGAGAGACTTCAAAGGGAAGGAAATACATTTCCTTCCCTTTGAAGCCTCTCGGGTCCTCCCCCATGGGATTGAAAGAGAAATGCAAAAGCATTTCTCTTTCTATCGCGCTGGAAGCTCTGCTTCCAGCGCGATGGGGGAGACCCTGTGACTAATCAGCGCGCGCTCGCGCGCTGACGTCACAGGGGGGGTTGGGGGGGTTGGGGGTGGGAGGGGAAGGGCTTCCCCTTCCATCCCTGACTTGGGGGGATGGGGGGGAACCCCACAGAGGGAGCGCTAGCGCTCCCTCTGGGATCTGTGCACAGGACGTAATGGTTACGTCCTGGGCACAGAAGCACTGTGCCTCAGGACATAACCATTACGTCCTGGGCACAGAAGGGGTTAAAGCCCTGAGAAGGTGGCAGTCCCGGGGTCTGTGGGGGAGGCCAATGGGCCTCCCCCACACAGTTAATGCAATTTGCCCCAGGGAGCTGGTGGTCCATGCGCCCCCTGCATATGTCATGAAAATTGCCCTTGGGAGGTGGTGTTCCCAAGGCTGTGGGGGGGCAAGAGGCCTAATGCCCCCAGACCTGACCTACCCAAGGGCCCATTAGAAAACAAGCACAGGAGCCTGCACTTTTTTTTTTGCTTTGAATTTGAAAATATCAAGAATCAGCAGCAAAAAATAATAATAATAATCAAAACAGCTTTTTTGCTCTGTAGGGGTACCTCTGGGACCCCACCACCAGAGCTAAGGGGTCAGAGGGTCATGTACCATGGCCCCTTGTTTTTTTCTTTTACTTTTTTCCTGGCACTTGGCTCAAGCCCCATCCCAGGATGGCTGCCAAGACTTCCTGGTTTGAAATGTTAGCAGCCAATCAGAGCTGTGCATTTCCCTGCACGACCTCATCTTTTTGCTGAGTGTGAATACTTTGCGGCCGGAGATACACTAATTTGGATTTTCCTAAATTTCTCCGAAACTACTGAACGGATTCACACCAAATAAGATGAAGCATACTCTCCGTACCAACAGCTAGCTTTCTGCCAAATTTGATGTAATTCCGTCCAGTAGTTTGGGTTGTAGATGTGTCTAAAGGTCCTATGGGAATTAATATGCAAAATGCAAAACATTTTGACTCCCCTCTCCCCTTTTTCTCGGCCCCTGCTTGACGGATCACCCCAAAACTTTCTGTGCGCAACAAGAATCACAGAAACACTTTTTTGGGAAGATTTGTGAAGATTCATCAAATGCGCCAAAGATATAGGCAAGTCAAACAATACTTTTTCTATAGAAATACAATCCTAACTATGACCACCTAGTGGCGACCGCAACTAGGTTATTTATATATATATATATATATACACACACACACACACACACACATATATATCTGGAGGTAAGAACAGGAAATCTGCACTTCTCTATAAATTCTTACCTTAAATATGTGGGGAAAGCAATATCTTGGCAGATCAATATTAAAAATTCGATATTCTGTTGGAAACTCAATAGAATAGATGCAGAAATATTTTGCAGACCATGCAGCACATACTGACGGGGTACATGTAGAAACATCTAGCGAGGTCTGTGCCTGCCAGTGAGAGAGAGGAGATGTGGTCACCTTCACTTGTTAATCCAGCTGGCAGAATCTCATAAATCAAACCCAGAAATGTCGAAAGGAGATGAAAGACAATAGGATATTTCACCTTTTTAACATATCTTTGGGCTCGTCCTCTTGATTAGAGCTGATAGGGCAAGAATGCGCGGAAACACAAGAATGATGTGAAAATGCCAGCTTTTCATTCTCCTGCCATCGCTAAAGGCCACTGTGATAAATGTTAGCTGCATTGCCAGTCACGTACTCATTTGAAACACGCCACTGAGAAGGTGTCGCTTGGCAGTTGACACAAACTGCAAAATGAGGCAATTTGACTCAAGGTAAATATGTTAGCAAAATAGAGAATGTAGAGAGTAATGAAGGACTTGAGGGGTTGTGTGATGGACTTCCAATGAATATTAAATGACAAAATCAAAATGATGAAACAGTGATGAAGATGTAGTCATACAGAATTCATTGGCATGACTAATTGCACTGGCAGTTGCCCAATAGTACCGCAGCCAGTGTTCAGCCTCTCCACACCGGTTCTCACCTTTTAAAATGACCATTAACCTTTTGGCTAAGAGTAGATTGTCATAGTGGTATTGATACTGGTCATAGTGATAGCAGTGGTGGTGATGACCGTTGTAGTGATTGTGGTTATAGTTATGGTGGTGGCATTGGTGGTATTCTGGCTTACAGATTCTAAACCAATGAAAAAGGAGGAGTGGTTGAGAATAGTGCTAATGTACAAAATACTAAACTTATTTAATAACTTCCTCTACAGACAGCATCAAACAACTTATCCCAAATAGTGTCCCTGTCTTCATTTAAGTGACTATTGTTTACCTGCGAGAATGTTCAGTCCCTGATCCTCTTATCCACATTTTTTCTGTCCCCCGCTAAAGACATAAATGGCAAATGCAAGGAATTGAGCCAAATTAGAGTTCTCTTTGAAAGACCAAAAATGTACAAGTCCAACACCTGCAATCAGAAACCCATGGAAGTTATTGTTAGAAATGGGGTCATTGGTTGGTAGTCAGGGTACTCCCTGTCCAAGCAAGGACCCTCACTCTAGTTAGGGTAAATCACACACAATCCAATTTATCCTGTGCCCACCCTCTGGTAGCTAGGCACTGAGCAGTCAGGCTTAACTTAGAAGGCAATGTGTAAAGTATTTGTGCAATAAGTCATACAATACCACAATATAACACCACAGAAATACACCACACGGTGTTTAGAAAAATATATTATATTGATCTGGATAAATGCAGGTCAAAATGATTAAAGATGAAGTAAGCAAATGTAGGGATATCACTGAAAGTGATATCAAATGTCTTAGAGTTGAAATATTACTGTAAAAGCAATAAAAAGTGTCTTAGGTTCTCCTAGAAACATCAATTTCAAAAAAGGAGGGGCAGAACGGGAGATTTGGAGAAAAAACGAATATCTCCTGGTCCAGTGTGTATTTCTCCCAAATATATACTCCACAAAGTTTACACACAGTTCCAAAATCAGAGAAAAAAAGAGATCGAGGGTTATAGTGGTAAAGACAGGTTTCCAGTGACAAAAAAAGGGGGGGAAGCAATATGCTTGAAGCAAGAGCCCTCACTCACCGTCCGGTGACATGCTTCATCATAGGGCTATGCTCCTCGTCAGGCCGGCACTGCAATGCCTGACGGGCCCCACAAAGGGGCTCTTTGCCGGAGATCTTTTAGGCAGTTGGTGTAGAGCCGGTCAGATGAAAAAAAGAAAGAGGATTGGTATGGAAGAGATTAAAAATGACTAAGGGTAAAAAATTTATTTATTCAGATATTTAAACCCCTGGCATAGTTAAAAACATCGTGTTAGGGATATAGTAAATTAATGTATACAATCCCTTGAAATTATAACAATTTTCACTAGAAATTCAAGTAAAAAAAGGGTACAAAAAAGAGTATACAGAATCACTGTGATACTCAATCAAGCTTCAAGCATATTGCTTCCCCCCCTTTTTTTGTCACTGGAAACCTGTCTTTACCACTATAACCCTCGATCTCTCCTAGAAACAACCAGTGTCTCTTGCAGGGCAAAGTACTTGGTTTGGTTTGAAAAATCCTCGCAAAGGACAGCAGAGGAGGAGATGCGTGGAAAACAGTGAGTGTGCGTCGGTTTTTCCCCTTCGCACATGGACTTGCATCGTTGTTTTTCACGCGGGGAAGACGTTGTGTTGCTCTTCGACTTAGATCCTCTTCGTGATGCGGGATTTTCGGATGCCCCGGGGACGATGCGTGGAATCCTGGTCTTGCGTCGATTCCGGTGGGTGATGTGTTGAATTTTCTTCCGCACGGCAGGTGCTGCGTCGATTCCTCTCGGGAAGTCACGCTGTGTCGTTCTGAGTCGGCTTTCATCGATCCAGTAGGGCCATGCGTGGAAGTGCCGGTCACGTCGCTGGCGCTGCGTCGATCTTCTGTCGTGAAGTTGGGCTGCGTCATTCTGGACACAGCGTGCAGTGAATTTTTCACTGCGAGCAGGCTGTGCATCATTCTTGGCTGGCAGTGCGTTGAATTTTCGCCACACAGGGATTTCAGCTGCAAGAGAGAAGTCTTTTTGGTCCTGAGACTTCAGGGAACAGGAGGCAAGCTCTATCCAAGCCCTTGGAGAGCACTTCTGCAGCAAAACAAGAGAGCAGCAAGACAGCAGGGCAGCAGCAAGGCAGCAGTCCTCTTCAGAAAGCAGTCAGGTGAGTCCTTTAGGCAGCCAGGCAGTTCTTCTTGTCAGGGTGCAGGTTCTGGTTCAGGTTTCTTCTCCAGGAAGTGCCTAAGGTGGTAGGGCAGAGGCCCTGTTTTTATACCCAAATGCGCCTTTGAAGTGGCGGAGACTTCAAAGAGTGGCTCAGAAGTGCACCAGGTCCCCTTTCAGTTTAATCCTGTCTGCCAAGCTCCCAGTGGTGGGTGTGGCAATCCTTTGTGTGAGAGCAGTCCCTACACCCTCCCAGCCCAGGAAGACCCATTCAAAATGTTGATGTATGCAAGTGAGGCTGAGTATCCTGTGTTTGTGGTGTGTCTGAGTGAATGCACAAAGAGCTGTCAACTAAACCCAGCCAGACGTGGATTGTAAGACACAGAAAGATGTAAGTGCAGAGAAATGCTCACTTTCTAAAAGTGGCATTTCTAAAATAGTAATATTAAATCCAACTTCACCAGTCAGCGGGATTTTATATCACCATTCTGGCCATACTAAATATGACCTTCCCACTCCTTTCAGATCAGCAGCTACCACTCAAACAATGTATGAGGGCAGCCCCAATGTTAGCCTATGATGTGAGCAGGCCTCACAGTAGTGTAAAAACACATTTAGGAGTTTTACACTACCAGGACATGTAAACTACACAAGTAGTTTTACCTACACAGCACCCTGTCCTAGGGGCTACCTGGGGCACACCTTAGGGGTGACATATATAGAAAAAGGGGAGATTTAGGCTTGGCAAGTACTTTTAAATGCCAAGTCAAATTGGCAGTGAAACTACACACCCAGGCCTTGCAATGGCAGACCTTAGACAAGGTTAAGGGCCTACTGAAGTGGGTGGCACAATCAGTGCTGCAGGCCCACAAGTAATTTTTAACTACTGGCCCTTGGCACATATGGTGCACTCTACTAGGGACTTATAAATAAATTAAATAGCCCAGTTGGGTGTGATCCAATGTTACCATGTTTAAAGGGAGAAAGTATATGCACTTTAGCACTGGTTAGGAGTGGTAATGTGTACAGAGTCTTAAAACCAGCAAAACAGTATCTCAAAAGTGGAGGGTGACCACCCTAAGGCTGTCAGGTCTAACAGTTATCTTTTCCAAAAGTGTAACCATTATTAAAATCAATTAATTGTCTATTGGTGGAAGAAACAATCAAGCTTAAAGTTCTCTGAACTGGGCAAACGGCTTACAAGAATTAGAACCGGAGGTGCATCTAAACTCTTGCCCCCATTACATAGCAACCATAATCTGAAGTTAGTTACATCACATCAGATTATGATAGTAAACGTAGACCCCCAGAGGGTTAAGGCCTAATGTTTTTAAATGCTCCGACTCTGACCTCAAATTCAGAGCCTACATATTTGTGTTTCAAAAGTCTTCTAAATTAGAGTAATTGGCATGTACTACAGAATTGGAGAAAGTGCTATAGAAATATTGGAAATAAGCCATAGATTTAGAAAACTTGTCCCACACCATATACCTGGACTTACAGCTTGACCTATAAGTCAAACCCAAGTAACTGTGAGGTGGCACAGAGTGCTTTATAAAACTAAATACAGACAATGAATCCATTCTCAAACAGCCAGTGAACTACTACAGTCTGAGGTATGATTTCTTCCATCCAGCCAAAAAAGAGACTTCTGGCAGAGCTGGGGTTATTCAAGACACTAGGGGTCTTCTTAGGAGTGTTCCAGTATTGTCAATGGGGCTGGTAACAGAAGTTTGAAGCCCCACAGATCTTAAAAGTTGAGGTGTTTCACAATGAGATTTCGGCTTCTTGTTAAACACTAGGGAAAACATATAAATGTGGCATAGGAACATCTATTGCCACATGTTAAAGCCCAAAACCTGTAATAGCCATTATATCCTGCCACCTTGAAATTACTGGGAACGCCTGATAGTAATTTCTGGGGGTTGCATATAATGGGGTTTGTTCCAGGGCACGCTTAATAATGCCCTACAAAGGAGATCAGCAGAAAGGACACTACAGTAGTCAAGTCTAGGATTAATGGTGTCTTCAACCGGCAAAACACTCCTCACATTGACCACAGTGCAATTCAAGACTCTTAAAACCATGCACTCTTCCTCCCACCCCTCTCCCATTTTAGAACCGTTCTGTTTGGTAATGTGCATCGGCGTTCTTGTCAGGAGTATGAAGTACCAATTAAATTCAAATGAAAAATACTGCAGTGCCAAAGCCCAATCTCTATTGAGGAAAGTGGATACAAATTTAAATGTTTATTGATCTGAAAGAGGAAATTCTCCATGCCACGGTTCTTATTTGTAGGGTAATGGACGTTTCCTCATGCTCATCTTATATGAAGCCCAAGATTTTTACTCTAGTAAAAATGGGGGAGAGGCTCCCAAGAAAATGAAAAAGGGAGTTGGGGGAGGGGTCAATTAATTTCTGGAGTTCAGAAAACGATCATGTCACTTTTGGCCCTGAAAAGTAGGTGTTGGTAATTTAGATTTGCACATGTACTTTATGTGAGAGAACAGGGCTGATTGCAGAGGCCCCCTAATTTTTTGCCCCCATTTTCCACTTTTTGCTGGTGTTTTCCTGACTCTGATGGTGCCCTGGGTACTGCTAACCAGTCCCAGGGCCTGTGCTCTGTGTAAAATCAGTATGCAAATTAGGCTAATTATAATTGGCTAAGTAAACCTATCCATAAGTCCGTAGTGTATGGTAGGGCATGGAGGTTTAGGGACCCCAGCATAGGTAGTGCCCATAGATGCACTGTTCAGGTGCCCAGTGTCATTTTAAAGGCAGGCCTGCCTTGCTGGCTGCTTTTAAATTAAAGTTACATGCAAATTCGACTTTGGAATTAAAAGTAGTTCCAAAGTCTTAAACAACCTTATTTTTACATATAAGTCACCCCTAAGGTGTGCCCTATGTGCCCCTAGGGCTGGGTGCAATGTAACTATAAGCAGGGACCTTATACAAATAGTTTTATAAGCCCTGGTGAGGTAAAACAGCCAAATTCGTTTTTCCCTCATTGTTGTGAATGGCCTCCATAGGCTAGAGTGAGGAGACTTTATTTTAATTTTAAAAATTCACTTAAGTAACAGATACGAGAAGTTTGGTATCAAATTAATTGTTATAATAAATCCCACAACTTCCAGTTGTTTGACTTAATATAACTTGTTCAGGTAAAGAGTTTTAAACTTTACTGGAAAAGTTTACCTGGTGAGGTGTGAAGTGGCCTGGCTCCACACAAAGAGATGTGCCTTTGGGAGGAGATCTCCCCTCAGCAGATGGTGAAGCAGGAAGGGGGAGGGCTGCCAAACTGGTCTTCAAAGGCAGAGAAGGACATTTGGAGCAACCCAGCAACACCCTCATATCCTGCAAACCCAGACAATTAGGAGCCCCCTTTATTAGATTAGGAGAGGGCAGGAGAGGGGTGTGTTTAGGATTTTTAACCACACCAGTGGGTGGGCTCAGCCAGATGTAACCTCCACAAATCACTTTCAGTCATGATGGATTATTGAGGGATGTTGCTCCCTGGGTTTGATTTTTGCCACACTTCCCAGGAAGTGGTCATCACAGGGGGAAGGAGCCTGCCCCTGACTGGAGAACCAGGACCCCCCTGTTTTTTCACCCAGGAGCAAGGATAAAACTGGCAGACCTGCAACCACACCTCAGTTCCCTACCAGATCCCTACCAGGAAGAACTACAGAAGAAGAAGAACTGCCCTGCTGGACACCTGGCCTGCACCTGGACCCTGCAATCTGAAGGACTGCACCAGCCGCACACTTTGGCTTCACCACAATAAGGACTTTGCCTGGCTTCAACTGGTTCAAGGAGGGACTCCCTGTTTGCTACAGGTGAAAAATTGCTAACCAGAGTCCACTGCACCAACTCCTGAAGAAACCAACCAGCTGACCACTGTCCAGTGGCCAAAAAGGAGTTTGTGCAAGGTGCATTCTGGGAGTTGTAGTCCACACCTCCAAGGAGCATCTCAGAGCTTCTGGAACCTTGGGGTGAGCTGTGGACCCCAAAAGAACCTCAAAGGAACATCTGTAAGAAGTTCCTGAAGTTTGGAGAACTTTGGAGCACTTTTGGAAAAAAGCTCTATAGAGGGACCGACCCACCGCGGCAACTCTAGCCGGCTTTCCTCAACCCTGACCCAGCCTGACTTGCAGGTTCGTCCCGGGTAAGAAAATCAGAAAAAAGAGACTAAGGGGGTGATTCTGACCGCGGCGGACGGCGGTCGCCGCCCGCCACGCGGTTCCCGCCGAAAAACCGCTCCGCGGTCAAGAGACCGCGGCGGTCATTCTGGCTTTCCCACTGGGCTGGCGGGCGACCGCCGAAAGTCCGCCCGCCAGCCCAGCGGGAAACACCCTTCCCACGAGGACGCCGGCTCAGAATTGAGCCGGCGGTGTGGGAAGGTGCGATTGGTGCAGTTGCACCCGTCGCGAATTTCAGTGTCTGCTAGGCAGACACTGAAATTCTTTTTGGGGCCCTCTTACGGGGGCCCCTGCGGCACCCCCTACCGCCATCCTGTTCCCGGCGGGAGAACCGCCAGGAACTGGATGGCGGTAGGGGGTGTCAGAATCCCCATGGCGGCGGAGCGCTCTCCGCCGCCATGGAGGATTCTCAAGGGCAGCGGAAAGTCGGCGGGACACCGCCGACTTTCCGTTTCTGGCCGCGGCTGAACCGCTGCGGTCAGAATGCCCAGCGGTGCACCGCCAGCCTGTTGGCGGTGCTACCGCCGACCTCCGCAATGGCGGTAATTACCGCCAGGGTCAGAATGACCCCCTAAGTCCGAACGTAGGAAGTTGATCGGGACCTCCCAGCCAGCGTATCCGAGGAGGGCTCCAAGGACGTCGGATCAAGATCCAGGTTTGCCCCGGTCGAAGGATTTTCACCTCGAAAAAATGACTAAGTCCGAAGGTAAAAATCTCCACCGAGGGCTCCTGCGACACGTATCCGAGGAAGAGTTCTAGGAGGTCGGATTGGACCGGCAGGTTCGTCCCTCTGAAGAAAATCTTCAGAAAAATGACTAAGTCCTCAGGTGAACTTTTGACCAAGGCCTCCCGCGGGCTGTAGCCGAGCCGGGCTCCATCGCGGTCAGCCTTAAGCTTTGACTTTGCCCGGTCGAGGTGCGACCAGATTGGCGCTTTTTGTTTCTAGGCACTAGAAAACAATAATTCTTTGTAAATTCATATCTCCGGTTCCCCTTATCCGATTGTATTCGTTTTTGTGTCATTTTAAAGATAAACACATAATCTATTTTTATAAATTGATTTTGGATTTTTAAACTGTTTCCTGTGTTTTATTTAATTACTGTTTTGTTTTATTTGAATGCTCTACACTCTGTCTCCTAATTTAAGCCTTGTCGCCCGTTGCCAAGCTACCAAGGGTTGAGCTCGGTTTAATTTACTGAGACCTAACTGGACCCAAGTGGAGGTTAGTGGCCTATTGCTAGGTGTAGGTGCTTACCTGCCCTTACCAATAACCCATTTTCCAACACTTTATTACTGATCTTTAATATTTTAAAAGGAAATGTTTACGTCAATGTAACCGATGTTTATTGTTACCCAACTAATTGGTGCTCATGATATGAAATCCTGTGTGAATCAGCTGGAATTCAAACTTCTTACCATGACATTAATCACAGATCCCTGCTGTGGGTGCATTAGTCCACTGACCTTCCACAACTCTTGCGATGTTGTGCTCTCTGCTGCCTGTAACACAGCTGAAAATGTACTCCTTCATTGATCACCTCCATTCCCTAGCATGTGCATAATTTTTTTTTGCCTCAGTGTTCCAGGTAGCATGTCAATTCGGAGAGTTATTTCTAATTATTCTAATTATATTCTGAGCCTCTGTGGCAGTGAACAGTACACTTAACCCCTAATATGACATACCATAGTGTACCGTTATGCAAATAATTTTGTATAACTCAATGAACCCTCAAGTAAAGATCAGACTAGAGAAAGGATAAATATGGCATCTCAGTTATGCATATGGTGGTATAATTCGTTGTAAAACCCTTAAAGTTAGCATTTTTTTAAAAAATAAGAAATGTCTACATTGGCAAAAATGAAAGCGGCCTAACATTAGAATACTTGTTTTGACCCTGCTTCTCTATTGGATACCTTGTGGTTAATTCACAATTGCTCTGACTATTTGAAGTAATATCTAAGTAGTACTTCCTGATATACTCATTAATACGTTTGTGGATCGGGTTGAAAACAGAAACTAGAAATATTCAGGGAATATTCATACACAATTAGTGCAAGTAGAAAGGAATGTTGCTTCTTTGCACTAATGAAAACAGTTGGACATGTCGGGACCAGTTCACAAAGGCATTTATGAGTGCATGAAATAGTACCTGCAAAATGACGTGACACACTCAAAAATATATGTGTGAATTGTCCCCTGTCCTCTTCTACAGTTGCAGAACCGGTTTAGATTAATGTTGCTCCACATTTTTTTTTGATTTTGATATTTTCAGGAAATTTGTCATAGAGGGTCTAAAACTTGGAGATTCTGTAATAATGGAATTAAAGTTCTAGTGCAGTGATGTTGCCCTTGTCCAGATTAATTATACATACCTAAATAATGACAAACATTATTTAGGAAGCACATTTTAGACCTACTAATATAGGCTAACAATTAATTACACTAATATGTGGTCAAAGTTTCTAAACGTGGGTTTCTATCATTACATTTTATGAAATAGAATAGCTCGATATTTAATGTTAGTTTATTAATACCTTGTGATGAAACGTGAGACTATCGATTCACTGTGCTTCCTTTAACTAGTAGAACACGTTGTGTATAAACATTTACTGAAAAAGTGTGATTTTATGAGTGTTTGTTCCAAATTTGTTTTGCTTTTAATCAATAAACGGAGCAAATAAAGAGTTACTTAGTTACAACTTTGAAGCTCTGGCTGTCTCATTCATTCTTCTGCTTGAAAAGCCTATGAGCTTAGCTTTTACCAATCAGTCCGTCATCGTCTTCGCACTTTGCCTGTCTCTGAACATATCTAGTTCTCATTGTAGCTTGTTCATTGTCAACTGCCCTTGAGGGACAGATTAGCACTGAATACGCTACTAGTGAATGGCAGTACTGTCCCATTCACACCCTTCAGCCCTATCACCATATGAGCTCATGCTCCAGTCACCTCACCATCACCAGCTGCATGCTCACATCCAGTTTGTATTAGCCCCCGAACGCAGGGTCATTTTGCAACAGGCACTCTCACAACAAACCCTTTAATTTCTATTGGAATTTGCTTCAAAAAGCAATCTGGCTGAACATAGTTAAACTCTTTTCTAGGGTGCAGCATGAAAATAGTGTGAGGAGACTGTGCCATTCAATTCAATTCAATTCAGCTTTATTTTGGCAAAACAATGACCTTAAAGCACATTTAACACACAATCTTCAATAGAAGCTCATTATAATAAAAAATAAAAACATTAGATTCTTTAAACATTAGAAAAAAAATCACTGACATTCAATCTCCTTGTGTGGCTACTAGCAATTACCACAGGAAAATGTAACTCCTCAGAGGTAAGTTAGACTACACGCTTCCTTTCACAGACCTGCAAAACCACAAGATGCCCTTGTGGTGTCATATAGAATACACACTGTTCACACTTGGACACTGTGCACTGGCTGTCTAACACAGGAAGAACTAGGCAGCCTGGAACCCCTTCCAAGCACTATGTTGTTCAGAGTCTCTACTCTAACTTAACCTATTTTAGATTTGACAGCCTCTTAATGGACATGGCAGTCATTTAGGTGCCCTAATTTTGCAAGGAATATTCCAGATCAGTCCAAGGCACATTGAAAACCTCTTGTTTGGGTTCTTTCAGGGTTTGAAGCAGGTGTCAGAAGTCAAAGGATATTATAAAACATTTGCACACTTTCCTAAACACCAAGGTCCTGATTACAAGTCATGCATTGCAGAATACCCTGTATGGATCTGCGCTCCTCCCAGTCATAATAGGCCTGTTGTTTTCACATTAGTTTTCCTAGGTTTGGGACCACCAGACCCAGTTTTACTGGCAAGAAACTCTGGGCCTCGTTATAACATTGGCAGTCCTAGGACCACCAATGCCTTGGTGGCAGTCAGACCACTGCATTCCAGGCAGTCTCACCACCATATTACGACCCTGGTGGTCAGACCACCAGGGGACTGCCATCACCGCCAGGAGCATAATTCCTTAGGGGCTGACGGTGGTCGGAGTTGTGGTCAGCCACAGCGGCACTGAGTTCAGCGCCGCAACGCTGATCACGAGTTCAGTTTCCACCAGCCTTTTTGTGGTGGGGATCCCACCATGAAAAGGATGGTGGAAACAGTGCTGGGGTCCACAAGGGGGGCCCTGCCCAGCACTGTCATAATGCACGCTGTCTGCAGTGCGCCTTACAAGGGTGCTCGTGTGGTACAATATTGGCATCGGCTCACTTAGGGGAGCCAGGACTAATACCATAGCACTGTTCCCGCCGTAACAGCGGGAATGTGAAAATACGATGTTCCCACCGGTCAGCCCAGTGGTAACATCGTAATATGATGGAGAGCGAGGTAGCCAGGTTGATGGCCGTGTCGTCCCTGCGAGTTTGGCGGTTGGCTCGTCTTACTGCCAAACTCGAAATCAGGCCCTTTGTCTGGTAAAGTTGCTCGAATCTTTTCAATATCAGACAGCCTCTGTCCCTGTCCCCATTCAACCTGTTTCTACTGCCAAAGGGAACATAGAATTCTCCCCATCCCAGAGAACAGTTTTGTCCTCCTTCCGCCACTCCTTTCTGAACCCACCCCTCACAGAGAAGCCCCAGCTCCTATTTGATACCTTCTCAGAGCAGGTGTCAATGGCACCGTTAATCCCCTTGCAATAGGGAACACCATGTGTCATTTCACACAGTGATACCGTGCCCAGATAGGTATTGTCCATTCAGATTGGTTCTCACTTGCTATAAGATGCATTCCACCGTAATTGCTGCCATCAGCATTTTCCAAATGGAATTCTAACCTACTTGTAATTGGATTCTAAGCGGTGCATCGGGAGTAAGAGAGTGCATATGTTTTTTTGCAAAGTTCATTATTTTTATTCTTCTTGAACTTTGGAAAGTTTCTCCGTTTGCCTTCACCACTGTGAAACTGTTCACATGTGACGTAATTTTCACCATATGGATTGTGTGTTGTTCACAGAAAAACTAGAAGCTGAATGAATAATTTTAATCTGGAATTTGAACTTTTCGTAAGAAGTTTTCTACAACAATAGCATTGCATATCAGGTCAACACTAACTGATGTTTAAGGACAGAAGTTTTGTTAGTGTTAAAGAAGGATATTTGCAACATATATAATTGCAAAATTGCAAAATTCACAATTTTCCAGCGGGCTCAGGTGAAAAAGTTAATGAGCAACCAACAATAAATACTCAAAGTGGGCCTGTTTAGTCTTTCGACATACCAAATAGGATGTAAGTGACTTAAATGTCCTATTTATAGGTTCTGGCTTGTAATTGTTGCACTCCCATTCCACCAGCCTTGATCAATCATAAGTGCTCACATTTGTGGAACTCTTCATAACCTGCGGTTTGGGATAAAGAAGACTGCCAAACAATATCAGAACAAGTGGTTTTGTTTCGTAGTAAATGCTCAGCGCAGTCTACATTTCTATGAGGTGTTAATTTTATTTTTCCGATTGCACATACATTATGTGCTACTTACTGTAGAGTAATAATTCTATGTCAGGACCGGAGGCGAGGATTATGCCTTGCTTTCTCCACTTTATTAAATGAGCAGCCAAGTAATTAACATAAACTACAAGTCCCATGAACAATTGGGAAAAATGAGTACAGTGATAACCAATAAACAGTAAGAATTTTTGTCCAATTAAAAGAGAGGCAGTCCATAACGTAGTCCCTTGTTTGTGTTGAGTCTTCCTTTTTCTTCGCTGCTCGCAGCCGAGATAAGTCGTTTTTTTTTCCAGCTCTGTACTTTTCTAACAGTAATTTATTTGTTTAGACTCATTTTATTGTACTTTTATTTATTGTTTACTCCTTTCATGTTATCGGGTTCGCGGGAGCGTTTCTCGCCCCTTCGCGACGTTTTTATTATTGTGGTGCACTTTTCCTTGCCGACAACCGTCAGAGGGCGCTTGTCGGGAAGGTAACCAAGGCAACCGTAGCAACGGACGAGGAGACGCGCTGAGTGCAGCGCACATATTTTCTCCTCAGAGCGCAGCGAGAGTGTTTCTTCTCGACGCGCGCTCGTTCGTTTACATAGAATTTCTCTGCCTGGAGAGCGACGCCCTGCTGGGTCCGTAATTAATTTCAAAGAAGGAAAAGAAAAAAGGCTTTGACGCCCCTACTGGGGTCGGTATTGGCATTATTTATATATATACTTTGTCCTTCATACTTAACCCTTTGGGGTTTATTATTTTATTATTATTACACTGCCTTTTTTTGGGACATTCTCCCAGGCAAGCAACCCCTTTCGATTATTTCAGTGCACTGGGGTGTAATTGTCCCTGGCTTTAGCCTCTTACTCTTGAGTGCTCAGACACTCTTTTTCTGTCAACTGACGCCCAGTTGTATACAGATATAAGTATATATATATATATATATATATATATATATATATATATATACTAAAAAAAAAAATTTAAAAAAAAGAAGAAAGAACGAACTTCTGAGATTATTCTATTGTTTAATATACTACTTTATTGTTTCCATATATTTAAAAAAAAAAAATGGATATGGATCCTAAAGAGGAGGAGGAATTTTTTGATGCGGTGGACGCGTCCATTTATAGAGCCGTCTCGGAAGCAATTGGTCCTCTTGAGGACAGACTGTCGCAACAGTTAGCGAGCGAATGCGCAAAACTTTCATCCCCTCCTGTTATTCCTTCTGCTCCACCTGCATCCAATGATGTTTTTGCAGACGCCCCTCCAAATAAGCGTCCTCGTGAATCGGGCTTTGATGTTGACCTTTTTGATAGAGTTAGGAATTCTCTGAACTCTCCTTCGGATTCTTCTTTTCCTTCAAGACCTCTGTCACCAGCTCTCCTTCACAGTGATTCCTCAGGGGAGCAGGAAGCGGATGCCAGTCCATCCAAATCTGGGCTTCCTTCTGGTTCACAATCTGTTCAAATCTCAGACATGTTGAATCCTGACGATATTATCCATCCTAGATCGTCTGAATGGGCGCCATCTGACAAGGTGGCACTTTATGTTGCGTCACGTATAAGGAAACCGCTGGAGAAAGATTCTCGTAACTGCCTTCGAGCTGAGTGTCCACGACCATCTTTGGCAGACAAAGTGGCCATTACCCCGGATTTATACCCCAAGATGTCTACCTTCCTGCAGAAATTTATAAAAGATCCTAAGAAAGGGATTGATAGGTCCTGGAGAGCATGTCAAGATAAACTACTCGATGTCTTGGGACCCTTGACAAAAATTTTGGACATGGCAGAAGATGCTAAATCTTCTGACGCTATAATTTCTCCTGAGGTTCTCTCAGGTTGGGCACAACGCGCTATAATTTTTTTGGGAAATGCTAACTGCGCCCTTTCCACCGAACGCAGACGTTCTTTATTAATTAAAGTGGATCCCAAACTGGGGGACCTAGCTGATTCTGAAGCAGGTCCGATAGCACAAGGAGGTTTGTTTGGCGAACCTTTCATAAAAGAGTTAGGGAAATTTGTTAATACTTTCACGTCCCTGGACAAGGCGCATTTTTCAATGAAGAAAGTTTTTCCCACTCGGATTTTCCATGGGGCCGGTCGAGGAAGGGGCCGCTCGTCCGGCCGCCCATATTCAACCAACTCCTTCAGGGGGCAAGGCTCCAAACAAACTCAGTTCCAGGATAACAACCGTTTTGCCAACTTCTACCCGACAAGGGCCAGACGTTTCAGACATCGTGGTGGCAGATGATCGTCAGCAACAACCTCTTACGGTAAGTGTTCTCCCTTCTTCCCTTCTAAAAGTAGGGGGTCGTTTGGAGAGTTTTATCCACGAATGGAATCGAATTACACAAGATGCCTGGGTCTTACAAACAGTTCAAGGTTTTCATATAGAGTTTGTGGGAACTCCCACACAAATTTCGCTTCCAAAACCCCTAGTGTTCTCTTCACAAGACTCCCTTTTAGTAGACACCAAAATTTCAGATTTATTACAAAAATAAGCCATTTTCCCAACAACCCCACATCCGAGGGGTTTCATAAGCAACATCTTTATAGTGGACAAAACGGATGGCGGTCGTCGACCAGTCATCAATCTAAAAGAGTTCAACGAGTGGCTTGTGTACCGCCACTTCAAAATGGAAGGAATCCACCTTCTTCGAGATATTTTGCGCCCCTTAGATTGGATGGCTCGCCTCGACTTAAAAGACGCCTACCTTACTATCCCTGTCTATTCACCCCACAGGCGTTTTCTTCAGTTTTTCTGGGGCGATCAAACTTTCGAATTCACTACCCTTTCATTCGGTCTTTCCTCAGCCCCGTGGTGCTTCACCAAGGTTCTCAAACCGGTGGTGGAACACCTCAGGGCTCAGGGAATTCGATTAATTGTTTACCTCGACGACATTTTACTTCTGGCCCAATGTCCCAAGCAACTTTCAGCACACCTGCAGACAACCGTCAACTTGCTCCAAAACCTAGGGTTTATCATAAACGAGGCCAAGTCACTTTTAATTCCTTCTCAAAAGCTGTTTTTTCTAGGTTTCACTATCGATTCGGTGTCCGCGACTCTAAGCCTTCCCTCCCGCAAGATGACGAAAATTCGTCACGAACTTCGTCGTACCTTGGTCAAACACAAGGTCTCACTACGTCAAATTGCCCGCCTCATAGGACTTCTCTCTTCCTCTATTCAGGCAATTTTCCCGGGCCCTCTGCATTACCGAGCTCTTCAGCGGCTCAAAGCAACCCATCTGCGCAAACGTCTATCGTATTCTCAAAAAGTGATTCTTTCACAAGAAGCGATAGAAGAAATTCGTTGGTGGCTTTCACATATGGAGGCCTGGAACGGCAGAGCTATTTTCGTCTCAGCTCCAGATTTGGTTATAGAGTCCGACGCCAGCAGAGTAGGCTGGGGTGCTCGATGTGGCAATTTCTCTACCGGAGGGACGTGGTCTCTGCAAGAACAGAACTTACATATAAACTGTCTCGAGTTACTAGCCGGCTCATTTGCAGTCAAATGCTGGACCAAGGATTCTATCAAGTCCAACGTCCTCTTGAAGATGGACAATATTTTGGCGGTCCGTTATGTCAATCATCTAGGTGGCTCTCGTTCCGAAACACTTTCCAATCTGGCCTCCAGTTTTTGGCAATACTGCCTAGACCATCAGGTTTCTGTGACAGCACAGTATCTCCCAGGAAGCCAGAATCAGATTGCGGACTTTCATTCACGACACCTCAAGGACTCCAGCCTGTGGAAACTTCATCCAGAAGTTTTTTCCTCTCTGTCCCAACTTTGGGGACCGTTCTCAGTCGACCTCTTTGCCTCCAGATTGGATCACCAGATTCCCAGATTCTTCAGCTGGAGGCCGGATCCTCTGGCAACAGCTACGGACGCATTTCTACAGGATTGGAGTCAGGAGAAACCCTATGCTTTCCCTCCTTTTGCGATGATTACTCGAACATCCGCACAGGTGCGTCGTCAATCGGCATCCATTGTGATCATAACTCCAATCTGGAGATCTCAAGTGTGGTTTCCGGTTCTTCTGGAACTTTCTTGGGATTTTCCAATCCGACTCCCCCGTTTCCCTCGCTTCTTCTCAGTCTGAATTGTACCCCTCATCAGATGGTCCTCGAGGGTTCTCTAACCTTGATGGCGTGGCGGATTTCCGGGGACGCTGGTCGGTGTCGGGACTTTCGCAACAGGCTGAGGAATTGTTATCCAAGGCATGGGCCCCCAGCACTTGTAAACGCTACAGATCTGCGTGGGGAAGATGGTCCCGTTGGTGTTTGCGAAGGGGTTTTAATCCCGTGGAGACAGACATAGTTCATATCCTGAACTTCCTTGCTGACCTCGCTTCCAAAGGTTTAGCTTATCGTTCTATTAATACCTATCGATCCGCGATTTCAGCCGGGCACATAGTACTGGATGGTTTCCCTGTTGGTGAGCACAAACTGGTGTGTCGCCTTCTTCGGGGTATAAGACTTTCTTTGCCTCCTGAACCTCGGTATTCTTTCCTTTGAGATGTTAATCAAGTTCTGAATCTTTTCTTATCTTGGCAACATAATCAATACCTTTCCAGGAAAGAACTGTCGGCTAAGCTAGCCATGTTACTTTGTCTCGTTTCTTGTAGAAGGGTCTCTGATGTTCGGGCTCTCGACATTTCCCATAGATCTTTTTCTCCTTCAGGAGTCTCGTTTACAGTGGGTAGACGTACAAAAACTAATACCAGGGTTATATGTAATCCGGTTTTTCCTGATACTCCAAAATTATGTGTGGTTCAATGCCTTAAAGCATACGAGGACATGTCTTTCGAACTCCGTCCTGCGGGGGGAGATCAGCTCCTTATCTCTTCACGTAAACCTCATAGAGCTGTTTCTTCTCCTACTATTGCTCGCTGGGTTCGTTGGGTCATGCATGAAGCGGGCATTGATCTTTCTCTTTTTGGTGCACATTCTGCTCGTGGGGCTATGGCCTCTAAAGCATTCCATTTAGGTGCTCATCTGGAAGACATCATTAATGCAGCAGACTGGTCGTCAGATTCTACCTTCAAAAGGTTTTACTTCAAACCAGTTCTGAGCATAGCACAATTGGTTGTCAACGAGCTTTAAACCAGCATAATCCTCGCCTCCGGTCCTGACATAGAATGAAAAATTTCCTAGCTATCGTAACGGAAAGTTTCAATTCTATTAAGGACTCGGAGGCGAGGATTATCCCACCCTGATCACCTTTATAATACTACAAAGTTTAAGGAACCCACCCTGTGTTTAGTAAGTAAATTCTATCTTATATATTTCATGCTCTTTTTTTCTTATTCTTATACTGCATTTAAAATACATGAATAAATAAAATAATAAAAATGTATTGATTCAACTTAAACAACAATCTGATTAGTTTTTTCTGAATGAGAGTTTTTTCCTTAATCTGTTCTATCTTTCATAGGATCTGATTCCACAAAACAAGAGGCTTCATAATCGTTCTTGACTGGCTCGCGCTTCGAAAGAGGAAGACTCAACACAAACAAGGGACTACGTTATGGACTGCCTCTCTTTTAATTGGACAAAAATTCTTACTGTTTATTGGTTATCACTGTACTCATTTTTCCCAATTGTTCATGGGACTTGTAGTTTGTGTTAATTACTTGGCTGCTCATTTAATAAAGTGGAGAAAGCAAGGCATAATCCTCGCCTCCGAGTCCTTAATAGAATTGAAACTTTCCGTTACGATAGCTAGGAAATTTTTCATTATCCTCGGTATGCATCAGATCCAGAAAAATAAGAATTTTTCAGAAGTTCCATTTCTGAGCAGTAAGTACAAGCCAGAGTCGGACTAAGACACAAAATAGCCCAGGGCACCAAGGTAAATGCGGCCTCCACTAGCGAAACAGCTGAAAAAGTGGCCCGCATTATGCAAATCAGGATAATTTTAAACTTGTATGAACATGCTGTATATGTGTACTGCAAGGTATGGGAGACTGTATGCATTTGTGGTTGCTGCAGGCAATGTTTGTGTTAATTTCATGGAAATCAGCACTAAGAACTGGCCCATCAGGCAATAAAACATGTCCACAAACAGCCAAAAAACAACCCACATATTGACTTGCCACACCAGACCATCTGGCACTGCCAGATTTCCCTACGGGCCAGTCTGACCCTGGCAAAACCTATGACTTTTGTGGTAATAAATTTGAAACATGATGCAACATTTGCACCAATTCATTAATGCACTTGTGGGAGGGGCTCCTCCAAATAAATCCCACACATCTTAAAATACATCCCCAGTCACCAAGATTTCATCTCGCTAGCTATAGTGGTTCCAGCATCTTGCTCTGTACATGTCTGATAAAGTATCACACAGTAGAATTGTTTCTAAGGTTAGCAGGTCTGCCTTAGCCCTAGGTGAGTGGGGATACTACTATCATCAGGACCACGGGCTGCTGTGCTAGTTCTTCCTAAACTCTTCGAGGGGTTTGGTGGAGAGGAAGCAAGGAAGGGGGTGCTCCTGGATGATGGTTTTGAAGTACATCTGGGGTAGGCGTGCTTTTCATTGTGCACGGAAGCGGTAGCAGTAGAGCGTACCAGTCTGTGATCTCTTGCATACCTGAGTTCCTAGAAAGTTGCTGCTGTTCATTTTGAAACCAACTGTTTCCGCACGAGTTGATTGATGAATCCATCCAGATTGAAGCTTTGTTATGGATAGTAGCGTAGCCAGTGTGTCACGGGCCCTCGTGCAAGGATAGTAATGCCCCCTAGCTGCTGTCTGCAAATATAAAATGCAACACCAATCAGGGATTAGTGGGCCCCTCAGGGCACCGGTGCCACGGCACCTGCTGCACTAAACCTTACCAAAGCCTGCTCATTGTTACCACCTTAATCACCGCAAACCAGTCTCTCCAGCACGCAACATGTTTACCCTTTAAAGAGATTTTTCCACAACTGCTCACTCTGCTTCTAGCCTTTCTGCCATCCAGCTGCTCCAAAATGTTCAGCTTCGCACATTCTTTGGCATCCTGTGAGTAAAGTTAGAATAATTAGTGTTGGGGGTTTTAGCAGTAAGAAAGAGGCAGCGTGGATCAGCTTTGCTTGTTGTACAATGATTCGTTTTTATGGGCAAGAACAAAGTGCTCCATCCATTCTGTAATCTCGCTTTGGGCTTGAAACCATGCCAATGTCCCTTTAGTCACTTTCAATGGTTCGTGGACTTGTCTTTTAAAATCGGCTTGCTTTCATTTGTGAAAGGCATGCATATGTCATGCCTTTTCCGGTGTTTAGCCCGCCTACACAGCACCAGTAAAGTACCAAAAACATACAAGGCTCCATGTTTTCAGCCTGGAGTCCGGACTACTTTATCTGTTTATTTTCCACCATAGCGCGATTGCGCTGCATTTTACATAGCGCGATCGCGTTGCTTTTTTTTTTTTTTTTTTTTGCTTTACAGCGCTAATTAATAGCTCCTACTAGAGCAAATGCGAGACCCCTTGCATTGAAACTGCTTGTTTCTTATTCTTACTTCACAGTTGGTACTCTGCCTTCTATAGAACCTCTGTAATTAACTGGCCCTCGGTGACAAAACAAATGACTACAGGATATAGCACTTTTAGGGCTTACTTCTGTGAACAGCACATTGTCCCACTCTAAGAAATACCTGCATTCAGCCGTAATCATGAGTCATAATCCGCTCCATACAGCAATTGTATTCAGTTCGGTTAGAAATGAAAATGTAAAATTCAATAGACCTTGTAGGTTTTGTTTTACACGACCTGAGATTTGTAAAGCACTTTTGGCTCCAACTGCTGATTAAATGGGCTGTAAATGTCCTCAGAGTGCATTAGCTATGTGTCTGTGTTTGCAGGTGTTTATTTCACAGACACATTGAGTTCTGCAAATGTTTTCTTATAGGTCAAAATACACTTTTGTGAAAGTAAAACATTTATAGGCCTAAACAATGTCTAATTTACTATATATTGTATTATTTGTGAGAAGGCCAAATGTAAATAGCGTTAACACAAAAGGAGGGACCGGGAGTATTGCTGGTCCAGTGTACAGTCTCCCTATAGTAATAGCTAAATAAAGGTACACTGTTCCAAAAATAGAGAAAGGGAGGACGGAAACAGGGGAGGCCTGTAATCTCAGGAGCAAGAGCCCTCAAGCATCACTCTGGATGGCTAGCATCATCATCGGGAATCGCTCCTCACTAGGCCGGCGCTGCAATGCCTAGTGGGCACCCCGAAGTGGGGGCTCTCAGCCGAATTTTGAGATAGTGACTAGAAAATTCAATAGTGCAAAATGAGGGTGCCTTAGGTCACCATCCAAAACAAAAAAGAGGAAAAAGGGTTTAAAATTGGTTATTCATCCATCAACTTCATCATTTAATCAGTCAAATATGACAGGATGAAGACAAAGGTTAAAAGCAATATTGAAAGGAAGATAGAGGATTATGCTCATACACCTTTCAAAAATGAAAGTATTTTAGAGAGTCCTACAAATTACAAGGCACCTCTTTGTTATGGTCGACATGTTTCGCGTCTATTGGTCCATACAGATCCACTGACGCTTCATCAGGACCTACACAACTAGGTAAACAAACCTCTTTAGAAATATATACACACCGGTCACTTACTTAAGTAGACTGGTAATACAGGTACCCTGCAAAACAAGAACAAAAAATGCCAAAGGCATGTGAAACACATATCGCTATTAAAAATATATCTCAAGTTTCCGATGAGAAAAGGCGTAACCAAACTCTGGTTAGTAACAATGAATGGGACGTCACATAGGGAAAATGCTTACCACCCCCTACTCGAGAACAGGTTCCATGGGTAAGGCGTCTCTAGGACTCATGATGACACTAGTTATAAATAAAGGTAAAGAGATAAAGAAAGGGAATAATTCCATGGTACAGGTAAAAAATGGATAACAGATAACTATCCAACAGTTGGGAAATACCCAATTAATATTGTAGAGTAACCAAGGTTATTAAAATAATAGTACCATAAAAAACATCATTGGTGATTAGCGTGATGATTTTACAAATGTGCACACAAATTAATAAATTACTGACTGGTACTGCAAAAAAGGTTAGGAAAATGTTTATACAAGTGTGCACCCAAACATGTAGATAAAACGCTGTAGATGTCAAGTATGTAAAGGCAAGGTATGACGTGTTTAATGTGCCCCCACAATTTATGAGCGGAACTGCACGTTGCTGTACATCCAATTAATCATGACTGAATGTGCTAAAGAACGGTAAGCTGTCAGCTCGTGACTCAAGCGATATCGATGCGCTTATCATGCCAAATGGGTGTCATCCTCAAAGAAAAACAACGCATGGTAGAAGAGTCCCGACGTTCAGACTTGAACGTCAGGGACAAGTACTTACATACTCCGTCAATGGTCCTGTGTTCGGACCTACCCTCAGAGACAGCCGCCCGGGAGCAACCGGGTCGGGTGCTCACCGAGCAGTTAAATAGACGCTGCTGAACTATGCGCGTCTATTTAGGCAAAACAAAGGAGGGACTCCAAGAGTCCGGAAAAATAAAGAAATCGAGGAAGGACTACGAGTGCAATGCACTTGTAGTTCCGAGCCTCGCTGAGGTACTGAAGAAAAGAACGAGTCCCAGCTAGATATACAGTATCGATCGAGCCAGAGAAGGCATAATAAACCAAATTCACAGTATTCCTTAGACTCGAAGGGGATCAGCATTTGAATGCAAAAAGAAATGCTTATATTATGTAATTAGGGCCAAAATGAAGGCCCTACTGGGTGAATAAGTCACATTGGAGTCTGGAATAGAGAAATAGGTGGCCAAAATATATATATTAGGGTGAAAGTGAGGTCCAGGGGATGTCATCATTCAGACCTCTTAAATGGGTCCCCAATTTAAACACCCATTTTTGTTCGATCTTAAAAAGAGCTCTGGAATCATTGGGGCGAATAAACGGTGCTTCAATTACCACCCACCATAAATCATCCGGGGAATGATGTACCTCCAAGAAGTGTACACTCAGTTTTGTAGTAAGCTTTTTGCACCTAACATTGCTTCTGTGTTCATTGATACGAATCTTCACAGGTCTTGATGTCATGCCGATGTATCGCAGATCGCAAGGGCATGTGATCATGTAAATACAGTTCTTCGTATTACAGTTGGTATGTTTTTTAAGATGCCATGGCCCAATGGAGTCAAAATCAAGTTTTTTTAAATGTCTGGTCAAGTCACAAACATTGCAATTACCACAAGGATAGTGTCCCGCAACAGGTGGGAGGTCCCATAGAGTCATTTGGTTGGGAGGGTTATGTGGAATACGGGGGCGTGTGTGTACCACTAAATCTCTTATATTTGCAGTTCTTTTAAAAGCAAAAAGAGGTTTGCTTTTAAAAGAATTGCAAATATAAGAGATTTTCCGGACTCTTGGAGTCCCTCCTTTGTTTTGCCTAAATAGACGCGCATAGTTCAGCAGCGTCTATTTAACTGCTCGGTGAGCACCCGACCCGGTTGCTCCCGGGCGGCTGTCTCTGAGGGTAGGTCCGAACACAGGACCATTGACGGAGTATGTAAGTACTTGTCCCTGACGTTCAAGTCTGAACGTCGGGACTCTTCTACCATGCGTTGTTTTTCTTTGAGGATGACACCCATTTGGCATGATAAGCGCATCGATATCGCTTGAGTCACGAGCTGACAGCTTACCGTTCTTTAGCACATTCAGTCATGATTAATTGGATGTACAGCAACGTGCAGTTCCGCTCATAAATTGTGGGGGCACATTAAACACGTCATACCTTGCCTTTACATACTTGACATCTACAGCGTTTTATCTACATGTTTGGGTGCACACTTGTATAAACATTTTCCTAACCTTTTTTGCAGTACCAGTCAGTAATTTATTAATTTGTGTGCACATTTGTAAAATCATCACGCTAATCACCAATGATGTTTTTTATGGTACTATTATTTTAATAACCTTGGATACTCTACAATATTAATTGGGTATTTCCCAACTATTGGATAGTTATCTGTTATCCATTTTTTACCTGTACCATGGAATTATTCCCTTTCTTTATCTCTTTACCTTTATTTATAACTAGTGTCATCATGAGTCCTAGAGACGCCTTACCCATGGAACCTGTTCTCGAGTAGGGGGTGGTAAGCATTTTCCCTATGTGACGTCCCATTCATTGTTACTAACCAGAGTTTGGTTACGCCTTTTCTCATCGGAAACTTGAGATATATTTTTAATAGCGATATGTGTTTCACATGCCTTTGGCATTTTTTGTTTTTGTTTTGCAGGGTACCTGTATTACCAGTCTACTTAAGTAAGTGACCGGTGTGTATATATTTCTAAAGAGGTTTGTTTACCTAGTTGTGTAGGTCCTGATGAAGCGTCAGTGGATCTGTATGGACCAATAGACGCGAAACATGTCGACCATAACAAAGAGGTGCCTTGTAATTTGTAGGACTCTCTAAAATACTTTCATTTTTGAAAGGTGTATGAGCATAATCCTCTATCTTCCTTTCAATATTGCTTTTAACCTTGGTCTTCATCCTATCATATTTGACTGATTAAATGATGAAGTTGATGGATGAATAACCAATTTTAAACCCTTTTTCCTCTTTTTTGTTTTGGATGGTGACCTAAGGCACCCTCATTTTGCACTATTGAATTTTCTAGTCACTATCTCAAAATTCGGCTGAGAGCCCCCACTTCGGGGTGCCCACTAGGCATTGCAGCACCGGCCTAGTGAGGAGCGATTCCCGATGATGATGCTAGCCATCCAGAGAGATGCTTGAGGGCTCTTGCTCCTGAGATTACAGGCCTCCCCTGTTTCCGTCCTCCCTTTCTCTATTTTTGGAACAGTGTACCTTTATTTAGCAAATGTAAATAGCCTCTGTGTAAGATAAACAAAAAGCAATGCATTTCTCTGCCAGCATAGTGACGTAATTATGTTCTGGAACTGTGACGTTCAAATAGCAAGCACTTTGATATAATAGGCCCTATAAGCATTTTAAATCCCGAGTGTGGTCTAGTTTGACTTATCTGTGTAGACTCACTGAAACATTTTCGTTCAAACATGTTAACAAATATATTTCAATGAATAGTGGTATTTCACAAGGTCAATAAGATTAATATTATAACGATTCAAGTACCATGGGTAAAACACAAAATATACCACGACTACATTGGGGAAACAATATTTAAATTAAAAGGAAATAACACAAGTGCTCTGCTGATAAAAGTGGTAACCCCAAACCTAAAAAATCCAATTCATCTCCACCCCAACCAGACCTTGACAAACATCTGATTGACTGGACCTAATCCTCACCCTCCGGCCTTCAACTATAGCAGCGTGCCCTGTTAGGGACAGTACACTTCCTAGTAATGATAGATTTCATCTGATATCTACAAAAGCAATAGATGAGCAAGAAAAAGTGTTTGCTGCTAAGAGCTGAGAAATAACAGAAAGGAACCCAGTAAAGGGAGCCACTCGAAATGCATTGTACTAAATAGTGATTTGATTTGTGTGTACCAACTATACTTAGAGTTAATACTCAGTGCTTTTCTTATTTTTGACGAATGAAGCATTTTATTAGGGGGAATTTATGATAACGAGGACATAACAGTAACGAATTTGAAGGTGAAAAAAAGTGTTGAGCAACACAGAGGCACAAGATCAACCAGATTTTAAAAACAGACTTTATGCACAAAGGGTGAAGGTCTGATACACTACATTCAATTATGTGTGTCTGAACGGGCACTGAAAAATCACTGCAAAAGGCAAATCTAGGAAGCTGGCTAGGGCCCCACCAGTAAGTATCATCTCCATTGGGACCTGACTCACTATGTATAGCTAGCATTTTAGTGAGGTTCTTCTAGTTAGGTTACGGAGTGGCCAAATGAGAGTGCTGGGTGGAGGACCACACATTGAACTAGAATTAACTGGAGAAGCATCAGCGGATGTTAGGAAGGAGATTAGTTAGTGTTAGAAATTAGGTCTCTAGTTGGCAGAGGTATGCACCCTGTCATAGTCGGAACCAGAATCCTAGTCAGGGGGAGAGAGATACACTCCCTAAATTAACCTGTGCTCACCCCTTGGTGGTTTGGCACAGAGCAGTCAGGCTTAATTTAGGAGGCAATATGTAAAGTATTTAAGTCGAGATATGAATTTTTAAACATTATCTGCAGTTATTGTGCATAGAAACATAAAGTGCTAACTGGGGCTACCTGGTCATGGTAGACCAGGGCAAATCCAAAGTTCAGGCCTACCGCAATGGAGCATGGGTTGGCTACAGGAACCAACCTTGTCCTGCTGAAACAGTACCTTGGGTGGAGGGTTGCATCAAAGTTGAGGATCGAATATTAGGAGCAGAGGAGGTGATGCAAAGGTGATGCATTGGCTCCGACCTGTGCAGTTCTGTTGTGGTCGAGCTGAACAGTTGCTGACGCAATTTCCTAGAGGTCCTCCGTCTCCCCAGACTCATCCAGAGAGTCATCACCGTCGAAGTTCTCTGTTTCCTTTATTGAGTATGCTTCCTCATAAGCATATAGGGCTTTCTGTAGGTAGTCGTATTGGATCTCTTCTGCACAGACAGCCCCCTCTCCTTGTGGAACTCTTTCAGCTCCCTCATAGTGTATTAGACCATGCAGTTGAGCTCCATGAACACTCTGCGTCGATATCACTGGTGCAAAAACAAGAGTCCCCGGTGTCTTACAGTGAAGCAGGATTTAATTTTAGAAAAATGACCAATTGAGAGAAAAGGAGAATTTAAAAACTTAAAATGGTCTTCTGTGTGGAATGGTAGTGTACACCAAGTCACTGAAAGACACTGCAGAAAGACAAGTCCTATCCTCACCACTGAACACCAATGTAGAGGTATGCACCCTGTCCAAGTAGGAACCACAATCCTAGTCAGGGTAAAACAGATACACTCCCAAAATTAATCTGTACTCACCCCGGTAGCTTGGCACAGAGCAGTCAGGTTTAACTTAAGAGGCAATGCGTAAATTATTTGTGGACCACTTAAAACAGTAACACAGTGAAAACACCACAACAAAAAACTCCACCCCAAGTTAAAAAAAATATATTATATTTGTGAGAGTAAAACAAGAACAAAACAACAAAAAAATAAGTAGAAGTCGGGATATGATTATTTAAAGAATATCTGCATATAGTTCTTGAAAACGTAAAGTCGTCTCGTCGTGGTAGACCAGGGTAAAATCAAAGGTGAAGCCGACCATGATGGAGTGTGGGCCTGCTACAGGGACCAACCTCGTTCTGCTGAAACAGTACCTTGGGTAGAAGGTTGCAATACGTTGAGGATCTGATGTGAGGAGCAGAGGGGGAGATGTGATGAGTTCGGATCCATGCAGTGCGAGGATGCGTCATCATCAAGCCAAGCAGTCTTTGATGCAATATCCTCTAGGTGCAGCGTCAAACCCTTTAAGATGAAGGCTATGCATCGTAATTGAGCCATGCAGCTGGTGATGCGAAAGGTGATGCGCCAGGGACATTGGAGATGCGTCTATCTGAAGATGCACAGATGGTGATGCAAAGTCCTCATCCTCAGCGGCTGCAGAAATGCATCAGCATAGAGGAGGGATGTGGCTGTCCCAATGGGCGCAGTGGTGGTTAGACGTCAATGTCAAAAGTTGTAGCATAGTTGTAGCACACCCACTTCCAAGGGCCAAAGACTGGATTGGCACAACTTGGCAGGGGAGGACTTACAGGTGACAGAGTCCAGGTACTGTAGGGAAGATGCAGGCAGTCTTTGATGTCCCCGAGACTGCAGAACAGGAGGCGAGCCATCAAGCCCTTGGGGTCACTTGGTTCTTGGGATGTAGAAACTCATGTCCACTTCTTCACTCTCATAGGCAAGGAGACAGCAAGCAGCAATGCAGGCACAGCAAAGCAGGAGTCAAGCAAAATCCAGCAGAGTTCCAATAGAGTGTCAGTCCCTTCAGCAGCACAGCACTCATTCTTCCTGGCAGAGTATGGACAAGCCCAGTAGTGTACTGATTTGGTGTGGTGTTTGGTCCAGAACAGTTACCCAGTGTAAGAAATGGGGTCTTTGGTTTGCAGTCAGGTTACTCCCTGTCCAAGCAAGGACCCTCACTCTAGTCAGGGTAAAGGAGAATCACCCTCCGCTAACCCCTGCTCACCCCCTTGGTAGCTTGGCACGAGCAGGCAGGCAGGCTTAACTTCAGAGTGCTAGGTGTAAAGTATGTGTACCAACACACAAAGTAACCTAATGACAACACTACAAAGTGACACAACACAGGTTTGGAAAAATACGAAATATTTATCTAAACAAAACAAGACCAAAACGACAAAAAATCCCATACACAAGTCAAGTTATTAATTAAAAAGTAAAAAGAGTCTTAAAATCTTTCAGAAACAATATTAACACTGTTAGCGTTGAAAAGTACCTGGGTAGTGTCAAAATAACACGCACTGGCGACATCGTTTCCCCAGCCACGTGCGTCGATCTTCCAGCCGTGCTGCAGACGGCACATCAATTTCAGCCGCGAAGCCGGCGGCTCGTTGTTTTTCCAGCCGCACTCGGGAGATTGCATCGAAAATTTCCCTGCGATCTGTGCGTGAATTCTCAACCTTGGTCTGCCAGCTTCACCTTTCAAGGCCCAAGGAACTGGATGGGCACCACTTGGCAGGGCAGGAGTCTCACAGAAAGTCCAGGTTCTGGCAGGGGAAGTCTTTGATGGCCCTGAGACTTCAACAACAGAAGGCAAGCTCAGGACAAGCCCTTGGAGATTTCTTCACAAGCAGGAATGCACAACAAAGTCCAGTCTTTGTCCCCTTGCACAGGCAGAAGCAGCAACTGCAGAATAGCTCCACAAAGCACAGGCAGGGCAGCTCTTCTTCCTCAGCTTTTCAGCTCTTCTCCAGGCTGAGGTTCCGCTTGATTTCCATAAGTGATCTAAAGTCTGTGGTTTTGGGTGCCCGTCTTATATCTAGTTTGGCCTTTAAAGTAGGCTTACTTCAAAGGAAAGTCTCTGTTGTTTTTTAAATCCTGCCTAGCCCAGGCCAGACCCCAGACATACATCAGGGGGTTGGAGACTGCATTGTGTGAGGGCAGGCACAGCCCTTTCAGGTGTAAGTGGCCTCTCCTCCCCTCCCTCCTAGCACAGATGTCTCATCAGGATATGCAAGCTACACCCCAGCTCCCTTTGTGTCACTATCTAGAGAGGTGCAAACAGCCCAACTGTCATACTGGCCCAGACAGGGAATCCACAAACAGGCAGAGTCACAGAACGGTTTAAGCAAGAAAATGCCCACTTTCCAAAAGTGGCATTTTCAAACACACAATGTTAAAACCAACTTTACTAAAAGATGTATTTTTAAACTTTGAGCTCAGAGACCCCAAACTCCACATGTCTATGTGCTCCCCAAGGTAATCTATGCTTTAATCATTTTTAAAGGTAGCCCCCATGTTAACCTATGAGAGAGATAGGCCTTGCAAAAGTGAAAAACAAATTTGGCAGTATTTCACTGTCAGGACATATAAAACACATTACTATATGTCCTACCTTAAACATACACTGCACCCTGCCCATGGGGCTACCTAGGGCCGACCTTAGGGGTGTCTTACATGTAAGAAAAGGAAAGGTTTATGCCTGGCACATGGGTACACTTGCCAAGTCGAATTGGCAGTTTAAAACTGCACACACAGACACTGCAGTGGCAGGTCTGAGACATGATTACAGAGCTACTTATGTGGGTGGCACAAGCAATGCTGCAGGCCCAGTAACAGCATTTGATGTACAGGCCCTGGGCACCTCTAGTGCACTTTACTAGGGACTTCCTAGTAAATCAAATATGCCAATCGTGGATAAACCAATCAACAATACAATTTTACACAGAGTGTAAATGCACTACAGTATTGGTTAGCAGTGGTAAAGTGCCCAGAGTACAAAAGCGAACAGCAACAGGTCAGATTAAATAGGAGGCAGGAGGCAAAAAGATTGTGGATGGCCCTGCAAAAAGGGCTGTTTCCAATACCCAGTTATGCATTTGAAGTGGGGGAGACTTCAAAGAGAGATCTTTGAAGTGCACAAAGACCCTGCCATTCCTTCTCTGGCTCCAGAGACACTATAAGGGGGTAATGCAGCCCTTTGTGGGGTCTCAGGACCCAGCCTATTCAGGCATAAGTGTCAGCTCCTGTCTCTCATTCAGTCCAGGATGACCCATCAAGATGTCAGGGATTAAGCAGGTGAATAGCCCATCAGGATGAGGATGGCACATCAGGCACACCTATTCTCCCTTTGTGTGTGGCTGTCTATGGAGAATGCACAAGAGCCCAGCTGTCACCTACACAGATTTGTATTCAGAGACAGGCAGCGGCACAGAATGTTTAAAGTAAGAAAATGCCAACTTTTTAGACTTGCAGCTTAAAATCTGTTGGCGTGTGGGTCATTATTTGTGTGACTTGCACACTCAACCACCTCTAGGAACCAAACTAACACCCCATTGTAGCGCATGACTCTCATAGGGTAGCGTTGCAGAGCAGTCCAAGGCTGACTCGAAGGAGGTGGTTCGGGCTAGTAATCACCATTTACAAGCACACAAGAATAACTATCAAAAACTGATTGTCCAGTCTGTGCTTTTTTAATCAATTTATTACACACACTACTCAATACTATGCAGCAATTTACAAATATACACAAGCTGAAGGAATTACTTTTGGATGCCACTGCGTAATCATTCTTGTCTCCCCCCAAAGGGAGATATAAACCAACAACTCACATGGCAGAACATTCACTTGTATTCCAATGCAGTATTTCACTGTAGGTTAGAGGGATAGCATCTAATACTGGCAATAAAGTAAATCTACTTTGATAACTAGTGGCTGTCAGTCTCATTACTCAAATAAGCATAAAAAAGTATCAAGTCTAGGCAGGTTGGAGTGGGTTGCACTGTTAGGATTACCCTGATCAAGATCTATGCAGTCCAGCCACATCCCTAAAGAATGTGGGCCAAGGTTCATTATATTCCACATTGACACATTCAACATGAAAATGATGCACAGTTGACCAGTCCCTAAATGACATCACTTGGTTGTTAATTATTATGTAATACTATCTTTCACCCCTAGAGGTTGCCTTTTCATATGACCCAACACAAGTCATATCATTGGCCACACTGCTGCAACCATACATTTTGAATTAAATTTAGCATAAGTGTTACAATTTTAACCATAGTCTCTAAATGAGGCTATTTCTGTAACAACACATGTAATTACAGCCTTTCACCCCTAGAGGGTGTTCACCATTGTAACAATCGATTGTGATCACTATTCAGGCCACAAAGACTGCAGCCTTGATCTTCACCCTTAGAGGGTGCAGTTCTACCACCCTGAACCAAACGTTCTGGCTGGGGCAGAGGTTACAAATACACTAGACCCCTTGAGGGATTATCCTTTTTAAGTCCCCATAATTTGAGGGTGGGGACATTTGATAACTTCCAAGGGGGAGGCTGAGCTCCTTCTGCAGCTCCTCCGGCACTTGGTGATGATTTTGGTGGTGACCCTGCTCTCTTGGATGTCACCACCATGCCAAACTTGAATTTTTAGTATGCATTTGGGCCAGGCCCCGCAGAACATTATGGAGCGCTCCTCGTGAAGCATGCATATTTAATTAGCGGCTCTCCTGCTGCTCTGGGGAGAGCCGCTTTGGTGCCGTATGGAAGGTCCCACCCTGGCCACGTCCCACACTTGGTAGGTCACATTGGGAAGCCGTGCAGGGAGCCCACCCCCGGCTGCTCCCACTG
Organism: Pleurodeles waltl; assembly: GCF_031143425.1. NCBI lineage: Eukaryota > Metazoa > Chordata > Amphibia > Caudata > Salamandridae > Pleurodeles > Pleurodeles waltl. The sequence continues at coordinate 257,097,874 of NC_090445.1, forward strand.
GCTCCCCGCTCGGCCAGCACACTACAGTGCTGCCATGGGAGCTAGCACTTTGCTGCAGTCTGCCCGCTCCTACAGGCAGACACCCCCGAACTTGCTGGTGGTTGGCCCGCTCCTTCAGGCAGACCAGGAGGAGGTGGCGCATGGGGGAGATTCACCAGTGCTCCCCGCCTCCTCTGCTTCCGTTTGGTTGCCCGCTCCTGGGGGCAGACGCGATTCCCATGGCAGCCATCCTGGCAGCATGGGGGAGTGCAATGGCACTTTCCCCACCACTATTCGGCTACAGGGGCCCAGGGATAGGGTCCTGGGCCCCCCCCTCCTCTGGACCAGGTATGCACTGGTAGTGCAATGGTGCCCCCTGGATTTTCTTTTGCTGAACTGGCTCCCAGGAGGAGGTCCACGACCCCTTCACCACTGTGGTGGGGGTGCGTGATGGTGCCCCCGCTTCCACAAGCTGTCTGGTCTCCTCGGAGCCCCGGGATGGGGTCCGGAGCCCCCTTCTCAATAACATAGGGAGTGCAACATCACTTCCCCGCTCTCTTCTTTTTGGCAGGGGAAGCACTCCCCCCCTATTCTCTGCAATCTGGGGGCAGCCTTCAGGCCCTGCCCACCCTGAAGGCAAGTTGGAGGTCAGCGGTGGAGCTCCACATGCTTCACTGCAGACCGAAGAAAGGTTAAAGGTCACTGAACTTTGAATGAAGATATCTTGGTCCCCAGGGTTCCACTTTTGACATTCTGCAGCTCATTTCGCTTCTGGTGGTGAGCCCTTGCTGGCCTAGATGGTTCCCAACGTGGTAGGGAGTCAGTCCCACTGACTCCCTGCACAAGCCTTTCATTTGGGTGCCTTCCTTTCTTCTGAGCAGCGCACTGTCCTTGAAACAGAGCCCAATCTTTCCCCCAACTGGCCCTCAGGGGGGTATAAGGGGACCAGCTTACCTGGTCCTGGGGTGTGCTGCACTGGATCTGGAGTCATTCAGAAGCAGAGTCCTTGTCCTAGTGGGCAGTCAGGTGGTTCTTCTTTCTAGCTGTCCTTGACACCAGTCTTCAGTCCCAGTGTTCTGCGGAGAAGCACAGCCAATAGAGAGAGGCCTCTCCTGTGCAAGACCTTTTAAATGGAGGAAGAAGTGTCCAGCAGGACTGAGCATCTGGTATCACTTTTCCACCCTGTCCCAACCTTCCTGCACAGTCTTCTGGGACATCTCAAAATGGCATTGTCTGAGAGTCAATTGCTATATGTGCTCTGAGAGACTCAGCCCCTCCTCCCTGACATTCCTGCCTCGGCCTCTCCCAGCAATTCCTCCAAGGAACCCCTCCTCACTGAGGGGCTTGGGGCAGGCCTGGTTCCTGGCATGGATTGACAGTTGGCTGATTGATGCAAGTCCCGGCTCCTGCAGCTGGACAGAGCAGTAATTGGCCCTAATCCTGAGCTGAGTCAAAGAAAAATGACAACCTTGGATGACCCATAAGCTGTACAAATATGCTTTTGTAACCTACTGCATTATTCTTTTAATACAGGTTACAGTGTACATTTGTGTGACTCTGGAGTCTGTGGGCCCTAGGGAACTGGAGTTGCACCCTAGGCTAGCCTTTCCCATTGACATATAATGCAGTGTCACTACAATCAAGACAGTAAGCATACTGACTATCCCTCACATTTGTACACCCATCTCATAAGCCCTACCCCAGGTCACCATCTACTCTGCATGGTCCCTTCTGCGCCAGGCTACCTAAGGGCAGTTCTTGGGCTCTGCACTCCAGGAATCTTCCCCATGCAGCTCTCACAGGGGTGCACATGCATGTGTACTTGGGTCACGTGTAACCAGCCCTGGGCCTCCTACTCTTGGTGCATTGCAGCAGCCTTGGCTTAAAAAGGCAGCACCGGTAAAGAACACCCAGTCCATTTTACCATGAGTTTACTGTGGGTGAGTCACAAGATATGAGGCTCCCTCACAGTAAAAGGTAAAAAAACAGGTGATCCAAAAGCAAAGAATCCGGGTGGACGAGGTAGTCAGAAATGTCCATTCACAAAATCCAACTTCACCATAAGTTGTGATTTTACATTATGAGTCCAGAGACACCAAACTCATAATATCTATCTGGTCCCAATTGGAAATGACACTTATAAAATGTAATAAGGCAATCCCAATATTTACCCATGGGAGAGATAGGCCTTGCAATAGGAAAAAGTGAATTTAAGAGTGTTTCACTAACTGGACATGTAAAACTTAAAAGTACATTTCCAACTTTATAAATAAACTGCACTGTGCCCATCAGGCTTCCCAGGGACTACCTTAGAGATGTCTGATATGTATTAAATAGGAAGATTTGGGCCTATAAAGAGGATTAATTTGCCAGGTCGGCATGACAGTTTAAAACTGAACACACAGGCCTGAGTCATGCTTGAAGGGCTACTATAGTGGGTGGCTCAATCAGTGCTGCAGGCCCACCAATAGCATTCACTTTACAGGCCCTGGGCACATGTAGTGCACTTTATTGAGGACTTATAAATAAATTATATATGCCAATTGTGGATAAGCCAATGTTACCATGTTTTAGGGAAATAGCACATGCATTTTAGCGCAGGTCAGCAGTGGTAAAGTGCCCAGAATCTCAGCCTTACCACTTTGGCTAGCTAGAAGAACCTCACCCAAATCTAGGATGTAAAGGTGATTTGTGCAAGCCTAAAAAACATGATACTCTTGATTCCTCAGGGAAGTCACAGTTGTCAGATCTTGCCCTTTTCTCTCATTTGCACAAATCTCACACAAGCAAGGATAGACAAAGCGATGCAGGACAGTTTTCAATGTATTTATTGAAAGGGCTGCATTCTATGATAAAAAGTATGAGTTGTGATTATTAGGATGATGAGTCATATTAGAGTGCTAATCTGACCATTAGGGAAAAACAAATAAACAATACAAGCACCCTGTAATAAACATGTACCTAAGGATTCCTACCTACTCTTCTAGTGTCTAGGTGAGATTATAGCAATGATAGCTATTTTTCCCATACTAATCCCTGGAAGGAACTCCCATCCCCATATCTGAAAACAGGGCCCTGTCTGTTGTCTCCTCAGTTTGGCTGTAGAGACCAGGCTGAAGTCAGCAAAGTTGCAATGAAGTGGCACACAGCATAGGATGCCTCCTCTGGCTGAAATGACCTCTCAATCCTCCTTTGTCCTGTGTGGTGTTTTTGTAACAAAACATGTTGCGTTCTGAGAACAGGCCTGATGGGATAATGCATCTCAGTGGCAAAGGCTGGCTCTGCACTCTTGTGGCAACAATACTAGATAAACTATCGGGTACAGCCTTCAGCAGAAGCACAGCATGAAATGTCATGTAGAGGAAATAATAACAACGCTTTTACAGAACTGCAGCTGAATAGATTAATAAAATATCCTCACTAAAAGCAAGTCATGCTAAAATGAATTACATTTAATAAATGAAAAGAAAGCATGTAACTAGGTAAAAGGGCACAGGCAACAGGCCCTAAGCTAAAATAAGTGAGCCCAAGCAAGGTGCTAAAATTAACCCACAACACCCTCCCCATTGTCAGGACAAGAGTGCTGAGTCCAAAACCTAAAATAAATTACACCTAAAACTGCAACACTATAAGCCCACAAAAATAAAACACTAATGAGACAAAAATGTCAAAGATGACAAGCAAATAAGGAAAAAGTTGGACGAAATCAAAGGACAATTTAGAATTTGAATAAAAAATTCCAAAGGTCATACTCAACAATAATCATGATACCACATGAAATCTCCGATGTCATCAATGGAGATGGAAGCAAACAAAGGACCCCTGTTCGATAGGTGACAAGTTGATCAGCTTGTTAGAGGTAAGATCCATGGAGCACACATGTGCAGGTGTCTCAGCCACAGAGCCGACTGAGGAAGCAGCATTCTGAGCAGTACTAGATGTAGAAGCACAAGGAGCAAGACATCCATGAAGGGCGGCTCATAGGATGCCTCATATAACAACCGCAATCTCAATGGACATGTGCATAAATGAACCCTCATTGAGAACAATAGGAGATCTGGGAATGACTCATCTTAGCAACTAATATGTAGCTGTTTAGGTAAATCTTTGCAATGCTGCAGCCTCCTTCCTCCAGTCTTCTTATTTTTTGCCATAATTCTTTCATACCTGGATGTTGTACTAAAAATGAATGCATGCCTGCCAGAGAATCACCTGAAATGTAGTCAGTTCTGACTTAATTTCTGTATCTGGTATTTTTCTTCCAATTTGGTGGCCCTAGTCTCCTGATGAGCAACAGGACTAAAGAAGGTTAAGGTAGCCTCTGTGAATCTTTTTTCTTAATGCTGGAATTGCTGAAGTTTCAAAGACAGAGAGATATTCTGCAATATGACAGATATCCAATTGATTACTATGTACCCGCCACTCCTTGTTTACTTAAAAAGATGGCTGTGTGGAACCTCACTGCAACCTCGTGTAAATTTCATCAAACAAAGCCTTCAGGTTAGTCCTGAAGGAGTTATGTTTCCTCCGCAAATGCTATTCATTGGTAGATCCGTACTTTTTGGGTCAAATGTTTATGTTCATTTTTATATATTAGATTAAATTTGAGTGGGCCTATTGCATTAGTCTGTGTTGTTTAAGCTATGTTTTGCACACATACCACATTCATTTTCTCTAAGGAAGTCCTCATTGCTTATCCCAAGCAATTATAGAGAATCTAAAAGATTTCTTTGTGCCATTTTTTTCTGCACTTTTAATGCCTGCTTGGAGTAGTCGTTAAAAGGAGGCTTCCATTGGTTACGATGGGTCTCTTGGTGCTTTGCAGGATTAGATCCAAATCTTTGATGCTAATCCTGAAAAGTGCCGGACTAGCGTAAAAATTTCTGACACTAGTCCCCTAACTACCACCACGGTGTGCCATATTTTAAATATGGTGCACACATGGTGGCATTAGGGAGGTCTAAGGGGAGCAAGAAAAGTGGCGCTGCACACAGTGCAGCACCACTTTTCTTAAATATGCCCCTAGTTTATCTTTATAGTTCACATTATTTCTGGGCTTATTCACAACTCCATTGTATTGTTTTCATAGAAATACATATTTAAGCATGAAGCTACATTGTGTTACTACAAATTTATTGAAAACATGCACAAGGTACCAACTACATAATCTAAAAGGCATTTTCCTTTTTGTTATAGTTGTAAGATTGGCTGATCTGCATCAACTGCAAAGAAATGCAGAAGGTCTACACTCAGAAGCAAATGTATGGAGAATATTACTCATTGCTACGTCTAGTTATGACACATGGTGATTCCTCTCTTGCTTATTAGACAATGATCAGTTAAAAGACAGGTGAGTACTAAGATTCAAAGATTGGCGGAAATGCAGTCTCTGACATTCGAACATTATAGAATAAAGTAACCATCAGATATAGCGATCAAAATGTATCACATTCTTTGAGTTATACCGAAGCAGAATGGGGTCTGGCAATTACCTCAAAATATCTGAGTTAGCACATATGCTGCAGACAACAGAGCTAAAAAAAATACTGCAGTAATTGCCTCTTGCTGTTTCCTAGCTCCGCTGCGATGCATGAACTAATTTAGTCAGAGATTTTTAGAGCTAATGTGTGCACTGAAGATGGGAAGAAGAAACACAGAGACCCCTTATGAGTCCGCGCAGAGCTGAGAATGGGATCATGATATAACCGTTATTCAATTTCCCACATTCTTCCAGTCAGTGAGACACACAGACTTTCACCTTACTCAACAAGAAAAAGAGTTTGATTTAGATATTGGCAGACAACATGCAAAACCATTAGGCGGGGAACTCTATGACTTCGGGGGGGGGGGCTCTGAGTTCTGCTGAAGGTGTAGAAAATGTACCTAGAGGACGTCATGTTAAATCTGCCTGCCTGGCAAAGTGTTTGTCTTTCAATTGCTACCTCCTAAAGCGATTCAAAAACTAAAAAGTAATGGCCCTAAAGTTTTGGGAGTTTTCTCTCAGTGCATGGTGATCATTCCTCTGATTTCCTGTTTGGGATCGCTGGACTTTTCCTTCAGTTCCAAACAGGAATGTACATCTGAATGACTGCACTAAATAAAGCAGATATTCTGATGTAAGTTGACTGACATCCATTTCGTAAGCACGCCACTTTTTACTAGATTCCCCATATTCACTCTAAATGATCCCCCCTCATCCCCACGGGACATACCACTATCTACTAATTTATTGTGTCTGTGATTCTGAAGGATAAAACGGTTTACTATACATGCGTTCTATGGATGACAAAAAGTTGAAACAATGAGCCTAAGAAGTAAATGAAAACATGTTTAATGCAATAAGTTATGAGCAAAATTGGAGAAAGTTAACAGAAAGAGGTTTTGGGACGTGGTGGCCAATGTTAGAGAGGAGAATACTCGCCTAGATATGATCAGACTTTTTAAACAATATTTTATTGGTTTTATTCTTTACAATCACATAATAAAGAAAAAAAAGATAACACCCAAGGCACACACATTTCTGGTACCCTGCATTGTGTATATGTTAAAAAGTCAACATTAGTCTATTACTTTATTGTCTAGTTTGCAATTTCTTAGATCTATTTACTTCAGGTCTTCCCAGCACTCTCCACTTTTTGGGGAGCGTTGAGGAGTTGGATTTTCACCTGTAAGTGAACTGTTCAAATGCTTTAAAATACATCAGCCCATTTTTTTTGTAATTCTGAATTGTGATGGAAACAAAGATTTTATAACCTTTCTCCATTTGCGCCTGGAACAACAATCCTGTCACTGAGATCTACAACTATATTTCCATTATTATTAGAACTTCCTTCAATAGCCTGCAGGTGAGAAGGGATCTGCAGACCCATCCCATTCATAGACCAATACATCACTGCATGCTTTTTTGACAACCCTTGAATATTCTGCCTCAATGTACACAATCATTAAATCTATATCCAGGCTCTTGCCCTTATTCATGGCTACCTTGGCCCATAGGGCCCATATTACAATTCGTGAGGAACGGGGTGAGGATTTACCACATCCGTTAAATATGTTTACACAGTATGAGATATTTACTGGGTGTGAATACCTCCTATCCCAAGTTTTGAACTTATGAATGATGCATTACATCCAGAATTGGTACTTATCATACCAAATTCCATATATTATGACTTTTTGCCTTTTTCCTAAGAAAATCCAACATATTTCATCAGTAGACATTTGTTAGGGGAAAACAGCAGGGGTGTGGTAATTAAAACACAATTCAGAATTACAATTCCTTCCTACAAGTGGTTCTGCAGACAACGTGGCTTAAACCTGCTCATAATCAGGGCCTAGATAGGCTATCACTCTAGAAATATCCATGTATACACACTCTGCATCTTTCATACCTGCAATCTGCAACATTGCCAGGTAAACACAGAGGACTACTTAGTCACTTGGTACCCTTTTTGATTTTCTCAGTCTTAGGTGTCATTAAATGTGTTGGAAAAGGCATAGCCTTTGACGAAGACTCTGCTGATAGGAAAATGAATGAATTATAAGCAATTCTATATCAGACACATGTCGGAATGTACTTGGTATGTGACAGATTCTGTGACTGTCATTGTTTTTGAAATGCCATTTACCTGACTCCTGTGAAACTATTCCAACCTCTGCTCTTTCGGTTGCTTTTCCCACTTCAAATGGTTATTCTCACACAAACGTGATGCCAATGTAGTCCATAGGTTCAGGAAGTAGGGTCGTGGGGTGGAGGGGTTGGGGATTCAGAATGTAAAGGATCATTAATGATGCCTCTACAGTTTCTTTTTATCTTGTCACAGTTGTTGTGCATTTAACGCCAGAGGTCCAATGTCAGTCTCTGTGCTCTGATAACTGGCTGCCTATTTTTTTTAATATGGAGGTTGGTGTTTCCTTTCCTTTCTGTGACTGCAAAGTGGGAGGATTTTGTGAAGTGACAAACATGCTCACATGAAAGGAAGGGCTACAGGATTTGGATTTTTCTTACACAAAATATTTAAACACTTGAAAGTAAACTGTGCAAACATTTCAAAATACATCAGCCCAGTTTGTGTAATTCTGAAATGTGATGGAAACAAAGATTTTAATAGGATCAAAACAAATCAAGACCCTACTTTGTGATCTGAAAATAGTAAATATTTTTTGAAACTCGATTTCCACACACCAGTGTAAATTTTGTAGAAAATGTGCTGCCTGTAAAGTACAGTGCACTACCACATGTTTTATTGACATATTTGTGACAGTGTGCTCCAAAATGCACCCCTGGCTACGTACTACACCATTACCACCCTCTTGCAGAAAGGGCATGGATCATTTGCTATACTTCGCCTTTGTGTGACACTTGGGTTTTTCACAATCATTATGACTTCAGTGATGTAGTTTCCACGCCCACTGTGAAAATAGTTCCAGCACCACTGATGTAGGCAAGGTACCAAGGTTGAAACTGAGGCTCAACCTCTTTAAGGTGTCTATCACTTACAAACTAATAAACAACTATCCTCCTCCTCTTTTTTTTTTTTTTTTAACCTGGATGCAATTTTGTCATTTTAATACATTCCTTCAATGAATACTATTTATCTTCAAAACCTGCTGATCTGATATAGCTCCTTATATTCATTTTCTCTATTCGTGGGATTGAAGGAAGACACAGATAAACGGTATTGCACTACGACTGCTGGTTGTGTGACCAGCATATCCTTACATCATCTACATCTACCCTGCTCAGCATCAAAAATAGCTATGTGCAGCCTCCCTGTGTGATTTCAGTTTCAGAAAGATCTCTCTGTCGTTATCTTTTACCTTGCCACGCCTGAGGAAAAATGTGTTATTCGCCTTGCTCCATGGAATGAAATGCAGAATAACTTAACTAAAGGTCAGTTGTGGTGTATTTTTAGCTGTTGTATTCCTGTAAATCTAATGTATCATAGCACTTTGAGGTGAACATGGATTCTTACATTCTGGAGAACTTTATTATTTCGCTGTTCTTTTAAATTTAAAGTATTTGTGCTTTGGGCTGACTGGGTGATCCTGAAATACCAAACCAATAAACATTGAATATCTGAGCAGGGTCGGTATGAATTTCCAGCTAATTGAGACCCGTAATAAATTTCCACGGGGCCTTCAAAAGACTGTACATTCTCTTTCACCAGTTTTTGTTGCTGAGTAAAGGCTGTTGGTTTTCATTAGATACGCTCATCTTTTCCCAAATTGCCAAGTAGCTTGATTTCTGTGGTAGCAGGATCAAGTAGTAGGTTTGACATCGAAAAAATGGAGATGGCCTGAGTGAGGGGAGCACAGTTAAAGCAATATGTACAAAAATGTACCAAACTGAATACTGTTTTATTGATCTTATTTTTCTTTTTACATATCACCGCCTTTGTACAAAAAGATCCCCTATTTACTGGGACAAGCATGCGATATGAGTTATGTTGGAAGCTAACAAAAAACGTTAAGTCAAGAAAAATTCAATAAAAGAATACCATGTCCAGCTTTTTGGGGAAATTCATAAAGTATCCAATATAAGTTCTGGTTTCCTAATCAAATAATGAAACTTGGGAAAAACGCAAAGCCAAGAACAGAAATCACTGTGACATGTCTCTGCATTCACCAATCAATTCAGAAATGTTGCATTATAACCAGGCCCCAGTTATCCTTCAGTGCTGGCACTGATTCACATGCAGTACTTTGAGTTTTGATTGGTTGAGTTGATGTACACAATCAATCGGACAAGTGTCAAGGTATTCGTTAATGGAGTTTCTTCTCAGAAGAGACACCAAAAGCTTTCTGCTCTTTCTTGACCCTCCTGTTTGCATATCCTCGCATACTCAGTTACCCTGAATACATGGACACCCTGTAAAGAAAGAAATTATATGCATTTAATGGGCATACCACACAGCCCCAAATCTAGTCACATGTATATCCCCATTTGTAACCGTCAGAGGCAGACAACCTTGTATGAAACTATGCCGAAAGTGGTTCAGTTGGGGAGCACCTTTGGGTTTTGATAAGGAACTTTATAGGAACAAAATATCAATTTATCAAAGGAAATATAAAAATTAGTGAGAGATGTAGTGTTGGTTAAAACACCGTTACAATTGTAGGGTGGGAGAAAGTGAATTCTCCAAACTAATGCATATTGCTAATGTCAAACTGAACATGGCTTGAAGGGACAAGGGTCAACTCTGGACCATGACCATACAATGTGATGAACCAATATGATGTGAATGAGGGCACAATCCGATGTAGTTTACGAAGAGATTTAGGGGTGCTTCCAGATGGCAAGTGTACTTTTGTTAAGAAATGATGCAATTTATTTGCATTTCATGTATCCCATTAACAGGATATGTGCTGTAAATGCTATCAAATACACCACTTGTCATTCCTTCTGGCCCTACCATTGTTACTGTTGTCATTCCCCAGCTCACTCCTTCCTACCGCCTTGGTACATTCTGACAGTTTTAGAAAGATTTCTCATCTCAGTACAGAGCCTGGAGATAGATCAATAAAAAAGTGTTTAACTTGCCTGCAGTATCTGTGGCATTGGCACTTCACAGATGTTACATCAAAACCTAGCCCCGGACGTGACTCATACCAGAACTCTGACCCACCTCCTGAACCTAACTCTTGCAGTTTTAATAATTACTAAAAATGATTCTCTGAAATGAATATGTCACAGTTTTTTTAAATTTTTTACCTGTAATCAATATCTTGATTTTTGTTTTTTTTCAGTTATATGTAATGCCAATGATAACATATGTTGTACATAGTTTTGGCCTGTAAGTGTTCAGAGAAGGATGTTACAACTGACCTCAAAAAGCCAGCTGACATCTTCAAACAGAAATTCAATCTACAATGTCTATTGTCATTGATTGTAAGAGATGCACGTCCGGGAAAAAAGAGCTGTTTTGTCTCTTGATGCAGTGGCTCTTTTAACACTATTGATAGCTGCAGCCCGCTTTGGGCCAATAAGGACCCCCAATTATTCGTCAGTTTAGGGTTAGAGAATATTGAATCGTATGGCGCCGTATTCCAGCCGATGCTGCTGTGTATACCTCGGCTCAAAGACTGGCAGTTTGATATTGTGCGCACCTCACGTCAAATAACCGATATAATCTAAATATTTATTTTGAGGGATGAGGTATAACAAATATGACTTCGTCATTCTTCGGCGAGTCAGACCTTTTCAAAGTGAAATGGGGAAAGCAAGTCCAAGCATCGCAGGGTGTGGAACCCTCTTCACATATGTAGAGCGCTCAGACATAATTTTTGAGTCTTGTTAGGCTACTGTGAGGCGCTCTGCCGGGTCTTACACAGGAAAGGCACCACAGCAGAGCAAATCCAGCTTTTGGAACAATAGCTCCAAGGAGGCTTTTAATATACTCTCAGCAGGAAATTAGACCGGATAAACGAATGCCATTTTTTACTGACTGCTTACTGAAATGCCAGAAAATCAATTATTCTTGGCAGCAGTTCACGAGGTAATGTCATCAGCACGGTGTCTGAGCCGCATCTGTCACGCCAAGGAGATCCCCTTGTGCGCCACCGCTTTCCTGTCAGAGAAGGCACAAGGTCCTGCATAATTGAGCTTATACCGGCCCCTATGAGAATGATCTACCCATAGTGCCCAAATATCTTAGCGCGCAGTGGAGGTGTCTGGGTGGGGGAGGAGGGATGTGGGTATCCCTAGGCCAGGGCGATTTCTGTAGGCTAGTCCCCTCCGTAAGGCATGGCCCTATGCCCCCGCCCTCCACCTCTGTAGGGTGCCAAGTACAGCTATCCATGGCCTTGTGTCACCTATGTGTGCAGATGTCGTCCATTGGCTTGTAGGCCAAGTCTCACTGATTGAGTAGTGTACCCCAAGTGTGCAGCGTAGTGCAGGGGGCTTCTGTGTCTGTCCTCTCCGCCAACTGTGTTGCCAATGCATGCACTCAACATGTCTTTATTTCTCCCCCCCCTTTTTTTGTCTGCTCTTCCTGTTCATGTGTGTATTAGCATCATCTGGCGGAGGAGAAGTGGCATTGGAGCACGAGGGAGCTGCATCTCACATGGCCCCGGAGGGCCATGCAAAGGACTCTGATTTCACCAGTGAGACGGAGGGCGAGGGGGGCTCCACAACGGGGAACGTGATCATGTTACAATGCATGCAGGCGGTAATTTCCTGAAGTTCCAGACTGGCCATTTTTTCCAACAAAAGTACATTTCCCCAGGCCAGATTTTAAGGCAGGAGGCCCTGCTGGAGTATCTGTTACTTTCTCCAGCTTCCCCAGGTAACTACAGCAGGTATCAGAGCCGGGGGGGGGCGCAGGCTTGAGAGGATGGGGGAGGAGAGTGGGGGGGCATTCTGGGCTTGGGTAGAGGAAGCATTAGATCACTAAGTACTTTATTATCCTTTTTTCCCCCCTTTAGACGTGAAGGTGGAGGAGGTCCTAATTAAGGGTGGGTGATAAATTATGCTTACCCGGTGGAGTTGGCAGAGTTTTGGCCACATAACGCAGAGTTCTTTCTCACGTGTGGCTTGTGAATGGTAATCTGGCAAGCACGAGTGAGATTTAGCAATCCCTAGCACGATTTTTGTCCACTAGAGGGTCACCCAGCAAGATATCCCCAATGCGGGCTGTCACAGGTGGTTGCATCTGTTTGTGGTGAGAAAGCTGCCACTCGAGTAGGAAATCTAGAAGCAGCAAAATCAACTCAAGAACACTGCTCTCTGGCATGCCGCCGTTCAAACTAATTTTTCAGCATGGAAATAGCTTCTGGGGCTGAAAATCAGTGCAAGTAGCACAATGTGCCTAATTATGTCCATTCTTGGAACTTCACGGAATCTTGTGGAGTTTTTACGTAACTCTGTGGAATTCCACAGAGTGAAACTCCATCAGTTCTGCCTACCCCTAGTCCTAACCTGATGTTGTCTTTTGTGCCTTTACCATAAAACGTCCCTGCACCTCCACATAGCTCTTTTACTAACACCACCCAATGTCTACCACAATAATATCTGTGTCTCACAGTAGCAGCACTTCAATACCTCCAATAGCAACAACTCCTCCACTGAGAAATACAGTGACAACAAACCCAATGCCTCATAGAAACAGCCACCACTAACTTCTAAAGTGACACACACCACATTACTCATGATGCCTCTTATAGCTCCTCACTCCTATTATCTTCATCTCTGACTTCAGATTGAACTTAAGGCTTCACAAATACTCAGGTAAAACACAGCATCACCAGGGTCGGACTACCCTCTAGGGCAATCATGTAATCCAAAAACTATCTCTCATGCAGAAAAACATCTATTTAAGGGGCTGTGGCAAAAAGGAAAGAGAAAACAATACATGAAGTACAGGTAAGGCCACCACAAGACAACCTAATAAGTCATGGAAACTTACTATAGGTACTTGCATAAACAAAGACCAAACATGAAACAAATGTTGAAATGAAACAATCCTTGTTAACTAGTACATGGTAAAGAACGAAGAGTAAATTAGAACTGTCCGCAGTGGGTACAAACATTGTAACTCTTGTTAGTACAGCGTAAAATGCAAACACCAAATCCACATACTCAAAAAGAAGAAAGAAGAAGCCACTTTAGGGAGCCTACAATATTGTTGTAGGATGATTTATGTACCTGTGACTCCATTGCCTCCATTTTTAATCTTCCTGGATTGTTTGAAGTAAGCCTATACACTGAGAGTTGGTGTCACCGCACTTGTTTTCTGTCACACCTATCACATTTGGTACAGTACAGAGATGTTAATACAGTCTCTTCTTCTTCATGCTTCCTGTATTCAGGTTGCTTTTCACTTAATTTTTTTGGGACACCTTGTCCTCATGATGGCCCTGGTCAACCTTATCTCTGGGCTGAAACGTCAACTTTTGTTTATATAATGTGGACTACTGTAATTAATCAAATATTTGTTTTATATAAACATGTGATGTTTCCCGATGTGAAAGATTTCTCTGGACACTTTAGGTATATCCTTGCAGCCTATTATTCTGTATATTATACATCAGTTCTTTTGTGTTGAACCTTTCTGTTTGATTATTCAGTGTATTTTATTGATTTGTTTTTGTGTTGTATGGTTAATGTTTTTTTTTTTCAAATACATTGAATATTTTGCAATATTTCCTTGAGTGTGTATAGTTATGATAAATGGTATCGATGATATATGCTATCGCTATTGTTAGAAATGGGGTTTTTGGTTGGCAGTGAGGTTACCCTCTGTCCAAGCAAGAACCCTCACTCTAGTCAGGGTAAGTCACACACAATCCAAATTATCCTGTGCCCACCCTCTGGTAGCTTGGCACGAGCAGTCAGGCTTAACTTAGAAGGCAATGTGTAAAGTATTTGGGCAATAAATCATACACTAACACCATATAGCACCACAAAAATACACCACACAGTGTTTAGAAAAATAGAGAATATTTATCTGGATATTTGTAGATCAACACAATAAAAGATGTAATAAGAATTTGTAGAAGTATCACTGAAAAGTGATATAAAGTGTCTTAAGTCTTTAAAAAAGCAAACAAAGTCTATTTCAAGCACAAAGTACCTGGTTTGGAGTGGAAAATCTCCGCAGAGGAGGAGATGCGTGGAAAAATGGTGTGCGCGTCGGTTTCATCCCTTCACACATGGACATGCGTCGTTATTTTTCACGCGGGGAGACGTGCGTCGTTCTGCGGGAAGAAAAATGGTGTGTGTGTCGGTTTCGCCCCTTCACAAATGGACTTGCGTCGTTATTTTTCACTCAGGGAAGACGTGCGTTGTTTTCCGGCACGCGGGCCGACTCCTTCTATGGTTCGCGGGATTACCAGATGTCCCAGAGTCTGTGCGTGGATTCCTCGGCTTGTTATCCGGCTGCCCGTCGTTCCGGGAGGCTGTGCATGGAATTTTCTTTCTCACGGCAGGCGTCACGTCGATTTCCTCTCTGGAAGTCGGGCGGCGTTGTCCATGCGAGGCCGTGCGTCGATGTTCCGGCCGCACCGAAGGTGTCGCGTCAGGCAGCGTCGGCGTGCGGCGATTTTCTCACCGCGGAGCAAGCTGTGCGTCGAAATTTTCGGCGCACGAGGAGTCCAAATGAAAAAGAGAAGTCTTTTTGGTCCTGAGACTTCAGGGAACAGGAGGCAAGCTCTATCCAAGGCCTTGGAGAGCACGTTTGCAGCCAGACAAGAGTTCAGCAAGGCAGCAGGCCAACAGCAAGGCAGCAGTCCTTTGTAGAAAGCAGACAGGTGAGTCCTTTGAGCAGCCAGGCAGTTCTTCTTGGCAGGATGCAGGTTCTGGTTCAGGTTTCTTCTCCAGCAAGTGTCTGAGGTGGTAGGGCAGAGGCCCTGTTTTATACCCAAACGTGCCTTTGAAGTGGGGGAGACTTCAGAGAGTGGCGTAGAAGTGCACCAGGTCCCCTTTCAGTTCAATCCGGTCTGCCAGGGTCCCAGTAGGGGGTGTGGCAGTCCTTTGTGTCAGAGCAGGCCCTCCACCCTCCCAGCCCAGGAAGACTAATTCAAAATGCAGGTGTATGCAATTGAGGCTGAGTACTCTGTGTTTGGGGTGTGTCTGAGTGAATGCACAAGGTGCTGTCAACTAAACCTAGCCTGACGTGGATTGTAAGGCACAGAAAGATTTAAGTGCAAAGAAATGCTCACTTTCTAAAAGTGGCATTCCTAAAATAGTAATATCAAATCCAACTTCACCAGTCAGCAGGATTTTGTATTACCATTCGGCCATACCAAATACGACATGCCTACTCCCTTCCGATCAGCAGCTGCCACCTCAACAATGTATGAGGGCAGCCGCAATGTTAGCCTATGAAGGGAGCAGGCCTCACAGTAGTGTAAAAACGAATTTAGGAGTTTTACACTACCAGGACATGTAAACTACACAGGTACATGTCCTGCCTTTTACCGACACAGCACCCTGCTCTAGGGGTTACCTAGGGCACACATTAGAGGTGTCTTATGTGTAGAAAAAGGGAAGCTTTAGGCTTGGCAAGTACTTTTAAATGCTAAGTCGAAGTGGAAGTGAAACTGCACACACAGGCCTTGCCATGGCAGGCCTGGGACAAGGTAAAGGGGCTACTTGAGTGGGTGGCACAACCAGTGTTGCAGGCCCACTAGTAGCATTTAATCTACAGGCCCTAGGCACATACAGTGCACATTACTAGGGACTTATAAGTATATTAAATATTCCAATTGGGTATGATCCAAAGTTACCATGTTTAAAGGGAGAGAGCATATGCACTTTAGCACTGGTTAGCAGCGGTAAAGTGCGCAGAGTCTAAAAGCCAGCAAAAAACAGGTCCAAAAAGTGGAGGGAGGCAGGCAAAAAGTTAGGGGTGACCACCCTAAGGCATGTCAGGTCTAACAGATATCATTTGTCTTAGTAGGTTGTCTTGTGGTAGGCTTACCTGTACTTCATGTATTGTTTTCTCGTTCCTCTTTAGCATCACCCTTAAAGTAGATGCCTTCCCGAGTGAACCATAGCTTTTGGATTATATATTTATCCTGGTGTTTAGGGTTATTGGGTTGATCCTGTTATTTGATGCTCTGTAGGGCAATCAGGGAGCGCCCAACAAGCTGGTCTGTCAGATTAGTGTGTGGACTGTTTTTATGGCTGTTTATGGGCCTGTTTTATGGTCTGGTGGGAAGTTTTTGTCTGTTAATTTCCCTGATGATAGAGCACATATTGGATGCAGCCAGCACAAAAGCATGCATTCTCCTGTAACGTGCAAAACACCCATACAGTGTGTCTTTACAAGTAAAAAGCTGGCCCACATGGGTCATTTTTTTAACTACCTACTTCACTACTGTGGGCTTCTTTTAAGTTGGTGACTGGGCCTAGTTTCTGTCCCAGTCCGACCCTGAGCACCATCTGGGCTTAACACCCATCTTTATCTGCAGCCTTCTCTTGTCCTGCTACCTGTCCTTCTAGGGATCCCTTTTCTTGTTTACCTATCAGTGGGATGTTTAACTGTTTAGGCTTTGATGTAAAAAAGACGAGCTATATCTTTTACTGGGATGCAGATTATTCACGTCCCACAGCCACAAAAAGAGGTACAGCATGGCCAGCAGCAGTGTCTGGATACCTTGTAGAAAGAACATGTGCCCTGCTGCCAGGGAACCTAGACTGCACTCCAAACAGCATTGCAGGGAGAAGTCATACACTCTTCAGACATGCACAGTAACTGCACTGCATAGACAGCGTAATTGCAAGCCTCCCTTTCTAACATAGGAGTAGAAGAAGTACAGGTTTCACTAATGCACAGCACAGGTACAGCACAGACAGCAAGAGTGCAAGCTTCACTCACCCACCTAGAGAAGGTACATTATGCATTCCAAGACCGAAGCCGCACAAGTTTCACATATACATCAACAACGAAGTGCAGAGGTAGCATCACTGTAATTCTCTCACACTCATATGAGACGTATACGTTAATCATGCACAATCCAGGTACAGCAAAGGTAGCACCATTCATTCACCCTCATATGAGACGTACAGTATGAGCAGCAACAGTGCACTGATCACACAACCCAGACAGTAGCCAGACACCCTTCAGGCATACACAGAAAAGGCACTGCACCATTAGCCTAAACGAAGTCCTCTCTCACAGACATACAACAGATGCATGGACAGATACTTCAGAGGCAGCAACAGTGCACGATTCTGACACCCACACGGAAAAGGTAAAGCAATGGCCGTGCTAGTGCCAGCATCCCAGAGCCCCAGGCAGCAGTCCTACAAATCCACACATACACAGATGAGGAGCTGCATAGGCAGCATCACTGAAAGTCTCCCACACATAGACAGGCAGCACTTGCACAGGCAGAATAGACACAGTACAGGCAGCAAGCAGTGCGATCTTAAATTGGTGGTTGAGCTTCCAGACTGTCTGCCTGTCTGTGGGGAGATGTGGGTTAGTAGGAAAGAAACTGAAGTTATTTATTATGTCTTCAATGGTCTGTGAACCATAAATGCTCAAGGCAGCCAATATCTACTTCTGCTCTACAGGAGGATAGATGGCAATAATCGGAGATGATTAAACACAGTTATACAATAGTACTAATGATAGTACTGCAAATAACAATAATAAAAATAACAACACCACTACCACCGCCACTAAAATAATAATAATAATATTAATAATAATAATAATAATTCAGCAGCAGCATTTTAATTGTTTCCAATCTCTGTCATAAAAGAGGAGTTTATGAGGGATGTCTTTCTTAATCTACTGAATAGATAAAAAGGTTTGAGATTTGGTGCTCATACTAGTCTTCTGTTTTATGCCCAAAAGTGGTACATGATCGACCAGCCTCATTCCCAGTCTTAGCATGCATTGGCCTCCATTTCAGGTAAGAAGATTAAATCACCGGAACAGGCATATAGCCTAAATAGGCCATTAAGGAGATAATTGAATGCAGTGATCCTGATTCTCTTGGTAATTACCTATTTCTCAGAGTTTGCGTATCCATTTCCCAAAATTACTGTTACACAAGTTTTCCGTATTTTGAGGGGCTGGAATACTGCATCAGTATTGTAAACCAACTTAGAATAGGACACATGTGTGTGGCTGTGAAGTATATCCCCAGTTCCAATTTTGAACTCAAAAAGTGTACATTGTACGTGGTGCCATGTAAAAATAGTAGTAAAGGTACCTACGTTTTATGTGGATCCTGAATTTTAACACTCAGTTTTAATGGAGTTTGCAAATCACTTGAAAAAAAACACATCCAATGCTTCCACATGTCAAACATGATAACACAGCCTGTGTTCAATCTCCAAATGACAATAGAAAAACTGCTCAGACTGAATGACACAGCCTGAATCCAAACTCAGAAACAACTAATGACAACAGGAAAACTTCTCAGGCATTGGGCGACAGGCTGGAAACAACCTAACACATCAGAAAAGACAGTAGAAAAACTTCATAGTCAGTATGACATAGTCTGGACATAATATCAGAAGCCTCAAATTGTGGCAGAAAAAGATTCTCAGACAGTGGGATACAACCTGGACACAATATCACAAGCCTCAAATGCCTGCATCTTCCTTATTAGTTCCTCTTGGGATTGGCCTGGGCATTTTGGCTCTGATCTGGTCCCATTGGTCCTCATGGCTCTAGTTGTCCTAGTCCCATTAATACTTTTTAGCCTGATCGTTATACCCCACTTGCTGGTCATCCTACTTTACTTGGTACTTCAGGTATTGCTCCCATTGCTTCTGCCTCCTTCATGTCCTCCAAGCCCTCTTCCTGATTCTGTTCATCCTGATTCTTATAGTCCACCTAATCCTCCTCATCTGGTCACTGATGCTAATGGTCCTAGTCCACCTGCTCTTTATCTGTCTATGTCTACAGGTTATCCTCCTTATTGTCATCTCCCTGGTCCTCCTAGTTGTACATTAACATGTCCATGTAGTTCAAGACATCCTGCTCTTATGCACACTGGTTGGTCATCCTGGCTCCTGTCATCTTGGCCCTCCTTTCTCTGCTCCCCATTTTGCTCCTCGTCCTGGTCATCCTTGTCTTGCTATGTCAGCTCCTGAAACTGCTGGGCCTCTGAGACTTGAGCTTCCTTTTCCCTTTGATTATGGTTACACTGGTCCTCTTTGCCCTGGAATCTGAACTCTTGTCCTGCTTGCTGTGGTTGCCTAGCCATCTAGAACCAATTCTCCATTTCTATTCTCCTAGCTTTCCTCACTTTGAATCTGGTTTGCCTAGCACTGGTCTTTCTATTCTTGGTCCTCACAGTCTGTGTTCTCTCTCTGGGTTTGTGCCAACTACTTGATCCCCTTGGTTCTGGTCCTTCTTGTTTGGGTCTTTCTGTGCCTAGTCCTCTTAGTCCTGCTCCTCCTATCAACTAGGTCCAAACCCCTTGATGTTCCTGACTCTGGCTGTTTGGGCCTCCTGATCTTTCTCACCGCGATCCTGCTACCTCAAGTCAGGATCTTTCTGCTACACTTAGCACTTTGGATCCCACAAAAATCATCAAAAGGAAGACTGTGAACATAAAAAAAAAAAAAAGTATTCTCATAAGTGAACAAAATATCTATGAAACGTGCATTAAATATATAGTCATTATTTTTTGCAGTAGCCAAATACACTTAGGCTGCAGTACAAACTGTGCGTATATTATCCTCAAGCTTCTGAAACAGGCGTTTGATTCCTACATTTCATCGTTTAATGTAAAAAATGGTATGAATATTTGTATTCAAAACTGATTTTACTCGTCTTTCATCTGTAAACAACTTGGCTGGATTCAAGCATTAGCCTTTGTAAATATTATTGCATTTTGTATGTGCAGTTACTTTCAATTCTTCCAAATGCTTCACATATGCAACATTCCTATTGTAAGATGGCGACCACCCAACATTTGCCTGGATTCACTTTTTTTCTTCATGTCCAGCTAAATAAAGACCACCTTTGCAGTATTAATCTGGCTTCTGGTCAACTAGTACACATTGGCGGTCATTCCAACCGCGGCGGGCGGCAGTAGCCGCCCGCCTGGCGGGAACCGCCGAATGACCGCACCGCGGTCAAAAGACCGCGGCGGCCATTCTGGCTTTCCCGCTGGGCCGGCGGGCGACCGCCAAAAGGCCGCCCGCCGGCCCAGCGGGAAAGACCCAGCAACGATGAAGCCGGCTCCGAATGGAGCCGGCGGAGTTGCTGGGGTGCGACGGGTGCAGTGGCACCCGTCGCGATTTTCAGTGTCTGCAAAGCAGACACTGAAAATCATTATGGGGCCCTGTTAGGGGGCCCCTGCACTGCCCATGCCAGTGGCATGGGCAGTGCAGGGGCCCTCAGGGGCCCCATGACACCCGTTCCCGCCATCCTGTTCCTGGCGGTAACAACCGCCAGGAACGGGATGGCGGGAAGGGGGTCGGAATCCCCATGGCGGCGCTGCAAGCAGCGCCGCCATGGAGGATTCCCTGGGCCAGGGGAAAACCGGCGGGAAACCGCCGGTTCCCCTTTTCTGACTGCGGCTTTACCGCCGCGGTCAGAATGGCCCAGGAAGCACCGCCAGCCTGTTGGCGGTGCTTCCGCGGTCGTTGGCCCTGGCGGTCGGTGACCGCCAGGGTCAGAATGACCCCCATTGTCTACTGTTTAGCCTTTGGACGGAAAACAATTAAGTTATATTTAGCTGGCTGCTGGTTAAATAGCAAAGATTATTCACTATTTTGCCGGTCCCTGGGTAAATAGTAGACATTATACACTATGTGTCAGGCAGGCGGTTAAATAGCCACTTCCTATTCGTAAATGAATATAAAAAGGCTTTAGTCTGGGTAAATCGATCTCTGCTTCGAGGGGCCCAGAACATATATTACTAAAAATACAAATAAAATATTCTGCCCACGTTCCCCTTCCTTCCCACTACCAAATGATTGCCATCTTAAAGAAAATAACTATTACTGCCGCTATCTGCACTTCTCTGATTGACTCTGTGGGGCTGACCCTGCCATGGAAGAGAGCAGAACGCACACAGTAGTCTTCCTGCCCAGTACAGCTAACTGAGAGTGCTCTGTTTCGAGCTCGATAAGCAGACGGGAAGACTGGCATGCAGGGGTCCCCTGCCTTCCCAGGGCTTCCATGTCCGCCCTGAGATATACTAACTCAGCCGGAAGGTATTTCACTTTCATACCTTGTTAAGCAAAATAAATAATCTTTCAAACTCAGTTGTGACCAGAACAGATTATTTGTTACTCGCTGGGGCCCCAAGTGTAGTACACCAGTCCAACCTTCTAGAGGCTACCAGCTGTTCACTTGGCATATTTCTGCAGGAAGACAGGATTGCAAGCAGTTACGGCGGGTAGCCACCTTTATCCATGCATAGAAATGTGGGGGATAACTGACAAACAGTGCTGTCTGATTCTCCATGAGCAGGGCTATTCTGCGCCCCTAAAGTTTTTGTGAGGCCTATACTTCTGCCAACGTGAGCACCTCACTTTGTTGGTGTGTACCAGCCCCTCTATTGGGATTTGTCACTACTCAGCTGCTTGTCTTGGAGCCATGCTGCTCAGGTTCATGAAAGAGAACTTGACAGCGTACTCAAGAACACTCAAGACGTGTACCTTTCTCTAGCACTCTCGTGCAGAGGGCCCTTGTTATAGCTCCTAAGCAGAGTGTGCGGGAGCCTAGTGTAACGTTTATGTATAAATACTGTATTGAAAGGTTTGTGTTAGAGTTGTGATACATAAATCCTGCCCTTTCCATCTAAAGAGGTGAGCTTTGAGAAAGAAAGAGAAGCTGATAATCGATCTCTCCATCAGAAACTTAGGAGCAAATTTATTAAAAGGTTGTGTAACGGAAAATTGCAACCAAAGTTGCTGCACTGTGCAAAGGGTTAAAAGAACCCAAAGCCAAATCTGCAAAGATATGAAGCTATCACCCCCCACACTGGCAATGAAACAGGCAGTCTAGTGCCACAATATTGCACCATAGAGCAAAGGTGTGAGCATGATGTTTGGTATAGGTTTTATATTGGAAGGGTACCTTTCCAATCTAAAAAAGTATGTTAAGGGTTTTCAAGCATTTTCTGTGTGCTGTGCGGTGCATCGCACATGCAAAGTTTGAAAAAGTTGGGGAAATAAAAAACTTTTCTCCAAGTTAAATCCTGCCTTGGGGAGGTGTTATTTTTTTGCTGCAGGGTGCTCCCTACAAATATTAGTAGCTAGAACTTTGCATCAGAAACTATGGGTGGTAGCATGGTGTTGAGAATAAAAAGTTCTTCACATTCTAATAGATGTGTACCCCAGCCCTGAGTGCCCCAGCTGTGGTAACAAATTGTGGTCATCAGAGAACACTGATCATATATATGCCCCATGATCTACGCACGTCTCATGAATTACGGTCTGGGTAGACTGGGAGGGTCATGCAGTGGACTACCCTCATTGTAGTGAAGGTCTAAAACACTTAGTAGCCTCAGCACTGTGGAGGCAGCATACAATTTTCTAATGAGTAATCAATAACACAGCCAAGAGGTTTTACTTGTGCCATCGGAGTACAGCCTACTGGCCCACTGTTAGAAATGGGGTCTTTGGTTGGCAGTCAGGTTACCCCCTGTCCAAGCGAGGACCCTCACTCTAGTCAGGATAAAAGGGAATCACCCTCAGCTAACCCGTGCTTACCCCCTTGGTAGCTTGGCACGAGCAGTAGGCTTAACTTCAGAGTGCTAGGTGTAAAGTATTTGTACCAACACACACAGTAATTAAATGAAAACAATACAAAATGACACAACACAGGTTTAGAAAAATAGGACGTTTTTATCTAAATGAAACAAGACCAAAACGAAAAAAATCGACAATACACAAGTCAAGTTATCACTAAAAATGAAAAAAGAGACTTCATGTAATTTTAAACACACACTAACACTGTTAGCATGAAACTGTACCTTGGGTGCGTCAAAAAAAAACCCGCACAAGCGAGTGTGCATCAGAAAGGGCTTGTGATGCGTCAATATCACTCATGAGCGTGCGCCCGTATTGTTTCTTCTTTAGTCAGGTCGGTGTGCATTGTCTCTTCTCTACGCAGGAGAGTGATGCGTCGATCCGGTCAGCACTCTCGGGTCCGGGCAGGCCTTGCGTCATTTTTACACGCCCAGCAGTGTCTGTGTCAGAAATCCAGACGCATGATGATCCGAAAACCACGCAGCGTGGGTTGCGATCTCACCAGCCTCCATCAGCGATGCTGCGCGTTGTTTCCCCAGCTCTGTGTGTCGATCTTCCGGTCGCATTGCAGGCATACGTCAATTTTCAACTGTGAAGCCGGTGACGCGTCGAATTTTGAGCCGCAGATTGAAGTTGCGTCGATCCTTTCCCCGCTCGGCGTTCTGTGCGCGGATTTCTTACTCTTGGGCTGCCAGCTTCTCCTTTCAGGGTCCTTTCAGGGTCCCAGGAACTCTCCAGAGACTCCAGGTGCTGGCAGAGAGAAGTCTTCGCTGTCCCTGAGACTTCAAACAACAGGAGGCCGGCTCTAAATCAAGCCCTTGGAGATCTTAACAAGAAGGAATGCAACACAAAGGGGGTCATTCTGACCCTGGCGGCCGGTGACCGCCAGGGTCACCGACCACGGGAGCACCACCAACAGGCTGGCGGTGCTCCCGAGGGCATTCTGACCGCGGCGGTTCAGCCACGGTCAGAAAGGGTAAACCGGCGGTCTCCCGCCGGTTTACCGCTGCCCCAATGAATCCTCCATGGCGGCGGAGCGTGCTCCGCCGCCATGGGGATTCAGACACCCCCTACCGCCATCCTGTTCATGGCGGGAAACCCGCCATGAACAGGATGGCGGTAGGGGGTGCCGCGGGGCCCCTGGGGGCCCCTGCAGTGCCCATGCCAATGGCATGGGCACTGCAGGGGCCCCCGTAAGAGGGCACCACAAAGTATTTCAGTGTCTGCTTTGCAGACACTGAAATACGCGACGGGTGCAACTGCACCCGTCGCACCCCTGCAACTACGCCGGCTCAATTCTGAGCCGGCGTCCTCGTTGCAGGGGCATTTCTGCTGGGCCGGCGGGCGCTCTTTTGGAGAGCGCCCGCCGGCCCAGCGGAAATGTCTGAATGGCCGCCGCGGTCTTTTGACCGCGGTGCGGTCATTCGGCGGCGGAACCTTGGCGGACGGCCTCTGCCGTCCGCCAAGGTCTGAATCAGGCCCAAAGTCCAGTCTTTGTCCTCTAGCACAGGCAGAAGTAGCAACTGCAGGATAGCTCCACAAAGCACAGTCACAGGCGGGGCAGCTCTTCTTCCTCAGCTCTTTAGCTCTTCTCCAGGCAGAGGTTACTCTTGGTTTCCAGAAGTGTTCTTTCGTCTGTGGTTTTGGATGCCTTTCTTATACCCATTTTCTCCTTTGAAGTAGGCCTACTTCAAAGCAAAGTCTCTCTTGATTGTGAAATCCTGCCTTGCCCAGGCCAGGCCCCAGACACTCACCATGGGGTTGGAGACTGCATTGTGTGAGGGTAGGCACAGCCCTGTCAGGTGTGAGTGACCACTCCTCCACTCCCTCCTAGCACAGATGGCTCATCAGGAAATGCAGACTACACCCCAGCTCCCTTTGTGTCACTGTCTATTGTGAGGTGCAACCAGCCCAACTGGCTAACTGACCCAAACAGGGAATCCACAAACAGGCAAAGTCACAGAAATGGTATAAGCAAGTAAATGCTCACTTTCTTAAAGTGGCATTTTCAAACACGCAATCTTAAAATCAACTTTAGTAAAAGATGTATTTTTAAATTGTGAGCTCAGAGACCCCAAACTCCACATGTCCATCAGCTTCCAAAGGGAATCTACACTTTAATCATATTTAAAGGTAGCCCCCATGTTAACCTATGAGAGGGACAGGTCTTGCAACAGTGAAAAACGAATTTAGCAATATTTCACTGTCAGGACATATAAATCACATTGCTATATGTCTTGCCTTAACCATACACTGCACCCTGCCCTTGGGGCTACCTAGGGTCTGCCTTAGAGATATCTTATATGTAAGAAAAGGGAAGGTTTGGCCCTGGCAAGTGGGTACAATTACCAAGTCGAATTTACAGTTAAAACTGCACACACAGACACTGCAGTGGCAGGTCTGAGACATGATTACAGAGCTACTTATGTGGGTGGCACAACCAGTTCTGCAGGCCCACTAGTAGCATTTGATTTAATGGCCCTGAGCACCTCTGGTGCACTTTACTAGGGACTTACTAGCAAATCAAATATGCCTATCATGGATAAACCAATTACATACACATTTTGTATAGGAACACTTGCACTTTAGCACTGGTTAGCAGTGGTAAAGTGCCTACAGTAATTAAAACAGCAAAATCAGAGTCCAGCACACATCAACAACCTGGGAAACAGAGGCAAAAAGTTAAGGGAGAGCATGCCAAGGATGAAAAGTCTAACACCCACTCAACTGATGTTCTGTTGCTGTGTGCTTACCTTACCCTTGACCTCACTCAGTATGGATGAAGTGTCATAAAACTGCATGTGTTATATGACTCGCAATTATGTATGCATGCCTGTGCATGGAAGCCTATGTGTGTGTTTTACATAGTGCTGTTATGTATGTATTCTCGCTGCAGCAGTGCATGGAGGCTGCACATGTGTTGGGACCTACATACAGCAGACGTGGGCCACGAAGAAGATTAAAGGCCTTTGCCCCGGTGAATCACTGTGATGAGAGGAGGGCCATTGCCCTGTTTAGTGCTGTGACCTGAAAAGGCCATCTTTCTGTGTGTGACATTTCAGGTAGCATGGAATGCAGGAGGGAGGTCATACTGAACTGAAAGGTCTGTTACCTTGAGTCATCATGCAGTGGGCCGTGACCTTGGAAAGCAGAACAATAATTCAACTACCCAAATCCAGGAGCACCCCGGAACAGCCGCTAGTTTCAGGAAGACTTACTGTGTGACTTGAGGAACGAGGAAGCTTCCTGCCCTGATGGCAGGATCCAGACCTCTGCTCATTACTGGGGCACAGATACGTACTCTGACACTCTGCCCAACAGTGCAGTGAGAGCAGGTAGGGCTGAATACCAGGCCGCCGAGCTTAGGGGAACTTGCGCTACAGCACAGGAACTCTTTCACTTTCACAAAGCCACTGTGGAACTTTTAAGACTTGAATTCACTAGCAGGGGACAATCTTGGATGTTACATCACCGGGACTTGAGAAGCTGACCCAGAGAACACTAGTGGGCCTGCCTTTAGAAGGCAGTGTGTATTATTTGTGGTGTTTCGTATTATACTTTGTGTACATATATAAATTCTGTATCTTATAAAACCAAAACTGGACAATCATTCATTGGCGATTTTGGGATGTGATTTGAGTTGTGAGCCTGTTTCCCCCACGCCTATCTCCTCACCAAAATGCCTTGGACTGCTTGACCCATGCTACCAATGAGTGCCAAGTGCTATAGGAATACTTGGGCCAGTTGCTCAAAGCTCATAGTAAGCCAGACCATGAGACATCCGGAGTAAAAGGCCTCAACTATTGTGGTTGGGCCCAGTAGCTCCTGCTTGTCCCATGACCCTGAGAAAGGAGTTCTACCACATGTACCACTCAGGGGATGCCCGCTTCATGTAAACTAGCACAAAGCAGTGCAGAGTGCTACTTCGTAATTTGTGTTAGACAACTTTCAAGTGTCAAAAAAGTTTTCGTTTGGGCCTGTTTATGACCTTGGCGGATGGGATACTCCGTCACAAATGTGATGGAAATCCCGTCTGCCGTATTACAAGTTCCATTATATGCCATGGAACATGTAAAACAGCAGGTGGGATATCCATCACGTTTGTGGCAGAGTATCCCATCTGTCAAGGGCGAAATCAGGCCCTTTGCGTCAGTTTGACTCAGTTTTGTGATGACGCACCAGCACACATCATAGATAAATCCGCCCATTAGATTATACAGGTGAAGTTACTGTAAGAGCTATTAAAGAAACATCTCATAGCCTCCATCTACAGGAAGAGAGACTTCTCTTGTAGAGGGCCTAAGTAATCCTTCTCACAACGAGTCACAGCAAAGGGTGGTGTTTTTTCCAAAGATGGTACAATAATCTATGAGAGACAATCATTGTATTAGGATACAGGAGGCTTAGGCTAAAGAACAGCGGATAATCTGTTATAGTTGATCACAGAACATCGATTAATAGACTTAAAATGGATGACAATGTTTTCTTGTAGGTGTACATAGCATAGGGTACAGTTCGCTGTAAAGAAAAATAAATAATATTTACAATTTGTGGGGGCACATCATTTTTCTTCCTGATGCTCTGCATCATATCGGACAGTTGTTTTACTTGTTAAATATATATTGATAGAATTGTAGATTATCATCGTTTATCCAGGATACTGGTTAAATTTATATTTATATAAACGAGGATAATCTGCCAACATACACCTTCCGAGACTGACTATGTCCACACACATTGCTAAATTGCCAGTTTGCTTACAAATAATGACAATGGGTAGCAGTCGCTATGATTAGTCTTTGCTACACACACCTGACACAAAGTATTTCAGACTCATCCTTTACTATCCCTGGCTGTAACCACTGTGCACATCCAGAGCGGCCCAGTGTGCTTAACCTCTCCATTATATCGCCTTTGCCCTATTGTCTTTTACTATACTGACTCTCAGAATGAGTCAAAACACCTGAAATTCGTTCTCTCCTCACTTGCGCATATTTCAGTTAATGTGAATGTAATTTAGGCTCCTATCCACTTCGATGACTTTCCATCTGCCAGTCACAAGATCTTTGTTTAGGTGTAATGGGAGTTATGGTTCAAAGATGCTTATGGTGAGTGCAGAAAGTTTGAAGTTCACTTACAGTGGATACCAATACTATAACGTTTTTAGGTGTCACTATCTTTGCTGAGGGAGGAATGCTATGCACCAAAACTTACCAATAGCCAAAAATACACTATTATGGTTTGACAGTTTCTATCCTAGACCTCTTTGTGAAAATCTACCCTTATGGACACTTCCTGGGGTTGAGAAGGTACTGTACAAGAGTGTCAGACTTCTGGAATCAGACAGAAGCGATAACAGATAAAACTAAAGGCCCAGGCGTACCCAAACAAGATAATGTCAAAAGCTCAGAAACGAGCTAGAAACGAGAATAGGGTGGCCTTGTTAGAGGAGACACCACAGGAGGCGATACCCAAGCCCATGACTTGTGTAACCACCCACAGTGCCGTTTCTAATCAGGTAAAAAATTGTTACAAACTGGGCAATACATTGGACTGGTAAGTTAGATTGGGAAAAAACCCTTTTCTCCTTTAGAAGAGCGAGAAGCCTAAGGGACAAAAAACTTGCCCAAATCCGAAAAACCCAAACCTAACAACTACGGGGACACCTGGGGATTACCTAAAGTGACAGTCCACTCCGCCTGTGGCAATTACAGTGTATGCACCATACGAGCGCATTGAAATCCTTAGAGCTAGAACGAGGAAAATCGTGGACTGTAAGGAGACATACGGATTACAATACCAACAATGTCATCTACCTAATAATGTTCCCCTGCCAGTTACATTATATTGGAATAACAACCAGGAAGGTGAAATTACGCATCTTTGAACATTGCAGTAATATCGGTTGTAAAAGGAGTATGAGAAAACTGACAGAACACTTCCTGCAGATGATACATACACTGAACCACATGCGTTGTGTGGTTTTAGAACAAGTAGGGCCTATGAACGACACACTAGAACACAGGCGTTTTGAGAAAGAACAGAGATGTATATATCACCTTTCAACTCACAAAAGGGGTTTAAATGTTAACATTCCATGGGGCGCGATACAGATGTAAAAGGAAGTCAAATTGGGGGGTAGGTAACAGCAATGTTGGGTATATGCTAAGGGACTAAGAAATTAAGTAGCAATAACTGTTTGCCACCAACTAACATCCACTATTAACCCCTTCACTGCCAGGCCTTTTCCCCCTCCTGTACCAAGCCTTTTTTTGGCTATTTGGGGCAGTTCGCGATTAGGCCCTCATAACTTTTTGTTCACATAAGCTACCCACGCCAAATTTGCGTCCTTTTTTTCCAACATCCTAGGGATTCTAGAGGTACCCAGACTTTGTGGGTTTCCCTGAAGGAGACCAAGAAATTAGCCAAGATACAGTGAAAATTTTGTTTTTTTCAAAAAAATGGGAAAAAAGGGCTGCAGAAGGCAGCTCGTGGTTTTTTCCCTGAAAATGGCACCAACAAAGGGTTTGTGGTGGCAAGATAACCATCTTCCCAGCTTTTGGGAACAGGCAGACTTGAATTGGAAAACCCAATTTTTCAATACAATTTTGACATTTTACTGGGACACACCCTATTTTTACTATTTTTTGTGCTTTCAGTCTCCTTCCAGTTAGTGACCAAAATGGGTGAGAAACCAATGCTGGATCCCAGAACGCTAAACATTTCTGAAAAGTAGACAAAATTCTGAATTCAGCAAGGGGTCATTTGTGTAGATCCTCAAGTGTTTCCTACAGAAAATAACAGCTGAAATAAATACATTTTGAAATTGAGGTAAAAAAACAGCCATTTTTCTCCACGTTTTACTCTGTAACTTTTTCCTGCGATGTCATATTTCTCAAAGCAATATACTGTTACGTCAGCTGGACTCTTCTGGTTGCGGGGATATATAGGGCTTGTAGGTTCATCAAGAACTCTAGGTACCCAGAGCCAATAAATGAGCTGCACCTTGCTGTGGGCTTTCATTCTCTACCGGGTATACAGCAATTCATTTGCTGAAATATAAAAAGTGAAAAATAGGTATCAAGAAAACCTTTGTATTTCCAAAATGGCCACAAGATAAGGTGTTGAGAAGCAGTGGTTATTTGCACATCTCTGAATTCCGGGGTGCCCATACTAGCATGTGAATTACAGGGCATTTCTCAAATAGATGTCTTTTTTACACACTCCTTACATTTGGAAGGAAAAAATGTAGAGAAAGACAAGGGGCAAAAAAACTTGTTTTGCTATTCTGTGTTCCCCCAAGTCTCCCGATAAAAATGGTACCTCACTTGTGTGGGTAGGCCTAGCGCCCACGACAGGAAATGGCTCAAAACTCAACGTGGACACATCACATTTTTTCACAGAAAACAGAGGTGTTTTTTACAAAGTGCCTACCTGTGGATTTTGGCATCTAGCTCAGCCGGCACCTGGTGAAACCTAGCAAACCAGTGCATTTTTGAAAACTAGACACCTAGAGGAATACAAGATGGGGTGACTTGTGGGGATCTGACCAGGTTCTGTTACCCAGAATCCTTTGCAAACCTCAAAATTTGACCCAAAAAAATACTTTTTCCTCTCATTTCGGTGACAGAAAGTTCTGGAATCTGAGAGGAGCCACACATTTCCTTCCACCCAGCGTTCCCCCAAGTCTCCCGATAAAAATGTTACCTTAGTTGTGTGGGTAGGCCTAGCGCCCACGAAAGGAAATGGCCCAAAACACAACATGGACACATCACATTTTTTCACAGAAAACAGAGGTATTTTTTACAAAGTGCCTACCTGTGGATTTTGGCCTCTAGCTCAGCCGGCACCTGGTGAAACCTAGCAAACCAGCGCATTTTTGAAAACTAGACACCTAGGGGAATCCAAGATGTGGTGACTTGTGGGGATCTGACCAGGTTCTGTCACCCAGAATCCTTTGCAAACCTCAAAATTTGACCAAAAAAACACTTTTTCCTCTCATTTCGGTGACAGAAAGTTCTGGAATCTGAGAGGAGCCACAAATTTCCTTCCACCTAGTGTTTCCCCCAAGTCTCCCGATAAAAATGGTAACTCACTTGTGTGGGTAGGCCTAGCGCCCACGAAAGGAAATGGCCCAAAACACAACGTGGACACATCACATTTTTTCACAGAAAACAGAGGTGTTTTTTGCAAAGTGCCTACCTGTTGATTTTGGCCTCTAGATCAGCCGGCCCCAGGGGGGCAGAAATGGCCTAAAATAAATTTGCCGCCCAACCCCCCCGGGGAGCGACCCTTGCCTACGGGGTCGCTCCCCCTGCGTGACATTGGCGCAAAAAAAAAAAGATCCCCGGTGCCTAGTTGTTTCTGCCCCCCTTGGGGGCAGATTGACCTAAAATCGGCTGATTTGCCCCCAATGGGGGCAGAAATGATCTAAATACAATTTGCCCCCCAGGGGAGCGACCCTTGCCTAATGGGTCGCTCCCCATCTCTAAAAAAAAAAATTTAAAAAAAAAGCAGAAAAAAAAAAATTGCCCTGGCCCCTAGAGGTTTGGCCTAATAACAATAGGCTGATCTGCCCCCGGGGGGACAGAAATGGCCTAAAATAAACTTGCCCCCAAACCCCCCCGGGGAGCGTCCCTTGCCTACGGGGTCGCTCCCCTTGCGTGACATTGGCGCAAAAAAAAATCCCCGGTGCCTAGTTGTTTCTGCCCCCCGTGGGGGCAGATTGACCTAAGATCTGCCGATCTGCCCCCAAGGGGGGCAGAAATGGTCTAAATACAATTTGCCCCTCAGGGGAGCGACCCTTGCCTAATGGGTCGCTCCCCATCTCTAAAAAAAATAACAAAACAAAAAAAAAAACACAAAAAGAAAATTTGCCCTGGCGCCTAGAGGTTTCTGCCCCCCCTGGGGGCAGATCGGCCTTATAACAATAGGCCAATCTGCCCCCGGGGGGGCAGAAAAGGCCTAAAATAAATTTGCCCCTCATCCCCCCTACCCCCCCCCCAGGGAGCAACCCTTGCCTACAGGGTCGCTCCCCTTGCGTGACATTGGCGAAAAAAAAAAAATCCCCGGTGTCTAGTTGTTTCTGCCCCCCTTGGGGGCAGATTGACCTAAAATCGGCCGATCTGCCCCCAAAGGGGGCAGAAATGGCCTAAATACAATTTGCCTCTCCAGGGGAGCGACCCTTGCCTAAGGGGTCGCTCCCCATCTGTAAAACAACAACAACAACAAAAAATCCCCGGTGCCTAGTGGTTTCTGCCCCCCTTGGGGGCAGATCGGCCTAATTAAAATAGGCTGATCTGCCCCCCAGGGGGGCAGAAATGGCCTAAAATAAATTTGCCCCCCAGGGGAACGACCCTTGCCTAAGGGGTCGCTCCCCTTGCGTGAAATTCGCGAAAAAGAAAAAAAAACTCCCTGGTGTCTAGTGGTTTCTGTCCCTCTTGGGGGCAGATTGGCCTCATAAAAATAGGCCAATCTGCCCCCAAGGGGAGCAGAAATGGCCTAAATATAATTTGCCCCATAGGGGAGTGACCCTTGCCTAAGGGGTCGCTCCCCACCTGAAAAATACAAAACAAAACAAAAACAACAACAACAAAAATGATCCCTGGTGCCTAGAGCTTTCTGCCCCCCCGGGGGCAGAAAAGGCCTTTTAAAAAAATGCCCCTCCCCCGGAGCGATCCTTGCCCAAGGGATCACTCCCCTTGCGTGAAATTCGCAAAAAAATAAAAAAAACTCCCTGGTGTCTAGTGGTTTCTGACCCCTTGGGGGCAGATTGGCCTCATAAAAATAGGCCAATATGCCACCAAGGGGAGCAGAAATGGCCTAAATATAATTTGCCCCCTAGGGGAGTGACCCTTGCCTAAGGGGTCGCTCCCCACCTGAAAAATACAAAACAAAACAAAAACAACAACAACAACAACAAAAATGATCCCTGGTGCCTAGAGGTTTGTGCCCCCCCCGGGGACAGAAAAGGCCTTTTAAAAAAATGCCCCCCCCCCCCCCGGGAGCGACCCTTGCCCAAGGGGTCACTCCCCTTGCGTGAAATTCGTGAAAAAAAAAAAAAAAACTCCCTGGTGTCTAGTGGTTTCTGATCCCTTGGGGGCAGATTGGCCTCATAAAAATAGGCCAATCTACCCCCAAGGGGGGCAGAAATGGCCTAAATATAATTTGCCCCCTATGGGAGCGACCCTTGCCTAAGGGGTCGCTCCCCACCTCAAAAATATAAAACAAAAGAAAAAAATATATACTCCCTGGTGCCTAGAGGTTTCTGCCCCCATGGGGGAAGATCGGCCTAATTATAGGCCGATCTGCCTCCGGGAGGGGCAGAAAAGGCCTTTAAAAAAAAGCCCCCCCCCCCTGGGAGCGACCCTTGCCCAAGGGGTCGCTCCCACATGCCAGTTTAATTTAAAAAAAAAAACATCCGATGTGTCTAGTGGGCGTTTTGACAGCCGGATTGCTTGCAGTCTGGCTGTCAAAACGCTGAGAGAGACTTCAAAGGGAAGGAAATAACTTTCCTTCCCTTTGTAGTCTCTCGGCCTCCTCCATGTGATCGGAAGAGAAATGCTTTTGCAGGGCTTCCCCTTCCATCCCTGCCTTGAGGGGCTGGGGGGGAAACCCCACAGAGGGAGCGCTAGCGCTCCCTCTGGGCTCTGTGCCCAGGACATAATGGTTACGTCCTGGGCACACGAGCACTGTGCCGCAAGACGTAACCATTACGTCCGCAGCACAGAAGGGGTGAAGGGAATCTGTTAGAAATGGGGTTTTTGGTTGGCAGTCAGGTTACCCTCTGTCCAAGCAAAAGCCCTCACTCTAGTCAGGGTAAGTCACACACTATCCAAGATTATCCTGTGCCCACCCTCTGGTAGCTTGGCACGAGCAGTCAGGCTTAACTTAGAAGGCAATGTGTAAAGTATTTGTGCAATAAATCATACAATACCACCATATAGCACCACAAAAATACACCACACAGTGTTTAGAAAAATATAGAATATTTATCAGGATAATTGTAGGTCAAAAAGAATAAAGTTGCAATGGAAAATTGTAGAAGTATCACAGGGAAGTGATATAAAGTGTCTTAAGTCTTTAGAATGTAACAAAAGTCTCTTTCAAGCACAAGTACCTGGTTAGGAGTGGAAAAATCTCCTCAGAGGGCCACAAGAGAAGAGGTGCGTGGAAAAAGGGTGTGTGCGTCGATTTCTCCCCAGCACACACGGACTTGCGTCGTTATTTTCCACGCGGGAAAGTCGGGCGTCGTTTTCCGGCGCGGGGACAGTCTCTTTCTGTGGATCGCGGGGATTACCAGATGTCCCGGGTCTGTGCGTGGATTCTCCTGCTTGTTCTCCGGCTGCGCGTCGATCTGCAGGGCTGCGCGTCGAATTTACGAACTCACGGCAGGCGTCGCGTCGATTTCTCCTTTGGACTTCGATCTGCGGGGCTGCGCGTTGAAATTACGATCTCACGGCAGGCGTCGCGTCGATTTCTCCTCTAGAGGTCGGGCGGCGTTGTCCTTGCGAGGCCGTGCGTCGGATCTTCGATCGTCCCAAGAGCGTCGCGTCGATCAGCGTCGGTGTGCGGCGTTTTTCTCGCCGCGAAACAAGTTGTGCGTCAAAATTTTCGGCGCACGGAGCGTCCAAGTAAAAGAGAGAAGTCTTTTTGGTCCTGAGACTTCAGGGAACAGGAGGCAAGCTCTATCCAAGCCCTTGGAGAGCACTTTCACAGCCAGACAAGAGTTCAGCAAGGCAGCAGGGCAACAGCAAGGCAGCAGTCCTTTGTAGAAAGCAGACAGGTGAGTCCTTTGAGCAGCCAGGCAGTTCTTCTTGGCAGGATGTAGTTTCTGGTTCAGGTTTCTTCTCCAGCAAGTGTCTGATGAGGTAGGGCAGAGGCCCTGTTTTATACCCAAATGTGCATTTGAAGTGGGGGAGACTTCAAAGAGTGGCTAAGAA
This sequence comes from Pleurodeles waltl, assembly GCF_031143425.1. NCBI lineage: Eukaryota > Metazoa > Chordata > Amphibia > Caudata > Salamandridae > Pleurodeles > Pleurodeles waltl. The sequence continues at coordinate 257,132,971 of NC_090445.1, forward strand.
GTGCACCAGGTCCCCTTTCAGTTTAATCCTGTCTGCCAGGGTCCCAGTAGGGGGTGTGGCAGTCCTTTGTGTGAGAGCAGGCCCTCCACCCTCCCAGCCCAGGAAGACCCATTCAAAATGCAGATGTATGCAAGTGAGGCTGAGTACCCTGTGTTTGGGGTGTGTCTGAGTGAATGCACAAGGAGCTGTCAACCAAGCCCAGCCAGACGTGGATTGTAAGGCACAGAAGGATTTAAGTGCAAAGAAATGCTCACTTTCTAAAAGTGGCATTTCTAGAATAGTAATATCAAATCCGACTTCACCAGTCAGTAGGATTTTGTATTACCATTCTGGCCATACTAAATATGACCTCCCTGCTCCTTTCAGATCAGCAGCTGCCACTTCAACAGTGTATGAGGGCAGCCCTAATGTTAGCCTATGAAGGGAGCAGGCCTCACAGTAGTGTGAAAACAAATTTAGGAGTTTTACACTACCAGGACATATAACTACACAGGTACATGTCCTGCCTTTTACCTACACAGCACCCTGCCCTAGGGGTTACCTAGGGCACACCTTAAGGGTGACTTATATGTAGAAAAAGGGGAGTTCTAGGCTTGGCAAGTACTTTTAAATGCCAAGTCGAGGTGGCAGTGAAACTGCGCACACAGGCCTTGCAATGGCAGGCCTGAGACAAGGAAAAAGGGGCTACTTAAGTGGGTGGCACAACCAGTGCTGCAGGCCCACTAGTAGCATTTAATTTACCAGCCCTATGCACATAAAGTGCATCTTACTAGGGACTTATAAGTAAATTAATAGTCCAATCAGGTATGATTCAAGGTTACCATGTTTTAAGGGAGAGAGCATATGCACTTTAGCACTGGTTAGCAGTGGTAAAGTGCGCAGAGTCTATAAACCAGCCAAAACAGTGTCCAAAAAATGGAGGGAGGCAGGCAAAAAGTTAGGGGTGACTACCCTAAGGCTGTCAGGTCTAACAGAATCCATGTAGATCTAGAAGCTTTTTCTACAGCCATAAATTAGTCCATTAAATGGAACTAGCTCTATCCAGAACCCCTCGGAGAAAGGGTCTCATACAGTTGTCCGGGCCCCTTTTAACCTCTAAGGGGCACACCTGTAATGTGAATAATAAGTGTTAAAGTAGAGGCTGTAACAAAGTAGTAACAGATAAATGCACATCTCATATACGACTGGATTGCCTCTTTGGAGCACATAAATCCATTAAGTGAGTTAAGAACTCAGATAGTTGCGACCGCCAATCAGGGGTAAGGAGCTCACGGGGGGACAATGCCTTAGGGACATTCCTCTATTTGGATAGGCCACAACCCAAAATGGGAAGATGAACGGATAACGTTTGACGTCGCAGAGTAGAGGATACACCCACAACGTGGCGGGTGGAAACACGCTGATATGGCGTCTCGAGAAAAACAAAAGGTATTTGGACTTTGGAAGGAAAATACATTCCCATCTTTCGTAGGACCCGGGGACTGATGTAGGTGAAAAGGCGGGTGACAACCCTTGATGAAGTAAGTGGGGCTAATTCCAAAGGGCAGGGCATGCTACTTTTGGTTTATAGAAGTTTAGTAAACAAATTTCTAAACAATAATATAGCTCCTGCACTGTAAGACTAATGTGGCAAATGATTACTGTGGTAAATGTGAGGGACTTACCCAGTCTCGGGGTGGATTGCCAAGCTATATAACCCTAAGTCGAGTTTGTTGAGCTATTACAGTGTTAATGTTCCTTAAAAAGTATCTCTAAAAGGATCATTGCACTGCTTTGTAGAGAAACGAGAAGTTAGATTTCTTGGTGCTACATATTTAAGAGGTAAATTGATCTTCAGTTCATTTAATATTTTTTCTGTTGCTAATTGGAATTTTTGGGGGTTTAATGGTTCTTTAGATATTTGCAAAGATATTTTGCAAAGAAATTTAGGCAAGTAGGTTTTAAACTAGAGTCTTTAGGGTCTACTACCCCTAGACCGCTAGGTGTGCCATTTGTCTTTCACCACCATGGAAGAAGTCAAGCACTCTCTCTCTGTAGTTTATCCAATAAAAGCCATTTCACGTGGTCATGGGTTTAATCACCTACATGAGAGTGCTTTCTGCACATTGCCTACCAAAGGAAAGACTTATTAGTGCCATAAAAGATTTAGGAGCCCTAGCAACAAGTACATTCTTGTGGACCCAAGTTAGAAGTCGCTGGAAGGTATCACTTATATACTATTGGATACATTTGAAATTGAAAACACTACTTGGCAACATATTTCCTATAATAAATGATTCAGTTAATGCACATTAAGCCAGGGGCACCACAAAGGCATGGAAACAGAATATTGTGCTTTTCAAACTACAAATTGTCAGTCCCCAAACATAGATTCAGGGGAGTGTGTTCATCATTGACCATTACATATACATGTACATTTTTTTTTAACAAAACATGGTTGTATTTAGACCATGGTCAACAACAGGATTCTGAGAAAAACTGGAGGTAGCAGTTTTTTCTATCTTACCCTTGTTCCTTAAGGATGTCATAACTATCAGTAAATCAAACGCAGAACTATTACTGGTGCAATTTACGGTAATTGCTCAATATACAAAATATTTATTGATGACATACAGACTTTCTGCCAAGAAACCCTCTTTAATTTTACGATGTTTGCTACAGAACACTTGTCCTTTGAAAGAGGTCGTAGTACAGTAAAGGCAGATTTTCAATTGATACAATGTCCGATGAATGCTTTCTTGATGATGTGCATAATTTCTCCTAAAATACTTCATTTACAGATGCTTTTATAGATCCTATGGCCACTCTAATGATTGATTATACATGCCTATTAATAGGTGAATTCAACTTTTGGATTGATGACCTAAAGAATTCCACCACCAAACACTTTTAAATAATATGGAAAGTCTTTATCATTTGAATTCAAAAGCAACAAATTAAGTGACACACAATCTTGGTCTACGTTTCTGTGCAAGGAAGTGTAAGACCATTGTACATATATTTTCTGTAGTTACACACTCCAGTCTCACAATTTACACCATTTAATCTTCTGCTAGAATTGAAAATGAAACCAGAAAAATAAACAAATTTACTTTTAGGTTTTACATGACCCGGTAGTGGAAAAACTCTTAAATTAGCTTTTCACACCTGCAAGGCCTATTTCTCCAATAGGATGAAATTGGGTTACTTTCTTACACTTAATGAGTGATTATTTTCAATTCAGAGGTGTTAGAAATTGGGTCTCTAGTTGGCAGGGGTATGCACCCTGACCAAGTAGGGCCCACAATCCTAGTCTGGGTAGGTCACCATGCAACCTAGATTATCCTGTGCTCACCCTCGAGTAGCTTGGTACAGAGCAGGCGGGCCTAACTTAGAAGGCAATGTGTAAAGTATTCGTGCAATAATTCATACAGTAACACAGTAAAACCACCACAAAAAGACTCCACACATAGAAACATAGTTTATGATTTTATAAATAAAACAAGACCAAGATGACGAAAATCCAAAAAGTAGATCCTGAGATATGCAACTTTAAAGATTTAGGTGAAAATAGCACATAGAAGAGCAAAGTGTCAACTGTGGTTATCTGATTGTGCTGTACCAGGACAAAGTCACAAGTTCAGGCCAACTGGGATGGAGCGCGGGCTGGCTACAGGGACCCACATGGGCTCACGGAACACCTTAAATCCTGGTGGGAAGTCTGCGCAGTGTTGCTTTGTGAGGCTTATCAACATCTGCTGTCGGCTCTGTGAGAGCTTTGCAGTGATGCTTTGCGGGGCTTGGTGTCACTTTGTGTTTATCCTGGGGAGCTGCGCGGCTGTGCTTTACGGGGCTTCGGGTCGGTGTGCGTCAGTTCTGATGGGTTGGCAGCAGCGCAGCAAAACTCTGAGGTGCATTGAACCCCCCCTGCATTGAGTCTTGTGAGGCTGGCAGCTGGAGGGCGAGGCTTTATGAGGCTTCGGGTTGCTTTCCGCCAGTTCCAATGAACACCAAAGAAGGTAGAGCAACGTAGGCCTATTTCCAAGGCAAAGCAGACTCACAACTTGCAGAGTCCAAGTGCAGATGGTTCAAGTGTTTGATGTCCCTGAGACTTGGGAACAGGAGGCAAGCTAACAAGCCCTTGGAGATCACCTGTGGTGGGAAGGCACAGTCCTTCCAGGAGAGATATGGAGCAGCAGGCAGCAGGGCAACAAGCAGAAAAACAGTCCTTTCAGTAAAGCAGTCCATTGGAGTCTTTTAAACAGCACCACAGTCCTTCTGACAAGAGCCCAGCTATAGGTCCAGAAGTATCTGATTTTGGGGGATCACAGACTAAGTATATATACCCAAATGTGCCTTTGAAGTGGAGAAAACTTTATGGAGTGTGCACCAGTTTCCCTGTCACACCAGTCCTGTCTGCCAGGAGATCTGTGAGGGCTTATCAGTCCTTTGTGCGGGGTCAGGCCACTGGCCTTTGAAGTGTAAGTGAGAGCCCCTTCACCCTTCCTGCCCAGGAAGACCCATCATTATGCAGATGAATGCAGATGCAGCTCAGTGTCCTGTGTTCATGGCTGTCTGGGTGGAATGCGCAAGGGGAGCTGTCAACCAGCACAGACCCGATATGGATTGGAGACAGGTTTTAAGGCACAGAGAGCAGTAAGTTGCAGAGAAATGCCTATTTTCTAAAAGTGGTATTTCTAAAATAGTAATGTTAAATCCAACTTCACCAGTAAGCAGTATTTCTCACTACCATTTAAACCATACCAAACATGACAATGCCACTCCTTTCAGATCAGAAATTACCACTTAAAAGTATACAAGGGAATTTCCACTGCTGCCAGGTGAGAGGAGCAGCCTATACAATAGTGAAAAATGACTTTGGGAGTTTTTCACTACCAGGATATGTAAAACTTACAAGTACATGTAATGCCTTTTACTTACATGGCATCTTGCCATATGGGTCACATCGGGCCTACTTTGGGGGTGACATATGAAATAAAATGGAAGTTTAGGGCTTGGAAAACAGTTTTAAATGTCAGGTCAAGGTGGCCATAAAACCATACACACACACCTAGTAATGGCAGGCCTGAGGGGCTTCTTATGTGGGTGGCAAAATCAGTGCTGCAGGCCCACTAGTAGCATTTAATTTACAGGCCCTGGGCACATATAGTGCACTTTACTGGGGACTTACAGGTAAATGAAACATGCCATATGGTTAGGAGCCAATGTGACCATGTTTAGGGGAGACAGCACAAGCACTTTATAATTGGTCAACAGTGGTAAAGTGTGCAAAGTCCCAAATCCAGCAAAAACAAGATCAGAAAAATGGAGGTAGGTAGGTAAAAAATTTGGGGAAGACCACCCAAAGGCTGTCAGGTAAAAGAGGAGCAAGTAGAATTGTCAAGTGTGGGGGCTAAAGAATGAAAGTTAAAACCGTTTTTCATAATAAAGTCAGATTTGAAGTTACAATTCTGAAAATGCCACTTTAAAAATGTTGGCAGTTTCTTGTCCTTACCTTATCTTTGTGTATTACTCCCAGACAGTGAGACAAAGGGGGAATAGGTGTTGACAGAATGTGCTATCTCTGACTTGATAAGGGGGAGGACAGGGTATTGAATTCAGTGGCATACAATGCATCGTCATTGATGCAGTGGTGTAGAGTGTTGCATAACAGATGCAGTGTTGCAGGTTGGAGTGGTGCAGAGTGAAGTGACACAGAGTGGAGTGGTTCAGAGTAGAGTGCAGGGGCATAGAGTGTAATGGTCTAGTGTAAAGTGGTGTAGAGTGGTGCAGAGTGGAATGGCGTAGAGTTGGATGATGCAGAGGGCAGTGACCCAGAGTACAGTTGAGTGGCATAGAGTGCAGTCACATAGAGTGCAGAGTGGAGTGGCATAGAGTGCAGTGCAATAGAATGGTGCAGAGTAGAGTATGGTGCGATAGAGTACAGTGGCATAGACTGCAGTGCCATAGAGTCGAGTTGTACAGAGTAGGGGAATACCACAAAGTGGTTAAAAAAACTCTGCAAGCTCTGTGGAATTCCACCAGCGGGTGGAGTAGCTCAGCACACCCATTCGTGCTATGTTTTTCACATTCAGGAACGTGATTTGCGCTCTTGCATTGCAAATATTGAGCAAACGGCATCACGTGGTTTGCATGGGCGAGGCCATTTTGTTTTTTCTGTGTATGGCGCTGGGCCTAACTTTTTAATACACTCTTATTTGTTACCATCCCACCCTTTTCTAAATTACTCAACCCTCATGTTCCTTTATTTCATAAGTGTGTGTCTTGTGTATTTTACATTTCTGTCTTTTTTTGGTGTGGTTTTGTGACTTTTAAATACTTCCTTCATTCCATTCCATTTCTTCCTCTTTCTTTATCACACCCAGCAGCCTGGCAGAATGGGGTAAAGGGAGTGGCTGCACCGATTCAGCTGCTAATGGCTTACATTAGGGGTGTCAGCGCCTCCAAGGGGTGCAGCCCTGCCCCATTTTCACTGAGGCAGAGGTTTCAGCAGTTATCTTTATGTGCAGCGCCACCACCCCGCCATGCTGGCAGCAGGCTTCAGGCATGGGAGTGCTAACGGCCTTTGGGAGCATCGACTGCTGTGGGGAGGGTGGGCCTGTTGGTTCGTTGGTACAGTGTGGTCCAGCGCACCCAGCAGCAGTTGATGCACAGTTGGGTGGACATAATCAACCGTGGACAGGACCTGCTCTTCCTGCTGAACGTGTAGGTGTTGGGGATCAGTATGTAATAGCTATTTTTTTGTTGTGTGAATTCTACAATGCTAATTTTATTTCTTATAGTTGTGCTGACTCTTAGAGGTAAGTTAAAGTTACGTTTCTTTATTAAGTGATCCAATCTGAGCTAGCAAGGTGAGTCAGCGCTTCCTAATTGTACTCGTGGGTGTATGTTCAGGCTGTTTATTTAAGAAGCAATGCAGACAGAGACTTCTCCTGTCATGAAGACTAAGATAGTGGTAACAGTAATAAGTAATATCAGTGAGTTAGGATTCCCATCTCTGTTACTTTCTTTATGTAGCTCATGCAGTCCCTCACAATCGCAATCTCTCAGTGATGTATAATATGATATCATCATAGTATATATGCATCTATGCATTGAAAAACAATGGAGGCTGAGTCGCCTCATCAAAAGTGGCTGAGAAGCAAACATCATTTGTTGCAATATAAATGCATTGTTACTGGTACGCAGTTGTGTATGTAGAACCATTTTAATTTACAAGGCCCTTTGCGCCGCCAAAAGTGACGTTTAGTGATGGTCCGACTTCACACATTGCAGGGCCATATTTACAAGGCCACGTAAAACCACCCTGTGTGACTCTTCATGGCCTTGTAAATGTGGACTGAGTCAACACAGCCCAAGCTGCTGCGTTGACTCACCCTGCGACAGGAAGGCATGCCATTGGTGTTACGGTGGGTGTTCCCATGTAACACCCGTGGCATTTGACACATTCCCAGATTTACAAGGTTTTTTAAACTTGGTAATGCATCAAAGGCCTATGCCTCCCCAGGGGAGATGCAACAAGAAGAAATGCCTTTATAGCTCCTCGTTTATTTATTTTTCTATGTGTGCTGCAATCTGCAACACACAGAGAAAAAGGAAAACTCATCTTGTGATTGTTTTTTTGCAGGCAGGCATCCCATCGTCCACAAAAACAATCATCCCCTCAATGCAGACACACTTGCATCATGGTGCAGGGGTGCCTGCATTGGCTCATGGCATCCCATTGTACACAGGGGAAAAGGACAGGAATGCATATGTAGATATGTATTGTAGATATGGCACAGTCCTTCACTTTTCTTTTGACAAAGGGCAGTGCTGCAAGAAGGCTTGCAATGCCCTGTGTCAAAAGTTTGTAAATATGGCCAGTAGTTTAGGAAATTTGGTTTAGGGTTTAGGTGCAGGGATTAGGAAAGTGAAAGTAATAGGTCAACTTGAGTTGAGTCCATCATACTAGGCAATCTGACTTAGACAATTACAATATGACTGTGTTTGCCTCTGATTTGCTTGTCAAAATAGTTTTGTTGGATTAACTGTACCACTAATCTTTTTTTATCTTCTTTATTTGTTACCTCAGCACCCAAGGGAAAGAAGAGGTCAACATCGGCGGTGGGCCCAGGAGGAGACCATTGTGATGATGGCGAATCTACTGGCCCCAGTAAGTCTTCTTGTTAAACATTATTATTATTTCCTTAATTTGCACCTCTCCTCATTTCCAATAATTTTTCTTTTAGTTTTACTGTGCCTGTCTGCCTTTTGTTGTACTATTTTTTGTTCTATATAAGCTTTGTTAAATTCTTGTTATCCCTGCATTCATCTATTTTTCATGTTTCTGAACCTGACTTCCTCCTGTCTGTACAGGCTTTCTTCTGCTTTGTTACTAAGCTGAGGTTCCCTTCTTCCCTTATAAATCTTGACAACTGGAGGAAAGATTTCTAGGACCTGTACTCTTCCAACATGCATGTTTGTGAAAGTTGTCTTTGTCCTGCTCATGCCCATTGCACATGCCAACCAAGACCTCACCATAGGTTCTCAAGGACTGACCAAAGTTTTCCAGCTCTTTTTTGCGTTTCAGTGACTTAGCTCTGCCCCTCCATTCCAAAAATGTTTGCAGTTGATTTGTTTACCTGCCTTTTTTACTAATAACCTACAAAATTCCTAAAGTGAATGATAGAAGAAGATAGCAATGTAATGATCTATTGTGGTTGTATTTTTGCTGTAACTAAAATGTGTAATGTTTTTTCCAGCCACACCAGTGCAGGGGTAAGCTGTAATACCAATGCACCGGACGTGGCAGTGGTCAGAGGGGAGAACCGGAGGCAGCAGGGATGGGCCCTGATAAGTCATATTGATCTTGCTCTTTGACAAATTCTAATATACTCGTAGCAAGTGCCTTGCTTGTGAAGCCCCTAGTTTACCAGCTGCAGCAGGGGCTGAGTTCTTAATGGCCTCCTCTGTCTGCAAATTAGCTCATAATGAATAGATGCTAAAAATGATGGCTTGATGGAAAAGTGAACGAAGGATGGATGGCTAAAAGGAAGAATGGGTGAAAGGATGTGGTGGTGAAAGGAAAAGATACATAGGTGAGTGATAGGAGATGCATGGGGTGGTGAAAGGGTGGATGAAATGGGTGAAACAGGTGAAAAAATGCCTCAGTAGGTGAAGGATGGATGGGTAAAATCTGATGCTCAGGTGAGGAATGAGTGGATGGTAATGAACGATACATGGGTAAATGGATAGATAGGTGAAAGCAGGGTATTGGAAAGGGTGGAAACTGGATAGGTGAGTGTATGGCTGGACGGGTGGATAAATATGGATGGCCGGATTCTAATAGTGAAAGACTAGATGAGAGAGTGTAAAGACTAAAGGGTGAATAGAATATATGAATAAAACAATGAATGTATAATTGCTTGGATCAAGTAATAAGGGAGCTGTTGTTGAGAGAGATATGTCTGCTGTTCACCTACTTTGCTTGGTTTGCATGGTTGTCAAAGTTTTGTTTCGAAGTGGGGGTATTTTAATTTTCTGCCTTCTCCCTTAACTTACTACAGTTGAAGCAAGGCAGATATATATCCTACCACCAATCATTATACCTCCCTCCCCATTAGTCACCAATGCTACTATGACATAACTGCACCATGGTTCATTACTACAGTACAATAGTGTTTTCTGTGCAATGTGCATCTGCTTCAGTTAATGCAGCATTTACAAAGTTGTCAATGCATTTCAAACTTGAAAGGTGTGTTTCCCTTCCCTTCCAGTGCTCACTCTGTCACCTCCTAGTACTTCAGTCCTTTATTCTTTCCAAAGTTCTGTCCCAGCCACCCAGCAAAACATTGAAAAATCCTTTTTGCCATGTGCCACATTTATGTATATTTGATTTATATTTCATGGCTTTTAGAATTGATTCATGCCAGTTCAAATTTTACCCTTTTGACATTTGTCAACTACAGTGAAGCATGAGGGGGTAAAAAATGGCCCTGTGACTTGTCATAATCAGCCACATCAAATTCCAGTGGCCCTAGAGAACTAGCAATTTACTGCTACTGTGCCACTCTACTTTTAAAAAAATTGTTTGCACAGAGCACGGTTTATAATTTGTAATTTTCCTTTTTTTCCTGCTTTAACTACTCATAGTGTACATCATCCAACTTGCCAGGAGATAGCAGTCTAGCTGCAGAGGCAGATGCTGGAGGACATCTGCAATGAATATCGGTAGCTGGTGGCCCTTCAGGAGGATGAGGCCGAGGCTGCAGTCAATATGGTTGCCAGCCTTAGCTCCTCCAACCAGGTGCCAGTGGCACCACCATTGCAGCGTCAGTTGGCAACAGCTCATGCCCCTTACCACTGCTGCCCCCTTGCGCTTAGACTGCATCTTCCAATGCTGCGTCCTGCAATACCTTGGGAACCTGGAGTGCCGGGTGGAACACAGAGGCAACCTTCAACAATCTAAGGACCCGTGTCTGGAACACCCCCTGCTGACTCTTTCTTCTAATTTTTTGTTTTGGTAAGAGGGACACTTGTTGTGGGTGGAGAGGGTGGGAAGGGCATTGGGATGTTTTTTTTTTCAAGCACTTTACTTATTGGACTTTTCATTGGACTTTTTGGGGATGGGCTATTTGTTTGGGGAGAGGGGTGAGCATGATGTGGATGGAAAGGCTGGATTATTGAATTTGTTTAAAATAAAGGGGATAACTTATTTTACTAGATTTATGCCTCAAATGTTTCTTATGGTGCTTTAGTTTGCACTGCTGTCTTTTAATGTATCCTGATTTTTAAATCTGCTAAAAAAGTGTCTGTCATTTACTTATACTTTTGTTCAGTTGCCCACTGCAATTATATTGACCACTAGGGGATGATTGTCATTGCCTATTTTGCCTATAAAAACCTAGAAACACATAGACAAGTACGACAACATCTTCTATAGTAGGAGTTAATTAATAAGTAAACAAGTTAACTTCAATCCATTGTACTTCTCCTACCTAAATAGATGAAGCCAGGGAGTCTTCTTACTGCAGGGTTTTTCCCAAGATTGCATCTTAAGGGGGTGGTAGGTAGTAGTACTATCAGGCTAGAGCACTAACAGGGAAGACCGAAGGTGCCACTCCCACCTATATGAACTCCAACTGCAGGATTATTCAAAGGGTTAGCCATCTCTATCAACTAGTTTGAAAGAAAACAGAGAGTAGTGGGTCATCATATTACATCATAACTTTAGGAACACTGAGACCACACTACCACAATAACACTATTTGCCACACAACAAAAAAGACCTGATATGTTAAGAAAAACTAGAAATATCATATTCTTCTGAGCAATGGTGGGTACCTTCATTAAAAAACTAAATTTAGGAAATTAAATCATGGAGTCAGGAAAGTGGGCTCAGAGTCAAGAGTGATTGGACAAGGTTAAGCTTTTACGCAATGCATAACACAACAGGCTTAATGATAATGTTGATGTGGCCAATGTGGAATATTGCTCAGGTAATAGAAAGTCATGCAGAGTTGGTGTCACTTTCACCACATCTGCCCCACCATGTGCGTGATCCATTGGTGGTGTCAAATTAAGTCACACCTCAATAAATCACACAGCCTGAGGGAGGAGGGATAGAGGTCGATGAATGGATTTGAAAGGGGACTTGGGGAAAGGTGTGACAAAAACAAACACTACACAAAACAAACCATGACGATATTCATTACTGCGCCGAGCAGCACCCAATCATTAATCTTTATTGAAGGAACCTATGAAGGGATAAGTATAACACAGTTCAGTTAAATGCATTGCAAACAGTCCTTCTACCCCAGAGAGACCCAAGATAGTATAGCTCTAAATGTTTTGACTTCTAGGTTTGAAAAATACAAATGATGGGGGATTGAAGTTAACCCACCCAGTTCTGAAAACTATGATTGTTAAAAGGAAAATGATACTGTATTGCCAAATTGAGTGATGCTCTCCATTCTTCTTGGGATGTCCATCACTCTTGGATGTGTGGCTGAACCTGTCTGGTAGGTAAACTGGAGTTTTCACCAAAGAGTATATGAGAAGGACAACAGGTTTTGAAGCACAGGTAAGCTTCATAAGGAGTCTCAGAAGACTCAGAGGAGGAGCAAGAACATAAAGAGGAGTTTCACATTTGAACCAATAATGCCGCAAACACACACTTAGCAACATTTCCCAAATCAACACACCTCTGTCCAGTCCACACAGCTGAGTATTAAGGCCTCAGAGTCTTTGCTACCACGGTTTGTCTTAGAAGTTGATAACTTTCTCCTTCTAACTGTTGAGGTAGACTGGCCTTGAGTCCTTCCATCCTCCTCCTGATTCTGAGGAACTTCATCCCAGTCTCAAACCGAGCAAGGGAGACCTGTGTAGCCAAGTGCACTGCTGTTGAAGAACAACTAGAGAAACAGAACAGTATTTTGTGTAGATTTGTGTTTGGTAGCTAACGTGACTGGGCTGCTCTGAGGAGCCAGAAAAAAGAAGTGGACCCTGCAGGTAAATTTCACTGAGTTTGAAAGACCAATCACTTTCAAGAAAAAGTTATCACCCATCAGCCCCCAAGCATTATAAATCATCACAATTAAGTTTTCAAATCTGTTGAACTCCCTCCCTTACTGTCAGCCACCACATATACCATCAATCATCACTCACAATCACTTCACCACTCATTGGTGTAATAGTTAGTTGTTACCTCTTCCAATCCAAGCATGTGGTTGAACAAAATATCATCTCCTCCATTGATAGCAAGTAGCAACACATTGGAATTTGGCATTGGCACTGGCAGTCTTTTAATCAATGATTTTCAGGGGCAGCCCTGCTCGGTGATGTAAAAAAAAAGGATAGGCAAAGGCATTGGAGGGAGGCAGGCATCATCTCTGATGTGCTGAAAGGAATATGCCAGCTTCTTCACTGCACATGGGTCCAACTCCAATCCAGCCATATACTATGTGACTACAAAATAGTGGGGCTGCATAAAATACAAACATAATGTTCCACTAGCAACTTTTTTCTTTAAGAAAGAAAGAAAGAAAGAAAGAAAGAATGAAAGAATGAATGAATGAATGAATGAATTTAAAAGTTCTGTGGTGGCACTGGCATACTCAGTCCGGGAACTAGAGTTCATCCTCAAACTCAGGTGGTTCACCCAGAAGATGGTCAGCAAACACACTTGATTCTTACCAATCATCATCTTCCTCCTCCTGTGGTGTTTCGGTAACAGAGTAATCAAGTGGTATAAAATGCAGGTTCATTTTGATCATGGTTAATCTATCCACGTTTTGAGGTGAGAGACTGGTCCTTCTCACTGTAACAACTGCACCAGCTGCACTGCACACACGTTCAGTAGATACACTGCCTACTTGACAAGCCAGATACTTTATTGGCAGCCTGCTGAGCTCTGGCCATTGGCGCAGCCTCCCATACTTATAGTCATCCAGATACTCCTGGAACATCCTCTGAAGTGTCATTGATGCTGCCACTTGCTTGACCTCTTTTGCCTTTGTCTCTGTCTCTGCACTGGACTTAAGATCTGCCACTTGAAACCAAGCCAATGCAGAGGTTGGGTCTGATTCTTCTGATGCTGTTGTTGCTGGTGTTCTTGCTGCTGGTGTTGGCTGCTGTGAGACAAGACTGCCCTTTCTGGAAGTTGAAGGTGGCACCCCAGAACTGCAGAGTGGGACTCTAAGTTCCAGCCATTCTTCTTCCAGTTCTCTGGCTTGCTCAACAATCCACCTCTTGTATTTTGAAACATCTCCTTGAGAAAAAGGAATGAAAGAGACACAATTTTGTTTTGTAGCGTGGATCAAGTAGCGTGGCACAGATGTACTCTTTGGATAAGGTAATATCATTTTGCAGCCTCGTATTACAAGTCACGTGATAGCTTAGGAGCTCAACCAAGGCATGCGCCTCTGGGTTTTTTTTTCACACCTCCGAGTGGAAACCTTTCAGACACCTTCTTTAGCTAGTCCTATAGCAGATGGAACTACGGGATAGCTTGGCCCATCGTACTGTCCTCCTTGCTTACTTCCAGCATCAAAACCTTAAAAGGGAGCAGCATCTGTGCTGCATTTGACTAGGCAACCATTTATCCACAACCCATTGTCATAGCTTTTCCAATTGCACCCCATCTTCTTAGAATGGCAGTCATTGATCTGTCTATACTGCTCAAACAGACAATGCAACATATAATAGGTTGAGTTCCAATATGTTGTCACCTCCTGTATCAGGGCTTTCAGTGGTACTATGTTACCACGCTAAATAATTCGCAACTGTTTCCAGGCTTTAAAAGAATGGCTGAAATGAGTGCAGATTTGTCTGCAGGTGATCAGTATGTTGCTATGTCTTCTTTTTTTCAGAAAGTCCTGCAAAACCAGGTTGATGCAATGCACCAAACACAGGACCCTGAAATAGCCACCATCTGCCATGGCCTTGACTATGTTACTTCCATTGCCTATGGCTACAAATGCAATTAAGAGACCTGTGGGTCCCAGCCATTCAGAAATCTTGCTATTAAATTTCTCCAAGGTGCTTGCAGCTGTGTGTGACTTCTCCATGACAAACTTGGCTACTGGTGCATGCCGACAAACTGTCTTAAAACATTCTTCAGGGCCAAGACCTGTAGATAGCTTTTGCTTTACCCCCACAAAAGAGATCCAGTGTTCAGTGATGCACATGTAATCCATTGCCTGAGAACTGGTCCACATGTCTGTTGTCAGGTGGATAGTGTGGACAACACTTTGCTGCAAAGCTTATCCAACCAATTGCAGCACATTGTGATGCAGTGCTGGAACAGCAACTCCGGCAAAATAGGTCTGACTTGGAACATTCCATTTAGGGCAGAAATCTACCACAAATTCTAAGAATCCCACTCATTCCACAAAAGAAAAAGGGAGGAGGTCCACGGCTAACATTTTTGCCAGCTTCCCATTGTACAAACATGCCATTGAGTGGTTGTGGTCGTAGAGCCCCTCTGGTCTGAACATGCCCGTAATTGTAGTCTGCATTTTTCTACTTTTGTGAGGCCACTGACGCAGGCGACTTTTGAGATGTAGTGGGTGGCAGACTCAAAGTGCACCGTGGTGAAGTCACCGTATGCCATGGTGTCTCCATCTGACTAAGTCTTCCTGTGCCATTGTGGGGTCGCTAAGGCGGGTGATTCTGGCGCGCTGCTGGGGACAGGGCTGCTTTGTATGAGGATGTCACCCTCTTCTTCCTCACCTCACCTCCCTCCATGATTTGACCAGTTGTAACTGATGTTTCCCAGCTCTCCTCACCTTTCCCACCACAACCACATTTCAGCCATTTCTTTTAAGGTACTCCTCCTACTGGATTGTGTGATGTTTTTTCATATGGGTTGTCTGACCTCCAGTACCATGATGTGAACCAGACTTACCTTAACAAACACTTGCATGGCAAGTGGAGCTTATCACAATGTTCTTCTCCAGTTTGCTAGTCATAAAAAAGTCCCAAACTGGGGAGGAGTACTTTCTTAATGGGTCACTGCCAACTCCTGAAGAAGAACTGGAGGTAGGTGGGTGTGTCGATTGCCTCTCTGCAGTGTATACGTCTTCAAAGGTAAGGGTTGGAGCAGGTCTCTTCTTGGGTCTTACAGATATGGGAGCTGGTGGTGCTCTCAGTGCCACATCCCTCCGAGCATGGATAGTAATATAGGACTCCTCTGTGTCAGCTTCCACAATGACTGACCCATCGTCATCGTCCTCCACATCATCATCTCATTCCAAGATTCAAAGGCTTTATGGATCTTTTCTTTTCCTTTGCCTCTCCTAGCATGTCCCGGACTCTACTGGGGTCCACTCTATGTGTCTATCATCATTATAAGAAGTTGTGCTTGGAGAAGATGGAGGAGTAGTACCCTTCCTTTTTCTTGCTGGAGATCTGGGAGCCATTGATTCTAAAAGAGGAGGTTCTTGCTCTGCAGGAAGCTCAAACTCCTGTTCTGCTCCAACTTCAGGAAGATCTGCTATTGCTGGCTGTAGCTGCTGTCTACTTTGTGCTGTTTCCTGAAACAATTGGGTACTACTTTGTGAATGGGACAAATCCAATTCAACATTGCTGCTCGTCGGAGTTGTCATTATTGCAGTGGCCGCCTCACTGACAGACATGGTCGTGGGCTTAGGTTGGGGTGGTGCTGTTGATGAGGGAATGCTGCTCCCAGGTTCTTCCCCAAAGGCAGGTTGGACAGGCACACCCCTCCCAAAAAAGGTTGTGGTTTTCATGCCACTGGTAGAAAGCTGCTTCTTCTCACTGGCCACTTTCTTGGGAGCAACTTTCTTTGGGGCCATCTTAAGCTCTGAGTTGGCAGTGGTACAAAGATGCACAAGTGGAAGACTTTGGAGGACCAAAGTATCTGTAAGGCCTTCTCTTTGACAGTACTGTGGATGATGTGATGTCTCTTCTGTTGTGCACCTAAAAGCAACCAAGCAAGAAAAAACATATAGTTAGTGAAACGTGACATTGTTGAAGGTTGAAATAGTACAGACAAATGCAATCCTAGTGTGGCTGGTTACTTATATAATACATATTAATTTGATCAAACATTTTAAAGTCAGACCATACCACCACACCATAAATTGTCATTTCATATCAAGCTGTACAACATGCAGATATTGCTCTTTGCTTTATCTCCATTTGTTTTAAAGGGGACACCTGAGGCAGTCAGAGAAAGGTGCATGGGTAAATGGAATAATCCTTTAAAAACCTATGGTGGCAAGGTGGTCCAGGGGAAATGAAATAATCATTAATCAAATGAATTATGCTGCTGATTTGTCTGCAGTGCTCTGCAGCCAGGCTGTCCAGGAGAAAATGGAATTATTATATACCTAAGTAAATCGAATGCTGTAGTGTGGCTGTGGGTCTTTGGTGGATGGATAGAGGAATGGGTGTAGATGGATGGATCAAAGACAAATGCATAATTAAATAAAATTAAAATTAAAAAATAAAAAATATAAAGAAAATGTAAAAACTAAAATAGAAATGAAAATAGAAAAATACTTTTATAAAATTAAAATAAATAATTAAAATACAAACTAAAAGAAACATTAAAATAAAAAAAATAAAAAAATAAAATTAAAAAATGAAAATATAAATGAAAATAAACAATGAAATAAACAATTGAATAAAAAATTAATGGAACAAAAAATACAATAAAAATGAAAATAGAAAATAAAAAGTAAAATAGAAGCTTAAAATAAACAAATGATCAATATTTAATAATATTTGTATGTAAGCCTATGGCAAAGACAGACTGGCTGGATGGACAAAATGGCTGCCAGCCACATGGTCAAACAACAACAAGGAGCAAAGAGGCATGGCCAACAAGGAACACATCCAAGCCTGTGACAAAAGGACGCTGGCTGGATAGACAAAATGGCTGCCAGCCACATGATCAAACAACAGGAAGGAGCAAGGAGGTGTGGCAAACAAAGAACACATGCAAGCATATGGCAAAGGGACATAGGCTTGATGGACAAAATGGCTGCCAGCAACATTGTCAAACAAGAAGAAAAAGCAAGGAGGCATGGCAAACAAAGAACACATGCAAGCCTATGGCAAAGGGACACAGGCTTGATGGACAAAATGGCTGCCAGCAGCACGGTCAAACAACAAGAAGGAGCAAGGAGGCATGGCAAACAAAGAACACATGTAAGCCTATGGCAAAGGGACACTGGCTTGATTGACAAAATGGCCACCAGCCACATGGTTAAACAACTTAAAGGAACAAGGAGACATGGGGAACAAAAAAAGAATAAACACAAGCTTATGGCGAAGGAACACCTTCTGCAAACACAAAATGGCTGCCAGCCACATAGTCAAAAAACAAGAAGGAGCAAGGAGGCGTGGCAAACAAAGAACACATGCAAGCCTATGGCAAAGGGACACTGGCTGGTTGGACAAAATGGCTGTCAGGCATATGGTCAAACAACAACAAAAAGCAAGGAGGCATGGCAAACAAAGAACACATGCAAGCCTATGGCAAAGGGACACTGGCTGGATGGACAAAATGGCCGCCAGCCACATGGTCAGACTACTACAACAAGGAACAAGGAGTCATGGGGAACAAATAAAGAATACATGCAAGCATATGGCAAAGGAACACTGGTTGCATGCTCAAAATAGCTGTCAGCCACATAGTCCAACAACAAGGAGTAAGGAGACATGGGGAACAAAAAATTAATAAATGCAAGCCTATGGCAAAGGAATACTGGCTGCAAGCACAAAATGGCTGCCAGCCACATGGTCAAACAAGAAGAAGCAAGAAGGCATGGCAAAAAAAGTACACATGCAAGCCTTTGGAAAAGGGACACTAGCTGGATGGACAAAAAGACCGCCAGCCACATGATCAAACAATAACAAGAAGGAGAAAGAAGGCATGGGGAACAAAAAAAGAACACATGCAAGCGTATGGCAAAGGAACACTGGCTGCATGCACAAAATGGCTGCCAGACACATGGTCAAACAACAGGAAGGGGCAAGGAGGTGTGGCAAACAAATAAGACATGCAGGCCTATGGCAAAGGACACTGGCTGGATGGACAAAATGGCTGCCAGCCACATGGTCAAACAACAACAAGAAGGAGCAGGGGGGCATAGGGAACAAATAAAGAAGATTTGCAAGACTATGGCAAAGGAATACTGTCTGCATGCACAAAATGGCTTCCAGCCAAATGGTCAAACAACAAGAGGCAAGAGAGCAAAGAAGAGCGCATGCAACCCTATGGCAAAGACACACTGAGTGAATGGAGAAAATGGCTTCCAGCCGTATGGTCAAACAACAATAGCGAGTAAGGAGGCATGGAGAACAAAGAACACATGCAAGCCTATGGACATAGACTACACAAAATATCCCTGGCCACAGGCATGGAGAACAAAGACAAATGGTGGCAAATGACAAACACACCCACACACACAGACACACTGACACACTGGCCATAAGGAGGCATGGTGACGACACTGTAGAAAACACTAACATTAATTCAGCAATGCAAAATACGAAAATTAACTCAGGTATACAAATTTCACAACAGTACACATATCATCTTATGCCATCAAATATTACCACACAACATATACACTTTTTGCAAAAAAGATTTAATGCAAAAAATAACCAACATTTTTAATTTAATACAATGCCATCCCTGCCCTAAATTAAGTTTTAAAAACATATATCACTGAAACATTTATTTCATGCACTGCTGACTTCTAGTACTGGGCCTACTGGCTAGACAGCCCTTTGGATATCACACAGAGTAAAATAATATTGCAAATGTTACAAACGTATAGAAAATATACTGAGGTGTGCAACAATTTACCTTTACAAAAGATGAAAACTCAATGAAATGTAAAATAAATAGATGGGCACCTACTTAAAGTCCAGGACACCCACCACTATAAAAATTGTAAAATTAAATTAAAGTACTGGGGAAAAACTGGTGCATGCCCAAGCAAGCAAATAACACCCTTATTCTATAGTTTTAAAACGTACATATGAAATTTCACACAAACAAAGGGCCTCATGCCGAGTGTGCGGTCCGATGACCCACACAGTCATGTTAACGGTCAGACCGCCATCCTCCAGGAAGTCCAACCACCAAATTACAACCCTGGTGGGCAGGGGAACCGCTGTCCATGCCGTGAAGATGGTTCTCGATGTAGTGAGGGCGGTCAGAGCTGTAATCAGCCAGGGTGGTGCTAAACTCAGCGGCGTCTAGCTGATTACAACTCCCCTCACAACCATCCTTTCCATGGTGGTTTCACCAGCATGGAGAGGCTGGTAGTGGAGGTGTGCTGACCGACAGTGCACATTCCAAAGGTGCTGGTCAGCACCCTCTATGCCATGAGATAGCACTCGGGTCCTTTAATAAAGCTGAGTGCTATCTCATAGCACTGTTCCTGTTGGTCTGACTGTCATGAACTCGTTATTACAATGTTTCCGCCAGTCAGAACAGCAGAAACATTGTAAAAGGTTTGGGAGATGCTACCATCATGTCTGTGGCATCCTTCCAGTGAGATTGGCAGTCCTACTTTGGGACCGCCAAACTCGTAATGTGGCTGAAAGTCCCTAAATCCAAAGAAAGATCCAGGAGACAGAGAAAGTGATCCTTCCACCTTGAAATCCAAGTGATAAGTGACCAGGAGATGGACAAAGCACTGGAAGAAGCCTGCTGGAAAGGAGCAGTGTCTGTTGGAGTCTCTGGGGCACTTCCTTCTTGTTTGGAAAAAAAGGCTTCTCAATCTAAAAAAGAACTTGAATGGTCAATTGGAGAAGAAAATCCACTTTAAAACCACTTCTTAACAACATTTAGATGTATCTGGAGAAGAAAATCTACTCCAGGTGCATTTGTGCTCGTGAGGGGTACTGTTTTTGCTGCTGACACAGCCAGAAGCAGCGCGAGTGAGCACAAAGTCTTGCGCCCGCAGCCGGAAACAGAACGATCAAATGCAAAGTCTTGTGCGCACTCGCTAGCAGCCCAGAAGAATTGTGGCACTCACAAGAGAGCGCCAAAACTCAATTGTGCACATGCTAATCAACTCCGCTCTGCGCAGGATTGCAGAATTCAGGAACTCTGCACTACTCCCTGTAGTACGAAGTGCCCAAATTCCGCAAACTCTGCTGGCGGAGTGGATTTCTACACCCGGGACTAATGCAGAGTAAAGTGGCAGAGATTGGAGTAGAGTGGCATAGAGAGCAGTAGCATAGGGTGCAGTAATGCAGAGTAGACTGCAGTGGCACAAAGTGCAGAGACAGAGTGCAGTTGTGTAGAGTGCATTGCTGTAGAGTGCAGTGGTTAAGAGTGGAGTGGCATAGAGTGGAGTGCTGCAGAGTAGAGTAGAGTGCAGTGGCATGGAGTAGATTGTTTCAGAGTAGAGTGAAATGGCATAGAGTGGAGGGGTGCAGGCTAGAGAGCAGTTGCATAAAATGGCATAGAGTGCAATGACGTACAGTATGGGGTATATAGTGCAGTGGCATAGAGTGCAGAGTAGATTAGAGTGGCATACTGTGGATTGACGTAGAGGACAGGGGCATAGAGTTGAGTGTTACAGAATTAAGTGCATTGGCATGGAGTGTATTGACAGAGTGCAGTGTTGCAGAGTGGCTAGAGTACAGTGGCATACAGTGGAGATGTGCGGAGTAGTTTGCTGTGGCCTCGACTAGATTAGTGTAGAGTTCAGTGGCACAGAGTGCAGTGGTGTAGACTGTTAAAGAGTGTATTGACATACAGTAGAGTTGTTCAGGGTAGAGTAGAGAGGCATAGCTTGAAGTGGCGTAGAGTGCAGTGGCATAGAGTGGAGTGGTGCAGAGTGGACTGGCTTGGAGTAGTGTAGGGTAGAGTGCAGTGGTTTGGGGTGGTGCAGAGTAGAATGGAGTGCATAGAGTATAGTATTCATGGTTTGGTAGCACACTGTCATTACAGGCAACGCATTTTCAATTGAAATGACCATTACATTTTCACAGACATACAGTTTTATTAATGAAACTATGCAGTGCACAGACGAAAATGTGTGCAAATTGCATTACCTAGTTCTATGATTTGTTTTGATTATATTAAACTATTTGTTTCCAGCACACTTTAGAAATAACAAAAACTGTGCTTCATTTGTGCATTCATATTTCTGATATTTTCTGAGACACTCACACCGTTCAGTTAAATGTTGTTCCTATTTACAGTATCCAGCAAGATTGTCACTTAAATCCCCTCACTTTGACGAGAGACAAAGAAAAGTAAATAAGTGCCTTTTGGAGACAGCGCCTAACATTTGACATTGGTCTTCAAATGCACAGCAAATGTGAAGCTAAGAACAAGATTTAAAGGTCTGTTAACAGAAAGCCAGGTCATAGAAGAATACAGAAAACACGGTTATGGCAACAGGAGGGACAAACTGAACGTGGAGAGCCTAAAGCAAATAAAGCAAGGAAATGGAAAGCCAGTAAGTGGGAGTTACAGTCCACATACCCAATGGTAATCAACAAGTAGAATGCATTCTGAGGTCAACTTTCCGAAAGACCCCAAGATGTCTTTAATTGATGTGTCTGGTAGGCTGTGACCTAAAAAGCTGTATTATACAAGATATAATGTTAGGCCCATAAACATCTAAATATTATTGAGAGGAGAGCATACTGCTGATCAAACTGCCTTTGATTTAAGCAACCTGCGACCTATTTCCTTGCTACCGACATTGGCTAAGATATTTGAAAAACACATTAATTATGAACTGTCCATGTTTCTTAACCAGGCTGGAGACTTTGATCAGTCTCAACATGGGTTTAGAAGCGCTCATAGCACGGAATCAGCCCTACTAACGACATCTGACTCCATCCGGAAACTACTGGATGAGGGGCAAGGCGCTGTTCTTGTGCTATTAGATCTTTCTGCGGCATTTGATACCATTTCACCTGCTATCTTGATCTCTCGCCTTCATCATGCTGGAATAAGACATTCAGCGCTTAAAATCCTGGAGTCCTTTTTAAGTAACAGATCTAATATTGTAAGCTGGGAGGGCTTTAAAGCACCAGCTTTTCATCTGCCATATGGTGTAACCCAGGGCTCGGCGTTGAGTGCAATGCTTTTTAATGTCTATGTGGCCCCCCTGGCAAGACTTATCCGATCATATAGTTTTATCCCATCCTCTTATGCTGATGACACTCAGCTTACCATTCCAGTGTCTAGGAGCAACTGGGAGGAAGTGGCAGAGCAGTTTAATAGTTGCATGCAGGATTTTAATCGGTGGACGAGACAGAATTGGCTTAAGCTTAACACAAACAAGACGGAGATTGTCTTGTATGGCTGCAGTAAGGAACTGTGGAGTCCGCAATGGTGGCCGGATGAATGTGGGCAATTACCGGTCCCATGCGGGGCTACTAGAAATTTAGGAGTTATCTTTGATGACTCATTAAGTTTTAAACCGCTGTTTAATGCCTTAGTCAAGTCTAGCTATTGGACCCTGAAAATCCTGAGGAAAATCTTACCGTTCCTGAAGCAGGAGGAAAGAGTCATGGTTCTGTTAGCATTGATCATGTCCAGATTGGATTACTGCAACTCGCTGTTGTTGGATATTGATGAGAGCACTTTGAGGAAATTGCAACTAATTCAGAATAATGCAGCTCGTATGATTTTGGCACTTCCACATTTAGCGTCGGCTTCCCACAGCCTAAAGTGTCTTCACTGGCTTCCGGTGGGCAAGAGGATTATCTTTAAATCTCTCTGCCTTGCCCTTAAAGCACTATATGGGGACGGTGTGGAACACCTGGTTGACAGACTCAGGTGGTATCGTCCAGGACGTGCCCTAAGATCGGAGAAGTCTTACCTGATCCAGGTCTGCAGAACGCGTAGAGTCAGGTGGTGAGACAAAGCGTTCACAGTGGCGGCTGCCAGATATTGGAATGGTCTACCGCTTGATATCAGGAAAGAACATAATTTCTCGATATTTAGGAAGAGGATGAAAACCTGGCTGTTTCCAAGGTAGGGCTATTGGCTTTCAGTCATCCTCTCATTATTTATGTCCTCGAGCGCTTCGATTCTAAGGCCGGAACGCGCTATACAAATGCCCATATACATACGTACATACATAAATACATACTTCTGCCACAAAGTTAGGGCCTGATTTAGATATTGGCAGACAAGTTACTCTGTCTTATCAATAACAGATATCCCATCTGCTGAAATCTAAATACCACAGGATATAAAGGGATTTAGTTTACGGTGGACGTGATATCTGTCACCGTTGTGATGGTGTATCTCATCCGCCAATATCTAAATCAGGCCCTTAATGCTTAGACGGACCTCAAAAAGTATGGAAAGACACACAGGAGTTAAGAACTATAAAACTACAAAAGAGTTGTATAATTGTGGCAGAGTAACTTTGCTGCTCATTTATAGCTATTTTCAAAAACCTAAGTTTAGTACATGCATAATCCAAAACAGAAAAGTAATAATCAAATTAGTGATATTTCCGTTCCAACATAAAATGAATAAAATGATACATGACCAGATCCAGCCTGTTTTGCTAAAATAAACCTATAGAACTACTCACATCTCACCTGGAGAAGTAAAACATTGGGCTCCCCAGAGATATCAGACTAGCTAACATTTGCAAAAGTATACTTTAACTGCTCTTAAGACTATCATGATCATCTTACTGAGCTTGGGTATTATTCCTGTGCCTTATAGATAATGACTGTGGCCCTCCTTTACCTCCCCCACCACCATAAAAAAATCTCTGACCAAGTTATGAAATTTGAAAATGTATAGGTATGTGTCAAACTTTGCCTACCAGGCTACATTGCTGGAATAGAATGGAAGCCCTCAACTGCATCCATTATATCAATCCAACCACTTACTATTAAGAATCAGGCAAAGACGTGTTGAGCATTCAGCATAAAATCATTGTTTGACTTCTGATTATTCTTGATCTATCCAACAATTTACACTGTTGACCATATTATGCTTCTTTGGGAGACTCCATGGATGATGTCACGAAGACCAGGCATTGGCATTGGCTTGGCAACCTATTGTGTCGTCCAAGATCAAATTCAATCCCTAATTCATTCTAAATATACATTAACAGAGGTCACTCCGGTTTACCAGTAGCCACAGGGCCTGCCTTATCACTTGTGGCCTTTAAAATATACATCTGTTCTTTGATTAAATTGCTGCACCTATAGGAGTACATTTATATAACTTTGGTAATGACCCTCTCCTGCTATTGAAGATTGTATCATCTCTGCCACTAGGCATAAATCAAATCCAAGCACTGCTCACCATTAATCAGTACGGGGACATCAACCACCATAAGATAAAGGCTAACAGAACAAGGATACTGATAGAAGGTGGCCTTCCATTTTCATAGTGACCTCAAATTTAGCCACAAGAGTAGGTGTATGTCAGCAATCCCAGTTGAAAAGGTTAGTTAGAGTTTAAAATTGACTGTGGCTTGACAATGGCACAATAAGTAGCGCAGTTCATGAGCTTCAGTTTTGATGTCATATATTTGATTAAGGAAATATTAAAGTAACTAATCTTTCCCAGGAGGTAAAGGCAATTGTGGCAGCAGTTTTTTCCAGGCTCCACTATGTTTTCTGAAATCAAGAACCTGGCATCTTGGAGCTCGTTTGAGGTTGTAAATAGGTAAGGGCAGAAGAAATCTTGTAGAAAGAACTAGGTGGTTGAGTATAACCCACTCACTGGCCAGAAAACCACTTCAAATGAATCACTCCATCAAAAGGAGATGAATCAGAGGAGATCAAATACTGCAAAAAGGACCTGTGTTCAGTATAGGCTAGAATCAACAATTATTTTGTAGAAGTAAAGGTTTGGTACCCCAGGGTACTACTGTGTAATCATAGACAACAGGACACCTGGACAAGATTTGAGGAGGGTGAAGGGCCCAGAAGCCAGAGGTGCTTGAGAAATAATTCTTGTGGTCCAGGAAATGAAAAATGATCTGGAAACATTGCTGTTTTGTCCAGGATTGGGAGTAGGGGATACATTGATGGAGCATGAGCATTAGATGCATATTAAACCCTAGGAGTACCTTAACTTTGAAAACTATGGCTAGAAAAATATGTAACCATTGAGGGATGACACATTTCAGAACCAATACATATGTTTTGTCATTGCCTGATGGGAACCATGAGTTACAAATTGAGATGACCTAATGGAGCGTACCTAAAAAGTGACATCTTATAAAGGTAACTAGGGTCATTAGTAAACAATTTATCAATATGTACATTTAAACATCACATTCTCAGATTTTTTTTCCTTCAATAAGAGTAGCTGCCGCATGTATAGTTCTGAATCTGCCACTATTTTAGGTCTTTTCCCGTACAGATGACACACTAGGAAATATGTCCTTCTGTCAGTCAGAGTGCAGAAGAAAGTCAACAGTGAAAAAATTTTCTTAACCAGGAAACAAAGGGAACAAAGGCTGGGGAGAGGGAATTTAGGGCTACATGTACAAAATTAAGGATTTGCGATTTCTTAATTGCGATTCTCACTGAATTGCAATTAGGAAATAGCAATTCGTGATGTAAGAAAAATTAAACATTTTTCAATAGCAATTCCTAAGGGGTCACAAATTGATCTACTTTGTGAATATTACTGAGGTAAGTTGCAATTTGCGACTCATTAGGAATGAATCCATCTTCTGTTGTTTTTTTATTAGGAATGATAACCATCACCGGGATTGCGGTCAGCTGGGGGTCACAGACCACCATGTCTATGACTACTTTTTATTAAAGCAAACTTTTATTTTTTATGTTTTAAATGCAGCCTATTTTTCTTGGAGGAAAATGTGATGCTATTAAAAAGAAAAAAAAATAAACTTTGAAGTTTTCTTTTTTTAAGAGTAGGCAGTGGTGCGTGGAACCACTGTCTGCTCCAAAAAACAATGCTTTTTTATGTTCAAAGGAGAAGACGTGCATTGAGGACCCCTTCTCATTACTGAATGGTTACCACTACCTAAATGTAGTCAGTAAAAAATGAATGTTTTGCGGCCATAATTCACTCATAAAACATTCATACATTGCACTGCAATTCTGTATTTGGAAGGGATGTCCTCAACATGCCCCTTCCAAATACCGAATCACTAAACCAAATTGGGATTCGGTAACATGTTACCAAAGCTTAATTTTGCATTTGTACATATGAAAAAGCATTGCAAAAATATTTTGTACATATGACCCATAGTGTCCTGGTGGCCTAGGACAGTCTGATCACCCCAGTAAAATGTCCTAGTAAGGTCTATGACTACTTTTTATTAAAGCAAACTTTTATTTTTTATGTTTTAAATGCAGCCTATTTTTCTTAGAGGAAAATGTGATGCTATTAAAAAGAAAAAAAAATAAACTTTGAAGTTTTCTTTCTTTAAGAGTAGGCAGTGGTGCGTGGAACCACTGTCTGCTCCAAAAAACAATGCTTTTTTATGTTCAAAGGAGAAGACGTGCATTGAGGACCCCTTCTCATTACTGAATGGTTACCACTACCTATATGTAGTCAGTAAAAAATGAATGTTTTGAGGCCATAATTCACTCATAAAACATTCATACATTGCACTGCAATTCTGTATTTGGAAGGGATGTCCTCAACATGCCCCTTCCAAATACCGAATCACTAAACCAAATTGGGATTCGGTAACATGTTACCAAAGCTTAATTTTGCATTTGTACATATGAAAAAGCATTGCAAAAATATTTTGTACATATGACCCATAGTGTCCTGGTGGCTTAGGACAGTCTGATCACCCCAGTAAAATGTCCTAGTAAGGTTGTGCTGCCTGTTGAGTAGAATTGCTAAGACACTTAATGGCAGCACAAACTGTATCAGTAACTGTGACATGGAAAAAAAAGTGTGAGTTGGAGTACCATTAAACCTTTTAAAGAGATGTTTTAAAAGGTGGTGGACTTTATAAGCATATAAGTGAACTTACTGAAATTGAAAGTGATGTTCCTGTGGATATAATCTTTTCATATGCTTTGAGCGCTGTAATGCATTTCTCATCCGTGGCATTAAATCCAGTGGGAAGGAGATCCATTAGTCTGAGAGTGAGATTATACTGCAAGAAGGCACAGATATCCTCTGAGGGTTATGTGTGCAGTGGTGTAACGAAACTTGAGGGGATACCCCTGCAAAGTACCTGGAGGGGGCCCCCTCCCCGTGGACGCAGTCAGGGAGCAGCCACCCGTGCACAGTGTCCTATGCTGAAGGGGGCACCTGGACCTCGCCTCCCCCTCACACACCCACACACACATCAAAGGGGCTGCAGGGGCCTTTGTTACGCCACATCATGTGTGTTCAAGTGAAATGTTTTCACATACCTTACACCTTATGATATGAGCACCGACTGCCTCCTCATTAAATATGTAATTTGGTACACTGGAGAGTGAATTTATAAGTGTTTTTTTCTGTTAGCATTACAGGTAACTGTGAAGCTAGAGAAGGCCCATAATAATCTATTGTCCTATGACAGTGACATGTATTAAAGTAAAGCAGAGCCTGCCTAGTGTGTGAATAATAAATGCCTGTGTTGGACTACAGAAAGGTAATGGACATATCCTGAACTGCAGATAGCAGCAACTTATTTTCTTTTTAAAAGAACTACAATACTTAGACAAATAGTACAGAAGGACCAATTACGGTGCACCACATGATCAGAACTCAGCTCCATCATGTGTAAAGGTACCACTGGCTGGAAAGTGCTTTCCTGTTCACAACAGTTACATTACCACCTCTAATCCCCACAGAAAGACGAGCCAAAATATGCCCAAATGGAGGACATTAAGGTTCAACCTAAAAAAATTGTCCAACTTTGCTTAAATATGGTTTACACTACTGAGGCTATGATGTAGGAGTGTTTTACTCTGCAGGCATCTACCTCTACCCACCGAAAAAAACGTAAAAATATTGGGCCCTGACTATTTTTTCTGCCCAGTGGTATGGTGGTAGGTAACCCTGGCATATTTTCTTCTGGTGCTAACTTCTGATAACGCGTCCAGCCCTTATAAATTACCTGTACCTGGACACGTTGGAGGTCAGTGGATCTTTTAACCGAGTCGGGCTCTCCTCATCCTAAAATAGTCGGGTCACTCAATATCAATAATCGATAACTATTGCAATCGGTAATCAATACTCAGTTAATAGCTCAATATAGCACATCAAAATCAATAACAGTTGGTATTTCGGCGCACCATGACCTTTCAGTCATGAATGACCACACCAGTTTATTAAAAGTTAGTGAATTTATTTCCCTATATTAACAAAGCTAACACGATGTATATAAGTCTCAAAACCAAATGATATATGTATATGAACATTACTAGTTGTCCATAACGGCGGAAGAAACGCAATCTACGCAAAATCTTGATAATGATACACTCAGTTATGGCAATGCAAATCACTAATATGACTAACTGTATTTGACTAATTTCATACATTGGTCAGCATAACAAGATTTCAATTTAGCATGGTACATCGAATGAATACCTCGACTAACCTCTAATTTGCATTTGCATGTGGGGCTTCATGCAAAACGAATTTAGTCAACACAAATTTGGAAAACTTCTAGCTAGGACCCTATCAAAATAGCAGTTGGTACCTAAAAGGAAAAACACAATGCATAATACATTTATCCTTTCATATTTACCAAATACAATCAGCATTCAAGAAAAGTCTTCGTCCTTCAGGTACCGGTTCGATCAGCATGGGGCAAGTTTCAAAGGGGCAAAATTAAGGGCAAGCTTCCTTGCAGCGGCAAGGAGAATGGGGCAAAGTTACTGCATGGGCAAGACGGGGCAAATCAAAGTTAAAGTCTCTAGGGTGAGAATTCTTAAAGTCTCTTTCTCTCAGATAGAGAAAAGGGCATCAGGGTGTCGTCCAAAATGGAGTCTGGCATCTGGCTTCAGACTGGCATCGAGGAAAAATGGCTGACTTCTCTTTGTCCAGTGGGTTTAAGTAAGAAACATTCCAAATTCTGCAGGGTCTTCCATTGGAGGGTTCATAGGTTGGCTTCAAATTGTCCAATGAAAATTGTCTTTTACTAGCGCTCATTTATGCATACACTGTCCTTGGGGCCTTGGAACACAAGTTGTAACATGGGTTGCCAATTATTTTACTATCTGTACCTTCATTGTCCGCACCTGCAGACTGACCTTGTATCAAAGGGGATGAAACCGGCCTAGTACGAAACCTTGGAGATAAGTGTATTAGTCAGCTCTACTGGAAAAATACAACTTCAAGCAAGAATATATGTTTCATTAGTTCAAGGAAAAGCCACGCAGTTAGAATTTGAGACCAGGCAACTAGGCCAAAGCCTGTACTAAATTTAAGCTAAGCAAAACAGTTTTCAAACAAGAAATCATGGCATACATTTGCAATTATGACGGATTACTACATTTTCAATACTTCATGATTAATAAAGCTCGTTTACAATGATGGCGAACTACCCCGAGGGCACAATTTCCCTCGTACATTATTTTCTTTACTAAAATCACACTACATTATACGTTTTGATTACACGATATGTATGAATATATGTTGGACCCTCTTTTTCTGCGTCATCAATCCCTCCTGTGATGACTAATTATGTCATCACATCAAATCTACCCACAAATTTTATTCCATTAAAATTCTGTATAGTAATTTGGCACTTCAGTCAATTCCCTTTTTCTTTCAGTCCCTTTTGATTTTTCTCTATATATTTCCACCATTTTGGCTTGTTCTTTTTCTTCTCTTTTCCTTTCACGCCTTATTTTCCATATTTTGATAGCTTTCCATGTTCCCCAAGAGCCTAATAAACAAATTAATATTATCAATATTCCCTTCACTATTTTTAGTAACAATCCGTTCCAAACGTTGCTGAGCCAATTTCCCACAGAAGCAAATCCCTTTCCAACTTTCTCCCAAACTCCTGGTTCTTTCAATTCCTTTAAATCTACACTTTCTTTAGTTAAATTTGTAAGCATCGTTCTAATTTTCCCACTGCTGTCTGGTATATATGTCCAACAGTGACGTGTACCAAGCATTTTGCAAACGCCGCCATCCTTTGCTAAAAGAATGTCTAAGGCAAGCCGATTTTGAAGAGTCATAGCTCTTTCTGCAGCAAGTTCAGCATCCATCAGGATTATAGCTCCTGAAAACTTAGTCAGCATGTTATCCACAATAGTAGACAACTTTCGTATTTTGATTGAATTCAATATGACTCCCACTGAAGGAATCAATGCTCCAAATATATCTCCTACCACACCAGAAGCTGTCTCTCTCTTCTGAACATGATGTGATTCAGACAGCTTTGGAAATTTCGTTAAGTCATCCAGTTGGTAAATCTTTGGGAACACTATTCCCAAGTAACATCTCCCATACCATCCTTTAGGAAGACGATAATAGGCGTTGAGTCCACAAATATAATATATCCCAGGAATAACTGGGTCTTGTCCATTCAGCATGAACGTCCACTTAGGTTAAAACAAAAACGTATGTTTGCATTCACTCGTTCCCACAAAAACTGTGTCATAGTATGATTTATGTCTATGTATACAAAATCTCCCTACATGCAATGTATCTAAAGCTATTTTCCCTTGTGTCTTTATTGCGGCAAAAGCATAGTTATCTACGGATGTCCTTTTGTGTAACTCCTTTTCTAATTCTTCCTTCATTTCTTTCCTCCTATCATCAGTGCGGTCTAAGAAGTTTATCTCTACCTGTGAAAGCAAGCATGTAAGGTTCTCTCTATGTGCGTGTGCTGTGTGAAAAGGTGATAACGGCTCAAAGAATTCCCTCATTAATTTGAAATAATAATCTCTAGCTATTTTACTCAGGTACTCAATTATGGGGACATATGCAAATGTAACATCATAATTAGAGTAAAAATAATGAATGTACGTCTGACCATAAAATCTGGACGTTATTATACTACAGGTAATTCCATAAGTAAGAGGCATGCTGTGATACGTTACTCCTTCCACTATTGAGGTAGGTATTTGTGTACACACATAACAATCTTTCGCATCCATGGTCTCAACATACTCACTCAGCAAGCGATACAAAACGTTAGATGAAAGTTCCTTCTTATCATGCAAATGTCTCTCGTCTCGTTCGAGTCTCTTCAGAGCTGTTAGTTCAGTAACAATAGTAGGTTTAGAAGTAGAAGCATCATTCGTCTCACTCTCATTTTTACCATGCATTCCAAGAACTATTGCTACAATGATTAGTACGCATGCGATTATTAAACCTATACACATGTATTTACAACACTTCATTTTACGCCCCTGTGTAGTGAAGCTAGTCATGATCTGTATAGAATCAGAAAGTTGAAGACACTTTATCAAAACGGATTTGCACATATTTACAAAGCTGAACAAGTTCAATGTTCACAAAGTTTTCTTTAGCAGCTTAGGGCCAGATGTAGCAAATAAAAAATTTGCGAGTTGCAAAGTGCGAGTCCATGTGACTCGCAATTTGCAACTCGCAAATTGGTATGCAGTACGGTGTCTCAGACACCGACTGCGACTCGCTATGGGGTCGCAATGACCCACCTCATCAATATTCATGAGGTGGGTCGCAAATTGCGGCCCCATAGCGAATATAGGCACTCGCAAACATGGAGGCCTGCTGTCGTCAGCAGACCTCCATGTTCGTGACTGCTTTCAATAAAGCAGTTTTTTTTTTTTTAAGTGTAGCCCGTTTTCCTTAAAGGAAACCACTCAGAATCGCAAATAGGAAGGGAACACCCCTTCCTATTTGCGATTCTGAAATGCATATTGCGAGTCGGTCCCGACTCGCAATATGCATTTCTGCATAGCAAAGAGGCATTTGCGCCTCGCAAACGGCGATTTTCGCCGTTTGCGAGGCGCAAACCCTTTGCTACATCTGGCCCTTAGTCTCTTATCGGTTAGCAGCGTTGTCTCAAGATCGGTTTCAAAGTCAATCAAGTTAGCAATGTCTTAGCCGGTTGAAAAGTCAATCAGGTGATCAATGCCTTTAATCAGTAAAGTTCATTAAGTTTTATTTCTCATGTGCCAAAATGAAGTTCTGCCTCTTCGTTCTCGAGACTGAGGGATACGAATTCGTCTGACCAATCGTTATTGGCTAAGTATGCCCACTCAGGACCAGAATATCTTTTGCTCAGTATCCTTTTTCTTTTCAATTTTGCATCTCTCTTTGATTCTTTCTCGCTGTTACTTTCTTCCTTGGCCAAGTCTTTCTCTTCGCTTGATGCTGCTATTGCGTCAGATACTTCCTTTCTTTTCTCTTTCACTCTTGGCCCTTCACTGTCGTTCAACGTTTCTCTAATTCTTAATTTTACTGGCGATATGCTTGGTCTTCTTTTTGCATTGTGTCCACTTGATGGACCTGCAATCTCTTCTGAAGGAGTTTGAGCAGTTTCGTTCTGTTCTGCCTTGTCCTCTCCTTCTGGGGAGTCAATCAGGTTTTCCTTTTCTTTTCCTGTATCGTCTGCTTCTGGGAAAGCCCTCCTCTGATCAGGCTCTCCTGCTTCTTCACCTGTTTCGAGCCCTTTGTCACTGTTACTTTCTTCAGGCTCTTTGTCACTTTCAGCTGTTTCAGGCTCTTTGTCACCTTCCGGGCCTTCGTCACTCTCTGAGGCTCCTCCTTGGTCTTCCCCAAATGAATCAGTTGCTTCGTCCTCAGAGATTATTTCTCCCTCCTCTATTTCTGCCTGTTCGCTTCTAGTTCCCTTTCGCTCTGTCTCAGCGCTTGTCACTTTGTTATCAGACACTGGTGATTTCAGCGCTTCAACTTCGTCATCTGTGGGACACAATACCCTCTTTGTGTGACTGGAGTGAATCCAGTTGGGAACTCCCGCACACTTCACAGCGGTGGTAGTCGTCAGAATCACTTGAAAAGGTCCTTTCCAACGGGGTTCCAAACACGACTTCCTCACGTGCTTCTTTATCACGACCCAGTCACCTGCTTTCAGGGCGTGTCCTCGACCTTGGATCGGTGGCAAGGTGGTTGCCTCCACCTGGTGAGAGAAAGAGCGGACCACATCAGCTAGACCTTTGCAGTAGTCTAACACCATATCATCTGTAATATTCAAAAGAGCATTTGCAGGAACTGCTGGAAGTCTCATAGCTCTGCCCATGAGAATCTCGTGCGGGGACAATCCAGTCTTTCTGTCAGGGGTGTTTCTCATTGACATTAGCACCAAGGGCAATGCGTCAGGCCATTTTAAGTTTGTTGATGCACATATTTTCTCCATCCTTGATTTCAATGTGCCATTCATTTGCTCCACTAGACCTGAGGCTTCAGGGCGGTAGCTACAATGCAACTTTTGCTCAATGTTCAGCGCTGCACAAAGTAATTTTATTACTTCGTTATTGAAGTGACTTTCCCTTTCTGATTCTAAGGAGATCGGAAATCCGAAACGTGGTATTAACTCTCTCAAGAGTAGTTTTGCAACTGTGAGACTGTCATTTCTGCGTGTAGGGTATGCTTCAATCCAGTGACTAAAAATGCACACAACCACCAACACATACTTCAAGCCTCCATGCACAGGCATCTCAATAAAGTCCATTTGCATCCTGCTGAAGGGACCCCCTGCTCTTCCAATGTGGCTCAAATTTACTACGGTTCCCTTCCCTGCGTTCATCTGTTGACAAATGACGCAACAATGGCAAACTGCTTCAGCAACTTGACGGAATTTGGGGTTAAACCAATCAGTTTTAAACAATCTAATCATGGCATCCCTCCCAAGATGAGCTTGTCCATGGTAAAATCTGGCTATCTGTGTCAAAAGGCTGTTTGGTAGAACAAATTTCCCTTCACTTGAAACCCATAATTCATCTAGTCTCTTTACACATTGTGATTTGGTCCATGAGAGTTTCTCATCCTCACTGACATCATTCTGTAAGGATTTCAATTCGTCCATTGTATCTACAACCTTTAGAGCAAAGATTTCGCTTGGTTCGAGTTCTGGCTCATTTATCAAATTCCATTCATCCCTGAGCAATATACAGTTCAATGCGCAAAACCTTGCGACTTGATCCGCATATCCATTTCCCAAAGAAACATAGTCTTGTCCCTTCGAGTGTGCACTGCATTTTACCACTGCTACTTCCCCTGGCAATTGAATGGCATGTAACAATTCTCTTATTCTTTCACCATTTTTCACTGGTGATCCTGAAGAGGTCATGAAGCCTCTCTGTGACCACAATTGTCCAAAGTCATGCACTATTCCAAATCCGTACTGACTGTCAGTGTAGATGGTGACTTTCATCAATGCAGAGAGTTGGCAAGCTCTAGTAAGGGCTACCAATTCCGCTACTTGTGCAGAGTAAACTCCTTGAAGCCAAGATGCTTCCAGAACACCTGTTACCATGCATACAGCATATCCTGCTTTTAATATTCCCAGGGCATCTCTCAAACATGAACCATCAACAAAAATGACTTGATCATTTTCTTCCAATCGGGTATCTTTGATATCAGGTCTTGGTTTGGTGCAAAATTCAGTCACCTGAAGACAGTCGTGCTCGATGTCTTCAGCGTTCTCAATTTCGGCATTTTCACTGGGAAACAAGGTTGCTGGGTTCAACGTAGTGCACCTTTTCAGCTGCACATTAGGTGATCCCAGAATTATTGTTTCATACCTTGTGAGTCTAGCACCAGTCATGTGTTGTGTTCGGGAACGTGTCAAAAGTATCTCGACTGAGTGAGGGACCATGACTGTTAAAGG
This sequence comes from Pleurodeles waltl, assembly GCF_031143425.1. Taxonomy (NCBI): domain Eukaryota; kingdom Metazoa; phylum Chordata; class Amphibia; order Caudata; family Salamandridae; genus Pleurodeles; species Pleurodeles waltl. Next base: position 257,168,166 of record NC_090445.1, read on the forward strand.
GTGTCCCATCACTATTCCTTCACTCTGAGTGAGGCTGATACCAACTGCGGCTACGGCACGCAAGCACCCTGGCAGTGCTGCTGCGACCGGATCCAAAGTAGCTGAAAAATATGCTACTGGTCTGTTTACGCCGCCATGGGCTTGGGTCAAGACAAACAAGGAACACGCATCACGTTCATGACAAAACAATGTGAAAGGCTTTGTGTAATCAGGCATACCTAAAGCTGGAGCCCTGCACATGCACTCTTTCAATTCAATAAAAGCATCCATCTCATCTCCTTTCAGCTCTATTTCATCTAGCGCATCCTTCTGGGTCAGTTTCAGTAAAGGTTTTGCTAGGGTTGAGAAATTGGGGATCCATTGGTGACAGTAGCTCACCATTCCCAAAAACGTTCTCACCTCCCTCCTCGTCTTTGGGGGGACTCATTTGAAGTACACTTGTTATCCTTTCCTTCATAATTCTTCGTGACCCTTTCTCTATTTGGTGACCCAAATATTTCACTTTCTTCTGGCAGAGCTGTAATTTTGAAGGAGACACCTTGTGTCCATTCCTTCCCAAATGGTTCAATAGGGCAATGGTGTCGGCTGTGCAGTCACTTTCTGTCTTGGATGCAATCAGTAAATCGTCAATGTACTGTACTAGGGTTGACTCGAATGGCAACTCCAACGCTTCCAAATCTTTCTTTAGAATCTGATTGAAAATTGATGGCGACTCCGAAAACCCTTGAGGAATTCGACACCAACTGTAGACTCTGTCTAGGAATTTGAAACAAAAGAGAAATTGGCTGTCCTCATGAAGAGGCACAGAAAAGAATGCTTGTGATAAGTCGATGACTGAGAACCACTCAGCATCGCAGGGAACTTGAAACATTATCACAGCTGGATTCGGTACTACGGGACAACATTTTATTATTATGTCATTTATTTTCCTCAAATCCTGAACAATTCGAACCTTTCCACTCGGTTTTATTAGTCCCATGATTGGTGAATTACATGGACTGCTTAACACCTCTTTCAGTACTCCCTGTTTTACAAACTCATCAATGAGTTGGGCGACTTTCATGAGGATGTCTTGTGCCATATGGTACTGTGGGGTCTGGGGAAAGGTTACATTGGGTTTGACAGTCACTTTCACTGGTTCCACTCCTTTCACCAATCCCACCTCTTTTCCTGTCATATCCCACACTTCTTTTCCGACTGTTTCCTGTAACTCAGCAGGAATATCTGCTTCAGTGATCATCGGATAAAGGGTAATCAGGGGATACTCTTCATCGACAGTCTCCATCTCATCCCCTCCTACACTGTCCTCTTCTTCCCCATCACTGCTTGTCTGAATTTTAATTCCATCGTTTAAACACATAATCGAACATCCCAATTTGCACAATAGGTCTCTCCCTAACAGTGATATCGGGCTTGAGTCACATACCACAAATTTATGTGACCCTTGGTAGTTACCAATTCTGACTTGAACTGGATCTGTGATTGGGTTCGTCAAGTACCTGTTTGCTACTCCCACTACTTGAACTGTTCTCCCTGAAAGTGACAAATTCGGTAATTCAATGCTCCTGACAGTGGAACGTGTAGCTCCTGTGTCAACCAAGAATGAAACGCAATGACCCATAACTCTTCCCTCCACATACGGACCCTTTTGATCAACTTCCAAGGATGCTGCAAGCACGCAATTTCCCTCCTCATCTGAACTTTCACTCTCCCATACATCGTTTATTCCATTCTCGCTGTGTTGTGGGAATTGGTGTACTGTGTCATTTTGACTCATTCCCTGACCCGTGACCTGTTGAGGAAGCATTGCTTGCTGCTGATTCATTGGTGCTAAGGGTATTTGCATTTGCTGATTAGGTACCATAGGAAACTGCAGTTGCATTGGCTGCAATTGTGTCATTTGCACACGGGGCATTTGCACCTATTGAGGTTGCATGGGTTGTAAACCCTGCAGCTGGTTTATATTGTTTTGGAAATTTAGGTTGGGACCTCTCATTTTCGGTCCCCTCATAGTCTGGAATGCATTGACATCATTGTTTTGCTGACCTACACCTTCCTGCACCATCATTGGGCACTCCCGTTTCCAATGCCCGACAATTCCGCACGTGTGACATGGCATCACCTTCTTCATTGCCTGTATACCATTTGGAATCATAACGGTATTCAAATCAGGACCATTATTCACAAAACCTCCTCGGCCTCTGCCTGTCATCTGCGGCTGAAACATAGCATTTCCCTAATGCTGCGGCATCTGTTGTTGAAAACCTTGCAAACCTTGTAAACCTGTCTGAGCTGCTCTAAGCTGCATCACCATCACCTTTTCTTTCAATCTTTTCTGCTTTGTCTCAATCTCATCACTGCAGTATTTTGCATAATTCAACACTTCATCAATCGACTGCCAACAAATCAAATGCGTTTTAATCATCTGGCTGATTTCGGGTCTCAAACCTTCCACAAACCTGAACACAAAATGGAGCATGTCTTTTGCCTCAATCGTTTCCGTGCCACTGTAATTTTTAAACGCTTTTAACAACCTCTCATAATACGCATGTATAGACTCTTTAACCTCTTGGGCGGTCCTGTCAATCCTCTGCCAATCCACATTTTTCGACGCAACCTTGGTTTTCAAGTGCTCAATCACCTTGTGGTACAAACTCATTACCGTAGGTGATGGCACACCTGTGTCCCTATCTCTCTCTGGTTCACTCGTCGGCCAACCTAAAGCCCTTTTACAATCTTCCCACAAATCTGCCGGAACCACAATTTCAAGTAAAGTATTCAGGTCTTCCCAGAGACATTTCGCGAGTTTCACAAATCTATCTGTTTGTTGATACCACTCAATCGGCTTCTCTCTCAATTTGGGAAAGTCATCCGTAAAGGATTGAATATCGCACCTGTGCCATGGTACATGTACAAGTTTTCCCCCTGCTGTCTCTCTCATTGGTAACATAGTTATCAGATCGTCATTCTGTTGTTTTTTCTCATTCCGCTCTGGAGTATTTTCTTTCTTTTTGTCCTTTTTTTTAACCCACCTGCTTTCCCACTTGTCTAAACATCTTCAGACCTGTGCACTCTGCAGTATCTCTTTAAGGTGTGTTTTCATCCCTGCGGATCTCATGTGTTCAAAATCTTTTGTCTCAAAGTCTAACCTGTAACTTCTGCTCAGGTGTTTAGTCTTACTTATATCGATCTCGTTTCTGTCTGCAATTTCTTGTAACTTCTTATGTATGCTGCTTACTTCTCTTGTAATCATAGGGCACATGTATCTTAGTTCTTCCTCCGTGTATGATTCTAATCTGTTCAAACCCATTGTTCCCTCTACCAGTTCATCTGCCTCCATACCCAACCTTATTTTATTCAGGTATTCTTCTCCCTTCCCGCTGGATATACTCTGTGGAGAGTTCAGGCTGTTGAACCATTGTGTTAACTGTTGCGCGTTCAGTCCCATCAGTGTAGCAGTTACATCAACTGCTACTGATGGTTTCTGTAATGTTTCAGTCTCTGAGGTTAACGGTACTAATAGTGGTGGATGTGACCTTACCACGGTTGACGGAGCAAAAATTGGAATTGGACTGAATTCCGACAAGGACCCAGGTCCATTTGGCAGTGCCGCTATCGGAGTTGTCTCTGGAGTGGTTTCTATGCATCTTCTCCCTGTCCCATTCTGTATCATTAACCCTTGGTCGCTTGTGCTTGAATTTGCCTGTATGTACAGTGGTACTGGTGGACCTACAGTGATAGGCAGAGATATTGCGTCTGGATTCTGTCTGTTCCCCGAATTCTGTGGCATGTTAATCCCCACATTGTGGTTCATCATTGCTGGCATACCTAACTGGCTTTCTATTACTCACACTTCTTGTGTCTGCTTTTGAGGCATCGAGAACTGTGTTGATTCAGCTTGAATCAATGTTGGTCTTTGATAACTCTGTCCTCCCTGCGCCGTTGAATCAGAAGTCGTTCCCATGTTATGCTCTTCACAGCAGTGCCTTTGAACCTGTGGCTGATAATTATCAGCAGGTCTCAACGTAGGCACGTCTGGGTATATTCTCCGAACCTGTGGTATTTGTGGTAAGAAAGGCATATCGGAACTGCTCGGCCTCTGAGATATTCTCAAATTTGGTGTTACATTATCCTGTATTGGTTCTGGAGGGGCAGTACTAATGCTTGAGCCTTTTTCGCTTTCTACATATGGTGGCGGGCGATCATTCAGCAATTGTATAATGAACTCCTCATCATCTGACTCGTCTCCCCTTTTCGAGTTTCTATTGTTCTCTCTATCTCTGGACTGACTCCTGTTTGTCTTATGTGTGGCTTTCCTTCCTTCCGTCTCTGCTTCATCAGTAATCGCTGGAAACAATTTAATCCCCTGCAATACATCTGATCTCCAAACCTTTTGTGTGCTGTCCCATCTAGCATCCGCTAGTGTCTTTTCTACTTTTCTTATTCTTGTCTCAAATTTCTTTTGTTGTTGGTTTCTAGCTATTAGCTCCCAAATTGCTAGTGCCTCAAACTGTGCTGGTCTTGGAGGTACTTTCATGTCGTATAGCGCAAATCTCAGATTTTCTAAAACTCTTAGATTAAACGACCCGTGGATAGGGAACGCTACACTTCCATGTTTCTCTGTTAATTTGCACCATTGTTTTAACCAAAGACATGGTGCTACACTCTTTTCATCAATGACAATGTAAGCTGGTGTACCCTCAGGCGGTGTTTCTTCTCCTACATTTGCTTTAATATAAACATCTCCCCTCATGGCACTCTTAAATGCTTTGAACAATTTCATCTTTCCGTCTTTTGTTTTTCTAAAATATGTAATCAATAAGTGACTTTAATTCCTGGAATACTCTTCGCTTGCCTTTCCCCTTCCAATTGCGCTTCACGGACTGCGTCCAATCCGTGCGCGACCCTTCTCACCAACCGACCTATCCCAGCGCGGCTCCTAGTGACGTCACACTCACACACTGCGGCTGACAAAGTCCCGCGGCTTGTCCTCTTTTCATTCGGCTTCACTCAAACTAATTTCTGCAATATAACACGAGCACTTAACAAAAAGAATAAACAGATCTGTCGGTTTACTACAGGAAAGGTAATACAATCGCTTCAGAAACCTTAGGGATTTTTCACTAGCCTCGGCAGTTATTCCATCTTTCTCGGTTTCCCACTTTCGCAAGCAAAATTTGACCCGCAAACTTTACTCTCAACTGATCAATGAACTATTCTAGTGCACTTTAGAATTCGTCAAATCTCAAAGTCGAAGTTTTCTTTCACTCCGCAACATTCATACCGACTTGTTGACCACGCCCGATCAACCTATTAAACCTGACCAGATCACAACATCAAACAAGTGTCACATACACTTTTCAACATACTCCGGAGTCTCTTGACCTCGCAGGGCCCGTCTCAACATCAACAACCACGTGGACAATTTTTCTGCTCAAAGCGCTACACACACGTGAAGTTCGACGACTTCCCTACTCTCACACTTTTGGAGTAACACTCCTCTAATATCTTTTAACCCCCCTAAAATCCTCACAAACTTCTCAATTAATCTGCGGCGATAAGCTGTGCAAGCGCGAAACCCTAACTTCACTCATACCCTCACTAGAAACGCCAAAACCATTCTCATACCTCCATGTTCTTCATTCGCAAGCTCCGAGATTCCGGGAAAGTCATTGGGGACTTAGGGCATCATCATCCCTCCAACTTGTTTTATCAAAGAAAATTCTAACTTGACTCTGCCTATTGTTCGGATGGGGTCCCAAAGGGCTAAACCATCAATCTCTGCTACCATCTACTGATAACGCGTCCAGCCCTTATAAATTACCTGTACCTGGACACGTTGGAGGTCGGTGGATCTTTTAACCGAGTCGGGCTCTCCTCATCCTAAAATAGTCACTCAATATCAATAATCGATAACTATTGCAATCGGTAATCAATACTCAGTTAATAGCTCAATATAGCACATCAAAATCAATAACAGTTGGTATTTCGGCGCACCATGACCTTTCAGTCATGAATAACCACACCAGTTTATTAAAAGTTAGTGAATTTATTTCCCTATATTAACAAAGCTAACACGATGTATATAAGTCTCAAAACCAAATGATATATGTATATGAACATTACTAGTTGTCCATAACGGCGGAAGAAACGCAATCTACGCAAAATCTGGATAATGATACACTCAGTTATGGCAATGCAAATCACTAATATGACTAACTGTATTTGACTAATTTCATACATTGGTCAGCATAACAAGATTTCAATTTAGCATGGTACATCGAATGAATACCTCAACTAACCTCTAATTAGCATTGGCATGTGGGGCTTCATGCAAAACGAATTTAGTCAACACAAATTTGGAAAACTTCTAGCTAGGACCCTATCAAAATAGCAGTTGGTACCTAAAAGGAAAAACACAATGCATAATACATTTATCCTTTCATATTTACCAAATACAATCAGCATTCAAGAAAAGTCTTCGTCGTTCAGGTACCGGTTCGATCAGCATGGGGCAAGTTTCAAAGGGGCAAAGTTAAGGGCAAGCTTCCTTGCAGCGGCAAGGAGAATGGGGCAAAGTTACTGCATGGGCAAGACGGGGCAAATCAAAGTTAAAGTCTCTAGGGTGAGAATTCTTAAAGTCTCTTTCTCTCAGATAGAGAAAAGGGCATCAGGGTGTCGTCCAAAATGGAGTCTGGCATCTGGCTTCAGACTGGCATCGAGGAAAAATGGCTGACTTCTCTTTGTCCAGTGGGTTTAAGTAAGAAACATTCCAAATTCTGCAGGGTCTTCCATTGGAGGGTTCATAGGTTGGCTTCAAATTGTCCAATGAAAATTGTCTTTTACTAGCGCTCATTTATGCATACACTGTCCTTGGGGCCTTGGAACACAAGTTGTAACATGGTTTGCCAATTATTTTACTATCTGTACCTTCATTGTCCGCACCTGCAGACTGACCTTGTATCAAAGGGGATGAAACCAGCCTAGTACGAAACCTTGGAGATAAGTGTATTAGTCAGCTCTACTGGAAAAATACAACTTCAAGCAAGAATATATGTTTCATTAGTTCAAGGAAAAGCCACGCAGTTAGAATTTGAGACCAGGCAACTAGGCCAAAGCCTGTACTAAATTTAAGCTAAGCAAAACAGTTTTCAAACAAGAAATCATGGCATACATTTGCAATTATGACAGATTACTACATTTTCAATACTTCATGATTAATAAAGCTCGTTTACAATGATGGCGAACTACCCCGAGGGCACAATTTCCCTCGTACATTATTTTCTTTACCAAAATCACACTACATTATACGTTTTGATTACACGATATGTATGAATATATGTTGGACCCTCTTTTTCTGCGTCATCACTTCCTACATCTGGTGTTTTTCTCGCAGAACTCCTACATAACCAGTTCAGCATTGTCAGTGTTGGGCTGCCACAAATTGGACATTAGTGTGGGTATGGGATGCCCCTTCCCAACTAAATAAACACAATCTGATTAGGTCAAAACACAGTTCTGGGATAATTTCTGATAAACCGCTGTAAGCTGTGGCACAAACAGCCAACCAACCTCAGAGAAGGGCAATTTAATTTCAGGTGGCACCAACAATTTTAAAGTAAAAAACACAACAATAATTAAATATTCAAGCCAATTTAGAAACAGAGAAAAATAGAATGTGCGGACACCAAGATCACTAAAATTACACAAGAGGAACCAAAAATAAATATGAGTACTTTAAGTTTAGGGCAAAAAAGACCTACATAAAATAAAGCCCCGATAAACAACAAATTGTGGTTGACTTACACCTAGATGTGATTTCAGGTCAACCACAATGAAGCAAAGGTGAAATTCACCAAGCGGGTCATCCTACTTGAAGACTTTTCCTTCTGACTGAGGGCCTTATTTAGAACTCGCAGACAAAGTTGCTCCGTCACAATGGCGACGGATATCCCGCCCGCTGAAATCTAAATCCTATAGGCTATAATGGAATTTAGATTTTGGCGGACGAGTAACTGATTACTGTTGTGATGGAGTAACTTGTCTGCCGAGTTCTAAATCAGGCCCTTAGTTTCTGAATTGAAAGTCAAAATCTTCCAGTGGGGCAAGGTCATAGTCCGTGGCTAATGAGGAGACCTTGAAGTCAGATTCACCCTTGTTGCACTCATGATGAAGGTGTTGGTTTTGGTGCCCAGAGCTCCGAACAAAATAAAGTCAGGTTTCCTGGCTGACGATTTTTGCTTTGTCAGAAGGATAGGTTTTCCACCTCACACTGGTTCAAAGTTTAAACTTCACACTTTTTTGGAAGTCACAGTCCTCCAGCAGCAGTCAAAGCTGTAAGCTGTGGTTGGGTGGGCCACCACAAAGACAGGTACCACGAAGTCCTGCTGATTTGTTATGATGGAGGCAAAAGGCTTTAAGTGCACTATCCTGTTTTTTCTGCTCCCAGAGGGTGCAACTTTCCCGGACAAGTCTCAGAACCTTGGAAGTGAATGAATATGACTTAGTCTCACTTTTCTCTAACTTCTGGTAAAATGTACCATATGGGTAGTCCTACACCCCCAAGCTCCTCAGCAGGCCTTTAGGTACCAGGTCTCTCTCCAGTCAGGTCTCATGCAGTGTCCAGTCATCTCCGGTCAGTTGGGCTCTCTTGAAGGGAGAGTCCTTCTGCTTTTGCTGTCCCTTCTGCAACTAAACTTGAGTCCAACTACTTGACACTTGGAGAGCACTTCTAGTTCCTGGGGGCAGGGTGTAACGCAGGGGAGCCTTCCAGCCTTCACCATTCAAGGGGGGGCCTCACACACCCCTGTGCAAGCTATTGCTTCAGAAAGAACAGCTCATGGTCACCTGTTTTTCACTGAAAGTATAAAAACCTTGCAATGTTATTCCTGTTTTTATTATGGGGCCTCTTGGGAGCTGATCGGAGTCAAATAGGTTCACAGACAGCTACACTTGCAGGATTGGAACCCGGTGACAGCTGTAGATCTAGATGCCTCTGTCCCCTTCATTGCTAACTATGCCTCCTGGGGAAAAAAACATGGATCTTGTCAGAGGGGGAGTCTCTGACAGCAGCTGTGCTTTATTGGTTTTTTGGTACTTGGGTGCAGGAAACCTTTGAAGAAAGTCTACTGGAATCCCGAAACAGCACCACTCATCCTGCATTCTGAAACGAGTGCACCACTCATATCTACTACTATTTCACTTCTCTCCTTTATTTGGATGTGCAGGGACCTCTGTGAGGCTTTCCCTGGTCTAATTAAGAAGGACTAATAGAGTCTAATGTAGTACTGTGCCAGTGAAAGCTGATACCCCTAGATGACCTGCATATTGAGATGATGATGATTTCTGTAAGTGTTTTAGCTCTCAAACTTAAAAGACACTACACTAACAACTTTGCATGACTACCGTATACATAGGGTAACCCCTGCTCACATTATGATGCTAACTGCACACATTGTGAGTTTAAATGTTCTTTAAAATATACTCATTAGATCTAGCACATGGCCCAGAAACCTACTTGGAATTGCTCACCGAGAACCACTGTTAGATATTCATTTTAAGCATTCATTTTAAAGTCCAATGCATCCAATTCAACTTTGACTAAAATTATCAAGGGTGTTGCAGTTTGAATATACCTTTCAGGTATAGCACCTGACATAGGACAGTAGTATATGTACAACCATAGCTGCCAATAGACAACCCCCATGTCACAATAATCCATGTCATAATAATCCAGTGCTCGCTTTTCAGCCATCATAATTATGCATTGTGGGACTTGTAGTTTTCTTTTGAATTTCTAAGAGTGGGAATGCAGGATTACAAATCACTGTTTTCACTTTGGGTTTAGGGTAGGGTGTGGGCTACAAAATGAGAAATAATACCATTAAAAATCCTTAACTGGCTGGTGCTGTCACAAACAACATGAATACCACTGTGCACATGTGCACACCAATCCTTCACAGTTGCCCATGCTCCCCTTTTTTGTTTGGCAGGTGTACTTTTGCTGATGTTTGTGGGAGTGAATTACATAGCCATGTGTGAACTGGGAAGCCTAAATGTCCCTAATATGCTCTTGGCTTACTGCTCCTTGAGAAGCCCTATACACCACGAACAATTGTGCCCAATTGCGTACAGCTGCTGGCCACGCTGTCTATGTTATGTGAGTGCTTGCTTCCCATGCTACGTCTAATTTTATGTGCAGCTGATGCCTATTCCATCCTGTTTTGGGTGGAAGGATTCGTACTGCTCAAGCATCTTGTGCTGCATATCCTTTGTGATGGGCAGTTCCCCTGCTCCTTGCTTCCCGCGTTGCACCTATTTTGTGACAGAGACTTGCACTGTTCCTTTTAAACCTGGCAGTATTTTTGTTTGATAGGAAGGCTTGTATTGCTCCTTTCTTTTCATACTGCATCTGGTTCGCTGTGGAGGGTTATAATTCTCTTTGCTTCCTGTGCAATGACTGATATGTGAGTGAGGTTCGTACTGAACAATTATAATTTATGGTCATTTACAATGAGGAGTGTCTTCTGTTTTTTTCTTACATTTCATAGTTTTCAGCCTCTTGCTGTCCTAGCTCCTCATATGGCACTGTGTGCTGGAGGGGGTTCTTAAAGATGATGTGGACTTGAGGGGGGGGGGGATTTCAATGGCAACCTTCGAAAGTGGTGGGGTGCAATACATGCCTTGAATTCCAGCAAGCGAGTGAAGCAAGCTAGGCCAATATCTACTAGAGGGCTCAAAGTGGGTTTCTCTGCTCGAGAAACATTTGAAAAAATGGTGTCAAATGGTTTATTTTAAAGACCCTCCTAAAGTCAGTGAAGCCCAAAACTCCCGATGAGTTGACTCCCTTTTTTATTAAATGTGCAGTGAGTGCCCACTTATGCACATAATTACCCTAATTATCACAGGGCAGGATTTTATTATGGATGTCCCACATATACCACAGGTGCCCCTTTGTGCAAATAATTACGTAATAGGATGATTAACAATTTACTAAATCTATATATGATGGGTGACCCATATGACAAAAATCGCCCATAGTATGACATGACCTACAAGCTCTTTGTCATGGATGACTCCCATATGTCATGGGGACCCCACATCTCAAGAATTACACACAACGTGCCAGTGTAAGGATGTTGCGGTTGACTTCATCCATATACCACCAGTTATCGATTTGTTGAAAGTTAACACTAATATATTAATAGAAGTATTTTGGCCTGGTTTCCTGCCTACCCATATGTAATGGTTGTCCACTCTAATGATAAACAATATCTCCAATATATTAGTGACAGCAATTTGCTAAATGTATCCTATATGCCAATACTTACCTCTAGGCTCCCAGTGCCAGTATTTTGTCTTGGGGTATCCCTTACACCAAGAATTACCTCCAGTGTGCCAGCAGTTTGCCTTGGGTGCCCCTTATGGCAAGAATTAGGTTCATTAAGCAATCATCAGTATTTGCATATGCCAAGAATTACTTCTAGTGTGCCAGTGCCAACAACTTGTCATGGATACCCATCATACTAAGAATTATTTCCCATGTGCCAGTGCACTATTTAGGTGTCTCTTACGCAAGGAATTATTTCTAATATTTCAGCACTAACATTTTACTATGTGTTACCCTATTCCAAGATTACATCCAGTTTGCCATCTCTAGTTTTTGCCTTGGGTGTCCAATATGGCAAGAATTACATCTAATGGACCAGCATTTTCCATTGGTGCCTCTTAAGCAAAGAATTTCTTCCAGAATCACAGGTGTTACACAATCAGACACACACTCTAACTTATGCTTACTTACATTCATTCACTATTAATCTCATTCAAACTGTCTTTATCTCACTCTTTCACACTCTCTCACACTGCCTTTCCCTCATGCTTACATGATGTGCACACTGTAACAATATGGTAGTTTGTACGGCAATGTGAACTGTCTCAAATGCAAACTAAATACTCCCTCAGTCCTATTAATTTTGCCAGATAGGGGAACCAAGGCACAAGGTGTAATAATGTCCAGGGAAGCAGGAATTTAAACAGAGGTCTCCTGGGCCCTGTAGCTACTAGGCACCGCCATATGCATGGAACAGTATTCTTTTACTGGTAGTGCATGGGGTACCACACATGTGTACTATTGTCCTATGAAAAAGTATAATGCAGAACTGTAACCGAAAAAGAAGGAAATAGATATTTTTTTTAATTATGGGGTGATGGTAGTGAGAGTGACACTTTGGTCTCCATTTATTTTTAATGGGTTTCACTCCCTCACAAACTATTTAATTGAATACCCTTTTCTTAAGAGCTTCATTGATTTATATTTTTGTGAGGCCAAGGACACACAAAGTTAGCCCCTCAACCCATATGGTGTAAATAACATGTGTACAACAAAGTGATGGCTGGAATGCTTGAATTCATCTCTAGTAATTACTTGGGCTGCATCCCAGTCTATCATTATTGTGCACACGTTGCCACCTCAGTCTGGACCCAGGTATATTCAAATCAGTCTCAACATTGCTTCAATGGAAACAGTCCAGCCTGAACTTCAAGGGCAGGTCCTCCCCAAATGGGAACACATGCAACCAGGACCATTTTTACCCTAGTTAGTGTTCATCAGCTAGGTATAGGTTGGTTCCAGTGACACAGTCTGTATGGGACCCATGTCTGGCCATACTCATCCCACTTAGTGCAACTCACTAACTTTAATTAATCTCAGCTATTGGTAATTGCTTGGGCCACATCCCATTCCATCATTATTCTCAACCCAATTCTGCCTCAGTTTGGACCCAAGCATGTGCAAATCAGTCTCGACCCTGCTCCAATCGGAATAGTCCAGTCCGAACTGCCAGGGCATGCTTATTGTATGAGGGGGCCTTTTCACTGCACTTTGCAGGGTGGCTTCCTAAGCTTTTGCCTGGGTGCCAGCAGGTGTTAGAAGTTCTTGAGTTTGTGAGTCTGTGAATGCATACTCTTCTTCCAGCGGAAGTCATGTGTCCTCTACTACTAAAGCCTTTTTCTTCAGCTGTAGTGAATCTAGCTCCAAGAATACTCCAAAGAGGTAATGGTTGGGATACCATATTTATACTGCACACTAGCCAGTGACTGGAGAAATTCTGCCACCCAATCCTAGCTGTTCTCTTACACTCACCCTCCTCCTTTTGCAGCGCTTCTTCTTTGCCTTACAGTACCATTACTGTAACATTACCTCGTTTCAATACTATAGAACTCTTCTGACACCAGGCAAGCCTCTCTTCGGCTCATTGGCTGCCCCAATATTTAGATGAGCTCTCCTCCCACCTGACAGAGTAAAAATTAGTTGGTGCTCTCTCAAACTGTGACAAGGACTTGGCTGTCAAGGAGGGTCCTAGTAATGAATAGTCAAAAGAGGTAGCCTCTGTTCTTCCAACTGTTTCAGTCCATCACCAAATAGTTAATCCTTCCTACATGGCCAACAATTAATTATTTTCTGTCCCTAGGCTCTCACACCACCGTTAAACACATGTCACCTGTTTTCACTGTCCTGGATAAGTATAGACTTATAAATGGTCTTTCATGGAACTTCACAGTGTGGGCTATGCTGTTGTCTCCCACCTATATCAGTTCCTGGAGACACGTCACATTTTATACCAGTGGCTTTCAGTTCAAACACCTCACTGAGCCTGTTTTGTAGCAGTCTGCAACAAAATACAAGAGACCATATATTTTTCTTGAACTCTTAAGTTTAACACCGTTTCCGACAGGAATTGTTGACTGCAGTCTTAACTGGCTCTATACATTTTTACCCAAATTACAAAAAAAAAAAAAAAATGATTCTTTCACTTGCACTAACCACATTTAGAAATGAGTGGGCCCCAGATGTCAGCAACCTAAATATTAACAACCCTAAGTATTCTGGACCTCTAGCCTTTTCCTTATTGCAACCAGTTCTACCTTGGATTGAGGATACTGCTGTAATGCTTCTGCATCACCAATGGGCTTTAAAAATAGAGAATCCTTAGAAAAACGTGGATTTAATATCAGGCCTGGGTGAAATTTAAATTACACCGGTGTGATTTCTGTACTTTAGTAACAAGTGTAATGTGAAATTTTAAGAATTTATGCCATGACACCACATGGCATTCACTATAAAAATTGGCTGGAAAATGCACCATTCACAGTAATAAGTTACCATAAATGCATGCAAATGTGAACTAAAATCCTTGTGCTAAAATTCATGTGAGGGTGCAATTTTCTCTAAAATATACCACTACATGACAGAGTTGTTTTTTGGGTAATTACATGTACTTTCACATAATGTTCTTGAGATTTTCACTCAGAATTATATGTGATGAAAGGTTATGAGAAAGCCATCTTTTTAGCATGTTCACCCCCATTTTTTCTGACTGATACTGGTGGTTACTGACTCTGACTGTGCCCTGGGGTCTATTAACCAGGCCAAGGGCCAGTACTCTGAACAACAGGTATTTGGTAAAGTGATACACTTACAATTGGCAATTGCAGGCTCCTGTAAGGCCGTAGTAAATAATAGGCCAAGGGGGATGCAAAATACCAACAAGTCCCTAATATGTATTAGGGCAGGGACGTTTAGATGCCCAGTAGATTTCCTGCACTTGAGTATGCACTACTGTGTTGCCTGCTGTCATTTCTAATGGAAGCCTTGCCTTGCAGACTGCCTTTGAAAAGTAAAATGTGTGCAAATTCGACTTTGGAACTGAAGTTGCTTCCAAAGTGATAATCTACTTTGTTTTACATACAAGTCAACTTAAGGTCTCCCCTGGTGTCCTGGGGTGGGGTGCCATGTAACTGTAATTGGGGACATTATAAAATATGTTTTATATGGCTTGCCATGGTGAGAGAAAACCGCACATTAAATTTTTCCTCATTGTAAATACTTAGCTCTAGGGGCTAACATGAAAATATTTTCTATAAGCTTAAGTATTGCTAGGAAGGAGCTCAATGTATCATGAAAGGACACAAAAGATTGTACTGATACATGCAACATCTTGCCACAGTTAAATGTTTTATAACTAATAAAAGAAAATAAGATATACGACCGTCTTTTCTGTAAGCCAAATACAGCCTGCTATTGGTCTTTCCTGATTGGTCAGCCTTAACAGGATTAGCCAGGCTACTTTGAAGAGGTGATAAGTGGCCTGCACTGAGCAGAGGTTATCTGGTGGTGGGAGTTCTGCAGCTGCTGAGGCCAGGCCAGGAAGGGGGCTGGGAAAATTAAATTGGGCTTCAAAGGAAGCAGGACAGAAAGGAGTGCCAAACAGGCCTGCCCTTTCACTTTGTACCTCACAGGTAGATAGCAGGCCCAGGATGAGAATTTGTAGATCTCTGCGCGGGGGCTGTAAATGGAAATGAGCCACACCAGTAGGTTGGTTTAACCAGGTCTTCCTCCTCTGGAGGAAAATCGTTTATCTTGGATTTTAAAGTGCAGTGCTTTATGTGACAAGAAAATGCTACACTTTGAAGGAAGTGGTCATGCTTGTGGGAGGCACCCTGCATCTCGTTGGTCAGGGGTGCACATGCTTGTCCCTTCAAGATGATTGAATAAAAAAGGCTAAACTACACTGCAACTCGGATCTGCTGCCTGAAATTACAAGAAGAAGGACTTCCCATTGTAACACAGGTCTGCAACCCAAAGGACTGCACTCTGAAGTACTGCTCCAGTTGCACACTGGAACAACAGCCCTAAGGACCTCGCCTTGCTTCAGGGAGGGCTCAGGAGTAGCCTCCCTGAAAGCAACAGGTTAGCAGAGCTTGCCTGCACCAACTATCACAAAAGCCCCAGGCCTGGAGTGTGTCCGGTGGACCATTAATTATTTGGCAAGGTGCATTGTGGGAATTGTAGTCATAAACTGCCAAGTCCCATCTCAGAGTTTCTAGATCCTTGGATTTGTATTTTGGACACTATGAACCCTTAAGAGGAACCTCAAGGGCAAGTTTCAGAAGTTTGGAACAGCTCTTGGAATAAGCTCCATAAGTATATTGACCCGACATTGTGAATCAAGCCGACTACCTTCAATTGCGACCAGGCTTGAATTTCAGGTTCATCCAGCTGAAAGCTCTGGAACTCAAGGCTTCCAGGATTTGACCGTGGCCTCACAGAAAAACAGTCTGACGATGTTGAATTGATATTGGCTTTCTGGGGAGGACCACATGACATTGAGAGAGAAAAGCTCGGAAAGGTTTCTAAGTGCAAAGGTAAAATTTTGACCAAGGCTTCCTGCTCAGGATATGCGAGCAGGGCTCCATCACAGTCAGCCTCAAACTTTGACTTTGTTCTGGTCAAGCATGTCCAAATGACCCCAGTTGGCACTACTGATTTCTAAGCACCAAAAAGCACATTTGTTAAATTTAATATTTAAAAATTCATAACTTCAGTTCTCTATATTGGATTTTTGTCATCTGGGTGTCATTGTAAATATAACAATATTTACTATTTTTATAAATTGCCATGGGATTTGTATTGAGTGTTGTGTCTTACTTATTTACTGTATTGGTGTATGTAAATGCTTTGCATACCTGTCATCTAAGTTAAGCTTGCCTGGTTGTTGACAAGATACCGGGGGTTGAGCCATGGGCTAATGTTTTGAGACCCTGACATGACCTAACATTGGCTTGGGGGCATTAGTGCTGGTGGTAGGTGTGTTCTTACTCCTACTAATAACACGCCTCCAACAATGGCTAATTAAGGTTCTCCTTTAAACATCTCTAGACACATGTATAGATTAGCCCTATTTGAGTAGGTATTCAGATGTCCAGAATGTGACTATATTTACAGGTCTCCTCTGTCCTACAGATAAAAAAACAAAACCTTCTGTCAGAGTGCAGGAATCAGATGAAGAAACTCAGCAAAATTAAAACAATTGTCTTTACTCAGGAGACAGAGGAGGCAATGGCTGGGAAGGGGAAAATAGAGTCCTTTTAACATAGAATGGTCTGATTACCCCAAGAACATGTTCATATAAGTTTGGGTTGACTGTTGAGTAGCATTGACACCGCAGTTTTTGACAGCATGAACTCTATCTGTAAGGATGGGATGGAAATAAATGTGTGAGTTGGAGATCCATTAAACCTTTAGGACAGATGCTTTAAACGCCATGGGACTTGAAATGCATAAAAAGTGAATTTATTGGAATTGAAAACGATGCTCCTGTGAATATAATCTTTTCATCTGCTTTGAGCCCTATAATGCATTTCTCATCCACGGCCTTAAATATAGTGGGAAGAAGATCCATTAGTCTGGGAGTGAGATTACGCTGCGAGAAGGCACAGATTTCCTCTGAGGGTCTTGGGAGTTAAAGGGAAATGTTTTTAAATACCTGAAACCCTGTGATATGAGCACCGGCTGCCTCATGGTGATACATGTAATCTGGTCCGCTGGAGAGAGAATTTAGAAGTCATTTTTTGCATTAGCAATACAGTTAACTGTTAAGCTAAAGAAGATTTCTAATAATGAATAGTCTCTTGACAGCCACATGAATTAAAGTAAAGCAGAGCCTGTCTCGTGTGTGAATAATAACTGCCTCTGCGTTGGACTCTGGAAAGGTAGTATAGATATCCGGAACTGCAGATATCAGCAACTCATTTTCTTTTGAAAAGAACTACAGTACAGGGAAGAAGGGTGGGTGAGGGGATAGTCATGCACAGCCAGGTGCCTCACATCCCCAGACCCTCTTGTGGCAGGTCTACGGGTGGACACTCATTCGAAATCAACACAAAAGCATTGAGAGAAAAAAAGACCATGAGCTGCACTAGGGACGTATTAAACAATTCAACTCTCAATCAAGTGGTCATACTATCGAAAAATCACAAAGAATGACTGTGATCATAGAATCGGAAATCAACCCAATCATTTGCAAAGGTTCCGCTGGCTGTAATTGTTTTCCTGTGAACAGCAATTACATTCCTACTTATAATCCCCACAGAAGGATGTGCAAAATATGCCCAAAATGGTGCACATTAAGGTCCAACTAAGATCACCTCCAAGCGTTGCTCAAATGTGGTCTAAACTAGGGAGGCTATGTTGTAGGAGCGTTTTGCTCTGCGGGGATCTTACCAGCACTCACCAAGAAAAAAATATATGGACCACAGTATTTTCACTGTTTAGTAGTAAGTAATCCATGGATATTTACTTCAAGTGTGAGCTCCCATAGTTTTGGTGCTTTTCTTGCAAAACAAAAAAACACAGCTCAGCATAGTCAGCGTTAACGGGGCTGTCGCAAACTGGGTTATCAATTTGGAATGGAGTAAACAGAATCAGAGTATGCCACAAGCAGCAGGCAATCATCAGAGAACTGAATATTAAGTTAAAGCAGCACTAAAAACTTTAAGGTGAAAACACAATATAACATATAATAACCAAAACATAACCAAGGTTACTAAATAGCATAAGGGGATACAGAGATCTAGGCCTTCTTTTTAACATTGTCAGTAAATGCCCCCTACCGCCCCGGTGACGGCCTCCAAAGACCCTCACCGCGGCTAACATCCGTCCGCCAGATTATGAACACAGCCAGATTTCTGCCACAAGAAGGGCAGAAATCTGTCTGTGGCCATACTGGCGGATGGTGTTAAGGTGGCACTGCCACCACCAGCAGCGCCACGCCAGTAGGCTGCCGACAGCCTTATTATGACAAATAATACTGCCTGGCGGTGTTCTGCTGGCGGGCGCTGCTGGCAGTAGCAGCGCCATGTGCCGTTCCCTGTCGGAAGACCCCCTGGATGCAGTTAAGTTGGACTTCCGACAAGTGAGGGTGGTGGTGGGTATGGAATGTGTGTGGTTGTGTGCATGAATGTGTGAGTGTGTGCGTGAATGCAACTGTGTGTGTAGTGTTGTTTGTGTGGGTGTATGAATGTGTGAGAATGCGTGTAAGAATTGAAATGTTAATGCGTGTCTGCGTGTCTGTGTGAATGTGTGTACAGATGTGTGTGAGAATGAATGGATGCATGCATGAATGAATGAGTGTATGCCAGTGTGAGCGAGTGTGTGTGTGTGTGTGGGTGGTGCGTGTCTACAAGTGTGTGTGAATGGGGGTTGGAGGATTGGAAGGGGGGAGCGTGGAAGGAGGGGGGGTGGGAGGTGTCTGGTGAGTATTTGGGGGAGTGGGTGAGCCTCCTACCAGTGACAGGGAAGGAATTCCCTGTCACTGGTAGGGCCTACCGCCATGGTTTTCGTGGCATTATGAACGCTGCGAAAACCATGGCGGTAGGCAGGGTCAAAATGCCGGCAGCAGTACAATAGCAGCCGCTGGGCTGGAGATTGTTATCTCCGGCCCTGTGGCTGCTTCCGCCATGGCGATCGGAGTGGTAAATTGGCGGGTTGGCTGCAGCCAACCCACCAATGTCATAATGTGGTGGTTTGTACCTCCAGCCTGTTGGTTGTACTACTGCCACATTATAACCTACCGCCAGGGTCATAATGACCGCATATTTTTTTTAAACATTTTATAACAAAAATCACCTAAAAACATGAAGCGCCATGAAAAAATAAATTTGTGTGTTGACCTGGCTGTAGGTGTGATTTCAGGTTGAATGCAATGAAGCAAATCTCAGAGCTACCAAGGGTGTCATCCTGGTCAAAGATTTACCTTCTTATTTAGTATCTGAAGTGAAAAGGAACATTTTCAACTGGGGGAAGGTCCAAGGCTGTGGCTGATGAGGCCCCTTGAAGTCAGATATATCATTGTTGAGCTCCTGCTGAAATAATTGGTTTTAATACCCAGAGCTCTGATATGAGCATAGCCAGATTTCCACACTGCGAGGGTACTTCTTTGGTCTGATAGATTTGCCAACTGCCAAGCTTGTTAATGTTCTTAAAACAACGGAGAAAATGTAACTTCGAATTGAAGTGCTAAAAGAATGTAGCCAGAGATCAAAAGCGGGATCTAAAAGCAATCCAGCCAGACAACTATTGCATATAATTTACTCCAAGTAAGTAATTGGTTCAATGTTATCTATCCAGCAAGCTACTTAACCATGCTCAGGCTTTGCCTTGCAAGACGATGGTCTTGAGATTGTTTTGAAAATTATTGATTTCCAAATATTTCCAATTCTATTTATCATTTATCTGTTTTCAGACAGAATTAGGATTCTGGTCAAAGAGAAGGGAGAATGAAGTGCACATACAATTTAAAATAGTTCTATAGGCAGGATAGGAGCCAGAAGACTACTCTTGATGTAATACTTATTTTTTGTCTTTTTGATCTTAAAACTTAGCTTTTTTTCTAATTTTTCTTACCTGTGCTAGAGCTTAGTTCGATCACATGACAATTAGCAACTATGAGTAACCAAAATGGGGCAGCATAATTATCTATCCATATTAGAGGGAAATGCCCCTCCATTTCAAGGCTTGTACAATATTATTAACTTAGTACTGGCAAAGCCAATAGGTCTCATATGGTCTATAATGTGTGAGACCTATTGGCTTTGGCAATTTGCCATGTTGTGTAGCAATACGTCTACTGTGCAGCAAGACTGAAAATATTGAAAAAAAAAATACCTCTATGGAAAGCCACTGCGTAATTTTGAAATCATGCACCAGCATGGAGGCACATGCCTACAAAATGAGGGAACCTTTTTTTTTTTATTGTTTATCAATCCAAGAAGGGTTAATAAATTAAAAGTTACACATAATGCACTTTTGTGATACAGTGCTAATACACTTTTTTGCTATAGAGCTAATACGGGTGAATGAGGTGGAGACTGGGAGTAGGCAGGAGATGAGGCAAAACAGAGGGAGGAAGGTTGGTATGAGAAGGATGCGGGTGAGGAAGAGACAAGCAAGAGATAGCAATGTAGAACCACACAAATGACAGAGGGTGGGTGGCTGGGTATGGGTAGCAGAGGGACAATAGAGAGGTGGGGTCGGATTGGGAAGTGTTGCATGGACCGCGTTAGGTCTCCATTTCAGATTCACATTTTTAGCTTGACATCTGTTTCTAATGGTAAGTTTTCACATAGTTTCCTACTAACATGAGAATGTGCTGCTTGCGCATTTGTTTGTGGTATGCATTCTCATCTTGTAGCCTGAACATCCAGTCCAGGGACATGCAATCAGTATGCAATGCCTTTGTTTTCCTTTGCTGTGCTAGTTAGGAGACCACCCGTTTTTGCTAGACAAACCAAAGTGACTATTCTGCAGCTCTGCCACAGTCCAAGGGGGAAAGAGTTTTATTTTATAAACAGTTTCTGTGCTACACTCGTTGAGAGGAGCACTTCATGCCAGCTGATCATGGAACTACTGTGATGTGACTGAGATGCAGCCCTTCAGATCCCGACCTCTATCCTGATAAGCATGATAACCCATTTACTTAGACAGGCCTGCTGACCCCTAAGACCAAGGTATGGGGGTTAGATTATCCCAACTGATCTGGCACAAGGGTACTCCCTGTTTGCTGATTACAGTAATTTGTCTCATCTTTCTAATAATCACAGCTCATGCTTTCTATGCAAGAATACATTCATTTCAATAAATGTTTTGAAAATACATTTTGATATCTTTCTTGTGTTTACCTTGGGCATGCAAGAGTGATCAAATGAAAAGGTTAGATCTGTTTCAACGGATTCCTTGGGAATCTGAGTGTCAAGTTTCAGGTTGTGGATAACATCTATTACCCTGGTCCGTTTAAGGGTTTGTATGTGGTACTGTGAGCTAGCTGAAACAAACCAATAATTACTGATTCTATAGGTAGACTAAGGGGTTCATTATGACCCCCGCGGTCGGTGGTAATGTGGCGGTAGTACCGCCAACGGATTGGCGGTACTTACTGCCACATTATGACGTTGGCGGGTTGGTTACCACTCCGACCGCCATGGCAGTAGCAGCCGCCGGGCCGCATGGTGCCGCCTGCTAGATTATGACCCTGGCTACCGCCACAGTTTTCGTGGCGTTTGTAACACCCTGGAAACCATGGTGGTAGGCCCTATCAGTGACAGGGAATTCCTTCCCTGTCACTGATAGGAGGTCCACGACCCCCTTACCCCCGAACTCTCCAAACACCCCCCACCCCCTAACTCTCCAAACACCCCTCAACCCCCCCACATCCACAATCACACACATGTAGACACACACTCATTCACACATACAGACATACATGCATTCATCCATTTACACACACATCCGCACACACTTCAAAACATGCACACAGCCATGCATTCCTATTTCCATACATACAAGCACTCCCACTTCCATACATTCACACATGCAATCAACACACACCCGCATTCGCGCACACACTCACACATAGATGCACCCCTCCCACACACACACAACCCCCCCTTCCCCTGTCGGAGACCCAACTTACCTGAATCCAGGGTGTCCTCCAGCAGGAGACCAGACAGAGTGCTGCTATCACCAGCAGCGCCCACCAGCAGAACACCGCCAGGCTGTATTATTTTTCATAATACGGCTGGCGGCGGTGGTCTACTGGCGTGGTGCTACTGGTGGTAGCAGTGCCACCTTACCACCATCCACCAGTATGGCCACAGACAGGTTTCCGCCCTTCTTGTGGTGGAAATCTGGCTGTGGTCATATTATAGCAGATGGATGGTAGCCACGTCAACGGTCTTTTGGCAGCTGTCACCGGGGCGGTAGGCGGTTTTTACTGCCAACGTTATAATGAGGGCCAATGTCTTTATTATCTGAAGTTCGTATTGTTATGTACACAGTGCTATAAACCTCATATATACCATATAACAGAAGTGCATGGACAAAGCGGGCGTTGATGGGAAGTATACAGACAATGCAAACTGGGTGAGTAAAGAGGAAGCAAGAGCAGCAACTGAGCCTGAGGGGAGAAAAACACGAGTGAGAAATATGAACATGAAGTACATGAGAGAAACAACTGAAAAAGACACGAGTAATGGCTCATGCTCCAGAGGAGGGACAATCACCAAAATTAAAACCCATAGAAGCTGACAAATAAGAAGCAAGCAATTGAGAGTGGCAATTAATCCAATAAATGGTAAGCAATGGGTGGGCTCTAACACCACTGTAAGGTGAGAATATGTCTCACAGCAGACAGTAAATGCACTATCTTAGGAAAATGTGATCTAGTAAGTAACCTTGATGGATTTGAGGCTTAAGTCAAATAATTAATATAACAGTGTTAGACCTGACAGCCTTAGGGTGGTCACCCCTAACTTTTTGCCTGCGTCCCTCCACTTTTTGGACACTGTTTGTGCTGGCTTTTAGACTCTGCGCACATTATCACTGCTAACCAGTGCTAAAGTGCATATGCTCTCTCCCTTTAAACATGGTAACCTTGGATCATGCCTGATTGGACTATTTAATTTACTTATAAGTCCCTAGTAATGTGCACTATATGTGCCTAGGGCCTGTAGATTAAATGCTACTAGTGGGCCTGCAGCACTGGTTGTGCCACCCACTTAAGTAGCCCCTTTACCTTGTCTCAGGCCTGCCATTGCAAAGCCTGTGTGTGCAGTTTCACTGTCACCTCGACTTGGCATTTAAAAGTACTTGCCAAGCCTAAACCTTTCTCCACATATAAATCACACCTAATGTGTGCCCTAGGTAACCCCTAGAGCAGGGTGCTGTATGGGTGAAAGGCAGGACATGAACCTGTGGTGTAGTTTACATGTCCTGGTAGTGTAAAACTCCTAAATTCGTTTTTGCACTACTGTGAGGCCTGCTCCCTTCATAGGCTAACATTGGGGCTGCCCTCATACAGTATTGAAGTGGTAGATGCTGATCTGAAGAGAGTAGGAAGGTCATATTTAGTATGGCCAGAATGGTAATACCAAATCCTGCTGACTGGTGAAGTTGGATTTAATATTACTATTCTAGAAATGCCACTTTTAGAAAGTGAGCATTTCTTTGCACTTAAATCTTTCTGTGCCTTACAATCCACCTCTGGCTGGGCTAAGTTGACAGCTCCTTGTGTATTCACTCAGACACACCCCAAACACAGGGTACTCAGCCTCACTTGCATACATCTGCATTTTGAATGGGTCTTCCTGGGCTGGGAGGGTGGAGGGCCTGCTCTCACACAAAGGACTGGCACCCCCCCCTACTGGGACCCTGGCAGACAGGATTGAACTAAAAGGGGAACTGGTGCACTTCTTAGCCACTCTTTGAAGTCTCCTCCACTTCAAAGGCACATTTGGGTATAAAACAGGGCCTCTGCCCTACCTCATCAGACACTTGCTGGAGAAGAAACCTGAACCAGAACCTGCATCCTGCCAAGAAGAACTGATTGGATAGAGCTTGCCTCCTGTTCCCTGAAGTCTCAGGACCAAAAAGACTTCTCTTTTTTCATTTGGACGCCTTGTGCGCCGAAAAATTAGATGCACAGCTTGCTCTGTGGTGAAAAAATCACCACACGCCGATCCGGAAAGACGCCGCTCGACGCGACGCCTTCGATGCACGTCCTCGTCTGGACAACGCCGCCCGACTCCAGAAAGGAAATCGATGCAACGCCTCCTGTGAGGGAGACGATTCCACGCACAGCCCACCGGAACGACGCGCAGCCGGAAATCAAGCCTGGGATTCCATGCACAGACCCCGGGACATCTGGTAATCCCGCAAACCACAGAGAGAGACTGTCCGCGCGCTGGAAAACAACGCACGACTTCCCGCATGAAAAATAAAGATGCAAGTCCGTGTGTGCAGGGGAGAAATCGACGCACACACCATTTTTCCACGTATCTCTTCTTCTGCGGCCCTCTGCGGAGATTCTCCACTTTAAACCAAGTACTTTGTGCTTGAAAGAGACTTTGTTTGCTTTTTAAAGACTTTATATCACTTTTCAGTGATATCTCTACAATTTCACATTGCATCTTTATTAGTTTTGACCTGCAATTATCCAGATAAATATTATATATTTTTCTAAACACTGTGTGGTATATTTTTGTGGTGCTATATTGTGTTATTGTATGATTTATTGCACAAATACTTTACACATTGCCTTCTAAGTTAAACCTGACTGCTCGTGCCAAGCTACCAGAGGGTGGGCACAGGATAATTTTGGATTGTGTGTGACTTACCTTGACTAGGGTTCTTGCTTGGACAGGGGGTAACCTGACTGCCAACCAAAAACCCCATTTCTAACAAACAGCAAAGTTGACTACAGGGTAAGACAAGTTCTGGTCACCAATAGAAGGTCCAGACAATAAATGTGACTTTGCATCCATACACCTACACCTACCCCAGTGGCACAGCCAAGCCATGATAAATATGGCTGTCCTCTAGTGCAGCTCTAGTGGTCCTTACCCCTAACCGTCCTCATACAGTGTGACCCTCTCCCCTTTAACTGTCCCCTCAGGGGTTGCCGTCAGAACGCTTCTGAGCACTAGCCTGGATCTCTCACCTTGCTGTGCAGCTACTGTGGAGGCTTGGGTGTGCTCTGACTGCCAGAGTTGGGTGTGTAGCCTTCAGCTGGGTGGAAGTTATACCCAGGAGGTGCTGGTGCTGCTGTGTGATTGATAACTGGCAAGCCATCTCTCGGGCTTCAATTACTTACAGCACTGCACTGGAAGCCTGTTGTCACCAGTCACACCTCTCTCCTACTACACCATCTGAAGTTCACCCCCAGCTTCCTTATAGAGACACCCCTCTTTTTTTGTAAGTAATCACACATTGCCCTACACTAGTCTGGGAGGTGCTGGTGCTGCCATTCTGCTGATAACTGCCATGTTGCCTCTCGAGCCTCTTGATTTCTGCCAACTGCCGCCTCCCACCCTCCACAAATTGCCTGCCATTCCTGACCAGCTCAACAACAGCAAGACGCTTCTCCTGGCTCTGAGGGTGGTAAGCAGAAGCTATATTTCAATCTAGGAGGGGGTGGTGCTGGTCTTTTTGCCTCTCCATCTGCCACCAGGCCACCTCCTAAGCTGTGATTTTCTTCCCTCTCTTATCCAGTTTTATACCTCCTAAGTCTCTGTTGCAGCACTTCCCTGGACAGGCATAGGTGGGCTCTACTCTTGGAATATATCAGCCCTTTGATGACCGTTCATCATCCTTGGTATATTGACTCCTCCCCTTACTGAAGTCTATAGCGGTTATTTCCTCTGTACGGGGCATTCACTGCCCTTCTGTACCTTCAACTTCTTGAAACAACTTGCTCTTCCACTGCCTGATTCCCATTTCTGCTGGACTAGTGATTAGGGAGATATAAATCATCACAACTCCTTGGCCCTGCCTAGTGGTATACGCTTCACATAAGTGGTGAACATTGTTTAGTTGATCCCCTGACTGGGCGATGCAGATGTCCGGTAAAAAAACACACAGCCATCTCACCTTCACAGATGCCACCAAACCAAAGCAGCCTTTTGACCCTAACAATTATGCAGTGATACTCAACTCAAGCGACTCCTCTGAACTTTGGTCAGCGTCTGTTACCCTCCCCAGCTCCTCCTGCTTCTGCCACCGCTGCTGCTCCTCTGCCTCCAGGATATAACTGAGAGGCTGCTGACTCTCAGTTCGAGGCCCTCCTCCATCCACCAGCTCCTGCCTGTGCCTCATCCCTGGTGACCCAGTGGCCATCTACAAGTAAGTATCTTTACTCTCTCACTCTTTTTCTCCTTTTTTTACTCCTTTTTTCTCTTTTTTACTACTTTTCTCCTTTTTACTCCTTTTCTTTTTTTCTCCTGTCCTTCTCCTCTCGCTCGGCCCCTGCCGCTGCTGCCCCTGCAGCCCCAACCCCCTCCCCTGCACAAAGCACCTTTCCGGCCCTCCCACCTCCCAGCTGACGATCCCCCCGCCTCCCTCCCCTTCTGAATGGCAGCCTCACCACTGGTGCACCAAAGGCACACCAAAAGCAAGCCTGTCTGTGCTCTTCTGTGCCTCGACCACACTCAGTGCTGAGAACCCTGGCTCTCCAACGAGCCATCCCAGGCCACCTTCCATTACAACACCTAGACCCTCCACTGCATCAATACAGAACATCTCTGCAACTGCTGCACCACACCCCCCAAGGACACTCACTGACCTTTCTCCCTCCAGAACTGCAACTTCAGGTTCAACCACATCAATCAAAAGGAACACCCCACACCCGGAAACACCAACACGCACCACAACCTCATCAACTGCCTCCTTCTGAATATATGCTCCCTCCATAAGCACATCACTGAACCTCGGGATCTGATTGACTCTGCCCAACCAGACATCGCTTTCCTTACCGAGACCTGGACCAACCCCACCTCCGGACCAGACATCTCCACTGCTATACCAGATGGCTCCAGCATTCTAAGGAAGGACCAGCCCTCCCGCCCGGGCAGAGGACTTGCCATCGTATACAAGTCCTCACTACGCATCACGGCCAACACAGAGGAACATTGCACCACAATGGGACACCTTCACTTTCTAATCCTTGCCGATCACAACTCCTCCATCCACGGCACCCTTGTCCACAGACCAGCACGTCCCCGCCCAGGATTCATCAATGCCATTGTAGACATTGTCACTCCCCAAGCCTTGGTGTCCTCTGACTACCTCCTCCTCAGCAACCCGAATTTCCACCTCGAGGACAGCAGCAAGCACAACACCACCTCTCTACTCAACAACCTCGCCACCCTAGGCTTCAGACAACTGATCACCGCTCCCGCACACACCTCAGAAAACACACTGGACCCCATCTTTACCTACAGCAACCAAATTACAATCAAGATCCTCTCCAGCACAGACTAGACAGGCCACCACTGCCTACGCTTCACAATCTCTGCAGCCAGGAGCCGCGTCCGTGCCCCCAGGTTCCTCCACAGGAAATGGAATGAAATCACCAATGAGCAACTCACCACAACACTCGCCATGTCACTCATGCCTCTCTGTGATGCCGCCAACACCGTAGCATGCAGCAACTCCTGAATCACCAAATGTGCCAACACCCTAGTCCCCTTTCGTTCAACATCCACCAAGCGCATCCCCAAAAAAGCCAGCTGGTTCACCACTGAACTCCAAGAATCCAAGTGCGCCTGCAGGCGGCCAGATAAGGAATGGAGAAACAACCAAACCAGCAAAGACCTCGCCTTCTTTAAAGCTGCCACCACCATCCACCACCGACGCATAAAGAACGCAAAAATAAAACGTACTCAGGGAATGCATCGACTCCTCCACACACAACACAAAGAAACTTTTCATGGTTATCAGCTAATTCATTAATTCTCCCTTCAAAGCCACCGGCATGCCCCCGTCACAAGACATCTGCAAAAGACTCTGCACCTTCTTACACCGCAAGATCAAGGACATTTATGACAGCTTCCTCCCAAAGAACCAGCCCAGCATCAGAACTTATGACACTGAGGAAACAGAAAGCATCATAAACAGCACTCCGGCTCTCCCACGGACCCCTGCCCCCACCACATCTACATCAGTGCCAGCACATCCATCGCCCCGAGCTTCACAAGATGAAGAACAGCTCCATCAACACAGCCACCTTCCCCGAAGACTGGAAATATGCTGAGGTATGCCTCATCTGGAAGAAAACCTCACCCGACCCCTCTGGGGTAAAGAAATCCAACCCATCTTGCTGTTACTATACCCAGCCAAAGTACTGGAAAAGCCCATCAACTCACAGCTGCAGCGATTCATCAAGGACACAGCTCACTGGACACCTATCAGTCTGGGTTCATCAGCAACCACAGCACGGAGACAGCTCTTCTTGCAGCCACGGATGACATCTGCACACTCCTAGACCGCAGCCACATCGCAGCACTCATACTACTCGACCTCTCAGCTGCCTTCAACACGGTCTCCCACAGCACCTTATGCACCAGACTCCACGACTCAGGAATCTGCAGAAAAGCCCTGCAATGAATCCACTCCTTCATGTCTGGAAGAACACAGAGTCAGGCTCCCACCCTACACATCCAAACCTACAGAAGTCAGCTGCAGAGTTCCTCAGGGTTTCTCCCTCAGCCCAACACTCTTCAACATATACATGGCCCCACTTGCAGCCATTGTCAGAGGCCACTGTATGAACATAATTTCTTACACCAATGACACACAACTCATCATATCCCTCACTGAAGACCTGGATGTGGTCAAGAGGAACTTTCACACAGGAATGAAAGCAGCCACCGCCTGGATGAGAGAGAGCTGCCTCAAGCTCAACTCAGATAAGACCGAGCTCATCATCTTTGGAAACACCACCTCAGCCTGGGACGACTCCTGGTGCCCCACATTTCTCAGCACCCCGCCTTCTCTGACTGGCCATGCCCGCAACCTAGGAATCATCCTTGACTCCTCCCTATCAATGACCCAACAGGTAAAAACAGTCACCTCCTCCTGCTGCCATACCCTCTGCCAACTTCAATAGATTTTCAAATGGATCCCAGTAGACTGCCGCAGGACAGTCTCCCACGCCTTAGTCACAAGCAAGCTCGACTACGACAACGCACTCTATGCTGGCACCAAAACAAAAAACATCAGAAAGCTGCAACTCATCCAAAACGCAGTCACCAGAATTGTCCTGAATCTCTCCCGCCACAAATCTCCCAGCACATGCACTTGCTCCCGGTGGAGAAGCGAATCATCTTCCAGCTACTCACCAACACCTACAAAGCCATTCACAACATGGGACCAGTGTACCTAAATCACTGCATCTCCTTCCACAACCCCGCCAGACCCCTCCGCTCCGCCAAGCAGGCACTGGCTATCGTCCCACACATACGGAAAACTACCACCGGAGGAAGGTCCTTCAGCTACCTTGCATCGAAGAACTGGAACAATGTACCCATGCACCTCAGACAAAGCCCATCGCTCACCATCTTCAGGAAGAACCTCAAGACATGGCTCTTTGGATAATGCTCTGTCCGTCCCCTGACCCCCCAGCTCCTTGAGACCCTCACGGGTGCGTAGTTGCACTCTACTAAAACTGATTGAATGATTGATTGATTGATTGATTGAATTGAGGGCAAGCTCAAACTTATTCAATCCATGAACTTAAGACCATCAAAGGTGAGATGTTTCATCTTCGCCGTAGACTGAATTCAATTGCTTAACAGCTGGATGACCCAAATGTCACAGTGACAGAGACAAAGTCATGGAGCACAGAACTCTGGACAACTCAAAAGAAGCTTATGGACTTGGAAGACATGAGTCATAGGAATAATATCAAGATCTTTGGGGTCCCAGAGACAGAGCATGTCTTGGATGTCATGAACTACTTCAAATGTTCCTCCTAGACCTTACTGGTTTAAATTCACTCCCTTTTCTCCCACTATCCCAGATTGTTTTTCTAATTATTAGATGGATCAGGACTGACATACTGGGAACCTCTAGTACCCCTCACAAAGACTGTTGCTTAGACCCTTTTGTGAGGCACAGAACTACATACCTGGCTGTTTCTCTTCTGCAAACTTCCACACTCTTCTTACTCTTCATCTCTCATACCTGACAAATCATCATCTTGCAGGCTTGAACATATAATCTCTCAATGTCAACAGTATGACCCACTTCAGAAAGTGATTATAGTCCCTAACATTTCTTAAATCCAAACATCTGACTATTGTCCTGATAACAGAAACATATCTTTCCGCTCTTGAATCCACCAAACTCAAAGGTGACTGGGTGAGTATGAGTGATCTCTCCCTCAGGTTTGCATGAACAGGTGGCCCCTGCTCACATCCCTAGGAAAAACAGAGCGGCCGTACTCATTCCTAAGAAGCTGCTGGTGAGAGTTCTGAAGACTTGGATTGACATACATGACCCGTACATCTTTTCCCAGCTGTGACTCTTGGATTACACCTTCATACTGCGTTCCATCTATGCCCTTATAGACACTAAACACCATTGGTTCCCAAAATTGACTAGACTTCTCACTGAATTCTGCCCCTATCCTATCATCATTGGAGGAGACTGCACCATGGTACTGGACCCCCACCTGGATGAGACAGACATACCTGACCTTTGCCTCACTTGGGACTGAGCTATCCATGGTGATGTTATGGCTGACTTCTCCCAACATGATCCATGTTGTTTGTTGTACTCCAGAGAGGGAGACTATACCTTTGTATCTCCCGCTCATGGCTCGGAATCCAGACTGAACTTTTTCCTGACAACTACAGGTGTGCTGCTGAAAATCCAAGCTTGTGAAATCAAAGTGCGGGAATCTCTGACCATGACCTGATCATGCTGCCCCTAGATGTACAACTGGTAACACCTAAAACATGTACATGGCACATATATATATTGAAATTCAGAATGCCGATGTCAAACAGAAACTTATTTCTTGGCTTATGGAAAACATAGAACTCAACAGCCTTGCTGCCGCCTTGAAACAGATCTTGTAGGTGGCGGGTAAGTCCTACATCAGGGGAGAACTTATGAGAGAATCCACTGTAGCATGAAAGGTTGCAGAATGTAATTGATTAGCTCTAGAAGAGGGGTTTAAGTCCCTACATGATGCTTATTGAGAGCACCCATACCAGTCCTCCTTCAGTTTTAGCTCCACAAAAAATTGGAATTAAACACGGCCTATCACCCAAAAGTGGAGAAAATACTCATGACGGTTAAACAGAAATATTATAAACTAAGCAAAAACGTGGGCAGACTTCTCGTCCTTCATTTCTGACAAAGGGAGATCAGAACAACAATTCCAGCAGTACTTGATGCCTGAGGCTCATTTCTCACCTGTTTGGACCTCATAGTGGGGGAGTTCATTATACTCTAACCTGTCTACTTTTAAATACCTGGAAGAGACCACAAAAGAGGATTTCTTTCTGTCCCCTTTTTCACCTGCCAGACCTCCCTGTCTGATTTCGGGGGGAACTGTGCACAGTTTATCGAAGAGGAGGAAATGGGGGAGGCTCCCATACTGCTGGCAGTATTGAAAGGCCCCTGGTGAGGATGGATTCCTGATGTCATTTGAAAAAATTATGCAGTTGGTTAAGTTAATCCTCCTTACAAATTGTTTTCAAAAGGCCAAAGCCTGAGGTTCCCTATGGGAAGAATTTAACAGGGCTCATATCATGCTTATCCCTAACTCGGACAGAGAACCACTATTGGCCAATCTGTATTTTGAACTGTGATATGAAGGCCCTGGCCATGGTCCTGATCAACAGTTTGGGTATAGTGATTCACCTTCTTGTTCATGAAAACTGAGTGGAGTTTGTGCCGGGCCACTCCTCACATAACCATCAACATACTCTGCTGCATGTCCTTTCACAAACCAGATCGAATGTTGGTGATAAATTGTTACTCCTCTTGAATGCTGAAAAGGCATTTGACTGTGTCAATTAGTCCTACATTTTTAATATTTGCAGTGCTTTTGCATCGGTCCATGCTTCTTGACCATTGTCGAATGGCTCTATGCTGCCCCAGCCACACAGGTTCTTTGCAATGGCTTTCTTTCTGACCATATGCCCATCCCACAAGGCATGAAACAAGGTTGTCCCCTCTTGTCTCTTCTCCTCCTGGCCTTTGAACCAGTGGCTATTGCCATCCGATCCTCCACCACAACATCCAGTGCAAACACTCCAACTGGTGACCTCAAATTACTGCTGTATGCAGATGATGTGCTCATGACACTAAGGGCCATATGTACCAAAGCATTTTCCCATTGACACAAAATGGGTAAAACCCTTTGCTACATCTGTCCCTAAGCCACCCCACAACATCTGTGCCAAGGCTGGTGGCGCTTATTGATGATTTCTCTACCTTTTCAGGGTACATAATCAACTGGGTCAAAACAAAAGTGAAGCCCCCCCTACAAACAACTCACACTAAAACGCAACTCTCTCTGCTCCCACTGTCAGTGAAATGGATCCCCAAAGGGATGAATTATCTAGGATTGTGGATTAGCACTTACTTTGCCACCATGGTCAAAGATCAAAGAGATTTTTCACTTGAACCCTCATATGGAGTTCCCATAATAGGTCAGAATTGAATGCAGTCTCTACAAAGGAGATGGAGTGCGTGTTGACTCTAAATGCTGAACCCAAGTCATCAATAGACCCATATAATCTTCTACTGACAATGCATATTGTCTGAGCGGCAACACATGAGCTCCTCTGAGAAGATGGATTTACCCACCCCAAAGCTCCTTTATGGCTGAACTCTGCAGTGACAACTGACTCTAAATCCTTCTTGTGGCAGGATTGGTGTCTTAGGGGCCTCTCTGAGATAGACCACATAGTGGTGGATGGATCTGTGAAGTCATTTGTGGAACTCACAGAAACATACTGGCTACCCGGATGCCATTTCAGGAAGTATTTACAACTGCGAAACTGTTTCCAGTTGATGCAGAAAACATGTATATGGCTTCACACACCGTCATCATTACATAATACTTGGTTCAGTGGGGTCATTACAAAAAATTGACCAGAGGACTCTATGACCTTCTGCTCACCAAGGAGTTCTCTGCTCTGCTGGAACTTCTTCTCCTAAAGCGGTGGTGGCAACAGGGACTCAACCTTCCTTACTCTTTGATCCAAAGGACACATCTCATGGCTGATCATGACAAAAAACATAGAGAAGTGAGGATGAAATTCAGGTACTTTAAAATCCTCCATGACTGGCACTGGACCCTAGAAAAAACATTTCTGGGCAAAATTGTCTACTACCTCCAACTGCTCAGCCACACAGTGATATTCCACATATCTTATGGTCCTGTCCAATACTCCAGGCCTATTGTACTCAGTATGGATGAGACCTAGGTTGCACTCCATCGGCGGCCCCAATAATGTTGCATGAAACCGAAATTCCTCTACCATTTCTAGACATGAGAAGCATTGGCTATGCATTGCCTTGGCAACAGAGAAGATGTGTATTCTTCCCAAATAGTCCAAATCTATGGCTCCCACTCTTGAGGATTGGATGGACTGTTTGCAAATGATGGTAACATATGAGCAGGGACACTAGAATGTTGTGGCAGGGGACGGCCAAATTATGCAGCAGGGTAGAGTAAATTATGCAGCAAGAAATAACAAATTATGTGGCACATTTGGTGATAGCATTACTTAATTGTTTTGTCATTTTTT
Source organism: Pleurodeles waltl (assembly GCF_031143425.1). Classification (NCBI taxonomy): domain Eukaryota; kingdom Metazoa; phylum Chordata; class Amphibia; order Caudata; family Salamandridae; genus Pleurodeles; species Pleurodeles waltl. Next base: position 257,202,105 of record NC_090445.1, read on the forward strand.
GCACTTGTTAACACTGTCTGGACATTGGTTGCTCCTCATTAATACCAGTTTACCACCACAATATAGAAATAAGCAACAGAAATGTGACCAGTCAACCTTTACAAAGTTGCTTCTACTCTGCAGCAACACGCGTAGCTATGTTTTTAGTAATTTTTAAACTGTGAGTTTAAAACAATTTTTTTTGTTAAAATCCACCGATTATACAGCAGATGGTAGACTATGTGGCAAATGCGGCAAATCTACAATTATGGGGAATAAAAAACGTTGCGGCCAAACAATCACATAATTCCAGTGGCCCTGCCTATGAGCAACGGATCTGACAACAGGACCAAACACACCTTTCTAAACCAATCGGGGTGTCTTTTTGAGCTGCCCTAATGACATTGTCCGATCTTATCATTGAACCCACCTGCGAGTGATTACTTTCTTCCAGTGCCCAATTTGTAAATAAAAAGGTGCCGGTGCCCAAAGCCCTCCTCAAAGAAACGGCTGCTGCAAATAAATGTGGGAACACGGAATACTGAGGCAGCTAATCCTGAAGCCACCTCGGGCCTCTTCAGTCCATATAAAGCCACTCCCTGCCCCTTCACCTCATTTTAGCAGCTTCCTACTTTCTCCCTTTGTGACGCTTTCTTGTTTTCCCCTTCTTCCGTCTTTCCCATATGTGTCTTTTCCTCGCAGCAAATGCTCGAGGCAGAAGAATAAGCGCCGGCCCTCAACAAGCACAAATTAAGCACTGCTTTCTTCGGCTCAGCCTTCGGTCCATGGGTATGTGTTATACTTCCTTTTACACTGCCAGTAACCATTTCTTGTTTTACAAGTTCGGAATTCGCATACCTTGGTAGTTGCGATTCTGCATGTAGATATTGTTTTAACAAGGTATCTCGCTTTTATGGCCTGACTGTTCTTCTGGAGTATGTACCTAGTCATTCTAGAATTGTACTCATATTGTTATACGTGTTTCTATAGGTATTGTAGGTGTTTCTATGTTTCTAAGATCTTCATGAAAATTGCGTGTTATGATGTCCTGATTTTTTAATCCTGACGTATTAATGTGTTTTTAAATGTACACCAGCTCTGATGTTACAGTTGTTGTTACTCCTTGAACTTAAAGTTTATTCCTCCCGGAATTGCCTGCTGCTTATGAGATAGCTACAAGTAGTTGTGCAGAGTTTCATTAAATTGTTTCTGTTGAGACCTAACCAAGGTTCATTTAGTTGGTAAATCAAGACCCTTGACAAATTAATAACCCACTTTCTGATAGTGAGTAAATCTTAATATGCTACGACGATAGTAATATGTTATATATTATATAACTGCCTTTTAAATTAGAAATATGGTTTTGCGCTTCTGATTTGTATGTGCAATTCGTTTTGCGAATAGTCCCTGGTGCTCATTTTACAAGTTGCGGACATGGAATTGATGCCCTTTTGGAGTCAGTGTAGTGTTGGTGTTGCAGAAGTGGCCTTGCAGGAGCATACCATGAATGAAGCCCCCCACGCGAGGAGGTGAGGGTGCAGAAATGTGGCAGTCCAAGGTGCACTTCTTTGGGACAGCATATGTGGATACTCGTGCAAAATATTTGGACATATGCAAATTATATCTGGACACATTTGCATCATATGTGGACACTGGTGCAGCATGTCCGAAAATAGAAACAGATTACGAGACCACTGGTGAAATATATCTGACAAGGGTGCAGATTATCAAGAATCTTCATGTACATTTATTTGTATAGGACACGATGCACAACTATATTTATTTAGGAGCTTGTATAAATCATTTTGAGGTCGGAAAACATAGTGATTAGGAGAATTGGGCTCTTTGCTGACCGCAAAATGCTTTTATATATTTACAAATCACAAATGTTAACAAACAGCAATTTGTGTTTGCGATTTGCCATTTGGAAGGGGCGATCTTAGGGTGTCCCTTCAAAATAGTGAATCACAGTGATATGACTATTTTGTGACCAAATTCCAATTGCAAACGATAAATATTGTAGCTACATCTCGAAGGGGGCGATCAACCGTTCACAAATGGATGTGTTCAAAACACAATTACAAAAACCTTTTTTATGAGCAGGTAGTGGTCTCATGGATGGCTACATGATCATAAAAAATGCTTTTGTGAACATTCCCAAAAGGGAAAGGGTCCCTTGAAGACCCTTTCCCATATGGAAATGGCCTACCATCTCCTTTGAAGAGGTGGTAAGATATTTATGTTTTGCGACTGGATTTTTGTTACAAAGCATTATTACATCCCTAAAAGAATCATATTGAGAAGGGATGCCTTTTTCATACCCCTTCTAAATACTGATTCAGCATCTATTCACAACTTTTTGCCTTCCTCCTCCATTTGTCATGGGGACCTCTTGGACCTGTGTTGGTTCCCCCTTGTCTTTAACTCTATTTAGCCTCATTTTATATTTCATATTTTATTCGTTTTAAGTAAAGCTGCTTTTAGCAATGACTTTTTACATATTTTATCAGCTGCTTGTTTAGTTAGCCTTTGCACAACATGTAACCAGTACTTTCTGTTTAAGGCTAAGAACACTATACACAATATCCTAGTTTGTGTTGCCCATGCAGGAGACAACTTCTAAAATCTAGACACAGCATTGCATCAGGACTGTGCTTCCAACACAGTATGGTTTAATATTTAAATGATGGACTAACCCAGAAGGGGCTGAGGGCAATCCAGGTTTGACTGTCCTGGGACGAATGCTGTGTTTGACATGAAGCTCTGCTGGTTGTAATCTACCAGCCCCCAAGAGGATTGTCATGTACACTGTAGGCCGACTCCTTACACCGTCGGGAGGTATGGGGCTGGGGCTAATCCCTTAGATCAGGCCAGGCGGAAGGGTACACCCGCTATGCTCTCAAGTATAATCTTAGTGTTAGGTAGGAACTTCTACAACATCTAGATTAAAATTCACTATGATTGGACTGTTTACTTTCTTTACCATGTATATAATGTTGATTGCTTTGTAATTATGACAGCTCATTCGTTTTATGCTAGATTGCAATTGTTTTAATAAATGTATTAAAAAAATATCTGTCATCTTTTTCTGTGACTCACCTGGGCATGCATTAGTAATACAACAAAAGGGTAAGATCTGTTTCCAGGACTTCCCTGGGGAGTCAGAGTGTCATGTTCAGTTTGCCACAAACACCTTCCACCCCAGTTGGTTTGGGGGTTCAGATTAAACACTGTGAGCTACCCAGGAGTTGGGTCAAAAAATTCTGATGGTTTGGATAGAGTTAATCCCCTACATTGTGAAGTTCTGTTGTCCTAACATGCAGTTCTGCTATCATAGTAGAAACCGTATAACACATGTTTGCTTCTCACATTTTTGCTGGCCTCTGCACATTTTACCACTGCAGATCTGTGCCAAAGTGCATATGCCTCCTCCTTAAAACATGGTAACATTGGCTTATCGACAATTGGTCTATTTCGTTTACTTGTAAGTCCCTAGTAAAGTGGTACTACACAGTGCCCAGGGCATTTAAATTAAAAGCTACTAGTGGGCCTGCAGCACTCATTGTGGAACCCACTTAAATAGCCCTTTAAACATGTCTGTGTGTGTGCAGTTTTAGACTGCCATTTTGACCTGGCAAAATAAAACGTTTGTGTGGCAATACCTTCCTTTTTAATACATATACGCCCCCCTAGGGTAGGGCCTAAACAGCCCACAGGCCAGGGTGCAATGTATTATAAAGGTAGGTATTAGACCTGGCATCCTTTGCGTGGTCTCACCTAACATTTTGCCTCTGCTTCCCAGGTTGTTGCTCTGTGCTGGACTCTGTTTTTGCTGTTTTTGTTACTCTGGGCACTTTACCACTGCTAATCAGTACTAAGTGCAAGTGCTCTCTATGTGAAATTGTATGTTTAATTGGCTTTTCTATAATTGGCATATTTGATTTACTAGTAAGTCCCTAGTAAAGCGCACTTGAGGTGCCCAGGGCCTGTAAATCAAATGCTACTAGTGGGTCTGCCTCACTGATTGTGCTACCCACATGAGTAGCCCTGTAAACATGGCTCAGACCTGCCCCTGCAGTGTCTGTGGGTGCAGTTTTTAAAATGCCAATTCAACCTAGCAAGTGTACCCACTTCTCAGGCCCAAACCTTCCCTTTTTCTACATGTAAAGGACCTCTAAGGTAGGCCCTAGGTAGCCCCATGGGCAGGGTGCAGTGTATGTTAAAGGTGGGACATGTACTGAAGAGTTTTACATTTCCTAAGAGTGAAATACTTCCAAATTCGTTTTTCACTGTTACAAGGCCTATCCCTCTCATAGATTAACATGGAGGCTGCCTTTAAATATTCTTAAAGTGCAGCTTCCCCTTTGAGAGCAGATAGAGATTTGAAGATTGGGGTCTCTAAACTCACAAATTAAAAATACATCTTTTAGTAAAGGTAGTTTTTAGATTGTTAGTTTGAAAACGCTACTTTCAGAAAGTATGCATTTTCTTGCTTAAGCCATTATGTGACTCTGCCTGTTTGTGGATTCCCTGTCTGGGTCAGACTGACCGCTGGGCTGTTTGTAAACCTCCTCTAGACAGTGACACAAAGGGAGCTGGGGTGTAGTCTGCATATCCTATTGAGCCAGCTGGGTTACTGTGGAGGGAGGAGTGGTCTCTTACATGTGAATGGGCTATCTTGCCCTCACACAATGCTGTCTCCAACCCCTTGGTATGTGTCTGGGGCCTGGCCTGGGCAAGGCAGGATACAGTGAACAACAGTGTTTTTTCTCTGACGTTCGGCAACTTCACAGGCAGAAAGGGGTATAAGTATTGGGCCCAAAACCCCAGGCTTTATATCACATCTAGATTCAAGAGAAACCTCTGCCAAGAAGAAGAGCTGAAGAGCTGAGGAGAATTGCTGCCCCTGCATGGGACTGTGCTTTGTTGGGCTATCCTGCAGTTGCTGCTTCTGCCTGTGAAAGGTGACAAAGACAGGACTTTGTGGTACATTCCATTAATCTCCAAGGCCTTGGACTTAGCTTGCCCCTGTTCTGAAGTCTCAGGGCCATCAAAGACTTCCTCTGCCAGCACCTGGATTCTCTGCTGAGACGCCTGCCCTGCCAAGGGGTGCCTAATCCAGTCCCTGGGCTCTGGAAAGGAGAAGCTGGTGAAAAAAACAAGCAATACCAAGTGAACTGACTTCGGACAACTCTGGACTGACGTCGCTACCAAATCCCGTGACGCCGCCTGCAACTGAAGCCTTGGTCCTTGCTGGAGTGCGACGACCCCATAGGCCCTATGCAGCTGCAGCCTCGCTGAAGTCCGCGACTCCATGAAGTCGCCACACCACGTCATGACCACTGGATACCGACTCCAATCGAAGTGTGCGGATCCAATTCTTCGCACTGATGCCACCTCACCACCACCACTCTGCTGCTAGGATCCAATGCCACCTCGGATCCAGCGATGCCACGGTCCCCGACTCCATGCAGAGGCTTGTTCCCTCATTTTCACAAGGTACTGTACCTGGGGGGTCCATGTGACTCCGTGACCAGCGTCATTGGCGTCAGATTGTTGGGAACGACTGTCACGACGCTGTGATATCTCCTAATCGAAGCATTTGTGTTTCTGAGCTCTATTTTTGTGTTTCATCTTGCAAAGTTCATAACTTTGCTTTTGTATGTTGGAGTTTTATCATTTTGGTCTTGTTTTGTTTAGATAGATATTGGCTATTTTCTCAACCTGTGTGGGGTCCGGTTTGTAGTGTTTCACTGTATTACTGTGTGTGCTGGTACAAATTCTTTACACTTTGCTTCTGGGTTAAGCATTTCTGCTCGTGCCAAGCTACCAAGGGGCGAGCGGGGGTTAACCGGATGTGTATCTCCTTTACCCTAACTAGAATGAGGGTCCTTGCTTGGACAGAGGGTAACCTGACTGCCAACCAAAGACCCCATTTCTAACAGTAGGACATGTCATTTTAAGTTTTACATGTCCTGGAAGTGAAAACTTCTTACATTGGTTATTGACTACTGCAAGGCCTATCTCATACATAGGATCACATTGGAGGTACCTTATTACATTTAACAAGCTGTCATTTCTAAATGGCAGCAGGTAATCAGTTCATGTTTGGTGTCATTTGAATTGTAATGAAAAATCCTCTCCTATGGTAAAGACACATTTTAAATAGCATTTTTAAAAATGCTACTTTTAGAAAGTTGCCATTTTCCTTCCTCTGCCTTTTAGTGCCTGTAACCTGTCCTGGGGTCACAAGTGGGTATAGCTGACAGTTGGGCTTTGTGTATTCCTTCTAGACAGCCACACACAAGCGAGAGCTTAGGTGTGCCTGAATGGGCCATTACTGGCAAGATGGGAGGGTGGAGTTGGTTACAGCCCTACTTACACGTGAATAGGCTGTATCCTGCCTACACACAGGAGGGCTATATACCCCTTGTATTTTGTCTGAGCCAGGGCAGGAAATGTAGGATGCCTGACGACTTTGAAGGGAAACATCTACAAGCTCCTCCCACCTTTCCGGGAAAGGGCACCAGGTATAAATATTGGACCTTAGACACCGACCACCTCACTGCACTTCTGGACCTGTGGATAGTCTGCCAGGAAGAATAATTGCTGTGATGCTAAAAAGACTGCCACTCTGCTGGTCTGCTGGTCTGCTTAACTTCTGCCTTGCTGGACTGCTAACTTGCCTTGCTAATCTACTACTGCCCTCTTGCCTGAGTGAGGACTAGATCTGATCAACAGGATCTCAGAGTGCCTCAAAGGCTAGTTGGCTGGCCTTCTGACTACAGTCTCAGAGACAGAAGGATCTGACAGCCTTAAACCCAGCACCTGGTCATCTGTGAGTCACTCCATGCAAAGTGGTGCCACTCCAGGCCTGGACCCTTGGCAGTGGGCCTGAAGATGCCTTGCCAGCCCATCTGTGGAACCAGCAGAACCGACACATCTCCTCTAAGCAACTTTGTTCAGGGGGCACAAATGCGTTCCTGTAGCTGGCTTGTGCTTGATCATAGCTGACCTGCACTTGTGATTTCTTCCCAGTTTGTAGTGTTGCACAGATATTTTAGAGAACCCCTCTGAGTTTTACCTGACTGCTCTGTGCCAAGCTACCAGAGGAATGAGCACAGATTAATTTAAGGTTTGCTTGTGACTTCAGGCTGACAAGGATTGTGGTTCCTGCTTGAATAGGGTTTCACCCCCCTCAACAAGTAACCCAATTTCCTACGATTAATATTTGGTAACATTTTACTGAATCACTAATTGGCTTTGGTGAATTTAAAAATGACAGTTTGAGGTTGGAAAGGCTCTGATTTCAATAACCAGAGACTTACTAATTGTAAAATGGCATAATACGAGGGTATTATTTTGTACATTAGGAATCATGATTTCCCAATTGCAGTTCGGTAACAGTTACAATTAGGAAATTGCAATTACTAAAGTTTGTACACCTGGCTCCTAGATGCCAGTACAAAAATAAAATTACAGAAAAGTGCAGGAAACAGATAGAGAAAGCAGTGCCACATAGATTAAGGTAGATGTCTGGAAACATTTGTGCATACCTTGAAGGTTGTTTCTGAAGAGTTAAAAAGCATTGAGGATGTTTGAATTAAGATTGTTCCAGAGGCTATGTGCCAGTATTGAGCATATCCTGTTGCCTCTGCTTCAGGGTCTTGCTATGAGAGGGTTTCCTGGATCTTAGTATGAGAACATGGCTGTTGATATTTTTAACATATATTGTAGATCTGTCTGGTGGATCATTCGATGGAGTTATAGGTGAGACAATATTTATACATGTATCGTCCCTGTACTATGAACGAATGAACACCTTTCTGATTGGCTGACAAGGTTGATGCTTTCTTATTCCAAATATGAGACAAGTGGCACTTTGGGCCAGTGGTGTAGCAAAACTTGAGGGGCGGAGCCCTGCAAAGAACATGGAGGGGGGCTCCTCTTCCTTCTGAACCCATGGGGTCCAGCCATCAATGCACAGTGCTGGCTGTGCTGGAGGACCTCCTCCCCCCCCCCGGGCTCGGGCCCCCTGCACCTCAGCGGCTAACGTTACACCACTGCTTTGGGCTTTTTGTCATCTCTTGATATTGTATGCTGGTAAGTAAGCCTACAAAGCACTCCTATAATCAAGGCAAAAGTAATCAATGGTGCCTAGAACTATCTGGTGGTTTCCTGGCCATGTGAATGCTAGAGGGTTTTTTCAGTAGTTCCACTGAAATAATATAGCTTTTATTGCTGTTCCACTCTATGAATTGAGCCTGAGGATTGCATTCCTATTGACTGCCAGGATCATTTTGTCTTTGATCGAAACATTTGGCCAAAGATCATGTGTAGAGGATAAAGAAACCACTTGCATGATGAGATGGTGAGGGTCTAGGATGCCTACTGCAGTTTTGAAACCACTGAGATGAGGCAATTTTTTCCACCCAGGTTTTATGGCTTGAAGGCGGTTGAATATAACCACGAAATGTCAGAGCTCTACAGACACTCTATGGGTTACTTGGGCTCTGGCAGTGCATATTTGGCCGCAGGTGCAACATACATATCTCAGCACTGGCACAGTGTAGCTTATATGAACACGGGTACACTATGGCCCTCATTATGTCAATGGCTGTATTGACTGCCTACTGCCGCGGCGATGGCCACCAAAATACCGTCGCCGCAGCTACCTACCGTCTGCCATACTATGACCGTAGCCACAATTCCGCCAGAATGATGGTGGAATTCCGGCTGCAGCCATGGCAGCGGACGGTGGTAAGGTGATACATGATATGGCCTGGCGGTATTCTGCTGGTGGACGCTGCTTCTGGCAGCAGCACCCCATCCCGTCTCCTGCCGGAGGACCCCCTGCAATCAGGTAAGTCAGGTGCTCCAACAGGGGAGGGGGTGGGGGGCGTTGTGTGTGTGTGGGGGTGTTTGTGTGTGCGTGTATGCGAATGTGTGGCGTGTGGAATGAGTGTTTGCATGCATGGTTCTGAGTGTGCATGTATGTTGTGTTGTGTGAATGCATGGGTGCTTGTATGTATGTATGTGTGTGTGAATGGATGTATGCGTGGTTGAATGTGGGTATCAATGTGTGAGGATGCGTGTGTATGATGGTGCATGAATGTGTGTGTCTGTCGTGGGGGGGGGTCTGGAGTGGGATGGGGAGGGTGGTAGAGGGCCCTGGGGAGGGGGGCGGGGGAGACCCCTATAAGTGACAGGGAAGGGATTCCCTGTCACTGATAGTGCCTACCGCCATGCTTTTTGTGGTGGTAAGGAAGCCACGAAAACCATGGTGGTGGGCGAGGTCATAATCCCAAGGGTGGGACAGTGACGTCCGCCTGGCTGGAAACTGAAGTCTGTTACTGCCCTGGCGGACGAAGTGGTACATTGGCAGTTTGGCTTGAGCCAAACCGCCAAGGTCATATTTTGGGGAAGAGTACCACCAGCCTGTTGGCAGTACTCTTCTCCAAAATACCACCGTCCACCAGGGTCATAATGAGGGCCTATATCTGGACAAGAATATAAGCTATTCAGATGTGAGGACAGCAAATCTGGATACTTCCAGAGTATAACTGGACAATGGTGAAAAGTACCTGGACACAGACAAAGCATTATTGCACAATGATAGCCGTTCTGGTACAGCTTTTGTAACATGGGTGAATTATAAGGAAATAGTGCAGCATATCTTGACACAGTTGTAGCATATCTGGATACAGGCACAGCATACCTAGACACTGATACAGATTGCAGCTTATCTGGATACGAGTGCAATTGTGCAGCATATCTCGACAGTGGCAGCATATCTAGACAATGTCACAACATATTTCAACAATGGAAGACCATATTTAGACAATGGTAAAGCATATCTAGACAATGGCGAAGCACATCTGGACAATGATGCAGTATGTCTAGAAAAGGGAACAGCACATCTAGATAATGGCACCAGATATAGAAAATGGTGCAGCATATTTAAACAATGGCAGGATACCTAGACAATGGCACAGTATTTCAAAACAATGGTGAAGCATATCTGGACAATGCTGCAGCATATCTAAACAATGGCAGGATACCTAGACAATGGCACAGTGAGTCAAGGTCTGGCGAAGCAAATCTGAAGAATGGTACAGCATATTTAGACAATGGAACAGCATATCTACATAATAATGCAGCATATCCTGACAATGGCAGCATATTGAGACAATGAAGAAGCATATCTCGACAATGGTGCAGCATTATCTCGACAACAGCAGCATATCTAGACAATGGTAGAATATTTAGACAGTGGCAGCATATCTAGAAAATGGCAGCATACCTATACAAAGGCAGCATACCTAGACAATGGTGCAGCATATCTGGACAATGGAAGCATATCTATAAAATGGAGAAGCATACCTGGACAAGGCAGTACAATATACGGACACTGTGCAGCATGAATACTAGTCCTTGTGTACTGGCTGATTTCTCACCCCTGTGTGCTGGAGGCATCCTAAATTTGTTCAGTAAACTCTTCTGAAATCTTCGTCAATCTTCAGAAAATCTTCAGATGGATCCCAACAGACAGCCGCAGGACAGTTACCCACGCCTTAGTCACCAGCAAGCTCGACTACGGCATCACCCTCCAAGCCGGCACCTCGACTACAAACATCAATAAACTACAACTCATCCAGAATGACGCCGCCAGACTCATCCCGGTCCTCCCACGCCGAGAACATATCTCCCAACACCTGTGGACCCTCCACTGGCTCCCTGTCGAGAAACAAATCACCTTCAAGCTACTCACCCACACGTACAAGGCTGTACACAATGCAGGACCAGCCTACCTGAACCACCCCGTTTCCTTCTACACCCCGCCAGATCCCTCTGCTCTGCCCAGCTGGCCCTGGTCACCATCCCTCGCATTCGTAAAACCACCGCTGGAGGACGATCCTTCACCTACATTGCAGCAAGGAGCTGGAACAACCTCCCTCTGCATCTCGAACAAAGCCTATTGCTCATCATCTTCAGGAAGAACCACAAGACGCGGCTCTTCGGACGAAGCCCCCGCCCCTCTGCTCCCCCCGGCGCCTTGAGACCCTCACAGGTGGGTAGCCATGCTTTACAAAAACTGATTAATTGAGTCTGCTGGAGGAAGGCTGTATGCTAGAACATTCTATACAGAAATATCGCCTGATATAAAAATTGTGTCCTAAATCTTGTCTACAAAAATATTGTCCAGTTCAGAATACATTTTTGTAATAACCGCAATGGACAGATATGTAGTAGAAGATATTCGTGACACAACATTTCTGTCAGACGATATTCTGAGAGTAATATTGTTATTATTCCCTCATATTATTCCCTTTCTGGCTTGCCATCTTGACAGGGAGGTGTTCTTGTGGGTTCAAGGACCCCATTTATGGTATGGCTAAAGTAGAGGACCCTATTACTGGATTTCTGCTCTTACTGTCTCCTTAATTTAGGCATTACTTTTTATATGTAGCTCTGTCTACCTTCCTGACAAGGAGGACGCCATGGGTGCAAGGGTCTTTCTTCATGGGATTACCGACGTGGAGTGCTGTAGTGCTCAGGTGGTTCTATCCCAGCTGCCTCATTGGCATGCCAATAGTGCCTGAGCAACATTATTAAACACAAAATAGGTTTGTGTCCAGTCAGTGTGTGAGTGCCCGTTACAGGTAGGTGAGACAACACATTACCTCGGATAGTTGAGCCAGACCCCAGCTAAGAGCAGGTGTAGGAGCTGATCCTTGAAAATAATTTACATATAAATCACGCAACAGTCATAAATTGTGCTCAAAGTTCAAGAATATCTTTCTTTGACAAGTTGAAGCGTTTCACCTTACTACATCAGATTCTATAAAAAGTATATATTAAAAGTTGGGGGTTGTAAAAATGAACTAAGAAACATTACTTCTGTCAGTCTGATGACAGCGCCATTAGTAAACTAAGAGGCAAGTCAAGGGTCAGATATGCAGTATGTGTAGCCTAGATTCTTGTTATAGATGGAGCAACTCTAAAGGCTATTAAGAAACCTTTTTGTACAGTGTGCCTTCTGAAGTCATAAGAAGGTCATCCTATATGTGATGAGCAAAAAAAGAGGCTTGGTGAAATACAGTATTTGCCTAGAATCACACAATTTGGTCAGGCAGGGAAGCTAGGATTGGTATTTGTTTCTCCTTTCAAAGGTTAATGGTCTGTGCATGATTCTTGGAGGATGAAATCAGAGTTTTTGTGACAAGCAGAATCCACATTTTACTTTGGACATTTTTACCTAGGGAAAATGTGGCAAAGGACATACCAGCACTTCACAACAGAGACTTAGTTACATGTTCCTTTTTTGTCTGTACAGGGAGATTTGCCAGGATTCACAGGATGCGAAACTGAGGCCTGGGATTTGAAACCATCTCCCGATGATACATGGTCGGCAACTGTAGCCACCAGGGCACATCGCCTACTGTGAAAGGTCGTCTCGTTTTAGGATCAAGATTCCCAGGGGTCCTCGTGCGGAGTCAGAGTAAGGCATTTGGCTCTAGCTTTCAGTGGCTCACACTAGAGAGATACCTGCTCAGATGCTGGGCCCTCATTTCACAGACTGCTAGGCATGTCCTGCTGGCACTCCCTAATAGGTTCTGATTGAGTTGGTAGGCTGATAGATGAGCCTGTCATCATTCAGGACGCCATAATTGGTTTCCTAGGTGTATGAGTGTGCATGAATGTAGTGAAGGAAGCATCTCTTGAGGCCTTTTAGCTAATGTTTGGGGCTCTCGGTTTGAAGGTTGTGTTTTATTCTCACTTTCGTCATGACCAAGTGTCTGCTTTGTGATCTTTATATCTGTTAGAAATGGGGTTTTTGGTTGGCAGTCAGGTTGCCCTCTGTCCAAGCAAGAACCCTCACTCTAGTCAGGGTAAGTCACACACAATCCAAAATCAGCCTGTGCTCACCCTCCGGTAGCTTGGCACGAGCAGTCAGGCTTAACTTAAAAGGCAATGTGTAAAGCATTTGTGCAATAAATCATACAACACCATAGCATAACACCACAAAAATACACCACACAGTATTTAGAAAAATATATAATATTTATCTGGGTATCTTCAGGTCAAAATTATCAAAGTTGCAATACGAATTTGTAAAGATATCACTGAAAAGTGATAGAAAGTGTCTTAAGTCTTTAGAATATAAACAAAGTCTCTTTCAAGAACAAGTACCTGGTTGGGAGGGGAAAAATCTCCTCAGAGGGCCACAAGAGAAGAGGTGCGTGGAAAAAGGGTGTGTGCGTCGATTTCTCCCCAGCACACACGGACTTGCATCGTTATTTTCCACGCGGGGAAGTCGGCGTCGTTTTCCGGCGCGTGGACAGTCTCTTTCTGTGGATCGCGGGGATTACCAGATGTCACGGGTCTGTGCGTGGATTTTCCTGCTTGTTCTCCGGCTGCGTGTCGGTCTGCGGGGCTGCGCGTCGAAATTATGATCTCACGGCAGGCGTCGCGTCGATTTCTCCTCTAGACTTCGATCTGTGGGGCTGCGCGTTGAAATTACGATCTCACGGCAGGCGTCGCGTCGATTTCTCCTCTAGAGGTCGGGCGGCGTTGTCCTTGCGAGGCCGTGCGTCGGATCTTCGATCGTCCCCAGAGCGTCGCGTCGATCAGCGTCGGAGTGCGGCGTTTTTCTCGCCGCGAAACAAGCTGTGCGTCGAAATTTTCGGCGCGCGGAGCGTCCAAGTAAAAGAGAGAAGTCTTTTTGGCCCTGAGACTTCAAGGAACAGGAGGCAAGCTCTATCCAAGCCCTTGGAGAGCACTTTCACAGCCAGACAAGAGTTCAGCAAGGCAGCAGGGCAACAGCAAGGCAGCAGTCCTTTGTAGAAAGCAGACAGGTGAGTCCTTTGAGCAGCCAGGCAGTTCTTCTTGGCAGGATGTAGTTTCTGGTTCAGGTTTCTTCTCCAGCAAGTGTGTGATGAGGTAGGGCAGAGGCCCTGTTTTATACTAAGTTGTGCCTTTGAAGTGGGGGTGACTTCAAAGAGTCTCTACGAAATGGACCAAGCCCCCTTTCAGCTCAATCCTGTCTGCCAGAGTCCCAGTAGGGGGTGTGGCAGTTCTTTGTGTGAGGGCAGGCCCTCCACCCTCCCAGCCCAGGAAGACCCATTCAAAATGCAGATGTATGCAAGTGAGGCTGAGTACCCTGTGTTTGGGGTGTGTCTGAGTGAATGCACAAGGAGCTGTCAACTAAACCTAGCCAGACGTGGATTGAAGGGCACAACAAGATTTTAGTGCAAAGAAATGCTCACTTTCTAAAAGTGGCATTTCTAGAATAGTAATATTAAATCCGACTTCACCATTCAGCAGGGTTTTATATTACCATTCTGGCCATACTAAATATGACCTTCCTGCTCCTTTCAGATCAGCAGCTGCCACTTCAACAATGTATGAGAGCAGCCCCAATGTTAGCGTATGAAGGGAGCAGGCCTCACAGTAGTGTGAAAACGAATTTAGGAGTTTTACACTACCAGTACATATAACCACACAAGTACATGTCCTGCCTTTTACCCACACAGCACCCTGCTCTAGGGGTTACCTAGGGCACACATTAGGGGTGACTTATGTATAGAAAAAGGGGAGTTCTAGGCTTGGCAAATACCTTTAAATGCCAAGTCGAAGTGGCAGTGAAACTGCACACACAGGCCTTGCAATGGCAGGCCTGAGACAAGGTTAAGGGGCTACTGAGGTGGGTGGCACAACCAGTGCTGCAGGCCCACTAGTAGCATTTAATCTACCTGCCCTAGGCACATGTAGTGCACTCTACCAGGGACTTACAAGTAAATTAAATAGTCAATCATGGATAAACCAATCAGTAGTACAATTTACACAGAGAGCATATGCACTTTAGCACTGGTTAGCAGTGGTAAAGTGCCCAGAGGTCAAAAGCCAACAACAACAGGTCAGAAAAAATAGGAGGAAGGAGGCAAAAAGTTTGGGGATGTCCCTGTCAAAAAGCCAGGTCCAACATGACCCCCTACCAGCCTAAAGCCAGGGGAGAACAATCACTATCCTGATGTACTTCCCTGTTTGAGGCGACAGAACAAGGACCCAGGCCCACAACAGCAGGGGCATGCTCCAGTTCTTCGCCTTCCTGACTCCAATTGGATCACTCTGTCCATACTCTCAGGGCCCACTAAGCCAACCCATGGGGAACCTTTCTCCTTACCTGCGGATCCCATCTGTGCAGCACCTAACCTCACTTTGCTCACAGATGTATCCCAGGAACAGGATAGTACCACCATGACCAACACAGTGGTGTTGCCCACTCTACCCCCGGGGTGTGACACTTGTCCCCTCCCCAGGGATAACTCTGTCCACCCGGACAGCAAGCCACAGTGATTACTGACAGCTGCCAGGGATGAGAGCCAGGCCCCAGGCCTCTCAAAGCTCTCCAACCACTGTGGCTGTGGAGAGTGGGGGGCGGTAGCCACAGGTGCTGGGCACCCTTTAACCACTCTCCCTTCCACCAGGTCAGGGATGACAGCCTGAACCTGGTCCTCCCCTCTGGGGCTCTGTACCCTCCCTCCTGGAGCGGTACCCCCAGAGTCCAACATGGTTAGGGTTCTTACAGAAGTCGCCCTGTACCATTCCTCCACCAGTGCAGGGCTGTTAACCTGCAACTGGCCCTCCAACCTGGGGCCTGTACCTTCAGGTTGGACTAGGGCCCGGGGTGAGGCTTCCCTCCCCCTGCCCTCCCTTCTGGGGTCCAGCACCCTCCAACTAGGAGTGGCCTCCTCAGAAGACAACATGGTAGGGGCACTGTTATCAGTAGCCCCTCCCTCCAGGTCCGGGGGGACACCCTGAACCTGGTCTTCCAGCCCAGGGTCTGTACCCTCAGACTGGATCACTGCCTGGCAAACCAGGACTCCCTGGGGGGCACACCTGCCCCCCACCAGGTCAGAGTTTAACCTCTGACTTTGGTCATCCAACTCAGAGTCACCACCCTGAAGTTGAACAATTGCCTGGCACGCCAGGACTTCCTGGAGGGCACACTGACCCTCCACCAGGTCAGAGTTTAACCTCTGAACTTGGCCATTCAACTCAGAGTCACCACCCTGAAGTTGAACAATTGCCTGGCACGCCAGGACTTCCTGGAGGGCACACTGACCCTCCACCAGGTCAGAGTTTAACCTCTGGACCTGGTTCTCCAACCTAGGGTCACCACCCTGAGGTTGGGCAACTGCCTGGCACGCCAGGGCTTTCTGGGGGGCACACCTACCCCCCACCAGGTCAGAGTTTAACCTCTGAGCCTGGTGCCCCAACCCAGGGTCACCACCCTGAGGTTGGGCAATTGCCTGGCACGCCAGGACTTTCTGGGGGGCACACCTACCCCCCACCAGGTCAGAGTTTAACCTCTAAACCTGGTCATCCAACCCAAAGTCAACACCCTGAGGTTGGATAATTGCCTGGCACACCAGGACTTTCTGGGAGGCACGCCAACCTCCCACCAGGTCAGAGGTTAACCTCTGAACCTGGTTCTCCAACCCAGGGTCACCACCCTGAGGTTGAACAATTGCCTGGCACGCCAGGACTTTCTGGGGGGCACACCTTCCCCCCACCAGGTCAGAGTTTATCCCCTGAACCTGGTTAGCCAATCCAGAGTCACCACCCTGAAGTTGAACCATTGCCTGGCAGGCCAGGACTTCCAGGGAGGCACACCTACCTCCCACCAGGTCAGAGTTTAACCTCTGAGCCTGGTTCCCCAACCCAGGGTCACCACCCTGAGGTTGGGCAATTGCCTGGCACGCCAGGACTTTCTGGGGGGCACACCTACCCCCCATCAGGTCAGAGTTTAACCTCTGAACCTGGTTATCCAACCCAGAGTCAACACCCTGAGGTTGGACAATTGCCTGGCACAGCAGGACTTCTTGGGAGGCACATCTACCTCCCACCAGGTCAGAGTTTAACCTCTGAACCTGGGTATCCAACCTAGAGTCACCACCCTGAGGTTGAATCTTTGCCTGGCATGCCAGGACTTCCTGGGGGGCACTCTCACCCCCCACAATGGACATACCGTCCCCAAGGGTCACACAAGAGTCTGGTTGGTGCAGGTCTCCCGACCTCTGCCCATCCGACAGAGTCTGGGTTTCCCCCAAACCAGAAACGGTTTCACCTGGGTCATTCCTGGGGGGCTCTGCTCTCAGAGCTGTCCCCTGACTCTCAAGGTCCTCCACTGGGGTCTGCAACCCCCTCTCAACCCTATGTCTGGACTTCTGCACCCCCTCACTAGGAGGGGTACTGCCAGACACCAGAACTGTTGGGATGCTGGCTACAGTCACCCCCCCAAGTTCTTCTGACACTGCGGGGCTTCCCTCAAAAGATGGCCCTACGGTACAGGCTAGGCTTCCCTCCTGGTGTTCCCTCATGGAACCCTCTAGGACCTGGGACCTACCTGGGACACTACAATCCTTTCCCACCTCACTCGGTTGGGAACCACCTAGACCACTCCCTTCAGGAGCACCCCCAAATGCCTCTTCAGACTCTCTGGTACTCACCCAGAAGTCTGCCTCCATTGTAAGTTCCCTGGGGTCAGAGAACTCACACTCCACCTGGTGTTGGCGTAGCTCTGGAAAATAAGGACCAGACATATGCTCTCCAGCAATTACATCATTCTGCCCTTCACATGTATTAACCACAGTACCCTTCACCCAACCACCCAGTAACTCAACCTTGGAAAAGCACTCTACTTCACCCTCCTGAGACTGGTGAGACAGTATATGTCTGTCCCTGACACTCAACCCATACTCTTCTGGGATGTCTCTACACTCTATATCCAGGACGTCCACCAGGGGGGAACCCTTTTCTCTGTCCCTCTCTGCTAGAGTCAGTAAAGTGTCCCTCCCCCCAGTAGGAATATGACTCCCTGTGCCAGTTCCCCAATCCTTCTCAGGGACCCTGTGCATAACGGGAACTACCTCATACCCTTGAACTGCCTGGGGTGTGTCAACTCCCTTCTTCAAGTTGGGCACCACATCTCTGGGCTTGTTCCCTTCTTCAGCAGTACTAGATGCAAGATTTTTGCTGCCACCATCTGAACTGGACTCAGCCCTTCCGGCCTCCAGTTTCAGCTCTTTACAGCTCAGCTCTTGAGCTGCAATCTTTTCTCCTTCCAGGGCTAAGAGTCTTTTTGCTTCAACCTCTGCAAGATACTCCTCTAATTGTTGCTCCTGTCGCCTTTGACCTCGGAGCCATTCATCTATTTCTGGGTCACTGTCCAACTCTGAGTAGTCTTCCTCCTCATCTGAGTAGTCTTCCTCCTCATGTGCGTAGTCCTCCTCCTCCTCTGAGGGGAACTTAGTCATTTGGTTTCTTGCTGCCTCTCTCTCTGCCCATCTTTCCTCCCCCCAGACTATGTAGTGATGGAGCATCTCCGCCTTAGTAGATCTCCTTGCTACAGGAAGGCCCCATTTTCTGCAAAGCTCCCTTAGGTCAGCCTTAGTGAGGTGGTCAGTACGAACAAAGAATGAGTAGGTAAGCAATCCCATTCTGATAAGATCTTACCAGCAAAAACCAAAATCCAAAGTCCAAAATATCAATAGTATATCCAGGAGGACATCAGAGAATCAAAAGCCAAAAAAGATGAACAATCAAGTTGACCTTCAACTGTGGGTAGGTAGTGAAATACTTAGCTACTGTATGTCACTGCACAAACACAAGTCCTATCCTCACCGCTGATCACCAATGTTAGAAATGGGTTTTTTGGTTGGCAGTCAGGTTGCCCTCTGTCCAAGCAAGAACCCTCACTCTAGTCAGGGTAAGTCACACACAATCCAAAATCAGCCTGTGCTCACCCTCCGGTAGCTTGACACGAGCAGTCAGGCTTAACTTAGAAGGCAATGTGTAAAGCATTTGTGCAATAAATCATACAACACCATAGCATAACACCACAAAAATACACCACACAGTATTTAGAAAAATATATAATATTTATCTGGGTATCTTCAGGTCAAAATGATCAAATTTGCAATACGAATTTGTAAAGATATCACTGAAAAGTGATAGAAAGTGTCTTAAGTCTTTAGAATATAAACAAAGTCTCTTTCAAGCACAAGTACCTGGTTGGGAGTGGAAAAATCTCCTCAGAGGGCCACAAGAGAAGAGGTGCGTGGAAAAAGGGTGTGTGCGTCGATTTCTCCCCAGCACACACGGACTTGCGTCGTTATTTTCCACGCGGGGAAGTCAGCGTCGTTTTCCGGCGCGTGGACAGTCTCTTTCTGTGGATCGCGGGGATTACCAGATGTCCCGGGTCTGTGCGTGGATTTTCCTGCTTGTTCTCCGGCTGCGCGTCGGTCTGCGGGGCTGCGCGTCGAAATTACGATCTCACGGCAGGCGTCGCGTCGATTTCTCCTCTAGACTTCGATCTGCGGGGCTGCGCGTTGAAATTACGATCTCACGGCAGGCGTCGCGTCGATTTCTCCTCTGAAGGTCGGGTGGCGTTGTCCTTGCGAGGCCGTGCGTCGGATCTTCGATCGTCCCCAGAGCGTCGCGTCGATCAGCGTCGGAGTGCGGCGTTTTTCTCGCCGCGAAACAAGCTGTGCGTCGAAATTTTCGGCGCACGGAGCATCCAAGTAAAAGAGAGAAGTCTTTTTGGCCCTGAGACTTCAAGGAACAGGAGGCAAGCTCTATCCAAGCCCTTGGAGAGCACTTTCACAGCCAGACAAGAGTTCAGCAAGGCAGCAGGGCAACAGCAAGGCAGCAGTCCTTTGTAGAAAGCAGACAGGTGAGTCCTTTGAGCAGCCAGGCAGTTCTTCTTGGCAGGATGTAGTTTCTGGTTCAGGTTTCTTCTCCAGCAAGTGTCTGATGAGGTAGGGCAGAGGCCCTGTTTTATACTAAGTTGTGCCTTTGAAGTGGGGGTGACTTCAAAGAGTCTCTAAGAAATGCACCAAGCCCCCTTTCAGCTCAATCCTGTCTGCCAGAGTCCCAGTAGGGGGTGTGGCAGTCCTTTGTGTGAGGGCAGGCCCTCCACCCTCCCAGCCCAGGAAGACCCATTCAAAATGCAGATGTATGCAAGTGAGGCTGAGTACCCTGTGTTTGGGGTGTGTCTGAGTGAATGCACAAGGAGCTGTCAACTAAACCTAGCCAGACGTGGATTGAAGGGCACAACAAGATTTTAGTGCAAAGAAATGCTCACTTTCTAAAAGTGGCATTTCTAGAATAGTAATATTAAATCCGACTTCACCATTCAGCAGGGTTTTATATTACCATTCTGGCCATACTAAATATGACCTTCCTGCTCCTTTCAGATCAGCAGCTGCCACTTCAACAATGTATGAGAGCAGCCCCAATGTTAGCCTATGAAGGGAGCAGGCCTCACAGTAGTGTGAAAACGAATTTAGGAGTTTTACACTACCAGGACATATAACCACACAAGTGCATGTCCTGCCTTTTACCCACACAGCACCCTGCTCTAGGGGTTACCTAGGGCACACATTAGGGGTGACTTATGTATAGAAAAAGGGGAGTTCTAGGCTTGGCAAATACCTTTAAATGCCAAGTCGAAGTGGCAGTGAAACTGCACACACAGGCCTTGCAATGGCAGGCCTGAGACAAGGTTAAGGGGCTACTGAGGTGGGTGGCACAACCAGTGCTGCAGGCCCACTAGTAGCATTTAATCTCCCTGCCCTAGGCACATGTAGTGCACTCTACCAGGGACTTACAAGTAAATTAAATAGTCAATCATGGATAAACCAATCAGTAGTACAATTTACACAGAGAGCATATGCACTTTAGCACTGGTTAGCAGTGGTAAAGTGCCCAGAGGTCAAAAGCCAACAACAACAGGTCAGAAAAAATAGGAGGAAGGAGGCAAAAAGTTTGGGGATGTCCCTGTCAAAAAGCCAGGTCCAACAATATCACATGGAATTTTAGAGCGGAATTGCCTCTTCAGGCAATGATGTGTCCAGAGTCTTGGGCTTTTTCATGTGCTCTGTCTGGCTAACCTGGTTTGACAAGGATCATGCAGATGTAGGTGGTTAGAGACTCTGTCGCACCAACCTTAAGTACTGAAAGAGGTTTGGCCACATAAATGAACGTACTGCAGTTTCTGCAGGGTTGATCTGGCTTTCCTGACCTTTTTGAGCGTGAGGCACATGGAATAACTTCTTCTGTTCTGGGCCTTGTTCATGCCCGAAACAATTGCACAGTATTCCAAAGTCTCTATAAAAGCCAGGCAGGGACGTCATTTATGGAACACAGCTGTGACCCCTGACTTGCTCCTTGAGACGCCTAGCACTGCATTTGCGACCCCTGGTCTCAAAGGTAGCAACATCAGTGGCAGTAACACAGAGGCACCTCGTCCTTACGTACATCGGCTGGGGATGCCATTGCCATGTTTTGGGCATTTTTTTTATTACACTAACCGTGATTAATAATAAAAATGGAGTACAGTTAGCTGGAATGTGACCTACCCTAGCAGTTGAGGTAGCTAAAGAATGCTTTTAAATGTATGTTGAATGCATGCGAAAGTGTGTTTATGTGAGACAGTGTATGCATGTGTGATTGTGTGTTTATGTTGAAGCATATGTTGGTGAGCGAATAAAAAGGCAAATGGCCTGTGATGTCACTTCCGCTTCCCCTGGCCTTTTGGTGAAATGACGTTCTTGAAGCCAAGTGCCCATCGTGGTTTTGTTATACTTGGACTCTGGCAACCACGATCGGATCACGGTGTCCAAGAGCTGGTCTCAATGTAGCTTTAGTTTTACAGCATCTGTGGCTCCCTTATGGGCCTTCTCAATATCAGACTTCTTCGCCGCCAGGCTTCTTCTTGTACTGGGATCATAACTCCATCCAGTGATTTCTTCAGAGTCGCTATTGCCTCTTAGGATGAGGGAGGATACTTGTATATTCTGTGTACAATTTGCTTCAGTGCACTGCACGCCAATTTGGACTGGCTATAGGTGGATCTTGGAGAAGTGACATTAGATTATAGTAAACAGTTATGCATTGACCTCCGCTTCTCCTCCCGGCTAGTAGCAGAGTTAGTGTGTAGTGTTTCAGCATTTGAGAATCAGAGAGGGGTGCTTTACCATGGTCTTCCTACGCCCTGCTGGGTTTACTCATTTATTTTCTATCAGGATATGTCTCCCCTGTTTATGGTTCACATTTCTGCACATTTCCTGGCTGGTGTAACTATTCGACCATATGAGAGCAAAGATGTCCACGTTGTTCTCTGTGCAGCAAGGCTTGGGTTGCCCCAGAGAGGGCTCTTTCTTGTCTAGATTCACTGCTGTGAATGGTTCCTTCTTTCCTGGGCCGTTTTTTCTCATGAGGGTCGGATGTACTTGTACTAGGGATTCGTTGTCAATTCGTCTCTCACTTAATATACCAAACTGCCTTATGTCCGCCTCATTTTAGCTAGCAAGGAAGCCCTTCACTTTCTTTCACTGGGTGGTGAAAGTTGCGTGTTGTTTGGTTTTCAGGGTCCACCTCTGTTATTGACATTTCTGGAATTTTGCAAGTAGCTTTCATGTCGTTTTTCTCTGTTACTGATGGGCCTTAGCATTACACTCCAAATGTCATTACAGAGAGCCCTGTGTGATTGTCCTATTCATGGCAAGGGCCATCCCCCTTTAGGGGTGAATTGGACAGTGTAGGATGGGCACTGGGCTATCTCCTCTAGTAAGTATTAATGAGCCATATCTGATAAGATATGGCACACTTCAGCTCCCTCCTACACTGGCACACTATGTGCTGCTTTGCCTCAACACAGTCACCCTTGCACCATACTTCAAGGGTGCCTGCTTTATGTCCAGGATTGTCCTGAGTATATCTGCCCACTAACTTCTTCAGGGGCGTCTTCATAACCTCAGTGTTGCTCACAGCATTTCTCTGTGGTTAATATGGTGTTTTTTACAGGGCTGAGGAGCTAATTGTCAGATTACATAAAGTAATCTTCGTCACTCCAACTCTCCCTTTTTACACCCAGTACATACATAGGTTTCTGTCTTAGCACCTATAAGGGATCAATCAGCGAAATTCGTTGAGGCTCCGTGGGATACAGTATGAAGTACGGGTGCCCCTGTCCTTTGCAGGAGCATGTTTGGGGGCGGGGCCTCTGTAGGAAGCCTGTCAAAACTCCCAGTTTCCAGAAGTTAGTGATTATTTTAAGAAGTGCCTTGTCAGAGGCGCCTATGGAGGAAAAGGCTCATTTTCTTCACTGGCTGCCCCCCGGGAACATAGACCTTCTTCTGGTTTCTAATGCTTCCTAATGCCATGAGTAATGCTCTGAAATGCAAATTTTCAGGACTGGATATAGCATCTGTCCCCATTTATTAGGGGAGGTGCGGAATTGTATATTTTTGGGCAAATGTCACCAAAACTTCAAAAAATTACATCTTTAACATTAAGAAACTTGCATAACTTTTTTCATGTGAGCGCATACTTCGCGTATTAAAATGTCATGTGAGATACAGACTGGAGACTGTTTGGAGCGGAGAATGTCTTTTTCTAAGCGAACAAGTCTCCAATGGGTAAAAATACCTGCTGTCGTGTTATGCTAAATTTCAAGAACTTTCTGAAAATGTAATTAATTGTGCGTGACTCAAAATTCGAAATTTTCAGCTACTTAGTGGCATGATTTAAATTGAGCTCAGACCTAACCTGGCTCCACACAATGCCACACCAACATCATTTGACAGTGTTGTGAAAATACTTTAATTTCAGGGTGAGAGTAGAAACCAATAGAAACTTCTGCCTTTCGCAGTCTAGTGACGCCTAGTAGAATAAAAAGGAATGCATTATATACTGCACATTCTCTACAGTAAAAGTGTTCCTTGCTTGCACATTTTCATTTTCTAAGTTTGTTTTTTGGTGGCGTCCTTACCTTAATCGCATGAACAGAATAAATGCGACCAGCAAGGTCCCCAGGGAAACGCAGTGTCCTAGGTAATTTATGACCACAGCAATATGGTAATGCACTTTGCTTTTTTTCTGAGGAGACAGAAACAAACATGCATCTGATGAGTAGGGGGGATATGAAATAGAAGAGAACAAATATACACAGAAAAGAAACAGAACAAATACACAGAGACCAGTTAAAATCGGCTCAAATCACTGGACTTGGGCTGCTGTCCCACAGAATGCAGTGTGACCTGGAGTACAGTGGGAGAACAGAGTAAGAACCCCTTGGTGGAACTGCGCAGAGGACGATTTTCCACAGCCTCACTGCTACAACATTACCCCGATTCCACAACATGGACTTCTAAAGGTCATCAACCTACTTAACTTCAAATTTGAAGTAGTTTTATAGATTCTATTGGCTTCAGAAATAATTCCAGGAGTAGCCCAGAAAATGTGCAACTCTAATATGTAGGAAGGCAGCCTCTTTCTAGCCTTGTTACCTCCACTTTTGGCCTGTTTGTGAGTATATGTCAGGGTGTTTTTACTGTCTCACAGGGATCCTGCTAGCCAGGGACCCAGTGCTCATAGTTTGTGGCCAATATGTGTTCCCTGTGTGGTGCCTAACTGTATCACTCTGCTAACCAGAACCTCTGTGTTTATGCTCTCTCTGCTTTTTAAATTGTCACTGCAGGCTAGTGACCATTTTCAGAAATTCTGATTGGCACACTGGAACACCCTTATAATTCCCTAGTATATGTTACCTAGGTACCCAGGGTATTGGGGTTCCAAGAGATCCCTATCGGATGCAGCATTCTTTTGCCACCCATAGGGAGCTCAGACCAATATTACACAGGACTGCCACTGCAGCCTGAGTGAAATAACGTCCACGTTATTTCACAGCCATTTTACACTGCACTTAAGTAACTTATAAGTCACCTATATGTCTAACCCTCACTTAGTGAAGGTTAGGTGCACAGTTACTAAGTGTCAGGGCACCCTTGCACTAGCCAAGGTGCCCCCACATTGTTCAGGGCAATTTCCCCAGACTTTGTGAGTGTGGGGACACCATTACACGCGTGCACTACATATAGGTCAATACCTATTTGTAGCTTCACAATGGTAACTCCGAATATGGCCATGTAACATGTCTAAGATCATGGAATAGTCCCCCCATGCCAAATCTGGTATTGGGGTGCCAATCCCATGCATCCCGGGGCTCCAGCATGGACCCCGGGTCCTGCCAAACTAGCTCTCTGGGTTTTTTTCTGCAGCTACCGGTGCTGCCAACCCTCAAACAGGTTTCTGCCCTCCTGGGGTCTGGGCAGCCCAGTCCCAGGAAGGTAGAACAAAGGATTTCCTCTGAGAGAGGGTGTTACACCCTCTCCCTTTGGAAATAGGTGTTAAGGGCTGGGGAGGAGGAGCCTCCCCCAGCCTTTGGAAATGCTTTGAAAGGCACAGATGGTGCCTCCTTGCATAAGCCAGTCTACACCAGTTCAGGGATCCCCCAGCCCCTGCTCTGGCGCGAAACTGGACAAAGGAAAAGGGAGTGACCACTCCCCTGTCCATCACCACCCCAGGGGTGGTGCCCAGAGCTCCTCCAGTGTGTCCCAGACCTCTGCCATCTTGAATGCAGGGGTGTGAGGGCACAATGGAGACCTCTGAGTGGCCAGTGCCAGCAGGTGACATCAGAGACCCACTCCTGATAGGCTCTTACCTGGTTAGGTAGCCAATCCTCCTCTGAGGGCTATTTAGGGTCTCTCCTGTGGGTTTCTCTTCAGATAACGAATGCAAGAGCTCACCAGAGTTCCTTTGCATCTCCCTCTTCGACTTCTGCCAAGGATTGACAGCTGACTTCTCCAGGACGCTTGCAAAACCGCAACAAAGTAGCAAGACGACTACCAGCAACATTGTAACGCCTAATCCTGCCGGCATTTGCGACTGTTTCCTGGTGGTGCATGCTCTAAGGTCTGTCTGCCTTCACCCTACACTGGAAGCCAAGAAGAAATCTCCTGTGGGTCGAAGGAATCTTCTCCTGCTAACGCAGGCACCAAACTTCTGCATCACTGGTCCTCTGGGTCCCCTCTCATCTTGACGAGCGTGATCCCTGGAACACAGGAGCTGGATCCAAGTGACCCCGACAGTCCAGTGGTCCTTCTGTCCAAATTTGGTGGAGGTAAGTCCTTGCCTCCTCACGCCAGACAGTAATCCTATTCACTGCGTGAACTGCAGCTGCTAGGGCTTCTGTGGACTCTTGCAAGGAATCCTTCGTGCACAGCATAGCCCAGTTCCCCAGCACTCCATCCTGCATTGCTCAACTCGCTGAGTTGACCACCGGCTTCATAGGACCCTCCTTTGTAGTGTTGAGATGACCGCCATGCTCAGATTTCTTGAACGCCTGTTCAATTGCTTCTGCAGGTGCTGCCTGCTTCTGTGTGGACTCTCTGTATTGCTGAGCACCTCCTCTGTCTCTTCCTCCAAGGGGCGACCTCCTGGTCCTTTCTGGGCCCGGGCAGCACCCATTTTCTTTGACTGCAACTCTTGCAGCTAGCAAGGCTTGTTTGTGGTTTTTATGCATGGAAACAACTCTGCATCCTCCAGCACACCGTGGGACATCTTCTGACTAAAGGAGAAGTTCCTGGAACCTTCCGTTGTTGCAGAATCTTCAGCTTCTTTCACCCAGAGGCAGCCTTTTTGCACCTTCATCTGGGGTTTAGTGGGCTCCTGCCCCCGCTGGACACTTGTGTGCCTCTTGGACTTGGTTCCCTTCCTTTGCCAGTCCTCAGGTCCAGGAATCCATCTTCAGTGCTTTGCAGTCAGTTGTTGCCTTTGCAGAATCCCCTATCTTGACTTTACTGTCTTTCTGGGGCAGTAGGGTAACTTTACTCCTACTTTTCAGGGTCTTGGGGTGGGGTATCTTGGACACCCTTAGTGTTTTCTTACACTCCCAGTGACCCTCAACACACTACACTAGGCCTGGGGTCCATTTGTGGTTCGCATTCTACTTTTGGAGTATATGGTTTGTGTTGCCCCAGCCCTATTGTGACCTATTGCACCCTATTGTATTCTACAGTGTTTGCACTACTTTTCTAACTGTTCACTTACCTGATTTTGGTTTGTGTGTATATTTTGTGTATTTTACTTAACTCCGAAGGGAGTATATCCTCTGAGATATTTTTGGCACATTGTCACTAAAATAAAGTACCTTTATTTTTAGTAACTCTGAGTATTGTGTTTCTTATGATATAGTGATATATGATATAAGTGGTATAGTAGGAGCTTTGCATGTCTCCTAGTTCAGCCTAAGCTGCTCTGCTATAGCTACATCTGTCAGCCTAAGCTGCTAGAACACTACTAATCTACTAATAAGGGATAACTGGACCTGGCACAAAGTGTAAGTACCATCAGGTATCCACTATAAGCAAAGCCAGCCTCCTACATAATACATGTTCATGAATTCTCAAAATCAGAAAATGCACTCATGATGGTGTTCTCCTAGGTCAAACTGTGCGATTGCACTATCAACCTTTTCTTCTCTACAGCTGATATACTGTCCTCTGAGTAGATGCAGATTTCCCATCACCCCCCCTTTCCTACCACTTAAAGTCACTGGCCACTGCCGTTAAACACACATATAGCATCAGTTTCTAAGATGGGAAAGTATCCTGAAGTGTAAAGTGAATACACATAAATAAACAAGGTGTTCAACTACTGTTGGATGGTAGGTCATCCTAAAAAAAGCACACACACACAGGCCACCTTAATTCTAAATTTCACAATCTTATAACCACTTTATTATAATAAAATGTGACAGCTAGCGACTATCAAAATGGATGTGGAATTAACGTTTAAAAGCGTCTTTTTTCAGCTAAATCCCATCCAGATGCAAAACAAAATAGTAAATTGGCCAGCAACGCTTTCAATAAGAATAGAATAGACAGCAGAACATTTTCTCATGTCGTAAATTTATTAAGGTCCTTAGAACCTAAAGGAACAGAGAACGAAACCAAAACACCACACAAAACAAAGCTGTAGACCACTACAAATATAAACGTACTCGTGAGGTGGGCAGCTTCTGTACCCAGAAGATGCAACCCCCTATCGAGCTGTCCGAACACTTGGCATGTTGATGCAGAATATTGGGCTACTAATTCTATGGTGAGGTGTCCTTGAGAATAAAAATTGAGATAGCCAGGGGAGCCAGAGTGGTCCTCACGGAGGGTTGCCTCTATAGACTACTGCACTCTGGAGGAAAGATTACTCTGCCAATGACGCAAGCCACTGTGCCAACAGAAGTAAGATCAGGTTCCACCAACTTCTCTGCTAGACTCAAACCCCTTTGGTGGTAGTCTCCAATTTTTTTGCCTTCACTGCTCCTGCTTGCTGAGCTCGTTTTTTTGGCTTTTAGGACTTTGTGCATTTTACTACTGCTAACCAGTGCTAAAGTGTGTGTGCTCACTCGTTTAAACACAGTAAAATTGGCTTGAACCCAATTTGTACATTTAATGGACTTGTAAGTCCCTATTAAAGTAGTGTTACACATACTGAGGGCCTGTAAATGATATGCTATTAGTGGGCATGCAGCGCTCATTGATTCCACCCACTTAGGTAGCTCTATAAACCTGTTTCAGATCTGCTATTGCACTCGGTGTATGCTGTTTCAAACTGCCATTTCGATGTGGCAAAATAAACATTTTACCAGGACCAAACCTCCCTTTTTAAGAGAAATACATCATCCCTAGAGTAGGCCCAAAACAGACCAGAAGGCAGGGTGAAGTGTATTTAAAATGTTGACATGCACTTTTAAGGTAGTAAAAGTGTTGTAATTATGATGTATTTAATATATTTTAGTACATTTTATGAATTCTTGCTAATATTTAATATTAATATGTATCCAACTAGCATTAGTTCAATTGTACCTCTACTTCTCCTGGCCCCCTTGCTTCCCTGATTATTGGTACAAATCATCTCTTGTTGTGACAGTTGAAACTGTCACCTTGATTTTCAGTCAAGAGCTGCGACTTGGAGGTTGAGGAATTTGCCTTGAACAAATTATATATAACTTACCTGTGAGATGTTTTCTCATTTGTAATGCTGGCGACAAGGATGGGATTCAGTTAAGCTGTGCAGGGGACAGCCACATCAACCTCACCCCTGTGTAATTTTCTAAGCCACATTGAAGCAGCACCGTCCATTGTTTGATTTGTGTCTGTGTGACTAGCATCCACCATTTCTGACCCAAACCCTACTCTCATGTAGGTCAGCAAGTGTCTGTTGTACTGCTCAGAAGATCATAGAGACGCAGGTATAGATCAAGTCATAAGGATTGTTGTGGTCGGAAGATCATCAAGGCGGCAGTTGTACCCCGGGGCAGCAGCTCATCTCAGCTTTTCTGAGGTGAGGTAGCATTTGCACAAGTTCAGCCACATATAAATGTGAAAGAGCTGTGGTTTTGTCTGACGCATTCTTTTGGTGCCACTGCACATATCAAATGTCTGGTGTCTGCTATTATTCTGCATCGGCCAACCTCTGCGCAAGTATTGTGCCCTTCAGGAGGGCTGCAGATACAGAATGGCTGTCCTCACAAAATTGTCCTGTGCCTGCCATTTTAAGGTCTGCTGCTGAATGAAGTACAACACGCTGCCACTCTTTCTGACATCACTACAGGAACTTCTGTAAGCTGCAGCTTCTTATTCCACAACTGGAGGTTCCATTAACTTTGGGCTGTGGTTGCTTCTCCTATCGTCGGAGGTTCAGTGAACTTTGTTTGGTGACCGGGAAGACTGGCACTTGGTGAACCTGTGCAGCAGACATTTCTTCTAGTCAGCGCAGGCAACAAGGAAAAGCATTCCATTGAATTTCTCCTCCCTTTTAGGCTTTTCTTCAGACACATTCATGACCAAAGGGCTATCAGTACAATCATAACGGACAATGCTGTCCAGTTTACCTCTGAAAAAATAAAAGAGGTTTTTAAGGAAATGCTAATCAATCACTTTAATACTGCTTTATATTGTCCCAGGGCGAATTGATTAGTGGAGCGGGCAAATCACATGATAAAGGAATGCATTCAGTCAGTGCAGTTTCCGGGTGCACAATTCTGTCAGAGGGGTGACTTCCTTCTTATTGCTCAAAGGCAGACTTCCTGGCACCAAATTATTCCCCAATTGGTTGGGGAGAGGAGAACCAAGATGGGTACACCAAGACAGTGCAAGTGAAAAAGTTAAGCATCATCAGGAGTACAAAAAAACATGGCAGTAAGCAGAAAATGGATGGTGGGGGATTGGGTAGTTATTAAAGTTCCTCATTCCAACAAAGGAAATGCCAGTAGATTTTATAAACTTTTGAAAGTAACCAAATTGAACAGAAATGTGGAAACTTTAGAAGATGGGAGAGTTTGGAGCATGGAGAAAATATCTTATTGTTACAGTTTTGAAATGAAGAGAAGGGATGGAAAACTCTTCAACATCAGGCCTTCACAGATCAGAGTCAGGTCTAAGGTCCCAGAATCGCAATGCACCCTATTGGCACAAAGATTGTGATTTCCACTAGATTTATAGTGGTCATGGCGTGAGCAATTCAAATCTCCGCCAAGCAGGAGCAAACACGAAGTCCACTCCCAGCTGGCAGGAGCAATTTAAATCTCCCACCATACAGGAGCAAACACGAAGTCCGCTCCCACCTGGCGGGAGCATGAAAAATTATCCTGCTTGCTGAGAGCGGACTTTACATCTATTTCCATGCCTGCAGTGATGCGGGCAGGGAAACAGATCTGAATATTGCTCCTGCTCGAATATTGTTTTTAGCTGCCCCCTGTGGACAGCAGCAATGCCGGATCCCACTGGATGTGGGGATCCAGCTGGGGCTGCTGGGGCCTTTGGGCTCCTCCGAAGCCCCCAACAACAGTGTGGTGGGTGCCCTGAGTGAGCACCTGGACCCTAGGGGATGAGGTACCCAGGGCCGGAATTGGGCCAAGGAGGGGGATGTGTATCCAATTCCTCCATAAATATTGTGCGGGACCTGGGAGATGGGCTCCACAGGGCCAAAATCTCCCAAAAATGTAATACGCCCCAAAGTGTGAGGTCCCCAGGGCCAAAACTGCCACAGCACGGACAGGGGGGATGTGCCCCCCCGTAATGGGCCTATCAAGGCTTGGGAAGGGGGGGCCCATGAAGCCTCCCTCCCCTTTATTCTTAAAATTGGCCCTGGGGTCGGAGTCCCCAGGGCCTTACAAGGCTAGTGGAATGGGGCTGCTCAACCCCCTCCCTTTTAATTTTAATAGTGGCCCTGGGCTATGGGGCCCCCAGGGCATAAGGAGGCTTAGGGAGGGGGCACATGGCCCCTCCTCCCCTTAAAAATATATGTGGCCCTGGGACATGGGGTACCTAGGGCCATAATAGGTATGGGGAGGGGGCCACGCGCCCCCCCCTTTCCTCTTTAAAAAAAAAAAAGGCATTGGGGTTCCCAGGCCTTTTGTCATGCTAGTGCATGAGTTCTAGTTACCTTAGGGCACGAGTTATAGTTCCTTGAGATAACTTTATAACTGGTGCTTTCCGGTGGTTTTTAGAGTTTAAAACTGAGCATTTCACCATATTATATTGTTGCTTTAACTTTTGTTTCTTTGAGTGAATATATCTATATATGTACATATATATGTATATATATATATATATATATATATATATATATATATATATATATATATATAGAGAGAGAGAGAGAGAGAGATAGACATACATAAAAATTAAATTACCTGCAAAGCTGCAAAGTAATGGCACTCCTGTTTTAGTGGCGGCTGCAAGGTATTAACTCACAAGGTAGTGCCAGCGATGCAATAACATAGAATCCCACAAGGTTTTGCGTCAGTCATAGCATTTCTCACAAAGGCACTATTCTTTATTTGTTTTTTTATGGCTATCTACGTACTTCGTAAATTGAGATAAGGCAAGTTAGTTGTCAGTTACACTATTCTCCTAAAACCTCCTGAGGCTCACCTGCTTAATTGGAACTTATCAAAGACTCCAGGAGAAAGAAAGGCCAGCATGTCTGAGATCAAGATGTTATCCAAAGGTGAGTGACAATGGTGTATCACAGTGTGCGCTTGTTAATTAAATGATCCTATCTGGTGGTGACTATTTATATAATATCCGCGAATTTCCAAATCCTTTTCTAAAGCAGTAAATTAATAAGTGTAATCGCAGCAGATAAAGTTAATATTTTTGCTCTCCAGAGTCGGTGTGATGATGCCTTTGATTTTTATTAATTTACAACCTCAACTTTCACTTTGCATGTAACCTCAAATGCCCGGAGATTGTAGCTTTGAACAATTTTCTTTATTATAATTCTCCATGAAATGCAGTAAAATGAAGCCCAAGCAAAATCTGACAAAGGGTGATACATCATAACATAATTAAGAATAACTTGGAGTATATTGAAGATCTCTGTAAGGTCCATTGCTTGGCAGGAGAGTAGCAATCCTGAGAGCTAAGCAATGGGTTTCATTTTCATATGAGGAATCCTCACATGCAATACCTAGTATTATATACCTAGTATTGCATTCAGATTGGCAAACCAGTACAGGTCAAATAAAAGCCACCACATGATGCTAGTGACAGAGTTTTAGTCTGTGCAATAGAAGATGCCATGTGGTTGCACGCAGAGATTTGTTGCCTGCGGAAAGCCATGCTAAATGTGCACCAACAGCAGCACCATTCTAAAAACCAAGAAGTGCAGAAAGAAGTTCAGATGCCAGGCCTTCTCCTGGTATGCTCGAGGGTGTGGGATGTCATCCCAGATACAATTTGTGGGATCATCTGCCCATAACGGACAAATAAGCTGAAGACCCTACTCTTTAGATAACACCTTGAGGCTGTTTAAACTTGTATACCTTACAAATCTGAACTGTGCTACCATCAATGTAATTACCCCTTCCCCTTACTCCTGTTCCCTATCTATGCACTGTCAAACAGAGTTCCTAATGCCACTTGCGGCCCACTCTGCACGCCTCTGCTTTGCTTTCTTACCACTACCCTACTTCATGCAACCCATCTTCCTCTCTGTCCCTTGTATTTTACCACATTTCCCTCTACTTGTGAGGCTAAATATTCCCCGTTCACTGAACTGTAGCTAAGTTTAGGCTCTACGACTCTACATACAAAACAACAGTGGTTCTGGGTCCAGCACGCTTCATTAGCATCTTTACAGTGAGTCTGGAAGCTACAGTTATGTATATTTGAAGAAACATCTGACAGACTGACTTCAAAAGAAGAGTGAATATTTGAAGACCCATTTAAATAAATCTCTAAAGTGGCAGGTGGAAGATTGGAGTGGGTGAACTCAGTCAGAACTCTTTGTGAAGCTCGCCCACCAGACAGTGCAATTAGTCTGGTGGTGAAATAACCTATTGTCAGCTTACAGTGGGCATTTGTGTTGTCAACTGACAATAAAACCATTGGTTGGCTTTACTGTCACTTTCGCTTGTTTTTCATTTATTAGATTGTGTGGGCTTTACTTCTTGTGTTTGTCCCTTCCATGGATCATGGCCACATTACTTGTCACCATCCATTGTTTACTTTTCAAGCACCATTTTTTTTCTATTGGGTTAAATACTCCCAAACATCCCCAACTGTACCCTGCAGTCACTAGTGTGCTTCTCCATCGCCTCCTCAATGTTGCGCTCAACCTTGTGTGCTTTTCCTCTCATTGCTTTCTTATCCGTGTGCTTTTGCCTACATGCTTCTCCCCCATTCACTCTGCTACCTACAATATGACGGTGGGGACATATTATAGCAACGTTTTTTGTTTGTTTTCTTTATTTATTCTGCTTGCCATCGGGGATGCTGTATAGCATGGCAACAAAACATTGGCAAAGCCAATATGTGTCAAAAGAGTGACCTTTTGGCAATAAACATCGGTTGACAGTGTCTATGGACATGGTAGGTTTAGTGGTGTGTATGTATTGTGTAGAAATCGGAGCACCTAATCTGCACAAAGAGACAAAACCCCTTTAGTTTACTGAAGCCTTGTGCATCAATGTCCTGTAATACTGCATGTGTGAGGTGTGCATGCATTATAGTAAGGTGCTACAGGAAGAAGAGTGCTAGAGATGCCAGAGGGAATGAATGACTGCTGAAGTAGTGAATGTTGAAAGTCTGCCAAGCATTCTTGCAAAGGTACTGCTGCAAGGTGAGCATAATAAACCCAAGAATTGAGACAGAAAAGATGGGAAAAAATTACAGTAAGCTAAAAAGAAAGTTTTATGCCACAACAACAATAACAACTTCAACCACCCTCCCCCCCCAAAAAAAACTCCAGAATCCAAAAATGATGTGTTTTTAGAAGAACTTTCTAAAGGGGGAGTTGGATATATAGCCAGCCACAGGTAATTATAGTGTTACTGATAATGTAATATGTCATCTGAATAGCAGGGTAATTCGTGATATTTGTCAATGCACCTGCTACATTAAGCTGAGCTCATGAGCATTGCAATTGGTGTGTAAGATATGGTTTGCATGGTTGTCTTGAGAGTTATGGGCTGTGGAGCTAACCATAACTGATGAATTTCACAGTTTGTTCAGTTTTAACTTATAACTGTACTCCTGCACTTTAATTGTGCTTATATAAATATTTCTCATTGTATGGAAAACATCACTCTAGGGAATAAATTGAATTGAATGTAATGATCATAAGAAAAGGTAGATTCTTCTCTCTGGCATTTTTACTAGCAAAGGAGAGCATAGATGAGAATATAACTTTTATTGTGAATAACTAATTAAATATAATTTACTCCCTCAAGAGTTAATATTTTACATAGAGTAGGAAGTACTGTATATAAATTGACAGTTTGCCAAAGCAGCAACAGCACCATTGTTAAACATACAGTTCCAAAAGAAAGAGCCTTTTTTTATTTTGCTAATAACTTTGTCAAGACGCTTTCCTAGACAAATGTGCATTCACCACAGCACCTTAGTAGAAAGTTTTGGGGTGAACTGTCAAGGGAGAGGGTTGGGGTTGGCAAACGTGTTTTTCATGTGTAGTTTCCCATAGGATTTTTGCGAAGTGATACAGAAAAACATGGCTAAACAGAATTACACCAAAATTGGTAAAAGGCTAGATCTTTACTCAGAAAGTGTGCTTTTTGTGATTCAGTGTCAATCTGTTTAGCCGTTTTTGAGAAATGTATCTTCAAAATATAGTGATCGACACAATTGGTCCCATAGGATTATACTGGCAATCCCACAGTATCACAAATTACAGAAAATGAGAGGGCTGATTGGTTGAGAGGGCTTTTTTCTCTGTTGGCCCCTTTGGTACCTCGTGCCCTATACCGAGCAATCTGATTGGCTTGCCATGACATCATCAGAAATGTTGCAGCTGCTATATTAGGACTCAGAGACTCAGTTCCTGTATCTAAGTTTTAAAAACAAAAAGATACAAGGGGAAAGGGTAGAGGTACTCTGAGCCCCCAGCTCCTGTGGAGCAGTGGGGCCACAAGGATCACCCCCGGGGCCAAAATATAAAGAAAGAAAGAAGAGTAAATTCATCCTGTGGGGCCAATAGTACTCCAGAGGCTTCAATCTTTTTCATAAAAATCTTCAGGGTGATACATCAGGTGAAGACTAAGAAAATAGTGGGTCCCAAAGCACATTTTCCCCATACAATTTTCTGTAGGAAAATTAAACAACAATACTTCAAGAATGGCTGAATTTAATTACACCAAATTTGGAAAACAGCTAGATCTTGGTCCACATTCAAAATATTTCTATATTTTACGTCAGAATGGATACATGGATCAAACTGATCAAAAGATATGATCTGGTTTGCTGCCACCACATCAACAAAGATGTAGCAACAGACATTTTAGGACTCGGGGACTCAGTCCGCTGTCCTACCCAAAAGCTTTAAAACAAGTTAGGGATACCCTGCACCCTTAGGCTTGGTGAAGGGGTCCCACCAGAGCTATAATCTTTTTTTGTTTTTATTATTTGACACAGTGACCCCTTTTTAAATACAATCCCACTGGTTTAGCCTAGCATTTCGGGAGGAGAAGTTGCTTATATTCTGTTTAGGGAGGGGCCCCGTGCCCACCTTTTCTCAGCCCCCCTCAAAACCTTCCAGGAATGAGCGGAGGTGGGTGAGACTGTTATTCTGGAAAGTTTTGAGAAGAGTCATCAAATGGCGCCAAAGATATTAGCAAAGCAGGAAGTACCCTTGACTGACTATGTAATGTTACAATTTAAAGGGTGTTATTTTGAGTAAGGCAGTTCTACTGACTGTATCAGCAGGTCTGAACAGTAAAATATAAAAAGTGGGCCTATTGGATTTGTGAAGGGGGCAGCATATCAAACTACAGAAAACACACCTATTGTCTTTATTAACAAATCACCAATATTTATAATAGAAAAGAAAACATTAAATCATACAGTGCAATGTTTATCAGACTTATTATCATTAAAAACGTTAATAAGGTTTTATTCAAAAACAACAAGCCTTTGAATCTTTTACTAATATTTTTAAGTTACAAAGTGCAGCTGTAGAACAAGTCACAAGGGGTGCCCTGCCCTCCAGCTGAAGAGTATAGAGCTCTAGCTAGGAGTGCTTTAAATACAATAGAAAGCTCTCCTGTGGTCATGGATTTAATGGCCCAGGAGAAATATTGTTTTTTTAAATATTGCTGCAGGGCTGATGAACTACCTGCAGCCCCCCAACAAAACTAAAAAATGCTTTGTGGTGCTCATGTCCCTTCTAGGGACACCACCGTGCTCCAAAGAATATGTTTGAAAAACCCTTGCAGCCCATTAACGGATGTTGCTTGCAAGCTCCTGACAGTCATTTATTATTCATTTAATTATTTTGGTATTTGTTATTTTATGGATATCCCAGTGCCTACCTGGGACACCCACAAGTTTCATATTTGTTGGCAGCTTTGTGAGGATTGCCAGGACCCCATGCAGCCCTGTCCGCTCTCTGCAAGTGGCCCTATCAGCAGCACAGGAGATGGCATCCCTTTTTTGCTTTTTTAAATAAACTGGAGTGTCCTGGTGCCCACACAGGGCACACTATAACACTTTCATTTATTTTACTATTTTGGCATAGTGGGGCCCTGGGGGCCCCCCCATGAGAGCAAGTGCAGGAGTCAGACTTTTTTTATGTGACCTGGTGCCCTCTGGGGGTACCCCATAGCATTTTGGTCATTGGAGAATGCAGGAAGAACACCAAGACTCCTGCAGCCCGCCAACTCCTCTGCCTGCTCCCATCCTGCATGCGGAGGGAGTCACCATTACTAACACCCTTCAGGATCCATTTTCTTTTGATTGCAGTGGGGGGAAGTAATTCTGAGTTTCCCTCCCCACAAGCGAGCAGTCAGGGAAAAATAGATGCTCCCATGTGGCATGAGGAGCTTTCTGCTCCTTCTGGGTATGAGCACATTCAGTTCCCTGCTAACACTCTCACAGGCAGGGAGTCAATGGAGTCCTGAGGGATGGCATAACCAGAACCCTAAAAAGGAGCCATATCCGTTCGAAATGGTTCCCAGGGCCGTACACTGGCCCAGGGAGAGGGGGTACATCCTCCTCCCCTTTAATTTTAAGTGTTGGCCCTGGAGGTTGGGCTCCCCGGACCGAATTAAGGTTTGGTAAGGGAAGCTGCACATCCCCTGCTCATTCAAATAAATGTTTGCTTTGGGGGATGAGGTCAAGGAGGCTTGGGGAGAGAGGCCTGTGCCATAGTGCTGGTTGCCATTTGTGGTGGATATAGACTACATTCTTGATAACCGTGGCTTGGGATGCAATTTGAGTGATTGGGCAGTAGTGTTCAAGGCAGCCTCGGTCAAGGTTGGCTTTTTACAGTATGAAGACAATCAGTCTATTCTTAGATGGGTCCAGGAAGATGTGTAAGGGAGGTGACAATGTTAATACGTGGCATGGGTGCCTTGACCATGTAAAGGGAGAAGAGCATGTTCATGTGTAAAGTGCAACAGTCTTTGATGGGTTAAAGAGTAATGCTTCTGTTTGTGGCTTTGACAAAAGTGTTTGTGTAATGTGTAGCTTTGAACCCAAAGATGGGTTTTCATTCTTTGAATGGAAGACTTTTAGGCTGTTGATGTCCTTCTTGGAAATGCAGGCTTCACCACTCGTTTGCTTGCCTTCAGTTAGGGTTTCTGCTATCCATGAGCTCTTGAGAGAAAGGGGGCTCACCTATTCACTTTAGCTGTGCAAATTTCCCTTCAAGTATTGGTGTCTGTGTGAATTTGAAACATAACGTTCATAGCACAGACTGGTAAAATGCGATTTTAAGTAGGGCTGGGCAGACCTCACAGAATTTGACTCAGCGGAATTCTGCAGAGTTACATAGAAAATCCACGAGATTCCATGGAGTTCCCCCAATGGGCACAGAATATGTTGCACGCCATTTTATTTAGCAAGAGTAGCGTGCGCAGTGCTGAAAAATTAGCGCAAATGGCACCATGCGCTGCACAAGACTGTGTGGCCAATCAGACTGATGTGCTGTCACTCGAGTAGAAGATCTACCCAAGCAGCCCCAACTGTACTTGAGAACCAGCCCTCTAACTACTATCACTAGTGACAGCTAACGACCACCCATGTGAGAAAATCGCATTTGAAGATGCCAAAATCTCACTCATACTCGCGAGGTTTCATTTATGGAGCCTCACAGGAAAAAATCCACCACACAGTGGTTGAAGGAATTTGGCCTAAACTCCACGTTAGTCAGCAAATTCCACCAATTCCACTAGGTGAAGGGAACATTCTGCCCACCTCTAATGTTGGGGTAGTAGGGAAGACAAGTCAGATGAAGTCTTGCCAGGGGATGTTGATGGGATAGACTTTAAACTAAGTTTATAGTTGTTTGGAAGGCTTTGGTAGTCCACAATGTAGGTCGCTGTAATTGTTAGGGATATGGTCTCTACAGTTCAGTGGTTGAAGAGTGTAGTAGAGTAGGATGGGCATAAAGAACATTACTATGTCTCTCTAGCAGGTGGAAGGGTTGTCATAACATGTGGGTGCTAAAAGGTAAATCGGCCCTAGTTAGCGCATTATTTGCAGTACGGGGCTTATAGCAACCAAACTAAGATTCTTTAGTTTCTCCCTGCAAATTAGGGATATTTTAAGGGTTTTATGCGAAGTACTTTAAAGATTTTTACTTGACAATTTGAATGCCATTCTTAGGTAATGCCGTTGGCCTGGGCAGAATGGTTCTTTCATTGCTAGAATGGTATTGAGAGGGCCCATAAAGCTAATAGCAGTGACTGGGAGGAAAAGAGCTGAACAGGGAGGTGTAGACTGTAAATAAGGGGTTTGCAGCAGCACACTCATAACTAGTTCTAGGTGCACAAAGCTATTTGTTTTCTTTATTTTTTACTTTTCTATTTTAGTACAGAAGAAAGCTGAAGGTGACTGAAAGGATGGGAAGAAATTACAGATTAATAGGGGAAGGAGGAGAATAAAGAAAAAGAAAATCTAGTGCCATCTTTGGGTCAAATGCTCTCTCAGAGCGCCACGTTTTCCGATGTGTTTTGAATGCAGAGATTAGGGTTGTGTGCTCCACGGTAAGGGACCGCTTACTACAAATATTCTAAACTTAACGAAGTGACATTATTTTGGAAGAGCAGTAGATAAAGTTAATAAGTCTATAACAGAGCAGTCAGGCGAAAAATAACGAGACCTGAGATGTGTTTTGGAACTTTGACAACATGTACTATTGTTCCGGTCACAAAAAAACAGCTTCAATTTAAGATTACATATTTTACGAACAGAAACCTATTTGTGAACCAACCTATATACTAATATGTGATCAGAGTGGGTTGCAGTCAAAACGACCTAAATAATATTAATTAATGAATTGTGTCTCACTGCACCAGTCAGCAGACTACCATCCCGTGATTGTGTTAGACCAATGAAAACATTTTTGGAAGGAAGCCCTATTTCCTTAAAAGAAACGAGGTTGCTTTTATTTAAAAAAAAGAATAATAAAAATAATTTTTCAAACATTTCATTGCGAATTGGAAGTGGTCCCCTCAACTACTGCCTACCCTTCTTCAAGTTTGTACTCCAATTCTCAAAAGGGAAGCGGTTCAAAGGCAAACCCTCTCTCTTTGCAAATAAGTTACCACTCTGACTTTGAAGTCATTACGTTTTCAGAAGATTGCAGCTGGAATTTCGGTTGCAAACACATGTGGGGCTGTATTATACATTGTGTCCTGGGAGCGCAACAGGAGTGTGCGCCCACTTTGCGTGCCCCAGCCTTCAATGGTATTACAGAAGGGGCCAGAGAGGCTTGAGTGTGTCCTTCTGCAAAAACTGATAGAGCTGGTGCACATGTAGTGTCAGCGCTATCATGAGAGGACATTCCCTCATTTGCATGGGGACGTGACCCAATGCAAATAAGGGAAACACTTTGCCTCTGGGCCCGCGTCATACAATGGATGTGGGCACAGAGGCAAACATGCCATAAGGAGGCAAACTGGATGAGTCCTACAAAAAAGGTGGCACACATTCAGTGAGCCTCCTAAAGGGAGGCCACTGGAGGGAGGAAATGTTGCCCCCTGGCCCCCCAGATCTCCCTACAAGTGGATGCAATCACTCACTGCATCTGCCTTCAAGGTGATCTCTCTCCCCTCTTGAAAGTGCAGACTTTGAAGCAGCTGCTCTATATTTCTCTTGAATGTGCTGCACAGAGGGCAATGCATGTTGACGACTGCCCTGGGGGTTGCACCTTCTTTGTCATATGGCTCGCTGTTCCTGTGTGTTTTGAAAGGTGTGCCACGAAGTAAATAGGGAAAGTGAGGCAGATGCAAAATACGGGTGGTACTAAATCACACTTTGGAAGGGAAGACCACAGCACACCTCTTCCACTTTGCAAATCTGTATTCCGTTGCAGATCGATTTTAGAGTCTCTTATAATGGGTTTGGTACATGAGCAGAAACATTTTGTGGTTGTAAACACTAAATCACAATGTTTGCAACCGCAAGAAAGTTTTCAATATCCGGCCCTCTATTTAATTATTGGCAAGTACTAGGACAGATTCCATTGGTGGGTGTTACGACAGGTTGCCCAGAGTCACTGAGACCTGCAATAGAAATTACCTGGTCTGTAGTTTTGTGGTGATTTTGTGGGATCTTGGAGGGAATTCCAATAGTCATGTTTTGGGCTGTTCAGTGATTGTGTTGTGGTCTGCTGTTAGAGCCAATGTTACATATTTTGCATTGCTTCATTGTACTAGGAGAGATGATGGAGTTGAGGAGAGTTTCTATGAGATGGAGAGCAGCTACCATTTGTGGCCACATCAGCTTGGATCCTAAAACTATAAGCTGTTTTGAGGGATAAGGGACAAATCGTGAGACAAAATATAATACCATCTATGGAGCAGCAGAGGGAGGATCACGAGTACTATCCCACCTTCTTATAGGAATGTGCTTCCATTCCCATCAAGAAATGTTGAGAGCGACTGAGGTGGGTCTCTCCCTTTTCAAACCTGTCCTTGCTGCTCCATCTAGCTCCTCCTTGGGAATCATGGTTCACTGGTTCCAATGCCGGGCACCAGATTCCTGCTCTACTGCTGCTTTGGAGCCTCCGAGTTGCCAGATAAGTAAACAAGGTAATAACAAAAAAAAAGTGTATTTCTCTATGCATGTGTACATGTGTTTTAAAGTGTATTTGTGAGTGACTGAGAGCAAAAAGGATTGAGTGAAAGTGTGTGAGTGTGAGAGTGTCAGAGAGTGAAAGTCAGCAAGAATCTGAGTTCGAGAGTGTGTATGAATAAATGAAAGTGAGTATGAGGGAGTGAGTGAATGATTGGTGAGAGGTTGTGAGGGGAGTGGAAGTGAGTCAGGGGTGTAGCTATCAATAGTGCAGCATGTGCAGTTGCTCCAGGGCCGAGAGTCAGAGAGTGTGAATAAGTGTGAGTAATGAGAATGACAACCAATGAGTGCGATTACGTTTGTGTGCAACAGTGAGTTGGAGTGAGAATGAGTGAGAATCAGTAAGCAGGAGAATGCTAGTTAGAATGAGTGAGGTGGAAGAGAGTACATTTTTGAGGGAGTGAGTATGAGTGAGGGAAATGTTGAATATTAAAACGGGGTGAACGCCTGGCCGGTATTGAACCCCACCAGCTTTCAGAGATCACCAGACGCCAGACCACCTCAGCAGGCCAAAGTTATTTAAAGGGTGAGTGTGGTTAGGTTATGATTATCTCTTTGAATTTTAATTAGGACATGTTAAATAATACAGTGTTGGTACTGATGTTTGTAGTATGCAAACTCACTCGGTTTCAGTAATAAATGCTAATTTCTCAAGGCAAATAAACGCACTAAGGCAACAATAAACGGTATGAAGAAACGCAAAGATGCACTTTGTGGTAGAACAAACTCTGAAACTTGTGAGCCGCCATTTGGTTAATTAGTGCGAACCTTGAAGCAGGCCTACCCGACTTTTAACGAGCAGCACCACGGTCAAATCTGTTCTCCCCATTGGAGGGCTAGCCCCACCGAAATAGATTGTGCCTCTGACCAAAAAGACCCAAATTAAATGTTAACTTTCTCAAATCTGTCCTTCTTATTCGCACTGCACGCTGGGGACCGAATCAATTTAACAGCATTAAAAATCTTAATGGAAAAGAGCATGACGGTGAATATAATCGTTTTCGCGGATTTTTTTCTCATGTTCCCTGCAGCCGGTGTGAGGCCAGCATGACTACTTCTCGAATTATTACATCTGCTCAATGCTCAAAATGTCTGAAATTAACAACACCGTGTTCCTCTGTTCTGTTCCAGGGACATCTTTTTTCGTACTTTTATTACAGCAGCATATTGACTTTCTTTTTTGCAAGCCCTGGGCCCCCATGACAGGCCTTCAGTGCTTAGTTGGTAAAACGATAAGTGGTAGGAACCTCACATTTGGTCATAAGACCGAGGCTGGTGTTACTAATATCCAGGGTTCTGAATAGCAATTCTGCCTAAGGTTGGTTCTTCTTCACACCTCTTTCATCTACCACCAGATACTCCCTACCCCTTTATCTCACTCTTGCACGTTTTTTTCCATCCCCTTCGTTTGTTTTTCCATCTTTCTGTTCCTCACTAGAGGCCTCTGCAGAATGCTAAGAGCTTACCGCTAGTGCACTGAAGACCTTCTGCAAGCGCTTCTGTTGGTCTTCAGCAAATGCAACATCATTCAATTTGGTCAGAGTTTTATATAAATAGAGACATTGAGAGGGGCTGTTGATGGATAACACCATACCTACTCCGAAAGCAAGTTCAATATTGCCTCATGAACTGAAATAAAAGCCCTCTCCAGGAGGTAGAATAATACACCAAACTGCCAATGGCTTAAGGTGAGACAGCAAGAACTCCGTGGGTAAAGCTATATCCCCATCTATGTGTATTTTAAAGAACTGGTAACACCAGGTAATGCTGACAGCTGTGCTGTCAAGCTAGAGCTAAAAAAAAATCACACAATTCATGGCAAGGATCCAGTTGGCATTTTCAGGTTGATTCCCAGTGTACTTTTTGGATACTTACTAGGCCTATACATCAAATGAAGCTTGGATGTCATAGCATACATTCTTGGGCCCATTCTTAATTACCCTCTCTGGTGAAATAAATCACTAAAACATCCAAAATCTGAAGGGGATTTTGAGCGAGCCAGAAAATCCTTGAAGATGATGTTCTTCTTCGAGGATCGACATTACAAATAAGCAACTCTGTTTTCTCTCTCTTGAGACAATGTGACATTGCAATTGAGTGATGCCCACAGAAGGGTCAACATAGCTGAAGTGCAAATCACTGGATGCTGAGGAGCCGGAAGGCAGCCTAAACAAACCTAAGTTCATTTCTGTGCTGGTCCAGGTAATAATGCTCTGTAAATCTCCTCCATTTAAAATTATTTTGTAATTTCACTGAACTCTGGTAGTTGTGCAGAGACTGAATTTATACATTCAGGAGGAGCCGCCTATCCATGGATATAAATAGGTCATAAACTACCCGAAGGTGAATCCATTCATGCCAACTGTGTTGCAGACAGTAAAAAGAGCACATCCATGGGACCTGGCACTGTCCCGGTTAGCCCCTGGCCTCATGCCCATTTTATTCACATGGGACAAGTTAGGGCAAGCACTAAATAGTGAAATTCATGAAGTCCGACTTAGCACATGAATTGTCCCTTGTGAAAGGCCTTAAGATCCCCATAAGGAAGCGTACAGTCACTACACAACCATTGAGATCAATGTTCCTGCTCTGCTGTCAATTTCCTTGTACTTGCCCCCAGAACCAGTTTTAGAGGAGCTTCAGGGACTGCGCACAAAGGGTGCAGTTTACGCAAGCTTCTACTCCTAAAAGTCTTCTACATTATTCATCTTTAGCGTTTCCCAGAAGACCTTTTTAGCCAATGCACTTGCACTTTAAGTAGCTAAATTGGGTTCATAGTCTTACCTCACACTGAATAGATGCTCAATGTACACCCCATGGATGGATGATGGAACAATGCATGTGCCAACCATGCATGCCTAAACAACACAGTCGGAACAACGACTGCGTTGTTTCCATGAATGCTTTTACCATGCATGACTTTACAACGATTTTTTATTGTAAAGGCATGCCTAGTAAAGGCATGTGTGGAACAGCATACGTGGTTTTCGCATTCCATCCCACCATCTGCCATAAAAATACAACTAACCCGTCCCCAACCTGCCCTAAAAATACAACTACTGCAACCCCCACACACCCTTAAAATAAAGCTACCCGACCCCCCCACCCACACTCTATAAACTACCCCGATACCATCCAACCACCCTGTGCTCTAAAACCTATCCAGACCCTCCCACCTGCTGTAAAAACAACTGACCACACCACAAAAATAAAACTACCATACAACTATAAACAAAATTACCCCAACCCCCTACCCTGCCCTAAAAATAAAACTACCCTGACCCCTCCACCCGCCGCTAAAAACTACCCGGTACCCCCACCCACCCTGAGCCCTAAGTCCTACCCCAACCTCCCACCCATCCTAAAACAACTGACCCCCA
Source organism: Pleurodeles waltl (assembly GCF_031143425.1). Lineage (NCBI taxonomy): Eukaryota > Metazoa > Chordata > Amphibia > Caudata > Salamandridae > Pleurodeles > Pleurodeles waltl. The sequence continues at coordinate 257,246,974 of NC_090445.1, forward strand.
ACACCAAAAATAAAACTACCACGCGCCAAAAAACAAAATTACACCGAACCCCCACCCCACAAAACTCGACCCCTCACCCGCCCTAAATACAAAATTACCCCGCTCCTAAAAACAAAATTACCCCGACCCCCCACCCCCACTCTAAAAACCATAGTACCCCAACTCCCACCCCTGCCCTAAAAACAAAACTACCCCAGCCCCCACCCTTGCCCCTTAAAAAAATAAATAACCCAACCACCCCCACTCCTAAAAACTACCCCAACCCTCTCACCCCCAATTATTAGATCATATCCTACCTCGACCCCTCACCCCTAAAAACAAAAATTATGCCCACCCCCACCCTGCCCCTAAAAAACCCGACCCCCCTCTGCCCTTAATACAAAATTACTCCGAACCCCCAACCCTTAAAACACGACCCCCCACCCACCCTAAATACAAAACTACCCTGCCACCACACCCCACCCCTAAAAAAAACCCACCCCCACCCACCCTAGATACAAAATTACCCCACCCCTAAAAAGATAATTACCCTGACCCAATCCCTCACCCCTAAAAACCAACCCCCAACCACCTAAAATACAAAATTACCCCTACCCCCAGCCCAACCCCTAAAAAAAAATTACCCTGAGCTCCCACCCTAAAACAAAACTACCCTCCAGCCCCACTTACCTGACTGCGTCCTCTCCCGATGCTTACTCCCTTTGTCTCTGCCTTAACCATGCATTGCGTTGTTCCTCACATGCGTGGTTAAGGAAGAGAAAAAGGGAGTCATTGTTAACGCAAGTGTGGTTTCACTTGCGTTAACAACATGGTTGTGATTCCGGCATTGTTGGTCCGGACAATTCCCACACCCCATCATGAACATCACCATATGGATCAGACATGCTTATATGGCCCCTTCTGAAGGAAGTTTGTCTAGGTTTGTGTAAGTGTTCTTACTTGGTTAAATTCAGCCTGTCAGTCTAATTAATGTGCAGTCATACTCTCAAGTGTTACCTGTAGATTTAGTGGAAGCTTTGAAAAATTGGCATTCGTCCTTACTCGGTGTCAACTACACTTTTTGGATATATCTAAGACATTGCCAGATGATCAGTCTAATGCAGCTTTTTCTTGTCTTACATGAGTGGCAATGCTGCTAAATGGAATATTCCATTAATAGAGAATAATGGTCCTTTGCTATATAGGTTTCGTGCCTTCTGCAAGCAAATGAAAAATTTGTTGGATAGTATACAACATGTAAACAATAAGCTGAGGAACATAAAACATGACCATCGTGGCATAATAAGTTACATATCTACTGTTAATTTGACCTAGTAAGATTTATAGCCACCTTTAATTGTTTAGTGGTTGAGAGTGCTTGGCTTGAAGAGAAAATAATTATTTTACCAAGGGCTGCGATGTGAAGTGATTTAAAAACATATATTGACACAGGTAATCAGTCCTTCAACGAAGTTTGAAGAACTCAGACTTTGTAGCACAATTAAATTGCCAGCTTCTGCAAGGCCTCACCACCACGTGAAGATAGTCCTTTATAGAAAAGATGTGCCTGAGTATGACGGCAGTGAAATTGGGCTTTTATATTTTTAAGTAGTTTTATAAAGCACACCACTAGCAAACTAAACTGCATCTAAGAAATAGAAGAGAGCCTGGAAACCTGAGTTGCAGATAAAGAAAAAATACAGGATTACGCACAAATAGAAGCATTAGCTGAATAATAACGTATTACGGCTTTAGTAAAAGCACTCAGCGAAATGGAAAACTGAATTGCCAGCAGGAGTTCGTTAAATGTATGGTGGCGTGGATTGAGAATCGTGTGTCCTGCTGAAGATTTACAACTCACAAGATAAACAGGCAGAAGCACGCTGAATCGCAGGATTCTGTCCTTGAGTCAAGTGATTGAAGTGTGTGTGCATAATATGGAGAAGTCATTTAAGTATTAATTTAAATATTTGTAGGTCATGCAGAGAAATTAAAAGGCTATTCTTTTATTGACAGGTAGCCAATGTAGAAATCACCTAAGACTAGATATGTTATGTTGGGATTTCAAATGTTTTTGGACAGCCATGTTCTAAAAGACCTGAAGACAGTTTATGTGATAGAAAATAAGTCTGACATACCTGACATTTACATAGTCCAGAAATATCAAGACATGTTCTTGGTCAGCTGAAATATATATTTGTGCAAATTTGAACTCTCATAATTTGCAAAAAACAACTTTTAATTATAGAATCTGTTGGACTTGGTCCTCTCTGCATGCTCACCCCAAACATTTTTCCTTGAACTCGCCTTTTTTCTGAATTCCGTTTTGTTGGCTAATTTGTGGGCAATTTACCACTACTGAGTAGTGTTATAGTGCTCACTCCATTAATAGTGGAAAAATTGGTCTACACCCGACTAGCACATTTAATTTGATTGTAAGTCCCTAGTGAAGTGGTCTACATATGCTCAGGGGCTGTTAAACAAATGGTACTAGCGGGCATGCGTCACATACTGTGGCACCCACTAAAGTAACACTTTGAAACATGGATCAGGCCTGCCATTGCAGCCTGTAGTACCTTTTTAAACTTTAAACTGCAATGCCATTTAGACCTGTCAAACAAAATTTTGCCAGGCCTAAACATTCATTTTTTTTATTTTTTATTTTTGTTTGTAAGTATTTTTATTAATGGTATGATAAACAAAACAAAGATACAAAAACATAATTGCGCACTGACGTTGGAATGAACAGAATACTACTTTGTTGTTCAGACAAAATTTCCTCCTCACTGCTAGGGTCTATGGACCGTAATCAGGGGTACCATAAGACCAGGACCCTTATTAGGCCAGTGGAGATAAAGTTGTTACAAATGTTATCCCTATATGCATTCCGTTTTCCCCGGTTTTGAGGGCACCCTGGGCCTTCATATGTCACTCATTCAGCAACCATGCACCAGTCCATATCACATTTTCAGTCCCTCAACAATGTTGCCAGCTCGGCTCCCCAAAATCTTGCTAAGTTAAGTTTCTCTACTGTCAGTCCCAAAGTCCACCACATCTGCTCAGTGTGGGTTAGATCTGCTGCGCTCCAGATATTGAAGAGACACCATTTCACTGAGGCGGTCATTGCACACTCATGCACCTCATTCATACAGGCCACCACCACTGCCCAGAAAACATGTATCGTTGGATATTCCCAGACAATAGGATAAAGCGTACCAACTCCCCCACAGCCTCGCCAGCAACTCTCAGCTGCTGCTCTACCCATCTTAACTAAGGAAGTCTGGGTGTAGTAGGAGTGATGCAGAATTTAAAAGTGGATTAATCATAAAACCGCCGGTAGAGCCACCTCCTTTGGAGATGCAAGAGTTTCTGTCCATTTAACGTCTTGTTTCTCTGCTAGGTCCTGGGCCCGTTGCTACTGTAAAATCTACATAGTGTCAGGTAAATTATTAATTAACTTTTTGTATGTTAGGGACTTGGCTTTCCATTTCATGTTTTCATCCAACAGCCGATCTCCTAGGGGAGAAAATTCAGGGAGCTTCAAACCCTTCGAGAGCATTTGATTGTGTGTTGTATTTGCAGATATTATAGTATCAGAATAGCTCTTGGGGGGGTAGTTGGTAGTCTTGTTGAAAGTCTGCCCATTGAAGAACATCATCTTGAGCCCTGAGATCACCCAGTCCGGAGAGGCTTATCAAATCCCATTTATCAAACCCAGGTTGCTCTCCTACTGGACCTAACCAGGCCATGTCCCACAGGGGCGTGAATTGTGTGAGATTGTCTTTCTAGCCAAAGGTCTTCGTGGCTGCATGCCAAAGCATGACTACTGTTGCCATCGGGCCACAGAGGGCAATGTTCCTAGCCTTACCGAACAGAGCCTGAAAGTATTCCCCTGGCTGCATTATGAACCTATCCATTTGAATCAAGGGTTCATCTGGGGAGGGGGTGGCAAAAAGACCCAGTTATTGATAGCAGTAAGTTGTGCGGCCCAGTTATATTTCTGTATGTCAGGCAGGGCAATCCCTCCATTGTACCATCCCCTGGTAAGCTTTTGTTGTGCAATCCTCATCGTTCCCCCATCCCAGAGCAGTAGTCTAACTTCCCCCGAATAATGTGTTGTGTACCAGTTAGGGCGTAGAACAATTGGGGCAGGGACATCATTTGAAGAGGGCAGCTCTGCCATATAGTGACAGGGCAGTGCCTTTCAGTACCCCACATTCCGTCGCAGCCTATCCAGTGGTGGGGAGAGTTTTTGCAAACAAATAAGTCTCAATAGGTTTTTGCAAACAAATAAGCCTTAACTGAATTCTGACAAGACTGAGGTCACCATCGTCGGCTCAACCCTCTCTGCCTGGGATGACACCTGGTGGCCGCACCAACACCCACCGACCATACAACCAAGGGTTCATCCTGGACTCATCGCTATCAACAACCCAGCAAGTCAACCCAGTCTCTTCCTCCTGCTTCAACACTCTCCACATGCTTTGGAAGAGCTACAGATGGGTCCCCACCAGAACCAGAAGGACGATCACCCCAAACCTCATAAGCAGCAAACTGGTCTACGGCAAAGCCTTCTACGCAGGAACCACGGCCAAGCTCCAGAAAAGACTGCAAGGCATACAGAATGCCTCCAAATGCCTCATCCTGGGCATCCCCCACGACAGCCACATCACAGCTCACCTGAGAGACCTGTACTGGCTCCCCGTCAACAAGAGAATCACGTTCAAGCTCCTCACCCTTGCTGACAAAGCACTGCACAACGCTGGACCAGAATACCTCAACACACGACTCACCTTCTACACCCCGACCTCCAGCTGCGCTCTGCTGACCTTTCCTTCGCCACCGTTCCACGCACCCACAGAACGACTCCCAGTGGCCGATTGTTCTCCCACCTCGCCGCCAAGACTTGGAACACCCTTCCTATCCTCCTGTGACAGACACAGGACCTGCTAACCTTCAGGAGACACCCCAAGACCGGCTGTTCGAGCAGTAGCAGCACTCCCCTAGTGCCTTGAGACCCTTAGGGGTGAGTGGGGCACTTTACAAATGCTATGATTGATTGATTCAATAGGAAGTAATGAACATACCTAGGTAGCAGAATCCTTCCCTCACTATTATGGCCTCATAGTCACAGTGAAATTGAGGTAAAGAAAGGATTTTTTCCAGTTAATAGTGTAACCAGAGTAGTGGAGGAAGCTAATGATGATTTTCATCAATCTTTCCAGCATGAGGACTGGGTCTGCCATGAAGAGCAGAATGTCATCCGCGTATAGGAAGAGTCAGTCCTCCCACTGGTTGTTCAACTGCAGCCTGCGTACCAAGGGGTCCTGTCGGATCCAGGCGCCAGTGGCTCCAGTTCCAGGGTGAAGAGCAGCGGCGATAGGGGGAAACCCTGTTGGGTGCCTCTATAAAGTTCAAACTCTCTGGAATATCTCCCATTAGCCTTCACACATGCCAACGGGGCTGTATAAAGCAATTTTACGCATTTGATGAATCATGGGCCAAAGTCAAACCTGGCCAATTGAGGCTAATTCCACCGTATCAAATGACATTTTGGCATCTAAGGAGAGCACTAAGGCATGTAGGTGATGAAAGTTTAGGACAGTGCCACAGTCCGGTATGAAACCCAACTGGACTGGATGGAAAAGGGTTGTAATGACTTTAAGGAGGTGACTGGCTAGGAGTTTGGCCAGGGTTTTGACCTTTGCGTTGAGGAGTGAAATAGGCTGATAAGAGGCACAGTTTTTGGGTGGTTTACCTTCCATGTTTATTGCTACTATGGTGGCCAGGTGTTGGCCCCTTAGTACCAAGCCTTGCTTCAGGATCTCAACAGAAATTTGTAGCAAATACGTAGGGAATTTTTGGGCCATAAGTTTATATAGCTCCATCGGCACCCCAGTGGGACCAACTGTTTTGCCTGATTTGGATTAGTGTATGACTTGTATTAGATCTGCTTCCGTGAACTCTTCCTCTAAGAGGGCTCAGTCAGAGTGGTCAAGTATTGGAAGACAAATGTCAACTAGAAAGTCCCTGGATTCCTCCACTGTGGCTATGACATCCAGGGGAATATAGGTATGTGTAGTAGGCTGCAAAGGCATCATCTATTCTTTGCTTATCTCTCACCAGTGTTTCCTGGTCTGAGTGTAGGTCCAGCACCCATCAGCTGGCTTGTTCTCGCCTATCAAGTAAGGCCAGGACCAGTGTTTCCTGGTCTGAGTACAGTTCCAGCTCCCATCGGCTGGCTTGTGCTCGCCTATCAAGCAAGGCCAGGAGTTTACCCACTTTATTGCCTACATCGTTGTGTGGGTCCATAGCTTGCCCTGGCTGCTTCAGTGGCTTCATCTTTATACTTAGCTTAGTCTCAGGGCATGGTGAGCTTCTGTAGTATTTTGCTTGATACAACACTTTTCTAATTCCTGTATCTCTCTTTCAAGAGATTCTAATTTGGCCCTTTTATCTTTCTTGAGCCCAACATTCAGGGAAAGGGCCTGACCTTTAACAACAGTCTTATATGTCTCTGAGAGAGTTTGGGGTGAGTAAACCGAGGCCTCGTTTTCCAAAAGAAAATGGTTGTTAGCTTCTGGTAGAGTTTAATCTGTGTCACTTTTAGATACCAAGGGCTAATCGATATCACATGTACTTAGTGCCCTCTGGCAGGCCAAAGGTTTCCCAGAGTGAGGAGTGGTCCGATATCCCCCTGCCCAGGTATTGAACCTCTGAGTAATAGTAAAGCTGGTGCACCGGGATAACAAGGTGGTCTATACGGGAGAGACTGCTGTTTGCCCCAGAGTGAAAAGTGTATTGTTGGAGTTCAGGGTTGTGAGGTCGCCAGAGGGCAGCTAGATAAAAAGCTGAAAGAAAGTCATGCACAGGCCAGTGGTATGTATCTCATATCTTGGGCCCGCAGAACTAGTTTTAATTCAACAAAGCTGGACCCACAGTGTAAAGTCTTGGAAGAGAGGCACTTTGTGCTATTTGAAGGATGACATTGCGGTCTCTGAAGTTGAAGAGCTGAACGATTATTGTGCGGGGTGGGGCACCTGCTTTGGGTATGGTGCCTGGGATTTTGTGCTCTCTTTCAAAAGAAAAGTATTTAGAAACTCCTCTAGGATGCAGATGCTTAAGTATGAGGTCTTCCACAAATAGGACAACAGTGGGGACCTCCGCCTCCTGTGGGACCCAAAACTATGCAAATGTTGTTTCTAAACATTCCTTTTTAATACATATAAGTCACTGCTAAAGTAGGATCTAAAGGCTCATAGGGCAGGGTGCACTGTATTTAAAAAGCAGGGCATGTGGGTTTAAGGTTTTACATGTCCTGGTAGTGAAAAATTCCTACATTTGTTTTTCACTACTGTAAAGCCATCCTCTCCCATTGGATAACATTGGGTTACCTCATTACAGTAAAAACATGCTAACCGTTGATTGGGAGTAGGTAGTTATATCATGTTTAGACTCCAATGAAGTGTAAGTTAAAATTCGGTTTAAAGGTAAAGTAATTTGAACTTGTTACAATTATGAAAATGCCACTGAGTTGGCAGTTTCCTGGCTTAACTATTTTTGTGCCTCTGCTAGTCTCATGGGTCAGATGACAGTGAATGACTTTGCTGTTGGAGTTGTGTAATACCGAAAAACAGTAAGAGAAAGAGACTGAGTGCCGACAGCTTGGGCTATCCTGCCTTCTTGGCTGGGGGAGGAGTGGATTCCTGCTTCACTTACAATTCAAAGGGGCTTGCGTCCAGCACACACATGACACCAGTCTTTTGTCACCCAGACATTTACACGGAAAGGGAAGAACTTTTCAGGCCCAGATGAGGTTGTACCCCAGGATGCCTCTCCACTTCAAATGATGGCACCAGTTAAAAAGATTGGATGCTCAGAGCACCACGTCATTAGACTCTGAGAACTGTGAAAGACTTCAGAAGGACTGCCAGGACCCCCAGATGGCTGCCCTGCCGCTACCCAAGGACTATCCTGCAGCTTGAAGGCTTGCTGCTTATAAGTAAACTGTCCCATCTCCTGGAACCCAGGAGCACCATAAGTGACTCCAAGGGCTAGTTGGCTGACCTCCTGTGTGATCTACAATGACATAACAAGCTCCAAAAACCTTGAACCCTACAGCTGTCCTCTGCTGAAATGAGTTGTGACCCCCAAGTGGTTCCCCTCATGTCCTGGACCCGTGGAAATGGTGTTGGAAGTCCTGCTCCTGCCTAATTGTACAACTTAGAACTTATAAAAGTTTCTACCAAAACGTGCCCTGAGAATTAACAGAAGAGCGCAACCCATCTGCCACTCAATCTATCCAAGGTGCATTGCTGGTCAGCGACTGTCCCCACCCTCATGGAACCCTCATCTGCTACAGCCTGCAGCTTTGTTCTGCTGGAGATTTTTGGCTTCTAAAAAAGTGCCAAAGTCCGAATGTAAACATTTTCACCACAGCTCCATCCAGTGGCTCCCCAAGAAGGACGCCTCCTCCTCAGACAATGTCTGCTGCATTGGCGTGCTGAACTCTGTCTTCTCAGGAACTTTTCTTCTAAATTTCTTCTAAGTCTGACTGTAAGCCAAGATGGCCCCAATCACCTCATGTATATGACCCACTCTCCACTGTGGTCTGCCTTAACTCTTGCCTTTGACCCGGTCTCGCGCAACTAAATACCTCCAGTTTGTACTTTAATCTTTTAGGTGATATTTTGCACTAAAAACTTTAACAATTGAGAACTTCGGTTCTGCTCAATGGATTTCATACTTTTTGGTCTTCTTTTTTTTATCAAAATAAAGTCTAGTTTTTAAATTGGTTTGGGATTTTTCTTGTGTTGTGGTTTCACTGTATCACTGTTACAGTGCTGCAAAAATACCTTACACACTGCCTCTATGTTAAATCTGACTGCTTTTGTGCCAAGCATTCAGAGGGTTAGGCACAGGTAATTTTAATGACTTTTGTCATTCACCCTGACAAGGATTGTGGTTGTTACCTGAGTGGGCTTCCACACTCATCAACCAATAACAACATTTCTCACTGAATCAATGTGGGTATTCAGGCTAAGGTCAGATAACCACCAATAATATAGATTTCATACTTCACTATTATCATCAATTCTTTAAAACATACATAGAGTCGGATTTGAACTCCACCCAGAGGGATATTATTACCATCCCAATCGGTTGGCTGTGTAGGGTATTATTCCATCCATTTGAATGTGCTTTCACTGGAATACATAAGGGTACTTTACAGTTAATAAGCACATTCAATCATCATATTGTTTGTTATCTTTACCTCTTGTATGCATTCTATAGAGAAAGCAATCCTCACCACCAATACAGGGTTGGGTTAACATGGTAAAACATTTGTGCACGCAATACATATACATAGCATTGAAGCTTGCCTGGGTTTGCAAACATTAACTTCATAAGGACAGGTCTATTAGCTTTGTCAGTACCTGTTTGGCAATTGGTATGGACCCAAATGAAGAACCTCTTTCTTTGATGTTTTTAAGTTGAGTCCACTAGCATCTAATTTATTTGGCTATCAATTGCAGTCCATTGAATATTGTGGTAAAATTGTGCTTGGTGCACAGACAGGAAACATTTACATATCATCTGCATAGGAATTGAAACTGACCACTATATCATTAAGATGAGTCAGGAGAGGTTGGAGATCAATATCGAAGAGCAATCAAGAGAGAGTCAAGTTAAAGGGAACACCCCTGGCATTGCCCAAGTTGTTAGAGAAAAGTACTCATCTGGACCTGTTGTCTCCAGTTGTTAAAAAGTAGGACATAACATCAAAGGTGTACTTTTAATATGGACCACAGAATGCAGGTGGGCCAACAGAATACTGTTCTCCATAGTATTAAATGCCGCAGGCAAGCCTAAAAAGATCAACAAAGACATGTGAAAGCTATTTTCTCAGTCATTTATCATTGGTCAATGTTTGGGAAGAAACCCAAACTGATGGATGACTAAAAGGCTGTTTGAAGTGATAAACTGTTTGAGTTGTTCCGTCACCACTTTTCCATCACTTTGGCCAATGAAGGTAAACCTGCAGACTGTTCAGAATTTGGGTTTGTCAATAAAGGACTAAGGCCCTCATTACAACCCTGGCGGTCGGTGCTAAAGTGGCGGTAACACGCAAACAAGTCAGCGGTTAAAAAAAAAAATGGAATTATGACCATGGCGGAAACGACCAACACAGACAGCCACTTTAACACACTGACGGCCACGGTGGTAGCAACAAGCACCGCGGCGGTAACCGCCAACAGCCAGGCGGAAGACAATGTACCGCCCACCCTATTACAACAAGCCAATCCGCCAGCTTTTCTGGGTCGGTACCAACGCCATCAAAAGCACAGCGGAAACAGTACACAGAAGGGAAACGACTCACCTCTGGGCACTTTAGGAAGAACCACAAAGCCATGGAGCCTGAATTGCAGATCTTCCCCATGCTGTTTTACCTCCTCCTACACCAGAAACACGAATGGTGGCGAAGACGACCACGGTGAGTACTGCACCTACCACACAATGGAGAGGGGGAGGAAAAAGAGAGTGACACACACATGCAACACCCCCACCCCCAACAACATAAACACAAACAGATGCAGTAACATTACATATCCACCCCGTACCCCTCAGGAATAATACAAGGACAAAAGGAAGTGAGTAAAGTCAGTGTAATAATGTAAATTTCAAGAAATACGTCCTCAAAGCACAAAACAGTATCTACAATATATACAAATGGAGGGACACTGCCCAGTCCAAACTGTCCGTGCCCACAGGGCCATTTCACATAGGCCAAGCCCCACTTGACTCCTGTCTCAATACGGAGAGAACACTGCTGGGGCATCAGCTCGAAAATACACAGGCAACTCAGGAGGAAGGGGAAGGGGGACACCTCAGCCGGAAGATGTTACAACGCCACTGCTCCTGGAGGGGGCCACATGCCCTCTCTGATGTGCTGGGGAGTGCAAAGCTGCAGTCTCTCCAGTGGGTGGTTTGCCCACTGCTTGGTCCTGGGGAGTGCAAAGCCACAGTCTCTCCAGTGGGTGGTTTGCCCACTGCTGGGTCCTGGGGAGTGCAAAGCCACAGTCTCTCCAGTGGGTGGTTTGCCCACTGCTTGGTCCTGCGACTGCAAAGCCACAGTCTCTCAAGTGGGAGGGTTGCCCACTGCTTGGTCCTGGGGAGTGCAAAGCCACAGTCTCTCCAGTGGATGGCTTCTCCACTGGTTCTGGAGGGGACATTGTGCCCAGTGTGCTTCATCTTGGCAAGGAGGGGGTGAGTGGACGCCTTCTTCCACTGGTTCTGGAGGAGGCCTTGTGCCCAGTATGCTTCATGCTGGCAAGGAGTGGGTGAATGTATGCCTTCTTCCACAGGCTCTCTGGTGGCCATGTGCCCAGAGCGCTTCATCCTGGCAAGGAGTGGGTGAGTGGATGCCTTTTTTCCACTGGACCTGGAGGGGGCCTTGTGCCCTGTGAAACAGATCCTGGAGGGTGCAAGGTCACAGTCTCTCACCTTGGTGTCACACCTAGTGTCTTTGCAGGGGCCAGGATGCAATACAGCCCATGGAGTCATGACTACACACTGCCCGCCGGCGGTGACGGCTGCTCCGTGGTGGCAGTGGCAGTGCTGGTGGCGGGGCTGTCTGTGGTGGGGGGGCTCCAGCTCTTCCCCGCAACCTTAGATGGCTTCCCACTGGGGCTGCTGCTGCTGGCAGTGGTGCTGGTGGCGGTGCAGGTGGCGGTGCTGGCGGTGGTGCAGGTGGCGGTGCTGCCTGTGGTGGGGGAGGCTCCAGCCCTTCCCCTGCAGCCTCGGACGGCTGAAGTGCCATGGCGGGTGAATGTTCAGATGCTGCTCCAGCACCAGGCTCCTTATCCATCCTGCCTTCGGCGTCTGTGCCCTTGTCAATGCCCTTGGCAGCTGGAGTTACCTTCCTGCTCTTGGCAGTTTGTGGTGCCTCCTTGCGTCTGGCAGCTGGTGGTGCCTCCTTGCTTCTGCCCCCTGGTGGTGTCTCCTTGCGTTTGGCAGCTGGTGGTGCCTCCTTGCTTCTGCCACCTGGTGCTCCCTTTGTGGATTTGACAGAAGTTTCTCCCTTTTTGCCCTTGGCAGCTGGTGCAGGTACACTGGCTGTGTGGACGGGTTTCTTCACGGAGCCTCTCACAACTGCAGTGGCTGTAGAAGCGACAGTCGCTGGGGCCTGGGTGGCTGAGGTGCTAGCCTGGGTCCTGACCTCCCAGGCCCGAATTGAAGGACGGGGGGAGGGGCAGGGAAGAGGTCAAGGGTGGAGAGGAAAAGCTTCTTAGGGACATTTGTGAGGGAAGAAGGTGAAGGTTTGGGAGTGAAGGAAGGGGGAGTGGTGGTAGGAGGTGTCTGTTTGCTGTGTTTGGGTGGAGGTGCAGGTGCATGAGCTGGATGCTGTTGTGAGGTGGATGGCTGATGGGTGTCTGAGTGCTTGCGTTTGTGTACTTTGGGATGAGGGGGCACAGACACAGTGGAAGAGGACACAGGGGATGTGTGCATGGATGTGGGGGTGGTGACTGCCAGTGAGGGGTGTGTAGTGATAGGCGTGCTGGTGATGGAGGTAGTGGATGAGGATGTAGTGCATGCAGGTGTGAGTGGAGACGCTACTGGGAGAGAAGTGGACGATGACGAGGGGGGGACACAGTGGGGGCAGTGGATGTTGGTGTGTCTGCATCTGGATGATGCTTGTGTGAGTGCCTGTGGGATGAAGTGTGGTGCCTGTGTCTGCCCGAGACACTTCTGTGTGTTGATTTGGGTGCATTCTTGTCTGAAGGTGTGCTTGGGATAGGCTGGGGTTGAGGGGAATGGGACTGGTTAGAGGAAGTTGGAGGGGGAGGCTAAAGACAGGGACAATGGCTGCCATCAGGGAGGAGGCCAAAGCCTGGAATGATCTCTGTTGGGCCGCCACAACAGAGTGAATTCCCTCCAGGAATGCATTTGTTTGTTGCAAATGTCCTGCCAGATGCTGGATGGCATTCACTATGGTTGACTGCCCAACAGATATGGATCGCAGGAGGTCAATAGACTCCTCACTGAGGGCAGCAGGGCTGACTGGGCCAGGGCCTGAGGTGCCTGAGGTGCCTGGGGCAAAGGAGATGCCCACCCTCCTGGGTGAGCGGGCATGGGAAACATGCTGAGGGCCTGCTGGGAGGGCGGTGCTGGTATGGGGGGTGGCGGCTGCACCTGTAGTTGGGGCGGGCACAGAGGTGTCCTCCACCACCAGGGAGCTTTCATCAGAGGAGGTGTCGCTGTCTGAACTGTCCCCTCCAGTTTCCGCCGTGGTGCTCTCCTCACCCTCCATCCCACTGGTGCCTTCACTGTCTGTGGATTGGGCCTCATGGGCCATGTGGGATGCAGCTCCCTCCGCCGATGGTGCCTCTGCTCCTCCACCAGATGATGCTAATGCACACAAGGACAGGGTGACTAAACAAAAAGGGGGGGAGAGACAGAGGATACACTTGGTCAATGCCAGCAACAACACCAACGTTGGTGCACACTACACATAGGGAACAGCCCTATGCACTAGGCCATGCACTACCAGTTACAATGCTAGTCACCAGGCCATGGAGTACAATGCCTAACGCCAATAGCAGCACAGATGAAACCCACAGGACCCTGCTAAGTAGTAGATGCCCACTAGCATCTCTGGGGTTGGAGTGCGTCAGACCCTGTCCATCATGGAACCTACCCTGCCATGTTCCTCCTGGCCTAGGGGCACCTACAGACCCACATCCCCCACCCAGATAACACCTCAACATGCACTCTTTTCAAATTCTGAAACTTTACTCACCCCCTTGTGGCTGCTGTGATGCCTTAAAGCACCCATCCAACTCTGGATAGGCCACCACCAGGATGAGGAACATCAGGGGGTCAGGGTACGACGAGCATACCTTCCTCATTGGGAGGCCATCCCCAGCTGGGCGTCCGTCATCTTCCTTGCCCAGTGGCGCAGGTCCTCCCACTGTTTGCGACAGTGGGTGATCCGCCTGTCAAAGACCCCCAGGGTCCGCACCTCCTTGGTGATGACATACCAAATACCCTTTTTCTGATGGGCACTGACCTGCAGAAAAAGATACATAAACAAAAAGTATTAGTCATACCGTCAGGACTGTTACACTCATGGCCCACCAATCCCTCCCATCCCCTTACGCACATACATTGACCACCATACATGCAGCACTCTGCCCAGGTCCCCTCAGCACCCCCCCACCTTACACGAGTCTTACACACACAGCACTCCATGCATTCATGCCCCATGCATCGTGCCCACAATGTACTCACCTGTTGGTCTGGAGGACCATAAAGTAAACAGTACTGGGGTAGGACCCCATCCGCCAGTCTCTCTAACTCCTCCGAAGTGAAGGCAGGGGCCCTTTCCCCAGACACTCGAGCCATGGTCGCTTCCAGACACAGGTCACAGCAGCACTTGGAGTGTAGGTCCTCTCCTGCTGAAGGTCAGGTACCAAGTGTGTGAACAGATAGAAAATGGCGGTCACGTCCGCGCCAGTGCGAACCGTCGACGTACATCACCATTGGCTACTGGAACCCATTGGGCCCAATGATAACCAATGAGGTGTTGCACGGCGGTCCTCGACTGCCTTCTGCAATGGCGCACAATGTCAGTGGAATTACCTGATTTCCACTTGTCCTTCCACGCAGGTCAGGCAGGCGCCATTTCAGGGGGGGCAGGCCATGGCACCTAACTGCGTCACAGCAGACATAGGCACATTTACAGAATTACACGTTCACGTACTGTTTCTGTCAGAACATGCAAGGCATTTTACTCTGAGGATATGTTTGAGTATGACTATCTGTCACCGTTTTTCACCCTAGAGTTCAACCACTGCGGATGAATAGGAGATGGAGACATCCCCCGTGTACAGACCCCTGGTGGACCTGGCAACAATGGAGGACAGGCATTTTATCCTGACATACAGACTTGATAGGGCCACAATTCAAGAGCTGAGTGCTCAATTGCCAGCCCTGATCTCAGATATATGTCACCCCAGTGGGATCCCCCCTGTTGTGCAAGTCCTATCAGTGTTACATTTCTTGGCAAGTGGCTCCTTCCAAGCGACAGTGGCCATGGCAGCAGGGATGTCACAGCCTATGTTCTCAAACGTGCTGACCAGAGTGTTGTCTGCCCTGCTGAAACACATGCGCAGCTACATAGTTTTCCCCCAGGTGGAGGATATGGCCACAGTGAAGGCTGACTTCTATGCACTGGGACATATCCCCAACATCATTGGTGCTATTGATGGTACACATTGCATGTGTCCCCCCCCGGAGAAATGAACAGGTGTACAGAAATCGAAAGAGCTATCACTCTATGAATGTGCAGATGGTGTGCCTGGCGGACCAGTACATCTCCCATGTGAATGCAAAATGTCCTGGGTCTCTGCATGATGCCTTTATCCTGAGGAATAGTAGCATCCCATATGTAATGTCTCAACTCCAGAGGCACAGGGTGTGGCTAATAGGTGAGCCCATGGTCTCCACCCAGTGTATGTTGGTATATGGGTGTGGGGTTGGCCCTAAGGGTGAGCGTCTGGCGAACAGGTGTCCCTCGATATTTACAGGTGACTCAGGTTACCCCAACTTCTCAGGAATCCCAGGACAAGGGCAGAGGAACATTACAATGAGATGGGTGAACAAGGAGGATCATTGAGTGCACCTTTGGCCTCCTGAAGGCCAGGTTCAGGTGCCTTCATCTGACAGGTGGATCCCTATGCTACTCACCCAAGAAAGTCTGCCAGGTCATTGTTGCATGTTGCATGTTGCACAACATGGCCTTGAGACTCCAGGTGCCTTTTCTGCAGGAGGAGGAGGCTGGAGATGGTTGTGTGGCAGCAGTGGAGCCTGTGGACAGTAACGAAGAAGAGGCAGAGGAAGAGGATGTGGACAACAGAACAATTACAATACAACAGCACTTCCAGTGACACACAGGTAAGACACCGTAACCTCACCTTCCATTGCTGCTTTGTGAAGTGATTTTTCTCTGGCTGGCTGCTGGTCCCACTATAAGGGCCACTTATTGTACCCTTTAACATGTCTATTTGCAGATATTTGTGCCCTCCTGTGGCTCCTGGTGTACTGGCTGCAGCACATTACAGGTCATAAGTATGTATACATCACTGTACAGTCTATTTGCAATGTCTACTGATTGTTAAACAACTACATCCTTAAATCATATGACATATTCCATACTTGTATTTTCCAAGGGTGTTTATTTCGGGGCTGAGAAATAAATGGGGATGTGCAATGGGCTTGGGTGATGGTGGAGTAAAGTCCAGGATAGGGTCCAGTCTATTTGTTTCACAAGTGCATTCTCAAAGGGGTCATAGGATGGGGAGCAATGGCAGTTCAAGGTGGACAGGATGACAGAGTGGGACACAAGGGTGACATTCAGAAGAGTCTTATTTCCTGGAGAGGGTCTTAGCAATGTTCTCTGGCTTCTACTTGCATCGCAGGGACCATTTTCGGGGTAGTTCTCCTTCTTCAGGGGGTGGGGTGCTGGGGCCCAGTTGTTCCTGTGGCGGGGCCTCCTGTCCACTAGTGTCAGTGGAGGTGGAAGGCTGTACATTGGTGTAGCTAGTGTCAGGGGCCCGTTGGTGTGCCGCTACCTCCCTCATGGTGTTGGCCCTGTCTGCCAGCACCCCTGCAATGACCAGGGTGGTGCGGATGTCCCTCAGGTCCTCCCTGATCCCCAGGTACTGTCCCTCCTGCAGCTGCTGGGTCTCCTGCAACTTGGCCAGTATCTGGTGCATCGTCTCCTGGGAATGGTAATATGCTCCCAGGATGCTGGTGAGTGCCTTGTAGAGAGTGGGTTCCCTGGGCCCCCATTGGACAACAGTGCTGCCAGCTTCCCTGTTGTCCTCTGCCTCTGTCCTCTGAACCGTGTGCCCACTGCCACTGACCCCAGGTCCGTGATCGTCCTGCGTTTGTGGGGTTGCCTGGGGTCCCTGTAGTGCTGATTGACGTCTCCTGGGGACAGTGGTATGGACCTGCTGGGTGGGTGCTGTGCTGGCCTTTCCTGAGTGGGGAGGCTCTGTGGTGGTATGGGACTGTGCCTGGGTAAACAACTGTTACCCTGATGGGCCAGGTTGGTCATTCTGATCCAGGTGTGCGGAGGTGCTGTCATCACTGTGGGCCTCTTCTTGGGGTAGGACTGGATGTTGCTGGCACCTCCTCTCCGGTGACGTTGTGTGGGGGGTCCTGTGGGGATGTAAATGCAGTGTTATTGTTACTGCGTGTGACATCTTGTGCCTGGGCATGTTTCCCTCTCTGGTTGTTATTACGAAGGCAGCTTTGGCTTGTGTGATTTGTAATTTGTTTGGCTAAGTGATTATCACTACTGTGCATGCTGTGGTGATGGGTGTCCATGCAGGGCTGTGAGTGGTGTCCATGCATTGGTGTTGCATGCAGTGCTGGTTACTGGGGGGGGGGTTGTGATGGTGAGGTGTATGTGAGGTGGTGGGGTGATGGGGGTGGGGGTATGTGATGGCATGCAGGTAGGGGGGGTGAAAGTAGTTAAGATATGACTTACCAGAGTCCAGTCCTCCTGCTACTCCTTCCAGGCCCTCAGGATGCATGATCACCAAGACTTGCTCCTCCCATGTTGTTAGTTGTGGGGGAGGAGGTGGGGATCCACCGCCAGTCCTCTGTACAGCTATCTGGTGTCTTGCAACCACGGAACTCACCTTCCCTGTAGGTCGTTCCATCTCTTCCTGATGTCATCCCTTGTTCTGGGGTGCTGTCCCATGGCGTTGACCCTGTCCACGACTCTCCACCATAGCTCCATCTTCCGAGCAATGGATGTCTGCTGCACCTGTGATCCGAATAGCTGTGGCTCCACCCGGATGATTTCTTCCACCACGACCCTTAGCTCCTCCTCTGAGGTGTCTTTGTGGTGCCATGGGTGTAGTGTGTGTGGTGTGTGTGAGTGTGTTTGGGGTGATGTGTTGGGGTGTGCGCTGTGAGGTGCGTGGATGGTGTATGGGTGATGGTGTTCTGACTCTGGTTCTGTGGGTGCTCCTGGTGTGTCTCTCTCTCTGTTGTGAATTGTTTGTAGTTGTAAAGGGTTGTGGGTGTTTGTTTTATAGTGGTGTGGGTGTGTGGGTTTGGTGTGTGTATGGGTGTCAGGTGTGTGTTATTTAAATTGATCAATGTAGTGTTGTTTTGCTAGTATGTGTGTATTTTGAGCGCAGCAGTATGTACCGCCAATGGTTTACCGCGGTTGAATGTCCGCCGCTGTAATTCATGGGTTATAATGCTGTGGGCGTATTTCTGTTGTGCAACGGCGTGGGTTTTAGTACCGCCATTTTATCACTGACCTTTGGTGTGGCGGTCCTGTGTGTGTGTCTGTACAGTGACGGATTTCTATGTGTGTGTCATAATATGGGTGGCTGTATACGGTCGCGGTATGTTGGCGGCAGTCAGCATAGCGGTAAGCGGCACTTACATCAGTCACACATCCTGGAGTCAGGGATCACCAATCCTGAAATCACTGATGCCAAAACATCTCCCAACATGATTGTGATCAACCTGTACCTTGAAGATACATTTAACTTCAAGGGTCATAGAGGTAGAGGTATGAACCCAACTAGCTGAAGATAAGTACAAGGGGCAGTAGCATTGTAGCATCTAAATGGCCATATGTGTTAGGGTATAATTTTAGAATGACTGTTTATTATAAAGCTGGCTCTGTGAAAACAACCTCATTCACCAATTTTGGTACAGATTCCAACTCGACAACTTACTCATGAATAATTATTGTTTTTTTTTTTATTTGTTTAAACTTTTTCAGACACACATTGGAGTTCAAAAGGTTCATTTTGGTGTGAAGCACTTGTAATCATCACTCTAGTAGTCTTGGCATTGTCATTTCTGGTTGTAACCTCTTTCTGAAGATACAGATCACTTTTCTTTGTTTTTTAAGTGGCACTGGAACAGATGCCCTGCAAAACAGGATTTTGCCCTGATTCAATTTCAATTTCATGTGCAGACGATATTAACAATTACTGTACCACTACCTCCTCGAACACTCCTTTGCCGATGACAAACATTACTTACCTATCACTGACAAACAAAAGCAATGTAGGCTTTAGAGATGTGTCTGTTCAACGTCAATTTACAGATAATATAGATAATATTAGGCTTCCTGAGAATACAAGTC
Source organism: Pleurodeles waltl (assembly GCF_031143425.1). NCBI lineage: Eukaryota > Metazoa > Chordata > Amphibia > Caudata > Salamandridae > Pleurodeles > Pleurodeles waltl. The sequence goes on from NC_090445.1 coordinate 257,266,139, forward strand.
TCAACAACCACTGGCAAAGTTACTAGATTTTACATTTCTTTGACGTGACGATCAGGCTTGCACATGCACACACTGCACCAATTTAAGCCCATTATACAACAGAACAGAAAAAAACATGCAGAAAGTGGTAGCCACTGCAGAAAAATAGTTGCTTTATTTTAACTGTTAGAAATGGGGTCTTTGGTTGGCAGTCAGGTTACCCCCTGTCCAAGCAAGGACCCTCACTCTAGTCAGGGTAAAGAAGAATCACCCTCAGCTAATCCCGGCTCACCCCCTTGATAGCTTGGCATGAGCAGGCAGGCTTAACTTCAGAGTCTAGGAGTAAAGTATTTGTACAAACACACACAGTAACTTAGTGAAAACACTACAAAATGACAACACAGGTTTAGAAAAATAGGAAATACTTATCTGAACAAAACAAGACCAAAACGATAAAAATCCAACATACACATGTCAAGTTAATAATTTTCTAAGCAAAAGAGTCTTAAATCCTTTTGTAAACAGTAAAAAGACTGTTAGCGTTGAAAAGTACCTAGGTAGCGTCAAAATAACACGCATGGGTGTATGTGCATTGAGAAAGGTTAGCAATGCATCTATTTCTCACCCGCAAGCGAGACCGTCCGTTATTTCTCCTTCTCCAGTCGGGTCGGCGTGCGTTGTTTTTCCTCTCCGGAGGAGAGCGATGCGTCGATCCGGGCGAGCACTCAGGTTGGGGCAGGCGTTGCGTCGTTTTTCCGCGACCAGCAAGGTTTGCTTCGAAAATACTGCCACACGGTATCAGCAAAACCTTGCTGAGTGGGTTGCGATGTTACCAGCCTCCGTTAGCGGTGTGGCGCATCGTTTCTCCAGCCACGTGCATCAATCTTCCAGCCACACTGAAGGCAGAGCGTCAATTTCAGCTTCGAAGCAGGCGGTGCGTTGTTTCTGCAGCCGCGCCTCAGAGGTTGCGTCAGAAATTTCCCCGAATGGTGGTCTGTGCGTGGATTTTCAATCTTGGTCTGCCAGCTTCACCTGTCAGGGCCCCAGGAACTGGATAGGGCACCACTTGGCAGGGCAGGAGTCTCAGCAGAGAGTCCAGGTGCTGGAAGGGAAAGTCTTCAACAAAAGAAGGCACGCTCAGGACAAGCCCTTGGAGATTTCTTCACAAGCAGGAATGTACAACAAAGTCCAGTCTTTGTCCCCTTTCATCAGGCAGAAGCACCAACTGCAAGATAGCTCCACAAAGCACAGTCACATTCAGGGCAGCACTTCTCAGCTTTTCAACTCTTCTCCAGGCAGAGGTTTCTCTTGATGTCCAGAAGTGATCTAAAGTCTATGGTTTTGGGTGCCCTTCTTATACCCATTTTGGCCTTTGAAGTAGGCGTACTTCAAAGGAAAGTCTCTCTTGTTTGTGAAATCCTGCCTTGCCCAGGCCAGGCCCTTGGCACACACCAGGGGGCTGGAGACTGCATTGTGTGAGGGCAGGCATGGCCCTTTCAGGTGTGAGTGACCACTCCACCTCTCCCTCCTAGCGCAGATGGCTCATAAGGATATGCAGGCTACACCTCAGCGCCCTTTGAGTCACTGTCTAGAGAGAGGTGCAAACAGCTCAACTGTGAAACTGACCCAGACAGGGAATCCACAAACAGGGAGAGTCACAGAATGGTTTAAGCAAGAAAATGCTCACTTTCTAAAAGTGGCATTTTCCAACACACAATCTTAAAATCAACTTTACTAAAAGATGTTTTTTTATATTGTGAGCTCAGAGACCCCAAACTCCACATGTCTATCCGCTCCCAAAGGGAATCTACACTTTAATCATATTTAAAGGTAGCCCTCATGTTAACCTATGAGAGGGATGGGCCTTGCAACCGTGAAAACCGAATTTGGCAGTATTTCACTGTTCGGACATGTAACACACATTACTATATGTCCTACCTTAACCATACACTGCACCCTGCCCATGGGGCTACCTAGGGCCTACCTTAGGGGTGTCTTATATGTAAGAAAATGGAAGGTTTAGGCCTGGCAAGTGGGAACACTTGTCAAATTGAATTGGCAGTTTAAAACTGCACACATAGACACTGCAGTGGCTGGTCTGAGACATGTTTACAGAGCTACTAATGTGGGTGGAACAACCAGTGCTGCAGACCCACTAGTAGCATTTGATTTACAGGCCCTGGGCACCTCTGGGTCACTTTACTAGGGACTTGCCAGTAAATCAAAGATGCCAATGATGGATAAACCAATTACATACACATTTTATATAGGAGCACTTGTACTTTAGCACTGAAGAGCAGTGGTAAAGTGCCCAGAGAAACAAAAACAGCAAAAACAGAGTCCAGCACACATCCACAACGTCGAGAACAGAGGTAAAAAGTTAGGGAAGACCACATCAAAGATGCCAAGTCTAACATTAACCAACATCAATTTTTCAGTTTTTGTTGTCCCCACTCACTCCCTTGTTCTGTCAGGACACTTCCTGGCTGATCATAAACATGACAGCCATCTTGGAATGGAAACAACAAATAAAGTATTGCTGTAATGGTATGATTAGATGGCCACCATGAACTAAACGCCCTAATTAGACACAGTTTCTTTCCTAAAGAAAGTAATATTTAATAAACTAATGTGCAAGTCTAAGTAATCAGTACACTGTCTGCAATTGAACTAGGTCTGGAAATACGGTTTGTGGACTGTCGTCATCCAAGACTTGAATATATTTAATTAATCTCATTTTGGTCAAACTGTGTATTAGTAATAAATAATTGACATATCTAACACATATTTGGATTTACTTGGTGTAGTCATCGAAATCAGACTCCCGGACATAAAACGTTTCAATAATCCCTATCAGAAAATAAGCATGCACTGTGAAATACAAGATCCCATGCTTTGTCAAAATATTTTTGGATAAAAAAAAAAATCTGAATAAAACAAGAATATTCAATTTGCATACTAGTATGACCATGGCAAGAGGACAAACTATCTGAATAGAAACAACATAATACCTCTAAGCTAAACTAATGTTCAATTGAAGTGTAAAAAAATGTGTCAAGTGTTACTTGAAGCTACCCATCTGGCACATGGAATAATGTTAGTTAAGTCTCTAATGCATTGCAACATTACTTTAACATAGAAAATTCAAAATTTGACAATATATTTACACAGGTACTCAGTTAAGCTACCATCAGTGCTAATGATTGGTCTTCCTGGTGATTTGTTTACAGATTTATGAATTTTATGATAAAATAGATGGCATGTATTGTCATGTCTAAGGCATATACGTTTAATTTCCTCACAAAGCGTGTTACTCAGTTCAGCCCATTTACCATTAAGAGATTTTAATTTACTCTAAACGATATAGTAGATATAGTTTCACCCTCATTTGATTTAATATGCCACAGCATATCATTCAGTTAGTTATGTAAGCATCTATTGTTTTTTTAACCTGATAACGAAATTGCTCCTTTATCAGAGGGCTTAATCACAATTGAATTTTCATGCGATAGTCTGGTCAAGGTGATAAATTCTGCTTAAATCAAATTGTGGGTCTCATTATGACCCTGGCGGTAAGCTGGCGGTAACACCGCCAACAGGCTGGCGGTGTTCCGCCAGCACAATAGCCACGGTCATACCACCGCCCCTCCACTATACCACCAGGCTTCGGCCTGGCGGTCATAATCCCCAGGGCAGCGGTGCAAGCACCTCTGCCCTTTGGATTATAAGTCCCCGACCGCCAGCCTGGCCACGGCGGTAAATACCGCCATTGAAAAGGCTGGCGGTAAGGGGGACTTGGGGTGCCCCTGGGGCATCCCCCGAAACTGCCCATGCACTTGGAATGGGCAGTGCAGGGGCCCCCAGGCATAGCTCCATCACGCATTTCACTGCCCGAATTTCGGGCAGTGAAATGTGCGACAGGTGCTACTGCACCTGCTGCACATCAGCATTGACACCGGCTCATGAGCCGGCAGCAATGTTGATGTGACATTTCCGCTGGCCCAGCGGAAAGTCGAAATAGGGAGCCAGAAATACCGCCAGCACTGGTGGTATTCTAGCACCCGCAGCCTCTGCGTTCTTTGGAAAAGACCGCTGAGGTTGTAATGAGGGCCTAGATCTAGTAGTTGTTTGATTGGATAGTACATGAGAGAAACTAGATAAGCAAATTTCCTAATTCTAGTGATCTCTGCATCTTCAACACATGGACAAAAAGAAGATTCACCTGTTAGGCCTGACACACTAAGGTTGTGGTTCCCCAAACCTTTATGCTTTTTCTATGACGCTTGCTGATTCTCTTTGAGTGGCCCTTCTGCCTTTTTCCACTGTGAGTACAGTGTGAAAGTGCGTGTCCTTCTTACCTCTGCTAGTAAGTGGTTTCATAAGTATACTAAACCTGGCACAGTTTGCCAGTATGTACACACTTGCACACTGGGGTGTACTGAGCCTAACACAGCAGTCCTACACTGCACATGAGACAGGCTTGTGCAAAAGAGGCCTGAAATAGCAGATTTCACTACCTACGGCCCCCCTGAATGCAACCATCAGCTTCATTTCAGTGGGGGATTGGGAAAAACACATCTGTGCATTCCCCAGCAACAGCTATGACACTTAGACAACCAAATCTACAGACCTCTGACATCTGAGGGCCTGGCTGGATAGACTGAAGGGAGAGGTTTGGACACTTGGCCCCTTGGAGCCAGATCATGGCTCCGCTAAAGATAATGATCTACATTCCAGGGACTCATGGCAGACAGGACAGATATTTTGTGGAGAAAGCTGTGGTTCAAAGGTGAACCCTTTGAACCACCCCCAGCTTCAAAGGCCCCTTCAGCATAACTAGGGGGACCACACTTCAGCAATTTAGAAATACACTTGCAGGAGCACAGAATAGAAGCCCTGTACTGTGTGGTGCACACTGCCAGAAGAATCTGTTTTGCACAGGAGTATTTACTATCCTGGGGAGGGATGTCCCACGGGATGTCCCACCCTTCCTCCATCATGGCTTTCCTGGGCACACTACTTGCTGCAGTGTGACACACTGAAGTGTGCTCTCCAATGGCTTGTTGACTTGCCCCCTGTTTTGCGTGGAGGTCTCAGAGACATCAAAGACCTCCTGTGAGGGACCCACACCATCTATAGAGTCATCTGGAGCATTGTCCTCTCCTATGTTTGTACGTTATCTGCTGGATTCCACCGAGTAGCAGCGGTGTGAACATTGAACTAAGTATTGGACCTGGAGACCATTTGACTCACCAAGTACAGCCCACATTCAACGACTGTGGCCTTTCATTGTGGGGCCACGTCATGCATAAGCACTTGGTTTGTGGTGAATCGATTACTAGTTGCGGGATCCAGCATTGCCTGCTGCTTTTTAGAGTGCCTAATTTCTATTGTGCTACCCCAACTGCACGCTTATTTCATAGGGTGTCCGGGCTACTGGTTGCAGCCCTCAGAGATGGGTCAACCTGTAGCAGTGCTGCATTCTACCTCCTACATTACCCCTAAACTGGTGCCTCTGCATGTGTGAACTGGATTTGTCTTGTGCGGCTTAAGTCATTGTGCACCAGATGTGGTGCCTCAATCCAGTGAGGTGCAGAACAGGGACTGATTGTGTGTTCAGAAGTTCCTGGTGTGACTCAAGTCTGTTTCATTTCAGGAAGTTACTGCATTGGTAACTTTTTGTGTGCCGCGGATTGTCTGGTGTGATCCAAGTCATCGCACACCTGACATTATGCCTCATATTAGGGAGACACAACAGTGGTAATTTTTCATGTGTAGTGGGATTGTCTGGTGTGACTCAAGTCATCATGCACCAGACATTGTACTTTATTCCAGGGAGGAAAGGCAGTGGTAATCTTTCATGTGCAGCAAGATTCTGTGGTGCAACTCAAGTCGTCACACACCAGATGTTGTGCCTCCTTTCTGGGAGGTACTGCATTGGTAATTTGTCTTGTATAAGCACAATTGCCTTGTGCGACTCAAGTCATTGTGCACCAGACACTGGGCCACATCCGAGGGAGACCCAGCATTTAGCACTTTGCCTCTGTGTTTGGAAGTGTCCGGTGCAACTCAGGTCATTGTGTACCAGTACTTGTGCCCATTTCCAGGCAGGAAACTTGTAATGGGTAACTCTGGCCGCACGCCAATCTAGTAATGAGGGCCTGTGTCTCCTGCTCCTGTCTCTCTTGTGATGAAATGAATATCTTTTACCAGGATCATACCTTACCATCCATACAGGATTAGCTGAAAATGGAAGCATCAAACTGCAAAAGAGTTTCTGCAAAATACTTCAGGAGTCCTTTCCCTTAAGAGAGCCATTACAAGCTAAACAAAACAAACACTCAAAGCTTCTCATGGAATCTTATTTGCAGCCGAATCGACAGCACATTGATTCTAATTTGAAGGGCACTAACAAAACAAACATTTTTTAGGGAAGGTGTCTGTCATTTTACATCCATTGCTCCCAATTGCAGACTTTGCAGTTACAAGGAATTCTTGAACCATAAGGTCTGTCTTTGTCCCGGTCTCAGGGATGTTCTCAGGTAGCTGTCCTTGCGCACTGTAAAGGAGTCAAGTTTAGCCTGTTGTTTGACACAATCAAACACTTTTATTGGGAAACTAGGGGAATGCGCTTTAGTAGCTGAAGACAGATAGGTCAAACTTTATGAATTTTAGCGCCCTTTTTAGCATACTTTCTTTGAGGTTTCGCAAGTTGATTTTAACAATGTACATTATTTATTTTTACTGGTTTGACCAATTTAATGATATGTTGTGCTTAATTTTACATTCTAAACAATAAAGGTATTTAACTGTAACTGTATATTAATTCATTCATTCACATACCCTTTTACTGGTGCTTTCTTCCTTTCATAATACTTCCTTTAATAACAGAAGACAAATCTTTCCAAATATGATGTGCACTGTGAACCACATGCCGCATAATTTGAGTAAATCCGGTATTCCCTGTTGTTTCAACATTGTTCCACCCACTTTAGTCCTTCCCTACCCCTAGGACCACCCATTTCTTCAAAGACGTCCTTGAAATGCGTCAGTCCCAAAGTGGCCTCCGCAGCGCACAGCTGACGCACTTCAGCTCCCAGAAGCATTTTAAAAGAGCTGCACACTGAAAATACAAAGAAAGCTACTTTGAAATAAATGTGCATAATGGGTTATCCGAACTAAGGAACAAAAACCGTACAGAATTATGAAAAGCATTTAATGAGGAGTTTTTAAAGCTTTTAGATAGATTATTTGCAGAAAAGTAACATTAGTTTACAATCACAGACTGTGAAGAAAAGAAACAGGAAGTTACTTCTGGTGGCGAGAGTTTAAAAGCAGGCTGTTGACACATGGGAGAAAATAGTGAAATCCCACTTTTTTACTTATCGCAGACTTCTCTCCCACTGCTTGGATTAACGCTGAGGCTGGTCAACATGCTGTGACCATGTGCTTGTGCTTGGCATGTCTGTTCAGCAATAGCTAGTAAAAAAAGGGAGGAAAACCCAGTCCAAATGATTTTCAATGACGAGTTAGCTTACAAGTCCATCTTTGGCAGATAACAAAACAGTTCTTTCTCTATGTGATAACCGATGCATCCTTTTTTGTCTCGGCTGTGTCATCGATAACAGGTGTGGCGAAATATCTCATACAAACGACATATCTGAATAATAGACTACTACAGGTTGCATTGTAGTATTGTAGGAAAAGCTGAAGGAAAACACAATAGACATAAGTCGGCCCCATCCTCCCATGCCAGTCAGCTGGAACAGTCCTACCCAAGTGATTTCTCTGGCTCACCTATGTACCATTTACATATTTATGTCTTGTTGATCTACTCATCTTTGAAGTGTTTTAATTGTTCCTTAAAAATTTTGACAACATTTGTTCAAAACCTAACTTTGCCTTACTTGGGGCCAGATGTAGGAAACGTTTAGCTACTCGCAAACAGCAAAAATTGCCGTTTGCGAGTCGCTAAACGCGTTTCCCAATGCAGAAATGCATATTGCGAGTCGGTACCGACTCACAATATGCATTTCAGAATCGCAAATAGGAAGGGGTGTTCCCTTCCTATTTGCGAGTCTGAGTGGTATGCAATACCATTTGCGAATGGTGTCGCAGTTACCATCCACTTCAAGTGGATGGTAACCCACTCGCAAATTGGAAGGGGTCCCCATGGGACACCTTCCACTTTGTGAATGGACCCAAAAATATTTTTCCAAGGGACCACTACCTGCCCTGAAAAAAAACCGAAACGAAAGGTTTCGTTTTTTTTTTTAAAGTGCAGCTCGTTTTCCTTTAAGGAAAACGGGCTACACTTAAAAAAAAAAAAACTGCTTTATTGAAAGCAGTCACGAACATGGAGGTCTGCTGACGACAGTAGGCCTCCATGTTTGCGAGTGCCTATACTCGCTATGGGGCCGCAATTTGCGACCCACCTCATGAATATTGATGAGGTGGGTCATTGCGACCCCATAGCGAGTTGCAGTCGGTGTCTGAGACACCGTACTGCATACCAATTTGCGAGTTGCAAATTGCGAGTCGCATGGACTCGCACTTTGCAACTCGCAAATTTTTTATTTGCTACATCTGGCCCTTAGTGCCTTCTCCTCACCCTGTACTGGACCACCCTCAGGTAGAGCATTTTCTCCATGTGCCTTAAGCCCAGTTACATCTGAAACAGATTTAACATAAATATTCTCTCGACTATCGAGAAGCATCATCATGGTTTTCAAATTATTTAGCAACTGAATTTGGTTCTTATATCAGCATAACGTTATCACTCATAGGGTACTTAGCAAAGTTCCTACCTTTTCTATGATAACATTCTAAACACATTGCTGTCTGTTATTGAAAGCTATATTTGAGTTATTCTCTGTTTTCTAAACTGCCATTACCTTAATAGGTTTCTTATTGATTTTTGATAAATGTGTGGTAGGGAATGGAGAGGGGCCAGCTGGATGTCCATCTTTGAGTGGCATTGGCAAACTCTGTAATGGACTTAATAATGCAGTCATCGTATTCAAGGTATGATAAATTATATTCTCCATCTTGCTTGCTATACATTTCCCTTTATCTAGTACATCTTGGTTTAGTGGTATCAGCTTATCTTGCATATTAAAGTAAGCATAACTTACACTAATTACTACATTACTTCCTTTTAAATATAATATGATAAGCACACCATTGTCCAAACAAGGAGTCTACTAGGACTGGAGTGTGCCTTTATGCAAAAAGTTGTAGTCCCATCACAACACTTCACATTGTGAGGCTCCTTAATGTTTGTTGTTTATGATTGCTTGGCTCTTCAGGGTTTCACTCTGCCCTTGTCAAATGATGATGATCCGAGCATTGTTTCACTGGTGGTAAATGAATTAAAGAAGTAGTAGTGATGGCATTAACCCTGTTGAAAGAAACAAAACATGACTCAAGAGTAGATGTTTTCAGTAACTGAGAAAACAGCTGTAAAAAAGTGGATTATTATTCTTGGTGGGTGGTCAACCTTCTTAAGGTATGATAACATTAACTTGCCAAGGTGAACCCAAAGTCACTAAATTAACCTCAGCTCAACCCATGGGTAGCTATGGCACATAGCAGACAAAATATTTATTCAGAAACAAAACAGTAGTAAAGTCAAAACAATAAAAATCCCAAACTGAATTAGAAAAATTGAGTAAGTGTTAAGATACAAAATTACACCAAAATGACAAAAATTCAAGAAGTGGAACCGGAAATATGAATGTTAAGTAAAAGTAAAGCCAAAAAACACTAAGGCCCTCATTACAACATAGGCGGTAAAAGGCGCTTACCGCCATGCAGAAGACCGCCAACACACCGCCGCGGCGGGAGCCCGCCACAGCTATTATGACACACATCACGGAATCCGCCGAAATTCAGACACCCACACAATACCGCCACACCAAAGGTCAGCGATAAACATGCGGAAACAAATCCTCCACCTCCACGCCAACAGAAACACGCCCATGCCATTACGACCCACGAATCCACGTGGCGGTCTTTCAACCGCGGTATTCCATTGGTGGTACACACCGCCACGCTCAAAATACACACACATCTCCAAAACACCGCCACATTGGACAATTACAAATACACACACCTGATACACATACAAACAACACTCCCACACATCCAACACAATATAAAACACACACCCACATCACCCACAAACCCCTACGACCCAAAATCAGAGAGAAGGCCAGAGAGAGACAGCACAGAATAGAGAACCCCATCACACAGAGGCACACTACACCATCACCCACACAACATCCACGCACAAAACACCACATACCACTACACTCACCACACTCATCACCACATACACCACCCCACACACCACCCCATGTCACGCCAAAGACACCCCCGCTTCTCTGAGGAGGAGCTCAGGGTCATGGTGGAGGAAATCCTCTGGGTAGAGCCACAGCTATTTGGCTCACAGGTACAGCACACATCCATAGCCAGGAAGATGGAGCTATGGCAAAGAATAGTGGACAGGGTCAACGCTGTGGGACAGCACCCAAGAAATAGTGAGGACATCAGGAAGAGGTGGAACGACCTACGGGGGAAGGTGCGTTCCACGGTATCCAGACACCACATTGCGGTACAGCGGACTGGCGGCAGACCCCCACCTCCTCCCCCACAACTAACAACATGGGAGGAGCAAGTCTTGTCCATCTTGCATCCTGAGGGCCTCGGAGGAGTCGTTGTAGGAACGGACACTGGTAAGTCAAATCTTAAGTATCACATCCCCCACCCTACCTGCATGCCATCACACACCCCCACCCTCACACCCTCCCCTAACACCCTAACTCCTCACTACTCTACCCATAACACCAACCACCCATCCCAACCCCAAGACCTGCATGACACATCTAAGCATGGATACCCATCACTAAAGCATGCCCACTGCACAGACCCAGAACACCCCCCAACCATCAGCACACAAGCCCCCACACAGGAATGCTAGCACTGGTGTACACGCACACCCAACCATTGAACACCATGAAACACACACATGCAATAATCATGTACCTATACCCCCGCAGGAACCCGCAGGAACCCGAAGGAACGTCACCACACCAGAGGGTCCAGACAACACCACTCCACCCCCAGAAGAGGCCCACAGTGACGACAACAGCCCTGCCCTACTGGATCTTGATGACCAGCCCGGACTATTGTGGGCCTCAGGACAGTCGGTTCCCCTTGCCCAGCCACAGCCCAACACCGAGCTGCCACCCTCTGGTAACACCAGCACAGCATCCACCCAGCGGGCCCATACCTCCCAACCCAGGACAGGTCAATCAGCGGTGTGTCCACCACTACAGGGAACCCAGGGTAACCCACCACCCCAACAACAACAGGGACCTGGGGGCAGTGGTAGTGGGCACACGGTCCAGGGGACGGAGAAACAGGAACACAGGGGAACTGGGAGGGCTGCTGTGCGACAGAGGGAGGACAGGCCAAGGGAACCTACTCTCAACGAGGCCCTCTCCTCCATCATGGGAGCATACCACCACTCCCAGGAGACGATGGCAACGGTCCTGGACAAGTTGCAGGAGACCCTGCGTCTGCAGGAGGAGCATTATTTGGGGTTCAGGGAGGAGCTCAGGACCATCGGCTCCGCCCTGGGCACCATCTTAGGGGTGCTGATGGACATTCAAAAGACCTTGAGGGACACCGTGGCACTCCAAGGGGCCCCTGACACTAGCCAGGACGATGAAATGCCCACCACCTCTGTCGGCGCTAGTGGACAGGACGCCCCGCCACAGGACCAACACACCAGCACCCCACCCCCTGTAGATGGACAACCACCACGAAAGCGGTCCCTGAGATCCAGGAACAGGACAGAGCAAGATGGCAAGACCCCACCAGGATATAAGAGTACCCTGATTGTCCCACCACTGTCCCACTTTGTTACCCTGTCCAGATTGGAACTGCCCCAGCTCCACTTCCAATGGCCAGATGTGCAATGTACCTGTGAGACTAATAGACTGGACTCTGCCATGGACATTCTTCCACCATAACCCATCCCCATTTCACAACCCCCCTTCATGTTTATGCACTTAAATAAACACCCTTGAAACAGTAATAAAACTGGAGTCAGTCTATGATTTTGAACTTTGTATTGTCAATTACACTGTCAAAAAGGGTTACCCATTGGAAGGCCAACATACCAATGTCACACATCACAAGCCCTTCAAGGGTGCAAGCTGTTGACACATAGGTTACCACATTTGTGAAACTGAAATGGAAGGGGACAACTCAGTTAACAAATAGTGAGTGAAATGTAGGTACAGGATAGAGGTAGACGTGTGAAAGTTAATGTAATGTGAAACCTGAAAATGTTCTCACCTGTGTTTCACTGGAAATATTGCTGTATAACTGACTCCCTGTTGTCGTTTTCTTCTTCCTCAGAGTCATCCTCATCACTGTCCACAGGCTCCACAGTCATCTGGATCATCCTCCTGCAGAAAAGGCACCTGGCGTCGCAAAGCCAAATTATGGAGCATGGAGCAGGCGATGATGATGTCGCACACCTTCTTCGGTGAGTAGAATAGGGACCCACCAGTCATATGGAGGCACCTGAACCTGGCCTTAAGGAGGCCGAAGGTGCGTTCGATCACCCTCCTAGTCCGCCCATGGGACTCACTGTACCGTTCCTCTGCCCTGGTCCTGGGATTCCTCACTGGGGTCAATAGCCAGGAAAGGTTGGGGTAACCAGAGTCCCCCAATAGCCATACACGGTGCCTCTGGAGTTGACCCATCATATCAGGGATGCTGCTATTCCGCAGGATGTAGGCGTCATGCACAGAGCCAGGGAACATAGCATTTACCTGCGAAATGTACTGGTCTGCCAAACAGACCATCTGGACATTCATCGAATGATAACTCTTCCTGTTCCTGTACACCTGTTCACTCCTGCGGCGGGGGACCAGAGCTACATGGGTCCCATCAATGGCACCTATGATGTTGGGGATATGTCCAAGGGCATAGAAGTCTCCTTTAACTGTAGGCAAATCCTCCACCTGAGGGAAAATGATGTATCTCCTTACGTGTTTCAGCAGGGCAGACAACACTCTGGACAAAACGTTGGAAAACATAGGCTGGGACATCCCTGATGCCATGGCCACAGTAGTCTGAAATGACCCACTTGCAAGGAAATGGAGCACTGACAGCACCTGAACGTCAGGGGGGATTCCTGTCGGATGGCCGATTGGTGACATCAGGTCTAGCTTCAACTGGGTACATAGTTCCTGGATTGTGGCACGTAAAACCGGTAGGTCACGATCAAATGTCTCTCTTCCATTGTCAACAGGTCCACCAGCGGTCGGTACACCGGCGGCTTCCGCCATCTTCCCATATGTCCCAAATGACGGTGCCTAAGAAGGACAACAGTGAAGAAACAGTCACCATTCCTCCAGGTATGTACCCACAGTCATACACAAGACTACAACAGACAATTAACCCTTCTGGGATATGTTTTGAGTGTAGGCCTCGGTATGTGTGACGCAGTAGTAAATGAAGCCATGTGGGCCCCTGAAATGGCAGCTGCCTGACCTCTAAACTGGGACAATGGAATTGTGGGGTAACTGTGCTGGCGTTGGACACCGTCGCGGTAGGCGGTCATAGACCGCTGCGCAATGCTGCATTGGTTAACATTTGACCCTATGGGTTCCAGGAGCCAATGAACAGGTGCGCCGGCAGTGATGATGCACCCCGCCGCGGACGTCACAGCCATTTTCTATCTCTTCAATCACTAGATACCTGACCTTCGACAGGAGAGGACCTACACTGCCAGTGCTGCTGTGACCTCGGTCTGGAAGCGATGATGGCTGCTGCATCTGGGGAAAGGGCCCCTGCCTTCACTGCACAGGAGTTGGAGAAACTTGTGGATGGGGTCCTCCCCCAGTACATGCTACTCTACGGTCCTCCAGACCAACAGGTTAGTACACAGGGAGCACGTTGGATGGGCTAGGCCTGGGTGGACAGGGCTGGGTGGGAGAGGGAAGGGGGCAGAGTTCTAAGAACAGAAATGCATGGGGATGAATGGGCCACATGACCATGAACATGACTGTTCCTCTTTCCTTGTGCATGTCATGTAGGTCAGCGCCCACCAGAAGAGGGACATTTGGTGTGCCATCGCCAAGGAAGTCCGGACCCTGGGGGCCCACCAGAGAAGGGGGCACCCACTGCCAGAAGAGATGGGAGGACATTCGCCGCTGCAGCAAGAAGACGGCGGAGGCTCAGCTGGGGATGGCCTCCCAACATGGGAAGGGGTGCCCGTCGCACCATGACCCCCCTGATGTTCCGGATTCTGGCGGTGGCCTACCCGGAGTTGGATGGGCGCTTAAGGACATCACAGCAGACACAAGGGGGTGAGTACACTCATCCTGTGGACTTTGCGTGCAGTGGAGGTGCCTGGGTGGGGGAGGTGGGCTGTGGGTGTCCCTAGGCCAGGGCGAGTTAGGTAGGCAAGGCCCCTCCGTAATGTAGGCCATGTGGGACTCTACCCCAGCTCAGAACAGTGTCAAGTTGAGGTATAGTTGCCCCTTTGCCATCCATGTGCGCAGATTTCTACCATTGCCATGTAGGCCATATCCCAGAAATTGCATGTGGAGAGGCCAGGAGCACGGCGTAATGCATGGGGCTGCTGCGTCTGCCTTGTCCGCCAACGGTAGTGGTATGCCATGCACTAAAACTCTCTTTCTTCTGTCTCCCCCCGTTTTCCTGCTCTCCCTGTCCTTTTGTACATCAGCATCATCAGGCGGAGGTACAGTGGCACCGGAGCACGAGGGAGCTGCATCCCACATGGCCATGGAGGGCCACACCACAGACTCTGAATGCACCAGTGGGACGGAGGGCGAGGGGAGATTCACGTCGGCCACCGGATCACCAACCAGCGACACTGACTCGTTCGCCGATGTGAGCTCCCCTGTGTTGGCGGCACCATCTGTGCGCCCCACTTCTACAGGTACAGCCGCCACCTCCCCTACCAGCGCCGCCCTCCCAGCAGCCCCTCAGCGTTCGCCCCGTGCCCGCTCACCCAGGAGGGTGGGCATCACCTTCGCCCCAGGCACCTCAGGCCCTGCCCAAGTCACCCCTGCTGCCCTCAGTGAGGAGACCATTGACCTCCTCAGGTCACTCACTGTTGGGCAGTCCACCATTGTGTATGCCATCCAGGGTGTAGAACGAGAGTTGAAACACGGTAATGCATTCCTGGAAGGCATTCATTCTGGTCAGGCTGTCCTTCAGCGAACCCTGCAATCTCTGGCCTCAGCACTGATGGCAGCCATTGTCCCTGTGTCCAGCCTCCCCCTCCAACTTCCTCCACCCAGACCCAATCCCCTGTACCCCAGCCCATCCCAAGCACACCTACAGACCAGCATGCACACAAGTCGATTATATGACGGAACACCAAATTAAAAACAACTACTAACCTTAACAACGAGGTCGGAACACCGACCTCGTCCTTACTACTAATGATTTTACCACGAATGCCTTAACAACGATATTTTGTTGTAAAGGCATTCCTGATAAAATCATTAGCAATAGGCACCATTCACCCTACATCCCTCACCCCACCCCCCCAACCCCACCCCAAAACCGAAAACCCCCTGACCCCCCACCCCCTCCCCAAAACCAAAAACGCCCCACCCCCCCCAACCCCACCCCAAAACCTAAAACCCCCTAACCCCCCATCCCTCCCCAAAACCAAAAACACCCCACCCCCCCAACCCCACCCTAAAACCTAAAACCCCCTGACCCCCACCCCACCCCAAAACCTAAACCCACCACTTACCTTCGCCAACTCCCTTCTTTGTACCTTAACTACGCATGTTCGTTGTTCAGAACATACGTAGTTAAGGCACAAAAATACGAAGTCGTGGTTAAAAAAAGCGTTGTTACGCTTTCGTTAACCACGACTTTCGTAATAAAAAAGTCGTAAAAAAGGATGTTTACCACACAAGTCAACACCCAAAAGTAGCTCAAGCAAACATAGGCACCACACACACCACAGGCACTCACACAAGCATCACACCCATACAGACACAGCAACATCCACTGCCTCCACTGTGTCCCCCTCCTCCTCTTCTCCCTCCTCCCTCCCAGTCTCGTCTACACACACACCTGCATGCACCACATCTACAGGCACTAGGACTCGCACCAGGACACCCAGCACCACAAGCCGCTCACCTGCACTCACCACCTCCACTGCCATTTACACGTCCCCTGTGTCCTCTCCCAGTGTGTCTGTGACGCCCCCTCCAAAGTACACAGACGCCGGCAATCACTCACCCAACATCCATCCACCTCACGACAGCCTCCAGTACCTGCACCTGCACCCAAAACAGCTAAAGTGACACTTCCTACAACCACCTCCTCTTCCTCCACTCCCAGACCCCCTCCAGCTACCCATCCCAGTGTCCGTCAGAAACTGTCCCTATGTCAAATTTACCTTTTTGCCCCTACCCCACCCCCCTCCAATTCATCAGTCCCGTCGTAGCGCCTCAGCCAAAAAGCCTCCAGTACCAGTGGTGCGTGTTCCAGGTTTTTGGAGTGCACCGTCCACCAGGGCATGCATTAGGACCCGGAGCCAAGGCACTGTCAGCCCACCCCCTGTAAAGGCTCTGAAATTGGAGAGTGGACGACGGGACCGTGTCAAGACTCCTGGTGGGACAACAACTGAAATGGGATCCAAGGCGATTGGTGAGTCAGCTGTAACTCCAAAGAAGGTGGGTAAGGTCCCGAGGAAGTCTCCCCAACCTGTTGTGAGTGTCACGGCGGAGAAGTGTGCCATCATTTCCAGCGGTCCAGACACAACCGCCAGCACCGTCGTTACTGGTCTGGAGACCACCGCCAGAGTCACAGCCCACGAGGGCCCAAGTATAGTTACTGGTCCGGAGACCACCGCCGGAGTCACAGCCCAGGAGGGCACAAGTATCGTTACTGGTCCGGAGACCACCGCCGGAGTCACAGCCCAGGAGGGCCCAAGTATCGTTACTGGTCAGGAGACCACCGCCGGAGTCACAGCCCAGGAGGGCCCAAGTATCGTTACTGGTCAGGAGACCACCGCCGGAGTCACAGCCCAGGAGGGCCCAAGTATCGTTACTGGTCAGGAGACCACCGCCGGAGTCACAGCCCAGGAGGGCCCACGTATCGTTACTGGTCAGGAGACCACAGCCGGAGTCACAGCCCAGGAGGGCCCAAGTATCGTTACTGGTCAGGAGACCACCGCCGGAGTCACAGCCCAGGAGGGCCCATGTATCGTTACTGGTCAGGAGACCCCCGCCGGAGTCACAGCCCAGGAGGGACCAGGATCCCACAGCCCCGCTGGCCAATGATGGAACGTCATGCCACACACCAATGTCCAGGTTGGAGTTCGTCATGCCACACACCAATGTCCAGTGTGGAGATTGTCATGCCACACACCAATGTCCATGTTGGAGTTCGTCATGCCACACACCAATGTCCAGGTTGGAGTTCGTCATGCCACACACCAATGTCCAGGTTGGAGTTCGTCATGCCACACACCAATGTCCATTATGGAGATGGTCATGACACACACCAATGTCAGTATCCGAACCGCCATGGCAAAGCACCGCTGAACAGGGCAAAGACCGCCATGGCAAAGCACCGCTGAACAGGGCATAGACCGCCATGTCAGAGCCCCGCTGAACAGTCCATAGACCGCCATGGCAAAGCACCGCTGAACAGGGCAAAGACCGCCATATCAGAGCACCGCTGAACAGTCCATAGACCGCCATGGCAAAGCACCGCTGAACAGGGCAAGACCGCCATGGTGAAGACCGCTGAACAGGGCAAAGACTGCCATGGCAAAGCACCACTGAACAGGGCAAAGAACGCCATGTCAGAGCCCCGCTGAACAGTCCATAGACCACCATGGCAAAGCACCGCTGAACAGGGCAAAGACCGCCATGGTGAAGACCGCTGAACAGGGCAAAGACTGCCATGGCAAAGCACCGCTGAACAGGGCAAAGACCGCCATGTCAGAGCACCGCTGAACAGTCCATAGACCGCCATGGCAAAGCACCGCTGAACAGGGCAAAGACCGCCATGTCAGAGCACCGCTGAACAGTCCATAGACCGCCATGGCAAAGCACCGCTGAACAGGACAAAGACCGCCATGGTGAAGACCGCTGAACAAGGCAAACACCGTGTGGGTATGAATAGGCCTCCACATCAGGCATCCTTCTCCCATGTGCAGGTGGGGCAATGACAGGACAGGAACTTTCACGGGGGGACTCATCCAGTCTGGGCACCAGTCCCCCTCCAGAACCAGTGGAGACCTGCATCTACTTGAGAGACTGTGGCTTTGCACTCCCCAGGATGGCACAGTGGGCAAACCACCCACTGTAGAGACTTGAGGTGACTGTGGCTTTGCACTCCCCAGGATGGCACAGTGGGCAACCCACCCACTGTAGAGACTTGAGGTGACTGTGGCTTTGCACTCCCCAGGATGGCACAGTGGGCAACCCACCCACTGTAGAGACTTGAGGTGACTGTGGCTTTGCACTCCCCAGGATGGCACAGTGGGCAAACCACCCACTGTAGAGACTTGAGGTGACTGTGGCTTTGTACTCCTCTGGATACATCAATGGGCATGGAGCCCCGTCGTGGATCAGGCTTTGCATTCATCCGGCTGAGGTGCCCCCCCCCCCTTCCCTTCCCCCTGAGGTGCCTGTAGTGTTTCTATCTGATGCCCCGGCAGTGTTCTCTCCGATTTTGGGCAGGGATCTATTGTGGGCCTCGCCTATGCATTTTTGGACTGTTGGTGCACGGACATTGTTGTGTACATATCTGCACTACTTCTTGTATTGTATATATAATTATGACAGATTTCGACATATATATCTGTATATTTTTGTATGACATGTATATTGGCACATTACAATGTTTGACCGCAATTCGCTTTGTCTTTGCATTCTTCCGGGGGGATTGTGGGTTGTTACTGTGATTTTTGTGAATGCATTGGTGTGTATGTTGTAATATGCGGGGGTGGGGGTGGGGGTGTTTGGTGGGTGTCCCCCTAACTTTTGTCTCCCCCCCTCCCCGTGTCGTAGATGCAGTACTCACCGGTATCTTCTGCGCCTACGTCGGTGTTGTTCCTAGAGGAGCAGAAAGACAAGGGCAGGTAGGATTTGGAGTTCCGGGTCCATGGAGTCGTCGTTCCTCATGGAGTGTGTTGAGGTGAGCGTTTTCCCATAGCAAAAGCTGTTTCCGCCGTGTTTTTATCCATGGAGAATCCGCCCCGGAAAAGGTGGCGGATTGGTGTGTTGTGATAGTTTGGGCGGTACATTGTCTCCCGCCTGTCTGTTGGCGGTGACCGCCAGGCTGTTTGTCTGTACCGCCGTGGCGGGCGGTGTGTTAAAATGGCTGTCTTTGTTGGCGGTTTCCGCCATGGTCATAATTCCCTTTTTTTGTCCGCCGGCCTGTTTGCGGTATTTCCGCACCATTAACACCGTCCGCCAGGGTTGTAATGACCACCTAAGTATCAACAATAGTATAGGGAAGTGGTTGGCTGGGAGCTAGGCACAATTTTAGGCCAACCGCGATGGAGTGCTGGTTGAATACACTAATCAGGGTTGTCCCAGTCAAAGATTTTACCTTCTGGCTTAGTTTTTTTATGGCTCTCATATTCCTCTTCTGGGGTAAGCCCCAACAGTTCTCATGGTCTTGAAAGTTCCAACTTTTCAGAGTTGCTCAAGTAGGTCCTCACGGTCACCTCTAAGGTTCCCAGGACTTCAGGGACAGCACTCACTCCAGCAGAGGCCACCAGCTAGCTCCAACCTAGGTCCAGTTGGACCTGGATTGAACAGCTTACAACAGGAAAAAGGTATCTTGTAACTGGTTGTGTTCCTGTATGCACACAAGGGGTCAGCCTTTTAACCCTATGAGACCACTTCGGGTACAAGATGGAGCAGGTCCAGTCATTCTGGGCTCCTTTTGGGTCACAGACAGCAGGTCCAGCCCTCTTCAGATATTCTGCAGATTTGGAAAAGCTCTGAGAAGGGTTACCGGGGGGTGCCACATTTATGGTTGGCATTAGCCAGTGGTTGGGGTGACTAGTAGACACTCCACAACCAATGAAGAAAAAGTTTGAAAGGGCAATCCTACCAGTTTTTTTCAGTAGTTCCTATTTATCCACTGCAATCACACAGTGCCCCTCTCTGCTAAAATCCAAGATGGAGAAACTTGTTCTCCCTTGTTCAGAGCTCTTGTGTCCTTCCTGAGGTGTGGTTGTGTGTGTGTGTGGGGGGGGGGAGGGGTGAGCAGTCCCCACCCCTGTCTACACACTGAATCATTTCTTGTGGTAACTTCCCTTCCATGGGTTCGGATTTAGGCTTATTAATGTGGGCCTTGGGAACAAAGGCTTTCTCTTTTTCAGGTCACACCTCTGGGCCTTTCAAGTTAATGAAGTTCCAGGGTTGAACCCCCCAAATCTCTTTCCTCCTTGAGATGACAGAGATCACACGTCTCACACCAAGTTGATGTTATCACCAGGTCTAAGCCATGTTCTGCTGTGGGATCTGTTTCCACACTTAATTAAAGTCAATCACTTGCTGGGCAGTTGCTGGCAGGCTAATGCAAATTATGGGGTTCAGACAGGGAAAAGGTAACTTTCTAAAACTTACTTTCCCTAAATAGATATTAAAAATCTAAATTCACCAATGAATGTAACTTTTAATAAATATGGAAAATCAGTTTTGAATTACTAGTTTAAGTGTTTCCTGACAAAGGTTAAAGTTTATAATCTATACTTTTCTTGGATAAAGCAACAGCCCTGATAGTAAAAATTAGCTTTTGGGGTCTAATCACTAGAGTAACATGGCAACTTGCGCATAAGTAAGACACCCTACGTTGGAGATAACAAGGTATACTTACGAGTGACATATTAATGTTTAAAATCAAGGTTTCCTGACTGTCAAAAAGTGTTCTTTTGACAGGTTTCGTTGTAGGAATTTAGGCTCTTATATGCTGGCTACAGATGGTAGGCCTGAAGCCATGTTTTCAAGGCCCACTGTGTGAATGGCACAATAGCTGTTGAAGTCCACAGGTGTGTTTACCTTCTAGGTCCTATTTGTAGTTACAGCAATACTAGGGACTTATAGAAAGGATAATTATTTTAATAAGGGAGATGTCAATGAAACCATTTAGAAGGGAGTACAGGAACCTTACTTCAGTTTAGCACCAGTAACAGTACACAGAGTTCAAAGTCCAGCTAAAATTGGCTCAAGAAAGATGTAGGTTTATTCATGTAAGTTTATGTGATACTATGCTGATGGATGGCTGGACTTTAAAGTGTCTCTCAATACTGTTGTTTTAACTAAACAATTATGCTTGTGTTGCACCAATAGCTTTTGTTTTTTGAGTGAATCTGCATCTAAAAAGCTTTTATAAAAGGTTGAGGGCAAGAATACTACTGATTCTATTAGCAGACAATCAACATGTAAGTGACAGACATGTCATGCTTACTGTGCATGCTTACTGTGCTGCCACGTCGCTGATGCACCACTGATGCATCACTGATACGTTAAATTTGTTGCTGAGGCAAAGAGGGGCTGAAGTAAGTATCTCAAACTATTGCTTACAGTGTTCGAAGATTACTGGCTAGAGAGACACATTGTAGGATGATCCTTGAGATCTAGGATTTTGACTTTGATCTTTGCACACTATTATTGAAGTCATTCTGCAAAGGATGATGAACTTTGTCTTTCCTTTAATCCTTCCACAAGAGAAATTAGTTGAATCCTTATCTTGAATACACCTTGCTTATATTTTGTTTGAATCATCTGGTATTATGGTATTGATAGTGAGAGAAAAGTGATTGCATAGTGCCAGGAGGAAAACTACAGTACTAATGTGTATTCATTATATTATATCTGAGGAACTTGTTACAATGAGAATCATTAAGATCATAGGTTTAATTTATGAAACACTCAAGGTAGTTATCTATCTATAGAGATTATCATAAGATATTTCATATGTCAGATTATTAATAGTGAACTGGAATAAGAATGATACACTACTAAAAGGGTTCTTACTTGTTTTAGATACACCTTTGCAATGCAGGTGGAGCCATGCCATAAGAACAGGCAGAATGAAGCTATCCAGTGTCTTTGTTGCTCTTTCTTGTTCCATTTCCCTAGGTCTAACACTAAGCATCATAATATCATTTGTATGAGTTCATGGAAGTAAGATCAGGGAAGTAGGTTGAGGGAAGTGTATAGATTTACATCACCCACTGAAGGTACAGCATCAAGCAGGTTATAATGTCTCTGCTGTCAGCAACAATGGTAATAAATAGCATATGTTAGACCTGACATACATGTGGTGGTATACCCTCAAACCTTTTGCCTTGACTCCCTCATTGCGGCTGAAATTGTTTTTGTTGGCATTAGAATTTTGTGCACTTTATCACTAATGAACAGAGCTAAAGTGCTGTGCTCTCTCCTTAAAACATGGTAAAACTGGCCTACACCTAACTGGTATATTTAATCTACTTAAAAGTCTGTAGTAAAATGTACTCCATGCCTCTAAAGCCTGTACATTAAATACTGCTAGTGGGCAGCAGCACCCATTATCCCATTCACTAAAGCAGCACTTCAAAATATGTCCCAGCCTGCAGTACAGTTTTACCTTCTGCCAGGTCTAAGCATTTCTTTTAAAAATGTAAATGTCACCCCTAAGACAGGTACTTATCACCTCATTACTCATCAGCAGGGTACATGGTATTTGAAAAGTAGGACATGTGTGTTTAAGTTGTACATATCCTAACAGTCAGAAGCTCCTAAAGTTGTTGTATGGCCAGCCTCTTCCACAAACCAACACTGGGTTAAAATATTAATATGAATAAGTGCTAAGGTCAACTTCAGATTGGGAGCAGACAGAGAAATTATGCTTACTCTCAAATGAATTGTAATTTAAATTCCTCTTTAATGGAGAAGTTGGATTTTAGGTTGCAACTTTAAATAACACTTTCACAAAAGTTGCCATTTCTCTGCCCAAACCAATTGTGCTTTCTTGTCAGTTCCCTAGGCCAAATCGCAGTGAATAGCTGTGATGTTCAGAGTTGTGTATTGCTTCCAGACAGTGAAACAAAGTAAGCCTAGGTGTGAGGGGAAAAGTTATTCCTAATGGTATGACTGGGGAGGAGCTGTACCGTGCCCTAATTGCACAACAAAGGACTCTGCATGCAGTAGACATGAAGGATGATGATTCTAGAACATTCCTTGTCTTTGCCACCCTAGAAAATTTGGAGCCAGAACCAGGGGAAGGGAAAAACTGACCAGAACAAGGTGTGAGGATAGGTCAGGGAAATCCCTCACACAAAGGCCGGCACCAGGTATAACAATGTAACCTTCAGAATCTCCATACAGAACACTCATGGACCTGTGGAGGTTTCAGAAGAAGGACTGCCCTGCTGCCAGAAGGATTTCCCTGGTGCTGGAAGACTGCTTTGTTGCCTGAATAAGGAAGCTTGGACCCGCTTGCCTTGATCCTAGGTTGCCCAGAGTGACTCCAATGGTAAGGTGGCTGACCTCCTGTGTTAGCTGAAGGAATACAACAAGCTTCCAGAGACTCCCTGTGACTGACTAGCTACCATGACCTAACTGGACCTGCCTGGGCCCTACTATCGGTCTCTGCAGGAGAAATCCCTGATTCCCATGAGGTGCCTCCAGGCCCTAGACCCTTTGCTGGTATCAGTGCGAACTCCTCCTCAAAAAAAGGTGAACATCCAGATATTTGGGCTGCTTGTGACCATTAAGTGACCTCCTTGTGCCTAGAATTTAGCATCCACCAAGACCATCAATGGGAACCTCCAGCGAGACCTGCGGTTGTGGACAGCAGCTGTCCACAACAGTCATCTTACGTGGAACTCTTTCCTCTAGCCTAGGGTTTTTGGAAAGCATTTCAAAGCTGTATGAAATACAGACACCTTTCAGTCAGATCTAGGGAAAACCTTTAGAGTCACAGTTTTGTAAGGGATACATGGGTTATTGTTTCAGAAAGTTTCCTTTAAAAATGGAAAAGAGAAAATAATATTTGAATAGTTCTGCAAGGTTCAATGTACACATTTACACTTCTGCCAAATGTCATATATTAATTAGTTGAAAGGGGTTTTGGAAAACTGTGAGAAGGGTACATGATTCATTTTCTGGAGTAAAACTATTATTCCTTTCTGACAAAGAAAGTCAGATAAACAAACGTTCCAGGTTTTAAAATACACACTCCTCTGTTTTCTTCATGGTAAACATGGACTATTTTGACATCAAATTTAAACCTTGCATTTGCAGCTAAAGTCTGAGCAGGGAATTTTCACAAACAAGGTCCAGAATGGGTGTGACTTTTATACTGTGTGAGATCCAAAGGCTGGAATCAGGGCAAGTGTCATAGGCTAACAGAGAGTCCAAATAATGGTGTAGATTTCAGTCTGAGTCATACATGAGGACCACATCAATAGAAAGCATGAGAGATATACACTGACGTGTAGATCTATCAAAAATGACATGTTAGAAATGGGGTCTTTGGTTGGCAGTCAGGTTACACCCTGTCCAAGCAAGGACCATCACTCTAGTCAGGGTAAAAGATAATCACCCTCAGCTAACACCTGCTTACCCCCTTAGTAGCTTTGCACGAGCAGTAGGCTTCACTTCAGAGTGCTAAGTGTAAAGTATTTGTACCAACACACACAGTAACTTAATGAAAACACTACAAAATGACACAACACAGGTGTAGAAAAATAGGAACTATTTATCTAAACAAAACAAGACCAAAACGACAAAAATCCACAATACACAAGTCAAGTTATCACTAAAAATGCAAAAAGAGCCTTCATGTAATTTTAAACACACACTAATGCTGTTAGCGTGAAAATATACTGTTGGCGCGTCAAAAAAAAATTTGCACGGGCGAGTGTGTGTCAAAAATGGCTTGTGATGCGTCAAGTTCACTCACTCACAAGACCTTGCGTCAAGCGTCATTTCTTCTCTCCGTAGGAGAGCGATGCGTCGATATGAAAACCATGCATCGCGGGTTGCGATCTCACCAGCCTCCATCAGCAATGCTGTGCATTGTTTCCCCAGCCCCGGACATCAATCTTCGGGTCGCAGTGCAGGCAAGCGTCGATTTTCAGCCGCTAAGCCGGCAGCACATCGGATTTTCAGCCGCAGATCGGAGTTGCGTCAATCTTTTCCCCGCACAGCCTTCTGTGCGTGGATTTCTCAGTCTTAGGCTGACATCTTCCCCTTTCAGGGTCCCATGAATTGGATAGGCACCACTTGGCAGAGTAGGAGTCTCTTCAGACACTGGAGGCGCTGGCAGAGAGAAGTCTTTGCTGTCCCTGAGATTTCAAATAACAGGAGGAAAGCTCTAAATCAAGCCCTTGGAGATCTTCACAAGAAGGAAGGCAACACAAAGTCCAGTCTTTCTCCTCTAGCACAGGCAAAAGCAGCAACTGCAGTATAGCTCCACAAAGCACAGTCACAGGCAGGGCAGCTCTTCTTCCTCAGCTCTTCTCCAGGCAGAGGTTCCTCTTGGTTTCCAGAAGTGTTCTAAAGTCTGTGGTTTTGGGTGCCCTTCTTTTACCCATTTTGCCCTTCGAAGTAGGCTTACTTCAAAGGAAAGTCTCTCTTGATTGTGAAATCCTGCCTTGCCCAGGCCAGGCCCCAGACACACACCAGGGGTTTGGAGACTGAATTGTGCGAGGGCAGGCACAGCCCTTTCAGGTGTGAGTGACCACTCCTCCCCTTCCTCCTAGCACAGATGGCTCATCAGGAAATGCAGTCTACACCCCAGCTCCCTTTGTGTCACTGTCTAGTGAGAGGTACAACCAGCCCAACTGTCAAACTGGCCTAGACAGGGAATCCACAAACAGGCAGAGTCACAGAAATGGTTTAAGTAAGAAAATGCTCACTTTCTAAAAGTGGCATTTTCAAACACACCATCTTAAAATCAACTTTACTAAAATATGTATTTTTAAATTGTGAGCTCAGAGACCCCAAACTCCACATGTCTATTGTCTCCCAAAGGGAATCTACACTTTAATCAGATTTAAAGGTAGCCCCCTTGTTAACCGATCCGAGGGACAGGCTTTGCAACAGTGAAAAACACATTTAGCAATATTTCACTGTTAGAACATATAAAACACATAACTATGGCCCTCATTACAACATTGGTGGTAAATCCCGCTTACCGCTGTGCAGAAGACCGCCAACACACCGCCGCGGCAGCAGAATTCCGCCACAGTCATTATGACCCACAGCTCGGAATCCGCCAAAATTTAGACACCCACACAAGTCTGCCACACCAAAGGTCAGTGATAAACTGCGGATAACAAAACCTCCACCGTCACGCCAACAGAAATACGCCCACACTATCACGACCCACGAATCCATGTGGCGGTCTTTCAACCGCGGTATTCCATTGGCGGTACACACCGCTGCGCTCAAAATACACACACTCTTACAAAACACAGCCTCATTGGACAAATTGAAATACATACACCTGATACACATGCACACCACTCCCACACACTCAATCCAATATAAAACACACACCCACATCACCCACAAACCCCTACGACCAAAATACTGAAAGAAGGCCAGAGAGAGACACTACAAACTACTACCAAGCATCCACAGGCACGCAATACCATCACCCACATAACTTCCACACACCTCACACAACACACCACAAAATATTACCCCGCTTATCACTACACACACCACCCCACACATCAACCACAACACCCCATGGCACGGCAAAGACACCCCAGGTTCTCTGAGGAGGAGTTCAGGGTCATGGTGGAGGAAATCGTCTGTGTAGAGCCACAGCTATTCGGATCACAGGTGCAGCACACCTCCATAGCGAGGAAGATGGAGCTATGGCGAAGAATAGTGGAGAGGGTCAATGCAGTGGGACAGTACCCAAGAAATAGGGATGACATCAGGAAGAGGTGGAACGACCTACGGGGGAAGGTGCGTTCCGTGGTCTCAAGACACCACCTTGCGGTTCACCAGACTGGCGGCGGACTCCCACCTCCTCCCCCACAACTAACAACATGGGAGGAGCAAGTCTTGGCATCCTGAGGTCCTCGCAGGAGTAGATGGAGGAATGGACTCTGGTAAGGCAATGCTTTACTACTATATCCCTCACCCTACCTGCATGCCATCACATACCCCCACCCTCGCCCTCACCCCATCACTCCAACTCCTCACAAATGTCCCAATATCACAAACCACACATCCCAACATCAAGCCCTGCATGCAACAACAAAGCATGGACACCCATCAGCAAAGCATGGCCACTGCACATACCCATACACCCCCCTAAACCACCATCACACAAGGTCCCACACAGGAATGCAAGCACTGGGGTACACGGTCACCCACCCATTGCACACCATGCCACACACAGATGCCATAAACATCCGTTTATACCCCTGCAGGACCCCTACCCAACGTCACCGGACAGGAGGGTCCACACATGTCCACACCACCAACAGAAGAGGCCCACAGTGATGACAGCAGCTCTGTCCAACTGGATCTAGATGACCAGCCCGGCCCATCTGGGACCTCGGGACAGTCGGTTCCCCTCACACTGGCACAAGCCACAACAGAGCCTCCCCCCTCTGGAAACACCAGCACAGTACCCACCCAGCGGGCCCATACCTCTGTCCCCAGGACACGTCAAGCAGCAGTGTGTCTACCACTACAGGGAACCCAGGCTAACCCACCACCCCAACAACAACAGGGACCTGGGGGCAGTGGCAGTGGGCACACGGTCTAGGGGACAGAGGCCCAGGAACACAGGGGAACTGGAAGGGCTGCTGTGCGACAGGGGGAGGACAGTCCCAGGGAACCCACTCTCCACGAGGCCCTCTCCAACATCATGGGAGCATACCATCATTCCCAGGAGACGATGGCAATGGTACTGGCCAAGTTTCAGGAGACCCAGCGGCTGCAGGAGGAACAGTATTTGGGCTTCAGGGAGGAACTCCGATCCATCAATTCCACCCTGGGCACCATCGTAGGGGTGCTGAAGGAAGTCCTCAACACCAGGAGGGACACTGTGGCACAACAAGGGGCCCCTGACACTAGCCTGGACGATGAACTGCCACCACCTCCGCCGGCGCTAGTGGACAGGAGGCACTGCCACAGGACCACCACACCAGCACCCCACCCTCTGCAGAGGGAGAACCACCCCACAAACGGTCCCTGAGATCCAGGACAAAGACAGAGAATGATGCCAAGACCCCCGCCAAGAAATGAGACCGTCCTGAATGTCATCCTTTTTTCCCACCTTGTCACCCTGTCCATCCTCAAACTGCCCCAGCTCCACTTCCTATGCCCCTTTGGGCAATGCACCTGTGAGACTAATAGACTGGACTCTGCCATGGACATTCCTCCACCATCACCCCTCACCATTTTACAGCACCCTCAAATATTGAGCACTTAAATAAACACCCTTAAAGCACAAAACAATCTGGAGTCTGTCTGTGATTTCGAAATAGTGTATTAGCAAATATAGTGACAAAATGCTCTTTCAAATATAATGTCAACATACCTATGTCACACAGCTCTAGTCCATGAGGAAACAAAGCAGATGTCACACAGTGGGACCCACATCTGTGAAATCGTAAAGGAAAGTGACAACTCAGTGACCATACACTGGGTGAAAACGACGGACAGTAGAGAGGTAGTAGTGTTAAAGTACATGTAGTAGGCAGGTTTGTCTTCTTACCTGTATCTCACTGGAAGTATTGCAGGATCACGAGTTCCTGTTGTCGATGTCCTCTTCTTCTGCTTCCTTGTCTTCACTGTCCACAGGCTCCACAGCTGCCACAACACCTCCATCTGGACCATCCTCCTGCAGAAAAGGCACCTGTTGTCGCAAAGCTAAGTTGTGAAGCATACAGCAGGCCACGATGATCTGGCACACCTTCTTTGGTGAGTAGAATAGGGAACCACCTGTCATATGGAGGCACCGGAACCTGGCCTTCAGGAGGCCGAAGGTCTGCTCTATAATCCTCCTAGTTCGCCCATGGGCCTCATTGTAGCCTTCCTCTACCCTGTCCTAGGATTCCTCACTGGGGTCAGTAGCCATGACAGGTTGGGGTAACCAGAGTCACCTGCAAATGGCGAGGGACAACTGTTAGACACACACTAACCTGTAGGGATATCCCCAGACCCAGACAACCATTCCCACTGACTTGCTTCCAGGTGCTCACGTAATAGCCACACACGGTGCCTCTGGAGTTGACCCATCACATAAGGGATGATGCTATTCTGCAGGATGTAAGCTTCATGCACTGAGCCAGGGAATTTGGCATTCACATGGGAGATGTACTGGTCTGCCAAACACACCATCTGCACATTCATTGAATGATAACTCTTCCGGTTTCTGTACATCTGTTCACTCCTGCGGGGGCTACCAAAGCCACATGTGTCCCATCAATGGCACCTATGATGGGGATATGTCCCAGGGCATAGAAGTCACCTTTCACTGTAGGCAAATCCTCCACCTGAGGGAAAACAATGTAGCTCCGCATGTGTTTCAGCAGGGCAGACAACACTCTGGACAACACGTTGGAAAACATAGTCTGGGACATCCCTGATGCTATGGCCACTGTTGTTTGAAATGACCTACTTGCAAGGAAATGGAGTACTGACAGCACCTGCACTAGAGGGGGGATTCCTGTGGGATGGCGGATAGCTGACATCAGGTCTGGCTCCAACTGGGCACACAGTAGGTGATGATCACATGTCTTTCCTCCATTGTCGACAGGTCCACCAGCGGTCTGTACACCGGAGGATGCCGCCATCTCCTCACATGTCCCAGCGGACGGTGCCTGTGAAGGACAACAGCGAGCACAGAGTCAACCAACTCAGAGGTACGTACACACAGCTTACACAGAACACGATTCATAATCCGAAATTTGCATGCATGAGTGTTTAGGCAAGGCCTAGGTATGTGTGACACAGTTAAAAATTAAGCCATGTGGGCCCCTGAAATGGCGGCTGCCTGACCTGTAAAGTGGGACAATGGGATGTGAGGTAACTGCGCTGGCGTTGTACACTGTCGCGGAGGCGGTCGAAGACCGCAGCGCAATTCTGCATTGGTTAACATTGGACCCTATGGGTCCCAGGAGCCAATGACGCTGTACGCCGGCGGTGACAGTATGCACTGCCGTGGACGTGACCTCCATTTTCTATCTGTGCAATCACTCGATAGCTGCTCTTCGACAGGAGAGGACCTACACTGCAAGTGCTGCTGTGACCTCGGTCTGGAAGAGACAATGGCTCGTGCGTCTGAGGAAAGGGCCCCTGCCTTCATATCGGAGGAGTTGGAGAAACTCGTGGATGGGGTCCTCCCCCAGTACACGCTACTCTACGGTCCTAAAGACAAACAGGTAAGTACACTGGGAGCATGCTGTATGGGCTATGCCTGTGTGGAGTGGGGTGGATGAAAGATGGGAGGGGAGAATGAGGTGTGCATGAAACGACGGTGAGTGCATGTACCACATGGCAAGGGTAGGGATGGGGGCCAATGACTGTGACGGTGCAGTTGGTAATAACTTTTCTTTTTTCCCTGTACAATTCATGTAGGTCAACGCCCACCAGAAGAAGGACATTTGGCGTGCCATCGCCAAGGACATCCGGACCCTGGGGGTCTATCACAGACAGAGCACCCACTGCCGTAAGAGATGGGAGGACATTTGCCGATGGAGCAAGAAGACGGCGGAGGCCCAGCTGGGGATGGCCTCCCAACGTGGGAGGGGTGCCCGTCACACCATGACACCCCCTGATGTTCAGGATCCTGGCGGTGGCGTACCCGGAGTTGGATGGGCGCTTGAGGGCATCACAGCAGCCACAAGGCGGTGAGTACACTCTCATTCAGCTGATTTAGCGTACAGTGGAGGTGTCTGGGTGGGGGAGGTGGTTTGTGGGTTTCCCTAGGCCAGGGCGAGTGTGCTAGACCAGGTCCCCTTCTTCTGGCAGATCCAGTGGCACCCCACCCCACCTGTGTACAGTGCCAACTACACCTAGTCAGGCTCCTGTGACATCCATGTGTGCAGATGTCAGCCATAGCCTTGTAGGCCATGTCCCAGGGATTGAAGAGTGGACCCCAAGTGCAGGGCGTAGTGCAGGGGGCTTCTGTGTCTGTCGTGTCCGCCAACGGTAGCAGTAATGCATGCACTCAACATGTCTTTCAACCTAGCACCTCAGCCACAACATCTCCGGGACCAGTGGTGCCAGTAGTCACCGGATTCTGGAGTGCACCAGGCAGCAGGGCAGCCAGAGTGGCAAGGAGCCACAGCACGGACAGTCCCCCACCTGTCAAGCATCAAAAGTTGGCCAGTGCCCGGTGGGAGAGGGGGAAGACTCCAGCCACCAAAGCCGCTCCCAGGGGTACAGGTGGGAGTGTGGAGTCAGCTGCGACACCTTCCAAGGTGGGGAACGGGCACAAGAAACCCAGCAAGTCTGGGAGGAGCAGCACGGCGGAAAAGACCGCCAGCAGCCCCGCTGCCCAGGAGGCCAGCGCCATCAGCCCCGCTGCCCAGGAGGCCACCGCCATCAGCCCCGCTGGGCCAGACAGGACCGCCAGTTCCAGCCCCGCTGGGCCAGACAGGACCGCCAGCACCAGCCCCGCTGGGCCGGACAGGACCGCCAGGACCAGCAGCACCAGCCCCGCTGGGCCAGACAGGACCGCCAGCAGCTGAGTCGCTACCAAGGACCCCGCAGCAACAAGCACCGCTGAACAGGACACCGCCGCCTCAAGCACCGCTGAACAGGACACCGCCGCCTCAAGCACCCCTGGCCCAAGAGCGCCAATGGCACTGATGCTACTGAGTCCGCCACGAGTAGGATGAAGCACTCTGGGCACAAAGCCCCCTCCAGAACCAGTGGAGAAAGGCATCCACTACCTCTGTCCTTAGCAGGATGAAGCACTCTGGGCACAAAGCCCCCTCCAGAACCAGTGGAGAGATACATCCACTACCTCTGTCCTTGGCAGGATGAAGCACTCTGGGCACAAAGCCCCCTCCAGAACCAGTGGAGAAAGGCAGGATGAAGCACTCTGGGCACAAATCCCCCTCCAGAACCAGTGGAGAAAGGCATTCACTACCTCTGTCCTTGGCAGGATGAAGCACTCTGGGCACAAAGCACCCTCCAGAACCAGTGGAGAGAGGCATCCACTACCTCTGTCCTTGGCAGGATGAAGCACTCTGGGCACAAAGCCCCCTCCAGAACCAGTGGAGAAAGGCATCCACTACCTCTGTCCTTGGCAGGATGAAGCACTCTGGGCACAAAGCACCCTTCAGAACCAGAGGAGAAAGGCATCCACTACCTCTGTCCTTGGCAGGATGAAGCACTCTGGGCACAAAGCCCCCTCCAGAACCAGTGGAGACTGTTATCCACTTGAGAGACTGTGGCACTGCACTCCCCAGGATTGAACAGTGGGCAAACCACCCACTGAAGAGACTTGAGAGACTATGGCTTTGCACTCCCCAGGATTGAACAGTGGGCAACCCACCCACTGTAGAGACTTGAGAGACTGTGACTTTGCACTCCCCAGGATTGAACAGTGGGCATGTGGCCCCCTCGTGGATTTGGCGTTGTGCACTTAACCGGCTGAGGTGACCCCCTTTCCCGTCCCCCTGAGGTGCCTGTTTTATTGCTATCTGATGCCCCTGCAGTGTTCTCTCCGTCATGTTCGGGTATTGAGTATGGGCCTCGCCCATGCAGTGTGGGCCCAGTGTTCCACGGACTTCAATTGAGCAATACCTGGACTAGTATTCTTGGTGTATATATTTGTTATAGTGTATATATATTTTTGCGTACTGGATTTTGATAGATTACAATGGTTATACTAATTTCCTTTTGTCTTTGCATTCTTCTGGGGGCTTGGGGTATGTAACTGTAATGTATCATGCTGTATTAGTGTGTGTGTTGTCGTGGGTGAGGGCGGGGGTGGGGGTGTTGCGTGTTGCATGTGTGTGTCCCTGTTTTTTCCCTCCCCCCTCCTGTGTCGTAGGTGCAGTACTCACCGTGGTCTTCGCCGCCGGCGTTCGTGCTCCTAGTAGAGGAGCAAGAAGATAAGGGCAGGGAAAATGTGAAGCTCTGGTTCCATGGCGTCCTGGTTCCTCCTGGGGTGTTTAGAGGTGAGCGTTTTCCCTTCGAAGTCCTGTTTCCGCCGTGGTTTTGTTTGCGGTGAATCCGACCCGGAAAAGGTGGCAGATTGGTAGGTTGTGATACTGTGGGCGGTACATTGTCTCTGCCTGTCTGTTGGCAGTGACCGCCGCGCTGTTGGTTTGTACCGCCGTGGCGGTCGGAGTGTTAAAGTGGCTGTCTTTGTTGGCGGTTTCCGCCATGGTCGTGATTCCATTTTTTTTTCCGCCAGCCTGTTGGCAGTCTTACCGCCGCTCTAACACCGACTGCCAGGGTTGTCATGACAACCTATATGTCCTACCTTATCCATACATTGCACCTTGCCCTTGGGGCTACCTAGGGCCTACCTTAGGGGTGCCTTACATGTAAGAAAAGGGAAGGTTTAGGACTGGCCAAGTAGAATTTACAGTTTAAAACTGCACACACAGACACTGCAGTGGCAGGTCTGAGACATGATTACAGAGCTACTAATGTGGGTGGCACAACCAGTGCTGCAGGCCTACTAGTAGCATTTGATTTACAGGCCCTGGGCACCTCTAGTGCACTTTGCTAGGGACTTACTAGTAAATCAAGTACACCAATAATGAATAAACCAATTAACAATACAATTTACACAGAGAGCATATGCACTTTTGCACTGTTCAACAGTGGTAAAGTGCTCAGAGTTCAAAAGCCAACATCAACAGGTCAGAAAACATAGGAGGCAAAAACATTGGGGATGACCCTGCATAAGCAAAAAAGTCCAACATGACATGTAACACCCCATTGATATTTTGCCAAAATAGTGTAAACTAAGATTGAATTACCCAAATATTTGGGATACTGCATAAGTTGTGTCCTTGTGTGTTGGATTGTATCTGCTGGTGAAGGATCATTAGGTTAGTGAAGGTGAAAGCTGTTTAGCCACACCATTGTATGTCTCATGCACACATTAGGATACAATTGATAAGGGAAGAAGGCAAAAGGGATATTTGCAATTGAAAGTTGTACCCCCCTACTTGTCTACCTTTGATTTGAATCCCTGCACAATCAAACAATCAGGCAAACTAAAGAACTCACAAGAAAACATTAAAACACTAAACCTGTGCAAATGTATAGATAACAAGATAAAACCTATTTGGTGTCTTTTTAACACTAAAATTGTCAATGCTTCTGTTGTACCAAGAAGAGGCAATCCACAGGATCAATGAGAGGCAATGTAAATTCAGAAACTCTACTGCAAAGAATTCCACCAAAGGCACTCACTTTGTCTTCTCAATGTGATAGCTGTGTTGGATTTATTCAGTAAGTATAATTAACATCACATAAATAATGTTACTAGCAGAAATAGTACCAAAGATCAGTGAACTAGCATTCTCATTGCACTTAAATTGCCTGACCAATGTGCAAGCCAAATCAATAGAGGAGAATCAAATAGACAGATCACTAGACTGAACAACAGAGTGCTCTGCAGACAAGACCAAAGTATGTTCAGTGTCCGTTCATTGTGCTTCTCTAAACTGAGTTTGTAAAATGAGCTACAAAAATGTGCTACTTTTCAGTAATCATGAGACTTCTAATAGAGGTTCAAACAATATGAAGAAACATATATAAAGAAATAAAAACAATTGTGTAATATTTAATACGTAACATTCTGCAAGCAACAGGAACCGAAATGTTACATGAACCTTAAACCATTTTCTCTTGTTTTCTGTCCAGACACTTGCATCTTTAAAATATAAATACGATTTTCTATGCAAACATTCATTACGTTCACATACTTCCCATCATAAGAAAAGTAACTTCAGGAAATGTATGAGACTGGCTCGCTATGTAGTGTGCAAAATCAAGCACACTGTGCAGACAGTCTGTGCAACCACACATTGGTTTACAGAGGTAAAAACTAGACCACCTAATGCTCTAACTTTTATGGTAGCTTGGTCGAGCAGTTAGGCCAGTCTTGGAGAAGTGCAAAACATTTGTTGTACTCAGAGTATCAATAAAGCAAGACAGACACTCAAAGGAATAATTCAAGACCAATCTACAATAATACTTTAAGACTAAGATCATCAAAATCAGGTAAGTACTTTTTAAGTTATGATATTTCAAAGTTTAGAAAATGTCTTCTTTCTGTGCGTAATTACAACCCTTAGGAACCAATGGGAGAAAACTGTGAAAATGCATATAAAATTAGGCAATGTGTTTACCAATGTCTCCTTTTGCTTTTAGGTTGAGGTTGTCAAGAAACCTTGTGGGCCAGCAGGAGGAGTTTGGGTGGTTCCCAGTTTTGGTGGGAAGAGCTGCTGAAAGGTCCTTGGAGCCTCGTGCAGGAGCACTGCAGAGGACCACTTGGAAAAGCAATGCACATGTGGACTTCAGGGTGAGTCCGGTGGCTCCCCTTGGAGTGTAGAGATCGCAAGGGGTGGGGGACCCTTAGAGCTCAGCTGTTTTTCTGGTGCAGGGCCTAGGAAGGCTGGGTGTGGAGCAGATTAGTGAGCCAAGAGCTGTCTGCAAAGGTGCCCTTGGAAGCTGGAGGCAGATCACTTTGAGGGTTGCTTGCAGGTCAGCACGACCACTCTTGTGGGTGGTTCTGGGGGTTCCTTAAGTCCATTGACTGGGGCTTCCTCCTGGAGGCTGTAGTGGACTATCCTTCTGGATGGCTGATGTTGAGTGATCAGTACCATGGGCTATTGCAGCGTTCAGCCACTGAAGGACGCAGTGCCAACAAATTTAGCACACTGGCAGGGTTTGTCCTCTGGTTACAGTGGGTGAAATTCAGTCTGGTTGTGGTGTCTGATTCCTTGGTAAGCAGCCGGTCAGTGAACTGGACTTCACTGGTCTTTGTTGCAAAATACTGATGTCTTCACTCTGGAGAAAGATCTTCAGTGATTTTCAAAAGAGTGGGGATCCTCTGGGGATTTTTAGAGTCTGTCTGATGTCCCTGCAACCCCTCAGTGGCGACTGTTGAGTCCTGGGCGCAGCAGGCACCTTTATCTATGTGCAGCAGGAATACAGTTCTCCAGCTTTGGGTCTTCTTTGTTGCTGCTCCTCTTGAGTTCCTTGGCATCCAATCTGCAGGTCTAGGGGTGCCTACTAAATCTGCATTTAATGGGTGTTTAGTGGAGTACTTAGTAGTGACCAATTATTCATCTACTTTAGGGTGGCTAAACCCACTATGGGACCACTTCCTGTGGGCAGAGGTCACTTCCCTATCCCTGGTAGGCTATTTTCCTACCATGCAAACTGGAGGTAAATGATTGGAGGGGTCACCCACATGCAACACCTTAGGGGTGGTCCAAGCTGGTTGTGGTGACTCCTACTGTCCCTTGTGCATTTTCCCTCCGTTGCTCCCACCACAAGTGAGGGTTTGCAATGGGGGTGGTCATCTGCTGCTAGCAGCAGGGCTGAGGGTCAATTTTCAAGGGTGGTAAACCCCTTGAAGCTCTTAGGCAGGGCTGTGCACATCCCTGGGGGAGAGCTTTGTTCTCTGGACACTCAGAGCACAGGCTCTCACCCCAGGGTTCCGGAATCTTGTCTGGTGGTGGCAGGCTGGTTGTGACCTGCCACAACCATTCTAGGATAGTTAGCTTTTGCAGGGGGCACCTCTAATGTGCCCCTGGGTACATTGTGCAATAAAACCTATACTGGTCCCAGTTTGGATTTATCATTCTGAGTTGTTTAATACCAAACAACCCAGGGTGCAGAATGACCATTATGTACCTGTGAAACTCGTACTGACCAGCGTTCAGCACTTGCATGTAAAATGGCTGCTTTGTTCGTTTACCATGTCCCAGGTTTGGCAGGAACATAGTCGGGGCATATTGCTCATGCATCTATGTCCACACATGCAGCATAGTGCACCATCCTTAAGGCTGGAAGGCCTACCTGAGGGGTGACATATCTATTTTGCATGCAGTGTGTAGTGACCAGGGCACACAGGCTGGGTGCCATGTCAGTTTTGCATTTTAGGATTGCACCAGGACACTCAGTCTGCAATGGCAGTGCTAGGCGCACTTGGATGCATTGTCCCTGAAGGTGGCACAATCTGTGCTGCTGCCCTCAGGGGCCTAACCTTAGTACCTCAAGCCCTAGGTACCTTATTACCATTCACTAGTGAGTTATAGGGGCACTTAAAGGTGTTTAGAATTGTGTTAATGCATCACAACATTTTTGGGAAGGAGATCTGGCCCAGAGAACTTGATTAGGAGGGACCCTGGGCCCTAACAACTTTGAAACCACATCAAATAGTAAGCATAAAGTAGAGGCTAACCATATCAAAAGACGTCCTTTTTCACAGGAAATATGTAATAAAATAATTTCTTTGCACAAGACTTTCCTGCACGAACTTCACGATGGAAGGAAGCGTCACAAAGTATAACAATATGAGAACATTTGCACATCTGCAAAAACACCCTGCAGACTTACTCCTTGTAATGTTACATCTGTTAGTCAGAGAGATACAACAGAGCAACAGGCCAAGCTGTCCAAACTAATTCCCAATGTTTACTGTTTTACAGAGAAAGACACATGTTCACTTGTATTTGTCATGCATGTTTAAGGCCTATTGTTTTAGCAAGTACAGAATGATGACATTTATTTATAATTTGTTAATTAGCTTTCTTGATTTAACAAAGCATGTAAATTCACGGAAAATGTGAAAATTAAACTTAAAGAAAAGTACTGATATATTCCAAATATTAAGAAGAACACACATTCACGCCATTACAGTTAAAATATTAACTGCATTAACTATATTAAACTGTTGTCTTCCCCAAGGGCCCCTATATGTGCTCTAGGTGGGGATCCAGTACCAGATTCTAATTGAGCACCATATGTACATTGGGTTAACCGGGTTGTCCCAGTCTACACTTGTTGCCACCTGAACAGTGAGGGAAGTTGGCAGCACAGTAGGTTAAAGAGAAGTAGGCTTAACATTATAAGGTGTGACAATAGTGCATTGACTTACTACTTTGAAGTCATTGGGGTGACACAAGTGTGACCTGAACTCTTCAGAGTGAGGAGTTAGCATTTTTTTCTGCTTTTGGCTCCTTCTACAGTTCATGAAGGGCAACAGTTATTTTAGATATGTGTGTTTAAGGTATTGTGACGCCCACAGCGTATATGAATTAGCAGTGTTGCCCTTCAAGATCATGCTATTTGGCAACCTGATCCCTCTTCATCCTGCTACAGTCTTTCCACATGGCAAATTCACTCTGCATGGACTACAAAACAGAGAATTCCAATAACCAGGTAGGTTGGCACTAGGCTGAATGGCAAATATATATTTTTATCATGGACTACCCAGGCATTCATATGTTCCCTATCTTATACCCATTCCTTGTAGCACTTGCAGTTGCTGTTCTCCACCTCTCAAAATAAATTTAATTTAAAATGGGAAATCTTGACCTGCCCCTTCAAGCCTTCACTAGACTCAACATTCCAGATGTGTTGGCTGTCCCTCTGTGAGACCGTGTTTTCAACATTAAAGTCATCATTAATAAAGGCTGATCTTTACTGATATGATTTATATTTCTGCAGTAATTATCACATCCGCTTCAATATTCCCCAAGTAAATACTGGCACATGCAGATTTTGGTACACCCAAAATCGACATTTTGTGCCTCATTTTAAAGGGCTCGACTTGTAATGTGCAATAATCGTTGCACCTCTTAAATTCTTAACTCCAGGGTTTCGATTTTCCCCCACCAATTTGTTGGTATGGGGGGCCTAAGAGACTAAGAGCGCTGGAACTATTTCAGTGAGTGCAACTTCTGGCTTAACTATCTTGTACCTAATTTCTGTCAGAGGTGAAGGATATAACCTTCTGAGCCTGACAATGATGGGAATTTTACAAGTATCTCAAGTATGTTGAAGAATGAATTTGACTCACACACATAAATGTCACTATGTAATTGATCAGATACCATCTGTCCCTCTTTCAGACTTGTCTAAAGCCACTTAGATTTAATTTGAATATTACCATTATTCTCAGGGGCAGCTCCTCCGCTATGGCCAAGGAGTGTCGCACCCCACGCCAGAAGCAGCAGCTGCAAAACTTTTACAAGAAAATGATAATAAATTATGTTTATTATCGTTTTCTTGTAAAGGAACAGGGCCATAGAGTGTGACAGGAACCTAGAGGGAGTGCACAGCACTCCCCCTCAGTGCGTGTGTATGTTTGGCCAGCCCATTGAGGCCGGTCAAACACACATGCCCAGTAGGCTCTCTCCACCCTGGAGACTCTGCATCAGAGCGCCCTAATCCTAATGCTGCTTTCATGCTGCCAGCAGCATGAAAGCAGCGTTAGGATTGGACGCAGGCCAGGCTTGGAGCCTGTGTCTGCAGTGAAGGACAGAGGAGCAGATTGGAGTGGCGTGGCGAGAAAGGTAATTAAAAAAAGATATATTATATATTTTTTGTCTTCCCCCCGCAATGCTGCCTGCTGCCCCGCCCCTTTTCCCTCCCGCGAGCCGCCACTGATTGTTATAGGAATTATTGAGGTTCTGCATTTGATGCAGTAATACTGAGTGATTACAGAGTATTTATTGAGGTCATGGCATACTTGCTAGCCAATTCAAAAAGATGGGGCTGTGCAAAAGACTAAAGCGGACGGGCTTATTAAAAATTCATGAGGGACATTCACATCATACTGATCTTGAGTGTGCGTACAAAAGCACTTACTGCTCTACAAGAGAAATGCTTTATTTTCCGATAAAATATTTTCAATTGTCAACTTCTGCTAAAATGAACCCTCTCGTTATTTGCTCATGACAGTCATTTCAATGATTTTCCGGGGGAAACTGAAAGTGATGAATGTACTAGGAATGCACAACGACAGCTGATGATTACAAGTCACAATGCACATATATTTTATATATTTAAAAACAATGAGTTACCCTTCGAGAATGATTCTTCTGTAAAATTATTGTAAATGGCTATGACTCACATGTATTTTTAAAGGTTCTTATTTGAATGCCTCCTCCGGCAAAGTATAACTTGATAACATTAAAAAACTTTATAGTTAGAGCCAGATGTACTAAAATATTTATCTCATAATGTTGTCCTAAACTGCACACAAACAATTTTCGACCAGCCTAATTTTGTGGTGTGACCCATGTCTTAAAAGTTCATGTCACAAACTTGACAGTCACGGGGGTCGCAGAAACCTGCCAATTGTTACAAGAAGAGAATGTGTGTTTTGGAGTGTGATATTTTTTACATCAGCTATTCGTTGTCGCATTTAAATGTTATTTGATTACTAGTTTTTTTATTCAAATGTATCTGTATTTATTTTTCACTTTTATGATTGTCTTTTGACATTCGGATAAAGTTTTTTCTTTAATTATATCGAGTTGACCTGCCTAATGAATATTATTAGGGCAACACCACTATATGCATAGACGTCAGCACCCCAACATCTTGTCAGATTGGCTAAGGAATCTAAAGGGCTTAGTTACGTCTTGCTGAACCCCAAATTAAATAGTTCACAAATGTGATCTATATTTTGGCAATGAGGCATTGGAACAAGACAGAACTGTGCCTTTCCAACGATGCCCACAACTAGAAGCTAAGAGAGATGTCCTGAATGCTCCATGGTATGAGTAAAAATCACGTGCTTCATGTTGGTTGTGTGCCACAATCTAGCATGTGCGTCCCACCTCCTCTTGAAAGAGTTTCTCGTTTTCTTGGTAGCCCTAAATAACATACTGCGGTATTTCTTTCTAGAATTCCGTCAAACGTATGAGAAGAATTAGGATTCATTTTCAGGATCAAGACTGGTTGTGTGGTGTATGTATATCTTACATTACATTTAGTGGTGGTGGTGCTTGCACGTTTATTTGGGAATGCAATATCTTCATATTCATTTTCTGGTGGGGGAGGGGTGAGGGTTGGATACAGGCATTATATTTTGCGGTTAGGTGGGAAGAGCATCCATTTTTTGGTTTACACTATGTAAACTGGTTGCTCAGTGTCCATTTGTAGTCACTTTGGGATTCTGTGTTTGACCTCATAGGGCCACATGTAGCAAGCTTTTTGCATGGCGTAAACAGCGAATTTTGCTGTTTGCGACATGCGAAAAGCACATTGCGATGCCGATTTCCATTTTGCGAGTCGGTTACCTGGGAATGCGAGTCGCAAATAGGAAGGGGTGTTCCCCTTCCTGTTTGCGATTCGCATCGCGATGCAGAATTGCTTTGTGACCGCGAATGCGGCCGCAAAGCAATTCGCAGTTACCACCAGTGTCACATATTTTTGCTGCCATTCACAAAGGGGAAGAGGTCCCATGGGGACCCCTTCCCATTTGCGGATGGGTTAGCAACAGTTTGGAACTGGTGCTAACTGCGATTGTTTTGCGATTTCATTCGCAGTCACAAAACAATCATACATGAGACTGCGACTTGCAATTAGGAAGGGAACACACCTTCCTAATTGCAAATCTCAAACCTTTTTTGCGATTCGGTAAATAGATTACCGAATCACAAAAATGGGTCTGTACATCCCAAATTGCATTTTTTAAGTCGCAAACGACCCGATTCGCCATTTGCAACTTGAAAAATGCTTCATACATGTGGCCCTAGATGTTTTGAAAATGTGCTGTTGGCAAAGCAAGAAGAATCCCAGGAGCATTCACCCCCAAAAATGGACCGAGTGCACAGGGTAGGGCTGGCATCTGTGACCTTCACATTGGTTACAAATACTGGAGGCTTGTCAGCTGAAAAGTCCATTGAAATGTAGTTATGTAAACATGGAGAAAGGGCCAATTTAGCCCAACAAAGACGGGCCACATGAAAGCTATGCATCTGTTTGTCCCTCTTGTGTATCTTTGGTGATCTTTCACTGCGCCTAATTCTCCAGTGTTTATGTCCCTGCTCATAAAAGCTGTCCCATTGTCTTTTTTTCATAGCACATCATCGATCTGCAGAAGAACTACGGTTCATGCCCCAGGAAAGTGAGCTCCTCGCAAGCCAGAGTTTTAAATGGGTTAAGTGCAATACTAGAGAAAGTGATAACAAAATAAGGTTTAAAGCATGGAGATGCAGAGAAAGAGATGGATTCTCGAGAAAGTGGAGGTCCCAAACAAGGACAAGATACGGCTGAGGGCTTACAACCACATTGATAAAATGCGGGCCGCCTACAATTAACAGAATGGAGTAAAAAGTCTACTTATGTGGCCTTTTGAGAGGTTGACTACAAAAATTAGTGGCCCTGGGGAACTTGTTTGATATTAATTCTGGTGGGGAAGCAGTGAACCACGAAAGGCTAATCACACAATGGATTGAGATTTCTGGGTGCATGTGTGTGTAGTCCTGATATGGTTGTGGATTGGTAGAGTAACCTATCAGGGGATTGGAAGGGTAATGGGGCAAAAAAATTCGACTGAGTTGGAATACATGAACCAATGTGTATGACGGAGTTGATAGGTCATGGACTAATTACCTATACCACTGGTTCCCAAACTTTTGACTTCTGGGGACCCCCACTTTCTTTATCAATACTGGAACCCAGGGCCCCTCACTGAATCATTATTGGAATCCCAGGATTCCCCCACTGAGTCATTTCTGAAAGCTGGGGACCCAATCTGTTAATATTAGTTAATTTTCTCAGCAGTCACGGATCCCCTGAGGAGGCTTTGCGGGCCCCAGGGGTCCCCGTACCACAGGTTGGGAACCACTGACCTATACCACTCCTCTTGATCTGTACAGTACGCTAATTAGCCACTATGGGCAGGACTTGCTGTGGTGACAGATTCAGAGTTGCAGGTGGGAGGCAGCCAGGAAATCCCAGTCGACATAACGTCCTGTTTTTCAGTATGCTATGTTAAATAGATGCCTGGCACCTAAGAGAAAATACTGAGAATGGGAAGTGTTACAGGGTAGCTGCACACGTAAAAGATAGGCAAAGGTTCGCACAAGCACAACTGCCTTTTTTCTATACTATATGGAAATTTGATGTGTTTACAAGCAGACCTGAGTTTGGACAGCGACAATGCAGAAAAGCTGGTGAAAGATAATGCCAGTTAAAAAAGACATTGCCTCATGGACAAAGAGGGCCTGCTGGATTATCAGTGGGGTAATGTGTGCATACCCCAAGAACAAATGTAGGAGCAAATCAAGTAGCTTGGGAAGTACTAGGAGTCTTATCGAGTTTTAATCTCTTCTCCTTTATATTCTTTGCCATTAACTTACAGTGGAGTGAAACAAAATATGGGACCACCTGGTGATTCTGGGAACCTGAGCATAAAAATCACAGCAAGACAGCATTTCTATGTTGACTTTAAGGGATGGATACTGTGGTCCTTCAAAAGTGTTTCAAAATTCTGAGTTTGTGTTTCTGAAATCTACAGTATAGAACATTGAGTCAACATTATCTGTTTTTGTACCTTTCTGCGCTTCTTGTTCACTTTCACAAACTAGGACCATTGTGCCATTTATGGGACACCTACTTGTTATACTTTTCTGCATAACTATGTACAGTAATTAAATAACTATTTCTTCAGCGTTATAAGTCTCCATGTCTGTTGCCTCGGGAGCACATGCTTCGGGGTTCCTCCAAGGGAACCAAAGTTTTTGCTGTAATTTACAGGAGTGTGAGGCCTAATTCAGAAGGGATAATGTTAAAGGTGCATTAGCAAGCATTTCTAAAAGGGGGAAAGAATACCCCCAAACAAAGTTTGCTAAGCAAGACCAACATATATGATTTTAAAGGACGTTTCACCAATCATGCACCATAGGTAGGAAGACTTAGACTGATCTTAATCAGGATGTCTGCCTTCATCTTTCTCCTAACAGGAGCCAGGAGACTTTCACTCACCCGAAGATCTCACTAAAGTCTAAACATTATTACATGAGAAAGGAATCAATCGGTTTCTGCCCATAAAGACCACCAGAAACAAAGCAATAAACAATGTCTCATTGCAGTCTCCTTCCAGGTATATCAACTCTGCTGAGAAGTAACTGCACTGTCTGACCTAGAAGATAGTTAGTCAAATACGAGGTCGGAAATGACTGATTAAAAATATAGTGATCTTGTTCAGACGTGGTGGGAAGATCACTATTCAGACGTGGTGGGAAAGTACCTCCAAACACTGGCACCCTTGCTGAAAAGTTATTTTGTTGACCGTGTTACTCTTACCAGCGCATCTGAAAAGAGGTAGGCTAGGCTAAGATCAAACCACTCAGAATACAAGCCTGTATTTGTGCATTAACCTACTAAATATCTCACCCTGAACATTCCTGTGGCATGAACAGTAATCCATTAAGCAATAATTTACAAAAGGACAATGCCTCTGGAGATGCTGTTGGGCTGCAATTGTGTCTGTCATATACAAGGTGTTCCTAACATGTGATTTACTGTGGCTCAATTCTACTAGACCATGATGGTGTAGGTTGTATTGAAATCTGGAAAGTGCCTGATTGAATATTGTCTCTAAAAGTCTCATATGGTTTGGGCAGTATTAGCCATTTGGAGATTTCAATCTACACCAATTTAA
Organism: Pleurodeles waltl; assembly: GCF_031143425.1. NCBI lineage: Eukaryota > Metazoa > Chordata > Amphibia > Caudata > Salamandridae > Pleurodeles > Pleurodeles waltl. Next base: position 257,310,794 of record NC_090445.1, read on the forward strand.
ACTCTGGGCTCCCAGTTATGGCCGGCGATAAGCTGGTAATGGGGCCTTCCAAAATAAAGCAGTCCTTCTGAAAAGTCTAATTACTTTCTCATTAAAAGTACTGGTGCCCTGCTGACAACAGCTGTACTTTCCCATTAGAAGCCTACTAGCTTTGTTTGGCAGTGCTGGTTCTTTCTCTTTAAAAGATTAGTTGTTACGCTGAGAAGCACAGTTACTTTCTAAATCAAGAAGCAGGTGGAGATACTGATTAATGTTGGTAAGGTGCTCTTAACAGCTCTACAATCCCAGATGAGAATTGCTGGTGCTATGACTTAGAAAATCTACAAAAGAACTGTGCTGAGAAATAATGTTACTTTCCTTTCTGACAAGTGCTGGAAATTGCAGATTGCAAATAATGCAGTCCCGCAGAGAAGTCCTGGTATGATGTTGTACCATTACAATCATAGAGAGTAAAATTTCTGTTAGCTGTCCCAGTGATGCATGTTGGGCGTCTTACACACCTGTGTCCAAGAACTCAGCTTCTTCATCCACCTGCACACTTACCTCTTCATCCAAGCACTCACTCATCAATGTACTTACTCACTGATCAATTATCCATGTACAGAAACTCGCTCTTTCCTTCAGCCAAACATTCACTCATCACTCATTTGTCCAACTGTTGACACATTCTTACATTTAGCAACACAAAAGGATGATGGATGGAGTGCTGAACAATGCAAACACTCACCCCCTGTCACAGATCTGGGTTTAATCCATCGTTCTTTTGCTCACCATGCCACCCCAGTTTGGATCTAGCCATATGCAAATCAGTCTTGACCCTGTTCCTCATGAGAACAGTCAGTCCGAACTGCCAGGCCAGGTCCTCCCTGGACCGGAAACAAGCATCCTGGGACCGTTTCAGGGTATCACCCTTCATCAGCCAGGCTAGCTTGAATCCATTGGCACAGTGAGCACGGGACACACGTCTGGGCATACCCTTCCCACTTAGGGCAACTTTAGCAATACAAAAGGATGATGAACGGCATGCTGAACAATGCAAACACTCACCCCCAATACATTCTTACATTTACATGTTCACTCATCAACACAGCTACGAAAAAACTAAAATAAATGAAGAAAGACTTTCACTTATTGAATCGTCAAAACCATTGGCATTAAATGAAAGTCTAATTTTGAGCTCTCCTAAGAATGCGAAAATATGGTCTCCGTCATCCTGCAGACCCCCATCTGGCCCTGTCCTGACAGCATCTCCCATTTTCTGTTTTTCGTTGCTGGTCTTGATTTGGGACAATTTTTCTAGTGTATTTAAAGTAGGACAATTCCTGTGTCTCCCCACTTTTAATGGTTTGCGTTGACAGTACATCTGCTGTCAGGCATTTATGTCAGCATCACTACATAGGGGCTTTGCCTCTGCCCACATGTTGGGAGTCAGTGTATGTTTTTTAACTTTGTTTTTTTCAGTATATGTATAACAGCTGCACAAGGTCACATAAAACATCCTCTGGTTGCATCTGTTACCATTACATCAAGTATCTAACCCGATTTCCCCCAAATAAGATGCAGTAAGTTTATTCTGCCATAAAACTACATGTTTTTATTCGGCAGAAGTTGTATGCTTCCACACAAAAAGTGTATGGCCTCCACACAGCTGTGATCATTGTGATTATATATCCCAATCCCTGAGCTTGAATTTTCAGGGCACATATATGACATTGTAATGCTATTAAAGGTTCTTAGACAACTACACACTTTATGGTGTTTTCTCTAGCAGAAGCACAGATGGAGGAGCACAATGATTAACTCACATGGGTGATTAGGCTCCAATGCTCCACTTCAAAATACAACTGTCACCTGATCTTTTATCCCACTCCAATATTATTCAATAGTTCATTGAGCTCACACAAATATACCCATTCCCATGCAATTGTCTTGTCACACTTCACAAAACCATACAATATTAATTAAAAGCCAGCCCTATTGGCATTTCCAATGTTTGTTATGGAAAGTCCTAATAGCGCAGCTGTCACCAGACAATTATGAGTTCATCACTAAAGGGGGACTTTGGCTTTGCTCAGATGTTGGGATCCAGGAGTACATGTTTTGATTGAACAGAGGTTGTGTGCTTTCACAATAATTGCTTTCTCCCCACGCAGCTTTGATCATTTTGATTATTTATCCAGCTGCCGGAGCTTAACATTTCAACTTTAAGAGGCATACACATGACACTGTAAAGCTGTAGAAGTGCCTTAGATGACTAGATATGCATGTTGTTTGTCTCTCTCTGGCAGAAGAGCAGATGGGAGGAGGGCAGCCATGAGGAATGTACTGCAGTCCCAGCACCCTTTACATTATTACCTTTAGACTTCAGAGGGCAGAGGGCACATTTATGATTTAGAGCAGTATTGGATACCCATGGCTACCTTCATCGTTTTCAGGTCTGCAGTGACAGTGCAAATGTCTCCAAAGCTTGTGTGATCAACAGGAAATTAATTACAGAGTACTACTGAGAATGGAACTTAGGCTCCATCCACATATTGGTTCCCCTGAGTACAGGATCTGTTTGGGTTAAAGCATAGGTATAGGCCTGATCTACTCATAAAATGTTATGATAATGGAAGTATGTCTGATAGATTCATTGTGAGCATAGGATAAAGTCAGTAGGCATTTAAGTGTTGACTACTAAATATTAAAGCCTACTGGTAGGTGTTAGACTTTTTATCCTTGGCGTGATCTCCCTTTTTGCCTCTGTTCCCCAGATTGTGGATGTGTGCTAGACTCTGATTTTACTGTTTTTGTTACTCTGGGCACTAACCAGTGCTAAAGTGCAAGTACTCCTTTACAAAATGTGTATGTAATTGGCTTATCCACAATTGGCATATTTGATTTACTAGTAAGTCCCTAGTAAAGTGCAGTAGAGGTGCCAGGGCCTGTACATCAAATGCTACTAGTGGGCCTGCAGCACTGGGTGTGCCACCCACATAAGTAGCTCTGTAATCATGTCTGAGACCTGCCATTGCAAAGTCTTTGTGTGCAGTGTTAACTGTAAATTCGATTTGGCAAGTGTACCCACTTGCCAGGCCTAAATCTTCCCTTTTCTTACATCTCACACACCCCTAAGGTAGGCCCTAGGTAGCCCCAAGGGCAGGGTGCAGTGTATGGTTAAGGAAGGACATATAGTAATGTGTTTTATATGTCCTGACAGTGAAATATTGCTAAATTCATTTTTCACTGTTGCAAGGCCTGTCCCTCTCATAGGTAAACATGGGGGCTACCGTTAAATATGATTAAAGTGTAGATTCCCTTTTGGAGTGGATGGACATGTGGAGTTTAGGGTCTCTGAGCTCCCAATTTAAAAATACATCTTTTAGTAAAGTTGGTTTTAAGATTGTGTGTTTGAAAATGCCACTTTTAGAAAGTGGGCATTTTCTTTCTTATACCATTTCTGTGACTCTGCCTGTTTGTGGATTCCCTGTTTGGGTCAGTTTGACAGTTGGGCTGGTTGCACCTCACACTAGACAGTGACACAAAGGGAGCTGGGATGTAGCCTGCATATCCTGATGAGCCATCTGTGCTAGGAGGGGGGGGGCACTCACACCTGAAAGGGCTGTGCCTGCCCTCACACAATGCAGTCTCCAACCCCCTGGTGAGTGTCTGGGGCCTGGCCGGGACAAGGCAGGATTTCACATTCAAAAGAGACTTTGCTTTGAAGTAAGCTTACTTCAAAGGAGAAATTGGGTATAAGAAGGGCACCCAAAACCACAGATTTTAGAAACACTTCTCGAAACAAGAGGAACCTCAGCCTGGAGAAGAGGTGAAGAGCTGAGGAGAAGTGTTGCCCTGCCTGTGACTGTGCTTTGTGGAGCTATCCTGCAGTGTGCCTTCCATCTTGATAGGAAATCTCCAAGGGCTTGATTTAGAGCTTACCTCCTGTTGTTTGAAGTCTCAGCGACAGCAAAGACTTCTCTCTGCCAGCACCTGGAGTCTCTGGAGAGACTTTTAGTCTGCCCTGCAGTGCCCATCCAGTTCCTGGGACCCTGAAAGGAGAAGCTGGCAGCCTAAGAGGAAGAAATCCATGCACAGAGTGCTGTGCGGGGAAAAGATCGACGGGACTCCGATCTGCGGCTGAATAAACGATGCGCCGGCTCCGCGGCTGAAAATTGATGCTCACCGGAAACGCGACCAAAGAATTGATGCACGGAGCTGGAGAAACGACATGCAGCATCCCTGATGGAGGCTGGGACATCGCAACCCGCACTGTGTTGTTTTCGGATCATCGTGCTGCTGGATTTCCAACGCAAACACCGATGGCGGTGTAAAAACAGCACAATGCCTGCCCGGACCAGAGAGTGTTGACCGGATCGACGCATCACTCTCCTGTGGAGAGAAGAAACGACATGCCCCACCCCAACGAAAGGAGAAACAACGCAAGGTCCCGCTCGTGAGTGAAATCGACGCATCGCAAGCCCTTTTTGATGCACACTCGGCCTTGCAGGGTATTTTTGACACATCCAAGGTACATTTTCACGCTAACAGTGTTAGAGTGTGTTTAAAACTACTTAAAGACTCTTTTTGATTTTTAATTGATAACTTGACTTGTGTATTGTGGATTTTTGTCCTTTTGGTCGTGTTTTAGATAAATATTTTCAATTTTTCTAAACTTGTGTTGTGTAATTTTGTAGTGTTTTCATTAAGTTACTGTGTGTGTTCGTACAAATACTTTACACCTAGCACTCTGAAGCTAAGCCAACTGCTCTGCCAAGCTACCAAGGTGGTAAGCAGGGGTTAGCTGAGGGTGATTCTCTTTTACCCTGACTAGAGTGAGGGTCCTTACTTGAGCAGGGGGTAACCTGACTGTCAACCAAAGACCCCATTTCTAACAGTAGTTATTTGTTACATGGAATCTCACAGATTACCTTAGCAGGCAATGGTTTTGGTGTTGGTTTGCTCTGTGGGAATCCTTGTTGACAGTATTTTGCTTAGCCAACTGTAATTTTGTTTTGCTTTCTAATTTTATGACTGTCTCTGATGATTTCATAGTGAGAAGGCTCACACTCAAAGGTATGCCTTATTTGGTTATGGTGGCAATCTTTAGGCCTGACTGGTGCACTGGGAAACATTATGGGGGTGATTCTGACTGCGGCGGACGGCGGTCGCCGCCCGCCACGCGGTTCCCGCCGAAAGACCGCTCCGCGGTCAAAAGACCGCGGCGGTCATTCTGGCTTTCCCACTGGGCTGGCGGGCGACCGCCGAAAGTCCGCCCGCCAGCCCAGCGTGAAACACCCTTCCCACGAGGACGCCGGCTCAGAATTGAGCCAGCGGTGTGGGAAGGTGCGACGGGTGCAGTTGCACCCGTCGCGAATTTCAGTGTCTGCTAGGCAGACACTGAAATTCTTTTTGGGGCCCTCTTACGGGGGCCCCTGCAGTGCCCATGCCATTGGCATGGGCACTGCAGGGGCCCCCAGGGGCCCCGCGGCACCCCCTACCGCCATCCTGTTCCCGGCGGGAGAACCGCCAGGAACTGGATGGCGGTAGGGGGTGTCAGAATCCCCATGGCGGCGGAGCGCGCTCCGCCGCCATGGAGGATTCTCAAGGGCAGCGGAAAGTCGGCGGGACACCGCCGACTTTCCGTTTCTGGCCGCAGCTGAACCGCCGCGGTCAGAATGCCCAGCGGTGCACCGCCAGCCTGTTGGCGGTGCTACCGCCGACCTCCGCCATGGCGGTAATTACCGCCAGGGTCAGAATGACCCCCTATGTCTGATGCCATAGATCTAATCTGCGTATTATGAACCATTATGACAAAGGCAGTTGTGCTAGCTTATTATAAAAAGCATTTGTTGAAAACAGTCACCCTTTAAATGTTGATTGTTATCACTCTGTGTGACAGGCTATTGACAAGTATTTTGCTACATGTAATCTCACAGATTACCATAGTAGGCAAGAGTTTTGGCATTTTGGTTTTCACTTTGATGATACTTGTCTGGCCCTGTTGAGAGGAGTTATATAATGTTTTGCAAGCTGTATTTTTCTGTATAGTTGTAACTTTATAACTGCATGCATGGTGGCTGACTGTTCATATGGACTTGAATAGGGTAGTGATATGGTGTACAGCCAAAGATAAAGGGTAATGGTTTAGTCGGTTCACTGGGAAAAATCATGTTAGATTTTATCTGTTTAATAAGAAACATTAAAACAAATCCAGTTGGCCTCTCCTTCTGATTGTGAAAAACATGTGTTAAAGCGTAAAGGCTTTTAAGGCTGCATTTTTATTACATTGTCTACATACCTGCTGCTTAGGTAGGTATTTGTTGTGGAATGTCACACATTACCATACTAGTCAAGGATTTTGGTGTTGGTAATTCACCTGAACAAACTGTGGGAATAGGAGATATGCACTACAATGATCGTTTTTAGGTTCTCTTTGGAGATATAGTAATTTACTGTGCCAACTGTAATTTTGTATATATTTGCAATTTTATAGCTGTATGCTGAATGGTTGCCTTGTAGAATGTTGACACTAAGGGCCAGATGTAGGAAGGCATTAGCGAAAAACGCCGTTTGCGAGGTGCTAATGCCCTCACGCGATGCAGAAACACATATTGTGAGTCGGTAACGACTCCCAAAATGTGTTTTAGAGTCGCAAATAGGAAGGGGTGTTCCCTTCCTATTTGCGAGTCGCACCGCGATGTAGAGTTGATTTGTGACCGCGAAAGCGGTCGCAAATCAACTCGCAGTTACCATCCACTTGAAGTGGATGGTAACTCATTCGCAAACGGGAAGGGGTCCCCATGGGACCCCTTCCCCTTTGTGAATGCTCACAATAATATTTTTTCAGAGCAGGCAGTAGTCCTATGGACCACTGCCTACTCTGAAAAAAAACTAAACTAAAAGGTTTCGGTATTTTTTCTATTTGCAGCTTGTTTTCCTTTAAGGAAAACGGGCTGCAAAGAGAAGAACAAAAACTGCTTTATTGAAAAGCAGTCACGGACATGGTGGTCTGCTGTCTAAATATTTATGAGGTGGGTCTTTGCGACCCCATAGTGAGTCGCAGAAGGTGTCTGAGACACCTTTCTGCATTTCCTTTTGCGAGGTGCAAATTGCAAGTCGCTGGGATTCGCAATTTGCACCTCGCAAAAGGAAACCTACCTACATCTGGCCCTAAGAATGGTGTTGTTAGACTGCTGTGGTTTCCCCCTTTTTGCCTTCAGACCTCCTGTTTTTGCTTACTTTATTTTTTGCTGGCCTTAAGATTCTATACACTTTGTCACTGCTGACCAGTGCTAAAGTGCTTGTGGTCTCTCCTTAAAACATATATTGGCCTATACCCAACTGGCATACGTAATTTACGTGTGCCTCTCTAGTAACATGGCAGTACCTGTACCCAGGGTCTGTAGATTAAAAGCTACTAGTGGGACTGAGCATTGATTGTGCACCTATTTAAATAGCCCTTAAAACATGTCTCAGGCCTCCCATTGCAGTTTGTATGTGCAGTTTTAAACTGTGATTTCAACCTGGCAAAGTAAACCTTTGTCAAACCTAAACCTTCCTTTCCAATGCATATAAGTCACTCTTAGGGGAGACCTTGGACAGCCTAGAGGGCATGGTGCAATGAATTTAAAAAGAAGGATATGTACTTTTAAGTTTTACATGTCCTCATAGTAAAAAAACTCTTTCAATTGTTTTTCTCTACCGCAGGTCCTACCTCTCCCATAAGGGTAACATCAGAGTTACCTTGTCACATTTTATAACTACAGTTTCCAAATAGGAGCAGGCAACCAGTTCATGCTTGGTGTCTCTGGAATTCTAATGAAAAATTCTAACTGATGGTGAATTCGGATTTTACAAGACAATTTTGAAAATGCCACTTGTAGAAAGTTGGTATTTTCTTGCTGTAGCCTTTTGGTGCCTGCAGCCTGTGTCCAGGTCACATGACGGGGTGTAGCTGACAGTTGGGATTTGTGTACCCCTCCTAAACATCCACACACAATAGGGGCCTTTGGTGTGACTGGATGGGCCATCAATGTCAGGAGGGGAGGGAGGAGCTGGGCCCAACCCGATTTACACTTGAATAGCCTGTGTGCTCTCTCTACACAAAGGGATGCATACCCCCTATAGTTAGCCTGGAGCCAGGGCCAAGAAGGCAGGGCACTTGTGCACTTCAAAGGTATGCTTCTAGAAGCTTCTCCCCACCTTAAAAGCACAACTGGGTATAAATATTGGACCTCCGACACCAACTCTTCAGTACACCTCTGGGCCTGTGGATAATCTGCCACTAAGAAGTACTTCTGTGCTGCTGAAAGTACTGCTGATGTGTTGGACTGCTGCTCTGAAGGACTGCTGCCCTGCTTTGCTGACCTGCTGCCTGCTGCTCTATAGCTTGGGTGAGAGCGACTGATTTCTAAAGTGCTGCTGATCACCTGTAAGGGTATCCAGGAGCTGAGGGCCAGTCTGCTCGGGTGGAATCAGTTGAACAACCAGGTCTTGAGTCCCTTTTGTAAATTCCTGAAGAAAGGGTGAGGTTTGGAGGTGGAGGGGGAGGCCATTCCAACAATTCATGGTGAGGTTTCAGAAGGAACATCCACCACTTTTGCTCTGGTGGACACAGGGGTGTGAGTGATGGAGAGGGAGGCAGAGTGCTGGTGTCTGTTAGGTTGCTGATAGCTCAGGTGGTGGTTGATGTACATCGATCCTTGATTGTGCAGGGGTTTCTAGGCATGGGTCAGCATAGTGAAAAGGTATCTTTTGTCGATGGGGAGACAGTGACTTTCTTGAGGTGGGGGTGATGTGGGTCCATCTGGGGAGGTCTGAGTCTGTCTGCTGAGTTCTGTTTGGTCTGCATTGTCTGCAGTCTGAGGTGAGTGACGATTCCTGCATAAAGTGTGTGGCAGTAATCCAAGCAGCTAGTGACGAGGGCTTGCATGATGGTATGTCTAGTGCTGACAGGGACTCATTTGAAAATCCTTTGAAGCATGCAAAGCGGGAAGAAGCAGGTGGAGGAGACTGCACTGATCAGGTTCTTCATGGTGAGTTTGCTGTCCAGGATGATGCAGAGGTTCTGAGTGTGGTCTGTAGGAGTGGGTGAGGGTTCTGGCTCCATAGATCACCAGAAGTTGTTCCATGGGGAGCTGTTATTCCCAAAGATCAGTACTTCGTTTTTTTCTGTGTTGAGATTGAGGCTATTGTTTTGCATCCAGTCAGCAATGCTAGTCATGCGGAAGTTGGCTCTTGTAGTGGATGGGACTTCTGATAGAGGGAGGATGAGCTGGGTTTCGTCTGCATTGGATATGATGTTCTTTCCATGGGTTTTGACAATGGTAGCCTGGGAGGTCATTTAAGAGTTTAACAGCTGGGGTTAAGGGATGAGCCTTAAGGGACACCGCGGATGATGTTTTGGGTTCTGTGGTGAAATGAGGAAGGTGGCTTCTCTGGGTTCTTCTGGTGAGAAGGGACGCGGTCCATTTAAGGGTGTCTTCATGGATTCAGATATGATGGAGCCTCTTGATCAGGGTGTGGTGGGACACCACAAGGAAGGCCGCAGAGAGGTCGAGGAGGATCATGGCAGCCGCTTCTCCCCATTCTAGGAGGGCTCTGATGTCATTAGTGACTGCCATCAGGGCAGTTTCAGTGCTGTGGTTCGTGCAGAATCTGGCTTGGGATGGGCCCAGAAGATCGTTGTTCTCCAGGTATTCTATGAGTTGGTGGCTTTTTTTGAGGATGTTGGTGGGAAAGAGGAGCAGATAGATGGAGCGGTAGTTGTTGAGCTTGTTGCAGTTGACGGATGGTTTCTTGAAGCCTCAGGAACACAACAAGCTTTCAACAACCTTGTACCTGCATCTGGACTCTGATATCTTTGAGTCTATCCTGCCAAGTTGTATCACCCTAGTCCTGGACCCTTTGAAGTGGGCTTAAGGTGCTCTGCCAGCCTCTATGAATGCAGCAGAACTGACACATTTCCTCTGCTGCCCAGCACAAATCCAAGCAGAATGGACACATTGCAGCTGCTGACCGGATTAGACCTGTCACAAAGACCTGCATAGCCTTCGAAACCCCATCAGACTTCCACTGCGTGACACATCCTCAGTGCAGCCCTCACATCCCTCATTGATGGCAGCCTCGATGACGATGCCAGACTTCACATTGCAGCCTCGCAGCTCTTCAGAACTGCCCCTACTGTGTGCTGCATCCCTGATGCCAAACTTCACATCACAGGCTCCATCGAAGTGATTCTCGATGATGATACAGGCCCTTGAATCGCAGCCTCACCACATCTTGGAACTGACGCATCACTTCAGCTGCTCAGGGCATCTTTGACATGGATCCTCACAATGTGCAGCAAACCAGCATTTAAGGTACTTTGTTCAGCGGGCCTGTTTGAGTCCCTGTGACTGGTGTGTGTGCTCCACTGTGGTCATCCTGAACTTGTGAATTCGATCCGGTCTCCGGGACTAGATATCCACAGTTGCCCCTCTGTGCCTTGTGGTGCTGTTTTCACTGACATTTTTAAACTTTCATATCTCCGATTCTACTGATTTAAATTGCGTTGTTTGGGTCTTATTTTATTTGCTAAAGAACACTATTTTTCTAACTTGTGTGGGATCCTCTTTTTGCGATATTAATACTGTTTGAAGTGTTGCACAAATACACATTTCCTCTAAGTTAAGTTTGACTGCTCTGTGCCAAGCTACCAAAGGGTTGAGCACAACTTAATTTACTGTTGGCTTGTGCCTTTACCTGACTAGGACTGTGGTTGGTGTTTGACCAAGGCTCACCCCCATATTCAACAAACAACCCAAACTCAAACAGGTTGTTGCTCGAATGTGGATTTACCTTAAAAAATGAAAGACAAGAGGCATTTGGCAAAACAGGAACAGTTAGTTTAATTAAATGAAGTGGCCAGGAGAACAGTACAGAGTTGGCGTCTCATGACTGTCTCAAAGTGCATTGGTTCTGAGTGCCATTATATACATTTCTCAAAGTGTCATAAAACAATTCTTCGCATTCTTTGGAGAAAGGAATCCGGGCCTAGTCACAGAGTCATAAAGCTGGCCATCTGAAAAAGTGTGCAGGTGGGTCTTGACCTTGCGTGGTCATAATGCAGGCCAGTAAGTAACATGTCCAGATGTCTGGCATGGGAAGTGCATGACCACTGTATGTTGTGTGTGTGCTGTGCTCTGATTGGCTGAATGTTCCTAACTTTATGTGGCATCTAACCGTTATGGTGTTTTGGGAACGCGCACCTCTCCAGTCAAATGTGTATTATTGCGGGCCAATCTCATAGGACCATTGTGTTGTTGCGGCCTTTCTGAGGGATCGATCTGGGTTTGTTCCTGATTGTGCATTTGCCTATGGGCTACGTGTCACCCCACCTGTGATCTGACAATCAGTTGTTTCAGGCCTAGGTTGCAGGGCTTGCCTGACCATGTATTTCTCACTCATGGTTGATGAGGAGGTCATATCGGGTGGATTCGACAACAGTGATGTGAGTTTGTTGTTATGCGTACACATATCATGGCCTACATTGACCTCATTTTTATCAACATTAACAAAGTGACAAGCCAATGATAACTGCAATAGGCTTAATTGGTGTACAGGGAAATGTTATACTAGATGCCATAAATCTGCCCTGTGTATTATGAAGTGCTATTCCAATAGCAGTAGGTCTTGTTTGTTAATTGTAAACAAAATCTGGTAAATCCAATAGGCCTCTAACAGTAGATTGTTATCACATTATGTTATAGTCCTTTGTAAGATATTTGGTTTCATGTAATCTCACAGATTAGGGTAGTGGGGAAGGATTTTGTTTTGGTCATCCACTCTGACAAACCCAGGGAGCAGAAAGTTGCTGTGCTTATTCTTGTAAGGTCCTATAGAGAGGGTTGTATATTGTTTTGCAACTGTAAGTTTGTATGTAATTGTAAATTTTCAACTGTGTGCATGCACAATGTTTATGCACATTTCAGTAGGCCTAGGTTTTATATATTGTCATGCCTCTGGAACAGACTAGAGCCTTATCGGTTCCTGGGAAAAGATATGCCTGATTCCTTAGTTGTGATCTATTTATAAGGGAAAGTTATGACAAAAATAGTTACATTTGCATTGGTATTTCTCTGTATAAAAGCTTACAGATAGATATTTTGTTAAATGAAATGTCACAAAGTACATTTGTAGGGAAGGAATTTGGAGTTGGTTACCACCTCTTACAAACTTTGCACTGTAATAATTCTTGCTAGAATGTCTTTTTAGCTGTCTGTCAGGATCTGGTAACGTAGAAGAGCATTAGGTAATAAATTGATCTACATATATAAATATAAATCCACATAGCTACATAGAGAGTCTGTGGGCTAGCTCTGGTTTTCAGTTGGTCTGTCTGAGTGTTATTTACAAACTATTTCCATCCATGCCAGCGCACTGCATGGAGTTATGGTCCGATGCACATTAGTCAATGGCTCCTTGCATTGTGAATGACAGCATTTTCTGATTACATATGTACATCTATCACAAAAAGGAGCGTGCTTCAGTGTCACATCTGATTGGCCAGTCCTTTAGTTTTCAATTTTCTATTTTTATAGTTACCTTTCATTTAATTGCATCTCCTTTATTTATTATAATATGTCTTAAGACATTACTACAGCTCTCCAGACGGTGGTAACAGGTCACTTGCATGCTACTCATTTAATTTGCAGTGCACCACATGCCATATGGCTACTCCTTCTAAACCGGGAGACCATGAGGGAATGCTGTTGTCCCTAGCTTATCCTTGTTTTACCATTCCAAGACAGCCACAATGTTGGTTCTAAATGTGGAGGCCATGCTGGAACTTTAAAACAATGACAGACCATCTACAATACCTCTGTAGGACAGACCCCTGATGTTTCAGTGTAGCAAGCATATGTCCATTAAGTTTAAACATGTTTCATTTTTTCCACTTGTATTCTCGTAATTTTTTCCACATATTTTGTTGAATCTGGGTGTGTTTTATTGCAATTGTGTCAGAGGGTGAATGTGAGAATGAGCCAGTGGATGGATAAATGGATGCATGAGGGCAAAGATAAGTGACAGAGTGCATCCATGAAGACCAATTGAGTGCCTAAACCTTTCATTGCCACAGAGGTAATTTCATTCATAAGCCAGACTTGTTGGCATGGCCAACGATTATTTTGTCCCTTATATTACATTTGCTGTTTCTCCTTCCACCTTGCATCTCCACCATCCTCACCAGGCTCAGTCTTTTGATAATCCTGGATATTCTTACCTTGAATCTTCCGGTTGCTTGTTTTTGTTAATGCTGCCCCACAATGTTCTTGGATTTCTATAAGTACTGGAAATCAGACATTTGTTTTTCGAACAAAGACGTGTTTAGAATATTTTTTTTTAGAAAGTAGACTATCAAAAACTATCATCTTAAAATGAAACTTTCAAAATGGCAAGGAAATACCCTTGTCAATATTGGACCACAGCTTACTGTGTTTTAGTTAAAGTCCTTAATCCCAGACTGGGCGATTGACAAACCCTTTTCGCTCATTACTGTAGTAGATTACAAGAAAGGTCAGAGCAACCTGAAATGTTAGTTGGTTTATTTATTTTACGGTTTCAGTGAATTTGTTTTCGGTCTGTGTATTTAAGAAATAGACGTTCGTGTAATAAGGAACCTTATATAACGCAATCGATTCTGGAAATGTAATACAGGTGCGTCTGTCTACCTTGAGGAAACGTTAAATTCTATTTTGCGCAATGCTTCTTATTGGTTACATTTTCAAGTGCAGTAAATAGTCATTTCGTAGTCAGAAAAGTTGCCTTACCTCAGAATGTAAGTTTTTTTTTTGTACTGTTTGCTAATAGAAACCATGTAGGAACAGACCTACCTCTATGCCGGTCCTTTCCGTCTTATGTGGAATTCTCTGCTGAGAATGCACAGAGTTACACACACGTAGTTGAATGTATTTAGTGTAAATAAGGGAGGACCATGGAGGAATGGTTCTACAATGAAAAATATTTACTACAAATTGGGACGTAGAATGGGAAAATTAGAATAGGGAACGGGGAGGGCCATGAAAATACAAAAGTACACCTTCAAATCGGTAAGTCGGGTACACTTCGCACTTATGCCCACATCTACCCCAATAACAGTGCAGCCTCAAAAGCATCAAAACTGCAAGGAAACGACATAGAAATTAATGGAGGCTGGGAATTTTATAACCAGTATAAAGTAAAAAAACAAAAAAATATATAAATAATAAGACGCATTAAAGGGAAAACTGTTCATATTCGAAACAACATGCCTGAGACCTAAGGTCTGTACACATACATCATCCTAAAGATTTTCTGTTAGACTGGTAAACCATGTGAACACCGCACACTAGAGTAAAAAAAGAAGCCTGCCTAAATCAGGTCTTATGCTGTTTACATATGTAGCTTGTCTGGTAAATTAAAGCTAACTGCATCTGTGCTTTGGAAACGAAGCTGTGGCCAGACATGCCTTATCTCTTAAATTGCAATGTTTCTGCAATACACCTGCTATGGTCGGCCAGTGTATCTTAAATAAATGATTACAGACATAGGGGGTGATTCTAACCTTGGTGGGCGGCGGGGGCCGCCCGCCAAAGTTCCCCCAACAGAATACCGCTACGCGGTCAGAAGACCGCTGCGGTTATTCTGTGTTTCCCGCTGGGCTCGTGGGCGACCGCCAGAAGGCCGCCCGCCAGCCCAGCGGGAAACCCCTTCCCACGAGGAAGCCGGCTCCGAATGGAGCCGGCGGAGTGGGAAGGGTGCGACGGGTGCAGTAGCACCCGTCGCGATTTTCAGTGTCTGCATGGCAGACACTGAAATTCTTTTAGGGGCCCTCTTACGGGGGCCCCTGCAGTGCCCATGCCATTGGCATGGGCACTGCAGGGGCCCCCAGGGGCCCCACGACACCCCTCACCGCCATCCTGTTCCCGGCAGTCACACCCGCCAGGAACAGGATGGCGGTGAGGGGGTCGGAATCCCTATGGCGGCAGCGGAAAACCTGCGGGAGACCGCCGGTTTTCCGTTTCTGACCGCGGCCATACCGCCGCGGTCAGAATGCCCTTGGGAGCACCGCCAGCCTGTTGGCAGTGCTCCCGCGGTCGTTGACCCTGGCGGTCAATGACCGCCAGGGTCAGAATAACCCCCATAATTATCAACTTATCATAGCTGTTTCTTTGACCCTTTCAGGGAGAGGCGACAGATCAGATAGGGGCTAAGGGATCATATCTTTGGTGGTTGAGGGCAGTTCCCTCTGATGTCCTGCTGCCTGTCCTAGTGTGGCCCTGAAAACGGGCCAAGTAACCCATTCTTGACTTGACTTTGATGTAGCAGAAGTCTTAGTATTGGCTCTCATGCCACAGCCATCATCTATACGTGACAGTTTATGCATCATGGTAATCAAAGTACCAATAGTTTGACTGTATAGAGATGCACTGAGAAGTTGTGTTTGTGTGCATTCATTCTAGACTAAGGCTCTCATTACAACCTCCCTCATTACAACCTCGGCGGTCTTTCTGGCTCCCTATTATGACTTTTCCGCTGGCCCAGCGGACGGTAACAATGTTACCGTCCGCTGGCCCAGCAGAAAAGTCACACCAACATTGATGCCGGCTCGTAATAGAGCCAGCAGCAATTCTGATGTGCAGCGGTAACAGTAGCACCCGTCACATATTTCACTGCCCAAAATTGCAAGGGCAGTGCAGGGGCCCCTAGGGGCACCCCCAAGTCCCCCTTACTGCCAGCCTTTCCAAGGCGGTGTTTACGGCCGTGGCCAGGCTGGCGAGCAGGGACTCATAATCCCCAGGGCAGCGTTATAATGGAGGTGCTGGCCGTATGGCTGTGGCTAATGCGCCACGGTCATAATAGCGGAGTAACACCTCCAGCCTGTTGGTGGTGTTACCGCCAGCTTACCGCCGGCTGCCAGGGTCATACTGAGGCCCTAAATGTTAAAACCTAGGTGGTTTCATAATGAAATAACATGTTTGAAGAATTAATCTTTCTGTCATTATGGTATATTTTAGAGTCTAAATTTATAATCTGCATTAAAATTATATTAGATTTATGATGCTGTGTTTTAAATTCAAATACTGCAAAAAATAGAGAAATGTAGTTCTGTCCCACACTAATGAAAATGTATTTGGTTTTAAAGTTACTGTATGTAACATGAACATTAACAAATTGTTATTAATGCTGAAGTTATAGTTTGCATATTAAAGCATGTATTGCTTGATAGATTAACGTGCTGTTTTAATTCACTCTCATTAGCCCAAGTGAGGTCTGCTAGGTCCTGTATTCTTGACTGTGTAGAAAATGTCGTCATCTTGCTAAAGTGTACCTTTCCTTTACACTTTGCACTCATGAGAACCTTAGCTTGATTATAGATGTCTAATAGAAGTGTTTACTGTCTAGGTTGTAAATTCGACCTTGAATAGGGAATATTTAGGACTGTTAACTGAAAGCATATTCAATTTTTGTCATCTTGTATAGAAGAACACTGATGGACACTGTTCTCATGACAAACCTGGGAAAGAAGGAAGATGTTTCAAGTTGGAATCGCATGATTGATTTCTATTGGATATTGCTCATTCAATGCCAAATGAACTGTTGCACTGACAAATCAGCTTGCCATATGAACTTTAATAAACAGTTCCCCAGATGGACATTGGTCAGAAGAAGAATTATCCAGATTTGAGATGATGAATCTTGTATGCTGAACCCTCTACCTATGCACCTTTCTAATGCCTTGCTGAGACTTTTAAAAAAATCCCTTGACCCTGGAGTAAGACTCTTGACCAAGTTTCTAGATATTGATGCCTTCCTTTTTTTAAAATTTGCCTTTACCCGCTTTAGATAGTGACTTAATGCCCAAGATTTCTTTTCCTAAATTCTTTTTGTCCTTTTTGTGCTTTTTATGTTTTGCTTGCCTGTGTTCCACCAAGCATATTACATCTTGATTGACTAACCTATAGGGTGTCCCTAAACTTTGATGATTTAAATTGCCTTAATGCTTGTTAAAACTGAGTAACACTTGTTTTCTGTCCACCTGATCATCTTACTGATGTTCTGTGTTGTCTTAATTGCCTTGGTCAACCCTTTCTGATAACTGTATCTTTATAAGCTTGCGGTTCAAATCACATCTCGGCTGGGAGATCGGCGCATCGCTGCAGGAGAAACGATGCAACACCCACTAGTGGCTGCTGATAATTGTCTACATGACATTGGGATTACACTTGTAATAAGTCCTCATAACTTTATTCTTGACTGGAGTTTTTCTTGTGGCCTCATGGAGTATACTGTGTGAATTTATTTGTTTGTTTTGAAATTCGTTGTATGGTTCTACCACACCCTTATGCTGGTTCCAAAGATCTATTGAACTTGTTGAGCCATGATTCCTGAAAAGGAGGAAAATGCTCCAACATCTTTCAGGGGAAGGTGAGCAGTCAAAGGCTTTTCTCAGATGCAGCTTGGAGGACAGATACTCAGAACTTAAACACTCAAACAGCAGACATAATAATTTAATGTGCTGTGCTTGTCGTTTAGTAAAAAATACTTTGATATCACACCAGAATGGAATAGTACACAGTTAAATAGCTAGAACAACTACAATGTTAACACTCACCTACTACATCATTGGTGAGTATTAACTATCTACGGTGCCTGTTAGAAATGGGGCCTCTGGTTGGCAGTCAGTTTGCACTCTGTCCAAGCAGGGACCCTCAATCTAGTCAGGGCAATGGAGAAACACACTTAGATATCCCCTGCTTACCCTCTTGGTAGCTTCACACAAGCGGTCAGGCTTATCTCACAAACAATGTATAAGGTATTTGTACCAACACACAGAGTAATACAGTGAAAACACTACAAAATGGACATCCCACCAGTTTAGAAAAATGGGTAATATTTATTTAAATCAAACAAGACCAAAATGACAAAAATCAACATACAAAAGTTAAGATATGAATTTTCAAAAGAATAAGAGTCTCACTCCATAGAAAACAATAGAAACGTTGATTTTACACAAAGTACCTGGTTTGCATAAAAAATAAAGCTGCACAGGTGAGCTTGCGTCGAAAAAGTCACAGTTGAGTCGATTCCTTTCTCGCAAGTGAGGTCGTGCGTTGTTTGTTCTCTGGTCGGGTAGGCTATGTGTCCTTTTTCTCCCTCGCAAGAGAGTGATGCGTTGATTTTGGGACAGGGCACCTCAGATCCACACAGGTTCACAATGACTGACACCCAGGGACGATGCATGAGAAATCCGGTTGCCCGGTATTTAGAAAACCTTGCTGCGTGGGGTTTGGGTCATTATCAGCAGCCACTAGTTGGTGTTGCGTTGTTTCTCCTGCTGCGATGCATCGATCTCCGAGCCGAGATGTGATTTCAGCCGCAAAGCGGGTGGCACATCGATTATTAGCCACGTTGCAGATGGTGCTTCAAACATTTCCCTGCACGGCATTCTGTGCGTGGATTTCAGCTCTTCTTCTGCCAACATCATCTTTCAAGGGTCATGGGACCGGATATGGTACCACTTGGCAGGGCAGGAGTCTCAGCTGAGAGTCCAGGAGCTGGCAGAGGAAGTCCTTTGATGGCCCTGAGACTTCAAAACAGGAGGCAAGCTCGGTTCAAGCCTTTGGAGATTCTTCTTCAAGCAGGAATGCACAGCAAAGTCCAGCCTTTGCCCCCTTTTACGGGTAGAAGCAGCAACAGCACGATAGCGCAAAAAAGCACAGTCACAGGCAGGGGCAGCATTTCTCCTCAGCACTTCAGCTCTTCTCCTTGGCAGAGGTTCCTCTTGGTTCCAGAAGTGAACTTAAAGAAATCTAAAGTCTGGGGTTTTGGGTCCACTACTTATATCCATTTCTGCCTTTGAAGTAGGCAAACTTCAAAGGGAAGTGTATGTTGTTTGCAAGATCCTGCCTTGCTCAGGCCAGGCCCCAGACACACACCAGGGGGTTGGGGACTGCAGTGTGTGAGGGTAGACACAGACCATTCAGGTGGAAATTACCACTTCTCCCTCCACTCTAGCCCAGATGGCTCATCAGGATATGTAGGCTTCACCCCAGCTCCCTTTGTCTCAATGTATAGAGGGAATTCACAACAGCCCACCGTCAGTCTGACCCAGATTTGGAACACACAAGCATGCAGAGTCACAGAATGGTTTAAGCAAGAAAATGTCCACTTTCTAAAAGTGGCATTTTCAAATTAACAATCTAAAAACCACCTTCACTGAAAGATGTATTTTTAAATTGTGGGTTCAGGGACACCAAACTCCAATTTTACATCTGCTCCGAAAGGAAAACTGCATTTGAAATGTATTTAAAGGCAGCTCTCATGTTAACCTATGGGAGAGGTAGGCCTTGCATCAGTGAAAACCACATTTAGCAGTATTTCACTGTTAGGACATGTAAAACACATTAGTATGTGTCCCACCTTTAGCATACACTGCACCCTGCCCATGGGGCTACCTAGGCCTACCTTAGGGGTGCCTTACATGTATAAAAAGGGAGCGTTTAGGCCTAGCAAGTGGGTACAATGCCAAGTCGAATTAGTAGTGCAAGACTGCACATCTAGACACTGCAATGGCAGGTCTGAGACATGTTTACAGTGCTACTCATGTGGGTGGCACAATCAGTGCTGCAGGCCTACTGGTAGCATTGGATTTACAGGCCCTGGGCACCTCTAGTGCACTTTACTAGGGACTTCTTAGTAAGTCAAATATATCAGTCATGGAAAAGCCATTCACCAATACACTTTGCACAGAGAGCATATGCACTTTAGCACTGGTTAGCAGTAGTAAAGTACCCAGAATCCTAAAGCCAACAAAAAACGGTCAGAAAAAATTAGGAGGAAGGAGGCAAAAAGTTTGAGCATGACCCTGCAAAAAGAGCCTCGTCCAGTAGTGCCCTTTTGCCAATTCTGCTGTTCTCCCTAATATATATATTGATTTTTCTTCATTTTGGTCCTAGGAAAGAATAAGCACATGTGGAAGTTCCCTAAGCTGTCGCCGCAGGGGCAACTTACATGTCAATCCAAACAGTTCTTAAACCCAAACAGTTCTCTCTGGCCCACGTAACATTGTACAGAAGGAATATCTTTTTGTGTTCATGACAAAGGCCCTCATTATGACATTTGAGGTAAATTCCACTTGCAGCCATGCCGACTGCTGCCAACATACCGCCGCTGCCGCGGATATCTGCTAACCATATTATAACACACACATACCAATCCGTCACTATACAGCCACACACACAAGTCCGCCAGCCCAAAGGTCAATCAATCAATCAAATAAATTTCCTAAGTGCACCAC
This sequence comes from Pleurodeles waltl, assembly GCF_031143425.1. Lineage (NCBI taxonomy): Eukaryota > Metazoa > Chordata > Amphibia > Caudata > Salamandridae > Pleurodeles > Pleurodeles waltl. The sequence continues at coordinate 257,331,099 of NC_090445.1, forward strand.
TCACCCGGTAGGTTCTCAAGGCGCTGGGATTGGGGGGTGGTTACTGCTTGGAAAAGTCATGTTTTGAGGTGCTTTCTGAAGGTTAGGAGGTCCTGGGTCTTGCGAAGGTTGGTGGGGAGGGAGTTCCAGGTTTTGGCAGCGAGGTGGGAGAAGGATCTGCCGCCGGAGGTGGTGCGTTGGATGCGGGGGACTGTAGCGAGGGCGAGGACGGTGATAAACTAGCGGTATCTAAACCAACACTGTTACACCAACAGAACTACGCCCACAACATTACGACCCATGAATCACCACGGCGGACATTCAATGGTGGTAAACCATTGGCGGTACATACCGCCGCATTCAAAATATACACAACCTAACAAAACAACACTACATTGGTCAATTCAAACAACACACACCTGACACCTATACACACACCACACCCACACACCCATCCCACTATAAAACACACACCCACATTACCCACAACCCTTTACGACTTCTAACCATTGCCAACACACCCATGCACAATATGTCACACACAGAAACAATAACACTGCATTTACACTGGCGAAGAAGAGCCAGCAACATCCAGTCCCCCCCACAGAAGAGGCCCACAGTGATGACAGCAGCTCTAGTCACCTGGATCTGGATAACCAACCTGGCCCATCTGGGACCTCAGGACAGTCAGTTACCTAGGCACACTCTCACACCACCACAGAGCCTCCCCTCTCAGGAAACACCACAGCAGCACCCACCCAGCGGGCCCATACCTCTGTCCCAGGACACGTCAATCAGCAGTGTGTCCACCACTACAGGGACCCCAGGGCACCCCACAAACATAGGACAATCAGGGACCTGGGGTCAGTGGCAGTGTGCACACTGTTCAGGGGACAGAGGCACAGGACAACAGGGAAGCTGGGAGGACTGCTGTGCGACAGGTGGGAGGACAGGTCCAGGGAACTGACCCTCTAGGAGGTGCTCACCGCAATCCTAGGAGCATACCAATATTCGCAGGATACGTTGGGCCAGATTCTGGACAAGTTGCAGTAGAACATGCGGCTGCAGGAGGGACAGTACCTGCAGATCAGGGAGGACTTAAAGGACATCAACACCACCCTGGTCTCCATTGCAGGGGTGCTGGCAGACATGGCCAACGGTATGAGGGAGGCAGTGGCACACCACCGGGCCCCTGACATTAGCCAAACCACTGAACAGCCCTACACCTCCGCTGCCACTAGTGGGCAGGAGTCCCCGACACAGGAACAACAGGCCACCAGCACCCCACCATGCAGAAGAAGAACCACCCTGCAAACGTTCCCTGCATTCCAGGCAGAAGCCAGAGACTATTGGCATGAGCCCGCCTGGAAATGAGACTCTCCTGATTGCCACCCTTGTGTCCCTCTGTGTCATCCTGTCCACCTTGAACTACCATTGCTCCCCTTCCTATGCCCCGTGGACAATGCACCTGTGATACAAATAGACTGGACTCTAACCTGGACTTTCCTCCATCATCACCCCAGCCAATTCCACTATCCCCTCTTCTTCAGAGCACTGCAATAAACACACTTTGATAAAATAAAATTATGGTGTATGTCAAATGTTTTCAAAATGCATTTGTTTCACCAGGTTCAAACATTGTAATTCAACTGTACAGTAATGTTTACAATGGAAAGACCTGTAGTTGGCTGTACTGAACACACCAGGAGGTGGAAATAAGGTAATTCTGCTGACGTTGTGTACCGTTGCGGGAGGCAGTTGAGAACTGCTGTGCAACTCCTCATTGGTTTTCATTGGGTCCCATGGGGTACAGTGGCCATTGGTGATGTATGCCGGCGGTGACGGTTCGCACCGCTGTGGACATGACTGCCATTTTCTATCTATGCACTCACTTGCAACCTGACCTTCAACAGGAGAGGACCTACACTGCAAGTGATGCTGTGACCTGTGTCTGGAACCGACAATGGCTCGTGTTACTGGGGAAAGAGCTCCTGCCTTCACCTCAGCAGAGTTGGAGTGACTGGTGGATGGGGTCCTACCCCAGTACTGACTGCTGTATGGGCCTGCAGACCAACAGGTGAGTACACTGTGAGTACGATGCAGGGGGCATGAGTGCATGGAGTGCTGTGTGTTAAGGCCTCATGTGGGGGGGGTTGGTGGATGGGCCCTGGGCAGCGTAGAGCATGTATGGTGGGCCATGTCTGTGCTAATGGGGATAGGAAGAGGCATGGTGGGCCATGAGTGTAACAGGCAGGACGGTCGTACTAATACCTTGCCCTGTATCTATTACCCTGCAGGTCAGCGCCCGTCAAAAGAAGGGTATATGGCATGCCATCGCCAAGGATGTGCGGACCCTGGGGGTCTACGGCAGGTGGAGCACCTACTGTCGGAAACGGTGGGAGGACCTTAGACACTGGGCACAGAAGACGGTGGCGGCCCAGCTGTGTATGGCCTCCTAATGAGGAAGGGGTGGCGGTTGAACCCTGACCCCCCCTGATGGCCTGCATACTGGCAGTGGCCTATCAGGAGCTATATGGAGCTCATGGGGGCATCACAGCAGCCACAAGGGGGTGAGTAAAGTGCCCTAATTTACAACTTACGCCTGTTGGCGTGGTATCTGGGTGGGGGGGTGGGGGCCCCGTAGGTGGCCCTAGGCCAGGCCTGGCATTGCAGAGTAGGTCCCATGTTGTGCAGGATTCTGATGTGAAAGTCCTCCAACCAAGCTAGTAGGCATACACTACTGGGCAGGGGTCTGTGGGTCTCAGGTATTCTGCAATTTGTGTTAGCTATCCCTTTCCATGGGGTGGTGACTAGAATTGTGACTGGTAGTGCATTGCCTAATGCGTAGTGCTGTTCCCTGTGTGTGAGTGTGTTGTGTACGCCAACAGTGGTATTGGTGCTGCCATTGCAAGTGTATCCTTTGTCTCTTCCCCCCCTCCTTTTTGTTTTGTCACCCTGTCCTTATGTGCATTAGCATCATCTGGCCGAGGAGCATAGGCACCCACGGAGGGAGTTGTATCCCACAGGACCCAGGAGGCCAAATCCACCGGCGGTGAGGGCACCAGTGGGACAGAGGGCGAGGGGAGCACCATGGTGGAGACAGGAGGGGACAGTTCGAATGCGGATTCCTCCTCTGATAAAAGCTCCCTGGTGGTGGCGGACACCTCTGCGCCCACCCCAGCTACAGGTACAGCTGCCACCCCATACCAGCACCACCCTCCCAGCAGCCCCTGAGTGAGTTTCCCGTGCCCGCTCACCCAGGAGGGTGGTATCTCCTTCATCCCAATCACCTCAGGTCCTGTCCCAGTTAGCCCTGCTGCCCTGAGTGAGGGGGCTATTGACCTCCTGCGATCTATCTCTGTTGAACAGTCAACCATTGTGAATGCCATCCAGGGGCTGGCAGCCCAAATGCAACAGTTCAATGCATTTCTGGAGGGCATTCACACTGGCTTGGCGGCCCAACAGACAACAATCCATTGTCCCTGTTTCCACCCTCCAACTTCCACGACCCAGTCCCATTCACCTCAAACCCAACCTATCCCCAGCACACAGGCAGACAAGCAGGCATCCTGGACAACACACAGAAGTGGACATTGCAAACACAAGCACCACACTTCATCTCACAGGCACTCACACAACAACATCCAGAATCCGACATACCAACATCCACTGCCTCCACCGTGTTCCCCTCCCCCTCATCCCCCTCGTCCTCCACCTGCCTCCCAGTTACGTCTACCACCATCACCAGCACACCTATCAGTACACATCCTTCACTGGCAGTCACCACCCCCACATCCATGCACACGTCCCGTGTGTCCTCTCCCACTGTGTCTGTGCCCCCTCCTTCAAAAGTACAGAAACGCAAGCACTCAGATGCCCAACAGCCATCCACCTCACAACAGCATCCAGCCCATTCGCCTGCAGCCAAACACAGCAGACTGACACCTCCTACCACCACTCCCTTTTCTTCCACTCCCAAACCATCTACCCTCTTCCCACCCCAATGTCCCTAAGAAGCTTTTCCTCACCAACATTTACCTCTTTCCTAGCCCCCCCATCCCTCACATCCGGCCAGGGTGGTCAAAACCCAGACAAGCACCTCAGCCACCCAGTCCACATTAGTGTCCCCAGCTATTGCAGGTGGGAAAGGATCCCGGCCATCAGCCAGCCAGACGGAAAGGGTGCGCCAAGTACGACATGGAAGGACAAGGAGTCATTCCCAGCTGCAGGAAGGAAGGGCAAGGTGGCAGCCCCAGCTGCAGGCATGAAGGGCAAGGAGGCAGCCCCATCTGCAGGAAGGAAGGGCAAGGGGCCTGCAACAGCAGGCAGTAGAGACAAGGGGTCTGGTGCTGGGACTCCGTCGGAGCCCCAACCACCAACCATGGTGTTGCAGCTGTCCGAAGCTGCAGGGGATGGGCTGAAGCTTCCCATCAGCACTGGCAGCACCGGCACAGCCACCATAAGCAGCTGCCCCAGTGGGCAGCCCCCGAGGCTGCAGGGGATGGGCTGTAGCCTCTTCCCACCACTGCCAGCCCTGCCACAGCCCTGCCACCAGCAGCAGCAGCCCCAGTGGGCAGCCATCCGAGGCTGCAGGGGATGGGCTGGAGCCTCCCCCCACCACTGCCAGATCCGCCAGCAGCAGCACCACTGCCACCACTGAGCAGCCGTCACTGCCGGCGGACAGTGTGCAGTCCTGCATCCATGGGCCTGTTGTGCGGCCTGGTCCCTGCAATCCTATGGGCATGGCACCCAGGTGAGAGACTGTGACCTTGCACTCCCCAAGATCTGCTGCATCAGAGGGCATGATGCCCCCTCCAGAACCAGTGGAGGAGCCATCCACTCACCCCATCCTCCCTGGGATGAAGCTCACAGGGCACAATGCCCCATCCAGAACCAATGGAGAAGCCATCCACTCACCCCATCCTCCCCAGGATCGAGCACAGGACATGTTGCCCCCTCCAGAGCATGTGGGCAAGTCACCAACTTGAGAGACTGTGGCCTTGCACTCCTCAGGACCAAGCACAGGGCATGTTGCCCCCTCCAGAGAATGTGGGCAAGTCACCCACTTGAGAGACTGTGGCCTTGCACTCCCCAGGACCGAGTGATGGGTATGCTGCCCCCTCCAGGAAAAGTGGCGTTGTACCATCTTCCGGCTGAGGGCCCCCCCCCATTTCCCGTCCCCCTGAGGTGCCTGGCTATTTTCGACCTGATGCCCCTGCAGTGTTCTCTCCGTTTTGTTGCAGGAGTGAGGTGGATCCTTAGACTTTGTGATGTGGCCCTGTGGCCCACGAATATTGATGACTGTGCAGTGTCCCTTGATTTGGGAATATATATATACTTTTTAATTTGGATGCACGTATTATTAAGATATTTATCTTCTTACACTCTTTTAACTCTATTTTGGTTGTCCTGGCATTATTCCTGAGGGGTAAGGGGTGAATATATAATGTTACTGCATATGCTTGTGTGTATGGTGTTGGGGTGGGGGTGTTGCATGTGTGTGTCACTCTCTTTTTCCTCGCCCTCTCCCCTGGGTGCTAGGTGACAGTACTCACCATGGTCGTCTTCGCCGACGTTGGTGTTCGTAGTGGAGCAGAACGTAGAAGAGCATGCGGAACACATGCAACTCGGGCTCCATGGCGGCGTGGTTCTTCCTTGAGTCTCCAGAGGTGTCATTTCCCTTCTGTGCAGTTTTTTCGCCAGGCTTTTGATCTCGTAGGTACGGAATATTGTCTTCCGCCTGGCTGTAGGCGGTTACCGCCGTGGTGCCTGTTGATTTCGCCCTGGCGGTCGGTGTGTTAAAGTGCCGGTCTCTCTCTCTCTCTCTCTCTCTCACTGAACAGCAGGGAACTGAGATGCATTATATCAACATCAGGTCATAACATGCACCTTCCATGTGAAAGAATAAGATCTTGACCTTCTTGTTACCATGGAAAGGCCTATGCTGCAGTACCCACACCAGAAGAGTGTGTTACCTCAGCAGATAAAAAGTCAGAATACCAATTTCACTTGATGCTGAGTCACTCAGGGCAGGGGTACAGACTTGTATATCATGCAAGGGACACTCCCTAGCCAAAAGTACATGTAGCTTGCATTGACATTTTAGATATTTATTGGATGGTATGCCTCTAAACAGATGATTTTTAAAAGGTTGTAAAATTAAACCTAAAAATCTACCTGACCTCGATGTGGCCTTTCCTGAAAGGTATGAATAGAATTGTAACATATATTTCTGAATTTTCCCTGAAATTGAAAAAACACAAGATTGGGTAAACCCTGAGGCTTTGTCCAGGACTTCACAATCACTAGACGCGTAACAGTTCAACAACTCATCTTACTAGAAGCAAGGCCTCACATTTAACATGGGGGGGATGGAGGGCAGTACTAAATGGGACCTTATCGAAGCACTCCAAACTTTGGAATACAGAAGTCAAGAAGCTCATATTTAAGTCAATAACACTCGCCTTAAAACAAGAATTCCAAAAAAGGTTTTAGAAGCATTAAGACAGCTCTCAATATATTTTGCTGAGGGTACTTGCTGAGTGTTTTTTAAGCACAACGTGTCACTATAGCTTTGCCTTTAGGCTTAAAGACACAACAAAGAGTAACCTGGTATTTAACTGTGTAGAACCTAGAAGAGGCTTTATGAGATTTTCAGCACAGTTCTAGAATCTAATGACTTTTCCCTTCCTCATTATCGAGAGATTATGAAATATGTCATCCTATACCAAGAACACAACTAGACATAATGATTTGAACAATAATGGAGACTAGTTTTGTCTGCTTTTTTAACTTTCTACTTTTCTGTTTAAAAGGAGTGCTATGATGCCTGATGGTGCTTCAGGCTCTATGCTTATCTGTGCACAGTTGAAGTGTAAGATTTGTGCCTGAAGACTGTTTTAGGAGGAATAAAGTCAGCAAAAACCCAAGTGTGGATTTTTCAGAGTTGGATTTGGTACCTTTGGATGGTAAAATTGTTCAGCGAAGAACTTAGAAAATCTTTACACTAGCAGAAAACCAGGGTAAAGTGACCTTATTTGCTGCCGCTATTGGTAACAGATGGAGCTTTCTTAACTCTCAAAATTCTCCTTCTTCATGAGGTCCCACCATCTAAAAGAATAAATCTTTGTCAAGCACAAAAATCAAACCCTGTGTTTTGGATAGAGAAAAACAGCTATTGAATCAAATGAGCCAAAACTTCCAGCACTCCTGACAACATTGCATCTAGTACCACCATAAGGTCCAAACATCTGGAGGGGTTTAGCTCAAGGAAGTGATTGAAAGTGAATTTAAATAATGTCATGAGCAGGAGATAGCTGCGAAACATTCTATTGCCCATTATACAAGATTCAGACCTGTGTTGACATCTGATTTATAAATCCTAATACTCTCACATATTTTCACAAGAAAACAGATCTTGATAATGCTCTCTCAAGATAACCGGCTGCATTGAGCCAAAAGCCTTTTCTGGACTAGTCAATAAGTAAATTACGGACTTTGAATCTCTCATATCAATCACATCAGATAGAATTTGAACATTTCAGTATCTATGTCTACCATTTACTAAACCTGTCTAGGTTATTAATCAATAGTCCAATTGATGTAAGATTTTCTCATTCTAACACCAGATGTATCTGCACGGAAATTCTATTACCCACCTCGCTTTGATCAATCGTGATTCATTAGGAAGGAGCTTTACCACTCTTTTCCTACTTTTGCTTATTTATGGACAGTACAAATTCTGACTTATTCATAAACATTATTCAGACTCTATTTGGCTGCTGCCCAGGGCATGCAAGCCAGCAAAGGCTTGTACAGAAGCAAAAATGTATCTTGTTTTAATATCCTTTGAAACCACAGCCTTTTGTTCCATTGTTCCTATCATTTTCCTAGTAGAGGCATAGCCAATCACTTTTCCTCTGATGAACGGTTTCTGGATGTCCTACAAGATACCAGAACCTAAGAAATCCCAATGTATCTTCATTCAAACGGTAATGTCCTATTTTCTCCACAGAATGAGGTATCCCTCAAGGAATCGTATTTCCATGAATTCTTACATCTGACCTACATGTGTACATCCAAATACACACGTGCAGACGCAAAAATAAATACTCCTGACAAACTAGAAATTTGCTATATTCTACATTTTTAGCATTCATAGAAAATCGATCCTTGAAAAAGTTGTGTGTGCGTGTGAAAAAAAGTAATAGTATCTCGCATTTGGAAACACTCATCTCCATTTTCAAATTACTGCCTTAATCTTCCAATCATAAAATTAGTTTTGCATAAAAAATCATCAGGTCTGTTAGGTGAGGAGGTATGGCTGCATTGAAAAACTCATGCTCTCTTTAGAGAATCAGAATTTTGTTATTTTGATTAGAGAGGCCACTGTCTTTGTGTGAGCAGTGACTAAGCTCCCACAATACACAAGTCACATTACTGCTAGCGGTAATCACATTTCTAAAAACAACCCTTGGCTCACACTTTGTAGCTTGACTCCAGCAGCAAGTCTTTCTTCAGAGAAAATATGTGCTTTATCTGTAACAGCTAGGCAAACATCAATACAAATAAGATATTGTCAAATACATTTCTATAAATTAAGAATACAAAAGTGTAATGAAATGAGTAGGGAACGATGGATAAAACAGGGAAAGGAATGTTGTAGAAGTATCAAAAAATCAGGAGCATATGCACTAATAACAGTACAAGTTAATCAATCTATAGATTAGCACATGTTTCACCTACAGGTGAAATTCAAACCAATAGATCAAACTCCACATTCTCACTCCTTGATATGGTACTTTGTTTGTGATGATAAAATTCAAAGGCTTGAGAGTGCAGGATGCAGGACTAGGGTTCTGGTTCATAAATTGTACAGCAGACTCAAAATGGGCGGACAAGATTGACAGAAAACTTGAAAAGGACAATCAGCAGTTACTCATTGTGGTGAAGCGCAGGTGAGACAAGACTGAACAGGGGAGTCAAACTCCCATGGAGGCTGATCAAGGTAGGGTTAATTCCAGGCGCAGGCTGCTCAAAAATTCAGAGCTCCACGTCTTGTGGTGCAAATGTTTCTGCCAAGGTGCATACGTCTTTTCAGTTGTAGGCTGGCTTCAGTGATTTGGTGCAAACACTGGCTCAGCATTAAGAGTCTATTTAGCTCAAGAGCTCAATTTTCTTTTACCTTCAGTTCCTTCTGTTTATTATTGCATCGATGCAATCTCATTTTGCTTAATGTTAATGCATACCAAAGAAATACATGCATAGGATTTCTGTGATTCTTCAAAGCAAAGATGGAAGATGACCGACTTAACATCTTATCTGAGTTTTCAGGTGGGCAAATGTATTCGAAAAGTATTTAGACAAAGCTTATTTGCAGTTCTTTTGCTGTTTAGCCACTGTTCTATGCTATGCAAGCAGCGATATTTGGATTTTTTCCCTCAAAAACGTTTTTATACAAGGAACAGAAGAACTTTACCATAAGATGCAAAATCCATTGTACATGCTGGAGACTGTTTAGGAGTTAACTAGACTGGAACATTGACGCCTAAGAGTATCCCTGTGCAGATTTCCTAGTAGAATAGGCACTCCCAAACCCTGTCAGGTTCATCTGGGCAAGTTCCACTCAGTTACTACAGTACGTTTTGGCAGGCAAGGTCCCCGGAGCCCCCAGCACCATAGCTTTCTGGAGAAGGTTCCTGCTGCAACCAGATTCTCCTAAAAAGCTTGATCAAAATACAACACATAACATTTTACATAGAAGCAAACGCTAGTATGAACATTTGCCATTTAAAATACACATAGGGGGTCATTCTGACCCTGGCGGTCTTGGACCGCCAGGGTGCAGAATGACAGAAGCACCGCCAACAGGCTGGAGGTGCTTCAAAGCCCATTCTGACCGCGGCGGTAAAGCCGCAGTCGGAAAAACGGGGCCGGCGGTTTCCCGCCGTTTTTGCCCCGGCTGGGCGAATCCGCCAGGGCAGCGCTGCAAGCAGCGCTGCCCTGGGGATTCTGACCCCCTTACCGCCAGCCTGTTTCTGGCGGTTTTCACCGCCAAGAAGAGGCTGGCGGTAAGGGGTGTCCTGGGGCCCCTGGGGGCCCCTGCGCTGCCCATGTCACTGGCATGGGCAGTGCAGGGGTCCCCTAACAGGGCCCCGGCCAGCTTTTCACTGTCTGCCTAGCAGACAGTGAAAAGCGCGACGGGTGCAACAGCACCCGTCGCACGGCCGCAACACCGCCGGCTCCATTCGGAGCCGGCTTCTGTGTTGCGGCCTCATTCCCGCTGGGCCAGCGGGCGCTAAGTTGGTTAGCGCCCACCGGCCCAGCAGGAATGTTGGAATGCCGGCAGCGGTCTTTTGGCCGCATGGCGACCGATTGGCGGTTCCCGCCTGGCGGGCGGCGGTATGACCGCCATAGTTTTAGAGGTATTGGTAAATTGTTCAACATACAGCATAACAAATGTCAGGCCTGCTAAAAGTCCCAAGGATGTAGGGATTCAATATAAGACAGAATTGAAACGAAAATTCAATCCATTGTACAACTATTAGCTGAAGATAAACATTCAGACCATAAACTTCATATTTGAACAGACTAATGTAATCTTAAATAGCGGCTAAAATATAATGTTTTAAAGAAAAGACAGTCATATTAGGAAGATACTGTACTGTAGTGCAGATTGAAAAGCAGTGTAGATAATTTACTATCAAGTAATCTACACAAAGATGGAACAATGGATGTCTGATCACAATGCCTTACATTGTTATACACTGCACATTTTCTTTTGTTTTGAAACACACTGTAATTTCACTTGCTGTGCAGTCACTTTCCTTGGATTTTGTTTGTATGTTCACCGACTGCTCAGTGGGTACAAGAAGTGCCAGGTGTTGTTTTCTCTCCATACAGCAATCATTCTCATGCTTCTATAGACATAACACAGTAGCTTTTCACTGTGTCAAGATAACATTATAAATCAGGTCCAATAGTGTTTATTTTTTAAAGAGAATTCTAGCAGAGCTGACATGACTGTGAAACAGATGCTCTATGGGGCATTCAGCCTCTGAGGACCACTTGACTATGCAAACAGGCATGGGGTTCTCTACTCCCAGAGATCATAAATATTAATAGTAATAACATTCCTGCACATACACTTACAGGGTAGGCGCAGGCCACTTAATTTGCATATGGTTGCACTATTTGTGCTATACAGCTTTGATTTTGCTGTTCTGATTTTCATAATTATTGCCAGTATTGTAATCACATCTAAATGGATTCATAATAGACTATGCTAGTTACATTATATTGTGTACTTTCATTGTGTCTTTTTTTTAAAACTGCTATGGATATATAGGACTGAGATAATGCATGAAAAGGACTGACACCTTCTCCACTGTTCCCTGAGAAAAGGGGCTAGAGTGTCGTGCCTTTTGGGTTACCACAATTACTTGCAACTCTGTAAAGTTAGGAGGGCAAGTATGACACAGTGAGCTAGTCAGGTATTTTGGTATGACAGTACTCATTTGGCAGAAGTGGAGTAGCCCCTAGATTCTGACGTTCAGTTGTCCCAAGGCACAGTTCTTCTAAAAGCAGATTCCCTGGGAAAAGGATTAGAGAGTAGGGCTTCAGGCCCCAGACTAACAATCACGATTTTTGGATTTACAACAAAGTTAACTTTTAAAAAAGACTAAACAAAATTATCATTTTCCATGGAGGGAATCATCCCAAAACTATGCCTCAAAGTGATTTGGTAGTAGATAAGAATGTTGAGTCAACAATGAGCTTTACTGGTTTTATGTCAATGACATGCAATATATAGAATTCAAGAGCAAGAATCATAGAAACGATCCTAAAAAAGCACAAAAAAAAATTCTGAGATTATAAGCCATTGTAGTAAGTCAGTTGAAACGGCATTAGTGTCTGTGCTCTACGTATTATTCTTGGTTTGCCTTTAGTCATAAGCAGAACATTTTTTGTTATTCTAAAGTTTATACTTGACCTGGGGATCAAGTTGGTTAGCGTTCTTTTGGGTTCTATGTGCTCCTTCAAAATTGGTTTTGCCTTATTGTACATCAGTCAACATGCATAGAAGATTGATTAATTTTAAAATGTCTTCCCCCAGTTGCATTTCTACCCTGTCCGAAAGCACTAATCTTCTAGTCTGAAACCAATGGGTATCATGTAGGCTTCTACACTTCCTTGAACCCAGCACTGGTCATACATAGAATGCTATGTTAGTTATAAGTACACCCGGGGAAAGGAAAATCTGATAGGAGAGATAGAGAGAAAAGAGAGGGACAGAATACTGTAAGGCATACGGTACTGTGTGAGGGTGTGGGACATTCAAGAAAAGTAATATATGCTCTAAATGAAAATCTGAGTTTCAATGTCACTTTTTGCACACAGTGGTATTTGGTCAGATGTGTTAAAATTGATGTCAATAAAGAAGAAGTTTCATCCCTAAATTAGACATCCATTTAACGATCTTTAGCCTTTAATTGTATTGCTGTGTGCATTGTAGCATCTCTACAGTCCTTAAAAACTTTCTGAGAGTATGGAGCCAAATTAAATTTATACTTTAAGGGCAAAACGGGAACTTTGGAGAAATATTTGCTTTGCATCTGAAGGTTCCTTAATCTGAACGCTGTGGGTTTTGCACATATGCATCTTGGCAAAAGCCTAAAAGTTGCATTACTAACACTCTGCAAAGGCGCACCTGGGACATCTGTGAAATGTCTAACATTTAGCTGGCACCATTTGAGAGAAAATGCTTTTACAGTGGAGCCACCAAAATAGGTTTAAACATCCTCAGTTTAGGGGCTGTCTGTGGTACTATCAAAATAAAAAATATATATATATGTTAGAATACAAGAGAGCAATTAACTGCATTCATTCATGAGCTTGATTACCACTGTTCTCGTGGTGGCAAATTTTAACTGCTTTGCTTCAGAAGAGGTTTCCAATAGAAAACCACTTCAAAGTCTGTTTTTCATTTATAAATGGCAGTGCAGTAGACACATTCATGTGAAGTGTAAGGGCAGACCTTCAGGATAAAGCGACAAAAAGCACTTTATGGAACCTGGCCCGATGACCTCTTCTGATATTTTGAGTCAGAAAATCACTAAGTGATATTTGTTTAGGAAGAGAAAGGTGGTGTGCACCAGTAGCACTGACAAATTGTGTACCTCACCAAAGAGAATAAACGTGTTTCAGCTGCACATTGTTAAAGAACACAGTTAAGGAGCTGCAGGGAGTTCTACAAGATTGCAGTTGTAAACCTCGAGTAAACATTTACACACTGGTAACATCCACAAAGCACTAGAGTATTTGATTCAATTACATCATCTTTTTTTAAGGAAAACTCTGAGTTAATGAGCCAGACATATAACCTTTTTCTAAAGAACATTTCCAGGAACGTTGTATAGTTACTGTTTTCAAAGAATGATTAAATCAACTCTTGTAGAAGGCTTAGGGAAATCATTTTCGGAACAATAACATAGTGCTACGTTTGGGAACTGCATTTACTTGGCTATTGTTCTGTTTTTAGGTTTTACATAACCTGGTGGTGAGCCATTGAGGCTGAAAGTTGAGTCTTCAAATACATTATCAGAATGCTAAGTTCAATGGCATAGGAATCATGACCCATAGAGATAAATTAGCAAACCAACTAAGGGCCTGATTCTAACTTTGGAGGACGGTGTTAAACCGTCCCAAAAGTGGCGGATATACCACCTACCGTATTACGAGTTCCATAGGATATAATGGACTCGTAATACGGTCGGTGGTATATCCGCCACTTTTGGGACGGTTTAACACCGTCCTCCAAAGTTAGAATCAGGCCCTATTTATTGAACCCACGTCTATTCAGTGGAGTAGGTTATGTTTGTTGCAATGAACATTGGGTAGATTGGTTAAAGAGTTGAGGGTAAGCCTTAGAAGGGTGTTGAAGAAAATTAGGGAGGACATATTTGAATTCCCTTCCACCCACCAATGGTGTGTCTTCTCCTATATCTTCCCTCCAAGCACCAGCTCTCCCATTAATCCTCTAGTCAAACACTCCAGCTTTCTACTATCTTCTGCACCCTTCTCCCTATGCCCTTTTCCCCATATACTGATGTCTCCCTTCTCGCCTTCTCTCCTGAAGTCTTTATAGACTTGATGTACTTTCATTCCTCAATTTACAAATCTACTAATAATCTTGTGCAAATGTTTTTTTCCAGTATTACACTATCCATCCAATTGCCCAAATAACTTGTTTTTCCAAGTATTATATACACCTTTTCTAATATTCTTACACTCACCACTGTTAAGGATACCTCAATTTCAGCATGTGTGTTATTGTTCCCTAATTCCCATCCTTTTCCATATAGGCTCCAACAGACTAAGGGCCATACTTAAAGTTGGCAGATGTAGGGTATCTTCCCGAAAGTGGCAGATACTCCTTCAACCTTATTACAAGTGCACTCATGTCAATGGCACACTAAATTCCGCAAATGGACTATCGTCCACTCTTTGGTGGATGGCCCGCACAGTCAAACACTGAAAAAGATACGGCTCCCAATGAATTGCTGCTCCACTCCATGGCCTCCTGATGAGATTTCAGGGCAATACTTCTCAAGTGTTTGTAACATTGTGACAGGGTGAGCAGGCAGGACATCCTGCTAAGGCATTATAATCAGGAACTGAGGAGAAAGGGAATACAGAGGTGTGAAGGAAGGGAAGGCAGACAGTTTCTGGACCGGTAAGAAGAAAGGTATGTCAGGAAACAAGCTAGCTCAACTGGTGTACGTTCCTGTTCAAGAGAAAGCATAGGAAGAGAACAGAGGGTAGTGGGGTGTGCGAAGCTCTTGTAGTGTGTTTTGGTATGATACAAAAATATAGTGATCAGAATTTTGCTTGATGTATATATATTTGGTTCCTTACAAATCTGTAACAAGCATATCACCCAATAGGTGTTAATAACAGAACATTTACAATAATTTTACTAATGATATTTAGGACACAATATTCATGTATATGATATTATGACATTCAACCAATTCTTTTCCCTACGAAGTGTGTGCTGTTTTCTCCGAAATTATGAAAACATACGTATAGCTTATTACCTGGTGAAAACTTGAAACTTCCTAAGCATTTTTACAGAAGCCTCATTTGTGGTGACACACGTGTGAGGAAGATCTTTGCGAGGTAGGCACTCGCATACACAATGCTTGAGAGTCACCAGCGCAAATGTTGTAGGGAATTTATACAAAAGCTAAGCAGGTACCCACTCGTGCACAGTCACAGCTCGCTGCACATTAAGGGTTGGGGCAGCCTGTTGGGGGGAGGGGTGTTGAGGGAAGAGGGGTGGAACAAAAACAGATTATAAAAAAAAACTAACCTGCTCTGCCGCGCCACTCCTCCGTCCCCTTATCAGGTACAGGCCCCCAGCCTGCCCTAGGGCCAATCGTGACACTGCTCAGAGCAGTGTTAGGATTGATTGGAGCCCCCAGCCAGGTTGTTCCCAGGCAGACTGGGAGCCTGTGCCTGCTCTCTCCAGCCCAGCAACCCAGAACTGAGCTGGAGAGAGCACAGTGCACATGTGTGTTTGGCCGGCATGAGATGGCCAGCCAAACACACATGCGCACTGAGGTGAGTGCACAGTGCACTCCCCTTGTCCCCGTCATCACCCATGGCCCACCCCTTGAATTAAACACAGTTTATAATCCGTTAGTTGTTAAGGGTTTTGTAACTGCTGCTGCTTGCGGGGGACACCGCTCCTCCGCCATAGTGGAGAAGCCATCACTGCTCACGCATTAAATGCTTTTGGGTTACACATACAATGTGGTTTCAGAGTACTCGGAAGAAAAGTCTAAGCAAGGAGCGCCTTTGCATACAAAATGCTCAGGCATAACCAGTGCAAACTAACACGAGAGAGAGAAATCTTTGCCAAGAAATAGGAAATACAGAAACCCTGCAAGCTAGGAGTAGGCTAATAATTGAAAACCAGCTCCTCTCTCATAGAATGAGGCCTGATGGACAAATAATGTTATAAGCCTGAGGGCTAGCTTCCATATTTGAGAAAATGGAGCAGGGGCAGCGCGTTAGAGTTCAAGAAGGGAGGTGGTGAAAATATGTAATACGGCTTCTTGATTTGTAAGAATGCAGCGTCCTTGTCTTTTCACAAAGGCAGGTTCTCTCCTCATCTTCAAACCTGAACAAAACCAAAATTATTTTTTCCCGGTAAGCTCTGCAAACAGAACAAAAGCTTTTACATTGGTCGGTCTAACACGTTTCTATACAGGAAGACATTATTTCTCCAACAATTGATCCAAGATCATGGGGTCTGGCGCTTCATATTTTTTAAAAGGACTGCCATTGCCACCTAAGCATGTTTTTACATGTTCACGTCAGTTTTTCCACATTGCTTTAGGTAAACTCTAATAATTATCTACTAAGGGTTTCACGGAATTCTTTAATGTTTACTCAATCTCCTGGCCCTTTGATTTCCTTATCTCACTAAAAAAAATCATGTTACTCAACTGCTATTAATGCTATGGGGTGTCTAGATGATAAAAAACATAGCCACATTGTAGGAAAACGCACAAAATGACATGGAAAAATCTGAATTTTCGTAGAACCCTTATTGTTCATTCCTTGGTGCTGCTGATGTTTATTCTGAGCATTGAGAGATCAATAGTTGTCTTCTCAGTACATCTTTTTCGCTAGAACATGAGGAAATATTGAAAAGTTAATCCTATGCAATGTTGGTTATTGCAAGTAAGTGCATTGTATTTAGTTTTTCAGCCACAGACACACAACCTGCATGTTCCTCTGTAAGAGGCACCTGAACAAAGAAGTGGGGTCCTGACCTTTGAAGTCCTAGGGACCTATAGCATAGAACTGAGTAGAGGGATGACTCCAGTGGGCCCCAAAGACCACGCCAGGCCCCTAAACTACCAACCCGTAAAGTCCATTGGCACACTACAGAAACAGATCAGCCAGAAGGAATGGCCTGTAAATTTTGCAGATAGGACTGTTGGCCATTCATGGATCCAAGATCTATTTGTGATTCGGCTAAAGCAGGTGTTTTAATAAAATATTAATGAGTATTCATGTATTTTGAGTAATGGATTTGCGTAGAAAATGTAATCATATAGAGAAAAATAATGCACGCATTTGAAAATGTGACCACGTGAGTGGCCACCAATATTCACGAAGTATACTTATGAATGGCTTATGTTTGATTAATGTAGTAATACATCATATTGAGGGTTATGCATTATGTATTAGTTCTATTAATTGTAGGCCTTAACTTAGTGGAGGTCTTGGCCCAGTTGCACGGCCTCATGTCAAGCTGTATTTCTAAACCAATTAATAATATGTTTGCTTTGAGAATTAAATTGTGATTTTCCACTGTGCTGACCAAATGTGCTCGTAGCTAAAAGTCTTTTCTCATGAGAACCGATTGCTAGTAGATGCTGTTCTTGCTAAATGTAACATTATGAGTGTATTGTGTGTAAGACTGACTTTCTCAGGAGAAGAACAATGGACACATTGACTGGAGTATAAGCTGCAACAATATTGTTACCTGACGAGCCGGATGATGAGGACATTACAAGAGGAGCCAATCAGCGACATGTGAACCAAGTACTAGTAGAAAGTATAGATTTGATATTTTAGTTTTATTGGACAAAGTGTGAACATGGGATCCCTTGACCAATAGAACTTGGGAACTAGTTTTAGGAAATCTAACTTAGCCGGACTACACTGATGGAAGACAGCCCATTTGCCCATTTTCTTTCTGACCGAAAGGTCGTTACTTTCTTGAGCGTCTTTACTGCTTAACGACTTTGCATTTTCTGAACTTTGATGCTGAATCCTGATGCCTTGCTGACTGAACTTATGTCCTGATGATGAAGACTATCTTAGCTTGTCGATCCATTTGAGGAGAGGTATATAACTACTGATGTGTTTCTTAAGACTATTTGCTTTTTCTTACTATGTACCAACCAAACTATTTTGATAGAGCCATAGTTAGATGTTTTCCAAATTTGTGTTTACTAAATTGTTTTGCATGAAGCCCAACATACTGATGCTAATCTGGTATTTGAGAAGGATTCCTCACTAATGAAGTTCATTATATGAAGTAACTTTTGATGTCTTATCTTTGCTGAAAATAAATGTATGTGATATCAGTTGTGCAAAGGTTCTTGTTAATCAAATTGCACTGTAACTTTAGGATGTGAAGTGGCTCAAGCTTTGATTAGATAACGCTTTGATGTTTCTGTATGTGTATTATTTGAATTGAGATTATCTCACATGACATTAACATTGTTAAAACAGGGAAATAAATATTCTAACTTTTACTAAAGGTGTGGTTATTCGTGACTGAAAGGTCATGGTGTGATAATTACTGATTCCATTGATTACTAATGATATTGATTGTCATTGATCAATTATGTTATTGATTAATTATTGATTATTGATCTGCATGTACTGGAGTTATGGTGGGAACATCTTAATTGCGAGCCAAAAGGTTCATCGACCTATTTGCGTCCCCTTGTATGTTTACTTATTAAGGTCTAACGTGCTAATAAGTCTCAAAAAAGAGCTGATCTTTTGTTTTGCTTCAGAAGACTGAAAAGGCAGAACATAGTCTCAACTGAGCATACCATTAACCATTTGGAAGAGGGGTGGCAATGGTCGTTGTGCAGGATGTTTTAGCACTTAAAAGGAGTTACAAAGCTGTTATCCACTCACTGTGAGCAGGAACCCTGAAGAAGAAGTATCTCGTGGGAGACTGAGGGTATCTAAACTTTGACTTAGAAGGTTGCTTTAGAACTGCACTCACACTTGGAAAAGTGGGGGCTGAGTCTCTTGGTTTTAAGAGACACAGATTGATCCAAAGCTTTGCCTGACATGGAGGTACAAGCATGACACACCCCAGGACTTAATTTGAGCTGTGGTTTCCAATGTGGGGTACCAGCACTTATTTTTGAGGGCTGGCACTTACTTTTCTGCCTCAAGCCTTTACTGCGAGCAAAAGTCTCAGAAGAGAAAGACGGAGGAGAGAAAAATGAAAAAGCATTACAATGGGAGAAACCAGAAAGCTGCAAGTGTGAGCGGAAGGGCCAGGGAGTGGTTGTACATGGATTAAAGAGGCCCAGAATGGCTTCAGGATTACTGCTGCCTCAGTATTCTGTGCTTGCACTCTTAATTGCAGAAGCCACCTATTTCAAAGGGGAGCTTTGGGCTCCGGCACATTTTTATTTACAAATTAAGCACTGGCACACATCCCTTCTAGGAACTATGTGGAGTTTGAAAGCTGTGAACTGAATACACAAAATCAAAGTGCCTGACGCTCCCGGCTGTTCTGGCCTGGCCTGGCAGAAGACAAAAGGCAACCTGGATTTGGGAGTGCAGCCCAGGTTATGGAGCTAGGGGAAGCACCAGTTGGTTGCTTGTGGGCACTGTGCAGAGATATAAGTAACTTTCCACAATGATCTTAGTTTGAAGTGCAATTTTTAACTATTACTTTGAAAAACGTATGCCTTTTTGTGGAATGTAATGGTTCATAAAGATATATTTGCATGGCAGTGGAAAACTACATTGACACTTAGAGCCCTTTTGCATCTTTTTTTAAATGTTCTATTGCAATTAAATCCACCTCAATACTAGTTGTTTTAGTATTAGGTTTATTTGAATTTTGTAATCTATTTCCTCAGGTCAATATTAAATATTACTTGTGGTAACAAACAAGTAGTACAATAGAGAATATACACAGAACATACAACATACAACATTTTCCAAGGCTTTTTTATATGCTTCTAATACAGTATTTTTGCCTGATCAGCTAACTTACTTAAAGTATTTCTCCCTACTTCTAGTGGTTTTTGGGTGGACCTAGACAGGCCTTGTAGTAAGGTTAGTGAATGGCATTCTACAACGCTCAGTTGCGTCAAACATGCAAGTCTAAAATTATTAATGTAAATAGTAGAACCAAAGGGATTGCTTACAATACAGGAGTACCACAAATGCTATCATACTGTAAATAAAAACATCACAAACTTAGATTTAATTGAGAAACCTTTACTTCCAAATAATACATGCTGTCATCATAGTTTAAAGGCTGGTTTTAATCTAACCCCAAGATAATTATGAGAGTAGTAACGAGTTTTCTCTCCAATATGTTTAGATTATCCACATATAATATTCTTAATGTTCATCTCCATGCATGTCTGAGTAGATAAAAACTACTCTATTTGAAGTGTAGATATACATATATTTAAACACACATATGTATAAATCTACACATATATACATACGTGTACACACACAAACATATATAGATTGTCATTGAAAAAACAAAGGTTAAAGTAACATTATAGTTAGGTGGAAATTAAAGTGACATTTTTCAGGGGCGTTTTTAAAGCTTCCATCGAGTGAGAGCAGACATGCCTTCCTTGCTTAAGTTTCTGCAGGCAGTGAAGGCATGTTTGCTGATGTGGGCAGGGAAATTACTGTGTACCCGGTGGCCCCCTCCAATTTATGTTTAGTTTGACCCCAGGATATGGGGTCCCTGGGCTTTTTAAGGCTTGGGGAGGGGAGCTGAATGGCCTCCCTCCCCTTTAATTAGGGATTTTGGCCCCAGGGGATGGGGATCCCGGATAACAATAAAGCTCAGGGCCAGGGCCGCATGACCCTTTCCCTCCTATTATACATCAGTCCTGGGGTCTCATAGAGGCTTGGAGAGGGGGGATCAAGTCCCCCCTTCCCAAAAGAAATATTTTGCATGGTCCCCTGGTCCACCCCAGGGGTATTTTTAAGGAGTGGAACGAGGTATGGTTCATGTAGTGTGGCGAGTGAGGTGACCAGACTGTGTACGGAAGTTCAAAACTTATACTAATTTGAAGGCAGTGCATAAATTATAACTGAGTTATAACTATAACTTTAGAACTTCTAATGTTTGTGTAGTTTAAGTTGGGTTTGTATAGAAAGAAGAAATAATTTTTTAACTTTGTTTTTTCATTGAATTTCAATGGTTTATTTTTAACAAAAGCTTTTTTCTAATGGTGCAGTTTACTGTTGTCGATTGGAATGCCATTAATTGGAGTGTGATACAGTAAAGTGAAAGAGAGTGTTGCAAATGTGGCGCTAAAATAGTATAAATCAGGCCCTATGTTTGTAAAATTTAATGTATTGTAGTGTAATTTTCACATTTTCAGACATTTATTTTTTTTAAATATTTTTCAAACAGCGGAACTTTCAGGCAGAGCCACTGTACTCTGCCGATTTTTTAAAAAATATATAGAAAGTTACAAATATTGTTCCCTACCTATTAACACTTTTCTAAAGTGGTAATAGGGCGGGGAAGAATACCAAACCTAATACTTATCTAGATCTGAAGGCGTAATGCAGGACACAGCCAAACTGCACCTAAAAACAAGATTACTGCCTTGAACTTTCGTAAAGGCAGTCATTAGCCAATCACCTAATGATTTGACATCACTTGTGGAGAAAGTGCCCATTTAACCACCAATGGCAATGTATTCTTGTTTAACATCAAAAATTTGATTTCCAAACATATTTAAGTACAAGTTTTTCACGTAAAACCAAAGACTGTGCACAGTGTAGGTAAATCATGTTTTTAAAAAGTCCCCATTTAAAAAAATGGTTTTTACGGTACTGCAGTCCCTCCTAGAAAATACTGTGGTACTACTGCAATAGTCTGTATATTTGTAAAGAAATATACAGCTATTAAATCACACATCACTACCACTACTACCTTATGCAAGCTTTCCTGAAACATAGTTACGGTGCTTTTGTAACTTCTCTGTGAAATTCGGTAAATTGAAGAGGCTAAAAGAGAGAAAGAGGATTATACCCTAATGGATAACTCCAATGTTATCCTACAGGAGAGATAGGCCTCGTAGTAGTGAAAAACAACTTTAGGAAATGTTCACTACCTAGACATGTAAAAATTAAAGTACATGTCAATCTTTAAAACACACTGCATCCTGCTCTGGGTTGTCCAGGGCCTACCTTAGGAGTGACTTATGTGTACTGAAAAAGAAGGTTTGGGCCTGGCAAAAGGTTTACTTTGGCAAGTTAAAATGGCAGTTTAAAACTGCACACACAGGCTCTGCAAGCATGCTAAAAGGGCTATTTAAGTGGGTGGCACAATCAATGCTGCAGACCAACTGGCAGCATTTAACTTGCAGGCCCTTGGCATATGTAGTGCACTTTACTAGTGACATATCGGTTAATTAAATATGTCAATTGGATGTAATCAAATGTTACCATGTTTTGATCAGAAAGCACATGCTCATGAGCACTAATGTAGCCGTGAGAAAAAATCCTAAAGCCAGCAAAAACAGGAGGTGCAAAGGCAAAAAGTGAGGGGGGAACCATGCCAAGAATGTCAGGTCTAACAGTAACAGAGACAGGTTTCAATTGTAAATACACATTGAAGCTACGCCCGCTTGTAGTCATGGACTGAAATCCCCTAAAGATTGATGTTTAAGACACTAAGGTATTTAAGGGGCTCATTGAGCAGTTCATGGAAGTTAGGCAGTCGCCAAAATGTTAGATGCACCATCTGCCAACTATTTTAGAGATGTCAGGCACTTTGTGTTGCTCCCCAGAAAGAAACCACCCTCCCAAGTTGAGGGATACTTTCTGGAAAGAAAAATATTTGCCGACCGGGTCTAAAAGCACACATGGCATCCCGTTCAACATTAGCAGTTATAAAAATGCATCTGTAATATTGGCAAATACAATTTTTTCTAACAGAGATCCTGTTCTGGCAGACAAGATGGTCTACTTTCCAAATTAGAAATAAACATCAGTGCCTGCAGTGTCTATACGTAGTGGCACATTGTGCTGTATTGGTTATCATATGTCACACTCTGTAAATGAAACGGCAAATAAAGTTAAACAAAAATCCCATACCTCTTCTTTCAGTATCTCCTGGCACTGTGAGTAATCCCCTTTCATAGCCCAGGTTCCGTTAATGAGACATTCTCTGTAAACATTTCCTGTAAATACACAGATAACAGATTGGTTTAAATCTGTCCATGCAATAATTTAGAATCCATATCACATTTTTAGTGCTTACCGATGCCACTCCATTAGTTTTTGCTTTCAAATAAAATCTTTCTATTAGATTCCTGAAAAATGCATTTTATTTTGTAATAGAGCATTGTGTTTCAAGTTTTTGTGAGGTTTCATACTTTTATGGAGCCACTGCAAGTTTTCAAATTGATTGTCTTCTCGCTACTGATTCTTAAGGAACACTCTTTAGGTAGCATAACTCACAAATATCCACTTATTTGCAATAACCACCTGACATTTATTCCCAACAATGGGAATATGTATACTACGGTAACGTAAAATAATAGACGTGCCTAGAGTATGACGCAAGGATAGTGTGTTGCAATGCACATTGATGTGTGTTGGAAATTGGGTTTTTGGTTGGCAGTCAGGTTACCCTCTGTCCAAGCAAGAACCCTCACTCTAGTCAGGGTAAGTCACACACAATCCAAAATTAGCCTGTGCCCACCCTCTGGTAGCTTGGCACGAGCAGTCAGGCTTAACTTAGAAGGCAATGTGTAAAGTATTTGTGCAATAAATGATACCATACCATAATATAGCACCACAAAAATACACTACACAGTGTTTAGAAAAATATATAATATTTATCTAGGTATTTGCAGGTCAAAACGATCAAAGATGCAATATGAAATTGTAAAGATATCACTGAAAAGTGATATAAAGTGTCTTAAGTCTTTAAAAAGCAAACAAAGTCTCTTTCAAGCACAAAGTACCTATTTTGGAGTGGAAAATCTCCAGAAAGGGCCGCAGAAGAAGAGATAAGTGGAAAAATGTTGTGTGCGTCGATTTCTCCCCAGCACACACGGACTTGCGTCGTTATTTTTCACACGACAAAGTCGGGCGTCGTTTTTCGGTGCGCGGACAGTCTCTTTCTGTGGGTCGTGGGGATTACCAGATGTCCCGGGGTCTGTGAGTGGATTCTCCTGCTTGTTTTCCGGCTGCGCGTCGTTCAGCGGGGCTGTGCGTCGAAGTTTCGCTCTCACGGCATTTCCCCTCTCGAAGTCGGGCGGCATTGTCCTTGCGAGGCTGTGCGTCGAAGTTACGGTCGCCCCGAAGGCGTCGCGTCGGTCAGCGTCGGTGTGCAGCGATTTTCTCGCCGCTGAGCAAGCTGTGCGTCAAAATTTTCGGCGCACGAAGAGTCCAAATGAAAAAGAGAAGTCTTTTTGGTCCTGAGACTTCAGGGAACAGGAGGCAAGCTCTATCCAAGCCCTTGGAGAGCACTTTTACAGCCAGACAAAAGTTCAGCAAGGCAGCAGGGCAACAGCAAGGCAGCAGTCCTTTGGAGAAAGCAGTTAGGTGAGTCCTTTGGGCAGCCAGGCAGTTCTTCTTGGCAGGATGCAGGTTCTGGTTCAGGTTTCTTCTCCAGCAAGTGTCTGATGAGGTAGGGCAGAGGCCCTGCTTTATACTAAATTGTGCCTTTGAAGTGGGAGTGACTTCAAAGAGTGTCTAAGAAATGCACCAGGTTCCCTTTCAGTTCAATCCTGTTTGCCAGGGTCCCAGTAGGGGGTGTGGCAGTCCTTTGTGTGAGGGCAGGCCCTCCACCCTCCCAGCCCAGGAAGACCCATTCAAAATGCAGATGCATGCAAGTGAGGCTGAGTACCCTGTGTTTGGGGTGTGTCTGCGTGAATGCACAAGGAGCTGTCAACTAAACCTAGCCAGATGTGGATTGAAAGGCACAGAAAGATTTAAGTGCAAAGAAATGCTCACTTTTTAAAAGTGGCATTTCTAGAATGTTAATATTAAATCCAACTTCACCAGTCAGCAGGATTTTGTATTACCATTCTGGCCATACTAAATATGACCTTCCTGCTCCTTTCAGATCAGCAGCTGCCACTTCAACCATGTATGAGGGCAGCCCCAATGTTAGCCTATGAAGGGAGCAGGCCTCACAGTAGTGTAAAAACTAATTTAGGAGTTTTACACTACCAGGACATATAACTACACAGGTACATGTCCTGCCTTTTACCCACACAGCACCCTGCTCTAGGGGTTACCTAGGGCACACATTAGGGGTGACTTATATGTAGAAAAAGGGGAGTTCTAGGCTTGGCAAGTACTTTTAAATGCCAAGTCGAAGTGGTAGTGAAACTGCACACACAGGCCTTGCAATGGCAGGCCTGAGACAAGGTTAAGGGGCTACTGAAGTGGGTGGCACAACCAGTGCTGCAGGCCCACTAGTAGCAATTAATCTCCAGGCCCTAGGCACATATAGTGCACTCTACTAGGGACTTATAAGTAAATTAAATAGCCAATCATGGATAAACCAATCAATAGTACAGTTTACACAGAGAGCATATGCACTTTAGCACTGGTTAGCAGTGGTAAAGTGCCCAGAGGTCAAAAGCCAACAACAACAGGTCAGAAAAAATAGGAGGAAGGAGGCAAAAAGTTTGGGGATGACCCTGTCAAAAAGCCAGGTCCAACAATGTGTATGTCCCATAGTAGCTATGAATAATAACAATATCATCTTGCAAATGGTAGTTGGTCCTTTGCTTGTTTGATGTCTTCAGGAATCAGCTACTTATAAGCCATTGAATCATTGACTGGCTAACATCCTACCCTTCTTGCATATCCTGGAGCACAGAAGTCTCCACTTGTCGGGATGGTTTGCTTCAAACAGCAATGAGAATCCATTATGGGGTACCATTATATCACCCCAAGTGACTCAGAATAGATACATTTCCCTAGTTTAGTGCCCATCATTCAGAGCCAGCACACTGCAAGGTCTTCATGAATGGTCCTAAAGCTGAGCAATCTAAGGACTGAAAAGAAAACAAACACTAACCTAATCACATGAGGATGATTATAGCAATTTAGCATAATGTATCAGAGCAAAAGGAATTAAAGTTTAGGAAACAAGATTGCAGATTAGAAGTCAGCCCTAGGCTACAAGTCATGCTATACAATTTAGGCATAATGATCGCGGATGACTAGTCCTATTTAAAGAGTCCTGACATATAGATTAGTTTTTTTTTTTTTTTTACCAAAAGTGCTCCCTCTGACATTGGCGGAGCACTTTTTGTGAAAATATATTGTTGAGCTGTATGCATTTTGGTCAGCAAATTTATTGATTTTCAGTGAATAGCATCTAAAGCAGGGTTTTCCATGAGAAATATAAAATAAATATCTCACATGCAAAATTAGTTGGTCCTCTATCTTATTTAGATGGGAGGCAACTCAGGGTTTCTAGAATCGGAGTCACTCGTCTGTCAGAAACCCTGATCTGACAGCTTACCCTACATTTGGCCACCAGCTTACAGTCTTTTCACCTTGGTTGAAATATGACAATCATTCCTAATTTTGCTGCCATGCAAGGCAAACACACAATGGCCCGTATGGACTAAGAGAAATCCTACTGAGGCAAAGTCCCTCTCCCATTACTGAAGACATAGAGATTGCTATAAATCAGAGGGTCATGTCTAACCATGGTGGACAAATGGAAAATAAGGCCTTTTGTCTGTTCTCCTAATCCCAAGGATGAAATTAGACAAGTGGGAAACAGAAACAGTTGTAATGTCATCCTACTGGGATGTATTCTTTGCATTCTTTCTCACAATTCACTTGTAGCAAACTGAGGTTCCTCCTTTTACTTTGCCTAATGGGTGCCCATCCTGTGGAGTGCTTCAGAGCTTCTTACATAGCCCAGCATTTAGCCAAGGTCAATGTTCATCTAAATAACTCGGCAAAACTAACTTCTAACCATTAGCTTTAGTACCTTATCCAAGCCAACAATTTCAGAGGTTAACTGTTGTAATAGAAACGTTCCCTGCAAGGGAGTACAGTAGTGTTACCTGCCTGGGGTGCCAAACTGCGAGTATCTAATATCCTGGTCTTTGGATTTGTGGCCCAAGCCTCAAGCTAATCTAGTGTGCACCAAGGCATAGTCCCGTCCCTTCATGTGAGTCTTGTCTTAGACCTGGCATAGGGCATTAAGCTTGTTTGTCCCAAATACACGTTCAAGCATGTATTGCGAGGGCGGCAGCATACCTTGATTTTGATGATCCTAATGTGACCATTTCTATCAGTGTCACAAGAGTAGTGGCCTTCTAGCCCTTTAAAAACATTTTCTCTGCAACAAATTAACCCAGAACACAGTGTTTATATTCCAAGCATATGAGGTCTGTGAGTTACATACATTGTGCATGACTAAGTGAATCAGAGTAAAGTCGGCCTATGGGTTGTATTTTGGAAGCCCCTAGTCTGTTCAGGTGCACAAGATAAAGGTGAGGTTACATTCCCAGACAGTGGATGTGTATTGCTGGCATTTTGTGGACTGGAAGTAAGGGACTTAAACACAGCCTTTAGGAACCCAATGAGGTCATTATGCTGCGGAGAACTGGTGATTAATTTCCCTACAACCTGTCATTTGCTAGATGACAGAGAGTTAAGTGTGAGACTGCAGTTCCTGTGTTCAGAGAGTGAGGAGTCCTTTAAAAAGAGGTCAACCTTTTGCCTCCGTTCCTTTATCACTCTTGTGTGGCTTTGATGGCAAGGTGAACAATGTTCACACCTCTCTGTGCCTCTTTTGTGGGTTCGTCAACCTGGAGATGACCCTACGCTGAGAAGCGCCACTCTAGACAAAAGCTGAGTCTAGAAGACAGCTTGTTGAGAAGGACATATGAAAGAAGGACGGACCTACACAGTGAAAGTGCAGAGAATACAAATCCCTTCTTTGCTGCACCTGTATAAGAGTATGAGCTGTTGACCCACTTGTTCTTCCACTTCCAAGTTCTCTTCGACTATGGAGAATGTCCTCCACAGAATACCCAGAGGACTACTGCAGAACAATAACTGGTGATAGCCTAACAGCCAGGACCCCGGAGGTCAGGTAAAATCGTCTGGAGCCCGAAAGAAGAACTCTTCCTTGTCCTGGAATGCCTGGAGGGTTCTTCCTAGAAGAATGGGGAAGAAGCAAGTCAGCCTACAGGAAGAGCAGGCTACTGGTGTGGGAAAGGCAGTTGACTCCAGTCCTGTGAGCCCACCTGGCAGAGACTTGAGTCAGTGTTACTGGCGTGCTCCAAGTTCAGTGTGGGTTACTGTTGTTGAAGCGGAGGATTCACAGTAATGCCCAAGTGTGCTCCAGCAGATGTCTTCATCAATTCTACTGTCCCAGTTGTGGAACCTGCCCCAAAGTGTGCCTGAGTGATCTACCCTGCTTAAGAAGAAGAAAATATTGCTGTATCATTACAGCCTATGGCACTTGTCCCAAGTATGCACAAATAGACTTGTATTGTTGCTAACCCTATGACACTTGCCCAAAATATTCATGTGCAGACTAGGTTACAAGAAGTGAAACTGCTACCTGCAGGTACTTAGCACTGTGTCTGTCTGGCTGCCAAGGTGTTGACCAGAAATGCAGCCAATAAGATCAAGCCTTTACTTCTGCGCTAAAGCACCTTGAAGTGACTCAGCTGTTATCCCTGGACTTGTGACCAGAAGTGAACTGCATTGCAGCTTGACCAAGGCAGAATTAAGCAGCTGAATAAAAAATGCAGTGATGAAGGTGGAGGGGGACCTGTTGCAACCAGTAGTCCCATTTGCTGCGAAAGCTGTTTGCCCGTAAGAGGGACACCGAAGAACGACAGCCACATGCTTGCCACTGCCTTCAGACACTGCTACATGGCTCACATCATCTAGGCAGGAGTGGAGCAGCATATTGCTGCACCAGCAGCTGGTGAATCTACCCCCACCACAGGAGGACCAGGACTAAAGAGTGGGAGGCCAGAGTTAGGCGTAATATGGACCCAAAGTATAGGTCAGAAAAACACTGAGATTGAGTGCTGACTAGTGCCTACAGGACCAAAGAGTGGGAGTGCTGCACCTATTATGAAACCCTCATGGGGAACCTTAGACTAAGGGAGATGGAAGGGGCAGAGGGAGCATCCAGAGTCCATGAGTATCTGATACTTTCTGTGTAGCATGCAGTGTTTAGTTTAACTGTGTACTACAGCACTTCTCTTTTTCACAAAGATAAGAACTGTGCTGGACAATCACATTATTATACTTTGGATGTCTTTTGAGTTCTGACCCTTATTAAACCCCTACACTAACCTCCCTAAGAAGCATGTGACTGCTTGACAGTGCTACCACTGAGAATTAAGTACTGGAGGGGTAGTACTTGGCGCAATTTGCTGAGCAATAGTAGGATCAACTCGAGACATCAGCAACAAATTAATCCAGCCCTTATGGCTGTGTACACCCAGAGTGCCCCTTTCCCCCTTGGAATGATGTTTGGCTATAAATGTGTGCTACAGCCTCCTCTCTGATACCAGTTGTACATACATATTTTTTTGGATGTGGTACAATATATAACAAGTCAAATGACGTAAGACCTGAGTGCGTCTCACAGGGGCAAAACCATAATTGGATTTGCAATGTTTATGCCGCTGTCTGTGGCTTTCTAAAGCAGTAAAGTACCTAGAAATTTTAATGGATGATACATTGTATTACACACCTCATTTGACTATAATAGCAAATGCCTGCTAATTTGTTCACATTCACCAATGGTGAAGATATTTTTACCCTCATTATCCAAAAGTAAATTACAGGATCAGTAAATCTGCTTATGGATGCATAATTATGTCGTGTAAATATAGTTGAATTTCCATTCATAAAGCCTGAGACTTGAACACATAAGTACTTAAGCAGGGGCTGAAAGTGTCCCAGTTTATGAGATAGGCCTTAGGTCCGTTACTTGGAATTACCACTTATTTAGTTTTATTGATAGCTCACAGAATCTTTTTAGTCGCATTCTGTTAAGGAGGCGTCAGGCTTTGATTGAGGATGTAGGGGTTCTGACTCCTCACCAAGCTGGTTTTAGGGCTGAAACGAGCACCCTTGACCAAGACCTCCAATTACAGCTAATCCACTGTATGTCACACTGGGGGGTGGGTGTGTCCATGTCATCTTAGTTGGCCTTCAGTCAGCTTTTGATTTAGTTCTTAGGGAGGGCTTGTGGGCTGTTTTTACTGATATGGGGGTTTCTAAATACCTGATTGATGTGTTTAAGAGGCTACTCCTGAACAGTTATGCACAGGTTAGGTGTGCCCTGCTTGGGAACTGACAGATCCCATTCCAGTGTCGCAGCGGGTGAGACAGGGGTGTGTCTTAGCCTCCATTTTGTTTTTGTTATACAAAAATTGCCTGTTATCCTTTCTAGTTCAGTGCAAGCATGAGGCCCCGCATCTGGCCAATAGGGATATCCCAGCACTCCTGTTTGCGCACAACACCTTACTTGTCTCAAGATACCCAATGGGTATCCAAAATTTGCTGGACCGATTTGGTGTCTTGTGCAAGCAGAGGGACTAGATATCAGCCTTAATGAAACAAAGTATATGGTATTGAATCCCTGCCAGACTGATAGATCGCACACAGTCCTTAATGGCTCTCCACTGGAGAGGGTCTGTACCTTTGAATATCCAGGGCTTACCCTCAATTACAACTTTGGTTAGTCACTCCACATCCAAAAGTGTAAACGCAGATTAGAACAATATACTGGTGGTATTCTGGAAGCCATGAAGGTGTCTAGCTTTCACCGATAACACCAGCATTGCAAATTTATAACTTGCAGGCCCGGGGGAGGTCTCTACACAGTGGGGAACGGTGAGGGAATGAAAATGTCAATGACATGGAATTGATAGAAAATAATTTTCTCTGACTCCTTCCCAATCTTGCTGCCAGCACTCCATTAGTGCTACTCCGGCTAGTCCTTTGCATTCAACCTCTTGCCCACAGACTAAAGCTTAGACCTATACTATACTGGAGGAGGTTTGGGTCCTCGGTGAGCCTTTTGCCCTTTTGGCTTGGCCTGGAAGAAATCTTAAAACTTCCTTGGGTTACGAAGATCACATGGTTGGGGTATATTAGGCTCTGTCTTGAAGACATTGGGTGCAGAAATATGTGGGCCTACCCAGAAACGTCATGTGACATTTCCAAGTCCATGCTCAAGGAGCTTTATTGGAGACATGCAGATGATAGAGTCGGCAGGTCTTGGGGGCAGGTACCCTGACTTGAACTTAAAGCCATCTATTGTCTGGAAGGGTGCATGGATACAATGGAGCTCCCAGCTGCCAGATCTCTCTACATCAAGTTTTGGATCGGGACATTGCCGATTCACTCATTTACTGAGAAGTGGCAACACACTCATGATGATGCTGAACCTGACTTGACCTGTCCTTTTTGCCCTGAGGCTAAGGAAACTGTAGACCATGTTCTGTATTTTTTCCTCAATATCACGTATATAGGAGGAAGTGAATTTTCCATTGTACCACAACCCGAGCATTAGGGATGACAAAATTGCAAGCAGGATATTTAAGGCATACACCGCCCAGTCAATTGTATTTGCTGTCTCTCGCTTTTTCGCATATATGTGGTGGCACAGACAGAAAAGGGTTTCTTTGTTGCTGCGTAATGCCTAGTATTCAGAACTGGGTGTTTCTTACTTGTATCTTGCGGATTCCCGTGATTTTATAACTTTTATGCTACTTTTGAAAATTGACTTCTTGCTCATGTTACAATGCATATTATGTCTAGGTGCTTTGAAATTAACTATGCCTCATATTGTCATGTCACCCTCATATGCTCCTAGTTCTTATTCTTATATCCTTTTCTTTTTTTTTTCTTCAACTATCTTATATTTTATGATTTTACCATTTTTTTTAAACTATTTAATGATTTATTGTTTTATTTATTGTTATACCTGCTTTTATGGCACTTTCCGAAATAAAGTTTACATAACAATTAACGTATTAGTTAGGTCAATCAGCTGTGTGACCTGGACCTTAAAATATCTCAAAGAGCGATGGCCATATTTGTCAAATATGTGCCAGAACAGTTCACAACTCCTTAAGCAAACGTATAAGCAAAGGATTATTTATCAGTGGGCAATCTTAAGTTAAAAAGTTTCTCTAGTATGTCATGGCCAGAACTTTATAATGGTTGCTCCAATGGGCCACTCGCTACTCTTTTAAGAAAACCGGGTGGTGTTTAAAGGAAGAAAATGCTTTATTTAAAAGCAATTACAGACATAGGGGGTCATTACAACCCTGGCGGTACAAGACCGCCAGGGCTGTAATGACGGAAGCACCGCCAACAGGCTGGCAGTGCTTCCCAGGTCATTACGACCGCGGCAGAAGCGCCACGGTCGCACCGCTGCCCAGGGGATTACGAGTCCCCCTACCGCCAGCCTTTTCCTGGGTGTTTGAACCGACAGGAAAAGGCTGGCGGTACGGGGAGTCGTGGGGCCCCTGGGGGCCCCTGCACTGCCCATGCCACTGGCATGGGCAGTGCAGGGGCCCCCTGACAGGGCCCCGTTCAGCTTTTCGGGTGCAACTGCACCCGTCGCACGGCCGCAACACCGCCGGCTCCATTTGGAGCCGGCTCCTGTGTTGCGGAAGAGATCCCCGCTGGGCCGGCGGGCGGAAACTAGGTTTCCGCCCGCCGGCCCAGCGGGGATCTCCAAATGGCCGCGGCGGGGTGAGGCTGTATTGGCTGCCGCCCGGCGGTCCAATCTTGGCGGGTGGCTGAGGGCCATGGTCATTTGCTGACCTTAGCAGAACAAACCACACACTTTTTCTAAGCCCCAACCATCAGCCAATAATCAAAATAAATATTTTAGTAAATTAATTGGTTTATTCATTCAGATTGAATTAAAAAGACAATATCTCAGTTCTCATCAGTTAATCACAAAACAAACATATGTTAACAAACACCAATGAGAATCACAAAATAAAGAAAACAGAATAGCCCCCAAACCTTAAAGATTTACTCAATCCAAAATCAAGTTTCTTAGTTAAAAACGATGTCTCTACTGTAGACACAATGTGCAGATGTCAAGGAGACAAAATAATTTCTTTCCTCTTTGTATGGCCACCAACAGTCGGCAAATTAAAAACATCGACACACGTTTTGGTGGCACAGTAAGATATGATGTAAACTAGTAAACGCTCTTCAGTTTCTTCACAGAACTGGTACAGGGTCAATAGTCCTAAGACCTCTTAGTAAAAAAAGGGTAATGATGTTTCCATTACTTTACCCTAATGATATTAAACGTCTTCGGGTGACAATACATCCCCATCCAGTGTTTAATGTCTCCAGAAGGCACATAAGCAAATAAGGCAGAGAGAATAGGCCGCAGTTCTGAGGTTGAAAAAAGCTTTCCAGCTAAACATTGGAAATGCACAGAGAATTGCTCCACACGTTTGAAGGGTCCAAAAGGAATCCTCCTTAAAGCCATACCACCTAGTGAGAAGTTCTGAAGCATTCAGGTACCCTATAAGAAAAAGCCTACACAGCCAGCACAGAGAGTCTGCCTCTTCCCTGTGATGACTGCCTGTTGGGTTACAATTTGCAACACAACTCATTATTATTCATTAGAGAGGTTGAATTGTGGCCCACTACGAATTAGTAATTTGCCAACTGACCTATTAGTACATAGATGACTTTGCAAATTACCGCACTGGTTGCAAAAATAGTGTTCATAAGTTGCTACTAGCATTTTGATAATAACTGGACATACACCTCGACCATGGAAACTACAAAATTGCAAATTATTGACCATGTGAATAATTACTCAGAAAAACTGTTTGGAACAGTGCGGTGCACCACAAACATCCGGACCACTGAAAGGGAACTAATTTCCAATTAAAATTGTGGGACGTTCTCAAAAGTCTTTGACAATAAGTCATCCAAATTGAACTTACCAGAAAAAAGATTAACTAACTTCTCCAGAGGCCAGTGGTTTTGCCTACATTCATCTACACCTCTCCTTAAACAAGGTATAGTGCAGGATAAGTGGAAAACATGTTGTCACCAGAATACTGAAAACAACAAGTGCCTCCCAGATGATTTTAAAAAACTTTTACCTTGTTTCTAATCTTCCCTTGCTCTATACGTATTGGAAGAAAATGAAGCTCAACTCAAACAAAGGATAAAAGTTTCAGGAATGTCTGCAGCACCGAAACCGCAACAGTGAAAATCAGTTTATAACGATTGTTGTCTTTGGCAGAGGAGACTCCTCCTTCTAATTTTTTGGATTTGTCAGTGATGTTTGACACTGTCAATCATGCAAGAATCTGACCAGGGAATAAGGGAATAGTTCTAAACTAGTCCACCACCTAAGTTCAAAACCGACCCACTGCAAATGGAGGGGCATGCGTAGGGAGAGACCCGGTCTAGTCTTTCCGCGCGTACTTTCGGGAAGGGGAAGTGACGAAAAGACAGGATTGGCAGGTAAGTAAGTGGGGGCGGGACTGGGAGGAGGGTTTAAAAGGGCTCTAAGGGGAGGGACCGGGCTCTTTCCGCGCTGCTCATCGCGCGGTCAGGAATTTGGTCGGTCCCTAGGGTGCTCTTTACTTTGGCAGGCAAGTGCAAGATTATTCTCTTGTTTTTGCCTTCGGCCCCATGGCAACCAGCCACGAAGCAGAGGCAGTTAGGGCCGTGCTTCACATTTTAGGCGAAGCCGGTGCGCCGACTTGCTCAGGCCTGGTGTCCTCGACCAGGCCTGGGTCGGCATGACGGGCCCGCCGCGCAGTGTGTCGGGCCAGGTAGCGGCTGCTGTAGCCGCTTGTGTATCTCCTGAACGGGCAACAAAATAGAATAAGAAAACAGCGGGGGTGGGCGCGTAGCGCGTCCACCCCCCTTGGGGCCACATTCTTCGGACGAGTGAGGGCGGGGGAGGAGACAACGGTGGATACAGGGGTTGGGGTCCACACATCTGGGAGCGTGTTGGGTCATGAGGGGCAGGAGACAGTCACTGGGCCCATTAAGGAAGTGGATAATGGGGCCCAGGAAGAAGCAGGGCCCATTGCAGGTATGGCGCCCTTGGACCTTTCCTTGCCCAGAAGTGGCACATATATGGGTAGGAGTGGGGGGCCACAGCTGAAGAAGAAGGGCAAGAGTGCGAGCAAGGCAGGGTGTGGGAAAGTCAAGGCCAGGGGCAGGAAGGTGTGGGAGGGATTTCCCCCTTTAAGGCAGGGAATGGGCAAGCAGAGCAGGCTGGGGGAGTGCATGGAGTGGGCAGGAGAGTGTGGAGGTGGGTGGGCCCAGGCAGAACAGGCTGGATCTGGGTGATGCATGGGACCTAGAGGCTAGAATTCAGGAGCAGAGGTGTACAGTGGCAGAGACAGAAGAGAGGTGGGCCCAGTTGTGCAGGGACAGGGCAAGGGGGCAGGCAGCTAAAGAGGACAGCTGAGGTAGTGGATGGGTTGGGACCTCCAATCCAGGCACCAGGGTGGGGCAGTTGGGGTTGGGTACCGCAGGTAGAGGTGGGGAGGGGTCAGGAGGCCTGTGCTGCCGGAGGGACTGGCGGCACGATGAGCATGAGTGGCGCACACGGCCATGAAGGATGCGGAGAGTCAATGCCAGTGGCTGAGACTGACAGAAAAAGGTGATGCCAATGGGGTGCAACATGGCCTCAGCACGTTGGTTGGAAGCACTAGAGGGGTCTTCGGTGGCATTCTCTACAACGCAGGATCAGGGTCAGCACAGCGCTGGCGTGCAACAAGCGGGTCTCACTGAGGATTTGATGAACAATGTGCTGATGAGTGGTGGTGTTGACAGCAGGTAGGAGATGGATGTAGTGGAACTCGATTATGAAGAAGAGATGGATGAGTGGTTGGATGGGATGATTCTGGAGGCAGAGGTGAGCAGCGGCAAAGGGAGGGGGAGAGGGCACAGGAACGGCGCAACCCCTTCTTCTGCTTCAATCTTTCAGGATCACAAGGCCGGTGGTGAACCACAAGAGGTGATGCAAGGACTGGCACGTGGTCGCGGGGCATGGAAGGGATTGCAGCCTTTGGTGACACGAAGCAAAGGTAATGGTGAATGGTGGTCAGTATGGGAGGACAGTTCAGGCTCCAGTGGAGCCAGTACACAAAGTCTACTGGGGTAAGAGATTTTTTGGTTCATGACACTTGCTGACGGGGTCACGCAGGCCGGTGACAGTATAAAGGCTAAGGGCACAGGTGCATCAGCTGGGAGCGAATCTGGAGACAAGGCAGCTGGAGAGGCTCTTGGCTCTGAGGACAAGGAAGGGGGGGGCACAAGA
Organism: Pleurodeles waltl; assembly: GCF_031143425.1. Classification (NCBI taxonomy): domain Eukaryota; kingdom Metazoa; phylum Chordata; class Amphibia; order Caudata; family Salamandridae; genus Pleurodeles; species Pleurodeles waltl. The sequence continues at coordinate 257,367,211 of NC_090445.1, forward strand.
AGCAGCTTCCATATATGGGTTTGGCTATGCCACTGGACTTTCATGTAGCTGACAAAACAAAGGCTTGGATATGGAAGCATGAGTATGTCGATGTCTAAGCTTTTACATGGGATTTACAAGCCAAGGAGGGCTCTAAGGAGCAAGAGTGGAAGTTGGCTTGCAGGCTGCAGGTCCCCATTACTATGGATAATTGGGCCTCAGCATTTTTGATTTTTGCGAGTATATACTGTGAAAAGGTCTTAGACAGGGCCATGGTGCTCTTCAAGAACATGGACATTATACGGAAAGCCCAAATGCATTTCGGGGGCTTCGCTTGGTTGAGCTACGACAAGGAGTTTCGGGCAAGAGTGAGTGGCAATCCTGATAAGCCATGGGGGGATGTAGATCCTTAATTGTGGATGCAGTGGATGGTGTTGTCGCAGTCCACAGCATCTACACACACCGTGAGTGGCCTGCCAGTGGCATACAAGCTGTTTCAGGACCGTCCCGCCCAAGGAGGGGCTGGTGTGGGTCAATAGACCCCAGTACCCATGACAGGAGCCTGCTGGAACTTCAATAAAGGTTTTTGTCCCTGGCAGCCCTGCAAATTTAAACATGATTTCTCCAAATGTGGGGGTCGTCACCTGGTCACTCAATGTTTTTCCCTCTCTAGCCCAGCTGAGCAATCGAGAGTGTCCAAGGAAAGAGGCATGCAGGGCACTCCTGCATCAAAGGGCTCCTATGCTAATTAGGCTGGAGGCTCTTCTACCCTGGCTGCACGGATACCCGGATAAGGCCATGGCTTGTAAGTTAGCGTGGGGTTTCAGAGAAGGTTTCCGGGTAAGTTACCAGGGCCCGAGAATGAGGAGGTGGGCAGACAATTTGCAGTCTGCCAGAGAGATGCCACACGTAGTGAGGGATAAATTAGCTAAGGAAGTGTCCTTGGGTGGAATTGTGTGCCCTTTCTATGAATGGCCAATTAGGGACCTTATGATCTCCCCTTTGGTCTTGGTACAAAAAAAGGTGCCACATGAGTTTCGCCTGATTCATCATTAGTCATGGCCGGAGGGTGCGTCGGTTAATGATTTTATTGCACCGGAGGATACTAAAGTGGTGTACGCACCTGTGGATGATGCCATCAAACTGGTCAGGGGGTGTGGCAAGGGAGCGGAGTTGGGAAAATGTGACAATCAGCTTTCAGGCTGCTGCCAATACACCCAGAGGATTTGGATTTGTTGAGTGTGCAATTTGGTGGGGCATTCTATGTTGACAGAGTTCTCCCGATGGGTTGCACCATTTCTTGTGCGCTTTTTGAAGCATTCAGTACCTTTTTACAGTGGGTTTTTGTCAAAATGAGTGGGCATCGTGCGGTGACTCACTATTTAGATGATTTCCTTTTTGTAGAATCAGCAGGATCTGGGGATTGTGGGAGGGCCCTGGTTTACTTTCAGAGATTGTCTCAACAGGTGGGGTGCCTTTGGCTCCCGATAAAATGGAGGGACCACATTGTATGCTGACTTTCCTGGGCATTGAGCTGGATGCGGAAGCCTTGGTCGCTAGATTGTCAGCTGCTAAAATGGTTGAGATGTTGGAGTTCTTGGGACGTATGAGTTTATTGCATGAGATTGATCTACGCACAGCACAGAAGCTGTTGGATTACCTCAATTTCGTTTGCAGGGTATTTCGGGGGTAGTGCTTTTTGTATGCGGTTAGGAATAGCTATGTCTGGAGTGGTACTTCCACACCACAGGATACGTGTGTCGGAAGATTTGAGAGAGGATATCAGGGTGTGGGAAACCTTCTTGACATAGTTTAATGGTGTCTCCATGTTTTTCTGTGAAGAGGACGTGGTTTGGCAGGTGCAGGTTTTCTCGGATGCAGCAGGAGCCACAGGTTTTGGGCTTTTTTGGGACATGAGATGGTGCGCACAGTCATGGCCACGACAATGGTTACAGCAGGGTAGGAGTATTGCTTTTTTTGAATTTTTCCACTCCTGGTGGCATTGGCGGTATGGGGGCACGAGCTTGCAAACAGGACTGTGGTTTTCCATGTTGACAACATGACAGTTGTTGAGTTAGTGAACAGGCAGAGAGCAAAAGATCTCAGGGTGCTACGTTTATTGCAGCAATTCATGCTTAGATGCTTGTCATTAAATGTTGTTTTCAAAGCTGCGCACATACCTGGGGTATTCAACAAGATTACAGATTCCCTGTCTCATTCAGAGTGGCAACGGTTTTGCAGCCTAACACCAGGAGCAGAGCAGAACAAGACTGCGGTCCCGGCAGACATTTGGGAGTGGGGAGGCGTGATGATCACTGGGCTGGTGGAGATGTCTTCAGCGTAATCCACCCGGCGGAATTACCGACTGGCATGGTTGGATTTTCAGTCCTTTGAGAATTTTTCAGGCAATTTCTGGTTACAAAGTACTAGAGAGCATGAGTTGCGCACTTCTGCGCTTTGTGCTTTTTCTGATACAAAAAGATCTGTCACCCACCACCATTGGTGGCAAATTGGCAGGGGTCTCCTTTTATGGAAAGCTGTTTTTTGGCTATGCTCCAGCTAGGGATGATTTGTTGGGAAAGATGTTGAAAGGTTGGGGTAGGGTTAGAGTAGGATTGGTTGGGGCGGCCAGGGAACCCATTAAGTTCGAATTGTTGCTTGAAATATTGCATGTTTTGCCAGTGTGTTGTGTAAATGATTATGAGTTGGGGCTTTTTGTTCATGCATGGTGTGGATGTTTTTTGGTGCTTTTAGAGTATCTGAGCTTTTGGGGGTTAGGAATAGTGGTAGGTGTGAAGGTGGGGAAGTTTGTCTGCATGGGGAGCATTTGGGCATTTGGCTCAGGCGCTCCAAGACTGATCAGCTAGGGAAAGGGAAATGCGTGTGGTTGGAGAAAGGTGGTAACGTAGTGGCGTGTCTGGTTTTGGAATGCATGAGTTTTCGGAGTGTGCGGGGGGCTTTAAGAGAGAAGGGGGTTTTTACGCATAAGTCTGGTGCTAAGCTTATGGCTTTCCAGCTTTTGAAAGTCTTAAGGATGGCGTTATGGGGGACGGGTTGCCAAGCGCTTGATTTTTGCACGCATTCATTCTGAACTGGGGCAGCTACTGCTGCAGCACATTTAGGTTGGGACTGGGCGAAGATTGGGAGTACAGGGTGATGATAGTCTAGATGCTGCGAGCGTTACATGAGACCTTAGGGTGGTACGACCAGTTTTGCAACCGCCTGCGGCAGTACAGAGACTATGTTGGGGTTTGTGGTCTGGGAAAATTTGTAAAGACCGATATTACAGTTTGTTTTCTTTACAGGATGTGTGCCCTGACCACGGAAGGAAAAGATGTTCATATGGCTGGTTGGACATTCAATTATCAATTGGGCAGCGAAATTTGTGGAGAAGCAGATTTACAGACGGGCATTGGGACTGCCTAGTAACCAGCATGAAGTTTTTTTGTTGGGGTACAATTGGCATGAGGTGTGGTAATCTGCTTCCTTTCATAACTTCTAGTTTGCCGAATTGGGGTTGTCCTGATCTGCTATTGATTCATCTGGGGGAAAATAATCTTGTGAAACTGTCGTGGTTTACACTACTGCAACACATGCAGAGAGACTTGGAGCTGGTCAAGCAGAAGTTACACGGCACATGCTTGTTTTGGACTGAGTTTGTGCCTTGACGAACATGGAGAGGGGCTATCAAACAAGGAGCCATGGAGCGGGCTCGAAAGAAACTTAATCGAGCTAAGAGGGTTTTCTGTTGGGCTCATGATATTAAGGTTTTAAAGCATGAGGACATCACAGAGCAGGATGAAGCGCTTTTCAGGGCAGATGGTGTGCACCTGTCTGAATTGGGAAATGTCCATTACCTTACGGATCTTAGGCTGGTGGTTGGCGACTTGTGGGGTGAGAAGATGTGTCTCAGAGAAAAGGTGTAAGGAGGTCAGGTTGCAATAGTGTTTTTTCTTGGTGGGGCAGCAAAACGCCAATTGGGTTTGTGCTGGATGGCAGTAGATGGGGGAGGGTGGAGAGTCAGATGCGGGCTTGGCCACCCTTCCAGGGGAAAGAACAAGTAGGTGAAAGATCAGAGTGTGGGGGATGCATGAAGCAAGTAGGGCATGAAAGGAAAAAGGGGAATGTGTGGGGAAATGGAAGCAAAAAATGCTGGGTTAAGTAAAAGGATGAGCAAGGAAATGTTAAAGGGTGGGTTTCCTAAAGTTAGGTTTTGTTGAAAGTTTAAGGGTATGTATTATGTTACAATTCTGTCCTAAATAAATGACCTTTTACACTAAACGGTTTGTGTCACTGAGTATGTCTTGATAACATTTAACGGGAAAGCTAACAGATCGTGCTTTTGGTTTATTTAATATTTGTTGATGCGGCCACAATCTGCCACATAAACAAATGTCTGACAAGACACACACAGCTGAATACAGACACAGGTTGATGCTGGTTGGATGGTTTCTGGCTGTGTGGTTGTTAGATGCTTAGTGTGAGTGGATGAACGAAATATGGAGATAAAAGATGGATATAGATAGGAGTGCATAGGAGTAACAAAAAAGTGTAGGAGTAAGATGAAGTGGGACCAGCTAGAAAAGAAGTAGGCAGCGTATGATGAGAAGTAAGCAGTAAAATTAAAACAGAGTAGGAAATGGTGTATGTAAGAATAGACATAAAATGAAGTAAGTGTAGGACAAAGTAGAACTAAGTGTAGAAGTAACATTCAGAATATGTAGGAGCACAGTTGAGTAAACCAAATTAAAAGTAGGAGTAACAGTATGCACAGGCATTAGAAAGCATAGGTGCAAAGCTAATAGCATGAGTAAGAATAAGAGTAGTTGAGTAGGCCAAGTAATATTTACACTAGGTAGTAGTAATTGTAGGAAAGAGCCTCTTTTGACATGGTCACCCCTTCACGTTTTGTCTAATCACTTTCCCCAAAACTGCACAGGCATTTTTCCCAATTGTCAAACCCTTTAGTTGCCACTGTATGTCCCTAGTAAATGGCACCCTTGGTACCTAGGGCATGGGACACTAAAGAAGGCCACTGAGGGCTGTAGTACAGATTATGCAACTCTCAGGGACTCGCTCACCAACCACACACAGTGCTGCTAATGCAGACTGTGTGTCTTGGCGCAGAGCTAAAATGAAAACATGACATGGCCCACAGCCTGTGTGTCCTGTCCCCTGTACATTACATGCAATGTATGTAAGTCACCTTTCTAGTAGGAGTTCCAGCCCTAAAGGCAGGGTGTATTTTCCTACTTGTAAGGGCATACCTGCCTGAGCAGATATGCCCCTGCTATGTCTTTTTCGATTCTCAGACATAGTAAGTGCTCAGGGAAGCCATTTTAAGTACATGTGCTGGACACCATTCATTATGAGTACCCCAGCTACATGATGGCTTCACTGAAGATAGGGATGTTTGGTATCAAACATCTTATATTAATAACCCCTCAATGAATACAGTGAAGGATTTATTAATACATGCACTCAGAGGTGCCCAGTGAAAAGCTACCAACTCCTAGCAATGCTGCCGACTGGTCAAAACAAGTGCAGCCACCTGAGACAGAGTTCTGGCCCCCCGAGGTGAGAGCTAATGTTGTTGAGGGTTCAGAACAAAGGCCTTCTCTGGGCAGAGGTGTGACCTCCTCTCCCAGGCAGGATGGACATTCCAGGGCGGAGAGCTTCAAAGGCCTTGCCACCTTTGTATGCGACCCAGGCCCCTCTAAAGGGTGGAGGAAGCCAACCACCAGTTCCTTATCCCACTTTTGGCTGCAGGACTAGTGGGGAAATTTAGAAGATTAGGAGGTGTGAATACTTCATGCTAGTCCCATCCCTAAGTTGGACGAGCTAAAGTGGACACTACCTTTCAAATTCCTACTTTTTGTATGGAAGGAATTAGGCTAATAGGGTTAGGGCTATGCACCTTTCACAAAGGAAGTTGTCATAAGAAGGGTGTAGTCAACCTAAAGGTGAGGAACCCATTGATTATCATATGGCTCTCTCTATAACACCACTAAATTCAGTATTGAGGTGGCACCCATGAACCCTAGAACTCAGATTCCTGTTGACCTAAGAAGAGCCGAACACTACAGAAGTCGAACTAGCAGAGAAGACTGAAGACACCCTCTGACCTGGCCCCAGCCCTACCGGCCTCTCTGCAGTCCTCGAAGAACCTGCACCAGAAAATGACTTGTCTTGCAGCCCAGTGGCCTCCAAAGCCTTGGGAGGACTTCCTGCCTTCGATAAAGACCAAGAACACCTATGGACAGAGGACCTGTCCAAAATAAACTAACTTCAAAGAAGAAGACTGCCAGAGGAACCACAGAACTGCCTCTGAGCAGATGTGCCTCCTTGCCAGAGCCTGCAGCCTGAAGCTGATCTCCATCATTGTATAACATTGGGCACCCGATGCTGTGTTGGCGCTCTGCACCGACTGCCCCTGTGGTACTTTTTGGCCCCCTTGTACTTGCCTCAGCTCAAGGAGATCGCCCCTGACCCTGCTGTACTCACCTGTGAGCAGCGCTTCATCGGTTACCCCCTGTCTCCATTAACATTGGGCTCCCGTAGCTGTATTGGCACTCTACAACCGGCTGCCCCTGTGCTGCTGAGGGTGTAAGTTGGGTGCTGCCTTGTGGCCCCCCCAAGGCTTGCCTCCACCCCAGGAGACCAACCTCTGACACTGCTTTTACTAACCTGTGAGCAGCACATCTTCATTCACCACCAGTCTCTATTGGATAACATTAGGCGCCCGACTCTGAATTCAAACTCTGCACTCGGCCACCTCTGTGCCACTAGAGGTGCACTCTTGCTCATTTGAAACTTGCCTGGTGTTGACCCTAAACCCTGAAGACTGGATTTCTAAGTTGTGTACTTACCTGTAAAACTGCATTCTTATTTTCCTCCCATAAGTTACCATTGAAGACTCTGAAATTGCTGATTTTTTAAACTAAAAGTAATTTTAATTAAAAAACTGCTTAACTTATGACAAAGTTCTTTGATACAAAGCATATATAAAAGCAACTGTATTTTTTTCTAAATTGGCCTTAAATTTATTATTTGAGTGTGTGTCTCATTTATTGTCTCTGTGAGTCCAACAAATGCTTACCAGGACTCCTTGATAAGCGTAACTGCTCGCCCACACTACCACAAAAAGAGTACTAGACCTATCTATTTCTGCTTCTGCAAGCCTTTGGGGATCCACTGGACTCTGCACACTATAATTAATATTAGTGAACTATATAGAGAGACAGATTCCTATAGTAAGAGTGAGTGTGAATAGGTGTAAGAAGGATTAAATGGGGTAAGAGTTGTTTGTGTAGGAATAAGTAAGACTGACAGACTAAGTAAGAATAAGAGAAAAAGCAATATTACCCATATGTCACCAATGAAGAAACCACATATAATCAAGAATATCTAAACTCACACTGACTATTGCCATATTGTTTGCCATATTGTTTTTTCTGCCAAGTAGCCAGTGGCCATATTGTCCATGTGGACAAGTGTTACTATTTTAATCTGGAATCTTGGTTTCATTGTATGTCTGTGCCCTCTCTCATCTCATGTTTACTTTAGACTTGCGACTCTCTAAAAAACAATCAGGCAGCTCGATGCTAATATGCCTGCAGCACACAGTCATACATCCATAAAGACATACAAAATATCTGTGTGGACTACAGCTTCACACTATTAAGATGAGTAACTAATCTAAAAAGCTTTACTTTTCTGATTAATGGTATGAACCGAGTACATAGTTTGATTTCAAATCGATTTGCAGTGTTTTGCCTGTGGGTCATGAGAAAAAACTATGATTTTTTTAGAAAAGATTTAGGTTTTCAGACCTTCAGCCCATAATGGCTTTATCTTAAAATGAGTAGCCATTCACTAGTACTCAGAAATTCTAAATGCCCTAAATGGTCAACTAAAGAGCAATCAAAATTGATAAATCGAACATTGAATATTATATGTTTCAAAAACTCACCTACCACTGCAGCAGAGTTTTCTGAACCCATTGGAGCAGCCAGAATTTTACTCTGCTTAATAAAGAAGCAATTTTAACATGTGCTCCCATGACACAGAATGAATCAAATATGTCCCCTTGCGAGAAATTGCTTGTCAGTTTACAAGTGTGTGAGCCCTGTCAAGCAAAAGTCACAATCCCTTTCAGGGTGAACCAAAAAAAGTAATTAAATTAACCTATGCTTAACCCTGGCTAGCTTGGCACAAAAAGCAGTCAGGCTTAACTTAGAGGCAATCTGCAAATAAATACGCAGCACACAAACAGTAATAAAGTGAAAACATAACACAAGAAAATCCCAAACCAGTTTACAAGAATAGACTAATTGTAATAAACCATTCACCATCCAAATTACAAAAATGTAATCACTAGAACCAGAGTTATGACTTTTTAAAGATTGGAGTGAACACTATTGCTTAAAAGTTCAAAGAGGCAACCTCGGACATCTAGTTGTGCGAGACCACGTCAAAGTCAATCATGTGATCGTGATGGAGCATGGTTCACATACAAGAAGTGGGTTGGGCCCAGTCAGCATTTACCTTCGAACTGAGAAGAAATTCTGATTAAAAGTGTCTGAGAAGGTAAAATTCAGTGGGTCAAGGCTGCAGGACATGTCCGCGGAGGGAGCTTCGTCGTCGGATGGCCTTGAGTCAAAGCTGCGGTGGACATTTCTATGTTTAGACTTAGTCATCGAAATGAGTCGAAAATCTTCAGTGGGTTGAGGAGTGCTGAAGCTGAAAACAGTTACATGAGATTGGATACTTCTTTGGTGAAGGACGGCGGATAAGGATTTGCTGATGCGGAGAAGAACGTAACGGGAGAAGGCAAAAAGTCAATCCGACCGAAGATGCACCTTGGACTGATAGGCATGCAGGTTGGTCCTGGTCTCCTCCTGGGTCTCAGGAACCAGGAGGTTCTCAATTTTTCAAAGTACTCAGTGTTGGGAATTGGCCATTTGGGCATATTTAGCACCACAGCCAAGGATATAAAACCAGTGGGACACCTTTTAGGGGTTCGGGACTTACTCAGGCGAGGTCCCGGTGCACGTTCAAGATGGTGGGAGCCTTTTATGCCCTGTGGTCCTGAACAGGAGGCCAGCAAACTAGCCCTTGGAGTCTCTCTGGTAGTTCTGGTTGCAGGTGAAGATGAAGGGCTCAACAGTAGGGTAGGCCTATGAGGGTTTAGGGCAGGCCTTCTAGGTGCAGCAGCAGTCTGGCAGAGTGCACAGCAGTTTACAGCAGTAGGCAGTCCCCTGAGAGCCCTGCAGGTCCAGCAGAGAAGTGAAGTATTTTCATCAGAGGTCTCTTTTTTCTTCCCTGGTTCCCTGGAAGGTGGGAGAAGCATCTAGAAATTGACTTAAAAATGGTCCCCTGGCTCCAAGCTGGCTGCAGTGACAATGTGACGTTGTTGGGCCCTTTGTGTGAAGGCAGTTACAGGCTACTCAGGTGCAAGTGGGGCTGTGCTCAGTTCCCCTTTACACATCCTGCCAGTAGATGGCCCATAAAGGCATACCTAATCTCTTTACGGTGTGACTGTATGGGAGGATTTCAAAAGGTCTAACTTTCAGATACACCCAGTCATGTACCCAGGCCAAGTTACAGACACAAAAGGTCTAAGGGCAGAAAAGTGCCAACTTCCTAAAAGTGGCATTTTTTTTAATTATCATCAAAAATCAAACCTTACTGTTAAATAGGGCTTTTCACCGCAATTCCAAAGACACCAAATATAGATACCTGCTCCAAATTGGAAATTGCAGCTTATTAAATGTAATAAGGAATCCCCAGTGTTATCCTACAGGAGCGGTAGACATCACAATAGTGAAAAACGAATTTAGGACTTTTTCACTAAAAGGACATGTAAAGCTCAAAAGTACTTATCCACCTTTTCATTACACAGCACCCTGAACTATGGGGTATATAGGGCCTCCTTTGGGACTGATGTATATGTAATAAAAGGGGGGTTTAAGGCTTGGCAAGAGGCTTTAAATGCCAAGTTGCCATGGCAGTTTAAAACGGCCTTCAGGCTGCAGTGGCAGGTCTGGAACAAATTTTAAGGTGCTGGTTAAGTGAGTGGCATAATAAGTGCTGCAGGCCCACTGATAGCGTTTAATGTTCTTTCCCTGGGTATATGGTATACCACTCTCCAAGGGGCTTACAAGTAAATTAAATATGTTAATTGGTTATAAGCCAATTAAACCATGTTTAAAGGAGACATCACAAGTACTTTAGCATGGGTAGCAGTGGTAAAGGGCACAGAGTCCTAAGTCCAACAAAAATAAATTCAGCAAAAAAGTGGAGGGTAAAGGCAAAAATGTTTGGAGATGACCCTGCAGAGAGGGCCAGATCTAGCACCCCTTGATCAAAACCCTCACTCAATAAATCAGTTCACTGACTGGTGAAAGGCAAGCATAAAGGCAACAAATGATAAGATGATCTAGGGTTCTTTATGGAAGTGCAGCAGAGGGGAGGTTCTCATGATTTTGGGAATGCTGTTCCCCATCCTGGGTACATAGATGGTAAAGGCCTGTTGCCTTTTTTAATTTTTACACTTCTTTTCTGCAGTTTGGTGGCATCCTGCTTGTGGGTATGCCGAGAAGCAACAGAGATGGGGAGTTTGTCTGTAAAACAAGCTGAGGGTGCGGTTTGTGATAGTTTTCTAAATGATGCAGGTGGTTTTAAAGATGGTGCAGCTGGAAGGAGTAGCCAATAGATTTCAATCAGAATGGTAGTGGTGAGATCATATTTCTTCACGCCCTGGATGAGATATGTTGCCGCATATTGTATGCCCTTAAAAGGTGGTGTTCGGCACGTCATACAGTAGGGTTTTAGTGTCATGCAAGTGTACAGGGGCTTGGTCATCAGTTCTGAAGGTGCTTTCTGGAAGAAACGGTTTCACTTTTGTAGGTGAGAGAGCTAATGCCAGGCTGTCTGTTTTTTGTCAATGTGTTTCTGGAGGATGAGTTATTGTCCAGGGTGAATCGAAGTGAGATGGCAGACAATAAAAGTTGGGGTTCAAAGCTGTTAGTGTCATGGTATACTTCAGTGTGCCACTATATGTGGAAAGGGTATACCCACATGTGAGACCCGTGCTCACTGTGCCTCTGGGACCAAACTGCACCTGACTGATGAGTCTCTGTTGGAAAATGGGTTATTGGTAGGGCAGGTAGGTACCTACACCTAGCAACAAGCCACTAACCGCCACATAGGTACAGTTAGGTCTCAGTACATTAATCCCAGCTCTACCCTTGGTAGCTTGGCATCGAGCGTCAAGGCTTAACTTAGGAGACAAAGTGTAAAGCATTCAAATATCACAAAACAGTAATTAAATAAAACACAGGAAACAGTTTAAAAATCCAAAACCAATTTATAAAAATAGCTTATATTTTTATCTTTAAAACGACACAAAAACGAATAAAATCGGTTCAGGGGAACCGGAGATATGAATTTTTAAAGTATTATCATTTTCTAGCGCTTAGAAACAAAAAGCGCCAATCGGGTCATCTGGTTGCACCAGGACCGGGGCTAAGTCAAACTTTCAGGCCGACCGCGATGGAGCCCTGCTCGGCTACAAGTCGCGGGAGGCCTCGGTTAAAAAGTTACCTTCTGACTTAGTCTCTTTTTTGATGTTTTTCTTCCCCGGGACGAACCTGCCAGTTGAATCCGACCTCCTGGAGCCCTTGTCCGGATACGCGAAGTCGGTTTCCTCGGTGGTGATTTTTACCTTCGGACTTAGTCGTTTTTTCGAGATGAAAATCCTTCGACCGGGGTAAACCTGGATCTTGATCCGACGTCCGTGGAGCCCTTCTCTGATTCGATGGCTGGGAGGTCCCGGTCAACTTTTTACCTTCGGACTTAGTCTCTTTTTTGGATGTTTTTCTTTACCGGGACGAACCACGAAGTCAGGCCGGGTCGCGGTTGAGGCAAGCCGGCTAGAATTTCCGCGTCGGGTCGGTCACTTTATGGAGCTTTTTTTCAAAAATTCTCCAATCTTTTCCAAACTTCTGGGGCTTCACCCAGATGTTCTTTTAAGGTTCTTTTGGGGTCCACAGCTCACCCCAAGGGTCCAGAAGTTCTGTGATGGTCCTTGGGAAGTGCGGACTTCAACTCCCAGAATGCACCTGACGCAAACTCCTTTTTGGCCACTGGACAGTGGTCAGCTGGTCACTTTTTCAGGAGTTGGTGCAGGGGACTCTGGATAGCAATTTTTCACCTGTAGCAAACAGGGAGTCCCTCCTTGAACCAGTTGAAGCCAGGCAAAGTCCTTCTTGTGGTGAAGCCCAAGTGTGCAGCTGGTGCAGTCTTTCTGAGTGCAGGGTCCAGGTGCAGGCCAGGGGTCCAGCAGGGCAGTCCTTCTTCTCCTTGTAGTTCCTTCTTCTTGAAATTTGGTGGGGATCTGAGGTGTGGGGGCAGGTCTGCCAGTTTTATCCTTGCTCCTGGGTGAAAAGCAGGGGGGCCCTGGTTCTCCAATCAGGGACAGGGTCGTCCCCCTGTGATGACCACTTCCTGGGAAGTGTGGCAAAAATCCATCCCAGAAGGCAACAGTCTCTAAAAATCCAACATGGATGAATCTGATTTTTGGAGGTTACATCTGGCTGAGCCCACCCACTGGTGTGGCTAAAAATCATAAACACACCCCTCTCCTGCCCTCTCCTAATCTAATCAAGGGGGCACCTAATTGTCTGGGGTTGCAGGATGTAGGGGTGTTGCTGGGTGCTGCAAATGTCCTTCTCTGCCTTTGAAGACCAGTTTGGCAGCCCTCCCCCTTCCTGCCTCACCATCTGCTGAGGGGAGATTCTCTCCCCCAAGCACATTCCTTTGTGTGAAGCCTGGCCACTTCACACCTAATCAAGGCAGCCTGGCAGAAGCTGCTGCAGGCTGGCCAATCAGAGCACAGCAGCAAAAACAATGCAGAGCTGAAATTGGCAACTTTTTAGGTAAAGTCTAAACTTTTTACCTGGACAAGTTATATTAAATCCAACAACTGGAAGTTGTGGGATTTATTACAACAATCAATTTGATACCAAATTCTTGGTATGTAACATTTAAGGAGACTTTAAAATTTAAAATAAAGTCTGCCCATTCTAGCCTATGAAGGCCATTTACTTCAATGAGGGAAAAACGAATTTGGCTGTTTTTACCTCACCAGGGCTTATAAATCTATTTTTATAAAGTCCCTGCTTATAGTTACATGGCACCCAGCCCTAGGGGCACATAGGGCACACCTTAGGGGTGACTTGTATGTAAAAATAAGGTAGTTTAAGACTTTGGAAGTACCTTTAATTCCAAAGTCGAATTTGCATATAACTTTAATTTAAAAGCAGCCAGCAAGGCAGGCTTGCTTTTAAAATGACACTGGGCACCTCAGCAGTGCACCTAGGTGTGCACCACCTATGCTGTGGTCCCTAAACCTACATGCCCTACCATATACTAGGGACTTATAGGTAGGTTAACTTAGCCAATTATAATTAGCCTAATTTGCACATCCATTTTACACAGAGCACTGGCCCTGGGACTGGTAAGCAGTACCCAGGGCACAGACAAGAGTCAGTAACCACCAGTACCTATCCAGAAAGAGTGGGGTGATCAGGCAAAAACAAAAGGACTTTCCTACAGTCTCAATATGGGTGAAACTGGTCTTTAGTCACTAGTGTCCTGGTTCAATGAGCACGTCAACTGGCAGTTCAGACTGGACTGTCCCTGTTGGAGCAAGGTCAAGGATGATTTGCATATGGTTGGGTCCAAACTGAAGTGATAAGCTGTGCAAAAAAACAATGGACTGGAATGTCGCCTGAGTAATTACCAGTGGCTGTGAGTAATTCAAGCATTCCATCCTTTTTTTTTATGTACATCATTGCCATTTAACCAAGTTCATACTGTTTTGTGTTTGTTGTTTTTGGCAAATAACAGGAATTCTGAGCTTCATATTGGCACTGTGCAGCCAGAGGCAGATGAGAATTTCAAGTAGAGTTGCAAATCATCAGTATGTTGGTGTATATGGAGGCTATTATCTATGAGTAGACCATCTTGTGACTCCATGGAAAGGTTGAAAATGACAGGGGATAGTATGGAACCCAAGGGGACTCCACAGGTAAGAGGTATATTTTGGGCTCTGTAGAAGCTTATAAAAGCAAACTGGTGTTGGTTGACAAGTTGGAAAAGTAGCAGGAAAACCAGTCAACGACATTGCTGCTGAATTCCATGTGATAGTCCAGGGTGTGCACGATGGTGGGATGGCAATCTACATCAAAGGCAGCTGAGTTGTCCAGCAATATTAGGAGGCAGGGGCCGTCTGTGTTTGTATGTGATTTCAAAGCAAAACAATTTAACTGAAACCATTCTATCTAAACTGCTTAAAAGAAAGTATTAATGCTATTTAGAATTTCATAGAAACGTATTCATATAATGTCTTTTTTTCTAAATTGGTTTTGCATGCTTAGACTTTAAGGTGTAAGGTGTAAATTCAAAGGTGCAGGTCTTTCAGAAACATTTTTGTTAAAGGTATTTCAATGCTTTACTTAAGGGACATTATTTCAGATGTATATCTTTTATTGTCAATCAGTTGTTTTCAAATGCTTTTACATCACTGACCTCTCACCACCCCTAAACACCATCCATCCTGCCCCCGACAACTACTAAAAATCATCCATACCTGCCTCCTAAGAAACCCTTAACAAGCTTAAACTATACCCATTTCCTGCCCTTAAACTCCACACATCCCTGACTCCTAAATAATCCTCTTTTCTCCTTAACATCAAACGTCCCCAAATCCAAATACCCCTCACTACCCTAAACTCCACCTGATTTAAATGTAATTATGGATTTTTCTGAATAGTACCTTTCCTTTCAAATGTTTCTGGTCATTTTGTATTTATTTGTATTTACTTAAAATTGTTTTCTCATGCTTTGGTTCACTCCAATGTGGTTTGGTTTCTCAGCTTTCATTTGTCCATGTATTCACAAATATCAGGCATTTGTATTTGTGGTCAGGAGGGCATTGTCTAGATAATGTAAGGTTGTGATCTCCACTACAAAAATATATAAAATCAATTATTGGATCTAGACTACTGATGCCTACTTACTTTCAAACTTCAAGAAAAAGTTGAGATTTCCATTAATGTATAGGACAAATACCTTGAACTATGTGCATAACTACATGTTTTATTTTTGGTTCAGTCACTTTTATATTTTCTTTTTGTCCAATTTTAGTGTAATTTGTAGTATTTGGTCAACATATTTTGGGTTCTGTTAGATATAGCCGTCTTGTTTTCTGTTAAGCATTCAAAAATACACCCACAATCTGACATAAAATGCCCACAATTTGATACTCTTTTATGCACATGCACATACAATGCACAGCTACACACAAATATGAAGCCACCCCCACAGAGACAAAGAAGTGCACAGATGTACAAAAACATGCACAAATACTTCAAATGGTTTCAGAAACCAGAAACAAACATTGTATAGTAACACGAGGAAACACTCAGGTACAACCACATATAAACACCCACTCAAGCGCACATCACAGTCTCCCTCTTCCACATATAAATTGCTATCTGCTTTGTCATTTGATATTTGCTTATGTAGTAGGGCCTCTTGGCTTGTTCATCCACATTTGTTTTTGCCTTCACTCTCCTGTTTTCTGAACCTGTTTTTGTTGGCTTTTAGAACTCTGCACACTTTACCAGTGCTAAAGTGCATGTGCTATCTCTCCTTTAATCATGGTAAAGAGAAAGCTTGTGCTCTTCCATACAACAAATTGGAACATGTAATTTACTTTTAAGTCCCTAGCAAAGTAGTAATACATGTATCCAGGGCATGTACATTAAAAGCTACTAGTAGGCCTGCAGCACATATTGTCTCACCCACTTACGTAGCCTTATAAAACATGTCTCAGGCTGCCATGGCAGCCTGTGTGAGCATTGTTAGACTGCTTTTTCTATCTGACAAAATAAACCATTTGCCAGTCCTAAACTTTCTTTTTTAATTCACATAACACACTTCTAATGTAGGCCTTAAAAAACCCATATCGCAGGGTGAAGTGTATTAAAAAATTTGGAAATATACTTTTAACTTTTACATATCCTGGTAGTAAAAAACTCTTAAGTTCATTTTCACTACTTCAAGGCCTAGCTCTCCCACCGGGTAGCATTGAGTTGCCTTATTACACTTATTAAGCAATGACTTTCAATTGGGAGGAGTTAGGAAATGTAAAATTCTTTAATGGTATGGTTGGATTTTAAGTCACAATTCTGAAAATGCCACTATTAGAAAGTTGACATTTACTTGTCCTAACCATTTGGTATCTTCAGCCGTGAACCCTGCACATTGAACCCAGGACCACCAGAATGACTCCAAGGGCTAGTTGACTGGGCTCCTGATCATAGCCTCAGGGACAGAAAAGTCTTTAACTCTCTTTGAACCTGGACTCTGCCTCTGAGTCGTACCCCCCAGCATGATGCTTCCCCCGGTCCTGGACCCTTGGAAGTGGGCCTGAAGGGTGCTATGCCATTACAACCCTGGTCTTTTTGGGCAGAACGGTTGCAGGTTGATGCATCTTTTCAAAGCTCCGCATCGGAACCACCCCTGCACAATGCATCTCTGATGTTGGACCCTGCAGCTGTTGATAACTGGTGTTGTGCAATACCCTCTCAACACAGGACCTCACTTCACTATCCCGCATATCTCTGGACCCACCTCTGCACGATGAATCCTCAACACAGAAACTCGCATTGCAGCCCCACAGCTCCATTATTACAGTTTGAAGTCCTGCATAAATACTTTACACATTCCTCTAAGCTTTGTGCCAAGCAACCAGAGAGCTTAGCACAGGTTAATTTTGGGTTAGCTTGTGCTTCACCCCTGACAAGAGTTGTGATTACTGTGAGTGTGTTTCACCCCTCTCAACCAGTAATCTAATTTCCTACATACCTAGCTTTGTGTAATTGTCGACTGGCCCTGTCCATGCCGGACACTGTGTATGTTCCTATATATTTGAAATTAGTAGGTGTCCATTTCAATTTCTATTTGTTCTAAGACATGACTGGTCTCTTTGCTGTGACATAGCAAAATTCTGGGAATTTTGGGGACGGGGAAGCAGCAGGTTGGAGGAGTTCTGCACTGAAACTCAAAAGTGCAGTAACTGCTCTGTAATTTCCACATTTGCAAATACCAGTCCTTCTGTTCCCCTAACTATTGTCTGTTTAGCTTTGCCACAGATTTCAGACACGAAGAACGCAGATTTGCTAATCTTGTTCTTTCCTTGTGCAAATTGTGCTAATAAGTAGATGTGAGAGGCATTTTAAGTTGCAAAACTGTAATGTGTGGCTCACAAGAGTTTGCCTTTCTGAATGTGAAGAGGATATTCTTAGGAGTCAATATATATAACACAAGAAATTTCTTCTGAGGGAAAACGTTCTGCACTTGTCTCAGTGGAATCAGATATTGTAGCGCTGTGGTGCTACAGTATTTCAACCCACTGAGATGTCACTGACATCCTGCTGCGACGTAGCACAATACGCCTGGGCTCCAGATTCAGATCTCAAGAAGGCAACAACCTTGCATACAGTTGAAGACACCCTCCGATCAAAGAGGAGTGTAAATACATGAATGTGTTAAGTGTGTGGTCATAAGTGCCAACTGCTGACTGTGTAAAGTCATTTATTGGTGGAAACAGCAATATATACAGATAATTCACATTTTGGAGGTATTATATCATGTGTGAAGGTTTGGGACCCTGCACCTCATTGTGGAGTAATGTTGCATACTTATTGCTCCCAGCCATGGCCCATCCTTGCAGATGAAGGGGCTACACTCCCCCACCTTTTCCCAAAACAAGAAAAGTGTATTTAAAGATGAGCAAAAAGTCAGCCTAGGAGACACTCTTCTTCTTCAGGTCAGGCAACGAGGAGCTAAGCATGCACTAAAAGTGCAGGCTCCTGGCTGCCTGAGCTGCACTTTTCTGGGCTGAAGATGTCACAGCTCCTGCGGGTGGGACCTCTTCAGCCTTACAAAACACCTCAAAGCTCTCCCCCTTATGATGAGGGGGAGTGTCATTGATAGCCTCAGACCTGGATACCTGAAGTGACCAGGTTCATGTGTCTGTCACTAACACCTTGTCACAGAGTAGGTTGGGGGTCAGCAAATCTCACTGACCCCGTTCCTGTCTGTGACAAGGTAGGGACTGTTTCCTCCTCTCATTGGCTAACCTAAGGTCCCAAACTTCATGGGACCTCAGGTAAGCATGAAAGTGGATTTTAATGTTTGGTGTGTGCATGCGTTGACATATGTATGAATATTTGGGAGTGTTGTGAATGACTTTGTTCACATGTGTCAATCAATGGGTGTGAGGCAATGTGTGTGTGTGTGTATGTGTGACCCATCCCCCCCTCTCTTCTAAGAATAATAGTCACCACTGATTGCTCCCCTATGAAAACAGATGTCACCTCAGGACACTTCCACTCCCTGGAGCTCATGAAACTTACTCAACTTTCAGCCCCCTCTTTCAGATCCACATGGTCCTCATCTACTGTACAAGCAACCCAAATCATGAAGCAGCTGATATCATAGGTCTGTTGGTCCACAAGCTACAGAAACATTACTGTATCAGCCACAGCTGTACCTTGGAAGAAACAGTAGTGAGTGGAACATGCAGAGTTTTGATTCCACTGAATTCCGCAGTTACATAAAAACTTCTTCTGATTCCACGCAGTTTCATGAGTGGGGGTAAATTTAGTATGCTGCACTGTTCATGCTGATTGTTAGCATTAGGAACTTGTTCTGCATTGCAAAGTCAGCTGCAACGGCACCATGTGGTGTGCAAGAGGGTGTTCTCTGCTGCTGTTCGAGCAGATTTTCTACTCGACACAACAGTTTTCTCACTGCTAAAGGTTGCAACCACCTGCGTTGGGAAAATCTCACATGGTGCAGTTCTAGCTCTCAAAAATCACACTAGGGGATGCAAGTTCTCATTAGTGCTTACCTAATTAATGCCTAAGAAAAAGAATCTCCCAATGCCCCCTACACTTCGTTGTCAGCTTTCTGCCCTAGTCCCTCCTATGTACCACCTGTTGTCAGTTTGCTGCCCCAGTTTCTCCTGCCCAACCTTTTTGCAGATTTGGTGCCTCAGTATCCCCTTCCCACCTGTCAGTGTCAGCTTCAAGGCCCGTTCCCTTCTGCCCACACTCCATTGTCAGCTTGATTCCCATTCATTCCTTCACACCCTCCATTGTCAGATTGCTTCTCCAGCCCCTCCCTTCCACCCTACATTGTCAGCATCTTGCACTATCCACTCCCACCCACACTCCACTATCAGCCTGCTTCCCACCCTCTGTTGCCAGCTTGCCGCCCTGGTGTCAGTTTGCTAGCTCAACCCCTTCCACTGACACTGTTTTCTGGTTGCTTCTGCAGCCCATCCTGTCCACTCTTTGTTGTCCAAGTGCCACCCAGCACTTTTCTCTACCCTTCATTGTCTGTGTGCTTCCCCGCTGTCTCTTGTGTGTACTCTCTCCACCTGCAGCCTTCTCTGCCACCCTCTATACCACTGTGTTGCCTCGTCCCCCAACTCACTCCCCATTTGTTTGGTTTTTAATATAAAAAAGCACATTAGTGCTTGATAGAACTTTTTCTTTTTAATTTTTAGCCATGGTGCACAGCTGCAGCGCTGGAGTACAATTTGGCTAAAAATCATTGTCGAAGCCAACAGCTATGGTAGGTGAGACATATTGACTTCAGCAATGCTAGTTTTCTTGTGGTCAGTCAATGGTTAACCAGCAGAGTGGGGTAGAGGGCTGAGGTAGCGGTTCAAATGTAAATGTGATTACCTCACTTCTAATAGCCTATCATTAACACTCCTTGTGAAACCACTAATGGCGGTCTTTACCAGAGCAATGCAAGCATCAACAAGTGAATTAATACTAAGAGACACTGAAAAGAACAGTAATGTCCTGGCACCCCTCTCACTTAGCCCATCCATTGGTTAGAGGTTGTTGTAAAATTATTGACAATAGGCATCCATAGAGGGCCACTCATGCCTTCATGGACAAGGCACACAAATTCAGAACATTCTGTGGCTAATAAAGCATATGCAAAAACAACAGATGATGGACAGAATGCAGAACAAAACAAACATTCACCCCCAGTCACAGATATGGATATAATCTATCATGTTTTGCTTGCCATGCCATTCCAGTTTGGACCCAGCCATATGCAAACCAGTCTTGACCTTGTTCCCCATGGGAACATTCCAGCCTGAACTGCCAGGCCAGGTCCTGCCTGGACCAGAAGCAGGCATCTTGGGACCGGTTTCAGTGTTTCACCCTTCATCAGCCAAGCTAGCTTGAATCTGGTGGCATAGCAAGCACGGGACCCATGTCTGGGCATACCGTTCTCACTTGGGGTGACAAATGCAAAAACAACAGATGATGAATGGAATGCAGAACAAATCAAACACTCACACCGCGTCACACAGATCTGGGTTTAGCCCATCAGTTCTTGATACTGCATATGGTCACCCTAACCAGAAGGCACAAGACAGTAGTGATGCTCAGTCATAACACAGGCACAGTTTCCTCACATTGCTTTCTAAGAAATGTTGCCAGCAATAATTAAAAATAGGTAAATAAATTGACAATTCTTGGTGGACCGCCCGTCACTGCAGTTTCATGACTAGCAGATGGGCTCCAGGAGCCTGTACCATTCTCTCTTCTAGTAGATCTTGCTTTTTGGTTAAAGTTATGATACATTGGAGCAGTGAATTATAGTATTGTCTATGTTGAAGGAAAATAGAAGCTTTCTAAGATATGAGCACTAAACAGACCTGAGGGCAGAGTCCAAGGCAGCTGCTGGTAGGGGATGCTTACCTGTCTCTCTGTGCATTTATGTATTCATTTCTGCAGGTGGCTCACTTAGGGTGCTAGGTGGAGCAGGGCAATATCAGATCACACTTCACATATCGCCTGGCAGAAACCTCAATCTCTGTGTCTCTGCACTTCTTTCACTCTTTTAGATGGCATAGCAATGGGAGAACTCTGCCTCTAAGCATATTCCCATGTGCTGAGAGGTTGTCAGATTGGGGTACCCCCAGTTTTGCATGGGCAGGAAAGTTTGAAGTGACCATGAGATACTGTTAAAATCTGCTTTGTTTGTCTGTAACTCATGAGCACACAGTCTGCAGCATATGCTTTATGATGTATTGTGGCCTCATCAACATGGAAATGACATTCCAACAAAGAGAGGCCTCTGTGCCTGGCTATTGGTTGTTTCCGCGGCTGTCTATGCAAAATTTAAAACCAGGAAATACCTCCATGAACTGACCCAAATTGGCAAACCCACTTCAAATAAGCAGTGATTTTTTAAGTCTGACCTAAAGCAACGAATTGCTGAATGGGACAAGCACAAATAGCCTGATTGAATTATTGGCGGTAATGATACTACCTCGCAATGGCAACAGAGTATCCTTACAACCAAGAATGCTGATCGCCCGCCATGTTTAAATGGGAGCAGACCTTAAGGTTAGTCATGGTGGAGACTAATTCATCTCTTCCTTGATTAATCCCGTCATAGGGTCATTAGAAGCTGACCTGTCATCCGGCTCACCTAATTAGATAAGCAGAATGACATGTCAGTTTTCAAAGGAAATCCCATTGTGGGATTTTTTTTTACATAAAAAAAGGAACTCGTTTGCTACAGTGGTGCACTGTAGCAAACAGCAAAATGCATTGAAAGAAACTACCATGATGATGGTTCCTGCCAATGCATTATAAATGATTGCCAGCTTAGCAGTTATTTATAAATTTGACAGGCGCCATAGTCTTGGCCTGGCAAATGTAAAGTTCTCCAACAGACCAACGGAGAAGCCTCCACCTGCAAAAAATTAAATCTGCCCCAAAGTCTTCATAGGAAATTGGACTTAGTTGAGAGGAGGGAAAATCCACCTCAAATAATGATCACACTCCTTGTCAGGATGAATCACAAAAGTCACTAAGTAATCCTGTGCTTAACTCTCTGGTAGTTTGGCACATAGCAGTCAGGTTTAACTCAGAGGCAATGTTTGAAGTAGTTATTCAGTACTCAAACGGAAATAAAGTGAAACCAACACAAGAAAAATACCAAACCAAATTAGAAAAATAAAGTAAATTTGAATAATTAAAATGAAACCAAAATGACAAACTCCAATAGGTAGAACCAGAGGTATGATTTTTAAAGTTTAAGGTTTAAAATACTGCCAAAAAGCATTAAGGGCCAACCACAGTGATTTGGTTGGGCTTGACCAGGACAAAGTCAAAGGTTAAGACTGACTGCGATGGGCCGTGGGCTGGATACAAGGACAAAGCACTTCCCATTGAAAGGTTTTACCTCTGGAATGGAAGTTAAAAATCCTCACAGGGGCAAGTCAGCAGGCTATATCTGAAGAGGGTTCCACAGCACTGGATTGCCACTTGATGAGATGTTGCTGGAGGGAATTTGCAGGGACAGTTCAAGCAGGAAAAGTTTGAATTTCACACCTAGAGTATGTCCCTTATGAGCTGGATACATTTGGGCCTTAGCCCAGTAAAGATTTCTGCCTTATGACATTTTTTTACATTTTTTGGAGCTCAGTTTTTCCAACAGGGCTGCAGATTGTAGCTGAAGAGGGCACCATAAGGCCAGGCACCTTCTTTGCAAACAAGCTAGATTGGAGCTGTTGCTGTGGAGAAGAACGTAGCAGGAGCAACTTGAATATTTGCATAGTGGCAATGCGTCCTTGCCAGTAAACTTGGCAGGTTGGACCTGGTAATGCATCAGTTCTCACAGCAAAAAGTTGGCAAAACACTTCTAAGTCCCAGATTTCAGGAAATTTTAAGAGGAGCACACTTTGACACCATCCAAAGGTTCAGGAACTTGGGGACAGCAGTTGGGGGTCAAGACCCACATCAGCAAAGGCCAGCCGCAGGATTCAGAGCAGGTCTAGTTGACATTGGTCAGCTGGTAGTTGCAAGAAAGGCCTCTAGAAGCTTGTTGTTTCCTTATAGCTCAAATAGGAGGTTGGCCAACTGAACCTTGTAGTCACGTCTGGGACCCTGGGTTCAAGGCAAGCAGTTTTCCTTTAGGTTCTTCTACTGATTCTTCACAGATCCAGGTTTGTTCTGAGAAGGGTACTGGGGATGCCACTTTTATGCCCAGACTGTGGGTGGGGGGAAACCCTTGACCACATCCTAATTAAAATTTCCCAAGGGTCACCCTACCCCTTCTGCAGCACTTTCTGTTTGTTTTGCTGTAAACTACCCCACAGTGCCCCTCTCTACTTAAATCCAACATGGCAGAATATTTCTTCCCTGCTCAGGACTACCTATGCCCACCCAGACTGTGGCTATGATAATTGACAAACTCTCCCTTGTGGTCACTCCAAACCAGCTCAGGAGCAGCTCCACCTCCCACTGGGTTTGAAGCCATGATGACCAGGAAAGCAGAGAGAGGCAGGCCTAGGTGTGTGTTAAATTGACCAAAGACAAGGTAGGCACCTTTAAAAGATTAGGAAGGTGCTTGACACAACCCCCCAGGCCCTCCTGCTTAAAGAAGAAAAACATGTTCCCAAGCCATTTGTCCATTGTCCAGGAACAATATGCATACCACCATGAGGAGAGCCATCAACAGTCAGGGGACACTGGCAGAAAAGCACATTTTTCTTAAGCACAGAAATGTCTACAGGTCATAGACCACAATGATCTAACGTGACACAGGGCTACAGCTGGCATTGTGACCAATAGCCTTGACAGAGGCCATTCCTATTAAAGTCAGTCAGATGAGAGATGATAGTCTTCCTCTTCCTGACAGACCAGTAGATTGACATGATAAATGTAGTGCACCTCTGAGAGCAGAGACAGCTAAAAAGTGGAAAGGCACCACATTAGCAAAAATTTAGCAGGGCAAAATAATTACCAATCAGTTCCTTGGAAATGTAATTCTTGCCCTAATGGAAATAATATAGATCAGAAATATCAGATAAAGGAACCTATTACTTCAGAACATTAGCTTTGGGTTCAGAAAAAAGGTTATCTTTTGTGACTGTTTTCAGCAAATCTAGATGGAAGAGACCATTCTGGAAGATGAAGCTATAGGTTTATGGCTAGCCAATCTAGCTCTTCATAATATTGATGGTGAGGCATCAGAAGAGCAAGAAAATGGGATTATATCAAAGGAGATTAAAAATTCTATCGCACATTGGCAACAATTGTGGAGACTCGGTTGATGCAGTTCATTAACATCATCTTGCAAGGGTAACCTGTACTTGATAGTTTGCACATGCATCCATATCAATAATTTGAAAGCCCAGCCGAACACCAGTAAGTATCATATTATCTACATCTCTATTACAGATGTAAAATTATTTAAAAAGATTCTCATGACAACATTAAATATATGCCTGAAGACGATTGTAAAACATTTGATCAGTCCCTAGTGTTGTCAAGTTTGGATTTTATTAACTCGTTACTTATTAGTGTCCCTAGGGTAGGTTTGCCCCACTGAAGGTTGCTTTCCATGCTATTACTTGAATTGTTTCATGTGCAAGAGGATATGATCACATTGCACCAGTATTGATCATGCTTAAATTGCTTACAATCAAAGCAAGAATCATCTCCAAACTCCCCTGCATTGTACATTAATCTGTGGAACATCTAACTGCTTTGCAATGGAACAGACCTTCTCAGAGCTCTGCTGTCCAGACACGACTCCTGCTTTCTCCAAACTCTATCAAAAGATTGTCCTGCTAAGAGTGAGGCAAATGTATCTCTTTCTTACCAGCAATCAGAACTGTCTCCTCTTTATAATCCTCAAGAGAGCTGAAATTGTTTTTCACAATGTAGTCATCTGTCTTGGATACTGTAGTGTAGCGTCCTCTCCAGCCTCGGTACCCGACAATGACTATGCCACACACACGTAGCTTAATATTACATATCTGTATTCATCTGCATGTAACTGTGAACTCAACATTCTACACTATGCTTTCATTGCATTCCGTTCTACGTCACACTGCCACAGAGTCCGTTTGGAGGCAAGGGGATTCTGTCATAAAACTCACAAGACACTACATTCTCCTTAGTTAAACAAAAAATGTTTTTTTACAAAATCTATATACATGTATATACATGTATATAGATTTTGTAAAAAAACATTTTTTGTTTAACTAAGGAGAATGTAGTGTCTTGTGAGTTTTATGACAGAATCCCCTTGCCTCCAAACGGACTCTGTGGCAGTGAGTATATATATATATATAAGATATAAGCATGTATAACTATAGCTCTTCAATCAACCTTCTAAGTGCTTTGATCATTCGACCTGATCTGGTTACTGGAAGCTGTCATCTTTAGTGTCAGAGATTTTTAAAGACGGTGAAGAGGTAACAGCAGTCAAAGAGTTCTCTGGTTCAGTCTTTCCTTCATCATCTCAATCAATACTCTAATGAAACAAAAGGCCTAAAGTGAGAAGAGTCTCTAGTAACAGATTTCCCAGGGTGCTAGACACCACGTGGAACAACTCAGCACCATATGGAGTTTTGGACTTTTTTCCTTATGCAGGGTCATCCCCAGTCTTTTTGCCTCCGGCCTCCTATTTTTTTTGACCTCTCGCTGTTGGCTCCAGGACTCCGAGTACTTCATCATTGCTGACCAGTGCTAAAGTGCAGGTGCTCTCCCATCTAAAGTTGGTACGATTGGCTTATACCTAATTGGCATATTTAATTTACCTGTAAGCCCCTTGTACAGTGGTATCTATACCCAGGGCCTGTAAATTAAATACTACTAGTGGGCCTGCAGCGCTACTTGCGCCACCCACTGAAGTAGACTTTGAAACCTGTCTCAGGCCTGCTAGCGCAGGGCCTGTGTGCGAGGTTTTCTGCCACAGGGACATGGCATCTAAATTTACTTGCCAGGCCCAGAACTCCCCTTTTACTACATGTAAGTCACCCCTAAGGGACGCCCTAGCTAGCCCTATGGGCAGGGTGCAATATATGTAGAAGGCAGGACATGTGCCAGGTTGCGTGGCCTGTCCTGGTAGTGACAAACAGCCTAGCTTGGTGTCTCACTGCTGTGAGTGCTGCCTTCTCATAGGAGTACATAAGAAATTCTGTGGCCCCTGACCCCTGCAACGATCTTCTGGCACGAGGAGTGCTTCAACCTCTAGTTGTGATTAGCGCTGTGTAAAGCGCTGCTGCTGTGATGGGGCCAGCGCTTGAAAAGCGCTCTTCCAGATTGTGGCCTGAAATTCACCACCGTGACCCGGGCTTAATTTAATGCCCTAGCGCTTTGAAAAGCGCGTTGTGGTGTCTGAAATACCGCTGCAGCCCTGGGAGGCTATTCGACCCAAGCGCGAGTGAAGCGCGCTTCGCAGTGCCCCCAAGGCATGAAAGAAACCTCTTTTCTGAAGACAGGAGCATGCGTGCTCCTATTGGTGCCCCCGGGGCAAGGTCTGCTCAGTATAGCACCCCCGGGGCACCAGAGGGCCCTGACTCTGGCCTGACACCTCACCGAGAGGCAGGAAGGAGAGGAGGATGCCTCTCCTTAGCCTACCGAGCCCAGGAGGGCTCTTTGTCGATTTGCAGGCTGGGCGGCAGCCTCACCGGAGGCTCGTCTGTGCCGCAAGCCCCTTGCTGGCCCCTCGTGGGTCAGTGCCAGTTCTGTGGTTCCCCCTCTGACTTGGAGGGCCCGTGCAGGCCCGGGTGAGACCCCAAGAGATCACGGGCCCCAGGAGGGGCCCGTCACCAAGCAGAGGGGGTGCGTGGCACCCCCCCTACGCTATTCTGAGGACTTTGTTTCCTCTCATGAGGGCTGGTTGAGGCCCACGGGGGTCCCCAGTGATTGCGGGCCCCTGGAGCGGCCCATCAATTGCACAGAGGAGGTGCGTGCCGCCCCCCTCTGCCTCAAAGGATATCATAAGTCCCTGTTGTGCGCAGAGGAGCGCCGCGGCCCCTTGTTTTCGTTTCCCAGGCACTGGAGGTGCCTTTATCATCGGACCAGGTATTTTGAAACGGACAACATATAACATAGGTTCTTTTTAAAGACTTTGTGATGTATGTGTTACCTACCTAGGTTTATGATGTTTTATATATGTTTGCAAATATTCCTATTATGGGCATACCATACTAATATGTTTTTATGACTTGCCATATGTTTTATAATGTTCCTATTATGGGCGTTTATGATATCCTTATGACAAGTGCTTTGGTGTAATAATGTGTTTCCTGACGACTGCTTATGTTGCAGAATACTGAGTAACCTGTGTGTTATATGTGACTACTGCTAGTTTGCAGAGTAACTAATGTGTAACGTTCTGACAACTGCTAAGTTAGCAGGATACTACTGTTATGTGATGTTTGGTCTAATAATTGTGTTGTGTACAATACAGTATATTTTAATATAACTTGGTGTTATGTTTCCTTTGTGGTGGGGATAGTGGGGAAAATGTGAGTGTTCAGCCACAACCACCTTCACAAGATGTCCATGTCGTGTGTTGTGTGTGTTGTGCAAACGCTTTACACATTGCCTCTGGGATAGGCCTGACTGCTCGTGCCAAGCTACCAAGGGGGTGAGCAGGGGTTATCTTGGACGTGTAACTCCATTGCCATGACTAGAGTGGGTGGGTTCTGCCTGGCTGAGGTGCATACCCTAGCCAACCAGAAACCCCATTTCTAACATGGAGCATTAGATTTTCTTCTTCGCATCTGTTGCGCAATCATCAAATCCCCTTTCTTAAAAGTGATATTCTTTCCATGTTGCCTCTTGTCCGCATATTCTTTCATTTCCTGCTTGTTAACCAAGTCCCTTGCACGAATCTTGTTCTCACTGCTTTCTCTCTTGATGGTCCATTGAGGCAAATTGGCTGTCATTGCTCTCCTGAACATCAAAGTCACAGGACTTTCATCTGTTTTCGTTTGAGTTGTTGAACGATAAGTTTGTAGGGTAGAATTTAATACAGTCTTCAAACTGAGCTTCTCAAGAGTTGCAGGCTATACTACTTTCTTTAGCGTACTCATTAAATGCTCAACAAGTCTGTTAGCCTGCAGCAACAAAGGTGTACTTTTTTGATACTGAATATTCAGATGCTCAAGTAATTCTTGGAATTCTCGACTGACTAAAGGTGGGCCATTATCAGATTTCAAAATGGCTTAAACACCCTATGTCACAAAGATGCCATCTAGTCTCTCAATGACTTGTTCCTGAGTTGTGGATGAGAGATCCTCGACTAATGGAAAATGTGTGTTCAGCCACAACCACCATCACATGATGTCCATGTCGAGTGGACCAAAAAGGTTGATGGCTATTCTCTCCCATGCATGCTTGGGAAGTTCTGAAATGTTCAGAGTATGGTGAGTAACATTTGTAGAAAGTCAGTTGCATAGATGACATGCCTTGAGTTGTTTTCAACCCTCATCTAAATAAGGAAGCCAAACTTGGTCTCAGAGAGCTCTTTTGCAGCAACAATACCATGATGTTCTTCGTGAGCCGCTTCAATTGCTTTTTGTTGCAGACTCTCAGGAATCAGGATTCTTGATCCTTACAGTATACCTTCTCCTGAGTTATGGATAGTTCATCTTTGACATTTCTGTATTTTTAATATTCACTGTCATTGGGGAGAGGTCAAGTGTGTCGGTTCTATGACTGTGTAAATATGTCTTTTAACTTCAGAATGTCACTATCATGGCTCATGGCAATAATGATCTGAACTAACAAGATGCCAGCTGGCGTATTTCATTTTACAATTAATGTAGGCTTCAGCTGTCTTGGATGGAGTACCTTAACTTTGTATAGGCACTCTGGAAAAATAGTCAACAGGCTTTATATCCCTCGCTGGACAATGCACAATAGTATAATCATTCTTTTGCAATAGTAGTTCCCAGTGTTCAATGCGTGGAGGCATCGTGGCTTTTGGCATGCCAATGATTGTCAGTAAAGCTTGATGATCAGTTACCAGCGTAAAAGGCTATCCATACAGGAATTTATGGAAATATTCACAAGCACATACCAAGGCCAAACTTTCTTTCTCAGATTGTGAGTAAGCACGTTCTGTTTGGGACAAACTTCTACCATCATATACCACAAAATACGTTCAAGCATTTGGTTGACCAACTGGGTTAACATTAACAACAAATTCTGTAACAAGCATTGGATTAAATTATGCCATTCAGCAGCATTTTTGATGGCATGTTTGATTCTCTTGAAAGTTCTCTCACATTTTTGTGACTATTGAACTGAAACATTTTTCTTCATCAGTTCTCGTAATGGAGAACTTACAGTGGCAAAGTCTAGTATATATATCTTGAACAGCAACTTGCCATGCCACGGAATGAACGGACAATAGAAACATCTTCTGGGGGATCAGCCTTTGGCTGTGCTTGCAGTTTCATAGGATCTAATGTCAAACCCCCATCAGAAAAGATATGACCAAAGAACTTTAGCTTTGTCTTGTGGAACTCACACTTACCTGCATTCAAAGTCAAACCTGCAAGAGTAAGTAAACAACAAACTTGTGTGAGAGCTATATCATGATCCTTCTGTGTAGCTCAGAAAACGAATATGTCATATCTATAATTGAATGCATTCACAACAGGGTACCTGTTACATTGAATGATGTCTTGGAAAAGTTCTGCAGCAGATGGCACGTAAAAATGTAGGGACATATTCACAAGACCCTAGTGCTACCGGAGCGTCACTTTTTGTGACACTCCAGTGGCGCTGTGCCCTGCGCCATTTGCAAGGCGGTGTTAAGCCACTTTATGTTGCTTAATACCGCCTTGTGAATATGGGTCCCCCCCAACCCCAGCTTTTTGACACTGCCCCAGATTTACAAGGAAACATAAATCTGAGGCAGCACCAAAAACGAATGTCACCCCAGGGGTGGCGTTAGCATGGCGCAACAAAGAGAAATACTTTTATTTCTTCTTGTTTTTGCTTTTTCTATGTGTGTTGCATTCTGTACCACACACAGAAAGATAAAAAGGCAATTAATGATTGCTTATGTGCAGGAAGGTGTCACTTCCTGCACTTAAACAATCATTAAATAATGACGATTTGCTACTTCTATGTGTGTTGCATTCTGCAAATCACCATTATTGATTGTTTATGTTTAGGAAGGGACACCTTCCTGCACATAGACAATCATCCCTGCAACACAGGCACCCTTGCACTACAGTGCAAAGGTGACTGCGTTGACGCTGGGCAGCTAGCTTTAGCACCTGCGCTAGGGGAAAAACAGGAATGGGACATATTTTTGTAAATATGACGCATCCCTGCATTTCTGAAGTGATTCAGGGTAGCTCTGTTAATTTTGGCGAAGTGCTGCACCACTTCCTTGTAAATATACCCCTAAATCTTTTTTATAGAAACAGACCAATATGTGTAGAAAAGGTTGTAATGTACTTGCAAATCTCTTTGAGTTCCATCTGCTGATAACCTTAATTTAAATCAAAGCAAGAGAAGACCTTTGCATCATTTAATTGCGGTATCATGTCAGCAATGTGTGGACCTGGATGTCATTCTTGTTCAATTTCCTTATTTGCCTGATAAATGACAATGCATATGCATACAGCTCCTTTACTGTCCTTTTTGGGCGCTACCATTATGGGCGTTGGACCAGTGGAACGTTCAATAATGTCATGCTTCAATATCGATTCAAGTTATTTTTCAACAGCTTACTGTAAATGAAAAGCACTTCATCTATGTCTCTGAGCAATAGACGAACATCCTCCTCAGCTTTTCTAAACCATGAAACAACAAATGGAACTGACTTACTGTTTTGTGATGAGCACTGATGTTGTGTTTTACAGAACTGAGTCCCATATCAGCTGCTTTGCTGAAAATGAGTACATAGACACTAGATGCTGTACTTTGAAGCACACGGGTGGGTGCTTTCTTGAGTTTCACTGTTACTACAAATGAACCTTGACTCTTCCTGGGCATTGATGCAGCCCATGTGTCCACTTTGGTTTTCGAAGGCATGAGCTATGGTAATGGAGATAGTTAATTGTATTTCTCTTTAGGTGTTATGTTTATCGATGCACCACTGTTGATAATGAAAGGTATCAAACAACCTTTTATTTTTAAGGTAATCTTTGGAGAGTGTTTGTATGATTTCAATGCTTTGGCATGTCGACTTTTCTTTGACTGTCATTTTTCTTCACATAGGATGCACACAATTTTCTGAGGTAAACATCGACATGGCACAAACATCTTCCTTACTTTCACTTGATATTGAGACTGAAGATCTGTTTGGCTATGACTTAGATGATGACTGGTTTAGTTCAGTGTAGATTTGCCTCAACTGATGTTGCCGCTTGGCCTTGTGGTCATGCATCAAGCATTGCTTTTGGAACGTTTTGGTGACCATTTTGTCTTTTCACCATGACGTAGTCACTTTTTCATTTGCTTTACAAACTGTCACAAAATTGTTTCTCTTTCCCACAGCCTTTACATGTCTGTCAACACTTATTTTTTTTAACATTTTCTTTATGACTTCTTTCACACCATCACCAGCATAATTTTTGGGGTACTTGATAATCTTTGTTATCAGTATCTTTAAGTGCATCAATTAAATCATCAGATGCCTCTATCCAAGCAGTCCATCTATTGCCAATATTTGCTTTTGGTGGTATCTAAAGGCGGTGGTGGTTTAAGTAAGGCAGCAGCATTGTAACTTTTGCTTTTGGTGGTATCTAAAGGTGGTGGTGGTTTAAGTAAGGCAGCAGCATTGTAACTGTTCACAGAAATTTCTGACACCACAACCAGTGCTCTTTCTGGTTTTCCTTGTCAGAAATCAATTGATGTCCCTACTCTGGCCCAGTGAAGGGCTGGCCTAATTGTCATCTTTGATGAGCTCCATTGGCAGGACGGCTTTCTGCCAGACTACTCATTGCTGCAGGTACGGATGGCTCCGTAAACAGAACCCCAAGCACTTTTCTTGGAGCCACCCTTTGCAATGGTATGATGGCTATGTTTAATCAATTCAGGTAAGCAGATGACCCTTTCATGTACTTGAGGGGTACTGATTTCAGTCACTCTTTTCATCAGTCTCTCTTTTCCCACCTAGTTGATCTCTGCCTTGCAGCACTTCTGTTCACTGTGTAATTTGGCAAGTTATGATTATCTGCGGTTGCGCTCCGCAAACCTGGTTGTATTCACCTTCAGCATTAACACTCCATAAAATGTGCAGTTCTATGTTGCTTAGCACTGCGGCATCTTCATGCATGGCCTTCTTTGTAGCTTCTTCACCAGTGAAGCGTAGATGTCTTAGTAAAGTTTTTCTTATCTTCAAATGCTGTACATCAGCTGGAGTTGTGCTTTGACTCCAAATGCATGAAGCATTGATTTGTACTTCTATAATGATACATGTGGCACGCACAAGCAGTTTGCTTGACCACGGCAAACTCTCATCCCCCATCTCGTCTGCAGTTGTAGCATCCTCCCCAACCTGGGCACTAGCCAATGATTACATCACATGCAGAACTGAATTTTACACGTCTTTATTCATCTGCATGTAATGGTGAACTCAAAGTGCTAAACCAAGCTTTCATTGCATTCTGTTCTAACAACTAAGTCACGCTGCTACAGAGTCCCTTCAGAGTCAAAAGGGTTCTGTCATAAAACTTACAAGACACTAGATGTAGTTGTAAAGGTGATTATTCTGCACTGATTTCAGCTAATATTTGTGTGCTTCTCACTACTGCTATGCTCAGTGGTATTAATTACTGGAATTCCTTTGTATAGGTCCATGGAGTTCAGTTTTTCTAACTTTATAAGTTTACCTGTTCATTAGACATTTGTGTATTGCACATTGGTTTTTGCCCTGCAACCTGGTCCAATGTAAAGCGCCCTGTCACTTATCTGTGCTTTTTGAACACTATATGAAAAAACAAAGTAAATAAGTATATAACTAATGACCACACCCTGGGTATAGCAGGCAATATTGACCAGCAGCCCACAGAAACACTGATAATGTTTGTCAACAGCAACAGCATGAATAATGCAACTATACTTCAAAGCTTAGGGGCTCATTTACAGACTCCAACACCAACGGACCATCACTTTCAGAGATGCTCCGGTGGCGCAATGCCCTTTTTCCATATTTAGAAGGTGGTGCCAAGCCATCTTGTGTGTCTTAACACGCCTTTGTAAATATGGGCCTTAGTTTGGTGTGAGACAGTGTTATGTCTGATCTACTGGCCTACAACATATTTTTAAACCCATAACTCTTCCAGACAGTTGTTATCTGCTATTAATTGAAAATATATTACTGACAACATGATAAATATATTTGCCCTGCAAAGAATGTAAACAATTGCACTTGTGGGCTTTGCAGTTGCCTAGGAAAATCATAGCCCGATGACATGTTTTGTGCGCAATAAGGATATTTTGTCTCAGTTGCTGAAAAGCAACATCAACCAGCGTTACCACTGTTGCCATTGAAAATCTACCAGGGGCACCCACAGCTGCGTTGACAGCCTCTTAAGCAACCCTGACCAGCCAGTTCCTATAAACATTATATTGGCTTTAACAAGAGTGCAGTACTATAACAATTTATACAGCAGTTCAAGCCTATCACATCAAATCCGTAACCTTTAGTAGGGGACTCCATTCGAGCGAATCCGACATTCGTTTTATGACATCCACATCTCTGCCCAGTCACTCTCCCGCCACATGCAATGCGTACGTTCTCCATAACCAAGTTAAACAAGGATCCCTACGTGTGCCTTTCTGAAGCCTCGTCTGCCTGGCATTGTAAACAAATGGTGTAATCTCGGTTGTGCGCTCGAGTGCCCTTTGCTGTGCTAGACACTCGAGAGCGGAACATTTACGCCATGTCCTTGGTGTCAGGGCAGGAGTAAGTACTTATGGCTCTCGTTCTCTTTACAGACACCCGTCTCAGTTCATTTAATTCCCTTCGGCTTGAGCTTGAAGTACAAGATTTATCATCGTCAATGTCAATACAGACCTTGGCTCTGCTTTGGTCAATGTTTATCTCTTGTTCCTTTCATAAATCTTGATATTTACCCTTAAGTCAATAGTCACTTAACAGATGGGCGCTGCTCTTCAGTGACTGTGTAAATGAAAGAAAGACTTGCGGAGTCGCTCAGCTCTGGACTCACAGAGACCTGATCAAGGGGCTTTATGTGATTCCACGCTCCTATTTTAAAAGATTGCCATACCCATTAGGGGTGTAACAAGCCCCTGCAACACAGAGGGGCTACCAACCCCTCCCCCCCAGTGTTCCCCAAATCCCCTGAGGTCCCCAAATTCTTCAGGGGTGCTGCCTTACACTTCAAAACCAATTAATATCTGTGAGATATGGGAGACTTGAGGGTCTCTCTTCACATTCTGCCTGGTGGGTTGGGGGCATCATTTTATGATACGCCACTTGTTCCCATGGATGTCAAATCCAATCCATGTAATTTCAACTCATGTTGAAAAAATTCCCTTGAATCTGTTTTTTTTCCTAAATCATATAGGTTCCTTGTTTCTTTTTTATCTCCTGGTCGACCCTCCTCGTTCCTGTGCCCCACCTACTCTTGCCTTTCCACCTCTACTCATTGCTTTTCCTACTTTTCCTCAACTATGCTTTTTCATTCAAAATGTTGCCCTCTGTTCAGTGCTTAATTTGAGCAGGTGGTTTCCGGTGCTCAGCACCAGCACTTAATTGTCAACACTGGCTCTTATGATAGTCTGCCACATGGTGGCTCTGTTTCTATCATTTAGAGACAAGCACAACACCAGTTGTTTGTTAATGAAAAATACCTTAAAAATGACTAATACCTGACCCAAGCCATTCCTACAGCTTTAGGGGCCTGGAATAGTCTGAATTGTCACACTTAGAGGAGTACGATGCATATTAGTTATATTGGCATTGGCAGCACTGGCAAGGTGAACGGGAGGTGCAAGCTGCACTGGCCTCCCAACAAAGGCCCCAGCACTTGTTTTTCACAAATTATGCACTGCCTCTTCCTCTCCTATACTGTTCTACCTCTAACCCTATTGATGCCGAAGCAGCCCAGTTTCTCTACTCCTACATAAACCATTTTACCTCTAACCCTGCCTATACTCTAGTACTTATCCACAACTACACCTTAGTTACGCTATTGCTCGTGGTAAAAGTGAACCTTTACCCTGTCCCTCACACATCCACCTTTGCCTTTACCTCAGTAACTCTAAAATGCACACACCTAGTATCTTTACACCTACCTACACTATAATACAACTGCCTCTGCCTATTCCCTTGTAATTCTGCCCCTGCTTATACCCTATATAACTGCACTCCTACACCTGTCTGTACTCTAGAAGGACACTACCTAATACTCCTAGTACCCCAGCTTTTCTATCCCTGTCTCTACCACGTTACCTCTATGTTGCCTATACCTCTCATGCTTATCCCTATCTACACTCTTTATCGCAACCCCGACCGTAACCAGTGCCTCTACCTATGCACTAGTGCTTTGACTTCTACCTATACCCTCAGACCTCTTCCTCACTCTTGTTTCCATTAGCCCCTCCACTTTTTCTCCTTATCTGTTTTCTTGTCTAATGTTATTGCCCTCGTATATTGGTGTGTATTTTATTAAATTTCTTCAGTTAAGATTGAGGTAAAGGCCTTTCCTTGTTTTGGAAATTCTCCAGAGTGAAATGTCGGTAGCCTAGGAAAGTCGGGGTGGTGTTTTTCTTTCTGGATTTTCTTGAAAACGGAATACAGCCAACGGAAGTGCATCCAAAACAGGCCTCTCACTCACTCTCACGTAAACAAAACTGTCAGTATTTACTTAATTCCTTATCATGAAATCAGCAAAAATGATGCAGAAATACATGTGCTGCATTTTTCGACTAAGGAAACTTTTGTAAAATATGGAACCTCATGAATACATATGCCACCTACTGACCCTAGACCTTATTTATAGGTTTTTCATGTGTATTCAAGTGCATTATAGCCTATGGCATTTGTAATATGTCCAGAGGATATCTCATGTTTTGATGGAACATTGTAGTAGTAAAAGATAAGCTCTCACAAAGGATTGTCTTTTACATAGTTTTATGCATAGGAGGAAGAAGAAACCCCAACACCAGTCAGGCTAAGCAAAGTCAGCAGTTGAACTTCCTTATCCAAATGACAGAACCCAGATGTGTCACCATGGAATGTAAACATGTCATCAAGGCACGCACAGCCTCAGCATGGCTAAGGCTGCTAAAGTACAGTATAACAAGCATCCTGCTGCCAAACTCTAAGTAAGGCCCTTTGTCTCTTTGTTTGGGTGCATTAATGCTAACACTGCTGAAGCATTACAAATCTGTGAGGTTCATGTGTTTCATTAGTCAGTGATAAGCCTTGTATTGAGAAACCACTGAGGTACACAAAAACAGCATCAATAGAAACACAAGGCTGGAAACTGTGCAATTCACAGTCTGTATCTTGCACAGCAGAAATTGAAAGGGTGGGCAAATAAGTTGCTATGTTTTGGCATCCCTATATCTCATGGTGACATATGGAGCTAGTTTCTTGAGGGAAAAGCAATCAAATGCCGTGGCAAGCACTTACGGCTGGTGCAACAGTATTGACTTTAGATACACTTTTTACAGCAATTTCTGTTTCTACGGATTGAGTGCAAGTAAAAGCGAGCATCAGTCAAAATCATGCTTGAATTCGGAGTATGTTTTCATTTGCAGTACACTCTCTGGTTCCTAAGGAGGACATACACTCTCTTTGTGGACCTTTGTGTAATTCTATGGAAAATAAGATTCTGCAGATATTGCCAGTCTTTGTGTTTTTTGAGAATTACATGCCCTGGGAGGAATGGAGTGCCATGTGTTGAACATCCAACTCGAGTCATATCTAGGGTCTTCATTCACTTTAGGATTGGGACAGTCCCAACATATTGAGATAACAGAGTACTCAAATATGAAAGAAATATTTCAAACTGACCAGGCTTTACCTTTTAGGTAAAGTGCAAAGTAGGTGCATGTTGGACATAGCTCCTCTTAGGGGATTTCCCTGAAACATTTTGCTTTTGTCTCTTAGTTTTTGCTTCTTCTCTGTGCATGGCCTTAGGACCCTGGTCACTTTCCCACTGGGACAGTGCATGCACCCTTGCTACTCATGCCAGGAATAGGAGCTTACTTCACTAGTTGAGGTGCCATACCCTGGAGTGCCCTGTAAAAAGGTACACCACATACCCGGGGCAAGTATTGTCCTGGCCACTCGTGGGACGTTGCACTGAGTGTGCCACACACCGGAGTAGCCTGACCACCATGTAATAGGCTTGGTAGTGCAGGCCTGCAGAGGCGCAGGTGCATGGATGCTCAAGGTGGCATTATCCCCACTGGGGCCAGCCCTGCGTAGGACTTCCGCTAGCCCTACAGCACCCTCCAGAGGGTGGAACAGGTGGTAGACAGCAAGCAGGGTAGGTACACAAGGGTGTCCAATGCCCTGGTAGGAAAAAAACCTCACGTGGGTTTCTCTACCAAGGAATTTGGCTTTTTATTAAGGTTTTGCTGATCCTGTCTCCGTGGCCTTAGGGCCCTGGGCACTTTCCCACTGTAAATACAGTGGGAAAGTGCATGTGTGCCCTCCTTACATAAGTTACGAAGTGGCGCCTACCAGTATGTGCACACTTGCACATTGCCGACTTCATATATATATACTGTGTCTGGCCTGGCTTGCCTATATGTGCACACTTGAATATTGGTGTTTTCATGTATATACTGAACCTGGTATGGCTTGCCCAAAGGTGCACACTTGCTCATTGGTGTTTGCTGGTACCTACTGGGGCTACCATGGCTTGCCAGTCTGTGCACACTTGCACATTGGTGTTTTCACATGTATACTTAGCCTGGCACAACTTGGCCAATACGTGCACACTGGCCCACTTTAGTTATATATATATATATATATATATGCATACATATATATATATATATATATATATATATATATATATATATATATATATATATATATATATATATTAAAGATGCGGCTTAATAGTGGCGCCGCGCTCCTAAGAACTGGTGCTCTGACCGAGGGCAAGCCGTCCCCTCGATAAATTAATGAAAAAACAAAGTCGGTCGAGCACTCTACCAAGGATGTTTATATTTTTAAATTTATTCAAGTGACTGTGACAAACATAGAACAACGCGTTTCGACCAACACGGTCGTTATCGAGTTCTAAAGACCGACTTTGTTTTTTCATATATATATATATATATATACACATATACATATCTCCTAGCCTGACACAGCAGAGCTGTTCGGGTGCACTTGCACCGTTATGGTGTTCTCAAAGCTTGTGTGTAGCCTGCCCCTGCAAGCTTGTGGATGTGCCAGGGCACATGTACCCACGGGGTGAAGAATGGCCATGTCTGTTTTCATCCTAATGAGAGCTGTTCTACCCATAGGTTAATGTGGGGGAAGTGTATAATTAATCCTAGCTGCAATAGAGAATTGTAGTCGAGCAGCCTCATAATGTTTACTATCATTATGTTCCCAAAGACAAAACCTTTCTAATGGTAAGGGTGGCTTTGTCAGCAATACCATGGAAATGCCACCTCTAGAAAGTAGGCATTTCCATGTTATAAAACCTTCTTTGTGTGCCTTTTAAATTCAAGCTTCATTCCACTGGGGGCTGGGACACCACATCTGTGCATTCCCCAGAGACAGCTATAAAGCTTGGGCAACTGGAACAACAGACCTCTGCCAATTTAGGGACTAGCTGGATAAATCGGAGGGAGAGGATTTGACACTTGGCCTCTCGGGCTCAGATCATGGCACTATTCAAGATAAAGATTTACATTCCATGGCCTCATGGAAGACAGGACTGGAATTTGGGGTAGACATCTGTGGTTCAAAGGTTTGAACCACCCCCAACTTCAAAGGCACACTTGAGTGTAACTAGGGATACCACACTTCAGCAATTTAGAAATATACTTGCAGGAGCGCAGGACGGAGCCCCTGAACTGCATGGTCGACACTACCAGAGGAATCTGTTGTGCACAGGAGTATTTACTATCCTAGGAAGGGATAACGCACCCTTCTTGCATCATGGCTGGCCTGGGCACACTGCTTGCTGCCGTGTAAAACTCTGAAGTGTGCTCTCCAAGGGCTTGTTGGCTTGCCCCCTGTTCTGCATTGAGATCTCAGGGACAACAAAGACTTCCTTTGAGGGACCCACACCTTCTACCATGTCATCTGGAAAGTGGTGCCCTCCTATGCGTCAATGTTATCTGCTGGATTCCACCCGTAACAGCAGTGTGAGCGTAGAACTACGAACTGTGCCTGGAGACCAGATTTGCCTTTTGTAGAGCCTGCAAAGTACTGCCCACATTCAAGAAGTGTGGCTCTTTATTGTGAGCCACGTCAAGCATGAGCGTTTGAATATTAGTGAACTGATTACTACTTGTGGAACCCCATGTGACCCTATGTTGTTGAGTGTGCTGCATTCCTCTTCTGTGACACCCGACTGAATGCTCTTTGTGTGCAGTGTCCATATCATCTGGAGAGCGGCGACCTCCTACGCATTTATGTTTTCTGATGGATTCTACCGGAGAGCAGCGCTGTAAGTGCAGAACTAAGAATTGTTTCTGGAGTCCAGATTTGCCTGGTGCGGAGCCTGAAAAGTACTGCCCGGATTCAAGGACTGTGGCTCTTCATTGTGGGGCCACTTCATGCATAAGCGTTTGATTAAAAGTGAATGGATTACTGCTTGTGCGACCCTGAGTGGCCTGGTATTGTCGAGTGGGCCACATTTCTCTCTTGTGATACCCGACTGCATGCTCATTGCGTGCAGTGTTCACATCACTGGTTGTGACCTTCATAGGTGGGGGCATACCTGGAGCAGTGCTGCATTCTGTCTCTTGAGGCACAACTGAAGTGGCATCTTTATGTGTAACCGGATTGGTCTGGTGCGGCTCAAGTCATTGTGCACCAGACGTTGTGCCCATTCCAGGGAGGTACAAAACGGGAACTGATTGTGTGTACAGAAGTGCCTTGTGTGACTCAATTCATTGTGCACCAGGTGTGGCGTTTCATTCGCGGGAGACACAGCAGTGGTAACCTTTCGTGTGCAAGAAGGATTTGTCTGGTGTGATCAAGTCATGCCCTGGGGGTGCAACGGGCATGTGCGCCTGCTTTGAGTCCCAACAGGGCACCTTGGTATTACAGAAAGGGCCACAGATGGTTGTGCGGCCACGTCAGTAATACTGATAGCTCTGGTATACAAGTATGGTCAGTGGAATAGACAGAGGGCAAGCCCTCATTTGCATGGGGATGTGGCCTCATGCAAATGAGGGTATCTCTTTGCCTTTGTGACAGCACAATATTATGGATGTTGGTGCAAAGGCAAAGAAACTGTCAGGAGACGCACTGACAGTGCGCCACATAAAGGTGGTACACTGTTAGTTCATCCCCTAGGGCCCTTCTCTCTGGAGGGGACACAGGGGGTCATATGGACACCCTCGACCTCCCGCTGCAGTCAGGGGCAGTCACTACTGTACCCGCCTGCAAGGGGATCTCTATCCCTTCTATAAAGCGCAAGTGGGTGCCGCCTGCCCAGTAAAACAAGGAATGGCTGATTAAAGCAGCTGCTCCTATTTTTCACTGAATGTGCTGCCCCCCGGTAGCCCCAGAAATGGCTGCCCCGAGGGCAGCACATTCATTTAAATTATGTGCATTGTTTATATTTACACCCAGTGACCTGTTTAAACGTGTGCAGTGGTGTAAAACATGAAAAGTGCATCTGATATATCACACGGGCCCTGGTTTCCAGCTTGTATCCAAAGAAGAGGTGGATGTCTTCAGCCCTTAGTACAACTGAGGTTGTTCCAGAGTTGGGATGCCTGTGCTCCGTAGGTTTTTCATCTGGAGCAGATTTTACACAGGCTGCTAGTGGCAGTAGGTTCCTGGTGAGTGGTCACAGATTTTGCTCGGGCACATAGAATGTAAATGATCCAGGCTTTTTTTTTTTTATCAGAGATTAGAACATGCATAAATGTGTTATCATTCTGATTTGGACATTTCAAAACCTAACACCCAACAGTCTACTAATCAATTAGAAACAATTATAGAAGACAATGAAAAAAAAATGGAAGGGAAATTAAGCTGCAAGCCTGCAAGGCACAATTCCTAAAGCCAGCCGCTGCCTTTTCCACTCATGCTGAAAAGTTAAGCCAAGGTCCTCAGGAATACATTAATGCAGCAGGAAGATGTATAGGCTGTCATGAAGCTCCCTGGTGCTTTCTCTGTCTCTGGAACAGACGCCTCCGACCTACAGATTGCTTGATAAGAGCACTGATCCTGAAAGGGAGGCAGCTTACCATACCAGGATGCCTGGTCACTTGACCCACATCAAGAGATATTGTCAAAAATGTTATGGGCTAAACTTCTGTATCACTTTTCCCATGGAGATTTAGGATCACAAATGGTGGCGTTTGATAAAATGAGTGATGTAGGGGCCGAAATATACTGACACATAGGGAGCTCTGTAAAGCAAAATATTTACTCATTGAGAGCCAGGTAGTTAGTGCAAGGGCAACTCCACCTTTGCCAGTCCAGTGGAGATCAGCCCACTATATTTGAAGTCCACACCTAGTGAGGGGAATTTTCACTGAAAGTACAATGGATGCACTTATGGAAAATGTAATTCACAGGTTGCCATATCGTGGTGCGATATTTTAGTAGTTCTGAAAAATAAAACACTAGATACAGCATTTCTTCCATCAAAATAAAGCAAGGTTCTTTGGAGTGTTGGTTGAATCACATCTGGGGATAGGCCCGTGTAGCAATGTGGAGGGAATATGCCCTTTCTGAATGATCACCCCTGATTTTTCACCTTTGGTACTTTACTGATATGAGGTATTAGGACTGTGACACTGCTATTCAGTGCCATAGTGCATGTCCTCTAACCCTAAAATTGAATTGGTAAAACTGGTCCCACCCGTTTTGTCCAATTAACTTTCATATAACTCCATAATAAATAGCACAGAAAATGTTCTAATTGCATTGAAGTTAAATGTCACATGTGGGCTGTGATGTTTATGTACCGCACACATATATAGGGCAAACATTAGGGCTGGCAGACTGACCACTGTGTTCTGAATGGGCTGTAGTTTAAAAGTACTACAGTGCCGTGGAAGAAAAAAGGGCCTTTGACATGTAAGAACACATTTTAAAATATTAACAAGTAACCTCTAAAGTGTGCCTTGTGAGCCCCCATGGCAGGGTGCCTGATATAAAAAAAAACGTGGACTACCACATATTTGAAATGTTCAATGTCCACAGTGAGGGAAGGCTTAAAATATGTTTTCACTTTTTAGAATTAGGTTGTATTCTCCCGGAACTAACCTTGATATAACTCAAATTATTAATTTGAATATTTGGTAGCAATATGACTCAAAGTTGTTTTCCCATAGATTTAAAATCTTAGTTAATAGTGCAATCAGATTTTTGATAACTTCAGTGAAAAAGTAATGTTATAAAATTTGTATTTGTGCATCCCATTCAAAACTGACTTAGATTCACTTCTGCCAGTCATTTCAGCTCCATAGGGCAATACACATTCCTTGCTGGAGTTGATGACCCGGCCAGCCAGAGGATAATAACCTGGCCTCTGGAGTAGAAAGGCAGGAGGTTTCTAAATAACTGTCCACTTAGCAGAGATTTTTCCCTGGCAGGGGTCAGGAAAAGTGTGCAGAGCAAACTACA
The DNA here is from genome assembly GCF_031143425.1 of Pleurodeles waltl. Taxonomy (NCBI): domain Eukaryota; kingdom Metazoa; phylum Chordata; class Amphibia; order Caudata; family Salamandridae; genus Pleurodeles; species Pleurodeles waltl. Next base: position 257,409,898 of record NC_090445.1, read on the forward strand.
GCCTTAACACTATCTCTTTTGACTTGGAGATGGTGGGCTTTTTCCATTCATTAATTCCCAGAGCCCCTCATAGGCCCTTTGCTACCAATATAGCAGGAAAGACAACAAGTTTGGACCCTGGCAGAGGGGAATAGACCTCATTTGAATAAGGGAGTGGCTGTAACGAGAGCCATGGTCCCTCCTAGTGGAAAAAGGGCTCTGCATCTTAGATGTGGAGCTTCTCGAAATTTCTACAGCCTCAAAACCTGCTCTAAGAATAAGGGGGCTAAAGGGGAAACCATAAACAACGTTCCCAGCATATGGATAAAAAAGGGACTTAGTATTTTTTTCTATCTTTAGAGGATCAGGACAAGATGCAGTGATTTGCCCAGTGAAGTTGCCCCTAAGCTGGGAAAAATACAGGTTCATTCAACTTTAAGCTTTTTGGCATACCACAAAAAGGTTCAGCTGGACTGCACGAAAAGGTATTCAGTGCTAGGAAGCCTTGCCTGGCTAGAGCTTCGCCTTGCCCCACTGTCATATTCTGAGAACCAGAAAAGTTGCTAATATTAAAGTTAAATCAAGGACCATGACAATGTGGCAACCCCACTCAGTGATGAAGAAGTAACAGCCACAAAATCCAGCTTAGTCACATTCAGGACTTTTGGCACCAAATCCAGTGGCTTTAGCAGGAACTCAACAACAATGTATCTGACTTTCAAGGACCTTTATTGGATGTGGGAAATACAGAATTGAGTCAGCAAGAGGCGCTCGTGTTCTGGGATGTTGGGTGTTCCTACGCTCCTGCATTGTAATTTTGTTGTGAATGGTGGCATTAGGTGATGGGGCATAATGGAGTAATTTTGAGAAGTTCACGTAACATGTGGAGCTCGAAATTCCGTAAATTCTTCAGCATAATTTGCATTTCTCCTTGGCCTTGCATCATGCAGTTCTTTTTTAAGATATTAATAAGTTAAGTCAAATTGTGCTAAGCCTCCTTTACAGTTTGCACATTTATTTGGCAGTCTTTAGAGACCAATCAAAACTGAGCTGTCACAAACACTGAAATGTCCTGAGGTAGCTTAAAGCCATGACCTTTAAACACTAGCCTTTATCTGCACAAAGTTCCCCAGGAGCCCACTTCTGTTACATATGGCTTGCATGTCATTCAGAGATTATACTTAATTTAATTAAATTATAGAAATTTTCCAACTGTGTCGTCTCCCAAAGGAGTCTAACAAATCCATTTTAACACAGACTGGCATTTGGCTGGGCACCTGACCTCTTTCTGATGAGTGGGAGGAGGCATGATATAGACTTGACATGCACAAGCAAAATGTTGTCCCACTAAGCTATTCCTTTCCTTAAAATGTGTAAAAGGCTCACCTGGGACCAGTGACTTGGTTCAGAACAAGCTTGTTACCAGTGTTCAGTAAGTGCTGAGGACCAAATTTTTAGTCAGAAGCCAGCGAGCTGAGCTCTTGATGGCTGCATAGTCTTGATTCTACCTCATGCCAAGCATTCAGCACCAGACACTCCCTGCCACTTTATCTGACTTTACCAGGTATCTGCTTTCTCTCTTTGTCACTATTTTTCCATCTTTATCTTCCTCATTCTGTCCCCTTTATGTGTTTTTCCCTCTTGCTCTGAGTAAAACCTGATGAGGAAAAATAAGTGCTGGTCCCAAAAATGAATACTGATGAGCCCCACCTGCAACCACTGGCTGAAATTAAGCACTGGATGTGACTCGGTGCAGGTTGGCTGCAGAGGCAAGTCACGCATATCGTCACGCACAGGCCTCCACCTGCTGTGTCCGGGATCAGGAATCATCTGGGTGCATAAGAATCTAGAACCACGAGTTCCACTGCACAATATCAGGTCATGTAAAAAGATTTCACTGAGTATGCAAATAAGAAAGAGAGAGAGAGAGACCAGGCTGGATGTGTGGGGAGGAGGGGCGATGGGAGATATATCTCTTTAACAGAATATAGAATGCAGAGTGATTTCTAGCTAGCACCTCTGAACCGGAGATGCGGGAGCGTCTATTCATCTGTGGGTAACGAATTAAAACTTTGTTTTAAATCATACAGATCTGATTGCCTCTGTCTAATTGAGTGTTTACATGTCCAAGTCTCAGCTTTTTGGACTGACAGATTTCAAGCCCCTGGCTAACTAATACTTGGTCAATATTGGTTTGATTAACTGAACTACAAGGAAGACGTAAAAAATCTCTGGAATTGCTTGGCAGTAAATAGTTGGAATTAATGTTGCGTATGTAAATTGACAAAGAAGTTTCTTTTTTTTTTACGAACAGATAATATTAATGCAAATCATTTTCATATATACTCCATTTCTGTAATTACTTTTTTTGACCTGAATTAAACTTTTTGCACCCAAATCAATTTAGTTTAGTCATTCATCAGTTAGTCATCAATGAAACTACATGTTCTCTTCACGAGTCGTTAGTTTTTTTTGTTTTACAAATTTCAGACAAAAAAATTGGACGAAATTAGACTGTCTCTGTGTGCACGCATCGTGCGTCGTCTGCGGGAGTTTAAAGTTTGTATTTGTGTGAAGAGGCCTCGGATGACGAGCCGAGTAGAACTCTAGATGTTTGACACTCTATATGAAGTCTGTATTTGCTTATAAAAGAAATAAGGCAACTATACAGGTATTGCATCACATTCATATTTTAGCTTTCCATTAACCTCCCTGTATTCATGTTCTAAAAGCAACACAAAATATATTGTGTGTAATTCGAGGTGAGAGCGCTAACACATTAACAAGTACAGTAGAGATAGCCACAGGTCTGCCTGGCCTTTAAGAGCCTGTGCACGAGCCTGAAAATATTTGCATGTAAATCTTGTACAAACATCATGCAAAAATAGGATATAACCTCTTTACAAAATGTAATTATGTATATTGATTTAATACGGGTAAGCGTTTCTTCTTAGCACATTAGAGAGCATCAATACATAGAGAGATATTTATTAAAGTGATAGTTTTAAAAAAATTAATTTGAACATGCAAGATATTTTTGTGCAGCGCACATCCTGAGCCCACCTATTTGAGGGCACTGTCATATCTGATAATAAAGAAAAAATTAGGTTTGGTAAAACAAAATATTTGCCCACAATCACACAATCTCGAGTAGTGCCGAATGGATTGATCCACTTGTTTCACTTTGTGCAGTTCAGAAACTAGATGGGTATCTCCTTCTGTCCTCTGTTTTACACCAAAGATCACACTGCTTTGTGTAGTACACCAGGTTAGAGGGGAAGGCAGAAGACGGAGGCTAAATAGAAATGTTCGGATCAGATTGGGCTCGAGGATTCTAGAAGCCCAAGAGCTGAGCCAGAGTCACTATGTGGAATGGAAAAAAAATAAATCAATATATATATAGATATATATAGATATAAATATATATATATCTATATCATTAAGATATAAACATTCCGAGAACACCCCCTTCAGATGGATGGCATGAAGCAGAATAACATCAAACGACCCACCCTGTATGTCAAATAATAAGGTCTGGATTTTCTAGAAATCCCATCCCGCTTAGTGGCGGATTGCTTCCTAGTCACGTTCCAATGACCCAAATGACCAGAACGTGGTGAGTGATAGACCTGTAAAGCGGAAGTCGCCACTTCCCCGACGTTCCTTCCCTCCAGCTTCCATAAAATAGGACCTAGGCGAGGAGGCTAGCGGTATGCCCTTGTGATGGCAGGACGATCAATTCACTCCCACACAGGGTCAATTCTGATCAGTCTGTCTGCGGTGAAAAATGGCGCCTTTCAAGCACATCGATCCTGCAGAGCCGAATATTACCCTGGCTGACAGCAGCGACTCCCTGGCCAAGGATTTTCTTAAGAGGGACATTCCCCTGGTTTTGACTGAAACATTGCAAGTATTGATTGAGGTGCGCGCCACACTAATGCATTTCAAAGACAGGGACAGAACAGAGTCAGCGACAAGATGAGGAAAACATTTTCATACTAAGCGTTTCAGTTGCGGAAACATTTACATTTTATTTATAGAGTGGGTAGTACTTTAATCTGCCTGCAAGCAACCTCGAGGCGCTATATACAGACAATAAATTATTCACTTTCGAGTGCCTATTCTTCTTGTCAGTATAGGCTCCACAGATCGGACGGGGTACAGGGACGTGGCTTCCATTGAGCAGGAGGTGCAGTGACACAGGGGCACTGACCCCTGATCATTGCTGTACTTTATAATTCAAACAGCATCCAGGGGCCCAATTCGTTCCTTGCCCTTGGTCCCATGACACACCAGCTGCGCTACTGATTGTCCATAATGTCACTCAGCATTTTCCTAGTGGGCTGCAGGCTCAGTGGCTGCTTTCCGGAGAGGGTGGGCTGCCAGAACCCAATCATAGCCCCTGTGCCCCGCTCGCATCACAGACTTCTGCAATTTGGGGCTTTTTTAAAATAATATTTCTACAAAGACTGATTATGGTTTCCAATCTGCTCTTGGCGCTACATAGTGCTTATGCGGGTCAGTTTTGGAAGGGGTTCATTGAGTGCTCAGAACTAATATTTTTAGTGCATAACAAACAGTATGTGGGGACATATGGTGGCATTAGAACTTTGTTGTACCAAATGCAACTGTAATTATTTGTACAAATTATATTGTTCAGAAATTAAAATAAATACAAAGTCAAATCGTTGGTTTACCGTAGAGTAACTGTAGAGTGAGTAGTTTGTTTATCACTTGTGTAAGGTTAGCAGTGGGTGAGGTCTCTAGAGTTAGCAGGGATGGCAGTATTAGTAATGAGTACCGTAAATAAACTGGCTGCGTTAGAAGGCATAGTAATAAGTAGTTTTTATGATGGGGAGGTTGTTTAAGGATGGCGCTGTTAGTACATGATGCATAGGCCAAGGCTCTTAGTGCTCCTTGCGGGTCGGTTAGAGTAGGTTCTTCGCAGCCAGCTGTTAGCAGTAAGTATACTTAAGACTCCAAGGGCCTCATTCACAAGGGCGATGGCGCATGGCGGTGCAGCAAGCGCCTTGCTGTGCCCCCCTGTGCCACCAGGAAAGGGCAGAAATGTGCTGTATCTATCCTCTCTCCCTGTGGCTGCACACAAATTGCTGCCATGTCCCAACGCAGGCACCTGTGCACCAATGTGCACCCTGCCTGCTTTGTGGGGATGATTGTTTTTATGCAGGAAGACACATTCTCCTGCAAAAAAAAAAAAAAAAAACAATCAAAAGAGGTGTTTTCCATTGGTCTATGTGAGCTGCAAAATTCAGAACACACAGAAAGAGGAAAAAGTGATATTTCTCCCCATTGTGTCACTCTTAGGTAACCCCTGATGTGGCATATCAACCTGAAGAATTTCCAGACTTGTAAATCTGGGAATGCGTCAGATTCCTTCGGGTTCCATGGGTGTTGTTGTTACAAGTGATGACGTTTTCACTGATGGATTATTGATGGGCTTTGTGGATACTTGGAGATTAATAGACATATCAAGGTATTTTTCTTGTGGTGGAGAGCATCTTATTGTGTAACACGCTCTACCCCCACATGAAGTTGCAAGACTAAAGTCTGTAGCCTGAAGGAAAGTGTTCCGTGACATACGCTCAGTTCGCTGAGCTGTTGGCACATTGTCCAAGATCTTTTAATACAACACAAAGACCTCGATGCTTGAATAGATAGGAAGTGCTTCAAGAATGTTGTTTATTGTTTAAAATATCATCCCACGGACATACTGTCGCCCTACTCTCCACTGCTCCACTTCCACAATAGCCTTCACCCATCCAAGATCCTCCTATCCCTGACGCATCATCTTTTGCATCAATGGTAAAACTTAATCTGCTTACGGTCAGTGCTTAATTTGTAAATAAAAACGTGCCAGTGCCCAAAGTCCTACTCTTAAACACGCGACTGCTGCAATTAAATGTGCGAGCACGGAATATTGAGGCAGCGTAACTCTGAAGCAATCTCGGGCCTCTTCAATCCATTTAAAGCTACTCCCTGCCCCTTTCAGCTAACTCTTGCAGCTTTCTGCTTTCTCCCTTTGTGACGCTTTTTTGTTTTTCTCTTCCTCCATCTTTCCCATATGTGTCCTTTGCTCGCAGTTAGCGCCGCCCCCCAAAAATAAGTGCCAGTGCTGCGCACCGGAAACAACAAGCACACATTAAGCACTGCTTACGGTACACTTCGTGTCACTCACTTCCAATCGCATTTCCTTCACCACCTGGATCTCCAAGGCCACTCCAACAAGCCTGGCAGCTCTTCTCTGCCCAAAATGATGAGAAGTGCCCATAAACATTACCCACCCAAGCCCTCTGCCTCTTTGAAAGCATCTAAAGCTTTGCCAGCTCACTCATGCCTGTAAGCCTGAAAAGGCTAGAGGGGCTGTGACCCTCTTCCTGCTCATAGTATAACAAAGTTCTGTCCCTGAAATCAGGAAACCATAGTTTCTGGGGGCTTCACATCCCAGTGAAGTCTATCTTTGGATTGATATATGTGGGGAACCCAGTTGTGCAAATAAATGCAGTTAAAATTAGTACAATACTCCCTGTCACTGGGCCACCCTTTCCTAGTTTTGGGCTTTCCATTTTCAAATCTTTGTTTCAGATGTCTTATTCCAACTGGCTTAGTAGGCCTAATTTTTTTAATATAGCTTGCAATTTTTAATGCCTGATTTAAATTTTAAGGAATTAAATAATAATATGTAATGTAGCACTGGGTTGTTAACTTTATAGGGCAACATGGTGGAAAGTTATTTAAATTATAAATTGCCTCTGGTCTCCAGTTTCTGCTTGTTCCAGTCTGATCCAATTGATGCTGTTTGTCCAAGTGACACCACCACTGCCTCGGTTTTCCCACTTAGTTTTTCCTGCTCGCCCCTCTTACTGCCAATAGAAGCCCCTCCCACACCAGAACCTTAATGCAGTCCACAGTGCTACCGTGCAGCGGATGCACCCAAGGGATGCGCAGGTGACACACCACTGGTGCTCCAAAGGCAAGCCTGTCTGTCCTCATCCACGCATGGACTGCCCCCAGAGTAAGGAAACCTAGATGCACAACCGTCCAATGCAACACCACAAACACAGCTGCAGCCGCCACTGGAGCCACCACAGCTTTTTGGATATAGCTGTTCCAGGGGTCAGTTTTGCCTTCATATATTTCTTGGAGCACATCCTTCATGAATTCTGCTGGAGCTTTAAGGACCTGGAAATAGTATTTCGCTTGAGTGCCCAAGCATTCATATTTTTGTTGGACAAGGCCACACTCCAGACAAATCAGACTATTGCGTGTGTATTTTGGTAGTTTGATACCAAGCATTCATATTTTTGTTGGACAAGGACACACTCCAGACAAATCAGACTATTGCGTGTGTATTTTGGTAGTTGGATGATGCGTTTGCAGCCCAGCATCATCTCTATTTGGCCTGGGCATGCTTGTTGTGCATACCCTGCAAACACTAGTGGTTTAGCTTTTATAACCCTCCTGATCGGTACCGTGGATGGGTAATGTAGTTTCCCATGGAGTTTACATAGAGCTTATAGTCGATTCTACTTTTGACTTCATCTTAAGTTGGTGTGTACATGACTCCCCCATGTCACTGAGCCATGCCCAAGGAAGTTGTAGATTCTTGCGGTTACGATGGTCTGGGTTCCCATTCTCCAATGAATTAGTCCGAGATAGTAGTCAGGATTAGTTGATTTTTAGAGTGATCTTTGAGCCATGTTGAAAGTGGTATTGCAAGTGATATTTTCAGTAGTGGTGTAGTGAGTAGTAGAGTGAGTGGTGCAGTGTGTTGTGCTTTGAGTGGTGGTTTAAGTGGCAGTGTGACTATTTGTTAAATATTTCTGAGCATGGTTCTTGAAAGGATTTGTGTGATTGGTTTTTAAAAGTAGCACTAAATTGCTGATCTTGGAGGCTGGGTTAGAGAACTCAGTTGCAATCCATATTTTGAAACTGGGCCAAAAAAATGTGTCGTTCTGCACAAACTATTTTAAAGATCCCCATGGCTGAAATTGAACGCACGGGTAATAATAAAAAACATACAGGGTGCTGCCAATAGCATGTCCCGGTTATATCTCCTCTCTCTATCATTTCTCGGTTTGAATAGTGCCGTCTCTACCAGATCCCACTTAGCATGCCAATCTATGCGAAGCACCACATTTTTTTAAATGTAATAGGAATATATTTTCTGTAAAGTGCTGTTCTGTGCCTTGCAGTTAGGGCAGGGCTGGAACGAATACCTACATATGAAAAGAGTCGGAGTGCATTATTTCGGGACAGGTGCTCTGTCGGGGTGGGGGCGGGGATTACAAAGGCCAGCAGTTCAAGGCTGGGAAGTCAAAGAGATTGCCCATCAAACACCTCAATCAACAATTGGTGTTATTTAGAAGGCACATTATGAAAAAATGCTACATCATACAAAGCATTGTTATGTCAACGGAAAGGCCGGGACTGGAAATTGCACTTTCATCTAATGCTACGATGCTGCATAGCATAGTGCCAGAGACTATAGCCCCCCCCTGCGGATGTAATGGTGTCAGCAATGCAGCCAGAAATGTACATCTCAAACACCACACTTTTTTTAGGCTATTGACAGACCTGGAAGTGCTTTACGTTTCTGGCGCTGAGAGGATGCTATTCATACACACAGAAACCAGTGCTTAACTTGTAAAAAAAAAAAAAAATGGCCAGGGCCCGGGGGTATTTAACAAGAGCCCTCTGAAGCTGGCAGCAGCCACAACTCCTGCCACTGCTGCTGAATGCTACTGTTGGCTTTACTTACTAACGATCACACTCAAGCTTTTTTTTTTAAAAGTATATTAAATAGTTCAAAGCTCCACTGATGTGGTCTGCTTGAAAAAAAAGAAAAAACACGGCGCCACCATGTGGTGAATTATCAAATGCCTACCGATAGATAGAGAAAAGTACCTCTGCAAAACACAGGCAAACGGCGGATCAAATTAAACACTGCCAGAAACACCATCTCCCAAGATGCTTTGCACTCTGCTACTGGAATTATGGAGCCAGAATAATTTTAAAGACCTCCAACGCCAAGCTGAGGCAGTATTAAGTCAGAAAAAACATTAATGCAATTGCTGGTTAAGGGTTCGTTAATACAGTGTCCGTGTGTGAAAGCAGTGATCAAAGGTTGTCTTTTGGGTATCACATCATAGTGTATCTGGCTGGTGCTGATTCATCCGTTTGTAGAGCTCTCACGTTTCCCAGTTGTATGCGTGAGTGAATCATCCAGCACAGGCATTTTTCTTTCTATGTTTTCACTTGTAGTCAGTGCTCTATGTAGCCTGGGGCGGATCTTGGCAAACCCCAAAATGGATATTGAACCAGGACACTAAAAGGCCTTCCAATTTTGTAACTCATTGCTGAAAGAAAATGACAAACAATCTTTCTTCTGTCACGTGCCAGTGCTGCAATACAATGTCACATTGTTTACCGTTGGTACTCCAGGGCTTCAAGCACAATTCCATTTCACCTAAATAAAGAATGTATTGCTACTTAATTCTAACTGTGTTAATTATCCCTTCCTTGTGAAAGGGGCGGGGCATTGGGGGTGACAAGCAGAGGGGAGTGCACTGTGCACTCCCCTCAGAGCTCATGTGCGTCTCGGGCCGGCCAAACACACATGCGCACAGGGCTCTCTGCGCCCAGCAACATAGTTGCTGGGCTGGAGAGAGCCTGCACAGGCCCCCAGTCTGCCTGGGAGCACCGTGGCTGGGCACTTCCAGGTAATCCTGACGCTGCTTTAAGCAGCATCAGGTTTGGCCCCAGGGCAGGCTAGGAGTCTGTGCCTGCGTGCAGCAGAAGAGCAGAAGAGTGGTGCACTGTGCTGGAGCAGTTGTACATTTTTTTTAACCGCTCCCAGGAACCCTGTGAGCGGCGACTGGTCCTCTCACTTTTTTTCATCCCACTTAAAGTACTACTTGTAGTCTTGGTTCTCGATTCCAAAAGCGGGATTAAAAGTACCAAAATAGAAAGAAAAACAACTGAACTGGACGAATCACTCAAGCATGAGCAGGGAAAAATGACTCCTTTGACTGAGATACCAGTCTGTTTTCCCAGTAATACATGCGTCCTTTACATGTACAGAACGTTTTGTCTGTCAAGCCTGACAGGTCAGGGAACCTTCAGCACAGTACACTTTGAGTTAGAGTATTTTGACATACATAAGGCAGAAGCACATTAACTCCCCCAGTGCAACTTTCAGGCCTACCAGAAGTCCTGGATCCCAAATCTGCACTTAGCAACATTTTTGCTGGTGTGATGCTGAATGCCATGCAGGTAGAAACGTAATCTCCCACAGGGCACTCTATTGTTTTAGTGGAAGAACAGGAACCAGATTCTGTAACTACAAAATTATGTTATGCTGGATTTGTTTTACCCAGAATCTACATCCTTCAAGGTGCACTGAATTGAGTTAATAGAGACTACAAAGCAGCAATCCACCTTTTCAGAGCCAGACTGAGGCATCACCTAACCAAAGGTAGAGATTAGGTACGTGACGGGGTGGCAGTCATACATCTAGGCTGGGGGCATAGTGCTTTCATTTGGCAAGTTAGGAGTGAAGCCAAAGCCACTTATAAAACATTGTTTGCAGTTTGCCTTTTGAACTTTTCATTCCAGTGAGCCCGTGAAATGTTTTTGTGAAGTACAGTCGTCTATTTTAGCAGTTCTCTACAGTTTTGTACACAGAGGTGCACTTTGCGAAAGCACAAGATGCCCCGATGCCACCGTGTCATCGGGACAACACTTTCCATTTCTTGCATTTGCCTTTTATATAACACTGTTATCAGATGTGTTGGTCTGATTGCCTCAATTAAAAGGAACCAAGACTACAACTCCCAGAAGGCATGTGTAAGAAATTGAGTAATCACTTGAGAGGAGTGAGAACGCCAATCAAGTAACATACACTATCCTTGTCAAGGTGAAACCACAAAAGTCTCTAAATTACCCTGTGCTTAACTCTCTGATCGCTTGGCACAAAAAAGTCAGGTTTAACTTAGAGACAAAGTGTAAAGTCTTTATGCAGCACTCAAAAAGTAACAGTAATAAAGTGAAAACTCAACACACGAAAAATTCTCAGCCAATTTAGAAAAAGAGAGTAAATTTTATTAAAATGACACTACAAATGACAAAAATCCAGTAAGTAGAACCAGAGTTATGAATTTGTAGTATTTTAGGTAAAAATAATGCTAAATCACACAATGCGCTAAGCTCAGCTATCCGGTCGCGCTGGCCATGGTCCAAGTCAAAAGTTCAAACAGACCACGATGGAGCACAGGCGGGATACAGGGACCGAGTTTGTCCTGGTGGAAAGTGTACCTTCTAGCTTAGTCCAATTTCTCATGAGGAGCCACAGTCGGAACTTTACAGTTGGTGGTGTGGCCATTGCTTGGGCATGCAGGTTGGCAGCAGTCAGAGCTTTGTGTTGGCAGGAAGTGCGGGCCAATTGTTGTGGATGTGAAAAGCACCATGAAAGTGAAGTTGGAGTCTATAGCTGGGATGGCCGTGCTGGCAGGTGCATGCAGTTCAATGCTGGCCTTAGTGAAATTTGCATGGTTTAATGAAGAGACTGAGGACGTTAGTTCCTTCAACCAGAAGAGCCCAGAGCCTCTGGATTTTCACCTAGAGCCAGTTCTTGTGATTTGTAGGTTAGAAGAGTACGCCCGGTCACCATCCAAGGGTCCAGCACTTGGAGAAGAAACTCTTTGGGGTCAGGAGCCCATCACAGGGCAGCAACAGGGTCCAGGCAAGTCCAATTGGTGCTGGTCAGATGGGCAGTTGCAGGGGAGGCCTCTCAAAGCTTGTTGTATCCCTGTAGCTGAAACAGGAGGTCAGCCAAATGAACCATGGAGTCACTTCTGGGATTCTGGGTTTAAGGTAAGCAGGTCTAGTGTTCCTTATTCAAACAGCAGGGCAGACCATCTTCTAATCTTCTCAGCTCTAGGAGTATTCTGATTCTAGGTTCCGAGGGTGCAAGTTTTATACCCATTGCCAGCCTGTGTGTTCTGGGAAATCCCTGGCCTACACACATTGCAATCTAGTTCTGGACAGTTCTTCCCTGGGTTTGACCTGGCTAAGGGGACAAAGGCAAGGACAGGCCTGGTGTCAAGTGCCTGTATGTGCTGTAGACAGGTTCCTTTGAAGTGTAATCAGGGCAGGACACAACTCCTCCTCAGCCATCCCCACTGCTTATAGACCCATGCCCCATTTGTACCCTGCCTGGAAGGAACAAACGTAACACTACAGGAGTGAAAGTAACAGTTATGTGACCCTGGGCATGGGTAAAAGGCACACTTGTTTCAGGCAGAAAAATACCAACTTTCTAAAATTAGCATTTTCAGAAAAGTAACTTAAAACCTGACATTACCATCAAAGATCATTTAAAATTACAATCCACATGAGCTAAAGATATATTTCTCTATCTGCTCCCAAACTAAAGATATCACTTATTAAGTGTAATAATGTAACCCAGTGTTAGTCTATGGGAGAGCTAACTATGCTACAGTGTAAAATAACTTTGAGAGAATTTTATTGCCAGGGCATGTAAAAGTTAAGTACATATGTCCTACTTTTTAAATACCTTGCACCCTACCATATGAACCTTTAGGGACTTCCTTAGATACAACTTATAAGTATTGAAAAGGAAGCTTACGCCTGGCAAAAGGTTTACTTTACCAGGTCTCAATGACAGCTTAAAACTGCACAACAGGCTGCAGAGGCAGGCCTGGGACATTTTACAAGGCTACTTTAGTAGGTAGCACAAAGAGTCCTGCAACCCACTAGTATAATTTATTTTACAGACCATGGGTACATATAGTACCACATACCAGGGACTTATAAATAAATGAAATGGACCTATCATGTGTGTACCGGTTTTACCATGTTAAGGGAGGAGAGCACAGGCACTTTACCACTGGTTTGTAGGAGTAAAGTGCAAAGAGTTTTTAAAGCCAAAAAAAAACAGGTACGGGAATTGAAGGCAAAACTCTGGGGTGATCCTGCAGAAAGGGTCAAGTCTAACAGCACTGATATGTTAAATCAAAATACAGAACTGAGAAAGTTGTGACCCAGTGACATGGAGCCATTTGGTCACTATATGCACGATGGGTACACAGAATGAAAGATAAAAACCTGGACTGGAGGAGACATGCATGCATGTACCAGGGAAACCTGAGCGTTCTAGTGCTTTCATGATGTGTAGCTAATGCCAGCAGTAGGTGAAGGGTTTCACAGTTTAAGGCTGGCAAGTCAATCACTTTGGTCTTTGGAAGCCTTTATCAATTATTATTTTAGTTGGCATGCATAAGATACAAGCACTTTATGTCACAAACTGCATTGTTCCGCGTCACTGGAAGACCTGAAATCTGAATGTGCACTTTGCAACCTTACTGATGCTGGATACCATGCAGGTAGAAAGTTCATTAATCACAATCCAGTTTTTTGGTGTACTGGAAGACTTGGAACCTGAATCTGCCATTCAAATATTCCTGATGCTGTAACACTGAATGTTATGCAGGCAAGCACTATGGGCCATATTTATACTTTTTTAGCGCCGCATATACGCAATTTTTTGACGCAAAAGCGGTGCAAACTTACCAAATACAATTGCATTTTCTAAGTTTGCGCCGCTTTTCCGTCAAAAAGCGACGCAAATGCGGCGTTAAAAAAGTATAAATATGGGCCTATGTTTTCAAAGATTCGTTGCAATGTTCCTTCCAGAATAACAAGACAACCAGGATCCAGGCCAAAGTAGCATTCAATCAGACACAGGCCTAGAGGGGGAGTTCCCTGTTGCTAGGCTGCGTCACAGGTGCTCTTGATTAGCTCAGAATGATTTGTAAAGCTAGAGCCAGTGTTTACTTTCAATTTCATGAGCCAATGTAGATGTTTAATGAAACTGTCAGTCCTCCTATCCAGCTGTTCATTGCACTCTATGTCAATGGGTTTTGGTGGCGGGGGAGTCGTACTTCCCTGCAGTGACTTCGTAATGAATTGTGGGGCCTGAGGCAAGATATATTTCAGGGACCCCTGTTTTGGAGCAATTATCAATTTATGACCCTTTTTAAATCCCATTTAAACCGTTGTGAAACTAAACCTTCAGAAACGGGGACATGGAAAACAGACCGAAGCTGAACATTTCTGCAATCTGCCAGACAAATATAAAATGTAAACAATTATTGGCAAAGCCACTTAGCAACTACATTGTACATGGCGTACAGTGTAAAGATAGCTCGTAACTTCCACTGTGGCACAAACAAACATGCTAAGACTGACAATCATTGTAAGTGAGCTGGTGCATAATATTAAAATCAGATTTTGTCACATGGCACTTGAAATTGTAGGTTTAAGTTCTGAATATTTGTAATTACTGGTGTTCTTGTTGCAAACAGATGAAATCAAAGTGGTGCTCTGAGGATTTTCATAATTCCTTTGGTCAACCTCTGATATTTGCCTTCTCCCTTTATATGTATGCACTTCTCTAGATAGACATTTACCTGTGACCTTGCTGATTAAGAGAAGTGGGCCAGTGGAAGATATCGGAGAAAGTCAGACAAAGAAAAGATTAGTGTGAGATATGAAGCAGAGAGAGAATGAGTTAGAGATAGAAAGTATAAAGAGACATTTGTGAGACATATAGAACATTTAAGTATATAGAGGAATTTGAGGTAGCCAGAAAGAAGGATACAGAAATATACAGATAGGACAAAGTAGGTAGAGACAAATAGGTAAGGTTTTAGAGTGAGGTAGAGAGAGATAGCTGGGGAGAAGGAAACAGAGAGTCAGGGGAGTACAGTATTGCAAGGGGGAGAAATACGGAGAGTGGTACTGTAGAAGAAGTAAATGAAAGGGAGGTGAATTAATCAATAGAGGTAGGCAGGTAGAAAGTCTTAAAGGAAAAAAGATGTGAAGTAGAGAAAGAAAATTTAGAAGAGGTATAGAAAGACTGACAGTAGTGAGGGAAGAAAGAAAAGTAGAGACAGAGTGAAAGGTAGAAAGTACAGTGTGATGTATGGCAAACACAAGAAGGTAGGAGATATAAATGAAATAGAGAAAGAAGGGAAAGATTGAACCAAATGCAGATAGTATTGTGAGACAGAGAAAAAGGAAGAGACAGTGAGGGACAAAAATCTATAAAGTAGAAGGTAAACAAAGATATCCAAGATGGGGAAAAGTGAGTTGCAATGGAGAACCAGGTCCAAAAAGAGATAAGTATTTGTGCCATGAGATACAGAGAGAGAGAGATGTATGTGAATGAGAGGGGCGGAGGAGTTGATAATAGAGGAAAAGATTTATAGGTAGAGGAGAAAAGGTAGCCAGAAAGGAATACAGTGTTTAAAGAGGCAAAGAAAATGGAACGTAGGTGGAATGAGAGAAAACAGAGGTGAATTAGTGATATAATGGTGAGGTAAATTAAGAGATTATGTAGTCACAAAGATACCTATGAGATACAGTAAAGTGAGGTACTGAGGGAGATGTGAGGTAGATAAAGAGATTAAGTAGATCTGTGAGGGGGACTGGTGAGGTAGAGAAAGGGCTGAGAGGGGTAGCTGCAGTGCTGCTAGAGACCTGGAGAGAGACAGAGAGGTAAGGTAAAGATGGAGGTAGGGTTGTATGAGAAGCAAAGAAGATGGTGATACAGGGAGGTTAGATTAAAAAAAGAGTAGTGAGGTATAAGAGGAGGGATAAAGTACAGACATAATTGAGGTAGCTAGAGGGGACTGAATGTGATAGATATAAAGATGGATACAGTAGAGAGATGTGATATGCTTTCACAAACATGACATGCATGCTGTCTGCCTTTACTGACTCCTGATGTGGGGTTGTAAAATTATGGAAAAGGAAAGGAGGTCCCCTGTGGACCATTTCCCCTTTTTGAATCTCAAATAAAACAAATTGGCGACTAGGCAGTGCTCCAGAGGACCACTGCTCACTCTAAAAAAACATACCTTACCATGGGGCAAATGTGTATGTGAGACACTAGGTCTAGATTTAGGTCTTGATCTAAATTATGTCCCAGCTCTTGATAAGAGCAGTAGAGTGGTATAATGCTAGATATGTTTGTATCCTGCTCACCACCTTCCATACAACACAGTGCAGCAGGTTTGGGTGTTGCATTCTCTCAGGTATTGAGTGAAATAATGATAAATATGCCCCCAAGTTTCTGTTAGGCACGCTCATCTTCAAATTAGAAAATTAAGCTGGTTTTATGGCACGAATTTTGAGAGACCCACTCACTTTTCCAAGGGAGAAGGTGGGGGCCCTAGAGAATTGCCCACTTTGCTCATGCCTTACAAATGTTGCTATTACCTGTGCAGTTGCTTAGTTACATGTTCATGACAACAACAAATTTATGTATGGTTGTTTTCTTCAGGGAATTTTTCTGTTTTCTTGTGATTTTTCATCTACATTTAATCCTGAGTTTAGGCTCTTTACCTTCCCCCCGACCATGCTACCTCGTCAGAGACCTTTGTTGATCTTTTGGGCAGTTTGTACTCAAGCCTTCTGTTAGAAATTGGGTCACTAGCTGGTAGAGGTATGCACCCTGTCCAAATAGGGACCACAATCCTAGTCAAGGTAAGTAAGTTACACATCATAAATTAACCTCTGCTTACCCGCTGGTAGCTTGGCACAGAGCAGGCAGGTTTAACTCAGGAGGCAATGTGCAAAGTATTTGTGCAACACTTAAGACAGTAATAGAGAAAATACCACACAAACGTACTCCACACCATATTAAAAAACAGAGCTTAATTTAATGAACAAAGCAAGACCAAAATGGCAAAAATCCAAGTAGAAGTCAAGGTATGATTTTTTAAAGATTAAAATGCAGTATAGTGCTTGAAAGCATAAGGCGCCAACTAGAGATATCTGGTAGCCCTAGACCGGGTGAAATGTGAAAAGTCAGGCTGGCCACAATGGAGCATGGGTCGGACACAGAAACCAATTTTGCCCCACTGAAAAAGTACCTTGTTGCAACGTCCACAGGCCCTGACGTGTAGAGCAGAGGAGGCGATCCGTCAATGCTGATTCTGCTAGAGGTAGGAGATACACTGGTTACGAGAACTGCAAATCAAGATGCATCAACAGCAACTTCCTCCAATGTAGATGTTGCTCCAGTGTTGAGCCGCGCAGCCGGTGATGTGATGTCCTCGAAGCAGGCGATGCACCAAAGGGGATGTGTGAGTTCTGATTGGCACAACAGTGGCAATGTACAGGTTCTGGCAGTTGCAGCACTTTCAACTCACTTGCAATGCCCCAGGACTGGATTCGTACCACTTGGAATGGCAAGCCTTTCAGCAAGCAAATTCCAGGTGCTGGTGCAGGATGAAGTAAAGTTTTTGATGTCCCTAAGACTTCATAACAGGAGGTAAGCGAGCAAGCCGTTGGAGTCACTTTGGTTCAGAAGATGTAGAGATGCAGGTCCAGTCCTTCTGACTCCAAGGCAAGCAGAGCAGCAGGCAGCAGTGCAGAAACAGCAAAGCAGTAGTCCTGCAAAGTCTAGGAAAAATGAAGTCAGCCAAAAAGGAGGTCAGAAGGCAAGAAAGTTAGTGGAAACCATGCCAAGGATGCCAGGTCTAATACCTTTATATTTTTTTCACAAAAGGTATCCAGGCCAGATTCGTGTCCTTTTTTCCCCAATATGTTGGTGATTTAAATTTTGGCGCTAACCCTGAAAAGTACATCAGTAGCACTAAAAATGTTGATGCTATTGACCCCTACCCTGCACCATGGTGTGTGGTATCTTAGATACGATGGACACATGGTGGCGGTAGGGGGCGCCAAGGGGCGCAAGGAAATCTGCCCTGTAGTGCTTTTTGTATGTCCAAAACATATATGTTAATAATGACTTAATGAGCAGTGGTTCTTTGCACAACTCTGGGTTTGGAGTTACCCATAACAGCATGCATTTTAGAGACCATTTTGCAAAATATGTGCTTTATTCCACACTGGCTTACAGTATGAAGCCAGAAATGGAGACACTCAATGGCTAGAAACAAATGTTCTACTATTCTCCAATCCCCAAAAGAGTACCTAGTTTTGTGACTGGGCCTCTCACCAGTTACTAAAACAAACCCAAAATTCAACAAGGAAACATAAAAATGTTGATTTTCAGTTTCACACATTATGGCAACAGGCCGAGCTGGTTTTTTTTGACTGGGGGTCAGCTGGCATCATGAGAAACCTACCAACTCCAGACACTTATGAAAACTAGACACTTAAGGCACACTGCCTCACTATCTTTTCTTACCCAGGTTGCCATGCTCAACCTTTGGCAAAATCACATATTTTCTTTACAGTTTCATGAAGTAAAGTCTTGAAATCTGTGGATATCCACACAATTCCTACCAGTTAGCGTCCTCACAGATCAGCAAATAAAATAGTACCCAAGTTGTGTGGCTGGGTCCATCAGGCATGACAGGAAATGCCAGTCAACAACAAAGATTTGCCTTTCAATAAGAACCATTCCAGCAAAGTGTGTTTTTGGGCCCGGGTTTGGCCTGCACCTAGGAAAACCTACTAAACTCAGACATTTTTGAAAATATAGGCACCCAGGGAAGTCTAGGGTCATGTGACATGTGTATATCTCACTATATTTTCTTACCCTGATTGCCCTGCAAATGTCAGGTTTTTGCTAAAATCATGGATTTTCTGTGAGGGAAAGTTCTGGAATCTGCCCACGACAGGAACTGATCAAAACATAGACCATGTGAAGTCAATGTGGTATTGATGAGGTCTTCAACTTATTATAGCTTTGGTCTGCTTCAATGACAAGTGTTAGGTCCACCCACATACTGGAGGCAGTGTTTTAATGAGGAGAAGTGTGGGAATGCAGTATGTGTATGACTTTGGCCACTGGCAGGAAGTTGAGATTTCTGTGACAAATATGTGGAACATTGATCCCTATTTGATGTTCGCAGAGCATTCTGGCTAAACAAATGTGCTGGGATTCAAGCAATCCAGATCACTCTGTATTCACCCAAATCTCTTGGTTTCAGAAATGTTCAGGGTTGATAGAGTTCCTCGGTTGCCGGCTGATCAACCACACAAATTATGTAATAATTCCCCAAAGCAAGTGAGAGGAATTTTTGATTTTTGTAGAGTGTTTTTGACATATAGGCCAGGAGGGAGGGGGTAGACCCTACCTTGTGCCCTCCCTTGGGGTAGTAATACTGTGTGGTGCTGAGGAGAGGATACCCATTCCAAAATGGTCCTGCACTTCACCCCATTCCTTTTCCCACATTTCCTTCTCGTAGTCTTGTACTCTTTGAGCCCTCCTTATTGAGCTGATTAGGGTGTTTACCAACCATCTGCCTGCCCCAGGGGGTCAGAAAGCATACCACACCATCAGGAACAAAAATGAGAACAGCATGTGGTGCTGGGTTTTATCCATCCTGGTTCTGTAGGGCACCCCTCCTTCCAGGCACCAGCACCATGTAGTCTGTCTGCCAGCCCATGTGTCTAAACTACATCCAAAAGAATCCATATTTCCTCTTGCTTGCCATGGGATTCACTATGCCTTCGGGAGGTAGGAGAAAACAATTTAGGGATTTAGGTGTGAGTGTGTTGGCCCATTCCGGGATGGGGCCAACCCTACACCTATTCTGTTTAAAAAATGAAATCCCAGGCATCCAGTCAGTTTTTGGCTTCCCTAGGGGGTATATTGAGGATAAAAATACACCAATCAGACCTAGAGAGGGCAGAACAATTTTAGGGACTTTAAGGGTAGCCCGGTGCTAGGATGGGCTAACATCACCCAATTGTTAGAACATCTAAAACTGGTGTCTTGTGGGCTTTTGGTCCCATATGGAGTGTAGATTGGGGATAAAGTCTCTATCTGCCCTCAGGGATAGGGGTGAAAAAAGACTTTAGAGGTAGAAACACTGCCCAAGGTAAGGATGAGCCTTCTCCACCCCATTATTTTTTTTAAACTTAAACAAATCCCTGGGGTTTCATTAACTTTTTGCTTCCCCCACCCCAGAGAGGGAAATTGGGGATAAATTCTCCAATATACCAACATGTGGGCAGAAAGCCTATTCGGCTCTTTAGCGGTTGGATAAAGCCAGATGGATAGGAGGACAGGCCCCACCACATTATTTTTATAACTTTTAAAATCCCTAATGTATAGTGGGCTTTCTGTCCCTCCCCCACCGAGAGCAGATAAGAGATAAACCCTCAAACTGCTCCAGAGAGGGGAGGGGACTGCTGAGGCCTGTAGGGGTGGGGGTACAGTTCAATATCTGGCAGGCTAGCACCAACCATACTTCGGTTGTACAAAAGCAAACATTCCTAGTACCTAGTGGGCTTTTTCCCCATCCCTAGCTGGAGGGCAGATTGAGGGCGACCCCCACCCTGTCCCCAGGAGGCAGAAAGTCTGTGGGTACAGTTAGGGTGAAAGCACAACCTAGTGCTAGGGTGGCCCACCTGCACCTAATTTGTTTTTATAACTTTCCAAATACCTAGAGTTTAGTAGGCATTCTGCCTTCCTCCCCCCTACTCCGCCCTCCTGGAGGGGGCAGAAAGACTGTTGAGGTCTTTAGGGTTGGGGTAAACTGGCCTCTACCACATTTCTTTTTATACAGATAAAATCCCTAGTGCTTAGACAGCATTCTTTCTCCCCGTAGATTGCACATTAGGGGTAAGTCCCAAAATCTGCCAACCAGGTACAGACAGACTACTAGCAACTTTAGAGGTGGGGATTGGAATTACCCCATAATCACCCTCTCCAAAGGGGAAGAAAGACTGTATATGGTAATTTATTTGGGGCCATGCGTGGTGGGTGATCCCATCAAAATTGTTTCCTGGTGGCTATTGGGTGGAACTCTGGTTGGAGACCACCCTCCTGCAGCAATACTCAAGCAGGAATCCATTAGAGAGCAGTACCATTGCAAAGGGGACATTCTCGCCTTTCCAGTGGTACTGCTCCCATCATGATCAGTGGTCCAGGAGATATGACTCCCAGCACTAATCACAATATGAGTAAAAGGAGACAAATGACTCCTTTTACTTTCAGTTTGTAGAATGATGACATTAGCACAGGTGATCTTCATTCAAATAAATAAAGGAAGAACATCCCAAGCTGAAAATAGAAAAAAGGAAACCTTATGGCACAAGCAACAGAGGGATTTTCTGTCTACAGTGGGAGGACAAGATGTTCACATCCTCTGCACTGCAAAGGTAGTATGGTAGACATCAACACCTTGTCCTCTGCACTCACAATCCTGATGGCAGGACCACACGTTAAAAGTATTTTGGATTTCCAACTGGCAATAAATATCCTCATAGGAGTAAGCTGCCACCAGATTTGTTAAGTTTGGATGTCTGGTAATCAAGCTTTCTCAGGTACAGTTCTTTATAGATCAGGAAACACATGTTACAGTGGATTCTGGCAGTGATGGGAGCCAAAGTGGATCTTTTACGATAGGAGAGATGTGGGTGATGATCAATTGAGCAGCTGCAGGGAAAGGTGTTATAATTGGTAACAGTGAAGATTTTTGGATACCTGTGAATAGGGAGTATGTGGTAAGACTAGGGAATGGACTCTGGTATGAAAGTTTATTGCTGGGATAGAGGGCTTCATTTTGAACAGTAATATATGTAGGAGCCGACCTATTTGTGATTTTGTATTGTTGTAGTCCTTGAAGAATAAAGTGTCATTGTGAAAACCAAAATATTTTTCAATAGATGAAGGAAGAAGATGTCTAAATTCAACATTTTTAGCCACTCTTGAATGTGGGTCTTAGAGGGACTTCTGTTGATAAAAATATTCTCAGTCTGTAATGGGTTGTGTTTTAGATATATCCTGTATGCATAAAGTTTTAAATGATGCCCAGGCAGCTGAGGAGTACTTCCAGATAGTTTCATGCAGAGGATAAATATCATGGGAACAGAACCCTGTGGAACTTTACAGGAGAATGGTCTGATCAGGAGCATTCCATCCGCACAAATTGTTTTTGAGAGTAAGGTAAGAGGTAACACATTTAAAACTGTGTTAATGATGCACATGCATGACAGAGTTTCTAGTAAGACTTGGTGGCCAATGGCATTACAGGACCTTAGTAGGTCAAATAGTAGTTGAAAGCATGAATCACCATTATCAGTGATTGATAGAATGTCTGAATGAATACAAAATGCAGATGGCCAGCAGGTTTTAGAAATCAATGTGCTCTTGAAGCTGATTAGCCACTGCATTTTTAAGAATTTGTGCAAGGAGAGTAAAGCCTATGATGGTGCAGAATTCATAAGCTTCCAGTGGTGAAGGGAAGATAGCTATGAGAAGACAGGTGTTGATAATATTAGAAAATAGTGTAGGGGAGTAAAGAGGCAGTGACTTATTGAGAGATGGTGTAGGAAAATAACCTCTTTCTTGGCATGGTTACCCCCATTTTCTACCCAATGTCAGTGTGCTTGACTGTGTTAACTGAGATCCTGCTAACTAGGACCCCAGTGATTATGCTCTCTCCCAAAACTCTGTATGTCACCCACAATTAGCATAGTGGTGCCCCCTTATAGGTCACCAGAATCTGATACCTAGGTACGTAGGGCATTGGGATCCCAGGGGATCCCTATAGGCTGCAGCATATATTTTGTCACCCATAGGGAACCCATGCAAATACTTCTGTAGGACTGCCATTGCAACCTGCATGAAAAGGTGCAAGCACCCTTTCACTGCCATTTTCACTGTACAAGGTCACTTATAAGTCATCCCTATAGCAGGCCCTCCAGCCCTGAGGGCAGGGTGCAAAGTACCTGTGTGTGAGGGCACCCCTGCCCTAGCAGAGGTCCCCCCATGACCTCCAGGACCATTTTCCCAGACTTTGAGGTTGCACGGATGCCATTTTACGTGTGTACGGGACATAGGTCACTACCTATATCCAGCTACATAATGGTAACTCTGAATGTTTTGCTTTACTTTTGACTTAGCCAACATATACACACTGAAAGGAGTCAAAAAGGTTCTCTTGAATGCCCTTCTTAATCTGAAGACATTTATTGTAGCTTTTTGCAAGGTTCGTGAAGGAAGGTTTGAATAGTAAAAAGTGTACTTTCAAAATGTGCAACAGCAACGTAAGACCATGTGTAAAGAATCTTCAATCTATAAACAGCAAATATATACATACAAGTAGACAAACAATATATTGATATATGGATATATAGTCATACACAACGCAAAGCAAATAATTAATAAAAAATCATCACCGTAGGGCCTGTCAGATGCTTCATCTTTCTCATGCCAGCAAGAAGATGACCCCATTCAACTGGGAGAAAGAGATCTCCACCCTCACGGGACAGATATGTCAGGCATTTGACGTCCAAACCTGACCGAGGTCTCGGAATTCACCGCTACTGAGCACGGCCATCTTTTTATATCTTAAAGAACTGTGGAAAGGGCTTTCTCGAAAAAACCCTCTCCTTAGAAGGAAATATTAAAAAATGCTAGCTAGTTTAGGTAACCTTTGAAAGTAACGCGTTGAGAATTGGCCAACATCGTAAGGAATTTCTCCCAAAGTCAAACCGTTCTCTGCTTGTAATAAACATCAGCCTGGTACATTCTTTTCGAACTTACTGCTTACCTCCTACATATTATGTACCAGTCCTAGGTGATAATATGTCTTAGCTCTTCTGTGAGAAGGAAAACACGCAGAAATGGAAAACACGTTGCGTAACATGTTTGTACAGAAAAATACTTTAAGGTGGCGGTGAAGCTAAGCTGGACACAAAATGGAGTCTAGGCTGAATACAAAATGGAGTCTATAACCAGTGACCACTAAAGTTGCAGTAGGAAGCTAAGCCAGGTGCAAAGTGGTGCGACACAACATCAGTGGTCAACACACAAATATCACTACATCAAACATAGACATGTTTGGTATCACACATGTTTGAATCGCACCCCAAGGCTTTTGCAAATATTTGTTTACGATTCCATGTCCTCTGGGGGCTCCTTAGAGGACCCCCAGTATTGCCATTTCAGCCTTTTGAGGTTTTCCAGGCAGCCCCAGCTGCTGCCACCTCACAGACAGGTTTCTGCCCTCCTGTTGCTTGAAAAGCTCAAACCCAGGAAGGCAGAACAAAGGATTTCCTTTGAGAGAGGGGTGTTACACCCTCTCCTTTTGGTGTTACAGGCTTTGGAGGGGTAGCCTCCCCAAGCCACTGGAAATGCTTTGAAGGGCACATTTGGTGCCATCTTTGCATAAACCAGTCTAAACCTGTTCAGGGACCCCCAGTCCCTGCTTTGGCGAGAAACTGGGCAAAGGAAAGGGAAGTGACCACTCCCCTGTCCATCACCACCGAAGGGGTGGTGCTAAGAGCTCCTCCAGAGAGGCCCCTGGGTTTTGCCATCTTGGATTCAAGTTTGACAGGGATCTCTGGGAGCATCTGAGTGGTCAGTTCCAGCAGGTGACATCAGAGGCCTCCCCTGATAGGTGCTTACCTAGTTACTTGACCAATCCCCCTTTTAGGGCTATTTAGGGTCTCTCCTTTGGGTGGTTCCTCAGATTTGGATTGCAAGACTCTAGCAGAAATCCTATGCATCCTCCATTTCACCTTCTCACTGAAGAAACTGCATCTGGACCCTCCAGGAACCTACAAGTTGCAACAAAGAGGCAAGACGCCTCCTGCAACATTGCATCTCTGGCTGCTGCTGAAGTAGGCCTACTTCAAAGTAAAGTCTCTTTTGAATGTGAAATCCTACCTTGCCCAGGCCAGGTCCCAGACACTCACCAGGGGGTCGGAGATTGCATTGTGTGAGGACAGGCACAGCCCTTTCAGGTGTAAGTGACCACTCCTTCCCTCCCTCCTAGCACAGATGGTTCATCAGGAAATGCAGACTACACCCCAGCTCCTTTTGTGTCACTGTCTAATGTGAGGTGCAACCAGCCCAACTGTCAAACTGACCCAGACAGGGAATCCACAAACAGGCAGAGTCACAGAAATTGCGTAAGTAAGAAAAAGCTCACTTTCTAAAAGTGGCATTTTCAAACAAACAATCTTAAAATCAACTTTACTAAAAGATGTATTTTTAAATTGTGAGCTCAGAGACCTCAAACTCCACATGTCCATCTGCTCCCAAAGGGAATCTACACTTTAATCATATTTAAAGGTAGTCCCCATGTTAACCTATGAGAGGGATAGGCCTTGCAACAGTGAAAAACGAATGTAGCAATATTTCACTGTCAGGACATATAAAACACATTACTATATGTCCTACCTTAACCATACACTGCACCATGCCCTTGGGGATACCTAGGTCCTACCCTGGGGGTGCCTTACATGCAAGAAAAGGGAAGGTTTAGGCCTGGCAAGTGGGTAAACTTGCCAAGTTGAATTTACAGTTAAAACTGTACACAAAGACACTGCACCTCTAGTGCCCTTTACTGGGGACTTACTAGTAAATCAAATATGCCAATCATGGATAAACCAATTACATACAATTTACACAGAGAGCATATGCACTTTAGCACTGGTTAGCAGTGGTAAAGTGCTCAGAGTTCAAAAGCCAACAGCAAGAGGTCAGAAAAAAATAGGAGGCAGGAGGCAAAAAGATTGGGGGTGACCCTGCATAAACAAAAAAGTCCAACACTTGTGTATTTAATTTGTGTACTTTTGTAACACTGAGTATTTTCTTTAAGGTGTGTGAGTACTCTGTGACTACAGTGGTACTGCATGAGCTTTGCATGTCTCCTAGAAATGCCTTGGCTGATCATCAACAGCTACCACTAGAGAGGCTGGCTTCTAGACACTGCCTACACTACACTAATAAGGGATAACTGAACCAGGTATAAGTTGTAAGTACCATAGAGGGCATATTTAAGAAAAGTGGCGCTGCACCCAGTGAAGCACCACTTACCTTGTGCCCCTTAGCGCCCCCTACCGCCACTATGTGTGCACTGTATCTAAGATACAGCTCACCATGGCGCAGGGTAGGGGGCAATAGCATCATTTTGTTTACGCTATTGATGTACTCCTGTAGAGTACACAGGGCCCATTATAAATATTGGAAGCCCCCTTTTAACGCCTCCTCCGATTAGGCGTTAAAAGTGCTGTAAAAAAAGACTCAAGGAATTCTCTTAGATTTTCTTGCACCATTTTCTTTTGCCCCCCTAATGGGGCAATGGCCCCTTTGCATACATTAAGCCTGACACAGGAATAATGTAGTGCAAAAAGTTACAAAGTGGCTCAATGCATGCACTGCACCACTTTGTAAATATGGCTTAACGATTTTGGCCTCGTTGGGCCATATTAGCGTAAAACAAAATTACGCTAATGTGGCAAAAGGTGGCACTAGGGGCTTATAAATATGCCCCTTGGTTTCCCCCTCCTCCTAGCTAGGATTTGTGCTTGTTCATTGTAATACTGTGTTCGAATGTATTGTAGCTGTTTAACCTGTTAGAATTGTCTCTGATAGCAACTACATAAGGTTTTATGTGGGAAGACAGTTTTTGCATTGTATGTTATGAATCTCTTACATATTTGAGTTTCTTTTCAGAATAGTAGGGCTGATGTGCTAGACATGGATGTTAGCCTTGTGTGCTCTCCTCCAGCTGATGAGAGTTGTGGAGAGGATGCTACGAAGGCCCTGATAAAATACTTGTTGTTTGTTTGTGTTTGATATGTCCTGTAGAACTAATCAAATTTCTCACTTTATTGGGCGACCTACGATTAGAAGCATCTAAAGTGGGATAGCATAATCCATTTCCTTGTGTGTAGTTTCCAATAGTGGCCTTTCATCCCCTGTTGGTACACAATAGTGCTGCTCCTGATATGTAGCCACTAGCTTTGCTAAGTGGTTTTGAATGAACTGTGATATGAGTGTGTAGAGTAGCTTTATGACTAGTTTTGTGAGTAGCTGTTGGACTTTTGCTTATGCAGGGTCATCCCCAGTCTTTTTGCCTCCTGCCTCCTATTTTTTTCTGACCTGTTGCTGTTGGCTTTTCAACTCTGAGCACTTTACCACTGCTAACCAGTGCTAAAGTGCATATGCTCTCCGTGTAAATTGTATGTAATTGGTTTATCCATGATTGGCATATTTGATTTACTAGTAAGTCCCTAGTAAGGTGCACTAGAGGTGCCAGGGCCTGTAAATCAAATGCTACTAGTGGGCCTGCAGCACTGGTTGTGCCACCCACATAAGTAGCTCTGTAATCATGTCTCAGACCTGCCACTGCAGTGTCTGTGTGTGTATTTTTACACTGTAAATTCGACTTGGCAAGTGTACCCACTTGCCAAGCCCAAACATTCCCTTTTCTTACATGTAAGGCACCCCTAAGGTAGGCCCTAGGTAGCCCCGAGGGCAGGGTGTAGTGTATGGATAAGGTAGGACATATAGTAATGTGGTTTATATGTCCTGACAGTGAAATACTGCCAATTTCGTTTTTCACTGTTGCAAAGCCTGTCTCTCTCATAGGATAATATGGGGGCTTCCTTTAAATATGATTAAAGTGTAGATTCCCCTAGAGAGTAGATGGACATGTGGAGTTTGGGGTCCCTGAACTCACAATTTAAAAATACATCTTTTAGTAAAGTTGATTTTAAGATTGTGCGTTTGAAAATGCCACTTTTAGAAAGTGAGCATTTTCTTGCTTAAACCATTCTGTGACTCTGCCGTGTTTGTGGATTCCCTGTCTGGGTCAGTTTGACAGTTGGGTTGTTTTTCACCTCACACCAGACAGTGACACAAAGGGGGCTGGGGTGTAACCTGCATTTCCTGATTAGCCATCTCTGCTAGGAGGGAGGGGTGGAGTGGTCACTCTCATCTGAAAGGACTGTGCCTGCCTCTGACAATGCCGGCTCCAACCCCCTGCTGTGTGTCTGATGACTTGCCTGGGCAAGGCAGGATTTCACAAGTAGGTGTGAGTCCCCTTTGAAGAAAGGTGACTTCAAAGACTAAAATGGGTATAAGAAGGGCACCCAAATCTACAGACTTTAGAAACACTTCTGGAACCAAGAGGAACCTCTGCCTGGAGAAGAGCTGATAGCTGAGGAAGACGTGCTGCCCTGCCTGTGACTGTGCTTTGTGGAGCTTTCCTGCAGTGCTGCTTCTGCCAGAGTAAGAGGGCAAAGACTGGACTTTGTGTGCCTTCCATCTTGTGAAGAAATCTCCAAGGGCTTGAGTTAGAGCTTGCCTCCTGTTGTTTGAAGTCTCAGGGACAGCAAAGACTTCTCTCCGCCAGCACCTGGAGTCTCTGGAGAGACTCCTGCTCTGACAAGTGGTGCCCTATCCAGTCCCTGGGCCCTTGAAAGGAAAGCTGGTGGAAATCCAAGGAAATCGACTTCGGACAACTCCGGACCGACGCCGCTGCTGAGTCCGGTAACGCCGCCTGCACCTGACGCCGTGACCTTCACTGGAACGCGACACTCTTCGCAGGCCCGTCGCCGCAGCCGCCCCGCTGAAGTCCGCGACTCCGTGGAAGTCGCCGCACCACGTCGTGACCGACGCCGCTTGAAGTGCACGGATTCAACGTTTCGCACAGACGCCGCGATTCCTGACTTCGCGCCTCGTCTTGTTTTCACTCTTCACCAGAGGTACTGTACTTGGGGGTCTACAGGACTCCGTGTCCGGCGCCGCTGGTGTCGGCTTGTTGGGAACGACTCCGTCACGACGCTGTGTTAACATCTCATTGAAGCATTTTTGTTTCTATGTGCTATTTTTGAGTTTAATCTTTAAAAATTCATAACTTGATTTGTGTATGTTGGATTTTTGTCATTTTGGTCTTGTTTTGTTTAGATAAATATTTCCTATTTTTCTAAATCGGTGTTGTGTCATTTTGTAGTGTTTTCATTAAATTACTGTGTGTGTTGGTACAAATACTTTACAACCAGCGCTCTGAAGTTAAGCCTACTGCTCTGCCAAGCTACCAAGGGGGTAAGCAGGGGTTAGCTGAGGGTGATTCTCTTTTACCCTGACTAGAGTGAGGGTCCTTGCTTGAACAGGGGGTAACCTGACTGTCAACCAAAGACCCCATTTCTAACATTGGTGATCAGCGGTTGGGATTTGGACTTGTATTTGTACTTGACATACAGTAATTAAGTGTACACTACTGTTTGAGTTCAGACCACTACGTGACCACATACTACTTGTTTGGTGATCTTTTGCTTTTTCTCTTAAGGACTCCTTTTTGTTTTACTTCCATGATTTTGCTGATCCCTTGACTGATTCTTTTTACTTCATTGGGAACTTATTTTCTGCCTTTGGAACTTTGCACTTGTGACCATCATGTCTCAATCTGGAGATGCAACAGCTGGAGCTGTGTTTGAAATGGAGAAACTGAAGGAGTACTCAGTTGCTCAATTGAAACAGTTCCTTAAAGATCTTGACTGTCCCACTGAGAGCTCCACCAGGGAGGGGGAGCTGCAAAAGGCACAGAGGGCCTGGGTGACAATCAAGAAGGCTGGAGGGCACACAGAGGAGGAGAGTGTGGGTGGAGAAGTGCAGAGGATACACAGTGGTGTAGTGGAGGTACCTGTTACGCCTGGGGGGAGGGTCCCCAGGAGGGGTAGCAGGGTGTCATCCAAGGGTCTGACTCCTGAAGAGTTACAGGATAGACAGGCAGAGAGAGCTCGCCGGTTCAAGGAGTTGAGGATGCAAAGGGAGAAGGATTTGGAAGAAAGGAGGAGGGACTTAGAGATCAAAAAGAGGATTTGGGCTTATGAGCTCAAAATGAAGGAGCTGGAAGTCATGAGGGCTGAATCCAGCTGGAATGGTGGCAGCAACAATTTTTTATCTAGTGCTGCTGAAGAAGTGCACATGCCCAGAGATGTGGTGCCCTACTTGAAGGAGGGAGTTAACACACACCAGGAGGTTCAGGGGTATGAGGTAGCTCCAGTGATGCACAGGGTCCCTGAGGTGGATTGGGGAACTGGCATGGGGAGTCATATTTCTACTGGTGGGAGGGACACTCTACTGACTCTAGGTGAGAGTGACAGGGAGAGGTGTTCACCCCAGGTAGAAGTCCTGGTTATGGAGTGTGAAGACATCCCAGAAGAGTGTGGGTTGAGTGTCAGGGACAGTCAGGTACTGTCTCACCAGTCTCAGGAGGGTGATGTGGGGTGCTTTTCCAAAGCAGAGTCACTGGATGGTTGGGTGAAGGGTACTTTGGTTAATTCATGTAAGGGGCTGAGTGATGTAATTGCTGGAGAGCATATGTCTAGTCCTTATTTTCCAGAGCTATGCCAACACCAGGTGGAGTGTGAGTTCTCTGACCCCAGGGAGCTTGCAATGGAGGCAGACTTCTGGGTGAGTACCAGAGAGTCTGAAGAGGCATTTGGGGGTGCTCCTGAGAGGAGTGGTCTAGGTAGTTCCCAACCAGGTGAGGTAGGGAAGGATTGTAGTGTCCCAGGTAGGTCCCAGTGTAGTGGGATGGGTGAGGCACCCCATGTCCAGTCTCAGAGGAGAGGGAATGGGGATGGGTTGAGGCCCAAGGTGCCCGAGATCCGGTCCCAGGTCCTGGAGGGTTCCATGAGGGAACACCAGGAGGGGAGCCTAGCCTGTACCATAGGGCCATCTGTTGAGGGAGACCCCACAGTGTCAGGAGAACTTGGGGGGGCGGCTGTAGCCAGCGTCCCACCAGTTCTGGTGTCTGGCAGTACCACTCCTAGTGAGGGGGTGCAGAAGTCTAGACAGAGGGTTGAGAGGGGGTTGCGGACCCCAGTGGAGAACCTGGAGGGTCAGGGGTCAGCTCTGAGAGCAGAGCCCCCCAGGAATGACCTTGGTGAGACCATTTCTGGGTTGGGGGGAATCCAGACTCTGTCAGATGGGCAGAGGTCAGGAGACCTGCGCCAGCCAGACTCTTGTGTGGCCCTTGGGGACAGTGTGTCCCTTGAGGGGGGTAAGTATGCCCCCCTGGAAGTCCTGGTGTGCCAGGCAGTGCTTCAACTGCAGGGTGGTGACTCTGGGTTGAATGATCAGGTTCAGGGGGTAAACTCTGACCTGATGGGGGGTAAGTGTGCTCCCAAGGAAGTCCTGGTGCGCCAGGCAGTGGTTCAACCGCAGGGTGGTGACCCTGGGTTGGATGACCAGGTTCAGAGGGTAAACTCTGACCTGGTGGGGGGTAGGTATGCCCCCCAGGAAGTCCTGGATTGCCAGACAGTGGTCCAGTCTGTGGGTACAGACCCTGGACTGGAGGATCAGGTGCAGGGGGTAAACCCTGACCTGAAGGGGTGGGCGGTTTGCCCAATCACCCCCCCTGGTGTAATTTCAAGGGGTACTCTCCCTGAGGGGGGGGGGTGCAGAACCCTGAGAGTAGGGACAGGGGAGAAAGAGCCTCACCCCTGGCCCCAGTGCAATCTAAGGGTACAGACCCTGAATTGGAAGGCCAGGTTCAGGGTGTCCCCCCTGACCTGGAGGAAGGGGCTACTGCTAACAGTGCCCATCCCATGTTGTCTTCTGAGAGGGCCACTCCTAGTTGGGGGGTGCAGGACCCCAGAAGGGAGGGCAGGGGGAGGGAAGCCTCACCCCTGGCCCTGGTCCAACCTGAACGTACAGACCCCAGGTTGGCGGACCAGTTGCAGGTTAACAGCCCTGCACTGGTGGAAGAATTGTGCAGGACTGCTTCTACAAGCACCCTGACAGTTTTTGACTCTGGGGGTGCCGCTTCTGCAGGGAGGGTACAGAGCCCCAGGGGGGAGGACCAGGGGCAGGTTGTCATCCCTGACCTGGTGGAAGAGAGAGTGGTCAAAGGGTGCCAGGCACCTGGGGCTACCGCCCCCCACTCTCCGCAGTCACAGTGGTTGGAGAGGCCTGAGGTCGGGCTCTCATCCCTGACAGCCGTCCGGGGCCACCGTGGCTTGCTGTCCTGGTGGACAGAGTTGCCCCTGGGGGGGGGACGAGAGTCACACCCCGGGGGTGGAGTGGGCAACACCACTGTGTTGGCCCTGGTGGTACTATCTGCCCATTGCAATACATCTGTGAGCAAAGTAAAGTTAGGTGCTGCACAGATGGTGTCTGTAGATGTGGAGAAGGGTTCCCCATGGGTTAGCTTAGTGGGCCCTGAGAGTATGGACAGAGGGATCCAACTGGAGTCAGGAAGGCGTAGAACTGGAACATGCCCCTGCTGTTGTGGGCCTGGGTCCTTGTTCTATCGCCCCAATCAGGGAAGTACATCAAGGTATTGATTGTTCTCCCCTGGCTTTAGGCTGGTAGGGGGTCGTGTTGGACTTTTGCTTATGCAGGGTCATCCCCAGTCTTTTTGCCTCCTGCCTCCTATTTTTTTCTGACCTGTTGCTGTTGGCTTTTCAACTCCGAGCACTTTACCACTGCTAACCAGTGCTAAAGTGCATATGCTCTCCGTGTAAATTGTATGTAATTGGTTTATCCATGATTGGCATATTTGATTTACTAGTAAGTCCCTAGTAAGGTGCACTAGAGGTGCCAGGGCCTGTAAATCAAATGCTACTAGTGGGCCTGCAGCACTGGTTGTGCCACCCACATAAGTAGCTCTGTAATCATGTCTCAGACCTGCCACTGCAGTGTCTGTGTGTGTATTTTTACACTGTAAATTCGACTTGGCAAGTGTACCCACTTGCCAAGCCTAAACCTTCCCTTTTCTTACATGTAAGGCACCCCTAAGGTAGGCCCTAGGTAGCCCCGAGGGCAGGGTGCAGTGTATGGATAAGGTAGGACATATAGTAATGTGGTTTATATGTCCTGAAAGTGAAATACTGCCAATTTCATTTTTCACTGTTGCAAAGCCTGTCTCTCTCATAGGATAATATGGGGGCTTCCTTTAAATATGATTAAAGTGTAGATTCCCCTAGAGAGTAGATGGACATGTGGAGTTTGGGGTCCCTGAACTCACAATTTAAAAATACATCTTTTAGTAAAGTTGATTTTAAGATTGTGCGTTTGAAAATGCCACTTTTAGAAAGTGAGCATTTTCTTGCTTAAACCATTCTGTGACTCTGCCGTGTTTGTGGATTCCCTGTCTGGGTCAGTTTGACAGTTGGGTTGTTTTTCACCTCACACCAGACAGTGACACAAAGGGGGCTGGGGTGTAACCTGCATTTCCTGATTAGCCATCTCTGCTAGGAGGGAGGGGTGGAGTGGTCACTCTCATCTGAAAGGACTGTGCCTGCCTCTGACAATGCCGGCTCCAACCCCCTGCTGTGTGTCTGATGACTTGCCTGGGCAAGGCAGGATTTCACAAGTAGGTGTGAGTCCCCTTTGAAGAAAGGTGACTTCAAAGACTAAAATGGGTATAAGAAGGGCACCCAAATCTACAGACTTTAGAAACACTTCTGGAACCAAGAGGAACCTCTGCCTGGAGAAGAGCTGATAGCTGAGGAAGACGTGCTGCCCTGCCTGTGACTGTGCTTTGTGGAGCTTTCCTGCAGTGCTGCTTCTGCCAGAGTAAGAGGGCAAAGACTGGACTTTGTGTGCCTTCCATCTTGTGAAGAAATCTCCAAGGGCTTGAGTTAGAGCTTGCCTCCTGTTGTTTGAAGTCTCAGGGACAGCAAAGACTTCTCTCCACCAGCACCTGGAGTCTCTGGAGAGACTCCTGCTCTGACAAGTGGTGCCCTATCCAGTCCCTGGGCCCTTGAAAGGAAAGCTGGTGGAAATCCAAGGAAATCGACTTCGGACGACTCCGGACCGACGCCGCTGCTGAGTCCGGTAACGCCGCCTGCACCTGACGCCGTGACCTTCACTGGAACGCGACACTCTTCGCAGGCCCATCGCCGCAGCCGCCCCGCTGAAGTCCGCGACTCCGTGGAAGTCGCCGCACCAAGTCGTGACCGACGCCGCTTGAAGTGCACGGATTCAACGTTTCGCACAGACGCCGCGATTCCTGACTTCGCGCCTCGTCTTGTTTTCACTCTTCACCAGAGGTACTGTACTTGGGGGTCTACACGACTCCGTGTCCGGCGCCGCTGGTGTCGGCTTGTTGGGAACGACTCCGTCACGACGCCGTGTTAACATCTCATTGAAGCATTTTTGTTTCTAAGCGCTATTTTTTAGTTTAATCTTTAAAAATTCATAACTTGACTTGTGTATGTTGGATTTTTGTCATTTTGGTCTTGTTTTGTTTAGATAAATATTTCCTATTTTTCTAAATCGGTGTTGTGTCATTTTGTAGTGTTTTCATTAAATTACTGTGTGTGTTGGTACAAATACTTTACAACCAGCGCTCTGAAGTTAAGCCTACTGCTCTGCAAGCTACCAAGGGGGTAAGCAGGGGTTAGCTGAGGG
Source organism: Pleurodeles waltl (assembly GCF_031143425.1). NCBI lineage: Eukaryota > Metazoa > Chordata > Amphibia > Caudata > Salamandridae > Pleurodeles > Pleurodeles waltl. Next base: position 257,444,069 of record NC_090445.1, read on the forward strand.
TGATTCTCTTTTACCCTGACTAGAGTGAGGGTCCTTGCTTGAACAGGGGGTAACCTGACTGTCAACCAAAGACCCCATTTCTAACAGTAGCACATTGAATTCTGCACTGAAAGTGTTAGTGCGTCACTTTTAAATGTTACTGTAAAGGGCAATCAATCAATCAATCAACAATTTGTATAGCACGGCTTATCACCCATGGGGTCTCAAGGTGCTGTCATAGGGGTGCTGATCAGGGGGCCTGCCTGAGGTGGATTGGTAGCGTGTTCCAAGTCTGCGTTGTGCGGTAGAAGGATCTTTCTTCTACTGTGCTCTTCCTGAGTATAGGGGTAGCGGCGAAGGCAAGTTGAGAAGATCATAGCTGTCTGGCAGAGGTGTAGAACGACAGGCAGTGGTTGAGAAAGGCCGATCCCATATTGTGCAGGGCCTTGTAGACGTGTATCAGGAGCTTGAAAGTGATCCACTTGTTGATGGGGATCCACTGCAGGTCTCTAAGGTGGGCGGAGATGTGGCTGTGGCGGGGGATGTCTAGGATTAGTCTGCGTTTTGGATTCTCTAGAGTCTTTCTTGGAGCTTCTTTGTGATGCCAGCATACAGAACATTGCAGTAGTTGAGTTTGCTGCTGACAAGTGAGTGGGTGACCATCCTTCTTGCCTTGGTGGGGATCCACTTGAAAATCTTCCGGAGGAGGCGGAGAGTGTGGAAGCATTACAATGAGACGGCATTGACCTGGCGAGCCATGGTCAATGTGGAGTCCAGGATGCATGCATGCTTAAGACAGCTGTTATTCATCCTGTCGGCAACCGCACTCATTCTGTTGTGGAAGTTGCTCTTGGCTGTAGATGGTTCGTCAGAGAGGGAGAGAATTATCTGTGTGTCATTGGTGTAGGAGACTATGTTGAGGCCGTGCTGGCTGACGATTTTTGTGAGCATAGCCATGTAGATATTGAAGAGGCTTGGGCTCAAGGAAGAGCCCTGTGGTACTCCGCAGTGTGTTTCTGTTGGTTCCAAGATGAAAGGCAGGAGTCTGACCCTCCTTTGATAACTAAGATTGGTATGCAGCAGCATTCTTACAGTTTTTGGTAAGGAGCTGGCCCCAACATCCGACCCTTGCTGTGACAGCGCCTAGACTTATATCTGTTGCACACTCATCTGCATGGTTCTTTGAAGATGTGGTCTTACTTAGAACCACTAAAGACACAGGTCCACCTGCTATGGCTTCAGGAGGCCAACTGTGAACATTCTTACTGCTATTTATGTCAACACTCTCTCCACGCAATTTGACCATTATTGGTCCCACCACCTCGTGCATTGGGTTGCAGTGCCATTCCAGTTGCTTGGCAACATGCAAGCCATCAACTTCATGTGCGGATACAAGGAGTACAAAGTGGAGCCTACATGCTCATTGGATCCTTATTGTGACGTGCAGTTTCTCCTGCTTACCTACGACGCTATGTAGTGCACAGCAACACACCCATCTCATTATTATCTTGTGCCTTGCAGCCTTTTGGATTTTCCAGCAAAGCACATGCTTATCTGCACAGTGCATTGTTAGCAATGGGGTCTCTTGTTGGCGGTGGTTTGCATTCTGTCCAAGTAGAGACCCTCACTCTAGTCAGGGCCAGGGAATCACACAGCTAAGATAACCCCTTCTCAGCCCCTTGATAGCTTGGCTCAAACAGTCAGTATGTGACTTCAGGAGTTCTGGAATACTGGGATAAGAATAGTAGCAGTTGGCAGTTACCTTTGAAGAGAAAAGTAGTGGTGTGTCTATTCTCCAATAAACCACTTGTCCCCACCTTCAAATAGAGTACCACAGTCAGGCTTATCTCAGAGGCAATATGTAAAGTAGTTGTACACATAGACAGTAACACAGTGAAAACACCACAAAGGTTCTCCACACCGGTTTCGAAAATAGCCAATATTTATCTGAGTAAAACATGACCAAAAATGACAAAAATCCAACAAACACAAGTAAAGATATGGATTTTCAAAGATTAAATCCTAGGATAGCCCTTAGAAACACAATAGCTCCAACTTGGAGTCACTTTTAACAGTCCAACATCACTTGCAAGTGAGTGAGGGCCGGTCATGGAGTTAGACAGACCACGGGTAGAGTACTTTGAAAAGCAATGAGTAAACAAAGGTGTTGCATGGAGTTGGGGAGGGGAGGCGTCGCTGGGGGTGATGCGGCTCCAGTTCCTTATTGCTACTGGGTAGGTGAGGCATTGGTTCCTTACTGCTCGGCAGAGGAGATGATGCGTTGGTTCCCTTACAGTTGCAGGGGAGGTGACGCAACATTGGTTGCAAGGTATCGGTTCCTTATGACCTGGCGGGGTCAATGAATCCAGCAGGTCAAGATGCAGGCATCAACTTTGTGGTGTCACAACCACACCACAGGGCAACAGGTGCTGCAGCGGAGTCAGAGTCGGGTTTCCCAGACATCGGGCACTCGGACTTTGATGGTGCTGCGGCTGTGTCAGGCTGGTGCTGCGGGTCACTGTTTTACATTTAGTGGGGACCACGGTTCTGGTGCAGGCAGTGGTCTGAGTTAGAGAGCAGGGCCGGTTTCGAAGTTGCTGTGGAGTCGATGTGCTTAGTTTCTTCTGGGTTTCACCAGAGCTCACTTCCAAGGGCCTAGGAACTGGATCTGTAACTACTTGGCTAGTCAGGACTCCCAGCAAGGGAGCCCAGGCTCCGGCAAGTAAACTGTGTGATGGCCCTGAGATTTCTTAACACGAAGCAAGCTCAGTTAAAGCCCTTAGAGAACCTTGAAAAGCAGGGTGTAGAAAGCTTAGTCCTGTCCTTTCATTCCCAGGACAGAAGAAGCAGGCAGCAGACCAGCACAACAAAGCAACAGGCATAGTGCAGTCCCTCCTACAGCATCCAGCTCAGAAGTTTTTTCTGATAAGGTTGGATATTTAATGGGGTTCCAACTTAAAATCATTCGAAAGGATAATGCCACACCCTGTGTATATTAAGTCAGACATGTCCCTTTGAACATCAGAGGCAAGGTGAGATTTGAACTGGACAGGTTAGAAAATGCTGCAATCATAGAGCCTGTAGAATCATCTGACTGGGTTGCACTTTTAGTGGTTGTGCGATGAGCTAATGGGAAACTAAGACCTTTCATAGATTTAAGGGATTTAAATAAGAACATTCTAGTAGATGAATTTCCCTCCCAAAAATACATGAAATGTTATCTTTAATGAAAGAAGTGAAATGATTTACGACCATTGATTTGAAATCTGCTTACCATTAGGTCTCCCTTCATGATTCAAATTTTTGAGAGTTTACTTTCGGCTAGCTTTGGCAGCTGCTATGTTCCAGCACCTCCTGCATTTATTGTTTAAGAACTAGGAAAATATCTTGTTCTTTCAGTATGACATTTTGATAATGGGCAGAGATAAGAAAAGGCACAATACTAGGTTAATTGAGGTGCTGGACAAGTTAAAGGAAAGGGATTTGACTGTGGAGTATAGCAAACACAAAACTGTTGGGACAGAAGTAACATATTTGGATCGCAAGATCAGCAGCAGAGGAATCGTACCTAAAGCTTCTTTGGTGAAACAATACATGATGCATCTGCTCCCTCCGCTAAGGAGGATATTACGGCATTCTTTGGGCTAGCTGAGTTTTACTCAAAATATGTGCGGAATGTTTTGAGCAAAACCTACCCAATTAGGCAACTTTTGAAGGCGAAAAATGAATTTTTGTGGTCAAATAAATGTGATGATACATTTGTTTCCATGAAAAGAGATTTGCAAAGCACTCCCTTTACAAGGCTTCTATCTGAGTTTGCAAAGCATAGTTACAACAGATGCAGGCAATAAGGGACTTGGAGCTTACTCAGGTCAATCCATGTAAAGAATGTGTAATTGCATTTGCTTCACGTTCCTTATCTCAACCTGAACAGAACTATTCTGTGATAGAGCAGGAGGCACTAGCATGTGTGTGGGGTTTGAACCATTTTAGACCATTCATATGGCGATCTCAGGTGGAATTGCACAGTGATCACAAGCCACTTATGAAAGTACTAACTGGCAAAGGTCTATATAAAGCTTCACTTTGGTTAGCATGAATGTCCGTAAAGTTATTAGATGACAATTACGTTGTTAAGTATGTACCTATTATCAAAAACAAAACAGCTGTTTTTTTTAAGTCACATGCCAGTTACAGAACAATGCTCCGAAGAAATAAATAATAACACTGAAAATTCTAAGATTTTTATGTAGCTGATATCAGTGAGGAGGTGAATATTTGCCAAAAAAAGAATGGAATGAGGCTATAAAAAATGCAGTTCTGCAAAAAAAAATGCGAGTGGACAAGGTGCGGTTGGCCAAAGAAAAGTAAGATGGATGGTCACACACGTATCTTTTGGGAATTGAAGCTTAAGTTGTCAGAAGAGAATGGGGTTGTGTTATGCAATGTGAGGACGGTTCCACCAAATACGCTAAGAGATAGGGTTCTGGAAATATGCCACAAAGGTCGTTAGGAAGTACAAAAACTAAGAGTAGAGTCAAAGATTTTTATTGGAGCTCCAGCATTGTTGTAGCAGTGGAGAGGAAAGTCAGAGATTGCGAATTGTGTAATGATGCAGAAAAAACCTTGATTACATGCAAGCCACATCTTGTGCACATTAAGGCTCCAGACATGCCCTGGCATTTAATTGGGTTGGACATAATTACACCGATATTGGACCGCAAATGTCAAAACAGGTTCTGGTGTGATATGATCATTTTGCCAAATGGCCAGAGATTTATAAAGTTTCTAAAGAAAAGACAAATAGTGCGGTCAGTTTTGTGGATGGTATTCTTTTGGCAGAAGGGGTACTAAAATGCATAATCACAGATAACGGTCCACAGTGTGTTGGAGAAGTCTTTACAAAATATTTACGTAGAAATGCCATAATTGATAACAAGACGTCTGCCTCTCATCCTGCTGGTGACAGCGTTGTGGAGCGCTTCAGTGGTATCATAAAGAACAGTAGACAACTTGCTAAGAATGCGGGGAAGAGTTGGAGAAAAGAAGTATGGAAAACAGTGTGGGCAAATAGGGTTACACTTTGTTTATCTTCAGGATTCATTCCCTTTGAACTCAAGAGAAGTAGATTTCCATTGAGAAAGAAATAATGTAAGATGGATGAGTAAAGCCAAATTGAGCGAGTGGACACGAGAAATTGTTAAAAGTAATTTGAACAAGGCAAAAGAGAATTACAAGAAATTCTACAGTCAGAAACATGGGTGTAAGGAAACTCGTGTGAAGGTAGGAGACTTGGTGAGAACAAAAACACCTTGTGTATATAAGAAGGATAAAGGCAGGGTTTATGATCCAGTGAAAGTGGTAAAGGTATTTTGCAATTCTATTTTGTCGGAGGATGGAAGGGTGTGGCTCTTAAGTCGGGTATCCATGTGTAAATGCAAGGGTGTAAATACTAGACCTATACCATTAATGATACAATGCATAGCAAGAAAGACTGGCTGAGTGAGGAGGTAGATATAATCAGGGACAAAATGTGATGAAAGAAGACTTACATAAAAATGAATGTAACATGCGTAGACTAAGTTTGTCTCAGGGGTACAGTCGGGGACAAGTTAATGAAAGATCGTGCACGTCAGAAAAAAATTTAAAGAATCTAATCAACAAATGTAATGATAAACATGGAAGATTTGGTAGAAGAATTTACAAACCTGCAAGATTAAATGATTTTGTGTGTACATAATGCACTGTTATCATTACTTGAGTTCTCTCGTTTTATGAAATATGTAATAGATTATTTTATATAGCTAATAGCTAGATTTTCCACAATAGTGTATCACTTATTTATAATGTTTTTATTACATTATGAAGTTGATGTTTATTTGAATATTTAGTTTTGTAAAGGGGGACGATATGTCATGATGTAGATAGCATAGAATATGTAATGATGTCACCACGGAATGGAGATAAAAGGACCATGTATGGAACGTTGGGGGAAAGGCAGGGAAGGCTACAAAGCTTGCATTCTCCTGTTGGGGTCAAACCTTCCTACAATAAAACTTGAATAACTAAGGTTGGTGGACAGCAGCATTCTTACACCTTTGATGAATCCTAGAATTTCAACCTTTTCAAAGGGAGTAAAGTTTTCCACCACGAGCTCAGTGAATATCTTTTATTTCTTTATATACCAACAGATGACCAGAATCGGTCCCTTTTGGCATTGTTCTGCTGAAGACGGCTGAACGGCATTCATTCTCCTAACTGTACATGGAAATACAAAGAGGGTTGAAAGAATCTGACACAAAGAAAAGCTGCATGTGCAGATCTGTGTCATCTGCATCATGCAAGCTGGTAGGGAGCCTTACTTACAGGCCACACAGAGGACTCAAATAAGCATTGAACATAAAAGAGGATGTCGGAGACCGCTGGGGGGCTCCAGGCCTTTGTGGGGATAGGCAAAAGACAGTATTGTATAGCTTTATTACTTTCTAAAGCTATTGGATAGGAAACTATTAAATCACGTTTAACTGTTTGTTTTTGCAGTGGCGATTATCTCTTCCTCTGCATGAAAGTGGGGAGACTAACCGTACTAAATGCTATAGACACACCGATAAGGAAAGAAATGCTGGCACATCTTCCATCAGGTGCCAGCAGTCACAGCAGCAGCACAGAAAGACAGAACTAATTCAGTGATGAGGTCTGCATAGGTACTAGGCCAGCCCAGTGGGCTATTAATTCTGGTTTTAGTCTGTCATTTCTGTTTATCTAGTGTCCAGTAGAGGCCTCAAGAATTTCTACACTGGCAGTGAAACAAAACCCGCCATATGCAAGGACTGTTAGAGTTCACCTCTACTCAACAAGTTCGGGCGATGTGCCTTTTGAGGAGAACTGAGTACAGTATTTTTCCCAATTGCTAAAAATGTACTCAAAGTGAAGACCTGCAACTTCACAGGCTTTCTTAAAGATTCGATGGAAATACTGGTACTTTTGTCGAGTATCTACTATGCAATATTCTGCTTTGAAAGTATAGCTTCAGCAACAGACTACAGACAGCTTTAGCTGTCAGGCAAGATCTCATGTCTACTACACACAACAACACACAACATGCAACCTACAGAGAGGAGTACTGGGTTATCCCTTTTTAGTCAGTGTTTTGTTTACCATATTTAACTTACCATAACCAGCTTACTGTACCAAACCATAGGCTACTCAAACTTACTGTGCCCTATACTACATAACCTACCTTACTGTACATACAGTACATACCCAGCCCTAACTTAACCTTATCTAACCTATCTGTGTTGCCACAGCAGTACATATATTCTACACCATCCCTCAGGCGCTAGTGTGGCTGTTTTATTAAAAAATAGTAATGTTTGGGTTTAATATGAAGGCATTGAAGAACCTATTAAATCTATTAAATTAGAAATAGTCTTTTTCAAAGGTTGCATAGTCAACATTATTAAACCCATTAAATTACCACAAGCTACACATACTAATCATATACATCTTACATTCTAACATTATGAACTTTGGCTCAAACAAATTCACTTGTCATTTCACCAACTAACAAACTTTAAAAAGTAAAACAATTTTGGAGATATTGCCTGTAGTCAAGAGATTAGGGAGGCATTTATTTAAAATAACTTACTACGTTTCTATATGGCTTCATTTTCTTATTATTTCTTTTGTGCCTTTTTATGATTTCATTTTTTTGTTTTCTATCACCACTTTTCACACGTTTTTGTCTGCCTGATGTATAGGTACATTTTAAAAAAGTGGAAGCTGTAATGTTCATTGTTCCAATTGGGTCCCACCCATTCAGTATGCTCAGCTTTTTCGCTTTTCCGATTACCCGGTTTTGGATTTTGTACTGTGGTTAGTGACATGTGTTTCACCCATGAGAATCAAATGGCAAATGGACAGCACGTGTTAACTGCCAATGTCCCCTTTTTCAGATAAGGAAACTGTAATGCAGCAAAGGTAAGTGGCACTTGGGTGGTTACACATGAAAACATGTCCACACACATGTGCCCCTGTGTGCAGGCTGAACATGGGAGGCTACTGTTGGGTGCAGCTTGGTAACTTCTCACAGGTAGCCTGGTGCAGTGGCAAATCTGCAGTCTGCAGGATTAGATATTGACATGGGGTAGGCCTCATAATGTTAGATTACACTAAAAGAGAACATCAGTATGATTTACTGTTTTGTCTGTACTGACACTTTATTGTACATCTAGGGAGAGTGCAGTTTTGTTCCCCTTTGGCCTACAAAGACCAGTGACATATCGAATTGGGGTGTAACCTGTGCAAGAATGGTCACATTTCTCTGGTGCAGCTCAGGATCAGAGTCCAGACCTTTTGCCACCCTGCTGTACCCAGTTAATTACATTTCTCTCCAGCAGCAGAAACAAAGGCCTCTCCACACACAGGACACAATTAACAGCACTTCACCCATCTCCTGAGGAGGAAAGAGGTGGGGGCTGAATGATCTACATCAATTCATCAGCTGTCACACTGTACTAGGGATGGTCCTGCAAAGGCCCACTGAACAAAGGATGGAGCTCAGTTCTCTGGGGCCAACACAGGAGGGAGACTCCCCTTTGAAAATCTAGTGAGTAGGATCCCTAGCAGTGATGTCAGTGAGGGGTGGAGCTGGGGCCCTCAGAGGAGCTGTGACTGGTGACTCCTCGATTATGCCATCTTGAACTGTCTCAGCATGCTGTGCTGGGGAGTTGGGGCAGGGGTGGAGAGGTGGTGTGGCACCCTTTGATTGGACAGGGGTGCCTGACTTCTGGAACCTTCTTCTCCCATTTAAAAACTCTTGAAAAAGGGGGAGACTTTCCATGCCTGGTGATTACTCTGTGTTTTGCTGTCGGACCGTGGGACCGCCACAGAGAACTGGAAGGAGGAACTCCCTCATGCCTAGAAAGGACTAAGGACTCTGCCCAGTTGACCCCAGGGCAAGCAGGTCTCCCTCAGAGCCAGTGAGGCTGGCCCCCTTAAAGCCACTGAGGACCAGTTGGGGGAAAGTTCTGGACTTTTGCTCCCTAAGACCAAGACCAGGAGGAAGGCTGGTGCAGGGAGCCGGGAGAAACAGCTCCATGAAGAGTACACTGCTTTGGGAACAAGGTCTTCTGCAATTGCCCATAGTGGCTAGAGCTTACCGCCCGGTGTAAAATGAGCCCAAGATTGTTAAAATCATCCGAATGGGCCCAAGTGATGGCATTTTAAGGTTTGGCGACCTTTTGTCCAGCGAAGCGCTTTAGTCAGTTTCATTATTTATCTCCCAAGTGGGCTGGGGCCTGGGGTTCTGCGCACAACATTTTTGTTAAAATTTTCCAGGGAAGGGCCGTGCATTGGTCTCCCTCCCTTGACTTTCCTTTGGCCTGGGGACCAGATCCCCTGGGCCATACATATCAGGAAGGGGATGAGATCCCATCCCCAAGCACCAAAGGATGGGGGTAGCACCGTTGCAACCCCCCTCCAGTGGTGGTGGGCCTGCCCCACTACCCATACCCATACCCATACTGGTGGAGAGTAGACAGCCACCATGGAGCAGAGCAACCTTCACCAGTAGCGGGCAAAAAAAAACAGAAGCTGCCGGCTCTTGCAAGCAATGAATGAAAGCCTGTCTGAGAGCCAGCTATGAAAGCCAGTGGTGGACTTCCTAGTCTATCCCCAAACAGCAACAGCTTGCAGGGTGCCCAAAGTGAACAGGGCACCCCCCTCCCCTTTACAGTTTACAGTTGCAGTTATTTTGACCTGAACATGTATAATCGAGATAGTTGTACTGAAGCTCTCTCTAGAGGTTAAATCTAGGGTTGCATGTAATATGGTCAAAATGTGATGGCCCCAGGGGCTGCTTTAATGAGTGCAGACTTATGGTTTAAAAATTTACAAAGAAAATTCAGACACATGTTTTGCTCATTTTAAAAGCTTTATTGAGATAAGAATGTTGACAGCAGTTATTGCTCACAGTGAATATGATTAATAACAGAGATACATGCATTTAAATATGGTTATTGTTATTAATGATTGCATTTCCATATAAAATGATGTCTTTAACATGTGGTTTGTTGATTTTGACACCTTTGACCAAGCCAGTGAACTTACCTTATATGTTTGTACGACCCCTTGGGGCGGGGGTCAAAGCTGATTATGCAATGTCATCTATGGCATTTTCTATCTTCCAATGTATACATTTGTAAGCTACTGGGTAGTATTTAGTATTGTGTGTGTGATAAATATATTTTTTTTTTTCGAAAGAAAATGTACTGGATGGAGAATCATTTATTGAGTGTTCATATTTGTGACAGAGAACAGTGATTACTAACCCACACCACCTCCCCTGAGTTGGCCTAGGACTGCTCTGCCTCACTCCTCTCAGAGATTCAAAAGATACAATGAGGTGCTGGTTCCCAGTAAGGACAATTGTGAGAATATAACTTGAGCCATTAATGTAGGAAATAACCCAATTCCCTACATTCATGGCTCTTGATGCACAACTGTGGTGATGTTTGTTTCTGACATGATAGGGTGAAATATTCCGTTTATGTACACAGGGCAGTTACAGTTAGAAATGTCCTGTGAGAAGAGAAGCTGAGCTGTCACAGGCTGCTATAGTTTCATCAATAAAATCTACATGCAGACACACAACACTTACTGTGACTCCTTCTTGACAATGAGAAAGGGACTCATTTGCAACAGTTATTTATTTGATGGAATTGATTTAGAATGTAACATATTCCCATTTCTATTTAATAAGCACTCAAACTGTCTTACATTAATAAAGAGAGTGGGATCATCCTCCCCCTCTTTTCAAACAGCATCATGGATAGGGTAAATGTGAAGCTTTTCTAGTGCTCGAATGTTGTTATATAGTGGTATATAGTGCTTAGAGCGCATTTAATAAAACAAGGTTAAACAATAGAAGAGTGGAAAAGGAAAACCCCACCTTGTATGTCTAATATTCTGAGTGACCACACTCAGCTCATCAGACATGCAGAACTTGAACAGGTTAGAGAAATGAACCAGAGTAATCTTTTAGAGAGGCGAGGCCTACAATCATAGTGCACACCTCTCCAGCAAGAGTTCACTAGCAGGGCGCTGTAGATAAAAGCTATATAATATCGGGGTCTGTCTCACGCATCCCAATGAACCCCTGCATTGTAAGTCGTCCTGTAAGTGTAAGTTTGTTTGGGTGCGGGTTTGTGAGAAAGTGATGTGGTAACTGCCCGACTCCTCGTTTAATGTTTGCTTTGGCATATGGAAATTCCTGATATATTATGGGCATCTATGGCATGATGCCTAACCTTGGGTTAATACCAGTCCTGTAACAATATGGATAACTCTTGGCATATTTTAGTTAGAGCATGCATGGTAGAATCTGTATCTATGTAACAATAGTACATATGAATAGTTGATGAAAATGACAAACTGAAATTATGAAACAAACATGCATTTACTAAAAATGAAAAGTTGTTACTGCGGGTAACGTTGTGTTTTCATGAAAAGGATCGCCTTTTGTTTTGAAGATTTGAATATATTTCTCTAAAAATGCAATCTTGTATTTGATAGCAAAATGTATATATATCTCATAAACTGAAAGGCCCAAAGTTAGAGAAAGATATACATTCTCAGTGAAAAAATATATAGTAAGGTGTGCATATCTTTAATCAGATAAAATTGATGCTTGTTTATAAAAACATCAGGACTTCCGCAAAAGATACACCATGGGTGCAATACAAAATCAAAGAAACACTGACGTCCTACTCACGGTAAACTGTGAAAAAAATAATTCTTGCCCTCACCACTGCTCATATTGTTTCCTCACAAATTACATTACTTACATAATTAATACTGCTCTAATTTTAGACGATAGAAAAGTGCACCTCATGGCTTTATCTGGGTTCCCATGCCATCTCTATGCAGACCCAAATCTTTTTCTTATTCCCCACTTTCTCACTTTTCATGCAAAAACGAATACCCAACTGCCTCACTACTATGTGCCATTGGATGGCTTTGTGATCCCTCATGCTGAGCTCCTTCCAAAGCAAGATGCTGCATTTTCCTTCCTCATAAGAATCTATCACTTTAAGAGATTTTATCAACTTCCCTCCCTGTGAGAAAGTGAATTATTGTATTATTCGTTGAGGTGAATAGTAGTCCTCTTCTGGTAATAATGGCCATATTCCTTGTTAGGGCCAAAAAGCCCAAAGCGGCAACTGCAGGTATCTGGTCGTGCTAGACCAGGTCAAAGTCAAAAGTTGAGGCCAACTGCAAAGGACGGCTGGTCAGATAGAGGAACCAGGCTTGCCTCAGTGCAGTGAAAAGTTTACCTTCTGACTTAGGGCCTGAGTTAGATATTGGCGGAGGGTCTTACTCAGTCACAAAGGTGATGAATATCCCATCCACCAAAATCTAAATCCCATTGGTTCCTATGGGATTTAGATTTTGGCGGACAGGATATCTATCACCGTTGTACTGCAGTAACCCCTCCGCCAATATCTAAATCAGGCCCAGAGTCTTTTTTCTTGGAGAAGCAGGAGGAGGAAACTACATTGACCAGAGTGGTTATGTTTAGTTTGTTGCCCAGAATGATGCCTAGGAACCTTGCATGGTCAGTGGGGATAGGAGTAGGTCCAAGTTCTGGGGTTCCCTAGGATGCATCCCATGGGGAGCTTTTTCATCCGAAGATCAGTCTGTTTTAAGCTTCAGGCAATTGCCCTTCATTCAGTTGGTGACATGTGTCATGCAGTTGTGGAAGTTGGTGTTGGTGTTAGTGGTGTCTTCCGGGAGGGAGAGGATGAGTTGTGTGTCATCAGCATAGGATATGATGTTGAGTCCATGGATTTTGGTGATGCTGGCTAGCGGTGTCATATCAGTGTTGAAGAGGGTGCCGCTGAGCAAGGATCCTTGGGTACTCGTCAGATGCCTTCCTTGGGTTTGTAAGTGAAGGGGAAAGGTAGACGTTTTGTGTTCTTCCAGTGACGAAAGAGGCAATCAATCTTAGAGTGGCTCTTTGGATGCCTATGTTGTGCAGCCTTGTGGTGAGTGTTTGGAGGGAGACCATATAAAAGGCTACTAAGAGGTCTAGGAGAATTAGAGCTGTAGTCTCTCCTCGGTCAAGTAGGGCCCAGATGTAGTCGGTAGCCATGATGAGGGCTGTCTCGGTGCTGTGGTTTTTGTGGAATCTGGATTGGGAGGGTTTGAGTAGGAGGTTCTGTTCCAGATGTGAGGAGAGTTGCTGGTTGATGGCTTTTTCTAATACTTTGGCTGGGAATGGGGGCAGGGAGATTGGTCAGTAGTTTTTGAGTTAGCTGGGATCTGCTGATGATATCTTTAGGAGGGCTTTGACTTCTGACTGTTTCCAGTCCTCAGGGAAGGTAGCCATGGTAATTGAGGTGTTGAACAAGGTAGTGAGTATGTGGCTTATTCTGGCTTTGCGTAGGTTGAAAATGTGTTGAGGGCATGGCTCAGTTGGTGTTCTGAATGGACGGAGTTCATGACAGAAGCAGTGTCCAGTGAGGCGAGTTGGCTCCATTCGGTTAGTCGGGTGTCTGTGGTGGAAGTGGGATCATTGTGTTGCTGGAGACGTCGGTTGCCTTGGGTTCAGGTGTTTGACGTTTCTGTAGATGTTGGCAATCTTCTAGTCCATGAAGTTTGCATGTTTGTTGCAGAGTTCCTGTGAGGGAGTAATATTGTTTGCTGCAGTTGAGGGGTTAGAGAATTCTTTGATGATGTTGAAGAGTTCCTTGCTGTTATTGGACCTTGATTTAATGTGTGAGGCTTAGGCCTTTTCTTTGATTCTTTCAACTGTGTGTGGTAGTGGTTGAGGGCTGTCTTGAAGGCAGTCTTGTTGGTTGTGTCCTTGCTGGTCAACCATCTCCTTTCCAGTTGTTTAGAGTGTTCTTTACCGGTTCTGAGTTCTTCAGTGTAGCCTGCTTGGTGGACCTTCTGTGGGTGTTGTTGACAATGGGAGAGACGCTCTTAGCTCAGTTGGTGATCCAATTGTTTCTGACATTCTGGTCTAGGTTGTTGGAGGAGATGGTGTGGGTGGTGCTGAGGTCAGTGATCCGTGATGCCTGATGCAGCAGCTGGAAATGGATATGGGGTCTAGCATGTGGCCTGCGGTGCACGCCGGGTCGTGGATGAGTTGGGTGACTCTGATGTTGTTCATGCTGTCGAGGAGGTTGGTAGTGTTTATATCCTTGTGGTCGCTGAGATGGAATTTGAGGTTACCGAAGAAAATATAGTTATTGGAGTCTCTGGCTGGGGGGACCATAAAGCCATTGATGAGGTTGCAGAAGGACGGATGTGATTCTGGAGAATGGTCAGTGAAGGCACCTGTGATAGTGTTTTTTCTGTCTGCTTGGAGTCAGAAGTTGAGGTGTTCCATGGGGTGATTTCATTTGTGGTGGTGCATTGGATAGATTCCTTGTGTATGATGGTGATCCCTCCCCCAGGCTTGTTGATGCAGTGGTGGTGGGTAATGTTATATCCTTCAGGTATTGCAGTGGCGATGTCGAGCGCAGAAGTAGGGTTGAGCCAGATCTCAGTGAGGGAGAATATGTCAGGTGTGAGGGTGAAGATGAGGTCCCAGATCTCACAGGGCCAAAGACATGTCTTCGCTGACTCCGTTAGGAGGGATGGAGGGGGTGACCGCATTCTTCGACTGGCAGAAAAATGGGATCTCACCACCATCCAAAAAATAAATATTGAGACCCAACAATAATTGAGTGGTGTGGAATAACTAGTCATGCACCTTCCCAATGATAGTGCACAAACCCAATACCCACATATTAATATTAAATTAAAAATGGCTTCAGAACTAAGCGGACTTGATATAACAACTCATCAGAAAAAACATTTTTCTAGATATCCTAATAACATTGAATGTATGCATTATATTTAATCTGTACCCTTCAAACAGTAAAAATGTTTTAATGTTAATTTATCAAATTATACAAACAGTTCTAGCAACAGCTATAGAAACAAGTGAAGGTTTCTTAAGTATAGATTGTGCATTGCATAATGACTACTCCAAGAGGTATATCTCCTTTTTTCCTAACACATCATTTCCTCAAGATAGTGACCCATTGAAATATTACCTTTTTAATCAATAACCAAAATCCAAAAAGCAATAAGTGCCTTACTTAAAGTTTAGCAGAAGAGATACTCTGTCACAAATGTGGTGGATGTCCGGTCCATCACAATATATGTGTGTTATAGCCTATGGCACTTGTAATACAGTAGACAGGATAATTGCCAAAGTTTGACAGAGTATCCCATCCGCCAAACTCTACATAGGTGTTAATGCTGAAATAATGTAAACCTGTGGAATATCTTCCAAGTTAACCATGACTATAACATTTCAAATAATATCCAAGCAAACTTGGTATTTACTACTTGAAACAATGAGCATTGTTAGACACTGTGAATGCCCAGGTCTCATTACAAATGTGTGATATTTTGTTCATAGTGAGAAATGTTAAATAATCATTTAAAGAAATTCTGAATTCCATCTTCATGGAGGGGCCTAAAATGTGTTAAATTGGTTAAAACTCGTAATTGACACCTTTAATTTACCTATAAATCCCTGGTATGTGGAACTTCGTGCACCGGGACATGTAAGTTAAATGCCACTAAGTGACTGCAGCATCTATTGTACCACTACTAAAGTGGCAATGCAAAGCATGTCTCTGCAGCCTGGGCGAGTAGTTTTAAAACCACTAATTCGGCATGGCAAAATAACTCTTTTACAAGGCCTAAACTGTTAAGTGTATGGCACTGAGCAGATGTGTGAGTCTATCCGTGCCTGTGGTAGGTTGGTTAATTGAAAAGCCAGATCGTTAGCTTCTTGTTTGAGTCAAGAAAAAAAGAGGAGGCTCTGATGTGAACTGTAAGGCCATCCCATGCCTTAGGAGCAATGTAACAGAGCTCCTGTCCTCTTTTTCTGTGCATGGGTGGGATGAGTGCGAGTAGTAGACCTGTGGAGCGGCATTGTCTGGGTGGTTGTTGAAAGGAGCTGTGACTGTTCAGGTGGATGGGACCTAACCTGTGTAGTGCCTTGAATGTGTGTGAGAACAGTTTGAATTGAGTGTGTTTGTGTATCAGGAGCCAGTGGAGCTCCTTGGGATGAGGAGTGCTGTCAATTATTTGGGAAAGGTAGAAGATGAGTCTGGCTACCGAGTTCCGAAAGGCTTGTATTCTTCTAGTGAGTTGCTTGGTGATCACAGCGTGGAGGTTTTTCTCGTAGTCCAACTTCCTGGTAACTAGGGCAGAGGTGACATGTTTTCTAGTCTTCCTTGGGAACCATTTGAAGGTTTTACTCATCATTTTCAGGTTGTGAAATCAGGATGCAGTGATGGCATTGACGTCTGCAGTCATGTTCAGTTTGCTGTAGGCAATTATTCTGAGGTTCCTGACATGGGTGCTGGGTATGGATGTGGGTCTGAGTTTAACCAGCCACCTGTGGAGACCCATGGTGAGGTGTTCTTGCAGAAGCTTACTACTTCTCATTTGTTGGTGTTGAGTTAGCTTTTTTGTTGTGTTGAGGGTCTTATCTGAAAGGGAAAGTATAAGTTGCATGTCATCGACTTAGAAGAGGAAGTTGATGTGTGTGCAGATGACGTTGGCCACAGGGATCATATATGCGTTGAAGAGGGTGGGGCTGAGGGATGAACCTTAAGGCACTGTACAGATGATTTTGCGGGCCCTTCGATGCTAATCTTGCACAGCCGCCCGATGAGAATGGGGTGTGAGACCATGTCAAATGCTACATAGAGGTCCAGGCAAATGAGAGCTGCTTTGTCTCCTCTGTCAAGGATCATGTGGATGGCATCGATGGTGGTGGTGGTGAGTGTTGTTTCTGTACTGTGGCTGGGCCTAAATCTGAACTATGTGGCATTGAGGAGCCGGTGGTTGTTGAGGTGGTCAGTGAGGCAACAGTCTTTTTATAACACTTATAAGTCACCCCTATGGTAGGACCTACATGCACATAGGGCACGGTGCATGGAATATAAAAACTAGTGCCATTGTCCAAGTAGCCAAAGTGGCTTTCATTCCCGTGAGGGGAGGACCTGTTCCAGAACTGGTTTCCAGGGGTGTGCCCAGAGCTTTGACAAGGGGAAGAAAAGTTCTTACATGTTGTATTTTCGCAGAGCAA
This sequence comes from Pleurodeles waltl, assembly GCF_031143425.1. Classification (NCBI taxonomy): domain Eukaryota; kingdom Metazoa; phylum Chordata; class Amphibia; order Caudata; family Salamandridae; genus Pleurodeles; species Pleurodeles waltl. The sequence continues at coordinate 257,461,212 of NC_090445.1, forward strand.
GGCACTTTGGGACTGTTTGGGGACAACTCCCTAGGAAATTATGTTAAAGTGAGTAGTGTTCTCCCTGAGAACTTTTTCCCTATTGACCAGGAAATTTCCTCCATCCTCAGACTAGTAATATTTTATGCCAACTATATTTGTATAACGCACCAATCACCCAAGAGGGTATCCAGGCTAGGTCTTCAGCTTCTTGCGGAACTCAAGAAGTGAGAAGGAGGCTCTGATGTGTTGAGGGAGCTAATACCACATCTTGGATGCAATGTAGGAGAATGAGTCACCTCCAGATTTGCTTTGCAGATGCGGGGAGTGTGTGTGATTGAGAGTGAGACAGACGTAGTTATCTGGGGGGTTGGTGAAAGTGTATGCCGCTGTTCAGGTATTTTGGTTCTGTGTTGTGTAGGGCTTTGTATGGGTGCGTGAGAAGTTTGAATTTGCTGCACTTGTAAAATAGGAGCAAATGAAGCTTCCTGAGGTGCAGTGTGATGTGGAATGTCTAGTATACTTTTGTGGTGGTCTTCTGAATGGTCTGGAGTCTGTGTAGAAGTTATTTAGAGATTCCAGAGTAGAGAGTGTTGCTGTAGTCCAGCCTGTTGGTGATGAGTGTTTGTGTGCCCGTCATTGTGGTGTTCTGAGGCAATCATTTAAAGATCTTTCACAGCATGTGTAGGATGTGAAAGCAGTACACACTGCATTGACTTGAGCCCTTATGCTGAGCTTGTCATGTAGAATAATCCCTAGATTTCTTTTGTGGTCTGTGTGTGTTGGTCCTAGCTCTGACTGCAACTGTAGAGTCACTTGGGAAGGTCTTGTTGCCAAAGACCAGTACTTCTCGCTTGTCAAAGTAGAGCTTCAGACAGTTGGTTCTCATCCAGTCTCTTACCATGGCCATGAAGTTGGTGAAGGTGGTTGTTGTGGTGGTTATTTTGTCCATCAGGGGGAGGTTAGTTGAGTGTCATCGGTGGAGATGATGACTTGATGTCTTGTGATCAGATGAAGTTGGTGAATGGTGTCATGTATATGTTGAAAAGTGTGGGGCTGACGAATGACCCCTGTGGGACTTCACATGTCAGTTTCTTGTGTCTGACGTGACAAGTGGCAGACTGACCCTTTGGGTTGTTCCAGTGGGGAAGGAACAGATCCATATGTGGGCAGGTCCTTGTTTGCCAGTCTTGTGGAGTCTTCTGATGAGGCTGGTATGGGAGACAGTGAGGTCAAGCAGAATGAGCGCCTCTGTTTTCCCTTGGTCCAGAATGATTCAAATGTCGTCTGTGGTATTGATGAATGCTGTTTTGGTGCTGTGGTTCTTTCTGAATCCTGATTGTTTTCTAGAAGATGGTGAAGTTAAGGTGAGTTGTGAGCTTCTTGTTCAAAGTAGTAGATGTGATGAAGGTGTTGATATGGGTCAAGTTGGTGCTAATTGGTGATGTTTCAAGTTTGTATATGTGGTAGGGGCTTGGGTCCATTGGGGTGCCCGAGTGGATGGCTGGCACCAAGGATATAAGTAGAACCCCTGGGTACCTTCTTTAGAATACCTCTGAACCTGTGATAGACAGATGAAGGATGGCAAAAGTTGTTGAATCTGTGGAGAGAAACCTCAAGGGCTCAACCTGCTCTTCACTTAAACCCAGGACTGAAAAGTGGATGTCAGGGGCTAGTTGGCTTGCCTCGTGCTAAGCTCCAGGAACACAAAAGCTTCAAGAAGCCCAAGAGTCTGCTGAGCCAAGCTGACCCTTTCCAAGTGGGTTTGCCATGGATCCCACTGGTGACTTCTAGGAGTTTAAGTCCTAACCCCTAAATGGTGCCCAATATATTCTGGACCCTTGACAGGAGTTAGCATTTACTCTTTTTCCCCTCAATAACTGCAAGACTGGACATTGTTTCTGAACTTTAAAAAACAAGAATCAGAGGCTATCACTGGACTGCTGCTGGGGACCTGGGCAGCTAACCTACCACTTGCCTGTGGCCTCCAGTTTCTGCTTATTCCAACCTGATCCTGTTGCTGCCATTTTACCAAGTGACACTGCAGCTGCCCAGGTTTCCACCACAAACACCTCCTGAACAAAAACATCAACTTGCATGTACCCTTCTCAATATATGCTCACTGTGCAAACACACCACCATTCTTTCCAGGAGCTCAAAAAAGTACTTAAACATCATCCCTTGCTTCTTCAAAGACTAGAGTGAATGCTCCACACTCCCTAAAAATCTCTGTAAATGTGAAGTAACTTATTTTTGCAGCTGTTTTGTGAATGCTAGCCATATAATTGACAGATATGATTCTCACTCTCATCAATTTTGTTACTGTGTTTTAACCAACTGGGGTCTGAATGAGCACTAATTACACTCACAGTTCTTAGACTCCCGTCTGGTATGGTCAATTAACTGTAGGTATGTGATAAAGAGCATTGATTGAAAAATCTTTCTTTTTTTGAGGTAGGATAGTTATTTACTTGGCCTGGCTAGAACTTGTGTAGTTTTACACTGCAGAATTTTGCAGAGTTACCTAAAAACTCTGAGATTCTGTGAAGTTTCAAGTGCGGTCAAATTCTGGTAAATTGCCCTACTTGCACTGACTTTTTGTGCTGGGAGCTTCTCCCACGCTGTAAAATCAGCATGAATTGCACTACGCAGCATGCCAGAGGGCTTTATCGGGCTTTACTTCTTTCTGCCACTCAAGTAGATTTTCTACTTAAGCGCCAGCTTTCTCAATGTGAGCCACAGCTTTCTCAAAGTGAGCAGCAGCAGCCTGCTGCGACCGCCTGCATTGCGAAATCTTGCCGGGAGGCAGTCCAGTGCTCGATTTTCTCGCTGGTGCTCACTAATTTAATGTTGGTGAGCCATGCGAAGTAAAAAACTCTGCCACATGGCAGTTGGTGGAGTTTTTCCAGTACTTTACGCTCTAAGCGGAGGAATGGAGGTTACAACCCACCTCTATTATTTACTTTCTATACCAAGGCCTGATTTTGAGTTTGGCAGAGGGAGTACTCCGTCACAAACATAATTGATATTCCGCCCCTCGTATTGCAACTCCATTATAGCCTATGGAACTTGAAATATGGCAGATGGGAAATCTGTCATGTTTGTGACGGAGTAACCCCTCCACCAAACTGTAAATGAGGCTCCAAGTGTCTTAGGTACCCAGTGCACGAAGGGTTTCAGTTTATTTGGCCTTCATCATTTATTTTTGTGGGCTTGCATGTTTTTCTCTGAGGGACCTCAGGACTATATTGTTGTATTGTAGTCAATGTTGGCTTTCCATACTTTCATTATCAGGTCTTGCAATTTCCTACTTCAGGCACAGTGTTCCACAAGCAGGGCACCAGGAGGGGCCACGTGGCAAAGCTTTGCTCATTCCATCCAATCACCGCAAACTACAGTGCCAGTGCTGATGTTAGATACGGCTTGCTGTCGGGTTTTGGTCTTTCCTGCACTTCAGACATCCTCTGGTCCTAGAAGCAGATTGCCAACTTTTCACAATTCACTGAGTCACTCTGCCACTGCATTATCTTCACTGGTGTTAATTACCTTGAATTTTGACTGGGGAATGGTAACATTTAGTAGACTTTAGCTCTAGCAACTGGGAGCAGTTCTTGGATGCAGATTTATGGTGCCCCCAAAAATGTAATCTTTTATAACTATGACTGACACGACTGCATGGTACCAAGTATTGAACATATGGAAAAAGTATCTATATGGCTTGTTCAAAATAGCTAAAATACTCAACTCTCTAGTATTATGAAGATTGGAGCACTGAAAGAGTTTTTTACAATGTTGGTTTTCCCCATTTTCATATAATTTGCCTAGGCATAGTTTCAACGCATTATAATGTCATCAAGCCATCTGCCTCTCTACCACAAACAAGTCATTATTAAAGTTAGTGAGACTTGTACCCAAATATAATAGTGGTGCTGGCCCTCACTTCTTATCTGACACCCTATTCAGATACATTCCAACCCAGAACCTAAGATCTGATAGTCTTAGTCTCCAAGTGGGTACCAAATATGCTCTGTACTAGCTCTTGATTCTGGTCCTGTTACCTTCAAAGTCATCTACACTGGAGCTCGCTACCACCAATCATGTGAGCATGCTCCTCTTACCAGGCACTCCAAAAAGTACTCAAAGATGATGTATGAGTACATTTTTGAGCTCCTGGAAAGAGGGGCATGCACCTATGATTGGTGGCAGCGAGCTCCAGTGTAGATGACGTTGAAGGTAAAAACTAGAATCAAGACTCAGTACAGTGCATCTTTGGTACCTTCTGGGAGATCACTTCTTGCTTCTTAAAAGACTAGAGTGAATGCTAACCACTCCCTAAATAATCTCTGTAAACGTGAAACAACTCTCCATTTACAGTCTCATTTCATATTGATGTGCAATTAATTGTGTAGCTGTTTTGTGAATGGTAGCCTTAGAATTGACAGATATGATTCTCACTAATCACTAAAGTTGACCTTTGTTGCTATCTGCCACACTACCGCCATTGTTCTGTGTACTGACAAGTGTTTATATGTATGTTTCTGTTTGAACTTTTATGGCTGCTAAATAAACACTCAGCATCACTTTTCAGCCTTTTTCTGTGAGAAGATCGTAGATATTTTGCCTGAGATGTCTGTGGTTTTTGCTGTGGAAGATATAGCTACTTGTGAACATGACAATACCAGTCTCAGCCACGTCCCCGTAACTGCGGACAATGTGTTTGATTTGATGTTAGTAGATGAGGTACAAAAAAAGTCACTCTCCACATTCATTGTTTGAATTCAATTTTCCATCCTGAGTGAGAAACAAAATTAAGTGTTAGACATGTGACAAATCTTCTTTGTGATCAAATCCTCAGTTGGGGTATATGTGGGAGTTACAGTCTCACAAACCTCTCTTACCCAAACATGAACATGCTTTGAAGAGCGGGAGAAGATCAGTTTACATTTACCTCCACGAGGGCTTCATTTTTTACTACATTTGCACACCGCCCATGTCCCACTGAACCAGGGCCTGTGCCAGCTCCTGTCTCACCCAAGAAACCTTGCTAGTAGATTATGGAAAATCGGGCCTTGCACTACGACGAATCCCTATGCCTTGGCACTGTAACACTATCTCTATCTAATCTGTGGCACTAACACTATCTAATCAGCTACTCGCGGCCTGTGGCAATGCACAAAGACGTTTGGGCTAGGGCCTGGCCTGTTCCCACAGCCTGATGTGCAGCTGTCAAAACGTAATTGTACCCGTTTTTTCGCTAAAAATGCAATCCACACCAACATTTTACAAACCACAGGTTGGATCACCCCCTTCACCTCATTCACGTTTGTTGAAAACCATTCCAGCAGTTTATTCTGGAGTGGTGACAAAATGTAATCTATTTAATTAACATGGAGCCTCGCGCTTTGGAAACCACTTAATACATTTGTCCCCCCACCTTGACAGCTCTTCATAAAACTATCCACGAATTGGCCGATTATGAGTGATTTAAACGTTATGAACGTTTTGCGCAGTGTCTTGAAATGGTGCTAAAGTTTTAAAGATTGAGCAAGCATTTGCAATGCAATGGATCTCGCATTTGCCCGAGTTAGAGCTATTAGCGTTGTAAACGCCTAACCGGACATTTCTTGCCACATACAATGGAAATGAAACGTGAAACAATTTCACATAAGGTAGCTGATTCACAGCGCCATGGCCGCCATGAGCATCAGCATGAAGAGACATGCAAAAGTTAAAAAGAAGTTCGCTTGCAGTCAAACTTATCGGCAAAAGTGCAATTATCCATGTAACAGGGGCCATAGCCAAAGCTGTAACAAAACATCCAAAACAAACAAGCATTTGTAATGCAACGGGTCTCGCATTTCTCCGAGTTAGAGCTATTAGCAGTTGTAAACTCCCAACCGGACTTTTCTTGCCACATTACATGGAAAAAAAGAGCGGGATTGCGCTGCTACAGTTCACTCGTAGTGAAACCTATAGGCAAAAAGTGCTATTATCTGCGCAACCAGCAAAAGTGCAATTAACTATGTAACAGGGTCGATTTCATGCAAAGCTCTTGACTTCTGCCAAGTGAGATCGCGCTGCAAAAAAAGATAAAAAGTAGTCCACAAACTGGACAGAAAACAGCGAGCCTCGCATGTTTTCAGTACTTGGTCGCTGTGCTCGAGGAGGGCTAACCACTGGAAAAGGCATGACGTCCACTAATGGAAGCAAGCAGATTTTAAAAGGCAACCCCACAAACCAATGAAAGACACTGACGTGACATGGACGGGGCTCTGAGCCCTTTTCTAACTAGTAAAGCGTCTCGCAGGCTCGACCCTAAAAAGTGGGACAAAGAAACCATTTACCAATGTCATCAAAGGATTTTGAAGGGCAAGCCCACGAACGAGTGGTAGTGATGGGCGTGAGGTGGGCGTTGTTAAAAGCCCAGATACATATCAACACGTGAGAAAAGCAGCGCTTGAGTGCTACTATGCTTGACCTAAAAAATGACATTTCGATGCAGAGGCAAAGTTAGTGACTTTACTATGCAAACTTTCTATTAATTACTTTATGATTTTCATGAAGTCAAACACCTGCAGAGTTACTTAGATGTGAATCTCTCCCTATGGCAAGTTGTTCATGCGTGTTGTTCGGATAGGGAAAGCTACCAGTCAGAGATTTACATTAATAGCAAATCACAGGGCCGTCACTTATATGGCCATGGGTATTAAATCTATGCAACATGTATTCTTATATTGTGTTACTTTATGTGAAGAGAGCTTATTTTATTAAACTCTTGTTACATATGATAGCACTTGAATGAAAAGGTTTCTAGGCCTGTACAATTAAGAAAGCTGTGATGAATACTTTATAATCTCAGGGTATTCAAATGGAGTCTTATATCAAGGTTGGGTGATGCAAAGATAAAGGACACTGCTTTTCTCTGGAGAGATACTTCTACCTTCTTTTTCACCCTTATTGGGACATTTTCATTACACATATTTATTTATATGTTTTCTGTTTATCAGCTTCATATACTCCTAAGTGTTTCCCATTGATTATGCAAGTGACTGCCTGCAGCTGCGGAAAGTGAAATTGAGCTATACCAGTACAAATAACAAGCTGCATAATTTATACGTTCTAAATCAAGACCATTGTGAGTCAGCCTCAATGATTACATGCCTAAATTATTTGTGATTAGCAAAAATTGTCTTGGAAGAAAAAATTAGAACAAACATTTACAAATGCAATCAATTTTTACTTTACCAAGCTCGGCTTTAAACAAAAGGTTGGTTATGCACGCATACTATATTAAATGTTGCTTATGTTCATGCACACTAGTTTCTCTTTTTTTCCGAGTCTGTTTGAACGTAGTAAATTCAAAAGTATTTACTATAGTACCTTGGCACCATCATACCATGATTGGCCCACAATATGTCAGGAATTCCCTTCATTATGTCAGGTCCGGCATTATACCAGTGTTTGCACCATCATACCATTCATCCCCACGAAATTACATTAATTACAACCATAATGTAGGAGCCAGAATTTGCCAGGTATGGGTGAGTTGGATGTCCATAATATGTGAAGAATTACACCATTGTGCGATGCATGCCCACAGTATAGCAAGTGTCACCACTATAATGCCAGAACCAGTACTGTTGTCTGGATACCAATATATATGCCTGGAATTATGACCAGTGTTCTGGTAAGTACCATAGTGTAGGGACTGACATTATTACATGGGTGGCATGACTGTATCACTATGGATGCACATAACATGTAAATAATGATCTTCATACTTTCAAGTCAAGAATTTTGCCAGACATCAGCATAACATGGATTCCCACCATATCCAAAAACCACCATTCTGCCAGGACAAGTATGGCCTGGAAACTTTGAGGAAACCTGACCTTTATTCACTTGCCAGCATTTCACAAAAGGTTGTTATCATGTCAGGAATTACAACAAGTTGCCAAGAATTACTACCATTAGGTCAGCACCAGCATTTTACCCTAGATGAGAATCATAATACATTGGATGCCCAAAAGTTGTCAGGAATACCAGATTATGGAAGAGTCAGTATGTTAATAGGTATGGGCGTCATGCCACAGATACCTATAAGCTCACAGAAATACTACCATATGCGAGAGTCAACATTTTGCCGAGGGTGGGCAAAGGGTAGCATGTCACGATTACCTGCAAGTTGCCAAGAAATACTAGCATTTTTCCAGAGCTCATACTCACTCCTCATGCTTCACCCTCTCTCTCTCTCTCTCTCTCTCTCTCTCTCTCTGTCTGTCTCTCTCTCTCTCTCTCTCTCAGGATGGGCAGATGGAAAGCTATGAGGCAGACTGGGTGGTCAAGAGTGGGGTTATGTGGCAGACAAGAGTACCTCAGAGGAGGGTTGAACCAGAGTGCATTGTCGAGAATTCAGAGTGGCAAGATGTGAGTGCCGGGGGGGATAGGACAGATGAGGGTGCATCATGTTCAATGGAGCAGACAGGAGTGTCTGTAGGAGCTAGGTGACTTAGATAAGCACCTTACATTTCTTTGGGAAGTGGTGATATGGCAAATCTGAGTAGACGTGGCACATGTGTGTGATTTTGGGGGCGAAGACGATGACTGACTACTCTCTTGGCCAGGAAATGGAGGAGATGGGTTATGATTTGCCCGCTCTTGTGTCTATGGGGTGAGGTGATACATGGAACCCATTCCCATCCTCCCAGCAACCTTTCTCCTGGTGGAGGAATTCCTTTTTCTTTTTCTCCTCACCATGATCAAAATACTATCTTGCTATCTATACTATATTGTGCAAGGCCACAGAGTAGGTCAGCTGCCCCTGCGCCTTGTCGCTAATAGCAAACAAGAAGCATAAGAGGGTGTCATCCCACCTGCTCATCCATGGTCCACACAACACATTGAGAAGCAGGGCAGCTGGCAAGCCAAGCTGCAGTTCTCAACTGTAGACAGATGCATTGTGCTCTGTGTGTTTCTTTTAAAGGTCCCTCTCATCCTTGGGCAAGGCAAAGGGGCATTTCTTGCTCTTGGGCAAGGCAAAATGAGCCTGTCTGGCAGTTCACTTTCACTTGGCCAGTGCAGGGGGGGTGTCATTTTCTCACCCACCTCTCACATACGCAAGCCGAGTGGTGCAAGGCATGCAAACTCCTAACTGACCTTTGGTGAGGTTGAGATGTGGGAGCCTTATTCAGAGTGAGGATGCTTACTTTTAATTCATTCTATTGCTCTTGAAAAAGACGACGGGGTTGTCGTTTATGGAGCATAACCAATGATGTTGACAATCAGGAAGGCCCTAAGTTGATGTGTTTCAGGACTTCTGTTCTTTATGAAGTGGTTAGATTGGAATTGTTCCTCACGTCAGCTTGGGACCAAGTCATTTTCTGAACTGGCAACATCAAATTGTGAGAAATCCGAGACCTTGCTCAATCTAGAACAGGAATAACAAAAGGCTCTCGTGGCACTATGCCTTATGCCGTATTAACAAGGTAGCGTTAAGTCACTTTTTGTTGCTGAACGCCACCTTGTAAATACGGCCCTTTCACACACAGCACTTTGCGTGAATGGGCGTGCAATGGGTGTTGCTGTGGGCTTGCCACAGCAACACTGTTGGACCTGGCTTTTTGACAGGGACATCCCCAAACTTTTTGCCTCCTTCCTCCTATTTTTCTGACCTGTTGTTGTTGGCTTTTGACCTCTGGGCACTTTACCACTGCTAACCAGTGCTAAAGTGCATATGCTCTCTGTGTAAATTGTACTACTGATTGGTTTATCCATGATTGACTATTTAATTTACTTGTAAGTCCCTGGTAGAGTGCACTACATGTGCCTAGGGCAGGTAGATTAAATGCTACTAATGGGCCTGCAGCACTGGTTGTGCCACCCACCTCAGTAACCCCTTAACCTTGTCTCGGGCCTGCCATTGCAAGGCCTGTGTGTGCAGTTTCACTGCCACCTCGACTTGGCATTTAAAGGTACTTGCCAAGCCTAGAACTCCCCTTTTTCTATACATAAGTCACCCCTAATGTGTGCCCTAGGTAACCCCTAGAGCAGGGTGCTGTGTAGGTAAAAGGCAGGACATGTACCTGTGTAGTTATATGTCCTGGTAGTGTAAAACTCCTAAATTCGTTTTTACACTACTGTGAGGCCTGCTCCTTTCATAGGCTAACATTGGGGCTGCCCTCATACACTGTTGAAGTGGCAGCTGCTGATCTGAAAGGAGCAGGAAGGTCATATTTAGTATGGCCAGAATGGTAATACAAAATCCTGCTGACTGGTGAAGTCGGATTTAATATCACTATTCTAGAAATGGCACTTTTTTGCACTAAAATCTTGTTGTGCCCTTCAATCCACGTCTGGCTAGGTTTAGTTGACAGCTCCTTGTGCATTCACTCAGACACACCCCAAACACAGGGTACTCAGCCTCACTTGCATACATCTGCATTTTGAATGGGTCTTCCTGGGCTAGGAGGGTGGAGGGCCTGCCCTCACACAAAGGACTACCACACCCCCTACTGGGACTCTGGCAGACAAGATTGAACTGAAAGGGGGCTTGGTGCATTTCTTAGACACTCTTTGAAGTCACCCCCACTTCAAAGGCACAACTTAGTATAAAACAGGGCCTCTGCCCTACCTCATCAGACACTTGCTGGAGAAGAAACCTGAACCAGAAACTACATCCTGCCAAGAAGAACTGCCTGGCTGCTCAAAGGACTCACCTGTCTGCTTTTCTACAAAGGACTGCTGCCTTGCTGTTGGCCTGCTGCCTTGCTGAACTCTTGTCTGGCTGTAAAAGTGCTCTCCAAGGGTTTGGATAGAGCTTGCCTCCTGTTCCCTGAAGTCTCAGGACCAAAAAGACTTCTCTCTTCCTCTTGGACGCTCCGTGCGCCGAACTTTTCGACGCACAGCTTGTTCCGCGGCAAGAAAAACACCGCACACCGACGCTGATCGACGCGACGTCTTCGGTACGACCGAAACTTTGATGCACGGTCTCGCTAGGACAACGCCGCCCGACTTCCCGGGAGAAATCGACGCGACGCCTGCCGTGAGATTAAAACTTTGACGCACGGCCAAGCAAGGACAACACCGCCCGACTCCGCAGGAGAAATCGACGCGACGCCTGCCGTGAGATCAAAACTTTGACGCACGGCCTCGCAAGGACAACGCCGCCCGACTCCGCAGGAGAAATTGACGCGACGCCTGCCGTGAGATCGAAACTTTGACGCGCAGCCCCGCAGAACGACGCGCAGCCGGAAAACAAGCAGGAAAATCCACGCACAGACCCGGGACATCTGGTAATCCCCGCGACCCACAGAAAGAGACTGTCCACGCGCCGGAAAACGACGCCCGACTTCCCCGCGTGGAAAATAACGACGCAAGTCCGTGTGTACTGGGGAGAAATCGACGCACACACCCTTTTTCCACGCACCTCTTCCTTTGTGGCCCTCTGAGGAGATTTTCCACCAGAAACCAGGTACTTTGTGTTGGAAAGAGACTCTGTTTACTTTCTAAAGACTTAAGACGCTTTATATCACTTTTCAGTGATATCTTTACAAATTCATATTGCAACTTTGATCGTTTTGACCTGAAGATACCCAGATAAATATTATATATTTTTCTAAACACTGTGTGGTGTATTTTTGTGGTGTTATGCTATAGTGTTGTATGATTTATTGCACAAATGCTTTACACATTGCCTTCTAAGTTAAGCCTGACTGCTCGTGCCAAGCTACCGGAGGGTGAGCACAGGCTGATTTTGGATTGTGTGTGACTTACCCTGACTAGAGTGAGGGTTCTTGCTTGGACAGAGGGCAACCTGACTGCCAATCAAAAACCCCATTTGTAACAAACACCCATTGCATTTTGACGTGGCCTAACATTTACCAGTTTTTGTAAACCTGAGGCAGTGTCAAAATCTAACGCCACCCCAGGGGTGACGTTAGATTGGCTTAACGAGGAGCAATGCTTTCATTTCTCCTAGTTTTTTGCTCTTTCTATGTGTGTTGAATTGTCAGTACACATAGAAGGAACAAATCACAATTTAAGATTGTTTTTGTGCAGGAAGGAACACCTTGGAGTTGAGCCAGAATGAATGTGTCACCACACTGATCAATGTGCCTTTGGACAAACAAGTGTACTTTCAGAGAAAACAAATGTAGCTTTAACCCCTTCGCTGCCAGGCCTTTTCCCACTCCTGTGCCAGGCCTTTTTTGCCTATTTGGGGCAGTTCGCGCTTAGGCCCTCATAACTTTTTGTCCACATAAGCTAACCAAGCCAAATTTGCGTCCTTTTTTTCCAACATCCTAGGGATTCTAGAGGTACCCAGACTTTGTGGGTTCCCTTGAAGGAGGCCAAGAAATTGGCCAAAATACAGTGAAAATTTCGTTTTTTTCAAAAAAATTGGAAAAAGTGGCTGCAGAAGAAGGCTTGTGGATTTCCCCCTGAAAATGGCATCAACAAAGGGTTTGCAGTGCTAAACTCAGCAGCTTCCTAGCTTTCAGGAACAGGCAGACTTGAATCAGAAAACCCAATTTTTCAACACAATTTTGGCATTTTACTGGGGCATACCCCATTTTTGCAATTTCTTGTGCTTTCAGCCTCCTTCCAGTCAGTGACAGAAATGGGCATGAAACCAATGCTGGATCCCAGAAACCTAACCATTTCTGAAAAGTAGACAAAATTCTGAATTCAGCAAGGGGTCATTTGTGTAGATCCTACAAGGGTTTCCTACAGAAAATAACAGCTGAAAAAGAAATATATTGAAATTGAGGTGAAAAAAACATCAATTTTTCTCTACGTTTTACTCTGTAACTTTTCCCTGCAATGTCAGATTATGGAAAGCAATATACTGTTACATCTGCTGGACTCCTCTGGTTGCGGGGATATATAGGGCTTGTAGGTTCATCAAGAACCCGAGGAACCCAGAGCCAATAAATGAGCTGCACCCTGCAGTGCGTTTTCATTCTATACCGGGTATAAAGCAATTCATTTGCTGAAATATAAAGAGTAAAAAATTGCTATCAAGAAAACCTTTGCATTTCCAAAAAGGGCACAAGATAAGGTGCTGAGGAGCAGTGGTTATTTGCACATCTCTGAATTCTGGGGTGACCATACTAGCATGTGAATTATAGGGAATTTCTCAAATAGATGTCTTTTTTACACACTCTCCTATATTTGGAAGGAAAAAATTTAGAGAAAGACAAGGGGCAATAGCACTTGTTTTGCTAATCTATGTTCCCCCAAGTCTCCCGATAAAAATGATACCTCACTTGTGTGGGTTGGCCTAGCGCCCGCGACAGGAAACGTCCCAAAACGCAACGTGGACACATTCCATTTTTTTTAAAGAAAGCAGAGGTGTTTTTTGCGAAGTGTATACCTGTAGATTTTGGCCTCTAGCTCAGCCGGCACCTAGGGAAACCTACCAAACCTGTGCATTTCTGAAAACTAGAGACCTAGTGGAATCCAAGGAGGGGTGACTTGCGGGGCTCGGACCAGGTTCTGTTACCCAGAATCCTTTGCAAACCTCAAAATTTGGCTAAAAAAACACATGTTCCTCACATTTCTGTGGCAGAAAGTTCTGGAATCTGAGAGGAGCCACAAATTTCCTTCCACCCAGCGTTCCTCCAAGTCTCCCGATAAAAATGATACCTCACTTGTGTGGGTAGGCCTAGCGCCGGCGACAGGAAACACCCCAAAACGCAACGTGGACACATAACATTTTTTGGAAGAAAACAGAGGTGTTTTTTGCGAAGTGCCTACCTGTAGATTTTGGCCTCTAGCTCAGCCGGCACCTAGGGAAACCTACCAAACCTGTGCATTTCTGAAAACTAGAGACCTAGGGGAATCCAAGGAGGGGTGACTTGCGGGGCTCGGACCAGGTTCTGTTACCCAGAATCCTTTGCAAACCTCAAAATTTGGCTAAAAAAACACATATTCCTCACATTTCTGTGGCAGAAAGTTCTGGAATCTGAGAGGAGCCACAAATTTCCTTACACCCAGCATTCCCCCAAGTCTCCCGATAAAAATGATACCTCACTTGTGTGGGTAGGCCTAGCGCCCGCGACAGGAAACACCCCAAAGCGCAACGTGGACACATAACAAAGTTTGGAAGAAAACAGAGGTGTTTTTTGCGAAGTGCCTACCTGTAGATTTTGGCCTCTAGCTCAGCCGGCACCTAGGGAAACCTACCAAACCTGTGCATTTCTGAAAACTAGAGACCTAGGGGAATCCAAGATGGGGTGACTTGCGGGGCTCGGACCAGGTTCTGTTACCCAGAATCCTTTGCAAACCTCAAAATTTGGCTAAAAAAACACATGTTCCTCACATTTCTGTGGCAGAAAGTTCTGGAATCTGGGAGGAGCTACGAATTTCCTGCCACCCAGTGTTCCCCCAAGTCTCCCGATAAAAATGATACCTCACTTGCGTGGGTAGGCCTAGCGCCCGCGACAGGAAACACCCCAAAGCGCAACGTGGACACATCAAAAACTTTGGAAGAAAACAGAGGTGTTTTTTGCGAAGTGCCTACCTGTAGATTTTGGCCTCTAGCTCAGCCGGCACCTAGGGAAACCTACCAAACCTGTGCATTTCTGAAAACTAGAGACCTAGGGGAATCCAAGGAGGGGTGACTTGCGGGGCTCGGACCAGGTTCTGTTACCCAGAATCCTTTGCAAACCTCAAAATTTGGCTAAAAAAACACATGTTCCTCACATTTCTGTGGCAGAAAGTTCTGGAATCTGAGAGGAGCCACAAATGTCCTTCCACCCAGCGTTCCCCCAAGTCTCCCGATAAAAATGATACCTCACTTGCGTGGGTAGGCCTAGCGCCCGCGACAGGAAACACCCCAAAGCGCAACGTGGACACATCAAAAGTTTTGGAAGAAAACAGAGGTGTTTTTTGCGAAGTGCCTACCTGTAGATTTTGGCCTCTAGCTCACCCGGCACCTAGGGAAACCTACCAAACCTGTGCATTTCTGAAAACTAGAGACCTAGGGGAATCCAAGGAGGGGTGACTTGCGGGGCTCGGACCAGGTTCTGTTACCCAGAATCCTTTGCAAACCTCAAAATTTGGCTAAAAAAACACATGTTCCTCACATTTCTGTGGCAGAAAGTTCTGGAATCTGAGAGGAGCCAAAAATTTCCTTCCACCCAGCGTTCCCCCAAGTCTCCCGATAAAAATTATACCTCACTTGTCTGGGTAGGCCTAGCGCCGGCGACAGGAAACACCCCAAAGCGCAACGTGGACACATAACATTTTTTGGAAGAAAACAGAGGTGTTTTTTGCGAAGTGCCTACCTGTAGATTTGGCCTCTAGCTCAGCCGGCACCTAGGGAAACCTACCAAACCTGTGCATTTCTGAAAACTAGAGACCTAGGGGAATCCAAGGAGGGGTGACTTGCGGGGCTCGGACCAGGTTCTGTTACCCAGAATCCTTTGCAAACCTCAAGATTTGGCTAAAAAAACACATGTTCTTCCCATTTCTGTGGCAGAAAGTTCTGGAATCTGAGAGGAGCCACAAATTTCTTCCACCCAGGATTCCCCCAAGTCTCCCGATAAAAATGATACCTCACTTGTGTGGGTAGGCCTAGCGCCCGCGACAGGAAACACCCCAAAGCGCAACGTGGACACATCAAAAACTTTGGAAGAAAACAGAGGTGTTTTTTGCGAAGTGCCTACCTGTAGATTTTGGCCTCTAGCTCAGCCGGCACCTAGGGAAACCTACCAAACCTGTGCATTTCTGAAAACTAGAGACCTAGGGGAATCCAAGGAGGGGTGACTTGCGGGGCTCGGACCAGGTTCTGTTACCCAGAATCCTTTGCAAACCTCAAAATTTGGCTAAAAAAACACATGTTCCTCACATTTCTGTGGCAGAAAGTTCTGGAATCTGAGAGGAGCCACAAATGTCCTTCCACCCAGCGTTCCCCCAAGTCTCCCGATAAAAATGATACCTCACTTGCGTGGGTAGGCCTAGCGCCCGCGACAGGAAACACCCCAAAGCGCAACGTGGACACATCAAAAGTTTTGGAAGAAAACAGAGGTGTTTTTTGCGAAGTGCCTACCTGTAGATTTTGGCCTCTAGCTCAGCCGGCACCTAGGGAAACCTACCAAACCTGTGCATTTCTGAAAACTAGAGACCTAGGGGAATCCAAGGAGGGGTGACTTGCGGGGCTCGGACCAGGTTCTGTTACCCAGAATCCTTTGCAAACCTCAAAATTTGGCTAAAAAAACACATGTTCCTCACATTTCTGTGGCAGAAAGTTCTGGAATCTGAGAGGAGCCACAAATTTCCATCCACCCAGCGTTCCCCCAAGTCTCCCGATAAAAATGATACCTCACTTGTGTGGGTAGGCCTAGCGCCTGCGACAGGAAACACCCCAAAGCGCAACGTGGACACATCAAACATTTTGGAAGAAAACAGAGGTGTTTTTTGCGAAGTGCCTACCTGTAGATTTTGGCCTCTAGCTCAGCCGGCACCTAGGGAAACCTACAAAACCTGTGCATTTCTGAAAACTAGAGACCTAGGGGAATCCAAGGAGGGGTGACTTGCGGGGCTCGGACCAGGTTCTGTAACCCAGAATCCTTTGCAAACCTCAAAATTTGGCTAAAAAAACACATGTTCCTCACATTTCTGTGGCAGAAAGTTCTGGAATCTGAGAGGAGCCACAAATGTCCTTCCACCCAGCATTCCCCCAAGTCTCCCGATAAAAATGATACCTCACTTGCGTGGGTAGGCCTAGCGCCCGCGACAGGAAACACCCCAAAGCGCAACGTGGACACATCAAAAGTTTTGGAAGAAAACAGAGGTGTTTTTTGCGAAGTGCCTACCTGTAGATTTTGGCCTCTAGCTCAGCCGGCACCTAGGGAAACCTACCAAACCTGTGCATTTCTGAAAACTAGAGACCTAGGGGAATCCAAGGAGGGGTGACTTGCGGGGCTCGGACCAGGTTCTGTTACCCAGAATCCTTTGCAAACCTCAAAATTTGGCTAAAAAAACACATGTTCCTCACATTTCTGTGGCAGAAAGTTCTGGAATCTAAGAGGAGCCACAAATTTCCTTCCACCCAGCGTTCCCCCAAGTCTCCCGATAAAAATGATACCTCACTTGTGTGGGTAGGCCTAGCGCCCGCGACAGGAAACACCCCAAAGCGCAACGTGGACACATAAAAATTTTTGGAAGAAAACAGAGGTGTTTTTTGCGAAGTGCCTACCTGTAGATTTTGGCCTCTAGCTCAGCCGGCACCTAGGGAAACCTACCAAACCTGTGCATTTCTGAAAACTAGAGACCTAGGGGAATCCAAGGAGGGGTGACTTGCGGGGCTCGGACCAGGTTCTGTTACCCAGAATCCTTTGCAAACCTCAAAATTTGGCTAAAAAAACACATGTTCCTCACATTTCTGTGGCAGAAAGTTCTGGAATCTGAGAGGAGCCACAAATTTCCTTACACCCAGCATTCCCCCAAGTCTCCCGATAAAAATGATACCTCACTTGTGTGGGTAGGCCTAGCGCCTGCGACAGGAAACACCCCAAAGCGCAACGTGGACACATCAAAAATTTTGGAAGAAAACAGAGGTGTTTTTTGCGAAGTGCCTACCTGTAGATTTTGGCCTCTAGCTCAGCCGGCACCTAGGGAAACCTACAAAACCTGTGCATTTCTGAAAACTAGAGACCTAGGGGAATCCAAGGAGGGGTGACTTGCTGGGCTCGGACCAGGTTCTGTTACCCAGAATCCTTTGCAAACCTCAAAATTTGGCTAAAAAAACACATGTTCCTCACATTTCTGTGGCAGAAAGTTCTGGAATCTGAGAGGAGCCACAAATGTCCTTCCACCCAGCGTTCCCCCAAGTCTCCCGATAAAAATGATACCTCACTTGCGTGGGTAGGCCTAGCGCCCGCGACAGGAAACACCCCAAAGCGCAACGTGGGCACATCAAAAGTTTTGGAAGAAAACAGAGGTGTTTTTTGCAAAGTGCCTACCTGTAGATTTTGGCCTCTAGCTCAGCCGGCACCTAGGGAAACCTACCAAACCTGTGCATTTCTGAAACTAGAGACCTAGGGGAATCCAAGGAGGGGTGACTTGCGGGGCTCGGACCAGGTTCTGTTACCCAGAATCCTGTGCAAACCTCAAAATTTGGCTAAAATAACACATGTTCCTCACATTTCTGTGGCAGAAAGTTCTGGAATCTGGGAGGAGCTACGAATTTCCTGCCACCCAGCGTTCCCCCAAGTCTCCCGATAAAAATTATACCTCACTTGCGTGGGTAGGCCTAGCGCCCGCGACAGGAAACACCCCAAAGCGCAACGTGGACACATCCAAAATTTTGGAAGAAAACAGAGGTGTTTTTTGCAAAGTGCCTACCTGTAGATTTTGGTCTCTAGCTCAGCCGGCACCTAGGGAAACCTACCAAACCTGTGCATTTCTGAAAACTAGAGACCTAGGGGAATCCAAGGAGGGGTGACTTGCGGGGCTCGGACCAGGTTCTGTTACCCAGAATCCTTTGCAAACCTCAAAATTTGGCTAAAAAAACACATGTTCCTCACATTTCTGTGGCAGAAAGTTCTGGAATCTGAGAGGAGCCACAAATTTCCTTCCACCCAGCATTCCCCTAAGTCTCTCGATAAAAATTGTACCTCACTTCTGTGGGTAGGCCTAGCGCCCACGAAAGGAAATGGCCCAAAACACAACGTGGACAGAACATATTTTTTCACAGAAAACAGAGGTGTTTTTTGCAAAGTGCCTACCTGTGGAGTTTGGCCTCTAGCTCAGCCGGCCCCGGGAGGGGGGGGAGGGGGGGGCAGAAATGCCCTAAAATAAATTTGACCCCCCAAGCCCCCCCTGCCCCTGCCCGGGAACAACCCCTGCCTACGGGGTCGCTCCCCCTGCATGACATTGGTGCCAAAAAACAAATCCCAGGTGCCTAGTGGTTTCTGGGGGCAGATTCACCTAAAATCGGCCAATCTGCCCCCAAGGGGGGTAGAAATGGCCTAAATACAATTTGCCCCCCAGGGGAGCGACCCTTGCCTGATGGGTCGCTCCCTATCTCGAAAAAAACAAACAAACAAAAAAAAAAAACACAACAAAAAAATTTGCCCTGTTGCCCTGAGGGTTCTGCCCCCCCCCCTGGGGGCAGTTCGGCCTAATAATAGGCCGAACTGCCCCCAGGGGGGGCAGAAATGGGCTAAAATAAATTTGCCCCCCCCCAACCCCCGCCCCCGGGAGCGTCCCTTGCCTACGGGGTCGCTCCCCCTGCGTGACATTGGCGTCAAAAAACAAATCCCAGGTGCCTAGTGGTTTCTGCCCCCTTGGGGGCTGATTGACCTAAAATCGGCCAATCTGCCCCCATGGGGGGCAGAAATGGCCTAAATACAATTTGCCCCCCAGGGGAGCGACCCTTGCCTGATGGGTCGCTCCCCATCTCTAAAAACAGAAAAAAAAAAAAAAAAAAAACACACAAAAAAAAATTGCCCTGGCGCCTAGAGGGTTCTGCCCCCCCCGGGGGCAGTTCGGCCTAATAATAGGCCGATGTGCCCCCGGGGGGGGGCAGAAATGGCCTAAAATAAATTTGCCCCCCCAACTCCCCCCCCCCCTGGGAGCGACCCTTGCCTACGGGGTCGCTTCCCCTGCGTGACACTGGCGCCAAAAAACAAATCCCCGGTGCCTAGTGGTTTCTGCCCCCTTGGGGGCAGATTGACCTAAAATCGGCCAATCTGCCACCAGGGGGGCAGAAATGGCCTAAATACAATTTGCCCCCCAGGGGAGCGACCCTTGCCTGATGGGTCGCTCCCCATCTCTAAAAACAGAAACAACAAAAAAAAAAAACACACAAAAAAAAATTGCCCTGGCGCCTAGAGGGTTCTGCCCCCCCCGGGGGCAGTTCGGTCTAATAATAGGCCGATGTGCCCCCGGGGGGGGCAGAAATGGCCTAAAATAAATTTGCCCCCCCCAACTCCCCCCCCCCCTGGGAGCGACCCTTGCCTACGGGGTCGCTTCCCCTGCGTGACACTGGCGCCAAAAAACAAATCCCCGGTGCCTAGTGGTTTCTGCCCCCTTGGGGGCAGATTGACCTAAAATCGGCCAATCTGCCACCAGGGGGGCAGAAATGGCCTAAATACAATTTGCCCCCCAGGGGAGCGACCCTTGCCTGATGGGTCGCTCCCCATTTCGAAAAAAACAAACAAACCAAAAAAAAAAAAATTGGCCCTGGCGCCTAGAGGTTTCTGCCCCCCCCCCCGGGGCAGAAATGGCCTAAAATAAATTTGCCCCCCAACCCAACCCCCCCCCCCCCCCGGGAGCGACCCTTGCCTACGGCGTCGCTCCCCCTGCGTGACATTGGCGCCAAAAAACAAATCCCAGGTGCCTAGTGGTTTCTGCCCCCTTGGGGGCAGATTGACCTAAAATCGCCAATCTTCCCCCAGGGGGGCAGAAATGGCCTAAATACAATTTGCCCCCCAGGGGAGCGACCCTTGCCTGATGGGTCGCTCCCCATCTCTAAAAAAAGAAAGAACAAAAAAAAATAAAACACAAAAAAAAAATGTGCCCTGGCGCCTAGAGGTTTCTGCCCCCCCTGGGGGCAGATCGGCCTAATAATAGGCCGAACTGTCCCCAAGGGGGGCAGAAATGGCCTAAAATAAATTTGCCCCCCCAGCCCCCACCCCCGCCCCTGGGAGCGACCCTTGCCTACGGGGTCGCTCCCCCTGCGTGACATTGGCGCCATAAAACAAATCCCAGGTGCCTAGTGGTTTCTGCCCCCTTGGGGGCAGATTGACCTAAAATCGGCCAATCTGCCCCAAGGGGGGCAGAAATGACCTAAATACAATTTGCCCCCCAGGGGAGCGACCCTTGCCTGATGGGTCGCTCCCTATCTCGAAAAAAACAAACAAACAAAAAAAAAACACAACAAAAAATTTTTCCCTGGTGCCCTGAGGGTTCTGCCCCCCCCCTGGGGGCAGTTCGGCCTAACAATAGGCCGAACTGCCCCCAGGGGGGGCAGAAATGGCCTAAAATAAATTTGCCCCCCCCAGCGCCCACCCCCACCCCCGGGAGCGACCCTTGCCTACGGGGTCGCTCCCCCTGCGTGACATTGGCGCCAAAAAACAAATCCCCGGTGCCTAGTGGTTTCTGCCCCCTTGGGGGCAGATTGACCTAAAATCGGCCAATCTGCCACCAGGGGGGCAGAAATGGCCTAAATACAATTTGCCCCCCAGGGGAGCGACCCTTGCCTGATGGGTCGCTCCCCATTTCGAAAAAAACAAACAAACAAAAAAAATAAAATTGGCCCTGGCGCCTAGAGGTTTCTGCCCCCCCCCCGGGGCAGAAATGGCCTAAAATAAATTTGCCCCCCAACCCAACCCCCCCCCTCCGGGAGCGACCCTTGCCTACGGGGTCGCTCCCCCTGCGTGACATTGGCGCCAAAAAACAAATCCCCGGTGCCTAGTTGTTTCTGCCTCCTTGGGGGCAGATTGACCTAAAATCGGCCAATCTGCCCCCAGGGGGGCAGAAATGGCCTAAATACAATTTGCCCCCCAGGGGAGCGACCCTTGCCTGATGGGTCGCTCCCCATCTCTAAAAAAAGAAAGAAAAAAAAAAAAAAAAACACAAAAAAAAAAATTGCCCTGGCGCCTAGAGGTTTCTGCCCCCCCTGAGGGTTCTGCCCCCCCCCCGGGGGCAGTTCGGCCTAATAATAGGCCGAACTGTCCCCAGGGGGGGCAGAAATGGCCTAAAATAAATTTGCCCCCCGCCAGCCCCCACCCCGCCCCCGGGAGCGACCCTTGCCTACGGGGTCGCTCCCCCTGCGTGACATTGGCGCCAAAAAACAAATCCCAGGCGCCTAGTGGTTTCTGCCCCCTTGGGGGCAGATTGACCTAAAATCGGCCAATCTGCCCCCAGGGGGGCAGAAATGGCCTAAATACAATTTGCCCCCCAGGGGGGCGACCCTTGCCTGATGGGTCGCTCCCCATCTCTAAAAAAAGAAACAACAAAAAAAAAGAAACACAAAAAAAAAAATTGCCCTGGCGCCTAGAGGGTTCTGCCCCCCCCTGGGGGCAGTTCGGCCTAATAATAGGCCGAACTGCCCCCAGGGGGGGCAGAAATGGCCTAAAATAAATTGCCCTCCCCCCCAGGGAGCGACCCTTGCCTAAGGGGTCACTCCCTTTGCGTGAAATTCACGCAAAGAAAAAACTCCCTGGTGTCTAGTGGTTTCTACCCCCCTTGGGGGCAGATTGGCCTCATCAAAATAGGCCAATCTGCCCACAAGGGGGGCAGAAATGGCCAAAATATAATTTTCCACCAAGGGAAGCGACCCTTGCCTAAGGGGTCGCTCCCCACCAAAAAAAAAAAGAAAAATGAAACATTAAAAAAAAAAAAAAAAAATGGTCCCTGGTGCCTAGAGGTTTCTGCCCCCCCTGGGGGCAGAAAAGGCCTTCTCAAAAAAATGCCCCCCCTGGGAGCGACCCTTGCCCAAGGGGTCGCTCCCTTTTGTCAGTTTCAATAAAAAAAAAAAAAAACCCTGGTGTCTAGTGGGGTTTCAAAAGCCGGATTGCAAGCAATCCGGCTTTTGAAACCCTCGGAGGGACTTCAAAGGGAAGGAAATAGTTTTCCTTCCCTTTGAAGCCCCTCCGGGCCTCCCAAGTGATTGAAAAAGAAATGCTTTTGCATTTCTTTTTCAATCGCGCTGGAAGCACGACTAGGGAGGCCCCTGTGACAAATCAGCGCGCGCTTGCGCGCTGACGTCACAGGAAGGGGTGGGGGAGGTCGGGGTTGGAAGGGGAAGGTCTTCCCCTTCCATCCCGACTTGGGGGGGGGAAGGGGGGTGCACGGGGGCGCGCTAGCGCGCCCCCAAGTTCCCCTGTGCCATGGACGAGATGATCTCGTCCAAGGCACAGGGGAACTGTAGCCTTGGACGAGATCATCTCGTCCAAGGCACAGAACCGGTTAAATAACATATGACTGACAAACATACTGATATAATTATGTACTGGGTCTGATTAAGAGAAAGCTGCTACAGTGAATGCAACAAATAATGTTAGATCCCCTGTAATACCTCTCTGTGGCTAAGCCACCAGTAAGGTCTGTTGGTAAAACAGTATCTGGCTTCACCATCAAATATGTTGAGGAGTGAAGGCATGTTAGAGAAACTGCATAGGAGGAAGGAGGACTCTAAATGCCAAATGTTCTTTAGTGTCGGAAAGTTAGAAGAACTGTGTTAAGAATATGCTTTTCACTTCAAAGGTCCTTCATAAACCTTTATTAGATTCGTAGCATGTTTATCCAACCTCCTCAGGCAGTGAACCCATCGTAACTGACCACATTCAAATTTCTCTCAGAAATTGACACTCCCTGGAATGTTGTGACCTCAAAGTGATTGTCACCGCATTTCAGCCAAGCGATCTAGTGCAAACCACCACACACTGCTTAATTTGAGCCTGTGACTGCAGATGGGACCCCTGGACACTCATAGTTGGGGACTGGCCATCAGACATTGACCCACAGAAAGGGAGAGAAAAACATACAAGGGGAAGTGTGAGGAATTGGGTTGTTGATTGATGTAGTGAACCTCTAATCAAACAACAGCCACAGTCTTTGTCAGGATGAACCACAATAGGTCACTAAATTAACCTGTGCTTAACCCTCTGGTAGCTTGGAAGAAAAGCAATCAGTGCAGCACTTAAACAGTAGTGAAGTGAAAGCACAACACAAGAAAAATCCCACACCAATTTAGAAAAACACAGTCAAATTTAATACATTATTCAACACTAAAATGACAACAACAAAAAATCAGGAAAACTGGGGATATGTAATTTCCAATATTTCAGGTAAGTATAGTGCCTAAAAGCACAAAATGCCACTCACTTTTATCTAGTTGTGCGAGACGGGGTGAAAGTCAGCAGTTCCGGCTGACCACAATGGGGTGCAGACTGGATACAGGGACCAGGTATGTCCAGCTAAAAGAGTTACCTTTTAAAGTCCAGCCTGAAGAGTTATGTTCACAGTGGAGGTGCCCACAAGAAGCACATGGAGTGTTGCAGATGATTGTGCTGTAGCATTAAGAGCAGACCATGAATCATAGACAGTCGTCACTGTAGAGCGAAGATCCTGTGGGGCCTCACGGACCGTCATTGCTGGAGACTGTCAACGCAGGCTGTTGATGCTGTAGTGCTCTAGTTCTTCAGATTCACTGGAGCTTTGCATTGGTGGTCATTATGGGATGCAAGATCTTGGCATGAACGGTTCAGTTTGTAGTCGCAAAGAGCCCTAAACTTCAGGCTTTCTCCTTTTTGAGTCAGAGGAGTACACTCTACTGCAAGCCAAGGGTCCATGACCTGGGAAGGCACCTCTTGGGGATCAGGGACTCCCTGTTGAAGGGGCCAGAAGAGCACATGCAGTTCCAGTTGCAGGTCCAGTTACTCGTCCAGGCAGCAGGATAGCCGGGCAGATGCAGCGAGTCTTCTGAAGCTTGTAATGTCCATGTAGCACAGAACAGGAGGCCAGTTAACTGATCCTTGGAGTCACTCAGTCTGAGATGAAGGGAGATGAAGGGAGCAGGTCCAGTCTTCCTTCCCATCAAGCAGGGACGTCCTACGGCAGCAGAGCAGAAGGTCATCCTTCCAAAAGTGTACTGAAGAGTTGGATCTGAAGGTCTAATATTTATACCTGATGCCCACTTTGAAGTGGCAAACATATCTGGACTTCCCCCCTACATAGCTGTCAGGAACTACCCTGCTCTAGTTCCAGTCTGTCTGGGGGCACAGACATATATATGTGGGCAGAGCCAGTGCCTTTGAAGTGCAAATGTGGTATATGACAGCCCCCTATCAATTAAGAGATGTCTCATCCTGCTAACATCCAGACTCTCTATAGTTATGCTTTCAGGGAGGAATATTCAAAGACCAGCTGCCAGATCCACCTAGGCATGTGACCCAGGAACAGGCTTCAGGCTTCAAATGGTTAGGATAAGAAAATGGCAACTTTCTAAAAGTGGCATTTTCAGATTTGCGACTTAAAATCGGACTTTACCACTAAACAGGGTTTGAATTACAATTCCTCGGACACCATAAATGACTTTTCTAGTTGCTCCCTGATAAAAATGGGGTTACTGGTTGGCTAGGGTTTGCACCTAAGCCAGGCAGAACCCACCCACTCTAGTCTGAGTGAGAGAGTTACACACCCAAAATAACTCCTGCTCACCCCCTTGGTAGCTTGGCACGAGCAGTTAAGCATATCCCAGAGACACTGTGTAAAACAATTGCACAACACACACAACACATGTGATGCACTATCCCCACAACATCCCCACAACAAAGGAAGCACTACACCAAGTTATATAAAAATAAACTGTATTGTACACAACATCATCAGGTCAAACACATGTAAGTAATACCCTGCCTCCCAAGTAGTTGTCGGAACATTACACTATTACTCTGCGAAAGCCAGCAGTAGTCACATAGAACACATAGGTTACTAGTTATCCTGCAACATAAGTAGTAGTCAGGAAAGCATTGCTAAGAGAAGGTACATGTCATAATAAACATATATCATCATGAATGCGTAAGGTCACAGTAATCACATTACCAACCAGGCACATATCCTAGCAATCATATTATCCTAAATACCCATACAAGGAACACCAGAGAGCACCAGGGCATATCCTGTAATACACATCTCCATAACTGCGTAGGTCATAACAAAACACATGATTATTGCTGCAAAAACAATCTCATACTGCACCTAACACAACAGCAGGAATGCACATATAATTTGGCAATATTCTCTGCCCCATGCGCAAAAACAATGCTGGCCAAAAAGGGGATGTCTGTGTCCCATCTGTGGAGCTACTGTGCTCCGATCCTCGTGTAGGATTTGCAGGCCCAGGGACCCCCGTCGAAGGTCAAGGGCCTGCTTATGTGTCATGAGATTTAAGTGGAAGGAGGGGAGCGGAAATGGGGGATCTCCGTTGAGGTTATCACCCGCCCACGATCCTCCACCAAACAATAGGGGGTCCAGCATGGATGGGGGACCTCTGTTGAGGCTACCACCCTACCCATGAGCCACAAATCATGGAGAGGGGGCCCGGTGGAGCAGGGGGCATCCAATGAGGCTTCCACCCTGCTCGCAATGCTCCGGCACCTGACATGGTGAAGGGACCAGATGAGGGTCCCACTGGTACCCAAGGGATGCTCTCTTCTGAACGTCTCACTGCGGGGGTACCGATAGGAGCGTGCTCCCTCTGGATTTAATTCCTCTCATGTCCCAGGGGCACCCAGCACAGCATGTTTTGAAAGCGTTCTTAAAGTACAGCTTGCACAAGCCGCTGCGGTGATTTGTATTGGAAGCAACAAAAAGCGCTCTCAAGGCGCTAAGAAAATAAAGTAAAGTGCTCTTCAGGTGCTTCTGTTCCACCACAGTAGCTTCAAAACAAAGTGCTGTCATCGAGCTAGAAAGCCAATAGTTGCAGAGGGCAGGGGCCATAGCCCCCAGCCCCTGGGGTCACAAGTGGAGCACAGGGCAGTAGGGCCCAACAGCAGGCCAGCACAAGGGAGATGCAGTCAGTGGCAGTTCCTCCTAATGACCCAGCAGGTCACGGGTCAGCACAGCAGCAGTTCAAGGTGGTTCCTGGTGAGACCCTCCAGCAGCATTATGTGTCCATGTCAGAAGTTCCATGGTGTCTCTAAATGTGGGGTAAAGCCCCCTGTACTTATACTCAGTTTTGCACAACACTTTCAAAGAGGGGGAGAAGAGGTTCTAACCAGTTGCCACTGGTTCTAGGAGTGTTCCCTCTCTCCTCCAGCACAGGTTACAGACATCAGTAGGGGGTAAACAAGCCCTTTGTATGAGGACAGGGCACAGCTTTTTCAAATGCAGGTGTGCCCGCCTCCCATTCTATCAGCCTAGGAAGGCCATTGTTAGAAATGAGGTTTCTGGTTGGCTAGGGTATGTACCTCAGCCAGGCAGAACCTACCTACGCTAGTCAGGGCTAGGGAGTTACACGTCCAAGATAACCCCTGCTCACCCCCTTGGTAGCTTGGCACGAGCAGTCAGGCCTATCCCAGAAGCAATGTGTAAAGCGTTTGCACAACACACACAACACACGTGACGCAAAATGTACACCACAAAGTAAACACAACACTGAGATATGTAAACATAATCTGTAATGCACAAAACATAATTAGACCAACATTACACGTAAGTAATACCCTGCTACCTTAGCAGTTGTCAGAATGTTACACAAGTTACTAATACTCTGCAAGAATATGCAGTTGTCACATTAGAACACGTAAGTACTCAGGATTCTGCAACATAAGCAGTAGTCAGGAATTACAATAAAAGATATATGCACTTGTCATAAACAATTCCTAAATACCCATAAAAGGAACATTAGAGAATATCTCCAAAGTCATATAAATATATATCAGCTAGACATGCCCATAAAAAGGACTATTAGCACATATATGTAAGAACAGTAAACAGGTAGGAAATCTAAAACATCCAAAAGTCTGTACTAGGCTCCTAGAGCCCAGATTCCCTAAAAAGTACCTGTTTTCAGTTGAAGAGGCACTCCCAGTGCCTAAAGATGAGCATAGGGGGCCCCCGGCGCTCCTGTGCGCAAAACGGGGGCACGCAGGTTTTTTGGGGGAAAGAGGGGCGGTTGGCACCCTCTCCTCGTGAACGGGCCCCTCTGGGGGCCTGCGTACTTCGTGGTGGCCTGCCTCGGCCTCCTCACACCCTGTCCGTGGGGTGGGGGCCGGGCGTGGCCCAACAACAATTATGGGGGCAAAGGCGGGAAGGGACCTCCGTCAAGGTCTCCCTTACCGATTCCGGCTGCCAGCAAAATGCCCAAGAAAAGGAGCGTCCTGCTCCTAACGCAGAGACCGGAAGAAGGGGGGCGCTCCCTGACCTTCCCACGAGTCCTGCAACGACGTTTGGAGAAGTTGGGACCCCTCCGGAGGCCCGAGAAGTCACTCGCCCACACCCGATGCGGTGCGCAAGTGTTTGAAAGGGATTCCCGGGCCACCGCGGTGATTCTGCGAGGATCGAAGGTGGATGGTGCCCCG
Source organism: Pleurodeles waltl (assembly GCF_031143425.1). NCBI lineage: Eukaryota > Metazoa > Chordata > Amphibia > Caudata > Salamandridae > Pleurodeles > Pleurodeles waltl. Next base: position 257,489,228 of record NC_090445.1, read on the forward strand.
GGGGTGCTCCCAGGAGCGGGTCGTGCCCCGGGGGTGCCGAGAGGAGCACGCTTGCTCCGTTTACTTCTCGACGTGCCCCGGGGTCATTAGGAACAGCGCAGACCCCGCCCTAAGTGAAAGCTCAAAGCCTGGGTTGCGGTGGTGATCAGGGATCCAAATAAAAGGGCTTTTCAAAGCGCTAAGGCAAGATCTGCATCCCGGGCTGCGGCAGTGATTTTCTTCTGCAATTAAAGAGAGCACTCTTTCAAAGTGCTTTGCCAGAGTCTGCAGAGATCGGAGCAGGGGACAGGGGCCACAGCACCCTGCTCCTGGGAGCAAACAGGACACAAAGAAGCACAGGGCTGGTGGGCCCAGCTACAGGCCAGCACAAGGGTTGCAGATGGTGGCAGTTCCTTCTAGTGACCAGGCAGGTCACAGATCAGCAAAGCAGCAGCAGTCCAAGGTGGTTTCCTGGTGAGTCCATTCATCAGCGTTCTGTGTCCAGGTTCAAGGTCCAAGAATTTTCAAATTGTGGGGAAAATTCCCCTGTACTTATACTAGGGTTACAGTGTGTCTTACAATGGCAGGGAGAGGAGGTTCCAGCCAGTTGCAACTGGTTCTGGGAGTGAACCCTCTCTCCTTTCAGCACAGGCTCTAAACATCAGTGGGGGGGTTAACGACCCTACTGTGTGAGGCCAGGGCACAGACTTTACAAATGCAGGTGTGCCCCGCCTCTCCCTTCTCTCAGCCCAGGAAGGCTTTACAATATGCAAATGCACCTCTGTGTCATCTCCACCCTCCCTGTGTTCAGGCTGTCTGAGAAGTATGCACAAAGCCCCAACTGTCAGTCTGCCCAGACATGGATTGGAGGCAAGCTGCATAACACCAAAGTCATAAGCACAGATAAATGCGCACTTTCTAGAAGTGGCATTTCTGTGATAGTAATAAAAAATACACCTACACCAGTAAGCAGCATTTCTCACCACTATCACAACCATACCAAACATGCCTACGCTACCCCTCATAAATCAGACAATAGCCATTACACATAAGGCAGGGCATTTCCAATGCAATCCTATGAGGAGGCAGCACTCCCACAGTGAGACACCAAGTTAGGCTGTTTGTCACTACCAGGACGGGCCACGCAACATGGTACATGTCCTTCCTTCTACATACATGGCACCCTGCCCAAAGGGCTAGCTAGGGCGTACCTTGGGGGTGACTTACATGTAGTAAAAGGGGAGTTCTGGGCCTGGCAAGTAAAGTTAGATGAAGCAAAAACAACAAGTGATGGACGGAATGCTGAACATTGTCAAACATTCACCCCCAGTACAGTGATCTGGGCCTAAATCCATCGTTTTTGTTGCTGCCCATGCCATTCCAGTTTGGACCCAGCCATATGCAAATCAGTCTTGACCCTGTTCCCCATGGGAACAGTCCAGCCCAAACTGCTACGCCAGGTCTTCCCTGGACTGGAAACAAGCATCCTGGGACCGGTTTCGGGGTTTCACCCCTCATCAGCCAGGCTAGCTTGATTCCAGTGGCATGGGAAGCACGGGACCCACGTCTGGGCATACCCTTCCCACTTAGGGCGGGTGAGTGTTTGACAATGTTCAGCATTCCGCCCATCACTTGTTGTTTTTGCCAAGTAAATTTAGATGTCAGGTCCCTGTGGCAGGAAACTGCGCACACAAGCTCTGCGCTAGCAGGCCTTACATAGGTTTGACAGGCTACTTCAGTGGGAGGCGCAAGCAGCGCTGCAGGCCCACTAGTAGCATTCAATTTACAGGCCCTGGGTATATGGATACCACTTTACAAGGGACTAATAGGTAAATTAAATATGCCAATCAGGTATAATCCAATCATACCAAATTTGTAAGAGAGAGCACATGCACTTTAGCACTGGTTAGCAGTGAAAAAGTGCTCAGAGTCAAAACGTCAGCCAACAAAGATCAGAAAAATAAGGAGGCAAAAAGCAAAAAGTCCGGGGAATGACCCTGTAAAAGGGCCAGGTCCAACAGCCATTCAATATGTAGATGCACCTCTGTGATACCTCCACCCTCCCTGTGTACAAGCTGTCTGAAAAGTATGCACAAAGCCCAGCTGTCACTCTGCCCCAGACGTGGATTGGAGTCAAGCTGCAAAAAAACAATCATAAGCACAGGGAAAATGCTCACTTTTTAGAAGTGGCATTTCTATAATAGTAATAAAAATTCCACCTACACCAGTAAGCAGCATTTCTCACTACCACTATGCTACCCCCCATAAATAAGACAACACCCCCTAGACATAAGGCAGGGCTTTTCCAATGCAATCCCACGAGCAAGGTAGCATTCATAGGAGTGAGAAGCCAAATAGGCTGTTTGTAACTACCAGGACAGGCCCTACAAACAGGCACATGGCCTGACTTTGTTAGCACGTCGGTCCTTAATAAGTAAACTTACAAGGGGACGCGTATAGGTTGATGAACCTTTTGATTCATATAGGGTGTTCTTACCATAGTTTCAGTACAGAATCCATAATCGACACACAATAATCAATAACCATTAGTCAAATCAATAATCAATGGAGTCAGTAAAATTCACACACCATGACTCTTCAGCCATGAATAACCACACAATTATAAGTTTAGTAAGTTTATTTCCCTTTCGTTAACAATACTAAGTCATGAATCTTAATCATCAACTCAAATCAAACTATCTTAATAATGCTTGTTAATCAGCAAGTCGCAGAAGACATGATCTAATCAAAGCTTGAATTAAAAGACATTCTAAAGCATCAACACAGAACATTAGTAAAACCCGATTCAGCAAAGCTCTGATATCCATCAAATTCAGCAAGGTATTTTGTCAATCATTTGTCTCTGTAATTCGTCAGTCGTCATGTGAGTAATCTCAAATAACACAGATTAGCATCAGCATGTGGGGCTTCATGCAAAACAATTTAGAACACAAATTTAGATAAACATCTACCTAAAGAAAAGTATTAAGCCAGCGCAGTTGGTACCTAGAAAGGAAAGGCATAATAATGCAATTCAGTCATTGTCATATCTACCTATCCACGGTATGGGTCAGCAAGCAGAATCAGTCTTTGTCCTCAGGTCATTGGTCGATCAGCAAAACATCAGGCTCTCACTCAGAGAGTATGAGCCCAATGACAGAATCTCGAATCGCCTCTTCTCCCACCATCACTCTAGATCTCTCGTCTCCCAATCTGTAATCTGCAATCTCAATCTCTCTAAATTCCCTCTGTCACGTTGTTATATCAAAGTTTTCCAAACCATCCCCCAATTTCCAATTGGTCAATTAATCATACTTTATTGCTCTGTCCAATGATGCCCATATACCAAATCTATGAATTTTAATATTTCACAGTTCACATGTCGTTGATTGGTCTGCTTTACAATGTTCTCATCATCCGGCTCATCAGGTATCAATTTTATGTCATCTTCATCTCCAGTCAGTGTCTTCTTTGTTCGCGTCCTGGGAAAGTACATCTCATGCACATTACACACGACTGGATACATTACTAGAAACTTCATCTCCTGTCCGTCGGTTCCCATATAAAGCTTCTGCTAAGCATTTTATTAAAACAATGAGCATTTCACAGTTAGTTCACCCTGTCAGTATTTTGTATTAAACGCTAAGAAATACAGATTCTGCATGAGACCTGGCAAACTAGGCCAGGACAGATGCTAAGTTAAGGCCTACAATTATTAAGCAATAACATAATTTCATAACCCTTAATACGACATATTACCACATTAACCTAATACAGTTTCAATATTTCATGTGGATTAATTATATGTTAGTACATTTCGTGAACACTGGTAGCCATTCTTCGAGGTCACCTTTTCAAGCATTCACATTATTTTTGTACGTTATTCATTTCTCTACATAAGTCATTATTCAAAATACGAAAACATTCATTAATAATTTCTAATTAAGACATTTGCTTCAGCAACTTCTACATACATAGCACCCTGCCCATAGGGCTATGTAGGGCCTACCTGAGAGGTGACTTACATGTAGTAAAAGGGGTGTTCCAGGCCTGGCAATTAAATTTAGATGCCAGGTCCCTGTGGCAGTAAACTGCGCATGCAGGCCCTCTGCTAGCAGGTCTGAGACAGGTTTGAAAGGCTACTTATATGGGTGGCCAAGCAGCGCTGCAGGCCCTCGGTATAGGGATACCACTGTACAAGGGACTTACAGGTAAATTAAATGTGATTAATAGGTGTAAGCCAATCATACCAACTTTAGGAGGGAAAGCACCTGCAGTTTAGCACTGATTAGCAGTGATAAAGTGCTCAGAGTCCTACAGCCAACAACAAGAGATCAGAAAAAATAGGAGGAAGGAGGCAAAAAGTTTGGGGACTACCCTAAAGAAAGGGTCAGGTCCAACACTCCCAATCAAACGTTATCACTTATTAAATGTAATGAGGTAAGCCAATGTTATCCAATGGGAGAGGTAGACCTTGCATTAGTGATTAACGGATTTGAAAGTTTTTCACTACCAGAACATGTACAACCTAAAAGTACATGTCTAACTTTTTAACTACAATTCACCCTGCCCTACAGGCGGTTGAGGGCCTGAACTTGAGGTGACATATGTATTAAAAAGGAAGCTTTATACCTGCCAAATGGTGTATTTTGTCAGGTCGAAATGGCAGTTTAAAACTGCATATACACGCTGCAATGGCAGGCCTGAGACATGTTTTGAAGGGCTACTTAAATGGGTGATACTACAGGAGCTGGAGGTTCACTAGTAGCACTTAATTTACAGGCTCGGGTACATGTAGTACCACTTTATTCTGGACTTACAAGCAAATTATATGTGCCAATAGATGTAAACGAATTTCACCATGTTTAAAGGAGAAAGCACAAACATTTTAGCACTGGTTAGCAGTGGTAAAGTGTGCAGAGGCCAAAGGCCAACGAAAACAAACTAGGCAAGAAAATAGGAAGAGTGAAGGCAAAGGTGATGACCAAGTCCAACAAAAAGGGAGAAAGCAAGGACAAAAAAATCCAAAAAATGCAAGAGTAAGATAAAGGTAGAAGAAAGAGGCATAAGATGGAATCCTGACGAGACAGCCCTAGTATCCAGCATCTTTACACTTAATAGTGCGAGGCAGGGCTTCTGAGCACAACACTGGGCCCAGCACTTAGGGGCATATTTATACTCTGTTTGCGCCGGAATTGCGTCTTTTATTTTGACGCAATTCCGACGCAAAACTAACTCCATATTTATACTTTGGCGTTAGACGCATCTAGCGCCAAAGTCCATGGAGTTTGCGTCATATTTTAGCGTGGACACCTACTTTGCGTTAATGAGATGCAAGGTAGGCGTTCCCGTCTAAAAAATTGACTCCGAGGCATGTGCGCCGTATTTACACTCCCGGGCAAAATTCACGCCCGGAAGTGGGCGGGTCAAAAGAAATGACGTACGGCCGCTTTTGTTCCGTTTTTTAGCGCCTGGAAAAGGCAGGCTTTAAGGGACCTGTGGGCTCGGAAGGAGCCCAGAGGTGCCCTCCCATGCCCCCAGGGACACCCCCTGTCACCCTTGCCCACCCCAGGAGGACACCCAAGGCTGGAGGGACCCATCCAAGGGACATTAAGGTAAGTTCCGGTAAGTATTATTTTTTATTTTTTTGTGGCATAGGGGGGCCTGATTTGTGCCCCCCTACATGCCACTATGCCCAATGACCATGCCCAGGGGACAGAAGTCCCCTGGGCATGGCCATTGGGCAAGGGGGCATGACTCCTGTCTTTGCTAAGACAGGAGTCATTTCTATGGGGGTTGGGAGTCAAGAAAATTGCGCAAATCGTGTTGAGGCGAAAAATTTGCCTCAGCCTGACTTGCCCCATTTTTTGACGCCCAAGCTCCATATCCCCCTACGCCGGCGCTGCCTGGTGTACGTCGTTTTTTTCCACGCACACCAGGCAGCGACGGCGGCTAACGCCGGCTAACGTCATTGATTAAATACGGCGCCCGCATGGTGCGTCAGAATGGCGTTAGCCGGCGCTTATCTTTTGGACGCAAAACTGCATTAGCGCAGTTTTGCGTCAAAAAGTATAAATATGGCCCTTATTCTTTTCAAAAAGACTCAGTGGTCTGAGGACATATATCACCACACAGTCGGGATCTTCCAGCAAATCTCAATATCAACACCTTTATCATTGCTTTAAATTTCAATGACTGCCCACATTGTAATTTTAACTCTCTCAAATGATATATATGCATTGTTTTGCATTAAAGCTAAAATTTCCCCCTTAGCAAAGCTTGTATTTCTTTGCTTAGTTAATAAATATTCATGTATACGTTTTCTACTCCCCTGTACATCTCCAAAGATGAATGCTCGCTTGTCAATGCTGCCGTTTCCCTTTGTAACTGGATCTATTATGTATAAATGCCTATTTTTGTTGTCTAGTTCAGAAGCCCACGCTTTACTTCATCATGCATAATAGTAAGCACAGCAAGTGACGTTCCTCACTTGCCCTCTCTAGTTCTGTATTTCAATCTTGTCTGCACTTATTCAAATGTCAACATTCTGTACACATATCCGTCCCAGGGATTTAGACGGTAATGGTGGTAATGGAAAATCTTATGATTTCTGGAGGAGAAACTATTTAGAGAAAACCAGAAGATCCACTTCTTCTGTCTGCTCAGAGAACACTATGTGGCATATTCACAAAAGCAATTTTGCAGAATGTAAATTAGTACTGTTTTATGTCCTCCAAAATTCAGTTCACAAACCTCTAGGATGAGAACACTGCCTCCTCTGTCTTTTCTGTAAAGAGATCTTCGCACACAAAAATAACACATTTAGTAAATGTGGGAAGAATGGGGAGTGACTGGAAAATGGAAAATTGCTCTTGGGCCCTCTGCACAGCTCAGGTGACACAAATGGACTACACCAGTGTATGTCCTTTGATTCCTGCAAAATGTGCCACTTTCACTTCATTCTAGTAGATTGAAACCGCCGCCCTTCCTAAGTGCTTTCTTCTATACTGAGGGGCATCCAGGAACTCTACGTCCAAGTACCAACTGAATCTTCATGTCCTGCTTATGCTACTCCTTACAATCTTCAGTCTTTGGAGTTTTAAATTTTAAGCGTGAAAGTATCCCTGAAACAAGAAAAGCAAGAGGAGTGATCTTCGTGGAAACAAGCTTAAGTACACGTTTTCAAAAGTGCTGGATGTTTTAAGGAAAGGGAAAACTGTTACCTGTCTTGTGGACAGTGAGGCAATATATGTATGTGAGAGGAAGAGTCTGGGGTAGGAGCTGTAGGATCTGTGGGGAGCTCCAGGAAAGAGGTGATGTAGACATTTTGATGGGAAAGATGATGAAGATGATGTTCTGCTGTTGGATGGAGGAGTGAGTGATCCGTGGCTGAAGGTAGGGCTGTGACCTGGGACATGCAATAGTTGAGCTGAGAGCTGGTGGAGTTAAGCTGATGGTGCAGCAGGCGGGTTCTCCGTTTGTATGCTAGTCATCTTGGAGTGGATAAACTAAATTGTTCTGAAGCTTAATGCTACTAAAACCTAAATTCTCCTCTTCAAATGTTCTATATCAGGCCTGAAATGGTGGCTGATTGAATTTGGACCTCCACTGGCTACCAAGTCCTGTGCTAGCTTCCAAGTGCTTCATGTTGCTCCAAGCCAAATGTAAAACCTTTGAAGCTGCAGCCAAGCCACAGAAAACACTCTGGTTTTTGACAGCAGAACCTGTCAAACAGATTCCGCTGTCAAAAAGCAGAGCTTTCATCTCTATTCCCTGCATTTAGGTATGCGTGCAGGGAACAGAGCTAAAAGGTTTGCTTCAACAACCACGGCACTGCTACCTAAAGCAGCTCCTTGGTTGCTGAAGCAATGGGAACGTGGGAGAGGGCTTGAGGCTCCCCCCGCAGTCCCAGGTAGCCTGTAAAGGGCTTGTTATAAAATAATTTTGAAAGAAAAAAAAAACATGTAGCCCATAAAGGGCTAAAAAAGACAGTTTAAAAAAAAGAATAACTCAGTCTGGAGGTCACAGACCTTCATACTGAGCACTAAGGGTTCGAGTCCAGCTGGACTTCTTTCCCTCCTTTTTGTTGAACTACAAGTGTTTAAATCTCATACTGAAATGTCATCTTACTCTTTTTAAATGACAAATACATTTTTCTTTTCAATTTGCCTAGACATATCTCATTCTAAGTATACCATATATCAACACCTAAAAAACTCTCTCTTTCTCCCTCCCTCTCACTCTCTTTCTCTCTCTCTCTATCTCTTTCAATCTTTCTTCCACTCACACATCCACTCAGACATTTACGCACCAACACACAGATCCACTCAGACCCTTGTCTACCCATTCACAGCCCCAGTCAGACCCTCACGCACCCACTCACAGACCCACTCAGATAGTTATGAACCCATGCATAACCCCACTGTTAGAAATGGGGTCTTTGATTGGCAGTCAGGCTACCCCCTATCCAAGCAAGGACCCTCACTCTAGTCAGGGTAAGTCACACACAATCCAAATTATCCTGTGCCCACCCTCTGGTAGCTTGGCACTGAGCAGTCAGGCTTAACTTAGACGGCAATGTGTAAAGTATTTGTGCAATAAATCATACAATAACACCACATAGCACCACAAAAATACACCACAAAGTGTTTAGAAAAATATATAATATTTTTCTGATAAGATGCAGATCAAAACAATTAAAATGCAATAAGTAGATGTTGAGATATCACTGTAAAAGTGATATAAAGTGTCTTAAGTCTTTGCAAAACAAGTAAAGGTCTCTTAAAAACAATAAACGTCTCTTGCAAAAACAAAGTACCTGGTTCACGTTCAAAATCTCTGCAAGGGGCTGCAGAGGAGGTGATGTGTGGAAAACGGGTAGGTGTGCGTCGGTTTTGCCCCTTTGCACACTGACTTGCGTCGTTATTTTCCATGCAGGGGAAGGCTTTGTGTTGATTTCTGGCATGCAGACTTAGTTCTTCTTCGGGTTGTGGGGTTTTCTGGTGCCCCGGGGTCAGTGCGTTGAGTCCTAGGCTTAATGAGCGAAATCACAAGCGCTGCGTTGATCCAGTGGGTATTGCGTGGAGGTTTCTCCCTCACATCAGGTGCTGCGTCGATTCCTCTTTGGAAGTCAGGCTGCATCTTCCCGGGTCAGCTGTGTGTCGATCCAGTGGGCCGTGCATCGAAGTTCCGGTCACAACGCAGGCGCTGCGTCGATCATCTCCTTGCAAAGTCACGCTGCGTCGTTCCGTTTCAGCGTGTGGTGAATTTCTCACCACTGGGCAGGCTGTGCATCATTTTTAGCAGGCTGTGCATCATTTTTAGCAGGCTGTGCATCGAATTTTCACTGCACAAGGAATCCAGTTGCAGGAGTGAAGGCATTTTGGTCCTGAGTGTAGGAGGCTGGACTGGCTTGTAGTGAGTACCAAGGGGTACTTACACCTTGCACCAGGCCCAGGTATCCCTTATTAAGTGTATAGGGTGTCTAGCAGCTTAGGCTGATAGATAATGGTAGCTTAGCAGAGCAGCTTAGGCTGAACTAGGAGACGAGTGAAGCTCCTACAGTACCACTAGTGTCATATGCACAATATCATAAGAAAACACAATACACAGTTATACTAAAAATAAAGGTACTTTATTTTTATGACAATATGCCAAAAGTATCTCAGTTAGTACCCTCAGTATGAGGATAGCAAATATACACAAGATATATGTACACAATACCAAAAATATGCAGTATAGTATTAGAAAACAGTGCAAACAATGTATAGTTACAATAGGATGCAATGGGGACACATAGGGATAGGGGCAACACAAACCATATACTCCAAAAGTGGAATGCGAACCACGAATGGACCCCAAACCTATGTGACCTTGTAGAGGGTCGCTGGGACTGTAAGAAAACAGTGAGGGTTAGAAAAATAGCCCACCCCAAGACCCTGAAAAGTGAGTGCAAAGTGCACTAAAGTTCCCCAAAGAGCACAGAAGTCGTGATAGGGGAATTCTGCAGGAAAGACACAAATCAGCAATGCAACAATGATGGATTTCCAAATGAGGGTACCTGTGGAACAAGGGGACCAAGTCCAAAAGTCACAAGCAAGTCGGAGATGGGCAGATGCCCAGGAAATGCCAGCTGTGGGTGCAAAGAAGCTGCTACTGGACAGTAGAAGCTGAGGATTCTGCAGGAACGACAAGGGCTAGAAACTTTCCCTTTGGAGGACGGATCCATCACGCCGTGAAGAGTTGTTCAGAAGAGTTTTCCTGAACAAATACCACAAACAAGCCTTGCTAGCTGCAAGTCTTGCAGGTACATTTTTTGAATGCTGCTGTGGCCCAGGAGGGAACAGGATGTCGCCAATTACGTCTGGGGACAGAAGGGGCATCGAGCAAGACAAGGAGTCCTCTCAGAAGCAGGCAGCACTCGCAGAAGTGCCGGAACAGGCACTACAAAGTGGAGTGAAATGGTGCTCACCTGAAGTTGCACAAAGGAGTCCCACGCCGCCGGAGGACAACTTAGGAGGTCGTGCAATGCAGGTTAGAGTGCTGTGGACCCAGGCTGGACTGTGCACAAAGGATTTCCGCCGGAAGTGCACGGAGGCCGGAGTAGCTGCAAAAGTCATGGTTCCCAGCAATGCAGTCTGGCGTGGGGAGGCAAGGACTTACCTCCACCAAACTTGGACTGAAGAGTCACTGGACTGTGGGAGTCACTTGGACAGAGTTGCTGGATTCAAGGGACCTCGCTCGTCGTGCTGAGAGGAGACCCAGGGTACCGATGATGCAGTTCTTTGGTGCCTGCGGTTGCAGGGGGACGATTCCGTCGACCCACTGGAGATTTCTTCGGAGTTTCTAGTGCAGAGAGGAGGCAGACTACCCCCACAGCATGCACCACCAGGAAAGCAGTCGAGAAGGCGGCAGGATCAGCTTTACAGAGTTGCAGTAGTCGTCTTTGCTACTTTGTTGCAGTTTTGCAGGCTTCCAGCGCAGTCAGCAGTCGATTCCTTGGCAGAAGGTGAAGAGAGAGATGCAGAGGAACTCGGATGAGCTCTTGCATTCGTTATCTAAGGAATTCCCCAAAGCAGAGACCCTAAATAGCCAGAAAAGAGGGTTTGGCTACTTAGGAGAGAAGATAGGCTAGCAACACCGGAAGGAGCCTATCAGAAGGAGTCTCTGACGTCACCTGCTGGCACTGGCCACTCAGAGCAGTCCAGTGTGCCAGCAGCACCTCTGTTTCCAAGATGGCAGAGGTCTGGAGCACACTGGAAGAGCTCTGGGCACCTCCCAGGGGAGGTGCAGGTCAGGGGAGTGGTCACTCCCCTTTCCTTTGTCCAGTTTCGCGCCAGAGCAGGGCTGAGGGGTCCCTGAACCGGTGTAGACTGGCTTATGCAGAAATGGGCACCATGTGTGCCCATGAAAGCATTTCCAGAGGCTGGGGGAGGCTACTCCTCCCCTGCCTTCACACCATTTTCCAAAGGGAGAGGGTGTAACACCCTCTCTCTGAGGAAGTTCTTTTTTCTGCCTTCCTGGGCCAAGCCTGGCTGGACCCCAGGAGGGCAGAAACCTGTCTGAGGGGTTGGCAGCAGCAGCAGCAGCTGCAGTGAAACCCCTGAAAAGGCAGTTTGGCAGTACCCGGGTCTGTGCTACAGACCCGTGGGATCATGGGATTGTACCAACAATGCCAGGATGGTATAGAGGGGGCAATTCCATGATCTTAGACATGTTACATGGCCATATTCGGAGTTACCATTGTGAAGCTAAACATAGGTAGTGACCTATAAGTAGTGCACGTGTGTAATGGTGTCCCCGCACTCACAAAGTCCGGGGAATTGGCCCTGAACAATGTGGGGGCACCTTGGCTAGTGCCAGGGTGCCCACACACTAAGTAACTTAGCACCCAACCTTTACCAGGTAAAGGTTAGACATATAGGTGACTTATAAGTTACTTAAGTGCAGTGTAAAATGGCTGTGAAATAACGTGGACGTTATTTCACTCAGGCTGCAGTGGCAGGCCTGTGTAAGAATTGTCAGAGCTCCCTATGGGTGGCAAAAGAAATGCTGCAGCCCATAGGGATCACTTGGAACCCCAATACCCTGGGTACCTCAGTACCATATACTAGGGAATTATAAGGGTGTTCCAGTATGACAATGTAAATTGGTAAAATTGGTCACTAGCCTGTTAGTGACAATTTGAAAGAAATGAGAGAGCATAACCACTGAGGTTTTGATTAGCAGAGCCTCAGTGAGACAGTTAGTCATAACACAGGTAACACATTCAGGGCACACTTATGAGCACTGGGGCCCTGGCTGGCAGTGTCCCAGTGACACATACAACTAAAACAACATATATACAGTGAAAAATGAGGGTAACATGCCAGGCAAGATGGTACTTTCCTACACTGAGACTTCAGGGAACTGGAGGCAAACTCTATCCAAGCCCTTGAAGAGCACTTCTCAGCACAGCCAGAGAACAGCAATGTGGCAGGGAAACAGCAAGGCAGCAGTCCTTGTCAAAAAAGCAGTCCCAGTGAGTCCTTTGGGAAGCCAGGCAGTTCCTCTTGGCAGGTCTGGTTCAAGGATTCTTCCCCAGCAGGTTTCTTGTCCAGAGGTGTCTGTGAGGTAGAGTGTCTACACCAAGAAGTGTCTCAAGTCTGTGGTTTTGGGTCCTCTTCTTATGCCCATTTTGGCCTTTGAAGTAGGCTTACTTCAAAGAAAAGTCTCACTTGTTTGTGAAATCCTGCCTTGCCCAGGCAAGGCCTCAGACACCCACCACAGGGTTGGAGTCTGCATTGTGTGAGGGCAGGCACAGCCCTTTCAGGTGCGAGTGACCACTCCTCTCCTCCCTCCTAGCACAGAGGGCTCATCAGAATATGCAGGCTACACCCCAGTCCCCTTTGTCTCACTGTCTGGAGAGAGGTGAAAACAGCCCAGCTGTCAAACTAACCTAGACAGGGAATCCACAAACAGGCAAAGTCACAAAAGTGGTTCAAGAAAGAAAATGCCCACTTTCTAAAAGTGGCATTTCCAAACACACAATCTCAAAGTCAACTTTACTAAAAGATGTATTTTTAAATTGTGAGTTCAGAGGTCCAAAACTTCACATGTCTATCCGCTCCCAAAGGGAAGCTACGCTTTAATCATGTTTAAAGGCAGCCTCCAAGTTAACCTTGGAGACAGATAGGCCTTGCAACAGTGAAAAACAAATGTGGCAGTATTTCACTGTCAGGACATATAAAACACATTAGTATATGTCCTGCCTTAACCATACACTGCACCCTGGCCATGGGGCTACATAGGGTCTACCTTAGGGGTGTCCTATATGTAGGAAAAGGGAAGGGTTAGGCCTGGCAAGTGGGGACACTTGCCAATTTGAATTTACAGTTTAAAACTGCACACACAAACACTGCAGTGGCAGGTCTGAGACATGATTACAGATCTACTTATGTGGGGGCACAATCCGTGCTGCAGGCCCACTAGTAGCATTTGATTTACAGGCCCTGGGCACCTCTAGTGCACTTTACTAGGGACTTACTAGTAAATCAAATATGCCAATCATGGATAAACCAATTAATAGTACAGTTTACACAGAGCATATACACATTAGCACTGGATAGCAGTGGTAAAGTGCTCAGAGTTCAAAAGCCATTAAAAACAGGTGAGGCAAAATAGGAGGAAGGAAGCAAAAAGTTTGGGGATGATTGTGCAAAAGGGCCAGGTCCAACACCCACTCAGACTCTAACGCATCCACTCACAGACCCACTGACACTCGCAATGAGGGCCTAACTATTGTGAGATGCCAGGTGGTAAGCACGATCTTGTGGTTGATCTAGTGTACCTATTCTTCTGTAGATGGGGTTAAAAGGGCTTAAAGTTAATGACAGATCATGACCCATATGCAACAGTAGTCTTGGTGTCACATATCCATTCACCTCTGGATCAGGTTGGAGTTCAGATTCTTTCAGTGGTGTGTGAGTGGAGTTCAGACTTGATGTCCATTCCTCTCCATAGAATGAAAGGGGACAGCAGGCTGTATATTGTTTCCTTTGGAGAGTGAAAAAGGGCGTTCCCCTCCATGGACATGACCTCATAGCAGCTGAAGAGGGAATTTAGATTATATTTCAGCTCAACAAGGTTTGGGGAGAGTCTGCCCAAAAGGAAAATTGGCCCTCTTCTGAATAGCTGATGAGTACTGGTGTATTCTGCTATCTGTCTCTAATTTTAGAAAGTGGGCATTTTCTTGCTTAACCATTCTGTGCCTATACTTGTCTGTGGAATACACGTCTGGGTCAGGATGACAGTTGGGCTATTTGTAAATTCACTCTAGACAGTCACACAAAGAGAGCTGAGGTGTGCCCTGCATTTGCTGATGGGTCTTCCTGAGCTAGGTTGGTGGGAGGAGCTGACACTTCCACCTGAAAAAGGCTGTGTGTTAGACCTGACAGCCTTAGGGTGGTCACCCCTAACTTTTTGCCTGCCTCCCTCCACTTTTACTTTTTAGACACTGTTTTTGCTGGTTTTTAGACTCTGCGCACTTTACCACTGCTAACCAGTGCTAAAGTGTATATGCTCTCTCCCTTTAAACATGGTAACCTTGGATCACACCAAATTGGATTATTTAATTTATTTATAAGTCCCTAGTAGAGTGCTCTATATGTGCCCAGGGCCTGTAGATGAAATGCTACTAGTGGGCCTGCAGCACTGGTTGTGCCACCTACTTAAGTAACCCCTCAACCTTGTCTCAGGCCTGCCATTGCAAGGCCTGTGTGTGTAGTTTCACTGTCACTTCAACTTGGCATTTAAAAGTACTTGCCAAGCCTAAAACTCCCCTTTTTCTACATATAAGTCACCCCTAAGGTGTGCCCTAGGTAACCCCTAGAGCAGGGTGCTGTGTGGGTAGAAGGCAGGACATGTACCTGTGTAGTTTACATGTCCTGGTAGTGTAAAACTCCTAAATTCATTTTTACACTACTGTGAGGCCTGCTCCCTTCATAGGCTAACATTGGGGCTGCCCTCATACATTGTTGAAGTGGTAGCTGCTGATCTGAAAGGAGTAGGAAGATCATATTTAGTATGGCCAGAATGGTAATACAAAATCCTGCTGACTGGTGAAGTTGGATTTAATATTACTATTTTAGAAATGCCACTTTTAGAAAGTGAGCATTTCTCTGCACTTAAATCTTTCTGTGCCTTACAATCCACGTCTGGCTGGGTTTAGTTGACAGCTCCTTGTGCATTCACTCAGACACACCCCAAACACAGGGTACTCAGCCTCACTTGCATACATCTGCATTTTTGAATGGGTCTTCCTGGGCTGGTAGGGTGGAGGGCCTGCTCTCACACAAAGGACTGCCACACCCCCTACTGGGACCCTGGCAGACCGGATTGAACTGAAAGGGGACCTGGTGCACTTCTAAGCCACTCTTTGAAGTCTCCCACACTTCAAAGGCACATTTAGGTATAAAAATAGGGCCTCTGCCCTACCACCTCAGGCACTTCCTGGAGAAGAAACCAGAACCTGCACCCTGACAAGAAGAACTGCTTGGCTGCCTAAAGGACTCACCTGACTGCTTTCTACAGAGGACTGCTGCCTTGTTGTTGCCCTGCTGTCTTGCTGCTCTCTTGCTCTGCTGCATAAGTGCTCCCCAGGGGCTTGGATAGAGCTTGCCTCCTGTTCCCTGAAGTCTCAGGACCAAAAAGACTTCCCTTTTGCAACTGGACTCCTTGTGCGGTGAAAAATTAGACACACAGCTTGTTCCGCTGTGAAAAATTCACCGCTCGCCGAACTGGAACGACGCCACTCGACTTCGCGAGGAAAAGATTGACGCGGCGCCCGGGGTGCGACCGGAATTCCGCGCACGGCCCGCCTGGAAAACGCCGCCTGACTTCCAGAGGGTAAATCGACGCAGCGCCTGCCGTGAGGAAGAAATTTCCACACATCGCCCACCGGAATGACGCAGAGCTGGTCAACAAGCCCAGGATTCCATACACAGACCCTGGTGCGTCTGAAAACCCCATAACCCAAAGAGGAGACCCGTCTGCGTGCCAGAAATCAATGCAACGTCTTCCCCTTGTGGAAAATAACGGGGCAAGTGCATGTGTGAAGGGGCGAAACTGACGCACACACCATTTTCCCACTCATCTCCTCCTCTGCGGCCTTTTGCAGAGATTTTTCACTCCAACTAGGTACTTTGTGCTTGAAAGAGACTTTGTTTACTTTTTAAAATACTTAAGACACTTTATATCACTTTTCAGTGATATCTCTACATTTTCTTATTGCATCTTGTATCGTTTTGACCTGTAAATATCCAGATAAATATCATATATTTTTCTAAACGCTGTGTGGTGTATTTTTGGGGTGCTATATTGTGTTATTGTATGATTTATTGCACAAATACTTTACACATTGCCTTCTAAGTTAAGCCTGACTGCTCAGTGCCAAGCTACCAGAGGGTTGGCACAGGATAATTTGGATTGTGTGTGACTTACCCTGACTAGAGTGAGGGTCCTTGCTTGGATAGAGGGTAACCTGACTGCCAACCAAAGACCCCATTTCTAACACTGTGCCTGTCCTTACACAAAGCAGCCTTCAATCCACTGGAGTGTGTCTGGAGCTAGGGCAGGGAAAGGCAGGGTCCTGTGCACTACAAAGATTTCTCTTTGAAGTTTGCCTACTTCAAACATAGAAATGGGTATAAGTATTGGACCTCTGACCCCACAAAGTTAGAGCACTTCTGGACTTAGGTCATTCTGCCAGGAAGAAGAGCTGTAGGAGGGACTGCTACTCTGCCTGTTGCTTTGTTGTGCTGGCCTGCTGCTTACTGCTTTTGTCCTGGAAAAGACTGGACTTTGCTTCCTACATCCTGTTTTTCAAGATTCCCCAAGGGCTTCAACTGAGCTTGCCTCCTGTTAAGAAGTCTCAGGGACATCAAAGACTTCATCTGCCAGTGCCTGGGCTCTTCTGCTGAGAGTCCTAACTTGCCAAGGGGTGCCAACTCTGGTGCCTGGGCCATTGGAAGTTTCAACTGGTTCCCTGAACGAGAAAATCCACACACCGATGAGCAGCAGCTGAAAAATTGACGCAGTGCCTGTTCTGTGGCTGGAGAATCAATACAGTGCCCGTCTCACAGCTGCAGAATCGACACACCACCTCTTTTACCGCAGCTCCATCAGTAGAGTGCGTCTGGATTTTCCACTGAGTGTCAATTTCTAATCGACCCTGCACCGCAGCAAGGAACCAAGGCTGCATGTCTGTAACTGAACACATCGCCTTTCCTGCAAGGAAAGAATCGACACATCACCTCCCCTGCCAGTAAGGGATTAACTTATTGCCTCACCTGCAAGCAAAGAATCATTGCATCACCTCCCCTGCACAATAAGAAACCAATGCTTCATTTTGCTTTTCAGCACCTCACCTCCCCGGCCCATATCGTCGTCGTTTTTGACACATCCCAGGTAACTTGTGCTAAAACGATACAACCATTGATTCCTATGAATTAAGAATCATTTAATCATTTAAAAAGTGATATCTTTACTTGTGTATATTGGATTTTTGTCATTTTGGTCTTGTTTTACACAGGTAAAAATTTACTATTTTTCTAAACTGGTGTGGAGTCCTTTTGTGTTCTTTTCACTGTGTGTGTGTGTGTGTGTGTGTGTGTGTGTGTGTGTGTGTCTGTGTGTGTGTGTGTGTGTGTGTAAATACTTTACACATTGCTCACAAGATATGCCTGACTGCTCATGCCAAGCTACCACGGAGTTGAGTAGGGTTTATCTTAGACGAGTGTCTCCTGAACCCTGACTAAAGTGAGGGTCCCTACTAGGGTGCAAACCACTGCCAACCAGAGACCCCCATTTCTAACAAGGAGCTTATTGAAGATACCACAGCATCTTAGCTCAAGTGGGGCAGCAAACTTGTTGTGAGTCTCAGCAACTGGATTTTGACACCCACTGAGATGAGTGTACTGAACAAAGGATTGGGGGCCAGATGTAGCAAAGTTTTGCGAGTCGCAAATGGGCCGATTCGCTATTTGCGACAGTGCAAAATCGGAAATGGGATGCAAAAAACCCATTTCCGACTTGCAAAAAGCGATGGGACCCGTTTGCGAGTCGCATCAGTTGCGACCCCATTTTGCGACCCGCAAATTGCAAGTCGCAATTTGCGAGTCGCAAACCTTATGCAATTGCAACTCGCAAATTGCGACTAGTCGCAAAAAGCCCATTTTGCACTTGCAATTTACCACTAACTCAGAGCAGGTGGTAACCATAACCAAAGTGTAAAAGGAGACCCAGAAGGCATCTGGGTTACTCAACATGGAGGAGATATACCTGATAGCAGTGAGAAGGAGAGTCCACGCAGCCCAGCAGAGGAGGAGGAGGGGCCACAGACAGGAGAAGATATATAGAACAAGGCAGACTCTTTTTCAGCAAACTGAGGATGAGATATACGATAAATACCTTAGCAGCGCAGCCATACTAGAATTAATTGATTTACTGAAACCACAGCTAGAACACCAGACTCTGCGTGGCTGCTCCATCCCTATGCATGTGCAAGTGCTATGCTCACTGCACCTCTTGGCCTCAGGGAGCTATCAGGGGGTTATTGCTGTGGCAGGTGGGGTATCCCAAAGTTCAGTGTCAAGGTTCCTCAGGGCATTCCTAGATGCCATACTCACACACAGGTCTCACTTCATATACTTACCCAGGAATGAGGCAGAAATTAACAGCACCAAGCTGGACTTTTACCGCATTGCCCACTTTCCCCATGTCATAGGGTGTGTAGATGGGACACACATTCAAATATGCCCCCCTGCAAATCTGCAACATCTTTTCCGCAACAGAAAGTGTACCCACTCACTGAATATTCAGGTTGTTTGTGACGCCCATTATGTCATCACGGACATTGTAGCTAAGTTTCCAGGCAGTACCCATGACTCATACATGGTTAGGCATAGTGGGATACATCAACGCTTGGAACGTGGGGAATTTGGAGACGGATACTTCCTAGGTAGAGCTACAGACACCTTGCAGACATACACACAGGTCACTGTGCACAACAATCAGGACTTCCTAACAGTGTACTTTTTGTGCCCAACAGGTGACAGTGCATATGCTCTAAGGCCATGGATCATGACTCCGTTTTTAACACCCAGCAGTGAATGTGAGAGGCGATACAACAATGCACATAAGAGGACCAGGAACCTTATCAAACGCACCTTCGGACTCCTGAAATCAAGATTCAGATGCCTCCACCGCAGTGGAGGTGCCCTCCAGTATACCCCCATTACAGCATTCAAAATTGTGGTCGCATGCGCCATCCTCCACAACATAGCCACCCGACGTGGGCTACCTCTCACCCCTGCAGACCCAGATCCTGATGATGAAGAGCAAGAACAACCACATCGCCATCATGGGGATAGGAGTATAGCTAATCAAGGCAGACTGAGACGGGAACACATCGCAACACAATACTTTGGAAGGTACGTGTCAACTCCAACCATACTCACCTATTGACCATTTGTTAAGTGGAACAAAAATAACTATTTTATTAGTGCAGAAATGAAACTATTTTCAAGTAATGAATGTCCATGGGCATGAAAATGCACACCAGGCATGTGGCACATTGACGTCATGTGCCACTTCTAATGGTCCAGGGTGATCTCTATGACCTTCTGCCCCTCCTGCCAGCCTGGCTGGTCCTTGGTGCTTCCATGGTGCTCTGCCTGCTACTCCTGAGCACCCTGCTGTCAGTGACAGAGACACTGCTCACTGTCGAGCCCTCCTCACTGTCCTGGGGTGTTTCCCCTGTGCCCCTAGACATATTCCGTGTCTCCATCAAGTCAATGATGTGGGTCAGACGTCCCAGGCCCCTAGCCACATCCCCAGCGAAATGGCCCATTTCCACCTGCAGCCCAACTGTCCTCCTCGACAGGCCTGTGGTGTTCATGGCGAGCCTGCCGATGGATGTGGCCATCCTGTCCAGTCTGTGCAGGAGCTGACGGTCCCTGCGCCGCCCACCCTCGGCCTGGGCCAGCAGTCCTCCCGCCAGTTCCCTCATGGCAAGGGCAAGGTCCCCAGTGTTAGTGCAGATCATGTCCATCCTTGAGTTCAGTTGCTGCATGCTAGCATGGTTATTGCGCACGAAGCGGTGCAGCACACCACTAATCCTCCCTAAAATTTGATTTTGTAGGCGCTGACCATGCAGCAGATGTGCCTCACTGGTGCTGGGAGGTAGTTGCCCGGATGCAGACTGCAGCCCTGATGTCCTGGACCTGCGACGCCTGCGCAGCGGTGGCTGCCCTGTGATTTCACCTGTCTCATCCCTGCCTGTTGCTGGGGCAGCCTCTTGGGATACTGTTGCAGCAGGTGTGGCTACTGCAGGGATGCTGTTGACCGTGTAGGTGGGGGTGCTGGCGGGTCCTGAGGTGTCCTCATGGGGCTGGCTGATTGGAGTAGTGGTGGTGTCTTGTTGGAGACCTGTGGGACATGGGGAACAGACTGTCAGTGTCTACTATCTGTTGCACACTTCCTAATAAACATGTGCCTATGAACTGCCTACTTGACTACATTTCCCATAATGCATCATTCTGGCGTTTGCTACCCTGAAATGGAGCTATCTTGGTTGTGCATGCCCCTGTGTACACGGTGGGTGGGGGTATGGCATTGATAGGGGTACAGGCATGTCACATGGTACTCACCGGTTGATGTGCTGGGCTCTGAGGTATCCAGGTCCCCAAATCCAGAAACTGCCTTCTGCTCCAAGGTTTCCTCCACCCTTTCTTCCAGGGGTGTGGGTGGTGGCACAGACGATGGTCCCCCTCCTGTGCCTCTCATCTCCCAGAGCCTTTCAGCCACCCTCTCCTTGGTCCGGGAGAGGAGGTCATACCACCTTTTCTTGATGTCATCTATGCTCCTGTGGCTCACCCCCAGGGAATTTATCTTGTCCTGTATGTCCTGCCACAGCTGTTTCTTGGTGGCTTCAGGAACATTGAGGGCTGATTTTCCAAACAAGTCATCATAGTGCTGACAGCATTCGTCTGTCAGCACCTCCAGCTCCCTCTCTGAGAATTTCTGCTTCCTCTTCCTTGGTGTTCCTTCCATGGCAGCTGCTGTTTGTCCTGTGTGTAGTTCAGCAGTTTTAAAAGGGTGTGGTCCTCCCTCCTCCCAGGTGTATTAGTAAACTTCCTGGCTGTGATGTCATCATCATGTGCCAGGAAGTGTTTCCAGAGTGTTCTGGAGTGGTTTCTGGAGTGTTCTGCTGCACCTGTAATCAATTAACAAGCTAATCGCAATTTGCGACATCCACTCGCTAATTGCGAGTTCGTTTTTTGCACACTCGCAAAAAGCGACCTCGCAATCGGCAGACTCGCACACTGCGTTGCGAGTCCGGGTGCGAGTCGCAATTTCAGCACGTTTTTTTTGCCTGCATTCCAATTTGCGACTCGCATTTTGCGAGTCGCACCAACTCGCAAAATCCGAGTCGCAAATTTTTTGTTTGCTACATCTGGCCCTGGGTTCCTACATACAAAGGGAACACATTTTAGATTAAAAAGGAACTGAACCAGTTCTTTTGTAAGATAAGACTACATAATATTTTCGCTGAGCACACTGATGCAAATATTGAGGCCTCTCAACCTAATACCAATTTGAGCAAGAAGTCAACTTTTAACCGCCCCTCTTCATATGGTTCCACCACAGCTGTTGACTTTTGAGAAAGCGGTTCTCAAAAATCTAGAGTCCAGTCTAGGCAAGGTAAAAGAGCCCTTTTACAGTCTATCTAATGAAGAACATCTAGCCCTAAACACCCTTAATAAGGACACTTCTATTACCATCAAATCAGCTGACTAGGGTGGGCCGAAAGTCATTCTGGATATTGCTCCTTATGGGCCGAATGTCTGAGACAACTGGGAGTTAGGAGTGCATATTGCCCTCTTAAAAGCGATCCCACTAGGAGGATGATAATGGTTGGGTGACTGAGAAGGAAGCTGACTTCCTGTAGTTAATGATCCTGTCATGCCATACTTCTATGTCCCTCCAAAAATTCAGAAAGCTCAATGGCTTTTCCTGGGACAGCCGATCATACCAGGGATTGCCTCCTTGCTGGAACCTATGTCATAATTTGTGGACTTCTTTTTACAACCCTTGGGCAGTGAAATGCCCATTTATCTGCAGGACCAAAAGGATGTTTTTTAAACCCTCTAGACAATGTGGAGACCAATACAGAGACTGATTACCTTGTCTCGTTTGATGTGGAGTCACTTTACACATGCATTTCACAAGACCAGACTCTTAGCATTGTGGATTCCTTACTTCAAGAGAAAAATCTAGATGTCCTAACCCCAGTCACCTTCATCATGAAATGTACATTGCTGACTACAGTTTGAGGATGACCTGTATTTACAAATGTCTGGAACTTCGATGGGAAGTACTTTCGCTCCCGGTTTGGCAAATTTGTATATGAACTCTTTTGAAACAGAGCATGCCTTAGTGCCTGCCAATCCATACCACTTCCACACATTCACATGGAAGCTTTATATAGGCAACATCCCCATCATCCGGCAATGCGATGAGGCCTCCATCAGTCTTTTTCATGGGTGGTTGAATACACTCTAGCCCTTCTTGAAGTTTACTTGTGAGTATAGCAAGGAATGTCTTCCCTTTTTGGATCTATTGATCTACCTGTCAGCTGGCGCACTGGAGACCAAACTGTACTGGAAGCCTATGGCACAGAATGTACCTTTGTCTTATAATAGCTATCATCCAAAATCATTGAGGGTCAATCTTCCTTTTGGGTAGTTTTTGCTCCTTTGGCACAATTGCTCACAGGTACAGCAATACAAAGCACATGATAGAGTCTTGTCTTCCCAGTTGCAAGAGAGGAAATATATCCGGCCTCTATTATGTGCAAATCAGCTAAAAGGGCATCCAACAATAACTGGGAGGCACTGTTGGAAACTAAACAACCAAAACCACTGACTGGTAAACTGGTCTTTGTGGATACGTTTTTTGGGATTGATTAAGAAATGTATCTGTAAGAATTGGCATGTCTTAAACAAAGGTGAGAGATTGTTTGTCTTCAAAAGCAGCAGTAATTTGAAAGACCAGTTTAGTACACACAAGTCCAATCATGACGAGCTACAAAAAAACGACAACACTATGGGTTTTTTCTTGTGTGACATGTGGAGTGTGTGCACAAATGACTCATTCTACCCAGATTAACATTAAGAGGAACGGACTTGGGAATAGTGACAACATACTAATTGTAACAGTGAGAAATTGATATACCTCATCTCTTGTCCCTGTGGTTTGTGATATGTCACCATGATGACATGCAAAGTGAAGACCCCGGTTACCGAGAATAAGAGCACAATCAGATGCAGGAAGCAGAAGACAAAACTGACAAATTATTTTTTTGAGAAGGGTCACTCAGCAGATGATTTACACTGGACGTCCTTGACAATCCTGTGATACTATCATCAGACAATAAACACTTCCCAATTACTGTTTATCAAAGAACAGAAGTGGATTAATTGCCTACATAGTGACAGGGATTGACTGAATGATTACATTCCTTGGCTGTCCGTTCCTTGAACTCCGTGTGATAGTGTACAAAAGGGGTTGTTGGTCAACCATCATATTGAAGAGGCATCACCTCTTTTGGGTATGGAATACACTACACTGAGGGTACAGAACATCCAATGTCGTTTATTATCCCCCAGATAGCTCCCAAAGAAACTAATACTATATCAGGCATCTACCCATCAGTGTTAAACTATGGAATATATTGGGCTCGCTTTGGGGATTGGGGTATAATAGCATTTGCTTTCCCCATGATTTAGTCACAAATACGTAAATATATGGTGTTTATCCCAGAGGGCATTTTTTTATTTTTATTTCACATGACACACACATTCAGTGATGCCGTGCCTTCAACAAACATCCCTCCCACACACACCTCAGCCTCCTCCTCTCTTAGTCACTCTGCACACACACTGTTAGCATTATTTATTGTGTGCATGTTATCATTCTAGTACCAAATTAATAGCCAATGAGTGCTATAAATGATTTCTAGAAATTGTCAATTTGACACAAAGAGGTGCCCCAGGGAGTATTTAAACCTATCGGGAGTGTTTGGACTACATGTCCCAGCACCCCTTTCTCTCATGTGATGCAGCGTGCCTGCGTGCTCAGCTATAGCTTGTTGCAAGAGCATCCAAGAGACACTAGAGCATTTATATTTATGGCCTCCTGAGCTGCTCCTGTTTTGCACTCAGTTCTGGCATACAGGAGCAGGGGCATGAAGGAGCCTTGTAAGGTGTGAGAGCGCAAGTTTGAGACCTACATTTACTGTGTGCTAGATGAACCTGGCTGCCTACCGTGGAGATAGTTTTAATTCATGTTTTTCTTTGTTTACACTCTGCTTACCTCGCCATATCTTGCTCATCATCAGGGACACACTACATCTCTAAAACACATCTGTGGTGCCCCTCCCTCTGAGAGAGGGGGTTGTAGCCTGCACCGTGACTAGGTATCATAGTGCGAGGATGTTACCGATGATGAAGCATACCACCTCTGGTGGGTGAGGGAATTCCATCTTTAAAAGGATGACTTTCTGCAGATACAGTGCTCCTCGTTCTCTAGTCTTCTCTCTTTCTAGATTTGGAATAGACTTGGGCATTTATAGTGTTTCATAGTGAGTTTATGGGGCGGTAACCCCTGCAGGTCTTCAAATTTCCTATAGCCCCTTTTTATGATTAGAATAAAAATAATACCAGTTACGTGTGATCACTTGCGGGTACTAAGTGGTTTCAGGCAAACGGTTGGTGAAAGAAATAGATAAACTGGAGGAGATTAGTTATTGTAAGGTTCCAGGCACATTGTTTTAAAGAAGGAAAGGTTGTTAGCAAATGAAATAAGGAACAAAACATTTGCTAATTTACAATAAGAGAAATTAAGACAGACATGAATGAGAATGAGAAAACGCTATACTCAGAAACAGAAAGCATGCAGATGATTAAAGCTAAGCAGAGGGTTATTCCCAATGAAAGGAGAGGAATCCAGCAGAGGTAAGTCAAGGTCAACTTTTTCATGCCGGGTTTTAGAAGTATAATTGGAGAAGGCTTTCTGAGATAGCATTCAATCTGAGTATGTAAAACTGTAGAAAGAAACAACATTTTATGTAATGCTTCATGTCCAGGGCAGACCACTTAAATATGTGATTCCAAGTGTTCCAATTATTTAAACATTAGGAGTCGAAGCCAAATGCGTGTCATCTTAGGGCAACTCCTTTACACATAGTCTGGACAGGGGAGGCTCCTCCATGAGGGCGGATGAGTGTCACCCTCATGCCAGCAGCGTCAGCTGCAATCCTTTTCCACAAAAACGATAATAAACATAATAAACCTTGTTTATTATCGTTTTTGTGGAAAAGGGGTAAGGCCTCGGTGTGACGAGTGTTGAGGGGAAGTGCTCAGTACTTGTCTCGGTCAGCCAAACACGCATGTGCACAAGGCTCTTCCCAGCCATGCAACATGGTTGCTGGGCTGGAGAGAGTCTGTACAAGGTCCCAGTCTGCCTGAGAGTGCCCTTGCTGGGTGCTTCCAGCCAATCCTGATGCTGCTCTGAGCAGCGTCAGGATTGGCGCACGACAGACTGGGAGCCTGTGCCTTCACAGAGAGAAGAGGAGCAGCGCGCTGGTGACGGCGACGATGGCACAGGTAAGTTGTTTTAACATTTTTATTTTTAATTTAATCCCCCTTTGCCCCCGATAATTCCCCCTCCACCCATGCGCCACGCCACTTCAGTGTCGTGCGAGCCGCGACTGAGTCTGGAGCAGCCCAAGCTTGGCTGAGGGTCTGTACATTGCACAAGGGACTGTGGCGCAGATGCCTTGTTTAGGAAACGTTTCATTTGTTGATCTTCCCTCACTATACTGCATTAAATGTTGTTTCACTGACTGAAAGTGAGTTATTCCCAACTGGCTGAGAAAATCTCACCAATGTACAGTCCGATTTATACTATGCTTAGCTATCTAGTCCCATTCTAGGTTGTTCCTATGGCACAGCAGAACTACCAAAAATATGTAAGGTACCTAGCACTAACATCCCATGTGTATGTTGCTCATGTTTGTGTATGTGGAAGTGTGCGCGCCAGAAGAGGCAGGGAATGGTGGTGAGCAGAAAAGGCAGTAGAATCAGACAGGACAGAATGCTGAATGAGTTAAATATATGCAGACTTCAGGAAGGGACAGCGCCAGCTGAAGCACATGAGGCACAGTGAGGAGCGGCAAGGGCAGAAGAAGATGCTCTCTTTTCTTACTTTGATGCTGCCGCCACTGCTGTTAACCCAAAATCATACACCTATTGGCTTTGCCATTGCTTTTTGTAGGGGAGGGTTGCATGGGGGAAAGCATACGAGAGAGGAAGCAGCATAAAATACAGGGAGAAGGAGGAAGGGGTATTTGTTGGGGGGCAGACGAACACACAGGAGGGAGCTTTCCAGAGGGTATTTTCCAGAGGAGAGGAACATATAAGGGGGAGAGCAACACAGATCATGTGGGCAGAGCGGCTTGTGGGGGGGACCTCACCAGGTAGAGAGAAATACAGAGAGTGGGAAAGTTCATGAGGGAACGAGCAACACCAGGAGCAAGATTTGTAGAAGGAAAAGCAAGCACATGAAAGAGAAAGCAGCACAGAGCACAGGGTGTTTTGCGGATGGGGAGGCAGGGTAGTTTTGGTGGGGAGAAGCTCGTGAGGAAAAAATGTAGGTATCTGCAGAGGGAAAGCACTCAATGGAGAAAACAACAAAGAGCACCGGCAGGGGAAGCACATAAGTGAATGTCGAAGGTATGGCGGGGAAAGGCACATAAGGGAGAGAGCTGGTAAACACATTCACTTTCAAGGCGTGCTTAACCAGAAAGAAAAAGGAGTTCGCTGTGAACATTGGAAGGATACAAGACAGCTTCTTCATTTATATACACTTTATTTATCTGTTAGTACTATGTAATATTATCTAATTAGTCATGGACCTCCTGGGTAGGCTTTGCGGACCCAATGGGGTCCCTGGACCACAAGTTACGAACCACTGCTCAATTGCATTTTAGGACCCCTGTTATCAAAGTGGAATACCATGAGCAAAGGGGCTTGTCCTCTTTGCCCTGCCTGGGGTGCTGTTTTGAATTAACGAAGGGCACCATAGCCTTTATAACAATACTGAATACAGTAGGTAGACCACTAGTGATACACCTTTAAAAGAGAGAACCCCATCACTGCATGGTATCAGCCCTGTTGGAATGAGCCAATCGCATTTGCCTCTGGTGATGAGTCTCGTGGACCCGTGGGTATATTTTGTCTGTTCGATATTTTCCC
The DNA here is from genome assembly GCF_031143425.1 of Pleurodeles waltl. Classification (NCBI taxonomy): domain Eukaryota; kingdom Metazoa; phylum Chordata; class Amphibia; order Caudata; family Salamandridae; genus Pleurodeles; species Pleurodeles waltl. The sequence continues at coordinate 257,516,563 of NC_090445.1, forward strand.
CTGTATCATTAACTGGTGTTGAATGGTTCCTACTTCGGTTGTTCAGAATGTTGCGATTCTTCGTCTGGTTTGTTCATTGTCTTGAGACAGCTGTAGTCCTGCTTCCGTTGGGGTCAGGTAAAAAAAAATCTACATAATGCAGGCAGCTAACCCTATTTCTGAGTCTTTCACTATTTCACTCTTTCACTCCCTGTTGACGCAGCTTCTCTTTTCTTTTGTTGTTTTCATTCTCTCTCCATACTCTTTCCCTTCCGCTCTCTCATTCCTCTTTTCTTTCTCTATTGTCTGCTCTCTTTCACTCTCCACCTATGACTTCATCATCTCTTCCTCATGCCTCTCTGTCTCTCATTTTCTCTTTTTTATGCCCACTCTCCTTCACTCTCTCTCCCTCTTTGTTTGGCTCTCTTATCACAGGCTTTCTCCCTGGTGTCCTCCCTCTCATAACTCATGACCCTACTCACCCGATCACGAACACTACATGGGAAGGGACAACATCCTTACGTTGCATCATTGTGTAGGTGCACTTGTGAAAGGAACTTCACAGAAAGCTTCGGGCATAAATTAAAGAAAACCACATCTTTCACAGAAGCAGCGAAGTTAGGTAGCGCCAGAAATAGAACACCTCTGAAATAATAACATTACTTTTTGTCACTAACAACGTATATAAAACGTGTCCTCGTGCAGCAGGCAAACAATCATAGGGGGCCGGTGTAGACTTGCAGACAGAAATGCATTCAGCGAAATGTGTTTAACACTCACGTGATTACATTAAAAATCATAAAACAGCATAAGAATTTCAGTACTTGGCAACACTAAGCAGATGCAATATGCAAACTACCGAGACTGTGTTAGATTTCAAAAGTGAGATTCCATTCAGTGGCTCCATTAAATCTTAGATCCTGAAAGCTTTATTAGTTTTTCCGTTCCCCCGTTTTGTATTGTGCATCTTTACAGAGGCGACAATTTAGCAAAACAAATACTGAGTGTGATTGAGCAAACGGTGCACTTGTCAGTCTACCCCTGAACAGCCTCACCTTCCAAAATCACGATTATTTCAGGATATTCCGGGCATTAATTTTTAACCTGGAGATGAGAGCCAGGACTATAAGCAGGACTGCACCTCTATGGCATAAATCTAGAGGTGCATAGCTCCAGGGCCGTCAGTAGTGGTGGCTGGCAATCTTTGAAAGTGGGGGGGGGGGGCGTAGACGTACAACAAATGGTGTCAAATGGTGCATTTTATAGCACAATGTTCAATTAGATTTCCTAAAAAACATTGGATTTCAAAATGTTCAATGCCAAAGTCAAAGGAAGAAGAATGATGCTCACTAGGACTTGATACAATTTTTTCCTAATGTGCCATGGGTATCTGTGTAGTTCTATAATTACCTTCACTGTGCCAGGGCTAGCACTGGGTCACAGGTGCCCCGCCATACGTCATGGGTGCCCTACTTTGCCAAAAAATGCACACAATATTTGATTGATTGCGTCCATTTACCATGGATCACCAAACATTATTCAGCATATCAAGGCCAGTTTGTGTCAAGGCTCCCTGCCTACATCCCACCCCCAAAATTTGCTCTGGTTGTTTTCCATAATGCAAATAATTACCTCCATTACATCAGTGTCAGCATTTACACATGGTTTTCCAACATGAAAAGATCTTACTCTAGCCTGCCAGCTCCAGAATTTTACCATGGGTGCCTCCTAGGTTAAGAATTACGCCCAGCATGCATCAACATTTTGTATAGGTTATTTTATGCCAAGTATTACATCCATTATGCCAGTGCCAGCATTTTGCCATAGGTTCCCATATGACAAGAGTTACTTCTAGTCTGCCAGCACCAGCATTTTGTCATTGGTACCTCTTATGCCAACAATTGCCTCCAATATGTTAGCTGTTTGCATGTGTGCCTCTGTAATTCAAATTTACTTCCAGTATTACCGGGCCAGATTTACAAGTGTAACACACTCACATGCACACTCTATATCATGCTCTTTTACATTCACTCACTCACACTTATCTTCACACTCCTTCATATTTACTATCGCTCACTCGGCGTGTCACATTCACTTGCGTTCACAAAAGGGGAGGGACCAGGGCATTTAAGGCTCCTGTGGCAGGAGCTCGGAGTTTGCCAGCACTGGACAGTCTGCCTGATGGCCGGTGCAGGCAGCTGCACTAAAAATCAGACCGATTCACTGACCTAAACTGCAACTGGGATCTGCATTTATTTAGTAGATCCCTATTAAAAAAGAGGATATTTTTGACTACTGATATATTAAAGAAGGGATCGAAACAAGGAGGGTGTAGCCCTGATCCGCACAGGGTAAGCTGTTGCTGGTCATCAGCACCTCATGGCATTAGGCAAATGGTGAGATCGGAACCCACAATGATGCCAGTGGTTCTCCCTTCCCTACTCACTTGAAGCTGAAATTGTTCTGACTTCAGCAACAAACCAGCCCATGCTCCCATCGTCTGGGTAGCAGAATATACCATGGTTATCAACTGGTCTCAAACAAGTCGGTGTCTTTAAGCAAGTCTTGTTTTTTCAGTCACAGCCCAAAGCATGCTTGGACTTGTAACCTCACATTTCACATTCTAGGAATGGGAAGACTCTACATGCTATAGTGATGTTAACTTTTGGTCCATTGATGCCAAGAAATAATGTAAAGGCCAGGTAGGCACTAATGGACTACGTATAATTTGTAGGACTGGAGTCACCCACACAAGCTCCACCAGAATCCAGAAACATAAGGCATTTCCTCTGTGCTATTGGATGCTTGTTGCTCCACTGCGAACATCACTATTCGTACAATGTCTATTTTCTATATCTTGCACCTTGCCATATATACTACTATCGATCTCCATACAGGTACTATAAAATGTTTCACTTATTTTGAGTTTGCTGTTTTCTACTTGTTAAGGCTGCCAAGTTAGTTAACCAAACAGCAAGAATGATGAATGTATGACCCCAAGTAAATGGAAATGTACCGAAACTAGCTCCGAACACATTTCTGTGCTAGGATGTTAGCCTTTGCAAACAAACACATCCCACAGTAAGACTATGATTTCTCTTGTCACAACATGGACAATGATCTGGGCATTATTACTTTAAATAGATCCACTGTGATCAAATATAGAACAAAGTGATAGAGAGACGCTAAGACACACAATCAATTGGCACTAGTCCTCACTGTAGGTGGTTCCTTTGACTACTTTAGACCTCCACCACAGCGCACAGTGTAAATGCCATACTTGAAGTATCCTTAAAATCAGGAGCACTAGAAGATGACCTTCAATGGACTAGAAATGAGCATCTCACTTTCTTGGGTCCCAGTTCTCTTTAAATAAGCTTCCCCTTTTGAGGTGAATGCATGAGTTTGTAAAGAGAGCTAGCATATTAGGTATTGCCGATAGAGCCAGAGGCTCCTTCCAATATCATAATCAGTCATATTTGGGGGGCCCTGTCCTGTAAAAAATTGAATTTTATTACTTATTCCCCTGCTAAATCAAGCCTGGATGGCACCAAACAGTACTAAATTATACGTGATACAGTACAAAGGCACATTTGGGTATAAAACAGGGACTCTGCCCTACCACCTCAGACACTTACTGGAGAAGACCCCTGAACCAGAACCTGCATCCTGCCAAGAAGAACTGCCTGGCTGCTCAAAGGACTCACCTGTCTGCTTTCTACAAAGGACTGCTGCCTTGCTGTTGGCCTGCTGCCTTGCTGAACTCTTGTCTGGCTGCCAAAGGGCTCTCCAAGGGCTTGGATAGAGCTTGCCTCCTGTCCCCTGAAGTCTCAGGACCAAAAGGACTTCTCTTTTTCATTTGGACTCCTCGTGCGCCGAAATATTTGATGCACAGATTGCTCCGCAGTGATAAAATCGGCGCACGCCGACGCTGCTGACGCAACGCCTACGGGGCGACCGGAACTTCGACGCACGGCCTCGCATGGACAACGCTGCCTGGCTTCCAGAGAGGAAATCGACGCGATGCCTGCCGTGAGAAAGAAAATTCCACGCACAGCCTCCCGGAACGACACGCAGCCGGATAACAAGCCGAGGAATCCACGCACAGACCCTGTGACATCTGGTAATCCCGCGAACCACAGGAGTCGGCCCGCGTGCCGGAAAACAACACACGTCTTCCCCGAGTGTAAAATAACGACGCAAGTCCGTGTGTGAAGGGTCGAAACTGACGCACACACCATTTTTCTTCCCGCAGAACGACGCACGTCTCCTCGCGTGAAAAATAACGATGCAAGTCCGTGTGTGAAGGGGCAAAACCGACGCACACACCATTTTTCAACGCATCTCCTCCTCTGCGGTCCTCTGCTGAGATTTTCCACTCCAAACCAGGTACTTTGTACTTGAAAGAGACTTTGTTTGCTTTTTAAAGACTTAAGACACTTCACATAACTTTTCAGTGATATTCCTACAAATTCTTATTGCATCTTTTATTGTGTTGATCTACAAATATCCAGATAAATATTCTATATTTTTCTAAACACTGTGTGGTGTATTTTTGTGGTGCTATATGGTGTTATTGTATGATTTATTGCACAAATACTTTACACATTGCCTTCTAAGTTAAGCCTGACTGCTCGTGCCATGCTACCAGAGGGTGGGCACAGGATAATTTGGATTGTGTGTGACTTACCCTGACTAGAGTGAAGGTTCTTGCTTGTACAGAGGGTAACCTGACTGCCAACCAAAAACCCAATTTCTAACAAGCCCCTATAGAGTTCATAGCAAACAAGCCTGCCTATTGCAATGGGGCTTGATCCCCCACGGAAATTTGGGAAAAATGGCAAAAACTGTGCATTCTGCGACTGATTTTTCATAATATATTTCGTTGTCTTTGTTTTTTAAAACATAGTAGAAAAAAATATAGTAAATGATGACCTTACAGAGTACCAGGATATGGCAATCTTTATTGGGGCTCTTCAGTGATTCCCTCACCATCACCCTTTAACAGTGCCTCACATCTCTCCGTAACCTCTCTCTCACATGTATTTCATTTGTTTTATAGCATCTGTCTTACCAGCATAGGGTGTTGGACCAATTTACTTGACACACACCTACAGAGACAATGAATCATACATGTGTAAATCAGTGTGTAGAAAATGTTATATAACAGAAATGTGACTACAAGGTGTAGGATTCACGTGTCATCCATACTGGTAGGAATTTTGTAAGAGTGCTTAGTCTAAGAAGGCATCTTCAGGATTCAGAACATAACACAGGTTGGGGTTGACTTTACTAATAATTTATTTCTACCCGAACAAACCCTTTTTAACAAAATTAGGATAACCAAACACTGGAAAAAAAACATAACTTTCTAACATATAGCATGCAGTTTGCATGCAGCTCTTTGGTGGCAGTTCATAATTCACTGTGCTAGATTATGATTGTAAATTATGAACTGCATATTAAAAAAAGATGTATTTGACAAAGCCAGCATCCCACTGAACTATGCACATAAAATAATTTTCTGTAATCTGCACAGTACCCGTTTTTTTAAGCAGGTGCATTAACCCTCAGCACTACCTTAGATGAGTCAACATTGCCACTAACAAATCTCTCTGGCAGATACATTAATCACCAGAGTTAACTTGGCACTTTTATTGTTGCCTGAAAACTGTTGGGCATACAAGGGACTCTGCAGTGCTTTTAAGACGGCTGCATTGCTACAAAATGGAGGCCCACCACCCTTCCAGCCTCCTCAGAAAACGCACACCCTATGCCTGCTACTGCCAGTCCAGCCTTGGTGGGGATCACTTTTCAAGTACAAATGATCCCTCCCTCATTGTCTCAATGAGGAAATAAAGCACTTGCCCACACACCGTAAAAAACCCCACCATGGAATCTGTGAACTAGTATTGTAATAATGACTGGTGGCTTCCACCCCTCCTTTCAGGGCACTTTCCAGCAGCAGGAAATGCTAAAGGTGTCTAAAAAAAACAAAAAAACAACTGAAAATGTTTCCTCAGAATCCGACGCCCACTTCCCAAGCAGTTCCTTTCCATGTCTAGGCAGAGGTAAGCGCCGGCGAAGCTGAAGCCTGGGCTGTGACCCATGATTGGGGGGGGTGAGATTGTTATATGGCCCATTGCCTCTCCCACCCTCCAATGCCAGAGTTTACTTTAGTTCCCAATGGTCCGATAGAGCACTATGGCCCATATTTATACTTTTTTGTGCTGCATTTGCGTCATTTTTTGTCGCAAAAGCAGTGCAAACAGAAAATACAATTATATTTTGTAAGTTTGGGCCGCTTTTGCCTAAAAAAATGACACAAATGCAGCACACAAAAAAAGCATAAATATGGGCTTATGTGCAAATGGCGTTGGGCATGCAAACTTCCTGGTCAACCATTTGGCTCCCACCTGGGGTAGAGAGTGGCGAGTTTGTATAAACCCTCATGGCAAGCGTGCCATGTGCCCTAATGCAAGGAAAGAAAATGTCACGTCCATCTGCTGGATTCAGAGCAGAAACAGCAATAATTTGGGTGCGATATGCGTCCTTGGTCCCTGTGGCGCTGCACCTGCTGCACTACTGACAGTTACATCGCTGCTTCCCCGGCATTACTGTCTGTGAGATGGAAATACCACTCACCTTGGCAAGCATTATTTCTACTGTACAGCCGGGGATCTTTTTATTGTAAGTAATGAAGAGATGGTTCGTTTATTGCATTTCCAAAGTTTGTTATCACGCTACAATGCCAAGTTTAAAAAAACTTGTAACTGGCATGACAGGACGTGAGGTCACGTTTCCTACCATTATCTTTGGGATTTCTATTTGATATACTCAATTTGAGCTCTATCAGAAGGAAACCCGTCTCTGCGTAAATAACATTGCCCAAGGCTCTAAACTGGACCGTGAATCACTGCTGGATTCACCTTTCGTGGGATTAGTGTCTGCCAGTTAAAACGGAAACTTCCCACAGCGAAACAATCAGCCCCTCAGCGCGAGTCCTAATGTTGTGGGGATGAATGAAGCTAGCGGAGACTCGATGGCTGCATTAATTCCCTGCCTTATGATACTGAGCAGACTAAGCTCTTCGCAGACTGCAACCAAGACGGTGCTTCTTGAGAGATTCAGCCAATGTGGTGTAGCTGTACAGAGCAACCACTGTCTAATCCTGCCACCTCCGCCGGGATTTCATCCTCCCGGCCATGTGAACACTCTTGTACCGTAAATCCTTGACAGAAATGAAAACAGCTCTTTTGAGAACAGATGTCTTTGGCTAGAAACATGGAACACGGTCCTTCGTCTTGTTTAAACATATGATTCATTCACAAACACCAGCAGTACTATTTCAGCAGATGACAATTTCTTATGTAGTTAAAATGGCGGAAATATCAGCTCCTGATAATAGTCAATAAACTGATTGTATCTGGAAATCTAAAAATCAAGCCAAACAGAGATACCCGAATATAACAAAGTTTAATAATGCACTACGGACGTCAGAGTGTTGTGTGAAATTAAAATGATGACAGGGTAATGCAAACATATATGGCCCACCTTTAACTGCCCTGGGCCGTAAATTAGGCTCCTTAAAACTCGCTTCGCAGTTGGGCGCGGCCTGCAACAACGCTTTGGGTCTTAGCTCAACTCACACCCTTTGTACATATCTGTGATTTCAGGGCCTCCCACTAAATACCAGGGGTTGGTGGGTGGAGGGGGGAAGGGGGCGGGGTGATCTTTTTGAGTTACGTCATTGCAGCTGTTTACTGATAATCTTAAATTCGTAAAACCATACTGGAATGGTTCAAAACATAACGGCACAGAGGTGTGATGGAGGACGATAATTCAAACGTGTGACAAGGAAGAGTAACTAACATTACCTGAAAGTACTCAAATAGTTACCACTTTATACATATTCCTCTCAGTTCTCAATTTATGTGGGTGTGTCAAACACAGTTATGGCAGCCGATTATCTCTCACAAGCATTTTATTTAGTTTAGTTGAACAGTAAAAAGAAGCAATTTCTACAATAAATTCTGCACATTAGCAGCAGTATCAAGCTACAAGATACAGAAAAAAGCTTGGGTTAGGAACTTGTAGGATATATTTGTCAATATATTACAAAGTGAAAAGTATATAAGCACAGTACACAGACCTTAATCCCAAATAAAGTATTGTATTGAAGCATTTCTATATGGTGCATACTACCCCTATGTGGAGAACGAAAACGCTTGCCTACATGGGTGGGAGACTCCTGATTTTTTAAGCCAAAAAAAGCTTTATTTTGGTTGTCTCCCGCCTAAAATTGCCTCTGCTTCAATAGACATCAATGAGGACAATACCTTCTCCTGATTATTTTTTTTAAATCTCCCACTTTCTTGTCCTAAAATTGTTGACATGTATATTTATTATATCCTTTTAGCTCGCTACCGAAGGCTATTCCGGTTGTTAAAGGCCATCTCCCTCATTATCATCTTATACAGGCCATTATAAGCCCAGAGCTACTCTGTCATCTCAGTCCAGCTCCCAATATTCCAATGTTCTAATACACATTCACATTAACATCAACAGAATGGGAGAAAGGAGGGAGAGGATATCAGGAATTAGAGGGACTCCATCCTGGCGTAGCAATGTAGGACTTCGAGCAGTGGTGCGGTCTGGGCATCCTGGGCCCTCATACAAGCAAGAAAATGGGGACCTCCTAAATTTTAGAAAGCAATTTTCTACTTTAATCTGTAGTGTTCACAAGTTCTGCAGGGTGAAGCTTACAGAGAGGGGCCGTGTAAAAGAAGTGACTTTTGGCTGAATTTCTTGTAACAGATCAGTTGTACAGAGAACAGATTTTGGTCTAGTAAGAAAGTAAGGCACAAAGAGGTTAGTCCATTGAACAGCCACTTTGTATGTATGGCTTTAAAATTTAATTTTTTAATTACTGGGTGTCAGCGAAGGGATATTAGTGCCAGCATTATGAGACTGTGGTTTTAGACTAAACTAGAATAGCAGGGTAATGGAATCTCAGGAGTGATATATTTAGGAGGCCAGTATATAGAAAGTTGTAATGACCAGAGCACGCAGTGGCAGAGAAGAGTTGCCCCGCTGGCTCCGTGCCAGCAGCAGAAAAATAAAGCAATATTTTATTATTGTTTTATTTTTCAACTGCTGGCTCTGAGCCAGCATGTGCAGGAAGGGGCAGGGTTGGGCTCTGGGAGGGGGGAGAAGGAGCGGAGTGGAGTGCACTTAAGTGCGCATGTCAGTTTGCCGGCTGTCTTAGACCGGCCAAACAAACATGCACACTTAGGTTTCTCCAACTCAGCTGTTGACAGCCATGTCTGACAGCCTGGTTGGAGAAACAGCACAGACTCCCTGTGCCTGAGTGAGTGGTGACCCAGCCCGCTCAGGCCAATCCCTGCACTTCTCTCATGCTTGGTAATAGCATGAAAGCAGCATGGGGATTGCGCAGGGAGTCTCTGAAGCTGTCCCATGGACTTCTGGGACCAGGAACCAGAGGAGCATGAGGCAGCCGCCAGCACCAGAATTATTATTAAAAATCCCCCAACACCGTGTGCTCCCCCCATGCACTCCCACCATTCCCCCCTTCACCCTCTCACTACTTTTAAATTGCATCAGCCACCACTGATGTAGAGGTATAATAGGACCCGTCTTCGCATACATAAACAGTAAGAACAACAATTAGAGATAGCGGTTTGAGGGCTTAAGAAGAGTTCACTGTCAAACAGCACACCCAGGTTAATATTTATTTCTACCAGTCTTGAGCAAGAATATAGTGGCTCACTCTAAATCCTATGGAGGGGAGTTAGACCAGCAAGGCTCATGTGCAGGATTTCAATTTTTGCCATGCAAGCAGAGCCCCCTTTATGCATCCATCAATGACCCCTTTATAGGCAGTTCAATTTGTTTGCATGGTTCACAGAATCATCATCCGGGATCTGAGAAAGAAATAGTCATTCTTGTGGATGTCCTGGATTTTAATGATCGAAAAAGAGGAACAGGGTGGTAATGAGACTGCAACCATGACAATGTTGCTCTTAGGCCTTCAGATGCAAATTAGTTTGAAAAATTAAGACTTCTTTTAGTTTTCTACAAAAAATGCTGAGATGGTGGAATGAATGGGGGTCAGGCAAGACTGAACGATTAAAGACACATTCACATTTTGATCACATGGAAAATATTAATCCCGATGCTGGTTGATGAATATAATTTAACATTTTGGAATTCTGCTCATTGTACGTTTCATTCTATGATTGGATAAATTTATAACATTTTGGGGAGACAGAAAAGTATCCAGGAGAACTTATGGAAATTTACACCAAACATATATTTCCATGGGTACCACTGTTGAATTAAACTTACGATCATCCATACTATTAAAATTGTAGAAATATGCTTTCAAATTTCAAACTTATTTTCTTCTTTTGGAACACAAAGAAGGGATCATGAAGCATTAGATACAGGTTTTCGAAGCCCCTTTACCCCATTTACAGACTCATGGCAAACCATATTGTGATTACAAGTATGCAGGTATTTAGGGTGTGAAAAAGAATTGTACATGTACACTAAAGGGTATGACTTTGTAAGTATTCCCCAGCTCTGCAAATGGTCACACCACTGCCCTTACTCTACGAAATTTCTCCACCCCTAAAACAAAACGTATATACTGAGTTATTTACAATCAGATTTTGTGTGTTAGTAAATTTAATCTGGAAGCAGTTTTATTTGGGCAAGTGGCTGCTGGTGCTAGACACCGACACATTTTTAAGTACTGTGAGAGCTGAGATTTTCTTGATAAATGTTTAGTCTTTACGTAATTCTACTTACTGATTAATGTGTGAATTAATTTAATAATAATATTGTGTTTACGAGAATTGTGACTAACTGCATGGCTACCATTTTATGTAAGGCCTTCATTTTGTCCATGCTATCTTAAGATGATGACATTATTTTGTCTTTAAAAGAGAGTGTGTTTCTTAACTAAAATAAATGGTAGAATTAAATGTGTATTTAGTGGCCTCTGCTGGACCGAAGTAGAAGCAGATGAAAGGTCACTGTGCAATGCAAGCTATATAAAATGTTTCTAGTATGTTCCATAGTTTGACTGACTTCATTGTTTGTAGTTATGTTTCTAATTTATATGTTTTTCCTCGAAGGAAAAGAAATGGTGTGGTATCATATTTTGTAATTGTTTTCCTGTGACTTCGTATTCCGGTGGAGTGAAAACAATAGATCCACAGATGAAACTGAAGAAGGGGAAATACAGGATAGAAAAGTATTAGTTTGATTTTGTTAATGAAATAACAGCAAATAAAAGAGCTCAGAGTAAACTAATTGATAATTTTGATATCTTTTAAAGTTCTGATTGGTCATAACTTTCTCACCTCATGCTTTATCCAATAATTTTCACTTAACAAGTTTAAATTAGTGTTGAGTCACCATTGATCGTGGGTCATTTTTCTTTGGGATTTTCATGTATCCTGAGTCCTAGAGATGTTATTACTTTATGATCTGTCACTTTGATATTTCATGTTTTCCAGATAGTCTATTGACATCTTTAAACTTAAACTTTATCAGTTTATGACTGTTCAATACTGAAGTTATGCTCAGATGGGTTAGTGTATCTTATAGTCCAAATTCTAAACCATCACCCCTACCCTTATTCCTGATGCTACCTGTTCCTGTCCTGATTTTGGTGCCTGCTGTTGCTGTCCCACTGATGAAGTAGACATTGTTGCTGATTACCGTAGTGATTTGGTAAATATATGAGCTGTGAATTGTCATTTGTCTTTTGTTTTTCAGGTACCAGCTGCAAATGTGTATTTACTGCTGCTTATTTTTTATACATAGAGGTTTTCTAAATTTGTGTTACTAAAACTTTTACATGAAGCCCAACATGCTGATGATAATTAGTGGTTGGTGAGGCGTTACTCACATGCTCATGATTTATCATTGATATTTTTGGTTTATCTTATTAATTATCAGATGTATTCAATTTCTCTTGCTCAGATTCTGTTGTTATGGTTTTGTGTAATAACCATAGAGATTAATTGTCTTTTTGCATAGATTAAAAGTAGATATATCCGCCGTTCGAATCGGCCTTTGTTGTTTCTCTTCATGTATCATTTGGGCTTGAGAATTATTTTCGTGACCTTAGGGTTGTTAATATAGGGAAATAAATTATTAACGTCCTAATAATCTGGTATGGTTTTTGGAATTAAATTGATTATCATATGTTATATATTATGTTTTGTGATGCATTTTGAATGACATTTTCTCTAAACAGATTTGGTTTGTTTCATCGACCTAGTGAAAATCCACTATCTAATCTCTTGTGACCAAAATATAGGTAGGGTTTCTCCGCATCAACAGTACCAGGGCTTATTTTTCATCATAAGATGTTGACCAACAGCAAGAGAGAGAAAGGGGCAAAAAGGCGGAAAAAGGAGGAAGAGAATTATAGAAAATCACAGATAAAAGAGAAAAATGGGGATGAAAATAATCTTCAATATGGAAGAGAAGAAGGAAGTGGACAGTGGTAAAAGAAGGATGCATTAGATGAAAATATAGTCTGGCTAATGAGATAACATTTTGTATGGAGCTGCGTGAGTTATGTGAGTTATAGTAAATTTTGTGTGGGGTGTAAATTATAACTTTAAGTTATAACTATAAAGTTATAATTATAACTTTCAAATGTTTAATGTTTGTGTTGTTTAAGTTACTTTTCTAAACAAAATAATTCAGATGTTTAATATGGTGAAGTGTTTTTAGTACTGCAGTACTTTAGCAAAAGGTCAAAGTTCATTATGACCTGTGTTGTAGCATAGCGTGGGCGGGCCTACAGTGGTAAGGTGTAGAATGGAGTAGAGTATCAGAGAGGATTGTCGTGAAGTGGGGTGTTAAACAGTAGCGTGGAGAAGAGTATTGTAGAATAGAGTGTCATTGGGTGAAGTGTCTTAGAGTGGAGCTGAATGGAGTACAGTGAATTGAGTGACATACAGTGGAGTAAAGTGTCATGGAGTGTGGTAGAGTGGAGTGGCATAGTGTGCCGTAGAGTGAGGTGGTACAGGGTAGCGTAGAGTGGAGTGGCACAGAGTGGAATAGTGGAGCAGAGTGGAGTAGTGTGTCAGAGTAGAGTGGAGTAAAGTGGTGTGGAGTGGCTTAGAGGAAGATGTGTAGAATATGGCAGAGTGAAGTAGAATGTCTGAGAGTGGAGTTGAGTTTCTTAGAGTGGCAAAAATGGATGAGGCTTGGACTGTCAGAGTGGAGTGGCATAGAGTAGCGTGGCACAGAGTGGTGTAGAGTGGGGTGGCTTGTCACTGAGTGGCATGTCTTAGAGTGTCTTACAGTGGAGAGGCCTAGAATGGAGTGGCATAAAGTAGCATGGCATGATCAGAGTGGAGTGGCATGTCATAGAGTGGAGCACAGTGTCAGAGTGGAGTGGCTTGGAGTACAATAGTGTAAAGTGGAGAATCATAGAGTAGAGTAGAGTGACAGAGTGGAGTGGTGTGTCTTAAAGTGGGGTGACATGCCATAGATTGGAGTGGTGTGTTGTAAATTGGTGTGGCAGAGAGTGAAATTTCATAGAGTGGAGTGTCAGATTGGGTTGTCAGAGTGTCTTGGAATGGCAGGGTATAGAGTGGAGTGTCTTAGAGTGGAGTAGCATGTTGTAAACTGGAGTGGCGTGTTGTAAAGTGGTGCGATGTTTTTGGAGTGGCATATCAGAGTAGAGTGGAGTAGAAAGTCAAAGTGCTGTGTCATAGAGTATGGTAGAGTGGAATAGAGTGGAGGGAAGTACAGTACAGTGTTGTGGCATGGAGTGTCATGGCACAGAGAATTGTGGTGTACAATGAGTGGCGTGCAATGGGGTGGCATGCAATGCAGTGAAGTAAAGTGGAGTGGTGTAGAGTGGCCTGGTATGCAGTATCATAGATCAGAGTGGTGTGCAGTATTGTAGAGTGAAGTGGAGTGAAGTAGAGTGGAGCGACTTGTTAGAAAGAGGAGTGACATTTCAGAGTGGAGTGGGATGCCATAGAGTAAAGAGCCATAGAGTGGATTGGGGTGGCGTGTCGTAGAGTATCAGAGTGGCAAAGGGTGGAGGGGCATGATGTAGACTGAAGTGGCCAGTTGTAGAGTGAGGTGGCATGTTAGAGTGGAGTGGCATTTAGTGTCGTAGAGTGTTGTTGAGTGGATTGTCAGAGTAGATTGCAGGAGAGTATTGTGGAGTGTCAAACAGCTGAGTGTTGTACAGTTGAGTGTCATAGAGTAGAGTGTCACAGAGTTGAGTGTCAGAGGAGTGGAGAAGACTGGTGTACAGTGGAGTGGCATGTCGTGGAGTAGAGTGGAGAAACAAGTCAGACTGCTGTGTCATAGAGCTGGTAGGTGTGTTGTCTCAGAGTGGAATAGATTGGAGTGGTGGAGAGCGTTGTGTCATGGAGTGTTGTGGCATAGAGTGTTGTGGCACAGAGTGTCATGGCATAGAGTGGAGTGGTATAAAGTGGAGTAGGGTTAACTGGAGTCGAGTGGCGTGCACTGTTGTGGAGTGGTGTGCAATGCCATAGAGAGGAGTGGAGTGTCATAGAGTGGAGTGGCGTGTCATAAATTAGAGTGATACAGAGTTGAGAGTCATAGAGTGGCATAGAGTAAAGGGGCCTGTCATAGTGTGGAGTTGCTGGATGTAGAGAGGAGTGGCATGGAATTTCATTGAGTGGAGTTTCATTGAGTGGACTGTTGTGGAGTAGAGGATGAGAGTGTTATAGCACAGAGTTGCAGAGTGGAGTGTTGTAGAGTGGCTTTTCAGAGTAAAATGGAGTTGCATGTCATAAAATTGTATCTTGTAGAGTGTCTTACATTGGAGGGGTGTGTAAAGGAGGAGCGTACAGTGGAGTGTTATATTAATTGGTTTGTGGGCTTGCCTTTTAAAATCCTCTTGAGTTCATTAGTGAAAGGCATGCATACGTCATGCCTTTTCATGTGTTTAGCCCTCCTTGGGTGCACCGGCCAACTACAGAAAACATCGGAGGCTCCATGTTTTCAGCCTGGTTTCTGCACTACTTTGGCCCTCATTACGACCCCGGCGGTCAGCGGAACACTGGCAGTAGCACAGCCAACAGGCTGGCGGTGTTCCACCAGCGTATTATGACCGTGGTGCATTTGCCACAGTCATACCGCCGGTGCCACCAGTATACCACCAGGCTTCAGCCGGGCGGGCATAATCCCCAGGGCAGCGCTGCCCTGGGGATTATGAGTCCGCAACTGCCAGCCTGTCCATGGCGGTAAACACCGCCATGGAAAGGCTGGCAGTAAGGGGGACTCGGGGTGCCCCTGGGGGCCCCTGCACTGCCCATGCACTTGGCATGGGCAGTGCAGGGGCCCCCAGGCACAGCCCCATCGTGCATTTCACTGCCCGAATTATGGGCAGTGAAATGCGTGACGGGTGCTGCTGCACCCGCTGCACATCAACATTGCTGCCGGCTCTATTACGAGCCGGCTTCAATGTTGATGTGACTTTTCCGCTGGGCCAGTGGACTGAAACTCTGTTTCCATCCGCTGGCCCAGCAGAAATGTCATAATAGGGGGCCAAGCATACCGCCAGCACTGGCGGTATATTGGCTCCCATGGCTTCGGCGTTCTTTTTACAAGACCGCCGAAGTCGTAATGAGGGCCTTTATCTTTTTATTTTCCATGCAGCGCTATGTTTTACTTAGCAGGATTGCGCTCGTTTTTTTGGTTTTCAATTTCAGAGCGATTGCACTGGGTTTTACATAGCATGATCACGCTTGTTTTTTTCTTTCAATTTATGTGGCAAGGAAAGTCCACTTAGGAGTTTACAATGTTAATAGCTCTAACTTGAGCAAATGTGAGACCCATAGCATTGCAAATGCTTGTTTTTCTTTGCACTTAACTACTTAACACAAAACTTTGCATCATCAACCAATGTAGATGAAAGAAGTCTGCAAAGGTTTTGTGGCGAATCATCCAGTGGTGAAAAAGTTATTAATTAGTAAGAAAAAGTTTGAGACATTCCTAAGTCCTATCTCTGGGAACCCTAACTATAGCTACCGTCACACGATATATAAATATAGTGAAGTAAACATTACTATGGTCTGTGAAAGGAGCAAGATTTACTTGGTCACACTATTTCTTTTGTTCTCTCCACTCTTCTACAGTCTCATTGTTAGACATTTATGTCCGGTTTCTCCTTATAGCTAATATATTTCTAAAACACTTAGGCCCTCATTACGACCCCGGCAGTTGGTGGAGCACTGGCAGTAACACCACCAGCAAGCTGGTGGTGTTCCTCCAGCGTATTATTACCGTGGCGCATTCGCCACGGTCATACCGCTTGTCCCGCCAGTATACTGCCATGCTTCAGCCAGGCGGTCATAATCCCCAACCGCCAGCCTGTGCATGGCAGTAAACACCGGCATGGAAAGGCTGGCGGTAAGGGGGACTTGGGGTGCCCCTGCACTGCCCATGCACTTGGCATGGGCAGTGCAGGGTCCCCCAGGCACAGCCCCATCACGCATTTCACTGCCCAAATTACGGGCAGTGAAATGCAAGACTGGTGCTGCTGAACCCGCTGCACATCAACATTGCCGCCGGCTCTATTATGACCCGGCTTCAATGCTGATGTGACTTTTCCACTGGCCTAGTGGAAATGTCATAATAGGGGGCCAATCATACCGCCAGCACTGGCGGTATATTGGCTCCTGCGGCTTCAGAGGTCTTTTTACAAGACCGCTGAAGTCGTAATGAGTACCTTAATTTGCATATCCCATTCCCTATCTCTTTCCTCTTCAGCACCCTCTATTGAACTCCTACACATAATTCCCTTCCTTCACTAACCTCCCTGCCCCTACACACACACAATGCACCCACTCACTTGTACACCCTGCGTCTTCTTTAACTTTTACCCTGTCAATATTTTTGCAGCTGTGTATCTCCACTTTTGGATATAATCACAGCTCCTATTGGCAAACCTGACCATTTCTATGTGTGCCATGCAGTGAGATCAAGGACTGGATAAGTAAGTATTCCAAACCCCTTCATGGCCCACTGACTGGCACTGTGAGAAATTTGTACTGTTTGAACTGAACTCTACACCTTTGAGAACTCGTCCACCCAAAACCTCAACTCCGCTCTACGTAGAAGTGACTCTTTTCACACTAGGAACTATTCATGAGTAATATGTTGCATTAAAAAACTACACAAACACTCTATCATGGAAAAAGAAAACAATCTTAGGAACTGGAAGTGCAAGTAAATTGTGAAATGTGATCAGAAACGATATTACTGTTCCCAGGATTGTCAACGCAGAAGTTTACTAACGAATATTCATGTATTTTGAATGTAGAATTTGCATAGAAAATGAATTAACTTAGAGAAAAATAATGCACGCATTTGGTGTGGCACCTACTTGAGTGGCCATCAATGTTCACAAAGTGTACTTATTAACAGCTTACAAATATAAAATGTTGAGCTTATGTTTGATTAATGTAGTAATATGTTATATTGAAGGTTATGTATTATGTATTAGCTTTATTAATCGTAGGACTTAACTTAGCGAGGTCTCTGGCCTAGTTGCACAGCCTCATGTCAAGCTGCATTTTCTTGCATTTTATAAATTGGCTGCTTAGAGAATTAAATTGTGATTTTCCATGAAACTGACCAAGTATTCATAGTTGAAATTCGTTCTCATGAGAAACTGCTTGCTAGAAGATGCTGCAATCGCCAGGGAAACATTGAATATCATAGTATGTGTAGGACTGACCTTCCCAGGAAAAGACAATGGATGCACTGACTTGAGTATCAGCTGCAACAATATTGATACCTGACAAGCCGAACAATGGGAACAGGAGAAGAGGAGCCAGTCATTGACGTTTGAACCTTGTACTTTAGATTTGGGAATTTTATTTTCATTGGACTAAGGTCCTCCTTATGAACCTGGCGGCAATCACTGCCGACCGCAGTGGCAACGGTGAACAGAAGACCGCCAGTGGCGTAAGACTGGGCCCTGCCGAATTATGATACCAAAAAGACAAATCTCCCAAAATCCTGCAACCTCCACGAACCGCCAGGGCCTACGATGGCAGAAAGGCAGTACACCTCACCTCGCCACTGCCACGCAGACAAATCCTCCACCCACCAAATAATGATGCACAAATCAGCGTGGTGGATAGTGGATGCCGAAAAACCATTGGCGGTACGGACCGCCACGGCCAGCAATGGGACCCAACAACAAAAAATGCACATTGGCAACTTAGAAACCCACACACCTGACACACATCCACAACACTATAAACCACTCACATACACACCCCACAATTCTTTGCATCGCCAATAGCACAAATGAAACTGACAGCATAACATGCATTCACTGAACACAACATAACAAAATTCACATGCAAAAATACACCACCAAAACACACACAAACCCCAAACACCCTCGAAGACCACACACACACGTAACCGCACAACAGCACCCTCACAATACACCCACAACACACACCATGGCACCCCTGCTTCACAGACAGGGAGCTAAGGACCATGGTGGACGAAATCCTCAAGGTCGAGCCTCAACTTTTTGGGGCACAGGTGCAGCAGACACCCATCGCCAGAAAGGTAGAGCTATGGCAGACGATTGTTAACAAGTTCAATGCAGTGGGAAACCATCCACACACAAGAGACGACATCCGGAAGAGATGGAAAGACTTGCACGGGAAGGTGAGGTCAGTGGCGGTCCCCCACCTACACCCTTCGACTACACCGACTGGGAGTTGAAGGTCCTGGCTATTCTGCACCCGGAGGGCCTCACTGGACTCACTGGAGGACTGGTCTCGGGTAAGTGAACTACAATACTTTAACAGTCACCCCACCTATGATCCATGCAGCACCCCACTCTTCTCTCTACCACCAGGACCCCATCCCCACCCAGGCCACACCACTCACACCCAGTGACCCTGCATGCCCACAATCCTACAAACAGGCCCCCATCCTGCCCCCTGTGCACAGTCACCTATCCCTTCAAGGATTCACAGTGGCACTACAGCACCCACAGTGCACCTCCACCCTCACACAAAATGCAAAGATAAGTACACAAAAGGACCCTGCATGCCACTACAGGGGAATAAAAGCACAAAATAGGGCAGAGCTGTGCATCAATTTCAGAAATAGTACATGAGACATACATGTCCATTCCCCCCCACAGGCACCACCACACATGCCACCTGGACGGAAAGGCCAAGGAGTGCCACTGCCTCACACGAAGACAGAGACCCCACTCAGATTTGAGAGGGATGTATGGAAAGTGAGGAATACCCTGGTCCGTCACACAGTCCTGGACTGTCACCCTCCAGCAGCCCCACCCACGATACCACTGACAGCCCTACCACTCAGCCGCCAACATCAGCTCTGGCCAAACGACCCCACACCAGTGTCTCCCGGTCACAGACTGGCGGACCACATGTACAGAGGCCAGAGTCTCCACCCACCAACAGGCAGGATGATGAAGGCCCTAGTGCAAGTGGGACTGCCAGACCTTTGCAGGGGACACAGGCACAGGGGGCAAGGGCCAGTGGGAGGGCATCAGTGGCCCAGGGGAAGCCAAAGAATGGATGCAGCAGCTCAGGAGGTGATATCTGAGGTCCTCGGAGCATACCACCATGCCCAGGACAGGATGAGCCAGATCCTGGCCACCCTGGAGCAGAATCAAAGGCTGCAGATGGCACACCACCAAAAGGCCATGGAGCAATGGAAACAGCTCAATGTCACCATGGCCACCATTGCAGGTACCAGTACCACAGCCAGGCTGAGCTCTCCACCCACCTGCAAGCCCCTACCACTAGCCAGGATGTTGCCCTGTCATCTACATCTGCAGCAGCTACTGGACTGGTGGCACCCAGGACACCAGCACCCCTAGCCCTGCAGCCTAACTCCAGTCACACAAACGTGCCCTCAGACCCAGACATGGCACTGGAACACCAGCCAAGACCAAGGCCCCTGCTAAGAAGTAACTCTGCCCTGAACTGTCTCCCTTATGTGCCACTGTGCTACCTTGTAGACCTATCACTACCAACATACCATCAACCAATGGACACATGGACCACAACCCAGTGCCACCAACAGCTGAGCACATGCACCTGAGTATGGATATGCACCAAGAGCCCACTCCCTATCACTGTAAAACAATATAACAAATTTGTGTCACTTACTAAAAACACATATGCACTCTAATTGTATATCCCTCGTCATTATGAGTTCAAATTGTGAGTGTATGCATTAGGCAGTCCATTTCATAATTATACCTTTATTGCAGAAGGGGATCCAACACACTGTAGTGTCTGAAGTAAGTCACACTGTACATAATATTGGGTCACCTGGCACATGCCAATTCACTAGTCAGTTAACAGTGCCAATGACTATAGACCCTACATTACCAATTACATGAGTCAGACTGAAACTATGCAGTGAAGACAACAGCATCATTGAACAATACCTTAGGGTCACTGGAAGTATAGGTGGATTAGCTGGGCCCTGGAGTTAAGATCTCCCCCCTCTTCTTCCTCACCATCACTCTCATCCCCTCTCTAGGCTGGTTGGACAGCACCCTCCTCTTCCAGAAGGGGGATTGCTTTCCTCACAGACAAGTTGTGCAGCATGCAGCAGGCCACCACTATCTTACACACCTTGCCAGGGACATAGCACAGGGATCCCCCAGAGAGATGGAGGCAAAAAAACTAGCCTTCTGGAGACCTATAGTGCACTCAATCACCCTCCTAGTACGTCCATGGGCCACATTATAATTCCTCTCTACATCTGTCCTGGGATTTCTCACTGATGTCAGGAGCCATTGCAAATTGGGGTAGCCAGAATCACCTGCAATAGTGGACGTAATCAGGACCATAATGAACTGACTGCACATACGTATTGTCTGGCTGACAATTATGTACAGAACCATTGTCATACAAACTCACCTATGAGCCATCCTCCTTCCCCTTATAGTTGTCCCATCAAGTGTGGTACACTACTGTTTCTCAGGACAAAGGAATCATGGACTGAGCCTAGGAACCTGGCATTGACATGTGATATGTACTGCTCAGCAGTACACACCAATTGTATATTCATGGAGTGGAAGTTCTTTCGATTCCTGTACGCCTGTTCATTTACTTTTGGGGGAATAAGAGCTATGTGTGTTCCATCAATGGCACCTATGACATGTGGGTTGTTAGCAAAGGCATAAAATCCAGACTTGATGGCAGGCAGTTTAGCCCTTTGAGGGAACTGGACATATGTCTGCTGGTGTTGGAAGAATGCATCCAGGAATTTGGACAGGATGAGGCTAAACATTGGCTGTGAGACCCCTGCACCCATGCCCACTGTCACCTGAAACGAGCCTGTAGCTATAAAATGGAGTACCGATAACACTTGCACTTCAGTAGGGATGGCATGCTGATTCCGATTAGCCGGTCTCAGTACAGGATCCAGTAAAGCACAGAAGTCATGGATTGTAGCACAATTGAGTCTGTAGGTGGCAATGATGTGACTTTCATCCATCATTTCCAAATCAACCAGCAGTCTGTCCACAGATGGGGCCCTCCCTCGCCACATGGTTCTGTACCTGTGGGGGAGGAAAGAACACATTTGAAGGGCACTCATACACCTGCAACACATTATGTTACTGTTTCAATTAATGTGCACGTAGGTTACACACACAAATGCCAAGTATGAAGTACACCATCAGGCAAATGTGTGCAGAGTCAACTCTGTTTAAATGACATACCAATGTGGGCACATTTTCAAAGATGGGTGCATGTGAGGAACAGAAACCTATGTAAGCAAGCGACTAAGGTCATAGACTAGGAGGCCCAGAATGGGGCAACTGGCCAGGCTATGATAATGTGGTGGTAGCAAGTTGGCAGCCTCCTTTCATCCAGGTCTGAGGCAGTGGAAGTGACATCATACCTCTGGCGGTAGTGATCACGGCGGAAGGCGGTGTTCACTGCCGTGCACCGAATCATTGGATTACATGGTTGTCAATGGGGAACCATGGGGCCTATCATGATCGCCGCCAGCGGTGACGGTGCACACCCCCAAGGAACGTACGCCATATCATCAGACCCTTGCCACTTGACTCCTGATTCCCGTGCAGGGCAGTACTCCACTGTGTGTGTTGCTCTGTCCTGATTCTGGTCCGTGGAATGGCGCGAGTCACAGGGGAACGGGCCCGAGCCTTCACCACGGAGGAACTGGAGAAGCTGGTGGACGGGGTCCTACCCATGTATGCCAAGTTGTCTGGGTGACCAGAGGATCAGGTGAGTTGGCGGCTGTCATCCTTGGATGTGTGTGATTGTGGCGGATGCCTGTATGAATGTGTGTTCGATATGTGACTGCCCAGCCATAGACTGTCTGGCATGTACTGTATGTGTGCTGATGACATGGCTTTCAAAAATGTCCGTTCCATAGGGGATGACATGACATCTGTATTAAGTGCACACATACTGACGTCTGTTTTTCTGCTCTGTATGTCCCATTCAGGTCAGCGCCCATCAGAAGAGGGGACTCTGGCAAGCCATCGGCAAGGAAGGAAGGAAGGAAGTTTGGACCCTGGGTGTCTACAACCGGTAGAGCACCCACTGCAGGAAGCAGTGGGAGGACCTGAGGCGTTAGGCAGGAAAGACTGGTGAGGCCCAGCTATGGAAAGCCTCCCAATGAGGAAGGGGTGCCCGTCGCACCCTGACCCCCCTAATGGCCCGCATTCTGGCAGTGGCCTATCTGGATTTGGATGGGCGCTTGAAGGTAGCACAGCAGCCACAAGGGGGTGAGTACCAACACTGTTCTTATACTGCTTTGATGGATGTGTTTGGGTGCTGTGGTATGTATGCTGTCTAATGCCAGGCACTCGGAGAGGTGTGTTCATTCAGTCCTGCCCCCTGGAAGACCCGGCGATGGTATGAGGGCATGTTTGTGCAGCCCCAATAGGCCCATGGGGGCTCCCTTTCTGTAATCCTGGATGGTTTGTGGACTCATTGAATGGTGAGTGCATTCACTGGGCATTCACTGGGCATGGTCTCCCATGTGTGTACTCCACTGAGTTAATCAGGTTTGTGTTTCCTGTGGGTAATGGGGTGTATTCTGGGGTAGTGGCCACTAGTCAGGGGCACAGTCATGACTATTGTTGTAGTTGCTGCATGTAGGTGTGTGACCTGGATGGGAGTGTGTGTGAGCCAGGGTTGTACATTAATTCAGGTATTTACAGAGTTCTGCCATGTTTTGTCTCTACACCCCTGTGCTCTTGTGTCCTTTGTGTACATCAGCATCATATGGTGAGGGAGCAGTGGCACCGGTGAGCGAGGATGCAGCGGCCCATGGTTCCAAGGAGGCATGGTCGGCAGACGCCAAGGGGACCAGTTGGTTGGAGGGCAAGGGTAGTACCACGGGGGAGGCAACTACCACTGGCGGTAGTGACTCTGATACCTCCTCTGATGGCAGCTCCCTGGTGGTGGCAGACCCTACTGGGTACACCCATTCTATACCATCTTGCGCCACCCACCATGCCATCACCGCCCTCCCAGTTGCTCCCCACCCAGTTGCCCGTGCCCGCTCACCCAGAAGGATGGGCATTTCCTTCGCCCCGGGCACCTTATCCCCTGGCCCAGTCATCCCTGTTGCCCTCACGGAGGAGGTTATTGACCTCCTGAGAACCATCTCTGTAGGGCAGACAACCATCGTGAATGCCATCCAGGGGCTAGCATCCCAGATGCAGCAATGCAATGCATACCTGGAAGGCATTCATGGTGCCGTGTCTGGCCTACAGAGATCTTTTCAGGTTCTGGCCTCCTCTTTGATGGCAGCCAGTGTCCCTGGGCTTTTCGTCCCTCCTCCCACCACCTCTACCCCTTCCAGCACCCCACTTCCTTCACCCATCCCAAGCACACGTCCAGACAGCCATGGACACAGATCAACACACAAGAAGCATACAGAGAAACACAAGCACCACACTTCCCACCACAGGCATGCACACACCCAACATACCAAAGCAGAGA
Source organism: Pleurodeles waltl (assembly GCF_031143425.1). Taxonomy (NCBI): domain Eukaryota; kingdom Metazoa; phylum Chordata; class Amphibia; order Caudata; family Salamandridae; genus Pleurodeles; species Pleurodeles waltl. Next base: position 257,540,592 of record NC_090445.1, read on the forward strand.
CATCAACATCCACCTCCCCCATTGTGTCAACCTCACCATGCACAGCCACACACATTGCACCTCAGTCACTGCTGCTGGCCCCATTCTTGCAGTCACCACAACATCTGATATCCAGACATGCAACCCAGACACCATACCTGCACTCACCACAACTACTTTGTCAGACACTTGCAGCACACTCACCAGACCTGCAGACACCCAGACAACACCCAGCTACACTGGCAGCCCGTCTTCTCCCACTGTGTCCATCCCCCCTCCTCCCAAAACACTCAAACATTCACAGACATCCACAAAACACACATCCACCACACATCAGCATACTGTACAGCATCCACGTCCAGCAAACCTACACCTGGTACTAGCACTCCCTCCACCTCCACTCCCAGACCTTCCTCTAAATCTCCCCAACTGCCCCTAAGAAGCTTTTCCTCTCCCTTGTTGACCTGGTTGAACCCACTGGCCCACCCCTTCTCGTCCCTAAGCGTGCCCATCTCTTTGCCCAGTCCAGTCCTTCCACAACCAAGTCCACCCCAGCCTGCCCTTTCCATTCCCGTGCCCCTTCCCCAGGGAGGAAGAAGCCCTGTGTTGCCCCAGGTCCCTCTGCCACCCCCCGGTCCAAGCCCACTCCCCCACCTTCCAAGGGCAAACCCAAACCCCCTCCACCTCCCAAACCTAAGCCCAAGCCACCCCATCCAGACGTAAGTCCCCACCCCGCCATGCCTTGCCCCTGTTCGCTGAGGTACCTGGCTGCCCCATTGATGCCCCCTGCAGGTGGAGTACCCTATGCACATGTGGGAGTCAAGTCTGTCCTATTTTGGTCCTTCTGGGATTTTCTAATGGACTGGCCAATGGCCTTATTTGGTCAATACGTTTTTTGCAGTTAATAAATTTCAGTGCCTATTATACGTTTTTTGCAGTTAATAAATTTCAGTTCCTAGTAGTGCTGTTGGCACATTATGGTGACGTTGTTTCAGTGTTTCACTGTGGGGGTGTGGTGTGCACATGTGTGTACTTTGGTGCAGGTCTTTGTTGCCTTGTGTCGGGTAAGTAAATCTTGTTCTGGTGTGTATGATATTGGATGGAGGGAGGGGTTGGGAGGGTGTTGCAGGGTGGATGGGGTGGGTGTGTAACTGTGCCCTTTCTTCTCATGTGTACTAGGCTGCGGTACTTACCGTTGTCGTCTTCATCTGCGGTCACAGTTGTGGAGTTATATGGCAAGGAGCAGCACTGGCATTATTTCCAACTCTCTCTCCATGTCTGCGTCACCATTTCTGTGTGACTCCGGTGAGCGTTTCCTTTTATTTTGTTAGTTTCTTCCCCGGAACTGACGGCAGGTCTTATGCTTCATAATTTGGTGGGCGGGTAGTTCCTTTCCGCCAGCCTGTGGGTGTCCTCCTCGGTCCTCGTCGCCACTACAATGATGGTGGTGTGTGGATGGACAGCTACTTGTTTCTCATGTGCTTCATTATTTGGCGGTCCGGACTGCCAGCTTGTTGGCGGTAGTTACCGCCGGCGGAGCGGCATTTACCGCCCTGTTCATAATGACCACCTAAATGCCAACATGCGATTCCTTGACCAATAAGGGCATGGGAAGTAGTTTTAGGAAATCTAACTTAGCCGGACTGCACCGAAGACTGTCATAGCTTGCTGAACCCTCCTAGGCAAGGTATAAGACTATGGGGGTGATTCTAACTTCGGCGGGCGGCGGAGGCCGCCCGCCAAAGTTCCCCCACCAAAATACCGCTCCGCGGTCGAAAGACCGCTGAGGGTATTTTGGGATTTGCCCTGGGCTGGCGGGCGGCCGCCAAAAGGCCGCCTGCCAGCCCAGGGCAAATCAACCTTCCCACGAGGACGCCGGCTCAGAATTGAGCCGGCGTAGTGGGAAGGTGCGACGGGTGCAGTGGCACCCGTCGCGTATTTCAGTGTCTGCATAGCATACACTGAAATACTTTGTGGGGCCCCCAGGGGCCCCCGCGGCACCCCCTACCGCCATCCTCTGACCGCGGCCGAACTGCCGTGGTCAGAATGCCCTGCGGGGCACCGCCGGTCTGTCGGCGGTGCTCCCGCCGACCCTGGCCCCGGTGCTCCCGCCGATCCTGGCCCCTGCTTATTGATTGGTATGTCTATTTGCTTTTGTTTCTAGGTACCAACAGCTACTTTTGATAGAGCCATATTTAGATGTTTTTCCAAATTTGTGTGACTAAATTGTTTTGCATGAAGCCCAAACATGCTATTCTAATGTGATATTAGTTAGTGCTCTTACTGATGAAGTTTGCTACATGTAATAACAGTTGATGTTTTTTCTTTGCTGAATCTAAATGTATGTTATTTAGTTTGCACAGTTATTCGTGCTGTTAATTTGTACTGTAACCCTAGAATGTGTAGTGGCTCAAGGTTTGATTAGATTGCGGTTCTTTAGGCATTTCTCACAGCCAATATTGATTTTGTATGTTTATCATTTGATTTATGTGAACATTTGCATTGTTAATATAGGGAACTAAACATCCTAACTTTTACATAAAGGTGTGGTTATCAATGGCTGCGAGATCATGGTGTGTGGAAATTACTGACTCCCAGTGATTATTGATGTCATTGATTGTTATTGTTATTGATCTGTATTGATACAGGATTATACAGTAGGAACTACTCGAAGCACAGTTAAAAGGTCCATCGGCCTATACGCGTCTCCCTTTTTAGTTTTCTTAATAAGATCTGATGCGCTAACAGGATGACAGGGTAGTGTCTGTGATTGCTGTCTGCCTCGTCGCCGGTGATAAAGTATAACACGGGTTGTGGAGGGTCAGGAAATTTACAGATGGGGCATAAGCCCCACACCACTTTCCCAGCTCCAGCGCTACCACTAAAAATAAATGCTTTGAACCCATTTTGCTGATTGTCAAACAAACACTTAGGTCCCGACTTAGTACTTCATAATTTTGACTTACGTAACTCACAGTATTTGTTTAAATGAGTCCAAATATTGTCTTAGTGTACTAAAAGTGTTTAGCATATATGAACACTCACCCTAAATCACACAAACATATTGCTCAATGGCAACAAGCCAGTAGCATTCAACCTCACATTTTCTCTCACAATAGTCATCCTAATCACACACTTACTCTATTTCATCCTAATCACAGCCATACTCTTTAAATGTTCGGAAATAGAAAACATCTTTGGCAATATAAAATCAACCTCAGTAGAATTTTCATTGAAAATTATTTGTAAGTATCTAGACTCAAAGGTTCTCACGTTCTTGCATATTGGGAGCAACACATCCAGTCACGTTTCTCTTCAGAGCTGCCGTAATTAGCAAAATTATACATAACGATACACATACTTAGAGGGTAGTTCAGTCCTTCAGCCACTGATACCTTCAAACCTCGTTCACATTCAAGATCAGTCCACAGTGATTTTACACAGAGTGAGACAGTGGGTCAGTCTAATTAACCACTGGTTTTCATTCACAACCTAGGTCAGACTACTGGACAGTCAATGGGTCTTTCGAAACTTAGTCAGTGCGAGTGACAGCATTTTGCCTCTATACATTTGGGTCTGGTCTGGAAAGAGGCAGCACAGACAGATAAGCAAAGAGTTCCTCTCCAACCTCACTGCCTGTTCTCCATTCTATGCAGAGCCTGAACACTGAAGACACTGCTATGGCCCAGATACACACAGTAAACCTCAGGCCTCGGCACCCATAACCAAGGCCCACCACGTGAAGAGTCAGCGGAGCGCCACATCGTTTCAGCTCTATCTAATGAGAAGAACTAAGGGCCATATGTACGAACACTTTTTCCCATTGACACAGAATGGGTAAAAACCTTTGCTACATCTGGCCCCAAGTGGGCTGTACATCACTATCCATGACTTCAAACCATGACTTTGATGGACTGTCTTCCTTAATATGAATTTTCCACTTTTTCCTTAAGAATAACAGATGTAAAACGCATCTCTGCGTTCCATTTTTAGGAAATAGCATGTGGTGTTAACATACAGACTTAGACAGGGAAAGCAGAGTTTTTCTTTCAGAGATTCGTACTCATGACCTTCCGATCACAGCGTGTTTTAAAGATGAGCATTCAGCTCTCTTTTGAATGAGTGATTTCAATTGCCGATGAAAATCCAGAATTGTAAATATTAAAATAGACAAACGGGACCTCCAAGCAGCGCTAGGCCGGGCACGGCCACGCTCTAATGGGTTCCACCACATATACTTGCGACCCAGTTCATAAGACTACACTGTCAGTGTGATTTTTCTGAGTTTTAGCTTAAATTTCATTGGTAAGTATGTAAATTCTACAAGCCGAAGAAATGTCAAATTAATGTATTTCTGCATGTGGGGTGAATCCTCAAAGTCCTAGGTGTGTGACCGAGCAATATTTTTCCTATTCCATCGAAATTCTTCCCTAAATAAACATCGGTGCATTTTTTGCAATTACAATCCTGCTGATCACTATATTGTCAGCTGCAGTTAAAATTATTTTGATTTTGCTTCCAGATTCTTCAAGGAGTATAACAAACTATGTCCTAAATCTGTCTGCAAAATTCAGAAACGGATTGGAAGCAGGTCTCAACAATGCCATTCCAAAGCTTACTTGGCACAAGTACAGTTTGGCTATTTTAAAATGAGCGTTAAAGTATTAATTTATCATCATCAATTATAATAATTAGTCAAATCCCTAGTCATTTTTTGCAGTTTCTCAACATGGCCTGAATATGAAGACACTAGAAGTAGTGGAATATTGTAATTTAGCGCTTACTACCCCTGACGAGGCTTCGTACGTTTTTCGTAACCCAAAAGGATTAGTGGTGTATTATTATAAGGAAATATAAGTAAAGTATTAGTATTAGTATAGGGAGGTATAATTTGATTTGAGCCGAGGGTGTGAACCTGTTAGTTGGATTGAATAGAATAGTGGTGGTATAGAGGAGGGAAGAATCCAGAAGTGTTAATTGGGAGATGATAGTAGCAAGATGAGGTTTGGGATGAGTAAGACAAGTAAAGGAGAGATGGAGGAGGGAAGAGTCTGTAGAAAGGGACTGGGGAGATCATAGTAGAGAGGAGACAGAGGACAGATTGATAGAGGTATAGGGTGATGGTAAGACATAGTAAGGTTTTGAGAGAGTAATTTGTTCCCCCTTGTACAGTAGGACTAAAGTAATAAACATATAGATACATGATTACATAGTAAAGGAATATATGTGTGAGGAATATAAAATATTGAGATTTAAGTCATATCAGATAAAAACAGACTTTTAAGAGTTGCAGTATTTGAAGTTAATTTATTTGTGTACTTTTATAACATTCTTTTATCTTTCCTTAATATTTCAATAGTGAAATTATTTTAGGTAGCTAAAATAATATTTAAATAATTTAATAGATAAAATAAAAACAAAGCCCCTTAAGCATCTAGTCAAACAACTTATATTGAAATTATGCAATGACCTATGAACATGTTAAGCACAGAATAAATTACATATATGTGTATATATATATATATATATATATATACACATTTTTTATATATATATATATATATACACACATTATATATATATATATATATATACACACATTATATATATATATATATATATATATATATATATATATATATACTCATAGATACATCTACACATACATTCAAATATACATTTAACCATAAGAAAAATGTACATTTGTTAAAACAGCAGTAAGGAGTATGTATATATTTGAAGATAAAATAGTTATTATACTTATTTGTACAAAGAAATACACATATCTAGATATATACATGCAATACAATTATTAAAGTTTACATATACAGAGATATGCAGTCCATTGCTGTTTGAGTATGGTGGTTATGTCGGATAGAGCCAACTCTTGAGTAGTCTTCTGAAGATAAGATCATTAGCTGTGGATCCTATATTTGGGGGTATTGAATTCCAGTTTGGCTGCTTGAACAGAGAAAGATGTACCACATATTGTTTTTTTCTTGTATGGTGGTGTTTAGAGAGGGGTACCAATCTTGAGCGTAGGTTTCTTTTTTGAATGTAGTTTGTGATTTTATTTCTGATTAACAGTGGTCCTGTTCCATGTATTGATTTTTTGGGTGATACAAAACAGCTCAAATGCCATTTTCTGGCAGCTGGTAATAAATGTAGAGCCCTCGAGCCAGGGGAGATGTGGGCTTGTGGCTTTACATGTAGGAGTAGTCCGGCAGCAGAGTTCTGAATGTGTTGTAATTTTTTCATAGTAGATAGAAATGATTCATGGTAGAGGCCATTGGTGTAATCCAGTTTAGATAGTAGCCTGAGTCTTGTTTGGAAATCCAAGGTAGGGAAAGATGCGTCACAGAGTTGTCATGGTGATGAAGCTTGATCTTGCGAATTAGTCCACTTGAGCATTCATTGTTAACTTGAGGCACATGGTAATGTCAAGGTTTCTAACTTCCTTAGATACTTTAGAAGGTGGTCCCAGATCATCAGCCCAGGCGCAGAGTGGGTCATTAGTTTTTTCCAGTCGCCACATGTGAGTGTTTCTGCCTTGGAAGCATTCAGTATGGGATGGCTCCATGTCATCCACTGATCAATGGCTCTGAGGCAATTGAAGATTTGTAAGTTTACAATGTGTTTGGGGTATTCCAGTTTAAGGAGTATTTGTGTGTCATCTGCATAGTTGTAGCATGTGAGCTGAGATTCATTGATCATTGCCGGTAAAGACATCATGTATATGTTAAAAAGCATGGATGAGCTGATTAAGCATTAAGGGGTACCTGCTTTTGTAAAGTAGGGTTTGGACAAGAAAGGGGTAGCATGGATGACATTCATTCTGTTTTGAAGGTAGCAGTCCCATTTATGCCAGCTTCTTAGAGTCATGATCAACTGTCATGGCCAACTGTGTCAAAGGCAGGTGAGAGGTCCAGGAGATGTAGTGCAGCAACTCGATTAAGGTCTATTGTCTTCTTAAGATCATCCCAGATGGCGAAGAGAGCAGATTCAGTGCCTCTTTCAGGGTGGAATCCAGTTTGGTAGTCTGAAAGTATAGAGTATCTTTAATGAATTGTGACATGTGGGCGAAAGCTGCTCTTTTTATCAGTTTGCCCAGAAAAGGTCTGCAGTTGTTGTGGTCCTGCAGATCCAGGTTTGTTTTCTTTAATATTGGGCATATTCATGCCTTTTGAAGGTCTTCAGGAAAGATTCATAAAGTGAAAGAATTAATGATGATTCTTCTTACTGGTATGGAATCAGAGGTAGACAAAAGAATGTTCTTGAAGATGTTGACTGTAGAAGGGTCAGAAGGACAGCTGGTAGGTCTGCTTGCTTTGATCAGATCCATAAATTCACTTTGTGATATTTGTTTGAAGAGTGCAGAGGGTGGGTTGGCTTACTCTTGACGGGATTTTTGGAAATGGGTTGGGGTTGATCTTTTAAATAGGAGTCCAATGTGTCTGTCTTGTTTGTGCAATGATATGCCAGTTTGTCTGTGAATTCATGATTAATGGGATGAGTTCCTTTCATGCAATTTTATAAAATTATTTGCAGATATAGCATTTTGAATTCTGTCTGAGTAGTGCCTTTTTTTAGCTTTTTTGATTGATGGTTTGTATATTTTGGTAAGGTTGCGTAGGTAAAGTTTGTCTTGAATGTGGTTTGTTTTCAGCCAGGTTCATTGCAGCCTTCAGATTTGTTGTTTTATCTTTTTTTGTTCTGTGTTTCTCCAAGGTGCTTGTTTTCTTTTACCCTGTGTTGTATTTCCGAGTGGTATTAGGATATTGAAAGCTTTGTGTAGCCACTCAACGTTCTTGAACAAAATTTGCTGTGTCTAGATCAGTGTTGGCTGTTAGTTTTGTTTCTAAGCATTCAAAATTGAGTGTGTTCCTTTGTCAATAGATGAATGTGTGTAAGGTGGTCTTGAGTGTGTTGATTTGTTGTGTTCTAAGTTGAAAAGTTACTAGATGGTACACCAACCAAGTGGCTGGTGTGATGCTTTGAATGGTAACTAGTTCTGGGTTTGCAAAAATGACATCTAGTATGTGTCCAGGGATATGTGGGGGATTGTGTACAATCTGATGTAGGTGCATTGTGATTAGGCCAGTGATGATAGCTTTTGGATAGGGCATATTGGGGATATTGGGTTTGTCAAACTAAACATTTAGGTCCCTAAGAATGCATAGCTTGGAGTACAGTGTTATAAACGTTGTAAACTGTGTATAATAATGAGTCTGGCAATGTTGACTTGCTAGGTGGCGGTCTGTAAAGGAGGAGGAAGTTATAGGAGTAAGTTGGTGTAGAGTTGCATCTGGTGATGAGGGCCTCACAAATATGTAAGCCATCTGTTTTGCTGAGATGAGTTGCTTGTTTGAATGTAGCAGCTAGTCCACCTCCACCACTATACAGTTTAGTGAGATGGGTTGATAGCCTGGAGGAACGGCCTCATGCACACTGGGGCCATGTCATCTACCAACCATGATTCAGTTATGAAGTGTCTGTCAGGTTGTGGGTCAGTGAGTAGGTCATAGATGTGGTGCTTGGTTAGAGTGTGATTGAGCATTTCTGAGTTGGCAGTTTAGAGATTGTGTTTTGGTGGTTGTGTAATTTTGTTTTGTAGAAGAGTGATCAGTATATTTTGACTTGATGCAAGTGTGTCATTAGTCCTGATATTAACTGTATGAAGAACATAACAGTGTTGTTCTTTCCTATATTGTGTTCCTCATCCAGCAGGGGTATATGGTATTTTGCTGGGTCTGTGTGTATCAGTGGTGGAGATGGTGGTTGCAAGTGATGTGGTGAGTTGTGTTCTTTTCGTAGAGTAGCCTTGTTGTAAAATAGACATGGGGACGCAAAACTGTGAAGAGTGTCATGTTTATTTTGTTTACATCTGTTTATGGTGGAGGGAGTATGGGTTGGGGTGGTTGTGGAGCATTTGGGTCATATTCAAAGGCTCTAAATTGTGCAGTGGATGAGAGGTGGGTGAAATAATGATGCTGTGTTGGGGTGTTTGTGGTGGATGCTGTTAAAGATTGAGAATTTAGGAGTGAAGGCGGTTTAGAGTTTGTATTATTTGTGCAGTCATGAGGGTGGTGGTGGTGGTGGGTGTGACAGGAAGTATTATTAAAGTGTGTGTTATTTTGATATGCTGGTGTGTGTTTTGTTTTGTTTTTGTGGAGTAGTGAGAGGAGGTATTGACGTAGTGGTTCTCTGTGATACATTTGTATGTGAGTTACTGCTGGCGAGTGGTATTTGAATGGTACTGGGGGTGGTGATGTGTTTTAGAGAAGAGTGTGTGTGGTCTGTAAGAGGGGATAGAGAGGAGTTATGAGTTCTTGTGTTAGATTTGATCACTGGAAGAGGTAATATGTGTAGTGTAGGGAGTGTAAGGATTGCATTGTTGTGTGTAATTAGTGAAAAGAGTAGGTGAGTGTTGATGGATGGTGTGATGAAAAGTTGAGTATAAGTTTTATCATGATAAAAAGGGGTCTTTTCGGAGTAAGTAGAGGACAGGATGGGTATTTTGTCTGAATATGGATTGTGTATCTGGAAGCATTAAAGTTGATGTGTGGAAGTGTTAGGGGCATAGAATCGAGTTGTGGTTTGTGTGAGAATGAAGGTGCCATAGTGTTGTAGGTGTGGTTGAAGTGTGTATAGGTGTGGTTTGTAGTGTTTTGTATTGGTTGATGAGGCCCTGAAATCTGTATGAGGTTTGTTTGTGGTATATGAGTAGAATGCTTTTGCTGATATTGTGCTTGGATGTATGTGGATGTGGAGGGCTCAAAGTGGTAGCCGGTGAGTAAGAAATTGGGAAGCATCTCTGGTGCTAGAGCCGACCAGTCTAGAACAGGGCTAAACAGGCAGCTGCCCTTGTCCTCTCCGCCCTTAGCATTGATGCCCGAACTGAGACGCCCTGAACCCTATGCTTCAATAGCCCTATTTGCCAATGGAACCCTAACCATAACCCTAACGCCAATGGGAGACCTGGGACTATAAACCAATCACAGCCCTAACAGCCAATCAAAACCAAAGCACTAAATCCAAAAGAGACCCCAGCCCTACTAGCCAATCAGAACCCTAGCCCTCACGGCCAATCAGAACTGTAACCCTAAATCCTTAGTCCAGTAGAAATCCTAGCCCTAGTAGCAAATCAGAACCCCAGCCCTGACGGCCAATTAGAACTGTAACGCTAAACCCTTAGGCCCTGATTTATACTTTTTTTGCGCTGCATTACCGTCATTTTTTTACACAAAAGCAGCGCAAAATTACAAAATACAATTGTACTTTGTAAGCTTAAGCCACTTTTGCGTCAATAAATGATGGTAATGTGGCACAGAAAAAGTATAAATCAGGGCCTTAGTCTAGTGGAAACCCTAGCCCTAATAGCCAATCAGAACCATAGCCCGAACAGCCAATCAGATCAGTAACCCTAAACCCTGAATCCAATACAATTAGTAGTCCTAGCAGCCAATCACAGCAACAGATGCAACAAACAATAAAAAATCATGCATGGGGCAAGTGACCTTCAGCCCAGGCTGCTGTCGAGCCTAATTGATGTAAAAAGACAGCTAGTCAAGATTTGGCAATATACTTAAAAATATTATCCTGGACTCTTGAAATGGCGCAAATAGTTTTTATCAAGCATGTTACATACAAAAATTGGTACGATATCCAAGCTTCAAAACAAATGTTGGGAGATGTACTAGACTTCTACGAAGGAATAGTGTACAGCCCATGGGCACTACCATAATAGCTCTACCCACATTGAAGACTCTTGTAAGAATTCACTACGCTTGTCATTAACCTTAATTCTATTTAATTTTCAAGATTAAAAACTACATAATTGAATATTATTTTAAACTCACCATAGATCAAGAAACATACTACTGAAGTTCAAAATGGTTTTCAATAATTTAATTTCTATACTACTCAATTAAGACTATTGCCTCTGCTGGCTTCTATTGTACTTGTCTAGTGTACTTTCTAAAAATGATAAAAAAACATTATGTTGGCTGACACAGATTCCTGCAGCTGGTGCACCTCGTGCTATTCATCAGCTTTATAAATTTTATAGGAAGACAGACTGAGAAACAGATACACATCTACATACATACAAACACAGACACATCACATTTGTACATGAAAAAGAAACCGGGTTGCCTAGGATTACCATCGGAAGAACTGTAGGACCTTTTTTCCTTCTAGCACTGAAGACCAGAACACACTCAGAGACAATGTAATTGGTAGCAGATAAATTTGCCACAAAAAATGATACAATTTTTAAGATTCGATGCATTGTTATTATTTCTCTTTGTGTACTAGGGTCTATTGCGTATTGGACAAACTATGCTCTTTGGAGGATTTCTTGCCCAAACTCTTTCATGAGATATTTACTTTAAAATATGTTTTTAATAGTGTATTCTCTGGCTGAGCCAGCTTGTTAACACAAGGGGTGCCTTGCATACTTGTCTGCGGAAGCTGGAACACTGAATACCTATAGAAATCTAAGCAGTGTTCAATTTGTGTTGCAATAAGTACCAGGGCCCTTGCCAGGAGGCCTCTGCCAGCACTGCCAATGGCAGTGCCAACAAAATTACTAACCATCATACTCCTACAAGTGACAATTCACACTCACAAAATACAAAGTATATTTTATTAATAAACAACTGTTGTGCTCATCTCCAAACTGAGGCACGGATCACCACTGCCATAAGTGCTGTTGCTGACAGTTACATTCCGGTGCCGAGCACCGAAAACCACCACCTCAAATTCAGCACTGTACATGGGCCTGCGCATCATTGAACCATTCATTGTCATACAAAACATACATGTATTTCTTCAACAAATGCTATTAACACACAGAAATAATGATTTACGTAAATTGTATGGAATGGGTTTGCACGTTTTCTTTCCATGCTGTTATTTACACACACAAATGATTGATAGTATCGAATTGGAAGAAAATTGTCACCAAATAAAACAGTGTAGAAACACAGTTAGCAAGGACGCTCTAATTATGTGGGTTTTCCATTCATTCCATGAAGCTGCCTTGTTATAAAAATAGCAGGATATAAAATCCTAATTTTATGGGTTTCATTCCTGTGTAATTCCTTGGGGAAGAGTATTCCTGTTATTGAAGCGCCAGGCAACACAGCTTTTTGGAAGGTACGTAAAAAAAAAGAGTCTTAGCAATGGATTGTTTTTAAAAAGAATTGGGCTGCATTTAGAAAATGTAATCAATGGGAAAATGTCTTTAAAGGTCGAACCAATCAATCCTCATAATGTACAAAATAATTCAGATACCTGTATATGTCCTGTGTCTTTTATCAGACAGTTGATCGGGCAATAACATGTATAAATGCATTGGACATTTGTGTCCTAACAACAATCAATACCTTAAGCACAATATATCGTTATTTAATTATTTTACAATTTCTGAATACATATGCCAGTTTGTGAAGTTCAACATTAAACTCATAGGAAAGTTTGTCTTTTTGCTTTGTTCATCATGTTTTTTGTTCTGGATAGGAGGGATTTTGATCTGTGTTGAGTGTGGCATGCTGCTCTGGCCCAGCCACACGTGCTCTAGTTAAACGGAGAGGAACTTTCTATCCCAAGTGCCATAACTGACACACTAGTGGACACTCTCTTTGCAGATTCTAGCCACAGCTGCAGGGAATACAGAAACGAGAAGTAGGAATGAAGCATTCTGCTATGCTCCTTTAAAACGTAGTATGTGCTTTTGGATTTTTTCCCCATGGTATCTGCTGTTCGCAGTGAGCTCTCCTGCTACAGAAAATGCGAATTGAGGTTTAGGGCCTGATTTATGAAAAGTTATCACCGTCTTTGCGTCATTTCCTGGCGCAAAAGCGGCTCAAACTTACAGAATATAGTTACATTTTGTAAGTTTAAGCCGCTTTTGCGGGAAAAAATTACGCAAAGGCAGATCTAACTTTATATAAATCAGGCTCTTCGTTTCTGAACCTTTGGTGAAAAAGTGGTGCCACAACTACATTTGAATCATATTAGTAATCCAGATAAATTACACCAAAGCGAAAGATAAAAGAATCTATTTTGAGGTATGGCATCTGTTCTTCCTATGCTCAGGTGGCGTGTATTCCTAAAGGCATACATACTTCTGTCTATGACTCTAGTCCATTCACATTTTGATAACCTGCTCCCAAGCTGCATCTTCAAAGGGATGGCCACACAATATACAAAAGGATGGGAAGTAACTTGAAGGGACCGCCAAGTAGGGCCAACTATGACTGAATGTATTTTGTAACTAAGTTTCCCATTCAGAAGGAAGGATTGGCAAATATTGGTAACAGGAGAAAATTTCCTTTGAAGATTAGGGAGATGAACCGAGGTGTTGGCGAGCACTTAACCAGAAGTATATTTTTAGGGGCCCTGGCCCTCAGCTGTGACCAAACATTAAAGCGGTGTGCTATGGGTGCATTCAATCCCCAATACTGTTTACACTATTAAATATGAACTTCTAGAATATTGTGGCACAAGAATATCAGGGACAGAATGTTGACAGATAACTGCATATAGAGCAGTATAGATGTACTATTCCTAACTCCACATCTACATACCTTGAAGATACATATATCTAGAAAATCTATATTTACATGTCAATATTTTGGATTTGAAATTCTGTACTTAACATTATGTGCTATCAATATTCTGGGTAAGACACATGTAGGATGCCCACCATGTGATTCTATGTGGAGGATACATGTATTTTTTAAGGTATATATTAAAGGACACAATCAACTTTCCACAATCTAACTTCAATTCCTTTAATTTAGATGGGATTTAAAGTAGAGAGGCGTAAAGTAGTCTGGCTCACAGCTTTATGTATTTTCTAAACTGCTCAACTTTTGTGAAATGCAAACCTCATAATGTTCTTTTAAAAACAAATAAGGTGACATCATCTCACAGCCCTCGCTCCAAACCTCGTTCCTCAAGTGATGAATTTCCAGCCTTCACACTCAACAGTTTTTTGCTGGAGGATCACCTACTTGGCACATTCTACATCAGGAAATTATCACACCTGAATAGCCTAAAAGGATAGGGCTTACCTTGCATAAAGTTAGAAAACTTCATCTGCTTTGTAACGTGTGGAGTTTCCATATTCCTACTTTGTAAGTGCAGTTTTAATTTAACTTGCCACTAACTTAAAATAACTCTCCAGAGAGCCTGGAGCATAACTATCAAGAACATTTTGGGAAATCACTGGTGACCACTATGTTTTAAACATTTTAGGTCTGTAAAAATTGAGAAAACTATATAGAATTTAGATGTAATTTTATAGAGGAAGTTGAGAAGTTCCCACAGTGAATTTCAATGTTATGTTATGACACAAGATGGATAGTTTAATTATATTTGGTCAAATGAACCAGTCAAAACTGCATGGGCTTAAAGCAGACTTCGACACTGGCCTATACCCCTCATAGTTACAGGCTGGTTGTGTAAAAGGTGCTGTACAAAAGAAGACCTCTGTTGGAGATCAACCATAAAGACAGGTAGGTGTGGTAAAGCATAGGTGATTGTGTGAGCCCGGGATGGGTCCATTTGTGGTCTGCGGCCTAGCTGTGGACACTAGTTTAATCTTCAGCTAGAGGAATCATAAATAGGCAGGGAGCAGCACTGACTCTAAAACTCAGAATGGTGGTTTCACAATAGGCATCTAGGTTCCTGCTCTGTGATGTTGCTTGCATGGTACTTCCCATTTGTATGCTACAGAGTCCTCCACTTCTAGAACTATGGAAATTCTCCACTCTTCCACATGCAGTAGGCACCTTGCATTGAATCCTCAAGACACTACCATTTTGTCTATGTGGTTAGCATTGCTTGGACAAGATAGCACTTTTCTGATTGGTGAATATAGAAAGCATGGAAGCCTACCATATGTACAGGCTGTAATGCAATAAAAGAGAAACCATCAGCACTTCACACCAAGATCATACAGTAGCAAAAGGGGGTGCCATTATTAAGCAAATTGCAAAATGCAATGTGGATCAAGTAACAATGGTTAGACCTTATTAGGACTTTAAAGACAACTATGGAAAGTGATTCTTGGATATTACACCAAGATCCCCTTTAGAAAACAAAGTGCAACATTGTGCATTGAAATCACACTTTCAGGTGAATCGACCAAAACATGATAAGCTCTAAATTCCACTTAAAATCGGAAATAACTTTTTCTTTCACATGTATCTAGCTCTCATTCTGATCCTTTGGGCTCTTTGTAACTTTCTCGATACCCTCCCCATCTCCTAATCTCTGTCATCATTGCCTCGCTCAAGCTTTTGCCCACTTCCCCTTTTTTTGCTACAATTATCTTCCCGTTCTTGTCTCTCCTGCTCTCTCTCTCTCTCTTTTTTTCTATTTATTTTCCTTTCCCTTAATCCTATCTCCTTTTCTAGAACATCTTCTCTCAATTTGCTCTTCTATCTTCTTTGTACTTCTCAATATTTTTTATTTTCTCTAAAGCTCTCTTCTCCGCAGTCCCAGAAGCCTGCCATCCTGGGGACCTCCCAACATTGGAACACTCCCATGGATCATGACATAAAGAAGTTAGTGCTATGTGGCCATCATATCACTGTGCCTTGTTGTCAAGTCTTGTTGCAGAGGAAATCAAGCTGCATGGATTTGGTGGGTTTTACTATTTTAGGGCAGATGAAAACTCATTGATGTCCACCATACTACCTTCCTGGTGTAGTACACTTCCATGGGAGGGCCACAGTTCTGGAAAAGAAAATGTTTCTTGTAAAACACCAGAAACATTTTCTTTTCCAGAATCAAAGTCAGGAGGCGGGGGGAAAACGTCCCACTATTCCCAAGTTTGATTTTTCATTTTGCTATATTGCGCATTAGACTGTGCATGCTGACATAACATAGCCATACAAAAGTGAAAGCAGACAACGCTAATGGAATTAGCAGGGATGCACAACTGTCCACAACGCAGGTTCCTACATTTCTCCTGATAACAATACTACTCCACTTATGTGACTGGGCTATCATCCAAGAAAAGAAAGGCTCCCTAAGTCTCCTAAGACACAAAGAAACATCACAATTGTGCCTTGTGAAATGACTAATTCAGTCAATATAGGGGTAGCTGTGTTTTTTAAGAGAGGACACTGTTGGAACCCAGGAAATCCTACCAGGCCCAGACATTTCTGAAAACAAGGCCCTTAGAGCAGTCTGAAGTGGTGTGGTTTGCCTGCATGCCAATATCCTTTCTTACCCAGAATGCCCTGCAAACACCAAACTGTGGCTAAATCATAGATTGTTCTCATGCTGGGACCTGTGAGGATCCTACTACTCAGCATTCCCACACTTAAAAACGCTATCATAAATGTTTACCAAGTATTATGCATTTTTTATATTATTACATAGGACCTCATAAGAGCAATTTAGTTGCTATGACCATAAATTAGATAAAGATAAAGCAGAATTTCAAAGTTGAGAATACATTTCAAAAAGGAGATTCATACTACACAGATATTAAGTTACAATATACAGTATAAAAAAAAAACTGAAATTGTTAGTGGATGGTCTGTGGAGATGTCTAGAGAGAGTAATTATAATACAAATGTGTTCTGCCTCAAATGCCCTGATTATGGGTTTCACAATATTTGGTTTAAGAAGATGAATCCTCAGGATGGTGACCCTGGCAGGGTTATCTAGCTATAAACTGATTTTTGACAGCTAGTTTATTATAGCAGCCCTTTGTGGCACGGCAGACTATAGAGCTTCATTACGACTTTGGCGGTCTTCACAGAAGACCGCAGAAGCCGCTGCAGCCAGCATACTGCCAGTGCTGGCGGTATTCTGGCTGCACTATTAGGAGTTTTCTGCTGGGCCAGTGGGCAAAAACTGTTTCCGCCCACGGGTCCAGCGGAAAACTCACCATAACATTGCCACCGGCTCATTATCGAGCCGGGGCAATGTTGTGGTGCTTTGGGTGTGAGAGAACCTTTTGCGCATTTCACTGCCCTTAATTCGGGCAGTGAAAAGTGTGTGACACTGCTGTGGTGGATTGTGACCACCGAGACCACCAGGCTGTCGGCAGGCAGCAACCTGGCGGTGCCAGCAGTCCCACCATGGCAGTTTCGCCACGTTCGTAATGTCGCAGATGAACCACTGCTTTGGCAGCGGTCCGACTGTGACCATGGTGGTCTGGTGACCGCCAGGGTCCAAATGAGGGCCTATATTGAGTAATTGCCACACTAGCTAGTTGGGTATTTGCATCCTTTGGAGATCGGTGGATTACCCTACAGAAATTATCTGGATCCTGCAAACAAAAGAAAGATCTCTAGACCAGATATAGTATCTCACTAGGCTAAATATCAGGCTATATATCAGAACAGGTGGGTGTAGGCTGGAGCAATGACAGTCAAATGAAAGCAGTACCTGACTCTGCCCCAGCACAATAGGCTAGTCAAAGGACTGTGCCATATTTGGAATTTAGAGTTTCTTGATTGGACATTGCATCCGAATGGCTAGGTTTAGGTAGTGACAGGCACTTATGTATCAGGAATAGGAAACAACATGTAAGTTGCTGCCTTAAGAATAATATAAATGCATCAAAGTCCCATACAGTAGTGCAATGTTTTCACAAAGAAAATTATTGTTTAACATACTATATGTAAAAGATAAGAAGGGAGTGCAACTATGAATGAATTCTTGGCCTCTCAACTGTGACTGTGAACTTGTGTTAGTACCAAACTACATATGAGCTCCTCACACACAACACTGTGGCATTTCTCAGGGCCAATTGTATTGCCTCTATTATTCAACATCTACCTAACCCCCTTACCCAACCTGATTAAATCATTCAACTTCATCTGTTGCGTCTATACTGATGAATCACAAATCATTTAAAAAATGGATTGCTTGGAAGACCTCTACAATTTAAAACTTGAGGACTGCCTTCGGGCCATTAATACATGAATGAAGCTAATTATAACAAAGACAGAAATATGATCTGCAGACAGTGGCACAAATTCCAGCCTACCATCATGTGGCCTCAGGAACATGAGTCCCCTCCACCAATATCAAGAAGAGTCAGAAACCTAGGGGTAACTATGGATTCAGACCAATATTTTATACCACAGGTTAACAACAGCAAACAGAGGGCTTTCTTCTGTGTTGCATCCTCCTTTACCATGCACTCCAAAAGAAACCGCAAGCTATCCTTACACTCGTAATCTCCAAGCTTGAGTACATCAATAGCCCATACCTTGGTGCACTGGCATTCATCGTATACAAAACACAACTCATCCAAAATGCTGCTACAAGCCCTCTCTACGTTCCTCAAGAGAGCACAAGACTCCAGCCTTTCAATAACTCCTCTGGCTACCTATAGCAAGAAGAGCAATGTTCAGGGCACTATTTATTGTTCACAAAGCCTCCAAGGAAAAGGACAGCTATACCTATAAGCTATTTTCAAGCACTGTAGGCTTGCACACCTTATCACAATTCACAAAAAAGGAGAATTAGACATAGTGAAGTCACCACAGGAAGATTCTCCAATTAAGTGAGCCCACTTGTAACTTTTGGTCCCTTCACCCTAGTCGCGATTGGGTGTAATTGTTTAGCTGCACCACTAGTTACCATAAGAAATCTGTGGGAAGGCACTGCTTTTTCAGAAGAAGCAGCCAAGATCTGGAACTAACTATCAGCTAGCTTTCAAAGCATCCAGGAGCATATATAAGTCAGAAGCTAGTTGAAAACATGGCTATTTCCAAGACAGCTACACTTTCCAACAACAAAATCCAGAAAGACAGTCACATCCGGGCTCTATCTTCAGCTTACTAGCTGCAGATTGAAAGCAAACCAAATAGCAAACTACTTTTGATAGGCAGGTACGTTAAGGAGGGCTGACCAATAGTTTGCTGGGGGTCAATATAGTCATCTAAATTCATACAGAACCCTTCTAGCCCACGCTAATGTTAATACCATAAGCCTCAGCAATCTGTATCCAACTATACCTTACACATCTTATATTCACATATAGACAAAGCTACTATGAGGCCTGTCCATCACCAGTACTGTGCAGCCAATAAACCAGCCATCACTAAATGAACAGGCATGAAGTAACTGAAGAGATCTGTCATACACTGCTGGTCAATGAGAAGAATTTAATCTAGCCCAGCACTGCAGGTCCCAAATACAAATACACTGTGGCTGCTTCTTTACATCGCACAATGATATAAAGATAGAAGATGATGGTGAAAATGCACATCCCAGCAGCGCTCTCAACGTCTTTCTCCCTTCAGCCATGCCAGTCATCCCACAACTACAAGCAAAATATCTGATTGGACAACCCAGTGCAGTAATCAGCGAAGCACACTATAATCAGAAAAAATACCATAAAGGGACCTACAGAGATGTTAAAAAAACATAAATGGGGCATGTCCAAGATGGCAGAGCGCTAGGACGTTCCCGCTAGCGCTCCGCCGCCTCGACCCAGAAAAGTGCCTTGCGCCCGTGGGGGGAAGCCTGGAGGCTACCCCCGCATTGTAAGGCTCCCCCGGGTGTTTTGTGCCGCTTGGCTGCGGCCGGGTTCGGGCTGTGCCGCTCCCGCGGGGAGAACTGGGCTCAGCCCCGGAGTTGGGGCGGGCCCGCGGAGCGGCACGGGAGGCGGCCTGGGTCGCAGGACGGGCCTCTCCCCGGCGGCCCTTCCGAGCGTGGTGCCGAGGGATTGAGGGCCTGGGGGCTCACCCTGGGCCCCATAGCAGCTGGATTGTGCCTTGGAGTGGGGCCTTTTGAAGTGCGGGGCCCAGCTTGGCCTCTGGGCTGTTTTACTCCAACATTTGAACTTTTGATGAGCGTGGTCCTGCAATCTTGTGGAAAGGTGCCAGGAGCGGATTGCTGCAAGTGGTGGCTGCTGGGGGTCGGACCTGGGCGCGGTTTCGGACAGGGTGGCATATACTGATCGGCCCCAGACGTAAACCTTGGAGGCCCTGCGGGATTGAACCGGCGAGGCGTGACCAGGCCGGCACGCAATGGCGACATCAAAATCCAAGCGCGAGCGCTCAGTGAGGGACATGCTGTCGGGGTGCGCCTGACATCTGGGACTGTGGCGGAGGACCTACCGGAGACGAGGGCCCTGGAGAGACGGGTGGAGACAGATCCAGAGGAGAGTTCTCTCGTTACGAAGGGCTTTCTGACCTCCCTGTTTGAGTCGCTTCGGGGAGATCACCAAGAGCTGCGTAGGGACATCTCACAGGAGGTGAAGGAGTTAAGAGGAGAGGTTACCTCCTTGGGTGAACGTGTATCACAGCTAGAGGACAGTGAGATCCCTTGCGGTGAAGAGGTGGCGGGCCTGCAACAGGAGGTAGTCCGCCTCTGAGAGCAGCAGGACCTCCTCCAGATGGCGGTTGAAGACTTGGAAAATCGCTTGAGGTGACAAAATATTCGTATTAGAAGGGCCCCGGTTGGTGCTGAAAAAGAGGACATTAGGGGCTACGTGGTGGACCTGTTTCGCTCCTTGCTTGGCACAGACGAGACACAGGAGGTAGTCCTGGACAGGGTACATCCAGTTGGGCGCGCCGGGGGCCCTGGAGACCGCCCCCCAGACATTTTTGCCTGTATCCACAATTTTGTCCTTAAAGAAAAGATTTTACAGCGGGCCCGCAACCTCCAGAGTGTACTCTTTCGAGGGCATGAACTCCAGCTTTTCCATGACCTATCTGTGCGGACTTTGCAGAGGCGGAGAGAGTTCAGACCGATCACGGATCACTTGAGAGCGCACAATGTGTCCTATTCCTGGGGCCATCCGTCCGCTTGGTCTTCTGCTGGGAAGAGCAGCTCCGGCAGGTGAAATCCGTCTTGGAGGCTAGCCGCGTCCTGGGTCTGGAGGATATAGGCCGGGAGGCGAGCGAGGGGGCGGTTCCGCCGGCGGGGGGCCCTCCTCGTTGGCGGAGAAAAGAGAAGAAAAGGAAGCTGCAGCATCCGACGGCCTCGGAGCTGAGGTCGGAGGGAGAAGCCGCTTTGAACAATATGGCCGCCGGAACTTCAGCCTAGTGTGGACACCCGGGGGCGCCCGGGATTGGTATTGACCGCATTGCTAACAATATGCTGATCGTCGAAGAGGGTTGAGGTGGCGGGGGCAATGGACCTGGTTAACTGACTTGGTTGGATATACAGCCCCGTGGAAACTGCACCTCGCGAGGATGGACGACCGAGGACTTCTGTGTTCTATGCACCTGTTGTTCTTCTTAGTTGTCTGTTGTTGGGTTTCCCTGCGATGCTGGCTCTATGTGGAGACACCCTCAAGCCCGAGTGCTCTAGGTGGTCTAGATATTAATGAAGGGGGTAGTCCTCTGTTGTGCCCCTGCCTCTTCTGCTTGCTCCCCTCAGTATAGGCTATGACCATTAAATGTTTAAGTTTAAATGTTAGGGGGCTCAATAACCCTACTAAGAGGCTAGCCATCTTATCAGCTTTATAGAGAAATCGGGGAGTCATATGTCTCTTGCAGGAGACGCACCTCGTCTTTAAAGATACCTACCGTATGCGCTCTAAGTGGTTCCTCAGGCAGTTCTGGTCCTCGCTACCATCAAAGCATGCAGGGGTGGCGATACTTCTATCACATTCATTTCCGGGGGAAGTGATAGCAAAGGTCTTTGTCGGATGCAGGGCGGCAGTGGTTGAGTGAGTGTGGTCTGGTGGATGTGTGGAGGAATGCGCACCCCTCGTTGAGGGACTACTCCTTTTACTCATCAGCAACCAAAACATACGCTAGGTTGGACCTTTTCCTGGCATCCCAGGAGCTTCTCCCCAGGGTTAGAGACTCAGCGATTGAGCCGCGGGCCCTGTCAGATCATGCCCCAGTTACAATTGAGATCCACATGGACACAGAGAGGGTCAGTGCATCGGGATGGCAATTTAGGGATTCGATGCTTCAGAACGTTACAACGGTAGAGGCGATCCGAAGGGCAATAACAGATTACCTTAGCTTTAACGATGATGGGACGATAAGCATTGCAACACTGTGGGAGGCACTGAAGGCTGTCTTGAGGGGCGAGGTGATGTTGCTTTCTTCTAGGGACAATAAGGCAAGGAGTCAACTGAGGGGGGGACCTAGAGCAGCGAGTGAGGGTTTTAGAGCGCTCACATAAACACACCGGTGCTCCTAGAATATGGCGAGAGCTCGAGAAGGTGCGAAAGCAGCTGAGGAGGTTGGACTGGGACAGGGCAGAGTACGCAGTAGTCCACCTCAAACAAAAGTACTATGTAGGAAGCAACAAGTGCGGGAAGTTACTGGCACATAGGTTGAGAGCGCAGCGTGCAGCATCAATGATAAAAATGGTGCGCTCCCCTTCTGGAACAGAAGCGCACACAAGTGACCAAATAGCGCAGGCTTTTGCCGAATTCTATCAAAATCTATACAGGGCTGAGGAGCCCGGTACCTTAACTCCAGAATCCTTCTTAAAGGACATAGCAATCACCCCCTTGTCTTTGAGGGAGGCAACCGCGTTAGATCAACCTATAAGGGCAGAGGAGGTTATATCAGCGATCGCCCGGCTGCAGACCGGGAAGTCACCTGGCCCCGATGGTTTCTCTGCGCTTTTTTATAAATCCTTCTGTGTGGAACTTGTTCCCGTTCTGGTGCGACTCTAACTCTTTACGTCAAACGGGCGCTCTTACGCCTAGTAGGTTAGACGCTACTATCGTGGTTATCCTGAAACCGGGGAAGGATCCCGAGGAATGCGCCTTGTACAGGCCGATCTCCCTCCTGAATATTGACGCCAAATTATTCACTGGCATTTTGGCACATCGCCTCAACTATTATATGCCGAGGCTTGTGGATCTCGACCAAGCGGGATTTATACCGCATAGACAGTGTAGCGATAATACCAAGCGACTGCTTCACCTCTTGGATAAAACCGAACGCTCTCGTAGGGCGGCGATCTTCCTATCTATTGACGCTGAAAAGGCGTTCGATAGGGTTTACTGGCCATACCTGTTCAAGGTGCTTGAACGCTTCAGACTGGGACCGGGCTTCATGGCATGGATTTGCTGCATTTATCAAGCGCCTCAGGCGGCAGTTCGAGTTAATGGGACACTTTCTTTGCCATTCGCCGTCCAAAGAGGGACCAGGCAGGGTTGTCCGCTTTCGCCCCTCCTGTTCGCGCTCTACATGGAGCCTATGGCGCAGAGGCTCCGGGACAACCCTCAGATCACAGGCGTGAAGTTTGGGGGGGATGAACATCTCATATCGCTATATGCGGACGACATTATCCTTACTCTGGCAGAGCCTATGACCTCACTACCGGCGCTAATGGGTGTTTTAGAGGAATTTGGACGGGTCTCGGGGTTTCGAATGAACATGCTTAAATCGCAGGCTATGGGCAAGTTTATCAGTGCGGAGCATGAACGGGACCTAAAAGCCCGATTCCACTTCACATGGTCCTCCTCGGGGCTCCCATACTTGGGGATCGAGCTGGGCTCCACAGTCGCCCGCACAGCGACGTTGAACTATGCGAAACTGACCCAGGAGGTGCAGCGCGACTTAGAGACATGGGGGAAACTTAAATTGTCCGGGCTGGGTAGGGTTGCGGCAGTGAAGATGACCATCCTACCACATATACTTTATCTGTTTCAGGCGCTCCCGCTGGAGCCTCCGCTGCGGACGATAGCGACCCTCCAAACGGCGGTTCTAAGATTTATATGGGAAGGGAAGGTGGCGCGGTTATCCCAGCAGGTCCTGTATTGCCCCAAGAGGGAGGGGGGGCTGGCGGTCCCCTGTCTCCTTCGATACTTCCAAGCAGCACAGCTGCATTTCCTCTTGGAATGGAGCCGACCATCTTCTGAGAAGCATTTGTGTTTCATGGACCAGGCAGTGGCTGGCTCTCACATATGGAAGGAACCCTGGCTTAAGCGCCGTCACAGGGCGCAGGGATTGTATATATCCCCGGTCACGGAGGTTTCAATGAGAGTGTGGGATCGGGGGGCCGGCAGGGTGGGTTTGACGACCTTCCCGTCCCCAATGACTCCCCTGGGCGCGAACCCTGATTTTGGCCCGGGCCTACAGTCTAAAGCGTTGCGTCGGTGGTATGAGGGGGGCTGCAAAAGGGTGGGATATTTATTCGATAAGCAGGGGTTTATCCCCTTTGACCAGCTTAGGGAGCTATATGGCCTAACCGAGGCTGACAGGATGATGTACTATCAAATAAGACACTGGGCCCTGCTTCCAGCCAATAGGATATTAATAGATAGGCCGTTAACACCGTTTGAAAAATTGATTCTAATGAAAAAGGGCGATAAGCGCGTGGTTTCTGAGCTTTATGTCCTCTTACGGGGGAGGTCCGTTCAACCAAGACTAAGGGTCAATTGAGATGGGAGAAGGAACTAGAGAGGGAGCTATTGGAAGATGAGTGGGAGCATCACACAGCTCATAACTCAGCAGGTACAGAGACAGCCTATAAAGTAGCCGTCTCCTGGTATTACATCCCAAATAGGATCCATGCTTGGGATCATGACAAATCTAGTCTTTGCTGGAGGGGCTGTGGGGGAAGGGGCTCCCTTGTGCATTTATATATGGCATTGTCCCAAACTACACCGGTACTGGAAGGACATAATAGACACTGTGGACAGGGCTTTTGACACTCAGATCCCTAGATTTCCTGCCTATATCTTGTTGGGCCTTCCCAACCCTCTCACTTTTCCCCTGAGATCATTGAAGGGACAACAGATGGCTTTAGCCTTGAATGCTGCAGTACAGCTGTTGCTATCTGTGTGGGGGACAGGACGGATCCTGACAACAGTCTTGTGGCTGCACAAGCTCTGTTTATCCTCGATATGGAAAAGCTCACCCTGACTTCAGCAGCGGAACGGGGACTTTAAAGAACTTTGGCAACCATTCTTATGTATCCTATCCGGGGAGTTTTCAGAGCTGACATGCCCAACTTATCTGAGGGTTCTGAATTTGAACTGAGTGCAGGGGATTGCACCTGCTAGGAGATGTATATATAGGACTAGATTTATATGGTATAAGAGCCTGAGACTGTTTGATTACTGTATTGTTAGCCAGAAGTGGTTGTATTAAATCTTTATCCTTCTTTTTTTTCTATTGTTTCGCATGAAGTAAGCTAATAACGAGCCTTTTGGCAATATTGTGATGTAGTGCATATGCGATGTTCTATAATTGAAAACTAATAAACAGATTTGATCCATAAAAAAACATAAAGTGTGCATGTGTCCCTCACACTTCATCATCCACCACATTGCTACACACTTTGTCCAATACCACAGTAACTGCACCTCATGGTCATCATGCATGACATGGAAGCACTTCCCACATCAAATCGTAAAATAAAGACAACATCCTTTCATCCACACACCACATTATATGGCGTAGCTTGCTGCCCATGTAAGCAAGCACTTTAGTGTTCACACATGGGGCAGTAAGTGCTAGGCAAATGTTGTAATACAATCAAATACAGTATTTATCACATGTGCATCACCAAGAATAGTTTTGATCCTGTTAAAATCTTTGGTTCGATCACACTTCAGAATTACAAATCAAAATGTACTTTATTCCTGCATTTATAATTGCTGATATATGTTGAAATATGTGTACAGTTCATTTACAGGAATTTTGTTTGTGCATTAGTAAAAAAATGACATCCTGCAGTCTTTCCTTTCGCATTTCCTGTATGCAGGGCCACTGGAATTATATGCTTCTGTAGCCATGTAGTTTTCTAGAAGATTATGAATTTGCTGCATCTACCACATAATCCATCATCTGCTACAAAATCCTCTGATTTCAACAAAATAAATTGTTCTAGCTTGAACAGATCAAAAGTTACTAAAAAAGCTGCATTAGGTGCTGCTGTGCAGTGTAAGGTCCTTCACAAAGGTTGACCGCTCACCTTTCAAGTAATGAAAGTTGTTTTTGGGTGTGGATTTGGTTCGAAGTGAAAGGTAACAAAGTGAAACCTTTGCCCAGACAGCTTTAACATGTGTAAAAATGGCAAAATAATGGATTAATACTATCACAAAATGTGCTGCACTAAGCCACATAGTTTGTGTTTTTGTTGTCACATGATTCATTCAATGTTGGCATATACTTATAAATTGGGCCTCCCCC
The DNA here is from genome assembly GCF_031143425.1 of Pleurodeles waltl. Classification (NCBI taxonomy): domain Eukaryota; kingdom Metazoa; phylum Chordata; class Amphibia; order Caudata; family Salamandridae; genus Pleurodeles; species Pleurodeles waltl. The sequence continues at coordinate 257,566,676 of NC_090445.1, forward strand.
CTCACATAATTCTTATGGCCCTGCCTGTACCCCAGCACGATTGTCCCATAGTTCACTCTCTAAAATCCTCTCACTTTGCAGTCAGGGAAAGAAAATAAATCAGCATTTCCACATTAAAGGAGTAAGTAGCAGTTTGACAGAAGACAAAGCCTGGCATTTAACCTGTCTTTGAACGTGCAGTGAATGTAACAAGTTAAAATCATGCATTTAATTGCTAATTTACCTTCTGAACATCAGCGCGTTTTTTTCAGACTGTATGCATTCAAAAGTGAATGCAGTTTGTTAAGACTAATTTTAAACTGAGTTTTTCATAAATACTGTTCAGCTGCCTCCTTCATTTTGGGAGGGGGGGCAATAATATGGGCTGGCCTGGACCTCAAATGCACAACACCTACCGTGGCAATGGCCCTGGGTGTTGGGTAAGAGGAAATAACTCTGAAACTCTGCTTAGCACACCAGGGAATTACTATTTTTAGTTTTCTGTATATGAAAAGTTGGGACCTATTTAAAGTGGCAAGAATCAATCCAGAAAAGGAAGTGCTTTTCTTTACTCCACACCTTTTAGAGTGAAACCTTTTAATTATATTTTAATACATTTTATGTGGCCAGCTAAAAGAAGATAACTTGTCTTTATTTAAAGATGAGAGACAAACTTTATGCCTGCTGCACTAAATATTTCCTGCATTGCATTTCTGCATAGAGCACTGGGGTAAGTCGTCTCCTTCTGTGCCTGAACTGCTGCTTCCAGTTTTTTGCTATAGGACAAGTGGCACCAGTTTCCTGCTAGATAGGGAGTGCTATGGTTCCTCCATTTATGAGGAAAAATTCAGGGCCAGATTTACAAGGCCCTAGAGCCTCCTTGTGCCACGTTAGCGTCATTGTTTTTACACTAATATGGCTCAACAAAGCAAAAAGCCCAATGCCATATTTACAAAGTGGGGCAATGCATGTATTGCACCACTTTGCGACCCGTTGCGTCACATTATGCCGGCATCTGGCATAATGTATGCAAGGGGGCATTCCAGCATTAGGAGGCCTGCAAAAATAGTGCAACAAAATCGACAACATTTTATTACGCCATTTTTGGTGTAATTTGTTAAAAGGACGCACCCGTTGAAATCAATGGGCCTCCTTTCACTTTGCTGCACTAGCATCAAACTTTTTGACACTAGTGTAGAAGAGCACCACAATAGCATCAAAAATGTGGATGCTATTGGCTAACGTGCACCATGGTGCGACGCATTGTAAATATGGCCCACCCCTGGTATCGTTGGGTGGAGGTGGGGGGGCAAGAAATCTGGTGCATCAGTACTGATGCACCAGATTATTGTAAACGTGGGCCTCAGTATGTTGAGTTGAAATTGAGATATACAATAGATAATTAGGATTCAATAAGGCCCAGGCAACATAGGAGTTTAAGTATGGCTTGCTGAAAGCACGTCAAGGTATAGTTGAGTGCTGCCAGCATTTTGGTTGAAAGCAATTTCTTGCTGGCATACAAGTTGTTAGAATGGCTCCAGGTAGAAGTTAAGAATCATGGAAGCAAGAGTACGACACTGTTGGACCATATGTGAAAATTGTGCAAAGAGGAATTATCTGAATCAAGGTATAACAGTATATTAGATATGAATATATCACATTAGAATTTCAAGTCGGAAATTGTAGTTAGCAGTATCATAACCCATTGACATGATGTAACAGAGTAAATGATTGACTGAATGTCATCTGCTAATTGGATGATGGCGGCGGTCTCTGTAATACAGTGTAAGTGAAACCCAGAATTGTAGGTGTAGAGATGATTGTGTAAATTTATATGCTCTGAAACCGGTTAGCTACTGCTCTCTCAACATATTTTCCAAGGTAGGGAGATGTTGAGCTGTAGCTGCAGAGCATATCTGGATCTAGGCTGAATTTTTTTAGTAGGGGTCAGATCTCATCGGTTTTCAAGGAAGAAAAGAAATGTACCCTTGGCAAAAGAGGTGTTGATGATATTAAGGCTGGTTAACATGGCCTCTTAAAGCAGAGGTTCAATGAAAGATATCAAAATGAGACCATCATTATAGGAGGTTGCTTACAGAGATTGTGGGACGACCAGAAAGGTTTGTGTGTCATAGGTTAACAGTGGTACCATGCACAGAAGGATGTGTGTGTTTTTGCAGTAATTAAATTAAATTTCATTGTTAAGCTAAGTTGTGCCGTTATTTTTTAATACAATATTAACTCTGCGACTGGTCAAAATTTCCATTAAATCACAATAATCTCACATACTTTCTGAAATTTTGTGTTATGCTTGTAACAAGAACTTCCCGAAATGATGCCATAACACCATATCACACAAATATGCCATATTTACTGAGGTAGAATATGAGCAGCTGTTCACAGCATGTGTTTTTTTGCACAATATTTATAACAAAAATAAAGGAGAGGTTAAATGTTGAGCCAAAATATAGGGCTAAATATCAGATTTGCATTTCATGTCATTACCTGTGTTGCTGATGACCATTGCTTGCATGTTACCATCCCAGACATTTACCTTGACAGTTTTTGCTGTCTAATAACCTCTGTGCACTTTGGGCCTGCTAACCAGTGGGAAAGTGCCTGTGCTCCCCCTTTAACATGGAAAAATTGTCCTCCCCCTAATTGTAAGTCCCTAGTCTCTGGTACCACATATACCCAATGCCTGTAAATAAAATCCTGGTACTGGGCTGCAGCACTCACTGTGCCACCCAGTAAAGTAACTTTGTAAAACTTGTCTCAAGGACTGCGACTGCAGCCTGGGCGTGCAGTTTTAAACTGCCATTTCGCTCTGGCAAAATAAACCTTTTGTCAGGCCTAAACCTTCCTTACTTTTAAGTCACCACTAAAATAGGCCCTAAATTAACATTGGTCAGGGCGCTCTTTATTTAAAAAAGTAGGACATGTATATTTGATGTTTTACATGTCCTGGCAGTGAAAAACTCCCAAAGTTATTTTTCACAGTGGCAGTGCTGGCTCTCTCAGAGTTTCAGTTTGGAAGCAGTTGAATAGATAGAAAATGACCCGAGAACTCATTTTGACAGTAATCTAAAATTCAACCTAATGGACAAGTTGGATTTTCATATTATTATTTTGGAAATTACACTTTTAGGGAGTTGTTATTTCCCCACCTAACCAAAAAGCGTTTCTATTAGTATTCAGTGTCACCTGACTGCTGTTGGCTTCCCTGTGGTGAGATGTGCATTGCTCCCAGAAGTGGACAAAGGTTTTGTTTGTGGGGAGGTATTTCCTTCCTTGAGCAGGATAGTCAGGGAGTTGTACTCAGCCCATTCCTAGGCTTCAAAGGGTGCCTAACCTGCCACTGGCAGATGCAGCTCACACCTAGGGCGACATTCCTTTTGTTTTTCTACATAACTTGGCCCCACACCCATTGGGAGAGGGAGGCGCCCCAGTACTGGTTTGGAGTGACCACAAGGGAGGATTGCTCATTATAGCCATACCTCTGGGTGGGCACACAGATCTCAACACCAGAGGAGAAAAGGTTCTGCCAAGATGATTTTAAAGAAAGAGGGGTACTTTGGGATAGGTTACAGTAAAACATACAGGACATGCTGCAAAAGTGGCTACCATCAAACTTGGGAACTTGTACCCCATTGGTTGGGGGGGGTGGCCAGGAGTTTCCTTCACCCTCATGCTGATCTGCTCATAAATGTGGAAATTCTAGTACCCTCCCCAGAACACTCCTGAAGCTCTGAAGAATACGCACTGCCCTGCTGTCTGAAGAACCTGAAGGAAGACTGGACCTGATTTCTTTAGACACATGACGCCAGAAATGACTCCAAGTGTCAGTAGGTAGTCTGGCCTGGACAAAACAAGCTTCCAGTGGCCTCTCCCCCTTCCACTACGTAGCTGACCAGATGCAACGGGATCTGCCCTGGACCCTGCTGCTGGCTTCTGCTGGAGTGAGTCTTAACCCCCTAAGTGGTGTCCCCCAGGATCTGGAGCCGTGGCTGGTGTTAAACTGTAGTCCTCCTGTCCCCTCACTTCAAGAAGTGAGACTTAAAAACATTTTGCCAACTTTGCATCTTGGGAACAGAAGGAAACTGGGATCACCATCAATCTCAACTTGCTGGTTTTCCCTGCTGAGGTAAATATGACTTCCAGAAATGTTTCTAAGTCTGAACATTGAGGGCTTCACCTAGACTGATGCTGATCCAAAGCCAATGTGAGTTAAGGCCTTCCTAGGTACACACTTTCAGCTTAAAACACTCAGAGCTTTCCCACCTTCATCGATGACCACATTAGAGCCATGTGTTTCAACAACCAACAGTAGTCGAGTCCCGCTTTGGATCCAGCATGCGACTCCTCAATAACCGCCTTTTCTCCATAAAAGTTAGAAGGTCAACTTTCCTTTGGGATAAATCCCTGTATTAACCCACTCTCCTTCATGGTCAGCTATAAAGTATGACTTTGGCCCGCTTTAGCACCCAAATACTCACGGTTTGCACTTTGTGCTTTTTGGAGCTGTTTTTATTTCGAATTTTGAAAAGTCACATATCCAAGTCTACTTATTGAAATATTGTTGTTTTAGTGTTTTTTTATTTCATAAAATATTCTCTAGTTTCTTCATGATTTTTCTTGTGTTGTGTGTTCACATTATAACTTTTTGAGTACCGAATAAATACTTCACACATTGCCTTGAAGTTGAGCCTGATTAATTTGTGCCAATCTAACAGATAGGTAGGCACCGGTTTATTTAGTGACATGATTGTGATTTTTCACCCCCATAAAATGTTGCAGTTTGTACTACATATAATTTCACATACTTTTCATCATAAATACGGAAAAGCAAATTATGAGAATTGGAAACACCTCTTTATTGCTATCAGTTAATTACAGTATTAACTGGAGAAAAGGCAATGGTGGAAGTAAGTTACGAGGTAGATTATTGTTTGTGGTTGCAATGTTTTTTGTGTGTAATCAGTTTGAATTTGAGAATGACATGGTTGGATGGGTATTAGAGCTATGCCAAGTCTTTTGAAGTTTATAGAGATGTATTTTCTTGATTTATAGTTCCTGAATGTATCAAGGGGCATAGGACTTTTGTTTGAACATTTGTGATTTCAAAGGGGCAAAGGTGTCTACCAAAGTCTGAATGACACTGTTCAGTGTGAAGAGCAATGTATCAGGGCTGGTAGGGGTAGTAGATGGAAGTGAGATCAGCATTTATGTGGGAGTGCCAATTGAGAAATTCTTGAGCAATTGTGGTTATTTCAGATAGTTCTAATTTGCTATTTAGTAGGAGCATAACGTTAGAAATGTGAATAGCGTTTGCTAGGTAGATTACTAGCCTACAGGAAGTGGGGTCTGGGAATGATAAGCAAGGCAAGAAAAACATAACAAGCTCAATTGTGTTGCTCAATGTTGCCTTTATAATTTTTCTAAACAGTGACATGAAATGTCAGTCTGGCTGAGTCAATAATTTTGGAAATAAAAACTCTCATGCCTTTAATGCATTGCCCACCAGGGAGGCAAACGTTTTCAAGTTATGTCCTATTCAGTGAGATACTGAGGATGGTTGGATGTGATTGGAGACATCAGTAATGCAGTGTTTGTTGGCAAGGGAAGATCTGAAATTAGACATTATAAGTACTCATGAAATATTATATGAGGAACTCTTCAGAATCCCGATCTTATTGCACATTTATGTAAAGACTGTGCATTAAAATGCAAATGTGGCCCCATTTTGTTCAGAATGTTTTGGGGCATGAAACAAACCACCTTGAGGACGATGGGCTTGTTTTTACATTTGGTACAATTAACTTGGAGTGGGTATTTACATCCCAGCACATTAAAAGATCACCAGCCACCACTGCTGCCAAGTAATGACTGTTTTAAATATGGTGTGGTTTATGCCTTTAAAATCATAAAGTGTTAGAGCACTAGCTAGTCAGTCAGTCATTGCAACTTTATTTCGCTGACGTGCCATAAAAAGCATTTAACACATAACAAAACATAAAATTCCATATAAATAACACAAGTGATCAATAAAATGCATAAACATTATGTTCAATAAAACTCATCAGATTCAGGGGAAAAATTAATATTCTTTTACGGCAAAACCTCCGTTTAAGTCAACAAACTCATAGCGAATTCTAATTCGGATTGCACTCTTAATAAAATTTAACACTGCATGGGACAAATCTATTGTTATTACTTTTTGTAAAAATTCCATTGCGGGTCTATGTTGCCTAAACTCCCCCTGTTTCAACAATGGAATCAAAAAGGTACTTCATGGCCCTGTGTAAAGTGGACAAAATAAAGTAAAGTGACAAGTTCTTTGTTTGGTGGAATTATCACAATGACATGATGGTAATTCCCACTGCCACACGCATTGTAACAGGAATGTCAATTTAAAATGAATTAAATTGAGTCTAAAATATGTTAAAAGAGGCCGATTATCTTCATTTTCAATCCATTCCAGGTATGGCTCAAAAGATTTGACTAACACAATCTACAAGTGAAAATCAACTGTTTTCATGTCTAGAACACCTCATAACCTCTCCTCCACACAGTTGGCCTACCTAGATTTAACAATTGACTTGGCATTTGGTGGAAAATGTTTAGGGGAATTGAACATTTCTATTAAACCTAATTCGTGAAAACCCAATTTTATGAACATCAACCAAGGTGTCTTCATTTTCTAAGGCTACACAGTCTGACATGCAAGCTCTAACTAATGCTGCACGTGGGTTTTTCCAGCACTTAATCCATTAAAGGAGTGGTGAGATTTGTATTTGATAATCTATATATGGGAGGCTTAACTCCTCATGACATATAAAATGTGCCATGTTTTTGATGCAAGTAAAGGCATTCTTATTATGTAGAAGTTTATCAGATTTTTTGATGTCCCCAAACCCCTGCCCCTTAAGTGGCAGCGGCAATACATTTGGATTTATACAGGGTGATCATCTCTGCCAAAGCTTTGTGACCTAATGACCTTCCAAAGTGAAAAATGCCCTCCATGTTCCTTCCCAATTGTTGGGCTTTCATGAGAAGGTGTGATTTCCACCCTAAAGATGAACTAAAACAATACCTAACGTCATGGTATACGATTTTATTTTTAGGTCCAAGTCTTCCAAGTATGCAGTGAAAAGATCTAATAGCTTCTGCAGCGCGTTTGGTGTGCATGCGATGAGAACCACGTCATCTGAGTACAAAAGTATTGGCATAGAATAATCCCCTAACTTTGGTACACCCATGCCTGCCCGTGATAGATATTCTGTGGCACCATTGATATATATTAGAAGCAAAAAGGGTGCAAAAATACAACCCTGTCTAATGCCTCTCAAGGACTTTAATTGAGATAATAATTCCTCTGTGGGCCATATCAGACTGAGACTTTATGACTGTGGTGTAAGCGTTTCAATAAAATGAGTAGATTTGTCCTGGTTAACCAAATCAAAGGTGCTTGACAGGTCAATGAGCGCCATGTGAATTGTTCCACCTTTTGCCCTCACATATTTACTGGTAATCAGACTTAAATTTAATGTTTGTTCCACAGCCCCTATGCCTGGCCTGAACCCATAATGGATGGGTGTTAAAACCTTGTTCTCTTCATTCCATGTCTTGAGTAGGGCGAGAATCACCCGAACCAGGATTTTTACTGTTGCATCTGTTAAGGAGATTGGCCTTTAGCAATCTGGGAACGATTTAGCTCCTTTTTAAAGATGGGGCAGGGATGGCAATTCTCCATGAGTCATGGATTTCCCTTACCACGACACTTCTTAAAACATTTGTCAGTACTGGACCCCGTTAATCTGTATTAGATTTAAAAATGTTGACTGGGACCCCACCCGGGCCTATGGCTTTTCCAGGAATGGATTTACCTAGAGCAAAAAAGTGCCTTGTTAATTTCTATAGGGAATTCAAGGGTTACTGGAGATAGATCTGGCTGGGGGAGGCAATTAAAAGCCCCATTTGGAGGCAGGTCACTTTCTATAGGTTGAAATATGCCATTAAAATGTGTCACCCACTGGGTTTCCGAGATTGTAACTTACAACTTAGGCGTGTCGCACTCAGAGAAGAAAGAATGATTTATAACAGCCCAGCACCTCGCACTATCCCCTAATAATGAGGCCAGGGCCAACTCTTCCCAGGCTTTTTCCCTTATTAACCTCTTCCTTTCCTCCACAACAGACTGGTACTCTCATCTAGCCTTTTTAACATCTGTGGGATTATTCAGTGTGATTTTGAGTATGGCCTGAACCCCGCTGGCCCTAATTTGAGTTCCCAGCTGGGCAGTGTTTCCACCCGCCAGCCCAGCGGGAACAGGGCCTTTACATTGCCGCCGGCTCCTAATGGAGCAGGCGGCAATGTGGCGGTGCAGCGGGTGCAGCAGCACGTGTCACTCATTCCAATGCCCGTAATTCAGGCAGTGGAATGCTTGACGGGGCTGTACATGGGGGCTCCTGCACTTCCCACGCCAACTGCCCCCGAGTCCCCCATTCCACCATGGAGAGGCTGGCGGATGGGGACTCGTAATCGCCAGAGCAGCGTTGCCCTGGCGGATTACAACTGCCGGGACCGCTAGGCTGCAGGCTGCAGGCTGGTTGCAGCCTGCGGTGTCGGCAGTTGGACTGTGGTTGCTCTGCCACGGTCATAATGAAGCGGTTGAACCACCTTGACACAGTCTGACCGCCACGGTAAAACATAAGTGGTCATGGTCAGTAAGGCAGCATGCCAATAGTTTAAAAATCAGCAGCTGCAGATATTAATATGACATCTAAGGTATTCTCTGTGACCCCCAGTGAATTTTGGAATCGGCTCAAAGTTGTTTGATGGGGCCTCACTCATAATTATTAGATTGTTTTTCAGGATTAGCAGGTTCAGAATTGCCCCCAACCTGGTATGTTTAAAATGTGCCATGTCCTCACATTCATTTGATAAAAAGCTACAAACATGGTTATCTCCTATAGGGCACATAGTGATAATGAAATCCTCCAACAGGCCAATTAGCAAAGTGTACTACGTCCCCAAAACAGCATGCATGGGGGATTTTAAGGGTTGCTAGTAGAACATTCCTATTCCTCCCGCTTTGGAGATTTACAAAACCCAAGCCTGTGGAGCAGCTGTTTATGGTGCTGAACGCTGGGGGTGTTGCAAAATGGATGCTGTTGAAAAAGCTGAGAATCTTTTCCTAAAAATGTTACTAAAGTTTACCCAGTGCTCACCAATTCTTCCCATTTGTTTGGATTTAAGCATAATATCAATAGCAGATATTGCTGCCCTAAGACCATTGCAGTACAGGATAAGTGTGTTGTCTACAGATGAATTCGAGCCCTATAGGATATGGCTTAGAGGCTTATGGGAAGGTTTACATGTTGATAAAATTCCTTGGTGCCTTTATGTGAAGAACTGCTTTTTTTAAGTCAAGCTTGGGTGCTTACTGGTCAGATCCTTAAAATCTTCCCAGTGATGCACTTCAGAAACTCAAGGATACCTATTGGGCCAGTGTCCAAGGCAAGGAATTAGCATCTGTGTCCTCGGGCAGTTTGACAGACATTTTTTTGTCTACCAAATGTTTATATGAATTTGAACAGTTTTCTGGTATTAATCTGCAGCCTTTTGCATGAGCACTTTATGTCAGATTCAGAATAGGGTCTTTAACACTGTGTGCCCTTAGTAGCAGTTGGAGAGTGACATTTGGAGCATCAGATTTTTGCCCAATGCGATGTGTGACCCAAGAAAACATTGAGCATCTCCTGTTTTTCTGCATAGCTTATAAGAAACAGAGGGCAAGTTCAATTAAACCCCTTTGTAAATTTCTGGGACTCAATGATCGTCATTCCGCTTTGCGTTTGCTGTAGTCAGGTTCTTAACTGCCTTTTGGCAAATAAGGATGAACAAATTAAGGGGGTCATTATGACCCCGGCGGTCGGTGCAATAGAGAGGTATTACCACCAACAGGCTGGTGGGACATACCTCCACTATTATGACATTGGCGGTTTGTCCAAAGCCAAACCGCCAAGTTAACACACTGACCACCAAGGCGGCCCATTGCATTTTGACCCCGCCCACCGCCATGGTTTCTGTGATTTCTGTACCGCCACAGAAACCATGGCGGTAGCCACTATCAGTGCCAGGGAACTCCTTCCCTGGCACTGATAAGGGTCTCCCCCACCCCCATCCCACTCGCCAGAGTTCTCTCCCATCCTCACCCTCCTCCTCCCAATCCCCCCAACATATACACACATGCACGCAGATACATACACACCCATACATGCATACACACATTCACCCACACATACGTACATTCAAACAGACTCACAGCAACACTCATGAACATACTTCCAGGCACACACACAATCACACGACACAACATGCACGTACACACACACCCACTCATGCACACATGCATTACACACGCATGCACGCTTTAAAACACAGTCAGACACCCCCACACACACGCACAACACACCCCCACCTCCCTCTCCTGTCGGAGAACCTGGGGGTCCTCCGGCAGGAGATGGGATGCAGCGCTGCTGCCAGCAGCAGCATCCACCAGCAAAATACCACCAGGCCGCATCATGGGACATGATACAGTATGTGGTGTTTTCCTGGTGTGGTGCTGCTGCTGGCAGCAGTGCCACCTCACCACCCTCTGCCGCCATGACCGTAGCCGGAATTCTGCCAGCCTTCTGGCAGAATTCTGGCTACGGTCATAATTTGATGGACAGTCGGTAGCCACGGTATGTTAGCACCCGTCGCTGTGGCGGTAGGTGGCATTTGCCGACAATGTCATAATGAGGCCCTGAGTGCCAAAGATAATATTTTAATGAACTGTATTAATGTAACAATCTGAGTTTATATGTTTTTATAATTATAATGCATTTTGAATAAGTATATAATTTTAATCAGTTTTACTTTGCTTATTTTCATTTTGTGAACTATAGGTTTGCTTTTTGACTTGTCACGTCTGTACTTTTTATGATTCCAGTGAATTGAAATAAAGGGAAATGACGGTGACGATGATAATGAAATCCTCCAACCATTTTAAGATTTCATTTGTTTCCTGATGGGCAGAAAAAAAATCTAAAAATTCATCAAAATTTCACATTCCGTTTTCTACTTCATGGTTGAGAAAATTATTATAAAAATGCATCAACAAGATATCGTGTTCTTCTATCAATGAAATCAGTGATACCAAAAACTGAGGCGAGACCATTTATGGACAACATGTACGTTCGAAATGTTAACAGCAACAAATGTAGCAAGGCCCCCACGTGTCCTTCCTGCAAGTTCGAACAGGGAGGTAAAAACATCTATATGAAAAGGATCTAGCATCCATGCTTCTTGAGCAGAGAGAAGGTTAAAGGAGGCAACCAGATTTTCAGTCTGGATTCATTAGCTTATGATGGGCACCTGCGACATTCCAAATGGCCACTGTCACCAAACTTTGACCAGATTTTAAAGTTTCTTCTTGCCTCAGCCTCCAGTTCTGCAGTAGCTAGTCTATAAAATCTTAAACTGGTGCTCTTCTGCTTAATCAAAGTGAATATGACGTATACATTCCAGTGTCTGTTGTACAAATAAATATAGTACTATGTGTAGTCTTCTGTGGCTCGAGCTATAACTCAGTAATAACTCTGTTTAAGGTTTTCAACAGCAAGTATCGCAGTCGGCAGTGGGATATAGTGCTTTAATAATGCAACATTAGTTCGGCGAAGAGGAAAGTATATCATAATCTTACGCAGTTGTGCCCTTTGGACTGAATAAATGGCATTATTCATGCAATTATCTTTTTGGATAATCAAACAATGTGCCTTGTAAAAATCTGGCAATAATAAAAATGTGCATAATTCTCCAACAAGTATGACCCAACAAAACAATAATAAATGAACCCATCACAGATTAACCTACTAGAAAGAAACATAACTATAACATGTTTTTATCAATTAAGTATTTTAATATTATATAGATGGTCTTCACCTCCTACTGCCAGTTGCTTTCCTTCTCATGGCACCGAGTGTGTAAAAGATAACTTGGAAAGCATTCCGGTTATTCATTGGTAAAATATACAAAGTCAACAGAACAAGTACTAATGAGCAACATTAAAGAACGTCATCATAAGACAGCAGTGATTCAGCAATCCAGATTGAAGTCTGAGCTATACAGTTAGTTATCAATATTATATGTTGTTGCTGTCCTCATCTTGATAAGTGACGTGTTTACGTGTGCAGTGGAATTTAAAGTATCTCACCTGTAGTGTTGTACTGGACTCCTTGGAAGTACTCTGGGCAAGGTCGAATGACCAGCTGTCCAGCAGACGTTCTTGGCCAACATGTTCCAATCACGTCTATTGATGCATTACATGAAAGACCTATGGAAAGACATTAAATAATGGTTAATATTGTAAATAAAGAGTACATTTACCCTTCACATGCCACATCCAACGACCACTGTTTAACAATATCAAAGTCCAAACTCTCAAATTAAGAACTGATTTTGAAAAATAAAGTGCATTGTTATTTAATGAGTTAGTATGTATGATTTACACTTTAACCCCTTCGCTGCCAGTCCTTTTTTTGGCTATTTGGAGCAGTTTGCATTTTGGCCCTCATAACGTTTTCTCCACATAAGCTACCCGTGCCAAATTTGCGTCCTTTTTTTCCAACATCCTAGGGATTCTAGAGGTACCCAGACTTTGTGGGTTCCCCTGAAGGAGACCAAGAAATTAGCCAACATGCAGCAAAAATTTAGTTTTTTATAAAAAAATGGGGACAAGGGCTGCAGAAGAAGGCTTCTTGTTTTTTCCCTGAAAATGGTTTCAACAAAGGGTTTGTGGTGGTAAAATTACCATCTTCCCATTTTTCAGGAACAGGCAGACTTGAATTAGAAAACCCCATTTTCCAACATAATTTTGAAATTTTACTGGAACATACCCATTTTTACTATTTTTTGTGCTTTCAGCCTCCTTCCAGTTAGTGACCGAAATGGGTGAGAAACCAATGCTGGATCCCAGAAAGCTAAACATTTCTGACAAGTAGACAAAATTCTGAATTCAGCAAGGAGTCATTTGTGTAGATCCTCCAAGTGTTTCCTACAAAAAATAACAGCTGAAATAAAAGAATATTGAACTTGAGGTGAAAAAAAAACCGCCATTTTTCTCCACGTTTTACTCTAACTTTTTCCTGCGATGTCAGATATTTGTAAGCAATTTACGGTTACGTCTGCTGGACTCTTCTGGTTGCGGGGATATATTGGGCTTATAGGTTCATCAAGAACCCTAGCTACCCAGAGCCAATAAATGAGCTGCACCTTGCAATGGGTTTTCATTCTATACCGGGTATACAGCAATTGATTTGCTGAAATATAAAAAGTGAAAAAATAGGTATCAAGAAAACCTTTGTATTTCCAAAATGAGCACAAGATAAGGTGTTGAGAAGCAGTGGTTATTTGCACATCTCTGAATTCCGGGGTGCCCATACTAGCATGTGAATTACAGGATATTTCTCAAATAGACGTCTTTTTTACACACTGTCTTACATTTGGAAGGAAAAAATGTAGAGAAAGACAAGGGGCAATAATGCTTGTTTTGCCATTCTGTGTTTCCCCAGGTCTCCCAGTACCAATGGTACCTCACTTGCGTGGGTAGGCCTAATACTTATGACAGGAAACACAAAATGGACACATCACATTTTTACATTGAAATCTGACATGTTCTTTGCAAAGTGCCTAGCTGTAGATTTTGGCCTCTAGCTCAGCCGGCACCTAGAGAAACCTAGCAAACCTGCGCAGTTTTGTAAACTAGAAACTTAGAGGAATCCAAGATGGGGTGACTTGTGGGGCTCTGACCAGGTTCTGTTACACAGAATCCTTTGCAAACCTCAAAATGTGGCCAAAAACACACTTTTTCCTCTCATTTCGGTGACAGAAAGTTCTGGAATCTGAGAGGAGCAACAAATTTCCTTCCACCCAGCATTCCCCTTAGTCTCCCGATAAAAATGGTACCTCATTTTTGTGGGTAGGCCTAGTGCCCGCAAAAGGAAATGACCCAAAACACTATCTGGACACATCAAAATTATCAAACACAAAACTACCTGTTTTTGCGGGGGGGCACCTGCGTTTTTCGTCCTGGGCTCAGGAGCCATCTAGGGAAACCTACCAAACCCAAACATTTCTGAAAACTAGACACCCGAGGCAGTCCAGGGATGTGTGACTGGCGTGGATCCCCCAATTTTTTCTTACCCAGAATCCTCAGCAAACCTCAAATTTAGCTAAAAAAAAATCTAAATTTTCACACATTTCTGTGTGGGATCACCGCACCGGGACAAGTTTCATACCACCCAACGTGCCCCTTAGTCTCCCGGTAAACATGGTACCTCATTTGTGTAGGTGGACCAAGTGCTTGTGACAGGGAAGAGCCAAAAACATGTCAAAATTGAGGGGGAACCAAAGCGGGTCCAAAAGGGCAATTTGAAAAAAAACATTTTTAGGCTGACAAGTGCAGCAGAATTTTTATCAGTGTAGATGAGACAATGCTGGGTGGTAGGATTTTTGTGGATTCCTGCAGATTCTTGAATGTTCCATCACAAAAATGTGGGAAAAATGTGTGATTTCCAGCAAAGTTGGAGGATTGCAGGGCATAGTGGGTAAGAAAATGGTGTGGGGTGCACGTGAAACACACCGCCCTGGAATCACCCAGATGTTTAGTTTTCAGATGTGTCTAGGTCTTGTGGATTTTTCTACATGGCAGCGTCCCAAAGTCCATAAAGTGCAGCCCTCACCATTCCAAGTGGGACGATTCTCAGAGTTAGCCAAGCTCTCATGGCCCAATTGTAAAACTAAAACCCAAAATAATCAAATGTCCTCTTGCTTGCCATGGGATAAGATGTTTTATTGTACGGGGGAGAGCTGAAAGTCTGTTACCCCCTTCAGTTGGGGTGGGGGCATAACCAGGCCCATACTGGTTGGTAGCCACCATCCCACTATTTTTTGTTTCTTTTTAATTCCCTGGCATCTAGTAGACTTTCTGCCCCCCCCAGGGGTGTGGATCAGGGCTAATTGCCCCATCTGCCCACTGGTGGGCAGAACAACTTTGGCCCCATTTATTTAGGGTGGGGGTATGGCCATACCTCCACCCTCTTATTTTGGAAAAAAGATCTTCCCTGGTCTCTGGTGGGCTTTCTACCCGCCCCCTTGGGGGCAGATGGGCCTTACAAAAATAGGTCAATCTGCCCCTAAAGGGAACAGATATGGCCAACAGTAATGTGCCCCAAAGGGGAGCGACCCTTATCCAAGGGGCTGCCCTTCTAAAGAAAATACACACATACACACACCAATCCCTGGTGCCTAAGTGGTTTCTGCCCCCTCTGGGGGAAGATCGGCCTAATAGAAATACACAAATCTACCCCCAAGGGGAACAGAAATGGCCTTAAATAAATTTGCCCCCCCAGTGGAGCGACCCTTGTCTAAGGGGTCGCTCCCCTTGCGTGAAGTTGGTGCGAAAAAAAAAATCCCAGGTGCCTAGTGGTTTCTGACCTCAAATAAATTTGCCCCCCCCAGGGGAACGACCCTTGCCTAAGGGCTCACTCCCCTTGTGTGAATTTGTCTTAAAAAAAAAAGAAACCTCCCTGGTGTCTAGTGGTTTCACAGATTGGCCTCATAAAAATAGGTCGATCTGCCCCCAAGGGGGGCAGAAATGGCCTAAATATAATTTGCCCCCTAGGGGAGTGACCCTTGCCTAAGGGGTCGCGCCCCACCTCTGAAAAAAAAAAAAAATAATAATAATTTTTATCCCTGGCGCCTAGAGGTTTCTGCCCCCCGGGGGCAGATAGGCCCAATAACAATAGGCCGATGGCCTAAAATAAATTCCCCCTCCCCCGGGGAGCGACCCTTGCCTAAGGGGTCGCTCCCCTTGCGTGAATTTACCTTAAAAAAAAAACACCCTAGTGTCTAGTGGTTTCTGCCCCGCTTGGGGGCTGATTGGCCTCATAAAAATAGGCTGATATGCCCCCAAGGGGGGGCAGAAATGACCTAAATATAATTTGCCCTCTAGGGGAGCGACCCTTGCCTATGGGGTCGCTCCCCACCTCTAAAAAACAAAGAAACAAAAAAAACTACAAAAAAAGATCCCTGGCACCTAGAGGTTTCTACCCCCCTCTGGGGAGCAGATCAGCCTAATAACAATAGGCCGATCTGCCCCCGGGGAGGGGGCAGAAAAGGCCTTGAAAAAAATTACCCCCCTGGGGAGCAACCCTTGCCCAAGGGGTCCGCCCCCCCATGCCAATTTCCTTGTTGGAAAAAATCCCTGGTGTCTAGTGGGCATTTCAGAACCCGGATCGCTTCATGATCCGGCTTCTGAAATGCTCTGAGAGACTTCAAAGGGAAGGAAATTCTCTCAGCCTCTCAGGACCCCATCACATGAGCTTCCAGCACGATGGGGAGGTGGTCGATGGGGAGGTGGCCTCTGATGAGGTCAGCGCGCAATCATGCACTGACGTCATCAGACATCACCGGGGTTCGGGATGGAAGGGGAAGGGCTTCCCCTTCCATCCCTGCCTTGTGGAGGGTGGGAGGGAAGCCCCCTGAGGGCTCCCTCTGAGCTCCAGGCCGAAGTCATAATGGTTACATCCTTGGCACAGGAGCACTGTGCCGGTGGACGTAACCATTGCGTCCCAGGCACAGAAGGGGTTAAGAAAATGCCTCTTTTCTGCATGGTCATCATATTTTGTTTTTGAACTGCTGCTTTTTAACTCTGCACACTGGAACCCTGCTAACCTGGCCATGGTTCATGTGTTCTGAAGCCTAAAAAATGGAGGATTTAAGTAAATTACAAGTTCCTATTATCTGGTACTCAGGGCCTGTAAGTTAAATGCCACTAGTGGACTGCACCACACATTGTGCCACCACTAAAGTGGCATACCAAAATCTGTCTTCCGTCCTGCCCTGCAGTCTGAGTGTACAGTTTAAAAACTGCAAATTTGATCTGGCAGAATATTCCATTTGCCAGGCCTAAACCTTTGCTTTTAGTGTTTATAAATGTTTCCTGTAGTAGGTCCTAAATGCCCATAGGTTAAGGTGAATGGTATCTAAAAAGTAGGACGTGTGTACTTAAGTTTTACATATGCTTGCAGGGACAAATCTAGAAAGTCATTTTTTTTACTGTGGCAAGGCTAGCTCATACATCGAAAACACTGGGTCACATTATAAATGTTCTAATGCATAACCTCATTTTGGCATAGCTAAAGTATTGATTCAAGGATTAAAATTTAACGATGGTTTAAAAACCAATCTGATGGATGGTCAAGATGGGTTATAAATCACTATTTGGAAAATTATGCTTTTAGACTATTGGCATTTTCCTCCCTGAAGCCTCTAGTAGCCTTTTCAGAGTTAATCCCCAAGTGTCACCTGCTAGGAGGTTTCCTGAATGGCTCTCAGGAAAGGGAAAATGGCCTTGTCTGTGAGTTGGTGTGAACTCTTTCTGAAAGGATGGCCTGGGAGATTTGCCCAACACCAACCTGCACAAGCATTGAAGGGGCATTCCCTGTCACAGGCAGACATAACTCTGACATTGTGGCACAAATCCCAGTGAAGGGGAAACCTGTTCTATATTTGGTCTGCAGGGGGAGTTCCACATTTCCCTAGATTCTCCTCAGGGTGTGCATAGAGTTCTGACCAGGGAGAAAGAAGGTCCATCTGTGTCACATTTCAGCAGACACTGTGGGATTATTTTGGGCCCAACCCCAGGAAATTATGTCAAAGTGGGTAGGGTTGTCCCTGGGAACTTTTTTTCCCCTATTGGACATTGAGTTTCTCCCACCAACAAGCTAGTGACATGCATAAAAATAGTCGGTCTTAAGTTTTGACTTTGACCAGGGCAAGCACAACCAGATACCAGCGGTTGGCTCTTTGTGCTCAGCAGTGTCACTGTGGTCCCTGTTCCTCAATAGTACCTAATGAAGGACAGAGACAACTCTGCACAGACCTTGGCCTCATTTACAATAAAATGACGTAGTGTGGAGCTGCAAGCCAGCTTGCTGCACCACTTTGCATTATTTGGGAAGTGCAGGGATCTGTCATATTTATAGAAATACAACACATCCCTGCACTTTCCTCTGCGCAGGTGCACAAATCGCTGCCTAGCGCCAACGAAGTGGCAATAGTGTACGAGTACCTGCCTTGAACACCTTCCTGCACATAAACAATCATTAATGGTGTTTTCCTCTTTCTATGTGTGCTGCAGGATGAAGAAATAATGTTATTTCAGAAACAATGGGGAGAAATAATGTTATTTCTCCCTGTTTCGTCACTTTAACGCCAACCACGAGGTGGTGTAAGAATCTGATGCATTCCCAGACTTATAAATATGGGAATGCAGCAGATCACATCGGATTCCATGGGTGTTGCTTGATAACCTCCCAGCAACACCCATGGAACGCCCCTTTCACACAGTTTTATGCGGGAAAGGGTTCCATATTTACAAGGCTATGAAAAGTCATGCAAAGTGGCTTTGCTTGGCCTTGTAAACATGAGCCGGCACACTGCGATACTGGAGCATAAAAAAAGAATGACTCTTCGGTGGTGCAGTGTGCCGCTCATGTGTATTGACACAAGCAGCAGTTGTAGCTTAGCCCATACAACATTTCTATTACACCATACAAGCAAAATCTTCCATAATTCCTATTTAAGGTACATTTTTCTACGTTTTTTAAATAATTTCACACATTGGAGATGGCTTGTGCAGAAAATCTTGTGATGGACCTGTGAAACTTATGTGTACTACAGCTTTGAGCCATTTTGTGCCTGAACCGTTCTTCCACTATTATCTTGACTGATCTGTGTATAAAAAATAGTCACCCAGATGACCTTTGAAATGAATTTCACGTAATGCATGTCATTTTTGCTAGAATTCCACCAATGTCGCAGGAAAAATATTTCCCGTACCTCATAAAGTAAACATAGAAACGCTGTTGAGGGCTGGACGGTGTCCTCAATAGCTGAAGAGCTACAGCAGTGCTATTTTACAACCTCGCCAAGTGGCAAATGGTTGATTGTCACAGGTACATCCAAGGCATGTGCTGCTGTTGGCAAAGTAGCAGCAGTCCTTGGCGTTTCTAAAGTAAGCAATACATTATAACACAATACCTTATGCTAAACAACATAACACACAAAAATAACATAGCAAATTACAACAAAATAGAACAGAACACAAGACAACAACCACGGGAAAACACAAGAGAATCATCTTGCAGTAAATGCCAGCAATGTACAGAGCTGTTAAGCTGCTACACATTTGGGAGAATATTTCAAACTTATTTTTGCACTTCCAGTTGAACAACAAACAGAGGTGCTGATTGACAAATTCTGAGGGAAGCATTAGTAATTTGATACTCAAGTAAATTACATTTATACCTGTGTTAAATGTACTTATTTGTTCTAGTTTTCATATATTTATTTGGCTTGGAATAGCGAAAGAATACTTTGAACGCTGGTGTCACCAACACAAATGACCAGCGAGCTTGCACAGGGTCAAAGGCAATGTCCGAAACGTTTTTTTTATTTTTTTATTTACGTATTCAACATCATTTTTGAATTCGGAAAATAGTTCCTCTTTCAGGAAAAATTAATAAAAGGCCCCCAATTGTTAAAATTGTGTCTTTCCATTTACTCTGATCAAACTTGGCATTAAGATCGCAAGTCACAAAGTAATTTGTACACTTTCATTTCACTTATACTGGCAAATGGCTTCTGAAACTAGATTACATAAACGTTTCCGATTCACAAAATGTAGATTTACACATTTAAAAAGGTGTATTCACGAAAAAAAAAAAACTTTCCTGTAAGCAAAGCTTCACAGGGCATTAACGACCAATGACATCCTTGTTTTTTGGATATTCATAATTATTTATATTGTCCATTCCCACCACAGAAACCGTCTGTGATTTGCTCTTTTCAGGACTAAAAGAAACGCTGGAACACTGAAAAGAAGATGCAACACTTATAATCTCTGTCCTTTGACAATATATATTTATTTAATAACCGTTGGTTGGCTTCAACCTTCCCGGAATAAGAATATCCCCATTCTGGTAAACACAGGTGCCCCCCTGCCCTTATCAATCAATCAGTCAATCAATCAGCATTTCTAAAGCACAGCACTGTCACCTCTAGGGGTATCTGGGAGCTGAGGATGTCAAGTGTCTGTGGAACAGCCAGCTCTTGAGTCTCTTTCTGAAGTCTGCCAGGGAGGGTGCTGTTTGGGGGTGGGGGACAGGTCATTCCAGGTATTGGCCGTGATGTATGAGAAGGTTTGGCCCACCTCTGTGGCTACGACGAATGTCAGGGGGGTGAACAAGGGCAAGAGAGGATAGATGGAAGTTCAGTCGATGGTTGATGTAGGACGGTCCTTGTTGTGTAGAGATTTGTAAGCACATGTGAAGATCTCAAACTGACACCTTTGCTGGTTGGGGAGCCTGTGGAGGTTTCTGAGGTGGAGGGGTGATGTGGGTCCGTTTAGGGAGGTCCAGGATGAGTTTGACTGCCGCATTCTATATGGTCTGGAGTCTTTTGAGGAGCTGGGAGGAGATACCAGCGTAGATAATGTTGCCATAGTCGAGGTGGCTGGTGACGAGGGCCTGGGTGAAGTTTTTTCTGGTCTTGACTGGGATCCATCTCTAAAGATTCTACAGAGCATGTGAAGGTTGTGGGAGCAGGAGGAGGTGGTCAGTTTATTGTAGAGGGTGATGCCTAGGTTGCATGCATGGTCTGTAGGTATGGGTGTTGGTCCAAGTTCTGCTGGCCACCAGCTGTGGTCCCAAGTAAATGTACATTTCGCACTCCTCACCCGTTAGGGTCTCAAGGCGCTGTATGCATGCCACTGTGGAACCCCTCCTGGCTTTTCCTTGTGAGGGACCCACTCCTGGGCAACTCCTAGGGTGAAAGCAGGCATCCAAGCGCTGTCAGGACCATTGTGGAGATTAAGCAAGCTATTGCCCAGAGTTACAGAGTGGGACCCATTAATTAGATTAGGCACTGAGGCGAGAATTATCTGGTCCAAGGGAATTGAGCCCAAGACCCGCTGAGGCAGGAATTGAACCCTGGTCCCGGACCAGATCTCTGCATCAGAGGTATGCTGCTCTAACCATTGTGCCACAGTGGAGGTGCTCTTCCTGAAGATCAGTACTTCTGTCTTGTCAGAGTTGAGTTTGAGGCAGTTGTTTCTCACCCAGTTGGCTACGTTGGTCGTGGTGTCGCAGAAGTTTGTTTTGGCATTGGGGGGGTCCTCTGTGAGTGAGAGAATTAGTTGAGTGTTGTCAGCATAAGAGATTATTATGAGACTGTGAGATCTGACAACGTCTGAGAGGGGTTCATGTAGGTGTTGAACAGGGTGGGGCTGAGGAAAGACCCTTGGGGTATGCTGCATATGATGTTGGGTTTGGAGGTTAAGGGAGGCAGCTGGATGCTCTGTGTGCAACCTGTAAGCAAAAAGGTGATCCACTTGAGGGTGTTTTGCTGTATGCTGATATTGTAAAGTCTGTTGATAAAGGTGTGGTGGGAGATGGTGTCGAATGCAACACAGATGTTGTGGAGGACCTGAGCCACAGTTTCTCTCCAGCCGTAAGTACTCAACTGCAGGTGAATGTTGTATTCTGCAAGTGAATGTGGTATGCTGACTTTCTGTTGGCCCTACAGACAAAATCATGCATGGGTACTGAGGCAGGGCCTAAAATTGACCCTGACACCTAAGGTCTGGTTCTGCGGTTAAGTAGAGAGCTCCAAAAGTGTACCCTTAGAATGATACAAACTACCTACTATGTCCCTGGGAAATGTACAGTGAATGATGGTGGCAGTGTAAAAGTTTTCTTGTATCACTAAAATCATTCGCTTTATTTTTATTCCACTGTGAATAGCCACAAAAACACATACAGGATAAAATTACAAACAATACAAAATAAATATTTTATCACAAAACAATCATTTTATCCTATTTGTAATTTTATCTTTTAGAGATAAACATGATGATGATCATGATCATGATGTATCACCAGTACATGGATAGGCCTTTTTTCCCTGTTCAAAAAGAAAGCTAATGCTTAATAGCCTGCTCATGTAAAGTTCCACTCGAATGTCATACCCAGACCCTGCAAAGACATCCCAGGTGTATTTCAAGTGTGTGTTGCATGTACAGTGCCTACCAGCAGGATTCCATGTTGGTTGTGACTAAGGCCCTCATTGTGATGTACCCCGCCGTCAACCACGCTGACGGTCGACGGAAGACCGCCAGCGCAGCGAAGCCCCCGCTGGCCCTATAATGATGTTCCCGCTGGGCCAGCGGGGAGAAACAGTGTTTCCGCCCGCCGGCCCAGTCGGAAACACAGCCTTTACATTGACGCCGGCTCCAAATGGAGCAGACGCCAATGTGGCAGTGCGGCGGGTGCAGCAGCACCCGTCGCGCCTTTCACTGCCCGTAATTCAGGCAGTGAAATGCACGACGAGGCTGTGCATGGGGGCCCCTAGCCACTCATTCCACCAGCCTTTCCATGGCGGTGTAAACGCTGGCAGAATGGGACTCTTAATCCGCAGGCCAGCGCTGCTTGCAGCGCTGCCCTGTCGGATCTGAAACGCCACAACTGCCAGGCTGCCTGGTGGCAGGAGTCTGGCGGTGGCGGCGTTTCCACTGTGGCGTTTTTGCCACGGTCATAATAGGGTGGGTGGACCGCCACCGTTAGTCTGGCTGTCCATGGACCGTCAGATTCATAATGAGGGCCTATGTGTGCTCTAGCCAATGGGCTCAATTTTATAATGCCCTTGGTTCTCACCTGCTACTAGGCAGAGATGCTGCAACAGCCTCCCCACACAGTGGAAGTGTGTTGCCTTCATTCCTGAGCTGGAGGGTGTGACCCGAGACACTAAAGTGTGAAGGGTCAGAGATAGGACTGCATCAAGCAGTTCTATATTAATTATGTAGCAGAACATTGCAGATTAGTCTTCAAGAGCACTGCTATTTGGGTGAAGGTAGTGGAAGGGGGTTCAGTTGGTATAGGGTCTGGGACCTAGCCTTCTCTGGAGGGTCACCCCCAAATGTTTCACCTTCACCACTCCTGTTTTGCTAGATTTGCTTTTGGTGGCCTTAAGACTCTGTGCACTTTACCACTGATAACCAGTGCTAAGGTGCTTGTTCTCTCCACCTAAAACAAGTTAAATTTGGCTTGAAGCTGATTGGCACATTTACTTTACTTATATGTCCCAAGTATACGGTACTATATATATATATATAGATAATTATATATATATCTATACACACACACACAGGGCCTTTAAATTAAACGAGTGGGCCTGCAGTACTCATTGTGCCACCCACTAAAGTAGTACCTTAAAACTTGTCTCACACATGCCACTGCAGCTTGTAGTGCAGTTTTAAACTGCCATTTAGACCTGGCAAAATAATACATGTGTCACTTCTAGTGTAGGCCCTTAAGTCCCATAGGATAGGGATACGTGGGTTTTTATGTTTTACATGTCTTGGTTGTGAAATACTCTGAAGTTTTATTTGAGTACTGTAAGGCCTACCTCTCCATAGACTAAAATTTGGTTTCCTTATTATGTTTACTGTGTGCTAACTTTTAATGGAGAGCAGGTATGAATGTCATGTTTAGACTCACATTAATTGTAATTTAAAACCCTTTTTGATGTAGAGTAACTTTTAACTCAATAGTATGAAAATGCCATTTTAAAAAAGCTGGCATTTTCCTGGACTAACCGTTTGTGCCTTTTGTAAGTTGGGCTTTGTGCATGTCTTCCAGATAGTGAGGCAAAAGAAGACAAGGTGTTAGCAGTATGGGCCATTGGGCCACAATGGTTGGGGTGGAGCTAATCTCTTCCCCACTTAGAGTTCAAAAGGCTTGCCTTCAGCACACACCAAGGAAGCTGGCACTGGTCTTTGTCACCTCAGACGTCTTGGAGCCTTGACAGGGGGAAGGACAAACTTTCCAGAACCAGAGGTGGGGTAGTTTGGAAAGCCCCCGCTTCAAAGGCTTGCACCAGGTATAAATATATTTGACCCTCCAAATAACTCTTCAGTACACTCTTGGACTTGTGGTATACTTCAGATCCCCCCGTGTTCTCTAGAGTACTGCCTTACTGCTTGAGGCCTGCCTTGCCCCCAGAGGACTGCCATGCTTCTACCAGAGGACTGCCCTGCTGCTTGAAGCCAGGCTTCTCAGAGGAATGCCCTGCTGCTTGAAGGCCTGTCTTGCTGCCCCTGCTAACCATAAAAATTGATAAAATGTTAAACAAAAAGTGCCAGAAGAACCAGCAGCACACTGAAGCATACTAACTGCCAGATGTTCCACCCAAGGTGCATTGTCTATGGGCTACATTTTTCTCTGTAGCAGAAACTCCTGTTCAGTGGGACCTCCCAGTGACAGTATTTGGCCTCGTTGAGAACTCTTCAGCTATGGTTTGCAGCATCATCCCTCTGTAGATTTTTGACTTTCAAAATGTTGTCTAAGTCCAAAAGTAAAAATCTCCATCAGGCATTGGTGGCGACAACCTCCTTGTCTTAGAAATTCAGAGTTTCGTGCTCAGAACTTCTTGCTATCATTGACAGCTTCACTGAGACTTTGTCCAGTGGCTCCCAGATGATGATTACGTCTCCTCAGATACAGCCTGCTGCCTTACCCCACTGAACTCTACGTTCTCCTTGAATTTTTTTCAGGATATTTTCAACTCAGAAGGTAAGCCAAGACTGGGCCAAATCCACCTCATATATCTGACCTATGCTCTACTGTGGTCAGCCTCAACTGTTGACATTGCCCCCAGTTTCACACGACCAGATACTCACGATCAACGATTTGATCTTTTATGTGCTAGATTTTACTAAAAACTTTATAAATTCATAACTCATATTCTACTGATTGGATTTAATTCATTGTGATGTCATGTTATTTATGACAACTTTCTCTATTTTTTCAGTTGGGATTTTTCTTGCGTTGTGTTTTCACTTTATTACTGTTTGTCTGCTGCATAAATACTTTACACAATACTCTAAGTTAAGCCTGACTGCTTTATGCCAAGCTACCAGAGGGTTAGGCACAGGTTAATTCAGTGACTTTTGTGGTTAAGCCTGACAAGGATTGAGGTTATTTCTTGAGTGGGGGTTCCACCCCCCTCAACCAACAACCCAATTTCATACAGAGGGACATACGTTTCTAGCCAAGTCTTAGGCCTTACCCCAGCATCTGGCCCAGAGGGAAAGGTTTGCACACCAGGTGTGCTTGAGCCATGTCCACGGAGTAACTTCTATGTGCTGCTGCAGTTTCCACTGGCTGACATGCAGAGAAGGAGGTGGGGCTGCCCAGCAGAGTGCGACTGCTTAACCCATGTGGATACAGCTACATACTCACTCTTGGAAGATCTAAGGTAATATCAACAGCTGAAAAACATGGACTGTTGACTGGCTAAACAGATCTTTTGATGAGACCATGATAACTGCCTTTCATATACCAGAACTAGTTTCTTAAATGTTACACGCTGAACAGTTGGCCTTCGATTACAGCAAGGCTCAGCTTTCTGAGAATCTTGAGTAAAGTAAGCTGTTACATCCCAGCCAATCTGACTTTTGCCCCGTCACAGTATGGAATCAGCAGTATTGGAGATCTCGGACCATAGTAAATGGTCATCAGATTTGGGGAAAAATGAAACTTGACCTGTCTGCTACCTTTGACACCATCCCACACTCTATCCCACTGCACTGACTGTCCACCAGGGTTGTGTGGGGGTATTGTGTGGGACTGGTGCAACTCCTTTCTGGAGTCCAGATGCCAATCAGTTTGGCTCGCCCCTTTTTCTTCTGAGATCAAGAAAGTTTACTACGGTGTCCAACAGGTCTCTTCATGAAGCCTTACGCTTTGTAATGTTTTTATGTCCCTTATGGACTCTGTAGTTGAGCCGTTTAGAATTAAAATAATTTCATATGCCGATGATACCCTGTTGCTGTTTGCTTTTGATGGCTTTCAAGCTTCAATTGCAGCATCTGTTACTGACTGCTTATGAGCCGTCTTTGATTAAATGTAGAGTAGTCAACTGAATTGTAATGCGGAAAATACGGAAATGATTCCATTTGGGTCACATATGTCAAATCGGTAGGAACATCTTTGTCCCCTGTGTTGCTGGCCCCTCCTCTCCATCTTTGGTGTTTAAAAACTTTTGGGTGAAGCTGGACACCGCCCTTTACATGTGGATGCAGATCTTTGTGGTGGTGAGCCAATGTTTTTCTATGCTCCACACACTGAAGAATGTTCTTCTCCTCCATCCTTTGGAGGCTGTGGATAGTGGCGATCCATGTGCTGATCACCTCGCACTTGGACTATGCTTACACTCTCTATCTAGGAGTTGTGCAGGCTTTGGTGAATCACCTGCAGTTGGTACAAAATGCAGCTGCTAGGCTTGTCTTACACTTGCCTAGATGTTCTTCGAGCTCATCGGCTTTGAAATCTCTTCATTGCCTGTGAGAAAACAGATCCTATTTAAAGCACTGGTTCTAGTTCACAACTCAGTGTATCTCTTCAGCCCTGGTTATCTGGCAAAGAGATTTGTCCAGTACCTCCCCTCCAAAACGCTGCATTCTGCTTCTGCCTCACTTGTGACAATCCCTTGTTTCAAGCATGTTTGAAGGGGTGGTACAGATTTCTTTTTCCGTGCTGCCAAAACCTGTAATGAACTCCCATGTATATTGGTCTGATCCCTCTTAAGACTACATTCCATAGAAAACTTAAAACTTGGCTCTTCTGTGTGAGGCAGCAAGGTCCTGTTTTTGGCCATTTACCATGGGCTCCCACTGTTAACGCCGGAACACTCCTCAGAGTAGCTGCAAGCTCTATGAAACACTCATTTGTTCATTCATTCACTTTGCCTTAGTGAGTATGTGCATAATTCTA
The DNA here is from genome assembly GCF_031143425.1 of Pleurodeles waltl. Lineage (NCBI taxonomy): Eukaryota > Metazoa > Chordata > Amphibia > Caudata > Salamandridae > Pleurodeles > Pleurodeles waltl. Next base: position 257,593,594 of record NC_090445.1, read on the forward strand.
AGGCTTTCTGCTGCTCTGTGTAGTGAATCATGTAGACCCTGCAATGCTCATCCCAGTAGTACTACTTCTTCTTTAGGTACCAGATTACATTTTAGCAACAGTAAAGTGCCTGTTTTTTCTTAAAAGAAAATCAGTGGGTCAGACGTTCAATTATTGTGCTTTTTTATGACAATTTGAGTTCTAGTTTCTACCCAACACGTCCCCCCTGGTACACCTTGGACTACTTGCCCTTGTACAGTGTAGTTGCAGTTACTTGGCCCAGTTTGCAATGTCAAAGTAGGACAAACCTCAGAAAAACAATATTGAAAGTTGATGCCCAGTAGCCACTGTATGCCCTGTGCCCACAACCCCGGAATAGGTTCTGACTCACCAGAAGCCTGAAATTTGCAGATATACTCTGGAACCTGGATTTCTTTTTCATTTCACAAGTTGACACAGTGGTCACAGGGATCACCCTCTATCTTTGTTTGCTCACTATTTCCCTTGCTCTACACCATCCATCTCTTTGAACTTACAAGAACCCTCATCATGTTCTGTGTGGACTACTGTATCTTCATTGCTCTACCAAAAGTGGCCATTTTCAGGCCACAAAACTACAAAACCAGGCAGTCACACCGCCATTCATATCACATCAAGCCTGCTTTTTAAAGCTCTCCAGTCTCTATCAGTTGAAGCCAGGGTCAACTTCAAAGTTCTCTGCGCTTCCAAACAAGCGTATTGGGAAAGAGTGCCAACATACTTTTAAAGCTGAGCTTGATGACGCAGAAAAAGAGGGTCCAACATATGTTCATATATCATGTAACCAAAATCGTATAATGTAGTGTGATTTTAGTACAGAAAATAATGTACGAGGGAAACTGTGCCCTCGGAGTAGTTCGCCAATATTATAAACGAGCTTTATTAATCATGAAGAATTGAAAAATGTAGTAATCCGTCATAATTGCAAATGTGTGCCATGATTTCTTATTGAAACTGTTTTATGCTTAGCTTAAATTTAGTAAAGGCTTTGGCCTAGTTGCCTGGTCTCAAATTCTAACTGCGTGGCTTTTCCTTGAACTAATGTAACATATATTCTTGCTTAAAAGTTGTATTTTTCCAGTAGAGATGACTAATGCACTTATCTCCAAGGTCTCGTACTAGGCCAGTTTCATCCCCTTTGAAGCAAGGTCAGTCTCTGCAGGTGCGGACAATGTGGGTACAGATACCAAAATAATTGGCAAGCCATGTTGCAACTTGTGTTCCAAGGCTCCAAGGACAATGTATGCATAAATGAGTACTAGTAGGAAGACATTTTCATTGGTCAATTTGAAGCCATCCTATGAACCCTCCAATGGAAGACCCTGCAGAATTTGGAATGTTTCTTACTTAAACCCACTGGACAAAGAGAAGTCAGACATTTTTCCTTGATGCCATCTTTGAAGCCAAATACCAGACGCCATCTTAGACGACATCTTGATGCCCTTTCTCTATTCCAGAGAAAGAGACTTTGAGAATTCTCACCCTAGAGACTTTAACTTTAAATTGCCCCGTCTTGCCCATGCAGTAATTTTGCCGCCCCCATCCTCCTTGCTGCTGCAAGGAAAAATTACCCTTAACTTTAACTTTGCCCCTTTGAAATTCGGCCCCATGCTGATCGAACCAGTACCTGAAGGACGAAGACTTTTCTTGAATGCTGATTGTATTTGGTAAATATGAAAGGATAATTGTATTATGCATTGTGTTTTTCCTTTTAGGTACCAACTGCTATTTTGATAGGGCCCAAGTTAGAAGCTTTCCAAATTTGTGTTGACTAAATTTGTTTTGCATGAAGCCCCACATGCCAATGCTAATTAGAGGTTAGTTGAGGTATGCACTTGATGCACCATGTTGAATTGAAATCTTGTTATGCTGACCGATGTATGAAATTGGTCAAATTCAATTGCTTATATTAGTGATTTGTATTGCCATAACTGAATGTATCATTATTCAGATTTTGCTTAGATTGCGTTTCTTCCGCCGTTATGGACAGCTAGTAATGTTCGTATACATATATCATTTGGTTTTGAGACTTATATACATTGTGCTAGCTTTGTTAATATAGGGAAATAAATTCACTAACTTTTAATAAACCGGTGTGGTTATTCATGACTGAAAGGCCATGGCGCGTCGAAATGCCAACTGTTATTGATTCCTAATGTGTTATTTCGATCTATTAATTGAGTATTGGTTATCGGTTACAATAGTTATTGATTATTGATTTAAGTGACCCGACTATTCGAGGATGAGGAGAGCCCAACTCGGCTAAAAGGTTCACCGACCTCCAACGTGTCCAGGTACAGGTAATTTATAAGGGCTGGACGCGTTATCAGTAGATGGTAGCAGAGGATGGTTTCACCCTTTGGGACCCCATCCGAGCAATAGACGGAGTTAGGTTAGAATATTCTTTGATAAAACAAGTTGGAGAAATGATGATGCCCTAAGTCCCCAATGACTTTCCCAGGATCTCGGAGCTTGCGAATGGAGGACATGGAGGTGTGAGAATGTTTTCGGCGTTTCTAGTGACGGTATGAGTGAAGTTAGGGTTTTTGCGCTTGCATAGCTTATTGCCGCAGATGAATTGAGAAGTTTGTGAGGATTTTAGGGGGGTTACGAACTCCAGTTGAAGTTTTAGAGGAGTGTGACTCCAAAGTGTGAGAGTAGGGAAGTCGTCGAACTTCACATGTGTGTAGCGCTTTGTGCAGAAAAAATTGCCCACGTGGTTGTTGATGTTGAGACAGGCCCTGCGAGGTCAAGAGACTCCGGAGTATGTTGAAAAGTGTATGAGACACTTGATTGATGTTGTAATCTGTTCGGTTTAATAGGTTGATCGGGGGCGTGGTCAACAAGTCGGTATGAATATTGAGGCATGAAAGAACATTTTTGACTTTGAGATTTGACGAATTCTAAAGTGCGCTAGAATAGTTCATTGATCAGTTGAGAGTAAAGTTTGCGGGTCAAATTTACTTGCGAAAGCGGGAGACCGAGAAAGATGGAATAACTGCAGAGGCTAGTGAAAAATCCCTAAGGTTTCTGAAGCAATTGTATTACCCTTTCTGTAGTAAACCGACAGATTTGTTTTCTTCTTTTTGGTTAGTGCTCGCGATATATTGCAGAAATTAGTTTTGAATGAACCTGAATGAAGGAGGATAAGCTGCGGGACTTTGTCAGCCGCAGTGGGTGAGTGTGACGTCACTAGGAGCCGCGCTGGGATAGGTTGGTTGGTGAGAAGGGTCGCACACGGATTGGACGCAGTCCGTGAAGCGCAATTTGTGGGGAAAGGCAAGCGAAGAGTATTCCGGGAATTAAAGTCACTTATTGATTACTTATTTTTGAAAAATAAAAGACGGAAAGATGTCATTTTTCAAAGCATTTAAAAGTGCCATGAGGGGAGATGCTTACATTAAAGCAAATGTAGGAGAAGAAACACCACCTGAGGGTACACCAGCTTATATCATGATTGAGGAAAAGGGTGTAGCACCATGTCTGTGGCTAAAGCAATGGTGCAAATTAACAGAGAAGCATGGAAGTGTAGCGTTCCCTATCCATGGGTCGTTTAATCTAAGGGTTTTGGAGAATTTAAGATTCGCGCTATACGACATGAAAGTACCTCCAAGACCAGCGCAGTTTGAGGCATTAGCAATTTGGGAGCTAATAGCTAGAAACCAACAACAAAAGAAATTTGAGACAAGAATAAGAAAAGAATAAGAAAAGTAGAAAAGACACTAGCGGATGCTAGATGGGATAGCACACAGAAGGTTTGGAGATCAGACGTACTACAGGGAATTAAATTGTTTCCAGCAATTACTGATGAAGCAGAGACGGAAGGAAGGAAAGCTACCTATAAAACAAATAGGAGTCAGTCCAGAGATAGAGAGAATAACAGAAACTCAAAAAGGTCAGACGAGTCAGACGATGAGGAGTTTATTATACAATGGCTGAATGATCGCCCGCCACCATATGTGGAAAGCGAAAAAGGATCAAGCATTAGTACTGCCCCTTCAGAACCATTACAGCGTAATGTAACACCGAATATGAAAATATCGCAAAGCCAGAACGGTCCCGATATGCCTTTTTCACCACAAATACCACAAGTTTAGAGAATATATCCTGACGTGCCTAAATTGAAACCTGTCAATAATTATCAGCCGCAGATTCAAAGGCACTGCTGTGATGAGCAAACTTGGGAACAACTTCTGGCTTAGGGGCTCAGGGAGGACAGAGTTACCAAAGACCGACATTGATTCAAGCTGAATCAACACAATTTTTGATGCCTCAAAAGCAGGTACAAGAAGTGCCGAGGCACACTCGAGTAACAGAGGGCCAGTTAGGAATGCCAGTAATGATGAACCATAATGTGGGGATTAACATGCCACAGAATTCGGGGAACAGACAGAATCCAGATGCAATATCTCTGCCAATCACCGTGGGTCCGCCAGTACCATTATATATACAGGCAAACTCAAACGTATGTGACCAAGGGGTAATGACACAAAGTGAGACAGGGAGAAGATGCATAGAAAACACTCCAGAAACGACTCAGATAGCAACACTACCAAATGGATCCGGGATTTAGTCCAATTCCAATTTGTGCTCCGTCGACAGTGGTACGGTCAAATCCACCACTATTAATACCGTTAACCTCAAAGACTGAAACATTACAGCAACCTTCAGTAGCAGTTGATGTAAGTGCTACACTGATGGGACTGAACATGCAACAACTAACACAATGGTTCAACAGCCTGAACTCCCCACAGAGTACATCCAGTGGGAAGGGAGAGGAATACCTGAATAAAATAAGATTGGGCATGGAGGCAGATAAACTAGTGGAGGGAACAATGGGTCTGAACAGGTTAGAATCATACACAGAAGAAGAGCTGAGATACACGTGCCCTAGGATTACAAGAGAAGTGAGTAACATACATAAGAAGTTACAAGAAATTTCAGACAGAAACGAGATCGATATAAGTAAGACTAAACACTTGAGCAGAAGCTACAGGTTAGACTTCGAGACAAAAGATTTTGAACACATGAGATCGGCAGGGATGAAAACACACCTTAAAGAGATATTGCAGAGCGCGCAGGTCTGGAGATGTCTGGATAAATGGGAAAGTAGATGGGTTAAGAAAAAGGACAAAAAGAAAGAAAGTACCCCAGATCGGAATGAAAAGGCACAACAGAATGACGACCTGATAACCATGTTGCCAATGAGAGAAACAGCAGGGGGAAAACTTGTACATGTACCATGGCACAGGTGCGATATTCAATCCTTTACGGATGATTTCCCCAAATTGAGGAAGAAACCGATTGAATGGTATCAACAAACAGATAGATTTGTGAAACTCGCAAAATGTCTCTGGGAAGACCTGAATACCTTATTTGAAATTGTGGTTCCGGCAGATTTATGGGAAGATTGTAGGTTGGCCCGACAAGTGAACCAGAAAGGGACAGGGACACAGGTGCACCATCACCTACGGTAATGAGCCTATACCATAAGGTGATTGAGCACTTGAAAACCAAGGTTGCGTCGAAAAATGTGGATTGGCAGAGGATTGACAGAACAGCACAAGAGGCTAAAGAATCGATACATGCGTACTGTGAGAGATTGTTGAAAGCGTTTAAAAATTACAGTGGCACGGAAACGATTGAGGCAAAGGACATGCTCCATTTCGTGTTCAGATTTGTGGAAGGGCTGAGACCCGAGGTCAGTCAGATGATTAAAATGCATTTGATTTGTTGGCAGTCAAAATCGATCGATGAAGTGTTGAACTATGCAAAATACTGCAGTGATGAGATTGAGACAAAACAGAAAAGGTTGAAAGAAAAGGTGATGGTGATGCAGCTTAGAGCAGCTCAGACAGGTTTGCAAGGTTTTCAACAACAGATGCCACAGCAGCAACAGCAGGGAAATGCTATGTTTCAGCCGCAGATGCGAGGCAGAGGTCGAGGAGGTTTTGTGAATAATGGTCCTGACATAAATACTGTTATGATTCCAAATGGTATACAGGCAATGAAGAAGGTGATGCCATGTCAAATGTGCGGAATTGTCGGGCATTGGAAACGGGAGTACCCAATGATGGTGCAGGAAGGTGTAGGTCAGCAAAACAACGATGTCAATGCATTTCAAAATATGAGAGGACCGAAATTGAGAGGTCCAAATCCAAATTTCCAGAATAATATGAACCAGATGCAGGGTTTACAACCCATACAACCGCAACAGGTGCAAATGCCCCGTGCGCAAATGGCGCAGTTGCAGCCAATGCAACAGCAGTTTCCCATGGTACCTAATCAGCAAATGCAAATACCCTTACCACCAATGAAGCAGCAACAGGTAATACTTCCTCAACAGGTCACGGGTCAAGTGATGAACCAAAATTACACAGTACACCAATTCCCTTTACACAGTAAGAATGGAATAAACGATGTGTGGGAGAGTGAAAGTTCAGATGAGGAGGGAAATTGTATGCTTGCAGCATCTTTGGAAGTTGATCAAAAGGGTCCATATGTGGAAGGAAGAGTTATGGGTCATCACGTTTCATTCTTGGTTGACACGGGAGCTACACGCCCCACTGTTAGGAGCATCGAAGTACCAAACTTGCCACTTTCAGGGAGAACAGTTCAAGTGGTGGGAGTAGCAAATAGGTACCTGACGAACCCAATCACAGATCCAGTGCAAGTCAGGATCGGTGACTATCAAGGATTACATAAATTTGTGGTGTGTGACTCAAGCCCGATATCACTGCTAGGTACAGACCCATTGTGCAAATTGGGATGTTCGAGTATGTGCTCAAACGATGGAATTAAGATTCAGACAAACAGTGAAAGGGAAGAAGAGGACGGCATAGGAGGGGACGAAGTGGAAACCGTCGATGAAGAGTATCCCCTGATTACTCTTTACCCAATGCTCACTGAAGCAGATATTCCTGTTGAGTTACAGGAAGCAGTCGGAAAGGAAGTGTGGGATATGACAGGGAAAGAAGTAGGATTGGTCAAAGGAGTAGAACCAGTGAAAGTGACTGTAAAACCCAATGTAACTTTTCCTCAGACCCCACAATACCATATGGCGCAAGACACCCTCATGAAAGTCGCCCAACTCATTGATGAGTTCATAAAACAGGGAGTACTAAAAGAAGTGTTAAGCAGTCCATGTAATTCACGATTATGGGACTGATAAAACCGAGTGGAAAGGTCCGGATTGTTCAGGATTTGAGGAAGATAAATGACATAATAGTCCAATGTTGTCCCGTAGTACCGAATCCAGCTGTGATAATGTTTCAAGTTCCCTGTGATGCTGAGTGGTTCTCAGTCATCGACTTGTCACAAGCATTCTTTTCTGTGCCTCTTCATGAGGACAGCCAATTTCTCTTTTGTTTCAAATTCCTGGACAGGGTCTACAGTTGGTGTCGAATTCCTCAAGGGTTTTCGGAATCACCATCAATTTTCAATCAGATTCTAAAGAAAGACTTGGAATCGTTGGAATTACCATTTGAATCAACCTTGGTACAGTATATTGATGATTTGTTAATCGCATCTAAGACAGAAAGTGACTGTACAGCAGATACTATTGCCCTATTGAACCATTTGGGAAGGAACGGACACAAAGTGTCCCCTTTGAAATTACAATTCTGCCAGAAGAAAGTGAAATATTTGGGTCACCAAATAGAGAAAGGGTCGCGAAGAATTATGAAAGAAAGAATAACAAGTGTACTTCAAATGAGTCCACCGAAGACGAAGAGAGAGGTGAGGAAGTTTTTGGGAATGGTGAGCTATTGTCGCCAATGGATTCCCAATTTCTCAACTCTAGCAAAACCTTTACTGAAACTGACCCAGAAAGATGCGCAGGATGAAATAGAGCTGAAAGGAGATGAGATGGATGCTTTTATTGAATTAAAGGAATGCATGTGCAGGGCTCCAGCTTTAGGTATGCCTGACTACACAAAGCCTTTCACATTGTTTTGTCATGAACGTGATGCATGTTCCTTGTCTGTCTTGACTCAAGCCCATGGTGGCGTAAACAGACCAGTAGCATATTTTTCAGCTACTTTGGATCCGGTCGCAGCAGCACTGCCAGGGTGCTTGCGTGCCGTAGCAGCAGTTGGTATCAGTCTAAATCAGAGTGAAGGAATAGTGATGGGACATCCTTTAACAGTCATGGTCCCACACTCGGTTGAGATACTTTTGACACGTTCCCGAACACAGCACATGACTGGTGCTAGGCTTACAAGGTACGAGACAATAATTCTGGGATCACCTAATGTGCAGCTGAAAAGGTGCACTACGTTGAATCCGGCAACCTTGTTTCCCAGTGAAAATGTCGAAATTGAGAACGTTGAAGACATCGAGCACGACTGTCTTCAGGTGACTGAATTTTGTACAAAACCAAGACCTGATATCAAAGACACCCGATTGGAAGAAAATGATCAAGTCATTTTCGTTGATGGTTCATGTTTAAGAGATGCACTAGGAATATTGAAAGCAGGATATGCTGTATGTACAATAACAGGTGTTCTGGAAGCATCTTGGCTTCAAGGAGTTTACTCTGCACAGGTAGCAGAACTGGTGGCGCTTACTAGAGCTTGCCGGCTTTCTGCATTAATGAAAGTCACCATTTACACTGACAGCCTATACGGATTTGGAATAGTACATGATTTTGGACAGTTGTGGTCACAGAGAGGCTTCATGACCTCTTCAGGATCACCGGTGAAAAATGGTGAAAGAATAAGAGAATTGTTACATGCCATCCAGTTACCAGGAGAAGTAGCAGTGATAAAATGCAGTGCACATTCAAAATATCAGGATTACATTTCTTTGGGAAATGGATATGCAGATCAAGCAGCAAGGTTTTGCGCATTGAACTGCGTATTGCTCAGAGATGAATGGAACTCGATAAATGAGCCAGAACTTGAACAAAGTGAAGCTTTTGCTCTAAATGTTGTAGATACAATGGATGAATTGAAGTCCTTACAGAACGTGTTAGTGAAGATGAGAAACTCTCATGGACCAAATTGCAATGTGTAAAGAAACTAGATGATTTGTGGGTTTCAAGTGAAGGGAAATTGGTTCTACCAAACAGTCTGTTGACGCAATTGGCCAGATTCTACCATGGACAGGCTCATCTTGGAAGGGACGCCATGGTAAGACTATTTAAAACTGATTGGTTTAACCCCAAATTCCGTCAAGTTGCTGAAGCGGTTTGCCATTGTTGCGTCATTTGTCAACAAATGAACGCGGGAAAGGGGAAAGTAGTAAATTTGAGCCACATTGGGAGGGCAGGAGGTCCATTCAGCAGGATGCAAATGGATTTTATTGAAATGCCTGTGCATGGAGGCCTGAAGTATGTGTTGGTGATTGTGTGTATTTTTAGTCATTGGATTGAAGCGTACCCTACACGCAGAAATGACAGTCTCACAGTTGCAAAACTACTCCTGAGAGAACTAATACCACGTTTCGGATTCCCGATCTCCTTAGAATCAGATAGGGGAAGTCACTTTAATAACGAAGTAATAAAATTGCTTTGTGCAGCGCTGAACATTGAGCAAAAGTTGCATTGTAGCTACCGCCCTGAAGCCTCAGGATTAGTGGAGCAAATGAAACGCACACTGAAATCGAGGATGGCAAAAATATGTGCTTCAACAAACTTAAAATGGGCTGATGCATTGCCCTTGGTGTTAATGTCAATGAGAAACACACCTGATAGAAAGACTGGACTGTCCCCGCACGAGATCATCATGGGCAGAGCCATGAGACTTCCAGCAGTTCCTGCAAATGCTCTTTTCAATATCACAGATGATATGGTATTGGACTACTGCAAAGGTCTAGCTGATGTGGTACGCTCTTTTTCTCACCAGGTGGAGGCAACCACCTTGCCACCGATCCAAGGTCCAGGACACGCCCTGAAAGCAGGTGACTGGGTCGTGATAAAGAAACACGTGAGGAAGTTGTGTCTGGAACCCCGTTGGAAAGGACCTTTCCAGGTGATTCTGACAACTACTACCGCTGTGAAGTGTGCGGGAGTTCCCAACTGGATTCACGCCAGTCACACGAAAAGGGTAACGTGCCCCACAGAAGAGGAAGTTAAGGCACTGAAATCGCCAGTGTCTGACAAGAGAGTAACAGGCACTGGGACAGAACAAAGAGGACCCGGAGGCGAACAGGTAGAAATAGAGGAAGGAGAAATATTTTCTGAAGAAGAAACAACTGATCCATTTGAGGAGATCCAAGGAGAAGCCTCAGAAAGTGACAAAGGTCCTGAAGACGACAAAGAGCCTGAGACTAGTGAAGGAGACAAAAGGCCTGAGACAGGTGAAGGAGCAGGAGAGCCTGATCAGAGGAAGGCTTTCCCAGAAACAGACGATACAGAAAAGGAAAAGGAAAACCTGATTGATCTCCTAGAGAGAGGAGACAAGACAGAACAGAGTGAAAGTGTCCAAACCCTTCCAGAAGTGGTTGCAGGTCCATCAGGCAAAATCAGTGCAAAACGGAGACAAAGCATATCGCCAGTGAAGTTAAGGATCAGAGAGACATTAAACGAGAGTGAAGGACCAAAGTTGAAAGAGAAAAGAAAAGAAGTGTCTGTTGAGATAGCAACACCAAGTGAAGAGAAAGACTCAGCCAAGGAAGAAAGCACCAGCGAAAGAGAATCAAAAGGGGATGCAAAATTGAAAAGAAAAAGAATACCGAGCAGAAGGTATTCCGTTCCGGAGTGGGCATACAAAGCCACTAACGATTGGTCAGACGAATTCGTATCCCTCAGTCTCGAGAACGAAGAGGCAGAACTTCACTTTGGCACTTGAGGAGTAAAGCTCCATGAACTTTACCGAATAAGACATTGATAACCTGATTGACTTTTAAACCGGCTAAGACATTGCTAAAACTTGATTGACTTTGCAACCGATTTTGAGACAAAGCTGCTAAACCAATAAAAGACTAAGCTGCTAAAGAAAACTGTGTGAACATTGAACTCGTTCAAGCTTTGTATATATCTGCAAATCCGATTTGATAAAGTGTCTTCAACTTTCTGAATCTATACAGATCATGACAGGCTACACTACACAGGGGCATAAAATGAAGTGTTGTAAATACATGTGTATAGGTCTAATAACTGTATGTCTACTAATCATTGTAGCAATAGTTCTTGGAATGCATGGGAAGGATGAGAAAGGGACGAATGATGCTTTTACTTCTAGACCTGCTACTACTACTGAACTAACAGCTTTAAATAGACTCGAACAAGACGAAAGACATCTGCATGATAAAAAGGAACTTTCGTCTAATGTTTTCTATCGCCTGCTGAGTGAGTATGTTGAGACCATGGATGCGAAAGATTGTTATGTATGCACACAAATACCTACCTCAGTAGTGGAAGGGGTGACGTATCATAGTATGCCTCTTACGTACGGGATTACATGTAGTATAATAAAGTCCAGATTTTATGGTCAGGAGTATATCCACTACTTTTATTCTAATTATGATGTTACATTTGCATATGTCCCCATAATCGAGTACCTGAGTAAAATAGCCATAGATTATTATATAAAATTGATGAGGGGCTTCTTTGAGCCATTGTCACCTTTTCACACAGCTCACGCACATAGAGAGAACCTTACATGCTTGCTTTCACCGATGGAGATAACCTTTTTAGATAACACTGACGATAGGAGGAAAGAGATGAAGGAGGAATTAGAAAGGGAATTACACAAAAGAACATCTGTAGATAACTATGCTTTTGCCGCGATAAAAACACAAGGGAAAATAGCTTTAGATACATTACACGTAGGGAGATTCTGTATTCATAGACATAAATCATATTATGACAGAGTTTTTGTGGGAACGAGTGACTATAAACATACGTTTTTGTTTCAACCTAAATGGACGTTCATGCTGAATGGACAAGACCCGATTATTCCAGGGATATATTATATTTGTGGACTTAACGCCTATTATCGTCTTCCTAAAGGATGGTATGGGAGATGTTATTTGGGAATAGTATTCCCAAAGGTTTATCAACTGGACGACTTAAAGAAATTCCCAAAGCTGTCTAAATCACATCATGTTCAGAAGAGAGAGACAGCTTCTGGTGTGGTAGGAGATATATTTGGAGCAATGATTCCTTCAGTGGGAGTCATATTGAATTCAATCAAAATACGAAAGTTGTCTACTATTGTGGATAACATGCTAACAAAATTCTCAGGAGCTATAATCCTGATGGATGCTGAACTCGCTGCAGAAAGAGCTATGACTCTTCAAAATCGGCTTGCCTTAGACATTCGTTTAGCAAAGGATGGCGGCGTTTGCAAAATGCTTGGTACACGTCACTGTTGTACATATATACCGGACAGCAGTGGACAAATTAGAAAGATGCTTACAAACTTAACCAACGAAAGTGTAGATTTAAAGGAATTGAAAGAACCAGGAGTATGGGAGAAGGTTGGAAAAGGATTTGCTTCGGTGGGAAATTGGCTCAGCAACGTTTGGAACAGATTATTATTGAAAATAATAAAAGGGATATTAATAATATTAATTTGTTTATTAGGTATTTAGGGAATATGGAAAGCTATCAAAATGTTGAAAGCAAGGAACAAAAGGAAAAGAGAAGAGAAAATAGAAAACAAAATAGTAGAAATATACAGAGAGAAATCAAAGGGAACCAAAAGAAAGAGGGAATTGACTGAAATGCCAAATTACTAAAACAGAATTTTAATGGAATAAAATTTGTGGGAAGATTTGATGTGATGACATAATTAGTCATCAGAGGAGGGATTGATGACGCAGAAAAAGAGGGTCCAACATATGTTCAAATATCATGTAATGTAGTGTGATTTTAGTACAGAAAATAATGTACGAGGGAAATTGTGCCCTCGGAGTAGTTCGCCAATATTATAAACAAGCTTTATTAATCATGAAGAATTGAAAAATGTAGTAATCCGTCATAATTGCAAATGTGTGCCATGATTTCTTATTGAAACTGTTTTATGCTTAGCTTAAATTTAGTAAAGGCTTTGGCCTAGTTGCCTGGTCTCAAATTCTAACTGCATGGGTTTTCCTTGAACTAATGTAACATATATTCTTGCTTAAAAGTTGTATTTTTCCAGTAGAGATGACTAATACACTTATCTCTAAGGTCTCGTACTAGGCCAGTTTCATCCCCTTTGAAGCAAGGTCAGTCTCTGCAGGTGCGGACAATGTGGGTACAGATACCAAAATAATTGGCAAGCCATGTTGCAACTTGTGTTCCAAGGCTCCAAGGACAATGTATGCATAAATGAGTACTAGTAGAAAGACATTTTTATTGGTCAATTTGAAGCCATCCTATGAACCCTCCAATGGAAGACCCTGCAGAATTTGGAAAGTTTCTTACTTAAACCCACTGCAAAAAGAGAAGTCAGCCACTTTTCCTTGATGCCATCTTTGAAGCCAAATATCAGACGCCATCTTAGACGACATCTTGATGCCCTTTCTCTATTCCAGAGAAAGAGACTTTGAGAATTCTCACCCAAGAGACTTTAACTTTAAATTGCCCCGTCTTGCCCATGCAGTAATTTTGCCCCCCCCATCCTCCTTGCTGCTGCAAGGAAAACTTACCCTTAACTTTGCCCCTTTGAAATTCAGCCCCATGCTGATCGAACCGGTACCTGAAGGACGAAGACTTTTCTTGAATGCTGATTGTATTTGGTAAATATGAAAGGATAATTGTATTATGCATTGTGTTTTTCCTTTTAGGTACCAACTGCTATTTTGATAGGGCCCAAGTTAGAAGTTTTCCAAATTTGTGTTGACTAAATTCGTTTTGCATGAAGCCCCACATGCCAATGCTAATTAGAGGTTAGTTGAGGTATGCACTTGATGCACCATGTTGAATTGAAATCTTGTTATGCTGACCGATGTATGAAATTAGTCAAATTCAGTTGCTTATATTAGGGATTTGTATTGCCATAACTGAATGTATAATTATTCAGATTTTGCGTAGATTGCGTTTCTTCCGCCGTTATGGACAGCTAGTAATGTTCGTATACATATATCATTTGGTTTTGAGACTTATATACATTGTGCTAGCTTTGTTAATATAGGGAAATAAATTCACTAACTTTTAATAAACCGGTGTGGTTATTCATGACTGAAAGGCCATGGCGCGTCGAAATGCCAACTGTTCTTGATTCCTAATGTGTTATTTTGATCTATTAATTGAGTATTGGTTATCGGTTACAATAGTTATTGATTATTGATTTAAGTGACCCGACTGTTCGAGGATGAGGAGAGCCCAACTCGGCTAAAAGGTTCACCGACCTCCAAGGTGTCCAGGTAAAGGTAATTTATAAGGGCTGGATGCGTTATCAAGCTCCACACTAGACACCAGTGAGAAACCTCCGCTCCCCAGCTACTCACCTAATGAAACAACTACTGTTTAGACAGCTAAACCAGGAAGGCACATCCCTGGAACACAAGGGCCAGGTATATGCAACACTCCAGGTCCTTCCCCGAGTTCAGAACCCAATTATGTAGCATCAGGAAAGTCTTAAAACAGTATTATTCAGACTTTCTTTTTAAATGCTCTTCCTGGAAATAAGGGGCCTCACTTGCAGAATTTCAGCTACTGATCTCCATATACACTATCTGTTTCGATTCATTCCTCCCCTACCTAGCAATTCCTCAAGTTGAGTAACTGTATAATGCTACGCACATGGGAATCAAGAAAAAACATAACAACACTCTAAAAAGTTAATTTTAAATCACTCATGATTTATTTGTTTTGGTTCACCAATAATTTGTTTGCTTCACTGTAACTTTTGCCAATTAGCATAACAAAGCAATACATAAGCTAAACAGATAATTTTAAACATAAAAGAAAAATGACTAGCCTTCCTAACTCCTAGACAAGGCATCTATTATTTAACTCTATAAGATAACCTACTTTTTTGCCAGCAGGTTGCATTGATATACCAGGCTTGTTAGTTGCTGGATTGACGTTTTTGTGCCTGACCAAGAAATTATATTTGAAGCGAACTTGTGTAAATGTGTGAAATAGAATTTTACAAACTTTAGAAAGAGACCAGCCGTGCCACTTTCCCAAGAAAACCTACAGATACATTTTGATACACTCTTCTCCTAGTTACTCCCTGGGCAGGTCCACTTTATGATGTGTTTCTTTATCTTTATGTAAGGGATAAAGTACTCCGTGCCATACATTATAAGCATATTGCAAGTCTCCAAGGAGTTCTACTACATCACATAGAGGAACGAGGCCAAGTTCCTTTTTAAGGTTATGGAATTCCGAGGGTACTTGCGAAATCCTTATCATGTATGACAGTGGGTACTTTATCCCGTAAAATACATGGCCAGATCATCATCTTTCCCAAAAACCAGTTAAAACCTCGGTGCATATCTCTTTCTTTTGAAAGAGAGGACGTGTTTGCAAACATGAGAATAAAAATAGAACTTATAATGAAAAATTAAACACATCAAAAACCTGTTTCATATTTGTTGAAAAAAGATAATAAAAAATGTAAAAAGTTGAATACAAGTCAGTTTTAGAAAAGCTGCAATAATTCAGAATGTTAAGAAACATTCAGCATGACTCTAACTAAGGAATGCCAAAAATAAACATGTTTTTTTTTACGGGTCACTGTAAGGTAGAATATTATAGCAGAAGAAAGAACACCATTATTTAATTTTTATTGCTTTAAACAGCTGCTCCATGACCTGACCTGCCTTTCACCTTGGCTGCTGGCTCTAGCAGCAGTCATTGTAATGTCAGAAATCAACTATAAAAACTTATCACAGGTGAGTTCTGATGTCGTTTCTTTATAATTGGCGACTGGGTGCGTTACAGTTAACAAGTATAAAGAAATTAGAGACAGCAGTCTAAAGAGGGATTGCAGAACCACATGTATTATATTTAAATATTGGTTATCAGAGTGCTTTGTATATGGGCTACGCATGCGCAGGCCCCACTTACAGCCTGTCCGTGCTAACTCTAACTTTGAAAGCTCCAGACAGACATTCTATCCAAAGCAGGCAGTCTACAGATCATCAGGGACAAAGAGCTGGAAGTTTCTGTACTTTGCTTCTGGTGAACCAGTCTAGATCTCTCTGGAGGAATCCAGCTCGACGCACAAACTCCCACATCCGTCTCCCAGAAACGAGAGCAGCTGCCACTGACTGCACAATGATCTCATTAAACATAAAGACGGTATTGCTTACTGACACTACACTTAGGACAGCAATTGGGAGGAAGATGAGCCCTTGACTTCCATGGTGTTTTCAACGATGAGTCAGGCATCGATTCTTTCATTTTCAATATGACTTAGAGAAAAGGAATTACAAGGTAAGGCCAACATTGTGGGAGCTACGTGACCATACAAAAAAACGTTGAAGGTTATATGAAGACGATTCCACATATCACAAATTTCATCGGCAATTAAAAGACGTCATTGTTGTACAAAGAAACTATGGGGGTTATTCTAACTTTGGAGGAGTGTTAATCTGTCTCAAAAGTGATGGTAAAGTGACGGATATACCACCAGCCGTATTACGAGTTCTATAGGATATAATGGACTCGTAATACGGCTGGTGGTAAATCCGTCACTTTTCCATCACTTTTGGGACGGATTAACACCTCCTCCAAAGTTAGAATAACCCCCTATATTCGTTTTATCGAGGTCACGTGGATATTGGGTTTATTGCTTTAACCAATTTATTTTAGGATGGTGTTCGGAAAGTAACCCCTGTGGTGTTTCTAATGTCAAAGGCCTCACCGTTGTGCAGAGAAGTCATTACTCCCAGAGAGCCTACCTGTGGCTTCCGTATTGTCCATTCCCATGGGGTTTCTGCTGTTCTTTTAATCAGTGCTTAATTGTAAATGAACACGTGCCAGGAGTCAAAGTTTTGATTAACCAAGCTGCCAGGCATAGCAAATATAGAGTTGTCAAACATCAAGGCTATCGAGTTTTGATTTAATCTGATACCTCTTGCATCCATCACCATACACTCCCTACCCCTTTATCTTACACAGTGCTTAATTTTAGGTGGTGTTCGAGGGTGGAGGCCAACAGCACTCATTTTTGAAAATCTTTACTTTTCTTTCCTTAACAGACTTTGACCCAGAGTAAGACCGAAAAACACAGAAACGGGAAAGAAGGAGGAAGACAAAGATGAAAAATTAGTGACAAAGAAAAAAAGTTCAGATGGTAAAAAACCTGAAAGACTGTGATAAAGAGACAGGGAGTGTCTGTTGGAGGATGAAAGAGGCATGAGTTGGAATAAAGACTATGCAGCCTTGGTATTTGGCACTCCAACATTCAATAACACTGGACACAGATTTCTGAGCAAAATTTGGTGCTTATTCCTTTACAAATTAAGTACTAAGCTAACTTGTGCAGGTTCTTTTTATCCATGCTTTTGTCTTTTGTCACTGTTTCCCCGTCTTTCTTTACCTCCTCTTGCCCCCTTTTTATGCCTTTTCTCTGAAGATGAAAAATATGTCCCAGGTCCCACCTCCAAATTAAGCACTGCTTCTAATCCTTAGAAATACTAACTAAGAAATGAAATTTGCCGGAAGTCCTGTGATTCCTTACATGCCACATTAATACTACATATGTCTAAAAGACAAATAACAAATGGGAAAGTTTACATTGTTATTCTACTTCTGTTGCTCTTAGTTTGCTTGGCTGGCAGCTATGACAAATGTGGAGCAGTTGCAGCAGAAATTGACACAAGAAGTGATGGCCAATAGGGGCGTGACCAAGATATAAAAAGGGCCATGTCCATCCAATAAACCAGCAGTGAAGATAACAAAGACCAAAGACAAGCAGTGGCGACTATGAGAGCATACTTGTTCATCATAGAGGCAAAGAAATAGCAGCTTTGGACATGGATGTAATACATTCCAAACCTGGGTTCAGAACTCGCATCTGAATACACACCTGGGCGCAGAAAGATAGATCTAAAAATAAACCAGAAGCATCTAAAAGTAAAGGACAGAACAATGAATAGGTAGATACCACAGAAGCATTTAGAACATTTGCTAGAGGCCTTCATCATAAGTTCTAAATAACATTCCAGAGCCCAAAGAGCTGGACTATGAGTAGCAGAGCAAAATAAATTGACAGTCAATAGGTGCAACTAATGCAATTCACTCAAGTAGTAATTTGGTAAGCTTAGAGTTGATTGTATTATTTAACTTCTTGCTGATGTATGGTTAGCATTTGTGGTTCTCTTTCTTATGACATATCCCAGTCATTCAAGCCATAGAATCTAAATGGACAGACAGGGGACAACACCCCTCTCCAGATGCTCCCCCACCAGCACTTACACAAGACTTGTCAGTGTAATGCCAGTAAAGGAAAATATCAGGGAGATATGTGTTCTAAAGCTCTCTTATCTGTCCCCTTTCAGAACTCACTGTCTCTGCCTGCAACCTGCTTATACTGCCAGTTTTCCTTAAGCACTGCCACCAGCATATTCCTGAGAAAAGACTGAGCCCTGCATCTCCTGCAACTATGAGCTGACCTAATCGGTATATATCCTCCTTCACTCAAACAGGCCTGAGAGAAGAGGGATAACTCAGAGATTTCTATCAAGGTGCCCACACACCCCCTCAGGAAAAGACTAACAGGGTAGATGCCTAACTATTACTGTAGCCTCCCATTCTTACATGCCATATCTGCACATCTATTGCACATACAAGCTCAAGAGTATCAGGGAGATCATTCCAACCCCAATACTAACAGTTTATTTGGGCACTGTAACCGTCAATTAGAATCAATGGGAAGTGATCAGGTCTTTTAGAAGAACAGTCACCCATGCCCTCATTAGCAGCAGACTGGACTACGGCAACGCCCTCTACGCAGGTACCACAGCCAAGCTTCAATTAAATCTCCAGCGAATCCAGCCACACGTCTCATCCTCAACCTCCCTCGCCACGAACACATATCCACCCACCCCAGATCCCTACACTGGTTGCCCATCAACAAAAGGATCATTTTCAAAGTCCTTGTCCATGCTCACAAAGCCCTCCACAACACTGGACCGGCCTACCTCAACGAACGAGTAAACTCCCACATACCAACCGGACAGCTCCGCTCCGCCGACCTCGTCCTTGCTACAGTCCCCCGCATCCAACGCACCAACTCCGGCGGCAGATCCTTCTCCCACCTCGCAGCCAAGACCTGGAACTCCCTCCCCACCAACCTATGCAAGACCGAGGACCTCCTAACCTTTTGAAAGCACCTTAAAACATGGCTTTTTGAGCAATAACGAGCACCCCGCCACCCCCTCCCAGGGCCTTGAGACCATACTGGGTGAGTAGTGCGATTAAGAAATCATTTGATTGATTGATTTTAAATGAGTACAAGAGGGCAGATAAATTGTGTCTTGGGGACCTCTCAAAAGCCACCTTGAAGGGTGTATCCAACTCTTCTTGTTCTGATGAAGACCCAGCTACCAAAAGTATTGGAAACAGGTTGAAACGTCAATGCTAAACTAATTTGAATCCTGTTCTGCACACAACAGTTTAGGTAAAACATTGATTTCTCGGTTTTCCTTTAGGAGTGTTAAGTTTTCCAAACATGCACAGGGCCTGATTAAGATTAGGACTGCCAAACTCATGGAGGTGGTCTGACCGCAGCACTCCTGGTGGTCCGACCACCAGATTACGATCCTGGTGGTTGGATTGCCTGAAGACTGTTGCCACCGCCGGGATCAGAGATCCCAATGGGTTGGCAGTGGTGAAAGTTGTGGTCAGTAACGGTGGTGCCGAGTTCAACTCCGCTGTGCTGATCATGACTTTCCTTTCTGCCAGACTTTTTATGGTGGGGTCCACCCCATGAAAAGGCTGGTGGAAAGGCAGATTTGGGGCCACACAGGGGCCTCTACAATGCCCACAATCATGTTGTGGACAGTACAGGGGCCCCCCTGTCAGCACCCTTGGAATGCACACTGTCTACTAGAGCAGACACTGTGCATTCTGAAGGTCCTGTGTGTGACTGTATTGGCCTCGGCTCTGTTGGGGAGCTGAGGCCAATGCCGCCGCACTGTTTCTGCTGGTCAGCCCAGCATAAACATTGTAATATGACGGTGGGGAGGCCACCGGCTTGACAGCCGCCTCTCCACCACCCTATTGCAGTTCGGGCAGTCAGGAGCTCAGGCGGTATGACCACCCCAACTCCTAATCAGACCCTTACTGTTTATGTGTTGTGTATTCTCATTCCTTTTGGGACCTCCAGGAGTACTGTGCTGCATCACCAATCTTTCCCACATCTTATAACACCTCTGTGTTAGACAATTTACTAGATACAACAAAAATATTGCTTTCATAAATACTGTGGTGGCCCGCTTTAAGAACCGGGGATGTCCCTTGTGGGTCATTAACAATGCCACTAAAAAAGTCTCCCAGGTGGATAGAGAGACCATTCTTTAAGACAGAGACTTAAGGACCCTACCAAAAGGGTAATTTTCACTTATAGTGGTAACTCAAAAAAAATCTGAAACATATTACCCAAATATTGGGACATCCTAAAAAGTGATCCCATTATTGGGAAACCATTAGTGGAAGACCCTTAATTACTTTTCGGAGATTCAAAACTCTCAGAGATTTCCTTATTCACAGCAATATCACTTTAACCAAAGGAGTGAAAGAATATGGCCTTCAAGGCTTTTTTCCATGTGGCACATATATGGCCTGTAGGAATAGCAAGCCCGTAAGGGAATTTGAGACCATTGGGGGGAGAACACAGAAGATCAAACAATTTTTAACCCTCACTTCTCTATTAGTCATCTATATTCTGGTATGTCCTTGTTCCCTATGTTATGTAGGTAGCAGTATTTGTGCAGTACAGAAAAGGGTGATGGAACATCTCAGGGCCTTTGATCATTGTGACCCTAAATACCAAGTTTCTAGGCTTTTTCATGAGAAGCTTAAGGGAGATCAGTCTACACTTAGTTTTTTTGCTGTACAACAAGTGGCACAGAATTTCAAAGATGACAATCGCACTTTGAAAATGAGACAGAGTCCCAACTAATTATTGACCTTGATACTAGGAGACCTGGGGGCCTCAACCTCGATTAGGAATTAAGTATTAATTTGAACAGAAGTTGAGTGGGTGGAGCGGCCCTGTATAATATAATAGGTGTTTCTCTATAAACTTGCTTTGAACTGTTTGTATGTTTTTAAGTATGCCAACTAGCCCTAAGCCTTGCATTTTACCTGTATTTCATTGTGTTGTACTTTTGTTTTCACAGAAGGAAAGGAAGGGGTACCCTCAGCTGTTCTGGAATCCTTGGAGGAGTTCCCCTATCCTTTCTTCATGTGCACGTGGTTTTGCACCTTTCAACAGATACTACTTTACATTTTCATCACTGTTTTATTTAGTGGGATGAGTGTGGGCAGTTGTGGAAGGCTCTACTAGATTGGTTGGGAATTGCTTGGTTAGGGGGATAGTCATTGGTCATGCCAGGAGATCCTTACTCATTGGGGTATGTTGCTATTTGGCAACAGATATTGTATTTAGGATGTTTGTGGTATTGCAGATTATTGTTTTACATTTCTGTAAGGCTCTTTGGCACTTAATTATGACATTCCCCCTTCCAAACGACACCTATGTTGTTTCAGCATACATGCAGTACACTCTAGGTTTCATGGAGAATTTTAGGCACCTGGTGATGTTTACACTAATGTGTTATGCATTAGGAGAGCATTTTTCTACAGACCTAATATCTTCAGTGTTCTTTTTTATATCCCTCATATTGCAATGAAGCTGGGCATGTACGGGGCTGCATGGTTCACAATTATGTATTATCAGGTTTTTCCCACAGAGTTTTACTGGATGGAGTTTAATCGTTATTATGTTTTTCTGAAATGTGGAAGCACTTGCTGAAGTATGTGTGTATTGACTTGTTTCTTTATTTACAAATCTGTTCAGGAACATACTGAGTTGATTTTGTAATTACATGTGCTATGTCTATCTGTACACGTCCTCAGTCCTTTGTGAAGTTTGATAAGATCTTCCGATGTATTTTTCCATGTGCTAACTATTGCGTGTTATGTTTTGAGCCTTTTCCAATATGGCCCCCACACAAGCATTGGGTGTTTGTGTTCACTTGCATAAGTCATTGTTGATGTTTTTGTTTGTTGAATACACATTGCACAGTTTGTGTAATTCAAGTGATCAAGGCCACAGTGACGGCCAAAATGCATCTGTGTTTGGATTAAACGCGTTGCATCCTCAGTCTGAGTGAGCGTGATGAATTTTGGTGGTTTGCTTTGTGGATATTTTTGCTGGCGCTCCCGCGGAGCACACTCCACCCCCCTTGGGTAGCAGGTCCCATTGTGGAGGTTCTTGTATGCAGATATATCTGTATATGTGTTTATACATATATACTTAAATATGTTTATGTGTATCTGTAATTATAAATATGTATATACATATATACATACATAACAAATCTAAATTACCTAAGTACATATTAAACTTCAGAAAACAATCATTAGTTAGTGTTCAACATAAGAGGAAATTCTCAAAAAATAAAATCAAACCTAAAGAAAATCAACCAGTAAAAAGTAACCATGAACAATCTTAACCAATAAAATCGTACAATTAAACCAACAATATACAAGCCATTCAAATTTTATAAACTTGCTAATCGAAAAACTGCAAAAGGTGCAAGAAGAAGAGACTCGATTACGAGCCGGCAACAATGCTGCTGCCACTATCCCATGGGGCTGACGGGCGGAAACCCTGGTTTCTGCCCGTCAGCCCAGCGGGAAAGTTGTAATGGGCCCGGTGGGGAGGTAGCCAGCATGGCGGCAACCTCTCAGTTGGAAGTTTGGCGGACAGGTTATCCCATCTGCTGAACTCATAATGAGGCCCTCTGCATATACAACAACCTTGCAAAGTAAATAAAATATATATTTAAGCTAAAACATAACATTAATTGAAGTTAAAAATGTCAATTAAACAATTAACAAAGCAGTCTACTAATTTCATTTCTTTACGTTTAGTTATCATAAGGAAATTACTACAACATTGAGAAACTGCTATTCTGCGCAAAAAGAAAGTCAGTCTCATACCTGGAAAAAAAACCTACCAAAAGTAAGTAAATGTAATGTATTGGTAAAGATGAACTCACCCTAAAACAGTTAAAAAACAAAACCTAACTCAGCCTTTACTACCTACCAAACAAACATTAAAAATGAAAGTAATGCACTATCCTTAAACCAACAGGAAATAAACCTCCTTCCTCACATTACAGCACCCCCAATCAAAAACCTGCAAAGAAAGTGTGCAATATATAGCGAGAACATATATGTAAGTATCAAATAGAAAAGGTGTTGCATAATTCTGTATGTAAATAACAAACATATTTTTAAATTGTAATTATTTATATAATAACACTATTATTTTTAGACAATGACAGAAAGAGCAACATTCATCACATCAAAGAAAGGAAAGCAATTATTATCGCACTGGGGCTGCACTTACAAGCAAGAATGTTCAACAATAGAAACTGTCAGTTAGAATTGTGCCTAATATTACTCTAATACTTGCTATTAGACGGCCACTACAAAAGATGATGTTGTAATTAAAGTAATGGAACACAACCACTCCCCAAATGTGACAGAAATAGAAGTAAGACACATATTGCAAGATATAAGAGAAGCAAGTACTAGCTCCTAAGAGTCCACAGCTAAAATACTAAAATATGCAGGCCCCCATTATGACAATGGTAAAAACCGCCTCCCACCGCCGCGATGGCCACCAAAACACCGTCGCCGCGGCTAGCATCCATCCGCCATAATATGATCACAGATTTCCACCCTTCTTGTGGTAGAAATCTGGCTGTGGCCATACTGGCAGATGCAAGTAAGGTGGTGCTGCTACCACCAGCAGCACCACGCCAGTACACCGCTGCCAGCCATATTATGAAAAATAATACAGCCTGGTGGTGTTATGCTGGCAGGCACTGCTGCTGGTAGCAGCGCCCGTCCTGTCCCCTGGCAAAAGACCCCCTGGGTCCAGGTAAGTTGGTATTCTGACAGGGGAAGGGGTATTGTTTGTGTGTGGGGGGTGTGCATGTATGTGTGAGTGTGTTCGTGAATGCGAGTGTGTGTTTAGTGTTGTTTGCATGCATGTATGAATGTGTGTGAGTGCATGCATGAATGTGTGTGAGTGTGTGTATGAATGTGTGTGAGTGCGTGTATGTATGGAAATGTGAATGCGTGTCTGCGTGTATATTTTGATGTGTGTGCGTGAATGATTGAATGCATGCATGTATGTATGTGTGAATGAGTGTGCGTCTGCATGTGTTTGTGTGTGAAGGGGGGCATGGATGTAAGGGGTGTGTGGGGTGTCTGGGTAGTGTTTGGGAGGAGGGGGCCTACTATCAGTGACAGGGAAGGAATTCCCTGTCACTGATAGGGCCTACTGCCATGGTTTTCTAGGCAGGGTCATGATACCGCTGGTGGCACAATGGCAGCCACTGGGCTGGAGATTCTTGTCATAATGTGGCGGTATGTACCGCCAGCCTATTTGCAGTAGTACCGCCACACTTGCTCCAATCGCCGGGGTCATTTTGACCCCTATGCTCCCTAAAGTTCCTGAACTCATCACAGGCCAACTATCAGCTATACCCACCTTAAAAAATACATAGCTCCATGAACTACAAAGCCACCAGCAATATCCCTTCTGCCCCTAGAAGATAACAATCATCCAAATAGTTGAACACACGAGTAATAGTTCCTCTTGCATGATGACCTAAACAATGATAAACAAATCCGAATATTTTATACAACAGATAACCTACTAAAACTAAGGGCCTAATTGAGAGTTTGGCCATCCATAGACTGCCATGGCGGCGTTGGTGGTCTAACTGCCGTCAGGTTGGCGGTCGGACCGCAGTACTAAGAGTTATGCTGGCCTATGGAGCAAAGACTGCTGCAGGCCCACCAGCACCACTAGGCAACACAGACCGCCACGGTTACAAGGCAGCACAAACAGCCCGGCAGAGCCTGTGTTTCTGCTGGACACATTATGAGGTTGTACACCACCAATGTGACGGTGAAATGCCACCATGTCTCAGCAGCTTGAAACAGGGAGTATAAAAGGAGACACTCACCTACAGGCAACCTTACATGTTCGGTGCCGCCATGGAGCCCATTACACACATCCTGCCGCTGCTGCTGGTCATCGAAGGAGCCCATAATCCATGCCACTTTGTACACAGTCGACCGTAAGTGCACACACCTACCTGTGTTATTAACTGTACCAACAGAACATTGCGCTGTCGTCTATATAATATGGCTGTCATGCTATGGGCACCAAATACACCTATCACTGTGTCCCGGGTCAGAAATCATACACAAAGAAGGACACATTCACAATCACAATACTCCCCTTTCGGGCAGGTCACTCACACTGCACTGCTACACTACACAAAATCACACGTCCACTTATCGCAGGCACAGGGACAGTAAAGTGAAAACAACATTATTGCACAGAACACCAACACACCAACATCAGAGCTACAAATGCAACTCACTCACATTCCTCACATGACATAGACCGTCATCACATCCAACACACATATGTATGAATGTGGCATAGAACATAAACAACACTCTCAGTAAACAGCCCTGTAATGGACACACACATCACCCTCATTTCAACACAATGGAATGCACAATAGTCAGAAAGACAAATATACAAACCTAACTATGCAAACAATACCTGCACAATGGGGATGGGGCCAGCAGAAACAACCAGGGAAGGAGGCTGCACTGGGACACATATCACCTTGCAACTGCCCAAAAGAACTGGCCCTTCAGGTATCTCTGGGACAAACAATACTAGACTCAAATGACACGCCTATTTGCACAACGTGGAACTGCAAGTCACCAAAGCACACACAACTCCAACTGCATGGGACATACCTCTACATGAACTAGCTACAAGGTACACACAGCTAAATGGACACATGCACAGTGAAATGCAAACAAAGGTAGCCTGTTCGCACAAAAAAACTCAAGCTGACACACATCAGATGAATACATAATCCATATCAGGGGAACAAGTGTAACACAAGTGTAGCACCATACATGCTCACATTGGACGACACAAGATGAAATACTTACTATACCAAACAGTGCACAATGCCATGATACCACAATTGCATTTACACCCACATATTCATACAGTCAACATATACCCTTGTCTTGGGGGACACCAGCACTGCCCACAAACTCTGATATTGCAAACAACAGCAATGGATCAGCAAGGAGGCTGAAACACACACAACTTTAGGCACACAACACACATTGCTCAGGAACAACATAAAGGTAGAAAAGGAATTGCAGGACAAATGTATACCCAAAAAAAACAACTGTTTTGGTTTATTAACTTCAGTATAGGAAATGTCCAAGACCATTGGTCAGTCCATGTGTGTTCACACAGGGACATTGTGGTGCCGTCACTTGACTCCTAACTGCCAGGGAACCTCCACAAGAAGGGGCATCAAGTGGGCAGGCAGGCACCTCAGGAATAATTCTTGGGGTGGGTCAGATTTGGGGGGGGGGTGGTTTGGTCTTGAGTTTGGTATGGGTGCTTGCAGGGGGGCAGGTGAGGCCTTGGAGGTGGAAGGGAGCGGCTGAGAGGTGGGACATGGGGACAGTCATCAGAAGGGGGTGGGGATTTGGAGGTCAAGGGAGTGGTTGTCCGCAGTGTCGGTGTGGATGTCGTGGGTGCATGCTTCTGGGAAGTATGCTTGTGTTTGGGTGGTGTCTGTTGCATGGGTGAGTGAGTGCCTTTGTGTC
Source organism: Pleurodeles waltl (assembly GCF_031143425.1). Lineage (NCBI taxonomy): Eukaryota > Metazoa > Chordata > Amphibia > Caudata > Salamandridae > Pleurodeles > Pleurodeles waltl. The sequence goes on from NC_090445.1 coordinate 257,620,409, forward strand.
TCTTGGGGGGCTGGGAGGTGGAGGTACTGGGGATGGAGTGGTGGATGTGTGTGTGTCTGTTGGGGTGGTGTCTGCAGGTATTGTGGATGTGGTGGATATCTGTGTGTCTGTTTTGGTGGAGGCTGTAGGTATGGTGCTAGTGGTGGATGTCTGGGTTTCTGTTGGTGTGGTGCCTGTGGGTATGCTGGATGTGGTGGGAGTATCACTGACTTGTGGTGGTGCCTGTGGGTATGCTTGATGTTATGTGTGTTATGCTGTGGGTGTTTCGTTTCGGGAGGTGGTGACTGTTGTTGTGTCTGTTGTTTGCTTGTGTGCCAGTGTGTTTTGTGGTGCTTGTGTCTGTGTGAGCTACTCTTATGTGTTGAGGGGGATGTGTGCAGATCGGTCTGTGTGCTTTCAGTAGGTAAGGAAAGGGGGATTTTGACTGGGAAGAGGGAGGTGGAGGTGGGACCGAAGGTGGGGGTTGACTGGCTGCTGTCAGTATGGAGGCCAGACCCTGAAATGATCTCTGTAGGTCAGACATTACACCATGAATGCATTTGTTTATTGGAGTTGGTTTGCCAATCCCTGGATGGCATTCACAATGGCTGTCTGAGCCACAGAGATACTCCTCAGGAGGTCAATAGCCTCCTCACTGAGGGCAGCAAGGGCAACAGGGGCTGGTTGGTGGTGCCTGCAGCAAAGGAGACGCCCATCCTCTTGGGAGAGCAGGCGCAGCCAACTCAGTGGGAAGTAACAGGAACGACAGTGATAGAAGGGGGGTGGCAGATAACGATGGTACAGATGGTTGCCCATATAGGACTGGCAGCACTAGAGAGTGTTCACTGGAGTAATAATCTGATGATGAAGAGGAAAATCCAGTCTCCCCATGGCACTGCCCTTTCCCTCCAGGTCACTGGGCCCCTCTGTGTCGGTGGGGTCTTGACCTGAGGTCTCGTGGCCATTTGCTTCCTGTATCGACTGTGCCCCCGTCTCCTTCACTCGCCAGTGATGATACTGCAATTACAAAGAGAAATAGGGTCATCACATGTCCATGTTCAGACTTGAACAACAGCTCTGATTAGCAAACATTACCAGTATATTAAATAGGCCCCTGCAATGAACTCCACCTAAATGGCCCATACATGTGCCCTACCATATGGGCCATACCATATGCTTACAATCCATCTCAACTGTCAACAGTTGCCCACACTTTAAAATCAGGATCTCAAACAACTAGAATTGCATGGCTGAAGTTGTGCAATCACAGTAACCATTCAACAAGTAGGAGACCTCATCGCCCTCATTGCTTTGCCCCGTGGAGCAGACCTCAGTTACCTGTTGTCATACAATAGTAGGCCAATGCCGAATGCATTTGCACAGATCCCACACAAGGTCATGCACACATCAATTTGTCACATACATAATGACCCAACAATAAGAAATGATGCTCAATAATCCTGCCATGTTGATGACAAACGTACAATAGCCTGGAGAAGGTGACATGCAAATACTCATGTCACACATGAACATAACTAAAATGCACACTTCACCAAGTGATATTTGTCCCAATAGAGTCATGGAGGTAGTACTAATGTTGCTCAGATAGGCCACACATGTGGCATGGAAATGGACACTGTAGACATCATGTGCTATATGTCAGGGGGAGATGTCCCCAACATCCACAACACAATGACTCAGCAAGCCCCAAGGTAATCACTATTAATGTCTGGCACCCCTTACAATGACATACCCTGAGGGCATCAGTAGACACCATTAGCCCCTTGGATGTTGGAGAGGCCAAGAGATTTGCATGTACTTGCTGAAGATCCTCAACATGTTGCCCATTTGAAAGCCACATCATTGTCTCCATTGACCCAGACCCAGCTGTCTGTCTGTGGATGAATGTTTGTACACATGTGATTTCCACATAACAGCAAGTCACTCCATGATGCATGCCAACAGTCAGGCCCTAAACCTTACCCATTACACATGTGCAGTGCACTTTGCTACATGCTGGCACATCAAGGGCATAGAAATGCACATTGTGTCTCAAACGTCTAGACCTACCTCTCATGTCCTTCATTGCTACTGCAGTTGTACATGCCAAATGACATGTTATGAAGCATGAAGGAATGTGTCGGTCAATAAACAATGGTGACACACACCTGTATGTGGCACAACATGAAATGCACCCCCATTGTAAATGGCTTAGTCCACACACAGTTTGCCACATACATATATGTGGTGGAATACAGACATTATCACATCAACACAGGTAGACCATGCATGATACGGCAGCTTACAAACATTTTCCAAAAGAGAAAGGGACACATGCTGCCAAGTAGGCACAAGAAATGTTGGCTACAGTGATGGCACATAAATCATGGTAATGGACATTCCCCACTTACTAAGGGAAAGTATAAATCAGTAGCTGCACCTAAAGTACAATGTAGGCTTTTCACATGTGTGATAGCCATCTTCACATTACAGACTTCAGTGAGGCACCAGCGCCCATCATACACTGAAGGCAACTAGCCTATTGGTGGCAGATGACAATATACTCATTTAACCAGACACATGGCTGAGGACAGTGATCTATTGCCTACTTACCTTTGGCCTGTAACATTGAGTACTTGATAATCCACTGTATACAGCCATAGGTCGTCCCTGGAGAGCAAGTGGCTTGTGGATTGTACACAGTTGTGTCCTAGGTCCCAGGGCCAACAGGCAAGGCACATCACTATACAACACAAACAATCACTCATCTACTGTGTCACACATGGCTCTTCTCTAATTGTCAGAGGGAGCTGTCAGAACCTACTTAATTCACTTGGCAATGTGACAGGCAGGAATATTCCCTATACTCACCCCCTTGTGGCTGCTTGCTGCCCTGAAATGCCCATCAAGATCAGTCCCAGTGGCTTCACCTTGCTGTCCCAGAGCATCCCTCCCATGCACCCTACCTCCGTAAGCCTGTACCCTTGCTACAGGGTGCCCTCTCTCACTGGTTCCTGAACCATCATTGGAAGAGGTGTTTTGCTTAGACTCAGTATCCCGGAAAGGGGGGCACACAATGGTTGACACTGTGCTAGGGACACAGGTTGGGGGCACATGATTGCCTGTGATGTGGAGGCAACCCGGCTCGGATGTGATGTAGTGGCCGCAGTGAGACTCACTGTTGGTGTCTGACCAGCTTGCCCAGAGGGGCCAGAAGAGTCCAGGAGTATCTTCATCACTGAGGGCTTCATCCACAGAGGTACTTACAGTCTCTTCAGTGGCCTCTGTGTGGCCAGTGGCAGCTTAACCTGTTGATTTGAAAGATATAATGTTACTGGTCATATTGTGACATCTACCTCCAAATGTTTTCAGCGACATTTCGCAAAGGCCTTGTACATAGTTGTTTTGCAGGTATTCATATTGTGACATGTACGCATGGTTGTATTGACATTAAATTTCTGGAGCATGCCAGATCCCCTTGCCTGACACAGCTGCTGAGATGTGCAAGACATTGTCCCTTGGGGGGATGGCCTGAGAAGGTCATCTTGCCACTAGTGCACGCTGAACAGTGGCTAAGCAAGCAAGGTTTTTGGCCTTTTTTGAGGCCTAGTCAAATGTGATGCAGGCAGACCCAGATGTTTGTAGCATATGTGACAGGAGTCATCATGTGGGCAGTGCCTTGTGAATATGTCTGCTGCCAATATTATTCTGATGGTGCATCTTTAGGCCTTTGGGATCGTTATGCACACTGGGTAAGCTGTCCTGCTAGTTTCATCTTGGGTCAGCAGGTCAAGATGGAGCTGGTAGCCAGACACATCTCAAAATCAGGCATGATCTGTATCCTGGTCACTACCAGATGAGTAAACGTCAAATCTGACTTAGCAGACAAGGGTATTTGATCAAACGACCACTGGTGTGATGTTTTGAGTTGAAGAAACAGTGCCTTCTGGGAGTTCAAGTCATATCACTGTCCCTACTACACACACTTGACAAATTTCATCCTCCCAGGTGTGTAGAGTTCATTTGGGATTTCTCTACTAGATGGATTTAGGTAAGTGAAACTGGTATTGTTGTTTGAGTTAGGGAAACAGAGCCAATTGAGCTTTGCATTATGGTCACTCCCTCTACTTCCCACCATCATTTTTCATTTTGTATCCTCCCAGGTGAGTGAACTTCGATTGGGATTTCACAGACATCGGTATTTGGGCATTTGGATCCTGTCTGGAGTTAGTGATACAGAGCCTCCTGCCCTTAGCAGTCAGGTCCCTCCCTCTACTACACACACTTTACAAATGGTATCCTCACATCTGAGTAAAATTACATTGTGATTTGCAAAACTAAGCTCTTTGATCGAATGTACACTGTTCTGGTCTTTTTGAGTCAGAGAAACAGCCCCTCCTGTGATTTGCAGTCAGGTTATTCTATTGACGTCACACACCTGACCGATGTCATCCCCCCAGGTGAATAAACTTCATTTGTGAGTTGCCAAAAAGGGGCCTTTGGACAACAGAACACAGTGCTGATGTTTGGAGTTACTGGAAGAGAGCCTGTTGTGCTTTGCAGTTAGCTCACTCTCTCTCTCTCTCTACTACACACTCTATACATATGTCACCACCATAGGTGAGTAAACTTCATTTGTGAGTTACCAAACAAGGGCATTTTGAGAGGAGAACACTGCTGGTGGGTGGGGTAACAGTATCCGAGCCTCCTGGGAGTTGCATTCATATCAGTCCCTTTACTACACACATCATCCATATGTTGTCTCCCCCAGGTGAGTACATCTAATTTGTGAGTTGCCATACAGTGGTCTTTGGACAAGGGAACACTGTGCTGGTGTTTGGAGTGACTGGAACTGGGCCTATTGTGCTATCTATTCAGATCACTCTCTGTACTAGACACACTATACATATGTCACCCCCCAGGTGAGTAAACATAATTTGGGAGTTACCAAACAAGGGTGTTTTGAGAGGAGGACACTGTGCTGGTGGTTGGGTTAACAGTATAAAGAATCTCCTACTAGTTGCATTCATGTCAGTCCCTTTACTACACACACCCTCCATATGTTGTCTCCCCCAGGTGAGTACATTTCATTATTTTCGACAAGGGAACACTGTGCTGGTGTTTGGAGTTACTGGAACAGAGCCTATTGTGCTTTGCATTCAGATCACTCTCTCTACTAGACACACTATACGTATGTCACCCCTCCCCCCGGGTGAGTAAACATATTTTGGGAGTTACCAAACACTGGTATTTTCAGAGGAGTACACTGTGCTGGTCGTTGGGGTATCAGTATAAGAGCCTCCTGGGAGTTGCATTCATGTCAGTCCCTTTACTACACACTCTATCCATATGTTGTCTCCCCCAGGTGAGTACATTTCATTTGTGAGTTGCCAAACAGGTGTCTTTGTACATGGGAACACTGAGCTGGGGTTTGGAGTTACTGGAACAGGGCCTATTGTGCTTTGCATTCAGATCACACTCTGTACAACTCACACTATACATATTTCACCCCCCATCAAATGAGTAAACATAATTTGGGAGTTACCAAACAAGGGTATTTTGAGAGGAGGACACTGTGCTGGTGGTTGGGGTAACGGTATAAAGAGCCTCCTGCGAGTTGCCTTCATGTCAGTCCCTCTACTACACACACCATCCATATGTTGTCTCCCTCAGGTGAGTACATTTCAGTTTTGAGATGCCAAACAGGGGTCTTTGGACAAGGGAACACTGTGCTGGTGTTTGGAGTTACTGGAGCAGGACCTATTGTGCTTTGCATTCAGATCACTCTCTGTACTACACACACTATACGAATGTCACTCTCCCAGGTAAGTAAATATAATTTGGGAGTTACCAAGCAAGGGTATTTTGAGAGGAGGACACTGTGCTGGTGTTTGGGGTAACAGTATAAGAGCCTCCTGGGAGTTGCATTCATGTCAGTCACTTTACTACACACACCATCCTTAGGTTGTCCCACCACGTGAGTACACTTCATTTGTGAGTTGTCAAACAAGGGTATTTGGAGAAGGAAACATTGGGCTGGTGGTTTGAGTAACAGTAACATTGTCTCCTGGGATTTGTAGTCATGTAACTCCCTCTACTTCCCAGCAGTTAGCCCATGATATCCTCCCAGGTGAGTACACTTAATTTGTGAGTTGACAAACAAGGGTATTTGGAGAAGGAAACCATGTCTGGTGGTTTGAGTAACAGTGCCTCCTGGGAGTGGTAGTCATGTCACGCTCTGCACTATTCACACTTGACAACTGTTGTTCCCCAAGGTGAGTAGACTTCAATTGAGATTTCACAAACAGGGGACTTTGGACAGATGAACACTGGGCTAATGGGTGGAGCAATAGTAGATGTGACAAAAGGTGAGCAATAGCCATGCATGATATAGCTTTTTTGATGTGGTAACTTACCAGACTCCACTCCCCCAGGTACTCTTGTCAAGCTCTCAGAATGCAGGATAGCCAAGACCTTGTCCTCCCATGGAAAGAGATGTGATGGGGCACTGGGATGTCCACACCCAGTCTTCTTGGCCTGCATCTCGTGCCTGGAGACCAGGGAACGGACCTCAACCCTGAGGTAGTTCCTCTTCTTCCTAATGTCCTCCCTTGTGTGTAGGGTAGTGCCTCCGGCATTCACTCTGTCAACTATCCTGTCCCACATTTCCATTTTCCTAATGAGGGAAGTGTGCTGCATTTGTTCACCTAACAATTGTGGCTCTACTCTTATGATTTCATCCACCATGACTCATCTTCTGAATAATGGGGATTTTTTAATGTGACATGGTGGAAAAAAAGAAAAAGAAAAAGTTGGAAAGTGACTTACTAAACAGGGGTAGAACAGTAGGGTCTGAATGGAGTGAAGAGTGTGCAAGGTCTTGTATGGGATATAAAAAAAAGGAGTGCCTAATTTATGGTGTATGGATTAGTAAATTTGCTCTGTTTTGCTGGGTCTTGCTCTGAAAATCCAAAGGATTGTGGTGTGTACAGGGGTTTGTTTTATAGTGTCCTTTGCAGGTGTGTCCAGTGTGGCAATGTCTGTCAGCTGTGTTGTTTTCAGATTCATCCAATGTGCCGTTGTGTATTACTTTGCTGAACGTGGACTGCTGTGGTTCAGAGCCCCATTGGCTGACTGCCATGGGTGTCAGCTATGGCAACTTTGAACTTTCAATATGGTCAGTGGTTGGTCGCTGTGCTGTTGCCGCTGGAGGTCAGACTGCCTATTTCCAGGCCTTTGCACTGCTGGTGGTCTGTTTTTTTGTTTGGCGGTCAGCCGTCCCGCCTGTGTAACTCATAATAGGATGGGCGGTCTGTAAGACCACCAACACGGCAGTCTTTTTAGGATCACCAACATGGCGGTCTGAAGGTCCAACCACCAAACTCAAATGAGGCCCTAAGACACTGTCAAACATGGATGATGGATGGGACCTTCAAAATGTGCCCCAAACCATTCACTCGGGTATACACCATACACAGTGAAAGTCAAGTCATAATATTCATATATCTCCTACTACTTCATAAAGAAAGTTGCACTTGTTACGAACTATCAAACCACATTAATAGAAAACAAACAACTTATGCCCACAATATATAATAATTCATTTTTAACAAGCCATGATTCAAATAATTTTAAAACTTTAGCCACACACACCGCTCCCCAGCCCAATTACAATGTTTCCACTGGGCTGCTTGGTGGAAACCTACATATTAGTAGGTTTCCCCCACTCACCCCGGTGGAAACAGTGCGGTGGCATTGGCCTCAGCTCCCCATGAAGCCAAGACCAATCCCTTTGCTCAGAGGGTGCGCCCAGCACCCTCGGAATGTGCACTGTCTGCCATGGCAGACAGTGCACATTCCGAGGGTGCTGGGGATGGGGGCCCTGCACTGCCCACAACATGGTTGTGGGCAGTGTAGGGGCCCCTTTGGCTCCCAGCACTGCTTTTCTGCCAGCCTTTTCATGGCCAGGACCCCGTCATGAAAAGGGGAGTTGTGATCAGCACAGCGGAGCTGAACTCAGCACCGCCATGGCTGATCACGACTCCGACCGCCGCCAACCTGTCTGGATCAATGATACTGGTAGTGGCAGCAGTCCCCTGGCGGTCCGACTGCCAGGATTGGATGCTGTACGCAGTCCATCAGGACTGCAGCGGTCAGACCGCCACAGCGAGTTTGGCAGTCGCAAGACCCCCAAACTCGTAATGAGGCCCCTTGCCCATGAGATAAAAAAATTATTGCATTAGCTCTATCACAGAAGTAGCTAACCACTACTATTTATTTATAGAAACCCCTTTCCATCAACAAAACAAACACAAACTAAGCCACCCACATGGATTATGTTTTGGACACTTGGATTGGAAGACTGCATTGCTCTGGACACAGACACTCACCCAAATTCTAAATACCATGGTATGATGTCTATGACAACACCATGGCCCAGGAAGCCAATATAAACAATGCAGTGGAAGCACAAAGACTTTCAATCCACTCTAGGTAGAACTCAACCTACACTCTGTAAATGTATAGGAGCCTTACAGAAAGAACAAAGCTATTGACCAAAACAAATAGAACTGTCAGTAACCCAAATTAAACTAAACATATCAAATTAATAGAATGTACAAAATGCTATAATGTAAAGTAAAACTCTTTATAAACAGTAAAGGAGTACACTACTTGGGATCAATAGCCAATACAGTATTATAAATAAATACTAACCTCCAAAAGACCCCAAAAATAAAAAAAAACATAACCCAAACAGCATATGAAATTATTTTTAAATAAGTAAAATACATATTTTCATCAGCCAAACAATAAATGAATCCCGCTTACCGCCGTGCTGACGGCCGTCAAGATACCGTGGACGCAGCGGAAATCCGCTACAGGTATTACGACCCACATCTCGTAATCCGTCACCATTCAGACGCCCACACAAGTCCACTACACCAAAGGTCAGAGATAAACTGGCGATAGGAAAACTGTCATGCCAACAGAACTACGCCCACACTATCACGACCCATGAATCAACGTGGCGGTCATTCAACCACGGTAAATCATTGGCGGTACACACCGCCGCGCTCAAAATACACACACATTTACAATACACAACCACATTGGACAATTCCAAATACACACACCTGATACACATACACACACCACACCCACCACACTATAAAACACACACCCACATTACCCACAACCCCTTACAATGATTTTTTTTGGAAGAAGCAGAGAGAGAGAGAGAATAGCAAACACAACCCCAGTATCCACAGGCACACAACACCATCACTTATACAACATCCACGCACCTCATACAACACACACCAACACAACACATCACACAGCACAACAAACAGCACCTCACACATCACCCACACCACATCATGGCACCTCAAAGACACCCCAGGTTTTCTGAGGAGGAGCTCAGGGTCATGGTGGAGGAAATCATCCGGGTAGAGCCACAGCTATTCAGATCACAGGTGCAGCAGACATCCATTGCAAGGAAGATGGAGCTATGGCGGAGAATTGTCGACAGGGTCAACGCAGTGGGACAGCATCCAAGAACATGGGATGACATCAGGAAGAGTTGGCACGACCTACGGGGGAAGGTGCGTTCCGTGGTATCCAGATACCAGGTAGCTGTACAGAGGACTGGGGGTGGACCCCCACCTCCTCCGCCACAACTAACAACATGGGAGGAGCAAGTATGGCGATCATGCATCCTGAGGGCCTCGCAGGAGTAGCAGGAGGACTGGACTCTGGTAAGGCAAATCTTCACTACTATATCCCCCCCTACCTGCATGCCATCACAAACTCTTACCCCTACCCCCACACCCATCAGCACAACACCCACAGATACCCCACTATCACAATCCACACATCACAATACCAAGCCCTGCATGTTACACCAAGGCATAGACCCCATCACCAAAGCATATCCAGTACAGATACTCACCCAGGCCCCAAAATTAACAATCACACAAGGCCAAAGACAATAAGCCAAGCACAGGAGTAGAGGGTAACCCACACATTGGACAAGATGGCACACAGAGATACAATAACTATGCATTTACCCCCCCACAGGACCCCTACCCAACGTCACTGGACAGGAGGTACGAGACATATCCAGTCCCCCCACAGAAGAGGCCCACAGCAGCTCTACACACCTGGATCAAAATGACCAGCCCGGCCCATCAGGGGCCTCGGGACAGTCGGTTCACCTGCCACTATCACAAACAACCACTGAACCTCCCCCCTCAGGAAACACCACCACAGCACCCACCCAGCGGGCCCATCCCTCTGTCCCCAGGACACGTCAATCAGCAGTTTGTTCACCACTACTGGGACCCCAGGCAAACCCTCCAACTCAAGATGATCAGGGACCTGGGGTCAGTGGCAGTGGGCACATAGTTCAGGGGACAGAGGCACAGGATAACAGTGAAGCTGGAAGGACTGCTGTGCGACAGGGGGAGGACAGGCCCAGGGAACCCACTCTCCATGAGTCACTCTCCAACATCATGGGAGCAGACCATCATTCCCAGGAGACCATGGGCACGGTACTGGCCAAGTTTCAGGAGACCCTGTGGCTGCAGGAGGAACACTACCTGAGGATCAGGGAGGACTTGAAGTCCATTAACAACACCCTGGTCACCATTGCAGGAGTGCTGGCAGACATCGTCAACACCAAGAGGGACACAGTGGCACACCAACGGGCCCCTGAACGATGAACAGGCCTCCACCTCCACTGGCGCTAGTGGAGAGGAGGTCCCGCCACAGGACCAACAGGCCACCAGCACCCCACCCCCTGCAGAAGGAGAACGGTCCCTGAGATCCAGGAACAAGACAGAGAACATTGCCAAGACCCCCGCCAGGAAATAAGACTCTCCTGATTGTCACCCTTCTGACCCACTCTGTTACCCTGTCCACCTTGAACTGCCATTACTCCACTTCCTATACCACCTTGGACAATGCACCTGTGATACCAATAGACTGGACTCCACCATGGACATTCCTCCACCATCACCCCAGCCCATTGCACAGCCCCCTCCACTTATTAGCACAGAAATAAACACCCTTGAATCACAAATCAATCTGGAGTCAGTCTGTACTTTCACAAATGTGTAATTGCAACCTATCTGAAAAATAGCAATGTCAATGTTCATTTTCACATACCAATGTTAGACAGTTGTTGGGCAGCAGTAGACATAGCAGAAGGCAGAAAGTGGTACACAGATCTGTAAAATGGAAAGCCAAAGTGAACTGTCAGGGTCCATACACAGAGGTAAAAAGCCAGAATCATGCAGTGTCCTACAGTAGTATGATATGAGAGGAGCAGTGCCAGTCTCTTACCTGTGTATCACTGGAACTATTGCATGATGATGTTGTTTCAGTTGTCTTTATCTTCTTCTTCTGCCTCCTCCTCTTCACTGTCCACAGGCTCCACAGCTGCCACAAGACCAACATCAGGCCCCTTCTCCTGCAGAAAAGGCACCTGGCGTCACAAAGCCGGGTTGTGCAACATACAGCATGCCATGATTATCTGGCACACCTTCTTCGGTGAGTAGTACAGGGAGCCACCTGACAGATGGAGGCACCGGAGCCTGGCCTTCAGGAGGCCGAAAGTATGCTCCATTATCCTCCTAGTTCGGCCATGTGCCTCATTGTAGCTTTCATTTGCCCTTTTCCTGGGATTCCTCACTGAGGTCAGTAGCCATGACAGGTTGGGGTAACCAGAGTCACCTGCAAATATCGAAGGACAACTGTGAGACATACATCAACCCTTAGGGACTCTACCATACCCAGACACCTACCTGAGTTGGGACCTTGTGCTGACCTATTAGCCACACATGGTGCCTCTGGAGTTGCCCCATCACATAAGGGATGCTGCTATTCCTCAAAATGTAAGTGACATGCACAGAGCCAGGATACTTGGCATTCACATGGGAGATGTACTGGTCTGCCAAACACACCATCTGCACATTCATAGAACGGTAGCTTTTGTGGTTTCTGTACACCTGTTCATTCCTGCGGGGGGAGGGGACAAATGCCACATGTGTACCATCAATTGACCCAATGATGTTGGGGATTTGTCCCAGGGCATAGAAGTCACCTTTCACTGTGGGCAAATCCTCCACCTGAGGGAAAACGATGTAGCTGCGCATGTATTTCAGCAGGGCAGACAACACTCAGGACAACACGTTAGAGAACATTGGCTGTGATATCCCTGATGCCATGGCCACTGTTGTTTGGAAGGAACCACTGGCCAGGAAATGGAGTACTGACAGGACCTGCACTATAGGGGGGATTCCGGTGGGATGGCAGATGGCGGACATCAGGTCTGGCTCCAATTGGGCACACAGTTCATGGATTGTGGCACGATCAAGTCTGTAGGTGATAATGATGTGTCTGTCATCCATTGTTGACAGGTCCACCAGGGGTCTGTATACCGGAGGATGACGACATCTCATCATCTGCCCCAGCGGACGTGCCCTATGGAGGAGAAGGGTGAGCAGAGGGTTATACACCACAGAGCTTGCACAATGGTGTTTTGAATAAATGTGATTATCGTTGTTTTGCTCTGTATGTCCGTATTCCTGCTCAAAAGTGCTGTGACGCAGTTAGTTGCCCTGCCATGTGGCCCCCTGAAATGGCGGCTGCCTGACCTGTAAGGAGGGACAAGGGGAAATGAGGTAACTGCGCTGGCGTTGTGCAGCATCGCGGTAGGCGGGCAAAGAGTGCGGCGCAATTCAGCATTGGTTATCATTGGGCCCTATGGGTCCCAGGAGCCAATGATGATGTACGCCAGCGGTGACGGTACGCACCGCCGTGGACGTGACCGCCATTTTCTATCTGTTCACTCACTTGATACCTGACCTTCAACAGGAGAGGACCTACACTGCAAGTGCTGCTGTGACCTGAGTCTGGAAGCGACAATGGCTACAGTGTCTGGGGAAAGGACCCCTGCCTTCACTGCGGAGGAGTTGGAGAAACTGGTGGATGGGGTCCTCCCCCAGTACACGCAACTCTACAGTCCACCAGACAAACAGGTGAGTACACTGTGAGCATGATGGATGGGACATGAATGTATGGAGTGGTGTTGATGGAAGATAGAGGTGGGGGGTGGGCAGAGGCCAGCATGTGAGGATGGTCAGTGTATGTGTTTGTGAGCCAGGGTGGGAGGTTGTGGCCAATGAGTAAGAGGAACCAGACTGGGGAGTTAAATCCATTCTTACTTCACTTTTCCTCTAGGTCAGCGCCCACCAGAAGAGGGTATTTGGCGTGCCTTCGCCAAGGAAGTGCGGACCCTGGGGGTCCACCATAGACGGAGCACCCACTGCCACAAAAGATGGGAGGACCTACGGCGCTGGAGCAAGAAGACGGCGGAGGCCCAGCTGGGGATGGCCTCCCAATGTGGAAGGGGTGCCCGTCACACCATGACCCCCTGATGTACCGGATCCTGGCGGTGGCATATCCGGAGTTGGATGGGCACTTGAGGGCATCACAGCAGCCACAATGGGGTGAGTACAGTCTCATGCAGCTGACTCTGCGCGCTTTATGAGGTTTCTGGGTGGGGGAAGTGGGCTGTGGGTTCCCCCTAGGCCAGGGCAAACGTGCCAGGGTAGATCCACTGTTAGGCAGGCTCAGTGCCAGCCCTACCCCAAAAGTGGTAGTGGCCCTCTACCGCTAGTCAGGCTCCTGTGGGTTCCAGGTGATCATCAAATGGGTTTAGGCACAGTCCCCCATGGGCATGTGATTTGCCCCTGAACTGTTAGTGCATGGCCTAGTGCATAGGGCTGCTCCCTGTGTGTTGTGTCCGCCAACTGTGGTGTTGTTACAGGCATTGACCGGGTGTCTCCTCTGTCTTTCCCCCCCTTTTTGTTTTGTCACCCTGTCCTTGTGTGCATTAGCATCATCTGGCGGAGGAGCAGTGGCACCGGAGCAGGAGGGAGCTGCAACCCACATGGCCCTGGAGGGTGAATGTATGGAGTCTGAAGGCACCAGTGGGACGGAGGGCGAGGAGAGCTCCACGACGGGGACAGGAGGAGACACCAGCGACAGCGACTCCTCTGATGGGAGCTCCCTTGCGGTAGCGAGCACCTCTGTGCCCACCGCAACAACAGGTACAGCCACCACCCCCCCTACCAGCACCGCCCTCCCAGCAGCTCCTCATCGAGTTTTCTGTGCCGCTCACCCAAGAGGGTGGGCATCTACTTCGCCCCAGGCACCTCAGGCCCTGCCCCAGTCAGACCTGCTACACTCAGTGAGGAGGCTATTGACCTCCTGAGATCTCTCACTGTTGGGCAATCAACCATTTTGAATGCCATCCAGGGTGTCGAGAGGCATTTGCAGCAAACAAATGCATACCTGGAGGGCATTCATTCTGGCGTGGCAGCCCAACAGAGAGCATTTCAGGCTCTGGCCTCAGCACTGATGGCAGCCATTGTCCCTGTGTCCAGCCTCCCCCCTCCAACTACCACTACCCAGACCCAATCCCCTGTACCTCAGCCTATCCCAAGCACACCATCAGACCACCATGCACACTCATCAACACACAAGAGTGGACATGGCAAACATAAGCACCACACGTCCCACAGGCACTCACACAAGCACCATCCCCATGCAGACACACCAACATCCACTGCCTCCACTGGGTCCCCCTCCTCCACGTCCTCCTCCTCCCTCCCAGTCTCGTCTCCACTCACACCTGCATGCACTACATCCTCAGCCACCACCTCCAGCACGCCCATCACCACAAACCGCTCACGTGCAATGACCAGCCCCCTACCATGCACACGTCCCCAGTGTCCTCTCCCAGTGTGCTTCATAATACGGCGGTTGGACCGCCAGTGCTGCAGCAGTGATTCCGCCACGATGGCTGTACCAAGACTGTCAAACTCGTATTCAGGCCCTTAATCATCAAAAAAGTACATTAGATTATCATAATATAAAATCACATAATGATACATTACTAACAACCTCTACCTACACCTAAGCCAGCACACTAGTGAACAGCTCTACAGTACATACAAATCAATCTATGAAAAACCCCAAAACAATATGACTAATCTACAACTCCCCTGCTATTCCCCCACCTTCAAAACCCGAAAAAAAAACTAACGAGGTCTTACATGTTCTGATGAACAGCACCACATTTCAGTGAACACCTTCCAGGAAAATAGGGCTTTCTAGACATTTTTATTGTTGCCTGAAAGCTGCTGAACACTCAGGGAATACTGCAGCAGGTACTTTTAAGCTAATAAGTTATTTTTAAGCACAGCATCCCTGAGGTCAGCGCCAGGTGCAGCTATACCAGTCGCACCACTCTAAAGCTGGCACTGCGTCTGCCTGAAATCCAACAGTTGTTTGCGATTTTCCCGCTCGGCTACGCTATCTTTGATTATATTAACGAGGGTTCTACATAAAGCAGTAGTTTTACAGTACAATTTTCAGTGCTATGTTTTGCACATTAAAGTCAATCACTGCTTTGTGTCGGTTAGCCCTGCCTTCTTTTAAGTGAGTGCAACAGAAAAGTGTTATGGTCCAGTTCTTTTTTTTTAATAAACTTGCCAGATTTCATCCCCAAAACATTTTTCATGTTAGTAATTCATCTATGCGAGATTTACCTGTGTGGGTTATTAAGGGCAATTTTCAGCTACTTGTTTCTGTTCCCCAGTTGAGGTAGTACTGTGAAGATGAGTATGTGACTGGATCAGGATCATGGTTTTATCCATCCGTACAAAAAGCGAACTGAGAAGCCTATGGAGGCATTTGCAGCGGGAAGCAAATGTGAATATCTATTTTGGACAACTTTACCTCAGGAACTTTTTATGAAGCTGCTGCTCTACCACGAACTGTTCCTTTTTTACTGTGATTTACTTATTCGAATCTCCGGATTCATGAGATGCAAATGTCAGGATGCAGGTTTGCATTCAAATTCTATGTTAATCAGGGCAAAATGAATACAAATTTACCATTTAATCTTAACACGTATGATGTCAATGCTGAAAAATCAGTTATTCATGTTAAAGTAATTGACTATTTAGCAATTACAATTCTGAATTTAAACTCTGCATTACCCTGTGGTTATTACAGTAAACACTACAGATCAGACCTCAAAGTACTGAATAATGACTACAAGATGAGCAGTGCGTGCTTTGCCTGAGAGGAAACGTACATTTTCACTATCCTATCACCTTTCTTAAACCATTAGCAAGGGGATATTTTGCTCCCTCTTCTAATTTAACAAATAGGGTACTAGTCTAGTGAACACATATTTGGGGCCTCATTACGATGCCCCAGTAACTTCTATAAACTCCGTCTACCAGCGCAGTTATCAAGGCCGGGGATTAGGAGTATCTCAAGGGATGGGGATTGGGTTGGTGGGAGCTGAATGTGGAAAGGAAGCTTCTTCAGGTTTGTGAGATTATATCGCTGTATCCTACCTTAGCCTTCTGCAGGAGGTAGTTATTTCTAACCTGTTTAGATACTTTTAACCCTGAGAGTTTATTAGCAGCTCTTAGCAATCTTTAGTATTTAAGTTTATAAATAATAACCAGCCCTATTAGAAACAAAACAAACCCAAAAGCTGACCAGCTAGTTTCTGTTCTCCTCTGGGATTTACAGTGGTTTACCATAGTATGTCTGGAAACCTACCAGAGTTGCAGGTTTACTCTTAGAAACACATTGTGAAATCCAACATGAGTCAAATGTAATAGAGCTCTGGGCCCTTGTTTTTACTCCTTGCATTGGACCTTTTTAGTATGCTTGAGGGTGAATGTTTGATTTGGTCTACATTCCGTCCATCAACTGTTCTTTTTGCACCAATAGAGAAGTGTTACTTAGCATAAATCCACACGAAGTAATATGGGGAGAGAGGTCTGTACATTTCCAAGTCCCAGGTTTACTCTTAGAAAAACCCTGTGAAATCCAACATGCATTGAACGGGTGGCCTTTTAGTATGTAATAGAACTCAAGGCCCTTGTTTTTACACCTCTTCTCGTGTTTGACCTTTTTAGTATGATTGAGAGATAAAAGAGAACTAGAACAATCTCACAATTTAATTTACAGTGCAACCCACTTGGTCACACATTAAATACTAGGAGACAATAGATAAAATACAAAAGTTTATTACAAATTAAGGGCCAAACTAATATAAATGAATCTAAAAAAACATACTATATAGGTACTAAAAAAACAAAGGCGAATAAAGAGGTGAATGAGATTAAAACCGACAACCATAAGGCATGCAAGAATTTCAGTTGAGGCAATACAATATATGAGAAACAGAAACGGATGATCTGTATATAAGTTTCGATTCTCTTGTCTAATCATTGGATAAACCTACTTCCCTCATTCTAAATACCCTGTACTAAACTAAAGCAAAATCCTAGTTGCGTCTCAGGAAGTATGAAAAGATCAGCATAGCAGGGACTTCTGCAGAAGTTCTAAAAGAGAAGTGTTACTTAGCATAAAGCCACACAAAGGAATAAGGGTATAGAGGTCTGTACCCCTCCAAGTGCCAAGTGAATCTGAGAAGTGTGGCACAGTGGTTAGAGCGGCAGACCCTAATGCAAAGATCTGGCCTGGGACCAGTGTTCAATTCCCACCTTGGCAGGTCTTGGGCTCAATTCCCTTGGACCAGATAATTCTTGTCTCGGTGCCTAATCCAATTAATGGGTCCCACTCTGTAACTCTGTGCAATAGCTTGCTTAATCTCCACAACAGCCCTAACAGTGCTTGGATGCCTGGCTTCACCCTGAGGCTGTCCAGGAGTGGGTGCCTCAGAGGGAAAAGCCAGGAGGGGTTCCACAGCGGTATGCGTACAGCACCTTGAGACCCTAACAGATGAGTAGTGTGCTATACAAGTGCAAAGTTTACTAGTTTTTACTGCTGTCGTCTGACTGTGAGAACCTTCGAAAAATCCACGTCATCACCAGTAGTTTTCCATCCTCTTTATAGTTGAAACTGGCAACTCCCCTCAGGTTTTTCATCCCACGAACTAGACATCAAGACAACCTTGGATGTTTCCTGGTGCTTGGTACACAAAGAGGAGTCTTTTCTTCCTAGTTCGTTAGTGCTTCCTCATCCTTGCCAAAGTATCCTTCCAGACCTCACTATCTCTATTACATAATATGCGTTCACTAGCAGTCGAATCAAATGAACACACCTGCAAAAAAAATTCAAAACATTGCAAGGAAGCAAAACTCCATGTTCAAGCTGAAATATGAAATACTAAATGCTTCTGCTAACTTAATAAAACAGTCAATGCACATTTGAAATACATGATTGTGAGTGCATGTTGTAATCAAAACGCATGGATATAAATGTGAACAAACACTAGAATTTGGCATGTTAAAGTCAGACAGTAAAACACTCACATATATGAGTCTCTAGTCTTCAACCATGAATGCACCTTCAAAAATACAGTTTGGATACTTCATTTTACAGTAGTAATGTTAAGCCACATAATATATATTCTGTTGATTACATTGATAAGTTACTTACGTAACATATGAGGGTACAGCAGAAATTACGCGTTATCATATGCATAACTGCAGTTTGCAACTGTGGAAGGAAAACATTATTTGTTTGTGTGAAGACGCAATTTTTGGTATTAAAAATGTTTACCAATGGGGAAAATATATATCCCAATCCATTCTATTCTATTCTTACTTATATAAGCCATGGCTTCCCACAAAGGGCCACCTAGCGCTAAGACAGAAAGAAGCCAGCCTGTATCTTAACATGAATGCTCAAACTGATAAGTCTTGGGGATTTTCCTAAAAGTGAATTGATCAGGGAAATTCCAGCACATAGAAGAAAGAAGCAGCCAGATTTACAAGAAACTGGTGCAGCGCAGTGCTGCACCAAAATTAGCAGCACTGCACCAGTTTTAACATGCAATGATGCACCGTATTTACAAGAACATGGCGCACCCCTGCGTTTCCCCTTGCGCTGGTGCTAAATTATGCAGCCTGCGTCACCACAGGCATCCTTGCACCAGAGGCAAAGGTGTCTGCGTTGAAGGGTGAGATTGTTTATGTGCAGGAAGATGTCCCTTCCTGCACATAAACAATCATTCATGGCATTTTGCTTCTTCTATGTGTGCTGCAATATGCAGCACACATAGAAGAAGCAAAAAACAAGGAGTAATGAAAGTATTCCTCCTCATTGCACCATGCTAGAACTACCCCTGGGTGACGTTAAATGTTGGCGCTGCCTCAGATTTACATTTTCTTGTAAATCTGGGGCAGCGTCAAAAGCAATGGGTGTTGCGGTGGAACTCCCACTGCAACACCCATTGCATGCCCCTCTGATGCAGAAATATGTGTGGCAGGGGCCCATATTTACAAGGAGGCATAAAGCCACAAAAAGTGGCATTATACCTCCTTATAAATATGGAGAAGTGGTTAGCGCTGCAGGAGCGTCGCAAAAAGTGACATTCCGGTGGTGCTAGGGCCTTGTAAATCTGGCCCAAGGTTCCAATTATTTAGAAGCAGGAAAATAAAAAGAAGACCATCACTTCTACTTTTGTGGATTCTGGGGATCACTCCTGGGTAGAAGGCTGATGATCTGAGAGGTTCTGCTCTTATGCATGGTTGGAATAAATGATGCAACAAGCTTGGTCCGTTGTTGTTAATGGCTTGAAAAGTGAAGCATAAGGCTTTAAATTATATTCATTTTTTTAATAGGAAGCCAATGGAGTTTTATAAGTTGATAAACCTTTTCCTATTAGTAGATAAACCTTTTCCCATACACCCACACCAATTTTGGGATTGTTCTTTTCCTATTCTAGGTCTGAAAGAGGTTTAGCAAATAATGCGCAAATATCCACAATCAAGTGCATTTGTACACGTGAACAGAATTTTAGGTCAGTCCTGATCTGGGACACATAATCCCCAGCCCAGCGATAAGATGCACTCAAACTAAAAAAGGGTGTGAGCAAATCTTTTCACAAGTATAATTCCGCCGTTAATGAATTGCAAAAATGGCTAGTCATGTGACTATGCTGAAGTTACATGATGTGTTTTTGACTCTGACCACATTTCTTCAGCTTTATCTACTGTTACTAGTTGGTGGGTTGGTAGCTCCTATTAATAAACAAGCTCAAGATTTGTGTTTTAAATAAAGATGGTTTTAAAAGCATGTCCAATTATGCCTCATCCATGTCACCTGTTGTGGGAGGTCACATCTTGTGATGTTTACAGGAGAGCTTACAATTGCATTCAATATTATTTATCTACAGGAGTTTATTTTAATGATGGCTCTGGTCCCAGCGCTGGTGCAATTAAAATTTGCTGCTCGAAATTCCAAGGGCTGGAAGCCTTAAATCACCTCTTGAAGCTTTAATTTAGTACCAGACACTCCCTGCCCCTTTCTTTCACTGTTGCGCTTCTGGCCTGTTGTAAGTATTGTGGGCTTTTAACCACGCCCATGCCACGTTCATCACTTTCATACGTTCGTGGGCTTGCCTTTAAAAAAAACCTTGAGAGAGTTGGTAAATGCTTTATGCTTGTCCTGCCTTGGGGTGGTTTTGTTACCACCTTGCAGGCTGACACTTTTACATGGATTATCTCACTATTGCCAATACGTTTTACGTGAGCGAACTACTTTTTTCTTCTGTGTCTCTCCTTCACGCTCATGCTCATGGCGGCTCTGGCGCTTTGAATCAGCTCACACTGCTGTTCCCAGCACATATTTACAACATTGTCTTGCGGGCAAACAAAAGTAAACAGACTTTGGGAGTAAAGGGACCTTTGCCCAGAACTTGAGACAGACTGATCGATGCCACTTGTGGAATTCCTAAAAGTGCTTTATGGCATCAAACCGGGATATACCAGTGCACCCCCCTCCCAGTCCTGCTACACACAGTAGAGGGGGCAGGGAAGAAAACGTGCCTTTGTGATGCATTCATTCAACATTTTGGAACACCTAGGAGGAAGCGCTATAAAACTTTAATTTGTCTTGAAGCGAGGGATAGTTGGAAGACTCTGCCATAAGAAAAGTTGTCTCTATGACATGCACTTTGAAGGGAACAGTAAGATTCGTGCAAAAAAGATGAGGGGGTTACCTGGCACCCTTGTTTTTTTACTGTGGCTTTATGGCTAATCATAATAGCTAGCAGATTAATATGTTTTTTGTTTAATTTCAAAAATACTATTAGGAATATAGCATAGGTACAAAAACCTCATAGCCATATTTGAGTGTTAAATTCCAGTAAGAAAGCCGAACATGTTAGTAAGGGCATAAGTGTGGAGAGGTGGAGAGGTGGTGATTCTTCCTAATACAATTACCGTCAACCGGATGAGTAGACAGAATATGTGTCATCTATAGCAGTCTTACCACCGATCAACATAGCGCAGTGGGCTGATGTGCGTGTGTGTGACCTGCCTTTACTAGCCCATAATAACTATGAAGCTACTGGACAGCGCCGGCAACCCCAGCCCTCCATCCCTTCCAAAGTCACGGAGGAACATCCGGTAAAACGATCATCACACCATAGACTGCTGCAGCTGCCCCAAGTCCTCAATTAAATATGAGAATGTTGTGAACTTTTCATGCCCTACTTGGTGTTGGAGGAGTATTTTCCCCATTCCATACAGATCCTGCTCTTTGGAAGCTTTAAGCCCTGCCCCCAACTATGTATTGCTTTAGCACACCAAAACAAGACGTGCCTGTGTTATTAACACGTGCTTAGTGTCACAATCGATCAGTTCATTGAGTTGTGGACTTTTCATACGTTTTAACACCATTCTAAATGAAATTCTGCCGTACCTTTACCATGTTTAAACCTACCATCCAAAAGATCACAAAAGTGTTGCTTCCAGGGCCCAATGTTTCCCCAGATTAGGGATTTCCGGTGAAGCTTTAACTTTGCTTCTTCTGGAGCTCTGTGTTCCCGTTGTACAATGCGAGGAGTAGTCACAGCCTTCAAATCCAACCACCATAACATTTTATATTCCTGCCATCTTGTTTTAGCTGCGCCTATAACATGTATGCCCCAACAGCAGAAGCCTGGGGCACTGGCACTGGGGCGATGCTGCTTGATGGCAGACCCAAGAACCATCCTAAAGTATCGAACCACAGCGCGTGGCCCCTATGCTCCCTTCCACTGTGGCTGCCACCAGTGCTTAATTTGAGCCGGTGGTTTCCAGTGCGGGGCACCTGCACTTATTTGAGGGCCAGTACTTATTTTTGTGCCTCAAGCATTTACTGTGAGCAAAAGACACGTAGAGGAAAGACGAAGGAAGAGAAAAACGAAAAAGCGTCACAAAGGGAGAAAAAGCTTCAAGAGTGAACTGAAGGGGCAGGGAGTGCCTGGAGATGGATTAAGGAGGCCCGAGATGGCTTCAGGATTACACTCCCTATGTATTCCGTGCTCACACGTTTAATTACAGCAGCCACGTGTTTCAGAGGATAGCTTTAGCATCGTTCCTGTTCACCACTTGGGCTTAAAGATAAACTCACAGGCTCCATCACGGGAACGTGTCTTGATATTTCTTATATTTTCCTGGATATGGCCATCAGTAAATGTTGTCAAGAAAGGGGGGCATGCCCCTCTGTTTGCACCCAAAGAGACATCACATTCCACATTTTCGTCAGGGCAGTATTGCTAGAGGTGATCGGGGTTTGTTTACCACGCTGTAGGTTTGGTTATCACCGGTAGACTAACAGTGTAGGTGGTGCCTCACCCGGGGTGGATATCCTGCTGAACTTTACGGTGGGAGTCGCTGGGTGAATCATGTTTCTGTTGTGCTGCCACGTTCGCGATAC
This sequence comes from Pleurodeles waltl, assembly GCF_031143425.1. Taxonomy (NCBI): domain Eukaryota; kingdom Metazoa; phylum Chordata; class Amphibia; order Caudata; family Salamandridae; genus Pleurodeles; species Pleurodeles waltl. Next base: position 257,643,158 of record NC_090445.1, read on the forward strand.
CTCAGACCCCCTTGAGCTGATTTGGTGTTCTAAAGCAACAGCCGATTACATCGTTTTCCTTTCCGTTCACGATTGTATTAGTTTGTCAGTGCTGCATATGTCTGCTTTCGGTGACCAGATTCCTGTCAAAAACAACATTGACATCCAAGTACTCTTTGCTGCATGTTCGCGTCTATTTGCATAACACTGTAACCTGAAAAACTCATGGCTCCTTGGCAGGCTAAAGGGTGTCGTGCGCGCTCATTGCATTTTTCAGTTTCCCTTTTCAGGGTAGAAGCGTTGCGAGTGTTTCTGAACACCAATTTGCAGGCAGGGTTGACCAATTTATGTGACAAGAAAAGTCCAGTATGAATTTACAACGTCAATAGTTCTAACTCAAGCAAATGCAAGACCAATTGTATTGCAAATGCTTGTTCCTTTCGTGACGTTTATTCCGTCTTCAGCTTTCTCCGTCTTTTCGATTTTTTTCCCCTCTTGTGCTCGGTAAAAATCTGTTGGGGAAAGATAAGTGCCAGTCCCTAAAAACAAGTGCTGGTGGCCTCCAGCGGCACCCTCCAACTCAAATTAAACACTGGTTGAAAGTCACACCTCTTGCCAGTTTCACCCAAAAATGTTAGGGGCTATGCTGGCTGGAGAGTGAGTGAGAGGGGGTTGGAATCTAGATGCCATCCTGTGCACCGTATATCCTACATGCCAATGTGGCATAACTAGACTCAAATTACAATTCCATTTGCCCTTGCAAAAGCTTGTCAAGCTGGTCCACCTGCTTGAATTACGACTTGCTAGACTGCAGCAAGTAATGCATACTTGACACTCTGGTTCAGTAATTGCAACCTTGAGGTTATTGAATGTTCCCTGATCTCTTGTTAATCATAAAAAGATTGTTGACGTTCCCGGTGCCACCTTCCCCTTCCAGTTTAACTTTGGAATCAGTTGAATGGGGTGCCACACCTCCACTCCCCATTCAAGTGCCTGTAAATTCACTCAGAAACCTTGGTAGGTCTGCCTGTTTTTATCCTCCACTGCTGAAGATCTCTTGGTATGCAAAGAAGCACAGCACTAAGAAGAATCTCTCCTAGAGGAATCCCATAGACGTGCCGCTTCGCTCGCTTCCAATCCAAATTGCCTGTGACAGCATCTCATTGTGTCCAAAGCACCATTTAATAAGATGTTCGGACTTAAATTGCATCAGCGTCGCTGGAGATATGCAGCAATTTATAAAGGAGGTAAAAGGGGCTGGAAACCAACCGGAGGCTGTATGAAGTAGTAAGGATGAACTCTTTTGCTTATTCTGTCAATAGGGTATTCAAAGCGTGGACACATACTAAACTGTCAAATCCATTATCCCTTTGAAAACCATCATAAAGAGGTGCCATATTTTTTTTTTTAAATGATTGAGCCCTTTCAGTGATAAACAGCAAAAATGGAAGTGCTTAATTTGAGACGGTGGTTTCCGGTGCTTGGCACCGGCTCTTATTTTCTTTTTTTAAGGCGGCCCTTATTTTTCTGTGATCAGGCATTTAATGAGAGCAAAATACACATATGGGAAAGACCGAAGAAGAGAAAAACAAGAAAGCGTTACAAAGGGGGAAAGCAGAAAGCTGAAGAGTGAGCTGAAGGGGCAGGGAATGGCTGTAAATGGATTGAAGAGGCCTGAGACAGCTTTAGGATTATGCTTGGGCTATGGCACGTTTTTATTTTCAAATTAAGCATTGAAAAAAGGAGTTAAGTTGAAACGCACTGTTGATATAGCAAGAACTTTACTTCTCATACTCGAAGAGTGCTCAGAATGATACAAATACATTTTATACATACATTTCTTCTTTCATGTTGGAGTTCTAGAGAAAGCAAGCATGTTACAGTAGAGCCACTTATGAGCACGTATAGGCTACGCACAAAACAAAGGTGGACAGTGTTTCATTTGTAACAGAGTAAGCAATGAGCCGAAAGCTATGCTCAGAAGCCTGTGCCCAATGCTATCAAAGGTTGGAGTGCGAAAGACCAGGGCTGTTTAATCGTGATGCACTTCATTCCTTTGATCCACCACTAAACACTTTCTGCCTCTTTAGTTCACTCTTGCATATTATTATCATCCATGCTTTTCCTTTTATCACTGTTTTTCTGTATTTTTCTTCCCCCTTCTTTTCCCCACCTGCATCCACCAGCTCAAATTAAGCACTGAAGGTGGGTAATCAGTGGCTACAAATAGTGCTTACTTGAGAAAATGTTTCCTTATGTGGTCATTTTTACACATACATGTGTTTGGGTCCAGAGCCTTCTGGAGAATCAGCTTCTCTTGCTGGATGTTGATCAAATAAGGTTTAGTCTAGAGGTAAAAGATTGTTGTGTGTGAAGTAGAGAAGGGGGTTGAAAGATCACACAAAGTATAGCAACTAACCACGGACTGTCTGGACAGCACCGTATTCAAGTCTTTTCATTTCCTCACAATCACGACCCAAACAATCATGGCCCCCAGCAACAAAATTCTATTTGCCATGTATTTATATGGGATTTCTATAACATAACACAAACCTAGTTAAAAGGCAACAAATCACTGTACATGGCCAAAGGTAAGCTTAAAGTTAGCAAGTAAGAGGAGAAAAAGCTGGGTTGTGGAATCTTAGTGCATTGTAATGTAGTGTTCTTTGAAAAGGTGAGTATTGAACATGTTCCCAAATTGAAGCGGCAATGGGGGTGGTCATGCTATATATGGTGATGTTGGTTCAGATACTAGGTGCATAGATGCAAAAGTACAGAATCAAACGCAGACCTGCTTTGAAGGTGTAATTTTCCCATGTCTGGTAGCTGCTTCAAAGCCCTTCTCTGGCTCCCTGAATGCCATATGAATTATTTATAACTATTTCAAATCATTAAACGTAACCAGCTCCTCAGATAGTTGAGCTTGGTTTAGAAGCCTTTACATGATTTGTCTCCTATGGTTTTAGGAATGGATACTTTTATGTACTGGGTTGTTAATGCCTCTCAGATGACATGCCCTGCCTAGTTGAAGTGCATAATGTTAGCAAAGCATTAGCTCAGGCGAAACGCTGAGGTAGCCATGCTTAATGGTCTGTTTTTTGCAGATGACATTGTTTTTATTAGACTTTAGATGCATGGTCTGTTCTCTTGAATCAGTGGTCTAGTTGACTGCATTTGTTTCTGTGGTAAAATTACTTTTATTCAAAGCCGCAGGGCAAGGTTGTGAACAGATTTAAAGGTGTAGGCTTTTTGGGGCTGATTTGAGAGCTCCTAGCGACTCCTTGCACCACATTAGAGTAATTTTTTTTATGCTAATGTGGCCCAACGAGGCCAAAATCGCAGCACCAAATTCCCAAAGTGGCACAATGCATTCCCCCATTAGAGGGGGTTGGGTGATGGGCAAAAAATGGTGCAAAGAAATCTAAAATATTTCTTTGCTTTGTTTATTTCGTCACTTTTAACCCCTGCTCAGAGCAAGCATTAAAAGGAGGCATGCCATTGTTTTCAATGGGCCTCAATGGGTTTTGCAGGATTATCGTCAACATTTTTTACTCTAATCCTGCAAAGCTCTGAACTAGCGTCAAAACTTTTGACGCTAGATCCCCTAACTACCACCGTGGTGCTCCATATCTTAGATACGGCGCACACATGGTGGCGTTAGGGGAGCACTAAGGGACCCAAGAAAAGTGGTGCTGCACCAGGTTCAGCACCACTTTTCCTAAAGAAGGGCCTTTATTGCCCTTTTAAGATAGTGATTGATTTGACTTCCATTGCTTGTTATCTTGTCATTTGTTTCATTTGCTCTCATCATGGAAGGCTGTGTTGTTTCTCTGAATTCTTTGGATCCACTTTCTTAATAATAGTGACAGGCTGTGGCACACAGATGTTAGTGAACAAGGTATCAACTTTTGTAGCAGAGATCTGTATGCATCAATGTTATAAGGAACAGAGTTGTGTTTGGTATGTCACTCAAACTCAGCCTTGTTCAAAGTTGAACAACATTATTAATAGCACGGCTGCAGTACAGTGACAGACATCAAAATAAATCAAGTGCTTGGGTTCAGATGTGAGGCAGGTGCAGGAAGTATGTTAAAGCTTGTTAGATGGGGTGTTAGGGCACAATGGCCCTTTACTGACACTTGTACCTTCTAGCCTCCTCATCCAAATTCCACGTTGCTGCACTTTTTGTGCATCTACACCTGGGTCAATATAAGTAGTTAGGGATGGTCCCTAAAGGTTTCAGCCCAGCTTCACTGCAGGTGTGCACATTTATTCTTATTAGTATCAGTGAGAGCAAGAGTACTTCTGAAGCAGCATTATGTAGGATTCCTCCTGTGCTAGAGCTCACTCTCAGGAACCATGTAAACAAATGCTGGATGCTCAAAGGCACTTCTGAGCAGCTCATGTTCATAGTGTGCAGGGATATGCAAGGGATAGAGATACTCTAGGAATTCCAGTCTGCAGCTCACCAGTGCCAGTAAACCCCGATAGATAAAGCAAGTTGACATTGTGGAAGTATGTTGGAACCAAGACATCAAAAAGCCGATGTTAGAATTGGGGTTTTTGGTTGGCAGTCAGGTTGCCCTCTGTCCAAGCAAGAACCCTCACTCTAGTCAGGGTAAGTCACACACAATCCAAAATCAGCCTGTGCCCACCCTCTGGTAGCTTGGCACGAGCAGTCAGGCTTAACTTAGAAGGCAATGTGTAAAGCATTTGTGCAATAAATCATACAACACCATAGCATAACACCACAAAAATACACCACACAGTGTTTAGAAAAATATATAATATTTATCTGGGAATCTTCAGGTCAAAACGATCAAAGTTGCAATATGAATTTGTAAAGATATCACTGAAAAGTGATATAAAGTGTCTTAAGTCTTTAGAAAGTAAACAAAGTCTCTTTCAAACACAAAGTACCTGGTTTCTGGTGGAACATCTCCTCAGAGGGCCACAGGAAAAGAGGTACGTGGAAAACTGGTGTATGCGTCGATTTCTCCTCAGCACACACGGACTTGCGTCGTTATTTTCCATGCGGGGAGTCGTGCGTCGTTTTCCGGCGCGCTGACAGTCTCTTTCTGTGGTTCGCGGGGAGTACCAGATGTCCCGGGTCTGTGCGTGGATTTTCCTGCTTGTTTTCCGGCTGCGCGTCGTTCTGCGGGGCTGCGCGTCGAAGTTTCGATATCACGGCAGGCGTGGCGTCGATTTCTCCTGGGGAGTCGGGCGGCGTTGTCCTTGCGAGGCCGTGCGTCAAAGTTTTGATCTCACGGCAGGCGTCGCGTCGATTTCTCCTGGGAAGTCGGGCGTCGTTCTCCTTGCGAGGCCGTGCGTCAAAGTTTCGATCTCACCGCAGGCGTCGCGTCGATTTCTCCCGGGAAGTCGGGCGGCGTTGTCCTTGCGAGGCTGTGCGTCAAAGTTTCGGTCGTCCCGAAGGCGTCGCGTCGATCAGCGTCGGTGTGCGGCATTTTTCTTGCCGCGGAACAAGCTGTGCGTCGAAAATTTCGGCGCACGGAGAGTCCAAGTGGAAGAGAGAAGTCTTTTTGGTCCTGAGACTTCAGGGAACAGGAGGCAAGCTCTATCCAAGCCCTTGGAGAGCACTTTTACAGCCAGACAAGAGTTCAGCAAGGCAGCAGGCCAACAGCAAGGCAGCAGTCCTTTGTAGAAAAGCAGACAGGTGAGTCCTTTGAGCAGCCAGGCAGTTCTTCTTGGCAGGATGTAGTTTCTGGTTCAGGTTTCTTCTCCAACAAGTGTCTGATGAGGTAGGGCAGAGGCCCTGTTTTATACTAAGTTGTGCCTTTGAAGTGGGGGTGACTTCAAAGAGTGTCTAAGAAATGCACCAAGCCCCCTTTCAGTTCAATCCTGTCTGCCAGAGTCCCAGTAGGGGGTGTGGCAGTCCTTTGTGTGAGGGCAGGCCCTCCACCCTCCCAGCCCAGGAAGACCCATTCAAAATGCAGATGTATGCAAGTGAGGCTGAGTACCCTGTGTTTGGGGTGTGTCTGAGTGAATGCACAAGGAGTTGTCAACTAAACCTAGCCAGACGTGGATTGAAGGGCACAACAAGATTTTAGTGCAAAGAGATGCTCACTTTCTAAAAGTGGCATTTCTAGAATAGTACTATTAAATCCGACTTCACCAGTCAGCAGGACTTTATATTACCATTCTGGCCATACTAAATATGACCTTCCTGCTCCTTTCAGATCAGCAGCTGCCACTTCAACAGTGTATGAGGGCAGCCCTAATGTTAGCCTATGAAGGGAGCAGGCCTCACAGTAGTGTAAAAACGAATTTAGGAGTTTTACACTACCGGGACATATAACTACACAGGTACATGTCCTGCCTTTTACCTACACAGCACCCTGCTCTAGGGGTTACCTAGGGCACACATTAGGGATGACTTATATGTAGAAAAAGGGGAGTTCTAGGCTTGGCAAGTACTTTTAAATGCCAAGTCGAAGTGGCAGTGAAACTGTACACACAGGCCTTGCAATGGCAGGCCTGAGCCAGGTTTAAGGGGCTACTGAGGTGGGTGGCACAACCAGTGCTGCAGGCTCACTAGTAGCATTTAATCTACCTGCCCTAGGCACATGTAGTGCATTCTACCAGGGACTTACAAGTAAATTAAATAGTCAATCATGGATAAACCAATCAGTAGTACAATTTAGACAGAGAGCATATGCACTTTAGCACTGTTTAGCAGCGGTAAAGTGCCCAGAGGTCAAAAGCCAACAACAACAGGTCAGAAAAAATAGGAGGAAGGAGGCAAAAAGTTTGGGGATGTCCCTGTCAAAAAGCCAGGTCCAACATGACCCCCTACCAGCCTAAAGCCAGGGGAGAACAATCACTATCCTGATGTACTTCCCTGTTTGAGGCGACAGAACAAGGACCCAGGCCCACAACAGCAGGGGCATGCTCCAGTTCTTCGCCTTCCTGACTCCAATTGGATCCCTCTGTCCATACTCTCAGGGCCCACTAAGCCAACCCATGGGGAACCTTTCTCCTTACCTGCGGATCCCATCTGTGCAGCACCTAACCTTACTTTGCTCACAGATGTATCCCAGGAGCAGGATAGTACCACCATGACCAACACAGTGGTGTTGCCCACTCTACCCCCGAGGTGTGACACTTGTCCCCTCCCCAGGGATAACTCTGTCCACCCGGACAGCACGCCACAGTGGTTACTGACAGCTGCCAGGGATGAGAGCCAGGCCCCAGGCCTCTCAAAGCTCGCCCACCACTGTGGCTGTGGAGAGTGGGGGGCGTTAGCCCCAGGTGCTGGGCACCCTTTAACCACTCTCCCTTCCACCAGGTCAGGGATGACAGCCTGAACCTGGTCCTCCCCTCTGGGGCTCTGTACCCTCCCTCCTGGAGCGGTACCCCCAGAGTCCAACATGGTCAGGGTGCTTATAGAAGTCGCCCTGTACCATTCCTCCACCAGTGCAGGGCTGTTAACCTGCAACTGGCCCTCCAACCTGGGGTCTGTACCTTCAGGTTGGACTAGGGCCCGGGGTGAGGCTTCCCTCCCCCTGCCGCCCTTCTGGGGTCCAGCACCCTCCAACTAGGAGTGGCCTCCTCAGAAGACAACATGGTAGGGGCACTGTTATCAGTAACCCCTCCCTCCAGGTCCGGGGGGACACCCTGAACCTGGTCTTCCAGCCCAGGGTCTGTACCCTCAGACTGGATCACTGCCTGGCAAACCAGGACTTTCTGGGAGGTACACCTACCCCCCACAAGGTCAGAGTTTAACCTCTGCACCTGACAATTCAACTCAGAGTCACCACCCTGAAGTTGAACAATTGCCTGGCACGCCAGGAGTTCCTGGAGGGCACATTGACCCTCCACCAGGTCAGAGTTTAACCTCTGAACTTGGCCATCCAACTCAGAGTCACCACCCTGAAGTTGAACAATTGCCTGGCACGCCAGGACTTCCTGGAGGGCACACTGACCCTCCACCAGGTCAGAGTTTAACCTCTGAACTTGGCCATCCAACTCAGAGTCACCACCCTGAAGTTGAACAATTGCCTGGCACGCCAGGACATCCTGGAGGGCACACTGACCCTCCACCAGGTCAGAGTTTAACCTCTGAACCTGGTTCTCCAACCTAGGGTCACCACCCTGAGGTTGGGCAACTGCCTGGCACACCAGGACTTTCTGGGAGGCACACCTACCTCCACCAGGTCAGAGGTTAACCTCTGAACCTGGTTCTCCAACCCAGGGTCACCACCCTGAGGTTGAACAATTGCCTGGCACGCCAGGACTTTCTGGGGGGCACACCTACCCCCCACCAGGTCAGAGTTTGACCTCTGAACCTGGGTATCCAACCCAGAGTCACCACCCTGAGGTTGAACCATTGCCTGGCATACCAGGACTTTCTGGGGGGCACACCTACCCCCCAACAGGTCAGAGTTTATCCTCTGAACCTGGTTAGCCAACCCAGAGTCACCACCCTGAGGTTGAACCATTGCCTGGCAGGCCAGGACTTCCAGGGAGGCACACCTACCTCCCACCAGGTCAGAGTTTAACCTCTGAGCCTGGTTCTCCAACCCAGGGTCACCACCCTGAGGTTGGGCAATTGCCTGGCACACCAGGACTTTCTGGGAGGCACACCTACCTCCCACCAGGTCAGAGTTTAACCTCTGAACCTGGCCATCCAACCCAGTGTCAACACCCTGAGGTTGGACAATTGCCTGGCACAGCAGGACTTCCTGGGGGGGCACACCTACCTCCAACCAGGTCAGAGTTTAACCACTGAACCTGGGTATCCAACCCAGAGTCACCACCCTGAGATTGAATCTTTGCCTGGCATGCCAGGACTTCCTGGGGGGCACTCTCACCCCCCACAAGGGACACACCGTCCCCAAGGGCCACACAAGAGTCTGGTTGGCGCAGGTCTCCTGACCTCTGCCCATCCGGCAGAGTCTGGGTTTCCCCCAAACCAGAAACGGTTTCACCTGGGTCATTCCTGGGGGGCTCTGCTCTCAGAGCTGACCCCTGACTCTCAAGGTCCTCCACTGGGGTCTGCAACCCCCTCTCAACCCTATGTCTGGACTTCTGCACCCCCTCACTAGGAGGGGTACTGCCAGACACCAGAACTGTTGGGATGCTGGCTACAGTCACCCCCCCCCAAGTTCTTCTGACACTGCGGGGCTTCTTCAGACTCTCTGGTACTCACCCAGAAGTCTGCCTCCATTGTAAGTTCCCTGGGGTCAGAGAACTCACACTCCACCTGGTGTTGGTGTAGCTCTGGAAAATAAGGACCAGACATATGCTCTCCAGCAATTACATCACTCGCCCTTCACATGTATTAACCACAGTACCCTTCACCCAACCATCCAGTGACTCAACCTTGAAAAAGCACTCTACATCACCCTTCTGAGACTGGTGAGACAGTATCTGACTGTCCCTGACACTCAACCCATACTCTTCTGGGATGTCTCTACACTCTATATCCAGGACGTCCACCAGGGGGGAACCTTTTTCTCTGTCACTCTCTGCTAGAGTCAGTAAAGTGTCCCTCCCCCCAGTAGGAATATGACTCCCTGTGCCAGTTCCCCAATCCCTCTCAGGGACCCTGTGCATAACGGGAACTACCTCATACCCTTGCACCACCTGGGGTGTGTCAACTCCCTTCTTCAAGTTGGGCACCACATCTCTGGGCTTGTGCCCTTCTTCAGCAGTACTAGATGCAAGATTTTTGCTGCCACAATCTGAACTGGACTCAGCCCTTCCGGCTTCCAGTTTCAGCTCTTTACAGCTCAGCTCTTGAGCTGCAATCTTTTCTTCTTCCAGGGCTAAGAGACTTGCTGCCTCAGCCCTTTCAAGCTGCTCATCTAGCTCTTCCATACACCACTCTAGAGCTAGGAGCCATTCATCTCTCACTGGTTCTCTTTCCTCATCTGAGTAGTCTTCCTCCTCATTTGAGCAGTCCCCCTCCTCATCTGAGGGGTACTTAGTCATTTGGTTTTTTTCTGCCTCTCTCTCTGCCCATCTTTCTTCCCCCCAGACTATGTAGGCATGTAGCATTTCCATCTTAGTAGATCTCCTTGATACAGGAAGGCCCCATTTTCTGCAAAGCCTTCTTAGGTCAGCCTTAGTGAGGTGGTCAGTAGGCACAAAGAGTGAGTAGGTAAGCAATCTCATTGTTGATAAAGTCTTACTGGCAAAAACCAAAATCCAAAGTCCAAAATATCAATAGTATATCCAGGAGGACATCAGAGAACCAAAGGCAAAAAAGATGAAAAATCAAGTTGACCTTCCACTGTGGGTAGGTAGTGAAATACTTAGCTACTGTATGTCACTGCACAAACACAAGTCCTATCCTCACCGCTGATCACCAATGTTAGAAATTGGGTTTTTGGTTGGCAGTCAGGTTGCCCTCTGTCCAAGCAAGAACCCTCACTCTAGTCGGGGTAAGTCACACACAATCCAAAATCAGCCTGTGCCCACCCTCTGGTAGCTTGGCACGAGCAGTCAGGCTTAACTTAGAAGGCAATGTGTAAAGCATTTGTGCAATAAATCATACAACACCATAGCATAACACCACAAAAATACACCACACAGTGTTTAGAAAAATATATAATATTTATCTGGGTATCTTCAGGTCAAAACGATCAAAGTTGCAATATGAATTTGTAAAGATATCACTGAAAAGTGATATAAAGTGTCTTAAGTCTTTAGAAAGTAAACAAAGTCTCTTTCAAACACAAAGTACCTGGTTTCTGGTGGAAAATCTCCTCAGAGGGCCACAGGAGAAGAGGTACGTGGAAAACTGGTGTATACGTCGATTTCTCCTCAGCAAACACGGACTTGCGTCGTTATTTTCCACGCAGGGAGTCGTGCGTCGTTTTCCGGCACGCGGACAGTCTCTTTCTGTGGTTCACGGGGAGTACCAGATGTCCTGGGTCTGTGCGTGGATTTTCCTGCTTGTTTTCCGGCTGCGCGTCGTTCTGCGGGGCTGCGCGTCGAAGTTTCGATCTCACGGCAGGCGTCGCGTCGATTTCTCCTGGGGAGTCGGGCGGCGTTGTCCTTGCGAGGCCGTGCGTCAAAGTTTTGATCTCACGGCAGGCGTCGCGTCGATTTCTCCTGGGAAGTCGGGCGGCGTTGTCCTTGCGAGGCCGTGCGTCAAAGTTTCGATCTCACGGCAGGCGTCGCGTCGATTTCTCCTGGGAAGTTGGGCGGCGTTGTCCTTGCGAGGCCGTGCGTCAAAGTTTCGGTCGTCCCGAAGGCGTCGCGTCGATCAGCGTCGGTGTGCAGCGTTTTTTTTGCTGCGGAACAAGCTGTGCGTCGAAAATTTCAGCGCACGGAGCGTCCAAGTGGAAGTGAGAAGTCTTTTTGGTCCTGAGACTTCATGGAACAGGAGGCAAGCTCTATCCAAGCCCTTGGAGAGCACTTTTACAGCCAGACAAGAGTTCAGCAAGGCAGCAGGCCAACAGCAAGGCAGCAGTCCTTTGTAGAAAAGCAGACAGTTGAGTCCTTTGAGCAGCCAGGCAGTTCTTCTTGGCAGGATGTAGTTTCTGTTTCAGGTTTCTTCTCCAGCAAGTGTCTGATGAGGTAGGGCAGAGGCCCTGTTTTATACTAAGTTGTGCCTTTGAAGTGGGGGTGACTTCAAAGAGTGTCTAAGAAATGCACCAAGCCCCCTTTCAGTTCAATCCTGTCTGCTAGAGTCCCAGTAGGGGGTGTGGCAGTCCTTTGTGTGAGGGCAGGCCCTCCACCCTCCCAGCCCAGGAAGACCCATTCAAAATGCAGATGTATGCAAGTGAGGCTGAGTACCCTGTGTTTGGGGTGTGTCTGAGTGAATGCACAAGGAGCTGTCAACTAAACCTAGCCAGACGTGGATTGAAGGGCACAACAAGATTTTAGTGCAAAGAGATGCTCACTTTCTAAAAGTGGCATTTCTAGAATAGTAATATTGAATCCGACTTCACCAGTCAGCAGGACTTTATATTACCATTCTGGCCATACTAAATATGACCTTCCTGCTCCTTTCAGATCAGCAGCTGCCACTTCAACAGTGTATGAGAGCAGCCCCAATGTTAGCCTATGAAGGGAGCAGGCCTCACAGTAGTGTAAAAACGAATTTAGGAATTTTACACTACCAGGACATATAACTACACAGGTACATGTCCTGCCTTTTACCTACACAGCACCCTGCTCTAGGGGTTACCTAGGGCACACATTAGGGATGACTTATATGTAGAAAAAGGGGAGTTCTAGGCTTGGCAAGTACTTTTAAATCCCAAGTCGAAGTGGCAGTGAAACTGCACACACAGGCCTTGCAATGGCAGGCCTGAGCCAGGGTTAAGGGGCTACTGAGGTGGGTGGCACAACCAGTGCTGCAGGCCCACTAGTAGCATTTAATCTACCTGCCCTAGGCACATGTAGTGCACTCTACCAGGGACTTACAAGTAAATTAAATAGTCAATCATGGATAAACCAATCAGTAGTACAATTTACACAGAGAGCATATGCACTTTAGCACTGGTTAGCAGCGGTGAAGTGCCCAGAGGTCAAAAGCCAACAACAACAGGTCAGAAAAAATAGGAGGAAGGAGGCAAAAAGTTTGGGGATGTCCCTGTCAAAAAGCCATGTCCAACAGCCGATATGTTGGAAAGTGACTTATCAGTAAGGACAGGTAACCTTTACTTAGTAATAAGGCCACAATCACAAATAAAGTCTAGTCCAGTTTAGGTCCCAATAAATTAATCCTTGCTTACCCCTTGGTAGCTTGGTCCACGAGCAGTTAGGCTTAACTTAAGAGACAGGTGTGTAAAGCATTTAATATCAACAAAACATTAAATAAGAAAGACACAACCAGCAATAAAATTCACTACCAATTTATAAAAAAAGGAAATATTTTAACCTTTAAAATTGTACCAACACAACAAAAATCCAATGTAGGGAAGTGGTGATATGAATTTTTAAAGATTAAATAAAAAAGATGTGCTTTCTAGTGCTTAAAAGCAAAAAGTGTGAACAACAGCCACCTAGTCATGACAGGCAGGGTTTGAGGCCGACCACGATGGAGCCCAAGTCAGATACAGTGAGTGGTAGGCCTCGTTCAAAATTCTACCTTTGGACTTAGGGTTTGATTTAGAGTTTGGCGACTGGGTTACTCCGTCCCAAACGTGACGGATATTCTGTCCATCGTATTACGATGTACATAGGATATAATGGAATTATAATACCAGTGACAGGATATCCGTCATGTTTGTGACGAGTAACCCAAATCCACCAAACTCTTAATCAGGACCATAGTCTTTTTTTCAGAGCTTTTTCTCTTGACGTCGAGCGGGTCTCGTCCTCAGGCCGGCTTGTGGTTCGACAATGGTGGCTTGGCTCGTGTGATGCTTCTGTCAACTCCTGAATGTCTCATCAACAGAGAAATGACCCGGAGCTTTGCAGGGACAAACCTGAAAAATTCAGGCCGGGTTATAGTTCAATGCCTCCAGCTTTTCTTGCAACAATGGGCCAGTCACCTTATAAATCTTTTTTCCAAAAATGCTCCACACTTGTTCAAACTTCCGGATCTTCTTCCAGAAGCCATTGTCAGGGTTTTGAAGGGTCCACAACACCTGCCAAGGTTCCAGAAGTTCTGAGCTGCTCCTTGTAGAGTTGGGACTACAATGCCCACAATGCACCTGGTCAAATCCTTAAAAGGCAACTTGACACTGGCCAGCTGGGCTCTTCTTGCATGACTTCATGCAAGGGACTCTTGGTAGCTCCTTTGTACTTGTTGCCTACAGGGAGTCCAATCCTGTATCTTTAGAAGCAAGACAAAGTCCTTTTTGCGGTAAAGCCCAGATTGTGCAGCAGGTGCAGTCCATCAGAGTGCAGTCTTTCTTGGTGCAGACAAGGAGTTCAGCAGGACAGCCCTTCTTCTGTTTCTTCCAGCAGGGATCTGAATTGCTGGGCAGCTCTTCCATTTTTATCCAGTTTTCTGGGATAGCAAACAGGGAGTCAGCCCTGACCAATGAGGTGCAGGGTGCCACCTTCTGTGATCACTACTTCCTGCAAAGTGTGGCACAGGAAAGTACTGTTTCTTAAAAATTCAAGATGAGGAAATCTCTCTTGGAGGTTCAGATATGGCTAAGCCCACCCACAGGTGTAGCTAACATTTCCCTACACTCCTCTACCAGCCTGTCTCTAATTACAGGGAACTGGTGGAGGTCTTGTTTCTGTCCCAAGTGTCATTCCCTCCTTTGAAGACCAATTTACCCCCCAGCCCCATTCCTGCTCTGGCATCTGCTGCTGCTGCAGTTCTCCTCCCACCAGAGGGTTAATTTCTCCAAGCCCAGGCCATTTCACACCTCAGTAATAGAGCTTGGCTCAGCCTGTCGAAGACTGACCATTAAGGAAAGGCTACTGAAGGGCTGATTTTAGGTAACTTTAGGAAATACTTCTAAAACTCTTTCCCTGTAATAGTTATAATAAATCCAACATTGGCAAGCTGTTGGATTTATTTAAACTATTCGTTTGATACCTTGAAATATATTTTAGCTCACTCCTATCATAAGTAAGACTTTTTTTATTTTCAAATATAGCTTTCCCATGTTAGTCTTTTGAGCTAATGCACTAAAATTGCCAAAAACAAAATTAACAGTTTTCCCTCAACAGGGCTTATAAAACAACTTTTATAATGTCCTTGCTTATGATTACCCTCCTCCCTACTCTTGGGGCACCTAGGGTAGACCTTAAGGGTGACTTATATGTAAAAATAAAGTGGTTTAAGACTTCGGAAGTATTTCTAGGTCCAAAGTCGAATTTGTGATTAATTGTTTTTTAAAAGCAGCAGCCAGCAAGGAAGGGTTGTCTTCAAAATGACATCAGACACCACAAAGGTGCATCCATAAGTGCCTTGACTCCACAGGGGTCACTAAACCTACATGCTCTACCATAAACCAGGGACTTATAGGTAGGCTGTTAGAGGGAATTATAATTACCATATTCCTTTTAAACAGAGTAGTGCCTTGGGCCTGGTTAGCAGTGACCAGGGCCCAGTCTGAGTCGGTAATCACCAGTGTCAGACAAAAATGGGTGTGATCAAGGCCAAAAGGATGACTTTCTTACATGCACTATATCTTTTCAGGAAGCACATTGTCCAGAGCAAGCCTGCGTGTTGCACACCAAAATAAAAGAAAGCAGTGCTGTATATCATGATAATATTTTCCCAGCATGAGTAGGACATTTCCAAAGCACAAACTCAGCATACAAAGCTGAAAATAAGCCTCACAGGTGATCATTAGCTGCTGGTCCACGCAGTGTCATCTGGAAAAGAATACAAGCTCACAGATATATCAAGGAGGTCCTGATTTAAGCGATGAAGGATGATGGGAGGTTGTCTGATTAGGCAAACTCTCATGTTGCATTTCTAGAGCAGCACGAACAGCTGAGGACTTACTCTATGCAACTTTGTAAATGTAATGTATTTCATCTGAGTTTGTATTCCTAATACCATGCAGCCAACAGAAGGTGACAACGTATTAACTCAGATTTGGAAGTACATGACAATTTTCATAACAAATTTTCCAAGCAAATTTCATGACAAATTTCATGGGAGTTCATGACAAATTTGGAAGTTCATAGTGAAGCAATGTATTTTAACCCTGTAGTGTATGCTTGACTACCAGTGAACCTAGTTAATGAACCCTCTACCATTATTAATGGGCCCTGATAATAAACACCGACCTGTCCAGAAACGTGTCGACTGCACTGTTTAAATGCCAATGGAACCTCTGTTTTCTAGTGTATGAACAAGGTAATTAGATGGACTTGCCCTTTTAATTTACCCCATTAAAGAAAGAGATTCTAAAGATTTTAGAGTAAACTAAAAGCAAAGGAAGTTGCTGTATCCCATCCTAGATTTCCAAAATGGAAGCTACAGTAAATGGGGTGACATGGGAGTATGTCGAGTACAGACACCCGGGAGAGGCTGGCATTGTACAGCTTTGATGTACATTAAAAACCATAAAAGCGCACATCAGTTTTTCTTTTCTTGAATAGAATACTCACCTAAAACCATTGCAATTAACTAGAGGTGATCATGTGACCTGAGCAGCTAACGACATTTGATAAAACCCAAAGATACAAAATGTGCAATTAGTGTATCTTGGCGAACAAAACACAAGTATGGGAGAAGGAAGAGGTACCTTAACTAAGTCATGCAACTGAATGAGATCTTGGGTGAAGTAATATAAGAATATGTTGTGATCAGTGAAACAGATGATCCAACAAGCCGGACCCTGTAGCACCAATCTACAACCATACCAACCAAAAGCAGAATTTGCCCACTAGGGTGCAGTTGGATAAAGAGTACTGGCTTATCACACAAAGACTGTGCATACTGGACTGAAGGGAAATCTGGTATGAGAAAGACAACCAAGACAAAGTGATGAAGAATGCACAGAAAAAAATGTATGTGGTTCCCTAAATCAATAACTTCTGTTAGACACTCAGAAAAGGGGTCCAGATGGAAGGCTTATTAATTGTTTTAAAAATATTTATGGTTTACTGTTCTCCAGTTTATAATTAAACAATAACAACACATGCTACATAATGAAGGACAACATTTATTACAATGCTACAGTAAATCACACCTCCTGTTTACAATTTACCTTTCAGGTGATTTAATAATTTGAAAGAACTAATTACCAACATGGTTAATTTTGGTCTGGCTTGTGCCTCTTCCTGAAAAAGATTGTGGCTGCTGCTTGACCAGGGCTCACACCACAGTCAACAAACAGCCCAATGTCTTACAACACCTAAAGAGCAGGATGAGATCCCTCCACTGCTATTATCATTAAAATATGTGTGATACCAATACAATACACGTGAAGTAACTATTTAGAGAGCCAAATCCTACAGTCATTGTCCTTCATAAGCCAAAAAGAGCAGTTTAACTCCTTTGACTCCCATGAGTAATAGAAGAGACGAATAATGATATATTTCTTTCTCTAATAACTATCTCCTAAGAATCCATATTATTGAGTAATTACAATGTCAGAAATGGCATATGGGATATAGCTAAATTATAAATTGAATTAATTGCTGGTCAATTAGAACTGCCAGGTTTCCAGTAGCATTGGAACTGAGTGCATTGAAACGTTCATGCTATGTATGATAAGAAATGTTGACACCTAGTAACTTGCATTCGATTCTTTCTCTAATGGTGGATTTACAGTACTATAATGGTGCACCAAGAGAAATATTGGTTAACCATCTTCTCAGTTTTCAAACTTGGCCAAACCTTGTTGCCACATTTCCCATGGTTCCAACAATTTCTGCAATGCACGGATCTGGATTCATTCTTCAACAATAATTATGCTTCCTCATTTCTATTCCTGCATGTTCTCCTGCACCTCTAGGCACTTTACTTCAAGTCTTAGACATTCAATCTTTGAATTATGAGGGAATTGAGGGGGCTTTGGTGCTCTTTCTGCACTCTCCTACAGTTTGGTTAATTGAAAGATTGTTGTAAATTTTCCTTTTGAAAGCAAGTATGGTAGTTCTAAAATTATTCAAACTGTATCATGAAGATGCACTCGTGGTGTCTGTCTCATCACTTTGTGCCTGATGTTTCTATATCAGGCTGCATCACAGATGCAATTTCTGCACAGCATTTATGATGCAACCTAAACGTTTTTTTGCACTCCTACAAATATACCATTCAGCATAGTGTGAAAATGACACTTAATAAGTTTCTCAGAATTCCTGCTCCATTAATAATTGTAAGGAAGGAATTCAATTTGTGGATCCCTCTAAATGCTTGCTGAAAATGCAGAATTCTAACAAAGATTATCCTATACCTTAAAGGGACAGGAACTAATATGTTTCTGAAAATATGGCATAATGTGATTTGATATCTGGGTGAGCATGTAGGAGTCCCCTCGACCACTGCCTTCTCCCTCAATGCCAGGATTTACAAAGTTGAAACTGTCCATCATGGGTAGTCTCCCCATTGTGAAGGAATACAATCTCCTTGAGGTGTCGGTATCCATTTAATATTTCTGAACTACAATTACATTCTCAAACCACTGATGAATTTCACTGCAATTTGAAAAGGGAGACACCTCTCTCAAGCTTCCTCATACTTCAGATTTGCAAGGAGTCACATGTGTACACTGTGAGTTGCAAAGACACTTTTGACTAATAATGCAATCTTTATAAATAGTAACATTTGGTCTAGCTATTTGCAGACTTTGGGGGTCATTCTGACCCCGGCGGTCTTAGACCGCCGGGGCCAGGGTCGGCGGGAGCACCGCCGACAGGCCGGCGGTGCCCCGCAGGGCATTCTGACCGCGGCGGTAAAGCCGCGGTCAGACAGGCAACACTGGCGGTCTCCCGCCAGTGTACCGCCGCCCTTTTGAATCCTCCAAGGCGGCGCAGCTAGCTGCGCCGCCGAGGGGATTCCGACCCCCCCTACCGCCATCCAGTTCCCGGCGGTCCGCCCGCCGGGAACCGGATGGCGGTAGGGGGGGTCGCGGGGCCCCTGGGGGCCCCTGCAGTGCCCATGCCACTGGCATGGGCACTGCAGGGGCCCCCGTAAGAGGGCCCCTACGAGTATTTCACTGTCTGCTTGGCAGACAGTGAAATATGCGACGGGTGCAACAGCACCCGTCGCACCTTCCCACTCCGCCGGCTCGATTACGAGCCGGCATCCTCGTGGGAAGGGAGTTTTTCCCTGGGCTGGCGGGCGGTCTTTTGGCGACCGCCCGCCAGCCCAGGGAAAAACTTAGAATACCCTCCGCGGTCTTTCGACCGCAGAGCGGTATTTCGGAGGGGGGAACTCTGGCGGGCGGCCTCCGCCGCCCGTCAGGGTCAGAATGACCCCCTTTATGACCACAAACCCCCATTAAGATCCTTTGCTTTTATGGAACTGGTGAATGCTAAACATGTTTTGAAATCCATAAAAACAGTTATTCATTGTACATTGAGTGGTTCTTAAAGATGCGTAGTTAGCAATTGTTTGTGGTTTCAAGACTGAAATATCACACTTTTCAAGACTGAAATTTGAACCAATCATTATGTTTGTGTATTCCTTATTTTTATGTTGAACTAGAACTTTTTTCACTATTATTTATGAAAAAGATTCATTATCCACAGAAATAAACGGAGGTAAAAAGACACATACTATATGCATGCATTTTTAGGTTTCTGTCTTGTTAAAAGGCTTTTTTTCAAATATAACACATGCAAATGGATCGAATGATCTGCAAATAATAATTCCTCTAATTTATTAAAAAGAAAAAAACGACATCTTGTTAAATTTCACAAGTTCAGTAAAAACATGTTGTTAGATTTTTCATCCTTGGCATGGTCTCCCTTAACTTTTTGCCTCTGTTTCCCAGATTGTTGATGTGTGCTGGACTCTGATTTTGCTGTTTTTGTTACTCTGGGCACTTTACCGCTGCTAGCCAGTGCTAAAGTGCAAGTGTTCCTTTACAAAATATGATGTAATTGGCTTATCCATGATTGGCATGTTTGATTTATTAGTGAGTCCCTAGTACAGTGCACTAGAGGTGCCCAGTGCCTGTAAATCAAATGCTACTAGTGGGCCTGCAAAACTGGTTGTGCCACCCACATAAGTAGTACTGTAATCATGTCTCAGACCTGCCGCTGCAGTGTCTGTGTGTGCAGTTTTAACTGTAAATTCGACTTGGCAAGTGTACCCACTTGCCAGGCCTAAACCTTCCATTTTCTTACATGTCAGACACCCCTAAGGTAGGCCCTAGGTAGCCCCAAGGGCAGGGTGCACTGTATGGTTAAGGTAGGACATATAGTAATGTGTTTTATATGTCTGGACAGTGAAATATTGCTAAATTCGTTTTTGACTGTTGCAAGGCCTGTCCCTCATATAGGTTAACATGGGGGCTACCTTTAAATCTGATTAAAGTGTAGATTCCCTTTGGGAGCGGATGGACATGTGGAGTTTGGGGTCCCTGAGCTCACAATTTAAAAATACATCTTTTAGTGAAGTTGACTTTAAGTTTTTCTGTTTGAAAATGCCACTTTTAGAAAGTGAGAATTTTGTTGCTTAAACCATTTCTGTGACTCTGCCTGTTTGTGGATTCCTTCTCTGTGTCAGTTTGACAGTTGGGCTGGTTACACCTCACACTAGACAGTGACACAAAGGGAGCTGGGGTGTAGTCTGCATTTCCTGATGAGCCATCTGTTCTAGGAGGGAAGGGATGAGTGGTCACTTACACCTGAAAGGGCTGTGCCTGCCATCACACAATGCAGTCTCAAACCCCCTGGTGAGTGTCTGGGGTCTGGCCTGGGCAAGGCAGGATTTCACAATCAAGAGAGACTTTGCTTTGAAGTAGGCCTACTTCAAAGGAGAAAATGGGTATCAGAAGGGCACCTAAAACCACACACTTTAGAACACTTCTCAAAACCAAGAGGAACCTCTGCCTGGAGAAGAGCTGAAGCGCTGAGGAAGAAGAGGTGCCATGCCTGTGACTGTGCTTTGTGGAGCTATCCTGCAGTTGCTGCTTCTGCCAGAGTAAGAGGGCAAAGACTAGACTTTTTGTGCCTTCCATCTTGTGAAGATCTCCAAGGGCTTGATTGAGAGCTTGCCTCCTGTTGTTTGAAGTCTCAGGGACAGCAAAGACTTCTTTCTGCCAGCACCTGGAGTCTCTGGGGAGACTCGTACTCTGCCCTGTGGTGCCCATCCAGTTCCTGGGACCCTGAAAGGAGAAGCTGGCAGCCTAAGAGAAGGAAATCCACTCACAGAATGCTGTGCGGGGAAAAGATCAATGTGACTCCGATCTGCGGCTGAAAAATCGACGCGCCACCGGCTTCGCGGCTGAAAATTGACGCTCGCCTGCAAAGCAACCAAAGAATCAACGCATAGAGCTGGAGAAATGATGCGCAGCATCGCTGATGGAGGCTGGTGAGATCGCCACTCGCCTTGCGTGGTTTTCGGATCATCATGCAGCTGGATTTCCCACGCAAACACCGTTGGGCGTGCAAAAACAACGCAAGGCCTGCTTGGACCTGAGAGTGCTGACCGGATCGATGCATCGCTCTCCTGCGGAGAGAAGAAACAATGCGCCCGACCCGACGAAAGGAGAAACAATGCAAGTCTCCCTCGTGAGTGAAATCGACGCATCGCAAGCCCTTTTTGACACAAAGGTACATTTTCACACTAACAGCGTTAGTGTGTGTTTAAAACTACATGAAGCCTCTTTTTGATTTTTAATTGATACCTTGACTTGTGTATTGTGGATTTTTGTCGTTTTGGTCTTGTTTTGTTTACATAAATATTTTCTATTTTTCTAAACCAGTGTTGAGTCATTTTGTAATGTTTTCATTAAGTTACTGTGTGTGTTGGTATAAATACTATACACCTAGCACTATGAAATTAAGCCTACTGCTTGTGCTAAGCTACCAAGGGGGTAAGCAGGGGCTAGCTGAGGGTGATTCTCTTTTACCCTGACTAGAGTGAGGGTCCTTGCTTGGACAGGGGGTAACCTGACTGCCAACCAAAGACCCCATTTCTAACACGTGTTGAAACATGAATCTCCTTTCTTCAATTTGTAAATTGCTTCACTTTTCGGATTCATTCCTTCGCTACAGAAAAAAGACACAGATTTTCTAAATAGCTGTACCATTCTCTGAAACACTTCTCAATAGGTTCCAATAGTCAATCATCAAAATCATTATTATCCACCAATACCATTTTAAAACTGTGAATAAAGATCAACTTTTGTACACAATAATAAGCCATGGATGACAGTGATCAATAATAGACTGCAGCCATCGCCAATGAAGCACAGTGCCTATCAATGGACAGCAGTGATTATCAGTGGATGGTACAGATCATCAGTCAACCACACAGATCAATGGATCTCATATATCATCAATGGCCTGCATAGTTCATCAATGGATGACAGAAATCATAAATGGACCATACAGATCATCTGTGGACTGCAGAGATCATGAATGGGCTGCATCAGATCATCAGTGGACCGCAGTGATCATCAATGTCATACAACAGTGAATCATAGTGGACACTTCATATCTATAATATACTGATAAAACATTTTCTAGTAACAAATACAGTGATCAAGTAAGGTCACAATGCTCTACCTTGTTAGAAACTCTGTACCAAAGCTTACTTTTAGAAATTCCAAAACCTAAAACCAAATCAAGACTTGAAACCCAACCTTCTCGTTACCGCCCCCAGATAGTGGTAGCTAACAAGAATTTGTTTATATCTTTAGTCAAGAGCTGAAATCTCATCTCTTCAGATTACAAATTACAGACTAATTATAATTATTTACCACTCGAGAACTTGTGTATTTCTATAGTCATCTGTGGGGGATGGAGTAGACCTAGGGGGATCCACCTGTGACCATGGAGACAAAGGCAGATCCTTGAAATGGATGCATGACTAAACTGAGCCATCAATGTCCCATTCTCAGTGTTCTATTCTCATTGTCTTGCTATGCCTGGTACCCACTTCTTTTACATTGACCACATGAGGGACCTTGTTGCAGCTGGTGAATTTGACGGTGGCATTCTCTGCATGTCAGTAGGAGGGTTTCTTTTTTGTATTTATATTGATATTTGATTTAAGGTTATAACACAATGATGGCAACACCTTGTGCTACGTCAGGATTCGATGTAATGTAAGACAAAAGTACAGAAATAAATAATTGCATATGCAATTAACTATCAAGAGATTGTATCAGATAATCATTCTCCTTACTTTGAGGTTAAAGTATCAATACATTATTAACAGAGCAGTGTAAACAATGGCAGTGATATGGAGGACATTTATCAGGTGGAAACGACAATTCCTGCTTTTGTGAAGGCATAAATTGCTATGTAAATGCAAAAATGTATTTATTCTAGTCTGTTATGCGTCAAACCCTACAGCTGTTTTGCTGTAATTATATTTTTACTTGCTTTACCGAAGCTTGAACCTAGCTGTTTTTTTCCCCCTTTCCGAAGCCTTTGTTCCAGCCAATCTGACTACGTACTGTCCCCTTACCTCTTATCTATAGGTGAACATATGAGCGCCATGACCACTGGTCTCTGCCCTTCAGGAGTTGCATAGGATAACGCCCAGCTACAGAGATCAGATCAATGACACAGAGTTTAAATGCATCTCCCTGTAGCATCCCCTGTGTGAGTCTGAGAGGGCCTGGGAATGGCTAAGAGTTATGGGCACTGGAAGTAGGGGTGAAAACAAATATGGTAGAGTTCAAAAGTTGAATGAACAATTAAGATGTCTTGAAATTTTGTTTTTATCTTGTTAGCTTCACTATGTGTTCAATTACAGAAGTCAAATGTCAGGCATATTCTTTTCATCTGTAGATAGGTGTTAAATGTTCTTTCTCTGACTACAAAGTTCGTTAATTTTATAAAATGAACTATCTGTCAATCTTTATGTACTCACTTAATGGGGGACGCCGTCTAGAGGGTAGGTCCAGAACGCAGGGCCAGCAACCAAATTTGTTGATGTGAGTCCTTAGAATGAACGTCCCAAGGAGCCTGATCTCAATGCGGGGATGGGCGACCTGACTTTACCAGTTGTCTTCAATGTAAGTGACGGTTTCCAAGCCTAAGTTAGGGTGTTTATTATTTCTGTTATTATATGTTTTGGTGAAGAGGTTCTTTTCTTTTGGTCCTGATGAAGCGTCAATGGATCCGGATGGACCGTAAGGACGCAAAACATGTTGACCTGGTTTAGAGGCACTACATAATTGATAGTCCCCTATAGCTCATTGTTTTTTAAAGTTACTGAGCATTACTCTCTGGTATTACTTTCACATTATTTTTAATCTTGGTCTTCATCAACCTTAAACAGATTAAAACTATGATGTTTTGGTGATGAATAACCAATTTTACACACACTTTTTTCTCTCCATCTTATGCTGGTGCCCAGATGCAGGTAACCAAGCTTAGATAGTATAATTCACCAAGTACTATCAGCATAGCATGGCATAGAGCCCCTCCTTGGGGAGCCCGTCTGGCATTGCAGCGCCGGCCTGGCGAGGAGCATCTCCCAATGATGATGCCAGTCATCCTTTGTGATGCTTGAGGGCTCTTGCTCCTGAGATTTCAGGTCCTTGAAGATGTTAGAATAATTTGGAACAGTGTACTTTAATTTGTATGAATCTTTATGGGGCACAAGGGCTGTGAAAGGAAAGCCTGTGCAATGTCAGTTTTTTTCGAACACACAACATTTAAATTCCTGTAAATGCACTGTATGAATAGTTCAAAACAGCAGTTGGGAAAGCATGATTGGACCACTTTTGTGTAGTTCTGAAGAGTGATGGAAATAAATATTTTAATAGGATCAAAACAAATCAAGACATACAGTGATGTGCAAATAATTTGCGAAAATCAGATTTCCACACAATATAGTTTTTGTGCTATATAGTTTTATGAATAAAACTGCATGACAGTGCAAATTTTGTGGCCACTTTAATGGAGAATATGTAGTCTGTACCACACCATGTTTTAGTAATTTATTTGTGATAGTGTGTTCCAACATGCACCATCAACTGCATACCACTCTCCTGCTCGATTGGAATAGCTCACTTGGAATTCTTATTCTTTGTGTGATGCTTGGCTTTTCATAGTCCCTGTGACTTTAGTGATGTAACATTTATGGCAGCACCCCCACTCCAAAAATTGTTCCTGCTCTGCTGGGGCAGAACTTCTTCCCTGACCACATGCAGTTCATGTCCCTCTCCCTTTCTCCCACTCCTTTCTGCTTACTCTAAAATTTTACTTTCTCAGATTTTTTTCAGCAAAGGCACATAGACAGTGTACTTCAATTAATAAAACTTATACATAATAGACGTTAAGGATTACTCCACATCTGTGGTGTGTAGTTAAAACCTTACTGCTGCTTGCCGATCCATGTATAACTTACTGGTTGCTTGACAGTGCCTTAATTGAATGGAATACTGTTCCTGTTGGATGGACTTCATCTATTACATCCAGGTGGCTTCCAGGAGTTTGCCTTTTGTTGCTTTTTTGTGGACTCCATTTTCCAGGCAGCCTAAAAGTCCAGGCATGCTGCAAGTCTCTATTTACTGTAAAAACCCTGATTTTAATTGCCTTTATGATCTTGCCCAGATATTATTGGACAAATGATCTGTCCATCCTTCTACTTGATTGCTTGCACGTTATTCTTTATCCCCACCGATCAGTTGGGTTTGATTCCTCTGAATCAGCTATTAAGACATTTTCTCTTCACTGGGAATTGATGGTGGCACCTTGGGTGGTGGGAGGATAATTTGCACAGTGCTCTAGTGTAGGGTCTGATGTAGCATGTGCTACAATTCCTGCACTGAATTAAGTGAAGACACTGAGCGCCCTTAACCATAGCTTGCAAGGATAATAATGGGAGAACTCATTTTTTATGCCTGTACCTCAGACCCTGCACTTTATTCTTCTCTGCTAAGGGTTTTCCTCTTCACTGGGCACTGCAGGTGCCATCTTGGATGGATGAAAGGATGATGCACAGAGTGATCTAGTTGTTGGCCCTAAAGCAGCATGTGTCATCTTTCTGGCACTGATTTAACCAGTTCTGTGCTTGGGACGTAATGGTTATGTCCCGTGGCACAGTGCTCCTGTGCCGAGGATGTAACCATTACGTCCCAGCACCAGAGCTCGGAAGGAGCACTAGCGCTCCCTCCATGTGCTTCCCCACCATTCCCCCATGGTAGGGCTGGAAGGGGAATCGCTTTCCTTTCCACCCCAACCCCCCCAGTGAGGTCTGATGACATCATCAGAGGCCACCTCAAATCGCACTGGAAGCATTTATCTTCCGATTATGTGATGGTGGCCTGAGAGGCTTCAAAGGGAAGGAAAGGAATTTCCTTCCCTTTGAAGTCTCTCAGAGCATTTCAGCAGCTGGATAGTGAAGCAATCTGGCTGCTGAAATGCCCACTAGACACCAGGGGTAATTTTCAAAAAGGAAATTGGCATAAGGGGAGCTACCCCTTGGGCTAGGGTCGCTCCCCAGGGGTCAATTATTTTCAAGGCCTTTTCTGCTCCCCGGAGACAGATCGGCCTAGTGTTATTAGGCCGATCTGCCACCAGGGTGAGCAGAAACCTCTAGGCGCCAGGGATAATTTTTTGTTTTTTTTGTTTTTTGAGGTGGGGAGTGACCCCTTAGGAAAGGGTCACTCCCCTAGAGAGCAAATTATATTTAGGCAATTTTTGCCCCCCTTGGGGGGGAAATTGGCCTATTTCTAACCACTAAAGACCAGGGATTTCTATTTTATTGCCTCAACTTCATGCAAGGGGAGCGACTCCTTAGGCAAGGCTCATTCCCCTAGGGGGCAAATTTATTTTAGACATTGATCAGCCTATTTTTGTTAGACCGATCTGCACCCCCTGGGGGCAGAAACCACTAGACACCAGGGATTTTTTTTTATACTTGCGCATAAGGGGAGTGGCCCCTTGGGCAAGGGCCGCTCCACAGGGGGCAAAATATTTTAGGCCTTTTCTGCCCCCTGTGGGAGCAGAAACCCCTAGACACCAGGGATATATTTTTGTTTATATTTACTTTTGTTTTTTATATATGGGGAGCGACCCCTTAGGGAAGGGTCGCTCCCCTGAGGGGCAAATTATATTTAGACCATTTCTGCCCCCCTTTAGGGCAGATCGGCCTATTTTTATCAGGCCAATCTGCCCCCGAGGGGGGCAGAAACCACTTGACACCAGGGATTTTATATTTTTTAGGTTATTTCATGCAAGGGTAGCGACCCCTTAGGCAAGGGTCATTCCCCTGGGGCACATTTATTTTAGGCCATTTCTGCCCCCCCTTGGGAGAAGATCAGCCTATTTTTATTAGGCCGATCTGTCTCCAAGGGGGCCAGAAACCACTAAGCACCGGGGATTTCTTTTTGCACCAATTTCATTCCCCCCAGGGGAGCAACACTTGCCTAAGGGGTCGCTCCCCTGGGAGGGGGGAATTTATTTTAGGCCATTTCTACTCCCCTTGGGGGCAGATCGGCCTATTTCTATTAGACCGAGGGGAGGCAGAAACCACTTAGGCACAAGGTATTGGTATGTGTGTATGTGTGTGTTTTGTTTGGGGGCAGCCCCTTGGGGGCACGTTACTGTTTTTGGAAGGCCCAACTGCAACCAAGAGGGGCAGAAAGCCCACCAGAGACCTGGGAAGATTTCTTTTTCAAAATAAGAGGGTGGCAGTATGGCCATACCCCCACCCCAAAACAATTGGGCCAAAGTTGTTGTGGTCACCAGTGGGCAGATGGGGCAATTACCCCCGACCCACACCCCGGGGTGGGGCAGAAAGTCTACTAGCTGCCAGTGAATTAAAAAAAATAAAAATAGTGGGGTGGTGGCTACCAACCATTAGGGGCCTAGTTATGCCCCCATCCCAACTGAAGGGGATAACAGTCTTTCAGCTCTCCCCCGCACAGTAAAACATCTTATCGCACAGCAAGCAAGAGGATGTTTGATTATTTTGGGTTTTGGTTTTACATTTGGGCCATGAGAGATTGGCTAACTCTCAAAATCGTCCCACTTGGAAAGGTGAGTGCTGCACTTTATGGACTTTGGGACGCTGCCATGTAGAAAAGTACACAAGACCTAGACACATCTAAAAACTAAACATCTGGGTGATTCCATGGTGGTGAGCTTCAAATGCACCCTGCACCATTTTCTTACCCACAATGCCCTGCAATCCTCCAACTTAGCTGGAAATCTCACATTTTTGTGATGGAACCTTCCAGAATCTGCAGGAATCCACAAAATTCCTACTACCCAGCCTTCTCTCATCTATACCGATAAAATTCTGCTGCACTTGTCAGCCTAAAAATGTATTTTTTTTTAAACTGCCCTTTTGGACCCGCTTTGGTTCCCCCTCAATTTCGACATGTTTTTGGCTCTTCCCTGTCACAGGCACTTGTCCCACCTACACAAGTGAGGTATCATTTTTACCGGGAGACGAAGGGGAACGTTGAGTGGTAGGAAATTAGTCCCGGTGTGGAGATCCTACAGAAATATGGGAAGAATGTGATTTTTTTTAGCTAAATTTGAGGTTTGCGGAGGATTCTGGCTAAGAAAACATTGGGGGATCCACGCAAGTCACACCTCCCTGGACTCCCTCTGGTGTCTAGTTTTCAGAAATGTCTGGGTTTGGTAGGTGTCCCTATATGGCTGCTGAGCCCAGGACCAAAAAACGCAGGTACCCCCCTGCAAAAACAGGTAGTTTTGTATTTGATAATTTTGATGTGTCCAGGTAGTGTTTTGGGGCATTTCCCTTCATGGGGAGTAGGCCTACCCACACAAGTGAGGTACAATTTTTATCGGGAAATTGGTGGAACACAGAATAACAAAGAAGTATTATTGCCCTTTGTCTTTCTCAATATTTTTTCCTTCCAAATGTAAGACAGTGTGTAAAAAATATGTCTATTTGAGAAATGCTCTGTAATTCACATGCTAGTATGGGAAACCTGGAAATCAGAGATGTGCAAATAACCACTGCTTCTCTACACCTTATCTTGTGCCCATTTTCGGAAATACACTCTTTCACTCTTTATATTTCAGCAAATTAATTGCTGTATACCCCGTACAGAATGAAAACCCATTGCAAGGTGCAGCTCATTTATTGGCTTTGGGTACCTAGGGTTCTTGATGAACCTACAAGCCCTATATATCCCCGCAACTAGAAGAGTCCAGCAGACATAATGGTATATTGCTTTAACAAACCTGAAATTGGTGAATTCAGAATTTTGTCTACTTTTAAGAAATGTTTAGCTTCCTGGGATCCAGCATTGGTTTCACACCCATTTCTGTCACTAACTGGAAGGAGGCTGAAAGCACAAAAAATAGTAAAAATGGAGTATGTCCTAGTAAAATGCCAAAATTGTGTTGAAAAAATGTGGTTTTGTGATTCAAGTCTGCGTGTACCTGAAAGCTGGTGATTTTAGCACTGCAAACCCATTGTTGATGCCATTATCTGGGAAAATATGACAAGCCTTCTTCTGCAGCCCTTTTTTCCCTTTTGTTTTGAAAACAACTGAAATCTTTGCTGTATTTTGGCTAATTTCTTGGTCTCCTTCACGGGAACCCCACAAAGTCTGGGTTCCCCTAGAATCCATAGGATGCTGGAAATCAAGGAAGCAAATTTGGTGTGGATAGCTTATGTGGACAAAAAGTTATGAGGGCCTAGGTGCAAACTGCCCCAAATAGCCAAAAAAGGCTCGGCACAGGAGGGGAAAAGGCCTGGCAGCAAAGGGGTTAAGTGAGAACTCTGCTCGTCCTTAGCGGATCTGCTGAAAGTCTCTACTACAAAACTCTAATTGTAATCGTTTTTTTAAGCTTCCACAGAAATTAATTAGACCACTAATATTTTCATACTTTCACCTCAGAACGTTCTTCTTTGCCTCCACTAGGTCTTTGTTTTCCCAAATAGGCAGGAGGTTTCCTCTTCACTGGAAACTTAGGGTTCCATCTTGGAGAGCAGGGAGAACGCTGCGCAGAGCACTCCACTTGTAGACCTTAACGTCGCATGTGCCACCATTCTTGAACTGATTTTAATTGGTGGTCTCTTAAAGTGCTCCAATACATATATTGGTTGAGTCAGTGCTATATAACAATGCAAAAAAACAAAGAAGGTATCTCATGGATAAGAGCATAGTTTGAGGCTACTTAATCAATGTTTATTTTCTGTACAAACATAGCATTCACTTATACGACTTGGATCATAATCCAGATGTTCTCTTTCTGACACCTTCATTCCTTGTATTGCAACAACTATCCCATGGTATACTCCATCTTATCTCAAGACCACCCCTTCTGTAAGAAATAGGGACTTGCCTTCATTTTTCATTCAATCTGTGTTTGCAATATAACAAAAGGTGATAGCTTGGAATCGACAGAAGGCCTTATTTATTCCATAAAAATGAATCCCACTTACACAGTTGTAGGTGTCTTGGGTCTATCGCCCCCAAGGACCCTTTGGTAATTTGTTTTTACTACAGACTGATTAGATTTCACATCACATTATATAATTGGCTTATCTCATGCTTCAATGTGATTTCAATGTGCACATGGACAACTCTATCAACATTGTGCTGGAGAAAAACGGTGCTGCTGACACATCTGCCTTTCTATCTGAAACCGCAAATATTTACTGTTTAAAACGTAGCAACCTTCAAGCATTGTCAATAAATCTCACAAAAATCTGGCAATTGCTTGAACCAATTATTAATAATTATAATTGTGGGTATGCCGCACCATAGTTTTCAGCATGTAATGGTTAATTTTCTGAGCCAGAATTGGAGCATACCTTTTTATCTCTTTGGAAGTAATGTGCTTCTAAATTGTTTCATTATGGGACTGATCAATAAGCAGAAGGTTCAAGCGAGGGTGAGTAATTGGTTGTTTTGTAAGGCAGCATTTGCTCTGCGGATTAAGCAAAATACTCTAGCATTAGGAAGAACGATCTCTAACCCTTGTCTAATTATACAATTAGCACCTGACATGCAACAAAGCTTTCCCATTTTTCATTCCTGTTTGAACAGGCTGGCCACTTTGGGCCCATTTCTCAAAAATAATCAGAAAGGTTGACACCCCGCCCACCTCATCTGGGTGCAGAGTTATGATTGTTTACAAATCACAAAGCGTTTCCAGGTAATGCCCGGAATCCGGGGCAATGCCAACGCTCTTACTAATTTTTGTATTTTTCTACGAGGAATAGTCACTTCCTGACACTTAATTACATTGTGCAGAGTGCACCCTTCCTCATCCAACCCTGAAAAGAAATGTAATTAGGACTTTGACATAAGTAAATTATAGACATTTCCAGGTTGAAAAGTGGTGGGAATACAATTGTGAATGTCTAAAAACAAGTAGTTTCGTGGGTGTCCACAAAGTTTCATGGTAATACTGGCCTAGAATATTCTGAAACTACAGGAAGCGATTTCCCAAATGGAAACCTCTACGCCAGGAGTGTGGAACTGACTTCTGTGAATTACAAAAGTAATTTTGCAGTTGTGAAGAAGGTCATTCTCCACGTAAGTCCATTCTTAGGAAAACAATTTGTTTGTAAATGTAGCCCTTTATTTAGGACTAAACTAATAGATACATGCCATTATTATAGAGAATTGACAGATTCCTGTGTGCATTATGGTACTGGGCTTTCATAAAGCGAGTACACACCCAGGAGAGTTTCACAACAAACTTGGGTCAGAGTACCAATAAAGGCTAAATACTACACATATCATTCCTGTTAGACTTGGCATCATTGGCATGGTCTCCCCTAACTTTTTGCCTCCACTTCCCAGGTTGTTTCTGTGTGCTGGACTCTGTTTTTGCTGTTTTGTTTGTTCTGGACACTTTTCCCACTGCTGACGAGTGCTAAAGTGTAAGCAGTCCCTGTATAAATTGTATGTGTACACTGGCTACCCATAATTGGCATATTTGATTTACCAGTGATGGAGCAGATATGCTAATTCGAGAAATTTCTAATGATTAATGTGTGTTTACTAATGAGAAAAATGCGTACAGAAACTAATATTTGAAAATAACGTGTGTAAGCAAAAATTTGCCCACGTGGAGTGGTCACCATGTGTATTAACAGATGCTAAATAATGAGAAAATTAATGTAAACTGTATTAGTAAATCACAACTGGATGTATAACCTATGTTTTGTGTTAATTCGCATTCCTAACTTAGCCGGATTAAAGGCCTGGTTTCACTGGGCCTTGCCTGCTTATAACATGAAGACTCAACGAGTCTTGCGAGGACTGGTAACCGGAGTAAAGGACCTTGTACTGTGCAGAGTTCAGATGGCTCTGCTAGAACATTCTGCAATGTACCAGCGGACAGGAGATGATAAAGTCAAATTGATACAATTGTATGTAGTGTAGGCCAAATGTCCTTTCCCAGGACTTGAACAATAGAGGCACTGACTAAAGACTTGTATGCAACAATTTTGTTAACTGAAGAGCCGGATGATGTTCTCATCACCAGAAGAACCAATCAAATTTATGGAACCTGAAGCCTAAGCAGAAATTTAGATTCAATAAATAAAAACTGTAGGTTAGAGTCAGAACTTCCGATAAGTTTGACCAATTAGCAATTAGTGGGACGGACTGAGAGACCCTAATAAAAGGTCGTGACAAGGGGCTAAGAATTCAGAATTTAGGAGAACTGCGAGGAGAAACTTGATGACGTCAGAAGATGCTCTCTGAAGTGCTGATAATTGGGCTTTCATTCTGTGAGTCTGATACTTTGCTGACCACTGAGGACCTGGGGACAAAGACTGACTTGTTGCTGATCGATCCTGGATAGGTAGCTATGGAAATGTGACTGACAACGTTTTGTGCCTTTTCTTCTAGGTGCCAACTGCATTGTTTCTGTACAGATTTTCCTCTCTTAGACAGATTTTTCCAAATTGATGTTTTATCTAAATAGTTTTTGCATGAAGACCCGCATGCTGATGCTAATCTTGGTTAACTAGGCTGACACGGGGATGTTGATGGTGACAATTGACTGACGAATTTGCATTGCTGAATAACTCCATTAAAGTTGATAATCGCTGACTCATGCTTTACATTGTTACTTAGGATTCTTTAGGAGAATAATGTTTTCTTGGTGATCAATAAAGATTTGGTTAATAAAAGGCAAAGAAAGATTTGATTAGAATAGTAATCAATAGGGAATAAAAATTATTAACCTTTTCCATTGAGTGATGGTTATTTCTGATAATTAGGGTTTTTCTTTCTTGCTCTCTTGAGTGTTGATATTGATTTATTGATGTTAATTATTGGTCCAGTAATCACTGCATGACTAGGATACTCCATGCGATTCAAAAGGTTCATCGACCTATACGCGTCCTCTTGTAAGTTTACTTACTAAGGACCGTGCGCGCTAGCACCAGTAAGTCCCTAGTACAGTCAACTAGAGGTGACCAAGGCCTGTAAATCAAATGCTACTAGTGGGCCTGCAGCACTGGTTGTGCCACTCACATGAGTAGCCCAGTTATCATGTCTCAGATCTGCCACTGCAGTGTCTGTATGTGCAGATTTAAACTGTAAATTCGACTTGGCAAGTGTACCCACTTGCCAGGCCTAAACCTTCCCTTTTCTTACATGTAAGGTACCCCTAAGATAGGCCCTAAGCAGTCCCAAGGGCAAGGTGCAGTGAATGGTTAAGGTAGGACATTTAGGGGGTTATTACAACTTTGGAGGAGGTGTTAATCCGTCCCAAAAGTGACGGTAAAGTGACGGATATACCACCAGCCGTATTACGAGTCCATTATATCCTATGGAACTCGTAATACGGCTGGTGGTATATCCGTCACTTTACCGTCACTTTTGGGACAGATTAACACCTCCTCCAAAGTTGTAATAATCCCCTTAGTAATGTGTTTTATATGCCCTGACAGTGAAATATTGCTAACTTCGTTTTTCACTGTTGCAAGGCCTGTCCCTCTCATAGGATAACATGGGGGCTACCTTTAAATCTGATTAAAGTGTAGATTCCCTTTTGGGAGGGGATGGACATGTGGAGTTTGGGGTCTCTGAGCTCACAATTTAAAAATACATCTTTTAGTGAAGTTGATTTTAAGATTGTGTGTTTGAAAATGCCACTTTTAGAAAGTGAGCATTTTCTTGCTTATACCATTTCTGTGACTCTAGGAGGGAGGGGAGAAGTGGTCACTCACATCCGAAAGGGCTGTGCCTGGCCTCACACAATGCAATCCCCAACCCCTTGGTGAGTGTCTGGGGCCTGGCCTGGGCAAGGCAGGATTTCACAATCAAGAGAGACTTTGCTTTGAGGTAGGCCTACTTCAAAGGAGAAAATGGGTATAAGAAGGGCACCCAAAACCACAGACTTTAGAACACTTCTGGAAACCAAGAGGAACCTCTGCCTGGAGAAGAGCTGAGGAGCTGAGGAAGAAGAGCTGCCCTGCCCGTGACTGTGCTTTGTGGAGCTATCCTGCAGTTGCTGCTTCTGCCAGAGTAAGAGGGCAAAGACTGGACTTTGTGTGCCTTCCATCTTGAGAAGATCTCCAAGGGCTTGATTTAGAGCTTGCCTCCTGTTGGTTGAAGCCTCAGGGACAGCAAAGACTTCTCTCTTCCAGCACCTGGAGTCTCTGGAGAGACTCCTACTCTGCCCTGTGGTGCCCATCCAGTTCCTGGGACCCTCAAAGGAGAAGCTGGCAGCCTAAGAGTCAGAAATCCACGCACACAATGCCGTGTGGGGAGAAGATTGACGTGACTCCGATCTGCTGCTGGGAAATCGATGCTCGCCTGTAACACTACTGAAGAATCGAGGCACGGAGCTGGAGAAATGATGTGCAGCATCGCTGACGGAGGCTGAGAGATCGCAACCCGCGCTGCGTGGTTTTCAGATCATCATGCGGCTGGATTTCCGACGCAAGTACTGCTGGGCGCCTAAAAACAATGCAAGGTCTGTCTGAACCCGAGACTGCTGACCGAATCGACGCATCGCTCTTCTGTGGAGAGAAGAAACAACGCACCCCGACTTGACGAAAGGAGAAACAACGCAAGGTCTCGCTCGTGAGTGAAATCGACGCATCGCTAGCCCTTTTTCATGCACACTCAACAGTGCAGGGTTATTTTTGACGCACCCAAGGTACATTTTCATGCTAACAGTGTTAGTGTATGTTTAAAACTACCTGGAGACTCTTTTTGCTTCTTAATTGATAACTTGACTTGTGTACTGTGGATTTTTGTCATTTTGGTCTTGTTTTGTTTAGATAAGAATTCTCTATTTTTCTGAACCTGTGTTGTGTCATTTTGCAGTGATTTCATTAAGTTACTGTGTGTGTGTTGGTACAAATACTTTACACCTAGCACTCTGAAGTTAAGCCTACTGCTCGTGGCAAGCTACCAAGGGGGTAAACAGGGGTTAGCTGAGGGTGATACTCTTTTACCATGACTAGAGTAAGGGTCCTTGCTTGGATAGGGGGTAACCTGACTGGCAACCAAAGACCCCATTTCTAACACCAGGTATATAGAAAGACACAAGTTAAAAGGGAACTAGTAACTCATGAGAGAAAAGATTAGATACCTAGAATTAGTATCAACTAAATGACACAATTTAACATGTAAAATATGCTGTTTTTGTGATACATGCTAAAAA
This sequence comes from Pleurodeles waltl, assembly GCF_031143425.1. Classification (NCBI taxonomy): domain Eukaryota; kingdom Metazoa; phylum Chordata; class Amphibia; order Caudata; family Salamandridae; genus Pleurodeles; species Pleurodeles waltl. The sequence goes on from NC_090445.1 coordinate 257,678,243, forward strand.
TGTAGAAACGCTCCTCTTTCTAGTTCACCAGAAGTAGGAGAAGAAACTGGGAAACTACTAGTAAAAAACTAAAACAACTATCCAATAAAATGATTCTAGAGAATAAAAAATATGAAGAGGCTCACAGCAGAGTTCTTTAGATTTTATACTGGTCAGATAAACCTCTATCATTTTCAACAAAGAGCAGAGATTCCTTTGTTAAGACCTAAAAATCTTATGCTGATAGATGATGCTTGCATCTCTCCGAATAAGTAGCAGCTGCTGAAGACAAGAAAAGCAATCACCTCAGTTAAATCAGAAAAGTTACCACGTTCTGATGTTCTCACCAATTCAATTTTGAAAAAGTTATGCTAAAGATTTAAGTCCTTTTCTATGCCAGATACAATATTCCAACTTTGCAAAGAGGCACTTTCCTGGTTCAATTATAGAACCAGACATTATCTTCATTCACATTGTACCAACAATAAACATAGACGAGACAAAACTGAATCGATATGTATTACTGCTCATTCTACTATGGAATTTGAAGAAATATGAAGCAAACGGTACTAATAATCACAAGGGGCCAGGTTTGTTAGTATCTGATCCTCATAACAATCTTTTTTCCTTCATAAGTTTGTTTGAACTAAATGCTTTGGCTGTATGAGGGTATTTTTGGGATGGAATTAAGAGCGGTTTCAAGTTTGGGTTTGGAATGAAAATAAAGAGAATGCATCCACCATTTTGCAACCCTTCATCTTCATTGTTTATCACATTAGACTACATCAGTTATAGATCCCTCATAGAATGATCCTTGATTTATTCTTTTTGATGATCTTCATGCACTAGGTAGTACACATTTGACCATTATGCCCTAGCTGATTCCTTCAGTGGTGGATATCACACACTGGGCTGTACATTGTTCATGTCTTTCTTCAAATGTGCACCCAACTGGTAACCATTGTCTCTTTTTGTTCTCTGGCTATACTGGACACTAGTGGTGTCTTTCAGAGATATCATCTATCTCTCATCCTTTTCAAAGGCAAACCTCCTTTTGGGAAGCTTCTTCATTCTTTTTGTTTTGAGATGCTACCATAGATTGAAGACACATCTTATCAGATATTTCTGGCATTCTGCAAATTCAATTATTCATGTGAAGTGGCTCACAGCCAACTAAAGGTAAATAGCCTTCGATTTTATTAGACTAAAGGATGCAAGCTGGAGGTCCAGGACAGAGACATAGACTGTCTGCTGGATTTCAAAGCATTTGCTGGAAGCATTGGTAATTATACCCGCTCTTGTCCCAAAGTCACAAACCTAGGCTTCATAGAAAATAAGAAATTGAATCAGGAAACTAATTGACAACGGGTGTTTTCTCTTGCTTTTTCCAACTGCATATACTTCTTAAAAGTCTTCCTTTCATCACCTTCTAATCTCAGGCCATTGTGACTAGCGCTTGTGTACTGTCATGCCTTTACTATGGAAATGTCCTTTATTTAGGAGTTCCTAGGTCTGGGAGGAAAAAGCTGTGAAAGGTGTTAGATATAGCCTTTAGATTGCTTGTAATTTGAACAGATTTACCCACATCTTTGTGTGCACATCGGTTGCTATATTGGCCTTCTGTGAAATAGTGTGCACTTTTAAAAATCTTATGCATGATGAACCGCGCCTATATTACGGCAGATGTGCTTGGGCACAAACTGCACAATGACTTGTTGTTCGGTCTTTCGTCCACAGAGACAAGTTTCATTGGCCCCTAACAACCCATCTCTTCTACTAACTACTCTGCTTTGATCAGTTAGTTGGTTCTTTTCAGAGGATCGTTGTCCCAGGATGATCTGGGGTGTCCATGTGCCTAATAAATAAAAATAATTAAAAATAAATGATGACATATAACATTTGACAAAACATTATTGAATATCAGTGCACTCCTGCCTTATAATGGTTATCTCTTTGATTGTACGTAAAAGTCAGGGTGCTGGCGGGTTAATGCCTCCTGATCATAGGTGTATTTCACATTACTAGGTCAGCACTTTTGCTTTTCTGGGGCAGATTCTGCACTACTAATACCCTGATAGGGTTCCTTCTTGTATTTAACTTATTTTCATGACGTTTTCTGCAATATTTCTGCAACATTGTTTTGGTAAACGTCACTTCGACAAACTTGTACACATCGTTAAAATAATCATTCAGATGATCTTTGTTTTATTTGTTTATTCAAAAAGCTCATTTATGATGTAAGAATGCAGCATTACTTTTGGGGTACATCCGTTCCCTCAATCCCAGGAGGCATCTAGGAGAACATAGGGGCATATTTACAACCCCTAGCGCCACTGGAGCATCACTTTTTGTGACGCTCCAGTGGCGCTGTGCCCTGCGCCATGTTTACAAGGCAGCGATAAACTACTTTTTGGGGCTTAACACAACCTTACAAATATGCAGTTTGCTGCAGCAGAGGGGCATGCAATAGGTGTTGCTGTGGGCGTACCCACGTAACACTCATTGCTTTTTGACACTGCCCCAGATTTAGAAGGAAATTTAAATATGAGGCAGCACCAAAAACTAATACTACCCAAGGGGTGGCATTAGCATGGCACAACAAGGAGAAATAATTTTATTTCTCCTCGTTTTCGCTTTTTCTATGTGTCCTGTATTCTGCAGGACACATAGAAAGAGCAAATGGCATTAATGATCGTCTATGTGCAGCAAGGGGCACCTTCCTGCACATAGACAATCATCCCTGCAACGGGTTGGTGCTAGGCTGCTAAATTTAGCGCCAGAGCTAGGGGAAACACAGGGGGACACCATCATTTTGTAAATATGGCACATCCCTACGTTTCTGAAGGCACAGCGCTGCCAATTTTGGACTTCCTTGTAAATATGCCCCATAGTGCAATTCTTGTTTATTATTGATGTGTCTCACTGGAAGAGACTTTAGGATTGAAAACATTCACATTAGATCTATGTTTAAAATTCTTCTAAAATCTCAGAGCACTTTTGAAATAGCTGCTACTTTTATAAGTGTTTTATAAAATGAATTTGTGTGACTAGTGAAACAAAACATTTTCATGACAAAGAAGGGATCATTCTTTCCAAACTGAATTACATTTCCTTGTTTTCTCATGCATTCAAAATATCTGACCTCAGTCCTCACCTGTGAATATTTTTCACTACCAATGCAAAATCGTCACTGCATTAAGTGCCTGTTTACAGAACCAACAGCTGAAAAGCGACCAGTTAATTTTTGCAACGCATGTGATGTGTTGTTCCATCATACGTGCAGCGATTACAATAACTTTTGATGACCTAGAAACAAAATTTAAATTTGTCATGCATGGTTCTTCACATTAAATCCAATGACCTACCTTATATTCTCTTCTAATTAAGCAGGCATCTGCAAACCTTCAGTGCCCTGGAGGGGGCGGTATCATTTATTGTACTAAGACCACGTTTATTGCAACATAAATAGACCCTGTAGACCACACCCAACCAATACCGCCAAATCATTTGCGAATTGTCAGTAATTGATCTCAGCAAGTTCAGCGCTTGTCTTTCAGCTGCTATGAGATCTGCAAGTCAAAGGTTGAAATCCCAGTATTTCACCATTCAAAGGTCGGTAAAACGAGTACCAGTTTCGAATAGATGTGTGTAAATGTACTGTGTGAAGTGTTTTGCATGGAAGTGGTATATAAATAAAATATTATTAGATAGATTCTAAACACAGGACTCAGAGTTGACCTAAGAACAAGTCTAGCTCAGTGTGTTTGAACACTATAAGGCTCTTTAATCAAATATACAAGGATAAAAGTGTTTTCAAAGGAGAGCTTCTGGACTATTTATTACATTATTCAGCAATGAAAAATGGACCTGCTCACAGCAAAAGGCAATTATCATTAAAGTACTGGCATAGCGTTTGAAAGACAGCTTTTGTTGTCTGCTTTTCACCATAATTTACCAGAGTTCCTGATGTTAACAGCAAATCCCTTTTATACCGCAAGGCGTTTTATTTGCATTACCCGCCTCTCCTTTCTCTCAATGGGAGTGTTGCGCTCTGAGAACTGACAATTTAAGATACGAATTAGAAGGATAATCTGCACACCTCCTGCCACCGATTATATGAGGAGTCAGCACATCGTACGAACAATTGAAGTTCCTCTTCATGTTTACAGGGCAAGGAGCATTCGTTTACTATAGAGGATCTGTATAACGTTGCCTCATTACAAAAATAGTTCAACCTCATTGAATAATTAATAAAACTGTAAAAGGACAGCAAGGGATGAAGGGCCTTATTTAGAGTGTGGCGGGTGGGCTACTCCATCACAAACATGACAGAAATCCCTTTGGTTGTATTACAAGTATAAAATAGCTTAGGGCACTTTACATATGCTGGATCATCTTTTTTCTGAAGGGCACTCAAGACCCTGCTCTTTTCTTGTACTCCTCTGATTTAATTTCATCTGACTTTGTCCCAGTCTGGCGCAACCAGATAAGCATAGTTGGAGCTTCATGCTTTTTGGCACTATTCGCAATAAACTCTTTAAAACTGCCATGTCTGGTTCTACTGATTTCATTTTTGTAATGTTGGTCTTAATTTCTTTATTAAAATAAGTTCTATTTTTATAACTTGGTGTTGGATCCTGTTTGTGTTGTGTTTTTCACTTTATTATTGTTTGAATTATTGCACAAATACTTTCCACATTTACTCTAAGGTAAGCCTAACTGTCTGCGTGAAGCTACCAGAGGGTTGAGCACAGGTTAATATAGGGTTGGCTTGGCTTATGTCTCTCCCTGGACAAACATTGTGGTTGCTGCTTGACCAGGGCTCATATCCTAGTCCACCAAAAACCCAATTATTTACACCTGATGACTACAGGTACAAGCAACAAGTGGTGAATATCAACTTCAAAAACAATTCAAAATAAACATGATCACTTTATGACAAAACTTTTCAAAAATCACTGACAGAATTGAACCTCCACCTTCAAAAGGTGAAGACTGTAGCTGGCCACAAAATACTGTTCACCCCCAATACAAAGGACTTGAACTCACCAATGAAAGAAGGGCCCTGTTGAAATGGTTAGACTCAGAGATAGTGATTGCCTTTCTACAAGAGATTCACTCGGGCCATATTAACAAGAAAGTGGCGCATCAGCTTTGATGTGCCACTTTTCTTGCATCCCGCTGCCCCCCCCTAATGACACCATGTGTGCACCGTATTTACACACAATATGGCGCACCATAGTGCACGTTCAGACAATAGCATCAAAGATTTTTGACTCGATTGTGGTACTTTGCAGGATTAATGCCTCAAATTTGTGGCACTAATCCTGCAAAGTAAAGGGAAGCCCATTGAAAGTAATGGGTGCCTGCCATCGGCAGGCATTAAAAGTGATGCTAAAAGTGATGCTAAAAATGGGGCAGTGAAATATTGTAAATTTTACTGCCCCATTTTTACTGGACTCCCTGTGTCGGAAAGCCCCCTCTTGCATACATTATGCCTGTTGCAGGCATAATGTGGTGCAACTGGCTACAAATTGGTGCAATGCTTGCATTGTACCACTTTGTAAATATGGCGAAGGAGAATTGCCTCCTTAATGCCACATTAGCACAAAAAAAATGAACCTTAGAGGCGCCAAGGCCTTGTAAATCTGGACCTTAGTGTTAAACAACACATACAGGTTATGATCCTCTCTCTGCTCTGTCTGTGACAAGATCACTGTCCTGGCAATACGAAAACTAAAGGGGTCTCCATGTTGATTAGGAGAACACGATTCAAACTGGAAGCCAACCATCAGTTTAAAGGGTGACACATACGGATTATGAGGCCAGTCTGGAGGGCAAACTGATGACTCTTGATTACATCTCTGCCTCGAATGATAAGGAGCTATTTTCACCCGGTTTTTGCTTCTCATTACAAGTTTCATGTGTAACCTCGTTTTACCAACTGTACTGAAGATCGATCTTACTTGGTTGATCATGGATGGGTTCGCTTCCTCATTGCGGAAGGGAATTAAAGAATAAAAGAAGTAACAATTTAATGTACTATTTCTAAAATGCAGACTTTTGGCAACCCGGCCTCATGATGCAGACACTGAAAGAATACGTCCATGAAGGAAGAGTGCAAAAAATATACTAACAAAATAAATAGGTTTTCAAAGCCTTCCTAAATGACAGGTGGTTTCCCTTCAACCAGATACAGTGATAGGGAGTTCTGCAACGTGGGAACTAGAAAGGTAAAAGTTCGAACATTTATTCAATACTTGTTGATGTGAGGGATGACCAATAATGGGAAGTTTTTAGGCCTAAGATATCTACGACAAGTATACCTTGGAAGCAAGTCTTGGAAAAATTACAACACATTGTGTAACTGTAGCAGCTTAGACTAAATATGTTTTTGTCAGGTGACCAACATAAAGAACTACAAGCTTCAAATACATGTTCACATTTGTTGAAATTTAGAAAAATGCTGTCATCTTATACCCCCTGCAATTTGAGCAAGGATTTTTCTGGAAGGCGTAAATAGAATGTATATGCATCATCAAGGGTGGAATTAATGGAAGAATGGAGAGACTGGGCTTGAATGATGTGTGGAGAGCTCATAGACTAATGACATGGGCTTTAATTTGTATTTAAATACTCATGGAAGCTCAATGAGAAAATAATTATTTCTAATGCAGCGATTTGCCTCACATCTTGCTGCCTGTAGTACAATATGTCTACAATTCTTTTTCAGACCTTGCACTGATAACGATGTTGTATGATAGTTGCGCCTGCCATGAAGGTTATGGGCATAGCGTTGACTGGCGACCCTGCTCGGCCTTGTTGGGTAAACTCATTCTGCATTCTGTGCAGACCCTCAAGGATTTTATGGCCTGGGATAGCAAATCTTTCACCAAAAAAACTAAATTCGCTATCCCAAACCCCAAAATTTGTAGTATTTTTGCAGCAGGCAAATGTTTGTTATAAAACAGACCTGCCTACTTGTAAACATATTTCCCCATGTGAGGAGGGCGAGGGCCCTTGGAGCAGGCACAGTCTTGTGCCAAGCACTAGCAGGCACTCTGTCCTCCAGCAGGCACTCTGTCCTCCACCAAGCCCACCAACTCTCTTAAAAAAAGTTATGCAGAGGCTGTTGACAGTGTCCTGCAGTGTTTTCACACCACTTAATGGACATCAGCTTCTTACAGCCTCTAAAGATAAGCTCGAAAGCCATTCTCTGCAGTGGTTCCCAGCTCATCTTTGCTGCCACCATGTGATTTTAGCTGTTTACCGGAAGACCGTGTGAAGGAAGCCAAAATCGTGTGACACACAGTGACAATGTGTGAGTTGGCAGGTCTGTAAAAATGCAGCTAGATTTTTGGTCTGTAACTACTGGAGACTTTAACAATTCAGTCTGTGACCTGCCAGAGAGTTTAGCAGTATCCCACCTTGGAACAGGAGGTTGTCTGGTCCTAGACCATGCATAATGAAGTTTGAAAACTCTGCTTTCTCTGGCATTGGACAACCACTGTTCAAACAGTGCACAGGGCAGCAGGGGGTGAATGAAGTGGCGGGTACATGGAGGACTCTGGATTGGGAGGGCAACTGCAGTGAGGAGAGGGGCACGTTGAGTGCCCTGTCGTTGTTGGCGGAGGGGTGTTTACTATGGGAGAGAGGAGGAACACAAGGCGGTGACCTGTAGAGGAGAGGATGTGGTGTTACAGCCAGAGCTTCTGCTTTGGAGGTGTTGAACAAGGTTTGAGTCTTTGCTTTGGCTCAACAAATCACTTGGGGTCTGATTTAGATCTCAGTGGACTGGTTACTCCATCACAACGGTGATGGATATCCGTCCGCAGAAAAATAAATCCCATACTATCCTATAGGATTTAATCTATCCTATAGGCCCTTAATCCTACCAGTATCTAACAATAACATTAACCTTGTGTAATGTAACAAGATCTCATGTAAAGCCCCTCGATTAGCGCTATATAAAGTTGCAAAAATGGAGCAGTAGGTCCTATGAAACAATGGATAGGGATCTGTAAGCACAGGAGGAGAGTGCTGTGCATGTTAAAGGAAGGCGATAGAGGAACTTAACACCTCTGCCGGAGATAACCTGTTTCTCACGCTCCTTTTATTGGCTTAGCACAGCACAAGGTCAATTAAAGGAGGATCAGTCTCAGTTTTTTTAGAATGCCAATTTCTGAGGGTACTTTTGTCAAAGTCTAGGGATTTTACACAACTGCAGATTTTGCAATCTTCTTGCTAATCATGAAATTACAGTATCCTGGGTATCTGTGGTCGGTATCCAGTGATAGTTGCCATCCCAACTTCCTGGTGTGCTGCTCAGTGCCTCTGTTCACTTACCTCTTGTTCGCTGAGACAGCCTTTACAACACTGTCTTTACAATGGAATTCCTTTACCATGCATCCTTTACCATGCAATGCCTTTATCATGCAGTGCCTTTACCACAAATATGCTTTTACTGTGCATGCCTTCACAACGAAAGGTGTATATATATATGTATATACACCTATAGACACACACATATATATATAGACATAAATATGTATATATACATAAAAATTGGTTTAGGTTTTAGTGGTGGGTAAGTGATTTGGGTGATATAAAGGTGTTTTTAGAGTTTAGGTGTGGGTAGGGTTTAAGGATGTTTTTAGGGTTCCGATGTGGGTTTATATATATTCATTGAAAAAAACAAAGGTTACTGGGACTTTATAGTTAGGTTCTGAATTTACTCGTACAAAACCATGGAAATTCAGCAGTTAGAGTTATCTTAAGTAACTATATCTATGTGTCTAAGGTAACTCTAATTCGCACCCTGGCCATGCACTGCTAATTAGCCCAGATATTACAGCACTCATGACAACTTCAATAATGTTTCTAAAGATATAAATGAAGCCTTAGCAGCCAAATTAATGAAGAGAAAACTGTGCATAGTGGTGCCCAAGTTATAGTTATTTGAAATAAGTCGAACTGCTAAGTTTCTATGGTTTTGTACGAGTAAATTCAGAACCTAACTATAACGTCCTTGTAATCTTTTTTCAGTGAAAATATACATATATATTTGGACAAGCTTCACAGAAGAAATATATGATCATGTCAATCCCTGAGGATTTAGTAATGGCTTTCTTTAATTACATACCTTGACATTTATGTAGCAAAAACAATAAGGAGGCAGAAGAAGATTTTCTAGCAGGCGTCCGACTCAGTTTGGCCTCCAACATCCTAGAATGACTTCAGGACCCATCTTTTTATAGCTCATTTATACAAGGCACTGAGACCTTTTCATGGAGCCCCAGTGGAAAGTATTCATTAATGTCTACTCACATGTGATGCAACTGAAATGTTTGTCGAACCGAGAACGTACTACTCCTTAAAACCACCCAGGACCCCGCGACCTGTGTCCTGTTTCTCTTTTGAACATTAGTGTCAAAAATGTGCTAAGATACAACCATCACGCCTTGAAAACATTTGGCCTAAGTTAACACATTCAGTCCAACCAAGCTTCAAAAAGTGCAGGTAGGCCATGGACAACATAAGCCTACCCTGATTCTCTGTGAGGCTCCAAGTTATGTTTGACACTGCCATAGATTTTTGCCAGGGCTGCTGGAAAGAGTCAAAATGGCACAAACGTGGAGGGCATGTTGCATCATAGAAATCTTCAGGAGGGACACAGTTTAGGCCCGCACAGAGATCGAATTGAAATTTGACCGTATGATTCTAATATATGGAAATATGGGAGACAAATCCGAGTTCCCCTTGCCCACTCCTTACCTACATTCTGTTAGCAGCAAGGCTCACCATTGCACTCTCATTGAAATTGCCGACCTACCCTCCCCTAAACATGTGATGGGCTAAATTGTACTCTAAGCAAAAGAAAAGCTGATTGCAGTAGCAAGGAACAGAAAGGGCACACCTGTGAAGATGTGGACCCCTTCCAGACATACCTAAAGGATGCTGGCCGTCATCGGGAGGTTCGGGCCGGATGTCAGTGGGCATTTGTCAACCTAGTTCGTTTTGACTCTCCATCATCAAATGATGGTTAATTGCCTCAACGTATTCCTGGAAAGTGCCATTGGTGATTTTCTTTTTCGGTGATGCGGAAGCCAAGAGCTCTTCTTAATATTATTGTCAAATAGCTGAGTACACTTTTAGTAGCCTTGTTAATGTTTCTGTCTGCGCCTGGCAGTGATGCATATCAATCTGAAGTTGATTAATCGTTTAACTTAAAAATGTTAAATTAAGTTCTGGGAAACAGAAGAACGTGTCACAAGATGATAATGACCCCTCAAGTCACTAGAAGGCGTCCGTTAGAGGCGATGATCATTTATATATTGTACAGCCTGGAGGTCATTCTGGGGAAATTGCCTCAAGGTTTAAGGAATATTCGAACCAGAGATTACCACAGAATCATGTTGTGTGATTTCAAGAGCCCAGGTAGGCAATGTAAGAGTTGTTGATGATGCCAGTGGAATGCGTCATCTATTGCAAACTCGTCTACTAAGGACCGTGTATCATGATACTGCTAATTTGAATACCTGCATTAAGCGACAAACATAAAGCACTTTTTAGGAAAGGAATCACTTACAGCTTTTTTGTGTGATGTTTTCTAGTTAGGGTAGGCTTGATTAAGGGTTTTTCCAAACATGATGGTGTGGTATGAAGAACATGCATGGCTGCCATGCTCAGTATTTCGAACAATACATCTTGGGCCACATGTATGAACTTCAGGTTTAGCGACTCGCAATTTGCGAGTCGCAAAATCTGATGTACAATAGTGACAATGACACTGTTTGCGATTCCGAATGGGGTTGCAAATGACCTACCTCATGAATATTTATGAGGTAGGTCTCAATTTGCGACCCCACTGGGAATGGCCCAATCACAGGGATGGTGGCCTGCTAAAGCAGTTATTTTTTTAAATGCAGCCCGTTTTCCTTAAAGGAAAACGAGATGCTTTTCAAAAACAAAAACTGAAAAGTAGGACCACTGCCTTGTCTGAAAAAATACTTTTGCTGCCATTCACGACGGGGAAGGGGTCCCATGGGGATCCCTTCCCTTTTGCGAATGGGTTAGCACCAGTTTGAAACTGGTACTAAATGCTATTGTTTTGCGACCGCATTCTGGGTCACAAATCAATCATACATGGGACTGCGACTCACAATTAGGAAGGGAACACCCCTTCCTAATTGCGACTCGCAAACCCTTTTTGCGATTCGGTAAATAGATTACCGAATCGCAAAAATGGGTCTGTACATCAGAAATAGCATTTTGCACATCGCAAACGGCCTGATTCGCTGTTTATGATGTGGAAAATGCTTCGTACATCTGGCCCCTTGTTATTTGAGGATCCTGTGGCACTTCAAGGAGAACAGGCTGCATTTGAAACAGGCTTGTCTTATTTAAAATTGATCATTGACATGGAGGGGGATTACTTAACTACAGCAGGCCACTATCCATGTAAGGGTCTCCAATTGTAGTGAGTCGCAATTTGTGACCTACCTCATTAATATTTATGAAGAAGATCAGATGGTAATGAAATATGATTCGGAATTTTACCAGCCAACCTATTAGTACCTGGGCCAGTTCATAAAATTCTTTACTGGTTACAAAAATACTGATCACAATTTGTGACTAGTATTTTGCAACCATCCATTCGTACACCTGGTCACCATGATCGTGTTCCAGTCCACAACTCTAATCAGTCAGAATAAAACCCGAAGATCTGGGACAGTCCAGAGAGAAAGTTCTTTTTTACAAGTCGGAACCTATAACAATTGTTGTATTTTTTCTTGTGACTAATCTGCCATCATGGTCAGTACCAGTCCTGATATGTGGTAGGGATTTCGAGAGAAGAATCGCTACTCAATATTTTTTCGAGCTAAGTAGGACATTGTCTCATGGGGTTTTTGTCCCTGTTGTCCGGCTACTACTGATCACCATTGCCCTTAATTGCATTTCAGGTTTGTCAGCACAATTTCTGAGAGATGTTTCTCCTAGAGGACAGCAAAATCAAAATCCATAGTATGTAAGTAATGTTTTTTTCTTTTTACTTTTGATAAAGTGAGACATACCTTTTACTTTTAGTGCAGTAATCACTATCAACTTCATACCAGAGGTAGAGTTAATGGCAATATGTGGGGACTATTTTAAGACAAATGTCCGAGTATGGTTTGGTGCAAGGTAATATGTTGCGACGATGGGCTGTTGTGAAGGAAGTAAACCAATGGGCCTATGAAGTCACACTTGAACCTCAGATACAAAGGTAGAGTTTAGAGACTTTGAGGAGGGAACCTGGTGTTCATGAAAATGAGTTGAATATGCTGCAGTTGAGCACAACCTTTAGGTTGGATAAGGAAAATAGGACAAAGGGAGGCTTTAGGATCAAGAGAGCTCATTGTACTAGGTCAGCAGCTAGGTAGAAACAACTTGCACAAGGATGTTAGGAGGTGAGTAGATCCTGAGAGATGTGGGATCCAACACTATCAACTGTGATCTGCAGACTGAATCTCAACTCCATAAGACAGGTTTCCCTAGGCTGTAGAAGTTACTGTATGCCTAATAGGGAAACCACAGGAGAGATGCAACAGTAACATGATCTTGAAAAGCGCCATAAGCTAAAGCACAATCAAATAGAAGTAATTAAAGTTATGGGGGTGGAGAGCTGTGAGGACTGAGGAGAAGAGACAGGGGATGGTGGAAGTTCCGCTGTTATTTTTTATCCCATATTCAATGGTCAGCCTCAAAACAGAGGGTTTGGTCGGGGAAGAAGGGAGATGAAGTATTTCAGTCAATTTTGCAGAAGTAATGAGACATGACACATTTAAACAAGCATTTGCTATGCAAAGGGTCTCGCATTTGCTCAATGTTAGAAATGGGGTCTTTGGTTGACAGTCAGGTTACCCCCTGTTCAAGCAAGAACCCTCACTCTAGTCATGGTAAAAAAGAATCAGCCTCAGCTAACCCCTGATTGCCCCCTTGGAAGCTTGGCAAAGCAGTAGGCTTAACTTCAGAGTGCTAGGTGTAAAGTATTTGTACGAACACACACAGTAACTTGATGAAAACACTACAGAATGACACAACACCAGTTTAGAAAAATAGGAAATATTAATCTAAACAAAACAAGACCAAAATATCCGACATACACAAGTTAAGTTATGAATTTTTAAAGATTAAACTCAAAAATAGCGCTTAGAAACACAAAATGCTTTGATGAGGAGTTAACACGGCGTCGTGACGGAGTCGTTCACAACAAGCCGGCACCAGCGGTGCCGGACACGTTGAATCCGGGCACTTGTAGGGGTATCGGTCATGACGTGGTGCGGCGACTTCCACGGAGTCGCGGACTTCAGTGGGGCTGCTGCAGCGTCAGGCCTGCGAAGGTTGTTGCGTTCCAACGAACTTTACGGATTTGGTTGCAGGCGGCGTCACTGGATTTAGCAGCGGTGTCAGTCCGAAGTCGTCTGAAGTAGAAAGTAAAGTCTCTTTTGAATGTGAAATCCTGCCTTGCCCAGGCCAGGCCCCAGACACTCACCAGGGGGTCGGAGACTGCATTGTGTGAGGACAGGCACAGCCCTTTCAGGTGTAAGTGACCACTCCTCCCCGCCCTCCTAGCACAGATGGCTCATCAGGAAATGCAGACTACAACCCAGCTCATTTTGTGTCACTGTCTAGTGTGAGGTGTAACCTGCCCAACTGTCAAACTGACCCAGACAAGGAATCCACAAACAGGCAGAGACACAGAAATGGTATAAGCAAGAAAATGCTCACTTTCCAAAAGTGGCATTTTCAAACACACAGCCTTAAAATCAACTTTACTAAAAGATATATTTTTGAATTGTAAGCTCAGAGACCCCAAACTCCACATGTCCATCCGCTCCAAAAGGGAATCTACACCTTAATCAGATTTAAAGGTAGCCCCCATGTTAACCTATGAGAGGGACAGGCCTTGCAACAGTGAAAAACGAATTTAGCAGTATTTCACTGTCAGGACATATAAAACACATTATTATATGTCCTAGCTTTACCATACACTGCACCCTGCCCTAGGGGCTACCTAGGGCCTACCTTAGAGGTGCCTTACATGTAAGAAAGGGGCTGCAGGCCCACTATTAGCATTTGATTTACAGGCCCTGGCACCTCTAGTGCACTCAACTAGGGACTTACTAGTAAATCAAATATGCCAATCATGGATAAACCAATCACATATAATTTACACAGAGAGCATATGCACTTTATCACTGGTTAGCAGTGGTAAAGTGCTCAGCGTTCAAAAGCCAACCGCATTAGGTCAGAACAAATTAGGAGGCATGAGGCAAAAAGATTGGGGATGACCCTGCATAAGCAAATAAGTCCAACACTCGAGTTAGAGCTATTAATGTAGTAAACTCCTAATCGAACTTTTCTTGCCACATAAATTGAAAACGAAAAGTGAAACATTTTCACACAAGTGAGCCGATTCACAGGGCCATGGCCACCATAAACATCAGCGTGAAGAGACACAAAAAGAAAAAGAAGTTCACCGGCAGTCAAACTTATCGGCAAAAGTGCATAACAGGGGCGATGGTGAAGGCGGTAACAAAGCCTCCCCAAGGAGGGACAAACATAAGCCATTTACCCATGTCTTCAAAGGATTTCTGAAGGTCAAGGCCACGAATGAGTGGTAGTGATGGGCATGATGTGGGCATTATTAAAAGCCCAGAGACATACCAACAGGTCGGAAAAGCAGCGCTTGTGTTTGTGCGCTGCTATGCTCGACCTAAAAATGTTTTTGTCAATTTCAAATCCCTCCACATGGGTAATACGTTAAACAGTGTCCTTGGCACCAAAATTACGGTGTAATTATTATTGTTAATATTAGCCCAATTACATCTGATTTAAATATATTTTGGAAAGTGTCATTTTTCTCCAAATATCAGTTTATGAGATGAAAATATGCACATTTTAGCCTTGAATACACATTCAATTTTATTATGCATTTATTAGTTCAGTAAAGTGAAAGAATTCCAGTTTAGTATACTGGACTACACACAGGAGAACTACTACGGGTAGGTTGAGAGCTACCAGTAGCTAACAAGCTATTTGTTGGAGAAGTCTGTTCTATAGCCATAGTTGGGTGTGTATTACCTGAAAAACTTCAGTGCAGGGGAAGTTATGTTTGCAATCCAAGACTTCTGAAATTCTGCAGGTATGGTCACCAGAGCACCTAAACCTTCACTCTTTCCACCTCTCGCCTCACACAACATCGGAGGCATCACCACTGACATAATCAGGGAGGTTAGTGTATACAGGTAACTCAGGACGCTGCCCTATTTGCAATACATGCAGGCTGTGCTTTGTGCATAGTACCAGAGTGTATAGTCAAACTGTGCTCTGCAGCCTTACATACCATCCTTTTATGTACTACCATCAGCCTCTGCAAAACCTACGTATGCCATCTCACCACTGCTGTGATTAGAGTTTGGTCTGTGAAACTATCTATGGAGTCCTGATAATATTTTGGATTATAAACACAACAGCCCTTCAACTGAAGTCTTTTTGGCAAGTGTTCACCTTTTCAAATACTATAGGTTACTATGTAACCTACGTAGTAAACCATAACTTCCCCTTATAAAAGCATACTTGGGTAATTGTGTGACCTTTGTCGTGATGAACAATCAATGAGCCATCTATGGGGTTTGTGTATGATGCAATCATGGCACATTTGGGCTGTGTGCATTGCATCAGTATACGGTCCCCACTAGGCACAGGCATATGCGCAGATCCAAAATAGAGCTTACTGAAAAAACGATCATCAGACTTCAGACAATCAGATTACCAATTTAGTTAGTTGCAAAACCGGTGACGCCAGACAGCTGACAATTATATTCTTTATTTTAGCCCTTGAAGAGTAATGTCTAAAAGCAGGACTGCCTGTATCTACTCTAAGAAGGCAGGGCAGGTGTGAGGAACGTGAATGTACGGAGTTTGTCCACGACCTCAAAACTAAGTCAGTCACTTTCCCCTAAATGTAGGCCGTACACAAGTCACTCAAATTATGTGAAGGAAATTAAAAGATAATCTAAACGTTTGAGAAAATTTTCCACCGGGCCTGGACCAAGCAATGCAAGTTGTTTCATGTAAATAGCAAACAGGGTTTTTAAACAAATAGTTTCAAAAGGGTGCTCACTGTTTTTTGATGAACGGTTGAATAATTTTAAACAAGATTAATTATTCCCTGACATTTAAACGCTCAAGTGGGCCTAAAAAGACATTTAAATAATGAAACCTATGGGCAGAAGTGCAATTATGTATGTAACCGGCAAAAGTGCAATTAACTGTGTAACAGGGTCGATATTATGCAAAGCGCTCGACTTTTGCCAAAGAAGTTCGTGCTACGAAAATAGAGAATAAGTAGTCCACAAACCTGACAGGAAACAGCGAGCCTCACATGTTTTCTGTACTTGGTCGCTGCAATCGAGGAGGTCTAACCACCGGAAAAGGCATGATGTATGTGTGCCTTCCACTAATGAAAGCAAGCAGATTCTAACAGGCAAGCCCACGAACCAATGAAAGACAACTGATGTGACGTGGAGGGGGCTCTGAGCCCTTTTCTATTTCCTAAAGCGTCTCACTAGCGATACGCATGCGCAAGCACATGCGACGCAGGCTCGACCCTAAAAAGGCAGATATTAGTGTTGAAATATGAAATTTTTAGCATTCACAAACCCTCTTACAGTTCTCAGAAGGACTCAACTTTCAAATGTGTTCCACCTCAATTATTTGCACATGCATGGTTGACACAATGGAAGTATGCCAGTTCAGGTCAGTCACCATTTAGGAGGCACCGTCTTCCAGTGGCATTCTTCACTTACTTGCCTCTGTCTTTAGTCAAAATTTCAACAATGTTGTAGAGGCTCTCAGTGCCTGAGTGCCTCCATCTTTGTCTGTTGGGTGTGTCCTCAGGTGCCTACCTTAAGCCACTGACAGTGTAAGATTGGGTATCTTGGGTATACATTACAGCGGCACTTCCAATTATCAGGTTGATTTGAGTTTCTCTAGGGCACCTAATTAGAAGCTGTTACAATCTATTTTTAGGATCATCTTGGCTGGCTCAAGTAAACCATATTCAATGTCCCATCTTTTGAGGCATAGATGTACTGTTAGAAAGCACATCTGTTTTGTGCTGGGTTCCAATGAATAGTCTGCGGGATGTGTATGGTGTGTCTTCCAGGAGAAAGGTGCCATTTCCTTTCATGCGTCTTGCAAAATGGTTCTTGTTTGCTGGGGAGATTGGAAGCACACAGTCATGTAGTGAGGCACATTGGATCAGGTAGACTTCGGTGGGCCCTTTGGATTTAAGCAGGGTTCTGTAAAAATATAGTCCAGTAATTATGAATTGAATCCAGAGAGGAAACCCAACATGTCTTTTTTCTGCTTTCTCAGGTACTCTGTAAAACCAGTCTTCATTGCAGCATCAATGATCTTCCATGTGTGTATTCTTAAGCTTTAATCAACAGATTTCTAGCCTCCAGACTGGCATATCATCTACTCATGTCTCCAGTTCTGTGATTAATTTTTCACCTAAATCTAGGTGTTTAGAAGATGGCTAGGTCTAATAGTAACTACTTCACTTCATCTGATATCTCCATAATCATCCTTCTTATCTATAGCTGAACTTAAGTACACATGTTCTTGAAAGAGAATATCAAGCCTAATATTCAGTGATTTCATCAAGGCTGTTGAAATGTGCTTCCTACCAGATATCACCTTAGAAAATAATGTTTTCCTTTCTTGTTTTGAGGTTGGCAGACCAAGGTGCTGCATAGGAATTCAAGTAAGACTATTGAGGCAGCAGGGAAGTTTGCATAAGAATAGTTTCTTACTTAAGCAGTCCCCTTACACATATAGCAGCTACGTACCCCCTTCTTTCCCCTCGTTTACTGATTAGGTGTGCCATGTTCTATGGACAATTGAACAAGTAGTGTCTCAAAGTAACAACTACTAGAAGTTTTCTGAGTTGGCACTTTTGTCATGGCTGCTCCAGTGGGTAGGGTTGCAAATGGTGGAGGTGCATGTGGATCTACAGTAATCGCAATGTGAGAAACTATGAGGTACGGGCACTTCTAAGGAACAGTTTCATACCATCGCATCAGAGAGAGTATCAAGGTAAAGGCCATCCACTAACTCCCCTGCTTGAAGCAAAGCGTTCCAGACCCAAAGAGGCTGATCACTGCAGGTTGACAGTGTGGTGGTGATCCTTGGTCATTGTTTAAAGCAATCACTGCAGAGCCAGATCCCACTTTTCCCTGGGCTTACTAGTGTTATTCTGCCCATGCTTGCTGACAGTTAGCAGTCACCGGCTCAGTCTATTTGTGCCATTAGATCTAGTGTTTGTGTAGTCTACCCCCCAAGGAGGATAGTTTGTTTTTCTTTGAGGCCATATCATAAAGGCTGCTCGGCCAAGGATCTGTTCATTTATTACAGAGGATGTATTAAAGAGAAACCAAGAAAACAATTTTATAGGTCCAGGTCTAGTAGTTTAAAGAGCTTTAAATGAAAGACTGTTCTAGAGATTCTAAGGGCTTAGTTTTAAATAACATCAGTGCTCTTTCATACCTTAATGTGTGAAAGGTGAATACACTAGGTAGTTCATAGGAGGGCAAGAATTCTTATAGTTAGCAAAGTCTGAGGAATGCTCTAAGGACAAAACTCCCTGACACATTCTGCAGCTGTTATATTTTCATCTAAAAGTGTACCTGTATTTTTCCTGTTTACAACTGTTCCTTAGGAAAATACACTTTTTGGGCAATGAGAGTGGAGACCCCAATTTGACTGCTTGCTATGTAGCTCCTAGGACCTAGCCCCTTTAGGCCAGGTCTGTGTAAACCCTGGCTGGAGACAGCCTAATCCCATTTTTGGAGTGCCTACTGGCATCTAGGGGAGTTGCCTACTGGCCTCCACAGGTCAATAAAGGCCAGAGGTGTGGAAGCAATCATGGGCAGCATTGTGTTTTCTTTTTCCTTTGTGTAAATGTAAGGTTTGCAAACACAATCTGCATGTTTAATACTGTAATCTTTGTTATTCTTTGTACAAATACGGTAAGGTGGACACATACGGTAATGTGTTGCAAACCCTACTTGTATAGTTGTTGCTATATTTTCCAGTAGCTGATTGGGAATATTTACTTTAATGTAAAGTAACATTTGTAAGCTATAGGACGGATGCAAAAGTGCACAAGTATCTGAAATGGTACCCTTTTATGCAGCTTCTTTATGGAATGTGCTCCATTCTCAGTGCTGGGTTGTGGAACAATTTCATTCTACTGATTGTGATAAAGTAGAGAAGCTCGTGTAGTCCAAAATCAAATATCAAAAGAATACTGTACCACATTGCATTAGGAAAACATGAATAAATGGAAGTTGTGTTGGCTGTTTTAATCAGTTGGCTTACACAAGCAACCTTTTGACATCTGCAGCAAACAACTGATCTGGGCTACCAGTATGGCAGGAATACTGTAAGCTATGTGTAAGAATTTGGATTCTTGGTTGAGGAGATAAAAACCTATTCAAGCAGCAAATACACTCCTTGTCAGGGAGAGGCACAAACAAACCACAAATTAACCTATGCTCAACTCTCTGGTAGCTTGGCACGGAGCAGTCAGGTTTAACTTAGAGGAACTGTGTGAAGTATTTATGGAGCACTTCAAACAGTAATAAAGTGAATGTGGAGTACAAGAAAAATCCTACATCAATTTAGTAGAACTGGAGTTGTGAAAGTTTAAAGATTTCAGAGGAAATAGCGATAAAAATGTACAAAGTGCCAAACGTGGATATCTGGACTCCCTGGACTGAGACCATGTCACAAGTTCTAGCCAACCACGATGGAGCATGGGACAGTATCAGGGACCAAGTTAGGCCTGCTGAACAGGAATACCTTAAATTCTGGTTGTGGAATGTTGTGAGGTCCCACGTCAAGGATGCATTGCCCATTCAAGGTGATGCGTCGGTTCTGAGGAGCTGTGGATTTGCAATGCGAGTTCCTGCATTATTGTCTAGGATCTAGTTGACAAGGGCTTGCAATGCAAATTCTAGCATCAAAGATGAGTCACGCAGTTGGGGCAATGTGTCAGTTCTGAAGAGATATGAGGCCACAATACAAAAACCTGCGTTGTCGTTCGAGGCTGCCGTCAAGAGCTTAGCGATGTGAATGTGTGCATCACAGAAGCGGTCCTAATGCGGGCTGCATTGTTAATGCTTGCACTGGGGCAACTCTTGCAGCAGATGCGATATGTTGGTTCTGCTCATGATTGCACAATGCAGCATAGGTGAGGTGTCAGTTCTGCTGGATCCACAGATGGACTTCAGGCCCACTTCCAAGGGTCCACGACTTGACAGAATAGGTGCTGGGTTCAATGTGGTTGAACTCTATTTCAGTGGAGGATCTAGTCAGGAGGTAAGCCAACCAGCCCCTAGAGTCACTCTGGGGCCCTGGGTTCAACAGATGCAGGTCCAGTCCTTCTCACTAAAGCAAGAGGGTTTCAATCAACAGATCAGCACTGCAGGAGCAGTCCTTCAGGGTAGCAGCCCAGCAGAGCTGTTGTCGTTTCAGCAGCACTGCAATCCTGCTTTGTGGCAGAGGTCCAGAAGTGTACTGATGAACTGATGTTTGGGGTCCACTTTTATACCTGGGCCTTACTTTGAAGTGGGAGAAGCTTCTAGAGGTTTCCTTTTGAGGTCGAGAGGCTTCCTACCTTTCCTGTCCTGGCTCCAGTCTAACTACAGGGGTATGTAGTCTTTCTTTATGGAGGCAGGACACAGCCTATTCAAGTTGTAATTATAGCTGTGCCCAGCTCTGCCCTCCCATCCTGCCAGCGATGGCCCATTCAAACACACCTAAGGTCTCTATTGTGTGGGGCTATCTGGGAGAACTACAAAAAGTCCATCTCTGAGCTACTTCCAGTCATGTGACACAGGGACAGGGTGCAGGCACCACTCGGCTAAGGCAGGAAAATGCCAACTTTCTAAAAGTTGCATTTTCAAAATGGTATTTAAAAACACGTCTTTAGCATGAGAAAGGATTTCAAAGACACGAAACATAAAACATAAATTAGTTACCTGCTGCTATTTGGAAATTATCACTTATTAGAAGTAATAAGGTAAGTCAAATGTTAGCGTACGGGAGAGGTAGACCTTGCAGATTTAAGTGTTTTTCACGACCAGGACATGTACAACTAAAAAGTACATGTCCGACTGCACCCTACCCTCTAAAATGTAAGGTTTGGGCCTGTAAGCAAACAGCAACCGGGTTGCTAACCTTTGTTATTAAAAAGGGACTTCAGAAATGAGGACCAGGTTTTGGTTGAAGTCTTTGAGGAGGCAAAAAACAGGGGCCAGGCCAGACCCTATTTCCTACAGGGTAGCTGCTTTTGGGTTGCCTATGCTAATCTGCCTATTTCTCCATACTTTCTTCACCTGCTTCCAGACGTTTTCTAACGCTGTCTCTTTTAACTTATAACTTAATAAGTTCTGAAGCTGCAGGGACAGAGGAAAATGTAGAAAGCACTTCAGGACACATTTCAGTGCGATGTCCCTGTAAATAAAAAAAGGTGAAAATCGAGTGGCAAGGTGTGTATTATTGTTAAAGCCAAACACTGCCTAGGACTACAAATCGTCCAAATTATTCTATAAAGCTTTACAGAAACATTGCAAAAAACCATCCAAATGGTTGATTGCTGCATTCTTCCACACATTGATATGCAGATGAAATCCTGCAGATAGGACTCTGGAAATTCCTAGCTGAACAAATGGTTTTCAAAAACTTAGATACATGATTACATGTAGTAGTGAATGTAAATGGCAAATATCCCCAAATAAACATAAAGCCATTTACTAGTCAGATGAAAGTTTCCTAAATTCTATAAAATGGGACATTTTTCAAACTGTATCCAGATTCATTATAGTAATTCAGCAACAGAATTTGTAGAGATTGAATCCCACCGCCTACCTTCTATAGGTAATAGATAAAGATAGCTGTGTGTTTTCAAGTGAAAGGCCTTGAATCTGAGTGCAGGTTGATCAATAGGCCATCAAAATGAGTGAATATCTAATTCTCTTGCATCAATGACCTGCACTAAGAGCATCACGGCCAAATTTCAAAACAGTTCATTGCAAAGACTTCTGAAAATGTAATTCTTCCTGTTTCCTGATTTATAAGTTAAAAAATGCTTGCAATGCGTTATCATCCATTGATTGTAAACATCTTCTTAGTTATTCTGAAATAGAAGATGCTTAAATGAGGATATGCTATATAGCCAATATATGTTGTAGTTCAATATTTGAGCTGATCCACCAGGAATGTAAAGGGACCACAGATTCCTACTGAACAAAGAAATAAGCCCAACAAGCTGGTCAACTATTACTGCATTAAACGTTTTGCAGTTCAAGTTTCAAAAGGATATTCACATCATAAAACAAAGGTCTCCACTGCACACAAGCTAGATTCATGGCCAGATGTTATTACTTAATGACAGGACAGTTTTGTTCTGAGGATAACAGAGCTCTCGATTAGTAAAATATCTGGAGTTGTTGTCATTTCTCGCAATTGCAGTGGAGCTGGTCCAATTATTTTTTCTGTGGCATCAGTAATGATGATTCAGTTGCTTTTAGGCTTTTGATGTCTAAGTATGGGTGTAAAAGTAAAGGCTTCCTTTAGAGTCTGAAAAACTTTTTCTGCATCCTTATCCCACTGAAAGCCAGTATTCACATGTTTTTATTGAAAAGTCAAGAGATATTAGATTAATAAACTCACAAATTATTATGCAAATTGGCGATATGGATAATTGGAGATGTAGAAGGAGCAAGAAGACCATTATCCAGATTTTCATTTAAATATTGTTTAAGAACCTTGTTCTGAGTTTCATAGAGAGAATACATTCTGCCATATAGAATTTCTGCTTCACAAGCCATATTGACGGTACAGTCACAAGAGTGGTGTGGCAGTAGTAATTTAGTTTTAGCATCAAAAATGTCTGAAACAGGGAGACAGTACTCAGGTTCAAAGGCTTTACTACCATTAAAAATCAATAAAGTTTTGAAACAGTGGGCATACAGACTATGAGGACATTGCGCCTGAGGCTGCAGAAGCTGCCAAATTATAGGATCCAGCATGCTCTTGCTCCAGGGAAAGCCCACCCATTGCTACGACACGCCCAGAGGTGTGAGGATAACTTTTGCTTGGTGCTCCAACAGCTTGGGAAGGACATCAAGCCTTAGGCAGCAGGAGCTGCCAAACTACAGGATCTAGCCTGCTCTTGAACTGGGGAAGCCAACTCATTGCTATGACGCTTCCAGAGGCATATGGATATCTTTTGTTTGGTGTTCCCACAGGATGGAGCAAACCCAGGCATGTGCCCTGGCGAAGACTGGGCCAAGAGCGGGCCTGTCTTTGCCCTTCATTGGCCAGAAGAGGCCGAGCCAGGCCATCCCTCTTGGCCCATGACCTGGGGTTTGGAGGTCCTCTCTTGTTTATAAGAGTGGGAGGTTCTGGCCAGGAGTCCACTCTAGGCTCCACCAGCCTGCCTCCATGCCCCTGACCCCGCCGTCTGCCGCTGGCAGCAGTTCGAGTCCCTCCACCACCAGCTGGCACCCGCCTGCGCCTCATCCCTGGTGCCTAGTGGTAGGCTCACGGTATCTTTGCTTTGTTCCTGCTTATTCATTTTTGTAAATCTGTTGTTCAATCACCGTATCACCGAAAAATCTTTTGTGCCTTTGTAATTGCCCTTTTTCATTTTCTGTGCCTTTTTTTCGTTCCTGAGCCGCTCAGCGAGCTCTCCCTGCTCTCCCGCCCCTGCTGCTGCATCCCCTGCGGCCCCGCCCCCGTGCGCACCCATTGGTCCCTCGCCTCCCAGCTGCTCCTCCCTCCCACCTCCCCCTCTTAATGGTGACCGCTGTGCGGCCGCGTGCAGCGGGGGCTCCAGAGGCAAGCCCATCTGCACCCGTCCGCGCCTGGACTGCGCCCATCTGCAAGTCCCCCTGGTCCTTGCAACCTTAAACTCCCCAGACAACACTACTCAGCCACCACACTACACACCCTCAATCCAGGTCTACACCCACCTGTGCACAAGCCAGCCCCAGGCACACACATGGACCCTTTACATGCTATACCTGTCGGTTCTCCAGCAGCCCCACAAACATCCTAAACACCCACACTCCCCACGCCAACCCCTACACGCCTCACAACAATGCCAGCGTGCTCATCAGCAACAACAATACCACTACCCACAACACCTACACCCCCCACAACAACTCCATCATGCACCATAACCCAAAAAAAAAACCACGCCACCCCCAACAAGCCCCACAACAATGCTAGCACACTCCACAACAACACTACCACAACACACATCAACACCAACACCTCCCCACAACACCAACATGCACCACCACAACATCAGCCCCCGCAACCACCTCAACTGCATACTCCTAAACACCAGCTCCATACACAAACATGCCATCGAACTCTGGGACCTGATCACATCACACTCCCCGGACATTGCCTTCCTCATGGAAACTTGGATGAATCCCTCATCCGAGCCCGACATAGCCTTAGCCATCCCAGGAGGCTACAAAATCCATCATCGAGATCGTCTAAACAAACCAGGAGGTGGCATCACCATTGTACATAAAAACACCATAAAGATCACCACCAACACACTCGACACCCTTGACAGCGTAGAACACCTACACTTCCTCATTCACATAAACGCCAACACCACCCTCAGAGGTACCCTCATTTACATACCACCGGGACCTCACCCCTTCTGTGACACCATCGCTGACACTATCAGCCCCCACGCCCTCACCTCCACAGACTACATCCTCCTTGGTGACATCAACTTCCATCTGGAGAACCACCATGACCACAACTCCACATCCCTTCTAGACAACCTCACAAACCTAGGACTCAAGCAAATAGTCACATCACCCACCCACTCAGCAGGACACACGCTAGATGCGATCTTCACTTCCAACAACCACATAACCTTTACACACACCACTGAACTCCACTGAACCGACCACTACTGCGTCCAGTTCTCCTTCTCAAAACCCCCCACACACCACCACCACACCACACCCTACAGCATGTGGGACAAGATCCCCACAGAACACCTGAACGCCCAGCTCGCACAAAACGCTCCCCCTAACATCAACGACCCCAACATTGCTGCCCATAACCTCACACAATGGATCACAACCTGTGCAGACTCCCTCGCCCCTCTTAGAAGAAACATCACCACACGCACCATCAAGTATGCACCACTGAACTCCAAGTCTACAAGCGTGAATGTCGCAAAACAGAAAAAGCTTGGCGCCAGGAACCCTCCATGACCAACTTCTCCACCCTCAAAACCACCATGCGCAAACACCACCAACTCATAAGGACCACCAAAACGGCTTACTACAAGGAACTCATAGACAGTAATTCACATAACAGCAAAGAACTCTTTACCATCATCAAAGAGCTCACCAAACCCAAATCCTGCAACATCGACCCCACTCACACACAGAACCTCTGCAACTCCCTCTCCAACCACTTCCACTCCAAAATCCTAGACATACACAACAGTTTCATGCCACCAGCACCCACCGCATCCAACACCGACACGGCCAACAACAACACACCTCCCCTCCTCAACATACTACACACCTGGGCCCCCACCAGCGATGAAGAAATCGAAGCAACAATGAGCTCCATCTACTCAGGCTCCCTCTCGGACCCCTGCCCTCACCGCATTTTCAACAGGCCAGCCCAACCATTGATCCTAAACTTTGTGCCATAATCAACAGCTCCTTCAATGCTGCCACCTTCACTGACTCTTGGAAGCATGCAGAAGTAACCGCTCTCCTGAAAAAACCCAAAGCAAACACTGATGACCTCATGAACTACCGCCCTATCTCCCTTCTCCCCTTCCCCGCCAAGGTTGCTGAGAAGTTAGTGAACGCCCACCTGTCTCACTTCCTAGAGGATAAGAATGCATGCAACGCCTCCCAGTCTGGGTTCCGCAAGAACCACAGCACCAAGACCGCCCTCATTGCCTGCACAGACGACATCAGAACCAGAGTTGACAAAGGCGAGACCGTCGCACTCATCTTCCTGGACCTCTCTCCATGCCAGACTCCTAGACACCGCCAACTGGATGACAGCAAGCCACCTCAAACTAAACTCCAACAAGACCAAAATCATCATCTTCGGCCCAACCAAATCAGCATGGACGACTCCTGGTGGCCCACCACCCTATGACCTCCTGCAACACCCACCACCCACGCATGCAACCTCAGAGTCATCTTAGATTCTTCTCTCTCCATGACCCAGTAAATCAACTCGATCACCTCCTCCTGCTTCAACACCCTCTGCATACTGTGAAAAACCTTCAAATGGATACCCATAGAAACTAGAAAGAGTCACCCAGGCACTCATCAGCAGCCGGCTAGACTACGGAAAGCCCTCTACGCCGGCACCACATTCAAGCTTCAGCAGAAACTCCAGAGGATCCAAAATGCGGCTGCACGCCTCATCCTGAACCTCTCACGACATAAATACATCTCTGCCTACCCCAGATCCCTCCACTGGCTTCCTATAGACAAAAGGGTCATCTTCAAAGTCCTTATCCACGCACACAAATCCCTCCACAACACTGGACCAGCCTACCTCAATGAAAGAGTGAACTTCCACATTACCACCCGCCACCTCCGCTCTGCCGACCTCACCCTCGCCACAGTTCCTCGCATCCAACGCACCACCTCAGGAGGCAGATCCTTCTCCTACCTTGCACCCAAAACCTGGAACTTCCTCCCTACCGACCTCCGCAAGACCCAGGACATCATGGCCCTCATTATGACCCTGGCGGTGTTGCACCGCCAGGGCCAACGGGGGCGGGAGCACCGCCGACAGGCCGGCGGTGCTCCCTTGGGCATTCTGACCGCGGCGCTTTGGCCGCGGTCAGAAATGGAAAACCGGCGGTCTCCCGCCGGTTTTCCGTTGCCCATTTGAATCCCCCATGGCGGCGCAGCTCGCTGCGCCGCCATGGGGGATTCTGACACCCCCTACCGCCATCCTGTTCCTGGCGGTTCGCCCGCCAGGAACAGGATGGCGGTAGGGGGTGTCGCGGGGCCCCTGGGGGCCCCTGCAGTGCCCATGCCAATGGCATGGGCACTGCAGGGGCCCCCGTAAGAGGGCCCACTAGTATTTCACTGTCTGCATAGCAGACAGTGAAATACGCGACGGGTGCAGTAGCACCCGTCGCACCTTCCCACTCCGCCGGCTCGATTACGAGCCGGCTTCATGGTGGGAAGGTCGTTTTCCCCTGGGCTGGCGGGCGGCCGCCCACCAGCCCAGGGGAAAAGTCAAAATACCCGCCGCGGTCTTGCGACCGCGGTACGGTATTTTGACGGCGGGACTTTGGCGGGCGGCCTGCGCCGCCCGCCAAGTTCCAAATGAGGGCCCATGTCTTTCCGAAAGCTCCTCAAGACATGGCTCTTCGAACAGTAAAACAGCAGCCCACGCCCCCCAGCGCCTTGAGACCCTCACGGGTGAGTGGCGCACTTTATACATTTTTTGATTGATTGATTGATTGAAGGAGATAAGGCTCTTTTTACCATTACATTTACAATGAGGAAAAGGTAAATGGCCTCTTCCTCAGGAAATACCTGTGAAAGTCAATGATCACAAACTATTTATCAACAGTCATGGGGGTTTTAACAATGGAATTAGAACAGGTGGAAGAAAGAATTGATAGGGTGCAAAAATTGGCACCAAAAACATCTCTAGAGCCAATTGTGATTACTGAAAGGGGCTAAAGGCAGATTAATAATACCTCTCCGATATGGTTGCAGGACAGTATACAAGTATCGAATAGCCCCATGTCACCAAACTTAGGGCAATGATCGAAGGATCAGCCAAAGGGCTCAATTGATGAATGAATGCACAATAGGAGGGGTTTCTCCATCAATAAGTCCAGATCCACTGAAAAAGAGATGGGGGATCAAGAGTAAAATAAAACCAGTTCCCAGGCACAAGAGAAATAAACTACTCAGACAGAACACCTTACACAAATCTCTAAAAACCTGGCTCCAAAACACAACCACATGAATTTGGGGAAAGAGTTATTTGATTACTTCCTTGTTGAAATGGTGTCATTTTAAATAACCTTTGAATGAAAACGGAACACATTTCTTTAATGAAAATTGATGGAACATAAGTCTTAAATGATCCCTCCATGGTGCTGACAACAGTAGTTTCCACTAATCTTACAGCAGAATCAAGATCACATTTGAGGATCTCCTCTGTAAATATCCCATGAAACAAAGGGATACTAAGACCCCAGGAAATTAACTGCAGCAAATTGGTGTTCATGTGAATCATCAAAGGCCAGGGGACCGCCAAAGGTTGGAAGAAATCGCTATTAATGACCTCAGAACAAGGGTGACTAATCAGGCAGATGCCATATCTGGCACACATGATGGAAACCTTCAATTACTTCCAGAGTGTACACTATATGTGGTGATGTTAGCAATTGTGACACAGCTTCCCCAGGGATAACTTGAAGACACAAAGGAACTTGTGGTTCTCCTTAAAAACCGGGCTTATGGGAAGCTTGAACAATACAATTTTGTACACCCGGAGGGTTAGTTGGCTGGATAGCTCAAGAAAATCTTCATTGGGAGACTGCCTTGAGGTCAATTTTAGAGATCTTAGTTTTGAAAAATTTCTGCTGCAGCATATGAACCATTTAACAAAAAGCCAGGAGGGAATCTGGGCTCAGCCTTCGGGTTTCTTTTATGAGCCATCACCTGTTCAGTATCAGCCAACCATAATGTATCTAATCATTTTGAACATTTAAGTGAGTTAGTCATGATTGATTGACTCCCAGTGGATCTTGATCCCAAACAAGTGGGTAGTGTTAGGGAGGATGAGTCCGAAAAATCTTTACCAACTCAGGAACAAGTATTATCGCCTCTTCCTCTGCCCACTATGGCTTGGCTGCAGCTTCAGAGTAGTGCCAAAAAGGGCTGACTTTGGTTTCATGGAATATAGTGGGAGTGAGGTCAAAATGAGATAATCCATACTGATGAGTTTTGTGACCACTTTTGACATTATATGTGTCCAGGAAACATGGATGACTGAACCCTTTTGCATAGATGGTTATAATGCACTTTTTCAATCTGCCCTGGCCGCAACAGCTGGGAAAGCGAGGGGCAGTTTAGCAGCCTTCCTTTCCATTAGGCTTCCCTTTGCACAAATATCCCAAAAATAGTCTTCACCATGCTCTCTAGTTTCCTTATTACCTTGTCTCAGGAAGCCTAGTATCCTGGTGATAAATAACATTTTGAATGAGCAGATATTTGATATAATTGATGTACTGGTTAATTTCTTGGAAGACCTTTATTCATATTCGCACAGAGAGACCATATTAATGTTGGTAAGGGACTTTAATGTTTCTTTATGTAAATCAGAAGACAGACAGATGTCTGTGATTTTAAGACGAGAATGGGAATAGGATGCCTTATAAACACTCTAGGCAGGTAGGCACAAAAACTAAAATAGAAACAAACAGCAGAGCTTTATGGTGTGTGGTTCTTGTAAATAGACACTTTACAACGCATTGTAAATGGCTTTACTCGTAGGTTGTTAGTGGTGCCTAAAAACTCACAAACTTCATTTCCGATGAGGAATTAGGCCTGCTATATCCTACAGGACCTTATAGGAGTGGCCCCATTTCTTTATGGATTAAGTGCTAGCATACTTCAGAGGCAGGGCTGGTAAGGACATTCATTGCTGATTGTTTAGCCTTAGATAATGCCGGCAAGATAGCCTGGCTTGGGTATGTTAAACGTTAGTTCCATAGATCGGGCGTTGAGGAGATGTTCTCCAGCCCAAAACTCCTTGGGGGAAATGCAAAGGATATAGTGAAGCAGTGCTTATTTGAGTCCCAGATAGACTAAAGACTACGGGGAGTGCAGACAATGCAGATGGTTGAGCCCTATCTTCAAATTTCAACCGTTCATAATATGGAACCTTATCTACTATGGATGGAAAATCCTATCTGTTGCTCTTACTTTACATATTTTAGGCTAAACCTGAACCACTTTAGGGCTGATTTCCCTGAACAATGTGTTTGGCAGCAGGAAGTGCCCCATTCCACTGTAATAATGCAAAGAAACAGTGCACAGGCCACTTTGTTTGTTTTGCCCTTTATATTCTAGACCAAGATCTGCCTTCATAGTCCCGGGTTACGTAGGGCAAACATCAGAGAACACAGAATAGCATTAGAGTCTTTACAAAAATTGTTATTGATATGCTATGCAGCTTTAAATTGTTATTGAGAACGCTTAAATGAAAAGAAAGCAGTATGAATTTTTGTTTTGGTGAAAATAGCACTGCGCACTTTCAGATAAATTCCTTGGCCTACTTTATATGTTGATGAGTTTATCCCTCAGTAAATGGTCTCCTAGTGTGCAATGCTGAAGATCCTAAGGAATTTTAGCCCGCATGTACGCATGTTAACCCTCTTAAAAATTACTCTGATTATTATTTATAATAATTATTATGAGAGCTAACAGTGGTATTATTGCTGACTCAAGACGTCCCTTTTTAAGATATTTTGATTAATGATTTTAAGGTAAAAGTTTTTATTTTTATTTTTATGGGTGTTTTGAGCGAAGTGTTGTGGCTATGTAAACTGTAGGTGTCATGATTTTATGAGGAATTATAACTGATACTTTCTTATGATTGTATTTTTTATGAGCTTTTATGGCTTATTGCCGAATAAAATAGTTACTGACTGACTGACTATATGAACTAATAGTCATGATGCTTCCACTACTAGTCCTGCCCACTATCTTCATACTTAAAGATATTTTCAGCTAAAACTAATGCAACACAATCCATCGAAGTTAATAGGAGTGAAGTTCGGCTAGTCTTCTGTCACTTAAGAGTTGCATCTTGTGGGATGTTAGAGTAAAGTGACTCAACTTTTAGAAAAGTTGGCATTGCTGTAACTAAAGGTTACATGAAAAAAATACTAATTGTGAAAGTGGTTTTAGAACTGAACCCACTGCTGACACCATAGATGAAAAGTGTTTGTAAGTATTATTGGGTGAAACGTAAAGGTAAGGAGTGACAGTGTGCACTGCAATGAGAAAAACACTCTTGTTTAGCGATCCATCAGACCATTAATGCTTTTTCAAGCATGGTGACTATGGATGTTCTTGTTATTTCAGTGGTGGCTGTGGACAGAGTTGTATGTGCATCTTTTCGTCTGACAATAAGTGCCTGAATTATTGTATATTTCTGATTTTGTCCAAAACCCTCAACAACTCCTCCCCCTGTTTTAGGATTGGATCTTCGCTGAAGGTGAATTATTTTAGGGCCTGCCATTCTTCTTCAGGAAGGCTATCAATTTTTCTTTGTTAGTTAATCTCTGATGCATCTATTTCTGCCACTATGGTGTTTTCAAAGGTGAATATTTCTATTTGGATAGTACTTGTGAGTGGACTGAACCGAGATGTGAATTTTAGTCATATGTGTAGCAAAGAAAAGATGCAACCTGATGCTATTTTTTGAAACATTTCTTTATTAGAAGTTACAGCAATACAGAAACAAGGACACTTGTCACCATCAGGCCATCATTACTAAAACACATAGGGCCCGATTTAGAACTCGGCGGAAAGGTTACTTCATCACAATGGTGATGGATATCCCTTCCGCGGAAATCTAATTCCCATTATATCCAACGGGATTTAGATTTCGGCAGATGGGATATCCATCAACGTTATGACAGAGTTACCCGTCCGCCGAGTTCTAAATCAGGCCCATAGTCACCTGAACATGCAATCTAACATCTTGACAACTGAGCAGGTCATGATAGTCCTCAAACAATGTACAGTAACCGTATGTAACCCTTCCTTATGTGGGATTAGACCAAAGGTCTGGTGTACTCATAGCCACTGACTTACTCCTGACACTACATGATAGTTCAACAATCACCTCACACACGTCAGTATCACAACCTAGAACAGATGTCATAGGGCATGGAAGTGACCAGTAGGTGGAATATGCAACCAGTGTACTTTTGTAAGGTATAGTAATATGAGCCCTCTGCCACAAATCCCCACCTTGCTGGAGATGGGAAGAGTAAAAACGTATTTATGCCACATTCAGCTCACACAAAAGTCTAAGACAAGGAGAGATGTCTGTAGAGTTTACATAATAGAAACCTGGATCATGCCCCTTATCCATGAACAGGCGTTACAACAGTGGGGACACTTTTTCAATTTCCCAGCCAACGGTGACTCTGCCTGGGGCAAATGAATCCCCACAGCCTGGTGTTTCTGAATAACTAGCAGAGTTTGGCTCCAGCTTGGAAACTTTAAAACATTGTATTGCAAAGGTGTAAGTCTGGGATTAGAAAAACTGGTCACTATATTTGATTCTATGTCTTCCGTTATTGTAGCCCCCTCCCTCGCTTTGGGTTATTAGTTAGAAATTATCTGCCTACTCTGGTTGGTGAATATCAAGAAATGCACAATTTTATGTGGAACTCGTTTGGGTGAAGAAACCTCATGCAGCTGTTTAGATGTTTCTCATCAACAATCTCAACAACAATCAAAATAGTTTAATGATATACAACTCAACTGATCAACAACAGTGTTCCCGGTGTACTGTTGAAGGATAGCTGTGCCTGTAATTAGATAACTGTGGTACAAAAATGAAACAGCTGGACCAAGAAGGTTTCAATTTATACATATATTATCTCCATACATATATATCTTAATGTTTGACAGTGTGAATCAATAGTGCAGACGACACAGTGTACAGAACGTGGTTCAACAGACAACAATAATTACAAAACATAGACATTGTGTGATCCCAATGGTTGTAATCATATTCAAGTTCAAAAGAAGGTAAAGGGGGCTGCAAGATTTCAGCCACATTTATGTTTCTATGACTGGTGTCAAATGATGGGGAATATTGTTGATGTTTCAATCCCAATATAATTCTAGGGGGTCTCCTCAGGATCTCCTCATCCAACTATCACACCACTTGCAGTCTTGTAGCTTGTATTCAATACTGGGATCAGTAACACAGCAGTGCTTAAGTACACATCATGTCCAATTACCTGGCATCTTCCATAATGACAAGCTGGCGCTGGAGATTCACTGCATGATGAAAAGGGGGCTAGGAGCTTGAAGAGTATCTCTCCTCGGGAAAGGTGTATCGACCATGCTAGGAGAGAATTCTGGGTCAGCCTTTTTCGCCTGCCTCTTCCCTTAACTCTCCCTATAAAAGGATTGTTGTTGCCACCTCTTTGGTCTGTCAAAGTAAAATTCTGCCCAAATTGGGAACATTCCTACTCAATTGCTTAGTCATTTATCTTCTTTACCCTTGTCCCATGAGCTCAGTGTCCATATTAGTTTGTTTATAATTTTGTCATTTGTTAAGAAGTTTTTCAGGGTTGATTTAGTTGTCCTCTGGTATAGGAATATGTTGACTTGTGTGAAAATCATTTTATCTCTATTCTTAACTTCACTATTTATGTGTTGATCAAATTATTGCTATATCTACCAATCCATAGTTCATTTCCAGGCAATATAGGACCATTCTTGGTTAATTAGAAACTATGAGGACCTTAGGGCCTGTCTTTTTTCCTGAGGTAATCAGACATTGTTGCAGCATGTAGTGCTGTTTTCTTCTGGTTTTTAAGGTAGATAAGGCCTTCAAGTCATCCTTGTAACGGCTTGAACAATTCTTGCATCACATAGCAGTAACAGTCCTGCAAAGATGGTTTCTACCATCTCCTTTGCATAAACCAGTACATTTTCTTCAGCCATGGTGGCAGTAAAAAGCAATATATGTCTTATGTGGGTTCTTGTTATAGCAGGAGTAAACAATTCCTCTTGAAAAAGGTCTCCTTAATCTCTCCTTTCCTTAAGAACAGTGAACTGTTACAGATTAGTCATCTGGGTTGGTCATCTTCTAGCGAGCACTACTTGCTTTCCAGGCTGCTTGGAGGAATTTGTTTTCCAGTTTCAACTGAACCAGCACATTCTAGATTATAGGATGTTAACACTGTTGAATGTTTTGGTTTATTCTAGATTATGGGATGTTTACACTGTTGAGCTTTTCTTGGGGTTTGTGGTTGTGGTATTTGCTGCACCTATGTGTTGCAGCCTTGGTGCAGCTGTTGCTGTTGTGGCAGCAGTTGTTGCTGTTTGATCCATGCTGTGTTGGCAAGTGTTGTGGGAGTGGTGCTTGCTGTGGCGAAAGCTGTAGTCCTTGGCATGGTGGCAGCTATCATCACAGCTTTGGTCCCATGTGGTGATTACAGCAGTGTTGCTGTTGTTGTTCCTGCTGTGCTGGCAGCTGTTTTTGCTGTTGCTATTGTGTCTGGTATTGCACAAATCAAACACACTTCAAAAGATCTAAGCCAGAGGGAACATTTAATGCACCTCATCCATCAGCTTCTCATATTGTCAACTGTCCCCACTATAACTCCAACCCATTACATTTCACGCAGAGTGGAATACTCATTGTGAAATGTTCCAACAAGGAACTCCACTGTGCCATCATCCCACACTTCTACCCCTTTGTGCAACAATTTAAACAATGCAAAATAAATATTTTGTGAACATAAAACTTAAATTAAACATTGCTGCAAGAAACATAATTTAAGGTTTAAGCATAATTTTGCTTATAAACAATGTAGACAAACTTGAATTTGGTGGTAACTGCAAATGTTTTGCAACCGCATTCCCAGTTGCAAAACATACCTACATACCAATGCAACTCACTATTAGAAAGGGACGCCCTTGGCATATGCCTTCCTAATAGTCAGTTACAAACCCTATTCTGTGAGTTGGTTATAGGTTACCATAACGTGAAATAGGGTTGGTACATGCCTAACAGCATTTTACCCATGAAATGGGTATGATTTTTCAATAATATTGAACCATACCCAAGAAAGACACAAGTTCGTCCTTGGTGCATGGACTGTTGAGCTTCTCAATTGCTTCAACTAACTCTTTCATTGGTGATACACCTTTCTCAGAAATATGATTACCAAAGTAATGCACTTCCCTCGCTCCAAATTGACTTTTGTCTTTTCTCAATGTTAAACCAGCTTTCCACAATTTTTCCAAAACACATTTTAAAATCATATTCTTCCTTAGTTTTCTAAAAAAAAAAGAGAAAAAAAAAAAAGGTTGTCCTGATAACATTTCACTCCTTGGATACCTTTCAATACTGTATTCATAATTCTTTGAAATACAGAGGCTGCTGAAATCAAGCCAAAAGGCATTCTTAAGAACTTTTATGTTACCCCGGGTGTAAGAATTGAGGTTTAATTTAGCGACTCCTTGTCTAGTTCGACCTGATGGTAGGCCGATGCTAGATCAAAGGTTGTGAAAAACTTAACTCCCCTTAACGTTACTATATTTTCAAGGCTATTAAGCAGTGGAAATGTGTTTACTATAACCTCTCTATTTAGTGCTCTCAAAACAATACATAAACAAAATTCACCATTTGCTTTCTTAACTACTACTACCAGAGCCAACCATTCTGTCAGGTCTACAGGTTCAATTATGTTTGAACTAGACAACCTATCTATTTTTTTCTGTACTCCTTCTTGAATATTGAGTGGTATGCTTTGTAGTTTGGCTGTAACAGGTTGTGCTGGAACTCTCACTTTGATGTGATGCCTGTTACCCTTTAGCCATCCCAACTCACTATGGAACATTTATTTAAAAGATTTTTCTGTTTCTACTGTCTTGTCACTTACCTCTTTCATCTGAACTTGTGGCCCAGCACTGGGATTCAATGTCACACTCTAAAATCGCTGATGTGGTCAACTAAAATGTAATCTCCTTATTCTGAAACATAAACTTTACCAGCCAATGTCTTCCCCCCCAAATTCTAAGCAGGTCATTAAATACCCCTAGCTTTCAATTGGTATTCCACCATATCCTACTGGAGGAATATCAATTTTCCACAATTTGTACCTTATCCTTAAAATGCACGTCAAAAGTGATCTTCAAAATCATTGTGAGATGTAAACAAGATCAAACTTCATTCATAACTTAATGTTTTTGAACAACAAATCATCTGTTGTATGTTCACTCTTGGCACTACCCATCTGGAAAACTATTTCCTTTACCTCTTATCAAATCTCATTTTTCTTTACTATTACAAAATTTTGAGAAATGTCCTTTCTGCTACATCAATAATATGTATTTTGCACCACAGGACCTGCTTACATTGGCTTTATGTCCCACTTTCCCACACCTGAAACATGTGCCTTTGAACTTCTGTGAGTTCTTACCATCCAACAATATTCTCAGTTTGCTGTTTAACCGGACATATTACTTCTTCAACCTTTGCTAGACTCTGCTTTTAATTTACTCTTAGCATTACTCAGTTAATCTACTCACTTCACCATATGTTCTACCCTATTTGCAAGTGCAATAACGTCTTTCAGAGATGGCTCATCCTTCAACCAAATTTCTTACCTTATAATATAACATTTGAGAACAAATTGGTCCCTACTCCTTTCTTCAGTTGCTCCTCCAAATTTTCAAGCAGCAGCTAACTTGTGTAATGTCATTACAAAATCTTCTGCTGATTTTTCTTTATTCTGTTCTCTCAACCCAAAGTAATATTCTTCCATAATTGTACTAACCTGTTTAAGATAGTGTCTTTCAATTTTAGTATGCAAATTTCACACTCTTTCAATTAATTTTGATCTGACGCACTTAACTATGGAAGATTTTCTAAAATTTCCAGTCTCTCACACCCTAAACCAAGTAACAATAATGAAGATTTGCTTTCTGTACTTAGGTTTGTTCCACATACCCATGCGTAATTTCTAAATATTTGTTTCCACTTCTGCCATTTTATTAGTGGTTCACCTTGTGTGCTTAAGAAAATCGGGGGTGAAGTGACATTCTGAATTTTTTCCTACTGTTGTATGATTTCACTCAGATGAAATATATTTCCTTACCCTCATCAAATGCTACCTCACTTCACGTTATGCAGCATGTATTTTAAACTATGCAATTTCGTTAAAAACTACAAGGTATTCTTTATAATAGAAACATTAACCAGAAATGTTAACACAGCATAAAGTACTTAGATGTCATCAACAGTACTTTTAGAAGAAGGTGAGGCTAACACTGACCAAGACAGGCTTTTTTCTTCTATGTTATAAGTTAAATGTGTCCAAAAAGATATCCTTACTTGAAAGTTATTTGCCACTAAATGATGTGCATGTCATCAAATTTATTCGATTTCCATGCTCCCTCGTACCTCATGTATGAAATACCTTGTTTACGTCTGAAACAATCCATATGATTGTATTAACAAAGGGTGTTCTTGTCATCAAATTTTCAGACACAAATTGCCAATATACTCATCTGATAGCCGCTGCTGCTTTGCTATCCACTCTTGGTGTACCTGTCCCCAAAGTCACAGACACCAACTGCCAGTATCTGCCAGTATTCCAGCATTCACCTTTACATCTTTGAAGAGAAAGTGGTCATTCCCTTTGAAACCAATGCAAGTGATCCCGACTCACTAAGATGGCTGCGGTGGGTCAACATGCACACAATCAGGCTTGTTTCTAGAGGAAATAGGAATTTTTGTCTTTGAAAGCCAAAGTGGCCACTGTGCGTAGTCATGCACACACTCAGGCTATTTTCGAGAGAGAGTGGTAGTTGTTTTTAAACCACCACCTCTGTTTTGATAGATGATTGCACACACCAGCTCTCAACACAAGCTGTGAAGTAGAGATGTGTTCCTTGGCCTTCAAAAAGGCAGCAGAAGGAAACCAGTCACTGCAGTAACTCACCAGTGATGCTGCACCAGTCTCCTCACAAGAGAGAGCGATGTCTCTCCCTTCTGCATCCCGAAATCACCTTCACCACAGTCACTGTGACTCCAGGAAATTTTCAAGTTATCCCATCCTCTGTTGTCAGATTGTAGTGTCTGGTATTACAGAATTGACACACACTACAAGAAGTCAGAGGGAACATTTAATGCACCTCATTCATCAGCTTGTCATATTGCCAACTGTGACCCTTAGAACTTCCACCCATTACATTCCAAACAGAGTGAAATACTCATAGTGAAATGTTTCAACTAGTATCTCCACTATGTCCTGATCCCACAGCTGTCCCTGTCAGGGTGGCAGCTGCAGTGACTATTGTCACTGTGCTACATGGGCGGCAGCTGCATTAAAGCGGAGGAGAGTCACCTCGCCAACTAAAATCCACCCAAAAGCGCAAAGATGAAAGTTAATTTATTCCATTTTATTTTTATCAACCCATCCCCAACCAAGTGTCAGAACGGTGCAGGGCCTGCTGAGTGGCAGCAGAAGATAGGAGTGGTGGACTGTCTGTGCACATAAGTTGAAAGTGCACATGTCCCTTTGGCCGGCTGACTTGTGACAGCAAGTCAGACATGTGCATTTTAAAGCTCTTTAACCAAGCTGTCTTAACCCCTTCTGTGCTGAGGAGAGAACAGTTCTGTCCTTAGCCATGGATGGGCATGTGCCGAGGATGGAATTATTACATTCTCACACCTACCCAGGAGGAAGTGCTGGTGCTCCCCATGTGGCCGCCCATTTTACCCCCTCCCATGGGGGATGGCAGCAGAAGCACTTCCGCTGCCACCCTGAGCCCCCCATGGCGGTATGATGACACTGGCACGCATGGTGCAAGCCAACATCACCAAAAGCCGCTGGGACATGCTGGAAGCAATTTGGCTTTCAGGACGTGTGAGGAGCAGGTAGGTTTTTCCTCCTGGGGATGAGGATGGGGTGTGCAAAGAGGCACTGGGGGAAAGGAAAGAGTTTTTACTTTCCCTCAATGTCTCTTTGCAGGGCATTACTGCTGCAGGATCATGAATGGTGGTGTGGTTGTGCAGCAGGAATGCCACCACTAACACCCGTGATTAATGTTATTGTTTAGTGGAGCAGCCCCTTAGGCAAGGGCTGCTCCAAATATTTTGGGCATTGTCTTGGCAACACCTGGAGGCATCTCTGCTATCCTTTGAGTACCAGGGATTTGTTTGTACATTTTTTGGCAGCAGCTTCTTGGGCAAGAGTCGCTCCAATTATGAGGTCAAATATTTTGAATTACTTTTGGGTGTTTTCTGCCACCCTGGTAGGAGAGCGGCTGTACTTTGAGGCCCATCCCCCCAATGGGGGCAAAAAGACACTAGCATTAGGTAATTGTTTCTATATTTGTTTGGGAGCAGCCCCTTGGGCAAGGGTTGTTCTAATTGTGAGGGAAAATATGTTTAATTACTTTTGCCATTCTTCCTCTGACCATGATTATGAGACTGACTCTGCATCTAAGGCAGAAGAGGAAGAGCAATATTCTGGCAGTAAATTTTCTGTCTCAGATGAATCACCTGATGATGAAGCCACTCTCAGTGCAGAGGAAGTGCCTCTTTTACAGGAGGGCACTGATTTGCTGACAGTGCAGCATGAGGCATCTGGATTGCAGCCTGGGGGTGAAAGGCTTTCCATTGGAAGTGCTCAACTCTGGGTGCCCCAAACATGGTGCAGCTGGCATTGCCTGGGATTAGTGGTGTTGCAGCATGTACAGTGAATACTGAAAACATTTTGCCTATAAATTTCTTTCACTTGTTTATGAACAATGTATTTTTGGATGAGATTGTTGACCAGACTAATTTGGATGCTGACCAGTATTTAAGGCACAACGGTTCCAGACATAAGCCCATCTCTAGAGCTAGCAGATGGAATCCCACAAATCTGGTTGACTCAAAGAAGTTCTAGGTTTTAACTTTTTTTGATGGGCTTGATAAGGAAACCATTAATGTTTTCATACTAGTCTGCTAGTCCCTTGCCGGCAACTGATATATTTCATACAACCATAAGTCGTGCTCAGTATTTGCTTCTGATGTTGTATTTTGTTGAAAATGCTTCTGCATTGCCACAAGATCACCCTGATTATGACCATCTTTTTAAGATTCAGCTTGTCCTTGATCACTTTGTGAATCATTTTTCAGAGATCTATGCTCCAAGGAAAGAAATATCTGTGGATGAGTCTTTGGCCCTGTTCAAGGGCTGTTTGATTTTAAGGCAGTACATTTTCTAGCAAAAGAGCATGTTATGGAATTAAGATGTATATGCTGCCTGAGAGTAGTACTGAGTACATCTATAATTTCAGGGTGTATACTGGTAAGGATTCCAGTATTGACCCCTTGGTTGTCCATCCACCTTCAAAGTTAGTGAGAAAAATGTGTGGGAACTTGATAGAGAACTTTTTTTAACAAGTTCACCATTTATACATTGATAACATCTACAGATTGGTGTGTAGTTGTTCAGGGAATTATTCAAAGTGGACACTGTTGCTTGTGGCAGTATACGCTCTAACAGTAAAGTTTTCCCAAAAGAGCTTGTTTAGAAAGATCTTGAGGGGACAGTACAGGGTCATGCATAGTGATGAACCTCTAGCTGTGAAATGTGCAGACAGGAGATATGTCTACATGCAGACTACTATCCATGATGAAAGTACTTCATCTGTGACTGTTTGGGGTTAGGTTACTTATGTGCACAATCTGAATACATTTTAGACTACAGTAAGAACATGGGTGATGTTGATAGAGTAGATCAGAGGTTGGAGCCTTAGACTCCTGTTTCTAAGGCTTACATTTGGTATAAGAAGCTGACTATCCATTTATTCCATTTAGCAACCTTCAATGCTTTTGTTGTTATCAATGACTTTTCTCCAGGTCCAAAGATGACATTTGTTCAGTTTCAGCAGCCTGTGATAGTTAGCCTTGTTGTAGTGGAACAGGCAAGTGTTCCTAGAGTTGCAGTGGTGGAGGACATGGCTAGATTGAAAGATCATCACTATCCTGATTACATTCCTCCCACACCCAAAAAACTATCCCAGTAGGAAATGTAGAGTCTGTATCCAAAGAGACATGCAGAAAGAGAGTCGTATATACTGCCCGAGTGTCCTTTAATACTGGGCTAATTGTGCCTACATATTTGAAATTGTTTCTCACACAACTGATTTATTGGGAGCAACCATGACTGCAAAAGTAAACTGACTGGTCTGTATCATTTTGTACTTTTTGTTCAGATTTCATGGTTGACATTAGCATGATGTAATTAGTGAGAGCTGCTGTGTTTGTATATATATTTTTTCATCTACTTCCAATTGGTTTGTGTTTTTCTTTTTGTTAAAAAAATGTGATGGCAGTGTGCGTGGACTGGCACTTGGCTGGCAATGTGTGTGGACTGGCTTTTGGCTGGTGGTGTGCATGGATTGGCACTTGGCTGGTGGTGTGTGTGGCCTGGCACTTGTCTGGTGGTGTGTGTGGACTGGCGCTTGGCTGGTGGTGTGTGTGAGCAGGAATTTAGCTGGTGGTGTGTGAGTAGTGAGTTCCTGCTGGTCACTACACACACACTGCTAGCCAAATGCCAGTCCGCATATTTCATCAGCCACCAGACAGTGTGATTGCTGTGTCAGTCATGTGGATGTATGAAAGTGATGGGACCTTAAATGGCGCTGTCTGTTGACATGAGTGTTGTAATGTGCTGAGCGTACCACTGTTAGTGTGATTGGTCTTGTGTCTGTCACATAGGAAAGGAGTGTGAACGGCCTGTAAAGAGGTTGGTGCCTTGTTGTTGTTTTACAGCTCAAAAGCTGTGAATCATTGGATCAATTTGTGACCTTTAAATTATAAACAGTGCATTTCATTTTTGTGAAATCTTTGTTAGTAAAATTTTACATTTTGAACCTTCACTCACCCTTGTGCCAAATCCGACCAGTATGTGTGTATATTTGAGGAATAGATGGTTGTGAAGTAATATTTGTCTTTTCTATCTGTCTCTGCCAGGGTGTACATTGTCTTTAAGGAAAACTACCATTTCTAGATATTTTTGAAAACTAGATACCCAAAGGAATACAGGGTGGTGTGCCTCTTGTGGATCCCAACACGTTTTCATACCCACAATGCCTTGCAAACCTCAAAATATGACTAAAATCACATTTTCCATGCATTTCTGTGCCATATACGCTTCCAGAATCAGACGGAAACCACACAATTTCTACCACCTGATAGAAATGCTGCCCCACCTGTGAGACTGGGTCTAATTCCCAAAACAGGAACTGATCAAACTAACATCAATGGGAGTCCTTGCAAAGGGATCGTCCTTGATCTTGGTTTGATTTGTTCTTGTGCAAGCAGTAGGCCAAGTCACGTAAGTGAGGAAACATTTTTATTCGGAGGCTGGGGGGAATGCCGGCTTGAAGAAAGTCTGTGGTTCCCTGCAGATTCGAGAATTTTCCATCAAAGAAATGTGAAGAAAATGTGTTTTTTAGTGAACGTTTGAAGATTACAAGGAATATTGGGTAACAAAATGTGGCCATGCAAGTCAGCCCTCCTGGATACCCCTAGGTCTCTAGTTTTCATAAATGTACAGGTGGCTACGTTTCCTTAGGTGCCATCTGAGCTAAGGTCCTAAATCTAGCGCCATCCACATTGGAAAGAGAGGGTCAGTTTTGGGTGGAAGAATGGCTGTGTCTATGTTGTGTTTTGGGCCATTTCCAGAAGTGGGCACTAGAGTCTACCCACACAAGTGAGGTACCATTTTTATTGGGAGACTTGGGGAAATGCCGGGTGGGAGGACGTTTGTGGCTCCCCATGGATTCTAGAACTTTCCATCACAGAAATGTGTTTTTTAGTCAAGTTTGATGTTTGCAGGGTGTTCTGGGTAACAAAAAGAGGAGAGAGTCACGCAAGTCAGCCCACCTTGGATACCGCTAGGTGTCTAGTTTTCAAAAATGAAAATGAACATGTTGGCTGGGTTTCCCTAAGTGCTGGCTGCGTTCGGGTACAGAATCTAGAGCTACCCACATTGGAAATAGAGGGTAGGATTTGGGTGGAAAAATGCACTGCTTCCATGTTGCAATTTGGGCTGTTTCCTGTCATGGGATTTAGGTCTACCCACACAAGTGAGGTACAATTTGTATCGGGAAATTTGTGACAGCATAGAATAGTATCACATTTGTAATTACTAATTGGATTTTGCTTCATTTGTGCCTTTCAAATGTAAACCAGTGTTCAAGAAAGATGACATTTTGAAAAATATGCTCCAAATCATACACTAGAACCAACAAATTCAAAAAGTCAGAAATATCCACTGCTCCTAAACTTTATACATTGTGCCCATTTCAGAAATACATGAGTTTTATTGATAGCCATTTTTCAATCTATTTTGCTATAAGAATTGGGTTATACTCAGTACTCAATGAAAGTCCATTGTATGGTGTAGCTCCCTTGTTTGTTCTGGGTACCTTGGATTCTGACAGAACCTACAAACCCTATACATCCTCGCAATCAGAGGTGTCTAGGGGACATAATGGTATATTGCTTTTGTCAATCTGCCATTGTGACAAAAAGTTAGATGAAAATGTTGTCAAAAATGCCCATTTTTTCCTACTGATTTTCAATGTTTTTTTGGTTCAACGTTTATTTTCCATGGGACAACCTTGAGCGATCTACACGCATGACCCCTTGGCTGAATTTAGGATCTTGTCTAGTTTTACAAATGTAAAGCTTTTCTGAATCAACCATGGGTTTCACACTGGTTTCCACCACAAACTGGAAGTAGGCTGAGAGCACAAATAATAAGACAAATAGGCTACCTCATGAAAAAAAAGCCAAAACTGTGGAACAAAATTAGTTTTTTTATTAACCTCTGTATGTTCCTAAAAGCAGGAGAGATGGTGACTTTAATAGAATAAACCGTATGTGGATGTCATATTTAGGGGGAAAAACAGACACTTTTATCTGGAGCACTTTTTCCCCATTTTTTTCTTTAAACTCACTATTTTGCTATATTTTGCCTATTTTCTCAGTCCTCTCAAAAGGGAATCCACAAATCCTGGATATCTTTGGAATCCACAGAATGTTGGAAAACAGGGTGCACATTTGGGGTGGTAAAAAATAGTTATGGAGCCCTACGCACAAATTACCCCAAATAACAAATAGGGCTGAGCACTTGGAGGTGAAAATGCCTACCAGCAAAGACAGAGTTAAGACAGATGGACGCTGGCCTCCAGTGCCCTTGGGAGCACCAAGAGAGGTCACTCCCTCCAATCCTGATGCTTCGCTCATGCTGGCTAACAGCATGAAAGCAATGCCAAAATTGGTTAAGCAAGTTGGCTGGGTCCATTGCTGAGCACCAGACTGGAGGGTCGAGGAGGACATGTTGTGCGTGCAGCATGTAGGTTAAGTGCATTTTTATTTAATTTATTTACAGCACAAGATAGTGCATGCACCCACCCACGACCCAATTGCAAGCTCCACCACTCTCTGTAGGTGGCAGCCACCTCTGCTGTGCTGTTGTAGGAGTTTTTGTAACTGCTGTCACTGCACCTAATGTTGCTCCTGTGGTATCTGCTGTTTTGGTAGATACGACTGTGGTTATAGTCCCTTCTGTGAATAACTCATCATGAGTTTTGCTAGCCAATTAAAGCTGTCTCTTGCCAGACCTAAAAGCTTCACCAGCAAGATTAAACCTCACAATAACATTCGTTGAATCATATCGAAAACAATGCTACAGAGGTTTATATGAAAGTCATATTTCTGCAGCCATTATTCAAATGGGATGTAAAGTGTATTTTACATTTTTTCGTGAACAATGATAATGAAGTCATAATGCAACGATTTATATGCAGTGCATGCTGCACAGCAGGGGATCTAGCAGGCAAGGCATAAAATCTATTTTTAGCGTGTTCCCCTAATGGTGAGAAGCATGACATTTTTCACTCCCTTTGTGCTACGAAATGACAAACAGGACTTGCTTTCTTCTTCAAATTATTGTGTGATATTATGACACATGCATTTGCACATTATACATGATTGTCAAGATCGTATGAGTATGTGAAAGTCATTTAAGAGAAAT
This sequence comes from Pleurodeles waltl, assembly GCF_031143425.1. Classification (NCBI taxonomy): domain Eukaryota; kingdom Metazoa; phylum Chordata; class Amphibia; order Caudata; family Salamandridae; genus Pleurodeles; species Pleurodeles waltl. Next base: position 257,723,202 of record NC_090445.1, read on the forward strand.
TGCTTCTCGTTGTAAGCATTTCAGTGTGGCAATTTCCTTAGCCTGTGACACATATTTTCGGAAAGTATTGTGATTTTACCACATGTGGTAAATGCGTAAAAAAAACAATGGCAATAAGATGCTACCCATTCAAGCAATGCAATGTACTGCTTGTTAACAAAATATAGAAGTGCTAGGTGGAACCCATAAGCTCTGAAAGCTCGAGTAGCAGACCATAAAATAATGGATAAACAGTTGCAGTTCACGAGTTAAAACGTGGGTGCCATCGCACGAGGCAAGTAAGTAGCAAATGTATCTGCCATTTTCAGGAAAAAATTGTGAATCAAAAATTCATGACTTTCTCAAAAGGTTATATACAACATGTAAGAAATGCGAGTGGGAGACCTAACACAGCTGGGGGTGGGAATAAAGTGTATTAAAATTGAGAAAATCCCTGAAAAAAACACAGTTAAAACAGAGCTATGGCGCTGTGTTAAACGCACAGAACCACTGAAATTAGCCAATTATGGCATGGATTACTCAAGAAACATGACATAACTTATGTCACTTGACATCCACAAAACACCCCAAGGTAAAGGGCACTGAAGAAAAGACTATCAACCAGGGGCTGCTCCTCTGTTAGGGCGGAGGAGCGTTGCCCCTCACCAGCAGGAGCTGCAAACATTAAGAAATAAAACAATAATATGTTATATTGTCATTTTATTTTTAAAGGGGCGGGCCATGGGGGGTGACAAACAGTGAGGGGAGTGCACAGAGCACTCCCCTCAGTGCACGTGTGTGTCTGGCTGGCCGTTTCAGGCCAAATACACATGCGCACAAGGGCTCTCTCCAACCCGGCACTATGTTGCCGAGTTGAAAAGAGCCAGCCCAGGGTCCCAGTCTGCGTTGGTGTCCAGCCAGGGAGCTGCAGCCAATCATAATGCTGCTCTGAGCAGTGCCATGATTGGTGCAGGGCAGGCTGGGAGCCTGTGCCAAGTGAGCTGAAGGAACAGGGAAGGACAAAGCGGAGTAACTAACTAGTATCCCCAGGCCACTGGTCTGACAGCAGTAGAGTCATGCTAGAGAGCACTCAACAGTGAGAGAGATTGAGGGCTACATATGTGTAAGTTACACAGACATTATAGTTAGGCTTACATTTTAAACGTACCAAACCACTGAAATTCACCATTTATAGTTAGAGTTATCTCAAGTAACTGTAACTCGTGCCATAAGGTAACTATAACATACACCCCCGTCACGCACAGCTTTTTGGTCAAACTTTTTACTCCAAATATTGCATTGATATTATCAATTATGTTATCAAAGATGCTATGAGTGCTCTAATTTGTAGGGTAATTAGCAGTGCATGTTGAGTACGTGATTTATAGTTAACTTAGGGCAATTCCACAGTAAATTTGTAAAAAGTCCTTTTTAGTCTAGATGGGGTCCCTCTGTGACCCCAGCACCGGAGCTAAGGAGTCAGGGTATCAATACCCCGGCCACTTTTCTTTATTTTTCTCAGAAGGGGATCAGAGGATATCAGAAGGGGCCGTGAATCCTATGTGTCCCTATCCATACAAATGTAGATTTCCTTTAATTTCTCTAAAACTATTGACTGGATTTACATCAAATAACATAAAAGGCCTCTTTCTGGCCCAAGAGCTACCATTCTGCCAAATTTGGTGTAATTGCATCCAGTGGTTTCGGCGCTATCACTGTTCAAAATCTCCATGGATAAATGAATGGGGAAAATGTGTTTTGGGACACCCCCTTTTTCTTGGCCCCCACTTGACGGATCACCCTGAAACTTTCCTAGACAGCAGCTGAAGTGACAACCATTGTTTTTTTGGAAAGTCTCATGAAGATTCATCAAACGGTGCCAAAGTTATAAGCAAAACAAAAATCTAGGTCCTAACTATAACTACCTAGTGACGTCTGTCACTAGGTAATATATGTCATATATATATATATATATATATATATATATATATATATATATATATATAAAATGTACTTTTAAATGTTTTTATACTACTGCCTTTTGTGCAATAAACCCCCGAGAAATGCAATATGGGCAAACCAGCCCCAAGGAGCTGCAAGCACCAAATCAGAGACGGCATTAACTACCATACAATAGTGTTAAACGATGCCTACAACAAACAGCTCTGAAGCTCCTGAAAGAAGCAAACCAAAGGCTTAATTTCAGACATTAATTAAGCACACAGGCAAATTGAAAAAGCGCAACTCTGCTAGAACATATATTTAAATATTTTTCTAAATAACAGAAAATGGTGTAATAGTCTGTTGGTTTCTATATCATCTGCCTTTCTAGGCTGCTTGTTCATCCTGTATACAGCTGTGCATATGGTAAAACTCAGTAGGAAAGGCAGCCTAATGTATAAAAACGAATTTCTTTCCTTTCTTTTATTTTCTCTATCATGAAAATATGTTTACCCATAGAGAAACACCTTTCTCTTACCCCAGCACTAAACCCATTCTTCTCTCCATCTTGGAAGGGGAGGTTCTCCATCCCTTGGCTGGAGTAAATCTCCAACCATGTCTAGGATGAAAAGGAGTAGGACTTCAGCTTGTGAATGTCCACAAATGTACATTTGTGGCGGTTCCCAAAATTACAAGACAAACCAGATCTTGTCCATTGCATGATCTTACTACCTCAGAGAGTCACAGTCTTGGCCAAGAAACCCACAGACGTAAATAACGGTATGCCTCCTATGATTTTCTGGGAAGTGTTAAATGAGACATTTTTCAGCTGTAAAAGTATGCTTATATCTGTAAATACTGCCGTGAAGTAGGCCTACAAAGTTAATTGTAATCAGCATTAAATGAAATGGGTATTTTTTCCTCTTTGTATCAATTGTGGAATTGGAAATGCACACATTATGAAATTTTGATTGACAAGAAAAACATCAACTATTGGCAAAGTCAGTAGATTAGGGTTTATCATCCTAACGCATGCAAACAAAAGCTTGCACAAGGGTGTATTTGTGAAATCCTGTATCAGCACATTAAAGCCAAGGTTTTCCCATATATGTGTTTCTCCAGTGTATATTGAGGAGGATTTGTTTTTGATTGAGAGCATCTGAGGTGTGTAATGATGTATGATTGGGATTTAGTGAGGTTGCGGGAAGAGCTGTTTCCAGCCATAGTCTGGCAGATGGGATCAAAAACATGCGACTGAGGGTTTGCCTTAACAAAAGTGCTGGGAGGCCTCCTACATATGGACACCTGGGAGGCCAACTTGTTTCGCCTCAGAGGGCTGGAAGAAGGGAGGAGGTCAAGGGGACAAAGACAGTAGGGAGGGAATTATCAGTGGACGGAGAAGCAGGTTAAAGTGCAGGATCTAGAGAGCTTCGAATGGTGTGAACTGCAAGGCAAACAATTGAAGTATCTGACTCCAATGGAATGAGCATTGTGCACTGGTTATTTGGTATATATTTGTGCAGATGTAAGGACTGTACGAATATTCTTTTCCTGTTGTGAGAGATCATTCTTAGTCAAAAAAGCCACGTAAAGGGCAGTCAACCATGAGAGCAGTGATAGTCTTTGAAAGGAGGGGTAGCCTGCTAGAGGTCTGTTTGTGAGAGAGAGTACATGGTTCTAATAAAGCACCCACCACACACAACATGCCCACGCAGTCTGCCATGCAAACAGAAACGTCTTAGAAACAGGTGGTACTTTACCCCTCAACTGTAGCATTAAACAGGTCTGTGTCCTTTTCCAGATGTCAACGTGACCCTCATATTGTATTTCACGAAAATCAGAAAGCTTACTATCGGTTTCTTGGGGGTTGTTTTAAACAAAGGTTTAGGGACAAAGATCAGTTTTAATAAAGCCAGTCTAGTGTCGACAGCAGCGTTCCGGGAACAGAGCCAAAAGGCATTCCTCCCAGATGCAGAAGTGCGGAATATTCTCCATAAACCATAATAAAGAGAGAACTAGACTCATAGAGATAGAAGAGGGACATGTTGCAGTAGAAACACAAAACTATAAAGAAGCCGGTTGTTGTTGGTCAGTATAGGCAGCCTTTTCTCTAAATGATAGATGGAAAAGCAAAATTGTACACTCTGGAATTTGTACAAGCTTTGGAATTTGTACAGACTGAAGATGAGCCTCTTAACATTGGAATTTTGGCAACTATGTTGGGCAGAGGGGTCACATGAACAACAACAAGAAAGGGAATGGGCAATAGGAAAGAGGAATCGACAACCAGATGAAAGAGGGATGCGTGGAATGATTCATTGAGTTGGGCCTGGGAAAAGAACCATGGGACAGTGGCACAGGGCAAAGAGAGAGGGACAAACAAGAGAGAGGAGCACCAGTAGGTACACAAAGCTAGTAGACACAGAGAATAAACAGTCACTTGAGCATTGCAGTGAAAGCACATCATTGTCGGTGGACGGATACACCCAAACAGCCAATAGCATTATGTGAGAGATGAAAACTCCACTGAGCTGAACCAAGATCTAAGATATGATTGACAAAGTCTCAAACCAAGGCTGAAAGAGACCGGTCAACAAAAGTCAATAGTTTTAAAGGTGCAAACCCTAAGACTATAATATGTATGTTGTTAGCAATAGGTCTGTTTGACAGCTGAGATGCATAAACAGAATTAAAAATCAAACAATATTTTTGCCTGCTTACTCCAAGAGCCTGTTTCCCTTGATAAAACGCCTCAGTCCTCAACTCCTCAGAATGTGCTACACAGGGGGGGGGGGGCCTGGAGAGAAGATAGCAGTCTTTGTTGAAAGGGGTGATCATAATCTCTTGCTAGCAGAAGGTAAGAAAATTAAGGAAGCCTATGAAATTTATATTTGAAGCAACAGTGATGGATCACTGTATCAAGTTGAAATAAGATTATAAGGGGACAGAAAGAACTGCATGCAGGTGAGGTTTTTGCTACATGATGGTAAAATCTGCAGAGGTTTTTGTGACATTTATTACAGAGTTACAGTTCTATAATTTATTTACTACAATTTACTGGTCGAAGTGAGTGCAGGTATATTTTGGGGTTTTATGAAAACCTAGTTAAAGTAAGAGGGGTTTGAAGGCTGTCACATGACCTGTAAAATCAATAAATGCTTATGGTCCTAATGGAGACTGTAAAGTTGTGAAAATAGGCAGTGTAGGGGACAGTAGATGTTACACTTGTTAGCCCTAGGGTGATCTTCCCCCAAACATTTTGCCTCACCCCTCAATTTTTTTGCTGATCTCGTTCTTATTGGCCTTAAGACTCTGTGCATTTTAGTATTGGTAACCAGTGCTAAGGTACATGTGCTCACTCCACAAATCATGGTAACATGGAGTTACGCCCAACTGGAAGATTTAATTTACTTTAAGTCCCTATTACAGTGGTACTACATGTACACACAGCCTGTAATGAAATACTACTATTGGCCTGCAGCACTTATTGTGCCACCTACTTGCATAGCCTTTTAAACATGCCTCAGGCCTGCCATTGCAATCTGTTAATGCAGTTTAAACTGTCATTTGCCATTTCGACCTGGCACAATAAACCTTTTGCTAGGCCTAAACCTTCCTTTTTGATACAAATAAGTCACCCAGATGTAGGGTACAGTGTATTTAAAAAGGTGGACATGTTCTTTTTACTTAGTTTTACATGTCTGGTAGTGAAAAAACAGCACTGTGAGACCGGTCTCTCCCATAGGATAACATTGGGTTACCTTTCTACATTTAATAAGAGCTAGCTTTCAACTGGGTGTTGGTAGGAATGTCACGTTGGCTGTCTAAAGTATTGCAGTTTAAAACCCTCTTTCATTGTAAAGTCAAAAGTCACCATTCTGAAAATGTAACTTTTAGAAATTTGGAATTTTCTTCTCCCAACCATTTGGTGCTTTAAGCCTGTAACCTGGGTCACATGACGAAGTGTAGCAGGCAGTTGATCGTTGTGTATTGCTCCCAGACAGTGATGCACTGATACGACCTCGTCCTCGCAACCGTCCCACGCGTCTGCAGAACGACAACCGGCGGTAGATAATTCTCGCACCTCGCTGCCAAAACGTGGAACACTCTTCCCACCCACCTGCGCCAGACCAAAGACCTCCTTACCATCAGGAAACTTCTCAAGACCTGGCTGTTCGAGCAGTAGCAACACTCTCACCCTCTACTTTCTCCACCCTCCCTGCCTTGAGACCCTCACGGGTGAGTAGTGCGCTTTACAAATCCCCGATTGATTGATTGATACAAAGAAGAAATAGGAGTTGGCAGGATTGGCCATCTCTGACTTGACGGAGGAGCTGCCACCCACTACACTTGCACATCACAATGTCCCTTCATCAGCACACTCACAAAGGGTTTGAAACTTGTCTTTTGTGCCTCCAGACAAGCTGTGACCGTGGGAGGGAGGCAGGAAATTCCAAATACATCTAGGGGTGGAAATCTCCAGAGCCTTTTCTACTTCAAAGCTGTCACCAAGTATAAATATTGGACCCTCAGACCCAACTCTTCAGTATACCTTTGGAACCATGGAATACTCATTAGGACCATTGTGCTGCTCTGCAAGAAGGGATGCTCCTCTGCTGTCCTGCTGCATGGCTGCTCTTTTGCCTGAATGAGACAGACTGGACATACATATTGAACCCTGGACCACCAGAGGGCTAGGTGTCTGGCCTCCTGGACAGAGCCTCATAGACCAAAGAGGCTCCAATCACCTTGAACCTAGTATCTGGGTCCTGCCTGCTGTTATTCATGTCACCCAAGTGGTGCCAACGCAGTCCAGAGCCCTTGAACATTGATCTGAAGGTGCTCCGCCAGCCAGCTGTGGTTTCTTGGGCAGAACCAATGCAGCCTGATGTATCTCCTTTTAGCTTTTCATGGGAACCGCAGCTGCACGACACATCTTTGATGCAGGACCTTGGGTCACAGCCCACAGCTTTCCAGAACTACCGCTGAGAGACGCATCCTCAACAAGGGCTCTCATAATGCCCTGCAACCAAGATTTCAGATATTTTGTTTAGTGGGCCTAACTTGATTCCTGTATTCGGCCCACACTCCATTTCAGTTGGCCTGAACTTATGACTTTGTACTGGTCTGGCATGACCAGATAACTACAGTTGGCACTTTGTGCTTCTAAGCACTGTTTTTACTGAAATCTTTAAAACTGCATATCTCTGGTTCTACTGATTAGATGTTGGTAATAATTTATTGAATTTTACTCTGTTTTCCTAAACTTGTGTGGTATTTTTTCTTGCGTCATGTTTTCACTATACTGTTTGAAGTGCTGCATAAATACTTTACACATTGCCTCTAAATAAAAAACTGATGAATTTGTGCCAAGCTACCAGAGGGTTGGGCACCGGTTAATTTGGGGTTTGCTTGTGTTTCACCCTGACAAGAATTGTGGTTGCTATTTGAGTAGGCTTTCCCCCCGCCCCCCCAATCAGTAACCTCATTTCTTACAGTAGAGTTAAACAGGTGGAGGTTTTATATTGCAAACATAAAAAGTGCTGAAATTTGCATTTTAAGATAGCATATGTTGTCATATCTCCTCCAGTTTATTAATCCTGATCTCTATCATGACACTGTGGGTGATATAGTTAACGACATCACATATAGGCCCTCATTCTGACCTTGGCGGGCGGCGGAGGCCGCCCGCCAAAGTCCCGCCGTCAGGTTACCGTTCCGCGGTCGAAAGACCGCGGCGGTAATTCTGACTTTCCCGCTGGGCTGGCGGGTGGTCGCCTTCAGACCGCCCGCCAGCCCAGCGGGAAAGAGGCTTCCACGATGAAGCCGGCTCGGAATCGAGCCGGGGGAGTGGAAGCTGTGCGACGGGTGCAGTTGCACCCGTCGCGTATTTCACTGTCTGCACAGCAGACAGTGAAATACATGTAGGGGCCCTCTTACGGGGGCCCCTGCAATGCCCATGCCAGTGGCATGGGCACTGCAGGGGCCCCCAGGGGCCCCGCGACCCCCCCTACCGCCATCCGGATCCCGGCGGTCGGACCGCCGGGATCTGGATGGCGGTAGGGGGGGTCGGAATCCCCGCGGCGGTGCAGCAAGCTGCGCCGCCGTGGAGGATTCAATGGGGCGGCGGTACACTGGCGGGAGCCCGCCAGTGGTGCCGGTCCGACCGCGGCTTTACCGCCGCGGTCGGAATCCCCATTGGAGCACCGCCGGCCTGTCGTCGGTGCTCCCGCGGTCCTCCGCCCTGGCGGTCTTTGACCGCCAGGGTCAGAATGAGGGCCATAGTGTGCAAACTCTACCAGGATACCCAGAGTTATTCCAAAGGCTTAAAATATAGCAATGCAAAATGTGTTTTACATATATAATATAGATATGTTGAGTGAAACGCAGCTCATCGATAAACCTCCCCGCAAAGTTGAGTGGTTATGAAATGACAAACAGAAGACTTCAGGCAAGCATTTGTGGCACCACTGAACATTACAGAATGTCCCTGTAGTTATTTTATGTAGGGGACTAAGGATCAGGAGTGCTTTATATCTTATAGAGAAGACAGTCTCCAGTACACCTGACTCTAATTGGTTCCCCCCATACCTGTGTTAGATCCTGAAGATCCACTGTAGTGCTAAGAGGGTCACATTCATGCCCTGTTTTTAGGATACCCTGTGGCTATTAAAATCATCTTTTAAATTAATAGTATGTAAATGTATGTAATTTGAACATTCTGAAAACGTGACATGGATCCAGCCACCTCGGACTCACTTCTAGAGAAGGGAGACTACATCCTCATTGATTCTTAATCGATATCCTCCAAAATGTAAATCAATTGCATGATCTAAATGGTATTCTATGTACCAAATTTGCTGTCTTATGTTTAAGAAGTGTTTTTTTTTTCACAGATGAATAAGGCATGCTGCGGAGCTCTTTGTAAAAACGGACTCTTTCATTACTGCTAACATTTATTCCCAAAAAATATTTTTTTATTGCTAGGATTAACTATTCTGGTTTACCTTATATAAACCTACAACTAAACAGGTATATAATTGAGATAAACAATTATACGTACATGGGGAATGCTGCGCAATAGAGAGTTGCTCCCTTGTTCAGTAACCTCGATGTACATATTTTGTCTTTTAATGGTATGTTAATAATTGTTTGTTTCATACCATTACAGTGAGATCCCATAGTGATGACCAGAATCACTGCAGCCATTTTTGCTCGTGTAAAATTTCAGGGAAAACCCCTAATGGCGATCTGTGGTACTGCAGCTTTATGTCCCCGTCCTATGTCTTACCTGATGGACCATCAGTGATTTTATGTGTGACGCTTTTGGTTGCATCATACTGTATATGTAATCAAAGCATTGCTTAATTTGTAAATAAAAATGTTCTGGTGCCCAAAGCTCTCCTTTGAAACAGCCAGCTGCTGCAATGAAATGTGTGACCGCAGAATACTGAGGCGGCGTATCCTAAAGCCATCTGGACCTCTTTAATCCATTTACAGCCACTCCCTTCCCCTTCAGCTCACTTTTACAGCTTTCTTCCCTTGTGATGCGTTTTCGTTTTTCTCTTCCTTCGTCTTTCCCATATGCGTCTTTTGCTCGCAGTAAATGATTGAGGTAGAAGAATAAGTCCCGGCCCTCAGTGTCCCGCACCGGAAATCATTGTCTCATATTCAGCACCTTCCGATGTGATGTCGTGTATGAAGTTATGAACTGCGCAATTGGGGGGGGGGGGGTTATGGCTGTCTAGTGTATGCATGGATAAGGTATATTATACACATATAAATCCACTTTGTGTTTGTTCCTTTAAAATATGAACACTTTATACTGGTGTACGTTAACAGCGGTGTGAATCGGCGCGGCCAGGCTGCATGAAGAGGCTTTTTTGGAATAAGCACTTATACAGCTGATCAAAACAGTGAAGGCGGAAAGCATGTCCTGTTGGAAACTGAAAGATGTATTTGATTAACACATTTCTTGTGAATAGTTATTCCGTCGATACTAATTAAACAAACTGCTCCTTGTCACCAGAAGTGCCCTTACTATTGTCCGCATTGTTTACTTTTCTCCCTATAATATTAAACACGACATAGCTACTGCCCACCAATATTTGTCACGTTTCTTTCTAGAATAAAGATAAACGATTTTTCAAAAGTCAGCAGCCGGCCCTACAAGTATCGGGGGTGACGGATATCAAGGCTGCGTAACCCTGATACCGCCCCATGCCTCTTTCATCGATCACCAGACCGTCCATATCCCTTTATCTCTTCCACACTTTTTTTCTTCTCCTTTCGAAGTATTTTCCCGCCTTTCTCGGCTTCTTTCTTTTTTCTATTTTGTGTTTTTCTCTCTCTTGCGTTGGAACAATGTCTGTCCCACGTGCAACTACATCTCAAATGCATTACTGGCCCTAAGACAGTTCCATCCTCTGACAGGCATGTAGAATCATAATGCCAGAAGATCCCTCACGTGCCTGATGTAAGCCACTGCTGGTGGAACCACATCTTGAGAGTGAGTTAATTATTATTTCTCACCCAGACGTCATGCGCCAATCTATCCCCCCCACTAGATTTTAATTTCGAGGTAATTCGTAGACACGGAATTGATGAGATTCACGTGGTAACAAAGACTGAGGAGCTTGAACTGGCTGACCTCCCGCGTTTAGTTCATACCGTGGAGCGAGCTCATCCCATGTTGATAGAGCCCTCTTGATCAACAAGGGATAACATAAGGTCAAGCTATTCCAGCGAATAAATCATTGACGTATTCCAGCGAGACCCCTTAAAGCAGGTCTTGAATTTGATGTTACTCATTCTTTTATTCAAACTTCTTTAGACGAAAAAAAACATGTTCTCCTTTTACGTTTCTGTGACAGACAAAACTATTAAAAAAGTGCATAACGGGTGTTTTGTGGATTCGGTAAAAGTTAACACCCTTCACAAATCCTCAAAGTAGGCCTACATCAGTGAGACCTTATGACTCTTCAGAGAATCAGGATCATTCATTTTTGCATGCCTGGGGAAGGGTGGGTTTAGCGCTGCATAGGAAAATCACCTTTTAGAGCAGCGTCCCTGGACTTTTTGTCTTTATTAGTCTGAATTGACAAGCACATTTTTACTCTGACCACTGTGTCGTTACTAGTCTTTCCCCAGTGTATATGTGATGTGACCCCTTCCCCCAAACAAGGTAAAATATAGGCCAACCCCAATCACCATACTTAACTCTGTATGCATAATGAACAAAAGAGGTACACACCCGATGTTAGGTTTAGCAAATCTCTATAGTGAGAGTTTGTCAGTGCTTTTGCTATGCGTTCAGTCTGCTTGTGAAGAAATGTCACATTTATCAGCTATAGCAGATAGGTAATGGTGTCAACCACGCACCATTTAAAGTTGGGACAAAGATCTAATTCAGTGGTAAACCTAAATTTGTATATCCAGATTCCAAAAAGGATTTAATAAAAACTTGATTTCTACTAGAAGTATATGTAGCCAGTTCTGACAACTCTCTCCCCTCTTCGGTGCTTGTGATAGCTTTGATGAGGTGTGAACACACATCCTGAGCTTAGTTAATAGGCCTGACCTGCCAGCAGGAAAGCTGGAATAAGTTACTAGCACGTCATGCACAGGCAATTATTTCCGAATGTGGAAGAGGGGTGTGGTCAGTGAAATCAGCTAGCTAGTCAAAGACCAGGCTGCAGCCTGAAGTTTTGCCAAATGGATGACAAACATTGTTTTTGTGTGAAGGTGTTCTCAGTCATCTTGTCTCTGCCAACAGAACCAGCCGGGGTTCACTTTCAGGGTGAGCTTAATTATTGTAATATGGCAGTCCCTGGGTGGAAGGTCCAAGCTTCACACATTCTGAGAGATGTCTAGAGCAAGGATTGTTGGGACTGTTTACCAGAGAGCAAGATTTGTTTTTTTAATATTAGACCCAGACTTGTCACCAATCAGACTAGTGAATTCTATACGAAAAACAGGCAACCTCCACCTTCTCAGAACATAAACGGAAGAATCTGCTGCTGGGACTGCCTCTAAAAGGGCTGTGGTCTGGACCTGCTCTCCCCTGTACCCCAGCTCTGTCAGTGCACTGAAGAGTTAGATCAACTGGCCTTGTGTAGTCTGACTGAGGGAAAAGGCTGAAGAAGGGAGTCCTGCAACCTAGACTGAATTTAACTGTCGGGGAAAAGTAATAGATCACGAGGAAAGAAATTAAAAGTGACATTATTTTGCTCTTAGTGTTTTAATAGAGTCACAAACATTTGCAGTGTATAAATAATGTACACCAATCTGTCGAGATAGAAAAGTACATATAGTGAACAATGCACCAAAGCATGTGTTCTGCAAAACAAATGCACAATAAACAAACAGAAGCAGCAGCACCCCCAAAGCAATAATATTATAGTCTTAACAAGTAAAAAACACTTTGTGCCAGTTTACAGCCCACACATTATGAAGACGTGACGCTCCTGACAATGCTTCTTCTGAAGATTTCCTTTACAAGACAGCACTGCCGGTGAAGGAACCTCCGTCCAGTCCTAGAAAACCAAACGCTATATACTTTGTACCTGCCTGTCACCCCATCAACCAATCCCACATTGCAACTGAGTGACCTTAAAAAGCTAATATTCTGAAATGTATCTTGTATCCTTCTACATCTACTAAAAGGGTAAAGTGGAAAGCGGAATAGTGACACACATTCTGAGAAGAGTCGTTATACGAAGCTTCCAGAGCAGAGATTACCCATGGCGCCAGGTCAGACCAATCTTTGGGGATGCAAACATGTGCTGTGCACTCCAGCACACACATACCTGCCTGCACACGCAGGCAGAAACACATGCATGCACGCTCTGGGGGCAAACATTACTCTCCCTGCTGCAGGCCATCACATCAGTGACAGATTATAGGGGCAAACGGTTTCTACGTGTTTCATGCCCTCTGCTACCCCAAAGGAGGAGCTTGCAGTAATGCTAGCATCCTGGCAGTATTTTCACGACTTTTGAGACCCAGCGTGCTCTATGCTCCAATGAGACAATAACTCACCGAATGCCAGGGGTTGCAGAAGACCATGTACCCTTTGACCTCTGATGACATCACAGTGTTAACATATTGTCCATCCGATTCCTTGCAGAGGGGGTAGTGGAAGGGGAGGGGTGAACGCACCTGAGGTGAGCAAGGTTGTAGAGCCCTCTGTAGTTTCTCTTCCTGCTGCTGTCACCAGGACAGCTCAGACAGGAGATTGAAAGGGTGGTGCCAGGGGTACTAAACCGCAAACTGGGGGTATCAGCTGCCCGCCCCCCGCTAAGAACAATATATAACACTTCGAACAAAAGAGGCTGCAGCGTCGAAGCTGCGCGCGCTAAAGCTTCACAACCGAAGACAAGTGATGGGAGGGCGTGTTCCATAAACTAAGCGAGGGAATGTCATAGCGCGGCCCATAATGAGAAGAAATCCGTCTTTTATGGCTTAATAAAGAAAATCAATGAGAGGATGTCATTAGGAATAAAACAAACTAAGATGCGAAATTACTGAAATATTATGGCAGCTTGGGGAGCTGAAGAAGCATATGGTTCATTAAGTCTCCTGTTTGAAGCGTAAGTGCGGGTATGAGATCTGAAGTGCCTGTCCGCGTTGATCAGCAGCTGCTTTCATTAATACCCGTTGGCAGGTACAATGCTTTGGACTCAGCTCGTGTTATATTAGGGTTGCAACCTCACGCTATGTCGTCAGACCAGCACGGGCTATATGTACAAAGCCCCTTTGGAGTCGTTAACCCTGATATTTACAAAAAACATGGTTTGAGAACATAAAAGGGCTTTTAGAAAATGACAACACCCTCTGTTGAGTCATAAAATTCTCTATGAGTGGCAGAAGGGCTTTTGCAACCGTTTACAACTCGCAAAGGGAATGGGGCTTGAAAAGCGTGCCCCCACCTATTTTTGATCAAAAAGAATTGTGGCCGCTCACCATACGACAGTACTATCCAGTAGCCGATTTGTAAAGGGGAAGTTTTCTCCATCCTCACACCCCAAAGGTCAGCAGATTCGAGGGGGCGAAGGGAGAATAAGCTTTGCTTGAAAAAAAACAAATGAAACGCAGAGGGATGGAACATGGTGACCTGAAGACATGGACCTGGGGGGCAATCCTCTGTTTTATAATTGTAGAAACAAGCATTTGCAATGCAATAGGTCTCGCATTTTCTTGAGTTAGACCTATTGGCATTGTAATGTCATAAGTGGAATTTTCTTGCCAATAAACTGGTCAGCCCTGTCTCATAATTTTGTATTTTCCTGCCATATAATTCCAGTGCCCCAGCATTTAACTAAACGACTTCCATTTACCTTCTTCCTCTATCTTAAAACATATACAATTATCATATAAACCTTTATCAGAAATAAACTTTTGGCATTAGCGTGTAATACTCAAAACATCAGAAAAATAATATTGGGGTGGATTGGAGGGTGAAAGGATAGGGGGAGTCGGGAGTAAAGACCGAGAGGACAAGTGGCGTAGTAATGGTTTTATGGGCCCTGTAGTAAGGAAGGAAAATGGTTGACTGGAATTTCGGCAGGAAAATCGAGCAGTTATTAGAGTTGAGTGAGGTCCGTAGGTCTTTCGGCCCAGGTGCCACTGCACCTGTTGCTCCATTGATAATTAGGCCTCAGGCGAGAAAGCGGATGGGGCAGAAAAAGAGAAGTGAAAGGAATACAACAGACAAAAGGAAGAAAGAGAAGAGGTTGCAGAGAAATAAAAGAAAGAAGGGAAAGAAAGAACAAGAAAATTAAAACACAACTAAGAGAAGAAGGAGAGCAAACGTGAGACAAAAGAAAAAAGCATTTACCAATGATAAGAAAGGATTTTTGAAAGGCAAGCCCACAAACGAGTGATAGTGATGAGCATTCTGTGGGCATGGTTAAAAGCCCACATAGATACCAACACGTTGGAAAAAGCCGAGCTTGCTCGCTGCTATGCTGAACCTTAAAAGGGTCCTTTCAAGGATCTGACTGGGCAGAAAATAGGCCCAGGCACCAAAGTAAAAGTGTCTATAATTAGTGAATCAAATATCTAAATAAAGAGGCCCGTGTTTGCAAAAACTGCAGTTTTAACTTGTAAAGACACTTTGAATAGAATATATGTTTTGTAAGGTATGGGACACTACATGCATGTAACATTAGGGAAATCCACAGTAAACACCGGCCCACTAAGCCATAAATGGACCAATAACTTGTAATAAAAAAAGGGCCACACACTGACCTATCAGGCAGTACTTAATTTGAGCTGGTGGTTGTCCGGATTGGGGAATGGTACTGGTACTTTTTTTTGAGGGCCGGCGCTTATGTTTTTTGCATCAGGCATTTAATGCAAGCAAAATACACTAGGAATAGACCGAGGAAGGGAAATATTAAACAGTGTTACAATTGGAGAAAGCAGAAAGCTGCAAGCTTGAGTTGAAGGGGCTGGGAGTGGTTTTAAATGTATTAAAGAGGTCTGAGATTGCTTTAGGATTACCCGGCCTCAGTATTTTGTGCTTGCACATTTACCTGCAGTAGCCACGTGTTTCAGAGGAAAACTTTGGGCACAGCACATTTTTATTTACAGATTGACCACTGCTGTCAGGCCAAACCCTAAGGTTGCCTGGTTGCCCTATAGGTCAGTCCAACTCTGCCTTTGTCATTCACATGCGTGCCTAACCTCCTGTTTGCATTTGATTATTTTGCACAGATGTTTTGTCTAAAATGAGTTTAAAATTAAGAATACCTTCAAACAAAAACATTAATATGATGTTGTTAGAAATGGGGTTTTTGGTTGGCAGTCAGGTTGCCCTCTGTCCAAGCAAGAACCCTCACTCTAGTCAGGGTAAGTCACACACAATCCAAAATCAGCCTGTGCTCACCCTCCGGTAGCTTGGCACGAGCAGTCAGGCTTAACTTAGAAGGCAATGTGTAAAGCATTTGTGCAATAAATCATACAACACCATAGTATAACACCACAAAAATACACCACACAGTGTTTAGAAAAATATAGAATATTTATCTGGGTAATTGTAGGTCAAAACGATCAAAGTTGCAATACGAATTTGTAAAGATATCACTGAAAAGTGATATTAAGTGTCTTTAAGTCTTTAAAAAGCAATAAAGTGTCTTTCAAGCACAGAGTACCTGGTTTCTGGTGGGAAATCTCCTCAGAGGGCCACAGGAGAAGAGATGCGTGGAAACAGGGGTGTGTGCGTCGATTTCTCCTCAGCACACACAGACTTGCGTCGTTCTTTTCCACGCGGGGAAGTCGGGCGTCGTTTTCCGGCGCGCAGACAGTCTCTTTTTGTGGATCGCGAGGATTACCAGATGTCCCGGGTCTGTGCGTGGATTCTCCTGCTTATTTTCCGGCTGCGTGTCGTTCTGCGGGGCTGCGCGTCGAAGTTTCGATCTCACGGTAGGCGTCGCGTCGATTTCTCCTTGGAAGTCGGGCGGCGTTGTCCTTGCGAGGCCGTGCGTCGAAATTTTGGTCTCACGGCAGGCGTCGCGTCGATTTCTCCTTGGAAGTCGGGCGGCGTTGTCCTTGCGAGGCCGTGCGTCAAAGTTTCGCACTCACGGTAGGCGTTGCGTCGATTTCTCCTGGAAAGTCGGGCGGCTTTGTCCTTGCGAGGTTGTGCGTCGAAGTCTCGATCGTCCCGAGGGCGTCGCGTCGATCAGCGTCGGTGTGCGGCGTTTTTCTCGCCGCAAAACAAGCTGTGAGTCAACATTTTTGGCGCACGGAGCGTCCAAGTGAAAGGAAGAAGTCTTTTTGGTCCTGAGACTTCAAGGAACAGGAGGCAAGCTCTATCCAAGCCCTTGGAGAGCACTTTCACAGCCAGACAAGAGTTCAGCAAGGCAGCAGGGCAACAGCAAGACAGCAGTCCTTTGTAGAAAGCAGACAGGTGAGTCCTTTGAGCAGCCAGGCAGTTCTTCTTGGCAGGATGTAGTTTCTGGTTCAGGTTTCTTCTCCAGCAAGTGTCTGATGAGGTAGGGCAGAGGCCCTGTTTTATACTAAGTTGTGCCTTTGAAGTGGGGGTGACTTCAAAGAGTCTCTAAGAAATGCACCAAGTTCCCTTTCAGCTCAATCCTGTCTGCCAGAGTCCCAGTAGGGGGTGTGGCAGTCCTTTGTGTGAGGGCAGGCCCTCCACCCTCCCAGCCCAGGAAGACCCATTCAAAATGCAGATGTATGCAAGTGAGGCTGAGTACCCTGTGTTTGGGGTGTGTCTGAGTGAATGCACAAGGAGCTGTCAACTAAACCGAGCCAGACGTGGATTGAAGGGCACAACAAGATTTTAGTGCAAAGAAATGCTCACTTTCTAAAAGTGGCATTTCTAGAATAGTAATATTAAATCCGACTTCACCAGTCAGCAGGATTTTGTATTACCATTCTGGCCATACTAAATATGACCTTCCTGCTCCTTTCAGATCAGCAGCTGCCACTTCAACAGTGTATGAGGGCAGCCCCAATGTTAGCCTATGAAGGGAGCAGGCCTCACAGTAGTGTAAAAACAAATTTAGGAGTTTTACACTACCAGGACATATAACTACACAGGTACATGTCCTGCCTTTTACCTACACAGCACCCTGCTCTAGGGGATACCTAGGGCACACATTAGGGATGACTTATATGTAGAAAAAGGGGAGTTCTAGGCTTGGCAAGTACTTTTAAATGCCAAGTCGAAGTGGCAGTGAAACTGCACACACAGGCCTTGCAATGGCAGGCCTGAGACAAGGTTAAGGGGCTACTGAGGTGGGTGGCACAACCAGTGCTGCAGGCCCACTAGTAGCATTTAATCTACATGCCCTAGGCACATGTAGTGCACTCTAATAGGGACTTACAGGTAAATTAAATAGTCAATCATGGATAAACCAATCAATAGTACAATTTACACAGAGAGCATATGCACTTTGGCACTGGTTAGCAGTGGTAAAGTGCTCAGAGGTCAAAAGCCAACAACAACAGGTCAGAAAAAATAGGAGGAAGGAGGCAAAAAGTTTGGGGATGTCCCTGTCAAAAAGCCAGGTCCAACATGACCCCCCACCAGCCTAAAGCCAGGGGAGAACAATCACTATCCTGATGTACTTCCCTGTTTGAGGCGACAGAACAAGGACCCAGGCCCACAACAGCAGGGGCATGCTCCAGTTCTTCGCCTTCCTGACTCCAATTGGATCCCTCTGTCCATACTCTCAGGGCCCACTAAGCCCATCCATGGGGAACCTTTCTCCTTTCCTGCGGATCCCATCTGTGCAGCACCTAACCTTACATTGCTCACAGATGTATCCCAGGAGCAGGATAGTACCACCAGGACCAACCCAGTGGTGTTGCCCATTCTATCCCCGGGGTGTGACACTTGTCCCCTCCCCAGGGATAACTCTGTCCACCCGGACAGCAAGCCACTGTGGTTACTGACAGTTGTCAGGGATGAGAGCCAGGCCCCAGGCCTCTCAAAGCTCTCCCACCACTGTGGCTGTGGAGAGTGGGGGGCGGTAGCCCCAGGTGCTGGGCACCCTTTAACCACTCTCCCTTCCACCAGGTCAGGGATGACAGCCTGAACCGGGTCCTCCCCTCTGGGGCTCTGTTCCCTCCCTCCTGGAGCGGTACCCCCAGAGTCCACCATGGTCAGGGTGCTTATAGAAGTCGCCCTGTACCATTCCTCCACCAGTGCAGGGCTGTTAACCTGCAACTGGCCCTCCAACCTGGGGTCTGTACCTTCAGGTTGGACTAGGGCCCGGGGTGAGGCTTCCCTCCCCCTGCCCTCCCTTCTGGGGTCCAGCACCCTCCAAATAGGAGTGGCCTCCTCAGAAGACAATAGGGTAGGGGCACTGTTATCAGTAGCCCCTCTCTCCAGGTCCGGGGGGACACCCTGAACCTGGTCTTCCAGCCCAGGGTCTGTACCCTCAGACTGGATCACTGCCTGGCAAACCAGGACTTTCTGGGAGGCACACCTACCCCCCACCAGGTCAGAGTTTAACCTCTGCACCTGACCATTCAACTCAGAGTCGCCACCCTGAAGTTGAACAATTGCCTGGCACGCCAGGACTTCCTGGAGGGCACACTGACCCTCCACCAGGTCAGAGTTTAACCTCTGCACCTGACCATTCAACTCAGAGTCACCCTGAAGTTGAACAATTGCCTGGCGCACCAGGACTTTCTGGGAGGCACACCTACCTCCCACCAGGTCAGAGTTTAACCTCTGAGCCTGGTTCCCCAACCCAGGGTCACCACCCTGAGGTTGGGCAATTGCCTGGCACGCCAGGACTTTCTGGGGGGCACACCTACCCCCCACTAGGTCAGAGTTTAACCTCGGAACCCGGTTATCCAACCCAGAGTCAGCACTCTGAGGTTGAACAATTGCCTGGCACGCCAGGACTTTCTGGAGGGCACACTGACCCTCCACCAGGTCAGAGTTTAACCTCTGAACTGGGCCATTCAACTCAGAGTCACCACCCTGAAGTTGAACAATCGCCTGGCACGCCAGGACTTCCTGGAGGGCACACTGACCCTCCACCAGGTCAGAGTTTAACCTCTGAACCTGGTTCTCCAACCTAGGGTCACCATCCTGAGGTTGGACAACTGCCTGGTACACCAGGGCTTTCTGGGGGGCACACCTACCCCCCACCAGGTCAGAGGTTAACCTCTGAACCTGGATATCCAACCCAGAGTCACCACCCTGAGGTTGAACCATTGCCTGGCAGGCCAGGACTTTCAGGGAGGCACACCTACCTCCCACCAGGTCAGAGTTTAACCTCTGAGCCTGGTTCTCCAACCCAGGGTCACCACCCTGAGGTTGAACCATTGCCTGGTATACCAGGACTTTCTGGGGGGCACACCTACCCCCCACCAGGTCAGAGTTTGACCTCTGAACCGGGTTAGCCAACCCAGAGTCACCACCCTGAGGTTGGGCAATTGCCTGGCACCCCAGGACTTTCTGGGAGGCACACCTACCTCCCACCAGGTCAGAGTTTAACCTCTGAACCTGGCCATCCAACCCAGAGTCGACACCCTGAGGTTGGACAACTGCCTGGCACGCCAGGACTTTCTGGGGGGCACACCTACCCCCCACCAGGTCAGAGTTTGACCTCTTCACCTGGTAAGCCAACCAAGAGTCACCACCCTGAGGTTGAGCCATTGCCTGGCATTCCAGGACTTTCTGGGGGGCACATCCACCCCCCACAAGGGACACGCCGTCCCCAAGGGCCACACAAGAGTCTGGTTGGCGCAGGTCTCCCGACCTCTGCCCATCCGGCACAGTCTGGGTTTCCCCCAAACCAGAAAAGGTCTCACCTGGGTCATTCCTGGGGGGCTCTGCTCTCAGAGCTGACCCCTGACTTTCAAGATCCTCCACTGGGGTCTGCCACCCCCTCTCAACCCTATGTCTGGACTTCTGCACCCCCTCACTAGGAGTGGTACTGCCAGACACCAGAACTGTTGGGATGCTGTCTACAGTCATCCCCCCAAGTTCTTCTGACACTGCGGGGCTTCCCTCAAAAGGTGGCCCTACGGTACAGGTTAGGCTCTGAGACCTACCTGGGACACTACAATCCTCTCCCACCTCACTTGGTCGGGAACCACCTAGACCACTCCCTTCAGGAGCACCCCCAAATGCCTCTTCAGACTCTCTGGTACTCACCCAAAAGTCTGCCTCCACTGTAAGTTCCCTGGGGTCAGAGAACTCACACTCCACCTGGTGTTGGCGTAGCTCTGGAAAATAAGGACCAGACATATGCTCTCCAGCAATTACATCACTCTGCCCTTCACATGTATTAACCACAGTACCCTTCACCCAACCACCCAGTAACTCAACCTTGGAAAAGCACTCTACTTCACCCTCCTGAGACTGGTGAGACAGTATCTGTCTGTCCCTGACACTCAACCCAAACTCTTCTGGGATGTCTCTACACTCTATATCCAGGACGTCCACCAGGGGGGAACCCTTTTCTCTGTCACTCTCTGCTAGAGTCAGTAAAGTGTCCCTCCCCCCAGTAGGAATATGACTCCCTGTGCCAGTTCCCCAATCCTTCTCAGGGACCCTGTGCATAACGGGAACTACCTCATACCCTTGAACTGCCTGGGGTGTGTCAACTCCCTTCTTCAAGTTGGGCACCACATCTCTGGGCTTGTGCCCTTCTTCAGCAGTACTAGATGCAAGATTTTTGCTGCCACCATCTGAACTGGACTCAGCCCTTCCGGCCTCCAGTTTCAGCTCTTTACAGCTCAGCTCTTGAGCTGCAATCTTTTCTTCTTCCAGGGCTAAGAGTCTTTTTGCCTCAACCTCTGCAAGATACTCCTCTAATTGTTGCTCCTGTCGCCTTTGACTTCGGAGCCATTCATCTATTTCTGGGTCACTGTCCAACTCTGAGTAGTCTTCCTCCTCATCTGAGTAGTCTTCCTCCTCATCTGAGGGGTACTTAGTCATTTGGTTTCTTGCTGCCTCTCTCTCTGCCCATCTTTCCTCCCCCCAGACTATGTAGTGATGGAGCATCTCCGCTTTAGTAGATCTCCTTGCTACAGGAAGGCCCCATTGTCTGCAAAGCTTCCTTAGGTCAGCCTTAGTGAGGTGGTCAGTACGAACAAAGAATGAGTCGGTACACAATCCCATTTTGATAAGATCTTATCAGCAAAAACCAAAATCCAAAGTCCAAAATATCAATAGTATATCCAGGAGGACATCAGAGAACCAAGAGCCAGAAAAGATGAAAAATCAAGTTGACCTTCAACTGTGGGTAGGTAGTGAAATACTTACCTACTGTATGTCACTGCACAAACACAAGTCCTATCCTCACCGCTGATCACCAATGTTAGAAATGGGGTTTTTGGTTGGCAGTCAGGTTGCCCTCTGTCCAAGCAAGAACCCTCACTCTAGTCAGGGTAAGTCACACACAATCCAAAATCAGCCTGTGCTCACCCTCCGGTAGCTTGGCACGAGCAGTCAGGCTTAACTTAGAAGGCAATGTGTAAAGCATTTGTGCAATAAATCATACAACACCATAGTATAACACCACAAAAATACACCACACAGTGTTTAGAAAAATATAGAATATTTATCTGGGTAATTGTAGGTCAAAACGATCAAAGTTGCAATACGAATTTGTAAAGATATCACTGAAAAGTGATATTAAGTGTCTTTAAGTCTTTAAAAAGCAATAAAGTGTCTTTCAAGCACAGAGTACCTGGTTTCTGGTGGGAAATCTCCTCAGAGGGCCACAGGAGAAGAGATGCGTGGAAACAGGGGTGTGTGCGTCGATTTCTCCTCAGCACACACAGACTTGCGTCGTTCTTTTCCACGTGGGGAAGTCGGGCGTCGTTTTCCGGCGCGCAGACAGTCTCTTTTTGTGGATCGCGGGGATTACCAGATGTCCCGGGTCTGTGCGTGGATTCTCCTGCTTATTTTCCGGCTGCGCGTCGTTCTGCGGGGCTGCGCGTCGAAGTTTCGATCTCACGGTAGGCGTCGCGTCGATTTCTCCTTGGAAGTCGGGCGGCGTTGTCCTTGCGAGGCCGTGCGTCGAAATTTTGGTCTCACGGCAGGCGTCGCGTCGATTTCTCCTTGGAAGTCGGGCGGCGTTGTCCTTGCGAGGCCGTGCGTCAAAGTTTCGCACTCACGGTAGGCGTCGCGTCGATTTCTCCTGGAAAGTCGGGCGGCTTTGTCCTTGCGAGGTTGTGCGTCGAAGTCTCGATCGTCCCGAGGGCGTCGCGTCGATCAGCGTCGGTGTGCGGCGTTTTTCTCGCCGCGAAACAAGCTGTGCGTCGAAATTTTTGGCGCACGGAGCGTCCAAGTGAAAGGAAGAAGTCTTTTTGGTCCTGAGACTTCAAGGAACAGGAGGCAAGCTCTATCCAAGCCCTTGGAGAGCACTTTCACAGCCAGACAAGAGTTCAGCAAGGCAGCAGGGCAACAGCAAGACAGCAGTCCTTTGTAGAAAGCAGACAGGTGAGTCCTTTGAGCAGCCAGGCAGTTCTTCTTGGCAGGATGTAGTTTCTGGTTCAGGTTTCTTCTCCAGCAAGTGTCTGATGAGGTAGGGCAGAGGCCCTGTTTTATACTAAGTTGTGCCTTTGAAGTGGGGGTGACTTCAAAGAGTCTCTAAGAAATGCACCAAGTTCCCTTTCAGCTCAATCCTGTCTGCCAGAGTCCCAGTAGGGGGTGTGGCAGTCCTTTGTGTGAGGGCAGGCCCTCCACCCTCCCAGCCCAGGAAGACCCATTCAAAATGCAGATGTATGCAAGTGAGGCTGAGTACCCTGTGTTTGGGGTGTGTCTGAGTGAATGCACAAGGAGCTGTCAACTAAACCGAGCCAGACGTGGATTGAAGGGCACAACAAGATTTTAGTGCAAAGAAATGCTCACTTTCTAAAAGTGGCATTTCTAGAATAGTAATATTAAATCCGACTTCACCAGTCAGCAGGATTTTGTATTACCATTCTGGCCATACTAAATATGACCTTCCTGCTCCTTTCAGATCAGCAGCTGCCACTTCAACAGTGTATGAGGGCAGCCCCAATGTTAGCCTATGAAGGGAGCAGGCCTCACAGTAGTGTAAAAACGAATTTAGGAGTTTTACACTACCAGGACATATAACTACACAGGTACATGTCCTGCCTTTTACCTACACAGCACCCTGCTCTAGGGGATACCTAGGGCACACATTAGGGATGACTTATATGTAGAAAAAGGGGAGTTCTAGGCTTGGCAAGTACTTTTAAATGCCAAGTCGAAGTGGCAGTGAAACTGCACACACAGGCCTTGCAATGGCAGGCCTGAGACAAGGTTAAGGGGCTACTGAGGTGGGTGGCACAACCAGTGCTGCAGGCCCACTAGTAGCATTTAATCTACATGCCCTAGGCACATGTAGTGCACTCTAATAGGGACTTACAGGTAAATTAAATAGTCAATCATGGATAAACCAATCAATAGTACAATTTACACAGAGAGCATATGCACTTTGGCACTGGTTAGCAGTGGTAAAGTGCTCAGAGGTCAAAAGCCAACAACAACAGGTCAGAAAAAATAGGAGGAAGGAGGCAAAAAGTTTGGGGATGTCCCTGTCAAAAAGCCAGGTCCAACAGATGTAATGTAATATTCCAGTGTTGCAGCTAGAGAGGTTTCAGATGAGAGAGCGCACATATTTGCGATTTGTTTACAGTCAGCAAAGCATCACTTTGTAGTTGATAAAGTTGTCTGTTAGCTGAAAAACAGAAACGTTTGACTGTCCAATCCTATTTCCCGTCAGCTTGAGATAGAGATAACTGAAGTCAGATCAATGTATTTAATGTCATGCATGTCAAAGGAGTGCTTGTGGGTCTGTGTGCACCATTACATTTTTATTTTTATCTGTGGAGACAAGCAAAATGTGATAACTAGCAAGACATCTGATTAGTACAGTAGGAAAGCCTGTGAATAGTACCCGAGGACCCCACATGAAGGGATGGGGCTATTACTGTATGGAGACCAGTGAATACTGCTTTACAAAGGCCTCTAAATGTTACTGCAGAACGTCTGCAGAAGAGCAGCTCTTTCTTTTCCCACAGCCCTCGTTCCTGCTTTCAATACACTGGCTAAACACACTCATTGGTTTTGCCTCACACAGCCATTAGTCTTAAAGTTAGCATTAGCTCTTAAGCCCTCTTTGCTGAAGCTTTCCAAAGCAGAGAAGCTTGCGCATGCGCAGCCGTCACTCACCCTCGGCGCTGCTCCTTGCAGAGAAGATACATGTCAGAATTGCGCTGAACTCTTGTAGCACAGAATGATTTATCGATGCATTATCTTGGGGGAAGAAGCCAGCAGATGTTCCCTCACTGCTGGCATCAGGGTTTTCAGCGTGTCCTCTGGATCCTGTGTGGCCCGGTGATAAACACAATTGTGTGTTTTGTGTTTGTTGTATCACACAGTACTTGTTGGTTCTTGTGTGTATGTTTGTATTGCTTGTGTGTGTGCTTTATGTGTGTGTTGTATGTTTGTGTGTGTTGTGTGTGTGTTGTGTTTTGCATGTGTGTTATATGTGTGCTGCGAGTGCTGATTGTGTATTGTATGTGTGTGATTTCAGTGGGTTTGCTAAACGAGGGTGCTGTGGCATGTGTTGTATGTTTGTGTGTCTGTTGTATGTGTGAATGTTTTGGAGTCTATCCACTCAAGTGCAGCACTGATTAACAAACATCACTCAAGGTATCAAAGTACCCCAACTAGATCTGAATCTCTTTCTAGCTATTTTTGTATAATTCCCTGTTAGAAATGGGGTTTTTGGTTGGCAGTCAGGTTGCCCTCTGTCCAAGCAAGAACCCTCACTCTAGTCAGGGTAAGTCACACACAATCCAAAATCAGCCTGTGCTCACCCTCCGGTAGCTTGGCACGAGCAGTCAGGCTTAACTTAGAAGGCAATGTGTAAAGCATTTGTGCAATAAATCATACAACACCATAGTATAACACCACAAAAATACACCACACAGTGTTTAGAAAAATATAGAATATTTATCTGGGTAATTGTAGGTCAAAACGATCAAAGTTGCAATACGAATTTGTAAAGATATCACTGAAAAGTGATATTAAGTGTCTTTAAGTCTTTAAAAAGCAATAAAGTGTCTTTCAAGCACAGAGTACCTGGTTTCTGGTGGGAAATCTCCTCAGAGGGCCACAGGAGAAGAGATGCGTGGAAAAAGGGGTGTGTGCGTCGATTTCCTCTCAGCACAAACAGACTTGCGTCGTTCTTTTCCACGCGGGGAAGTCGGGCGTCGTTTTCCGGCGCGCAGACAGTCTCTTTTTGTGGATCGCGGGGATTACCAGATGTCCCGGGTCTGTGCGTGGATTCTCCTGCTTGTTTTCCGGCTGCGCGTCGTTCTGCGGGGCTGCGCGTCGAAGTTTCGATCTCACGGTAGGCGTCGCGTCGATTTCTCCTTGGAAGTCGGGCGGCGTTGTCCTTGCGAGGCCGTGCGTCGAAATTTTGGTCTCACGGCAGGCGTCGCGTCGATTTCTCCTTGGAAGTCGGGCGGCGTTGTCCTTGCGAGGCCGTGCGTCAAAGTTTCGCACTCACGGTAGGCGTTGCATCAATTTCTCCTGGAAAGTCGGGCGGCTTTGTCCTTGCGAGGTTGTGCGTCGAAGTCTCGATCGTCCCGAGGGCGTCGCGTCGATCAGCGTCGGTGTGCGGCGTTTTTCTCACCGCGAAACAAGCTGTGCGTCGAAATTTTCGGCGCACGGAGCGTCCAAGTGAAAGGAAGAAGTCTTTTTGGTCCTGAGACTTCAAGGAACAGGAGGCAAGCTCTATCCAAGCCCTTGGAGAGCACTTTCACAGCCAGACAAGAGTTCAGCAAGACAGCAGGGCAACAGCAAGGCAGCAGTCCTTTGTAGAAAGCAGACAGGTGAGTCCTTTGAGCAGCCAGGCAGTTCTTCTTGGCAGGATGTAGTTTCTGGTTCAGGTTTCTTCTCCAGCAAGTGTCTGATGAGGTAGGGCAGAGGCCCTGTTTTATACTAAGTTGTGCCTTTGAAGTGGGGGTGACTTCAAAGAGTCTCTAAGAAATGCACCAAGTTCCCTTTCAGCTCAATCCTGTCTGCCAGAGTCCCAGTAGGAGGTGTGGCAGTCCTTTGTGTGAGGTCAGGCCCTCCACCCTCCCAGCCCAGGAAGACCCATTCAAAATGCAGATGTATGCAAGTGAGGCTGAGTACCCTGTGTTTGGGGTGTGTCTGAGTGAATGCACAAGGAGCTGTCAACTAAACCTAGCCAGACGTGGATTGAAGGGCACAAGATTTTAGTGCAAAGAAATGCTCACTTTCTAAAAGTGGCATTTCTAGAATAGTAATATTAAATCCGACTTCACCAGTCAGCAGGATTTTGTATTACCATTCTGGCCATACTAAATATGACCTTCCTGCTCCTTTCAGATCAGCAGCTGCCACTTCAACAGTGTATGAGGGCAGCCCCAATGTTAGCCTATGAAAGGAGCAGGCCTCACAGTAGTGTAAAAACAAATTTAGGAGTTTCACACTACCAGGACATATAACTACACAGGTACATGTCCTGCCTTTTACCTACACCGCACCCTGCTCTAGGGGTTACCTAGGGCACACATTAGGGATGACTTATATGTAGTAAAAGGGGAGTTCTAGGCTTGGCAAGTACTTTTAAATGCCAAGTCGAAGTGGCAGTGAAACTGCACACACAGGCCTTGCAATGGCAGGCCTGAGACAGGGTTAAGGAGCTACTGAGGTGGGTGGCACAACCAGTGCTGCAGGCCCACTAGTAGCATTTAATCTACCTGCCCTAGGCACATGTAGTGCACTCTACCAGGGACTTACAAGTAAATTAAATAGTCAATCATGGATAAACCAATCAGTAGTACAATTTACCCAGAGAGCATATGCACTTTAGCACTGGTTAGCAGTGGTAAAGTGCCCAGAGGTCAAAAGCCAACAACAACAGGTCAGAAAAAATAGGAGGAAGGAGGCAAAAAGTTTGGGGATGTCCCCGTCAAAAAGCCAGGTCCAACATGACCCCCTACCAGCCTAAAGCCAGGGGAGAACAATCACTATCCTGATGTACTTCCCTGTTTGAGGCGACAGAACAAGGACCCAGGCTCACAACAGCAGGGGCATGCTCCAGTTCTTCGCCTTCCTGACTCCAATTGGATCACTCTGTCCATACTCTCAGGGCCCACTAAGCCAACCCATGGGGAACCTTTCTCCTTACCTGCGGATCCCATCTGTGCAGCACCTAACCTTACTTTGCTCACAGATGTATCCCAGGAGCAGGATAGTACCACCATGACCAACACAGTGGTGTTGCCCACTCTACCCCTGGGGTGTGACACTTGTCCCCTCCTCAGGGATAACTCTGTCCACCCGGACAGCAAGCCACAGTGATTACTGACAGCTGCCAGGGATGAGAGCCAGGCCCCAGGCCTCTCAAAGCTCTCCAACCACTGTGGCTGTGGAGAGTGGGGGGCGGTAGCCCCAGGTGCTGGGCACCCTTTAACCACTCTCCCTTCCACCAGGTCAGGGATGACAGCCTGAACCTGGTCCTCCCCTCTGGGGCTTTGTAACCTCCCTCCTGGAGCGGTACCCCCAGAGTCCAACATGGTCAGTGTGCTTACAGAAGTCACCCTGTACCATTCCTCCACCAGTGCAGGGCTGTTAACCTGCAACTGGCCCTCCAACCTGGGGCCTGTACCTTCAGGTTGGACTAGGGCCCGGGGTGAGGCTTCCCTCCCCCTGCCCTCCCTTCTGGGGTCCAGCACCCTCCAACTAGGAGTGGCCTCCTCAGAAGACAACATGGTAGGGGCACTGTTATCAGTAGCCCCTCCCTCCAGGTCCGGGGGGACACCCTGAACCTGGTCTTCCAGCCCAGGGTCTGTACCCTCAGACTGGATCACTGCCTGGCAAACCAGGACTTCCTGGGAGGCACACCTACCCCCCACCAGGTCAGAGTTTAACCTCTGCACCTGCCCATTCAACTCAGAGTCACCACCCTGAAGTTGAACAATTGCCTGGCACGCCAGGACTTCCTGGAGGGCACACTGACCCTCCACCAGGTCAGAGTTTAACCTCTGCACCTGACCATTCAACTCAGAGTCACCACCCTGAAGTTGAACAATTGCCTGGCACACCAGGACTTCCTGGAGGGCACACTGACCCTCCACCAGGTCAGAGTTTAACCTCTGAACTGGGCCATTCAACTCAGAGTCACCACCCTGAAGTTGAACAATTGCCTGGCGCACCAGGACTTTCTGGGAGGCACACCTACCTCCCACCAGGTCAGAGTTTAACCTCTGAGCCTGGTTCCCCAACCCAGGGTCACCACCCTGAGGTTGGGCAATTGCCTGGTACGCCAGGACTTTCTGGGGGGCACACCTACCCCCCACCAGGTCAGAGTTTAACCTCTGAACCCGGTTATCCAACCCAGAGTCAGCACTCTGAGGTCGACCAATTGCCTGGCACGCCAGGACTTTCTGGAGGGCACACTGACCCTCCACCAGGTCAGAGTTTAACCTCTGAACTGGGCCATTCGACCCAGAGTCACCACCCTGAAGTTGAACAATCGCCTGGCACGCCAGGACTTCCTGGAGGGCACACTGACCCTCCACCAGGTCAGAGTTTAACCTCTGAACCTGGTTCTCCAACCTAGGGTCACCATCCTGAGGTTGGACAACTGCCTGGTACACCAGGGCTTTCTGGGGGGCACACCTACCCCCCACCAGGTCAGAGGTTTACCTCTGAACCTGGATATCCAACCCAGAGTCACCACCCTGAGGTTGAACCATTGCCTGGCAGGCCAGGACTTTCAGGGAGGCACACCTACCTCAAACCAGGTCAGAGTTTAACCTCTGAGCCTGGTTCTCCAACCCAGGGTCACCACCCTGAGGTTGAACCATTGCCTGGTATACCAGGACTTTCTGGGGGGCACACCTACCCCCCACCAGGTCAGAATTTGACCTCTGAACCTGGTTAGCCAACCCAGAGTCACCACCCTGAGGTTGGGCAATTGCCTGGCACCCCAGGACTTTCTGGGAGGCACACCTACCTCCCACCAGGTCAGAGTTTAACCTCTGAACCTGGCCATCCAACCCAGAGTCGACACCTTGAGGTTGGACAACTGCCTGGCACGCCAGGACTTTCTGGGGGGCACACCTACCCCCCACCAGGTCAGAGTTTAACCTCTGAACCTGACCATCCAACCCAGAGTCAACACCCTGAGGTTGGACAATTGCCTGGCACAGCAGGACTTCTTGGGAGGCACACCTACCTCCCACCCGGTCAGAGTTTGACCTCTTCACCTGGTAAGCCAACCCAGAGTCACCACCCTGAGGTTGAACCATTGCCTGGCATTCCAGGACTTTCTGGGGGGCACATCTACCCCCCACCAGGTCAAAGTTTAACCTCTGAACCCGGTTATCCAACCCAGAGTCACCACCCTGAGGTTGAATCTTTGCCTGGCATGCCAGGACTTCCTGGGGGGCACTCTCACCCCCACAAGGGTCACGCCGTCCCCAAGGGCCACACAAGAGTCTGGTTGGCGCAGGTCTCCCGACCTCTGCCCATCCGGCAGAGTCTGGGTTTCCCCCAAACCAGAAACGGTCTCACCTGGGTCATTCCTGGGGGGCTCTGCTCTCAGAGCTGACCCCTAACTTTCAAGATCCTCCACTGGGGTCTGCCACCCCCTCTCAACCCTATGTCTGGACTTCTGCACCCCCTCACTAGGAGTGGTACTGCCAGACACCAGAACTGTTGGGATGCTGTCTACAGTCATCCCCCCAAGTTCTTTTGACACTGCGGGGCTTCCCTCAAAAGGTGGCCCTACGGTACAGGTTAGGCTCTGAGACCTACCTGGGACACTACAATCCTCTCCCACCTCACTTGGTCGGGAACCACCTAGACCACTCCCTTCAGGAGCACCCCCAAATGCCTCTTCAGACTCTCTGGTACTCACCGAAAAGTCTGCCTCCACTGTAAGTTCCCTGGGGTCAGAGAACTCACACTCCACCTGGTGTTGGCGTAGCTCTGGAAAATAAGGACCAGACATATGCTCTCCAGCAATTACATCACTCTGCCCTTCACATGTATTAACCACAGTACCCTTCACCCAACCACCCAGTAACTCAGCCTTGGAAAAGCACTCTATGTCACCCTCTTGAGACTGGTGAGACAGTATCTGCCTGTCCCTGACACTCAACCCATACTCTTCTGGGATGTCTATACACTCTATATCCAGGACGTCCACCAGGGGGGAACCCTTTTCTCTGTCACTCTCTGCTAGAGTCAGTAAAGTGTCCCTCCCCCCAGTAGGAATATGACTCCCTGTGCCAGTTCCCCAATCCTTCTCAGGGACCCTGTGCATAACGGGAACTACCTCATACTCTTGAACCACCTGGGGTGTGTCAACTCCCTTCTTCAAGTTGGGCACCACATCTCTGGGCTTGTGCCCTTCTTCAGCAGTACTGGATGCAAGATTTTTGCTGCCACCATCTGAACTGGACTCAGCCCTTCCGGCCTCCAGTTTCAGCTCTTTACAGCTCAGCTCCTGAGCTGCAATCTTTTCTTCTTCCAGGGCTAAGAGACTTGTTGCCTCAGCCCTTTCAAGAAACTCATCTAGTTCTTCCACCCACCGCTCTCGAGCTCGGAGCCATTCTGCTCTCACTGGATCTCTTTCCTCATCTGAGTCGTCATCCTCCTCATTTGAGTAGTCCCCCTCCTCATCTGAGGGGTATTTAGTCATTTGGTTTTTTTCTGCCTCTCTCTCTGCCCAGACTACGTAGGCATGTAGCATTTCCATCTTAGTAGATTTCCTTGATACAGGAAGGCCCCATTTTCTGCAAAGCCTCCTTAAGTCAGCCTTAGTGAGGTGGTCAGTAGGCACAAAGAGTGAGTAGGTAAGCAATCTCATTGCTGACAAGGTCTTACCGGCAAAAACCAAAATCCAAAGTCCAAAATATCAATAGTATATCCAGGAGGACATCAGAGAACCAAAAGCAAAAAAAAAGATGAAAGATCAAGTTGACCTTCAACTGTGGGTAGGTAGTGAAATACTTAGCTACTGTATGTCACTGCACAAACACCAGTCCTATCCTCACCGCTGATCACCAATGTTAGAAATGGGGTTTTTGGTTGGCAGTCAGGTTGCCCTCTGTCCAAGCAAGAACCCTCACTCTAGTCAGGGTAAGTCACACACAATCCAAAATCAGCCTGTGCTCACCCTCCGGTAGCTTGGCACGAGCAGTCAGGCTTAACTTAGAAGGCAATGTGTAAAGCATTTGTGCAATAAATCATACAACACCATAGTATAACACCACAAAAATACACCACACAGTGTTTAGAAAAATATAGAATATTTATCTGGGTAATTGTAGGTCAAAACGATCAAAGTTGCAATACGAATTTGTAAAGATATCACTGAAAAGTGATATTAAGTGTCTTTAAGTCTTTAAAAAGCAATAAAGTGTCTTTCAAGCACAGAGTACCTGGTTTCTGGTGGGAAATCTCCTCAGAGGGCCACAGGAGAAGAGATGCGTGGAAAAAGGGGTGTGTGCGTCTATTTCCTCTCAGCACACACAGACTTGCGTCGTTCTTTTCCACGCGGGGAAGTCGGGCGTCGTTTTCCGGCGCGCAGACAGTCTCTTTTTGTGGATCGCGGGGATTACCAGATGTCCCGGGTCTGTGCGTGGATTCTCCTGCTTGTTTTCCGGCTGCGCGTCGTTCTGCGGGGCTGCGCGTCGAAGTTTCGATCTCACGGTAGGCGTCGCGTCGATTTCTCCTTGGAAGTCGGGCGGCGTTGTCCTTGCGAGGCCGTGCGTCGAAATTTTGGTCTCACGGCAGGCGTTGCGTCGATTTCTCCTTGGAAGTCGGGCGGCGTTGTCCTTGCGAGGCCGTGCGTCAAAGTTTCGCACTCACGGTAGGCGTTGCATCAATTTCTCCTGGAAAGTCGGGCGGCTTTGTCCTTGCGAGGTTGTGCGTCGAAGTCTCGATCGTCCCGAGGGCGTCGCGTCGATCAGCGTCGGTGTGCGGCGTTTTTCTCACCGCGAAACAAGCTGTGCGTCAAAATTTTCGGCGCACGGAGCGTCCAAGTGAAAGGAAGAAGTCTTTTTGGTCCTGAGACTTCAAGGAACAGGAGGCAAGCTCTATCCAAGCCCTTGGAGAGCACTTTCACAGCCAGACAAGAGTTCAGCAAGACAGCAGGGCAACAGCAAGGCAGCAGTCCTTTGTAGAAAGCAGACAGGTGAGTCCTTTGAGCAGCCAGGCAGTTCTTCTTGGCAGGATGTAGTTTCTGGTTCAGGTTTCTTCTCCAGCAAGTGTCTGATGAGGTAGGGCAGAGGCCCTGTTTTATACTAAGTTGTGCCTTTGAAGTGGGGGTGACTTCAAAGAGTCTCTAAGAAATGCACCAAGTTCCCTTTCAGCTCAATCCTGTCTGCCAGAGTCCCAGTAGGGGGTGTGGCAGTCCTTTGTGTGAGGGCAGGCCCTCCACCCTCCCAGCCCAGGGAGACCCATTCAAAATGCAGATGTATGCAAGTGAGGCTGAGTACCCTGTGTTTGGGGTGTGTCTGAGTGAATGCACAAGGAGCTGTCAACTAAACCTAGCCAGACGTGGATTGAAGGGCACAACAAGATTTTAGTGCAAAGAAATGCTCACTTTCTAAAAGTGGCATTTCTAGAATAGTAATATTAAATCCGACTTCACCAGTCAGCAGGATTTTGTATTACCATTCTGGCCATACTAAATATGACCTTCCTGCTCCTTTCAGATCAGCAGCTGCCACTTCAACAGTGTATGAGGGCAGCCCCAATGTTAGCCTATGAAAGGAGCAGGCCTCACAGTAGTGTAAAAACAAATTTAGGAGTTTCACACTACCAGGACATATAACTACACAGGTACATGTCCTGCCTTTTACCTACACCGCACCCTGCTCTAGGGGTTACCTAGGGCACACATTAGGGATGACTTATATGTAGTAAAAGGGGAGTTCTAGGCTTGGCAAGTACTTTTAAATGCCAAGTCGAAGTGGCAGTGAAACTGCACACACAGGCCTTGCAATGGCAGGCCTGAGACAGGGTTAAGGAGCTACTGAGGTGGGTGGCACAACCAGTGCTGCAGGCCCACTAGTAGCATTTAATCTACCTGCCCTAGGCACATGTAGTGCACTCTACCAGGGACTTACAAGTAAATTAAATAGTCAATCATGGATAAACCAATCAGTAGTACAATTTACCCAGAGAGCATATGCACTTTAGCACTGGTTAGCAGTGGTAAAGTGCCCAGAGGTCAAAAGCCAACAACAACAGGTCAGAAAAAATAGGAGGAAGGAGGCAAAAAGTTTGGGGATGTCCCCGTCAAAAAGCCAGGTCCAACATTCCCCCTGTAAAGAAAGTAAGTATGGGCAGCCTGATTTCCTACTCGTCTCTACCAGGGCAAATATGACAGGAGTATCATGGCATGTACATAGCACGATTCTGAAAGACACGTCTCCTGGTAAACAAGAATTGCACTTCTGTTGCAACACATCTTGCACAGAAAGTGAGAAACTCAGCAAATGAATCTGTCAGTGCCCCTGTGCTTCAAGCTGCTTCCATCCTCGATCCCCATGATTGTTTCCAAAGAGTCTGCACTGAAAACTGAGCCAGACGTGGAGCCGACATGAGCTCCTTTCACTTGTATTTCCCACCTTTTAGATGGGACGAACAACCGTGACAAACAACAACTTTAAATAAACACGCATTTGGAATGCAATGGTCTCATGTTTGCTCGAGTTCGAGCTCTTAGGGTTGTAAATTACTGACTGGACTTTTCTTGCCACACAGACTGAAAATAAGAGAAAAAGAGTGAGGGCGAGCTGGCCCCTCTGCTGCTGGTTTATGTTTACAGAGGGAGCTGGTGGGAAGGAGGGACTGAACACACTCCCACAGTGTGAGACAAACAGGCAAATACTAAGAAAAAAAGTCCCTTACAGAAGACATAAGCAGGACATAGCATAATTCTACAGTACTTTGTGATGCTCCCAAAAAAAAGGCAGGACAAAGAGGCAGAAATGACCAGTAGCAAGCAAGGATTTTTGAAGGACACTGCAACTAACAAATGAAAACGCTGGAACTCACTCTATTGTATACTTAATAGTATACAGCAGGCCGAACGCTAACGCTTGACCTAAAAACTTGTGTCTGTCTGGCTGAGATTTCAGGAAACAAGGCACGAATGAATTGTGCAACAGGCCCAGACCTACTAAAACTAGTCAGCACTTCACAAAAACCTACAGTTCTGCATTGAAAAATTGCACAGCACCAAATTTACAAAATGTCACTCACTGACAATGGTCATGTTCAGGCAAAAAAATGTTTTAGCAAAGGTGACACAAAGCAGTTTTGCGTAACATTTGTGCTCAAGGTACAGCCACCCAAAGGTAAGCTGTTTAAAATCTGTAATTTCACAGAAATTATGTTTTGTGAGGGAATATCACACAATTTCCTGTTTATCAGCGGTTTGTGTAAGTTTCATTTCGTTCTAGAAATTAAACTCTAGAATTTCACATAAAACCAAGTCATGCTACATTAGTAAATGTGCTCTGTGTGAAACTCTAAGAGTGTCTTTGCGCTTATTATGGCCTGGTTTGCCAATTTATCATTTATTATCAGCATTAGCATTTGTAAGCAAAATGATTTGGTAACTAATCTATCTTTACAGACAAAAATACATTTTGCGTGGAAAAGTTGATAAATCCTGTGATAAATTGCTCTGCTTTATGGGGACATACGTGAATTGCATGGCAATAGCTAATTTGTTAAAAAAGAAAGTGCAGGGACCAAAAGTTTCTCTCAGGAGCCCTCTTAGGCTCTCTAATCTTGTTTCTACCTCATGCCTCTTTTTGCCACCATCCTACATTTCCTATATTTTGATCTCACTCTTGTGGGTTATCTTTCACCTGTTTTATCCCCTGATCACTGTATTATTTCTGTTTCTTCCCTTTGACCCTTATCTACTGTTCTTTTTCATTTTCTAGGTCAAAGTCAGATGATGAAAAATAACTTCTTATCCTCCACAAGTGTAGGCGTCCACCACCTACAGCCACCGATGAATGGTGTCCCGCCAGTATTTTTGAGAGGACATGCTACTCCACCCTCATCCTGTATTTGAAGGGGAGAGGAAGTTGGTCACTTTATTGTGAACCAAGTGATGGGTTCATGGTGTGTGAGACATCAAGGATGCTCCCATAAACGATCCTCATATGTTCTCTGCACAAATTCATGTCTCACAAGTAGCCTCTTTGCTACTGGGGTTACTCTCAGTACTTTCCTAGGTGATATATAATATCACATCACTTATAAACAGAGTCTCACAATATCAGTGTTACTTCATATTTTCCAAAACCTTTCTGTTAGAAATGGGGTCTTTGGTTGACAGTCAGGTTACCCCCTGTTCAAGCAAGGACCCTCACTCTAGTTAGGATAAAAGAGAATCACCCTCAGCTAACCCCTGCTTACCCCCTTGGTAGCTTGGCAGAGCAGTAGGCTTAACCTCAGAGTGCTGGGCGTAAAGTATTTGTACCAACACACACACAGTAACTTAATGAAAACACTACAAAATGACACAACACCAGTTTAGAAAAATAGGAAATATTTATCTAGACAAAACAAGACCAAAACGACAAAAATCCAACATACACCAGTCAAGTTATGATTTTTTAAAGGTTTAAAATAAAAAGAGTCTTTAGGTAGTTGTAACAACACACTAGCGCTGCTAGCGTGTAAATGTACCTGGTTTGCGGCAAAAATAACCCCGCACGGGCGGTGTGCGTCGAAAATAACCCTGCACGGGTATATGCGTCGAAAACAGCTCGGCACGGCGAGGCGCGTTGAAAAAGCCAGCCACGCGACGGTCCGAAAGTCCCGCGGCGCTGGTTGCGATCTCTCAGCCTTCGTCAGCGATGCTGCGCGTCGTTTCTCCTGCTCCGGGCGTCGATTCTCCGGTCGCGTTTCCTGCGGCGTCGTTTCTCAGCTGCGGAGCCGGCGTCGCGTCGTTTTCTCAGCCGCGATCGGATTCGCGTCGATCTTTTCTCCGCACGGTGCTCGGTGCGTGTATTTTTGTCCTTAGGCTGCCAGCCTCTCCTTTCAGGGTCCCAGGAACTGGAAGGGCACCACAGAGCAGAGTAGGGGTCTCTCCAGAGACTCCAGGTGCTGGCAGGAAGAAGTCTTTGCTATCCCTGAGACTTCAATAACAGGAGGCAAGCTCTACATCAAGCCCTTGGAGATTTCTTCTTCAAGATGGAAGGCACACAAAGTCCAGTCTTTGCCCTCTTACTCAGGCAGAAGCAGCACTGCAGGAAAGCTCCACAAAGCACAGTCACAGGCAGGGCAGCACTTGTTCCTCAGCGATCAGCTCTTCTCCAGGCAGAGGTTCCCCTTGATTCCAGAAGTGTTTCTAAAGTTTGTAAGTTTGGGTGCCCTTCTTATACCCATTTTAGTCTTTGAAGTCACCTTCCTTCAAAGGGGACTCACACCTTCTTGTGAAATCCTGCCTTGCCCAGGCAAGGCCTCAGACACAGACCAGGGGGCTGGAGACAGCATTGTCAGAGGCAGGCACAGTCCTTTCAGATGAGAGTGACCACTCCACCCCTCCCTCCTAGCAGAGATGGCTAATCAGGAATGCAGATCACACCCCAGCTCCCTTTGTGTCACTGTCTGGTGTGAGGTGAAAAACAACCCAACTGTCAACTGACCCAGACAGGGAATCCACAAACAAGGCAGAGTCACAGAATGGTTTAAGCAAGAAAATGCTTACTTTCTAAAAGTGGCATTTTCAAACTCACAATCTTAAAATCAACTTTACTAAAAGATGTATTTTTAAATTGTGAGTTCAGGGATCCCAAACTCCACCTGTCCATCTCTTCTCTAGGGGAATCTACACTTTAATCATATTTAAAGGTAGCCCCCATATTATCCTATGAGAGAGAGACAGACCTTGCAACAGTGAAAACGAAATTGGCAGTATTTCACTGTCAGGACATATAAACCACATTACTATATGTCCTACCTTATCCATACACTGCACCCTGCCCTTGGGGCTACCTAGGGCATACCTTAGGGGTGCCTTACATGTAAGGAAAGGGAAGGTTTAGGCCTGGCAAGTGGGTACACTTGCCAAGTCGAATTTACAGTGTAAAAATACACATACAGACCCTGCAGTGGCAGGTCTGAGACATGATTACAGAGCTACTTATGTGGGTGGCACAACCAGTGCTGCAGGCCCACTAGTAGCATTTGATTTACAGGCCCTGGCACCTCTAGTGCACATTACTAGGGACTTACTAGTAATTCAAATATGCCAATCATGGATGAACCACTTACATATAATTTAAACAGGAGCACTTGCACTTTAGCACTGGTTAGCAGTGGTAAAGTGCCCAGAGTAACAAAAACAGCAAAATCAGAGTCCAGCACACATCAGCAACCTGGGGAACAGAGGCAAAAAGTTAAGGGAGACCACGCCAAGGATGAAAAGTCTAACACGTGTCCCCCCCAGCTAAAAGTGGGGAGCAACTACCCAACCTCATGGGAGTTCTCATCACTAAGGCGGAAGAACCTGGACAGACCATCAGCATTGGCGTGTTCTGTACCGGGTCGATGTTCCACCGTAAAGTCCATCCCCTGTAGGGAAATGGACCACCTCAACAGTTTTGGGTTCTCACCCCTCATCTGCATTAACCATCTGAGGGGTCTGTGGTCGGTCTGAACTCGGAAGTGAGTCCCAAACAAGTAGGGTCTTAGCTTCTTCAGTGCCCAGACCACAGCAAACGCTTCACGTTCTATGGCACTCCACCTACGTTCCCTGGGTAGTAACCTCCTGCTAATGAAGGCTACGGGTTGATCTAGGCCCTCTTCATTCAGCTGTGAGAGTACTGCTCCAATACCATGCTCTGAGGCGTCTGTCTGTACAACAAACTCCGTGGAGTAGTCAGGTGCCTTCAGCACAGGTGCTGTGCACATGGCAGCCTTCAGGGCATCAAAAGCGTTCTGGCAAGCCTCTGTCCAGATCACTTTCTTGGGTTGCTTCTTAGAAGTCAACTCAGTTAAGGGGGTAACAATGGTACCATATCCCTTAACGAACCTCCTATAGTATCCTGTGAGACCTAAAAAGGCTCTCACTTCGGTCTGGGTCTTGGGAGGCTCCCAAGCCAGAATCGTGTCAATCTTAGGCTGTAGGGGTGCCACTTGGCCACTCCCCACCTGGTGTCCTAAGTACACAACAGAACCCTGCCCTATTTGGCACTTGCTCGCCTTAATAGTGAGGCCTGCCTTTTGCAGGGCCTCTAACACTCTCCAGAGGTGTTGCAGGTGTTCCTCCCATGTGGAACTAAACACAGCAATGTCATCCAGGTAGGCGGCACTGAACTCATCCAGTCCTGCCAACACCTGGTTGACCAACCTCTGAAAGGTGGCAGGGGCATTCTTCATCCCAAAGGGCATCACATTGAAGTGGAAGTGCCCATCGGGGGTAGAGAATGCTGACCTCTCCTTTGCCCCTTCAGTTAAGGCAATCTGCCAGTACCCAGATGTTAAATCAAACGTACTGAGGTACTTGGCAGCTCCTAACCGATCAATGAGCTCATCAGCTCGGGGGATGGGGTGTGCGTCAGTCTTGCTGACCGCATTGAGACCCCGGTAGTCCACACAGAACCTAAGTTCTGGAGTGGCACCAGGAGCAGTAGCCTTTGGGACCAAGACCACTGGGCTGGCCCAAGGACTGCTGGAGTGCTCAATAACCCTTAGGGCTAACATTTTGGAGACTTCCTCCTTAATGCAAGCCCTCACCCTGTCAGTCACCCTGTAAACCTTATGTTTAACAGGTGTACTGTCCCCAGTGTCCACATCATGTGTGCACAGGTGTGTGACTCCTGGGATCAGGGAAAACAGTGAGGCGAACTGTCCCAGCACGTGGCGACAGTCCCTCTGCTGTTCCTCAGTCAGGGAGGGGGAGAGGATCACTCCCTCCACAGACCCATCTTTCTCTCCTGCAGACAGGAGGTCAGGAAGAGGCTCACTCTCTTCCTCCACCCCGTCATCTGTCGCTAGGAGCATGGATAGCTCAGTTCGCTCAAAGTGGGGTTTGAGGCGGTTGACATGTAGGACCCTCAAGGGGTTCCTGGGGGATTGCAAGTCTACCAGATAGGTGACCTCGCTCTTTCTTTCCACCACCTCAAAAGGCCCAGTCCACTTATCTTGGAGAGCCCTAGGCTCTACTGGTGCCATGACCCACACTTTCTGTCCAGGCTGAAACTCAACCAGAGTGGCATTCTGGTCGTACCACCGTTTCATGTCCTCCTGGCTTGCTTCCAGGTTCTCCTGAGCGAGACGCCTGAAGCGGGCAGTCTGGTTTCTTAGTGCCAGCATGTAGCTAAATACATCCTGGGGTGGTTTACTAGGAGCTTTCTCCAAAGCCTCCTTCACCAGACTGAGCGGTCCCCTCACAGGGTGGCCATAGATGAGCTCAAAGGGGCTAAAGCCAAGTCCCTTTTGAGGCACCTCCCTGTAAGCGAACAGAAGGCATGGCAAGAGGACGTCCCACTTACGCCTCAAGGGCTCTGACAGGCCCTGAATCATGCCTTTCAAGGTGCGGTTGAATCTCTCAACCAGACCATTACTTTGGGGGTGGTAAGGGGTGGTGAACTTGTAGGTTACCCCACACACCTTCCACAGAGACTTCATATAAGTGGATATGAAGTTTGTACCCCTATCAGATACTACCTCCTTGGGGAACCCCATGCGGGTAAAAACCCCCATCAAGGCACGTCCCACCATGGGGGCGGTGACCGTCCTTAGAGGAATAGCTTCTGGGTACCGCGTGGCATGGTCCACCAAGACCAGGATGAACCTGTTGCCCAGGGCTGTCTTGGGATCCAGAGGCCCCACAATGTCAATTCCTACCCTTTCAAAGGGAGTACTGACTACCGGTAAAGGTTGGAGGGGAGCTTTGCATTTCCCCCCACTCTTGCCACTTGCCTGACAAGTCTGACAAGATCTACAATAAGCAGCTGACTGCTTGTTCATCAAGGGCCAGTAAAAGTGGGAGACAAGCCTCTTATAGGTCTTGTCCTGCCCTAGATGTCCTGCCAAAGGCACATCATGAGCCAAACCCAGTAGGAAGGTCCTGAAGCCCTGGGGTACCACCAGCATACGAGCTGACCCCGGCTCAGGAACCTTAGGCTCACTATACAGGAGGCCATCCTCCCAATAAATCAGGTGAGTACCTGGCGCTCCGCCAGCCGCCTGGGCTGCAGCCTGCTGCCGCAGTCCCTCAAGAGTAGGGCATTCCTTCTGCGCTGTGCAGAATACTTCCCTGGTGGGTCCCCCTTCCTGCTGCCACTGCGACAGCTCAGGGACCTCCCCCAGTTCAGCCACCTGTTCCCCTGTAGGCTCCGGGGCATCACCCTCAGGCTCTGCCTCCTCCCGGACCGTGGGAACTTCTGGGGCGGGTTTCCCGCGCCTCCTGCCTTTCCTCTTCTTGGCGGTCCCCTGGGCCACTGTTTCAGGCTCCAGGGGCTCTTGACTACCCTGATTGGCTGCCATAGACCGGGTGGATACGCATACCCACCCAGGCAGACCCAACATCTCCAAGTGAGACCTGTGTTCCACCTCCTTCCAAGGGGAATCCTCCAGGTCGTTGCCTAGCAAACAATCAACAGGCATGGTTGGACTCACAGCTACTTTCCAGGAACCTGAGACCCCCCCCCATTCAAAAGGAACCTGCGCCACTCTGCAGAGGCGCTCAGAGTTGTCTACTGCAACTACTTGGTGAAGTACCCGGGGATCAATCTGCTCTTCAGACACCAGGTGACTCCTCACTGTAGTCACACTGGCTCCTGTGTCTCTCAGAGCCTCCACCCTCTGTCCATTGATGGTCACCCATTGCCTGTACTTCTTAGTGTTATCAGGCACTAGGTTTCTCTGGACCATCTCACTGTCCCCTAGTGAGACAAGGGTCATTTCTGCTGGTTCCCACCCACCTGAAACCAACTCCTCCCCAAGCGCTACACTGGCCAAACCCTGGGACGGTGCACCAGTGGGTGCCGGTGTACTTTTGGGGCATTTGGGGTCCCCCCTCACATGACCCACCTGGTCACATGAATAGCACTTACGTAGGGGACCACCTGCCATTGGCTTCCCTTTGGAGAACCATGGCCTCTTTTCACTGGGGGGTTGGGAATCCTTACCCTGGGAATCAGTTTGGGGCCCTTTAGAGAACTCATCCTGTTTGCCCTTACCCCCCCCTTTCTTCTGAGAGGGACCCTGCCCACCCTTGGCGTGGTCTCCCCCATACCTCCTTTGGACCCTGGTGCTCTCCCAGCGGTCCGCTTCCTGTGCAAGCTTCCTGGGGTCAGTCAGCTTGCTGTCAATGAGGTGCTGGCGCAGCTCTGGAAAACATAAACTGTACAAGTGCTCCCAAGCAATTAAATTGTAAAGCCCCTCATACGTGTTTACCTTACTGCCCTTCACCCAACCATCCAGTGACCTGCAACAAGAATCAACACATTCCAACCATGTTTGGGATTCCTTTCTCTTGTAGGATCTAAACTTCTCCTTGTACTGCTCAGGGGTGAGACCATACCTGGTAAGTAAGGCCTCCTTCATGGCAGGGTAGGTGAGACTCTGAGCATCCCCTAAGGCCGTCAGTGTGTCCCTCCCCTCTGCCTCAAAATGCTTCCACAGGGCTGCCCCCCAATGAGCTTCAGGGACCAGGTTCATGTGGAGAGCTGACTCATAACCCTTGAACCACAAGTAGATATCATCCTCCCTCTTATAATCCCTCACAAGGTCTTTTGGGATGTGTACCCTTCTCTCAGGCTGCACTGTAGAATTGCTGCCACCATCCCTACTGGACTGACTCCTCTGATCAATCTCTTTTAAACTGAGCTCATGAGCCATGTTTATCTTCCTTTCCTCAAGGGCCAGCTTTCTCTGTTCCACCTCTAGACTGAGCTTTTTCAGCTCCAACTGGTACTCCCTCTCTGCCTGTCTGTCCTGTAACTCTCCAGGTGTCAGACTCTTGGAGGACACACTGCTACCTGCCCTGGAGATTCTCCCCTGAGACATAGCAGGCCCACCCACTACATCAGTGTGAGTGACTTGCAACTCCTCTTCCCCCTCTGGCTCCTCCTCTGTGTGCCCCTCAGCTGCTTTGGCTGCCACCCAGGCCCTCAGCGCCTTTTGCAGCTCATCCTTCTTGGATGAGCTCTCAATGGGACAGCCAACATTCCTACAAAACTGCTTCAACTGAGCCACCTTGTAGCTCTCCAATTTCTCCAAATCAAAAGCAGTTTCAGCTAGGGCATCTCCAGACTGAGACATGATGAGAGGTTAAAAAGAAAATATGCACAGTTCCAAAAACAGAAAAGCAAGTTCTCAAATGAAGTTTCA
Source organism: Pleurodeles waltl (assembly GCF_031143425.1). Classification (NCBI taxonomy): domain Eukaryota; kingdom Metazoa; phylum Chordata; class Amphibia; order Caudata; family Salamandridae; genus Pleurodeles; species Pleurodeles waltl. Next base: position 257,765,995 of record NC_090445.1, read on the forward strand.
GCAAAGTCAATCCCGGGATCAGCGAAAAAAAAAAGAAACTGAATGCAGAGAAAAACAGTCCAAGTAAAAAAACAAAAAATCACAAGACTAGTAGTATGTGGTCACGTAGTGGTCTGAGATCAAAACAGTAGTGTACACTTAATTACTGTATGTCAAGTACAAATACAAGTCCAATCCCGACCGCTGGTCACCAATGTTAGAAATGGGGTCTTTGGTTGACAGTCAGGTTACCCCCTGTTCAAGCAAGGACCCTCACTCTAGTTAGGATAAAAGAGAATCACCCTCAGCTAACCCCTGCTTACCCCCTTGGTAGCTTGGCAGAGCAGTAGGCTTAACCTCAGAGTGCTGGGCGTAAAGTATTTGTACCAACACACACACAGTAACTTAATGAAAACACTACAAAATGACACAACACCAGTTTAGAAAAATAGGAAATATTTATCTAGACAAAACAAGACCAAAACGACAAAAATCCAACATACACCAGTCAAGTTATGATTTTTTAAAGGTTTAAAATAAAAAGAGTCTTTAGGTAGTTGTAACAACACACTAGCGCTGCTAGCGTGTAAATGTACCTGGTTTGCGGCAAAAATAACCCCGCACGGGCGGTGTGCGTCGAAAATAACCCTGCACGGGTATATGCGTCGAAAACAGCTCGGCACGGCGAGGCGCGTCGAAAAAGCCAGCCACGCGACGGTCCGAAAGTCCCGCGGCGCTGGTTGCGATCTCTCAGCCTTCGTCAGCGATGCTGCGCGTCGTTTCTCCTGCTCCGGGCGTCGATTCTCCGGTCGCGTTTCCTGCGGCGTCGTTTCTCAGCTGCGGAACCGGCGTCGCGTCGTTTTCTCAGCCGCGATCGGATTCGCGTCGATCTTTTCTCCGCACGGTGCTCGGTGCGTGTATTTTTGTCCTTAGGCTGCCAGCCTCTCCTTTCAGGGTCCCAGGAACTGGAAGGGCACCACAGAGCAGAGTAGGGGTCTCTCCAGAGACTCCAGGTGCTGGCAGGAAGAAGTCTTTGCTATCCCTGAGACTTCAATAACAGGAGGCAAGCTCTACATCAAGCCCTTGGAGATTTCTTCTTCAAGATGGAAGGCACACAAAGTCCAGTCTTTGCCCTCTTACTCAGGCAGAAGCAGCACTGCAGGAAAGCTCCACAAAGCACAGTCACAGGCAGGGCAGCACTTGTTCCTCAGCGATCAGCTCTTCTCCAGGCAGAGGTTCCCCTTGATTCCAGAAGTGTTTCTAAAGTTTGTAAGCTTGGGTGCCCTTCTTATACCCATTTTAGTCTTTGAAGTCACCTTCCTTCAAAGGGGACTCACACCTTCTTGTGAAATCCTGCCTTGCCCAGGCAAGGCCTCAGACACACACCAGGGGGCTGGAGACAGCATTGTCAGAGGCAGGCACAGTCCTTTCAGATGAGAGTGACCACTCCACCCCTCCCTCCTAGCAGAGATGGCTAATCAGGAATGCAGATCACACCCCAGCTCCCTTTGTGTCACTGTCTGGTGTGAGGTGAAAAACAACCCAACTGTCAACTGACCCAGACAGGGAATCCACAAACAAGGCAGAGTCACAGAATGGTTTAAGCAAGAAAATGCTCACTTTCTAAAAGTGGCATTTTCAAACTCACAATCTTAAAATCAACTTTACTAAAAGATGTATTTTTAAATTGTGAGTTCAGGGATCCCAAACTCCACCTGTCCATCTCTTCTCTAGGGGAATCTACACTTTAATCATATTTAAAGGTAGCCCCCATATTATCCTATGAGAGAGAGACAGACCTTGCAACAGTGAAAACGAAATTGGCAGTATTTCACTGTCAGGACATATAAACCACATTACTATATGTCCTACCTTATCCATACACTGCACCCTGCCCTTGGGGCTACCTAGGGCATACCTTAGGGGTGCCTTACATGTAAGGAAAGGGAAGGTTTAGGCCTGGCAAGTGGGTACACTTGCCAAGTCGAATTTACAGTGTAAAAATACACATACAGACCCTGCAGTGGCAGGTCTGAGACATGATTACAGAGCTACTTATGTGGGTGGCACAACCAGTGCTGCAGGCCCACTAGTAGCATTTGATTTACAGGCCCTGGCACCTCTAGTGCACATTACTAGGGACTTACTAGTAATTCAAATATGCCAATCATGGATGAACCACTTACATATAATTTAAACAGGAGCACTTGCACTTTAGCACTGGTTAGCAGTGGTAAAGTGCCCAGAGTAACAAAAACAGCAAAATCAGAGTCCAGCACACATCAGCAACCTGGGGAACAGAGGCAAAAAGTTAAGGGAGACCATGCCAAGGATGAAAAGTCTAACACTTTCCATTGACTTTAAAAATCCGATTTCCAAAACTGTTCACGCACCACCTAACCACACAGGTTCAGACCCTCCTTCAGTCTGATGCCTTGACCAAATTACCTCTGCATGACCTCTCACTATTCACTCCTCCCCTTCTAGAATTAACTTGCTGGACACAAATAACATCAGTGCCGACTCTCCTTCCTTCTACTCTTTTCACCAATGAACTGAACTGAAACTATGTGCCTTTGTTTTCGGGTTTACTCTGTAGATTCCTCTACCTTATCTACTTGGTCCATGTTTAATTGGTCAAAATCTTTGTTTATCTTTTGTATTTCTCTCACCCTCTACCAAATACCTTTTCCAATTCTCTGTGTTTGCTCTCTCCCATGTACTTCTCCCGGCCCCCTTTTGCTGTCTCCATTGCGTGCTTCCACCCTACCCTACGTTGCTGTGTCCCTCATGTGCTTCTCCCCTAACACATGTTGCTCTCTCGTGTGCCCACCCCATCCACTGCCTATTGCATCCCCAACCTCTCTTCCTCACTCACTCCTTCCTTGTCCCCTTTCCTGAATTTTTTTTTTTAATTTTTTTTTTTTGAAGGGCCAGGCAGCAAAACATTTTGCATACTTAAAATGTATTTTTCTCTTATTGACTACCCCCAAGCTTAGTGTGGTCACTAGAAAATGAAAGCAAATGGTGCCTGCACTACTTAGAAGTTAAACTCATGCATGGTGATGGATGCACCTGTCTACACAATGACTTGACTACCAACAGCAGCTGTGTTGCACCTTTTTTCTTTCTTTGTTGATACCAAACAGCATCAGCAAAAGCATTGCTTTTTACAGATGCTGTTCAGGTTTGAGAAAAAGGACAATAGGTACCAAAGTCGAGACCCCTTGGCTATTCCAGTGCTTGTTAAATATTGTGTTCTCCCCATCCCAGTCACTGATATTGGTTGTCCCTCCTCATCATCGCCTGTAACTTGCTATCTTCTCTGGGAGTCCTTCCCATCTCTACCCTAAACTACACAAGCCACTAAGAAGAACCATTGCTTCCACAACAGCAGTGCCTTTCTCGATGTCAGTCCCTGTCTTTCACTGACCTGCTGCCTGATCTCTGTCCACACCGACTCTGTCCAGAACAGTTCATACTCATGACCAACCACCTAGAGTATCTGCTACCATTCAGGCGTAGCAGAGTACTAGCCACTTGATCCCATGGTATGACTGGCCAGCCCCAGATGCCAACACTCTCTAGGCTTCACTATCAAAACGTCTTGGCCTCAATGCACCATCACTTAGGCTCTCATTGTAAGCCCTCACTGCTATGTTCCGTTGAAATGTGGTCTCACCTGGTGTATTAACTAGGGGTATGTGAAATTCATGTAATTTCTTTCACCTAATTAAATAACCTTTGTGGAAAAATATGCAAAATTACTCATAACTATGTGAAATGCAAATCCATCATTTAGCGCTAGATTTTGGTGCAAAATGCACCAGGAGTCAGTTTATGACCTGAAGACGCAATTAAAAAAACAACTGCAGTAAGCAATAGCTGCTCACATCCTGGTTGTTTGTGTTGTTCTCATGCTAAATTTTCATCCTGAATGTCAGCCTAATTGCGCGACAGGTGTAATTTTGGAAATGTCACATAACAAGCATTACATAAAATTCTCAAAATTGCACAAAATCTTGCTAGGGCCTAATTTTAACCCACTTTTAACATTCACTTCATGAGCAGGTTCCAGTAAGGAGTACTTTCGAAGCTCTTTAATCACAAAAGGAACAGCATCTTATGTTCATTTTCATTGCTCTTTGGAGCAAAGTGAGGTGGCTAGCTCTTTAATGAGTGACAAATTTACTTTGGGCCTCATTCACAAACTGCATTTTATAGCACCTAAAGTAGAACAACAGTAATACTTACTCATGGAAAAAATAAAATACATAATGCTTCACAAGGAGATTTTCACACATGTAGGTGCATCCACCTGCAGGGAGATCTCTGCACTCCCCAGTGAAGTACGGCCTGGTGCTGCCTGCACTGTACTAGAGGTGGATTTAACTGTTGTACTTCTGTCTAGCACAATAACAGCTTGTGAGAGGGGGCTTCTGACTATCAGGTTCACCCAGATTTGTTTTGCTTTTGGATCACCCGGTTTTCAAACTTTTCGGGTGAGGTAGCCTCTTAGCCTGGGATTTAACTCCTTGTTAAATGGACTGTGAATGTATCCTGCCGGTGCTGCCTTTTTAAGACAAGGCTGCTGCGATGCAGCAAAAATAGGAGGCCTAGGGCTCGTTACATGTGATCATGTGAGGGTTGTGCAGGAAAGACTCCCCGATGTGCACAGCCCAAGAACTGCGCACAGGTAGCTTGGCATAGAAGGGACTATGCAGAGTGGGTTGTGACCTGGAATAGGCCTTATGATGTGGGTGTACACATATAAGGGACAGTCAGTGTGCTTTACTGTCTTGACTGTAGTGACAGTCTGTTGGACCTGGCTTTTTGACAGGGACATCCCCAAACTTTTTGCCTCCTTCCTCCTATTTTTTCTGACCTGTTGTTGTTGGCTTTTGACCTCTGGGCACTTTACCACTGCTAACCAGTGCTAAAGTGCATATGCTCTCTGGGTAAATTGTACTACTGATTGGTTTATCCATGATTGACTATTTAATTTACTTGTAAGTCCCTGGTAGAGTGCACTACATGTGCCTAGGGCAGGTAGATTAAATGCTACTAGTGGGCCTGCAGCACTGGTTGTGCCACCCACCTCAGTAGCCCCTTAACCCTGTCTCAGGCCTGCCATTGCAAGGCCTGTGTGTGCAGTTTCACTGCCACTTTGACTTGGCATTTAAAAGTACTTGCCAAGCCTAGAACTCCCCTTTTACTACATATAAGTCATCCCTAATGTGTGCCCTAGGTAACCCCTAGAGCAGGGTGCTGTGTAGGTAAAAAGCAGGACATGTACCTGTGTAGTTATATGTCCTGGTAGTGTGAAACTCCTAAATTCGCTTTTACACTACTGTGATGCCTGCTCCTTTCATAGGCTAACATTGGGGCTGCCCTCATACACTGTTGAAGAGGCAGCTGCTGATCTGAAAGGAGCAGAAAGGTCATATTTAGTATGGCCAGAATGGTAATACAAAATCCTGCTGACTGGTGAAGTCGGATTTAATATTACTATTCTAGAAATGCCACTTTTAGAAAGTGAGCATTTCTTTGCACTAAAATCTTGTTGTGCCCTTCAATCCACGTCTGGCTAGGTTTAGTTGACAGCTCCTTGTGCATTCACTCAGACACACCCCAAACACAGGGTACTCAGCCTCACTTGCATACATCTGCATTTTGAATGGGTCTTCCTGGGCTGGGAGGGTGGAGGGCCTGCCCTCACACAAAGGACTGCCACACCCCCTACTGGGACTCTGGCAGACAGGATTGAGCTGAAAGGGAACTTGGTGCATTTCTTAGAGACTCTTTGAAGTCACCCCCACTTCAAAGGCACAACTTAGTATAAAACAGGGCCTCTGCCCTACCTCATCAGACACTTGCTGAAGAAGAAACCTGAACCAGAAACTACATCCTGCCAAGAAGAACTGCCTGGCTGCTCAAAGGACTCACCTGTCTGCTTTTCTACAAAGGACTGCTGCCTTGCTGTTGGCCTGCTGCCTTGCTGAACTCTTGTCTGGCTGTAAAAGTGCTCTCCAAGGGCTTGGATAGAGCTTGCCTCCTGTTCCCTGAAGTCTCAGGACCAAAAAGACTTCACTCTTCCTCTTGGACGCTCCGTGCGCCGAACTTTTCGACGCACAGCTTGTTCCGCGGCAAGAAAAACGCCGCACACCGACGCTGATCAACGCGACGCCTTCGGGACGACCGAAACTTTGACGCACGGCCTCGCAAGGACAACGCCGCCCGACTTCCCGGGAGAAATCGACGCGACGCCTGCCGTGAGATCAAAACTTTGACGCACGGCCTCGCAAGGACAACGCCGCCCGACTCCGCAGGAGAAATCGACGCGACGGCTGCCGTGAGATCAAAACTTTGACGCACGGCCTCGCAAGGACAACGCCGCCCGACTCCGCCGGAGAAATCGACGCGACGCCTGCCGTGAGATCAAAACTTTGACGCACGGCCTCGCAAGGACAACGCCGCCCGTCTCCGCAGGAGAAATCGACGCGACGCCTGCCGTGAGATTGAAACTTCGACGCGCAGCCCCGCAGAACGACGCGCAGCCGGAAAACAAGCAGGAAAATCCACGCACAGACCCGGGACATCTGGTAATCCCCGCGACCCACAGAAAGAGACTGTCCGCGCGCCGGAAAACGAGGCCCGACTTCCCCGCGTGGAAAATAACGACGCAAGTCCGTGTGTGCTGGGGAGAAATCGACGCACACACCCTTTTTCCACGCACCTCTTCCTTTGTGGCCCGCTGAGGAGATTTTCCACCAGAAACCAGGTACTTTGTGTTTGAAAGAGACTCTGTTTACTTTCTAAAGACTTAAGACACTTTATATCACTTTTCAGTGATATCTTTACAAATTCATATTGCAACTTTGATCGTTTTGACCTGAAGATACCCAGATAAATATTATATTTTTCTAAATACTGTGTGGTGTATTTTTGTGGTGTTATGCTATGGTGTTGTATGATTTATTGCACAGATGCTTTACACATTGCCTTCTAAGTTAAGCCTGACTGCTCGTGCCAAGCTACCGGAGGGTGAGCACAGGCTGATTTTGGATTGTGTGTGACTTACCCTGACTAGAGTGAGGGTTCTTGCTTGGACAGAGGGCAACCTAACTGCCAACCAAAAACCCCATTTCTAACATTGGTGATCAGCGGTGAGGATAGGACTTGTGTTTGTGCAGTGACATACAGTAGCTAAGTATTTCACTACCTACCCACAGTTGAAGGTCAACTTGATTTTTCATCTTTTTTGGCTCTTGGTTCTCTGATGTCCTCCTGGATATACTATTGATATTTTGGACTTTGGATTTTGGTTTTTGCTGATAAGATCTTATCAAAATGGGATTGTGTACCTACTCATTCTTTGTTCGTACTGACCACCTCACTAAGGCTGACCTAAGGAAGCTTTGCAGACAATGGGGCCTTCCTGTAGCAAGGAGATCTACTAAAGCGGAGATGCTCCATCACTACATAGTCTGGGGGGAGGAAAGATGGGCAGAGAGAGAGGCAGCAAGAAACCAAATGACTAAGTACCCCTCAGATGAGGAGGAGGACTACGCACATGAGGAGGAAGACTACTCAGATGAGGAGGAAGACTACTCAGAGTTGGACAGTGACCCAGAAATAGATGAATGGCTCCGAAGTCAAAGGCGACAGGAGCAACAATTAGAGGAGTATCTTGCAGAGGTTGAGGCAAAAAGACTCTTAGCCCTGGAAGAAGAAAAGATTGCAGCTCAAGAGCTGAGCTGTAAAGAGCTGAAACTGGAGGCCGGAAGGGCTGAGTCCAGTTCAGATGGTGGCAGCAAAAATCTTGCATCTAGTACTGCTGAAGAAGGGCACAAGCCCAGAGATGTGGTGCCCAACTTGAAGAAGGGAGTTGACACACCGCAGGCAGTTCAAGGGTATGAGGTAGTTCCCGTTATGCACAGGGTCCCTGAGAAGGATTGGGGAACTGGCACAGGGAGTCATATTCCTACTGGGGGGAGGGACACTTTACTGACTCTAGCAGAGAGTGACAGAGAAAAGGGTTCCTCCCTGGTGGACGTCCTGGATATAGAGTGTAGAGACATCCCAGAAGAGTTTGGGTTGAGTGTCAGGGACAGACAGATACTGTCTCACCAGTCTCAGGAGGGTGAAGTAGAGTGCTTTTCCAAGGTTGAGTTACTGGGTGGTTGGGTGAAGGGTACTGTGGTTAATACATGTGAAGGGCAGAGTGATGTAATTGCTGGAGAGCATATGTCTGGTCCTTATTTTCCAGAGCTACGCCAACACCAGGTGGAGTGTGAGTTCTCTGACCCCAGGGAACTTACAATGGAGGCAGACTTCTGGGTGAGTACCAGAGAGTCTGAAGAGGCATTTGGGGGTGCTCCTGAAGGGAGTGGTCTAGGTGGTTCCCAACCGAGTGTGGTGGGAAAGGATTGTAGTGTCCCAGGTAGGTCCCAGGTCCTAGAGGGTTCCATGAGGGAACACCAGGAGGGAAGCCTAGCCTGTACCGTAGGGCCACCTTTTGAGGGAAGCCCCGCAGTGTCAGAAGAACTTGGGGGGGTGACTGTAGCCAGCATCCCAACAGTTCTGGTGTCTGGCAGTACCCCTCCTAGTGAGGGGGTGCAGAAGTCCAGACATAGGGTTGAGAGGGGGTTGCAGACCCCAGTGGAGGACCTTGAGAGTCAGGGGACAGCTCTGAGAGCAGAGCCCCCCAGGAATGACCCAGGTGAAACCGTTTCTGGTTTGGGGGAAACCCAGACTCTGCCGGATGGGCAGAGGTCGGGAGACCTGCGCCAACCAGACTCTTGTGTGGCCCTTGGGGACGGTGTGTCCCTTGTGGGGGGTGAGAGTGCCCCCCAGGAAGTCCTGGCATGCCAGGCAAAGATTCAACCTCAGGGTGGTGACTCTGGGTTGGATACCCAGGTTCAGAGGTTAAACTCTGACCTGGTGGGGGGTAGATGTGCCACCCAAGAAGTCCTGCTGTGCCAGGCAATTGTCCAACCTCAGGGTGTTGACTCTGGGTTGGATGACCAGGTTCAGAGGTTAAACTCTGACCTGGTGGGGGGTAGGTGTGCCCCCCAGAAAGTCCTGGCGTGCCAGGCAATTGCCCAACCTCAGGGTGGTGACCCTGGGTTGGGGAACCAGGCTCAGAGGTTAAACTCTGACCTGGTGGGAGGTAGGTGTGCCTCCCTGGAAGTCCTGGCCTGCCAGGCAATGGTTCAACCTCAGGGTGGTGACTCTGGGTTGGCTAACCAGGTTCAGGGGATAAGCTCTGACCTGTTGGGGGGTAGGCGTGCCCCCCAGAAAGTCCTGGTGTACCAGGCAGTGGTCCAACCTCAGAGTGCTGACTCTGGGTTGGATAACCGGGTTCAGAGGTTAAACTCTGACCTGGTGGGGGGTAGGTGTGCCCCCCAGAAAGTCCTGGCGTGCCAGGCAATTGTTCAACCTCAGAGTGCTGACTCTGGGTTGGATAACCGGGTTCAGAGGTTAAACTCTGACCTGGTGGGGGGTAGGTGTGCCCCCCAGAAAGTCCTGGCGTGCCAGGCAATTGTTCAACCTCAGGGTGGTGACTCTGGGTTGGATACCCAGGTTCAGAGGTTAAAATCTGACCTGGTGGGAGGTAGGTGTGCCTCCCAAGAAGCCCTGCTGTGCCAGGCAATTGTCCAACCTCAGGGTGTTGACTCTGGGTTGGATGACCAGGTTCAGAGGTTAAACTCTGACCTGGTGGGGGGTAGGTGTGCCCCCCAGAAAGTCCTGGCGTGCCAGGCAATTGCCCAACCTCAGGGTGGTGACCCTGGGTTGGGGAACCAGGCTCCGAGGTTAAACTCTGACCTGGTGGGAGGTAGGTGTGCCTCCCAGAAAGTCCTGGTGCGCCAGGCAATTATTCAACTTCAGGGTGGTGACTCTGAGTTGAATGGCCCAGTTCGGAGGTTAAACTCTGACCTGGTGGAGGGTCAGTGTGCCCTCCAGGAAGTCCTGGCGTGCCAGGCAATTGTTCAACTTCAGGGTGGTGACTCTGAGTTGAATGGCCAAGTTCAGAGGTTAAACTCTGACCTGGTGGAGGGTCAGTGTGCCCTTCAGGAAGTCCTGGAGTGCCAGGCAATTGTTCAACTTCAGGGTGGTGACTCTGAGTTGAATGGTCAGGTGCAGAGGTTAAACTCTGACCTGGTGGAGGGTCAGTGTGCCCTCCAGGAAGTCCTGGCGTGCCAGGCAATTGTTCAACTTCAGGGTGGTGACTCTGAGTTGAATGGTCAGGTGCAGAGGTTAAACTCTGACCTGGTGGGGGGTAGGTGTGCCCCCCAGGAAGTCCTGGTTTGCCAGGCAGTGATCCAGTATGAGGGTACAGACCCTGGGCTGGAAGACCAGGTTCAGGGCGTCCCCCCGGACCTGGAGGGAGGGGCTACTGATATCAGTGCCCCTACCATGTTGTCTTCTGAGGAGGCCACTCCTAGTTGGAGGGTGCTGGACCCCAGAAGGGAGGGCAGGGGGAGGGAAGCCTCACCCCGGGCCCTAGTCCAACCTGAAGGTACAGGCCCCAGGTTGGAGGGCCAGTTGCAGGTTAACAGCCCTGCACTGGTGGAGGAATGGTACAGGGTGACTTCTGTAAGCACCCTGACCATGTTGGACTCTGGGGGTACCGCTCCAGGAGGGAGGGTACAAAGCCCCAGAGGGGAGGACCAGGTTCATCCCTGACCTGGTGGAAGGGAGAGTGGTTAAAGGGTGCCCAGCACCTGGGGCTACCGCCCCCCACTCTCCACAGCCACAGTGGTTGGAGAGCTTTGAGAGGCCTGGGGCCTGGCTCTCATCCCTGGCAGCTGTCAGTAATCACTGTGGCTTGCTGTCCGGGTGGACAGAGTTATCCCTGGGGAGGGAACAAGTGTCACACCCCAGGAGTAGAGTGGGCAACACCACTGTGTTGGTCATGGTGGTACTATCCTGCTCCTGGGATACATCTGTGAGCAAAGTAAGGTTAGGTGCTGCACAGATGGGATCCGCAGGTAAGGAGAAAGGTTCCCCATGGGTTGGCTTAGTGGGCCCTGAGAGTATGGACAGAGTGATCCAATTGGAGTCAGGAAGGCGAAGAACTGGAGCATGCCCCTGCTGTTGTGGGCCTGGGTCCTTGTTCTGTCGCCTCAAACAGGGAAGTACATCAGGATAGTGATTGTTCTCCCCTGGCTTTAGGCTGGTAGGGGGTCATGTTGGACCTGGCTTTTTGACAGGGACATCCCCAAACTTTTTGCCTCCTTCCTCCTATTTTTTCTGACCTGTTGTTGTTGGCTTTTGACCTCTGGGCACTTTACCACTGCTAACCAGTGCTAAAGTGCATATGCTCTCTGGGTAAATTGTACTACTGATTGGTTTATCCATGATTGACTATTTAATTTACTTGTAAGTCCCTGGTAGAGTGCACTACATGTGCCTAGGGCAGGTAGATTAAATGCTACTAGTGGGCCTGCAGCACTGGTTGTGCCACCCACCTCAGTAGTCCCTTAACCCTGTCTCAGGCCTGCCATTGCAAGGCCTGTGTGTGCAGTTTCACTGCCACTTTGACTTGGCATTTAAAAGTACTTGCCAAGCCTAGAACTCCCCTTTTACTACATATAAGTCATCCCTAATGTGTGCCCTAGGTAACCCCTAGAGCAGGGTGCTGTGTAGGTAAAAGGCAGGACATGTACCTGTGTAGTTATATGTACTGGTAGTGTGAAACTCCTAAATTCGCTTTTACACTACTGTGATGCCTGCTCCTTTCATAGGCTAACATTGGGGCTGCCCTCATACACTGTTGAAGAGGCAGCTGCTGATCTGAAAGGAGCAGGAAGGTCATATTTAGTATGGCCAGAATGGTAATACAAAATCCTGCTGACTGGTGAAGTCGGATTTAATATTACTATTCTAGAAATGCCACTTTTAGAAAGTGAGCATTTCTTTGCACTAAAATCTTGTTGTGCCCTTCAATCCACGTCTGGCTAGGTTTAGTTGACAGCTCCTTGTGCATTCACTCAGACACACCCCAAACACAGGGTACTCAGCCTCACTTGCATACATCTGCATTTTGAATGGGTCTTCCTGGGCTGGGAGGGTGGAGGGCCTGCCCTCACACAAAGGACTGCCACACCCCCTACTGGGACTCTGGCAGACAGGATTGAGCTGAAAGGGAACTTGGTGCATTTCTTAGAGACTCTTTGAAGTCACCCCCACTTCAAAGGCACAACTTAGTATAAAACAGGGCCTCTGCCCTACCTCATCAGACACTTGCTGAAGAAGAAACCTGAACCAGAAACTACATCCTGCCAAGAAGAACTGCCTGGCTGCTCAAAGGACTCACCTGTCTGCTTTTCTACAAAGGACTGCTGCCTTGCTGTTGGCCTGCTGCCTTGCTGAACTCTTGCCTGGCTGTAAAAGTGCTCTCCAAGGGCTTGGATAGAGCTTGCCTCCTGTTCCCTGAAGTCTCAGGACCAAAAAGACTTCACTCTTCCTCTTGGACGCTCCGTGCGCCGAACTTTTCGACGCACAGCTTGTTCCGCGGCAAGAAAAACGCCGCACACCGACACTGATCAACGCGACGCCTTCGGGACGACCGAAACTTTGACGCACGGCCTCGCAAGGACAACGCCGCCCGACTTCCCGGGAGAAATCGACGCGACGCCTGCCGTGAGATCAAAACTTTGACGCACGGCCTCGCAAGGACAACGCCGCCCGACTCCGCAGGAGAAATCGACGCGACGGCTGCCGTGAGATCAAATCTTTGACGCACGGCCTCGCAAGGACAACGCCGCCCGACTCCGCCGGAGAAATCGACGCGACGCCTGCCGTGAGATCAAAACTTTGACGCACGGCCTCGCAAGGACAACGCCGCCCGACTCCGCAGGAGAAATCGACGCGACGCCTGCCGTGAGATCGAAACTTCGACGCGCAGCCCCGCAGAACGACGCGCAGCCGGAAAACAAGCAGGAAAATCCACGCACAGACCCGGGACATCTGGTAATCCCCGCGACCCACAGAAAGAGACTGTCCGCGCGCCGGAAAACGAGGCCCGACTTCCCCGCGTGGAAAATAACGACGCAAGTCCGTGTGTGCTGGGGAGAAATCGACGCACACACCATTTTTCCACGCACCTCTTCCTTTGTGGCCCGCTGAGGAGATTTTCCACCAGAAACCAGGTACTTTGTGTTTGAAAGAGACTCTGTTTACTTTCTAAAGACTTAAGACACTTTATATCACTTTTCAGTGATATCTTTACAAATTCATATTGCAACTTTGATCGTTTTGACCTGAAGATACCCAGATAAATATTATATATTTTTCTAAATACTGTGTGGTGTAATTTTGTGGTGTTATGCTATGGTGTTGTATGATTTATTGCACAGATGCTTTACACATTGCCTTCTAAGTTAAGCCTGACTGCTCGTGCCAAGCTACCGGAGGGTGAGCACAGGCTGATTTTGGATTGTGTGTGACTTACCCTGACTAGATTGAGGGTTCTTGCTTGGACAGAGGGCAACCTAACTGCCAACCAAAAACCCCATTTCTAACACAGTCCATTATATTCCAATGGGAAAGGCTGCCATAGGGTGCAACTCCAGCTTCCTAGGGTCCACAGACTCCAGAGTCACACTAATGTACAATGTAACCTGTATGAAAAGAACACTGCAGTAGGTTACAAAAGCATAAGCGAACAGCTTATGGGTCATCCAGGAATGTCATCTTTCTCTGACTCATCTCAGGATTACGGCCCAGACCTTTTGTGACCATGCTCGGCTGGAATTATTTCTGTTGTCTCTGGGTGCAGGAACAGGGCCCTGCATCAATCAACCAGCTATCATTCTGTGCCAGGAACCGGGCCTGCCCCACACCATTGAAAAAGGGAGGGAGCCCAGATCTCTGGCGCCAAGCCAGAAGGGGAACTCCTTTGAAGATTTGCTAGGGGAGGCCCTGGCAGTAATGTCAGGGTGGAGGGGAGCTGAGACCCTCAGAGCACGTGGCAATTGACTCCTGGGTGACACCATTTTGATCTATCCCATAAAACTCGGCAGGAAGGTTGGGACAGGGACAGAGAGATGATATGGCACATCAGGATAGGCTAGAGGCGCAGCCCTGCTGGACCCTTCCGCCCCCACTTAAAAGACCATGCACTGGGAAATGAGCTCTCTCTGGGATAGGCTTTTGCTGACAAACACTGGGACTGGGGGCTGACGCCATGGACAATTGGAAAGGAGAGCTCCCTGACTGTTCCCAGGACCAAGGACTCTGTCTCTGATTGACCCCAGGACTAGTGGGGGAAAAAATGGGCTCTGCGCCGAGAGGAGAGTGGCCCAGAATGAGAGCAAGGTGAAAGACTGGCAAGGGAGCTTGTGAAACCAGCTCCCTGAAAAAGTTGTCCCCCTTTAAGGCCAGGAGGCCTGATGAAGGTGCTATGTGTGGGTAGGGCTCACCACCAGGAGCAAAATGAGCCAAAGATAATCAGAATCAGCCCAAAGGTGCCAGAATTATGGCTGTTTTAAGTTGTTGGTGATTGACATTTTGTAAGGGTCTGGCGATGAAGCCCTTGCGGCTCTGCCATCATTTTAGGTTGTGCCCGTGGGGTGGGCCAGGGCAAGGGGCTGCTGCCGAGGAAACATGCTGTGAAGGAGGGTAAGCGCCACTGCACTCTACCCTGAGGAGGAGAAAGGGGCCCAGGACCCAACTCCTCAGTCACAAAGACAAACCTGTGGTCGGGGAGTGCAGTTTCACTCCCTGTTTCTTGGTGGATATTTCCCAGGACCCCATCCCTCGGCTCCAGGACGAAGGTCCAGACTGCAACAGAGGGGGCCCAGGACCCCATTCCTGGGCCTTGAGAAGAAATCTGGGCCGGAGAAGAGCTATTGTACTCCCTCCTGGAAGGAGAGGAGGGGACCAGGGCCCCATCTCTTGGCCCCTATTTGCTATCCTCTGGCAGGATGAGCAGTGGCCACAGAGGCATCTGCCTGCAGGAGCGGGGAGACTGAAGTGGAGAGAGGAGGGGCCAAGGACCCCATCCCTAGACCCCAAGATGCCACCCTGCAGCAGGGCCACTGGTGGCAGCAGAGGTGTCTGTCCGCAGGAGTGGGCAGACTGAAGTGGAGTTCCAGCTTCTGCTGCAACACTCAAGTGTTATGGCCGGGCAGGGAGCTGCTGGGAGTGGCCGTGGTGGGCTACCTGAGCCACTCTCCAACAGAGAGCCCAGCACGTGGAGAATGGGGTCACAACCAGCGGAAAGCAAATGGATAGAGGGAGCTGCAGGAGCAGTGCAGCCTCCCTCCAACAGAAAGTTTGTGTCCCCACCCTAGGTTAAGTGGAGTCTACCAATGATAACCCCTCAAGGGTTTTGTTGTACTGGCAAGTATTTCCTAGGCTGGAGCATTTGCTCTGCAGGCTGGGGGTCGTTCCCGTGTGTGGGAAAATGATGGCTACAGGCCAGTGTTCTAGAAAAGAGTCATTTGACTGCTTACATGGGAAGACACCCTCTTGGGCTGAAATGTGATATTTGCGGAGTGGTGTAGTTGCAAAAGTGATGTACTTTAGGGACTTTGATTAAAGTACAGTATTTTATGTTGAATGTTTCTAAAACTGTATGGCTGCAGGGTTGTTGCCAAAGATGTGCCATGTGGAAAGTCACCCTCTATGGATGTGAGATGGTATTACCCAATTGCGAATAACTAAGTGGCGTCCTTTAGGGACTATGTTAAATGTGCATCATTTTGATGTTGAATTCTTTAATGAGGAAGACGATTAAACTTTGTCAACCTCCTCTAGTGGGGGGGTTAGACTGCGTATTTCATACTGAGAGTAATCTTAACAGCACAAATCATTCCAACATGCCTTTACATGATTCTTGATAATGCCATATTTGAATAATGAGACTGACAGCCACTAGTGATCAAAGTAGATGTACTTTATTGTCAGTATTAGGTGCTCTCACTCCCAGTTACAGTCAAATATTGCATTTGTATGCAAGTGAAAGTTATCCCATGTGGGTTGTTGGTCTACATCTCAATTTGGGAGTCGCACAAATGATTACACAGTGTCACCCAAAAGTAATTCCATCAGCTTGTGTACATTTGTTAATTGTTGCCTAGTATTGAGTAGTCTTTGTGTAATAAACACACTATTCCTTTTTCAAAAGAAAAAGCACAGACTGGATAAACATTTATTAAGTGTTATTCTTGTGTTCTTATAAATAGTGATTACTAGCCCACACCACCTCCCTTGAGTAAGCCTTGGACTGCTCTGCAACGCTACCCTATGACAGTCAAGCCCTGCAATGGGGTGTTTGGTTCCCAGTGATGAACAAGTATGGACCCACTACTTGTGCAGGCCATACAACTAGTGACCCACTATCCAACACAGCAAAATGACTTGTAATTATGCATAATACCATGAGAAGCACAACCCATCATTTCGTACCATTTTCTTAACGCAATGCACCCTCACATCCAAAATGTACAGAGGGTATTTTGCACTAAGGAAATAGCACGAACGCTAAGGACACAAAGAGCAGTAGCCAGCTATCCCTTACACACTCTTAGATTGTTGTTCCTGTGCACCTCTGGTAGGATTTTGCCCCAAATTACTCTTAATTAGTCAAGCTGGTGTAATTGCATAAGTTTGCATCAAGAGAGTAACAAGCAATTACTGAAATTACTCAGATTACTCCAGCATAATTAACATTTCACCCAGGCCTACACAGTGCAAGATAGAGTGGATTTGTGAAACAGTTGTTCCACCTTTCACTAGTACACCCCCCAAGGCTGGTGCAAATTCACACCACTTTTTATATGTAATAGGGCACACAGTTCCTGTTTGTGCCCAGTGCAGCTTGTTAAAGGTGCGTTGTTGTACTAACAGAGATAGTGTGCTCTATGCATAGTACAGCCCCAGGTATGTACATTTGTTTGATTGCTCATACTGTGCATACAATTAAAGCTTTAAACAAGCTTGGATTATGCTTTAAAGGTAGACTTACATTGCCTAAAATGAATTAACGTTTTGCATTCACAAAAAAGAACACATATTAATATCTGGTTTAGACAGAAATATTTTACATTCTGATGTACATAGTTGACATCAAATATAACAGTATGTATCCTTTATCACATAGTATTTATCATGCATAACCCTTACTACTCAGTCTTTACTACGCTGGTAAGTACCGTGTAGGTAAATATTTATAGTAGTTTTTTTTTTTACCTTTACCATGCATCTTTTACCACACTTTACTTTACCAAGTAGGTAAGTATTTTTTAACTAACATAACTTTGTTAATTAAGAAAGGGGTTTGGGTCGCTAAAGATAAGAGGAAGTAAGGGTGATTTGAGCATTAAGAGCTAGCTAGAGTAAAGGGGGGCAAGGGTGATTTCCGAGTTAAAGGATAAGGGAAGTGAGGGTCATTTTAGGATTAAGGGCAGGTAGAGAGTTAAAGGAAGGTAGGGCTATTTTACAGTTTATAGGTGGGTTGAGGTAAAGGGAGATAAGGATGACTTTATCGTTTTGGGGTGGGTAGATGTGAAGGGGGTAAGGGTGATTTTAGGGTTTAGGGGATGGTAGGTATAAAGAGATGTAAGGGTGATATTATGGGTTAGAGCTGAGATTGATAAATCTTGCAGTTTTCCTTTCACCCATACAATATTTGTATTACAAGAGTTAGTATGTAGATGGAACTGGCCATGACATTTGTTGATAGGCTCAGTACGAAAGCAGGTGGACACAGCATTTGCTACGTTTTCCTCTCTGGTGACTCTAACGCTTGTGCAGCAAAGGATGCTTAGAAAAAACATGCATGTTTTAGCTGCTACCATAATTGGGAATATAAATTATTGAAACATTTGCAAAAATCTCGACTTTCACGGGAAAACTCAAATGTTAAGTTATTTATGAACGATATAGTAGTTCAATGTTTTTGCTACAAATGTGCAAAAGCTTTGAACAAAAATATGTGTAACTTGATACGTCCCTAATTAACAATGGTTTGCTGATCAAAGTGAAGTGCTCACTTAGTTGCTGTGGAAAGACTCTGAATAAATAGGAGTCAACGTGCAGTCCAAGAGAAACTTCTGGATTTTCTCTTTTTGCATTTAAAGTAAAAAAGTCACCTCAAATCAGTTGTTAGTCATATGTGCAGTATAAATGTGAGCAGAGTGTTCGGGGGAAACAGCTGCCGCAGCTGCTGGAACGCTTCCGCTCGTGAGCATGTGAAGAGCCGTTTGTCAGACAGCCTGACACTGGTAGGCGAACCCGGCGGGTAACTGGTCAGTCACAGCTTCAGAGGAGAGAGGCGGTGTCGCAGGGGTGTTTGGTAGGAGCACAGAAGGTCAACCTGCCTGCCTTTCTTAAAATGACAGTCGGAGCGCGCGCTACCCCTCTGACAGACGCTGGTGTTCGAGACAGCAGAGAAATGTCGGTTTTGACCCAGGCAGCCCTGACAGGTGAATGAACTGCGAAGGGGGGAGGGATAAGAGGGGAGGGAGTGATTCTTGCTGCGAAGTACTGATAGGATGTACTTAGCATGTCATTCTGGAGGGAGAGTAGGTCGGTGTGTTGGGCTGGGGGAAGGTAACAGGTTGCCAACGACACTAAGGCACTGTGAGGGTGGATAGAAGCAGTAGGGCAGCAGTATGCCATTGGCCATCCTGCAAGTAAATAAACCAGGCCCTCTGACCCCAGTTGGATTATAAGAGCCATAACTGAGGAGCAATGGGCCCCTCACAAATCTTGGCTTCATAGCCACTGAATCTATAGCACTTGATAATTATGTCTTTGTGCATTTCACTGGCCATGGCGGAAGGACACAGAGGCCCACCCATTTCCCTGCTTGTGCTGAAATGTGCATGTGCTGCCCTAAGTGTGCACTCTGTCATTTGTCCAGTGCAGTTCTATGGGGGAACTAAAATGAATGATAGACTTTATAGACTATTGAGAATATTGAGAATGTATTCCACTACTAATACAGTAGTTTGTTTGTAGGGCCACCTGTGCTCAACAAAAACACAAGTTATGGCCATGAAGAACATGTGTGAGGATTTTCCTTAAAGTTCTGTCAGCGAGAAGACAAGCAAGTGGGTTTAGAACAGTGCTTAATTTGTGCTGGTGGTTTCCGGTGCTTAGCACCGGCTCTTATTTAACAGGGCCGGGGCTATTAAATTATTTCCCCCTGTGCGATTGGCCCAGTAATTATTACAATTAAATGTACCTCTATCTACCTGTTCTGTCCTTCTAGTGTTCGAAATCGGATGCATGTTTTCCTGGTGGTATGTCCCAGAGGATGGCCCACCCAGGTTCAGGCACGATTGCTGCATCACGTTATTGATGTCGGCACTAGTGCACACCTGCCCCTCAAGGAGCATGTCACTCCCATTGGTTAATTACAGTGGTAGAGGGCAGGCTGATGGGTGCCATGAGCTGGGCTGGGGTTGAGGCAACCTGGTCCAGCCTTGGTCCTGAAAAGTGCAGGTCCGTGCGTTTTGGGAGGACAAACTTAATGCAAGTTTGCAATGTGTTGGAGCAATTTAAAGTGTGCAGCTAACTGTTTTAATAGTTTGCACGCACCAAACTGATCCCAGCTGCAGGCCAAAATGATTCATTACAAAATAAAAAATGAAACCATTTGGTTTCGTTTTTTGCGAATGAGTTAGCACCCACTTCCCCTGGTGCTAACTGTGAATTGCTTTGCGACCGCTTTCGCGGTCACAAAGCAATTCTGCATATCGGTGCGAGTCGCAAATAGGAAGGGAGCACCCCTTCCTATTTGCGAGTAGCATTCCCATTTGCGTGTCGGAACCGACTCGCAAAATGGGATTATGCATCGCGATGCGCATTTTGCATTGCGCAAACTGCAATCTTCGCAGTTTGCGCCATGCAAAATGCTTCTTACATCTGGCCCTAGGTTTCACAATTCTGGGATCTTCACAGAGATGAAGTGGTATACATAGAAGTGTGTGCTTTATATTTTATTAGTGGCATTATCACTGTAGATTGTTTGAAATCACGGTTCTCACTTTTGATTTTGTAAAAATTTAGTCACTTTGGACGGTGAGGGGTTATTAAATTGACAAATATACTCTGTATACATAATTATGATGTATATATTGAAAACTGTCTGATGTAGAAAGTCCTGAAGAAGTCAAAGGGTATTCCCCAGACGAAACACGTGTTGACTGGGACTGGACTGGGACTGGAATGGGAGCAATTTTGGATAAAATAATTGTCGAGAAGAATAAAGAAGATTATGTTTCAATTTTTGGAGACTGTTTTAATTATGGACTTTTGAGCATTTAATGTAACATAGATTACTAATGCTTACTAGGTGTTGATGTGTGCTGTTCATATTTGCAAAATTTTGGTAACAAGTGTTGTTATTAATACTGGGCATAGAAGGAGTAACTCACATGGTAGCACTGCAGGCCTGTAGAAGATTAGCGCACAAGTCATTCTGCGCAGGGCAGTGACCAGCCAACATTACGCCATGAATTACACATTGTACATGCTGCGCAGCCTTTAGGGTGGGGCAAGGCAGGTGTGAGTGACTTTCGTGTCATGCACAGTGTAAACTGCATGTGCCATAGGAGAGGCAATAGGAGTAGGACCATCATTTGCACCTGCTAGTGCCACCGAAGCAGCAGGTCACATGTGAGACCAGTAGCAGTTCTACTGCTAGTCACTATAATATTATCAATAATGTCTTGTTCTCTGCTGTGGGGTCAGGCCGGTGCTGCTGTATTCAGAGACCAGCAGGGCTTACCCAATCCCTTTGCCAAGAGCTTCCCTGAATCCGTCTGCCCCAGCTTTCCTATGAAACAAATTTTCTGAGTTTATTAATTCCTTTCATTCTTCCCCCTTTCTTCCTAATACTCATTTGTTTGTCTCCTTTACTGGCCCCTCTGCCCGGCAAACCTGCTTGTCCCCTCCTGAAACTAACTAAACTACCGAACTTATCTTTTGGTAGGAGTGTCTTTGAAGATTCATTGACATTCATGCAGCTAATATAAAAATTTGTTTACAGCTTTAATATATATGCCTACCAAGGTATGATTTAAAAAGGGGCATTGTATACCCTCTGTATCCATACCCAAAGTTTACTGTTAAGTTTGCATGCTCTGATAATTCAGGAGTTCTTTATAGCAATGTTATGCAGACCCCCATCTGTGGTCCTCGATAAGGAGCTATCACGTGGGTGCATTATAAAATTTGTATGTCCTAGTAGCCAGGGCCACTGGAATAATTCGAGTCTGCGGCAGAAGCAATTTCTAAATAGTTAGATATTTACTGCAGTGTCTATTACAGCATTTCAAGATTTCAACAAAAAGTTACTTTTGGTTTCTAGTTCAGATCTTAAATTACTATAAAAAGTGCCACGCCAGTTGCTGCGCAGTTACAGACCCCTTTACAAAGGTTAACAGGGCACTTGCTGATTGCTAAAATCATTGGTTAAACTGCTACTAATGAGGAGAAACCTTTGCTCAGTTTTAAGATGTTTTAAAATGACAACATAGAAGCATATTACTGCCACCAAATGTGCCACTTGGTGCCATATATTTTGCCTTGTCTTTCCGCATAGTTAAGTCAACTCTCCAGCAAAGTTTAGGCCTCCATTGCTGCAAAATGTTAGTGACCTTGCAAGTAGCTTAGATCATTCACCAAGGTGTCCAGTATCAGCCAATGGATTGCCTAGTTTATTAAGGAGGACATTCCCTTCTGGTTATCATTCTCTATCAATAGAAACTTTGTACCTATAGCTAGAAATTGCATCATTTGTAGTGGAAGTTGTACTGCTATATTATTTCTTTTCCTAATTTGAGTGCCACCACCATATACCTCCGTGCTTTCTTAGCCCCTGCAAATCAGGTCAGATTTTGAATGGGGATTGAAGTGTTTTACAAAGTGGAAAAACTCTAGACTATCCATTCAGTTTGGAGACAAAGGCTGTGGAAGATGATGGCAGGTGGAGTGTATTGATATGGTGATAGTAGACTCTCACAGATTCACAAGTGCATTATAGGATAAGTGATAAGAATTATATAGTACTAAATCACAAGCTGGCAACTGAACACTAGGTTTGGAAGCTTCCATGATCTTTATTGGGTAAGCAAGTCTGTATTATTGTTGCCCACTGGCAGAAGTGTTTCTGTACAATCAAATAGGGGCTTACCCCAGGTAGATGGGACATCCACAGCTTTCAGTAATCTGAACTTTATTTGCATAATGATCATTCCAAACTGAGTCACCACTGAGTATGTTCTTGAATATTTTTGGTGAGGAAATGCTAACTTTATGAGCTGCCTCCATTGGCCTATCAATGTGTACCCTGCCTGAGACCAGTGAGCAGCCAACTCCATTACGAATTTGAGACTGACAGTGCGAACCTTTGGCCCTGCGAGTGCATTACATTGATGCTTCTTTATTGGAGTGAGAGACCGGGTGTCCTATGTCTGTAGTAGAGGTCCCATGAAACAGTCTTGTAGTAGTATGATCAAAGTCCCACAGGGCTAAGGACCTTGTGATAATGTTCCTCTGCTGGTAAAGGTCTTCTGGTGGTAAGGCATATGTGGGATAAAGCTGACAAATGCCAGTGTATGGTAAAGTTGCCAGTGGACGGATTAAGTTCTATGTGCTAAATAAAAGCTCAACAGCAGCGTGTGACCAATGTCAATATGGTAAAGTCACTGGGTAAAGATCCTTCCTGCATCGCAATTGTGTGTTAAGCGGACAGACTGAGTACTGTGCAATAAAAATGTCTTGTGTGAATCAATGCATGGTTCCTGTACCATGTGGTAATAAATGTTTGTGCGGAAATGATGAAAGGTCCCTTGTGCTGTAGGGTCTGGGTTGCACTTGGTAAAAATGTGTTTTGACTATTGAGAAGAATTGTTACAGTTCCATCAGACAGACTGGCACAATGGCATCGAACACTACATGTAACATGCACGATGCACCTCATCGGTTAAAGTGTGTATTGAGTATTTTGAAGCGTGTCCTTCAGAGTCAGACTGGCATCGAAAGTACTACATGATGCCACTGTATCTGTGCATTGACAGTGCACCCATTGTTCTTCAAACAGGGACTGGCCTGCTTCCTCAAATCTCTATTTTCTCCACCTGGATCTGTAACAGACACAGTGTAGCGTTGCGTGGGGGTGTGGGCTTCTCAGTATTGTTGTATGGTACCACTACCAGGCAGTCCCTCAGGAGTTGAAAATTCCTCACTGACCCATCTGGACTCTGCACATTCCCACTTCAGGGCCACCAGAGAGGGAAAGGCTGAGGGAGCTCAGTCAGAGAAGAAGCCTTCCCAAGATAGAAAATGCCAGTAGAACAGAGAGGCGTAAAATATAAGGCAAGGGAGCAAGGGTTAGGAGATGAAGAAGGACTGTGGGTGCAGCCCTGGGGTGAGCGGTGTAGGGAAGGGCTCACTTGGAGAAGGCTCCCTTGTTGAAAATCAGATTGAGTTACATCTGGCTTTCAGCAGTGACAGTTGAGGATGTGGGTGAAGACAATTGTGGACGCGGGTGGAGCCAGTGGAGGAAGTGGGTGGATCTGGGAGAAAGTGGGTGTGGCCTCCTAAAAAACTGAGAACCTGGACTTAATATTTTACAAACCAAGCACTGGTTTAGAAAGGTTTTGTAATCAAGGTGAAAGCCAATTCCATTGTTTGATGTGTGCAAGGCCTTCTGTCTGATGCATTCTGTTTAATATTTTGTGTTTTTCAGATACTGCACTCATCCTCATTGCTGTCCCACCCTTTGAGGCAACTAAAGAGGCTAGCTTATGACACAGTGTCCTTGTGTATGCAGCTGTAACCCTGCTGTACCCTTGGGAAAGGCATCCCCATTCCACAGGAGGTACACTCTGGGACTGCACAACCCCGCGGGGAGCCTCAGGTTTCCTCCATGACTCCATCCAAAAGATGGCTGGGGTGGTGCTATTGTCCCCTGTTGGGTGGTGCGTAGTTAATGAATAAATGCATGAAGTGATGCATTCAATTTAAAAAGGCCACCAAGGCTGCCTGATCAAACTCTGATTTAAAAAATATTTACCATATAAACACTCACTTAGAACATTGACAGAGAGTAGCAGAAATGCTGAACTACATATCACAATCACTGCCAGCTTTAATTGGAGAAAGGGGAAGGAAATATGTTAACCTCTCGGGAGCTACTGACATTACCTCCAAGTGAACAGCACTCTTTGACAGGCACTATTGACATGGAGATCATGTGAAAGCGCCCAGGGCTGAGAAGCCCTCTGGTGCTAGCACCAGAGGGATTTCCTTTTTGCATTTCAGGTCAGGATGCTGGGAACGAGCTTTCCCAGCATGGAGAGGCTGCCTTTTTTTCCAAGGACAATCAGCATGCATGGCCCACTGATGTACATACCTTGAAAGTAAAAATGAAATGAGTCAATTGCTGCATGTTACTTTCACTTAGAAAGGTGTTTGGCTGTGTATTACAGCCCCCCCAACACTGCTTTCAATTGGAGAGGTATGGTTGAAAAAGGGAGAATCTCCTGCAGGAGGCTGATCCCCAAGCATGGATCTATCCCCTAGATAAAAGAGATTTCTGTAGAGGGGGAGCACATCCCCCCACATTAGTTTTTCTGCACCCCAAGGGGGGAAGATAAGGGTTTTTTACCCCCCCTAGATGCTACGAAAAAGATATATGAAACAAAATAAGGTGGTGGAGCAGCTTGTCCAAGCATCAAGTCAAGTCCCCACCTCAGAATGGGCCATCCATACTTTCTGACCCAATGGGATTGGGGGTGTTTGCCCCTCAGTATGCCCCTCAGGGGAGCAGAAAGCTCACTAGGTGCCAAGGAATCTTTTTTGGGGGAGGGATACGGCCCCCTGAATATTGACTTGTGTCTCCAACCTAGTCGTTCAGCCCCCTAGGGAGACAATTCAGGGTATTGCACAGAAAACTAACTGGTCAACTGGTAAAACACAGGCTGAAAAAAGAAAGGGTGAGGGGTGACACACCATGGCATTTTGCCTTTCCTTCACCCCAAAAGGAGCAAAATAGGCCCTCATTATGCCATTGGTGGTGACTGTTAAAGTGGTGGTACTACCGCCAACAGGCTGGGGGTAATTACTGTCAAATTATGACCATGGTGGTGATCCCTCCCTTAGACAGCCAATGTACCACACCAACTGCCAGGGCGTTAACAGCACTGACCACGGCAGTAGCCATCAACAGCCAAGAGGAAGCCAAGGTTACGCCCACCATATCATGACAAAGCAAGCCACCAAGATTTCTGGGGCGGTACCAACACCATCAAAAGCCTGGCAGAAACACTGCATAGAAAACAAAATACTCACCATCAGAGACACAGAGGAGAACACTGCCATGGAACCGGAACTTCAAGTCTTCCCGATGCTCTTCTATGCCATCGTCCTTCTTGAACACCAACGCCGACGAAGACGACGACAGTGAGTACAGCCGCCAAGCACACAAGGGAGGGAGGGAAAAAAAGGAGAGTGACACCCACACGCACAACACACACCATTCACACACACACACCATACACAGAACCAGCTGCAGTGTAAATCCAGTATCACAGGACACACATCTAATTAAAACAAGGACTACATTGAGGTTTAAGTGACACTGTTATTTGATGCCAACAGCCACCATATTGTCCATGCGTGAACAAAAGTATCCGTCAATGTTCAGAAAGGGCCAATGGCCAGTCCAAAGTACAAAAGGCCCACATGGCCACAGGGCACAGTCCAAGGCCCAACTTGACTCCTCACATTATCCCGACTCCACTGTGCAGGGGCATCATGTTGGAAATGGGCAGGCACCTCAGGGGTAAGGGGGTGGGAGGGCACCTCAGCTGAAGTGGGTAACATGCCCACTGGTTCTGGAGTCGGCTCCTTGCCCAATTGTCTCTGGTAGGGAGTGTAAGGCCACAGTCTCTGAAGTGGGGAACATGCCCACTGGTTCTGGAGGGGGCTCCATGCCCAATTGTCGCTGGTGGGGAGTGTAGGGCCAAAGACTCTGAAGTGGGGAACATGCCCACTGGTTCTGGAGGGGGCTCCTTGCCCAATTGTTTCTGGTGGGTGGCCTACATGCCCTCTGCTGAAGGTGAGGGCTCCATGCAGTACACACAGTAAGAGTGGCAGCTGTCACACTCTGGGGCCTCTTTGTGGCAGCAGCTGAGTATTTGATGGGAGCAGTGGCAGACTGTTTGGCTGATGTGCTGTGCTGGGTTGTAGGGACCCTGTACTTATGACATAACAGGGGTGGAGGGGGAGGGAGGGGGCCAAGATGGGCAAGGAAAAGCTTCTTAGGGACGTTGGGTGGGATGTGGGAGGAGGGACGGGAGTGGAGGTTGAGGGAGTGGTTGTAGGAGGTTTACGTCTGCTGGACCTGGGTGCAGGTGCATGTGCAGTGTGCGTGTGTAAGGTGGATGGTTGTTTGGAGTCTGAGTGCATGCGTTTGTGTCTCTAAGAGGGGGGCAGACAGGGTGGTAGAAGACAAAGGGGACAAGTGGATGGATGTTGTGGAGATGTCTGCAAGTGAGGTGTGTGGGCTGCGTGATGTGGTGATGGTGGTGGTGGCTGTTGATGCAGTGCATGCAGGTATGAGTGTGGATATGACTGTGAGGGAGGAGGAGAAGGGGAGACAGTGGAGGCAGTGGATGTGGTTGTGTGTGCAACTGTCTGTTGTTTGTGTGAGTGCTTGTGGCCTGAAGTGTGCTGCCTGTGTTTGACTGTGCTACTCTTGTCTGATGTTTTGTGTGCATGCTTGTCTCTATGTGTGCATGGGATGGGTTGGGGTTGAAGAGACTGGGAGAGGGAAGTGTAAGTTGGAGGGGGGACCGATAGGAACAAGGACACTGGCTGCCATCAAAGAGGAGGCCAGAGCCTGAAACGATCTCTGTAGGGCCGCCAAACCCCCATGGATGCCCTCCAGGAACGCATAGCTGCATCTGTGATGGATCTCAGGAGGTGAATAGGCTCCTCACTGGGGGCAGCAGGGCTCACTCAGGCAGTGCTTGAGGTGTCTGGGGTGAAGGAGATGGCCAACCACCTGGGAGAGCGGGCACGGCCAACTCAGTGGGGGGCTACAGAGAGGGCAGTGCTGGCATGGGGGTGGTGGCTGTACCTGTAGCTGGTGTGGTTCCAGAGGTGTCCGCCACCACCAGGGAACTCCCATTGGAGGAGAAATCAGTCAGTGTTGTCAGCTCCTGTCTCCTCTGGGGTGCCCCCCCACCCTCCATCCCATTAGTCCCCTCGGCATCTGTGGACTCTGCCTGGGTCCTGCGTATGAAGCTCCCACAGTCACTGGTGCCCCTGCTCCTCCACCAGAGGATGCTAATGCACACATGGACAGGATGATAGAAAAAAATAGGGGGGTAGAGAGAAAGGGAGCACTGGGTAAATTACATCACCAACACCACAGACGGCATACACATTACCATCACACACAGGGGTCACGATTGGGCACTATGCATTGCACTGGCATTCCATTGGCTAGGTACTACAGAAAGATGACAGTCAACCACCGCCAGATGCACCCCTCCTGGGACCCACTAAGCCCTGTCTGACCTGGAATGCCACCTAACTGGAATACAAGATTTTGCTATTTACCTTGTGCTGGACCACACAGCAATGTCTGAGCTGGCATTAAGGGGCACCCACTAACTGAAACCCACCACCAGGATTTCATGCCAGCAAACAAAAATGGTTGTCACACTCCTTGTACTCACCCCCTTGTGGCTGCTGTGCTGCCCTCAAGCACCCATCCAGCTCTGGGTAGGCCACCGCCAGTATGCGGGCCATCAGGGGGGTCAGGTTCTGACGGGCACCCCGCCCTCGTTGGGAGTCCATCCTCAGCTGGGCCACCGCGGTCTTCCAGGCACAGAGTCTCAGGTCCTCCCACCTTTACCTGCAGTAGGTGCTCCGCATGCTATAGATCCTTAGGGTCTGCACATCCTTGGCGATGGCATGCCACAATCCCTTCTTCTGATGGGCGCTGACCTGCAGAGGTAATACAGACAGGAGGACACCATTAACCATAAAATCCAGCCTGTCAAACATATGGCCCACAAATTACATTTCCATCTCCATTGGCACACATATCACCCAGAGCCCTGCATGTACACTACCACCAGACATACCCCACTCCTTCTTGCATGCATCGTCCCCATGGTGTACTCACCTGTTGGTCTGGAGGCCCATATAGCTGTTCATACAGGGGTAGGACCCCATCCAACAGTCGCTCTAACCCCTCCCAAGTGAAGGCAGGGGCCCTCTCCCCGGTCACACGGGCCATGGAAGGATCCAGACACAGGTCACAGCAGCACACGCAGTGTAGGTGTTGTCCTGTGGAAAGTCAGGAATCAAGTGAGGTTATAGATAGAAAATGGCAGTCACGTCCGTTGTGGTGTACACCGTCACCCCCGCCAGTGATCCTCATTGGATGCTGTACTCCATAGAGCTCCACGTTAGCCAATGAAGAATAGCACGGCGGTGCAAGACTGCCTTCCGCCATGATGACCACCGCTGGCGGAGTTAAATCACTTTTACCTGTCCATACTTACAGTACAGGCAGTCGCCATTTCATGATGGTGGACAACGATCAGAAATTGAAAACTGTGTCATTGCTTTGAATTGTACATACATTGCCATTCAGATTGTCCAATTACATACATGCCCAGTTGCATTGTGGTGGTGGTTCCATTGTTCAGTTTGTGACACCTTTCTCACTCTTGTGTCCCTTAGATACCTACCACTGTGGAGGAATAGGAGGAGGAGGCAAGCCCCTGTGTACAGACCCCTTGGGGACTTGGTTACACTGGAGGAGAGGCATATAATACTGACCTATAGACTGGACAGGGCCACAATCAGAGCTGTGTACTCAACTGGAGCTTGATCTGATATCAGCTATCCGACATCCCACTGGGATCCCTCCTCTTGTGCAAGTTCTGTCAGTGCTCCATTTCCTGGCAGCTGGTACTTTCCAAGTGACAGTGGGCTTGGCAACACGAATGTCACAGCCATTGTTCTCAATAGTGCTGGCAGGGGTTTTGTCTGCCTTGGAAAAACATGTGCAGCTACATCGCTTTCCCCAAGTGGAAGATTTGGCCACTGTGAAGGCTGAATTCTATGCAATGGGACATTTACCAAATATTATTGGGGCGATTGACGGGACACATGTTGCATTTGATCCCCCCTGCCACAATGAACAGGTGTTCAGGAATCAGAAGAATTTCCACTCACTCAATGTGCAAATGGTGTGCCTGGACGACCAGTACATCTGCCACACCACTGCCAAGTATCCTGGGTTGGTGCATAACACCTTCGTCCTGAAGAATAGCAGCATCCCAAATGTGATGGCACAATTACAGAGGCACATTGCGTTGCTGATAGGTGAGCCTGAGTCCCCATCCAAGATTTGTCAGTGTATGCCTTCTTGAGTCATCCCCCATACCATTGTGTAAGGCTAATGTTTGTCCCTCAATTCTTGCAGGTGACTCTGGTTACCCAAACCAGTCGTGGTTCCTGACCCCTGTGAGGAATGCTAGGACAGGGGCTGAGAATCGGTATAATGATGCACATGGATGAACTAGGGGAATCATAAAACGTACCTTCGGCCTCCTGAAGGTCAGGTTCAGACGCCTCCGTCTGACAGGTGGAACCCTGTGCTACTCTCATGAGAAGGTCTGCCAGATAGTTGTAGTACGCTGTATGTTGCACAGCCTGGCCCTCAGACGACATGTGCCTTATGTGCAGGAGGAGGAGATTGGAAATGCCCCTGTGGCAGCAGAGGACCATCAGGACAGTGAGGATGAGGAGGCAGAGGATGAGCATGTGGACAACAGAACATAAGTAATATGGCAATACTTTCGATGACACTCAGGTCAGACAGTGGAACTGACCATTCCTCTAATTTAGTTATGTTTTCAGTGTGGCTGTAGCAAGATGGCAGTCACTTCCTTTGCATCTCAACTGACCTCCATTGAATGTCCACCGTGGTGATTCGTGGGTCATAATGTGGTGGGCGTTGTTTTTTTGGCGTAACCGTATGGGTGTTCGTACTGACACTTTAACACTGACCTTTGGTCTGATGGATTTGTGTTTGTGGCAGTATTCTATTGGTTTAGTGTGTGTGTGTCATAATATGGCGAACGGATGTTCGCCTTCGCAACGGTATATTGGTGCCCGTCACTGTGACGGTAAGCAGCATTTTCCTGGCAATGTCATAATGACCACCATAGTCTTTCTGAGGAATTTGCTCCAAACCTGGTCCTTGGTTGGGTGAAAGTGGGAGGACTAATATCCCACTGGATGCCAGGAGTATTTTTTAAAAGTAATAATGGGTGGGGACAGACTGACATGAAATTAAGGCCCTGATTTATACTTTTTTAACACTGCATTTGCGCCATTTTTTGACGCAAAAGCAGCACAAACTTACAAAATTCAATTATATCTTGTAAGTTTGCACCGCTTTTGCATAAAAAAATGATGCAAATGCGGCACTAAAAAAGTATAAATCAGGCCCTAGGTTTCACCCCCACCCTTATAGCTTCAACAGTCTTTCTGCTCCCATGGGGGCTAATGCATCTTCAACCCCACGGCAAGCAAGAGGAAATTTTGTTTCATTTGAGCATAGTTTTTACCCGTGGGCCATCAGAGGAATGGTAAATCACAATTTTCTTTCACTTGTCCTATTGAATAGCTGTACTATTCGGGCAGTCAGCTGGCAACCAGGGGCGCCTCCTTCGTTAAGGCGAAGGAGCGTCACCCTACTGGGTGAGCCAGAAGCAGAAAAATTAAAAGAAAGTTTACTATTGTTTTATTTTTCTGCTTCTGGCACAGCCAGCACTGCACTGTGGGGCACGGCTGGGCCACAGGAGGTGGGAGGAGGGGAGAGTGCACCTAAGTGCACGTGTGTTTGGCCGGCCGTCTCAGGCCAGCCAAACACACATGCACACTTCGGTTTCTCCAGCCCGACTGTTTATCAGTCGGGCTGGAGAAACTGCACAGACCCCAGGACAGTCACTGCCACTAAGACCAATCCTGGTGCTGCTTTCATGCTAGGTTTTGCATGAAAACAGAGGCAGGATTGCTGGGGAGCCTGTGCTCGTGTCCCAGCAGTGAATCCTGGGACACCAAAAGAAGAGGAGCGCGAGGCAGCAGGAGGCAGCAGAGACAGAGGCACAGAAAGTGCTTTTATTGATTTTTACCTCGTCTCCATCCCCAACCCCACCCCTTGAGTTATGTGTCAGCTGCTGCTGCGAGCAACCGGGAAAACTTACCACACCCAGACATTTTTTTAAATGCTATACCCAGGGGGTGCTGGGTAGTGTTCCTGCCTGGATACCATGATATTTTATTAGCCACAATGTCCTGCAAATCCCAACTTTGCCTAAAATCACACATTTACCTTACATTTATGGGAGGGAAAGCTCAGAAATCTGTGGAGATCCACAAATTTCCTACCACTGTACCCCACTTGTTTGGGTGGTCTTTATGCTCACAAGAGGAAAGGCCCCAAAATGCAACAGAGGATAGGTACATTTTTCCCTCAAAACCAGCATTGTTTTTGCAGTGTGGGTAGCTGTGAATTTTGTGCCTGGGCTCAACTACCACTTAGGGAAACCTATCAGTTCCAAAATGGGCAATGGTTTGACATCTCTGCTCTAGATGCCAAAATTTGCTGAATGTATTATTTCTGTCCTTATGGTGTTATGCTCGTCACATTTTCATGGCTGTAATGATGGTGACGTCTGATGGTATTATTTATTAATTAAAGTGATCTATGTTAGCCTTTAAAAAATAATGCTGATTGATTAAATAAGATGACAAAAATCATTACCACATATATATGCATTAATCGAGAAAGCTTCTGCATTGAAAGTTGGCCTTCTAAACCAGCAGGGAGGCTTGTAGCAGGCAAAGAGCACCGCATTAGGCAACAGGGATCCATCCTCCCTCTTCCTCCATTCCCATCAATCCACGTTAGAAATAAATTGCACCTGTGGGAGAAGATGCTGGCTTCCCCATCATACATATTTAAATGGAAGTCCGACAGCACAGTGGCTAGTAATCTGCTCTGAGATTTGAAGGTGACTTTGCTGTAACAGTGTGTACAATTTCAGCGCAAATCTATATCAAGTCTGCTTTTACTGGACATAGTCAAAAACTGGGAAAACATCTAGGAAAAACAAAGGAAACTTACCTTCCATTTTTTGGGATAAATAGTAAAATAGTAAGTCGATCATTTTAGGGAGCTTGTTAACTGACTGACGTCAAATGAGTGGCCTGTAATTGTAGAATTGAGTTAAGGCATAGGTGCATAATGAGGAAAATGTGCAATTAACGGCGAGCAGCATGACGCTAACACAGATGTTAGCACTTCTTCCAATGTCACAGCCCACAGCACAGGTAGGCACATAAGTCAGCTCTGCCATATGCTTCTTATCTCTGCTTCAGACCTTCTCTGAACTTAGGATGCAGGCAAACAATGCTGCATTCCAGCATTCTATGGCACTTGGTGGACTTAGACCTCTCTGGGGAGTGTTAATTGAGTTGTGAACATGAACGTTTCTTTACTAGTCTTTCTTGATGCAGTACTCCTAACTAATGAAGTAAGATGTACCTTTCATTTTTGTGATAAATATTACTGGTAATAAATAGGAAACTGAAAAGAAACACGACACAAAAGAGTTTGCACAACCCCTTGGCAGCAATAAACCTCCTCTTCAAATTTGGGGACATATTTGACTAGGCCCCATTTTTTGAGTTTTGTTTCTGTTAGCATGAATATCATATGAACCTTTACAAAATATTTAATTTAACTATGTACCTAAGGAGCAGATGCGTGATGTATGCATACGTTACTACAAGAGAAGAGACAGTCAATTTGGTTTGAAGATAGATAAGGGATGGAGTAACGTCTACGCCTGTAAGTTATTTAAATATCTTTGTGGTTTATATAGCAAATATCAGACCCAAAGAGTAGGAGGGCAGTTTACAGAGCCAAATGTCAGAAGAAAGATAAATATACAACATATAGTGTTCGATTAGGTGTAGGGGAGTGCAATAAAGTGAAGACGAAACATGTTTCCACAACCTCTCCAGCATACATTTGTAGGTATGTAGTTCATTGAGTGCTGTATTTAGCGCGTTGTTCCTAAATGCTTAAAGTTTTGTTTGATGCATAACCACGGCGACATGTGTCTACAGGGAATCTATTCATCTGACTTACCCCATCCATTTAGCTAGGAAAACTGTGGTGAGAAAACCAATTACGTGGTTTCACAATTTACAGTCTCCGCGGCAGCCCACATCTTCTTTGATCTTCTGTTAGGAATCATGTCAGACGCAGGCAAGTGGGTTAGATAAACACACTCGCTTGAGGTAAGATGCATAAATTCCTGCGAGATATATCAAAATAAACTCAGCCCCGATTGATTAATTTTACCTTTGACAGAATCAAATGAAACCATCAACTTTTTTAAATATCTACTTTTATATAATTTTGATAATAATAATACACATATAGAGCACACTACAATTTGTCTGTTCTGTAAACGCTAGTAACAGATGTTTTTACCGAACGTAATGGTTTTATTTTTAGCAACCCAAGAAGAATAAAAGACTGAGTGGCCCCTCCAAGATTTAAACCTCTGATTTTCAGGCTACACCAGAACTCTAACATTGATATATTAGACCAATGAACTACCTTACCGGATTCATGACGCAGCTACATTTTTTTAAAGGAAAAAGTGTGGATGCAGTTGAAGCCAGTGGTGACATAGACAGCGTTTTGTGTATTCATTTGTTGTATCATCCCGTGAAAATGTCAGGACTGAATACATTATTTGATTCTACAATAAGCATAGCAGATATTGACAAGGAGGATCCAGAGAAGTACTTAATGTAAACAGATTACAGCTGCATTAACAACATAATATAACGTGATACGATTCTCTGGAGCGCATGTTCATCCCAGATGGAATCCCTTGGCACTGCTCACAGAAAATTGATCTTTATGTTTCTCATTTTAATGACCTCGAAAAGAAAAGTCCAAGTGACACTATGTGGACTGGAACGTACGATCTTGGGATTAAAATGAGGTCATTGCAAAAGTGGGGATAGTCCACTGAGCCACCCAAGCGAGTGACGTAATTGGCTGGCAGATGGGTGGGTACTGACATACTGTCCATGGCGCACTTCTGAAGGGTATTTGTAAAGCTTTATCTGTCTTACTGTTGCCTCCTTTTGAGCCACATTGACTTAATTACAACTTGACAGCATGAAACATCTGCCAAAAGCGGCAGATGTGCAGTGTGTCATTGGCAGAGCACCGTCGACATAATGGCAGTCCTAAAATGGCAGAATGGGGCAGACACACCTTTTGGGTGGTCACTCTGCATCTGACCAGCTCTAAAAAAAAGCCCCATGGTTTTTAATTGTGCAGGATGGCTGCGGCCGATGTAGCCACATTCCTTATGGCCCTTATGTGTCCCTCAAGTTAATAAAGGGTATCTCAACAAATACGTTTACATGACTCAGTTTTCTTTTCTGTGCCCAAACATGACTTTTTACTGGGTGCGTGACCTACAGTTTTAACACTGGTACTTTATTGTCACATCCAACCCACTTTAATGAAAAATGTGCGAGGTTTCTGATGATCTAGCTAGGATCACGTTTACCCTGAAGTCTGAGGAGCAGTAATGTATGTGCATATACATAGAGCCACTGCAGATCCCATGCAGCAGCAGCAAGCCCAAGACGCTCCGCCTCATTTATATGCGTCCTCTACTGAGGACAGCAAGCCTTACAAGCAGAATACCAAGAAGGAGGTGCAGCTAAATGAGGCCAGCAACTTATTAGAATGAAATCCCAGCACAGCAGAGATCTTATCTACTGGCTGAAAAAGAGTAGTGCAACCCTGACTGCATGGACAGACAGTTAGTGCGATATTTGACACCTCTGCTGAGCCTCCAGCCCTTTAGCATGGACTTCCATCCCATATCCATTTTCTTGTTAAGAATCGTCTTAAGTCTGCTTATCAGTTACATGAGTCATTACGGAAAAAAATACCTTTCAGACCAGAGTCGAGCTTTTGAGTGATGGTCCAAGTCTTGGTCAGCTTATCATTATCACCATCATCACCACCACATATAATACACACTTTACCAAACCAACGGGCATATTTATACTCTGAGCCGGATTTGCGTCATTTTGTTTATGCAAATCCGGTGCAAACTTAACTCCATATTTATATTTTGGCACTAGACATGTCTGGCGCGAAAATAATGGAGTTAAAGTCATTTTTTGCCTGCAGAAAACTACCTTGTGTCAATGAGATGCAAGGTGGGCGTTCCCAGACAATAAATGACTGTAAGGCCTTAGCGTCTTATTTATCCTCCTGTGCAAAAATCACGCACAGGGGGAGGAGGGGTAAAATAATGGTGCAAAGCTTACTTTGCACCATTATTTAACGCTTGGGTGAGGGCAGACGTTAGGAGACCTGTGGGCCTATTTACATGATGGAACACCATGGAATAAGCCCACAGGTGCTCTCTACATGCTCCAGGGAAACCCCCACCCACATCATAGGGGCAGCGGAGGATGGGGGACCCCATCCCAGTAAAGTATAGGAAAGTACATGTAAGTATTTTTTTACAGTGCCATTGGGGGCCCTAAAATGGGCCCTTACATGGCACAGGGTGCAATGGCCATGTCCAGGGGACCCTGGTCCCCTGTGCTGGCCATTGGGGTGGTGGGCATGAATCCTGCTTTTTTTAAGACAGGAGTCATGTGGTATGGATGGTTTAGCATCAGAAAATGACCCTAGGTTGGTTAGAGTCATTTCTTTTTCTCTAACCTGCCTAGCATCATTTTTTGGTGCAAACCCCACTTCTTCCATACCACCAGCCCCACCTGGCTAATGTAATTTATTTTTTAGCTAGCCTACCCTTTGCACCAGCTTGCACCATTCCATAATATGGGGCCCGGCTGGTGCTCAGATATGATGCAAGCAGGAGTTAAACTTTTTGGTGCAAAACTGCATTAGTGCAGTTTTGCACAAAAAAGTATAAATCAGGGCCCAAGACTCCGAGATTCTCTCTACACTTAAGTCTCAGAACAGGTATATGTTATGGTCCCCTCCAAAGGAAGCAGATTGTTACAGCGGGATATGTTTGTGGTGAAATCTTGCCACAAGGTAAACACTATGACAGAAATCCCCTTCCTCTGGAACGTGTTTTTTTTGGATTGATCTTCCATTAAAATGTGGGCATCTTTGGATTGAAGTTCACTGACAGGGTAATAGATCTGGAGGTTGTCGTAAAGGTCCATATGAAGTACGCAGTTTGAACTGGGTTTATATTTTGAATGGAAATGAATGTAAATCACTCAATACGGCAGTAACATGGTTTAAGGAGAGATAACCTTTATGCTCTTAGGTGTAGTGTTCTGTAGTGCCTAAAACGTCTTGATTTAGATTCAGCAGTCCTCACATAAGAAACGTTATAGGACGCTAATTGGGTACTTACTAAAGCGCTGGCTAAAGCTTATTTGTGTTTTTCTGTAAGTAGTGACTTGAAGCGCTTCAACAGTTTTGCATCTCCTCGATTGATTCTGGCAATGCCATGTTGTAGTTCCCGTAAGAATTCACCCATATGCTCCTACGGACTCCGCTGCATAGTGCTGATTGGCTGGTTGACTCTAAAAAGATGTATAGCTCAAAGAGAAACTACTCATTATATTGAAGGGCACAGGTCTGTATTAATTAAAATGTGTTATTTGTGGATTATACATACCTCTTTAGAGAGGCTTGCTTTAACTTGCCTAGGTTCTTAATATGTGGGAGTTCGGGGTTCACAATGCATTTGATAGGTCAGATGAAAGGCACTTACATATTTCATCATCCCTGATGTTCATTGTGGAGACGGGTTGCGGATGAAGGCAGGCTCAGCTAATCAATGACTCTACCTCGATTCAGACTAACACTCAGCCTGGGCATGCCTTTAGTGTGAAGGCCCAGGTTTCACGAGGCCAACTGAGGTGTAAACCCCTTTCTCACATATGTTCATGTGCTCCCCACTCAGTTCAATGCTTCTTCGCTCAGCATGACTGTCTCTTGTTAACCTTCAATTGTAATCGTGTTCGTAGTCCGCCTGCTGATCAACTGCGGCTCTGAAATTATTTATGTGTTAGTTCTAGGAGATCTGAGAATTTTTTTTTCTTCTCAGATTTAGATCCTGCAGTAAGAATTATTCCAAACCATGGGCATCTAGCCAAAGGCCCAGACCTAAGACAGAGAAACTCGAGCCCTCCTCCGAAGCTTCCTCAACAAAAACTGCACTGGGCTGGAGAAGACCCTCTTACAGAAGAATCCTTCGTGATTCCATTCTCTTCTGTCACAGGACATCTGCAGCAGAACACGCCAGCTCTTCTTTAGGGGCCTAGTGGCAGAGCCCCACTAGAATAGCCAGTGTTTTGTTGACACTGACCAGTGATGTGCGTTGCTGCCTCTTGCACACTGAATGCAGGAGTAGGCACTGCACACCTCCAGCCCAGTTAAGGAATAGCCAGTACAGGTGATAGAATTCTCCCAGTGCAAGCTATTCTAAGGCGGGGGGCATTTGGTGCTCTGTCAGAAAGCTGGAGATCACGAACTTTCTGACATAGCTCTACACAGTGTGATTAAAGGTACCTAGGCTGTACGAATGGTTAAACACCACCTGGCTTACAGGGAGAAGAAGTGTGATCGACCATGTGTTGTAGGCCTATGCTGTCAATCAGAGAAAGAGAGCCAGATAAGATGTATGTGTTTGTATGTGCTTGATTGTGTGTGTGTTCGTTTGTGTGCGTATATGCATGTGTAGGTACTCTGGCATTATTTTCTTCAGATGTATGGCATAACCACAACTCAAACTCGGGGCATCATTTATGGCCAACTCGGGAGTTTTGTAGCCCTCCTTTAAATTTTCTTGTGTAAGGTGATAATGCTTAGCATACATTGCGCTCTGTGGTATATGATCATCCTCTATGACATACACTGAAAATCTGGGCTAACTGGGGTCCATTCATGTGGTGACCACTCATGGCTTCTGGTGGCTCCCATACATATGGCAAGCTCCACTGTCATCCAGTGACAATATTGTAGAGTTCTGAGAATCCGACTGTCTCCCTAACATTAATTGCTAAGAAATTATTACAGCGTCGATCTTTGGGTATATAATAGCTGTCCCTGGGATATGGAGTGGACATCAGAGTGTGAGAGGCTATGCATGGAGAAGGGAGGATGGAAATGTTTGCCTAAACTTGTGTATAAAGTGCAGAAATAATGTCTATGAGACTACGTGGAAATCCGAGTCGATGTCCTTTTGGGTAGTGTAAATGTGATTACTTAGTGAAAATGAGAAGATCATATTGGTAGACAGAATAACTGTGTTCACTGAAAATTGAGAGCTAGTACTGAACCACAATTCGTGCATTTTCAGGAAATGATACCTTAGGAATAATGAAAATTCCTTAATATACCAACCCTTGTTCTTTGCAATTTGAGTGAAATGAATAGCAGATTCAGGAAATGGGAACGTGAATTTTGCTTGTACTGAGGCTATGAAAATAAAAGGTGTTACATGGGGCCAAAACTGTGCATTTTCAAAAATGGCACGCTTTTGTTACTACAAAATGGTATATGTACCAAAAAATGAAAGTCACAGCTTAACGCGTTTGAGAGTCTGTAAATTGAGCAAGCATAACATACATTTTATCTATGGTGCTGACAGAGCAACGGAACTATATAACAATGGCCTATCCTGCTGCTCAATCCTTTTCAACATAAATATAGCATCCGCAAGCGCGCAACGTTTTTGTTTTCTTCTCGTAGTCTAATTGTGTATCTCTTGCGTACTGTTCGTTTCAGTGAGTTGAAGAGATGTATGTGTGGTTTGTTGTTGATTGCGTTGCCATCTATTGAAAATTGAATAAGCTCCTCTCTTGCAAGCTGGTATGCTGTCACTTAAGCATGACCTGTGTGCACACTACATGCAGACAGTGCGACCAGGTGGCTTACGTACCACTGCTTGCAATTGTACTAGGTGGACATAGCTTTGTGTACCTTAAGGCAAGGATGTAAGGCAGAACACTTTTTTTGAACTAACAGTAACACAACTGTTTGTTTGCCCGATTTGTGATTATATAACAAAAAAAATAATTGCTGATAGCAAACCTCCCCCACACACACCGTCTTTATAGGGGTTAAAGTTAGATACCGTTTCACAAACAGAAGTAGAAGCGCCATAGTCCGTGGGCCTGAGATATGAAGACGTCCCTAGGCACGGCAAGGTAGCATATTGTGACCTGTCCACGGTTCTGAAAATCAGAAGAATGTATGAACATGTGCTGGTAACGTGAGGCCTGTCCTTGGTCCTGAAAGACGCACACGTGCAGGTACCGTGAGACCTGTCCTTGGTCCTGAAAGACGAACTCGTAAAGGTACTATGCGATCTGCCCTTAGTTCTTAAAGGTGCACTCGTAATGTGCCGTGAGACCCATCCTTAGTTCTGAAAGACACACACGTGTATGTGGGGCGAGACCTGTCTTTGGTCCTGAAAGACGCACATGTGCCGGTACCATGAAACTATCCTTAATCTCGAAGGATGCAAACATGCAGGTACCATGAGACCTATCCTTGGTTCTGAAAGACGAACACCCGCTGATACCGTGATATCCGTCCTTGGTGTAGAAAAAAGCAGAAGTGTCCATTGCATACACCTTGTACATGGTACTTGGTAACCCCCAAACTTTAAGCGGGGAAGCATGCATGGTAGTGAAAGGTGTGCGCAGATACATTTTGTTATTGGTACTGAAAGTCGGACTTGAATTTATTTTGAAACCTGCTGATGTTTTAAGGCATGCAGACACGTGTAACATGAGACCCGCCCCGGGTTCTCAAACACACCATAAGTGCAAAGTGCAAATGGTTCAGAAGGTCACACACACATCCACGTAGCATGAGACCTGTCCAAGGTTCTGAAAAGATGCTGAAGCACTTGAAGCGAAGTTTCCATATCGTACACCTCATCTATAGATATCACCGGCGAGCTCACAAGTTAGAATACATCTTATCACTCAAGTTCACACTTGGACACACGATCAAAATTATTTGTAACACTGCTAGTGCTGAAAATCTACAGCACATGCAAACAGATTGTTTGCTTGGGTTTGAAAAACAAGCATATCGACAAACAAAGCCCGTTTAAAGATGGTGCTAAAACTCCCCACACGAAAATTGTAACAGGTTCCACACAAGTTTTTCCGATGGAAGGAAACTCGTGCATGGTCCTGATGCAATTTAGTTGTATAGTGCACACAGTGAGCACATTGTCTCCAAGCACTCACAATTCTTGGCAACTAAAGTAAATGAGGTGCCAGGGGGAGGAGTGAGTCTGCTTTAATATCCAGCTTTCACGCAATGTCAACTCATTTGGATTCACCTTGGACACCAACCTCACCCTCAAGGAACACAGGGTAAAAAAGAAAGCCTAGTACCAGAGCTCTCTTCTAAAGAAAGTGAAATCATTTGTTAGAGGAAAAGAAATCAGAGCTGCTATTCAATCTCTCAAACTCACATCTGGATGGTGGTGATGCCCTACTCCATGTTCTCTAATGCTCCAAATTAACATTCCATGAGAACATTCTACATGCCACAGCACATCTAATCCAGGGCCTGAAGAAATATGACCCTATCATCCTCTTCCAGATGGAACTCCATCGACCCTCCTTGCCAATCTACACTATTTTCAAAACCAGCTATACCATTTATAAAAGCATCACAACCAGCACCACTGCTTATCTTGCAGACAAACTCACCCTCTCTGGTGGTTCTCTGCACTCCTGCAGCCAGGACACCATCAACCTGCAAACTAGGAAGCACAAAAAAGGCAGCAGACTTTTTTGATCTATGCACCCAAGATCTGGAACGATATCCCAAATCCATCTGGATTGCCCCAAATTTGCTCTGGTTTAGGAAAGACTTTAGTACTCATCTTTTTAAAAAACAGTACAT
Organism: Pleurodeles waltl; assembly: GCF_031143425.1. NCBI lineage: Eukaryota > Metazoa > Chordata > Amphibia > Caudata > Salamandridae > Pleurodeles > Pleurodeles waltl. The sequence continues at coordinate 257,807,015 of NC_090445.1, forward strand.
TACAGTGCAGTATCCATTAACCATCCACTGAAAAGCTACCTCTCTTATCACTTATTGGCTTTATGCTGCTCTGACTGCACTGTGCTGCGTTCTGGCTAGTTGTGCACTATAGAAGAACCACATACATTCACACTAAGCACAGATGTAACATCAATTAAGCTGCAGCAGAGACATACAAAATATCAGGTGGCATCTGTTCATAGTTGAACACGTAAACAACAAGACCTTCCTGGTGCTTGATGTCAGATACATCCAAGCACACATGCACATATACGCACATGAACAAGTAACATCTGTCCCTGGTGATGAAGTTATTATACATGTGAATCTAGCACTTTACCAATGAATGGTGTTTTAGGGTAAACACAATAATCTACCACATTTCTCAGACAATGCTGAAAATGAGGCACTTTGATGTAACACATGACCTATTCCTGGTCTGAATAGTGCCCGCAGCCATTCTGTGGCTATGATGCTTTAAAACATTAATGTAACATGGAATCTATACATGGCGCGGAAAAAAGAGCACACACTGTACCACGTGACCTCTTTGTTGTGGAGGAGGCCTCCTGTCTAGCAGCATCACTTCTTACCACACAAAACTATTTATGCTCTGGTCATCTGCAGAGGAAACCGAGTGAAACTTGGGTCTTTATCAGGAGCTCGGAGCCTCTGGTATGGAGACATAGTAACTACCGCTACTTCCACAAGGTTCTATGATCTTATCTAAGTCTGTACTGTAGGAGAAACTTAATCACTGAGAACAAAATGCTGTTGAAGTTGATTTCTATACAGTGAGTGTGGAATGAGGAGGAGGTGCTCGCTGCTTTTTCTGTATTATGTATTCTGGTGCTCCATCTGAGGAGTATGAAGTATGAACAACTGCAGCTTTATTTAGCCACATTTTCTGTGCTTTGCTCTATTGCTTTGAAGTGTGACATGTAATAATTAAATATCATTTCCCGTGCTAAAAATGGGGCACAGTTACTGCACTCATTGAATCTATACATATATAATTATTGAACAATAGCTTTGAACTGTTTCATGAAGGTTTTCCTAGATGTTCTAATACATCCCATTCAAATGATGTGAAGTTCTACAGGGACGGAAGTCCCTTCAATATCTCACTAAAAGTTTAAAAGTCATATTAAGAAGTGCTAATACTCTCACGGTAAAAGTGTGTGTAGGCCCCCAGAGAAGTGCTGATCCTAATACAATTATGTAAAGTCCGACAGAGATGTAAGTGTCTGCACTGTATCACTAAAAGCGAGTACTCTTTTAGTAAAACTGCGCGCAGGTTTACTGAAAACTGCAGGGGCTATCCAAATAAAACAGCATGAGGTCACAGAGAGACGTACGTGCTTCAATGTCTGACTAAGGTTCAGTGGTCGAGTTGTGAAGTGTTAGTACTCTTTTAATAGAACTGTGTGCAGGCCAGTAGAGAAGAACTGGTACTGCGCTGGAAAGTATAATAACCTTGCTGAGAATCCTGCTTAAAAGTACTATTACTGCCCATTACATTTATTTATGTATATATGAATATATAGCAGTACTGACGACTAAAGTGCCACGCTTTCACTGACAGAATATCAAACACTAAGGGGCAGATTTATGGAAAGTGACTTTGCACCCAGTGCAGTGCCACTTTCCCTGTGCTCCTTAGCACCCCCTACCACCACTATGTGTGTGCCGTATTTAAAATACGGCACACCATGGCGCAGGGTAGGGAGCAATAGCGGAATTTTTCATACCGCTTGTTAGACTTTTCATCCTTGGCGTGGTCTCCCTTAACTTTTTGCCTCTGTTCCCCAGGTTGTTGATGGGTGCTGGACTCTGATTTTATTGTTTTTGTTACTCTGGGCACTTTACCACTGCTAACCAGTGCTAAAGTGCAAGTGCTCCTGTTTAAAATGTGTACTTAATTGATTCTCCATGATTGGCATATTTGTTTTACTGTTAAGTCCCTAGTAAAGTGCACTAGAGGTGCCCAGGGCCTGTAAATCAAATGTTACTAGTGGGCCTGCAGCACTGGTTGTGCCACCCACACAAGTAACCCTGTAATCATGTCTCACACCTGCCACTGCAGTGTCTCTGTGTGTATTTTTACTCTGTAAATTCGACTTGGCAAGTGTACCCACTTGCCAGGCCTGAACCTTCCCTTTTCTTACATGTAAGGCACCCCTAAGGTAGGCCCTAGGTAGCCCCAAGGGCAGGGTGCAGTGTATGGTTAAGGTAGGACATATGGGGGGTCATTCTGACCTCGGCGGTAAAAGGCCCTTACCGCCGGTCAGAAGTCCGCCATTCTACCGCCGCGGCCGCGGTAAACCGCCACGGTCATTCTGACCACCAACTGTGAATCCGCCAAAAACCCGTCATCCAAGGAAGGCCGCCTCATCAGCGGGCCGCGGAAAACTGGAGAAGACCAAACCTCCACCGCCACGCCAACACAAACACGCCCATGCCATTCTGACCCACGAAACCACGCGGCGGTCTTTCAACCGCGGTATTCCATTGGCGGTACACACCGCCGCGGTCAAAATACACACACCATTACAAAACACAGCCACATTGGACAATTTGAAATACACACACCTGACACACATACCAAAAACACTCCCACACATCCAATCAACTATAAAACACACACCCACATCACCCACAAACCCCCACTAGTTGGAAATCGGAGAGAAGGCGAGAGAGAGAGAGATAGAGAGAGCGAGCACAGCAATAGAAAACCCCAACACACACAGGAACCCAACCTCATCACCCACACCACATACACATCACCACGCACATCACCACAAACACCACCCCACACCTCATCCACACCGCCCCATGGCACCACAAAGACACCCCAGGTTCTCGGACCAAGAACTCAGGGTCATGGTGGAGGAAATTATAAGGGTTGAGCCCCAGCTCTTCGGCACACAGGTGCAGCACACCACTATAGCAAGGAAGGCTGAGCTATGGCAAAGGATCGTAGACAGGGTCAACGCTGTGGGACAGCATCCCAGAAATCGGGAAGATATCAGAAAGCGATGGAACGACCTACGGGGGAAGGAGCGCTCGATGGTGTCGCGACACAACATCGCTGTGCAGAAGACTGGCGGCGGACCCCCACCCACTCCACCCCAATTCACAGCATGGGAGCAAGAGGTAGTAAACATCATGCATCCTGATGGCCTCGCTGGAGTACACGGAGGAATGGACTCTGGTAAGTCGAATCTCAACTACTTAACCCCCCCCCAACCACCAGCATGCCAAACCCCCCCCCTCACCCCCAATCTCAACCCCCCAGCACACAACCTCCCTGCCAATGTCTCACCAGCACAACCCACCCTAAACCACACCAACCCCTGAATGCCAACACAAACCATAGACAGCCACCACCAAAGCATGACCATTGCACATACCCATACCCCCCCCCCACCAACCTCCCTCACAACACCTCCCACAAGGGAATGCCAGCACTGGGGGACAAGGGCACTCAAAATGCACGCCATGGCACACACAAAAGCAATAACCATACTCCTTTACCCCTGCAGGGACGAACGCCAACACACCGCCACGGAGGGTCCAGATTTGTCCATCCCACCCCCAGAACAGGCCCCCAGCGAGGACAGCAGCTCTGCCGACCTAGAACCTGATGACCAGCCCGGACCATCAGGGACCTCTGGACAGTCGGTTACCCTCAGTCAGCCACAGGCCACAGCAGACCCAACCCCCTCTGGGAACACCAGCACAGCTCCCACCCAGCGGGCCCATGCCTCTGTCTCTAGGACGCGTCAATCAGCGGTGTGTCCGCCACTACAGGGCACCCAGGCTGACCCAACACCCCAACAACAACAGGGACCTGGGGGCAGTGGTAGTGGGCACACCGTCCAGGGGACAGAGGCCCGGGGAAACAGGGCAACTGGGAGGGCTGCTGTGCGACAGGGGGGGAGGACAGGCCCAGGGAACCCACTCTCCAAGAGGCCCTCACCACCATCATGGGAGCATACCATCACTCCCAGGAGACGATGGTGACGGTACTGGCCAGGTTCACCGAGATCCAGGCACAGCAGGAGGAACGCTACATGGGGTTCAGCAATGAACTCAGGACCTTCGCTACTGCTATGGGGACCATAGTCCAGGCCCTCAACCGGATAGAAACCACATTGCGGGACCATGTGGCACCACAAAGGGCCCCTGTCACTAGCCAGGAACACCCTACCACCTCCGCCGGCGCTAGTGGTCAGGAGGCCCCTACACAACGACAGGCCACCAGAACCCCACCTCCTGCTGAAGATCAACCACCCGCAAGAGGAACCTGAGATCTCACAGGAAGACAGAGTAGGATGCCAAGACCCCCGCCAGCATAATATACCCCCTGATGTCATCCCACTGTCCCACAGTGTCACCCTGTCCAACCTTGAACTGCCCCTGCTCCATCCTTCCACAGGCATATGGACAATGCACCTGTGAAACTGAGAACTGGACTTTGCCATGGACATAACTCCACCCTCACCCATCACCGTTTTAATATCATGTACCAATATCTAGCACTAAAAATAAATCACTCATTGCACTGAATTCATTCAGGAGTCAGCCTGTATTATTTAAAAATGTATAACACATTACTGAGCAAAAATGTTCTGTTATTCTTGTGATGACAACATACCGATGTCAAAAAGCCTTAGTCCATGGGCTAACCAAGCAGAAGTCACGCAGTGGGTCATACAGCACTGAAAAGGGAAGGGAAAATCAAACATCAGTTTAAAAGAACTGGGGGGAAATACACAAAGTAAAGATGCAGGGGGCTTTCAGTATATGTTAAATGGCGTGGGTGAATCTTACCTGTGTGCTACTGAAAATACTGTTGGATAACTCTGTCCCTGTTGTCTGTGTCGTCCTCTTCGTCTTCCTCCTCTTCACTCTCCGCAGGCTCCACAGCTGCTTCAACACCACCATCTGGACCATCCTCCTGCAGGAAAGGCACCTGACGTCGCAATGCCAGATTGTGAAGCATACAGCAGGCCACGATGATCTGGCACACCTTCTTTGGTGAGTACATCAGGGATCCCCCTGTCATATGCGGGCACCTAAACCTGGCCTTCAGGAGGCCAAAGGTTCTTTCTATGATCCTCCTAGTTCGCCCATGGGCCTCATTGTACCGTTCCTCTGCCCTGGTCCGGGGATTCCTCACTGGGGTCAATAGCCAAGGCAGGTTGGGGTAACCAGAGTCACCTATTAGCCACACACGTTGTCTCTGTAGCTGTTCCATCACATAAGGGATGCTGCTATTACGCATCACATACGCGTCATGCACTGACCCAGGGAACATGGCATTCACATGGGGAGATGTACTGGTCAGCCAAACAGACCACCTGGACGTTCATAGAATGGTAACTTTTCCTGTTTCTGTACACCTGCTCATCGTCTTTTGGGGGTACTAAGGCCACATGGGTCCCATCAATGGCACCAATGATGTTGGGGATATGTCCAAGGGCATAGAAATCACCCTTCACAGTGGCCAAATCAACCTCCTCAGGGAATACAATGTAACTCCGCATGTGTTTCGTCAGGGCAGACAACACCCTAGACAAAACTTTAGAAAACATAGGCTGAGACATTCCAGATGACATGGCCACTGTTATCTGGAATGAGCCACTTGCCAAAAAATGGAGGACTGACAGAACCTGCACTAGAGGGGGAATTCCTGTGGGTTGGCGGATGGGGGACATCAGGGCTGGCTCCAGCTGGGCACACAGTTCATGGATAGTGGCACGGTCAAGTCGGTATCGTAGTATGATGTGGCGTTCTTCCATTGTCGATGGGTCCACCAGCGGTGGGTACACGCGAGGATTCATCCTTCTCCTCGCAAGTCCCAGCGGACGGTGCCTAGGAAGGACAACATGGAGCACAGAGTCAAGCAAATCACTGGTATGTTCACCACAGCTTGCATAGCACACGGTTATCTATGTATTGAAAGGCGTGTATGTGTGGCAATGCAAGGCCTAGGCCTGTGTGACGCAGTACAAATTATGCCATGTGGGCCCTTGAAATGGCGGCTGCCTGACCTGTGAAGTGGGACAATGGGATGTGAGGTCAATGCGCTGGCGGGGCACACCGTGGCGGTAGGCGGTCGAAGACCGCTATACGAAGCCGCATTGGTTAACATTGAAGCCTATGGGTTTCAGGAGCCAATGACGAGGTGCGCCGGCGGTTGCGGTACGCACCGCCGTGGTACGCACCGCCGCGGGCGTGACCGCCATTTTCTATCTGCTTAATCACTCGAGACCTGATCATCCACAGGAGAGGACCTATACTGCAAGTGCTGCTGTGACCTCGGTCTGGAAGTGACAATGGCTGCTGCGACTGGAGAAAGGGCCCCTGCCTTCAGTTCTGAAGAGTTGGAGAAGCTCGTGGATGGGGTCCTCCCCCAGTATGCGTTACTCTACGGTCCTCCAGACCAACAGGTAAGTACACCGGGTGCACATGGAATGGGAGATGCCTGTGGAGTGGGGTGGATGTAAGTTGGTGGGGTGGGGGGCGAATGAGGAGTGCAACGCACGACAGATGAGAGCATGTGCCATATGGCAAGGTTGGGGAGGGGGGGCCAATCACATCTAACATGCAGTACATTGATGAATGTTTCCTTCCCACCCTGTACATGTCAAATAGGTCAGCGCCCATCAGAAAGTGGACATTTGGCGTGCCATCGCCAAGGAAGTCCGGGCCCTGGGGGTCCACGTCAGACGGTGCACCCACTGCCGCAAGAGGTGGGAGGACATCCGCCGCGGGACCAGGAAGACCGCCGAGTCACTGCTGGGGATGGCCTCCCAACCTAGGAGGGGTGCCAGTCGTACCCTGACCCCCCTGATGTCCTGGATCCTGGCGGTGGCCTACCCTGATTTGGATGGGCGCTTGAGGACATCACAGCAGACACAAGGGGGTGAGTATCAGCACATTCTGCTATCTTTATGCGCAGTGGAGAAGTCTGGGTGGGGGAGGAGGGTTGTGGGTGACATTAGGCCAGGGCGCTTTCTGTAGTGTAGTCCTCTCCTTTAGGCATGGCCCTGTGCTCCCGGACCCCACCTCTGTAGGGTGACAAGTACAGCTATCGATGGTCCAGCATCACACATGTGCGCGTTTGTCGTCTCTAGACCTGCTGTCCTAGTCAGAAGTACTGAGTAGTGTACCCCGAATGCGCGGCTTAGTGCATGAGGCTCCTGTGTCTGTCCTCTCCGCCAACGGTGTTGACATTGCATGCACTCAACCTGGTCTTCGTTTTTCTCCCCCCACCCTTCTTCTTCATCTTCTTGTGCATGTGTGCATTAGCATCATCAGGTGGAGGAGATTTGGCATCGGAGCACGAGGGAGCTGCAAGTCACAAGGCCCCGGTGGGCCCAGGAACAGACACCGAGGGCACCAGTGATCCGGAGGGCGAGGGGAGCACCACAACGGGGACCGGTGGTGAGACCAGCGACACCGACACGTCCTCGGATGGGAGCTCCCTAGCGGTGGCGGCAACATCCGGGCCCCCCGCCTCTACAGGTACAGCCGCCACCCAGCGCACCAGCCCGCCCTCCCAGCAGCCCCTCAGCCTACGCTCCGTGCCCGCTCGCCCAGGAAGGCGGGCGTCTCCTTCGCCCCAGGCACCTCAGCCCCTGCCCCTGTCACCCCTGCTGCCCTCAGTGCGGAGGTCATTGACCTCCTGAGGACGCTCATTGTTGGGCAGACTACCCTTTTGAATGCCATCCAGGGGGTAGAAAGGGAGGTGCATCGGAGCAATGCCTACCTGGAGGGCATTCATTCGGGTCAGGCTGCCCATCAACGATCGTTCAATGCTCTGGCCTCAGCACTGACGGCAGCCATTGTCCCTGTTTCCAGCCTCCCTCTTCTTACTGCCTCCAGCCTGTCTCTGTCTCCTGTTCCTCAGCCTATCCCATCCACACCATCAGACCAGCCTGCACACACCTCAACACCCAAGGGCAGCTCATCCAGACACAAGCACCACAGAACCCACAAGCATTCACCCAAGCAACACCCAGATGCAGACATTCCAACAGTCACTACCACCTCTGTGTCCCCCCCTCCTCGTCTCCCTCCTCCCTCCTCCCTCCCTGTGACGTCTACACTCACACCTGCATGCACACCACCATCAGCCAGTGCTTCCATCACCAGCACACCCTCCAGTCCAGTCCGCACACGTGTCTGTCACCCCCTCTTCCAAACCACACAAACGCAGGCAGCCACCCACCCAACAGCCATCCACCTCACCACAGCCTACAGCACCAGCACCTGCACCCAAAGACAGCACACCTGACTCTCCTACAACCACATCCTCTTCCTCCACTCCCATCACCACTTCTCCTACCCTTTACCTTGGTCCTGAAAAAGTTTTCCTCGCTAATCTTAACCTCTTTCCCTCCGATGACCCACCCCCTCCATCTGCAAAGAGTCCCAAGAGCACCTCAGCCACCACCAGCCCAGCTTCGAGTGTCACTGTGGTGCATGGGTTATGGAGTCCACCCTTTGCCAGCAGTGACACTTCGATCAGCAGCAAGGACACATCCAGCCCCCCCCAGGCAAGAGGACCAGGAAAGTAAAGGGCCGCCGTGAGAGGACTGACACGGCTGCCCCCAAGGAGAAAAGTTCGCCCACTTCACCAGCCACAACATCTAGGGGAGGCAAGGGCCCGAGAGCCCCATCTAAGGAGCGAAAGGGCAGCAGGGCGGAGAAGTCAGCCAGCAGGAGCGCGGAGCAGGTGGGCCCCACAAGCCCCATCCCGGGTGTTAGGGAGGACACCAAAGGGCCCAGGACTCCGTCACCGAAGGGTCCAGCAACATCACGGTCGGAGGGCGACTGAGCAGGGAGTCCAGGCCAGGTCATGGCTCCCTTGACTTACTGGATGAGCACCGCTGAAGAGGGCCCCGCCGTGTAGAAGAGCACCGCTGAACAGGGCCCCGCCATGAAGATAGGCGCCGCTGAACAGGGCCCCGCCGTGCAGAAGAGCACCGCTGAACAGGGCCCCGCCGTGCAGAAGAGCACCGCTGAACAGGGCCCCGCCGTGCAGAAGAGCACCGCTGAACAGGGCCCCGCCGTGAAGAAGAGCACCGCTGAACAGGGCCCCGCCGTGAAGATAGGCACCACTGAACAGGGCCCCGCCGTGCAGAAGAGTACCGCTGAACAGGGCCCCGCCGTGAAGATAGGCACCGCTGAACAGGGCCTCGCCGTGCAGAAGAGCACTGCTGAACAGGGCCCCGCCGTGCAGAAGAGCACCGCTGAACAGGGCCCCGCCGTGCAGAAGAGCACCGCTGAACAGGGCCCCGCCGTGCAGAAGAGCACCGCTGAAGAGGGCCCCGCCGTGCAGAAGAGCACCGCTGAAGAGGGCCCCGCCGTGCAGAAGAGCACCGCTGAACAGGGCCCAGCCGTGAAGAAGAGCACCGCTGAACAGGGCCCCGCCGTGCAGAAGAGCACCGCTCCGCTGGGCCCTTCCTGTCAAGCACCGCTCCGCTGGGCACTGCCGTCTCAAGCACCGCTCCGCTGGGCCCTTCCTGTCAAGCACCGCTCCGCTGGGCACCGCCGTCTCAAGCACCGCTCCGCTGGGCCCTTCCTGTCAAGCACCACTCCGCTGGGCACCGCCGTCTCAAGCACCGCTCCGCTGGGCCCTTCCTGTCAAGCACTGTTAACGGTTCACTGTGCCCACCATGCCTCCTCCTTGACCTGTGGAGACTGTAATCCACCTGATGGACTGTGGCTTTGCACTCCCCAGGATGGCACAATGGGCAAGCCACCCACTGTAGAGACTTGAGAGACTGTGGCTTTGCACTCCCCAGGATGGCACAGTGGGCAAGCCACCCACTGTGGAGACTTGAGAGACTCTGGCTTTGCACTCCCCAGGATGTGACAGTGGGCAAGCCACCCACTGTAGAGACTTGAGAGACTGTGGCTTTGCACTCCCCAGGATGTGACAGTGGGCAAGCCACCCACTGTAGAGACTTGAGAGACTGTGGCTTTGCACTCCCCAGGATGTGACAGTGGGCAAGCCACCCACTGTAGAGACTTGAGAGACTGTGGCTTTGCACTCCCCAGGATGGCACAGTAGGCATGGTGGCCCCTTCGTGGATCTGGCGTTGTGGACTCATGTGGCTGTGGTGCCCCCCCTTCCCTTCCCACTTAGGTGCCTGTAGTTTTGTCATCAGATGCCCCTGCAGTGTTCTCTCCAAAGGACTCAGGTCTCCTGTGTGGGCTTTGCCCCTTGAGTTGTTACACTTTGGCCCACGGACACTTCGATTTTCTTTTGATGTGCAGGACTCATTGCCTCGGTTATCCATTGCACTGTATATATAATTATTTTGGTATTGTTTTTTGCCTAGTTGACCAATACTTTTCAAAGCCTTTATTGTACATAAATATTTTGGTAATTTTAATGATGTCTTTGCATTTTTCCGGGGGGTTTAGGTGGTATCACTGTGACTTGTTGCTCTGCATTGGTGTGTACATAGTTTGGGGGGGTGGGGCTCGCATATGTGTGTGCGCGTAACCTTTCCTCCTTCCCCCTCCCGTGTGTCGTAGGTGCAGTACTCACCGTTGTCGTCTGCGCCGGAGTTCGTACTCGTGGTAGATGAGCAGGTAGACGAGAGCAGGTAGGATGTTTAATTCGGGTTCCATGCTGTCCTCCTTCCTCGTGGAGTGCGTAGAGGTGAGTGTTTTCCCGTTCGTGGTCTGTTTCCGCCGTGTTTTTATCGGCGGTGCTCCCGCCCCGGAAAAGGTGGCGGATTGGTGAGTTATGATAGTGTGGGCGGTACATTGTCTGCCGCCTGTCTGTTGGCGGTGACCGCCGCGCTGTTTGTCTGTACCGCCGTGGCGGTCGGAGTGTTAAGTTGGCGGGCTGTGTTGGCGGTTCCCGCCAGGGTCAGAATTCCATTTTTTTGACCGCCAGCCTGTTGGCGGGTTGGCCGCCGCTTTATCACCGACCGCCAGGGTTAGAATCACCCCCATAGTAATGTGGTTTATATGTCCTGACAGTGAAGTATTGTTAAATTCGTTTTTCACTGTTGCAAGGACTGTCTCTCTCATAGGATAATATGGGGGCTACCTTTAAATATGATTAAAGCGTAGATTCCCCTAGAGAGTAGATGGACATGTGGAGTTTGGGGTCCCTGAACTCACAATTTAAAAATACATCTTTTAGTAAAGTTGATTTTGAGATTGTGCGTTTGAAAATGCCACTTTTAGAAAGTGAGCATTTTCTTGCTTAAACCATTTTGTGACTCTGCCTTGTTTGTGGATTCCCTGTCTGGGTCAGTTTGACAGTTGGGTTGTTTTTCACCTCGCACTAGACAGTGACACAAAGGGGGCTGGGGTGTAAACTGCATTTCCTGATTAGCCATCTCTGCTAGGAGGGAGGGGTGGAGTGGTCACTCTCATCTGAAAGGACTGTGCCTGCCTCTGACAATGCCGGCTCCAACCCCCTGCTGTGTGTCTGATGCCTTGCCTGGGCAAGGCAGGATTTCACAAGTAGGTGTGAGTCCCCTTTGAAGAAAGGTGACTTCAAAGACTAAAATGGGTATAAGAAGGGCACCCAAATCTACAGACTTTAGAAACACTTCTGGAACCAAGAGGAACCTCTGCCTGGAGAAGAGCTGATAACTGAGGAAGACGTGCTGCCCTGCCTGTGACTGTGCTTTGTGGAGCTTTCCTGCAGTGCTGCTTCTGCCAGAGTAAGAGGGCAAAGACTGGACTTTGTGTGCCTTCCATCTTCTGAAGAAATCTCCAAGGGCTTGATTAAGAGCTTGCCTCCTGTTGTTTGAAGTCTCAGGGACAGCAAAGGCTTCTCTCTGCCAGCACCTGGAGTCTCTGGAGAGACTCCTGCTCTGACAAGTGATGCCCTATCCAGTCCCTGGGCCCTTGAAAGGAAAGCTGGTGGAAATCCAAGGAAATCGACTTGGGACGACTCCGGACCGACGCCGCTGCTGAATCCGGTAACGCCGCCTGCACCTGACGCCATGACCTTCGCTGGAACGCGACACTGTTCGCAGGCCCGTCGCCGCAGCAGCCCTGCTGAAGTCGGCGACTCCGTGGAAGTCGCCGCACCACGTCGTGACTGACGCCGCTTGAAGTGCACGGATTCAACGTTTCGCACAGATGCCGCGATTCCTGACTTCGCGCCTCGGCTTGTTTTCACTCTTCACCAAAGGTACTGTACTTGGGGTTCTACATGACTCCGTGTCCGGCGCCGCTGGTGTCGGCTTGTTGGGAACGACTCCGTCAGGACGCCGTGTTAACATCTCATTGAAGCATTTTTGTTTCTAAGCGCTATTTTTGAGTTTAATCTTTAAAAATTCATAACTTGACTTGTGTATGTCGGAATTTTGTTGTTTTGGTCTTGTTTTGTTTAGATAAATATTTCCTATTTTTCTAAACTGGTGTTGTGTCATTTTGTGGTGTTTTCATTAAGTTACTGTGTGTGTTGGTACAAATACTTTACACCTAGCACTCTGAGGTTAAGCCTACTGCCCTGCCAAGCTACCAAGGGGGTAAGCAGGGGTTAGCTGAGGGTGATTCTCTTTTACCCTGACTAGAGTGAGGGTCCTTGCTTGAACAGGGGGTAACCTGACTGTCAACCAAAGACCCCATTTCTAACACCGCTATGGATGTACTCTGCAGGAGTAGTGCCAAAATATTGGTACTTCTCCTGCAGAGTAATTAGGCCCATTCTAAAGAATGGAATCCCCCTTTTAACGCCTGCTCTGAGCAGGTGTTAAAAGTGCCGTAAAAAATGGCACAAGAAAATCTCATAGATTTCCTTACGCCATTTTTCCGGCTCCCCTAACGGGGGAACGCCCCCTTTCCATACTTTATGCCTGGTGCAAGCATAACGTAGTGCAAAGGGCTACAGAGTGGCACAATGCATGAATTTTGTTACCCTGTAAATAGGGCGCAGGGATTTCGGCCTCGTTGGACCACATTATCGTCAAAAATAATGACGTTAATGCGGCGCAACGTGGCTCTAGGGCATTTTAAATATGTCCCTAAGTGTTGAAAAGTAAACACACACAAATGACGTTTTTGTCCCAGTCATAAAGATGAAAATCGTACACTTTATTTATTTATTTTAAATAAAAAGCATGTGCATTATGCACAGTGATGACTTTTGGACACATACAGGTTCCTTAAAGTTGGACAAAAATAAGAAGTGCCACGTTCTTGGCATGTGTTGTACAAAAGCCTGCATGAAAAATGCTAACACCATAAAAAATTCTTAACTGGTCCATTTCAGCAAGAATAAAATGTTAAAAATTCTGCACGTCCTAAAACCTGTGTCTGAGAAACACATGTAGAAATCATACATATCTTAGTTATGATTATTACATCAGGATAAATCTCTATTACATCAGCATAATTTTACATAAATCCAAATTTATGAGTTTAGCGTATTTCTAATACTATTTGATTTATCCTACTTATCCCTTTTTGCATACTTTTCACCCGCCGGAGACTGGTTCCAACAGAAAATGTCTGTCCGGAGCCGTGAAACTAGATGTGCCCTGCACCATGTATGGGTATCGTTCACCGTGAGACTATAGACTTTGTATGAAAAGTGCATTAAGCAAGTACCTCATGACGTATGAACGCTATTGGCATGATCTCTGTACGCTATGGCGTACCTCGCATTCAAATTTCAGGCAGATTATTGTCCAAGCACATTTAATGCAACATATGTAGTTTTGTAAAGCTGGTGAATGTTGTGTGGACAAGATTTTTTAATTATTTCAGTTAGACTTGATGATGATTAAAATGATTAGGTGGGGCGCACCTATCCAAAAAGCAGGGAAACACTTCATAGTCTGCAGTCTGAAGGTGCCCTGGCTGCAGATGTACCGAGAACTGCCAGAGATGATGAGCCTGTCTGCTAGAAAAGAGGGGGTGTTGGTTACAAATACTTTATAAATGATGCAGCTAGTTTAGAAGGTGGAGCGCGGACGCAATCATGCATTTCAAACACCTCAATAAAGTACAAAATCCAGCTCAGGGGAAAGCGCCCGCTCCGCAGTGGGGGCGGCGCGGCCCGTTAGGCGATGGGGCCTCCAAGGCCCTGGGGCACTCCTCCCTTTCCTTCTGCTGGGGGTGCCGGAGTTCGGCCGGATTTCCGCCCTGACGCCTCACGAGGCGTTGGGGCGGAAGTCAATTCCGCAGGGGGCATGGCATGGGGCCGCCGTACGCCGTGCGCTGTTTCCGGCCGCCACATACTGGTGGGGGGCTATTTAAAGGCCCCCCCAAGAAGGCTAGACCTTCTTTTCCTGTGTGCGGCGGCGAGACCTGGCGTGCGGCCCGCGATTGTTGTTGCGGTTGGTTGCTGTTCCTGCCTTCGGTTCCTGTTCCCGCCTGGATTTCCCTGGAGAAGTCTGCCCATCTGAGGTGAGTTTCGGCGGGGCAGAGGCTTGCACGCACTGGGGTGTGGGAGAGCAAGTTCGGCGCTGCAGGCCGGGGCCGGTGTGCGGAAGGTCGCATAGGCATTATTCAAAGTGTTTCTGGGCGGCATTGATATATTTCGCCTATTTGTGATTGAAGCTTTATCGCAGCGATCGCGGCCTTACGGGTTACATGATCCAGGTCAAACTATGGGCAAATGGTAGCGCAGCAGCACAGGGAGTCCTGCTGACAAAGGTGTTATGTTCTATTGCGTGTTGAATGTGCATTATTGTTGCCATATTAACGAGTTTCTTGCTGAAAAAAAAATAATAATTGTGAGGGGTTTTGGGTCCCGTCTGGGCCGTGTGTGGCAGCGGGAGCCCAAGTAGTCTACAACGAGGTGTGTGGCCGTTTAGGTGATTTGGGCCGTAAACCCCGCGTTTACCAAGCGCGGATTTTAAAGCGCATGCAGTTTTGTTCATGATGCGCGGCGTGGTGTTATTTGGTTGAAGTGCCTTTGGGCACATTACCCGGTGGAGGGGATTGAGGCAAAGAAATACATATACAAATAACTAAAATATAAAGTCATTGGTGACCCTCGGCGGTCTTGCTGCTAGGGTTAGGTGTGTCACTAAGAATTGAACTGCTGAAATTTTAAAAGCTGGGTTGTTCCTTGGGGCTTTCTCAGTTGTTTTTGTTTAAAAAAAAAAAAGAAAAAAAAAAAAAGTAATTTTGTGTTGGTGGCACATTTGTTTAGTCAGGTTGTCAGGAGGAAAAAGCATTCCTGAAGGGTGACCGGGTTAATCCTTGTCTTTGACGCTGTTGTGTTTACATTCTTTTCAGGTTCATCAAAAAAAAAAAAAGACGGGGGTTATACTAGCGATTAATCAGCCTTAGCAGTTTCCCTCAGGTTAGGGCCCCTCCCTGTAGTCCAGCGTGCCACCTAAAAAGGCTAGCACTCAGAAAGGGAATGGGCGTGACCCAGAATTATCACAGCTGCTAAGATTAGTCTTAGAAAAATTGGGGAGCGAGGACACCGGTGAAGGCAGCGGGGGTCCCGAGATGGTGGGGGGCAAAATTAGGGGTACCTGCCCAAAACGGTCCCATGTGGCCCCCAGCGCGGCTTTCCCCCCGGTTAAGCGCAGAAGGAATGGTAAAGCGCAGGTGCCGGCCACCATCGCACTAACGCCCCCCGCAGCAGTCCCGGCCACCATCGTTCTGTCACCCCTTGCAGCAGCTAGCCTCCCAGGACAGTTGATCGTGCCCGCTGCCGCGGCCCCGCTCACTGTGCCACCCCCCACGCTGCAAGTTTTTGACTCGGGCTCCACAGCTCCTTCAGGGCGGGGGTAATGAAGGGGTCCTAGCTGATATTCGTAAGTCCTTGGCGGCCTTAGCACCTACAGTTCAGCCCGGGCCATCACCCACACCTCACCAGGAGGTAGCTGTTCCTGCGCCGTCGGGTCCACCGCCTGTGGGCTTGCACGATTCCCGGGCGCAAGATCAAAAGCCATCTAGGCTGGCGTTAATGGAAGTGTCTAAGCTATTGGCCGGGATTAACGCCCCGGTTACCACCGCCCCACCACCCACTACACCATGGGGGGCGGATGGGTCGTGGCAAAACACAGTAGCAGACTTAAAGCGCCAGGTAGATTCCCTAGTTGCAGCGCACTCCTCAAACCCGCTGCAGTCCTCGAACAATAGCCAGTGTGTCGCCCTGGCACCGAGCATTTATCTCTCATCAGCCCCATCGGTTCAGAACGTCCTGCCCAGCTCAAGCAAGCTTCCGAGTCCGGACATCCCGGCCAAGGAAGGGACGACAGACTCGTTACTATCCAGACCAGGTAAGCTGGCAGGCCACGTTAGCACAGAAACGAGGGAAAAAATTTGGAAAGGAGACTTCGTGGACATTTTCTCTTTAATAAGGGCAAAAAGAAGGGAGATTGAAGGGAAGGAGAAGGAACCTAAATCATCTTCCTATAGTGAAAGAAAGCCAAAAATTGAAGAAAACATTACAAATTGGCTATTTGGCTTTAATGTTTTTATGTCAATGCTGTTGGAGAAAAAACCAGAGTTGGGCACCTCTTTGATTTATTATGCCAATAAGATATTGAAAGCTCAACACACGTACGGGGGGTTGGCCTGGTTAGAATACAATAAGGATTTTCGTTGGGCGAAAGTAGAGGATCCCTCCATTGGGTGGGATCAAACAGAAGTGAATGTGTGGCTCGAATGCGTTAACAACAAGGTCCCAGGGAGGCAGCCCTTTCGGCCCCAGTTGTCCGGTGAGAAGAAAGGGTCTTGCTGGGCATTTAACAGAAAGACGTGTTCACGTCCTGCAGGAACATGCAAATTCAAGAAGGCTGTTCCTTTTGTGGACACCCTTCCCATCCTGAATCCAAATGTATTAAGAAATCTAAAGAACGGGGTCGGGACCTCAGTAAACCATCAAATTGACCCTCCTCTCCCCTCCCCGATCAGGATAGAAGCGTTACGCCCTTGGTTACAGGCTTACCCTTCTTTGGACGCAGCTTCGGTACTTCTTAACGGTTTTTCCTTTGGCTTCAGGATACCCGCCCCTAATGTTTCTCCTGTAAATCACTGTAGGAACCTAGTATCTGCCTTACAGAACACTACGGTAGTTGCCAGAAAACTGGAGAAGGAGAGGTCCCTGGGCAGGCTTGTTGGTCCTTTTAGGTGCCCTCTGGTATCTGGTTTTGTGTGTTCCCCGTTGGGGTGGTTCCTAAAAAAGAAGCAGGTCAGTTCAGATTAATCCACAATCTTTCGGCCCCTCGGGGGTCACCAGTTAACGACGCCATTGATCCTCAGCTATGTTCAGTTCGTTATGCGTCAGTGGATAATGCAGTAGAGAAAGTTAGGGTGCTGGGCCGGGGGCCTATGTTAGCAAAAACCGACATTGAGTCTGCCTTCTGTCTGCTTCCCGTGCACCCCGAGGACTACCACCTGCTGGGTTTTCAATTCAGGGGGGGGGTAATACTTCGACCAATGCATGCCCATGGGTTGCAGTATATCTTGCAGTCAGTGGGTGTTCTCACAACGTACGGGGCACCGAGAGGTCATTCATTACCTGGATGACTTCCTGATTCTGGGACCCCCTAATTCTGACAGGTGCAGGTGGGCCCTTCAAGCTTTAATCGCATTGTTCGAAGAATTTGGGGTTCCTTTGGCGTCCGAGAAAACGGTCGGCCCCTCTACTTGCATCACTTTCCTGGGGATTGAAATTGACTCCATGGCCAGGGAGTGCTGCTTGCCTTTGGATAAACTGTTGGTCTTCAAATAGTCCATTAAGGCTATATTGTCTCAAGGAAAGGTGACCCTGCACCAGCTTCAGGTACTGGTGGGTCAGCTGAATTTTGCACTGAGAATCATCCCCATGGGCCGCCCCTTTTCTAGGTCAATAGCTCGCTCAATAGCGGGGCTGAAGGAAAGACACCACCACACCCGGCTGTCTAGAGAGGTTAGGGACAATCTAAGGTTGTGGGATCTGTTCCTAAGGACATTCAACGGGTCGGTCATTTGGCCGCAGAAAGCAATATCCAGCCCTACGCTGGGCCTATACACTGACTCCGCGGATAGCATAGGCTTCGGCGCAATTTTTGGCCCACTTTGGTGTAGGGCAGACTGGCCTAGAGATTGGGTCAGGTGGGGTTGGACCAAGAATATAGCGTTCTTAGAATTATTCCCAATTGTGGTCGCTGTGAACATCTGGGCAAGGGAGCTCAGGAACAGGGTGGTAATTTTCTGGTCTGATAACATGGCGGTGGTAGAAGTTATCAACCGCCAAGGGGTTTCCTGCCCTTTGGTCTTGCGCCTTTTGAAACACCTGATTCTGGCTTGTCTTCAGCACAACATCACGTTCAAGGCGAAGCACGTGCCTGGGGTGCATAACAACGCAGCTGACGCATTGTCTCGTTCATTAATGCAGGATTTTTTGCGGTATCACCCACAGGCGAAGGAGAAGATGACGGAGTTCCCAGAATCTCTGTGGAAGATTGGTGCCCCTCCCTCCCAGACTTAGTAGCGTCATCCTTGGCCCCACGCACAAAAGCAGCTTATGAGAACAGTTTTTTCCTTTACAGGCGATTCTTGCATTCTCGGCATATAGCAGATACATTTTCTGAAGCTGCAGTGGGGGCGTTTCTTAAACATCTGCG
Organism: Pleurodeles waltl; assembly: GCF_031143425.1. Taxonomy (NCBI): domain Eukaryota; kingdom Metazoa; phylum Chordata; class Amphibia; order Caudata; family Salamandridae; genus Pleurodeles; species Pleurodeles waltl. The sequence goes on from NC_090445.1 coordinate 257,825,587, forward strand.
AACCCTAGGTCGTCCTGTGTCATGGGCGAAGGCTCACTTGGCGGCGATACGTTTTTTCGCAAAAATAGTTAAATTGGAGAGGCCTCTGAATACTTTTATTAGAAAACAGGCCTTGATGGGTTGGGCCAAGGGATCCCCGGGTAGCTCTGATGCCAGGCGTCCCGTCACCCCTCCTTTGCTAGAAAGGATTTTGAGGGAGCTCCACACCGTCTGCTCTTCCCCCACCGAGACAGCGCTTTTCGCCACGGCCTTCACTTTGGCCTTTTACAGGGCTTTCCGCATCAGCGAGTTAGTAGGCTCTTCCAAGGGTGAACACTTAGGGGGCCTACAGCAGAAAGACGTAATGGTTTGCAATGGGGCTCTATACATTATGTTGCGTAAATCAAAGACCGACCAGCTGAAGAAAGGAACACGCATCACACTCAGTAAGGCGACTGGTTCCCCCTTATGCCCTGTGTTAATCAGAAACAATTATCTTGCGGTCCGCCCTATGGCAGAGTCTCCGGCCTTTTTTATTCACCCCTGCGGAAACTGCCTGTCACGCTACCAGTTCGCGGAAGTCTTTAAATTGTCCCTGAAATCAATCGGAGTGGATCAGCAAGGATACTCATCCCATTCCTTTAGAATTGGCGCAGCCACGGTAGCAGCGGCAGCAGGCCTTCCAGCGTCCGCGGTAAAAAACATAGGTCGTTGGTCTTCAGAGTGTTAGACGTTACATCAGGCCAGATTTGGTGTAGCAGTGACTGTATTGCTCGGTGGTGACGTCTCACGCGCATGTTTATTTTCTTTCAGTCAAATGCCTCAGCAAGTAGTCTGGGTATTGGGGCATTCATTTGTCCGTCGGGCGGCATACGGGTTGCAACAGCTCCGTGGGTCGAAACCGGCAGACATGCACAGCGTGGCATTTCGGTGGTGCGGCATTGGCGGAGGAGGCATCACCCAGCTGCAACATTTGGTCGAATTGGCGAGTGGTCGAGGGGGACTGCAGTCTACAGATCTAATCATCATTCACTTGGGAGGCAATGATTTAGTGCGTTTAGGCCGAAAAACCCTTAGGGAGACGGCATTCCTTGAAATCACAAGAGTAGCAAAGCAATTCCCAGGGGCAGCATTCGCCTGGTCGCACATGGTACCACGTCGTAAGTGGGGGGCAGGGATAAGATCTCGAACCATCAATGTGTCAGTTCGCCGGCTTAATGCTGAGATGACAAAACTCTGCCCAGGCCCTGGGCGCCTATGGATTATCCCCCACAAACTGCTGAAAGGCGCGCACATGTTTCACAACGACCAGGTTCATTTGTCCGACGAGGGAACCAACCAATTTATACGTGACATGTGGGATTTTGCCCGCAGCCTCTTTTTGGTTGGGGAGGGCGAAGGACCTTTTGGGCCCTGGTCGCCCTTGTGGTGGAAATTGAGATAAAAAATGTGACTAGAAACAATAGGAGGGGGTCCCCAAGGTGGGGCCCCCAGCAGGACATCTGGGATAGGATCCTGAAGTTCTGAGCCAAGCAGCGGATGTACACACCAGATCAGGGGGTAAGAGACCTCAGATCGCTCGGGGAGAACATGGGGCTCCAGCTCTTGGCTCCCCCCATTACACCCTAGGGCTGATTGGTGTTTGGAGGGGGGGGGGCGGAACCCTAAACTGGAGGACAAGGTACCGTGTAGTCAGGGTAACCGTCCCTCCTACGGATACAGGTGAGACATGGGTCACCTGTGTGGTCCAAATGGTGGTTCAGGACAGGAAGGGATCCTGTCAGATTGGTTATGGTCACAAGAATTTCTCAATAACATGTAAATAAAATTGTTTTTCTTTATTGACTAACCTTGCTATACTTGCTATTTGATGTTTGGCTTGTTGAAGTTATGAGCTATTTTGAATTATGTCTTTTTGAAAATAAAAGATACTTCTTCCAATGAGTAAAGCTTGTCGTCTCATGTATTCCTGGCGGGGGGAGTGGTGGCCGTTTTGGAGGCCTCCGGATCCTAATGATTAAGGCTCAATCTGCGGTAATGTGTTCGGCTCAGTGTGAGAGATGGCCAGAGAGAAAGACCCACCTAAGTCTGTGTGCAGCCAGTTCTAGAATGCAGACGTGGACTCTGGTGTATATGTGTAACTCCCACAAGCCTCAGTGTGCACATATGTTAGGGTGCAACTTCAGTGCTTGATGCACAAGGGTCAGAATAATTCTCTTTCAGGTTTCAGCTGATATTCCATCGCCACCCCAGCGCCATCAGAGTATTCACGTACAGTACTTCCATTCGTCTTATTCTTCAAGACATGCTGTGTCTTATATTTTGTACATGGACTCTTCCATGGCTCGTATTAGTGAGGGGGAATGTCTGTAATTCCCCCTATAGTGATATCAAGCAATGGAATGGTCAGTGACGTAATTGATCGGTTAATTGTTTTGGAAATAAATAGCCTTGGGAGGTGGCCTTGGGAGCCACAGGTGTGTGGAGCAACGGAACATTTGGATGTGGAGTGTTTCTGTTACCGGTTGGCTGCTGCTTGCTGCTGGGCGGGCTCTTGCGGCCCTTTCAACACCACAGATTGGTGACGAGGGTGGTTCTGGCCCTTTCTTCAGCTTTGCTGACTTTTCTTTCTTTGCCGGTTTCGTCTGGTGGTGATAGGCGCCTGCCTAGGGGCGCATCACGTTGTTCCTGCGGCACAGAGCTGGAGTGTTTTGGTGGTTGCTGGAGCAACCGCGTCTGATGCTACCTGGAGGACGCTGCGTGGAGGACGTTGCCTGGCGGTGCTGCGGTGGTTGACGGAGCAACCTGTTGTGCCCCCGGGCGTTACGAAGTTTTTTTTCTTCGCTCCCAGCTATTTTGGAGTCCTGGAACTTTACGGTGACTTGTGATGGGTCCTCGGGCCCCTCGGGCTTGTCCTGTTATCCTTATTGTTGGGTGAGTTTGGCCTATTTTGTCACGCAGTGATTGTGCTTCCAGCACTGCGGTGTTTGGTGTTGGCTGAGGTTCCCATGTAGCTTCCACAACCTTTGGATGGCCGATTTGACTGAGATTATCTTGGCTGGTTCCTCGATTTCTGTCCTCCTTCGTATTTTGCTGGATCCTTATGCCTCCACGTGACTGTGCTTCCTGGGGTGGTGCAGGACGGTGATTCCGGAAGTTGCATTTTGTCTTTTTCACCGTACTGGGGGTGTGCCTCTGTGATATTCCACCTGCTGTGATTTTTTTTTGTTGGGTGGTGTAATTATGGCATCCATCCCTGCGTTGGAACCTTTTGTCATTGATGGCCCTCCGTCTGCCCCTGCTGCCCGGTGGAAGGAATGGGTGGACCGCTTGGAAACCTATTTTGCAGCAACAGCTTTGGAGAATGACCGACGCCGTCCCATGCTGTTGCATCTTGGGGGTGTGTCAATTCGTAAGTTGAGCCGATCGGTGGTTGAGGAGGGTCTGCCATATACTTATCAATCATTGAAACAGGCGTTGACAGCCCATTTTGAGCCTTTGGCGAATCCTGATTATGAACGATTTCTTCTTAGACAAGCAAGGCAATTTCCGCATGAGTCGGTTGACACCATTTATGCTAGGCTTAAAGACCTGGCTTGTACTTGCACTTTGATGGATGTGGAGGATTAAGTACGTGCACAATTTATACAAGGGTGCACCTCTGTAAAATTGAGGGAACATTTATTGCAGGTGCCTGGCATGTCAATGGTGAACATTCTTACATTGGGGTGGTCTAAAGAGCTTTCTAAGGAGCGTGCAGCCCATATGGAAGCGGCGTTGCAGACACAGGTCAAAGTGGAGCCAGTGAATGCTGTTACTATAGCGACTGGGGGGAGGAAGAGTTTTACAACCAAGCCCCCCACGTCGCCCCGGTTTTGTTATTCTTGTGGGGGTCCATTTCCTCATTCAGGGGTGTGTCCGGCGCAAGGCAAGACATGTTCGAATTGTAATAAACTCAATCATTTTGCTAAAGTCTGCAAGTCTGTGTCCCGTCCTCAGTCACAGAAGTTCAAGGCGGTCCACTCGGTACAGCCGGTTGTTGTCATGGATGATGACGATTTGGACGATGATGAGAGTGGTGAAGGTACAGTTCATATGATATATGCCTTGCAGCCCAGTGGATATCCTCGGAAGCGAGTACCAAGATGTCCAGTTTTGTTGGCGGGTCATAAAGTTGATGCGCTGATTGATACTGGTGCTTCCATTAATGTTATAGCAATATCTGTTTTGCGGCATCTTCCTCTCCAGCCTCATTTACGGCCTACGACGACTCAGGTTTATGCGTTTGGATCTTCAAAACCATTGCCATTGGCAGGGGTGTTTACTACAATACTGTCTCATGAAAAACAGTCGATACAAGCTAAGGTATTTGTTACCACCACTGGATCAGACATGTTATTAAGTTGCCGGACGACAGAGAGGCTTAATCTTATATCTTTTGCTTTCAGTATTAATTTGGGGACTGTGGAGAATTTGATAACAGAGTTTCAATCACTGTTTGAAGGCATAGGTTGCTTAAAGAATCGCATGGTGTGTTTACATATTGATAAATCCATACAACCCGTGGCTTTGAAACATCGTAGGGTTGCATTCCATCTGAGGCCTAAGGTGGAGGAGGAGTTAAAGAAGCTGGAACAAGCTGATATTATTGAAAAGGTGTTTGGGCCTACGCCTTGGGTGTCACCCATTGTGATTGCCAGGAAACCCCGTCAACCTGGGGAGGTGAGGATTTGTGTTGATATGCACCTGCCCAACGTTGCCATTAAACGTGTACGGCATTTGACACCTACTGTGGATGACCTTGTTGCTGAGGTGGCAGGGTCAAAATGGTTTTCGAAGATGGATTTACGGGCAGGATACCATCAGCTACTGTTACATCCTGATTCTAGGGACATTACCACGTTTTCTACACATGTGGGCCTCAGGCGCTATAAACGTTTGAGTTTTGGGATTTCTAGCGCTGCTGAGGTTTTTCAGGACACTATTCGTGGGGTGCTTGCTGGTCTAACCGGAGTCATCAATGTCAACGATGACATTCTGGTGCATGCACCAAATAAGGAGTTGCATCTTACAGGACTTAGAGCCACATTTTAGAGGCTTAACAATAATGGTCTGACGCTCCACAAGGATAAGTGTTTGTTTTTGCAATCAGAAGTGGCTTTCTTTGGGTATCGGTTCTCGGGAGATGGTGTGTTGCCTGACCCAGACAAAGTAAAGGATATTCAAGCTGCCACGGCTCCCATCAATGTATCTGGTGTTCGCAGTTATCTGGGTATGCTTAATTACTGTGGGCGTTTCATCAAAAATGTGACAGCTTTGACGGCTCCTCTGAGAGATCTTATTAAGGCTAATGCTGTTTGGGAGTGGGGGCCTGATCAAGAAACTGCTTTTCAGGCCACTAACTCAGCACTCTCTGAGCATACCACCTTAGTCTAGTTTGATCCTACTAAGGACTCGGAACTGTTGGTTGATGCTAGTCCTACAGGGTTGGGAGCAGTGTTGGCACAAAAGCAGATGGATGGGGAATGGGCTCCTGTGGCCTTTGCCAGCAGAGCTTTAACAGAGACTGAGCAACGTTATTCACAGATTGAAAAAGAAGCCATTGCAGTACACTGGGGCTGTCGACATTTTAATTTGTATTTGTATGGTCAGCCCTTTGTGGTATATACTGATCATAAACCTTTGATTCCGTTGTTTAATGGATCCTCATCCAAGCCTCCACCACGTATTGAGAAGTGGATCTTGCAACTGCAAGATTATCATTTTTTGGTGGTGTTTCGCCCTGGCAGTTTGAATCCTGCTGACTATCTGTCACGACATGCCAGGCCTGCTACGTCTTGCGAGGTTGCAGATCCAGAGGATGTTGAGGAGTACGTAAGGCTGATTGTGGAACGGTCTCGCCCGCTGCCTATGTCTCTTGATGAGATTCGGTTAGCAACGAATGATGAGTGTCTGCAGTTGGTGATATTAGCTGTGGCATCTGGAAAGTGGCATTCCCTTCTTAGGAACTTGACTCCCCGGACGGCGGCAGCACGTGCCATGTTATCTTCGCTATATAAAGTACGACAAGAACTGGCTGTGTCACCTGATGGATGTTTGTTGAGAGGACATAGGCTTGTTATTCCTATGGTATTGCAACACTCGGTTGTGGAGCTGGCCCATGCTTCTCATCAAGGCATGGTAAAGACTAAATCCAGACTGAGGAGTAAGGTGTGGTTTTTGGGACTGGATGACCATGTTGAGCGGGTGGTACGTCAGTGTATGATGTGTCAAGCTGTTTGTCCCGGTGAACGTCCTCCACCGATTATTACCGAGTTCATCCATCCTGTTCAATGGTTTAGAGCAAGTGCTGATTTTGGCAGTCTGCCAGATGGTCGTCACACTTTTGTTGTGATAGATGATTTTTCAAAATATCCTGAGGTGGAAATTATAGACTCTGTTACTGCAGCACAGGTTATACCACGGTTGGAAAAGATCATGGCCACTCATGGTTTGTTACAGGAGATTCGTACTGACAATGGCCCTCCGTTTTCAAGTCAATAATTTGCTGATTATTTGTTGTCCACGGGAATTGTGCACAGAAAAATTACTCCTCGGTGGCCTCAAGCAAACGGAGAGGTAGAACGGTTTATGAGAACTTTGAATAAAGTACTGCGTATTGCCATTGCTGAGGGCCATAATGTGGATTGTGCTGTATATTCATTTTTGAGGGAATATCGTTTGACTCCACATATTGTTACTGGAGAGGCGCCTAGCTCTATTTGTATTAACAGACAGGTACGGGATACTATCCCTCATGTTCAGGAATTGACTGATTTGCACCATCAGCTGGGGGAGGCACTGTCACGGAGAAAGGACAGGAATGACAAAATGTCACAGAAGAGGGGAGCCAAGGAACGTGATATTTGTGTTGGCGATATGGTTCTTGTGAAATGTAGGAAAGGGGGAAGTAAATTTGTGTTACCTTTTGAACAGGATCCCTGGATGGTGAGTGATGTTAAAGGTACCATGATCACTGCTAAACGGGGTTCAGAGGCGATCACCCAGAATATTTCATTCTATAAAAAGGTACATGCCCCGGACTTCCAAGTGCCGAAAGACATTTCCTCATGTGATATTATTGATCAAGATTATGATGATATTGCGTTGCAAGATCCATGTTTGGAGACTTCTGATACATTTTCTGGTAGGGTGATGTGTCCAGAAATGCAGATCCCTGATGATCGTGTGGTTTTGGATCATGGCACATGTCAGTCGGTGCCCATGGGCTCTGAGGTGCCGAACTCTGGTAATTATTTGGTTATGGAACCTACTACATCTGGACCCGGGGTGGCTGGTTCGGTCACATCAAACCGTGGGGATGGTCCATACAATCTACGCCCTCGCCCACAGTGTTCTACCAGACTTCGTGGTTTTGTACTGAACTGATTGTGTTTCTATGCTTGATGTATGCTATATGATTTTGTGTATTTGTTTTTCAGATCTTTTTGTGTAAACAAACTGATATTTGGTTATGTATATATATATATTTTTGTCATGGGTAAAGGAGGAATGTTATGTTTTGTACATGGACTCTTCCATGGTTCGTATTAGTGAGGGGGAATGTCTGCAATTCCCCCTATCGTGATATCAAGCAATGGAATGGTCAGTGACGTAATTGATTGGTTAATTGTTTTGTAAATAAATAGCCTTGGGAGGTTTTCCCAGGTGTGTGGAGCAACGGAACATTTGGATGTGGAGTGTTTCTGTTACCAGTTGGCTGCTGCTTGCTGCTGGGCGCTTTCGCGGCCCTTTCAACACCACACTGTGCCAGACTCAAAAAGGACATCCGCTGTAAAGACAGAGGGGGTCATTACAACATTGGCGGTACAAGGCGCTTACCGCCGTGCAGAAGACCGCCAACACACCGCCGCGGAATTCCGCCACAGCTATTATGACACACACCACGGAATCCGCCAAAATTCAGACACCCACACAATCCCGCCACACCAAAGGTCAGCGATAAACATGTGGAAACAAATCCTCCACCTCCACGCCAACAGAAACACGCCCATGCTATTACGACACACAAATCCACACAGCGGTCTTGCAACCGCAGTATTCCATTGGTGATACACACCGCCGCGCTCAAAATACACACACTCTTACAAAACACAGCCACCTTGGATAATTCCAAATACACACTCCTGATACACATACACATACCACTCCCACACACCCAACTCAATATAAAACACACACCCACATCACCCACAAACCCCTACGACCCGAAATTAGAGAGAAGGCCAGAGAAAGACAGCACAGAATAGAGAACCCCATCACACAGAGGCACACTACACCATCACCCACACAACATCCACACACAAAACACCACATACCATAAACACTCACCACAACCATCAACACATACACCACCGCACACATCACACACACCACCCCATGGCACGCCAAAGACACCCCCGCTTTTCCGAAGAGGAGCTCAGGGTCATGGTGGAGGAAATCCTACAGGTAGAGCCACAGCTATTTGGCCCACAGGTACAGCACACATCCATAGCCAGGAAGATGGAGCTATGGCAAAGAATAGTCGACAGGGTCAACGCTGTGGGACAGCATCCAAGAAATAGGGAGGACATCAGGAAGAGGTGGAACAACCTACGGGGGAAGGTGCGTTCCACGGTATCCAGGCACCACATCGCGGTTCAGCGGACTGGGGGCAGACCCTCACCTCCTCCCCCACAACTAACAACATGGGAGGAGCAAGTCTTGTCCATCTTGCATCCTGAGGGCCTCGCAGGAGTCATTGGAGGAACGGACACTGGTAAGTCAAATCTTAATTATCATATCCCCCACCCCCACCCTCACACCCTCCCCTATCACCCTAACTCCTCACTAATGTACCCATAACACCAACCACCCATCCCAACACCAAGACCTACATGACACAACTAAGCATGGATACCCATCACTAAAGCATGCCCACTGCACATACCCAGAACACCCCCCAACCATCACCACACAAGCCCCCACACAGGAATGCCTGCCCTGGTGTACACGCACACCCAACCATTGCACACCATGAAACACACACATGCAATAATCATGTACTTATACCCCTGCAGGAACCCGAAGGACCGTCACCACACCTGAGGGTCAAGACAACACCACTCCACCCCCAGAAGAGGCCCACAGTGACGACAGCAGCTCTGCCCTACTGGATCTTGATGACCAGCCCGGACCATCGTGGGCCTCAGGACAGTCGGTTCCCCTTGCCCAGGCACAGCCCAACACTGACCTTCCACCCTCTGGTAACACCAGCACAGCACCCACCCAGCGGGCCCATACCTCCCTACCCAGGACAGGTCAATCAGCGGTGTGTCCACCACTACAGGGCACCCAGGCTAACCCACCACCCCAACAACAACAGGGACCTGGGGGCAGTGGTAGTGGGCACACGGTCCAGGGGATGGAGGCACAGGAACACAGGGGAACTTGGAGGGCTGCTGTGCGACAGAGGGAGGACAGGCCAAGGGAACCTACTCTCAACGAGGCCCTCTCCTCCATCATGGGAGCATACCACCACTCCCAGGAGACGATGGCAACGGTCCTGGACAAGTTGCAGGAGACCCTGCGTCTGAAGGAGGAGCAGTATTTGGGTTCAGGGAGGAGCTCAGGACCATCGTCTCCACCCTGGGCACCATCGTAGGGGTGCTGACGGACATTCAAAAGACCTTGAGGGACACTGTGGCACTCCAAGGGGCCCCTGACACTAGCCACAATGATGAAATGCCCACCACCTCCGCTGGCGCTAGTGGACAGGACACCCCGCCACAGGACCAACACACCAGCAACCCACCCCCTGCAGATGGACAACCACCACGAAAGCGGTCCCTGAGATCCAGGAACAGGACAGAGCAAGATGGCAAGACCCCCGCCAGGAAATAAGAGCACCCTGATTGTCCCCCCACTGTCCCACTTTGTTACCCTGTCTAAATCAGAACTGCCCCAGCTCCACTTCCAATGGCCAGATGAGCAATGTACCTGTGAGACTAATAGACTGGACTCTGCCATGGACATTCTTCCACCATAACCCATCCCCATTTCACAACCCCCCTTCATGTTTATGCACTTAAATAAACACCCTTGAAACACTGATAAAACTGGAGTCAGTCAATGAATTTGAACTTTGTATTGTCAATCACAGTGTCAAAAATGGTTACCCATTGGAAGGCCAACATACCAATGTCACACATCACAAGCCTTTCAAGGGTGCAAGCTGTTGACACGTAGGTTGCCACATTTGTGAAACTGAAATGGAAGGGGACAACTCAGTTAACAAATAGTGAGTGAAATGTAGGTACAGGATAGAAGTAGACGTGTGAAAGTTAATGTAATGTTAAACCAGAAAACGTTCTCACCTGTGTCTCATATATTGCTGTATGACTGACTCCCTGTTGTCATTTTCTTCTTCATCAGCTTCCTCCTCATCACTGTCCACAGGCTCCACAGGCTCCACCGCTGCCACAACACCGTCATCTGGATCATCCTCCTGCAGAAAAGGCACCTGGCGTCGCAATGCCAAGTTATGGAGCATGGAGCAGGCGATGATGATGTCGCACACCTTCTTCGGTGAGTAGAATAGGGACCCATCTGTCATATGGAGGCACCTGAACCTGGCCTTAAGGAGGCCGAAGGTGCGTTCGATAACCCTCCTAGTCTGCCCATGTGCCTCATTGTAGCGTTCCTCTGCCCTGGTCCTGGGATTCCTCACTGGGGTCAATAGCCAGGACAGGATGGGGTAACTAGAGTCCCCTAATAGCCATACACGGTGCCTTTGAGTTGACCCATCATATCAGGGATGCTGCTATTCCGCAGGATGTAGGCGCCATGCACAGAGCCAGGGAACATTGCATTTACCTGCAAGATGTACTGGTCTGCCAAACAGACCATCTGGACATTCATCAAATGATAACTCTTCCTGTTCCTGTACACCTGTTCACTCCTGCGGGGGGACCAGAGCTACATGGGTCCCATCAATGGCGCCTATGACGTTCGGGATATGTCCAAGGGCATAGAAGTCACCTTTCACTGTAGGCAAATCCTCCACCTCAGGGAAAATGATGTATCTCCTTACGTTTTTCAGCAGGGCAGACAACACTCTGGACAACACGTTGGAAAACATAGGCTGGGACATCCCTGATGCCATGGCCACTGTTGTCTGAAATGACCCACTTGCAAGGAAATGGAGCACTGACAGCACATGCACGTCAGGAGGGATTCCTGTCGGATGGCGGATTGGTGACATCAGCTCTGGCTCCAACTGGGTACATAGTTCCTGGATTGTGGCACGGTCGAACCGGTAGGTCACGATCAAATGTCTCTCTTCCATTGTCAAGAGGTCCACCAGCGGTCGGTACACCGGCGGATTCCGCCATCTTCCAATATGTCTCAACTGACGGTGCCTAAGAAGGACAACAGCAAAGAAACTGTCACCATTCCTTCAGGTATGTACCCACAGTCACACACAAGACTACAACAGACAATTAACCCATCCGGGAAAAGTTTTGAGTGTAGGCCTCGGTATGTGTGACACAGTAGTAAATGAAGCCATGTGGGCCCCTGAAATGGCGGCTGCCTGAACTCTAAACCTCTAAACTGGGACAATGGAATTGTGGGGTAATTGTGGGGTAACTGCGCTGGCGTTGGACACCGTCGCGGTAGGCGGTCGTAGACCGCGGCGCAATGCTGCATTGGTTAACATTGGACCCTATGGGTCCCAGGAGCCAATGAACAGGTGCGCTGGCGGTGATGATGCGCCCCGCCGCGGACGTCACCGCCGCGGACGTCACCACCATTTTCTATCTGTTCACTCACTAGATACTTGACCTTCGACAGGAGAGGACCTACACTGCTAGTGCTGCTGTGACCTCGGTCTGGAAGCGACGATGGCTGCTGCGTCTGGGGAAAGGGCCCCTGCCTTCACTGCACAGGAGTTGGAGAAACTTGTGGATGGGGTCCTCCCCCAGTACACGCTACTCTACGGTCCTCCAGACCAACAGGTTAGTACACAGGGAGCACGTTGGATGGGCTAGGGCTGGGTGGGAGAGCAAAGGGGGCACAGTTCTTACAACAGAAAAGCATGGGGATGAATGGGCCACATGGACAGAGTTGGGAGGGGCCCACTCACATTGACGGTGCAGTAGGTAATGACTGTTCCTCTTTCCTTGTGCATGTCATGTAGGTCAGCGCCCACCAGAAGAGGGACATTTGGCGTGCCATCGCCAAGGAAGTCCGGACCCTGGGGGCGCACCAGAGACGGGGCACCCACTGCCGTAAGAGATGGGAGGACATTCGGCGCTGCAGCAAGAAGACGGCAAAGGCTCAGCTGGGGATGGCCTCCCAACGTGGGAGGGGTGCCCGTCGCACCATGACCCCCCTGATGTTCCGGATCCTGGCGGTGGCCTACCCGGAGTTGGATGGGCACTTAAGGACATCACAGCAGACACAAGGGGGTGAGTACAACCTCATTCTGTGGACTTTGCGTGCAGTGGAGGTGTCTGGGTGGGGAGGTGGGCTGTGGGTGTCCCTTGGCCAGGGCGAGTAAGGTAGGCAAGGCCCCTTCGTAATGTAGGCCATTTGGGACTCTACCCCAGCTCAGAACAGAGGCAAGTTGATGTATAGTTGTCCCTTTGCCATCCAGGTGCGCAGATTTCTACCATTGCCATGTAGGCCATATCCCAGAAATTGCATGTGCAGAGGTCAGGAGCACGGCGTAATGCATGGGGCTGCTGCGTCTGTCTTGTCCACCAATGGTAGCGGTATGCCATGCACTAAAACTCTCTTTCTTCTGTCTCCCCCCTTTTCCTGCTCTCCCTGTCCTTTTATACATCAGCATCATCAGGCGGAGGTACAGTGGCACCGGAACACGAGGGAGCTGAATCCCACATGGCCATGGAGGGCCACACCACAGACTCTGAATGCACCAGTGGGACGGAGGGCGAGGGGAGCTTCACGTCGGCCACAGGATCACCAACCAGCGACACGGACTCGTCCGCTGATGTGAGCTCCCCTGTGGTGGTGGCACCATCTGTGCGCCCCACTTCTACAGGTACAGCCGCCACCTACCCTACCAGCACCACCCTCCCAGCAGCCCCTCAGCCTTCGCCCTGTGCCTGCTCACCCAGGAGGGTGGGCATCACCTTCGCCCCAGGCACCAAAGGCCCTGTCCCTGTCACCCCTGCTGCCCTCAGTGAGGATGCCATTGACCTCCTCAGGTCACTCACTGTTGGGCAGTCTACCATTGTGAATGCCATCCAGGGTGTAGAACGAGAGTTGCAACACGGTAATGCATTCCTGGAAGGCATTCATTCTGGTCAGGCTGTCCTTCAGCGAACCCTGCAATCTCTTTCCTCAGCACTGATGGCAGCCATTGTCCCTGTGTCCAGCCTCCCCCCTCCAACTTCCTCCACCCAGACCCAATCCCCTGTACCCCAGCCCATCCCGAGCACACCTACAGACCAGCAGGCACACAAGTCAACACTCAAAAGTAGCTCAAGCAAACATAGGCACCACACACATCACAGGCGCTCACACAAGCATAACAACCATACAGACACAGCAACATCCTCTGTCTCCACTGTGTCCCCCTCCTCCTCTTCTCCCTCCTCCTTCCCAGTCTTTTCTACACACACACCTGCATGCACCACATCTACAGGCACTAGGACTCGCACCAGGACACCCAGCACCCCAAGCCGCTTACCTGCACTCACCACCTCCACTGCCATTTACACGTCCCCTGTGTCCTCTCCCAGTGTGTCTGTGACGCCCCCTCCCAAAGTACACAAACGCCGGCAATCACTCACCCAACATCCATCCACCTCACGACATCCTCCAGTACCTGCACCTGCACCCAAAACACCTAAAGTGACACCTCCTACAACCACCTCCTCTACCTCCACTCCCAGACCCCCTCCAGCTACCCATCCCAGTGTCCGTCAGAAACTGTCCCTATGTCAAATTGACCTATTTGCCCCCAACCCCCCTCCAGTTCATCAGTCCCGTCGTAGCGCCTCAGCCAAAAAGCCTCCAGTGCCAGTGGTGCGTGTTCCAGGTTTTTGGAGTGCACCGTCTACCAGGGCAGGCAGTAGGACCCGGAGCCAAGGCACTGGCAGCCCACCTTCTGTAAAGGCTCCAAAATTAGAGAGTGGACGACGGGAACGTGTCAAGACTCCTGGTGGGACAACAACTGAAGTGGGATCGAAGGCGATTGGTGAGTCAGCTGTAACTCCAAAGAAGGTGGGGAAGGTCCCGAGGAAGTCTGCCCAGCCTGTTGTGAGTGTCATTTCCGGCGGTCGTGACACAACCACCAGCACCGTTGTTACTGGTCAGGAGACCACCGCCAGAGTCACAGCCCAGGAGGGCCCAAGTATCATCACTGGTCCAGAGACCCCCGCCAGAGTCACAGCCCAGGAGGGCCCAAGTATCGTCACTGGTCAGGAGACCACCGCCAGAGTCACAGCCCAGGAGGGCCCAAGTATCGTCACTGGTCCAGAGACCACCGCCAGAGTCACAGCCCAGGTGGGCTCAAGTATTGTTACTGGTCAGGAGATCACCGCCAGAGTCACCGCCCAGGAGGGCTCAAGTATCGTTACTGGTCAGGAGACCACCGCCAGAGTCACAGCCCAGGAGGGCTCAAGTATCGTCACTGGTCAGGAGACCACCGCCAGAGTCACAGCCCAGGAGGGCTCAAGTATCGTTACTGGTCAGGAGACCACCGCCACCGCCGGAGTCACAGCCCAGAGGGACCAGGATCCCACAGCCCCGCTGGGCAATGATGGAACTTTAAGCCACACACCAATGTCCAGTGTGGAGATCGTCATTCCACACACCAATGTCAGTATCTGAACCGCCATGTCAGAGCACCGCTGAACAGGGCAAAGACCGCCATGGCTAAGCATCGCTGAACAGGGCAAAGACCGCCATGGCTAAGCATCGCTGAACAGGGCCAAGACCGCCATGTCAAAGCACCGCTGAACAGGGCCAAGACCGCCATGTCAAAGCACCCTGAACAGGGCCAAGACCGCAATGTCAAAGCACCGCTGAACAGGGCGAAGACTGCCATGGGTAAGCATTGCTGAACAGGGCAAAGACCGCCATGGTGAAGACTGCTGAACAGGGCAAAGACTGCCAGGGCTAAGCACCGCTGAACAGGGCAAAGACCGCCATGTCAAAGCACCGCTGAACAGGGCCAAGACCGCCATGGGGAAGACTGCTGAACAGGGCAAAGACTGCCATGGCTAAGCATCGCTGAACAGGGCAAAGACCGCCATGGTGAAGACCGCTGAACAGGGCAAAGACTGCCATGGCTAAGCATCGCTGAACAGGGCAAAGACCGCCATGTCAAAGCACCCCTGAACAGGGCCAAGACCGCCATGGTGAAGACCGCTGAATAGGGCAAAGACTGCCATGGCTAAGCATCGCTGAACATGGCAAAGACTGCCATGGCTAAGCATCGCTGAACAGGGCAAAGACCGCCATGGTGAAGACCGCTGAACAGGGCAAAGACTGCCATGGCTAAGCATCGCTGAACAGGGCAAAGACCGCCATGTCAAAGCACCGCTGAACAGGGCCAAGACCGCCATGGTGAAGACCGCTGAACAGGGCAAAGACTGCCATGGCTAAGCATCGCTGAACAGGGCAAAGACCACCATGGTGAAGACCGCTGAACAGGGCAAAGACTGCCATGGCTAAGCATCGCTGAACAGGGCAAAGACCGCCATGTCAAAGCACCGCTGAACAGGGCCAAGACCGCCATGGTGAAGACCGCTGAACAGGGCAAAGACTGCCATGGTGAAGACCGCTGAACAAGGCAAACACCGTGTGGCTATGAATAGTACGCCACAATAGGCATCCTTATCCCATGTGCAGCTGGGACAGTGACAGGACATGAACTTTCACGGGGAGACTCATCCTGTTTGGGCACCAGTCCCACCCAGTACCAGTAGAGAACTGCAGATACTTGCAAAAATTTAGCTTTGCTTTCCCCAGGATGGTCTAATGGGCAACCCACCCACTGTAAAGACTTGAGAGACTGTGGCTTTGCACTCCCCAGGATGTAACAGTGGGCAACCCACCCACTGTAAAGACTTGTGAGACTGTGGCTTTGCACTCCCCAGGATACATCAATGGGCATGGAGCCCCGTCGTGGATCTGGCTTTGCATTCATGTGGCTGAGGTGCCTCCCCTTCCCTTCCCCCTGAGGTGCCTGTAGTGTTTCTATCTGATGCCCCGGCAGTGTTCTCTCGGATTTTGGTCAGGTATCTATTGTGGGTCTCGCCCATGCATTTTTGGACTGTTGGTGCACGGACATTGTTGTGTACATATCTGCACTACTTCTTGTATTGTATTTTTAAATATGACAGATTTCGAGATATATCAGTATTTTTTTGTATGACATGTATATTGGCACATTACAATGTTTGACCGCAATTCGCTTTGTCTTAGCATTCTTCCTGGGGGATTGTGGGTTGTTAGTGTGATATTTTTGACTGCATTGGTGTGTATGTTGTGATATGCGAGGGTGGGGGTGGGGGTGTTTGGTGGGTGTCCCCCTAACTTTTGCCTCCCCCCTCCGCCATGTCGTAGATGCAGTACTCACCGGTATCTTCTGTGCCTACGTCGCTGTTGGTCGTAGAGGAGTAGAAAGACAAAGGCAGGTAGGATTTGGAGTTCCGGCTCCATGGAGTCGTCGTTCCTCGTGGAGAGTGTTAAGGTGAGCGTTTTCCCATAGCAAAAGCTGTTTCCGCCGTGTTTTTATCCACAGAGAATCCGCCCCGGAAAACCTGGCGGATTGACCTGTCATAATAGTGTGGGCGGTACATTGTCTCCCGCCTGTCTGTTGGCAGTGACCGCCGCGCTGTTTGTCTGTACCGCCGTGGCGGGCGATGTGTTAAAGTGGCTGTCTTTGTTGGCGGTTTCCGCCAGGGTCGTGATTCCCTTTTTTTGTCCGCCGGCCTGTTTGCGGTATTTCCGCAGCTTTAGCACCGTCCGCCAGGGTTGTAATGACCACCAGAGTATTTTTAATGGAAGACAATGGTAACTAATATCTTGGCTTTTGTTTCTTTAATGTCTTCAGCAGCGTATGGAAAAGAAACATGGCAGTCTTTGGGCCACTATTGTCACAGGATCTTTACACATTAATAGTTACAGTAAGCTCGTGAAATCTTAGGCGTCAGAACCAACTGCTAATTCCAATACAATCACTTGCTGACTTCTGTTCTTTAGCACAGTAAGTGCCATTATTAGGGCTATTTTCCTGCAGCGTGAATTCAGTCTATAAATCGCCAACTAATATGTGCACCCAACAGCGGATGGTGCCATGTTTAGCTTCTCCACAGGTTACTATCTGACCCTAACTAAATGAATGAAACAAAAGCGTTAAAGTGCTCCTTAGGGCTAAATGACCAAAGAGTCCCAACACGTGCCCGAATAGCGTTTTGATTTGTCTCATGCCATCACTCATGTGCAGTATGGTTTTACCATTTTTCAAATATTAAGAGATTAAATTCAAGACAAAAAATCAGGTTAGCACTATTTATCGACACAATAATACTGCTACTCAAAGAATTTCAGCCTGTCAAGCTTTTAGCAATGTTTGCAATCGCAGGGACAACCAGGCACTACCAAAGGTGAGAGTGCTGGTTCAACCCACGAATCACTGGGTACATGGTCTTCGACAGAAAGCTGGTCACGCAAGCCCCTTCAGCTCTCTAAGTCAAAGAGGATAGTCATCAAGGCCTAGTCCAAAGAAGCTGGTGTGAGCGGTTTGGGGGTGGTAGTAGATATCTGAATACAGTATAATGCCATTATTAACATCATAATAAAGACATGAGATCGTTCCAGGGTTATGATTGTAAAGACAGAGCACTTTAATATTTACAGATAAATAAATAAACATAGCGTAATAATGAAAAAATTATAATGCAGTGAAAAAAAAACAGACCCCCCCCTGGCTACAAACACTATATACTTCATGAGTACTAGATGATTGTAAGTACAGGGCCATTCATTATTAGAAGAAACAGAACAGAATACAAATGTAGTTATTATTGAATTTTTAGACAGGGGCGGCTCATCTGCAAAGTCGGAAGTACATTGTCCCCAACCTTCCCCCGGCTAAGAGCCAGCAGCAGAAAAATAAAACAATATTTCAATATCATTGTATTTTTCTGCTGCTGGCTCTGTCAGAATGTGAAGGGAGGGGTGGGGCTGGGCCTCGGGAGGTGGGAGGGGGGATTAGGATTGAGTGCACTAAGTGCACATGTGTGTTTGGCTGGCCGTCTCAGGTTGGCCAAACACACATGCACACTTTGGTTTCTCCAGCAACTGGGCTGGAAAAACTGCACAGGCCCTAGGGTTATGTCTGAGTGGCAGTCCGAGCCACTCAGACCAATTCTGGCACTGCTTTCATGCTAGTTTTAGCATGAAAGCAGCACCAGGGTTGCTGGAGAGGCTGTTCTGGTCTCCCAGTGAATGCTGGGACACCAGAACAGGAACGGAGCAATGAACGAGGCAGCAGGGAATGGCAGCGGAAACAGTACGTTTTAAAAATATATATTTTATTTGTCCCCGCCCCATTGCCCCCACCCCTTACCTTGATATTTCCTTCAGCCGCCACTGTTGTTAGATGGCTATATAATATTTTTAAGTATTTATTGATCCCAATCACAAGTTTATTTTAGACACCATACTAAAAAAAGAAGGTGGGCAATGCTTCTGCCTAAGCCTAATTATTTTGTTATACGTTACCGAAGTTACAGCTGGGAACTCAAATGATTATAAATGACGAAAACTGGCTGAAGGAAAAGCAACATTGCAGCAATCATAAAACTGTACAACTGGAACTGGACCTTAGAAAATGAATCAAGAAATGTAGTGTTGTTAGGGAAAGTGGAATGGAGTTCCTATGAAGATACACCTATCTCCAAATTGGTTGCACTATTGGATCCTTCATTCAGGGGAGAACAACCTTGATGTAGAAAGAGCCACACCACAGTCTGACCCAGCATTTTAGGTGTGTGGGGCTGCAGGACACAAAGGGCACACACTGGCCCTGTAAGGATCTTCTTGGGCACACCTGCAGGACAACTATGCCCGCATTGTAGACAAGGCAAAAAATCACAGTGATGCTCCTTTTTTAACAGGTGCTCTGGGTGCAAACAGACTGTGTTCCCTGTTACAAATAGGGCTAAGGTTTGGTCCCAGTGTAGAGGAAAAGGACATCACTCATGTTCTAAAGGTTTCTTAGCATGGCCCGCACTGGCTTCATTCGAAAAGGATTTCCTCAAGCTTGAAGGTAGTGAAAGTCTTGGCAGTTTATGTTTTATTGATTGCAGAGGGCACTGTCATCTGGGGTGGTATCCTGTTACTGAGCAAATGTTAAGTCTAGCTTCACCATTCTATTGAAGAGCCAGGTCTTCAACTTCTTGCAGAACTCGAAGAGTATGGAGAGGGCTCTGATGAGTAGTGGAAGGTTATTCCACACTTTAAGAGTGAGGTGGAAGAAGGCCTGACCTCCAGATATGGTTCTGCATCTACGTGGGATGTGTGCAAGTAGGAGTCTGGCTGAGTGACAATATCTGGAAGGCTTGTGAAAGAAAATGTGAGTTTTAAGGTAAGTAAATCCAATGTTGTTTAGTGCTCTAAAGGTGTGTAAATTGTGCATGCTTGTGTATAGCGAGGCAGTGGAGCTCTCTGAGATACAGCTTGGGAGCTACTTGAGAGGTTGAAGGTAATTCTGGCTCCTCCATTCTGAATGGTCTCTAGTGCTCCAGTGAGTTGCCTGCTTATTCGAGCATTGTGTTACTGCAGTCCAGCTTGCAGTTTGTAATGTTTTTTCAAATGTTGCTATACACCCTTTTGAAGATTTTAGAATGTGAAAACAGGGAGGTGTGACATTGTTGACTTGTGAGATAAATGAACCTTTAATCCTGGTTTGTGGAGCATTGTGAGGATCCTCGCCAAAGATGCATCACGCAGCCGAAGCATTGAACAGGTTTCAAGATGCGGAGAGGCTACGATGCAAGGTCCTGCATTCTCATTGAGGATCTCGTCAATGAGGGCTTGCAATGGAAAGCTCAGTGTCAAGGTTGTGTCATGCAGTTGGGCTATAAGTCAGTTATGAGGAGATGAAGGGCTGCGATGTGGAGTTTGGTGTCAGCATCGAGGCTGCCATTGACAAGGGATGTGAGGGACTGAGCCAAGGATGCATCACACAGCAGTGTTTTCGATGAGGCAACGGTCTGTGATGTGACGCAATGCAGGTCCTTGCCATAGAACCAGTCCTTGCAGCAGGGGCAATACGTTGGTTCTGTTCAGGGGCGCACTGTGCAGCAGCAAAGACGTGCCTGTTCCACTGAATCCACAGAGGCTGGTGGAGAACCTTAGGACCAGTTCCAAGAGTCCTGGCCTGGGAAGGCAACAATTGACAGGGTAGACTCAGATAGCAGAATCCAGGTGAGAGAGTAAACAGATCGAGCCCTAGTCCTTCTCACCCAGGCTAGAGGACAGCAGGTCAGCACAGCAGGGCAGCAGTTCTTCAGAGCAGCATCCACCAGAGTGACATTCCTTGCAGCAGTGCAGCAGTCCTTCTTCTTGCAGGAGTATCTATAGGTCCAAAACTGTACTGAAAGGTTGGAGTCTGGGGTCCAATATTTATACCCATTTGTGTCTTTAAAGTGGGGGGAAGCTTCTACAGGCATACCTTTGAAGTGCACAGGTGCCCTGCCTCCCTGGATCTGGCTCCAGAATACTTACAGGGAGTATGCAATCATTTGTGTGAAGGCAAGACACAGCCTAATCAGGTGTAAGTGTGGCTGTACCCAGCTCCTCCATTCCATTCTGTTAGAAATTGTGTCTCTACTTGGCAGTCAGTTGACATGCTGTCCAAATAGGGACTCTCACTCTAGTCAGGGCAAGAGAGGTACACAGCTCAAATAACACCTGCTCACCCCCTTGGTAGCTTGGCACAAGCAGTCAAGCTTATATCATATGCCAAGTGTAAAGTATTTGTACAACCACACACAGTAACAAAGTGAAAACACCACAAAAGGACACCACAGCAGTTTAGAAAAATAGCAAACATTTATCTAAATCAAACAAGACCAAAAACAAACAACATACACAAAAAGAGATATCAATTTTTAAAGTGAAAAAAGAATCAATCCGTATGAATCAATGGACGTGTTGTTTTAGTGTAAAGTACCTGGCATGTGTCAAAAATAAAGCTGCAGGGGTGGGCGTGCGACTCTTTCTCTGGGTAAGTGATGTGTCGATTCTTTCCTCGCAGGCAAGGGATGCATCGATTTCCGGGCAGGCAGCCTTGGGTCCATGTGGTGATGCTGAAGATTTGATGCCCAGGGCTGACGCATGGAAAATACAGGTGCACAGCAGTGATGAAACTGCGCTAAACTGGCGATTCGTCGATTTCTCTGGCGATATGTTGATTTTTCAGCCGAGATGGCAGGCGCTGCATCGATTTTTCAACCACTTGGCTCTGGTGCATAGATGTAACCTTGAAGTCAGCAGCTTTTCCTTTCAAGGGCCCAGGGACTGGATGTGGCACCACTTGGTAGGGTAGGGGTCTCAGCAAGAGAGCCCAGGTCCTGACAGATGAAGTCTTAGATAGCCCTGAGACTTCAGAACAGGGGGCAAGCTCAGTCCAAGTCCTTGTAAAACTTCATAAGCAGGATTTCAGAAAGCAAAATCCAGTCCTTCCACACCTTAAGGCAGAAGCAGCAGCAGGCCAGCACAGCAAAGTAACAGGCAGAGTAGCAAGTCCTCCTCAAGCTTCACGCCCTTCTCCTTGGCAGAGGTTTCTCTTGATCCAGAAGTAATCTGAAATTGTGGAGTCAGCAGTCCAGTACTTATTCTCATTTCTGCCTTTGAAGTAGGCAAACATCAAAGAAAAGTCTCTGTAGTGCACAAGGCCCTGCCTCTTCCTTGCCCTGTCCCAGCCACACTCTAGGGGGTTGGAGACTGTATTGTGCGTGGTCATGCACAGCCCTTTCAAGTGTAGGTGTCACCTCCTCCCACCCCCTCTAGCCCAGGACGACCCATCAGAATATGCAGGACACACCTCATTTCCCTTTGTATTACTGTCTGGAGTTAATTGACAAACAGCCCAACTGTCACTCTGACCTAGATGTGTATTCAGCAGCCAGGCAGAGGCACAGTATGGTTAAGCAAGAACACGTCCACTTTCTAAAAGTGGCATTTTCACATTGACAATCTAAAAACAAACTTCACCAAATAATGTATTTTAAAATTGTGAGTTCAGAGACCCCAAACTCCATATCTCCATCTGCTCCCCCTGGGAAATTGCACTTAAAAGATATTTAAAGGCAATCCCCATGTTAACCTGTGGGAGAGATAGGCCATGCAATAGGGAAAAATAAATCTAGAAATATTTCACTATCAGGACACATAAAACACATCAGTAAATGTCCTACCTTTTAAAATCACTGCACCCTGCCCATGGGGCTACCCTTGGCCTAAGTTGGGGTGCCTTACATGTAGTAAAAGGGAAGGTTTGGGCTTGGCAAGTGGGTGCACTTACCAGGTCAACATGGCAGTTTAAAACTTCTTTGCACAGACACTGCAATGGCAGGTCTGAGACATGTTTACAGGGCTACTCATGTGGGTAGCACAAACAGTGCTGCATGCCCACTAGTAGGATTTGATTTACAGGCCCTGGGTACCTTTAATGCATTTTACTAGGGACTTACCAGTAAATCAAATATGCCAATCATGGATAACCATTCACCAATTCAATGTAGAAAGAGAGCATATGCACCTTAACACTAATTAACAGTGGTAAAGTGCCCAGAGCCCTAAAGCCAACAAACACAGGTCAGAAAAATAGGAGGAAGGAGGCAACACATTTGGGGATGACCCTGCAAAAAGGGTCAGGTTCAACACATCCTGCCCGCGATAGCCAATCCAGGCACACCTAATCTGCCTATTGTGGTGGTGGGGTGGCCACCTAGGAGGAATATACCAACTGTCAACTACATCTAGTCATATGACCCAGAGACAGGCTGGAGGCACCAAGTAGCTAAGGCATAAAGCACCAACTTTCTAAAAGTGGCATTTTCAGAATTGTAATTTAAAAACTGACTTCACTACATAATAAGTTAATTCCAATATTATCCTATAGGAGATGAAGTCCTTGCAGCAGTGAAAAAACAAGTTAAGCGTTTTTCACTACCAGGGCATGCAAAACTTAAACGTGTATCCTATTTTTTAAATACAGTGCACCCTTCCTCTGGGTTATCCAGGGCCTACCCTAGAGGTTACACATGTGTTAAAAAGAAAGGTTTGGGCTATTTTGCCAATTTGAAATGGCAGTTTAAAACTGCACACACTGACTGCAATGTTAGGCCTGAGACATGTTTAAAGACCTAATCAAGTGGGTGGCACAATGAGTCCTACAACCCCACTGCTATCATTTATTTCCAGGCCTTGGGTACACCTAGTACCACTTTACTATGGACTTACAAGTAAATTAAATATGCCAATTAGGTATGAGCCACTTTTACAATGTTTAGAGGAGAGAATACAAACAAGTTGTGCAATCTACCACTGCCAGAGCCCTAAGGACGACAAAAACATAGATAGCAAAAAGAGGAGGTTTGAAGGTGAAATGTTTAGGGATAACCCTACAGAAAGGACCAAGTCCAACAGTGGGATACCTCGGATTCAGTGGCCCCCAAAAGATTCCAAAAAGCCAAAATGCAGCTGTGCCCGAGTGGCAAAGGAAAAATGACAGCATAGGTGAAGTTTCACAGATGGTTGAAAGCTTTCGCCCCTACAGCAGACCACTCTTGTTTTGGCAAATGTCACATTTTTAGTAAAGTGGAAAATTGCAACACAATTTCTCTCAAGTTGGTGCTCTCTAACAAAACCCTGTCCATCTGCCTAAAAAGACTCCTTTACGTGGCAGCACAACAAAATACATTGTTGTGAAACGATTGTTTTTCAAACAACTCTTAGTGTTCTCTTTGACAAATGCATCTGCCTCGTTTATTCAATTATAGTTGCATTTCACAGAATAAACCTACCCTTTCTCTAACCCCTTTTGCAGCCATGTGAATGCTCTTTTGAACAGTCCTTACTCTTACGTACCCCACGTTCAAGATATTTTTCTTCTTTCATGACTTGGTTTGCATCGTTTTTCACTAAAATAAATTAACTGTGCCATGCAGTTCCCTGAAAAGCCCCCACCCTTCTACTCTTCTCACAACCAACTAGGCGAGTGTTTACAGACTGGTAAATCACAGCAGCTCCAGCATTGTATTACCTTCACTAATTCCCTTACAGACTACTGAAAACGTGGGAAACTCTGGGATAGATTAAATTATCAAAATACTGTTATGGTTTGCTTGTGCCTGAAGATAAATAAAATATATAGCAATGGAACGAGAGGAAGCAGGTCAGTAAATATCGCACTCCATAACTGCATTGTCTGTACTCTGTACTGCGAAGCCAAAATGAGCAAAAGATGCAGAGAGGGCAAAAGAAGCAGGTAATCCAAAAAGGAAAAAAAAGACGCCAGTTCATTCAGTTAACCAGACGTAAGCCAAAAGCACAAAAAGATGCAGGTAAGCCCTGCCACGCCAAAAGGACCAAAATATGTTCGTCAGCACTGCTAAGCCAAACGGAGCAAAAGATGTTGGTAAGCAGTGAAAAACTAAAAGCAGTCCAAGTGTCTGGTAGCACTGGTAAATCAAAAGAATTAAAAGATGTAGGTAGGCACCAGTAAGCCAAAAGCAGCAAGAGATGCAGGCAAACACTACTAAGCTAAAAAGAGCAAAAGGTGTTCGTCAGCACTGATAAGCCAGAAGGAGCAAAATATGTTGGTAAGCACTTATACCAAAGAGGAACAAAGAATGCAGGATAGCACTGTTAAACCAAACGGAGCAGAAGGTGCAAGTATTTGCTGGTAAGGCAACAGGAGCAAACGATGCAGGTATCAACGGGTAAGACAAAAGGAGCAAACATGTAGATAAGCCACAAGGAGAGTCATGACTTTCATAAGAGTAATTATTCAAGATCTGTGATGATCAGAAAGACAGAAATAATGGAAATGAATCAGAAACCTGAGACGTTTAGGATTAGTTGAAAAATATAAACAGAACAATGTGTCAAGCCACATGTGGGTTTATGGGTAAAAGTGAAAAATTAATCTAATTAACATTTTGAAATAAAAGGAACATCTAGGCGGCGCACAGTGAAAAACAAGAGGGATGCCTCGTAGCAATAATTTGGTGCAGGTTTGTACAAATAAATGACTGTTTCTTTTTCTTTCCATGTTTTATTTATGAGCTTCACTTTTATTGTGCTGAGTTTGGGCATACAAGGACAAACTTTAAAGGCTGCACTGATTGCATCACGTCATTAGCGT
The DNA here is from genome assembly GCF_031143425.1 of Pleurodeles waltl. NCBI lineage: Eukaryota > Metazoa > Chordata > Amphibia > Caudata > Salamandridae > Pleurodeles > Pleurodeles waltl. Next base: position 257,851,025 of record NC_090445.1, read on the forward strand.
AGTTGGAAACAGGCAGGATCGAAACACCGTTTTATTTATTTTCTTGTTTCTGGTGTCTAGTATCAGCAGACTATAAACAACCTATTTACGTCACGTGTTTAATGTATGCAGGATCACAAGCAGACTGTAAACAGTGACCTACTTGTATCACCTACATGCGTTGATAGAAATACAGATGTGCAGAAACTCACCCTTTAGAGTACCTGTTTGCTTCCAGGAAGTGGCAGCACACACCTATTAAATGTATGGCAGCAGTGCTGAGAAGTGCAGTTACTCACCCTTTCTAATAAGAAAAAGTGCATGTACTCAATACCAGACAGTACCTGCCCATTTAAAGCACTGTCTACGTGTCTGCGAGAATTAGAATAGGGCGGGACAAACGTTGCCCTGTCCTGGGACTGCTTATTAATAGTTGCCTGGCACTGAGGGATTCGGGCACGGGATTGGCGTGATTCCAGCTCACCTGTGACTTGAAACCAGTCAGCTGAGTCTTAATATCTCTTTAAATTGAGCCTTGAAACAAATAGGAGAACCACACCCAATAACTTATTCTTTTGAAGACTTCCTTTGGAGTGACTCAGTATCCCTTCCATTATTGCTCTTCTTTTAAGCCATATATTAGAGTGTCTGAAGGAGCAAATGCTGATTGTCAAAGAATTAGGGGCGTAGTCATGAAGCTAAATCTGAGAAACAGACATTACTATGCTGCTGTTTCTTTAACTGCCCTTTACCACTTATGTGTTACCACTCATGCGTCATTACAACGAATAGCCGGTACCACGCATACCATTATAACCATTCTAATAGTATGCATGGTAAAGGGTATGCATTGTAATGCTAGTGAAGGCTATTGGCGTCGTTAGAGGAAATGGAAAGATCATTCCGTTTCCTCAGAATGAGCTGCAACACACTTTAGGATTAAGGTAAGGGGGATTGGGTCTCGGGGTGGGGGTACTGTGGTAGGGAGGGGCTGGTGTGGGGGGTTACATTTTAGGGTGAGGGATGGTTTTCAGGCTTGGGGGCTATTGGGCCTGGGGGTACTGTTTTAGGGTGGGGGTGGGGTGTTAGGCTTTAGGGCAGGGGTAGGTTTTTGAGATTATGGCGGGGGATTGGGTCTGGGGTGGGGGTACTGTTTTAGGGATGGCCGGGGGATAGGGGGTTAGGTTTTAGGGTGGAGGTAGGAGTATGCTAGTGGGATTGGGTCTGGGGGGTACTGTTTTAGGGAGGGGTTAGGTTTTAGGGTGGGAGTAGGAGTAAGGTGAGGGGGATTGGGTCTGGAGGGTACTGTTTTAGGGAGGGGGTGAGGGGTGGGGGCTAGGTTTTAGGACGGGGTAGGAGTAAGGTGGGGGGACTGGGTCTAGGGGTGGGGGTACTGTTTTAGGGAGGGGGTGGGGGGTTAGGTTTTAGAGCTGGTGTAGGAATACGATTGGGGGATTGGGTCTAGGGGTGGCAGATACTGTTTTAGGGAGAGGATAGGGTGGAGGTTTTAGGGCAGGGGTAGGAGTAAGGTGAGGGGAATGGGGTCTGAGGGTGGGGGGCACTGTTTTAGGGCGGGGTGGGTGGTTAGGTTTAAGGGGGTAGGTTTTCAAGATTAGGGTGGGGAATTGGGTCTAGGGGTACTGTTTAGGACTGGGGTTAGGATTTAGGGCGGGATGGTTTTTAGGCTTGGGCGTATTGGGCCTGGAGAGTACTGAGTTGTCAGGGGTGGGGGGTTAGGTTTTTGGGTGGGGGTAGGTGTAGGGTGAGGGGGATTGGGTCTGGGGTGAAGGGATACTGTTTTAGGGAGGAGGCGGAGTGGGAGTTAGGTTTTAGGGTGGGGTAGGTTTTCTAGATGAGGGCAGGGAATTGGGTCTGCAGTAGGGGTACGGTTTTAGGGAGGGGAAAGGGGTGGGGGATTAGGTTTTAGGTCGGGGTTGGTTTTCGGGCTTGGGGGTAATGGACCTGGGGGGGCTACTGTTTTAGGGAGGGTGCGGAGTTATGTTTTAGAGCGGACGGTGTTCAGGTTACATGCAGAGGGGGGTTGGGCTTGGGTGGGACTGTTTTAGGTAGGGGCAGGGGGTGGGGGTTAGGTTTTATGGTGTGGGTAGGTTTTTGTGATTAGTGTGGCAGGATTGGGTCTGGGGGTGGGGGTATTGTTTTAGGGAGGGCCGGGTGGTTAGGTTTTAGGGGGGGAAGTGGTGGTTTTTGTGTTTAGGGGGTATTGAGCTGGGAGAAGGGAGGACCTTTATCACGCATATGCCTTTAAAACACATGATTTTACAACATAATTTGTTGTAAAGGAATGTGTGGTAAGGCATAGGCGTAGTAAAGAGATGCTCGTTATAACGCACTCGTGGTAACGATGTGTGTTGCAACGGAATGCATGGTTCCGAATTACAACTGCTAAATCTATATGTTTAAATTTACTACAATTATCATAGTCTTATTCATTTGTGTAACTTTACTAGTTTTAGCAATTCACCACTTACCAGTGTACAACTACTCAATACTGTAGACTTATAATAATACAGGGTGGAGTCAATAAATCCTTAAATGCAACCATAAACTTACTGCTACAAGTGACTTATAATGATATTTGATGTTCCGTACACTTTCCAGAGGCTTCCGCAAATGGAGCAAAGATCTCCCTATCGCAAAGTATAGGGACATTTTTTAAGTTTATTGAACTTTTCAAAAAATAAAAGAAAAAATACTTCTATGTTATATATTAATGTTACTTCATCTTATATATTTATTTTAAAGACAGAATGATATTTAGAAAGTAACAGTGTTATTAACTTAATTTTAATTACAATTTTAGTATTAATCTGATTTAAATTTAAAAAAAACATTTTTATTATGTATCAGAAATTATTACAAGTGATTTGTACAATTACTTAAAATGAAATGCCATTATTTATTTTTTTAATATTCTTGTTACATTAATGTTTATATTAAAAAAAATCTTAGTAGTAAAAATGTTTTAAAAAAATAATGATTTTATCTAGACAGTTACCATTAAATAAAATGTTTTATTTAAATAGCATCATTTATTTCATTTATGTTAACATTTATTCCTATGGGGTTGTATACTCTGTTCCTACCTTCACTATTTTCTATCGAAGTGTGTTGCAGTATCAGTGATTTTCTGTGTGTGGTTTGAGGTGGACTATATTTATGACTGTTTTGGGTCCTTTTTGGATACATTTTGGATGATGTTACAATCACCAGTTTGTGCACAGCAATGGACTTACCCATTTGCAGAAGAGTGCATGTCCCTCCCTAACCCTCTCTCAAGCTCTCCTTACTCCTCCTTTACCCTATCTCATTTAGTAGTAAAAGTATTCCCCATTATTAAGGAAGTATCAATGCCCTTCCCTGTAAAGATTAAACACAGTAGCAGGATCTCTGCTGGAGTCACACAGTGTGGTAAGAGACATTCAACCACCTTCTGAACAGAAGTAGAAGGTGTGTGCTAGATGCACCTCATCATGCAGAACCCAATCAACAGCATTATGTGATCAGTATTCTATGCAGAACAAGTACCATTTACCATCTATGCACAGTTCTTCCTTCAGGTCAGAAGACCTTGCAAGACATACCCAGGTTAATTGTGTTCTCCGGTGCTGCTGGCACGCGGCATGTTCGGCCTTCATCCATCATGTGACCACTTTCGCTTGGTGGAGGAGTCCATTACATGCCTCGAATACAGGTCTCACTGGCCCTGGAAGAGTTTGGCCATGATGAATTGCTACCCTTTCCTGCCATTTGTTTTCGTTCTCCAAGCGTGGCATGTTTGCCTTTTTGAGGATCCCTATGCTTTGCGCTGTAGGAAGGCTGCTGGCGAGTAGTGGGGGGGGGGGGTGATGTTTTCTGACAGAGATGTGCCCTCCACCTCACTTAAGGTCGTGAGGAAGTTTGTGTGTAAACGGGACACGTGCACTTCACTATGAGTCAGGAAGGTAAGGGGCATGAAATGATGAGTTATAACCCTTGCTATTCCCCACTCTATAAAAGATGAAAATAGTCCACCTGCTGCTGAGAGGGACTTCAAGGAGGAGTGATGTTCCGCCGCCCACCACCAATTATTTACCTCTGTTGGAAGAGGAACTAAAAGAAGGACCTTAATTTGGTTGAATGAAATTACTGCAAATAGCTTTGGTCATTTGAATCGTGACCTCTGACCAGGAAATACATTATTTTACAGGCTGGAGCGTGACAGATTGAAAGGACTACGAATGTCACCCAAGTAAAAGCCCAACATAGCGCTCTTTTCGGAGTTGGAACAGTTGGAGCATTTGATTGACGCATAACAAGCACAGGTCAGCGCTGAGAATATTTATATAGTGTTTTTAAAATCACATTGTAACTAAATTAAATACAGTCGGAATACCATGTCTGAAATGCAAGTGCCATTGGCTGCAAGGGGATTCATTTCGTGCGTGCAATACATCTCAATTCTCAAACGCCAGACAACTGATAACCAGTCTCCTCTGTGTTCATTCAACCATAGGCTGAGATATGGTAACATTGCTACACGAACGACTAGGCGTTGACTCCAATGTCATGGAAGTGGCTTTATTAACGGTGAATATGTGGTGAAGAACATTGCTGCCTATATTCTGCACTACATGCAAGAGTTGCATGAAACAGTTGAAAGTCGACCTATGAAGCACAATGAAATGACTTGTCCTGACATTTTTGTTTACTTAACTTAACTCTCCAGTCAAGCCATTCTTAACCTGGTGTCAGCGGGCACCTGGGTGTCCTCGACTTCTACTAGGGGCCTGCAACTGTTTAAAATGCATAGATTATTAGCGGATTAATAAATAATAAATACATAAAAAGTCAAATTAAAAAATTTAAAACTCTCTGTAAATGTGATAGAATTTGAAATTGGAGGCTAAAATGAACTTGGTTTCCATGTGCTGATTCGTAGGACCAATGAAAGTACAACAAACTGAAACTAGTATGGGTGATTGGGAGCCACAATTGAAGCACTGAAATGTGCTGACTAAAACTGACCATGCATTAGTTGATATGCTAGAGTCTAGCATAGCGCCTCCTCTTTTAGAAATAAACCTACATTTCGAAAAGCTCCCACCATCCCATCATAATTAAAATGTTGACTTTTATTTTGCTTGTTCGTGAATTAAGTAAAATAATCAATAATGTATGTATCTGTTTGAGGCATACTTGCCTCTTCAATTGTGTGTACAGTTCTGAGGTTTAAATCATAAAAATTGCTTAGACAGAGTTCCCCAGCTTCCAAAAGTGGTTCAGTGGGTGTCCACAGAAGTAAAAATGTTAAGAATCACTGCTTGATGTATACTCATTTCTACATCTGTGTGTACAGTTCTGAGGTTTAAACCATAAAAATTGCTTAGGCAGGGATCCACCCAGTTAGACTTCATAGAGATCATGAAACATTATTCAGTAGAAGAGCAACAATTCATTCTTTAGTGAAATCAAGGGTCAAAGATAGATTCAGAACATGCCTAAGACGTTGTCCTCAGGCTTGAAAGTATGCTATTTGAGGCAAAGAGAAGAAATTCAGGAGAACATTTAGAACTATGGCAGGTGGCCCTGAGCCAGCTGGGTAAACAAAGGCCTGTCTCCTCCATCCTGGCAGAAGACCTAGAGATCCCCGCCTGCCTTCGGCCGGTGGAGGAATCTTGTTGTTTGCACTAAATCTGGCAGCTACAGTGTGGAGAGCTGAGTGCTGACACACATACACTGTGTATTAAACTCAGTAGCCACATTAGATTAGTTCTAACTCACCACTCTACCATGCACTCTGTAATCACAAATTATGTGATTTGCAAAGTCATAAGTGTTGTTGTAAATGCTGTAATTTTAGAAGGTATTAATATTAATGATATGATATGAAATGGTATAAGCAGTGCATGGAGAAGGCGTGAGTTATAGTTAATATATTGGGGCTACTGACTTGAATACACTGTCTATGGAGGTGCGGGAATTGTGATAACTTGAAGGTGTTGCATACATTATGAATTAAAAGTATTGCTTTAGATTGTCTAAATTTTGTGTAGTTTAAGATTTGTTTGTATAGAAAGAATAAAACAAGCTATAGTAACCAAAAAGTAGTGCATAAATGAACAATTTAAGGTGTAACAATAACTTTAGCATTTCTAGTGTTTGTGCAGTTTAAGTTTGGTTTGCATACAAAGAATAAATAATGTGTCTAACTATAATAAAGGCTTAACCTGTGATTTTTTCTAGTGAATTTTTATGTTTTTAATAAAAATGTGTTTCAATTTGTAAAGTCCAGTGTCGTCAAGTGGAGTGTCATTAAGTTGGGTGTCATACAGCACAAGTTGAGGAGAGATTCATATAGTGTAGTGTTGTAGAGTGTAGTGTTGTAAAATTAAGTGGTGTAGTGTACAGTGGACTGAAATGTCAAAGAGTTCAGTGGCATATTGTAGAGTACAGTGACATGGAGTGCACTAGAGTGACAGCCATACCGTAGAGTCGGGTAACCTATTATAAAGTAGAGTGGTGTCTGGTCCTTAACACAGGAGTGGTTTGTTGTAGAGTACTGGAAAGTGCTCTAGAGTGGAGTGAGTGTTGTACAGTCAAGTGGAGGGGCTTAGAGTGGAGGGTTGTACACTGTAGTGTAGGGGCATGAAGTGGAGTATAGTGTGTTATAGTGGCAGAGTGTGTAGTAGAGTCTTGTAGAGTTGAGTTGTACGGAGTCTAGTGTGGTGTGGTAGAGTGGAGCTGTGTAGAGTGTATTGTTCTAAAGTGCCGTAGAGTTGTGTAAAGTGTTGCACAGTGAAGTACAGTGGAGTGGAGGATGGTGGTGTGGCGTAGAATATAGTGGTGTGGATCAGATTGGACTGACATAGCATACAGTGGATTAGAGTGTTGTAGAGTGGAGTGGTGCAGTGGAGTGGACTGTGGTACAGTGGAGTAGACTGGCGTAATATAGAGTGTCGCAAAGTGTTGTAGAGTGGAGTTGAATAGAGTGCCACAGAGTGGATTACAGCAATATACAGTGGAGTAGCGTGAAGTAGAATAAAGTGTGGTACAGTATGGTAGAGTGGAACTGCATAGAGTAGCGTACATTGAAGTGACAGAGTGCAGTAATGTAGTACAGTGGAGTAGAGTGGAGTAGTGTCTAATAGAATGCAGCATAGTAAAGTAGGGTGGAGCACATGGAGGGTGTTGCGTAGAGTGGAGTAGAGGAGAGTCGAGTGTCAGACAGTGGTAAAAAGTAGAGGTCTATAGATTGGCATTGGCAGGAGTAAATAGTTGTACACTGGAGTGTTATAGAATGGAGTATAGTCTGGGAGAGTGGAGGGGTGTTGACTGTTATTGATTGAAGTGCAGTGTTGAGTTGATTACATAGGAGTGGTGTGGAGTTGAGTGGTGTACACTGGAATAGCACAGATTGAAGTGGCATAGAGTAGAGTAGCATACAGTGGAGTGGCATAGAGTGGTGTGGAGTGGAGTAGCATAGAGTGGAGTGGCATGGAGTGGTGTAGAGTGAAGTGGTATAGAGTGCGATAAAGTGGAATTATGTTCAGTGAAATAGAGTTGAGTAGAGTGGAGTAAAGTGGAGTGGCAAACAGTGGAGTATCATAGACTAGAGTGTCACAGAGTGGTGTGGCATAGAGTGGAATAGCGTACAATGGAGTAGTGTAAAGTGGAGTGGGGTACAGTGGAGTTATGTACAGTGGAGTTGAGTACAGTGATATAGCATATAGTGGAGTGTTGTACAGTGGAGTAGGGTAGAGTGGAGTGGGGTAGGGCTGAATAGCGCACAGTTGATGGGCGTAGAGTGTAGTTGCATACAGTGGATTAGCATATAGTGAAGTGGTGTAAAGTAGATACATTGGAGTGGCGCAGAGTGGAATAGTGTACAGTGGAGTGTTATAGAGCAGAGTAGGACAGTGGAGGGGTGTAGAGTAGAGTGTTGTACTTGAAACAGATGTAGCACGAAAGTGGGTGAATGGATTTGGATGTAATGTGGCAGGAATGCAGACTGTATGATGTAAATGGTAAATTCTGATAGTAGGTGTAAATAGTGTAAGTAGTGTTAAAATGTTGTGTTAAAATACTTAGGTAATTATTACTCGCCATTCCGTATTTTGCCATGGCCCACTGCAGTAGCTTCACCGTATACAGCAGTACATGTGGATGAGAAGGCAGTATGTGATTGGCTAATGGCTGTCTTTAAAAAATGTAAAAGGCAGCCATGTTGTTTTAAACATACTTTTACTGCGTTCTTGTTCAGGGCCCTAGATATAGCTAAGTAGGTTTTATTGTTGTTCCCTACCTATTACCACTTTACCAAAGTGGTAATAACTACTGAAATGTATTTATATTTTTTCATATATTTTTTACAGCACTTACCAGGGAACTGCACTTTGAAAAAAACATTTAAGTAGCATAGTAACTTGTATGTGTTACCACAGTACTCCATAGACTTTTCTGTAAAGAATAAATCATATAAAAATTGCACTGTAGTACACTATGGTGGTCATTCTGACCCTGGCGGTCTTTGACCGCCAGGGCGGAGGACCGCGGGAGCACCGCCGACAGGCCGGCGGTGCTCCAATGGGGATTCCGACCGCGGCGGTAAAGCCGCGGTCGGACCGGCACCACTGGCGGGCTCCCGCCAGTGTACCGCCGCCCCATTGAATCCTCCACGGCGGCGCAGCTTGCTGCACCGCCGCGGGGATTCCGACCCCCCCTACCGCCATCCAGATCCCGGCGGTCGGACCGCCGGGATCCGGATGGCGGTAGGGGGGGTCGCGGGGCCCCTGGGGGCCCCTGGGGGCCCCTGCAGTGCCCATGCCACTGGCATGGGCACTGCAGGGGCCCCCGTAAGAGGGCCCCTACATGTATTTCACTGTCTGCTGTGCAGACAGTGAAATACGCGACGGGTGCAACTGCACCCGTCGCACAGCTTCCACTCCGCCGGCTCGATTCCGAGCCGGCTTCATCGTGGAAGCCTCTTTCCCGCTGGGCTGGCGGGCGGTCTGAAGGCGACCGCCCGCCAGCCCAGCGGGAAAGTCAGAATTACCGCCGCGGTCTTTCGACCGCGGAACGGTAATCTGACGGCGGGACTTTGGCGGGCGGCCTCTGCCGCCCGCCAAGGTCAGAATGAGGGCCTATATTTACGAAAAAAGTTTATTAGAGTGTGTTTTGAATTTTTTTACACATTTTTTTTTTTAAGTACCGTGTTATGAATTGGTAATAGGTAGGCAAAACATATAAAACCTAATACTTGCATATATCTAAAGGCTGTAACCCACAACACATCTAACGTACTTAAAAGAACATGGCTGTCCTTAACGTTTGTAAAAGAAGTCATTAGCCTTGTCATCACTTAGTGCCGCAGTACTTTCCCGAAATACCGCAGAATTTCATGAAATTACTGTGCCCTCGGATATCACTGAGGTAAAATGCCTTATAAATTTAAACATTATTGCCCTATCTGCCTGTAGTACCAAAAACGATCATCTGCACACCACAATCTATAACCTTGCCAAATATCATATAAATCCGTTCAGCCATTTTCGCTCGAAGTGCTATACAAATGTTCACGGAAAATGCATTGATGGAAAAACTTGTTTGTCCCCCCTTTTTCTTTGCACTTCCTTGACCAATCATTGCAAAACTTTACATCCTTTGCCAGTGTAGAAAACACTATAGGACTAAAATGTTTTGTGCTGAGACTCGTCACATGGGGGCAAACTTATTTGCGAGCATAAATCTGTAGAATTCCTATACCTGGTAATCTTAACCATAACTACAGTGGCTACCATCACTCTGTTATATATATCTATGGAGTTGGCCTTCATTGCTCCAAAGTGGTTGTGCCGACAGATTGAGAAGAATGAATAGGTGTGAACACTCCTTGTGAAGAACGCAGGGCATATTGTCACTACTGTAGTGCATAGATCCGTTTCACTTACCAACAGGTTATTTCCATTCTCCTTCTCTGGATCCAACTTCTCTCATCTATGTTGGAGGAATTCATTCTCTTACAATGACTGGGCCATGAATCATATCTAGTGCTGAAATGCTGTTTACCTTTCTCTCCCTACCTGAGACCAGAAGCATATGTCGTTATTCTACAGTCTTACCCCTCGGAAATAACCCACAGATAAGGATTTACAGTGCAACATAATATTTTGCTCTTCCATACCTTTGGCTCAACTTGATAATTCCCTGACTGTCCCCGTTCATCCGTGTTTACTTCAACAACGCACACAGTGTTGATTGTGTTATCATTTGATTGATTCTCCGCCAAGCAAGGTCTGTGCTCTTAATAGCTATGTCGATTTCCATTTTTCCTGCGTTTGTGTTAATAGATTTATTTTCATTAGCTCCTAATTATTACTCTCCATTCTAGTGAATTGTATTTAGGTTACACACTTGTCATCTTAAGTTAGATCGCATTTGTTGTAATACTTAAAACCGTTTAATCATTTTTTGACCAACGATGTTTCCTGCACAGAATTTTGACCCTTACTTGATGCAAGATTGTTGAAGCAGTGTTACATTACCTTAGCATAGGTTTGTCTCTCTTGTGCCGTTAGCTCATTGTAAACCATGGGTACACAGAGACAATAGTGCAAATTCACAAGGGCAATGGATCCACTATTATGGGAATTGTACAGTAGACAATGAAAAGCTCAAACATAGTATTCCAGCATATTCTGACCTAGGAATTAGGTATATTCTTGATGTCCATATATGAAAAATCACAAACTGACTTTGAGACGTTAGACGTTGTTATAAATGGGGTCTTTGGTTGGCAGTCAGGTTACCCCCTGTCTAAGCAAGGACTCTCACTCTAGTCAGGGTAAAGGAGAATCACCCTCAGCTAACCCCCGCTCACCCCTTTGATAGCTTGGCACGAGCAGGCAAGCTTAACTTCAGAGACCAGGTGTGAAGTATTTGTACCAACACACACAATAATATAGTAAGAACACCACAAAATGACTTAACACTGCTTTAGAATAATAGGCAATATTTATCTAAAGACAACAAGACCAGAACGACAAAAATCCGACACACACAAGTCAAGTTACGAATTTTTAAACATTAAACTCAAAAATAGCGCTTAGAAACACGAAATGCTTCGATGAGGTGATAACATGGTATCGTGACAGAGTCATTCCCAAAAATCCAACGCCAACGGCGCCGGGTACGGAGTCACGCAGACCCCCAGGTACAGTACCTTAGTAAAATGTGAAAACAAGCCGGTGTATGAAGTGGTATCGCTGGATCCGAGGCGGCGTCGGTTCCGGTGCTGTGGGACGAAAGAGCGGAGGTGTCACAAAGAGGGGTTGGGTCCTTGCTGTGGAGGCGAGGTGGCAGCGATGCAAAGTGTTGAATCCACGCACTTGGGGCGGAGGCGATATCTGGTGGTCACGACATGGTGTGGCATCTTCCACGGAGTCGCGGACTTCGGCAGGCCTGCAGCGATGTGAGGCCTGCGAGGGTCATCACACTCCAGCGAGGACCACAGAGTCGGTTGCAGGCGGCATCACAGGATTCGGCAGCAGCGTCGGTCCGGAGTCTTCCGAAGTACGTTTTCTTAGATTTTCACCAGCTTCTCCTTTCGAGGACCCAGGGGCTGGATAGGGCATCACTTGTCAGGGCAGGAGTCTCAGCATAGAGTCCAGGTGCTGGTAGTGGAAGTCTTTGATGGCCCTGTGACTTCAGAACAGGGGGCAAACTCAGCCCAAGCTCTTGGAAATTCTTCTCAAGCAGGAATATACCACAAAGCCCAGTCTTTGTCCCCTTTCACAGGCAGAAGCAGCAACTGCAGGATAGCTCAACAAAGCACAGTCACAGGCAAGGGCAGTACTTCTCCTCAGCTCTTCAGCTCTTCTCCTTGGCAGATGTTCCGCTTGATTGCAGAAGTGATCTGATTTTCAGGGGTTTTGGGTGTTCTTCTTATACCCCTTTCTGCCTTTGAATTAGGCCTACTTCAAAGAAAAGTATCTGTTTTCAAGATCCTGCCTTGCCCAGGCCATGCCCCAGACACACCAGGGGGTTGGAGACTGCATTTTGTGAGGGCAGGCACAGCCCTTTCAGGTGTAAGTGACCACTCCTATCCTCCCATCAGTCCAGGTGGCCCACAAGGATATACAGGTTACATCCCAGATCCCTTTGTGTCACTGTCTAGATGAGAAGTGCAAACAGCTCAACTGTCAAACTGACCCAGACAGGGAATCCACAAACCAGCAGAGTCTCAGAATGATTTAAGCAAGAAAATGCCTACTTCCTAAAAGTTGCATTTTCAAACACACAGTCTAAAAACCAACTTCACTAAAAAATGTATTTTTAAATTGTGAGTTCAGAGACCCCAAACTCCACATGCAGATCTGCTCCCAAAAGGAAAATTGTGCTTGTTAGACTTTTTTTCTTATGCAGGGTCATCCCCTGTCCTTTTACCTTCTGCCTCCTATCTTTTCTGACCTCTTACTGTTGGCTTTTAAACTCTGAGCACTTTACCACTGCTAACCAGTGCTAAAGTGCATATGTTCCCTGTGTAAATTGTATGGTTGATTGGTTTATCCATGATTAGCATATTTGATTTACTAGTAAGTCCCTAGTAAGGTGCACTAGAGGTGCCAGAGCCTGTAAATCAAATGCTACTAGTGGGCCTGCAGCACTGGTTGTGCCACCCACGTAAGTAGCTCTGTAATCATGTCTCACCTCTAGTGCACTTTACTAGGGACTTACTAGTAAATCAAATATGCCAATCATGGATAAGCCAATGTGCACATACATTTTATACAGGAAACACTTACACTTTAACACTGGTTAACAGTGGTAAAGTGTCCGGAGCAAACAAAACAGCAAAAACAAGAGTCCAGCATACAGAAACAACCTGGAAAGTAGAGGCTAAACGTTAGGGGAGACCACGAAAATGATGCCAAGTCTAACAGACGTGAAGCACTTACAGAATAGTGCACCCTCAAGCCACAACATGTGACATCTCCCTACTAATTTCTTCCAACTTGACTTTCTAAGGCTAATTCACCCACATGCCACTCCTGTTGCATAGTGCCATTTACAAATTATAGTGGCTGAGATTACTTTCAATGGTGCTGCCATTATGCATTGAACCCTTCACCCAAGTTCCTTTCTTTAAAACCTATTCATTCAAAGCCCTCACTGCTCAGCTGACTAACTTCTATTTCAGTGACGTATTCATGTCAAAACCCACACTAATCCAGTGCTCCTTTCATTTGAAAGCAACCTAAATACAACATCCATTTCTTCTCCGCCCCCTCCCCTTAATTCACAGGCTCATTCCAGGCCTCCATTATTGCAAATCATCCAAATTAAAAGAATGGTAAAGAAGTTATGGTCCAGGAGAGGGACGTACACAAGACGAGAAAGGAAAACCAAGGGATAAGTAAGCAACCAAATGAGAGTGACAAGAAAGCCAACCAATGGTAAGCAGTGGGAAAGCTCTAGGCCAAGTCTAAGTTTGTCATGTGGTCCAACAGAGGCTATAACTTACAGTCTTAAAAACTGTCTGGTAGGCAAGAACTAAAAAACATCTAAAAAATCACCTACTCATAAAACTGTGACCAAATCTTGATGGATGGCTCCGCACACTCTTAACAGGAATCACAGCTATCTACTGGGACTTGATTCTGCCCGTAGCTCTACAGCAAAAATGTTTAGCCAAATACATGGACCTCAATTATTACAAACTAGTGTTTGCATCTTACTTTATAGCCCTGCATGGCAACCTGCTCTATGGTCCTAGCATCTCACATTTATGAAGTAGTGACTCCTGTTATAGGTTGTGGGGACCCAACCTCTTCAATGTCCAGAAAGTTAAAATGCATTGGGTCGGTTTTAATAGCAATGGTAAATGTTCCCAGGCTGTGAGTCCCACATACAGAGCATGATATAGGTTCAGGCTCTGAAAGGCATCCCACTGCTCATTACCAGGCCTATCTTTTCACAGCACCTAGATATCGGAAGGAGTGGGGCTGCAAGAAAGGCGAGACTGGTGCGAAAGGAATTTGATGTAACATGTCAAAGGATACTGAGGCCCTCTGTGATACTTTACCCCCTCATGTTTTGCTAAAGCTCTTCTGTCAGCACACCGTCTTTAATGTTTACTCGAAGGCACTGCTTTACCGGGGAGGGAGCTGATGCATGAGCGTGAGTAATAAATGTTTAACTCACCATAAACATCTCAGATAAATTGACCCTTATTCAGCTTCCTTTTCATATGCTGTATGAAGGTATATCTATTACTGCTTGCTGTGTAAAAAAAACTGCTGCAAATTGTGTTTATTTTTACATATTGTAGTAAAAGGCATTAGTATTTTCCCAGTTCGTAACATCTCCCTGAACTCCACATTGTGGCTCCTCTCCCGGCTCCAGACAACACCAGAATTTGTATCAAGTGTTTATTTTTACCTGGAGATGAGAGTTTCGCTACTCTTTACATGATGTTCCCCTGTGCCTCACTCCTCCACAAACATTCTCAGTGGTGTAGCCAGTGTGTCACGGGCCTTAGTGCAGGGAGGGAAATGGGTCCCCTGGCAGCTCTTTGAACTGTCAAATACAGCAATAATCAAGGTTCACTTGGCCCTGCAGGCCTCTCTGCTCTGGTGCCACTGAACCTGCTGCACCAATGGAAGCTACGCCCCTGACGATTAGAGCAAATAGGTACTGTTAGAAAATATTGAAAGTGTATCTTGCCACAGGTGTCACTGTACTGATGTCAGAACCCTTTCTGCTCCTCCCCCGAAGAGATAGACTGGCTCACATTGGTTTCTTGCTCAGCAAATTTTGTGATGAATCTTTTCATTCCACCACTTAACGTCACCATCTGCCACTGTATTTATGCACTTTCTTTTACTTATTGTAGACCACTGATGATTATAGGTTTTGAGACTTATACATATATACATATGTAGTAAAGTTCTTTAACGTCCCCTTGGATCATGCCTGCGCCATAGAATAACTAAATAATTAAAAAGTAAGGAAATGTAAGGAATGGTGGGATGGGAGTCCACTATTAAAACACGCAATACTTCCAGTTCCCTAATAATTCTGTCCCAGTTGATTGTTAGCGCAAGGTCTCTCTTGGGTATATATTCGTGTTTATACAACTTCTAATGTTATTCCCCACAGCTCTGAAGCTGGTATATCAGTGGAGACCTATATTCTCCCTATAAGCTCCTCTTGGAATAATAACCTATTAGGAAGTTTTACAAATTGATCGTCAATTAACTCATAAACATTCCGTTTTTCACAGGTGTTGCTGCAAAACTACTAAATCAAGAGGACTAAGTCCATAGCACAATCCCAGTATAAATGTCTCCCATGTAAATCCACTGATGTAAACGTGTCACAGGTGGATACTCAAATGAACTGGGTATTGACTCAGCCCTCGCGGATCACTGTTTGACTCCCTCCTCCCATACAAACAAATACACATGGTATAAAAATAAGATAAATAATCATAGGAATTAAATTGGGTGTTTTCAATATGGTTCAAAATGATTTGTTTTTCGTGTCACACCAATCTCTAGACAATCTCTCCCAGGAGATGTCACTGCCTGGCCGACTGGAATACATCATGTATAAATTTAAATTTTTATTGCTGGTTGTGGACAAGATGGTAGTGAGAAGCTGAAGCATCACAGAATAATAAAACTATTGGGCAGGGACGGAATGTTAATAGTTACAGTCCGGAAAAAAAAAGAAAATGGATGACTGACCAGGTAAGCCGCATCTGATCAGATTTAGAACTTCCCAATTATCCCGATAGATATATAAGAAAACCGGGCCATGTCCTAGCCTTTTTCATAGCAAGGCGAGTTGTTGTCAGGCTGACCTTTATTCTGCCTCACAGACAGTCTTCTTGTTTAGATTAGGCAGCTACGAGCAAAACACATGCTAAATATGAGCTACACAGCCATGTGGGCATGACCTCCTCAGCCTGACGAAAGTGCCTCATGCCCTCCCCACGATGTGACGAGGGGGAGCATCACTGTTTGCCTCTGACCTGGCAGCTTCAGTTTTAAGCCTTGATTGGCTGACTTAAGGTCAACCAATGAGGGAAAGTAGCATTCCCAATCCCCCTGGAACCTCCGAAGCTTCCCTCCCAAAGAGCTTCAGTGAAAGTAAGTTTTGTTTTTTGATGTTTGGTTCATGCATGTGTGTATTTGAGTGAGTGAGTGTGGTAAATGGGCATGTGTGCAAGTGTGTGAATGCATAGGAATGAGTGAGTGCATGGGCATGTGTGGTCCCCCTTGCTGCTAAAGTTACCTGCTGCCATTGGTTGTGTCCTTTAAATACTCTGTCACCTACGCCTCTTATATTTTAGGGAAAGAGGTTAGGTTTATTGGTTTTAAAATCTAATGAGGATTATACATATTGCACAATAATAAAACATGTGGCGTTGTGACAGACTTGGCAGCATTGTTGAAAGCATCTAAACCAGCAATCCCACCTTCCTGCATAAATGCCATCTATTCAGAGTCAGCAGGACAGAATGAGGCATAGCTTGTGGTATCAGTGTTTTGTACATCAATTACGGCATATTTCCCATATCATTCTATCTTTTCAACATGGAAAATGTACCTGGGATTTTCCTAGCAAATGTAGGTGAGGAAAATTGTGGGTCTGTGGTAATTACTTTTTGTGGAACTTACCCTTTGCAATATTTACCACATGCAGCAATTGCACTATAACTCAGACTCACGATTCATACACAAACCTGTGTTCACACACATATAGGAACAAAGGGCCAGATGTATCACACATTTTTCTGGTCACAAATGGCCCAATTTGCAAATATGGGCCGTTTGCAATCAGAAAAATGCATTTTGGTATGTTTTAGTCCCAATTTGCAATTCGGTGACCTGTTATTGGAATTGCAAATACATACCTATGTGGTATTTGGAAGGGGAGTGTTCAGGGCATCCCTTCTCAATACTAAATAAGAAGAGGATGTATGAATGTGTTGTGACCGAATTATGGTCACAAAACATTCCCACATTACCACCAACTCAAAGTTGGTCATAACCCATTCGCAAATGAGAAGGGGGTCACCTTGGGACATCTTCTCCTTTGAGGATGTTTAAAAAAATATTTTTAAGAGAAGGCAGTGGTCCGGGCCACTGCCTACTCTTAAAAAATTAAAATTAAACTTTTCATTTTTTCTTTTAAATACATCCTGTTTTCTGCTGCGTAAAAAAAAAAAATCATACAGCAGGAATACTGATTTCCTAATTGTGAGTCTGAGAGAATCGCAAATAGGAAATAGGTATTCCTAATATTAGTACATCTGGCCCTTTAACTACTGTTCATAAGGAGGCAACAGAAGATTCACTGGTTCTCAGTGGTACAATTTCCTCTAAAGGATATCTAATGCCTATGAAATCACACTCCCTTTGATCCTCAATGACATCACATGAAGTGACAACAACAAACCTTGACCCCTAATGAAGGACAACTATTTCTTTTTTTCTCATGCAATCCTCACAGAAAACTCAATTGTGCAGCATTTTAAGAGACATTGATCAATAAGAGAAACAAATAACCACTACTAAACTAGGAATTTCTAAAGACATATCTCTATTAAAACACGAGGGCCCATATTTAAGAAAAAGTGGTGCAGAAGAGCTGATGCGCCACTTTATGTTGCCCCCTGCTGGCACCTAACGACACCATGGTGGCTTCGTATTTACAATATGGTGCACAACGGTGGTCGTTAGCACAATAGCATCAACATTTTCTTACGCTGTTGTGGTGCTTTGCTACACTACCATCAAAC
Organism: Pleurodeles waltl; assembly: GCF_031143425.1. Classification (NCBI taxonomy): domain Eukaryota; kingdom Metazoa; phylum Chordata; class Amphibia; order Caudata; family Salamandridae; genus Pleurodeles; species Pleurodeles waltl. The sequence continues at coordinate 257,868,810 of NC_090445.1, forward strand.
ATTTTGATGCTAGTGTAACAAAGTGCAAGGAGGCCCTTAGGTTTCTACGGGAGAGTCATTTTAATGCCTGCTCTGAGCAGGCATTAAAAATGCTGCTAAAAATGGTGCAGTGAAATCTGTTAAATTTCACTGCAACACTTTTGAATGACACATTGCACTGGAACGCCGCCCATGCATACATTATGCCAGGCCCAGGCATATCTAAGTTTACTAAGCGGGGCAATGCGTGCATTGCGCCACTTCGTAAATATGGCACATGAAAAAAGGCACTTTACGCCTTAGCGTAAAAAAATGACACTATGGCAGCTCCAAGGTGGTGCTAGGGGCTCTTAAATATGCCCTGAGGTTTGGAAAGCAATGCGCAGGGGTTGGAGGTAGTAGTGACTGATTATCAGTTACCACTAGCAGCACACGGTCCCTTCTAGGAGGCTTAAAAGGTATCTCCTATTTCACCACGAAGCTTCAGAAAGATATTATATTTCTCTATTATACTTTTAGGGACCTGGTAAATAACATCTATCAATGTGTTTTTATGACTTCCTCTAATTAAATGGGGTCAGGCAAGCCTATGCAATAGTAGTAGAATGTGGTACATACAGTCACAAGGTGGAAACATGCATACTTCTCACGTCACTTCTCTTTTACAATGTGTTTTTTTTCTACAAGAGTACGCATTTACATCCTACATTTTATGACTTTAATTTGTTTTGCAATAATTTCTCGAATTTTTCAGAGTGGCGGTGTTGTGTTTGTCAGCAAGGATTATAACACCAGCTGAACTCAAAAAGGTTTTTCAAACTGCTTTTTATTTCCTATCTGAATAAAGGTGTATTTATGTTTGGTGAATTATTTTCGTTCTGGCGTTCACGTTTCCTTAGCTAATTTTATCACAACCGTCACAGGGTTTTGTCACTTGCAGACAGTAAAAATGTGGGTAAAATTATGACGTATATATATCACCCTGGTTCAATTGTCAACTATCATGCTCGGCAAATCGCTCATGTGATGGTGCACCTTCACTATAGAACCACTGCCTAGCCTGATCTACCAAAGAATTGTAATGAAACACTATAAACAGTGTAGAACCAGGCGGATATAGTTTCCCTGAATCTCATTTTAACTGTCTCCCGGTTGAGTGACGAATTGCACACAGGTTTTCCGTGCAGCACACACAAGACCTGCAACTGCAAAGACCGAGGCTATCTACGACATTCAGCACCCAGCTACTGTTGCCGCTTCAGGTATGAACCAGCGGCGTTAGATCAATTGATGAAAAGATGAATACAGGTCCCTAGGAGGCAAGAGATAGAGGCCCAGGCATTAAAATATTAAAATGCAATAAAGCCAGAGGGCAGGAGCCAACCACGTGCACTTCAGGAACTTCCTGAAAACGGTGTAGTAAAAAAATGGATTCAAAGGGGCTCATAGTTGGCACTTGGATTGACTCTAACTGCCAATGCACACTTTACAATAAATACCCACAAAGCGGCACTATATAAACACCCGAAAAAATATAGGGGGTCATTCCGAACACCGCCCAAACACCGCACCGCGGTCAAATGACCGCTGCGGTGATTCCAACTTTCCCGCTGGGCCGGCAGGCGATCTCAAGAAGATCGCCCGCCGGCCCAGCGGGAAAGCCCCTGCAAAGAGGAAGCTGGCTCCGAATGGAGCCGGCGGATTTGCAGGGGTGCGACGGGTGCAGTGGCACCCATCGCGATTTTCAGACACTGAAAATCATTATGGGGCCCTGTTAGGGGGCCCCTGCACTGCCCATGCCAGTGGCATGGGCAGTGCAGGGGCCGCCAGGGGCCCCACGACACCCGTTCCCGCCATCCTGTTCCTGGCGGTAAAAAACGCCAGGAACAGGATGGCGGGAAGGGGGTCGGAATCCCCATGGCAGCGCTGCAAGCAGCGCCGCCATGGAGGATTCCGTGGGCCAGGGGTAAACTGGCGGGAAACCGCCGGTTCCCCTTTTCTGACCGCGGCTTTACCGCCGCAGTCAGAATGACCCAGGAAGCACCGCCAGCCTGTTGGCGGTGCTTCCGTGGTCGTTGACCCTGGCGGTCGGTGACCGCCAGGGTCAGAATGACTCCCATAGTTCCATTAAGCACATTATACATTGATTGGAAAATATGGAAGTAAAGCAGGAAACATGGCAATTTCTTATGATTGTCAATATTTGTGTGTGATTGTATGTTTGTTTATGTCATTGTACATTTGCGAGTCTTATGGCATAATCAGCATTTTTTCCCAATTTTTGTTTTTATAAATAGCACACAACCCGAAGGTATTGTATCGGTTTACCTGAGCACCAGTTACATTACACAAGGACCAATTCATTTTTGGTAGGCACAGGGAGATTAAATTATTTGCCCAGAATCACAGGATGTTGAGCCAATGCTGAAACACGAACCTGGTTCCCCAATTCCAAAGTGGACAGCTCTGGACGTTTAGGATTTGAGGCCATGCACTGGCCTCAGCCTCTCTACTGGAGACATTCTCATCACATTTAAAGGATGTTGCCTGCCTGACAGGGATCTCTTTGCTAAAAGTGCATCTGCCCTTGCAACTGATGCACTTTTGGCAGCGCTGAATGCCTAGCTGGCTGCTGTGTTGTTTCTGCGTGGTCATCAGTCTTCTATGTTTTTCACAAGCAAATTCCCAAAACAGAAAAAAGAATGATCCTGATGCAAAGAGAATTGTTTTTGCATATACTGGTAATTTCTTTCCAATTAGTGTCCACCATGACTCACATGGTGGATTAAATCAAGAAAAATCAGTGTCTGTAACCCCATCCCACATTAGGAGGGGCTATCACCACTGTGACCAGATGGCCCTATGCCAGACGGGCTGCAAGGTCAAAGGCTTCCAAAAGTAGAACCAGCTCAGGACCCACCATCGCAAATCTGACTGTTTCCCCACATCCAGATGAGATGGCGAAAGTACACATTTTGCAGGGCAAGATTGTTGCAAATTACTGGCAGAGCTCCCACTTCATCAAACTGTAAATAATGGGTAACGGTGTTTGAGTGCAAGAGAGAAAAATATTGCATGTATTTGTGAGTTCTTAAGTGTGTGCTCTAGGGGTTGTGTGTGTCTGCCTGCTTTGGGTCAGGTAACATTTTTAAATTGCCTGAGAAATAAAGAACTTTCACAAGAGAGGAAAACGTTTTGAAATTTAACACAATTTCACCCAAATCGAAGACAAACAGGTTCAAGATTACCGGTGGTACTGTTCTGCAGCTGTACCATGTCACACTTGTAAAGTGCAGGAGTTTCTGTGACTGGAACCTGCAATTACTATGGCAAATAAAAAGCGAAGATCCTGGAGTAGGACTTTTATTGTAGGGCGCCATTGACTTACGGCACAGCAGGGGACTACTTTGTCAACAGGGAGTGGGTTTCATATAACATACGGTCCTGGAAGGGGGTGGCCACTGTTGCGGTATTGCACTTGGGCCTCACTCAATTAAGGGGTTAGCTTCCCCGATTGCACTGAATATTGTGGTATCGGCTCCCTCACTGTAAGAGGAGAGCCGCTGTTGAGGATTCAATACCTGGGTCGATTTCATGCTATATAAAGCCACAAAAAAGTTACAAAACACACACATCTGACACAACTACATGTATTTAGTAATAATGTAAAGTAGGGACCAAGTGAAGGGCAAACGCAGAAAATGAATGGCGCTTGTGAACACAAATGCTTACTGTCAAACACGAGAAGCAGGAAATTAAAAAAAATAGTCAGTCGAAACAACAGAAAAACAATGCAGGTGTAATTACACTGTACTTGTCCGGCTCAGCCAAGTACAGGAAGTGATGTAACCAGTTAAGAGGCAGCAAAACAAGTGTGACACTGTCTTCAACCTATGGTAATCGGCAGGCAGCAGCAAGCACGAGCATAGTGCTATTTGGTTGACAGTCAGGTTATCCCCTGTTCAAGCAAGGACCCTCACTTTAGTCAGGGTAAAAGAGAATCACCCTCAGCTAACCCTTGCTTACCCCCTTGGTAGCCTGGCAGAGCAGTAGGCTTAACTTCAGAGTGCTAGGTGTAAAGGATTTGGACCATCACACACAGTAACTTAATGAAAACAATACAAAATGACACAACACAAGTTTAGAAAAATCTGAAATATTTATCTAAACTAAACAAGACCAAAACGACAAAAATCTGACATACAAAAGTCAAGTTATGAATTTTTGAAGATTAAACTAAAAAATAGCACTTAGAAACACAAAATGCTTTGATGAGGTGCTAATATGGTGTCGTGACGGAGTCGTTCCCAACAATCTGCAATCAACAGCACCGGCCACGGAGTCATGCCGACCCTCAGGTACGGTACCTTAGTGAAGAGTGAAAACAAGCTGATAAGCGAAGTCAGGGATCGCGGCGTCAGCGCGAAGCATTGAATCCACGCACTTCAGGCGGCATCGGTCACGACGTGGTGTGGCGACTTCCACGGAGTCACAGCCTTTCGCGGGGCTGCAGCGGTGTCGGGCCTGCGAAGGTCGTCGCATTCCAACGAAGATCACGGCGCCGGTTGCCGGTGGCATCCCAGGATTCGGCAGCGGCGCCGGAGTCGTCCGAAGTTTGTCTTCTTGGTTTTTAACCAGCTTTCTTTTTAGGGGCCCAGGGACTGGATAGGGCACCACTTGTCAGGGCAGGAGTCTCAGCAGGGAGTCCAGGTGCTGGTAGGGGAAGTCTTTGATGGCCCTGAGACTTCAGAACAGGGGGCAAGCTCAATCAAAGCCCTTGGAGAGTCCCTCTCAAGCAGGAATATGGCACAAAGTCCAGTCTTTGTCCCCTTGCACAGGCAGAAGCAACAACTGCAGGATAGCTCTGCAAAGCACAGTCACTGGCAGGGCAGCTCTTCTTCCTCAGCTCTTCAGCTCTTCTCCAGGCACAGGCTCCTCTTGATTTCCAGAAGTGTTCTAAAATCTGTGGTTTCAGGTGCCCTTCTTAAACCAATTTTCTCCTTCAAAGTAGGCCTACTTCAAAGCAAAGTCTCTCTTGATTGTGAAATCCAGCCCAGGCTCCAGACACTCACCAGGGGGTTGGAGACTACATTGTGTGAGGGCAGGCACAGCCCTTTCAGGTGTAAGTGCCCTCTCCTTCCCTCCCTCCTAGCACAGATGGCTCATCAGGAAATGCAGACTACACCCCAGCTCCCTTTGTGTTACTGTCTAGTGTGAGGTTCAACCAGCCCAACTGTCAAACTGACCCAGACAGGGAATCCACAAACAGGCAGAATCACAGAAATGGTATAGGCAAGAACATGCTCACTTTCTCAAAGTGGCATTTTCAAACACACAATCTCAAAATGACCTTACTAAAAGATGTATTTTTAAAGTTTGAGCTCAGAGACCCCAAACTCCATGTGTCCATCCGCTCCAAAATGAATCTACACTTTAATCAGATTTAAAGGTAGCCCCCATGTTAACCTATGAGAAGGACAGGCCTTGCAACAGTGAAAAACGAATTTAGCAATATTTCACTGTTAGGACATATAAAACACATTACTATATGTCCTACCTTAACAATATAATGCACCCTGCCATTGGGACTACGTAGGGCCTACCTTAGGGGTGTCTTACATGTAAGAAAAGGGAAAGTTTAGGCCTGGCAAGTGGGTACACTTGCCAAGTTGAATTTAGAGTTAAAAACACCGCACACACAGATACTGCGGTGGCAGGTCTGAGACATGATTACAGAGCTACTTATGTGGGTGGCACAACCAGTGCTGCAGGCCCACTAGTAGCATTTGATTTACAGGCCCTGGCACCTCTAGTGAACTTTACTAGGGACTTACTAGTAAATCAACTATGACATTCTTGGATAGGCCGATTACACACACATTTTGTAAAGGAGCACTTGCACTTTAGCACTGGTTAGCAGTGGTAAAGTGCCCAGAGTAACAAAAACAGCAAAATCAGAGTCCAGCTCACATCAACAACCTGGGGAATAGAGGCAAAACGTTAAGGGAGACCACGCCAAGGATGAAAAGTCTAACCGTATTACATTCAATGTAAACATTACATTATCCACAAAAAGACAACAAAACATTGAAACATTCACAAAGTTTCTGTGTGAAGGTGATGGAGTGCTAATCTTCAAGCCACGAAAAAGGACAGTGATTCCTTATAGTTTAGAGCAGCAGATTCCTTAAATGAAGCGGCATAGGTGATGTATCAGGCACTGACGTAAGCTTCCCAGGCAACATGTTGCATGTGATTCTTAAGGAAAATGTGAAACATTTCCAGATTTCCTGGGCAGTCAGGGATTCTAGGCAAAGATCAGGCCACTTGGGGCAATTTACCATGGGTGTCCCAGGACTTAACCTCACTGTTGAACTTAAAGTTGATCATCAAGTACACTCCTTTGGCACTCGATTGGCATCCATTTCTACCAATTGCATACTTCCTAATATTGATGCAGTTGGCCCAGGGAGCTTAAATGGCCGTTCTTCTGGTGTTGCCACTCCTTGTGGCATCCACAACTGGTTACCTTCTTGAGTGGGGAGGTTGTTTCCCCTTCTCTCCCAATTTTCGCTGACTCTAAGAACCCAGTTACCCCTAAGCCCAACGAGAAACCTTGGGAGCTCTTTTGGCACTTCTTTTCCATTCGGGAACCAATCTACTTGAACGCTCTTCCTCCTTTGGTTTGGAACTAGGCGAAGTGAAGCGTTTCGTTTCCCTGCTGCCTCACCTCGCTTTCAGGTCACGTTTATTGCCTTTTCCCTTGTCGGCGCCGAGTTTGAGGTTTCTGGACCTTCCGACGGCTGCCAAGGAGCCGTGTTCAATCCTCCACTCGTTTCCTGGTGCCATTTCCCCGCCCAGAGGCGGGGTTAGTCTCTCCAGCCAGCCTGTGAGGAAAAAGTTAACCCCTTAAGCTCCTTTACCTTTTTCATCTAGTTTTTGCCTCTAAATTTTGGTTATTATGGACAGCTCCCCATTTCCCCATGCTGCTACAGAGGAGGAGGAAATGATTAAAGAAAATCTCTATGATTTTATCCAGTCTTCAGTGGAAGAAGCAGTCTCTGCTTCTATGGATAAATTATCTGAGACATTACAGAAATCAGTGGTACAATTAATGTCTAAGACGATGCTGGCCCACTTTGCGGGGGAAGGCAGAGAGCGTCGAGGAATTAAAAAAAATAAGACAACGCTTTTGAACAGTGAGGATTCCTCACACAAGGCGGAGGACGCGGTTCCTCAAAGGCATCCCTTAAGGGAGGTGATACTTTCAAAAACATCGTCGAAAAAATGCGCTACCAAAACAAAGCACATTACACCTATTGTGATTTCAAAATTATTAGACTCTAATGATGATGAGGTGCATGATAACTACCCGGACTCGGATCTTTCCGATAAAGACAATAGAGACTCTGGCGGTCATTCTGACCGCGGCGGGCGGCGGTCGCCGCCCGCCATGCGGTCACCGCCGAATGACCGCCCCGCGGTCAAAAGACCGCGGCGGCCATTCCAACTTTCCTGCTGGGCCGGCGGGCGACCGCCAAAAGGCCGCCCGCTGGCCCAGCGGGAAAGCCCCTGCAACGAGGAAGCCGGCTCCGAATGGAGCCGGCGGAGTTGCAGGGGTGCGACGGGTGCAGTAGCACCCGTCGCGATTTTCACTGTCTGCTAAGCAGACAGTGAAAATCTTTGTGGGGCCCTGTTAGGGGGCCCCTGCACTGCCCATTCCAGTGGCATGGGCAGTGCAGGGGCCCCCAGGGGCCCCACGACACCCGTTCCCGCCATCCTGGTTCTGGCGGTGAAAACTGGCAGAAACAGACTGGCGGGAAGGGGGTCGGAATCCCCATGGCGGCGCTGCAAGCAGTGCAGCCATGGAGGATTCCCTGGGCCAGGGGAAAACCAGCGGGAAACCGCCAGTTCCCCTTTTCTGACCGCGGCTTTACCGCCGCGGTCAGAATAGCCCAGGAAGCACCGCTAGCCTGTTGGCGGTGCTTCCGCTGCCCTCCGCCCTGGTGGTCAGAGACCGCCAGGGTTGGAATGAGGGCCTCTGTCTCTTCTTCCCCTCCTCCTAAGAAAGCAAAAACTCAAACTCTTTCGAGTTCCAAGACAGCTAGAGTTTTTGACTCTGAGGGTGAACCCATGTTCAATCCCAGTGATATTCAGCCCCGCTCTCTACTGAGTGGTTGCCTGCGGATCATGTGGCAGAATACATCACTTCCAAGTTACGCTCTCCCCTTGACAAACAGGTCAGGTCAAAGCTCAGGTCGGAGTGTCCACGTCCCTCTCTTCCTTCAAAGATCACTACTACTCCCGTTATAGATGCCTCCCTTATTACCTTCTTTTCCAAATTTGGAAAGGACCCTCAAAAGGGGGTTGACAAAGCCTGGTCTACATGCCAGGATAAGCTTTTGGATATGGTGGGCCCCCTAGCACGAATGTTTGACATGGCGGAAGCAGCCGGTTTGGACAGTGCTATCCTGGATCCTGTCGAGTTGTCATTGTTGGTACAAAGAGCTGTTTGTTTATTGAGGAATGCTAATTGTGCCATAACCCATGAACGGAGGAAAGGTCTATTACTCAAGGTGGACCCTAAGCTTGTCAGTTTGGCAACCTCAGATCCGGGAGTCAAGGAGGAGGGTTGCCTACTTGGAGAATCATTTCTTAAAGAACTTAGTAAATACGTGGCAACGTTCGCCTCTCTGGACAAAGCCCAACAATCTTTAAAAAAGGTATTTTCCAGTCGGGTTTTCTCCAGGGCCGGCAGAGGCAGGAACCGCTTTGCCGGCCGATCATACAGCAACCAAGGTTCCCGTGGTACCTTCGCCAACACCTATCAGGAGCTCAAACCTCAGCTTTACCCTCAGAAGAACCGAGGATTCAGGAGCAGAGGCGGGCAAGGCTCCCGTTTCTCTTCCCAACCCGGCAAGTCATCCCTGTTCTCTTCTGGTGGGAGGCCGTCTTGCTTTTTTCTTTCCAAAGTGGCAGTCTCTCACAGCAGAGCCCTGGGTTTTGAACGCAGTTCAGGGCTATACTGTAGAGCTTTATTCAGAGCCTTTTCAGGTTCTTCTCCCTCATCCGCCCCAGTTCTCGTTGGAAATGGAAAACATGATTTCTGTGGAAGTTCAATCTCTTCTCCAAAAGCGTGCAATTGTCCCTTGTTCTCTCGATCCTTCGGGGTTTGTCAGTTCGGTTTTTCTAGGTCAGAAGAAAAACAAAAAGATGCGTCCGGTGATCAACCTCAAATCGTTCAACCAATTTGTGGTCTACCGTCATTTCAAGATGGAAACCATCCTTCACCTCAGGGATTCACTCCTTCAAGGCAATTGGATGGTTCGTTTATGTCTCCAGGATGCTTATCTCACCGTACCTATGCATCCAGATTCAAGAAAGTTTTTGCAGTTCCAATGGCACAGTCAAATGTATCACATTTCGTCCATTCCGTTCCGTTTCTGTCTTCCGCCCCTTGGTGTTTCACAAAGCTCATGAAGCCAGTGGTGGCTTCGCTCAGAACTCAGGGAGTCAGACTAATTATCTACCTAGACGACATTCTTCTTATGAACCAAAATCATTCAACCCTTCTTCATCACGTTCATTTAACCTCTTCGCTTCTATCCGATCTAGGTTTTATCATCAACGACGAGAAATCTTCCCTGACTCCAGTCCAAAGAAGAGAGTTCTTAGGTTTCCTGGTGGATTCCATGTCCACCATTCTTCTTCTCCCTTCGGCAAAAATAAAGTCTATCAAATCGGAAATTCTTCAGACCTTCCGCAGTTCTCGCCTTTCCATCAGATCTTTAGCAAGAATCGTAGGCCTCCTATCCTCTGCAAAGGTCCCCATCTGCGGAAGATGGACTGGAACACATTGCAATGAAGTTTCCAGTCGCTTGAGTCTCGAAAATGACGAGAATGCCAATCTGCCACCGTATTGAAATTGCCTGGCAAGTATTCTGCTTGGAGTGAGATTTTGTTTTGAAGACAAAACTCCCAAAACCCTTTCGCTAATTTCGCTAAAGGCTCAGACTTTGTTCCTCCTAAGCAATTTATGTAATGAAGCGCCGAAATATTGTCCATCCTGAGCAGAACGGAACAACAAACTGTCTCTTACAAGGCTTCTGATTGCAAAGGACCTGGCAAGCATCTCTAAACAGCCTTCGATGCTTTTTATCAGGATTGGTCAGCTTCCCTCAACTACGCTTTCCCTCCTTTCATGTTGATTCCGCGTTTGCTGGCGCAGGTTCGTCGTCAACAGGCGACATTAGTTCTAGTCGCTCCCTTTTGGCAGTCACAAGTGTGGTTCCCTACTCTTCTGGAACAATCAATTGAACCTCCGTTTCTTGTCCCTTCCTTCCCAGAGCTTCTTTCCAGTTCCCTCGGTCTTCCTCATCCCCTCATCCTAGACAATCTCCTAACTCTGTCAGTATGGAAAATCTCAGGGAATCCGACTCTTTCCCTTCTATTTCGGCAGAAGCTTAAAACCTCATCGAGCTTTCTTGGGCTCCTGGAACAAAGAAAGTGTATAAATCAGCTTGGTCTCTCTGGAGTAGCTGGTGTCTGGGAAAACATTGATCCCGTTACAGCAGATGTAACCTTCTTAGTCAATTTTCTTGCAGCAGAAGCTAGCAAATGCAAAACTTGTCGTACTATTAACTCATATAGGTTGGCTATGTCTTCTTCACACGTTTTCAGCAACGGGAAACCAATCGGAGAACATCCTTTGGTGTGTCGACTATTAAAGGGAGTACAATTTTCTAATCCTCCTAAACATAAATACAGTCCTTTATGGGATGTAAATGTTGTCTTTAGTTTGTTTTCGTCTTGGCCGGACAGTGAGTTCCTACCTTTAAAATAATTATCGGCCAAGTTAGCCATGTTGTTGTGCCTTGTTTCGTTTAAACGTCTTTCTGATGTTAGAGCTCTAGACATTACAGCACGGTCTTTTACTCCAACAGGTGTTTTATTCAACGTTCATAGACGTACAAAGACTGGTCTTTCCTCAGTTTTCTATCCTTATTTTCCAGACCACCCCAAATTATGTGTTGGCCAGTGTTTAAAAGTTTATGAACATCAGACAGCCGATTTGAGGACTCCTTCCTCGTCACAACTCCTGATTTCTTTCAGAAAGCCTTACAAACCTGTATCCTCTCCTACTTTAGCTCGTTGGGTCAGATGGATTATGTCTCTCGCAGGTATTGATACATCTGCTTTTGGGGCTCATTCCGCTAGGGGAGTTATGGCTTCCAAAGCTTTTTTGGGCTGGCTCCCGGCTGGAGGACATTCTCAGATCGGCTGACTGGTCTAATGATAATGTATTCAGAATGTTTTATTGCAACCTGTTCACCATGATGTTATTGATTTGCTTTGAAATAGCATAATAGGAGCCTCTGGTCTTGTCATAAAATGTAGATTTTCCTAGTAAGTTTACGAAGGAAAGTCTAAATGTTATTAAAGACACGGAGATGAGTATTATCCCGCCTCTACAAATTCTAATGCTTATTATTTTTTGTTCCCTCCCAGCAACTTCTTCAGCGACTCCACAATCTTCCTCCTAAGGATCTCAACGCTCTACACCTCGTTTATGGGGCCACTCCTACGGCGTCCGTTTCCAACTTCCAAGATTCCAGGATCCAAGATCTTCCACATTCCATATCGGGACTGTTAATTGTGGTCCAAGAACTTTTGTCGGTGTTTATGGCGTTATGTATTTGTTGTTCCATTATTCCACTGTTTACCTCTTAAGCTTGCACAAGAAAAGAGGGCTGTTCTCAGTCAAGATATGAATTATAGGGCTACGCTGTTGGTGATTGGTGGATTACTTTGACTACAGTTTGCTTCGCATTGGCCACCTGTTCATTGCCTCATGGGAATTGTAGTTCTTGACTGCAGCTGCTGTTTAGTAAAATTAGAAAAGAAATGCATAATACTCACCTCTGTGTCTTTAATAAAATTAAAACTTTCCTTTGTAAACTTACTAGGAAAATCTACATTATCCATACGTCATATTGTCATTCTCAGGGATACGTCCTATGACCCCAGTCCCTCTACTGATCTCAGTCCCTTCCAAAGGGCACTACTGCTTGTAGTTTTGTAAACGTTTTTTAATAATGTTGCTTTAAATCTAATCTTTCTGCTAATTAGCATGAGTAATCCCTTGTCTATTAGGGGCTGTTTTCTCATGTTATAGGGCTCTTTGAAACATGTTGTTAGCCTGCTTTTTAGATGCAGGGTGAATCTCCTTGCAGATGTAGGTGGAGGGCTTGGCTCAAACTTTCAGCATTTCCCAGCACTCCTCCGACGTTGACTTGTTGCAGTCTTGGGTGGCATGCAGTCAGCATTCTAGCCTTTTCTTGTCTTGGTGGTTTTGCACATGTGCTGCCTCCCTATTTCATCTGTTACAGATGGTACAGTGCAGATGTGCAGTGGATTATGTACCATATTAAAATTATGCCGCTAGCAGTATTTACACTTTTTAAAATATCTTTGTTCTAAATCTTTACTTACCTTTATTTTAGTCATTTTTTTCACATCACTGAGTTACCCTTTATCTATTAGGAACAGCTTTATGGCCTGCTGTGGGGCTCTGTGTAACTTGCTTTTTACCTGCTTCTATCAGCTAGGCAGAGTCTCTTGGCAGGCACGGCATCAACTCTCGGTCTTTACCTGCCTCCTCAAAATTTGTCTCATCACCATCTTGTGAAAGTGTGGTCAGCATTCTAGCCATTTCCTGCCCTGGTGGTTATGAATGCCAAAGTTACCCCGCATGATTACGTGGGGACTTGGGAGCACTCTCCAAAGCTATAGAAATACTGTCCTTTTAAGCATGACCTATGGCATACATAACACTTGAGTAACATAAGTAATAATATTTAGCTTGCAGACAAGATGCCTACCTTTTGAAACAGACATTGGGATAACTACTAGTTCTAGCCCTGAAGAAGTCTGTTGGAACACTGCCAGCATTAGATGAAACACATGATATCTTTGGCGTACCTGTGTTTGAATTCTGATGAAAATAGAGACTGCTATTAGAAATGTACTAAAAGTGCAATTGTTTTGGAGTGCTCAGAGACTGTAATTGTTTTACCTGGTGGTTATGTGGATGCACTGTACCTCTACTTTGTATAATAGGGCTACCACCACGGACACGAGCAACAGATGTCAGCACATCATCTGGGACCATGGTGTATTTTGCGCTGCTCGAATTGCTTTTTAAAATGTTTCCAATTCACAGCTCCTCAGTTTCAACCCAATGGTGTGCCTTCAATCCTTTTTAGTAATGCCGATATCTTGGACCCCTCCAGGAATTTCACACATCCCATTAATATTCTGCCTATGCTGATTCTATGCTGAATAAGGTCCTCTTTTTCAGGACTATCATGTTGTTCTCTTAATTTATGTTGCCTTCCCTGGCATAAAATTGAAAAACATTTGACCATTAACTGCAAATAGCGACCGGGGGGATGTTTGACAGCTATCTTTAGGGACTTTCCATGTCTAACATCCTCGGTTTTCTATGTGGAGTATATGCTCAGTAAATTACTTCTCTCTCCTTCCTTAGCTGTCATTATTGGTCTCCTTTATTGCCCTCTTGGTACACCATCTAAGTTTGTCTTCTCTTTTGGCAAATTTCTATCACCCACTGTGGCGCAAGTCTCCAATTTCTTTATTTTAGGTAATTTTAAACTCTGGATTGATTCCTCCTTCCATCTTCAAGTGTAAGAATGTCTTCCTTTTTGCCCATGTTAGGTCTCACAAAGAAAGTACCTACCTATAAATCTGAGCATGTACTTGACCCAGTGTTTCCAACTTATGATCTCACTATTGTGCACTCCCATCTTCTTTTGTGTTGGACAGATCACTGTGCAGTGTTTCTTGATTTCACTTTGGACTCTCAGGCAAAATCTCATCTTGTTACTACTATTATTAAACCCCATCCCCGGGGTGCCCTGGAACCTTAACAGGTTAACAATCTTCAGAGGACCACACTTTGCCCTCCTAGTGCACTGGCCAACATCTCTATTGTTTGGATAGTAAGCACATATAATCAGTGGATTGGTTTTGCTGTTGAACGATTGGTTCCACTTACGGTGAAAAATGGCGCAATATTGAGACCTTCAGCTCCTTCGCTTACAGCAAACCTAACTTCTGCCAGGTGTAGATATAAGCACTTGATGAAAGCCTGGTGTAGTACTTTCTCTGCAACAACTAAGCTCTACTATCGTACTTCTATCAAAGATTATAAGAAACTGACCCACATAGCACACACTATGGGGGTCATTCTGACCCCGGCCGGCGGCGGTAGCCGCCGGCCTGGCTGGGACCGCCAGGAGACCGTACCGCGGTCAAAAGACCGCAGCAGTCATTCTGGGTTTCCCACTGGGCTGGCGGGCGACCGCCAAAAGGCCGCCCGCCAGCCCAGTGGGAAACACCCTTCCACGATGAAGCCGGCTCCGAATGGAGCCGGCGGAGTGGAAGGTGTGCGACGGGTGCAGTAGCACCCGTCGCGAATTTCAGTGTCTGCTGAGCAGACACTGAAATTCAAAGTGGGGCCCTCTTACGGGGGCCCCTGCAGTGCCCATGCCATTGGCATGGGCACTGCAGGGGCCCCCAGGGGCCCCACGACACCCCTCACCGCCATCCTGTTCCTGGCGGTCGAAACCGCCAGGAACAGGATGGCGGGGAGGGGGTCGGAATCCACATGGCGGCGCAGCAAGCTGCGCCGCCATGGAGGATTCCCATGGGCAGCGGAAAGTCGGCGGTACACCGCCGACTTTCCGTTTCTGGCCGCGGCTGTACCGCCGCGGTCAGAATGCCCTGCGGAGCACCGCCAGCCTGTTGGCGGTGCTCCAGACCGCCGGGGTCAGAATCACCCCCTATATGTTATGTTGCTAAGATATAGGAATCCTCCAACTCTTATCATGAAATATTCTATTCCCTCCCTGCTAGAATGCTTCTATTTAACCTTATGCTTATTTATTTTAGTCGCTAGCTCAGTTATTTTATGATAAGATTAATAAAATAGACTTTTTTTTAGCAATTACTAATTCGTACCTCCATCTAATATAAAAACTAGTTTTTCAGCCCCAGTGTTGATTGGACGACTACTATTGATTTTGATGTACTATTATCTAGCGCTAAATCTCATTCCCTCCCTAGATCCTTGATCTCCCTCCTTGATGCGCAGTGCCACATCTGCGGTAAATCCATACTTCACCAGTATCTGTAATCTGTCTATCCCTGAAGTCTTTGTCACTGATGACTGAAAAAAGTCCTGATTTTAACAATGTTAAAGAAGCCACCATCAGACCTGTCTGTACCAGGCAACCGTCATCCTATGTCTCTTCTCCCTTTCTCAGCAAAGCCCTTGGAGAAGCATTCCAACTCAGTTATATAATGTTAAGTCTCTCTTGGACCATTTCCAATCAAGTTTCCTATCCCAGGATACCACAGAGTCAGCATTACTTACTATTGCAGATACGTTTAGGATGGTGGAGAATCAGGGCAGGTGTGCTGTCTTAATCATCCTCGATTAGTCCGAAGTATTTGACAATGTCACATTCTATCTTGCAGACTCATCTTAAGGTCTGCTGTCTACAGGGCAAAGCCTTAGTGTGGTTCTTTCCATTCCCTAATCATTGTAAAGAAGTAATCTATCTTCCTTCTTTTCACTCTGATTTTATGCTTTACCATATGGAATTCCTAAAGGGTTCTTTTGAACATCTATTCAACATATACATCAGCCCTCCAAACAATTATTTGTGGACCCGACTTTTCTTCAAAGCCCTATCTTGCTCAACTTGTCTTACTGCCAGATACCATCAGTGCCTTTTTCAATCTAACTTTCATGCTCATCCATCGGGGGGACTCAGTGGTACTTAGGGCAGATCTCGTAATGCAAGTAGGTAACAATCACTTGTTAGTTCTCAATAGCCCACAACCTTCCTGTTCAGGATCAATGTCACAGTACCTTTTCTGTTGTAGAATGTTTTCGGGGACAGGTCACACTTCAGGGGTCCCAGTCATCAGGGACATTCTTACCACAATGCTGTTCTGCTGCACATCTCACCTAGCAGAGATTTCTCTGTCTTTGCCGCGACCCAACTGATATGCATGTTTTGAGTTAAACACCAGCTCAAGCTATAGGTAAGTAGCAACGGCACCATTACCGATGAATAGAAGGCCACAGCATTGTCACGTGCTTGTGGTTTTGGTAGGCTTGCGGTTTTCGTTCTTCCTCATCACAATCCCTTACCCAAACAAATTAGGAACCCATTCAGGGTGAAAGCAGTGATGTACTTGTGTTCGTGTAGTCACTACACAATGCTTGGAAGTTCTTGGTCAATGCTCAATAATAGATGGAAGTAAAGTTTCCTAGCACCCACCTTTTTTATGGAGATAGATGCTTGGCATCAAATTTTCCTCTTGTGAGTTTCAAATCCCTCAGTTTCAGTGCATTGATGTAGTGTACTGTGCGAAAGATGTCACCCTTGGGTCCCTTCGTAGATCTTGTCCATCAAAGCAGTGTCTTCTTAGTGCAAAGGTACGTCCAGACTCCAGAGCCCCACTTTCTCTCAAAGCAGAATCGCAGCAGACTCCAGAGCCCCACTTTGGCACATTCGGCGATTTTGCTGGTTACTAGTCTCAAACCTGAACAAGGGGAATTGTCGATAATCACTCTGGCCCTAGCACTTTCAGGATTGTTTCAGTCTCTACTAGAATAGGACCTCACATTACTGGTCGGGAAATCTTGGCACACTAGCTGGATGTTTTTCTTCCATCTGCATACTAAAGTTGCAGAGAGACTTCAGTGTGTATCAGTAATTCAGAACGGATATAGGTAGTAGGCAATTCTGCAGTTTTGCTGTTATGAAGCAGACCATTCCAGACATAGGGCCTGATTCTAACTTTGGAGGACGGTGTTAAACCGTCCCAAAAGTGGCGGATATACCACCTACCGTATTACGAGTTCCATAGGATATAATGGACTCGTAATACGGTAGGTGGTATATCCGCCACTTTTGGGACGGTTTAACACCGTCCTCCAAAGTTAGAATCAGGCCCATAGACTCTGTTGAGATTATGCGTATGGCGGTGGAGTGGACCAGGGAGTCTCCAGACCGGAGAAAGACTTAGCAAGGGCACAAAAGCTATGGCGGTTGCCTCATTCTCCCAAAGACACCAATCTGACAAACTCCACTGCATTCCGAAATGTCTGTGAAGAGTCTTGTTATTCTAATCTGTTGTGTTGGCTCTCCCCAATTATCCATGTAAGGTAACACTTGTATTTTGTATCGCACAAAATAGAAGCCAGTGTTGCTATGGTCAAAGGCACCACATGCATGTAGCTCATGTGCAGAGAACACACTCAGTTGGAGTGGGCTGGCAGACTATTTTAAGGCTGTGGGTAGGATGCAACAGGCAAAAAGGCCTACCTTGTCGTCTAAAATCGGTAATGCTACTAGCACTTTCAGTCGCCTCCAGCCTAGTGATGATGTTGGGGATGAAAGTCAAGGTGACAGTGGCCACACTTGCCGAAGGAGGATACACGAGGTGCACTCCTTCGACCTCAGAGACCTGCTTATTCAATGCAACAAAATGTCTCTGTTCACATTCATCATTGTCAGTTGCGCTAAGGTAGGAATGTTGTGGTTTTCACGTGTGCTGGGGAGCTACAGCTTGCTGGGGTAAACCTGAAGCAGGGGTGTTCGCTCTCCAGAGTGATACAGGCGACCTTTCTCCTTCCCAACAACAATACAGCTCAAGCAACTGTAGCGTTTCCTCCTACATAGAGAGTGTGCCTTAGCTCATTATCAATAATCTTACAGACAGATGTACTCAACACCTCATCACCTTCACCCTGAAAAGGTTTGGTTTGTAAAGTCAAATGTGAGGTGCTCATCTCTATAGTCTATTCTAGGAAAATTTCTGAGAACATTCCGGATTCAATTGTCAGTACCACGCATATCACACACGTCTAGCAATGCAGTGTAAACACTTCATGGCTTCGTTCAGTAATGCGCAGGTCGTAATTAATGGATTATTGCTGAAAGTTACCGTTTTCCTCGATGTCACTTACAAAGCGTTTATTTCAAAATGAATTGACAAATATATACCGTGTTTGATGGTCGCTCGAGTTGTTAATGTAATTCGGATTTGATGAGGACAGGAAATATTTCCTGGAAGGAAGGACTTCTGTGAAGAACTCCATGTCTAAAGGTCAACAGAACTCGACAAAATAAGAATTATTTTGAGGTATAAAATCCAGGAACTACGTTCAATTAGCTTCACATGTGTTCGTGTAGGCGACATGCTGACGTTTGTTCAACATTCTAACATTTGCTTAAGTTGTTTTGGTCAAAAATGATTTTGTGTCCTTATCCTATGTGTGCTGTAAGGCAGTGTCACGTTAGACAAGATGCTTAATCTGTAAGAAAATAAGAGGCAATACTCAAAATATTTCTTAAGAGGGCGCCACTAGCCACCAGTGTTGGGGTCACTCACTTCCAGCACAGACATCACATACTGCCTTCGGGTGCAAATTCTGGTGTAACTGACTACAGGCTCAAGACGTGATTATTAGTAAAACGAACTCCTGAAGTTCTACGAGAGTCCCAGAAGGTGCTCTCACATGTTTGACTGGCCATCCTGGGTGAGAAGAAAAGAACATTTAGGGCCAGATTACGAGTCGTGGGGAGTGGTATCCTCCTTCACATCACAAGATGTTGGGTAGTCCTCTACATTGATATTATACGTACTAGAAAATAGGGGCTACGTTTACTGGACAGAAAAGTCGGCTTGAAAAATTGAATAAAAACTGTGCAGTGCGTACAGGCAGTAGACCTCTCCTGATTACATGCTATGGCACGAGGAGTACATTGAAGGCTCCATCTTGCCTAAAACCAACCTCCCCTACCACAGATTACCTCTATGCCCCCTGCACACTACCACAAAACCCACAGTCATCCAATTCACCACTTTCTCTGAGCAGATGGTAAATAAGAGTAATGGGAACAGAAAAGGTTCCATTATTTCACACAGAATTTCCACACATTCGCATTAGATATTGACTTGGTGGAACTGGGTTTAATTGTTACTCTCCATTACAGGTGTAACTTGTAACTAGACAATGCAGGGGATACATTACCTGTTGGAACCAGTAATTCCGGCCTTCCTGCGCTGCCCAACTCATGCTCAGGACCATACTCTACATTATTATAGCAAAGTGAGAGCAAATGCAACAAGCACACCCACTGCAGCACTAGCTCCAACTTTCCTACTGCAGCAAGGACCCTTACTCTCTGATCAACACACTTTCAATTTTTTTACCAGCATAGATGTCTGCTCAGTACCTGTCCAAAGCGCTAGACAAAACACATCCCTTTCTTCTGCAGTGCCCATGTAATGTAAGGCACACTGGCACCAATCTCTGCTTTGGACTCGTTTTCTCAAGAATTATATGGAGCTTTTGCTTGTAATTATTAAAGCTAATAGGGGTGTGTTTTCCTGTGTACATGTCCATTGCCATAGTCTTTGCCCCCAGTCTAGCTCGCATGAAAACATTTGACAATGGGCTGTAAGGAGAGCGCTTTGTGTGTATCTTTGCAGTGAATGCATCTTTTCTACTGCAGACATCGTTGTATTTCACCATATGGAGGTACAAAATATTCACATGCAACAATCTCAGCTACCACTACATCGCAATGTAAGTACATATTTACTGGTCTATACTCATCTTAATGATCTAGTGGTAGTCTGGAATCAATATTGTTTCAGGTCGATATACAAAAGCTCAATATTGTGGAAAAATACGCACGCCCTCCCTCTGCCTCTTCTGCAACATTAGACAGTCAGAATTGAAATGAATCACAGAGAAGATTGTCGATTGACTTTTGCAATCTGTGCGATGCATATAGCTATAGAGACAATTTACAGATACACAATTCAGGGTGAAATCTGATATTTGTAGCAATTACACACACACACACACACATATATTCAAATTTGAACTAATACATGAACGGGCTGGCAGCATTCAGGCTAGACTAGCCTCTGCATAGATCACTCCCGTTGGCATAGGCTGCAGAGATTGGCTAGTGGTTCTGATGAAGCAATTATTCATAGACAGCCCAGTTCCAGCCCACCGCTTTAAAGTATTGGCAATAGAACACCAAATTGGAAAACAAATAGGATTTTCACACAGGAATCAATCAGGGATATCAGGACCACTACCAGAGGTGGAAAGGGAAGGGAAATGCCAGTCACAGCCTTTACTGTGGGAAAAGGAATCCCTTTCAGCAGTTGGACCTCAAATCAAGAGTTGAGGTGAGAAAGACTTCTCTATCTGCTAGTAAAGCATAACTTTGGCTGCACCATCATGCGTTACAGGAGTGACATACATATATCATGTGCCCTAACGTTAGATGGAGCAGCTAAATTGTATTACTGAAAGTGCATACACATAGGAGGTTTAGAAATGCATATATATGTGTTCTAATGTTTGATTTTAACACGCTGAATGTAGTTTTAATGCACTTTGATATAAGTGTACTCTGATTTTGGTATCGTAGTGAAACAGCATATAATCAATCATGTTATATTTTTAATTCTCGTTTTCCATTTATAATTGTAAATTGTATTTTCAATCATGTATTTCGAATGTGCATTTGTTGCCTTATTAAGTTAGCAAAACCAAAGGCCTGAAAAATTGTATTTCTTATGTCTAACCTTCAACAAGGAGTTTTGCTTGCATTGCAATGTTCTCTCTTTGCAGGTGCGTTCGTGAGAGTCTACAGTTAATGAAAGGCATGTTTTGTGTTTTGAAGATAGTGGGGTATCGGAGGATACTTTGGCAAGGACAAAGCAGCGCAAACAACATTTTTGTGATATGAGTATTAATGGGAGTTGCCAATTTCAACTGTGCAAGAAAGAAAGAAAACTACTAGCGTGGACGGCGTAGCCTTCCCAAAGGTTCTGTAGGTTTAATTGGTAGTTACCTAGTTAGGCGTGATGCAGATTCCTTTGAGCCTTTGAAGGGTGCAAACTTCTCTACTCTTTATTCCTTTGTGTGGCTTTATGCCATAACCCCCTCTCTACCAGAATTTATTCTGGGGTTTCTGTGATGCAGACACTTTCCTATAATCTCCATGCCTTAATCATGTTTTCCGTTTAGCTTAGTTTAAGGTACTTAACTTGGGTCTTCCAGTGATTAGGCAAGAGGACCGAACTTATATACAGGTCATAACATTCTGTTTCTCATCTTTTGTATTGCTTCAAGATTCTCACATGCCTTAACCTTAAACAATTTAACCTCATTCAACCCTTTAGTTCACCTCTGGTGATTCTGTTCTTATGTAGCATGTTTTTGACATTCATCTATATCAGTTGGACTTTAACTTTATAATAAACTTTTGAACTTTATTCTCTGCTTCCCGGATTTAATGTGTGACCAAATGGGTTACACTGTTAATTGATCTGAAGAATTTGTTCAACTCTCCTTTACCCCTCAAGTACCCCAAACAAAGTCAGTGTGAAGAAGAGAGGCAAGAATATGGGCTAAGCGTCATCACTGTCGACATATCTATGTAACACACCAGTTACATATTTTAATCATAGGAAGCAGCGCAACCCTCAATGTGTGGAGGATGCGGGCAGCAACATCACAGAAAGTGCTCTCTACTCTTTCATATCCAAACATGTCAAACCACAGGCTGCAGCTGTGTGCCATACAATTCACCAGTCATCACATGGCCTCCTAGTGAAGAACCACAATCTTAGGTTAAAAAGTAAGTGCAGAAACGCTTGTTCAGAATATGTTAGCAGCTCATGGTGAAGTCCCTGTGCTGCTGGAATACATTTAGGGTATTTAAACCTCCCTAGGACAAGGGAGACAGAAACTCACAGGAATGAAGATAACATTCTTCGTGCTGTGAGATTTGAACAATGTGGCAGCTTGGGAAATGCCAGTGGGCCGCAATGTGTGCCCATAGTATGGCTCACAGTAAAGAGAACACTGTTAGTCCTCAGCCTTGGGCTAAATTGAATGATGTGCACTCTGCAAAAATATTTAATGAATGCCCTCCTCTTGCATCGACCATCTATTTGATTATCTATAGTGTTTATTTGTAAAACAACGTGGGCTCCTGCCCAAAGCTCTTCTCAGAAGACCATAGCCAGTGCAGTTAACTGTTGGTGCACACAATAGCAAAGGTGTGTAAGCTGCAATTCACCTTACGACTATTCAATCCACTACCAGGTACTCTCTGTCCCTTTCTCTCACTCTTGCAGGTTCCTGCTTTTTGAAATTTGTTTCGCATATGTAATACTTTCAAGCCTGGAGACGTTCTTGGTTTTGCTGGATTCTGTATGTGTTATTTATCTTTGGATGCTGGTGGAGTGGTCCTTACTGCTGTGAATGTTTTGCACCAGGACTTTGAAGTTATATATGCTTGGTTTGTGAGACATGGTCCATCAGTAGAGTTTGAGGTGATTAAATGTATTCAATCCTTTGAGGAGATTTACAACTGTACATAGACTGTGCCTCAGTAGTGCCAGGGTGGAACCCTGGTGGCTGGTGAATGGGCATTACAACCATGAAAATACTGAAAGCACAGAGTTGGGGCTGTAGATCTGATGTCATATCCCAGAATGTATGTATGTGTTTCCTTAGGAGATGCAGGTGATAAGCACTCCTTGAGTTTTCCTGCTGATGTAAGTCCTAAAGGAGTGGTCCCTGTTGAATGTGAACCCAAGGGATTTGTTGTCCATGAAAAGTTGTAGAGTAAAGCAGTCTAAGTTCATATTGGTAAGCCATTATTGTATTCAGCATTATTGGTATCATTGAAGGGAAGTCAAAACTGTATTTTAGGTCACTTGGTGTCCGCTATGTGCTTTACATGCAGGCTGGGCTGAACAAGGGGTATTCTTAAGTCAATTAATATGTTGCAGACTGAAGACAATGCTGAATAATTGTGGTATTGGAAGTAGAATGTAATGTAATTCTGAGTAGAGTTTGAAAATGGAGAGAGGACGGAACCTTGTGGAACATCAAAGATGTGATAGTAAATTTGGACTAACTGTTGAGATTTGCATTAGAAGGGGACTAATTTGTCTTCAAAGCTGATGCATGTAGTCAGGATGGTCAACAATATTTATGACTGCTGAGCAGTGAAACAGTGTCAGGAGCCAGAGGTCTTTCCTGTCTATGATCAGCAGGGCATCTGCCGTAACTCCAATGGTTGTAGCTTCTGTGGTGCAACATAATCTGAAGTTAAACAGATAGTAGGGCAGAGCTAATTAGTGTTGATTTGTTCCTGTAATTCGATGGTACCTCCTAATGTAAATATTTTCAACTATCACGGTTGGTGGACAAATGTGTTCACTAGAAAGCTAGGCAGCTGGGATCCACAATTTCCTTTTCAAGACAGGAAGGGTTTGCCCTGTTAATAGTGTTATAAGAGCTTCTTATGTGCAGGATAGTATGACTGAAGAAGGAAGAGTGCCATAGTCACACAGCATAGCTTTGTGGGTGATGACAATGCCCGTGAGGTCTCTGATTGGGAATGGGTCAGCAGAGCTCCATTTTAGATAGCTGTGCTGGGGTGAAATGGTGGTGGTTCATTAGGAATGACATTTGAATTGTACATTAAATCATCTATTTTAAGTGGGGATGAAGAAAATGGACAGTATTTTCACTTGACAAATTACACTTACGGCTCCTAGTTAGGCATTACATAATCTATGGACAATGGCAATACACCTTGCTCATATATTTTAAATAAAAAATAAGTGAATTTTCCAAACATTTCCTTCTCCTCTCAGTAATAGGATGCTGGAGACCCAAATCTGAATAAACATAATTACTATTTGTAGCACTTACCAGTGATATTGGTGAGTGGCAGCACACTCTCACAAGACTGGTCCTGAACAGACCCCAGGATAAGGCTGAACCACACCAGGAAAGCCTGTAGAAAGAGCACAATGTAACGGTTAGCTGGCTCACACTGGCAACATTTACAACTGAAGTCCAAGGACTTCCACAGTCTCACACATACACAATAACTTCTCCACAGTGAGTTTTAGTCAATGTACATGTTGAATCCTTTCTTGTGAACACCACAATTGCAAGTTGTAATATTGTATTAAATATTTAAAAAGTAACTTTAAAAGAAATGCCTCTAAGTTATGATTTCATTTCCAGGAACCCTATCCCAATGGGAAGTGCACACCCCCAACCCTAAAGTTGCCTAAGAATGCTGCGCATCAGTGCAGTGAAAGAATAGTGTGAGGGTTCTAAGTCCATGACTATGCAGAGGCTGCAGAATTTAACAACCAACCCTTTGACACATCATATCCAATGGCCCAACCAAAGTCCTCATCATACACTACGCCGGCCAAAATCTCCATTCTGCCACCAAATATTCCACTCTTTATTCCATTTATATTCTCCTTCCCCCAAACCACTTTTACAGTTTCATTCTTATCCCTATTGTAAATAATTTTGCAGCCATACACTTTCAGCCTTAAAGTTTTCAGCCTCCATTCCCACTGTCGTCCTTCCTCACCCTCTCCACACCTTCACCACCATCTAAACCCTCAAATAACCATTGGATACGAGGAGAATGTGTATAAAGTGGATAGTTCACACCCTCAACAACACATACACACACACGTCCTATAACGTATTGTCATCCTTTACCACCACCACATGCAATCCCATACAATTCCTAACCGCAGTCCCCATTCCTCAGTATATGAATCTCATACACTCATGGGCCCCTATTCTCCATAAACCTCCTGTGCATCCCCACATTACTGCCTCTGGCCCCAAAGCACCTCAGTTAATTATTAGATCAGAGGTGACTATGTGAAGTGCCAATCTGCCTGAACACTCATTAGTACATCATACACTACTCTGCTTTAATCGCAAAGTTGAATACCATCTTAACCACATCATATATGCTCTCTCTTGGCATCCCTAAAACGATTCAGGCTTTTTCTTTTTTGGCTGTGGTACTCTGGTATCCTTTACCCTGTACTCACAAAGTGAGTATTTTAGTGTTGTTAGTAATGTCAGCAAGAACATAAATTTTATGACGATTTCAGTACCCACAAATCCTCATCTGAAGCATCTCGACTATCTAAAACAAAGTTGAAAAGGCAGCCTATCAAATGTGTAGAGAGACAAGTGCAGAGAAGCTGAAACAGAAAGAGGTTGCCATCTCAAGCACCTGTATTGGTAGATGTGTATATCCAATTTCAACATGTTTTGCATCTCCTTTCTAAAACACTGGTTAAGATAGAATGTTGCATTACATTTTTCCGAATCATTGATGGAAGTTAGGTGCTCTTTGAGTATTTCAATATCAATGAATATCCAATACAGTCCTGTCAGTCTTTTGAGTTGATTTTATTAAACATATTCTGTGCATTTCAAGATAGATACTCTGACCCATTATGCTGCCATCAATATTTGACAGCTGTGAATGCCAAATGGCATTATTTCTTTAAGAAGGTTAGTTCCTCAGAAGCCCATAACATAAGTATTCACATTAATTCATATGAATACTTTAGCACACAACTCAGTTCTGTGTCTCTTTGTGTACATATGAAATGAATGTGACCTCCATGAAATTTTGTTGTGCTGTGATTTGACAATCCACATCCAATTCAAGGAGCATGAGTTTATCTGGAATTGAAGTATTTAAGGAAATACATTTGAGAAGGTTCCAACATTTCTCAGTACCTTTTTTTAACCATACTAATGTGGAACCATCTCCCAATCAGTAACACCTTGGGATTTGTTAACTTGTAGTGGCAAGAGAGAACTGTTACTAGTAATATGAATATTCTATCTGAAGGGTGTAAAAATACAAATGCATACAGGACAACCTCGACTCACAGGGCCAATGAATTAGCTTAGGTATCAGAGTTCAGTGCTTAATTTGAGCAGGTAGTTTATTGTGCTCAGCATCCGCACTTTATTGTCAACACCAGCACTTATGACAGCCTGCAACGTGGTGGTGGTGTTTGTCTTTTTTTCTGATGAGCACACCAACAGTTGTTTAATAATGCAACATGTATTAAAACGACTAATACCTGCCATCAAAAGCTATAAGAATAGGCTTGGTGGTATGAATTATTACACTAGTAGGGGAGTGAAGGTTAGTTGGGTTGGTGCTGTCAATGGAAGTGCAGGCAGGAACAATGGATGGTGCAAGCTACAGTGGCCTCCTGACCAGAACCCTGGCACTTTTGTTTGACAAATGAAGCTTTACCTGTGTTTCATGTCCATAGAGAGATTAACTGTTGTACAGCTTGTTGGTTCCTGGCCTCATAGTATCTCTGGAAACTGTTCTCGAAACTGCACCCAGGTTTGGAAATCTGTTCAGCTTTTTCCTAGATGTTTGCTTCCATGTATTGTCCAATTTAAAGGCACCTACACAAATCTTCCTCAGTGGGCTACAGTTGTGTATATATTGGTACTATTGCAAAGTGACCCTTTTTTGGGTTGTCGCTTTCTGATCTTCATATTTTTGGGACTAATCTGCTGGAAAACTTGAAGTCTATCAGTGGGACACTGCTATCCAGTGCCTGGTGTATGCGCTCTGACCTCTAAATCAGGTTGAAATTAGTTTGAAACATGATTAGCACATTTAACTTTCCTGTGAGACCATATTATATGGTGGAGAAGTACCCCCAGTGTATGGAAAATGAAATGCCACTAGTCGTCTACAGCACACCTATTACACCATTCACTACAGTGGCAATGAAAACAAGACTTCAGGCCAACCTTGATGTAAAGACTTGTCAAAATCACTCTTTTGACAAGCAGGAATAAGTCACTCCTACGTGCACCTTGCTGCCCACAAGGAAGGGTAAAACATGTGTGGCATTAGAAATTACATGTTCCCCCAGTGACTATGCCCAAAACAACATTGTCACAGGTCAGACTGTAGCTGGTGCATAGGAAAATTTAAAGTATAGATCACACTTTAAATTATAGCCCTTTACCAAGGTGGGCATCTAGGCTGTGCAAAAGTGAAGAACAGTTTGCCCATCTTGGATTTTGAACGTGATGGGAACTGTTGTATTGTTTGCAGAAGTGCAAACTGGAATTGCTGAAAAAGTGGGGAGGGTGCCCCATGGAAACATTTACCCCATTTGTTAGCTACAAAGCTGAACCTCACTTAGTCTTTCCCAGAACACTTTCTGGACTTGCGGAAGAACAAAGGAGGACTGAACCTGCTATCTGTGACTTCTGAGGAGCTCTTTAAGAGTAAAACTGCTCCCCCTTGTGCCCAGGACAAAGAAGTTGCCTCCAAGAGTAAGTTGGCTGACCTTTGGAACTTCTGCCCCATCTCGCTCCTCCCCTTCCCTGCCAAAGTCATCAAGAAGACCGTCAACAAGCAGCTTACCAACTTCCTTGAAGACAACAACCTTCTCGACCCCTCTCAGTCCGGATTCCGAGCCAACCACAGCACAGAAACCACCCTCATCTCAGTCACAGACGACATCAGAACCCTGATGGACAACGGAGAAACAGTCGCCCTCATCCTCCTCGACCTCTCGGCTGCCTTCGACACCGTCTGCCACCGCACGCTAATAACCCGCCTCCGCTCCACCGGGATCCAAGGACAGGCCCTAGACTGGATCACCTCCTTCCTTTCCAACCGCCTACCTTTCCTCTCAAACCCCACCGAGATCATCTGCGGCGTCCCACAAGGCTCCTCGCTCAGCCCGACTCTCTTCAATGTCTACATGAGCCCCCTCGCCGACATTGTACGCAAACACAGCATCATCATCACCTCCTATGCCGACAACACCCAGCTGATACTTTCCCTCACCAAGGACCCCACCAGCACCAAGACCAACCTGCAAGACGGAATGAAAGACGTCGCAGACTGGATGAAACTACGCCGTCTGAAACTGAACTCAGACAAAACTGAAGTCCTCATCCTCAGAAACACCCCGACCTCCTGGGACGACTCCTGGTGGCCCACGGCCCTTGGCACCGCACCGACCCCCTCAGACCACGCACGCAACCTCGGTTTCATCCTGTACCCACTTCTCACCATGACCAAACAAGTCAACGCCGTATCATCCTCCTGCTTCCTCACCCTCCGCATGCTCCGGAAGATCTTACGTTGGATCCCTGCCGACACCAAAAAGACCGTGACCCACGCCCTCGTCATGAGCCGCCTGGACTACGGCAACACCCTAAACGCAGGAACCACCGCTAATCTCCAGAAACGTCTGCAACGAATTCAAAACGCCTCCGCCCGCCTCATCCTCAACATACCCCGCAACAGCCACATCTCCGCACACCTGAGACACCTGCACTGGCTTCCCGTCAGCAAAAGGATCACCTTCCGACTCCTCACCCATGCACACAAAGCCCTCCACAACAAGGGACCAGAATACCTCAACCGCCACCTCAGCTTCTACGCACCCACACGTCTTCTCCGTTCCACCAGCCTCGCTCTCGCCACCGTCCCTCGAATCTGCCGCTCCACGGCGGGTGGGAGGTCCTTCTCCTACCTGGCGGCCAAGACTTGGAACACCCTCCCCATCATCCTCAGGACCACTCCGCTTTCTGGAGACTACTCAAGACCTGGCTTTTCGAGCAGCAGTAAACCCTTACCCCTAGCGCCTTGAGACCCGCACGGGTGAGTAGCGCGCTTTATAAATGTTTATGATTTGATTTGATTTGGCGTGGTTACCAGGACACAAAAAGCTCCAAGAGACCTTTCTTAAAAATTTCATGCTGATCAGTGCCAACTGGAACTTGGACTGGACACCCTGATAGACTGCAGATATCCCAACTCCCTCTTGCTCACCTCTTGTCAAAGCCCCCAAGGTCCCAGGGAGCTTAGTCGTGTACTCCTTTGGTTGCTTGGGTGTCAGGAAAATGTTTGTAAAGTTTTGAAAACGTTTGCTCCAGTTCCCAGTGGACCTACCTCAAGAAGTACTCAACCAGCAGTTACATGGCATTACAATACATTTCAGATTCACCCATCTGAAAGGTTGCAGCATCTCTGAAAAAACAACAAAGTCCCTTTCTGTTGTTGGACTTAGAAACTTTTCCAAGCAAAAACCTTAAAAGCTGCAGAGCCTTAGCAGGATCAATCTGTGTAAAGAATCTGACCAGCAGTACCCCAGCAGTGGGTAAAATATCAGGTTTGTCCCCAGGGAAGACAATGTTTCCTTAAAAGACATGACAACGTCTATTTGTATTATGATTTAATTTATGAAGGTGGAAATCTACAAATCATTACATTTTATTTGCATGTGAATGTCTCCAGTGCAACGTGTTTAGATATAAAGATTATATTACACTTTACAATAAAAAGAGATTTTACTACAGCACACAAACAGTAGGGCCCTTTTCCCTACAAGGGAGCGTGTGTGAACTTTAAATTGCAAGATTTCCTGTACGTAATGTACTGGGTGTACCACAGGACTGTCCAACAGGAAATAGACTTAAATGCCTGGAGTGAGAGTAGATATGTATCTAGCAAATATAGTATTTACCATCGTTGTTACAGTGTCTGGTAATTATTTGTTCTTAAAAGATACAAGGTACCAGGGAGGGGATATTCCAGTGTGTCAGGCTGTAGCTCTGAGTCTCAAAGCAGAAGAGATGATCATTCTTGAGGTCCCTTGAATGAGAGGGTCCATACTACATTAGAAAACCCATGTATATTTAAGTACAGCACGGGCCAGGAAAATGCTAACCCATCCACTAGTGGAGATTCACAGGGGTCTTTCAGGTCCGTGTCCATCTCTGCAGTCTGAAAAATGGTTAGACAAGATCCGATAAGTATTGCTGAAAAGAGTACAGTGTGAGCCAGTTTATCAGGCCAATAAGGTCTAGTTAGATTCAGTCACAGGTAAGGACAGGAGTGCCTCTAGGTCTGGGGCAGAAACAGTCTCATGCCAGGCATAGACTGACACAGGACTAACTCTGCCTGAGAGGGTTCTTCCACATACTTAGATTACTCAGAGGAAACCTTTTCTTCGAAACTCCCAAATAGCACTGGCACAATAGTACAACTTACTCAGATTAATAACTTGAAGTTGTATATAGTGTGTGTTGCCACAGTCTTTTAGCTTTCACTTTTACGCAGTCCAGGAATGGAGAAGATTACTATCAAAGGGCAGAGTTCAGGTCACAGTAAGTAACAATCTACACCCTTCCCACCCACGAAAAAAGGACAACCGAATCCCCCAGCCATGCCATGCTCAATAATGATTGAGACAGAAGGGTGGGTTCTCAATATAAAGAAGGAGAGCATGGCGCTAGCAGGTATGAAGATTGTTCAATGACAAAGCTAATTTTAGAGAAAACAGTACTTTCCTAAAGCAGTCTACCAAGCACAGAAAGAAGAGGGGGGACTTCTGGACAGTTCTCAAGGGTTCTTCCCTTATTCACGTTAAGTGAAATAATCAGGCTGGAGGTGGAAGAAAGTCCAGTAAGGTGTTAAGAATACATGTCTGTTCTCTCTTTGCAACAGGCAAGGGCTGTGGTCAGAAAAGCTAAAAAAGGGCATTTGTTATTTCAGAGAGGAGGAAGAGAACTAAAAGAGGTCCAAGAAGGTGTTCTGAAGACGTTCCTTTTCTATCTTCCTTTTCCGCATCAAACAGACCTTTGGTAAAAGAAAAAGACTAAAGGATTAGCAGACTCTTTAAAAGGGGACAAGACACTGAACTGAGACCTGGGATGTGATGTAGTGTCCTATGCTACATATGGATATCTTCTGAATAAATGATTGAGCTACATCAGAGCTGTGGTGATCTGTTGTGGAAGCACTACAGTTGATCTTTCTGAGATCCTTAACATAGAGGGGGCAGCCTTAGATGGTTTGGTTGGGCTTGATCTATTGACTGCTAATTGCTAACAGACACGTCTGTTCAGGTGCACAGTTATGATCGAATTCACAAATTTTGAACCATCTTGGTCTTGACACTCCTTTGATTTTATGTTCTGTTCAGTTATTTAAATCCTACTAGTCGAATGTGTTTGAAAACAAATGTATCATATTTGACTGATTTTCATAAAAGCAGCTTGGCAGGGAGATTTTCTATATGTTCCCACTCTCAACCCAGACTGCCTCTGTAAGTGATCCTTAGTTTCTCCAAAGTTTGACCAACACTCCTGACCCACCATGCTTACAAATTCATAATTTCCCGATAATAATTCTCCAAATTTTTATTTCTCTCACCTACCAGTTATCAGCCATCCCCACCAGGAGGCCAATAAGACTATTTGCATAGTTTGTACCCATTGAACTTGTTATGCTGGCTGGATCCATGAATGGTTGCTACTATAGAATGAAGAGCGATGTAAAATCAAAGCAAATTTGATTTTGTATTATTTGGTTGATAAAAACCTTTATAGAAATGATATTCATAAATTACAATTACTACAGAGAACACATGAAACATAAAAATCTACTTTAACAGCTCTGGACTGTAGATGGGCCTAATTCCTTATGAGGATGTTATATTTAGTATTTGGGGAGCGATCTGAGAGTTCTTTCCTGTTACTTTCACTCACTACGGATGGACCAGAGACAATATTTGGGATGAAATGCTGTGAACCTTCCCAGGGTAACATTTTGCTCAAATGGGTTTCACATTGTGGAAACTTCACAAAGGATGCTAAGTTTGGGTCAGTACATACAAAAGTAATCCTGACCAAGGGCATATGTGGCACAAAACAATGGTTCAGAAGGTGAGGCAACATAGTGGCACATATTCCTGCATTTTTGTGAATCCTACTATTCGATATATTAGTAGGTATACTTGGTAATTTTTGTGGTTTTCTCTTCAATGGGTGCCATTCGCACTAATAATAGCACTAATGAAAAGATGTATGCTCCATTAAACTGTAGGAACTACTTGAGTAGCCCCTGAGAAGTCAGGGTTTACTGGGCTTAGAGTGTATCAACCAGAGCCATTACCTGCTCGTGATCACTGACTTAACCTTATGGCTAGACCCACAACTGACCAAGCACAAGTGACTCTCAGAGTAAAGAAGTCCACTTAATATTCAGGGTGGTTGGAGATGTAGATCTCAAGAGTCCAGTCAATACTTTGAAATGTAGAAATAAAGTCCTTTACTTTGGTCACACACAGCAAAGTATAATTGTACACAATGTAACAGATGGTGCTTAATAGGGTGCTAATGGAAGCAATTCCCTTGATATGTTATGGGACAGTCTTTTTCTGGGGCATCACAATAGCTTGTGACTCTGTGCGAGGGAAGTGTTATATTGCATACAAAAGGGATACTTCCTGGTATTGTGGTTACTCTCAGTCACAGCCAAATCATTCAGTTATACCCCACTTTAGTACACACATTCTCCACACATAAAGCAAAGTCACAGTACTATACATTTCCCAATGGTGTAGCTTGTGAAGTCCTTTCACAGGCACAGTCTGAGTGCACCACTCTGATGGTGTGCACCTTGCATGGCACACCAAGCCAGGATGCTTAAGTCGGAGCTTCAGCCCAAACACAGTAGTTGACATTCACATCACACACCATCTATAAACAAAGGTAGATCATGGCGACACCAGCACAAGTTCAATTGATGCCTGCAAGCGGCAGCAAAGCTCACAGTCACATGGATCTTGCCTCTTTGGTCTTCCTCAGGCCTAATCTCGAATCTCCCTCCAAATCAGTAGGTGCTTACCCAAGGTCGCAGTGGTGATACTCCATCTGATGTTATTGAGTTTCTCTCAGCACTCAGTGATTCCTTAAAGTATGACCATGTTGACAGATGCCTCTGAGCAATGGTCCTTTTAGGTGCTGGAGTGGAATTCATTTGTGGTACCCTCAGTCATAAGTGTTGATGCTGACTTCACAAGGGAGACACATCCTGGCCTCTAGACCTCGATCACAGCCTTGCAATGCAGGTTGTGCCTCATCTTGTTGTCTCAGTGTCGCCTCGACTCAGCTTCCTCCAGCCTCTGCTTCTGCTGAGCAGCATTGTCTTCATACAAGGACACTGCCTATGCCCCTTTCCAGAAACCAGTGAGTTCCTTCCCTCATAACAGGAAGAAGGCAGTCCTTCTGACCAGTTTAGCAAATCTTTCCCACGTTACTAGTCCAGAATTTGCAGGGTAGTCTGTGGTCAGTATCTCAATAATGGAACTCAAAGAAATCCTCTCATTGCTCCTAGTTTGAGATACAAGGCTTCTGGTCAGGAAATCCTGGTACAATGACTGGAAATGTATGCTTCCTGTTTATACCCAAATTGTAAAGAGGCCATGACCAGTTACAGACCAGTTACAAACGTTTGTAAATTATAAGCCAGGCTAGTCCAGCTATGATCTTTGTAAGAGGTGCAAGAAAGAAGACAGGGAGAGCTAGGAGTCTCATTTCAGAGCAACCTAAAATAGCACAATGATGAGGGAGGCTACCACATACAAGTACCAGTTAACTTGTGGGGGAGTAACCCCCATGGGCCATCGACCATGAAAGGCCTGGGGGAATTCTGTAGTTTAAAAAAAAAAAACTCTTCTCCTTAATTTCAGCAACACTCCCCTGTCTGATATACTCATAGTGATCCCTGGAATGTTCTAGTAGAAGCTTTGAAAATGCATTTGATTGCTGGGCTCTTCCTCTAAACCTCCATTTTACCCAACAAAAAAAGGACCCACTGTGGTTGTAGTCACATAAACTCTCTCACTCTAATCATACAACGGATATACGTGCAACATCTGCAGTACACACTATATCTATTCCTCTTATGGATGGGCAGGGGACACTGTTATAGTGGACTGGCAGAGTAATTTCATACATGGAAGATGCTGAGAGGCTGCTCTCCCAAAAGTAGACAGTAGGGAAAAAGCCCTGTCCTGCAATAAAATAATTTCCCTGCCGTGGCCTTCCTATACAGCCTGTGATGATGACAATAGTTACTCTCCTAAGAATAGGGGCTGTTGTGCCCTTCAGACCACAGATCCACACTCTGCATCTAATTCCACATTATGGAAAGGCCTCAGTGAATATGCATGATTGTCAGGAGTGCTGAGGTGGGAAGGAAAAACACTGCATCTTACTATGGGGAGTTCAAGACAGAGGTACACTATCCACGGCCATGGAGGGGGCCTTTTTTCCATCCCAGCCTCAACTGTGATTGTATAAATCGCATAGCTATCCATTGAGCCTTGTTCATGCTATATAATATTCCAATTTAATATGCATCCCTTAATGAAGTGATTTAAAAAAAGATGTGAGGGGCTGTATAAGAATACTAAATAAAACATAAACCATTTTCAGCAATATTCATTTATTATATCTGTCACTTATTGAGTCACTACTCAGATCTCCTTGACCTAGAGACAGCAAAATGAATTACCTGTTTGACCCAGCTGTGTAAGTATAGGTATGTTTTCTAATATGGCATCATTGACTAAGGGGACTCGAACAATCTACCTGACAAAGTCACCAGTCCAGTCACTCCTGCAGCAGGGACCAGGATTTGCAGCACAGCATCTGCCAGCACTGGGGTGTTTTGGTTTAAATAGGGAAATGCAAGGTTCTATGAGTCAAATGTACACAAATTAGAAATTGTGATTTCCAAATTATGATTCTTATCAAGTCGCAATTAGAAAATCATAATCCCTAATGGATCAAACTTTGTATTTTTAGCGATCCCTAGTGGTCGCAAATCGAACTACCTCATGAATATTAATGATTAAGTCACAGTTTGTGACCCATTAGCAATGATAGCCTGCATGGGTTAGCAGACCACCATGGTTGTGACTGCTTTTAAATAAAACAATTTTTTGTAGTATATCTTTTTTCCTCGAAGGAGAACGGGATGCATTTTAGAAAAAACAGAAAACAAAACTTTTAATTTTCATTTTTTAGGAGTAGGCAGTGGTCAATGGGACCGCTGTCTGTTCTTAAAAAAATATTTTGTTAACATTCTCAAAAGAAAATGGGTCCATTGGGGATTCCTCATTTGAGAATAGGTTACCTCCTCCTTTGAGGTGTCGGGCAAACATTAATGTTTCGAAACTGAAATCTGGTTGCAAAAAATTAACCCAAACCTCAGTATTTAAAAGCAACGCCCACAACACACTTCTTCCGAATACCGATTCGCAAAACCAAAATTCCGATTCGGTAACAAGTTACCGAATTGCAGTTTTGCTTTTTCTGGCGCATCCTTTAGACCTTATATTTCTGTTAATATTTTATTTTACAAGGGGACACGTTAGGGTAGGTCGCATGAACCTTTGGTCTTTGACAGTGAGAAAGGATATGGTCACAAAAACACTCATCAACAAATGTTTCAATCAATAATATCACAAATTCAGATATGGAGTCAGTAACTTGAACGCACCATGACCTATGTGGCCACGAATCAACATATCAGTTTAGTAAAGTTTAAACATTTATTTCCCTAGATTAACAATGCTAAGATCACGTAAATCAAGCGCAGAACAATATGGCAGGCTGTCCAAATCTCCTAAAGAAATTCAGCTTCTCCAAGGCTAAAATTATTATGCACTCAAGAATAATCATACAGAATAACAACAATATCAAATTAATAATTGAAACCGAATACATTGATTCATCTACCATAATTCACCCTAAACTATTACACTAATCAGATTGCGCATGTTTGGGCTTCATGAAAAAAGAAAAGTTAGGCCAAAATATAATTTGGAAAACCACTACATATGGCGCTAACCAAAATCAGTGGTTTGCTTCGAGATGGGAAAACATAAAAACCTCCAAGAAAAACAGATATACATTTATACTAGGCAGCTGTGATTTTCTTCAACAGAACATCTTCATGGTCAGCTTCGGATGGGCAGTGACATAAGGGAATGATTAAGTAAAACGTTTGGCCTTAAAGTACCTGAACCGTCAATAGCAGTAAGCCAAGTTTAAGCATCAAGAACAGAACAGAAAAGACTGCAAAGGAGTTGCAAAGCAACTGAAATAGGAAAGAACAGAAGAGAATCTAAAGAGCAACTGAATAAGAAAGCTAAGCATAAGCTAGAGTCTGAGGCTGAGCAAGAGACAGCGTGGGACAGACTGATTAATCTGACTGAACTAACTTTCCTCTTCATCACTCGAAGTTATTTTATTTAATTCTTAGAAAATATCTAAATTGTCTGCCATTGGACAATTACTAAGGTGGCTAGGAAAGGACCAATAAAATTTCATATAAATTTCATAATGTAACAGCTTTCTTATAAGGCATATTTTCAGGCTCCTGTTCACATGCAGAGATTTTCACCAACTCCTATCACAGTGTTCACAAAATGCAAACTGTAAGCCATTGTTCTTTGGCACCCTATCAGCTAAGAAAGTTACAAATATGTTACAGCTACAAACATTTCTCATGTGCTGCAGGAAGCTCTGGGAACAAATGAGATAACTTCTTCCCTTCACATCATAAATTCTAAACCTTTCTCTACAGATGGAACTAACTCTGAACCAACCTGGCTTTCAGCTGGAAGAAAACACCCATTTAAAATGTGCAGTGTGAACATTTAATAATCTCTAAAACATTTTATTTTCATAAAATCATTACCTAATCATTGTGCAGAGTTAGTAAAATACGAAATAAATTTCACAGTGTGTTTATACAGAAATACTTTCATGAAACATTGTACAAGTAAAGTGTAGGCCACATTTAAAAGGTGTGCTCATGTTATTTCATTTGTGCACTGTTTAAAAATACATCAGTTTAATTAATCACACGATTAGTCAACACTAAATTATGCTCTCTCAATTTTGACATATCGAAATGCTATTTTACTGTCGCAAACAGTTTGATTCTGTGAATTGGACCGTTTGCAACCTCTAAAAATGTTTTCTACCTATGGCCCGCTATGCCAAAAATGCAACAGAATATAACATTATGCTTGTAAGTGAGAACCTACCTGATAAGGTTTGTTCACATTATTTCTGCTCCAGTTAGGATCAAGGGTCTTTTTTTCCTTTTATAATTTTTGATATTATCTATAAACTAGCACTAGGATATTTTCTATTTTCACTTGGTCTATTTACAGTTTTGCAGAAGAACGTTTTAGGCATTTATGCAAATACTTCAGAACTCCCTGAAAAAAAAATAGTTTTCAACGAATGGCAATATGTGGGCTAATATATTTCAAGTTTCTAAATGTAATTCAAACAGCTCATCAGATATTTGAGACAGAAAAGCATATACTTGGCAAAAAAAGCAAAACAATGAGATTTTCCTGAAATTGTGGATTGCGGGGATTAAAAGAGGCAGTTTACTATTTCGCTTAAAGTCTTTTTCTCTGGTTGTTACCCTTATTTATTTGCCTCTCTGTGTACCCTGGCAGATGCTTCCATCTTCCTGCAGTGCCA
Source organism: Pleurodeles waltl (assembly GCF_031143425.1). Lineage (NCBI taxonomy): Eukaryota > Metazoa > Chordata > Amphibia > Caudata > Salamandridae > Pleurodeles > Pleurodeles waltl. The sequence continues at coordinate 257,906,143 of NC_090445.1, forward strand.
TGAAGCACCCCGAGAGTCCATGCGCCTAATAAAGAGCATAAAATGCCAGTCTAACCTAACATGATTGTAAAGGCGCATTGGTAAATTTAATAGGACGTCGGAGAAAGCCTGGTATGGAAGGTCGGAGAGAAAAGAAACTGACATTATTAGATCTATCTGATGTCTGCCGCTCAGCGTCTGCAGAGTTTCATCCATGGAAGTCTTGGCGAGATATTAAATGTATTAGAAAGCAAACAACATATTTTACAGGCACTAAAATAAACAAACAAAGCATTAAAAATAATGGTAAAGTACGGAAAGTGCGTGTCCCAACTGAAAACTCACATTGTGATTTTAATTGTAGAAATTTGTTCCACATTGGTAGTCATTTCTAATAAATGATTCACATGTTTCACTGGCAGCGTTCGCTATCACTAAAAAAGCTTTTTTTCTTCAGTCAGTGGCTTGAAGGTTGTTAATTAATATATGTATATCAAGGTTTCAGTGTAAATTGAAATCAGCAAGTCCTTTACATTATGACTTAGCATGTGCTAGCCAGGGGTTTACTGTGACCTTTTGACCTGCATGCTGTGAGCCTCATCAAAAGAGTGCAGGTTAGTGGTCAAGAAAAGAAACCATTTGTCAAATTGACGTAGGTCAGAGTCTGGTCACTAGCTGTGCTCTCTAGCAGGAGCATGGGGACTTAGAAACCGCCAGGATCTGATTTTCCAGCTCTCATATGAAAGTCTTGCAACTCCAACTTTGTTAATAACATTTCTTCCCAAAAGAACCTCTATTTCAAAACATTTTCTTGGCTAGAGTTACCCTGTTTCCCAGCTTCTCATGAGTTTGCAGGGTTGAGCGGTGCAAGCGCTCTGGCCTGTTGTAATCTCTCTGGGGGCTTTTAACCATGTCCACTCTTGATATTCATTCTATGTTGTGCTTGTCCTAAATGCTTCATGTTTATTGGTGCATTTTGTGAAATGTCCTTCCTATGTGTGCTGAGTTCCCTCCCAGGCGATTTCACTAAGTGAACATTTTTGTTGGCCATCACACTACGTCACGCTTCCTCCTGTTACAGCATGTGATGGTCCCTCCTCCGGTTTGAGTTTGCCTTTCATCCCAGCTGCGTTCCTTTCTAGACATTCACGCAGGGAGCCAATAACTCTTCCGCTCATGCTCTTGGCGACCGTGGCGCTTTGAATTTTCAATTTATGTGGCAAGAAAAGTCTAGTTAGGAATTTACAATGCTAATAGCATACACAAGACTCATTGCAGTGCAAATGCTTGTTTCATTTTGGGCTGATGAATACTTGACTTCCTTTTGAGTGACAATGCTTTGTGATTGGAGGAAACAGGACACTGCCTTGCCACAAGCCACAGAATCCAGTGCATGTAAAATGTTTAAAACCAGCAAACTTGCACTGCCCTTTTAATCACAATAATGGTTGTCATTTTATTCAAATTACGTCAAACCTTACAGCTTACACAGTAGGCAACATAGTAGGCATAGTAGGGCACATGCATAATCTACAGATTGCTAAAAGTCAAATAAATGAAGGTACAAAGCAAATACTTTAAGGGATACATCACGAAAAGAAATAAGATATTGTAGCAGTTTGGCTAAAACTGCGAAATGCAACATGCACCTGTTGTCAGGTCTGGGCATGTTTCATATCCTTGGAGCATAATTCCCTGATACACTGGATGCACTCCATGTTTCTTGCATACAAGAGATCCGACGCTCAAACATGAGGACATCCAGCTACTCATTAGGAGAGTTACAAAAAGAATCTGTGAGGTCAATAAGCACCTTCTTTGAATTTGAAATATACTGTGTGAGGCCTTCAAGGATCCTAGGCCCCCTTCATTATAAGTGGCCCAGGAAATAGTAAATACCATTGATTTTTCCCAAGTTCAGAGTTACCGAGACTGGGGGTAATGATAACTCTGGTGTAGGGAATATCTGGGCCATGAAAAGTGGGTCCCCTTGGGACCCTTGGAAATGAGAAATTACAATGCAAAGAGGCAATTACGGACCCAATTGCCTCAGTAATTCCTCATGCTCACCTGGATTTTCAGATGGCGATTTCACTGTGCAAGAACAGATCTTCAGAAACACCGGGGATCTCATTTCCGGTGAGGCTGTTTATATGATTATATATTTTACCAACCCCACTGGAATTAAGAAGCCTTTCAAAATGAGGGTCTACATATTTAAGGGGTCCATATGCGTTATTAAAATAACGCAACAAATCTTAGCAAGGTACAAAATGAATATACCAACTGATTTTTGAATTTAGGACACTTAATTACAAACAGCAGGCTTCCACTTATATAACATTGGAAAACGCACATCTCCAAAGTCTATACTTTAATTTGTATTACAGACATTTTTTACCATTTGCTACGGGTTGGGCCCACAGCCTTTTCAGCTTCTAGAACCAGGATCCTACACATGACTGACTGGGTAAAAGCCACATCCCCCCTCCCTGCTAGTCTTAAAGAGATATGGCCTGACTGGCAATGGATTCCATCTTAGCCCCATAGGCTTAACAAATGAATGGTGCAATATGTGACTGACTGTGCCTCAGCCTCAAAGGTACTATTCAATAAATGATGTCATAGTATGTCTCTAAATCCAAGTAGACTCGTGAAAGCAAGCATCTGTCAGTAATGGAGAAGGCCTAGTCCACTCAATGGGCACAAAGGACTGAAGGAGTAACGCGGCTGTACACCCCCGTATTTGGTCTTAGTTTATGTGTTGTATGTGTGGTACTGCTTGACGTGCTGTGAAAGTCATCCTTGTCTGTGTGGAAGAGGGAGATCGGTTGGAGGAGGAACCTGACTGTTGGAAGTGGCCCTTTTTGCAGGGTTATCCCCAAACCCTTTGCTTTCTTCCTCCTATTTTTTCAAGTCTGTTTTTGCTGGTTTATTGCCTTGGCACACTTTACCACTGCTAATCAGTGCTAAAGTGCAAATGCTCCCTAGGTAAATTGTACTGTTGCTTGGTTTATCCAAGATTGGCATATCTGATTTACTGATAAATCCCTAGTAAAGTGCACCAGAGGTTCCCAGGGTCTGTAAATCAAATGCTACTAGGGGGCCTGCAGCACTGATTGTGCCACCCACATAAGTAGCCCTGTAAACATTACTCAGACCTGCCACTGCAGTGCGTGGTTACCCCCTGTTAAAGCAAGGACCCTCACTATAGTCAGGGTAAGTCACACACAATCCAAATTATCCTGTGCCCACCCCCTGGTGGCTTTGAGCTGATTTCTGGAGTGTAGACTGGGATCCTCTTCAGGTTGGGGGTTTTCAGACCTCACTGGGACGATGTGTCGAAATCTTGAGAATGCAGGATGAAGTCACAGGGGCTGGGTCGATCCAAGGGTGATGTGTGGAAATTTCAGCTGCACGGCAGGTGCTGCGTTGATTCCTCTCAGAAAGTTGGGCTGCATCGTTCCAGTTCAGCTTTGCATCAATCCAGTGGGCTGTGCGTCAAATTTCCGGTCGCAACACTGGCGCTGGTTGATCTTCTCCTTGTGAAGTCGGGCTGCGTAGTTCCACTTCAGTGTGCAGTGAGTTTTTCACCGTGATGCAGGCTGTGCATCGTTTCTTGCAGGCTGTGTGTTGATTTTCGCTGCACAAGGAGTTCTTTTGCAGGAATGAAGTGTTTTTGGTCCTGAGACTTCAGGGAACAGGAGGCAAGCTCTATCCAAGCCCTTGGAGAGCACTTCTCAGCACAGCCAGAGAGCAGCAAGGCAGCAGTCCTTCTCAGAAAAGCAGTCCAGGTGAGTCCTTTGGGCAGCCAGGCAGTTCTTTGTGGCAGGTTGCAGGTCCTGGTTCAGGGTTTCTTCTCCGGGAAGCGTCTGACTTCAGAAGTGTCTTGTGAAGTAGAAGTGTCTACCTCAGAAGTGTCTAAGTTGGTAGGGTCAGAGACCCTGCTTTAATACCCAGATGTGCCTTTGAAGTGGGGGAGGCTTCAAAGAGTGGCTTAGAAGTTCACAAGATCCCCTTTCAGTTCCATCCTGTCTGCCAGGGTCCCAGTAGGGGATGTGGCAGTCCTTTGTGTGAGGGCAGGCTACTGTCCTTTGACATGTAAGTGGCAGGCCCTCGACCCTCCCAGCCCAGGAAAACCCATTCAATATACAGATGTGTGCAAGTGTGACTGAGCATCTTGTGTTTGGGGTTTGTCTGAGCAAACGCACAAGGGAGCTGTCAACTAAACATAACGAGACGTGGCTTGGAAGGCACAGAAGGATTTAAGTGTAGAGAAATGTTCACTTTCTAAAAGTAGTATTTCTAAAATAGTAATATAAAATCCAACTTCACCATTAAGCAGGATTTTGTATCACCATTCTGGCCATACTAGATATGACAGGGCTACTCCTTTCAGATCAGGATCTACCACTCAAACAGTACATATGGGTAGCCCTAATGCTATCCTGTGAAAGGCTCAGGCCTCACAGCACTGTAAAACGAATTTAGGAGTTTTACACTACCAGGACATATAGAACACACATGTTCATGTCCTGCCTTTTACCTACATAGCACCCTGCCTTATGGGTTACCTACGGCCTACCTTAGTGGTGACTTATATGTAGAAAAAGTGGAGTTTAAGGCTTGGCAAGTACTTTTAAATGCCAAGTCAAAGATGGCATTGGAACTGCACACACGGGCCCTGCAATGGCAGGCCTTAGACATGGTTAGGGGACTACGTGTGTGGGTGGCACAACCAGTGCCGCAGCCCACTAGTAGCATTTAATTTACAGGCCCTGGGCACATGTAGTGCACTTGACTAGGGATTTACAAGTAAATTAAAAAAGCCAATTGGGTACGAGCCAATGTCACCATGTTTTAAGGAGAGAGCATATTCACTTTAGCACTGATTAGCAGGTGTAAAGTGCGCAGAGTCCCAAATCCAGCAAAATCAGTGTCCAAAAAGTGGAGGGTGGCAGGCAAAAACTTAGGGGTGACCACCCTAAGGCTGTCAAGTTTAACAGTGCAGTTTTAAACTGCCAATTCGACCTGGCAATTTGACCTAGGGCCCAAACCTTCCCTTTTAGTACATGTAAGGCACCCCCTAAGATAGACCCTAGGTAGCCCCATGGGCAGGGTGCAGTGTATGTAAAAGGTAGGATATGTACTGGTGTGTTTTACATATCCTAACAGTGAAATACTATCAAATTTGTGTTTCACTGTTGAAAGGCCCCTCTCCCTCATAGGTTTACATAGTGGCTGCCTTTAAGTAACTTTAAAGTGCAGATTACCTTTGAGGGCAGATAGAAATGTGGAGTTTGGAGTCTCTGAACTGACAATTTAAAAACACATCATTTGATGAAGACGGTTTTTAGATTGTGAGTTCGAAAATGCCACTTTTAGAAAGTAGGTATTTTCTTGCTTAAACTATTCTGTGACTGCCTGTTTGTGGATTCCCCGTCTGGGTCTGTTTGACAGTTGGGCTGTTCACACCTCGACAGTGACACAAAGGGAGCTGGGGTGTAGCCTGCATATCTTGATGAGCCATCTGAGCTGGAGTGGAGGGAGGAGTGGTCGCTTGCACCTGAAAAAACTGTGCCTGCCCTCACACAATGCAGTCTCCAACCCCTGGTGTGTGTCTGGGACCTGGCCTGTACAAGGAAGTGTTGCAAACACTTGAGACTTTTCTTTTAAGTTTGCCAACTTCAAAGGCAGAATGGGGAATAAGAAGAAGACCCAAAACCCCATACTTTTAGAATCTTTCTGGAATCAAGAGGAACATCTGCCAAGGAGAAGAGCTGAAGAGCTGGAGCAGGAGTACTGTCCCTTTGCTGTGTTGTTTTGCTGGACTGGCCTGCAGTTGCTGTTTCTGCCTGAAAAGAGTGCACAGGGTGAACCTTGATGTGTGTCCTGCTTGAGAGAGTTCTCCAAAGGCTTGGAGTAGAGCTTGCCTCCTGTTGGAAGTCTCAGGGACACCAAAGACTTCAGTTTCCTCGACCTGCACCACTGTGTGTTTTGTGGTGTTCAAGAGGAGAAACAACTGTGACTTCCCCAATGACACTGCCGGCCTGCACCATGACCTGCCGACGGAGCATGGAGTCTCATTGGCCCACTTCGCACGTGACCCTGGTCTCACCGACTGTCACCGGACGACTTCACTGAGCCACTGCTCGCACCACGGCCTGTGGGCCCCGCACTCTGGCATCGCCTGCTCACACCGCAGCCTGGGCATCCCAAATGACGCCGCTCCTGCTGACACCAGCGCCGCTGCCTGAACCGTGGCCTGTGGACACCACTCGTGATGAGCAAGAAACACGAAGCACCACCCCATCCTGCACCGCAGCCCTGGTCTACCAACACCAGCACCATCGACTCCAGTGTTGTCACTAGGCATCCCTGCTTGCACTGTGGCCTGTGGACACCGCTCGTGAGAGTCACGAAGCAGCATCCCACACCACTGGCTTCGACCTACCGACGACAGCACTCAGGCAACGACGACACCACTGCCTGCACCATGACCTGGTGATAACGCACGTCGCACCGCCCCGCTTCACACCGAAGCCCTGGTCTCACCTACGCCGATAGACGCGGTCACTGAGCCGCTGCCTGCACCATGACCTGTGGGCATCACACATCGCATTGTTCCACTTCGCACCGCAGCCCCAATGCAATCTACACCAGCGCTCTTATCTTCATCAGCCCAGAGTTCGATCTGAAAAGTGTGTGACTTCAAGGGCCCATGACTCCCGCACCGACTCCGGAACAGACTCTGTGACACCGCTCTCCAGAACTCACCGCGAGTATCACAACACCCTGCAATTCCAAAGGTACTGTTTGCGGGTCTTTCTGACACTTTAGCTGGTCCGCAACGCCACAACTGCCCTGAACAGTTGGTTTTGTTGATCACAACACCGTGATAGCCCCAGGTGGAGCTATCGACTTCAAGGAACTGTATTTTTGAGTAAATCTTGCAGAATTCATATATTGATTACTGCATGGTGGATTTGTATTGTATTTGGTCTTGTCTTATGTAGTGGAGTATGGGGTGGTGTCATTTTGTAGTGTTTTCACTTAATACTGTGTGTTACGTGCAAATGCTTTACACATTGCTTCTGAGATAAACCTGACTGCTCAGGCCAAGCTACCAAGGGGATGAGCAGGGGTTATCTGAGCAGAATCTCCCTTATCCTGACTAGAGTGAGCGTCCCTACTTGCACAGAGTGTAAACTGACTCCCACCTAGAGACCTAATTTCTAACACTGAGCAACTAACTACCAAGCTCCTGGCCGGACATCTGTAGCGTACTGATTAAAGAAGTTACCTATCAGAATTCTGGAGTTTATGCTTCTTTTGACTCCTCCACAAAGGTGTCAGGTACACTGGTGTGCGTAGCACCTGACTCCTCCCTCCATCCCACGGGCATGCCAAACAGGCCTGCTGGAGAGACTGTCATGGGGAACCCCTTATTATTATACATGGTATTGCCACCCACAACTTGGCGGAAGCCCAGTTACCTCATAGTGATTTAAGCCGAACTGCAGCTGTTAACTCCAATGTCCGATTTAGGACTGCTCTCCCTGGAGCAAAGGAGCAACCCATTTCAGTTCCTTTGGTTTGTAGATGCAAATCACCATTAAATAAGAAAAGGCTTCTTTTGTTGCACCCTTAGCCAGAGTTATAACAACTTATATGGGTATCTGATGGAGTCTTTAGTCAAGTTAACGTTCAATGATCACTAGAGCTTCTTTCTGGGTAATATTTGAAACCAAGGGTTTTACGTTAAGTGTGACCATAATTCGGGTCTCCTTCAAATACCATGGATTTAGCATGATTAATGATGTTAGGTGTGCCCTAAATGTATGATTTTGTAGATCTTGGGTTTGGTTTAAGAAAGAAATTGACATATCTGGATATTGATTCCAGGACAGATGATTGGTGTTCAATGTAGCTATTCAGAGTTTTTATGTATTTGTGGAATTAGATATAAGACAGGAGGTATGGGTGTTTGTTAAGTAAGAACTCCAATTATATTTTGCCTATATTGCCCTTAGCAGCCCTTTGCTCTAATACTCTTGATATATATTCCAGTGATTATCTGCTGCGATCCTTGTTGAGTTTTGTCTAGTAATTTGGATTAAAAAAATATTGTAATCTTTCAAAGATGCATTTATCTTTATTTTATGATTAACTCTTTGTTGTCTTAGTTTCAAAAGGACTCATGTTTGTTTTTTTAATATGGTTTGTAATATTTGTATCTATTCTCTATTTAGTTGCTAGCTGATAAAATTATCTTTTGATACATGATAATTTCTTCTTTCGTAAAAGGTGTGTAATACAAAGAGATTTCTGTGGAAACTGATTACTTCTTACATGTGGAGCTCCTTTCCTGACAAACTAGAAACCTATTTCTACAAAAAATTGAATAGCTTCTGTTTTCAATTGTACAAATTTTGAAAGTGTGGACAGGAAAAATGTAAGGCCCTTGAATAATACTGCCAACTGGACATTTATCTTGATAAATTGGGGACCAGACTCTGTCCTCCTTCTTGAAGAACCGGTGGCGAGTTCTCATTTCCTAACATTGTTCCCCTCTTCCCCTGCTTCTCCCTGAAAAGGCTGCAGAATATTATGTCTTTTGTTTTTGTTATTTGATAATCCTTCTCCTGGGTCTTGGTCATTAGTGGTTTATGATGAAGATGTTTCAGCGAATATAACAAATTGCTTTCTGGAACGATGTGTGAAATCTGTCATTGACCTTGTTGCTTTAGGTCTGAAGTTAAAATCTTCCTTTGAACAGGGATAAGTCACATTAAGTTTGAAACTGTTCCGTCACTTTTCAAGTTTGATAAGCTTGGATCCAATGTTATTTATATATTAATTCTTCAAATGGGTGAGAGGGAGGGGCTGGGCACAGCCTCACACTAACACCTGAATTGGTTGTGCCTGTCTGCACACAAATGGTTGGATAACCATCTGAAGTGAGTCTGGAGCCAGGGCAGGAAGGGCAGGACCTTAGTGTACTCCAAACGCCTGTCTGTAAAATCTCCCCCACTTCAAAGGCCAAACTGTTAAGTCCTGGACATCTGCCACCACCAAGACAATACATTTCTGGACATGTGGATACTCTGACAGGAAGGACTGCCACTACCCTAGACTGCTTCCCTGCTGGGATTCCTGCTTTTCTGTGCTGACCGGCTGCCTGATGCCCTCTTGCCTGGGAATGAGAAGGACTGGATCTGCATCTTTCCAACCCAGAACCCAGAGTGACTCCAAGGGAAAGTGACTGTCCCTGATTGAAGTCTCAGGGACATAAAAGACTTCCAACCCTCCTACATCTACACCAGGACGCTGCCTTCTGTAAGTCTACCCTGCCAAGTGGTGCCAGCCTAGTCCGGGACACTTGGAAGTGGGCTTAAGGAGTTTGTTGCAAATGAAACGATGCATTGCTGCTGCTGTATGGATCGGAACCGGCGCATTGCCCCTGTTGTGTGGATCGGAGACAATGCATCACCTTTGCAGCACTGATTGACCACGGACTATCAATTTCAGAAGCCACCGTGCTCGGACTTGACACATGACTGTTGTTGCATAGAGAAGAGAAAATGTGCACATCTTTGCTACTGCGTGGGAAGGATCAACGCATTGCCCCCACTTCCGGGATCAACACCCAAGCATCACTTCAGCCTGCTCCTGGTGCCTTCGATGTCGACGCAACCAGGATTACAGTACTTTTGTTCAGTACTGTCCCAACAGGGACCCTGTAGCCGGCCCATGCTCCATTGGGGTCAGCCTGAACTTTTGACTTTGTCTTGGTCTGGCGCAACCAGATCTCCCTGGTTGGTGCTTGTTTTTCTAAGAGCTAACTTATGATTTTTTCTTTAAACATTAATATCTCAAGTTCTACTTATTGGATGTTTAAAGTTTTGGTCTTGTTTTATTCAATAAATGAAGTTCTATTTTTATAACCAGGTGTGACATCTTTTTGTGTGGGTTTTCACTGTTTTTCTGTTTGAAATGTTTCACAAATACTCTACACATTACGTTTTTGGTTTAAGTCTGTCTGATCTGTGCCAAGCTACTTGAAGGTGAGCACAGGTTAACTTAGAGTGCACTTGTGACTAACCCTGGCTAAAATTGTGGTACCTGCTTGATCAGGGTGCATACCTCTGTCAATCAAAAAACAATTTCTAACTTTGGAGATCAGCAGTGAGGAAAGGACTTTTGTTTGTGCAGTTCCATCAAGTAACTTTGTGTACACTACCAAGCCACATAAGACCAATTTGAGTTTAAATTCTCCCTGATTGACCTTTGATTTACATAAATGTATCATTTCTCTGCCTGTGCCCTCACCTGCAAAGATGGAAGTCAGAATACCAAGATATTCATGCAGCGTAAAATCACCAATACCCATGGTGTTGGTCATTTCAGGTGATGGCCTACCATAATGGTATTCCAAGTAAACCTGTAGAGCCAAAAAGTGTAAGGCCCAAAAACCGATCCTTACAATCGGTAGAAGCCACTTAAAACAAGTCAATGATAAGCACTGGCTCTGCTTCAACGCCAGAGAAAACCAAGCAGCCTGACAAAAGCTCTTAAACAGCCACTATGGAGTCACAGTAGTAACTGTTATGGTAGTTGGTGGTTAATAATTATTTCCAGGTCCTCATTTTGCATTTCTCAGAAGTCTATGGAACCCACTCATTCCTTATACCAAAGCGATCCGCAGACGTATTGCTTAAAAGAATTCATTAGCTAGGTTACACTCCACAGTTTTAAACCAACCTATGCATACATTCTGAGTGACTTCACCTCTTAGTGGTGCGCCCCTCTCCTGCTTTTCAACCTTTCCACTGTCCGTTTTCTTCACTAGAGCCAACAGGCGTCTGATAGCATCTTACCTTCACAGGCGGCCGTGCTTCCGCATACCAAGGAAATTAATTCTTTTTAAGTCTCTGTATTTAATATTCTGAGTTTAATCAACTTGAACAAATATTCCCATCTGAACGGTTGCACATAAACTGCCTGATAATGCCAGCAGGCATGCGCGCCGCAGAGCAGGGGAGTTTCGACAGCTTGGCACTGAGGCCCTCCCGGGGAGGTCGCACTCAGGGCGACACTTCAAGGAATAGCCGCAAAGTAACAATTTCCTCTTGCACGACGTTGTATTTTTAGAAGCAAGACTTTTGTGGCTTGCGAGTCATTAGAAGCCTTGACAGCACCTTTTGTCTTTGAATAAGAGATTATCTCGAGCTGGCTGAGTACAGAGCATCAGTGCCCCCTACCCAACATTGCGCTACAATATGTCTATTCTTAGAGCGTGCCTGGACGGTGGCACATAGGGCATTCCATTTAATTAGCCATTCATATCTCGGACTTGACTAACTGAATAGTATATTGGCATGTTAATAGTTGGTTTAATGGTAAACCTCTTAACATACTCATCATAGGCCCCATCATGAACAAGTAGCTGAGGTGGCTCAGGGTGGGCCCACCGCCCGGCTTGTGGCATTAGCACTATTTAAAGTGCATGCATTTAACTTGGAGCTTCTCTGAGTTAGTGCTTGTTCTGCAGATGGCACAACTCAGACACAGGGCCTCATTTACAAAGGTAAACTTACACCTATGTGTAAATGGACGGTTGTTAGTACTCAAAAGCTAAAATTTGTGAATACTCAACAAAAATGTAAACTTACACAAAAGAGTAAGTTTACCTTTGGGAATCAGGCTACTAGTGAACAGTGTTTGTCTCGCTATTTCCGCGCTTTGCTGTCCGCAGTTTCCAAAAATTATTTAACTACTACAATTTACATCCATGGTGGAGGTGTCCACACGGAAAGGATAGATGTAAGTGTGCGAATTACATTTTGTACTGGAATAATACTTAACCTACTACAAAATACAGTTTGTAAATCGGGCCTTTTGTGTAACACGTATGCACTGTAAACCGTGCAAGTTCAAAAAAGCAAATGCTCATCTCTGCACTAAAGCAGCGCAGCTGGCCGTGATGAGGTCACTGGCCTTTCTCCTGAAAGGTACTAGTTATCTTTGCAAATACACTTGGGCTGATTCAGGAAGTATTTTAGCTGATAGCAAACAGACATATGCCAGATAAAAGATGTGATGGATGACTGGATGAATAATTGCACTTATATTGCAAGCATTACCCTTGGGTTGTCTTTCCAATCATTATGAGATTGTGCATGATTCATAAAATAACATTTTAGTTCTATTTATGTTCAAAGTGCAATCTAAGTGTGGATAATGTATGCCATTTAACTTACACCTACATAAATTATGAATGGGCCTAAAATGAAGCTGCTTGCAGGTGAATGTCAAGCAAGTAATCAAAAGCAGGTAACACAAATGATCACGCACAGCAAACGTGCAAATCCCACAGTAGGTTCATAACACAAAAGCACACATTCTGCGAGTCAGTTCAGGGCTAGGACAGACCTCCTGGTATGATCGAGCAAATCAGGAACATTGCTCGGGAAATACACGAGGGAAATAACAGTGAAATAGTACTGTTATTCCTACTGTAATTATTATTTTTATTATTTTGGTGAAAGAGGACCGTTAACCCCATTTCAAAGTGTCCTTTGCTTAGGGAAGAGATTAATACTACTTTTTTCAATTTGTACTGTGGTGCATGAAAATTAATGTCAAGGTCTGTGGCAAAGCAACATATTTTTGTGGAATTCGACTAAGGTAAGATGAGGATGCAAGGAAATGAATGGGACATTGGAAAAGTTCATATATCACAAGTGGCCTACCTCCTCATCTTTTTTCTGCACTTTTGTGAACTCTGTCAATCTCTGTCTATAACATCTATATACTCCATGTTTCTTAACCCCTTCACTGCCAAGACTTTTTCCCCTCCTGTGCCGAGCCTTTTTTTGGCGTTTTGGGGCAGTTCCTTAGGCAGGAATTTTAGTAATAGGGAGGGGATGAGTGGTCTCCCTTTCGAATTCTCATTAAGGCCCCAGGGTCTAAACTGTTGTGAATCCAATTTAGTTTTCATTGGGACTCAGGAGTTTAGCTTAGCCCTTTGGCTTGCAGGCCTGAGCCCCATCACCCAGTGACTTTTAACCTACTTAGCTTGCTCTGTTTTTGTCCATTTATTTTATTATTTCTTTTAACCCCTTTGCTGCCAGGCCTTTTACCCTCAGGTGCCAGGCCTTTTTTTGGCTATTTGGGGGTAGTTCGTGCTTAGGCCCTCATAACTTATTGTCCACATAAGCTATCCACTCCACATTTGCGTACTTTTTTTCCAACATCCTAGGCATTCTAGAGGTACATAGAGTTTTTGTGGGTTCCCCTGGAGGAGACCAAAAAGTTAGCCAAAATACAGCAAAAATTTCATTTAAAAAAAAAAAAAATGGGAAACAAAGACAGCAGAAGAAGGCTTGTGATTTTTTTCCTTGAAAATTGCATCAACAAAGGGTTTGTGGTGCTAAAATCACCATCTTCCCAGCTTTCAGGAACAGGCAGACTTGAATCAGAAAAACACATTTCTCAACACAATTTTGGCATTTTACTGGGACATATCCCATTTTTACTATTTTTTGTGCTTTCAGCCTCCTTCCAGTTAGTGACAGAAATGGGTGTGAAACCAATGCTGGATCCCAGAAAGCTAAATATTTCTGAAAAGTAGACAAAATTCTCAATTCTGCAAGGGGTAATTTGTGTAGATCCTACAAGTGTTTCCTACAGAAAATAACAGCTGAAATAAAAAGAATATTGAACTGAGTTGAAAAAAACAGTCATTTTTCTCCACGTTTTACTCTGTAACTTTTTCCTGCGATGTCTTATTTTTAAAAGCAATATACTGTTACGTCTGCTAGACTCTTCTGGTTGCGGGAATATATAGGGCATGTAGGTTCATCAAGAACTCTAGGTACCTACAGCCAATAAAGGAGATGCACCTTGCAACAGGTTTTCATTGTATACTGGGCATACAGCAATTCATTTGTCGAAATCTAAAAAGTGAGAAATAGGTATCAAGAAAACCTTTGTATTTCCAAAATGGGCACAAGATAAGGTGTTGAGAAGCAGTGGTTATTTGATCATCTCTGAATTCCGGGGTGTCCATACTAGCATGTGAATTACCATGCATTTCTCAAATAGAAGTCTTTTTTACACACTGTCTTACATTTGGAAGGAAAAAATGTAGAGACAGACAAGGGGCAATAACACTTGTTTTGCTATTCTGTGTTCCCCTAGTCTCCCGATAAAAATGGTACCCCACTTGCGTGGGTAAGCCTAATGCTCCCGACAGAAAACACATAGACACATCACATTTTTACATTGAAATCTGACATGATTTCGCAAAGTGCCTAGCTGTAGATTTTGGCCTCTAGCTCAGCCGGCACCTAAGGAAACCTACCAAACCTGCACATTTTTTAAAACAAGACACGTAGGGAAAATCCTAGATGGGGTGACTTGTGGGGCTCTCACCAGGCTCTGTTATCCAGAATCCTTTGCAAACCTCAAAATTTAGCCAAAAAAACACTTTTTCATCTCATTACGGTGACAGAAAGTTCTGTAATCTGAGAGGAGCCACAAATATCCTTCCACCCAGCATTCTGCCAAGTATCCCGATAAAAATGGTACCTCACTTGTGTGAGTAGGCCTAGTGCCCGTGACAGGCAATGCCCCAAAACACAATGTGGCCACATCACATTTTCCCAAAGAAAACAAAGCTGTTTTTGCCAAGTGCCTAGCTGTGGATTTTGGCCTCTAGCTCAGCTGGCACCTAGGGAAACCTAGCAAACCTGCACATTTCTGAAAACTAGACACCGAGGGGAATCCAAGATGGGGTGACTTGTGGGGTTCTCACCAGGTTCTGTTACCCTTAATCCTTTGCAAACCTCAAAATTTGGCTAAAAAAAACACGTATTCCACACATTTCGGTGACAGAAAGTTCTCGAATCTGATAGCAACCACAAATTTCCTTCTACCCAGCTTTCCCCCAAGTCTCTCGATAAAAATGGTACCTCACTTTTGGGGGTAGGCCTACTGCCTGCAAAAGGAAATGCTCCAAAACACTATCTGGACACTTCAAAATGATCAAATACAAAACTACCAGTTTTTGCAAGGGGGCACCTGCGTTTTTGGTCCTGGGCTCAGCAGCCAGCTAGGGAAACCTACCAAACCCAGACATTTCTGAAAACTAGACGCCCGAAGGAGTCCAGGGAGGTGTGACTTGCGTAGATCACCCATTGTTTTTTTACCCAGAATCCTCAGCAAACCTCAAATGTAACTAAATAATCATATTTTTCGCACATTTCTGGGTGGCATCACAACACCGGGACACATTTCAGACCACCCAACGTTCCCCTCAGTCTCCCAGTAAAAATGACACCTCACTTGTGTAGGTGGGCTAAGTGCTTGTGACAGGGAAGAGCCAATAACATTTTGAAATTGAGGGGGAACCAAAGCTGGTTCAAAAGGGCAGTTTGAAGAAAAACATTTTTAAGCTGATAAGTGCAGCAGTATTTTTATCAGTATAGATGAGACAAGGCTGGGTGGTAGGAATTGTGTGGATTCCTGCAGATTCTGGAAGGTTCCATCACAAAAATGTGGGGAAAATGTGTGATTTCCAGCAAAGTTGGAGGTTTTCAGGGCATTGTGGTAAGAAAATGGTGCGGGTGCATGTGAAGCACACCACCCTGGACTACCCAGATGTTTAGTTTTCAGATGTGTCTAGGTCTTGTGGTTTTTGCTACATGGCAGCGTCTCAAGGTCCATAAAGTGCAGCCCTCACCATTCCAAGTGGGACGATTTTGGGAGTTAGCCAAGCTCTCATGGCCCAAATGTAAAAACAAAATCCAAAATAATCAAATGTCCTCTTGCCTGTTGTGGGATAAGATGCTTTAGTGTGTGGGGGAGAGCTGAAAGACTGTTACCCCCTTCAGTTGTGGTGGGGGCATAACCAGGCCCATACTGGTTGCTAGCCACCACCCCACTATTTTTTTTTGTTTTTAAATTCCCTGGCATCTAGTAGACTTTCTGCCTCCCCGGGGTGTGGATCAGGGGTAATTGCCCCATCTGCCCACTGATGATAAGAACAACTTTGGCCACATTTATTTGGGGTGGGGGTATGGCTATACCATGACCCTCTTATTTTGGAAAAAAAATCTTCCCGGGTATCTGGTGGGCCTTCTGCCCCCCTCTTGGGGGCAGATGGGACTTCCAAAAATATGCCAATATGCCCCCAAGGGGGGCAGATGTGGCCAACAGTAATGTGCCCCCATTGAGAGTGACCCTTGCCCAAGGGTCTGCCCCTAAGGAAAAGAAACACATACACACACACCAATCCCTGGTGCCTAGGTGTTTTCTGCCCCCCCCCCGGGGGCAGATCGGCCTAATAGAATTAGGCCGATCTTCCCCAAGGGGGACAGAAATGGCCTAAAATAAATTTCCCCCCTCAGGGGAATTACCCTTGCCTAAGGGGTCGCTCCCCTTGCGTGAAATTGACACAAAAAATAAAGATCCCTGGTGTCTAGTCGTTTCTGCCCCCCTTGGGGGCAGATTGGCCTAACAAAAATCGGCTGATCTGCCCCAAGGGGGGCAGAAATGGTCTAAATCCAATTTGCCCCTAAGGGGAGTGACCCTTGCCTAAGGGGTCGCTCGCCATATATAAAAATCAAAAGAAAACAAACAAAAATATATCCCTGGTGTCTAGGGGTTTCTGCCACCAGGGATTTCAGGGGTTTCAGATTGGCCTAATTATAATAGGCCAATCTGCCCCCAGATCAAGGCAGAAAAGGCCTAAAAATATATTGCCCCTCTGGTGAGCGGCCCTTGCCCAATGGGCCACTCCCCTTATGCACAAGTATATATAAAAAAATATTAAAAATCCCTGGTGTCTAGTGGTTTCTGCCCCCATTGGTGGCAGATTGGCCTCATAAAAATAGGCCGATCTGCCAAATGTTATTTGCTTCCTAGGGGAGCAACCCTTGCCTAAGGGGTCACTCGCCACCTCTAAAACACAAAAAAACACAAAAAAATTATCCCTGGCGCCTAGAGGTTTCTACCCCCCAGAAAAGGCCTTGAAAAAAATTGCCACCCGGAAAGCGACTCTTGCCCAAGGGGTCGCTCCCCTTATGCTAATCTCCATATTTAAAAAAATCCCTGGTGTCTAGTGGGCATTTCAGCAGCCGGATTGCTTCACGATCCGGCTTCTGAAATGCTTTGAGAGACTTCAAAGGGAAGAAAATTCCTTTCCTTTGAAGCCTCTCAGGCCCCCATCAAATGATCGCGATGGAAGCTCATGGGGAGGTGACCTCTGATGAGGTCAGAGCGCATTCGCGCACTGACGTCATCAGACGTCACTGGGGGGGTTGAGGGTGGAAGGGCTCCCCCTTCCATCACTGCCTTGGGGGCGTGGGAGGGAAGCCCAAGGAAGGAGCGCTAGCACTCCCTCCGAGCTCATGTGCGAGGACGTAATGGTTACGTCCTCGGCACAGGAGCACTGTGCCAGTGGACTTAACCATTACGTCCCCGGCACAAAAGGTGTTAAGTAGGAACTTAATCATGTCTGTAAACCGCCTATATATTTGGGGCCCCTTGCACAAGTTACAAGCAAAGCCCAAATTAACTTGTGCTCATTCCTCTGGTAGTTTGGGAAAGAGCAGACAGGCTTAACTTACAGGCAATGTGTAAAGTATTTGTGCAGCAGTTCAAACAGGAATACATTTAAAACACAACACAAAAAACATCCCACACTAATTTAGAAAAAATTGAGTAAATTATAACAAAGAAAGCAAGACCAACACAACAAAAATCCAATCAGTAGAACCGAAGATATGTAATTTTGAAGCTCTCTGTGAATATTGCTCCAAAAAACACAAAGGGCCAACGGTGGATATCTGGTTGTGCTAGACTGGGACCAAGTCACAGGTTCTGGCTGACCACAAAGGAGCATGGGCCAGCTACAGAAACCCAGCTAGGACTGCTGAACAAGAGCACCTTAATTCCTGGTTGCAAACAGTTGCAGAGCATTTGCTGAGAATGTGTCACACAGCATGGGTTCTGAAGATCTGGGAGGCTGCAATGTCCTACATCATTGAGTAGGCTCCCAACGAGAGACTTACAATGCAAGAGCCTTCGCTGGGGACACGTTGCACAATTGCCCTTCCGATGGGGCTATGGGTTGCGATGCAAAGTCCTTAAATCAGGAAAGTCCACATAGCAGAGGCAATGCATCAGTTCTGCTCGGGGTTGCACAAGCCATGCAGCAGAGAGGATACATCCATTCTGCATAATCCACATAAGGACTGGCATTGCTCCTTCAGGCCCACTTCCAAGGGTGCAGGACTGGGGTGGCACCACTTGGCAGAGTAGAATTCAAAGGTGGCAGAATCTAGGTGCTAGGATCAAGGATGTTAAGCCTTATGTTCCTGAGGCTCCAGTCAGGAGGCCCGCCAACTAGCCCTTGTATGCAGTTCCAGTCCTTCTCACCAGACAAGAGGGCAGCATATCAACACAGCAGGGCAGCAGTCATTCACAGCAGCAGTCAAGCAGAGTGCCAGTTCTTTCAAAGCACATCTGTCCTACTTCCTGGCAGGGTTCACAGGTCCAGAAGTGTACTGAAATATTGGGGTCTGAGGTCCAGATTTATACTTTGTGTCCACTTTGATGGCCCCCCTAAGATGTCAGGCATCCCCTTCCTCCCTGCCCTGGTCCCAGCCTGTCTGGGATCACAATAGACAAGTGTCAAACCCTTTGTGAGAGTGCTCAGGTAGAGCCTTTGTGAAGTACTATTGTGGTAAATGATAGTTCCCCCCTTGCTAATTCAAAGTGGCCTATACTGTCAACACCTATCTTCCCTTTATCTCACTGTCTGGGAGCAATACACAAGGACAAGCTGCCAGCTAGACCTAGTCATGTGACCCAGGATCAGGTTACAGACACCAAATGGTTAGGGCAAGAAAATGTCAGCTTTCTAAAAATGGCGTTTTCAGAACTGTGATAAAAAAGCAACTTTTAATCACAATATTTGGACACCCACACAACTTCTCCCCCTGCTTCCAATTGGAAGTTACATCTTATTAAATATAAAAATGTAACTCCAATGTTATCCTTTGGGAGAGTTAGGCTTTCAAGTAGTTAAAAATTAATTTAGGAGTTTTTCACTACCTGGACATGTAAAACTTAAAGGTGCAAGTCCTACTTTTTAAATACATTTCATATTGCCTTCTGGGCTGTTCAGGGCCTATCCTCTGGGTGGCTTATATGTGTTAAAGAGGAAGGTTTAGGCCTGGCAAAAGGTTTATTTTGGCAGGTATAAATGGCAGTTTGAAACCACACACAGGCTGCACTGGCACATAATCCACCACTAATTCCTTTTGGGTTCCAGAGTAGCCTGCTACTCACCGAAAAGCACTTTGACGCCTCGTCAGGGGTAGTAAGCTCTATATAAATACTATTACAATACAATAAGAAATATTTGCAGGCCATCAAAGTAGGTGGCACAACAAGTGCCGCAAGCCCACTAGTGACATTTAATTTACAGGCTTGGGGTCAGTACTTAATTTGAGCCAGTGATTTCTGGTGTGGTGAACCAGTGCTTATTTTTAAGGGCTGGGGCTTAGTTTTCTGCCTCAAGCATTTACTGAGAGCAAAAAACACATGGAAAAGAGGGAGGAAGCAAAAAACTGAAACACGTCACAAAGGGAGACAGCAGAAAGCTTCAAGAGTGACTGGAGAGGCTGGGGATGGCTACAAATGGATTAAAGAGGCCCGATATGGCTTCAGGATTATACTGCCTCAGTATTTCGTGCTTGTGCATTTAATTGCAGCAGGTGCATGTTTCAGAGGGGAGCTTTGGGCACTGGCACCTTTTTATTTACATGTTAAGCACTGCCTGGGGTGCAGGTAGAACCACTTTACTAGAAATTTACAAGTAAATTAAATATGCCAATTGGGTGTAAGCCAATTCTGAAATGTTTTAAAGGAGAGAGCACAAGTACTTTAGCACTGGTTAGCAGTGGTAAAGTGCTCAAAGGCATAAAAGCCAAAAAAAAATGGGTTCAGAAAACGAGAGTGAAGGGAAAAGTGTTTGGTGATGACTTTGCAGAAAGGGCCAAGTCCAACACTGGCAAACGTACTTTGCTCTTCAGAACAAGACCATTCCATAAAACATAAGGTATTTCTCAAGTGGGTAACAACATCTTCCTGTTTCTACTTCATTCTAGCCACAATCACTCCCAAACTAAACTACTGAAACCCCACCTGCATTGATCACACCATAAATCTACCTAGAAAAAACCATGCCGCAGGCTCCTTGTGAAAGATCTCCATTCCCTGACAAACAGCACTGCCAACTGGTCTAATTTTGGTATTGCCTTCAGTTATTTTTCTGATGCAGTAGGATGTGTGGAACAAAGGACCATTCAATCCCTCGTTTCAATCAGAGAACTTCATTAGGTCACTACCAGCCATGTCGCACCACCAAAATACTTCAAGGAGCAACTGTTCAGTCAGTGAAATTTTAAAAGTTGTGGACAGAAACAGCAATGTGTGAATGTAGTGAGCAAGAGAAAGACTAAACCCAGAACGAGGTTGCCCTCTGAAACATTAAAAAAATTATATTGGGAAACTGGGCATAGTTTTACAATATAGTGTACAAAAAACACATAATCAGCTAAAACAGGAGCAGTTGTGTAGGACTTTGTCTTCTAGAGTAGAGCAATAGCAGCAATGGTGCAAATTTCCCTCCAATGCATGGACAATAGCAGTAGGAGATTTCATTCTTGATACTATCGGAACAGCATGAATGCTAGCAGTACACCCTTCTCTGAGAAGCTGCTGTGCAAGCTCCCATTTTGAGCACAGGAAGGAACTGTAGAAAACCAATACATGAGGACCCATAGTGCAAGCTACCATCCCTTTCAGAGCTTGTACAGAATTTCATGCACAGCATAAGTGCAAGCATCCCTCCCCCACAGAACATGTACAGCACAGACAACAGCTATGCAAGCTTCCTTCCCTCACAGAATAGGTGCAGCATCGACAAGAGCTGTGCAAACTTCCCTCTCTGAGATCAGGTGCAGCACACAAAGCAGCTAATCAAGCTTCCCTATCTTGCAGAACAGGTGTAGCATAGAAGGCAGCTGTGGAAGATTTTGTCCCTCACAAAACATGTACAAAATAAACAGCAGCTGTGCAAGCTTCCTTCCCTCACAGAACAGATGCAGCCTAGACAGCAGCTGTTCAAGCTTCCCTCCGTCGCAGAACAGGAGCCGCATACTAACCAGCTGTGCAAGCTTCCTTATTTTGCAGAACAGGTGCAGGGTACACAGCAGCTATGCAAGGTTTCCTACCACTCAAAACAGGTGCAGCATAGACAGCAGCTGTGAACGTTTTGCTCCCTTATAGAACAGGTGCATCCTAGACAGCAGCTGTGCAAGCTTCCCTCCCTTACAGATTAGATGCAGCATACACACCATCTGTGCAAGCTTTCTGATGCAACTGCCACACAGAAATGTCTCCACTTTCTAGGGTGACAGGACGTCCAGATGTGCCAGAACATTTCTGCTTCTTCACAGTGTGTCCTGGGATCCTCATAGGTTTTGTTAAAATTCTTAAGTGTTCTCGTTTTGGATAGACGGTCAGGGAAGCATGCACATAAGAGTTAAAATGGAGTGCATGCTCACAGCTCTCTCCTGTTACAGTGGCAGTCGGTAATTTTACGAGGGAGGGACGGGGAGGTGAAGGTTACACATGTACGCATGCACCTCACTCACATCCATTCATTCACACACGCATTCACACACCCATTCACAACACTCACTAACAAATACACATACATTCGTACACGAAGGCATGTACCACATAAAAAAAAAAAACTTACCTCAAGAGCCACAACTCAAACAGGGAAGCCTCGAGCATCCCAGGAGGCTTGGGACTGCTTCCTTCCCTCATTGCCTGACCTAAAGTCCTAAGACCAGCAAATGGGGGAAGGCAGCAGTCCCAATCACGTCACACAGTGGGATGGGTTCAGTGAGATTACTGACCACACCCCACTTCATGACGAGGTGTCACTGATTGACTCAGCCCTGGGCACTTCATGGCTTAAAACTGAAGGGCACAGATCCGAAGCAATCAGTGGCACTACCCCTCGCCATGAAGGGGAGGGCTTCGAGGCACCTTTGCCATGCTGAAGAGGTCACCCCCACAGGAACTGTGACTTCTTCAGCCCACCAAAGTTCAGCTCAGGCAGCCAGGAATCTGCATATTTAGCAGATGCCCAGCTCCTGGTTGCCTGACCTGAACCAGAAGAATGTCTGTCAGGCTGACTTTTGTTCAGCCTGACAGACATTCTTCACTTCAGGAAAAGGGTGGGGGGAGTGGCCATTCAGCCAGTAAGGACGGGCTGCTGCAGTCCTGTTATATCACCAAGGCGACAGAAGCTTTATTTAAGTTGCTTTTAAGCCTCGCCCGCTGAACTGCAAAGTTTAACCCAAGCTCATAGCAGAATGTATTGAGGTGGAATCTTCATCAGAAGGCCAAGCGCATAAGCCTTTCTTTGGGAATCATCACAGCGTGTTTGCACTATTGTCATTTAATATAACGGAAGTTGTCCCTATTTCGGTGTTATTTTATATTTAAAAAGGGGCCCCATAGGTTTTCTTTACAGTTTTATATTGTAGAAACTGCACATTATTTTTATAGATATCATGTTTCCACCGCCTTTAACTTGACGTGGTCTGTACTATCGACGCTTAACCAGCCCTGGTTTCATATTCTACCTTCATTTAATTTTGTTTTTTTTTCTTTCATAACTGCAAGACTACACGTCCCAAAATGCCAAGATAAGTAAATTGAACGGGCTACTAAATATGTCAAAGTATTTACACTTTATGTTTTCATGGGTGTATCTGTGCCCTTCAACATTTATTCCCTAACCTTATGTGTCCCCCGTGCACGCTGCCGAGCACGTGCTGTTTACTATATTGATGCTAGGTATTAGCATTTGAAAAGCCGTAAGCTCGCGACAGCGCTCTTCCGTGAGGCATAAAGATTTACATCTACCGCCGATTTAAACCTCTTTAATACAGGCGCAATCTCTAAAACACAATATAATATTTAATCTTCTAACATAGTTTGTCTCAGAGATCTGCCTGATGTTCCAGTGAAGGCCTTCTTCTACGTCTGTAGGTGCAGTCTTTATAGCCATTCTGCTTCTATGCGTCAGTGGCAACATTTAATTTTTTGGGATTTGAAAATCTGGTTACCATATCCCTAACCTCTTCAAAGAAAAATATATGCGTGCAAGCACCTGCTGCATTCATGCACCGAAACGAAGCAGCGGCCTTTGATCCATGAACATCTAGTGCACCAGTGTCTCTAACACTAGCTGGCTATGTGCCATACTACACATTGTTGGTGGTCATGTGTTTGGGACCAAATTCTGTCATGCTGGCTGTTTTAGGGACCCACCAGCCTATCATAAGCTTTTACATAGGTGGCATTCTGATTGGTTGCTGGCCCCTAAAATACAAGTACATAGCTCTCTGTCAAAACATTGGGAGGGGGTAGAAGGATGGAGAGTGTGTACTGTGGTGCAAAACGTCATCCAAACAAACAAACAAACATTTGCAAAGCCAGTAGCTATCACCTAACATCTATTGGTTTTGCCAATGTTTTTGACAGTGACTGTACAGTATCACGGCTGCTGTACACCATGGCTGAAAAAATGCATGTTCATGCCTACAAAGGGCACAAGCTTTCTTATTTAAAAAAAAAAAAAAACAGTAACACAAAATGACTTACAAAAATAAAGAAATCTGACCAAATAGGCTGGTTGGGGAGAGTGTGGGGGGCGATGAAGAAACAAAACAGGTGGGGAAAGCAACACAGCTGATGAGAAGAGTAGAAACGCTAGGGAGAGAACATGCGTGAAAGAAAGCAATGTGGAGGGTTGGGGGAACAAGCACATTGGCAGAGAAAGCAACGTGACTGAAGTGGTGGAGAGAAGCACTTTTGTAACAGAGAACAATACGGAAGGGAGAAACGCTCACAAGGAAGACAGCTGGAAAACACAAGCACTCTCCTGGAGTGCTTAAATAAAAATACAAATGTAGGTCCCTAAAAGTGAGCAGAGGAAGCATGGATGCTAGCTAATGAAAGACACTATACTCCAGGCAAGGTAGAAATAGAAAATGGACAGGCTGAAACAAGGGAAGACATCCCATAGAAACTAAAGCAAATAAGAGTGACAGTAAAGCTAACCAAATGCAAGCAAAGGGTGCACTGCAAGCCACAGTATGATCTTAATAAGCACACAATATGTCTTTATACTATTACTTCTATACATAATTATCCATCTATTCAAACTTAGATGGATGAAAGGATGAAGTGGTGTTGGCAAAGTCAGTGTTGCACAAATTCCAACCTGTGACCTGCAGTTCACATATGGATCACAGAAGCAGATGTACAAATTAGTGATCTTTCATAATGGCTAGCATTCATGACTTTTTAATACTTGCAGGTTTGCATCCAAGGGAGGAAAGGGTCGAAATGCCCAGCCTAATTGTGGGACTCAATATTGTGAATAACAATATTACGACACCAGAATATTGTGTCAAAATATCATCTACAAAATTATTGAGTTAACATACTTTGCACATAAACTACCAAAATATCATGTAAAAAAGATTCTGGAAACAAATATAGTCAAAAAGGTGAGTACATAGAAGTTGTTATACATATGGCATTCTGAGTAATTTTTTTAAGGTATTAAACTAGAAAATATTAATATAATTAAAAATAGGTAGTTTTAACAAGTAATGTAAATAAAACATATGTACACGTTTAGAAATATAGAAACAATAATTAAACAATTTTCAAAATATATTAAATTAAATGTCTCATCAATAATTTAAAAAATACAATAGGAAATAAACACATAATTTTTTTTTGCCATTTATTTTAATATTGAACTTCATTAAATACATGCTTTGATTTAAGTATTACAGTGATCTAAATATCAATAGCTATATCTATATAATATTTATGTACATTATTTATGCATATATATTTCACACACACACACACTATATATATATTTATGTATCTACACATACATACATATATATCATTTACATATATTTAATTATGTAAATGTTAGAATTTTCATCCTTTGGGTGGTCTCCCCTAACTTTGTGCCTCTGTTTCCCAGGTTGTTGATGGGTGTTGGACTCTGATTTTGCTGTTTTTGTTACTCTGGGCACTCTGCTAACCAGTGCTAAAGTGCAAGTGCTCCTTTACAAAATGTCTATGTAATCTTTTATCCATGATTTGGCCCTTTTGATGTATTAGTAAGTCCCTAGTACAGTGCACTAGAGGTGCCCAGGGCCTGTAAATCAAATGCTACTAGTGGGCCTGCAGCACTGGTTGTGCCACCCACATAAGTGGCTCTGTAATCATGTCTCAGACCTGCCACTGCAGTGTCTGTGTGTGCAGTTTTAACTGTAAATTCGATTTGGCAAGTGTACCCACTTGCCAGACCTTAACCTTCCCTTTTCATACATGTAAGACACCCCTAAGGTAGGCTCTAGGTAGCCCAAGGGCAGGGTGCAGTGTATGGTTAAGGTAGGGCGTATATTAATGTGTTTTATATGTCCTGACAGTGAAATATTGCTAAATTTGTTTTTCACTGTTGCAAGGCCTGTCCCTGTCAACGGTTAACATGGCGGCTGCCTTTAAAACTGATTAAAGTGTAGGTTCCCTTTGGGAGCGGATGGACTTGTGGAGTTTGGGGTCTCTGAGCTCACAATTTGAAAATGTGGATTCCCTTTCTGGGTCAGTTTGACTGGTTGCACCTCACACTAGACAGTGACACAAAGGGAGCTGGAGTGTAGTCTGCATTTCCTGATGAGCCATCTGTGCTAGGAGGGAGGGGAGGAGTGGTCACTCACACCTGAAAGGGCTGTGCCTGCCCTCACACAATGCAGTCTCCGACCCCCTGGTGAGTGTCTGGAGCCTGGCCTGGGCAAGGCAGGATTTCACATTCAAGAGAGACTTTGCTTTGAAGTAGGCCTACTTCAAAGGAGAAATTGGGTATAAGAAGGGCATCCAAAAACACAGACTTTAGAACACTTCTCGAAACCAAGAGGAACCTCTGCCTGGAGAAGAGCTGAAGAGCTGAGGAAGAAGAGCTGCCCTGTCTGTGACTGTGCTTTGTGGAGCTATCCTGCAGTTGCTGCTTCTGCCAGAGTAAGTGGGCAAAGACTGCACTTTGTGTGCCTTCCATTTTGTGAAGATCTCCAAAGGCTTGATTTAGAGCTTGCCTCCTGTTGTTTGAAGTCTCAGGAACAGCAAAGATTTCTCTGTGCCAGCACCTGGAGTCTCTGGAGGGACTCCCACTCTGCCCTGTGGTGCCCATCCAGTTCCTGGGTCCCTGAAAGGAGAAGCTGGCAGCCGAAGAGAAAGAAATCCATGCACAGAACGCCGTGAGGTGAAAAGATTGACATGACTCCGATCTGCAGTTGAAAAATTGATGCACCGCCGAAATCGTCAACTCTGCCTGCAACGTGACCGAAGAATCGACACATGGACCTGGAGAAACGACGCGCAGCATCGCTGACGGAGGCTGAGAGATCGTAACCAGCGCTGGATGGTTTTCGGATCATCGTACGGCTGGATTTCCTACGCAAGCACCGCTGGGCATGTAAAAACAACGCAAGGCCTGTCCGGACTCGATAGTGCTGACCAGATCGAAGCATCACTCTCCTGCATAGAGCAGAAACGCCGTGCCCAACCCGACAAAAGGAGAAACAACGCAAGGTCTCACTTGTGAGTGAATTCGATGCATCGCAAGCCCTTTTTGATGCACACTCGCCCGTGCTGGGTGATTTTTGATGTATCCCAGATACATTTTCACACTAACAGTGTTAGTGTGTGTTTAAAACTACATGATAACTTGACTTGTGTATTGTGGATTTTTATCATTTTGGTCTTGTTTTGTTTAGATAAATATACTCTATTTTTCTAAGCCTGTGTTGTATCATTTTGTAGTGTTTTCATTAAGTTACAGTGTCTGTTGGTACAAATACCTTACACCTAGCACTCTGAATTTAAGCCTACTGCTCATGCCAAGCTACCAAGGGGATAAGCAGGGGTTAGCTGAGGGTGATTCTCTTTTACCCTGACTAGAGTGAGGGTCCTTGCTTGGACAGGGGGTAACCTGACTGCCAAACAAAGACCTCATTTCTAACAGTAAATATATTATAAAATAATAAAATATTCAAACAATTGGAGAAATGACAACAATATTTACAATGGCTTAAAAAATGTAATTAATAAACATATAATAACAAAAGCACTTATAACAATTAATGAAAAATAAAAAATACAAACATTATTATTATTAGTAAAAATGTCTGTTTTTTAAAATTATATAAACACCAATGGCCAAAATACAAATCTAAAAAAATAACAATCAAAAATTAATGTCACAAGCAAAAGCATTGGACTTTAAAGGAATCAGATTAACTAATCTAACTCCAATGTATGCAAACACAGGTAAAGTGTTGGACGTTGGAGGAGTTAGCTTTACTATTCCCACTCCAACGTAAGAGAAAGCAAGGAAAGTGTTGGAATTTGGACTTGTTAGATTTACTATCCCCCCTCCAATCTATAAAACAGTATAGAAAGTGTTGGACTTTGGAGGGGCTAGACTATTCCCACTCAAATCTAGGCAACTGTAGTAAAAGTGTTCAACTTTGAAGGGGTTAGAGTTATTATTCCCACTCCAACTTAAGCAAAACCATGGAAAGTGTTTGACATAGGAAGGGTTATTCCATTACAATTCCTACTTATTTGTAAACAAACATTCAAATAGCTAACAACATACAATTATTAAAACATATTTAAAATAAGATATGTATATCTATATCTGGATAGATAGATGACAGAAAGATAGATAGTAACATATATATCATATATGTATTAATTTACAAGTGAAAATAATAACATAAAACAAATTGTACAAATAAAAACATACATTTAAAATGAATACACTTCCCTCCCTACTAACCAAAAAAACAGAGCCCCTCTAAACAATTATAATAAATTATAAAGAAAACATAATAATAAAATAATAGGTAAATAAAGAAAATAAAATTAAAATCAATAATAAAAATGAAATGCATTTTCTAAGTTTTAATTTGAAATACACCTATTAATTGATTATAAATTTAAACAGCTAATAATTTACATAACAAATAACCAATCAAAACATTCTAGAATTAATCATGCATTCAATAATTGACATAAAAATAAATTTGTTAAAAATGATAAACACTTCTCACCTATTCTCCTACACACTCAACTGCAGCTAAAATATAAATTACTAATTTAACTAGACAAATATAAAATATACATTAAAAATCACAAAATACACTTAAATACTTAAAGTTACAAATAATTTATCAATTTACAAAATGAATCATCAATTAAATAGTTAATAAACAAACATTAATCAAAAATATTAAATAATGCATCATTTAAAGAATTTCCTAGCCTGTCCTCCACCATACTCAACAACCTGCTTGTAAATTATAAATTACTATTTAAATGTAAAAAACATTTTAATTGCACATAAACATTTTCAAACTATACTTACATTTTTTAAATTATTTCATTAATAATAATAACACCCGCAATTAGCATAATACCTGATGTATAATCAATTAATGAAAACATATTTAATACATATATATTAAATGAAATGATACATACAATATTATTTATAAAAACAAAATGTTATATATAAACCAATATTCTAACCTTCTATAATTTGTTGCTCTATTTTATCGTAGTGAAGATATTTTTGACACACAATATTTTTAAATCAGTATTTTCGTCATTCAATGCCCAGCTTGATTGATTTAGTCTCTGTTGGACGTTTTGCAACAATTCTCCAAGTAGGGGATTATTGTAGGTCGAGTATATCGACATATTGTGAACACAAGCAATACTTCCCAAACTTAGCCAGCAGTTCAATGTCTTTCTCTTCCTTCTCTTTTCTGATAGCGTTACTTTTGGTAAATCTGACAGGCCTAATTCTCTTGCTAGCATGGGAACAGAGAGATCCATGATTCTGCAACTAACATCTCCAAAGGGAACCCGTAAGAAACCAATGATAGGCTTTAAATCGCACAATAATAGAAGACAGAGGCAATGAAGCACCAGAGCCTAGAACCAGACATTATCCTGCTGCTTTATGCACTCTAAATTGTAATCTGGAGTTGACCTGGGCAAGCATGCTGAGGACAATAGAAGGGGCCTGGGATCAGGGCAGGAGTCACCCTCGTGTCTCCTTGCAGCTTGCTACTTGTTGAGCCCTGGTATATCCTGCTTGTATCACCAGCATGGGCACTGAGAGCATGTTGCTCAATTCTGAAGTAGAACTGTTGCAAGGACCTGCAGGGCATGTGTGTTGGCTGCTTCCCTGGGTGTGGAGGCCCAGGTGGGAGTAACATTTGAGACTTATAGCCCACAAAAGGAAAGGACCATGGACAGGGGTGTGTCAAGCAGAGAGGAGCCGGCTTAAGTTGGCACAGCCGAGCCACAGAGCTGCCTGGATTGCCTGAACTACCCTGGGAATGAAGGATCCAATACCGGTGTGGGGAGTGTTTATGCGGGCATCCAACTTTAAGCAACTTCAGAAACAAAACCTGCTGACATCTTTACCTTTGGAACCCCATTTGCTTGTGGGCAGACAGCTGATGCAAACTAATGTGTATGAAGATAACAAGGATGAGAATAACATGCATGCATGAACTTACGCTCCAATTATTGGTACATTGGTCCAAAGGATGTGCCAAGGGTAACCTATTGTGTGTGAAATCACTGCATTATGATGATTTATCTAAGAAGGTTCTGGCTGTGCATGGCTATACAGTAGGCACTGGCCTATGGCCCTAACACTAACGAGCCTGAAGTTTGCTGTATTTCGAATTTTGATAAACTGGGAAAGGTAGCTGATCTTTGAGGATCTGTATGAGTGGTGGATGGGACATAGCTGATTTTCTTTTTGACAATTTAAATTTACATACTGCCTGAGGACGCACAGTGTAGGTAAGCAACTAATTTCACTGATGTACACTATGCATCAGAGCCAAGCAGTTGTATTAACAACCCTGCAATAATACAGTCTTGTTGTAACCTCGCTATTGATGTTAACTTCATCACTTGGAATTTTAGAAGGCCTTAAGAATGCCGAGAAATATAGTAAGGTGCGGCCATATCTTGACTGTCATAATATCCGTATTGCGGTCTTACAAGAAACACACCTCACTACTTAATCTGAAGACAAATTCACACTATCATGGAGCGAACATCACTTCTTTCAATCCTTCTCCAAGTACGCTGGAGGTGAAGCTATTGTAATTAAAAGGGAACCCCATTTACACTTAAACATGGGGTGAGCGAGCCTTAGGGACATTATTTATTAGTGCATGGAACATTGACCCATCACAATTAATAATATCTCTAGGCCCAACAACAACTTATCCTCGTTCATTAATAGCTTAGTCTCTATTCTGAGAATAGTCCTGAGAATGATCCCGAAATCCTCTAATGGACAAGATATCCTACACTAAACATGATAAACCTCATGACACAAAGTCGTTGCATCACATTATTGAGCAATACAAACTGATCAACATCTGGTGAACCTGTAATCCTACTGGGTATCCCTATCACGTATTTATAATTAGCCAACTTCCAAAGGCATTGTAGTCTCTTCATGAACAGAGGAAGTGAACATTTTAGCTACAACTATTTCATACCACTCCCCAGTACTCCTTTTACTTACACTTCCGACTGACTACAAATATTGTACACAATGATCTTTCCCATCAGATACGCTGCTAAATTTGTTTTTTCATGAGGAGAACAGGATGGCAATATCAGAATATTTTTAAATGAATATAATTTCCACTCTTTGGACATTCTAGGAGGCCCTTAAGCTTACACCAGAGGCGTATTCACCACTAAATATGCAGATAGCCTTAAATCAATACAATCCAGATTCTTAACACTTAAACAAATTATGCGGATCCCAGAGGCAGACTCAGTACAGACAAAACACTGACACTACTGTTCAAGACACAAGATGCTATTCTGAAAAACGTTGTTTGGAAAGCTGCTGGTCCCTCCTAATCTAAACAAAAACAATGTAAAGCAAAAAACATTTTTGGGTCTAAAAAAATTAAAGACACAAGACCAAAAACAGCAATGGAAAGAATCTGTTAGAAATTGCAAATGCATTTTTTGCATAAACTCGGAGGATTGATCACAAACTAACTATGTCTAATTTCATTGAGGACTAAAGGCCAGGTGCATTAAGAACCAATCTGTATTTCCGAACCAACTTATGAACTAATAGATAGTGAATAAAAGACCCCCAGAGCATCAAAAATCACAAAAGTCCAACAGTATAGTCCAGAAGAGCTTCAAGGTTCTTTATTACGATCTTCAGATTAGATCTAAAGGGCTTCTTGTAATCAAAACACCCATAATTCAATCAACACATTGAGCCCGAGCCAACAAAGAGCCTTAGAACATTTCTGGACTATATTATTCATCTTTGTCATTTTGGATAATTGGGGGATCTTTTATTTATTAATGGAATCATTGTGATTTCTGTAAAAGTATTCAGTGGTCTTTTTTCCTCCCATGAGCACCACTTGGCACTAATAATTCTTTGGACACAACTTTGGGTATGCATGGGAGTGCGCCCTTTTCTTAGGCCTGGATGGAGTTCACGGAGTTCCACTACATGGAATTCTGCAGAGTTGACAAAAAACTCAGAGGAATTCCATGGAGGCGGAGTTCTGTGTGCCGTGGAGTGGAATGTGGCACCCTCTCCCAAATGCGCCCAGTCTCAGAAGCTCTAAGCAGACCCTACTTAACTTTATCGAGATTGGGCGTATTCAGGATAGGGCAGTAGGCAGTGAAAGCTGCCATTTGAGGCCACTTGTGCACCAGTGTGCACAACAAAGTAAATACAATGAGGACTTACCTGGGTTCTCCCAGAGGGTCCTTGCTGCCAGAGACCTGGCTCTCTGCCTCCCTCTGTCCCCGTCAGAGCCTTGGGGGAAGGCCTGGAAGCAGCTACACCGACATCTGTGAACTGCAGCCCAGTTATGGGCCACACAGTGCAAGCGCAGACTGTCCACGTTTGCTCTGTGTGGCCCTTAACTGGGTTACAGTGTGCATGTGGAGAGCTCCATTCCACTGGTGAGGCGAGCAAAGTTTTTGTGTGAACTCTGCACTCCAAGCAGAGCGTAGTGTCAAAAACTCAGATCCGCCAGTGGAGCAGAGCTCGTCGCCCACCCCTACTTCTGTTGTCTAGCCACCATTTGATTTTGATTTACTAATAAATATTAATCAGGTAGGTCTCATATTGTGACCCGCTATGAATCTCATCCATGATGATGGGCAGCTGAGGTGAGCAAACCTCTAAATCTCTGATTCCTTTTTAAATAAAGCATTTTGTTGCTTAAATGCAACCCCTTTTCCTTAAAGGAAATGGGGTTGTATTTAAATCAAAACAAAAATGAAAAGTATAAGTTACATTTCATAAGAGCAGGCAGTAGTCAACGGGACCACTGTCTACTCTTAAAAACAGTTTTCATCACCATTAACAAAGGGGAAGAGGTCTCTTGTGGACCTCTTCCCATTTCCGAATGGGTTACCACTACATGTTTCTCCGTAAAGTATTAATGTTTTGCGACCAGAGTTCGGTTGCAAAATATTAATGCATACCATTCATATTCGGTATTTTGAAAGGATTTCCTTAGCACGCCACTCCCAAATACTAAATAAGTATTTGGTTGTAAACTCAAATTGCGACTCGTAACATGTTCTGAACCTCAATTTGTATTTCATACATGACAAAAAGGTATTTTACAGTGTAAAAATGGCATTTGTAAATCAGACCTTTTTGTAACTTCAAAAATGCCTCGTACAACTGGTCCTATGGTTCTAGGAAATGCTTGTCGTTCACAAGCCTGCCTTAGGCTCTTATTTTGAACTGCACCATTCACTGCAATATTGTTAATGTCATGATAAAGCGAGGCTGTTCACATGATGTCACATAGACTTTACCAGTTTAAACTGTCTGTGCCTGCCAGGCCTCTGCTCTTGTTATACACAGACGTTTCATTAGTTGCAACTGTCTAGTGGCAACCACACGTCTCTGGTTCCTTTCCTAATGTGCTTCCTCTTCACTTTGCACCGGCAATTCAACCTTTACTGTACTAACGATGTGGTCATAAAACAGCCTTGGCGCCAGCGCCACAGGGTTCATTATAAAATAACTTCACGGAAACAACATTTTAAAATATGCCCTTGGCATTTTCAGAGGTAGTATTGATTGGAAACACAAAGCGCCCAGAGCTGACACTCAGATATCTACTTTAGATAAAGGTCTGGGGGCCCAAAGCCGCCTGGATGACGATATGACGTTTGGGACAGAGCACTTGAAGGAAGTTGGAATGTCTCTGGGTCCTGAAGCTATGGCTGTGGGAGGTGTTGCAGTACCCCCAGAATAACCTTGAAGGACCTCAAAAAGAGAATTATCAATAAAGAGGACTTTCATTCTGTTGCAAACTTGCAGCATTTGCTGTGTATTCAGACTGAGGTCAAATGCCAGGCAACATCTTCTGGCAAGCTGCTGTTGTTTTTTTTACATTGAGACTGGTGTTTACTTTTCTCTTCTCTTGCAGAGGGACTCCATTTTACAACCCACCATCCTCCTGGGGTACAGGGACTGTGGAAAGAGAAGGGTGCAGTATGACAAATGTTTCCTAACACACAAAAAATCGGAAACTTGTAAACCATGCTCAATTTGTAAAATAATAATTCCTGGTGCCTTAAGTTATTCTCAAAGCTGGCAGAGCCGCTCTGACAAATGTGGGGTTGCTGAATACCAAGTTTGCATAGTCTTCATTCCAGCTTGTTTCTCTTTCTTCCACCAAAAGACACTTCCTGCCTCTTTAATTCACTCTTGCTTTTTCATTCTTCCTTTCACCCTTTGTCGCTGTTTTTCCTTCTTTTTCTTCCTTCTACTTTCCCCTGTTTTCGGTTTTGCTCTCTCTTGCTCTGGATGAAAGTCTGAACAGTAAAAGTAAGTGCTGGTCCCCAAAAATCAGTGCTGGTGTGCCCAATGTGCATCCAAGGACTCCAATGAAGCACTGATTGTTAATGAAATTTACAAATATATCAAGATATATCAGAAGAAAGCAAAGAGCTCATGACTACTGAAAATACATAGGGCCTGATTTAGATCTTAGTGGTAAAGGTCCCGCATTTGACTTTTCAACTGAGAACCGTCAACCGATGTGACAGTTCACCAGCCGTATTTAGATGTTGGCAGTCCCATAGACAAAAACCCACATTCGAAATGGCGTCTCCACAAAAGAAACACTGTCCCATGTCGATAAAACATTAGGAAAAAGTGGCCGACAACAGATCCCTAGACACCTTTCACACTGTGCAGATTTGTATGTGCAATACAGCCAAGAGAAAAGTGGATGTTCAACCTCCATTTTTTGAGCTGGCGAATTGGTGGGAAAGGAGGTGAAAATTCACCTTTTTTCCCATTCCTCCCCCATTTTTCGACTGGACAACACTTGCCATCCTTGCTGCCACTGACCCACAGAGAAAACACAACCATCCACCCCAAGATTGGACTCGAAGGTAGGGACGCCGCATTGCCAGGGTACTACACAGGAGGGAGGGACCACTGCAGGCATATACATGTCACTGTTTTTTTTTAATCACTGTGAAATGCACGTCGGGGGGACAATTGTGTCACACATAGCTGGGGACACATGGGCACAACACGCATATCGTACCCATATTCAACTGTCATTGTCTTGTCATCATCCATTGCAAAATGAATGCTGGCGCAACAATGATGGTAAACTAACCCTGGGCAATGGTGTCCATGTATTCAAAATGCAAGGGGACCTATGCAGGTAGGTTTGTTCTAACTTTTGTGTATGTGAGTAAGTATTTGTATATATGTGTGTGTATTCGCTGTTTGAGGTTGAGGAAGCTGGAGTGAATAGTGTTGTTGTGTCTGTATGGGTGTCACTTGCATGTGAGACCGATGTTGTGTATGTTGTGTTGCTGTGTGACACATTCAGGTGAATGCTGTTGTTGTGTGGCGGACCATTTCATAATGTATATAGTTGTGAGTGTGTTTGTGTAGCTAAGTGTGTAGCTGTGTTGGTTGTGGTGGTTGTGTCTGTGTGGAATGTGAATGGTGTGTGTATGTTGTGTTGTGGATGTATGTCAATGTGTGTTTTGTGCGGGTTGTATTGTGGTGGAATGGCAATGGATTATTGTGTGTTTTTGGTGTGTTGTGTAGTGGTTAGTGCAGGGGTACGGATATGGCAAAGGAACAGTGTGTATCTGTGCCTCTTAAATCGCTTCCATAGCCCCTGCCCTTGTATGAAGTCCATTGGTTTCTGCCGCGGCCTCCCTCCGTCAGCACTCCGTTGCCATTCAATTCGCTTGCAGAACTGTAACATCTAAATAAGGCGGGCAGAACACAGTTGGCTTTGCAGTCTTTTTGGGCCCCCCATCGACACGGCTTGGCGGTAACATCACCAAGATCTAAATCAGGCCCTCAGTCAAAAAACATACAGTTGCAAGTAAGCTGTATTTTGATTCTGATTTTGGGGAGTGATGAAAGTAAAGATTTAAATAGGATCAAAAGAAACCAACACACACTACTTGTGTGATAAATATGCAATGAAACCAAATTTTGAGGCATTGCTTGTGCACCATGTAGATTGAGCAGTAAGACTGTGTGCGTACTGCTAATTTGTTGGCAGCTTCAAAAGGGCATTCCAGTGCAAAATGTGATCTCTATAAAGGGAATCTAAAATGTGCCACTGGATGCATAGAACCCCACTGTACTCCTGGTGATTAGACATGGTCACTTCGCTACACTTCATATAGAGATTGCTTTGCTTTTTCACAAACCCTGTGAATTCAGTGACATATCAGGGATGGCAGCACCCCCACTAGGAGAATTGTTCCAGCATCACTGGAATGTGTGCTCTCTAAAGGTCTGATTATTATTAGTTTTGCTGTAGAGGAATACCGAATCCAGAGCTACTGTTTCCAGCCTATCTTACCCTCTCTTATATAACATTCAATTACTAGCTCTTAGTCCCAGTATAGGTAATAACATGTGGGCACCAGAATTCCCAAGTCCTCTCCCTCAGTTGATTCCTTATTTCAAGGCCTGTTTCAGCAGGTGGTATGTGTGAGCAAAACACTTGTGATACACAGGTGAAATTACCTGGTGCAAGCCCACACCAGATCCCCTGGCAATTGTGTAGAGAAGTAGTCTTCAGGACTGGTTCAACAGATAAATGTTGAATTCAGATAGAGTAAAGTTCGTATGTGGATAATGTACTCTTGTCTGTTCCCCTTTTACTTCCAAGTGTAGTTTTTGTTCTCATGAGCAGGTGATATTTCTAAGTGTGCTGGATGTTGTAAGCACCTGGGCACTGAACAATGAATGAAAAGTGGTCTTCTATTAGATTCATGACTTAGCATTATAGGGAACCAAAGCATAAGTGCAGTGCACAGAAGGCACCAAGGAGCTCATTATGACATTGGAGGGCCCACCACGGGGCCTCAAATGCTCAACAGCACCCTCAGAATGCACAGTCTGCCACGTTCCTGGTAGTGATGGCAGTACCCTGGAGAGTCCAATCGCCAGGGTTGTATTGCGGCAGACGGACCACCTGGAGTATGGCAGTCTGATCATCAGCACAAGTCTCCAAAAATATTGAACAGATTTTTACCAATTCACAGAAAGAGATATTTCAGGACTAAGGTCTAGCTTTCTGCCAATTGTGGTGTCCATTCAGTTCAGCGGTTCGGGCTGTAGTCATGTTCAAAATCCTTATTGGAAATTGCATGGGGAAATATCATTTTGTGACCCCCCTTTTTCTTAGCCCTGCTTGATGAATCATCCCGAAACTTTATAGACATCAGTTGAGGTGAGTGGCAAAATAGTTTTGCAAATTTTGTGAAGATGCCTCAAACAGCACCAAAGTTATTAGCAAAACAGAAAGCGCTCTGTCCATGGAAACTAGGTCCTAACTGTAACTACCTACTGGCGAACCCCAATGGGATGTACATATACATATATATTTAAAAAAAAAATATATATATATATATATATATATATATATATATATATATATATATATATATACATATATATATACACATATATATATATATATATATATATATATATATACACACATATATATACATACAAATGTATATATATATATATGTGTATATATATATATATATATATATAAAAATTATAAATATATATCCATATATTACATATAAATACATATGTGTGTGTGTATATATATATATCCACACCAGCTTGACACTTCTGTCAACAACGCGGCACTCACAGGATTTCACAAATATTCATTTAACAGATGAAATGATACCAGACAAACAAACACAAATTTGCCCAAAAAAACCCAACAATAAGCGCAGTCTGCTTGTTTACGTAAGGCCCCCTGGTAGGCCAGGTTTTAGAGGCGCATAAAAAATAAAGGGCTTTTTTGTGCCCAAAAGAACAGCACCACCCGGGCCTTAAATTAAATATTATGCGGGGGTGCACATGGCCACCGCGCCCCGGGGACCACCAACTCCCTGGGGCTGTTTCGATTAATGCAGGGGGCCGTATGGCTCCCCTCCATTCCCAGTGACCACCACCTCCCTGGGGCAATTGTAACAAAATAAGGTGGGTCTGCATGCTCCCCCCAACATCCACAGGGAACACCACTTCCCCAGGGCTGAATTGAAAGAATGAAGCGGGTCCATCGAGGAAACCCGGCCTGAAGACCACCACCTTGGAGGGGGCTGCAGGGCCCCCATCGTGGAGCTGATAATGGCCCTGGGGACTGCCACCCCCAGGGCCGGCTCCTCTATGTCTGGGGGTGCCCACTCCCAGGACATAGCAGTTTGTTCTGACTTGGGGGAACTATGACAATGGAGTTGGATGGTAACAGGGGCCATCCCCCATATACCATGATGGTTGGATTAACGTATTGTAATTAAAATTACTTTACGTTAAAAAATAACTAGAAATTCACAACAAAAAACAAAGGTTACAGGGACATAATAGTTAGGAAATAGAATCTAAAAAAACATGGAAATTCACTTAGAAAACCAAGGGTTACAGGGACGTTACAGTTAAGTTCTGAATTCACTCGCACAAACCATAGAAATTCAGCAGCTAACTATAAGTAACTGTAACTTGCACCATTAGGTAACTATAAGTCATGCCCTTGCCATGCACTGCTAATTACCCTAGATATTACATCACTCATGACAACTTTTATAACGTCAATAAAAATATTAATGAAACATTAGAAGTTAAATTATTATTGAAAAAAAACTGTGCATGGCAGGGGCGCAAGCTTGTTTTTTTAAGTGAATATGTGTGTGTGTGTATATGTAATTCACTGAAAAAACAGAGTTCAAGTCTTAATATCAAGTTTTGCTTTGCAAATTAAAAACCAAAAAAATCACAGAATTTAGCATGTTATGATTAGGAAAGAGTTCTATAACTCGCACACTGGTAATATATACCATAACTGACACAGCAAATTCATTGCTTGTGACCTCACAGTCTTTATCCAAATAAGTAACAACGCCTAAAAGCATAACATAATTAAATAACAATGTATACTCAAACCAATAAGTACTACTGCTACTTTCATGGTGGTCTCTTTCATAGTGATAAAGATAATCTCATCTGTGAGATTATTTACAAAATTATTTACACAATTTGCGATGGCATTTTGTCGCATCAAAGATGAGGTCCAGGGTATCCTTCACTGTGGCCTTCCATGATTTGTACTAGAAGAACCGATGAGGAATGTTGTAAGAACTTTGCGTGACAGCAATAGGACTTCAGAAGTCAAAAGCCATTCAGAAAATAGTATATGCTCAGTTTTGAAAGGTAAAATAACATCCAAGATAAAATACAAAAAGCATGAAAAACTAAGAAATAATTTATCAGGGCTTCAAATGCCATCATTCAATAAACGCTACAGCACATATATACCAAAAGTCTCATATGGCCTTAAAAATGAGCTATTGTCTATTATGCAAAATGGCAGCTCAGTCTTCTGGTCTGACTGAAATAGTTTGCCATCCTTGACCATACACAAAGCGGATCATCAGTTTCAGACTCACAGGAAATATTGCACTGGTCAAGTTGACCACAGTGTCAGTTGCGGCTCGTGTGATGCAGAAGGGGTGGGGCAGCGCGCAGGGGGAAGGGGGGGATTAGCAGTGGGAGGGAAGGAGTGGGGATTAAATTAAAAATAAGAAAATAATTTAAAAAAATACTTACCTTTTCCACCTCACGCCGCTCCATCTGCTTCTCCCACTCCTCTGCATGCACAGGCTCTAAGCCTGCCCTGCGCCAATCCTGACGCTCCTCAGAGCAGCATCAGGATCGGCTGGGAGTGCCCAAACAGAGTGCTCCCAGGCAGACTGAGAGCCTGTGCAGGCTCTCTCCGGCCCAACAACTGTGTTGCTGGGCTGGAGAGAGCCCTGTGCGCATTTGTGTGTGCCCGGCCTGAGCACTTCCCCTCATTGCTCGTCACCCCCATGGCCCTGCCCCTTTTCCCCAAACACGATAATAAAAAAGTTTTGGGGGAAAAGGTTTGCAGCTGCTGCTGCTGCTGGCGAGGGTGGGGTGGGGGGGTACCAGCTGTAACCTTGTCAGGACCATGATTATTCTACCTGGTGGTAATTTCTACAGCATTCTATTCAGTATGTGCTTCAAACCCTTTAACAACTTACTATCCAACAGCAAAGTAGCCGTCACTGCACTGAGGCAATATCGAGCTGTAAATTAGTAGCACTCTCAACTAGACACAAAACTATCCTTGCCAATTTCCTGACAACCTCTTCACCGATAAATAGCAGACAACTCCACACTCCCGTTCATGACTGTAGGAAAGTACCATTTTGCCTGGCATGTTACCCCCATTTTTCACTGTATATATGTTGTTTTAGTTGTATGTGTCACTGGGACCCTGCCAGCCAGGGCCCCAGTGCTCATAAGTGTGCCCTGAATGTGTTACCTGTGTTATGACTAACTGTCTCACTGAGGCTCTGCTATCCAGAACCTCAGTGGTTATGCTCTCTCATTTCTTTCCAAATTGTCACTAACAGGCTAGTGACCAATTTCACCAATTTACATTGGTATACTGGAACACCCTTATAATTCCCTAGTATATGGTACTGAGGTACCCAGGGTATTGGGGTTCCAGGAGATCCCTATGGGTTGCAGCATTTCTTTTGCCACCCATAGGGAGCTCTGACAATTCTTACACAGGCCTGCCACTGCAGCCTGAGTGAAATAACGTCCACGTTATTTCCCAGCCATTTACCACTGCACTTAAGTAACTTATAAGTCACCTATATGTCTAACCTTTACCTGGTAAAGGTTAGGTGCAAAGTTACTTAGTGTGTGGGCACCCTGGGACTAGCCAAGGTGCCCCCACATTGTTCAGGGCAAATTCCCCGGACTTTGTGAGTGCGGGGACACCATTACACGCGTGCACTACACAATAGTCAATACCTATGTGTAGCTTTACAATGGTAACTCCGAATATGGCCATGTAACATGTCTATGATCATGGAATTGCCCCCTCTATGACATCCTGGCATTGTTGGCACAATCCCATGATCCCACGGGTCTGTAGCACAGACCCGGGTACTGCCAAACTGACTTTTCAGGGGTTTCACTGCAGCTGCTGCTGCTGCCAACCCCTCAGACAGGTTTCTGCCCTCCTGGGGTCCAGCCAGGCTTGGCCCAGGATGGCAGAACAAAGGACTTCCTCAGAGAGAGGGTGTTACACCCTCTCCCTTTGGAAAAAGGTGTTAAGGCAGGGGAGGAGTAGCCTCCCCCAGCCTCTGGAAATGCTTTCATGGGCACAGATGGTGCCCATTTTTGCATAAGCCAGTATACACCGGTTCAGGGACCCCTCAGCCCTGCTCTGGCACGAAACTGGACAAAGGAAAGGGGAGAGACCACTCCCCTGACCTGCACCTCCCCTGGGAGGTGCCCAGAGCTCCTCCAGTGTGCTCCAGACCTCTGCCATCTTGGAAACAGAGGTGCTGCTGGCACACTGGACTGCTCTGAGTGGCCAGGGCCAGCAGGTGACGTCAGAGACTCCTTCTGATAGGCTCCTTCAGGTGTTGCTAGCCTATCCTCTCTCCTAAGTAGCCAAACCCTCTTTTCTGGCTATTTAGGGCCTCTGCTTTGGGGAATTCCTTAGATAACGAATGCAAGAGCTCATCCGAGTTCCTCTGCATCTCTCTCTTCACCTTCTGCCAAGGAATCGACTGCTGACCGCGCTGGAAGCCTGCAAAACTGCAACAAAGTAGCGAAGACGACTACTGCAACTCTGTAACGCTGATCCTGCCGCCTTCTCGACTGTTTTCCTGGTGGTGCATGCTGTGGGGGTAGTCTGCCTCCTCTCTGCACTAGAAGCTCCGAAGAAATCTCCTGTGGGTCGACGGAATCGTCCCCCTGGAACCGCAGGCACCAAAGAACTGCATCACTGGTCCTCTGGGTCTCCTCTCAGCACGACGAGCGAGGTCCCTTGAATCCAGCAACTCTGTCCAAGTGACTCCCAAAGTCCAGTGACTTTTCAGTCCAAGTTTGGTGGAGGTAAGTCCTTGCCTCCCTACGCCAGACTGCATTGCTGGGAACTGCGTGTTTTGCAGCTACTCCGGCTCCTGTGCACTTTCCGAGGGAATCCTTTGTGCACAGCCAAGCCTGGGTCCACAGCACTCTAACCTGCATTGCACGACCTCCTGAGTTGTCCTCCGGCGGCATGGAACTCCTTTGTGCAACTTCGGGTGAGCACCATTTCACTCCACTTCGTAGTGCCTGTTCTGGCACTTCTGCGGGTTCTGCCTGCTTCTGAGAGGATGCTTTGTCTTGCTGGACGCCCCCTCTGTCCCCTCACACAATTGACGACATCCTGGTCCCTCCTGGGCTACAGCAGCACCAAAAAACCCTAACCGCGTGACTTGCAGCTAGCAAGGCTTGTTTGCGGTCTTTCTTCAGGAAAACACATCTGTACGACTCTTCATGACGTGTGACATCCATCCTCCAAAGGGGAAGTTTCTAGCCCTTGTCGTTCTTGCAGAATCCTCAGCTTCTACTGTCCAGTGGCAGCTTCTTTACACCCACAGCTGGCATTTCCTGGGCATTTGCCCACTCTCGACTTGATCGTGACTTTTGGACTTGGTCCCCTTGTTCCACAGGTACCCTCGTCTGGAAATCCATTTTTGTTGCATTGCTGGTTTTGGTCTTTCCTGCAGAATTCCCCTATCACGACTTCTGTGCTCTTTGGGGAACTTTAGTGCACTTTGCACTCACTTCTCAGGGTCTTGGGGTGGGCTATTTTCTAACCCTCACTGTTTTCTTACAGTGCCAGCGACCCTCTACAAGGTCACATAGGTTTGGGGTCCATTCGTGGTTCGCATTCCACTTTTGGAGTATATGGTTTGTGTTGCCACTATCCCTATGTGTCCCCATTGCATCCTATTGTAACTATACATTGTTTGCACTGTTTTCTAATACTATACTGCATATTTTTGGTATTGTGTACATATATCTTGTGTATATTTGCTATCCTCATTCTGAGGGTACTCACTGAGATCTTTTTGGCATATTGTCATAAAAATAAAGTACCTTTATTTTTAGAATATCTGTGTATTGTGTTTTCCTATGATATTGTGCATGTGACACTAGTGGTACTGTAGGAGCTTCAGTCGTCTCCTAGTTCAGCCTAAGCTGCTCTGCTAAGCTACCATTATCTATCAGCCTAAGCTGCTAGACACCCTATACACTAATAAGGGATACCTGGGCCTGGTGTAAGGTGTAAGTACCCCTTGGTACTCACTACAAGCCAGTCCAGCCTCCTACATTGGTTGTGCAGCGGTGGGATAAGTACTTTGCAACTACTTACCACTTTTGTCATTGCACTTTTCATAAGAGAAAAATATACAAAACTATTTCAGTGTATGTACACCTAACCAAAAAGTTTTGCTTTTTTTCTCTCACTTCTTTTCTAAGTGCTGAAAAGTACCTCACAACTTTCTAAAAAGTTCTTAAAAAGTTTTAAAAGTTTTTTTTTCTGTCTTTCCAAAAGTTCTGAAAAACTTTTTTCTCAATTTTTCTATCACTTAAACACTTTCTAAAATGTCTGGCACAGGCCAAACTGTTGATCTGTCCAAACTTGCTTATGATCACCTTAGCTGGAAAGGAGCAAGGAGTCTCTGCATAGAAAGAGGTTTAAGTGTAGGGAAGAATCCCTCTAGAGAACTGTTAGTTAATATGCTTGTTGAACAGGATAAGGCCAGAGGTGCCACTTCTGTTGAGAAATTAGCTGATGGTTCCCAATCTGACCCAGGGGCACCCCTAGCAAAAGATTTAGAAAGGAAACTTCCTAGCCTGCCCATTATTAGACAACCTAGCATAGGTGGTACTGATGTAGAGTCACACCATACTGATAGTGTTGTCTCACATCACAGTAACAGTATTCCTTCTCATCATAGTAGAAGTGACGTTTCTGTTAGCCAAACTGTTAGGGTGCCATCTGTTAGGGACAGGTCTCCTTCTGTTCATTCTCACCATACTTCTGTTTCAAGGCATGTCCCACCCACCCACCCTGATGACAGAGTGTTAGAAAGGGAGCTCAATAGATTGAGAGAGGAACAAACCAGACTGAAGCTCAAGAAGCAACAGCTGGATTTGGATAGGCAGTCCTTAGAAGTGGAAAGAGAAAGACAGAAATTGGGTTTAGAAACCCATGGTGGCAGCAGCAGTATTCCCCATAGTCATCCTGCAAAAGAGCATGATTCTAGGAATCTGCACAAGATAGTTTCCCCTTATAAGGAGGGGAATGACATTAACAAGTGGTTTGCTGCACTTGAGAGGGCCTGTGTTGTACAGGATGTCCCTCAAAGGCAGTGGGCTGCTATCCTATGGCTATCATTTAGTGGAAAGGGTAGGGATAGGCTCCTTACTGTGAAAGAAAGTGAAGCCAATGATTTCAAAGTTCTTAAGAATGCACTCCTAGATGGTTATGGCTTAACCACTGAACAGTACAGGATGAAGTTCAGAGAAACCAAAAAGGAGTCTTCACAAGACTGGGTAGACTTTGTTGACCATTCAGTGAAGGCCTTGGAGGGGTGGTTACATGGCAGTAAAGTTACTGATTATGAAAGCCTGTATAACTTAATCCTGAGAGAGCATATTCTTAATAACTGTGTGTCTGATTTGTTGCACCAGTACCTGGTGGACTCTGATCTGACCTCTCCCCAAGAATTGGGAAAGAAAGCAGACAAATGGGTCAGAACAAGGGTGAATAGAAAAGTTCATACAGGGGGTGACAAAGATGGCAAGAAGAAGGATGGTAAGTCTTCTGACAAGGGTGGGGACAAATCTAAAAATGAGTCTTCATCAGGCCCACAAAA
Organism: Pleurodeles waltl; assembly: GCF_031143425.1. NCBI lineage: Eukaryota > Metazoa > Chordata > Amphibia > Caudata > Salamandridae > Pleurodeles > Pleurodeles waltl. Next base: position 257,950,702 of record NC_090445.1, read on the forward strand.
GCACTCTGGTGGGGGTGGTGGGCCCAAATCCTCTTCAAATCAAAACAAAGAAAATAAACCATGGTGCTATTTATGTAAAATAAAAGGCCATTGGACAACAGATCCCAGTTGTCCAAAGAAAAGCACCAAGCCTCCTACCACTACAACCCCTGCTGCTACACCTAGTGCCCCTAGTAATAGCAGTGGTGGTGGGAGCAAACCTACTAATAGCCAATCCAAGGGAGTAGCTGGGCTCACTTTTGGTAACTTAGTTGGGGTTGGTCTTGTTAGGGAGACCACAGAGGCTGTGTTAGTCTCTGAGGGGGCTATTGATTTAGCCACCTTAGTTGCTTGTCCCCTTAACATGGATAAGTACAAGCAACTACCCCTAATAAATGGTGTTGAGGTTCAGGCCTACAGGGACCCAGGTGCCAGTGTTACAATGGTAATAGAGAAACTGGTCCACCCTGAACAACACCTACTTGGTCACCAGTACCAAGTAGCCGATGCTCACAACAACACACTTAGCCACCCCATGGCTGTTGTAAATCTCAACTGGGGGGGGGGGTTACTGGTCCAAAGAAAGTTGTGGTTGCCTCAGATTTACCAGTAGACTGTCTACTATGTAATGATTTAGAGACATCAGCTTGGTCAGATGTGGAGTTGGAGGCCCATGCAGCAATGCTGGGCATTCCAGGGCATATGTTTGCTTTAACCAGGGCTCAGGCCAAAAAGCAAAAAGGACAGGGTGACTTGGATCCTGGAAGAATGGACCAAGTGCTCCCTAAAGCTAGGGCTAGTAGAAGTAAAGCACTACCTACTATCCCTCCCTCTACAGTGGATTCTACTTCTGAGGAAGAAGAATTTCCACCCTGTGCAGAACCTACACCAGAGGAGCTGGAAGCAGACACTGCTGAGCTTTTGGGTGAAGGGGGGCCTGCCAGGGAGGAGCTGAGTGTGGCACAGCATACCTGTCCCACACTAGAGGGTCTAAGGCAGCAAGCTGTCAAACAAGCAAATGGGGATGTCAGTGACTCTCACAGAGTTTACTGGGAGGACAACCTCTTGTACACTGAAGCAAGGGATCCAAAACCTGGAACTGCCAGGAGATTGGTGATTCCTCAGGAGTACAGAAAGTTCCTCCTAACTCTATCCCACGACATTCCCTTAGCTGGACATTTAGGGCAAATGAAAACATGGGACAGGCTTGTCCCCTTGTTTCATTGGCCTAGAATGTCAGAGGACACAAAGGAATTTTGTAAGTCCTGTGAAACCTGTCAAGCCAGTGGCAAGACAGGTGGCACTCCAAAGGCACCCCTTATCCCACTGCCGGTGGTTGGGGTTCCCTTTGAAAGGGTAGGGGTTGACATAGTTGGCCCCCTTGACCCTCGTACTGCTTCAGGCAATAGGTTTATCTTGGTGGTAGTGGACCATGCCACCAGATATCCTGAAGCAATTCCTCTAAGGACCACTACAGCTCCTGCAGTGGCAAACGCCCTCCTGGGAATATTTTCCAGGGTGGGCTTCCCAAAAGAGGTGGTATCAGACAGGGGAAGCAATTTCATGTCTGCTTACTTAAAGGCCATGTGGAAGGAGTGTGGTGTTACATACAAGTTCACTACACCCTATCATCCACAAACAAATGGACTGGTGGAGAGATTTAACAAAACTCTCAAAGGCATGATTATGGGACTCCCTGAAAAACTCCGCAGGAGATGGGATATCCTGTTACCTTGACTCCTTTTTGCTTACAGGGAGGTACCCCAAAAAGGAGTGGGCTTCAGCCCCTTTGAACTCCTATTTGGACACCCTGTGAGAGGTCCTCTAACACTTGTTAAGGAGGGTTGGGAACAACCTTTAAAAGCTCCAAAGCAAGACATAGTGGACTATGTACTTGGCCTAAGATCAAGGATGGCTGAGTACATGAAAAAGGCCAGTAAAAACCTTCAGGCCAGCCAAGAGCTCCAAAAGCAATGGCATGACCAGAAGGCTGTTTTGGTTCAGTACCAACCAGGGCAGAACATGTGGGTCTTGGAGCCTGTAGCCCCAAGAGCACTCCAAGATAAATGGAGTGGACCCCACATAATTGTTGAGAAGAAGGGTGAAGTCACCTACTTAGTTGACTTAGGCACTGCCAGGAGTCCCCTTAGGGTGCTCCATGTCAATCGCCTGAAACCCTACTATGACAGGGCTGATCTCACCCTGCTCATGGCAACAGATGAGGGACAGGAAGAAGAGAGTGACCCTCTCCCTGATCTCTTCTCTTCCACAGAACAAGATGCTCTAGTGGAAGGTGTAGTTTTGGCAGATTGTCTTACTGCTGAGCAGAAAGACCACTGCATAAATCTCCTAGGTCAGTTTTCTGAACTCTTCTCTACTGTGCCAGGTACCACTTCTTGGTGTGAGCACACTATAGATACTGGAGACAGCTTGCCTGTCAAAAGTAAGATCTATAGGCAGCCTGACCATGTCAGAGACTGCATAAAGCAAGAGGTGCAGAAAATGCTTGAACTGGGAGTGGTTGAGCACTCTGAAAGTCCATGGGCCTCTCCTGTGGTATTTGTACCAAAACCTCATTCCAAGGATGGAAAGAAGGAAATGCGGTTTTGTGTAGACTATAGAGGTCTCAACCAGGTAACCAAAACTGATGCTCACCCTATACCCAGGGCAGATGAGCTAATAGATACACTGGCATCTGCCAAGTATCTAAGCACTTTTGATTTGACTGCAGGGTATTGGCAGATCAAATTATCAGAAGATGCAAAAGCAAAAACTGCATTTTCAACCATTGGAGGCAATTACCAATTCACAGTAATGCCTTTTGGATTGAAAAATGCACCTGCCACTTTTCAGAGGTTGGTGAACACAGTCCTGCAAGGGCTGGAAGCTTTTAGTGCAGCATATCTAGATGATATAGCTGTCTTTAGCTCCTCCAGCTGGGATGATCACCTGGTCCACCTATGGAAATTTTGGAGGCCCTACAAAAGGCAGGCCTCACTATCAAGGCTTCAAACTGCCAGATAGGGCAGGGGAAGGTGGTTTATCTGGGACACCTGGTAGGTGGAGAACAGATTGCACCACTTCAGGGGAAAATCCAAACTATTATAGATTGGGTTCCCCCTACAACTCAGACCCAAGTGAGAGCCTTCTTAGGCCTCACTGGGTATTACAGAAGGTTCATAAAGAACTATGGCTCCATTGCAGCCCCTCTTAATGACCTCACCTCTAAGAAAATGCCTAAAAAGGTATTGTGGACAGCAAACTGTCATGAAGCTTTTGAGGAGCTGAAGCAGGCCATGTGCTCTGCACCTGTCCTGAAAAGCCCCTGTTACTGCAAAAAATTAATTGTCCAAACTGATGCATCTGCATTAGGGGTAGGGGCAGTCTTATCGCAACTTAATTCTGATGGCCAGGATCAACCTGTTGCTTTTTTCAGCAGGAGGTTGACCCCTAGAGAAAAGCGTTGGTCTGCCATAGAGAGGGAGGCCTTTGCTGTGGTCTGGGCACTGAAGAAGTTGAGGCCATACCTGTTTGGCACTTACTTCATTGTTCAGACAGACCACAAACCTCTACTTTGGCTAAAACAAATGAAAGGTGAAAATCCTAAATTGTTGAGGTGGTCCATAGCCCTACAGGGAATGGACTATACAGAGGAACATAGACCTGGGAGTACCCACTCCAATGCAGATGGACTCTCCAGATATTTCCACTTAGACAATGAAGACCCATCAGGTAATGACTAGTCTTATTGTCCTTCGTTTGGGGGGTGGTTGTGTAGGAAAGTACCATCTTCCTGGCATGTTACCCCCATTTTTAACTGTATATATGTTGTTTTAGTTGTATGTGTCACTGGGACCCTGCCAGCCAGGGCCCCAGTGCTCATAAGTGTGCCCTGAATGTGTTACCTGTGTTATGACTGTCTCACTGAGGCTCTGCTATCCAGAACCTAAGTGGTTATGCTCTCTCATTTCTTTCCAAATTGTCACTAACAGGCTAGTGACCAATTTCACCAATTTACATTGGCATACTGGAACACCCTTATAATTCCCTAGTATATGGTACTGAGGTACCCAGGGAATTGGGGTTCCAGGAGATCCCTATGGGCTGCAGAATTTCTTTTGCCACCCTTAGGGAGCTCTGACAATTCTTACACAGGCCTGCCACTGCAGCCTGAGGGAAATAACGTCCACGTTATTTCACAGCCATTTACCACTGCACTTAAGTAACTTATAAGTCACCTATATGTCTAACCTTTACCTGGTAAAGGTTAGGTGCAAAGTTACTTAGTGTGTGGGCACCCTGGCACTAGCCAAGGTGCCCCCACATTGTTCAGGGCAAATTCCCCGGACTTTGTGAGTGCGGGGACACCATTACACGCGTGCACTACACATAGTTCAATACCTATGTGTAGCTTCACAATGGTAACTCCGAATATGGCCATGGAACATGTCTATGATCATGGAATTGATCCCACGGGTCTGTAGCACAGACCCAGGTACTGCCAAACTGCCTTTTCAGGGATTTCACTGCAGCTGCTGCTGCTGCCAACCCCTCAGACAGGTTTCTGCCCTCCTGGGGTCCAGCCAGGCTTGGCTCAGGATGGCAGAACAAAGGACTTCCTCAGAGAGAGGGTGTTACACCCTCTCCCTTTGGAAAAAGGTGATAAGGCAGTGGAGGAGTAGCCTCCCCCAGCCTCTGGAAATGCTTTCATGGGCACAGATGGTGCCCATTTCTGCATAAGCCAGTCTACACCGGTTCAGGGACCCCTCAGCCCTGCTCTGGCGTGAAACTGGACAAAGGAAAGGGGAGTGACCACTCCCCTGACCTGCACCTCCCCTGGGAGGTGCCCAGAGCTTCTCCAGTGTGCTCCAGACCTCTGCCATCTTGGAAACAGAGGTGCTGCTGGCACACTGGACTGCTCTGAGTGGCCAGGGCCAGCAGGTGACGTCAGAGACTCCTTCTGATAGGCTCCTTCAGGTGTTGCTAGCCTATCCTCTCTCCTAAGTAGCCAAACCCTCTTTTCTGGCTATTTAGGGTCTCTGCTTTGGGGAATTCCTTAGATAACGAATGCAAGAGCTCATCCGAGTTCCTCTGCATCTCTCTCTTGACCTTCTGCCAAGGAATCGACTGCTGACCACGCTGGAAGCCTGCAAAACTGCAACAAAGTAGCGAAGACGACTACTGCAACTCTGTAACGCTGATCCTGCCGCCTTCTCGACTGTTTTCCTGGTGGTGCATGCTGTGGGGGTAGTCTGCCTCCTCTCTGCACTAGAAGCTCTGAAGAAATCTCCTGTGGGTCGACGGAATCGTCCCCCTGCAACCGCAGGCACCAAAAAACTGCATCACCGGTCCTCTGGGTCTCCTCGCAGCACGACGAGCGAGGTCCCTTGAATCCAGCAACTCTGTCCAAGTGACTCGCACAGTCCAGTGACTCTTCAGTCCAAGTTTGGTGGAGGTAAGTCCTTGCCTCCTACGCCAGACTGCATTGCGGGGAGCCGCGTGTTTTGCAGCTACTCCGGCTCCTGTGCACTTTCTGAGTGAATCCTTTGTGCACAGCCAAGCCTGGGTCCACGGCACTCTAACCTGCATTGCACGACCTCCTGAGTTGTCCTCCGGCGGCGTGGGACTCCTTTGTGCAACTTCGGGTGAGCACCATTTCACTCCACTTCGTAGTGCCTGTTCCGGCACTTCTGCAGATGCTGCCTGCTTTTGAGAGTGCTCCTTGTCTTGCTGGACGCCCCCTCTGTCCCCTCACACAATTGGCGACATCCTGGTCCCTCCTGGGCCACAGCAGCACCCAAAAACCCTAACCGCACGACTTGCAGCTAGCAAGGCTTGTTTGCGGTCTTTCTTCAGGAAAACACTTCTGCACAACTCTTCACGAGAAGGGACATCCATCCTCCAAAGGGGAAGTTTCTAGCCCTTGTCGTTCTTGCAGAATCCTCAGCTTCTACTGTCCAGTGGCAACTTCTTTACACCCACAGCTGGCATTTCCTGGGCATTTGCCCACTCTTGACTTGATCGTGACTTTTGGACTTGGTCCCCTTGTTCCACAGGTACCCTCGTCTGGAAATCCATCGTTGTTGCATTGCTGGTTTTGGTCTTTCCTGCAGAATTCCCCTATCACGACTTCTGTGCTCTTTGGGGAACTTTAGTGCACTTTGCACTCACTTCTCAGGGTCTTGGGGTGGGCTATTTTTCTAACCCTCACTGTTTTCTCACAGTCCCAGCGACCCTCTACAAGGTCACATAGGTTTGGGGTCCATTCGTGGTTCGCATTCCACTTTTGGAGTATATGGTTTGTGTTGCCCCTATCCCTATGTGTCCTCATTGCATCCTATTGTAACTATACATTGTCTGCACTGTTTTCTAATACTATACTGCATATTTTTGGTATTGTGTACATATATCTTGTGTATATTTGCTATCCTCATTCTGAGGGTGCTCACTAAGATACTTTTGGCATATTGTCATAAAAATAAAGTACCTTTATTTTTAGTATATCTGTGTATTGTGTTTTCTTATGGTATTGTGCATATGACACTAGTGGTACAGTAGGAGCTTCACTCGTCTCCTAGTTCAGCCTAAGCTGCTAGACACCCTATACACTAATAAGGGATACCTGGGCCTGGTGTAAGGTGTAAGTACCCCTTGGTACTCACTACAAGCCAGTCCAGCCTCCTACAATGACTTTCACCATGAACAATACCAGCACTTTGATATATTCAGACTCATGCACTGTTCAAATTACAAGATGCAAAATACAAATAGTAAAATATATATGGCGGCAGATAGAAAAAGGTCATCTGTTAATAGTCTATTAATGGTTGATGTGGAATGAATTCCGTTCCTGTTCTGCTTTCATTTCCTTCCTTTTCTCGATACATCCTTTCGCAGGGCACGGATGTCTGATAGGCAATGCTCCATCACTCTGCTCAGTAGGTCAGTACTTCTGGGACCAGCGAGTAGCTACACACCAGAAGATTAATAGCTCAAAGAAAATGAGACAATTATAAACTCAGAACTCTAACTATTGAATATAATCAAAACTTAGCCTTCAAGTCTTCACAATCAACTTTAAGTTACACTGGTTAGTCTTTTTTCAAGCAACGCTTCTTTGACCATTGGATCGGAGTTAAAAATAAACCTATATTGAGGTTAATCAATACATTTTAATTATGTTTTATATATGCTTAGAGAACCATATTTCGAATTTAGCACATGATTTATGTCAACTGCAAATCTGGTAGATGGCCTCCCTGTATTACTCTGCTCCGGCAGGAAGCATTCAGTCGCTATGCACAGTAAGGCCAGACTCAGCCTTTGACAGAGGATTCAGTAAGTGTCTGCTCAGGGGTGTAGCTTGGTCAGTCAAACTGGAGTGGTGTGAGCTTCAGATTTCCCAACACTCAGGCTGACATATCATGGAAAAATACATTACCTGAGAAGCAGACCATGAGGGAGGCTTCAAGAGCAGTGGAAAGGGAGAGCAGTGTGGATTGCTAGTGGTGCTTAAAGCAAAATATTTTGTAAACTATCCAACAGTTTTTAAGAACTTTAAAACAGAGTAGAGTGTGTGTTTTTGTGTGTGTGTTTGTTTTAGTCTGTGTGCACATGTAAAAATCCTAGGTGAAATCCAACAGACAACTCACATTACCTCCCGTCCCTCCCTCGCCTTCCTTTTAACCAATGAGGCCTCCTGCCTCCCCCCTAGACCCTCCCTTCCCCTTTCAAAACCCCCCCCACCCTTATCCCCTCCTGTTCTTTTGTCTAGCCCACGCTAGACGGTTTTCTTTCCCTTTCTTACCTGCACGGCGGGGCCTGGAGGTCGTCGATAGAGGCACTCCTCGGGACGCGGTGCTCCGCGAGGAGTGCTACGGCTGGGTCACGTCTTGAGCGAACGGCATGGCTGCTCGAGAGGCGTGTACTGGGGGCCGGCTGACGGGGTCAGCCGGCCCTCTGTGGCTGGGGCGTTAGTTTCCGGGTTTCCGCGCCGCGGAGCCGCGAGGACCGAGGAACTTCAATTTTTGGATGCTGGTCAGGTAGGACGGGCGTTCTGCCCGTGGTTTTTTGGATTTTTACAAGGATTGTGACCTTTTTAGGGTTTGGTGGAGCCCTGTTAGGAGGACCAGGGTCCTATATGTAAGGTAGTGTTTTGGAATGAAAGGCAGTGTTATTTTGGTTACCATGCCTAAAGCTCCAGCAAAGAGACGTGGTTGTCTCTTCTTCCTCCTCGGAGGTGGGAGGGGAGGGTAGCATTGCTCTTCCTGAGAACCCACAGGTACCTGGCAGGGGTACTCCCCTCATGTCTAGTGAGGAAGTGCAGGATATGGGTGAAATGGCTGTCACCAGGGCACTGCAAGCTGGCGTGGCCAGGACTGATCAGTCTAAGCGTGCGCACTCATCGGTAGCGGCAAGGAAATCCTCATCGGAGAGTGAGGATGAGGCCCCATCAACGTCATCTGGGGGGAAATAGGTTTCCAGAAGAGGTAATGTGGGAAGTGATGACACATGTTCGGGACAGTTTAGGTTTCCCTGTGTTTCAACCTACAAACTCAGAGTCTCATTTATTTCCTCAAATATCAGACGCCTTTTATGTTTGCCATGCCTTTCCAGGGACCTGTGAAGGATATGGTGTTTCGTGAGTGGAAGGATGTGGAGAAGGCTCAGGTTCCACGATTCCTTCAGAAACTTTACTTACTTGAGGGTGAGGGGGTTTTTCCTCCTTCAATACGCCTGGACTCTATTCTGGCTACTCTAATTGGCAAAACGGCAGTCAATCCGGAGGATTGTGTGCCTACGTATGCCACAGACCGTAAAGTGGATTCAGGTCTTAAGAGGGCTTTTGCGGCGGAGAATCTGGCGCTGAAGGCAGGGATTTATTCTGCTTATGCGTCACAATCATTGGTTCAAGGCTTTGATAAACTGGCGGTGGCTGTACAGGAAGGGGCGGAGTGTTCGGAGCTCCTGGCTGGTATGGAACAGCTGGCCAGATTATTGGCGGATGTGTCTTCAGATATAGTCCGTACTTCGGCTCTGGCATCTGGGTCTTTGATTGGGGCTCGTTGGTCCCTCTGGTTGCGTTCATGGAAGGCTGATCCAGGGGAAACGGCGGCCTTGTTGAGACTGCCGTTTGAGGGTTGTAACTTGTTTGGAGAACTATTACCATCCATACTTTCCAAGGCGTTTAAGGAGCGGAAGCATGCCTTACCTTCTAAAGGGGTTTCTTCTTTGGGTAAAGGGTGGAAGAAGCATTCCAGATCTTCTCCTACTAGGGTTGCTAAATCCTTTTCGTTTAGGAGACGGCGTTTTCATCCGCGTTTTTCACCTAAGAAGTCTACTCCTTCGACCCGGGGTGGTTTCAAGAAGGGGTCCTGGCATTCGCTGTGGGCCTGGCAGAGGGCCGGTTGGGGGATGACTGTGTCACTTTCTTTCAGCTTGGGAGGACAGTGTAACCGATCATTGGGTACTAGACATGGTGACCAATGGTTATGTCATAGATTTTGTGGCGGTTCCTCCAGATTCCGGGGTGCATCCCACACCTCTGCCTTCAGAGGGGTCTTGGAGTGGAGCATTATTGGACGGAGTGCGGGACTTACTGGTCATGGGGGCCATTTCCCATGTTCCGCTAGACGACCGAGGTCAGGGCACTTATGCGGTCTTGTTTCTTGTGCGGAAAGTTTCAGGGGGATTTTCAACCGGTGCTCAATCTGAAGGAGGTGAATACCTGGATCAGGACAGTGCATTTCCGCATGCTGTCCATTCGGACTATTTTTCCATTGGTCAGGCAAGGGGATTTTCTGGTGTCACTGGATCTGCCGGATGCTTACCCACACGTACCGGGGGCATGGTCCTCTCAAAAGTTCCTGAGGTTTGCTGTGGGGCAGGATCATTTCCAGTTTTGCGTTCTGCCTTTCGGTCTGAAATCTTCTCCCCGAATTTTCACGAATATGCTGGCTCCTCTAGTGGCTTTGCTTCATTCAGAAGGGGTGTTTCTGCACCCTTATCTAGTCGACATTTTGATTCATGCCCATTCACGAGACCTTTTGCAGAGGCAGGTGGCCCATGTTCTGGGGGTCCTGCAATAACACGGGTTTTTGATCAATTGGGTGTAATCAGACTTTGTGCCGTCCCAGGATCTGGTTTTTCTAGGGGCTCGGTTTCAGCCTATTCCAGGGTTGGTGACTGTGTCCGAAAAAAGGTTGGATGCTCTCCAGGCTTTGGTAAAGAAGGTATGGTTACTGTCTGCTCCCCGAGCTCTTCTATGGTTGCGACTGCACATTTGGCGTCAGTGATATTTTGGGTTCTTGGGCACGTTTCCATCCCCTGTGCTTGATGACGTGGTTCTTGAGTAGGTGGGATCCAGGGTCCGGTTCTCTGAAGGACGGGGTTCCAGGGTCCGGATTGATTCACAGAGAGTTGCAATGGTGGTTGGATGCAGACCACCTGAGGGTAGGGGTGTCTTTGTCACCTCTGAGTCCCGTGGTGGTGACGACGGATGCCAGCCTCTCCGGTTGGGGGGCATGGATGGGGTCAGCTCAGATTCGGGGGTTTTGGTCCCCTCGGGAGGCGAGTCGGTCATCTAATTGGCGAGAATTGCGGGCTATATTCCTGGCTCTGGTCCATTTCCAGGATTCCCTGAGGGGGTTGGCGGTTCTGGTTCGCACAGACGACTTAGTGGCCGAGGCTTATGTCATTCGGCGAGAGTGGTAAATGTTCGGGCGGATCTACTGAGCAGAGTGATTCCTTCCTCTCAACTTTTCTCTCTCCGGAGGTCTCTGTTTCGGCATCTGGTTCGGCTTTGGGGTCTTCCAGTGCTGGATGTGTTTGCATCAGTAGAGAATGCGATAGTGGAGTGCTTCTGCTCCCGGTTTCGGTGTCCCCAAGCATGGGAGGTGGACGGGATGTCATGTCCTTGGCCGCAGGGCCTTTTATATGCGTTCCCTCCGTTTCAACTATTCAGGGCGTTTCTGTTAGGTGCCAGTGGCTTTGAGTTCTACCTTGCTGGCTTCATGGAGACGTTCAACTTTGCTTTCTTATGGTAGACAGTGGAAGGTGTTTTCGTCTTGGTGCTTAAGTGGTGAGTTGGATCCTTCCTGCGCTTCTCTCTTTGAGGTGATGCAGTTCCTGCAGGACGATGCTCGTTTAGGGTTGTCAGTGGCTTCTCTTCGGGTACAGTGGGCGGCTATTCAGGCATTTAGGGACCATGGCGTAATCTTCAAGTTGAAGGGCGATTGATGCCTGGATTTTTTCAGGGGCTTATTAATTTATTTCCTCGCCCGGTACGTTCTTTTCCCTCATGGGATCTGTCCTTGGTTTTGGATGTGTTGACGGGGGCCCCTTTTGACCCATTGGGGGACTATGATTTGCGACGTCTATCTTTGAAGACGTTCTTTTTGGTCGCCATTACTTCGGCTCGTCGGTTGGGGGAATTGGGGGCATTGGCATGTTCCTTTCCTTTTTTGTAAGATTTTTCCCGATAGGGTGGTTCTGGTTCCGGTGCCTTCCTTTATTCCAAAAGTCAATTCTTCGTTCCATTCCAGGCAGGCGGTCATCCTTCCTTCATTTTGTCCGGATCCCTCATCAGGGGAGGAGGTCCGTTTGCATTTGTTGGATGTACGTAGGGTTTTGTTGGAGTATCTGCGGGTGGTGGCTCCTTTTCGTACAGGGGATTCACTGTTTGTTACTTTTGGTCCGGCGCGCTAAGGTGAGAAACCTTCCACGGCTTCCTTGAGTCGGTGGGTTCGATCTTTGATTCTGTTGGCCTATTCCTTGAAAGAGGTGGTTCCTCCTCTAGGGATTCAGGGGAGGTCTTCCAGAGGCATGGCGGCGACGGTGGCAGAGCTTCAGGGGACTTCAGTGGTGGAGATTTGCAGGGCCGCCACTTGGGCTTCTCCTTCGGCGTTTGTGCGTCATTATAGGCTGTCGGACTTGGGTGGTTTGGAGTCGGTGTTTGGTCACCGGGTCTTATCCTCTATGAGATAATGTTTGGGATGTTCTTGGTGCAGGATATTAACTAAGGGTCTTGCAACTCGATGTCCGTCTCCTGTGTGTTTTTCTTGCTATGTCTCATTGGTTAAAAGGAAGGCGAGGGAGGGACGGGAGGTAATGCTTCCATTTTCTTACGATAATGGCATTACTCCTAGTCCTACTCCCTCGCCTTCCTTTTCCGTTCCCTCCCACCCTCGCGGTACGGACTGTCCGAGTTGCGGCTTGGGCTTGGTTTTTGTACAGGAGGGGATAAGGGTGGGGGGGGGGTTTTGAAAGGGGAATGAGGGTCTAGGGGGGAGGCAGGAGGCCTCATTGGTTAAAAGGAAGGCGAGGGAGTAGGACTAGGAGTAATGCCATTATCGTAAGAAAATGGAAGCAATACTTGACTGAATGCACATGTACCCAATTATTTACTACATAATACACTTATTAGGGAGTGTGACACCCCAACCCCGCACACCCCAAAGCTATGCCCCTGGGTCTGCTAACCAATTCTTTTTACCAGGCTCCCTTCTGTGCTGTGATGTTGAGAAGGAGCAAATGATTGGATATAGAATGATGCCCTAAGCACAGGACTCATCTTGGATTTATTATGCTATGATGATTTGAAGAGGGAACTAATCACCAGTGAGGATATCCAGTCACTTGAGAGGGTGTGTCAGCATGTGGTCCTCACAGAGTTTTCTGAATAATAAGGTCTTCAACTTCTTCTGGAACTCAAAGAGTCAGGAGGGTGCTTTGATGTGTTATGGGAGGCTTTTCCATGTTTTGAGTGCGATAAAGGAGAAAGAGTAACCTCCTGTTCTGCTTTTCTGAATGCAGGGGGTGTGCACAAATGAGAGTGAGGCTGACCGTAGGTGCTACATGCTTGCATGCAAACTACTGATGGGGTGCAGTTCAGTATGTTACTTTGTTTGGTTCCAATATATTTGGATCCAGTAAAAATTAGATCCAGAAAAGAAAAACAAAATCGGTAACCTTTTACTTATGTGTTATGGGTTTTAGTCTGACTGCTTCAAATGTGAAAAATTGTGAACATTTCTTGGTATCCTTGGTGCCAGCTTAGTGTTTCAGAACATGATTGTTCAGTTAAAGATGTACTAAAATGATACATCAGACCCACAAAAGTTGATCAGAGGGATGCTTTCAAATAGGCTAAACCACCTGCAATTGCTCTGCATAGCATTTCAACCCATAGTTTTTTTACCAAATCTGCCACTCTTCACAGAAGCCCCTTGTTGGAAATTGGGTGACTGGTTGAAGGGGTAAAACCTTGTTCAAGCAACAATTACAGTTTCTGGTAGGGTGAAATCACAAGCAAACCCCAAATTAACCTGTTCTCAACCTTCAGGTAGCTTGTCACAAGAGCTGCCAGGCTTAGTTTACAGACAGTGTGTAAAGTATTTATGCAGCACTAAAAACAGTATTAAAGTGAAAACGCAACAAAAGAAAATTCACACACCAATTTAGAAAAATGGAGTAAGGTTTAATGAATTATTTGAGACCAAAAGTATCAGTAGAAGAGGTGATACGCAATTCTAAAGTTCTAGTAAAAACAGTGCTTAGAAGGACAAAGCTTCAACTGTGGTTATATGGTCACGCTGGACTGGAATAGAGTCACAGGTTCAGGCCGACCATGATGGAGCGTGGGCCGGATCCAAGGACCGAGTTAGGCCCACTGACCAAAGTACCTTAAATTCTGTTTGGAAGTGTTGGAAGGTTCTGTGTTGAGTATGCATCATGCATCTGTGGTTCCGAGGAGCTGCGTAGCTAGGATGAAGAGTCATGTGTTGTTGTCAAGAATGCTGTGGATCAGGGGCTTGCTATGCATAGGCCTGAGTTGAGGATGCATCACACAAGGGAGGTCCCAAGGAAGCTGTGGGCTGTGATGTGAGGTCCTGGGATGGGGATACGTGGCAGTTCCAAAGTCGGTTTTGCTCACAGGACCACAGCGGGCCCACTTCCTAGAGGACAGGACTGGAGCGGCACCACTTAGGCGACAAGACTCACAGCAGATAGAGTGCAGGTGCAGGGCTCAAGTTCTTTGGAGCCTTTTCAGTCCCTGAGGCTCTGATCAGTAAGCCAGCCAACTAGCCCCTGGAGTCACTCTGGTGGTTCTGGGATCAAGATGCAGGTCCAGTCCTTCTTAATCAGGCAGCAGCAGGGCAACATAATTGTAGTCTTTCTTGCACAGCAGCAAAGCAGTACTTCCGATTCCTCCATAGATGCAGAGGTCTACTGAAGAGATGTGTATGAGGGTCCATTATTCATACCAGGTGGCCACTTTGAAGTCAGAAAAGGTTTTGAAGGTTTCCACACTGACAGTTATTTGGAAGTTTCTGCCTCCCTGTCCTGGCCCCAGTTTGTCTTCGGTCACAAAAGACTAGCAAGATCGAGTCAGGGAGCACAAGATGGCTGTGTGGTCAATGAAGTGGTCACCAAAATCCCTTTGGGCGTGACTGATGATTCAGAAGAGGCATTGGGCTTGAAGGAGGTGGGGAGTAGTTAGCTGAAGTATTAGTTGATGTTTTGGATATGTCTGTAAAGGAACAGAGCCAGTTCATGGCAATGCATATATGTGCATAATGAAGGTACCCTATGACTTCATGTCTCCAAGGACACAAAACTCAAGATTCATTTATCAACGGAATGCATTCTGGGAGCTGCAGTTCTGAGTGACTTAATTTGTACCAATACACATAAAACATGCATTTGCAATGCAATGGGTCTCGAGTTTGCTCGAGTTAGAACTAATAGCGTTGTAAATGCCTAATAGGACTTTTCTTGCCACAAACTGAAAATGAAAAGTGAAACAGTTGACATAAGCAAGCCGATTCAAAGCGCCATGGCCGCCCGGAGTATCAGCACGAAGGAGCGGCAAGTTTGCTCGCAGTCAAACGTACCGGCAAACGTGCAATTATCCATGTAACAGGTTCGATGGCCAAGGCGGTAACAAAATCACCCCAAGCAAGTACAGACGGAAAGCATTTACCAATGATAACAAAGATTTTTTGAAAAGCAAGCACATGAACTAGTGATAGTGATGGGCATGCGGTGGGTGTGGTTAAAAGCCCACAGAGGTTACAACACGTCAGAGCGCTTGTGCGCTCGACATAAAATTGATTTCTGAAATAAAAGCCCGGGACAGGGGTTTGCATTTTTGGTGACATTAATGTGTTATCTGTAAATATAATGTCGTGCCTGTTGTCTCGCCCAATAGCCGGCGAAATGAAGCATCAGTTTGCCCATTTATGTCAGTCTCTCTTTGCCATCGATAACGCCTGGCTCTAAAAACATGTGTTTTTTTTTTTTTTTTTGTCTAAACATCTAATTATCGGTCACCTTGAAAGTCCATGTTTGTTAAATCAAATGCTTTTCAAGAACAGGAAAAACATGTATCTATTTTTAAAGCGCTTTTAAGCGATCACCTTGCTCTTTGCTCTTGTGTGGGAATTTATCTGAAGCTGCTTCTTGCTGCCTGTCAGGAGAACTTGATTAATAGCGGCTTTTCTTGCCATTTTCTCTCATTTTGATTCATAGCTCAAGGCCTAGAGGTGCAGGATATCCTGTTTATAGCACGGAGGAAACAACCACAAGCCATCAGTCTACAATAAATAAAGCTAACAAAATATTAATGAACTAAAACAAGCTTTTAGCCACAAAGCATTTCACCTCTCCAAGTACATTCACTCCAATCATTCAGCACCACCTTCATAAAGCCAGCCATACTGCATCACAATCTACTCGCCTCACTTTTTCGGTTTTGAAAACAGTAAACTGAACGCAAGCGGTGTCAAAAATGTGGTCTACTTAAAAAATACAATGAAGTTCTGCCAAATAAAACAAAACAATAGAAATATATAGTGCCTTGCGGGATAAAGGTACTGAGAGCAGGGGTAAGGAGGCATCCTACTGCTATAGTAGAGAGGATCATTTACAGTGAGGTGGAGAAAGGGGCGAGGGACTAGTAAGCGGTTAATAGAGATCATGGAATGGTAGTATTAAGAGGCAGTAAGTGTGTGTTTTTAGGGTTCAAGGAAGAAGAGTCATGCAAAGCTCTCTGATGCCCTTGGGACAAGTGAACGCTATATAAACAGGCAACAATAACATAAAATAAAATGAAAAATAAAATAATATAAAAATAAAAATAAGGAGTAGTTAGTGGTTTTTATTATCCAGGGCAAGGTAGAATTAAAGGATAGTAAGGGGTCTTTAGGGTTCAGAGACACATAGCCTTAAGGGGTAGGGAGGGGTTTTGAGGTTTCTGGGATAAGAAGTGTTAAGGGTTACTAAGAGATTATTAGAGTACAGGTAGATACATTAAAGAACACTTGTAATAAAACATTTCTTTAAAAAAAAAAACTTACAAATTCTCATAGGTAAGAATGAAGCACACAACCATGTTACCTCGATAATTTTACCTTGAGTTTAAAGTAGTCAACTTTTGAAATGTCAGTTTCATTACATATAACCTCTTTTTCCACTTATCAGATACTGGACATCAGTACTAACTGCCCCCAATCAGCTTGCCATGCCACCCTCACTGTTAATATATGCCTCCATTCATTGACACTCATGCTAACTTGAGCATAAATTTGGTGCAGTCATTATGAGCTTGCATTTTGCAATGAATACTCAAAGGAATACCCAGATGGAAAAGATTTCTGTACAGTCTTTTCCTTACGGAAAACAGTTAAGAATATAAGTACCAACCTTGTTACATGCAATAATAGCAAATCAGTAATAAATTGTATTAGATGTGAGACATACGTCTGTGTGTATAATTATAAAGTATAATGTATTAATTACATAAGTGTATTGATCACATAAAGAAAATTTGTTATAAGCAGAGGGTCAAAACAATTACATCAATAAGTCGCACTTTCCTGTAGTAACCCTCAGACCAATACTTGAAAGTCCAAAATGGTAATCCATGGTGCCCCGAAGAACACTCAGTATTATAGCCCACCTTATAGTTCAAAACAAATATTTTGAAGCAAGGGATTTGCACCACCTTATAATTAAATAATTGTGATGATTGCTGCATCGACATTTTATTCTCCAAATGTCTGAAAAGTACATAGGACCATCCTCAGGATGAAGTGATACATTTTCTAACTATGTAGACCCTTCTCAGATAATGAAACCTACAGTAAATTATTACAATAACCAGGTAGGCTAACAAAAGACCCAATTGTAAGAGATAAAGAAGTATTGAAGTGGAGATACCAAGATGTAGATCAAATGCGAAACAAGACCAAATCAGTAAACAAATCACCCCAAAACATAAAAAGAAAGAGCTTGTGACAAATATGGGAACAAAATACCAAAGAAAGAAACCAACAAATCAATACATTATTCATATTAAGTATTCAAAGGTGTAATGGTGAGTCACTAGATCCCAACAATGTGACTCACGGTGCATGAACTATTTTCCCGTCCTACATAAAACGTCAGAAAGCACATTTCTAGCCAGGATAAGCGATCCAAAGAAGTGACCACCATTGACTACCCCAGGAAAAACCAAGAGAGAGCATATTTACGTTTAAAATTAAATGAGCCATGCAAGCCTGAAAAGAGTCATGGTTTCATATGAATGAGCAACTAGAAAAACAGTGCTGGTGGATAACTCTCACCAACATCAGAATTAATTAGTACTGAAACTCCTCTGTGCCACCCAAAGAATGTGAGGAGAGGTGCACGAGTCACACCGTTTAGTCAGATAAGCTGCACGTATGAGAAAACTGACAAAATAAGCGTGTGACTGTCTGGAGCAATGTTGAGCACAAAATATTAATTTGTTGATGGATCAATTGGAACAGATAAAGAAGTGTGGATAGTTATTACCATAAAGCAACAAGTGAAATTTAGGACGTTAATGTAGTAAATTATGTAAACACTGTGCTACATGTAATCAGAGGGATGGGGACAAACATATTGCTCCTACAAAGAAAATGAAAGAAATAACTAAATCAGTGTGTGTCCCTCGGGCACCATGTTAAGCATGAACCACATGTGGCCTTATTGCAACAGGATGGGTAAACAGTAAATTGCATCAAAAAACTGCTGCAATCAGGAAAGATGCTTATAAGAATGAGGATCAATCAATGCACTCCAGATAAAGGCACAATCAATCAACCCGTGCATACAAAGAGATGAGAGCATGTCAATATATCAGGCCAATCCAAAGGAGCAGCACTACTGGAAAAGGAGAAAATAATGCAAAAGAGCTATGTAAGAGCAGCTACATATGAAATCAGAGCACTAATACACAAATATGAGAGACAAACAGAGAGAATGAGGAGCAACTAAAACAAGCCGCCTCCTTAGATATCTTTTCACAATAAGTGAAGATAGAGTTATCAGACACAGAGAAGGACCCATCTACATATGGGGGCTAGGATGGTAACGCAGCTAGAATTTGCCATTCAGCCTGTTAGTTCAGGCCCTTAGAGGCCGAGTAAAAATGCCAGATCAACCTTTTCTCTTTTTTCGTGAGTACGTGATCCACATCCTGGTTCCTGGTGGTTTCAGTGACAACATCTAGAACAAACCATCTTACACCAGTGACATTATGGTGTAATGTCTCATAGTGGTCCACTAAGGGTGCATTCTGTACATTACAACGAATCCTTGATTGATGTTGGAAGATCTAACGTCTAACTTCTTGGGTCGTTTTTCTTATGTATTTTAAATTACATGGGCATTCAATACAATATA
Organism: Pleurodeles waltl; assembly: GCF_031143425.1. Taxonomy (NCBI): domain Eukaryota; kingdom Metazoa; phylum Chordata; class Amphibia; order Caudata; family Salamandridae; genus Pleurodeles; species Pleurodeles waltl. The sequence goes on from NC_090445.1 coordinate 257,969,392, forward strand.
TAACATTTTTGGATCCATAATTGGAATGATGTTAAAAGAGATATTCTTTTCCAGTGACACAATACCGTTTCATGGTAGAAGTAACATTGTATGCAGTGCAGCTGCCAAATTTATAATGACCTACTACTGGGTTCAAGCTCCAACTGTGTTAATGTTTTTTTGAGTTGTTCATAGGCTTTGACCAAGATGTCTCTTAAATGGTGTCCTTTTGAAGGCAAACATCAGTTTCTCTAATGAAAAGTTGGATGACTGAAGTAAATGCCATTTTTGTATTAGGAATTTTTTGATGGTGTTAGTTTTGGTTCCAAATGTTGTAACACATACACGCCTAGTACTATTTGCATGTCTCTCTTTTACTTTTAACAATTCATCTCTACTGGTGTACCACATCCTTTTCAGTGATCAGCTGAATAGTCTAGGCGGATTGTCTCCTGCAACTAGTTTTGATGACAGTATTTTAGCCTCTGCAAAATAGTCTGCTTTTTGTGCAGTTGTGCCTAGTTGTTAAAAGCTGGCCAAATGGCAGGTTGTCCCTCAAAGTTCTTGGAAAATGGCTGTTTTATTTCACTAATGTGTATCTTGCAGTAGGTTTCGTGAACAGGCTCACAGCAAGGGAATCACTGTTTGTTTTAATCAGTAAATTCAAGAAATATTTTGAGAATCACTGATTTATTGGACAGTGCATGCTCTGATTTTTGAACCAGTTGTGGAATGATGTGTTCTGGGCGGGAGCTGCACCATATGAGAAAAATGTCATCAATATATGGAAAAAATTTATGAATATGGGCTGTAAAAGGATTAGTATCTGAATACATTGTCTGTTTGTCAAAATGTGACAAATACAGATTGGCAATGCCTGGAGCAAAAACTGCTCCCATCGCTAGCCCTTTAATTTGAGCATAAAAGTCATTGTCGAAAATGAAGTCATTTTGATTTAATGCAATTGAGGCACAGTCTACAATGAATGATGATGGTACTTTGTATGGTCAGTTATGAGCATCAGAGCAGTGTGAATAAGATCTAGTGCATCATGCTGTGGAATGCTGGTATAGAGCCTTTCTATATCCACAGTGACCAGTAACTCTTGTGTGAAATCAAACCTTTCACCCTCAAGTTGGTTAATGACTGCTCTGCTATCTCTAGTACATGATCTTGTTAGGGGAACAAATGTTTATTTAAAAAAATCCACATACTCTGCCAGGGGTTGTAATGTAAAGTTGCAACCAGCCACAATTGTCTATAACATTGGGTGCAGTAACTGTCACATTTGTAATTAATGCAGCATTATGAATTCTAGACATTGTGATCAGGAATAATGCACTAATGGCACATGATTTTAACCATTTTGAGGTTCACAAAACTAAAATGTGTGCTATTTGTCCACACAATTTGTACTGGGAAATTATTCAGGCCAAAACAATTTAGGATGAGCAATTTTTAACCAATATTTAATTCTGATTCAGGTGCATAAAGAGTGTGCACTTGAATCAAAATAATCGTCCGACTTGTAATGAAGGAATCTTCAATGAGGGTAAAGTCAATGAAAGCACATCAACAGAGTTGACGATGTTCAGTATGAGAGTGGTGATCTTAGATGCACTCCTTCAATAGTAATGTCCTCTGATTCCCAATCTTACTTTGGAGGCAGTGGCCCTCACTCCTTCTTGCACCTCCTTGTACCTTGCTTTTTCTGGAGCCAAGGTCACTTATTCCTTCTATATCTTTATGTTGATCAAGAGGCAGGGACATTTGCATGTTTGTCACTGGAGTAATCTGTGAAACAGATGCTTTTCCAAGCAGAACTTAAACCAGGAATCAAGAGCAATCTTTCTATACACTTACCTCACCAGCTATGCAAGGTCCTTCTTCCTATTTTCAGATTCAGGCCGAAACTCAATAGCACCCCATAAAATGTACTTTTATGGGATGGCATAGGATGCTATGGGATGTGTTCTATGATGGTAGCATGACTTTTGGAGCACTGTGTTTTCTGGACTCACCAAGTGTGTTCCGAGGAGCCACATCACACCCCAATTAGCAATTACTGGTACCATGAAACAAAATTGCAAATTGGGTGTGGCAGACAGCCATTATCTCTTTTCAGTTTCCGATTATGCACAGAGGAAACTACTATCTTAATATCAAATGTATACTTTAAAACAAAATCTTTTGGTTGTTCATGAAAGCCCAGTGCAGGGGTTTGTTCTCTTTATATTTGTAAGGCATTGCTTAAGTCACATGGACCTTTATTGTCTCTGTATAATTCTCACGCCTACTGCATTCAAGCCTTGACTTGATGTACAGGTAGTAGCATGATTTATGTCAAAATCTGACTTATGGTCAATGAGCTGACGTCACCACATATCCATCACATGTCTGTTTTTCCAGGGTTTGTCAGGAAAGCATCAGTCCTTATCTTCTCTGCTTATGAGAGGTGCCTTGGAAGTAGAGACTCTCAATCTGTAAGTGCTCCTACTCCTTCAGTGCTGTATAAAAGATAAGTAGTTGACATCAGCGTGCATTATCTAAACAAGGCCATCTTAGCGGCTCCTTGTAAAACATCAGGCTACATAAAGTTAGGCTGTGTGGGTGCAGGTTTAAGTGAAGAGTATCAGAGTTCAATCATGCCTTGCTGAATCACCTTCATGCTACGAGTTGCAGTCCAGCAAAATTGAAGGCTAAATCATGCAGCTGCCCACTATTGTATTATTTCAGGAGCATTGATTGTCATTTTAATTTACAATTTTACTATTGGAGTAGATGTATTTGGACGTACTTGGCCTCAGGTGTTTCTCTGTCATACACCCATAAACAACCATATTCCTTGGTGCTATCCAGGTCTAATGTGGGGTAGTGCAAAATCCAACATCTCACTGAGTTTTTCTGAGCACCTGGAATATTCCCAGAAAGACAACAACATTTGCGTTATTTATTTGGGAGATGGCAACCCCTACTAAATTAATAAACACAATCTGGTTAGGTCAAAAGAAATTTCTTCGTTTATTTCAAGAGTGTTTTATTGGGATTTTATACAATAGGAAAATTAAATAACATAAATGAAAAGAAACAATACATTGTACAGTGCCATCAAATCAAGTGGGAACAGTAGTTAAGGATATAGATTGAGGAGGCGGTTCACATGTCAAAGTAGAGGGTAGAGATAAGTGTATTAGTTTGCAATGGTGAGGTGAGGTTAATCAGTGTATGTATTGTGACGGAGCAGTTTTTGATGTTGTAGTGAATGATTAAGGTACCTCAGTTGTAGGTGAATGAGACCGAGTAAAAGACCGGAGATGAGAGAAGGGAAGAAGAAGGTAATAGGGGGTGAAAATTAGGGAGTACATGGGGAAGGGGTGGATACGGAGAGGAGGGGTTTTTATATTAAGGAGAGGAGGTTGAGGTGGGAGAATGAGTGAGTGAATACATGAATAATCAAGTGATCAGATGATCGTGGTTACAGAGACTAGTGAGACATAAGGTTGTCTTGTTTGCACCAGAGTTTACCATTCTTCATTGGTGTTGTCTTCAAGTATAAGTTTAGTGAGTTACAGGCAGTTCTGGTGAATTTGACCCATTCCCAACATGTGTGGGGGGGGATGGTTTAGATGAGTCTTTCCAATCATTGAGGATACCTTTAAGGACAGTTGTGACTAGAATGTCCCACAGGAGACAGTCTTCTTTGTTTAGTGTCTCTTTAATGTCATTGGGGAGGATGCCCAGTGTAATAGAGGCTAAAGTAGGATTCCATTTTGTATGAAGTATTTGAGATATTGTATTACTGATGTCCCGCCAGAACTTTCTGGTGGAGGTGCACTCCATTAGCATGCGTTTTAAGTCTCCTGTTTCCTTCTCACAGCTCCAGCATGTGTTGGAGTATTTGGAGGCATAGTTCATAAACTGACCGCAGTCCAGTGGGCCATATTGGCAATCCAGTATTTGCTTTGTGCTAGTGATGGGATTATAATGTTGGAAATGAGGTTACTCCAGGGAGATGGCCAGTCCAGTGAGAGTTGTTGGAGTCTGATGGTAGAGCTTCCCACTTGTCTTGTGCTAGTTTATTTAGTGAGGTTTTTGTGGGGGGTAGGAGGGAGCACAGTTTGAAAGCTAGGTGACCGCCTTTGGTAACTTTTTCTAATGTTTTGGGTAGGTTGGGGGGGGAGTTGGAGGTTTATCTTTGGCTATAAGTGATTTTATTTTAAGGAAATGGCAAAAGTCTACGTCGTTTAGGTCAAATTTGTCTTTACATTGAGATAACAATATTGGTTATGAAGGGGTGCTGATATCTCTGCCGATATCTCTCACCAGGAGAATATCGTTTTCTGCCCATTTCTATATATATATCTCAGTCCCCCTTCTATTTTTAAGTTTTTATTGTACCATAGCGAGGCTAGATATCAGTGTTTAATTTTGTTGGGTAGTCTGTTGCCTGTGCTGTGCTGGACAGAATGCTTATGGAGTGGTGTGTTTTAATTTTTTTCACAGTTAGAAATTAAGTGAGGGATAAGGGTTTAGCAAGGGTGGTTTCAATAGCGAGCCATGGCGGTGAGGGGTTGGTGTTGGATAGGAGCCAGTGGCTCCCCTGTTTTGCTAGGAAGGCATGTTGGTATTTCTGGTAGTTGAGGAAGTTTAGGCTGCAAAGTTTTTTAGGAAGTCCCTGTTTCTTTAGGGTAATTCAGTTTTTTTTTTTTTTTAGTTTTTAAGAGGAATTTGGTGAGTAACGTGTCTAGGTGAAAAGGGTGTCTGAGAGGTACATGGGGGAGATAATGATTAAAAAGTTAATAAGGGGGGTAATCATCATCTTGATAGATTCTATTCTACCTGCCAAGTAATGAACCTGGTTGACCATTTGACTAAGCTATTTTTGATGTTATCTAGCATCTTTTTCTTGTTGAGATCGATGGAGTCCATAAGGTTATGTGTGAACCATATAGCCAGGTATTTTACCTTATCTGACGCCCATTTGAGTCCATAGGAGCTGATGTGGGAGCTGTTGCAGTACACATTGAGAGGAAGAACCTCTGTCTTATCCTTGATGAGGTAGTAGCCTGACATCTTAGAACAGACGTTGAAGGTGGATATCATGTGTGGCAAGGCTGAGTCTGCTTGGGTGGTAAAAATAAGAATGTAATTTGTGTAGGCAGCTAGTTGTTATGGGCCTGATGAGAAAGGGATACCGGGGATGAATGGATTTTCTTTGATCAATATAAGTAGGGATTCTAGCATTAGTAGAAATAGTAGGAGGGAGAGAGGGTATCCTTGTCTGGTTCCTTGTTGGAGGTAAAAGGGATTAGACAATTTCCATTGATGTTTATTCTAGCTTTCAGTTCTTTGTATAATGCAAAGATAATTTTTGAGAGAGCAGGGCCAAAATTGAAGGAGGTGAGTGAGGTTTGGAGGAGGGTCCACGATACCTTACCAAAGGCTTTCTCTGCATCTAATGCTATCGCGCAGGTTGGTTGGTGCAAGAGTTCGCCTATTTCAGTTGCATGGCTAAAAAGTCTGATATTAGCATCCCTGAATCTTCCTTTGATAAATCCTGATTGAAAGGGATATATTATGTTTTTGAGAATGGGCTCTATTCTGAGGTCTAGGATCTTTGAGTATATTTCGCAGGCCATGCCTGTGAGTGGTATGGGTAGGTAGTTCCTGAAACTGGATGGCTTTTTCGATTCTTTGCATACAACAATTATGGTTCCTCTGCGGCAGAGCCTGCAACAGAGATAGTGGAGGAGAAGTGGGTGAATAAGGGGCTGATTCTAACCCCGGCGGTCTTCGACCGCCGGGGCGAGGGTCGGCGGGAGCACCGCCGACAGGCCGGCGGTGCCCCGCAGGGCATTCTGACCGCGGCGCTTTGGCCGCGGTCAGAAAGGGTAAACCGGCGGTCTCCCGCCGGTTTACCGCTGCCCTCAGAATCCCCCATGGCGGCGCAGCTTGCTGCGCCGCCATGGGGGATTCTGACCCCCCCTACTGCCATCCTGTTCATGGCGGGAAAGCCGCCATGAACAGGATGGCGGTAGGGGGGGTCGCGGGGCCCCTGGGGGCCCCTGCCGTGCCCATGCCAATGGCATGGGCACGGCAGGGGCCCCCGTAAGAGGGCCCCGCAAGGTATTTCAGTGTCTGCATTGCAGACACTGAAATACGCGACGGGTGCTACTGCACCCGTCGCACCTTCCCACTCCGCCGGCTCGATTACGAGCCGGCATCCTCGTGGGAAGGGAGTTTTTCCCTGGGCTGGCGGGCGGTCTTTTGGAGACCGCCCGCCAGCCCAGGGAAAAACTCATAATACCCTCCGCGGTCTTCTGACCGCGGAGCGGTATTATGGGGGCGGAATTCTGGCGGGCGGCCTCCGCCGCCCGCCAGAATTAGAATCACCCCCTAAGTCTTGTAAGGGAGTAATTAGGGATAGCTGATAGAATGACGTCGGGAAGCCGTCTGGGCCAGGAGCCTTCCTGCCTTTCATTGTTTTGATTGCTTTTATGATTTCTTTGTGAGAAATCAGTTGTTCTAATGATTCTTTTCTTGAGGTATCTATCTTACTTACATTAATTTTGTTGAGGTTGTTTAAGCACATGTCATAGGATGTGTTAATACTTTTAGTGTAGAGGGTATGGTAAGGTTTTTCAAATGTATTTAGGATGTCGTTCTAGTTTGTCGATGTGTCGCCATGTTTGTTGGTTATAGAGGTTATTCTTGTCTTCTGACGGGTCTGTTTTAAAAGCGCAAGTATTTGGCCAGCGTTATTTTGTCCACAAAAGTTGATGCACTTGTATTTTTGAACTATTAGGTGGGCTTTATTACTCAGAATCTGGTTCTATTCAATGTTGAGTTTAATTAGATTGTCTAATTGAGCTTTGTCTTTGGTGGGTTTGAGATCTTTCTCAAATGCTTTTATTGTTAGTTATAGTTGGACTAAGGTTTTGTTGTCTAGTTTGTTTTTCTTTGAAATAAGCTTAATCATGTGCCAGCGGATAGTGCATTTCAGGGCGTCCCAGATGATTTGTGCATTTGGACCAGAAGACCTAATGGATTCTCTGTATTCATCAATCTCTTTTTTGATTATTTGTGTTGGAAAATGGGTTATTGATAGGGCAGGTAGGTACCTACACCTAGCAACAAGCCACAAACCTCCACAAAAGTACAGTTAGGTCTCAGTAAATTAATCCCAGCTCTACCCTTGGTAGCTTAGCATCGAGCGTCAAGGCTTAACTTAGGAGACAAAGTGTAAAGCATTCAAATATCACAAAACAGTAATTAAATAAAACACAGGAAACAGTTTAAAAATCCAAAACCAATTTATAAAAATAGCTTATATTTTTATCTTTAAAATGACACAAAAACGATTAAAATCGGTTCAGGGGAACCGGAGATATGAATTTTTAAAGTATTATTATTTTCTAGCGCTCAGAAACGAAAAGCGCCAATCGGGTCATCTGGTTGCACCAGGACCGGGGCAAAGTCAAACTTTCAGGCCGACCGCGATGGAGCCCTGCTCGGCTACAAGTCGCGGGAGGCCTCGGTCAAAAAGTTACCTTCTGACTTAGTCTCTTTTTCGATGTTTTTCTTCCCCGGGACGAACCTGCCAGTTGGATCCGACCTCCTGGAGCCCTTGTCCGGATACGCGAAGTCGGTTTCCTCGGTGGTGATTTTTACCTTCGGACTTAGTCGTTTTTTCGAGATGAAAATCCTTCGACCGGGGTAAACCTGGATCTTGATCCGACGTCCGTGGAGCCCTTCTCGGATACGATGGCTGGAAGGTCCCGGTCAACTTTTTACGTTCGGACTTAGTCTTTTTTTCGGATGTTTTTCTTGACCGGGACGAACCACGAAGTCAGGCCGGGTCGCGGTTGAGGCAAGCCGGCTAGAATTTCCGCGTCGAGTCGGTCACTTTATGGAGCTTTTTTCTAAAATTTCTCCAATCTTTTCCAAACTTCTGGGGCTTCACCCAGATGTTCTTTTAAGGTTCTTTTGGGGTCCACAGCTCACCCCAAGGGTCCAGAAGTTCTGTGATGGTCCTTGGGAAGTGCGGACTTCAACTCCCAGAGTGCACCTGGCGCAAACTCCTTTTTGGCCACTGGGCAGTGGTCAGCTGGTCACTTTTTCAGGAGTTGGTGCAGGGGACTCTGGTTAGCAATTTTTCACCTGTAGCAAACAGGGAGTCCCTCCTTGAACCAGTGGAAGCCAGGCAAAGTCCTTCTTGTGGTGAAGCCCAAGTGTGCAGCTGGTGCAGTCTTTCTGAGTGCAGGGTCCAGGTGCAGGCCAGGGGTCCAGCAGGGCAGTCCTTCTTCTCCTTGTAGTTCTTTCTTCTTGAAATTTGGTGGGGATCTGAGGCGTGGGTGCAGGTCTGCCAGTTTTATCCTTGCTCCTGGGTGAAAAGCAGGGGGGCCCTGGTCCTCCAATCAGGGACAGGGTCGTCCCCCTGTGATGACCACTTCCTGGGAAGTGTGGCAAAAATCCATCCCAGAAGGCAATAGTCTCTAAAAATCCAAAATGGATGAATCTGATTTTTGGAGGAGAGATCTGGCTGAGCCCACCCACTGGTGTGGCTAAAAATCATAAACACACCCCTCTCCTGCCCTCTCCTAATCTAATCAAGGGGGCACCTAGCTGTCTGGGGTTGCAGGATGTGGGGGTGTTGCTGGGTGCTCCAGATGTCCTTCTCTGCCTTTGAAGACCAGTTTGGCAGCCCTCCCCCTTCCTGCTTCCCCATCTGCTGAGGGGAGATTCTCTCCCCCAAGCACATTCCTTTGTGTGAAGTCAGGCCACTTCACACCTCATTAAAGTAGCCTGGCAGAAGCTGCTGCAGGCTGGCCAATCAGAGCACAGCAGCAAAAACAATGCAGAGCTGAAATTGGCAACTTTTTAGGTAAAGTCTAAACTTTTTACCTGCACTAGTTATATTAAATCCAACAACTGGAAGTTGTGGGATTTATTATAACAATCAATTTGATACCAAATTCTTGGTATGTAACATTTAAGGAGACTTTAAAATTTTAAATAAAGTCTGCCCATTCTAGCCTATGAAGGCCATTTACTTCAATGAGGGAAAAACGAATTTGGCTGTTTTTACCTCACCAGGGCTTATAAATCTACTTTTATAAAGTCCCTGCTTATAGTTACATGGCACCCAGCCCTAGGGGCACATAGGGCACACCTTAGGGGTGACTTATATGTAAAAATAAGGTAGTTTAAGACTTTGGAAGTACCTTTAATTCCAAAGTCGAATTTGCATATAACTTTAATTTAAAAGCAGCCAGCAAGGCAGGCTTGCTTTTAAAATGACACTGGGCACCTCAGCAATGCACCTAGGTGTGCACCACCTATGCTGTGGCCCCTAAACCTACATGCCCTACCATATACTAGGGACTTATAGGTAGGTTAACTTAGCCAATTATAATTAGCCTAATTTGCATATCCATTTTACACAGAGCACAGGCCCTGGGACTGGTTTGCAGTACCCAGGGCACCATCAGAGTCAGGAAAACACCAGCATAAAGTGGAAAATGGGGGCAAAAAGTTATGGGGCCTCTGCAATCAGCCCCAGTTTCTCACACAACCCCCCCCCAGCCCACACGCCCAGGAGACTCAGCCCAACCCTGGGAGAGTCTTCCTGGCTTGTTAGGCGAGGAAGACAGTGAAGAAAACTGGCTGTTCCTTTGCAGGGCCTACTCTGCCTTACATCCTCCTGTCAGGGTCTCTCCCTCTGGGTAGTGAACCCACCCCAACAATGAAAGGACCCATTTCAAATTGAAACTTCCCTCTAGGGGGGTCTTCCTCCTCTCTCTCTGCCAACTTGGGTAGTGAGGTGCCCACCTCCCCTACTCCTAACTTTGCTAGGGCAACACCTAGCTTACCCAAAGAGGTCACCCAACACTTGAGCAACCCCACCATGACCAACAGGGTCAGGGGGCCTACTTTGCTATTGGCTCTGGGGTCTGCCTCCCAGGCCAAGTACAGTGCTGCCAGGAAGGCTAGCACCCAGCAGAGGCTACTGACAGCTGTCAGTACCCAGAACCACACCCTAAGCTCTCCACTGACAGGTGGTTGAGCTGCTTTAGGGGCATCTTTGGGGTCCTGGCACCCCTCTTGCTGTCTAGAGTGGGGGGCTACCACCTCCTGTGGCAGACACCCTCCTTCCACTCTCCCTTCTGTCAGTGCAGGGGCAACACCTTGCATCTGGACAGCTGCCTGACTACTCAGGACTTCCTTGGGGTCAGGTGAGGCCTCACCAGTGCCAACTCTGGGCTCCCCCCCTACTGGGGCAGAAGGCCTTTGGCTCCCTGGAACTCTCTTTAAGAGTGGCCTACCCTTCCTTTTCTTCTTTCCTTTTCTTGGGGACCCCTGTCTCCTAACTGTAGGGACTGACTCCCCAGGACTTTGGGTTGGGGGGGCGCCCTGGGCGACCACCCCATCTGTGATCAGACTCACCTCTGGGAGGTCATTGCCCAGGATACAATCTAGGGGAAGGTCAGCACTGACTACCACCCTAATCCAGTCAAGGATACCCTCCCTCTCTAGGGGCACTATGGCTACAGGTTTGGAGGTGACCTCCCCTGTGGCTATCCTGACTTTCTTTGTCTTTCCTGGTACATACATGTCTGGGGTCACTAACCGGTCACTCACTACAGTGTGACTGGCACAGGTGTCTCTCAGGCCAGTGGTAGGGATCCCATTCACTTGAATGTGGTGGAAGTGCCTACTCCCACCCTCAGGGATCACCAGCTTACCATCTGGTCCTGTCTCCCAGCACAATGCTAGGAGGATTTCATCATCTGAGGAATCCTCCTCTATGGCTACACTGGACAGCCCAGTGCTAACCACCTTCTTTGGACAGGCTGCATCTCCTCTGAAGTGACCTGTCTGCTGACAGTCAAAGCAGGCCCTACTGTCCAAGAGCTTTTTTAACCCGGGGTCTCCCTGTCTCTGCATGTCAGAGTGGGAGTGGGATTTACTCTCCTCCTTCTTAGGGTTCTGGGGTACAGAGGGAGTCTCTGTGGTGGGCTTACCACCTCCCTCCTTAGGTTTTTGGGGACCTGTCCCCCCCTTCTTGGAGTCTCCCCCCTGGGACTTGACAACCACCCTGGTTCTCAACCACTCATCAGCTGCCTCCCCTAGCTCTCTAGGGTTGGTCAGCTTAGAGTCCACTAGATGCTGGCGTAACCTTTCTTGGATACAATTGGTCAAGATGTGCTCTCTCATGATCAGATTGTATAACCCCTCATAAGTATTTACTTTGTTGCCAATAATCCAGCCCTCTAGTGCCTTTAGTGAGGTGTCCACAAAGTCAACCCAAGACTGGGTACTGACCTTCTGGGTGTCCCTGAACTTCATTCTATATTGCTCTGGGGTCAGACCAAACTTCTTGACTAAGCACCTCTTCATACTAGGGTATGAATCTGCCTCCTCCCCCCTTAAGGTCAGAAGCCTATCCCTCCCTGAGTTGGGGACCAACTCCCACAAAAGGGAACCCCAGTATTGAGGCTTAACCCTTCTCATTTGGAGTGCCCTCTCAAAGGCCCCTAGCCACTTATCTATGTCATCCCCCTCTACATAAGCAGGAACCACCCCCTTGGGTAATCTGGGGCAAACTCCCCCACCCATGGACACCTCAGCTTCTTTATCGCTGCTTCCATCTCTTTTTTCTTTGTATGCCCACTTTTTCTTCTCTAGGGCCAGCTTCTCTGCTTCCAAAGCTATGTAGGCTATCTGGGCTTCCAGCTCTCTTTCCCTGATGGATGGGTTCTCTCCTCCTGAAAGGACCCTCTTCCTACCACTAGCTTTGGGTCTGCCCCTAGTGACTGTGTCCAGTGAGGACCGTTCCTCCTCTTCCTCACTTGGGGTCTGATGCCTTTCCTCCCCTGAGTGGTTAGAGTTAGCATCATCCTCTTTTGGTTCCTCCTCTGGAGCTTCCTCTGTCTCTACCTCTTGGGCCTCAGCCCATGCTGTCAGGGATTTAATCAGGATTTCCTTCCTGAGATTAGGGGTTGCAGGCAACCCCCTCTCAATACACAACCCCCTAAGCTGGACTACTGTCAGTGTGGGTAGGCTAGCCAGATCAAGCTCCATGGTTCCCTAGTTTTGTGTCAACAAAAACTTTTTGCAAAAATTGGAAACAAGAATTTAGAAAAATTACAAAAATTCAATAATTGAAATTAATCCAAATTAATTACAAAAAAAAAAAAAAAAAAAATTAAAATTAAAAACAATTTTTTTGCACTAGGACAATTTAAAGGATTTTTAATTTGTTTTATCCAAAACTGTAACGTGATATTGAACACAAGTACAGGATCCCGTCGCTGCTTCCAATTATGTTGGAAAATGGGTTATTGACAGGGCAGGTAGGTACCTACACCTAGCAACAAGCCACAAACCTCCACAAAAGTACAGTTAGGTTTCAGTAAATTAATCCCAGCTCTACCCTTGGTAGCTTAGCATCGAGCGTCAAGGCTTAACTTAGGAGACAAAGTGTAAAGCATTCAAATATCACAAAACAGTAATTAAATAAAACACAGGAAACAGTTTAAAAATCCAAAACCAATTTATAAAAATAGCTTATATTTTTATCTTTAAAATGACACAAAAACGATTAAAATCGGTTCAGGGGAACCGGAGATATGAATTTTTAAAGTATTATTATTTTCTAGCGCTCAGAAACGAAAAGCGCCAATCGGGTCATCTGGTTGCACCAGGACCGGGGCAAAGTCAAACTTTCAGGCCGACCGCGATGGAGCCCTGCTCGGCTACAAGTCGCGGGAGGCCTCGGTCAAAAAGTTACCTTCTGACTTAGTCTCTTTTTCGATGTTTTTCTTCCCCGGGACGAACCTGCCAGTTGGATCCGACCTCCTGGAGCCCTTGTCCGGATACGCGAAGTCGGTTTCCTCGGTGGTGATTTTTACCTTCGGACTTAGTCGTTTTTTCGAGATGAAAATCCTTCGACCGGGGTAAACCTGGATCTTGATCCGACGTCCGTGGAGCCCTTCTCGGATACGATGGCTGGAAGGTCCCGGTCAACTTTTTACGTTCGGACTTAGTCTTTTTTTCGGATGTTTTTCTTGACCGGGACGAACCACGAAGTCAGGCCGGGTCGCGGTTGAGGCAAGCCGGCTAGAATTTCCGCGTCGAGTCGGTCACTTTATGGAGCTTTTTTCTAAAATTTCTCCAATCTTTTCCAAACTTCTGGGGCTTCACCCAGATGTTCTTTTAAGGTTCTTTTGGGGTCCACAGCTCACCCCAAGGGTCCAGAAGTTCTGTGATGGTCCTTGGGAAGTGCGGACTTCAACTCCCAGAGTGCACCTGGCGCAAACTCCTTTTTGGCCACTGGGCAGTGGTCAGCTGGTCACTTTTTCAGGAGTTGGTGCAGGGGACTCTGGTTAGCAATATTTCACCTGTAGGAAACAGGGAGTCCCTCCTTGAACCAGTGGAAGCCAGGCAAAGTCCTTCTTGTGGTGAAGCCCAAGTGTGCAGCTGGTGCAGTCTTTCTGAGTGCAGGGTCCAGGTGCAGGCCAGGGGTCCAGCAGGGCAGTCCTTCTTCTCCTTGTAGTTCATTATGGGGCCTCTGCAATCAGCCCCAGTTTCTCACAATTTGCTTAAAGGAACGCTCCTATATGTGATCATTCATTCTCCATGTTTATGGGATTTGTTGGGTTTAAAGAGACATTCAGAATTCCTGTCAAGAGTGGTGTCCCAGTATAAATTGAAATCTCCTCCTAAAATCATTCTGCAATTGGGAGGTAGAGTTGAGAGTTTGATAGTGAGATTAATCCAAAAGGTAGGGTTGTTGTTATTGGGGGGCATAGATGTTCATGACTATCATTTCAGGGTTGACCCTCTGTAATTTAGTAAGAAGCCATCTGCCTTCGGTGTCTGCTTCAGAGGATAGGATTGTGAGACCAGAGGCTTTCGAGATAAGGGTGATCAGCACATTATTTTTCTTTGTGGCTGGGGCACACGATAAGTCACTAACCCATACTTTTTTGCAGGATTGCCTCTTTCATAGCCATCCTGGTTTCCTGAAGGAGAATGAGGTCCCCCTTAAGTTTGTGTGTATAGTTTAGGATTTTCTGTCATTTGGTTTGGTGATTCAGAACCTTGACTTTAAGGGAGAGTATTTTTATGTTCAGCATTTTTGTGGGAAGTGAGTCTTCTTGTTGATGTAACCAGCTAAATGCCAGTTATTATTTGCTGGTGAGATGGGGGGGGGGTCAGAGGGACAGCTTTAGATGGGATGGCATGGGGGAGAGGAAACAGAATGGGTGAGAGAGGAAGGGGCGTGGGTAAGAAGGAGGAAACAGAGATAGAGTAGCACAGTACAGGACAGGAGGAAAGATATAAAAGGTAAAATGAAAATGGAGAAGAAAATGATAATATAGTGATTAATTAAATATTTGTGCTGAGAATCTAGATACCATGGAGAGGTATCCAACAAAACCTAACTAGAGGCCACAAATGGTCAAGCCTAGGTCTGGACTGCAGTCTTGCCCCACCCTGTATAGAATGGGATGTGTATTAAAAGTCACTGCAGTGTCTCAGTGTGGTATGTTAACCTATAATGTATTGTTGGCTGCTTGGCGTTGTTTCCATAATGGAGCCTTGTGAGTTACTTGCTATTTAGTGGGAGTAGATAATAATGTGTTTACTGTTGTTTATATTAATATATTTGCAGGTATCTTCGTTGTAGTTTACATATAAAGTGTAATATTTGTATTTAGTGAGGTGGGATGGGTATCATTTGGTGACACTTCTGTCATAATTTATGCTGTGTTAAATTTTTATGTTAACACTTAGGGTTGTGAAAAATGGGACCAAATGTATTTCATAATTATGGAGTACAATGTACAGTTTGCAGTAAATTCTCCACATACTGTCATTATAGTGCTAAAATAATATCAACATAGTGTCAACATAGAGCCAACAGAGTTTCAATAAGTTTTCAGTAAGGTGTCTACCTAGAACCAACATATCATCAATCTAGTACCAATATAATGTTCACATAGTGCCAGCAGATTCTCAACATAGATTCAACAGATATCGAAGGGTGTCGGCCAAGTGTCCCCTGGTTACTGTATTGCAGGTTGTGTGGGCAAACGTTAGTGATTTTTCTATTGTCCAACTTGTGTGTAAAAATGTGGATTCAATAATAAATGGACAGCATCTAAGTACCCATTGGATGGCACAGGATTTGTATGATATTATCAATGTGAGGCTGATATCATTATTAATTAATGTCAATATGAGATTTGATAAATCTAAATTATGTTTAAACTGAGAAGATGAAACATTGCAATAAATCCATCATCGGGTTGAAGGCAATTATAAAACATCCATTTTAACCAGAGCAGGTTGAAGGTCATTATAGAGATAGAGTACCAGTCATTGAAGAAGAGAAGATAAATCTTACCATAGATTAGGGTTAACAGTAGGATGTTAGGTTTAGTGTTAGGTTATTAGGAGGTTAGTAGGTGCTGGTTAGTTAGTTTAGTTAACGTTTTGTACGTTGCCGACCACTTTAATTATTCTGTTTCTGTTTGAGGAAGTGAAAGCAACTCAAACAAGTATTTCAGCCTGTTACAGTTATTATGGAAGAATGAGCTTGTACGCCCATGTGTTGATCCCATAGGTCGATCAGAGTTGTGCAGCATTATGGGAAGAACGTGAACTGGGTTTTGTTTAGGCCGTCTGTGGGCAGCCTTGATTATCATATGTTACTAATTGAGTAGGAAGGTATTGAAAGTTTGGAGGGATTCACGTTAAGTGTTGCCATTCCTTCCAAGTTTTTAAGAAGTCATTTCAGGTCTTGGATTTCCACCATATAGTAGTCCAGTTCCTTAGGGTCTTAGAAAATGATGGTTTTGCCAGTGTAAGTTGTTTTTATTCATGCAGAAGGTTGTAAGTAGCGTGAAGATCCTGTCGGCCATTGCAGATGGTCAATGCTGGAGGTTCACGTTGCCAGTTCCCGCAGGTTGTCAATACTATAGCGTGAGGTTCAGATCTTGTGTTGCTGGTCGTTGCTGGCGGTCACTGTAGCGTGAAGAATCGTGTTCACTGGAGCTGTGCATTGGCAGCTGGTACAGACAGGAAGATCTTGATGAGAAAAGGCCTGTCCGCGGTCCTGCAGAGCCCAAAATATCAGGATTTCTCCTTTTCTTCATAATTGTGACTTAAAATCTGACTTTACCATAAAAGAGAGTTTTAAATTACACATCCTCAGCCAGCAAACATGACTTTCCTACCTGCTGATTAATCAAGGGTTCTCCCTTCTTAAACATAACAATGCTACCCAATGTTATCCTATTGGAGAGGTATGCCTTGCAATAGTGAAAAGCAAATTTGAGAATTTTCCACTACCAGGACATGTAAAACATAAGTACATGTCTAAATTTCTTAATACTACACACCTTGCCCTATGGTCTGTTTAGCACCTATTATAGGGGTGACATATGTATTAAAAAAGAAGGTTTGGGCCTGGTAAAAGACTTATTTTATCAGGCCGATCTGGCAGTTTACAACTGCACACACAGGCTGCACTGGAAGGCATGAGAAATATTTTTAGAGCTATCTAAGTGGGTGTCCCACCAGTGCTGCAGGTCCTCTAGTGACATTTAATTTACAGGTTCTGGGCATATGTAGCACCACTTTACTGGGGAGCTTACAAGTAAATTAAATGGGACAATTGTGTGTAAGCCAATTTCATCCCATTTATAGGAGACAGTACAAGCACTTTAGCACTAGTTAGCTGGGGTAAAATGAACAGTGTTCTAACACCAACAAACAGGAGGGGTGGAGGCAAAACGTTTAGGGGGATGACCCTGTAGAGAGGGTCAAGTCCAACAGAGATCAATAGGATACCTCCAGTACTTCAGTCACAGCCACTTTTGAAAGTGAAAATGCAGAATAATTTTCCAGCTAAATTCAGGCTATCTGAACAATATGTGTCTGTCATTTGTGCTCTGATCCCAGCAATGTCCATCCCTCTGGCACAGACAATGTATAACTGTCCTCAGGCCTCAGCCCGTACCCAGTGCCCCTCAAAAAAACCTAATCTGGGTCACACTGCTCCTCCAGAAACCCAGTCTGGGTCACATCAATCTAAGTAGTGCTAGGGAATGAGACTGTTGCTAAGATACGGACTTTGAAAAATGGGGAACAGGATTCAATTCTCAGCATTGGCAGTTAACTCAAAATCAAGTAACTCTGTGCAAATCACTTACAGCATCATTGTGAAGTTGCTGAACTTTGGTTGATGTTTTACAGAAGACTGGAGTTTATGGGCCAGATGTACTACCATCTTGTATTTCGACTCACAATTTACGAATCCTTGCAAATCACAAATTGCAAGTCTCTATACAAAATGTACAACAGTGTCCTCTACACTTAGTGATTCGCAGTGGGTCACAAAGAGACCTGTCTCATCATTGTTCATGAGGCAGGTCGCTATTAGCGACCCATTGTAAATGTCTACAATCACAGGGATGATGGCCTGCTGTGGTAAGCAGACCACCATGGCTGTGATTGCTTTTTTAACAAAGCATTTTTATTTTTTTAATGCTGCTGTTTTCCTGAAAGGAAAATAGGGTGTGTTAGAAATTGGGTTTTTGGTTGGCAGTCAGGTTACCCCCTGTCCAAGCAAAAGCCCTCACTCTAGTCAGGGTAAGTCACACACAATCCAAGATTATCCTGTGCCCACCCTGTGTAAAGTATTTGTGCAATAAATCATACAATACCACCATATAGCACCACAAAAATACACCACACAGTGTTTAGAAAAATATAGAATATTTATCAGGATAATTGTAGGTCAAAAGAATAAAGTTGCAATGGGAAATTGTAGGGATATCACTGAAAAGTGATATAAAGTGTCTTAAGTCTTTAGAATATAAACAAAGTCTCTATAAAGCACAAGTACCTGGTTTGGAGTGAAAAAATCTCCTCAGAGGGCCACAAAGGAAGAGGTGCGTGGAAAAAGGGTGTGTGCGTCGATTTCTCCCCAGCACACACGGACTTGCGTCGTTATTTTCCACGCGGGGAAGTCGTGCGTCGTTTTCCGGCACGCGGACAGTCTCTTTCTGTGGGTCGCGGGGATTACCAGATGTCCTGGGTCTGTGCGTGGATTTTCCTGCTTGTTTTCCGGCTGCGCGCCGTTCTGCGGGGCTGCGAGTCGAAATTACGATCTCACGGCAGGCGTCGCGTCGATTTCTCCTCTAGAGGTCGGGCGGCGTTGTCCTTGCGAAGCAGTGCGTCGGATTTCCGATCGTCCCAAGAGCGTCGCGTCGATCAGCGTTGGTGTGCAGCGTTTTTCTCGCCGCGGTACAAGCTGTGCGTCGAAATTTTCGCCGCACGGAGCGTCCAAGTGAAAAAGAGAAGTCTTTTTGGTCCTGAGACTTCAGGGAACAGGAGGCAAGCTCTATCCAAGCCCTTGGAGAGCACTTTCACAGCCAGACAAGAGTTCAGCAAGGCAGTAGGCCAACAGCAAGGCAGCAGTCCTTTGTAGAAAGCAGACAGGTGAGTCATTTAGCAGCCAGGCAGTTCTTCTTGGCAGGATGTAGTTTCTGGTTCAGGTTTCTTCTCCAGCAAGTGTCTGATGAGGTAGAGCAGAGGCCCTGTTTTATACCCAAATGTGCCTTTGAAGAGGGGGAGACTTCAAAGAGTGGCTAAGAAATGCACCAGGTCCCCTTTCAGTTCAATCCTGTCTGCCAGGGTCCCAGTAGGGGGTGTGGCAGTCCTTTGTGTGAGAGCAGGCCCTCCACCCTCCCAGCCCAGGAAGACCCATTCAATATGCAGATGTATGCAAGTGAGGCTGAGTACCCTGTGTTTGGGGTGTGTCTGAGTGGATGCACAAGGAGCTGTCAACCAAGCCCAGCCAGACGTGGATTGTAAGGCACAGAAAGATTTAAGTGCAAAGAAATGCTCACTTTCTAAAAGTGGCATTTCTAGAATAGTAATATTAAATCCAACTTCACCAGTCAGCAGGATTTTATATTACCATTCTGGCCATACTAAATATGACCTTCCTACTCCTTTCAGATCAGCAGCTACCACTTCAATACTGTATGAGGGCAGCCCCAATGTTAACCTATGAAGGGAGCAGGCCTCACAGTAGTGCAAAAACGAATTTAGGAGTTTTACACTACCAGGACATGTAAACTACCCAGGTACATGTCCTGCCTTTCACCCACACAGCACCCTGCTCTAGGGGTTACCTAGGGCACACATTAGAGGTGACTTATATGTGGGGAAAGGGGAGTTTTTAGGCTTGGCAAGTACTTTTAAATGCCAAGTCGAGGTGACAGTGAAACTGCACACACAGGCCTTGCAATGGCAGGCCTGAGACAAGGAAAAAGGGGCTACTTAAGTGGGTGGCACAACTAGTGCTGAAGGCCCACTAGTAGCATTTAATCTACCGGCCCTATGCACATAGAGTGCACATTACTAGGGACTTATAAGTAAATTAATAGTCCAATCAGGAATGATTCAAGGTTACCATGTTTTAAGGGAGAGAGCATATGCACTTTAGCACTGGTTAGCAGTGTTAAAGTGCGCAGTCTAAAAGCCAGCAAAAACAGTGTCCAAAAAGTGGAGGGAGGCAGGCAAAAAGTTAGGGGTGACTACCCTAAGGCTGTCAGGTCTAACATGTGTCCCCCCCAGCTGAAAGTGGGGAGAGCTACCCGACCTCCTGGGAGCTCTCAACGCTAAGGCGGAAGTATCTGGAGAGACCATCAGCATTGGCGTGGTCAACCCCTGGGCGATGTTCCACCGTAAAGTCCATCCCCTGTAGGGAAATGGACCACCTCAAGAGTTTTGGATTCTCACCCCTCATCTGCATGAGCCATCTGAGGGGCCTGTGGTCTGTCTGAACCCGGAAGTGAGTCCCAAACAGGTAGGGTCTTAGCTTCTTCAGTGCCCAGAACACAGCAAAAGCTTCTCTCTCAATAGCACTCCACCTCTGTTCCCGTGGTAATAGCCTTCTGCTAATAAAGACTACCGGTTGGTATAGGCCCTCCTCATTTAGCTGTGCTAGAACTGCCCCTATGCCATGCTCTGAAGCGTCTGTCTGCACGATAAATTCCTGGGAGTAGTCAGGGGCCTTGAGCACGGGGGCCGTGCACATGGCTTCCTTTAGGGCATCAAAGGCTTTCTGACAAGCCTCTGTCCAATTCACCAACCTAGGTTGTTTCTTGGAAGTGAGTTCTGTCAAGGGTGACACAATGGTACCATAGCCCTTGACAAATCTGCGGTAGTATCCTGTGAGGCCTAAAAAGGCTCTCACCTCAGTCTGCGTTCGAGGTGGTTGCCAGGCCTTGATAGTTTCAATCTTGGCCTGGAGTGGCTTCACCTTGCCACCACCCACGAGGTGTCCCAAGTACACCACGGAACCCTGCCCAATATGGCACTTACTAGCCTTGATGGTCAGGCCTGCCTTTTGCAGGGCCTGAAGCACCTCCTTGAGGTGAAGCAGGTGTTCCTCCCAGCTGGAACTGTAGACAGCTATGTCATCCAGGTAGGCTGCACAGAAGGCATCCTTGCCAGTTAGGACCACGTTAACCAACCGTTGGAAGGTAGCGGGGGCATTTTTCAATCCAAACGGCATCACCCGGAACTGGTAATGGCCATCAGGGGTTGAAAATGCGGATCTTTCCTTAGCCCCCTCAGTCAGGGCGATCTGCCAGTACCCTGAAGTAAGATCAAACGTACTCAGGAACTTGGCAGCGCCCAGCCTGTCAACGAGCTCATCAGCTCGGGGGATGGGGTGAGCATCAGTCCGTGTGACTGAGTTGAGACCCCAGTAGTCCACACAGAACCGGAGTTCTGGCTTCGCACCTGGGGCAGTAGCCTTAGGGACCAACACCACTGGGCTGGCCCAGGGACTACTGGATTTCTCGATAACCCCTAGAGTCAACATCTTGGAGACCTCCTCCTTGATGCTGGCCTTCACCTTATCCAACAACCTGTAAATTTTGTTCTTCACAGGGAGACTGTCACCGGTGTCAATATCATGAACACAGAGGTGGGTCAGTCCAGGAGTAAGGGAGAACAGGGGGGAGAACTGCTCCAACAGCTCATAGCAGTCTCCTTTCTGGTTTAGAGTCAGGGAGTCAGAAAGAATGACCCCGCTTACTGACCCATCACCTTCTTGGGCAGAGAGGAGGTCGGGGAGAGGTTCACTCTCCTCTTCCATTCCTTCATCTGTGACCAGAAGCATGTTGATCTCCGACCTCTAAAAATGAGCCTTTAGTCGGTTCACATGGAGCACCCTTAGGGGATTCCTAGGGGTTTGGAGGTCCACTAGGTAAGTGGCCTCCCCTTTCCGCTCCTTTATTTCAAATGGGCCAGACCAGCGGTCCTGGAGAGCTCTGGGCTCTACTGGCTCCATTACCCACACTTTGTCTCCAGGTTGAAACTCTACCAGGGTGGCCTTCTGGTCATACCAGTGTTTCATTACCTCTTGACTGGCCTCAAGGTTACTTTGGGCCTCTTTCCAGAAGCGGGTCATCTGGTTGCGGAGGGCCAACATGTAGCTGACCACGTCCTGAGGGGGTGCCTTCGGAGATTCCTCCAATCCCTCCTTGACAATGCTTAAGGGTCCCCTGACAGGGTACCCATAGAGAAGCTCAAAGGGACTGAACCCCACCCCCCTCTGGGGGACCTCTCTGTAAGCAAAGAGAAGGCATGGTAAGAGGACGTCCCACTTACGCCTCATGGCCTCAGGGAGGCCACCAATCATGCCTTTCAGGGTCTTGTTGAATCGCTCCACAAGACCATTAGACTGGAGGTGATAGGGTGTGGTGAACTTGTAGGTTACACCACACGCATCCCACAGAGACTTCTTGTATGCAGACATGAAGTTAGTGCCTCTGTCAGACACTATCTCCTTGGGGAATCCCACACGGGTAAATATCCCCATCAGAGTTCTGGTCATCACCGGTGCAGTTACGGTCCTCAGACGGATTGCCTCTGGGTAACGGGTGGCATGGTCCACCAAAACCAGGATGAACCTGTTGCCTAAGGCAGTTTTGGGATCCAAGGGACCAACAATGTTGATGCCCACCCTTTCAAAGGGGGTGCCAACGACAGGAAGTGGAATCAGGGGGGTTTTGACCCTTTTTCCTGCTTTACCACTGGCCTGGCAGGTAGGACAAGATCTGCAGAACTTATCTGAGTGTGTCCTCATTTTGGGCCAATAAAAGTGGGTGACAAGCCTTTTAAAGGTCTTGCCTTGCCCCAAATGTCCTGCCAGGGGAATGTCGTGAGCCAGACCCATTAGGAAGGTTCGGTAACATTGGGGGACCACCAGCGTACGTGCTGCCCCAAAGGCCGGAACCTTAGGTTCACTGTAGAGGAGATCATTCTCCCAATATAGGTGCTGATCGCCAGAGGCGTCACCCGCTGCCTGGTTTGAGGCTTGTTTCCTCAGACCTTCCAGAGTGGGACATTCTTTCTGCACCTTGCAGAATTCCTCCCTGGTGGGTTCACCCACAACTTGCCAGCCAGCAAGCTCAGGTAAGTCACCTAGGGTGGCAATGTCTTCCCCAGTTGGCTCGGGAGCCTCCTCCTCAGGATCCCCGTCAGCCACTGCAGGAACTTCTGGGGCCGGTTTCCCGCGCCCCTTGTCCCTCCTCTTGGCAGCTCTCTGGGCCATCGTTCCAGGCTCCAGACGCCCTTGACTTCCCTCTCGGTCAGCCATGGACCGTGTGGTCATGCAGACCCACTCAGGTAACCCTAACATCTCCAGGTGAGACTTGAGCTCCACTTCTTTCCAAGCAGTATGCTCAAGATCATTGCCTAACAGACAATCTACAGGCATGGCAGGACTCACAGCTACTTTCAGAGTACCAGAGACCCCCCCCCCACTCAAAGGGAACCAGAGCCACCGGTAGGTGACTCTTGCGATTGTCAGCGACTATGACCTGGTGGAATGTATTAGGGACTATCTGCTCTGTTGACACCAGCTGACTCTTGATAGTAGTCATACTGGCTCCTGTGTCACGCAGAGCCTCCACCTTCTGCCCTTCAACGGTGACCCACTGCCGGTACTTGGAAGTATTTTTGGGCATGTGGGCCTTGGGCACCATTTCTCCTTCTTCCAGGGACACTAGGGAAATCTCTACCTGTTCCCCAAAGCTATCTGGGTCCATCTCCCCCCCGAGCGCTACACTAGTCAACCCAGGTGCCTGTCCGGTAGTGGACGGTGCCCTCTTGGGGCACTGGGGATCGCCTTTATAGTGACCATACTGGTAACACTCCATGCACTTGGGGTTAGATTTCCCTGACTTGTCATATGTCCCTGTCTTTTTCCCAAATCTGGAAAAGGAAGGGTTGCCACCCCCTCCCTGGGAATTCTTTTGGGGGCCTTTGGAGAGTTCCTTATCTGCAAGTTTATCTCCCCCCTCTTTCTTCTGTTGGGAACCCTGACCACCTTTGTGTGAGTCCCCCCCAGGTACCTTCTTGGACACTCTGGTGCTAACCCAGAGGTCCGCCTCCTCAGCAAGCTTTCTGGGATCAGTCAGCTTACTATCCACTAAGTGCTGGCGCAACTCTGTATAAGTAGTATTAAGCATATGCTCTCTCAGAATCAAGTCATATAAACCTTTATAATCAGCTACTTTGTTGCCCCGCACCCATCCATTCAGTGCCTTACTGGAGAAGTCAAAGAAATCTACCCATGTTTGTGTGGTTTGTTTGGTGCTGTCCCTGAACCTCTGACGGTATCCCTCAGGTGTCAGCCCAAACTTGGCAAGTAAAGTGGCTTTTTGAAGTGGGTATGTGTTTTGATCAGGTTAATCCAATGTGAGGAGTGTATCCCTCCCCAATGGCGGTACATAACCCCACATATCTACCCCCCATTGCCCTTCAGGAACCTCATGAGCCCTTAGTGCAACTTCATAAACAGCTAACCATTTATCTATGTCATCTCCCACCACAAAACTGGGCACCACATTTTTGGGTATACGAACCTTCTTTTCTCCAGCAGGTCCTGTCAGTATGCTGCCACCATTATTGCTGGATTCAGACTGTCTCGCCTTGATCTCCAGCTCCTTGAGACTCAGTTCATGAGCCAACAATAGTTTCTTTTCAGCCAAAGCTCTCTCAGCCTCCACCTGTTTGGTTGCTCTTTCAGCTTCAGCTTGTTTGGCTTCTCTTTCAGCTTCAATTTGTTTGGCTGCTCTTTCAGCCTCAGCTTGCTTGGCTTCTCTTTCTGCCCTTCTCTCCTCCTGTTGAGCCTCAATTTTCAGTTTTGCCATTTGCAATTGGAACTCCCTTTCTTCTCTCCTTTCCTCTGCGGTCAGGCTTTGCACAGAGACACTGCTCCCTGGTCTGGAAGGGGGCACAATTGCAGTGGTAACACCATCCACAGATAGTGAAAATTCCTCTGAGGGGCCATTTTCTATCTCCTCTTCGTCATCATCCTCTAAATGGGCTTCTGCCCAGGCCCTCAGCGCCACTTGAAAGTCCTCCTTTCTTGAGGCCCCTTGGGTGGGTACCCTCATTGCCCTGCAGAATCCTCTTAGTTGTTTGACCGTATATGTATCCAACTGGACTAGGTCAAAGTCCCCTGTCTGAGACCCAGTCAGAGACATATTGAGTGAGGATTTAGTTTTTGAAAATTGTCAGGAAAAAAAAACGGATTTGCAAAAAGAGATAAAAACCAAGTTGACCTTCAACTGTGGGTAGGTAGTGAAATACTTAGCTACTGTATGTCACTGCACAAATACAAGTCCTATCCTCACCGCTGATCACCAATGTTAGAAATGGGGTTTTTGGTTGGCAGTCAGGTTACCCCCTGTCCAAGCAAAAGCCCTCACTCTAGTCAGGGTAAGTCACACACAATCCAAGATTATCCTGTGCCCACCCTCTGGTAGCTTGGCACGAGCAGTCAGGCTTAAGTTAGAAGGCAATGTGTAAAGTATTTGTGCAATAAATCATACAATACCACCATATAGCACCACACAAATACACCACACAGTGTTTAGAAAAATATAGAATATTTATCAGGATAATTGTAGGTCAAAAGAATAAAGTTGCAATGGGAAATTGTAGGGATATCACTGAAAAGTGATATAAAGTGTCTTAAGTCTTTAGAATATAAACAATGTCTCTTTCAAGCACAAGTACCTGGTTTGGAGTGAAAAAATCTCCTCAGAGGGCCATAAAGGAAGAGGTGCGTGGAAAAAGGGTGTGTGCGTTGATTTCTCCCCAGCACACATGGACTTGCGTCGTTATTTTCCATGCGGGGAAGTCGTGCGTAGTTTTTCGGCGCGCGGACAGTCTCTTTCTGTGGGTCGCGGGGATTACCAGATGTCCCGGGTCTGTGCGTGGATTTTCCTGCTTGTTTTCCGGATGCGCGTCGTTCTGCGGAGCTGCGAGTCAAAATTACGATCTCACGGCCGGCGGCGCGTCAATTTCTCCTCTAGAGGTCGGGCGGCGTTGTCCTTGCAAAGCCGTGCGTCGGATTTCCGGTCGTCCCAAGAGCGTCGCGTCGATCAGCGTCGGTGTGCGGCGTTTTTCTCGCCACGGTACAAGCTGTGCATCGAAATTTTCGGCGCACGGAGCGTCCAAGTGAAAAAGCAAAGTCTTTTTGGTCCTGAGACTTCAGGGAACAGGACGCAAGCTCTATCCAAGCCCTTGGAGAGCACTTTCACAGCCAGACAAGAGTTCAGCAAGGCAGCAGGCCAAAAGCAAGGCAGCAGTCCTTTGTAGAAAGCAGACAGGTGAGTCCTTTGAGCAGCCAGGCAGTTCTTCTTGGCAGGATGTAGTTTCTGGTTCAGGTTTCTTCTCCAGCAAGTGTCTGATGAGGTAGGGCAGAGGCCCTGTTTTATACCCAAATGTGCCTTTGAAGTGGGGGAGACTTCAAAGAGTGGTTAAGAAGTGCACCAGGTCCCCTTTCAGTTCAATCCTGT
Organism: Pleurodeles waltl; assembly: GCF_031143425.1. NCBI lineage: Eukaryota > Metazoa > Chordata > Amphibia > Caudata > Salamandridae > Pleurodeles > Pleurodeles waltl. Next base: position 257,995,281 of record NC_090445.1, read on the forward strand.
CTGCCAGGGTCCCAGTAGGGGGTGTGGCAGTCCTTTGTGTGAGAGCAGGCCCTCCACCCTCCCAGCCCAGGAAGACCCATTCAATATGCAGATGAATGCAAGTGAGGCTGAGTACCCTGTGTTTGGGGTGTGTCTGAGTGGATGCACAAGGAGCTGTCAACCAAGCCCAGCCAGACTTGGATTGTAAGGCACAGAAAGATTTAAGTGCAAAGAAATGCTCACTTTCTAAAAGTGGCATTTCTAGAATAGTAATATTAAATCCAACTTCACCAGTCAGCAGGATTTTATATTACCATTCTGGCCATACTAAATATGACCTTCCTACTCCTTTCAGATCAGCAGCTACCACTTCAATACTGTATGAGGGCAGCCCCAATGTTAACCTATGAAGGGAGCAGGTCTCACAGTAGTGCTAAAACGAATTTAGGAGTTTTACACTACCAGGACATGTAAACTACCCAGGTACATGTCCTGCCTTTCACCCACACAGCACCCTGCTCTAGGGGTTACCTAGGGCACACATTAGAGGTGACTTATATGTGGGGAAAGGGGAGTTTTAGGCTTGGCAAGTACTTTTAAATGCCAAGTCGAGGTGACAGTGAAACTGCACACACAGGCCTTGCAATGGCAGGCCTGAGACAAGGAAAAAGGGGCTACTTAAGTGGGTGGCACAACTAGTGTTGCAGGCCCACTAGTAGCATTTAATCTACCGGCCCTATGCACATAGAGTGCACATTACTAGGGACTTATAAGTAAATTTATAGTCCAATCAGGTATGATTCAAGGTTACCATGTTTTAAGGGAGAGAGCATATGCACTTTAGCACTGGTTAGCAGTGATAAAGTGCGCAGAGTCTAAAAGCCAGCAAAAACAGTGTCCAAAAAGTGGAGGGAGGCAGGCAAAAAGTTAGGGGTGACTACCCTAAGGCTGTCAGGTCTAACAGGGTGCATTACAAAAAGAAAACTGAAAAGTTTTCTTTACATTTTTGAAAAGTAGACAGTGGTCCCTCGAACCATCGCCTGCTCTTACAAAATGTTTTCACCCCCATTTGCAAAGGGGAAGGGGTCCCTTTGGTAATGGGACCCCTTCCTCTTTGTAAATGGGTAACCACCAGCTTGAAGTTGGTGCTAATCTCGATTTTTATGTGACCTCATTCCTGGTTGCCAATCATACAACTGCCTGTGAGTCGCTATTAGAAAGGGACGCCTTTAGCATGCCCCTTGATAATAGTGAATCGCAAACCCATTTTGCGAGTCAGTAACAGGTAACAGGCTCGCTACAATGGGGATGGTATAATCAAAACAGCCTTTTACCTATGGCCCGTTTCTGACTGGTAAAAGGTCTTTATACATCTGGTCCTAAATTCCAGCCAGTATTCCTGCACAAAAATCTGCCACTTATGAGACAAATCCCAAGAATGTGGAATAGCCTAATAAACCTTGAAACACCTGGTCCTCTTTTGTGGTTTTTCCCTTATTTCTGTGACAAATCTGTTGATATTTTCTGCTTGCTCAGAGGTGATGGCAAATTTGAACGGGAGAGCCTATGGGGCTTCATCAATACGAAGTTGCTGGATTTTGGTCAATGTTTAACAGAAGGCTGGAGTCTAATTTCCAGCCAGTATTCCTGCACAAAAATCTGCCATTTATGAAAATGATCCCGGAAAAATTGGAATAACCACAAAAACCTCAAAATACCTGGTCCTATTCTGTGGTTTTCCCTTATTCCTATGACAAATATGTTGATATTTTCCGTCTGCTCAGAGCTGATGGGAAATTTGAGCTGGAGAGCCTGTGGGGGTTGAGGGTCATTGAGGCCATGACACAGTGAGTTGGGCAGGGGCATGTAAGCTGCCCCCATGGTGTTGCCATAATTTCACCTGTTCCAAGTGAAATCTAACCAAATTGTTCCAGGTCCAGAATTATCAGCATACTTAGAATGACAGGTAGGATCGCCCACTGAGATGAATGCTGCCACCCATAATGAAGATCTTAATCTCTGGGTAGCTAAAAATGTAAATATATGAACTGCAAACATGAAAAATTTCAAAGATGTCTTTACGTGTACCGTATCATAACACATTCCATAATGTATGGGCTTTTTTGCTTTTCACCTAGGTTCCTGCTACACACATACTAATACATACATGTTTATCATGCTTATTCCCCTCATCTCCAAGACAGCCTATCAATCAATGGGAAGCCCTTGATCTATTTGATGTGACTTAGACAGGCTTCTGACCAAAACACAAAACAAATGCATTGCTGCAGGTTACCATAGATGAACTGTGGGACACTAGGATGAGAGTTTCCTGAAGCCTTCAACACTGACAAATATGTCATATGACCATCTTGTGGAATTAGGTCCTACTGGGTCTGCCTTTGACGGGTTTAAATCCTTCCTGAAAGGAAAGATAGCATTGATGTCTCTTTGCTCTAATGAATAACTTGTCACCTACAGGTTACTGTAATCCTCACCACTCTCGCTTAACCTATTTAATCTGTATGTACAGCAACTGTCAGGCCTCTTCAGATTTCATGGCTTGAGTCATAATTCTGTTGTCCACCTAGTACTGTATCTCATTGCCATTCATAAATGGATGATGAAGAGATTCCTGAAACAAAGGGTGGGAAGACACAAGTAGTGTTTACTTAGGAGCAGACAGTGCGTCGCTTCTCACTCTGGTACTCAATGGAAAACATCTTGGCCTCCTTTGAAACAAAGGTGCAGAGACTCTGGGCCTCTGCCGAATACGATTATTCTCCCCCCTCACTAGAGTCACCGGTACTATTATTCTCTTTCACCTACACTATGCGGATGCCCATTAGGGTGACCACCTGGCACTGAGGCAAATTCTGGACAGGACTGTAAAAAATTCAGGACAAAGGGTCAAAATTCAGGACAAAAATTCAGGACAAAGGGTAAAAATTCAGGACAAAAATTCAAGAACAAACGTCAATTTTACAGACACACGCAAGAGAGGCCATGCCTCACTATGTTGTCAGTGCATTTATTTACTCTTTTTTAACATAGCACTATTTATTCACTGTGGACCTTTTGTGATTGCCTCCTGGTGTGCTACATTCAGGTGTCACATTACGTCCTTGTTCAGTAGTAAATTAATGCCCTTCACAGCAAGGCCATCACCCCTACCAAAATCTACCCGATCTTTCCTGAAGAGAAAGTAACAGCAAACTTTTGATTATGTTTCTGAACATTTCAAAACCCCTGGCAAACAGTTTGGGAAACATTAAGGTAATTAACCTTATGATAGTTTAAACAAATTGAACAAAAACATCTGGCTTACCCCAACCGCCCATGGACTTTCAACCAATTTCTTTTTAAAGAGGCAGGGCAGATGGTGTGGGTGACAGTCTCACACCTAATGACAGGATGTGATGTACCCATAACTTGTCTGTAGTCTCACTGCACTAGAGTGTATGTTTGGGACTCTACATTTATCTTAGAAATGGGAGCCCGGACTACCAATCAAAGGTAATAAAAGAGTAGGATGAAATCGAGATCAAATGGGAGATCCACGGCAAGTAATTCAAAGGGTTGTTGCTAACAACTGGATAAATAAAGAAGAGAAGAACAAGGTGGGACAATTCCTAAACTCAGACAACATGGGTCCACCAAGACTATTTGAAGGTATTGGGTACCTGGGGAGTTGTCTGCACACAGGAGCGAAACAGAAGGGGCACTGTCAAGTGGCTGAACAATCAACACCCATCCACCTTGGCAAACTCTTCTGGTGCAATGGTTCGCTGTTAGTGCTTGTGAAGGGTGAGCAGGGGCCTGACCACTTGCAAGGTTGTGCAAGGCAATTGCCCGCTTAGTCCGTGTCTTTATATGGTTTTGAAATTGAGCAAAGGCCAAACTAGAGATCTGGGTTATCCCTAAGTGTCAAGTACACATAGAATCTTCAAAATATTTGGGATGTAAATTGCACAAACAAAATTTTCAATTTTTTTCAAATTTAATTAGTGTTTCTTTAACATATGGCACTGTCTTCGCCTTCATACACAATTAGATCTCAGATTGAACTGGGAACCAGTTACCTTTTGATACCTAGTGATTAATATCTACCATTCTTACACTGATTTCCAGGATGAAAATCTCGGCAGAGCGAACGGTCCCTCCAAGCCCAGTTTGCTTTTTGGTCTTCTCTTCTGCTTTCTGTGGAGGCCATGTGGCACTAGTGAAGATGGTGTGCTACCCCAATGATAGTATTATTTTGCAAACCTTCCCCTGTTCGTCCTTCCTTCCTTCTTCAGACAGGCCACACATCTGATTTGGTCGCTGCGGCGCCATCGGGAGCTCTTTCCACTCTAAAGCTAACTGTGACTGCGGGTGGATTAGATATTCTGGACTTAGAATGCTATTATTCAGCTGCACAGGCCCAATGGGTGTCTCGCTGGCTTTCTGCCCGCCTCACTGCATGAGATGGGGTTTACCAGTAAAGACTTTTAAGGAAGGTTTAATGCACTGCTCATCGTTTCCTACTGACCATTCTATGGATCACCATCCGGGGTTATCATGCATGGCTTTCTCTTGCCTTGCCAGAACCTGTAAACTCACTGACACGAAGAAACCCTATGCTCCTGCAGTACCTTTGCTAAGCCTTCCCACTCGCACAGGATGGCTGTGCTCAGAGCAACTCCATCAGTGGCATGTTGCAGGTGTCGTAAAATTGGGAACTTTGTTTCTGAACAGTGAGCTACTAAATTTCCAAACCCTTGTGGCAGACTACCATCTTCACCCCGGTCAACTCCTTACTTACAACCACCTAAAATAATCATGAAATGCCCTATTTCATGTCTGCTACCTAGCACTAACCCTACAAGAGGTGTGCCAGAAGCTCTGTACTGTAGGAAATGGTGGCAAACTGATGGAATGGGTGTACAGACCTATCCTGCAACATGGAAACCACTCCAGGTCTTCTTGTCATACTACCTGGGTGATTGATGTAGCCAAACCTCTGCAAGATATGGACTAAAATACTGGACTTTCTCCACAAAGTATCCCACAGCTGTCACTTTAAGTAAATTCATAGTGCTTCCTTGTGAATGCATTCTGCCCGTTGCTTGCCATTGGCCTTGTGGTTTGTAACGCACAATTTGTTGCTTTCAATTTGCTGGCTTTATTTGTTTTAGGCTATGCAGCTTGAATTCGTCCCTTCCCTTGCCAAAACCTTATTTACAGTATCCTGCCGAGTGCTCCCTTTCTGTAAACAGGCCTGTAAATCTTGTTCTTATCTTATCATATTTGCTGTACATTCAAAGAACAAAGTCAAATGTCAGGCTCTGTCTTCGATGGGAACTTTGTGTTTACTTTCCTTTCTCTGACTTCAAAGTGAGAGGATTTATGCAACAATCTTGCTGTATACTGGGGTTAGGAAAGAGTTTTTTCTATCACATGACAACATTTAAATAGACTTCAGAATATATCAGAATTGAAAGTACAAATCAAGCATATTTTTGTTAATTCTGAACTGTGCTGGAAACAAATACCTTTACATGATTAAAACAAATCATTGCATTAGGTAATGCAATTTCCACACATCGTCTGTGCACAATATAGTTTGATTTGAAAAACTGTATATCTGTGCAAATGTAATGGTCATTTCAATCAAAGATGTGTTGTCTGTAATGGCAGTGTGTTACCACACCATGCATGCTCCACCCCACTCTGCTCTGCACCACTCCACACCACTGCACCCTACTCTGTATCACTCTACTTTACGCCACTCCATGCCACTGCACTCTTCTCTATTCGGAAACACTCCACATTATGCCACTGCTCTCTATGCTACTTCACACTATGCCTCTCTACTCTACTCTGTACTACTCTACTCTAAACCACTGCACTTTACGCCTCTCTACACCACTGCGCTCTGCTCGTCTGCACGCCATACCACTCCAGTCTAGGCAACACCAATCTAATCCGCACAACTCCACTCTCTGCCACTCTGCAACGCTGCACTGTACGCCACTGCACTCTAAGCTAATACACTCTATGCTAATGCACTTTACTCTGTAACACTCAACTCTATGCCCCTGCACTCTACATCAATACACTGTACATCATTCTAATCTACTCTGCACCTCTGCACTACTTTACTCTATGCCATCACTCTATGCCACTTTATGCAACTCCACTCTAACCTGCACTTCTCCACTCTAAGCCACCTCACTCTACTGTGAAATAATCTACTTTATGCCACTGCACTCTGTGCCACTGCATTCTATGCCACTGCACTCTACCCTGCACCTCTCCACTCTATGCAACTGCACTCTACTCTGAAACAATCTATTCTACGCCACTGTACTCTATACCACTCTGACCACTGCACTCTAGTTCAATGCACTCTACACCACTGCAAGCTGACACTCTGCAACACTGCTCTGGCCGCCACTATAATCTACACCACTCTGCTCTGTACTACTGCATTTTGCACCAATATACTCTATTCCACTGCATTCTATGCCACTCTACTCTGCCCAATGCCACTCTATGCAACTGCACTCTACACCAGTGCACTCTAAACAACAGCACTACCCTTTACTCTGCACCACTGTACTCTATGCCACTGTTCTCTGTACCACTCTACACCACTACACTGACACTCTACTCTGCAACTCTGCACTCTACACTACTCTACTCTATTCCACTGCACTCTAGGCACTATACTCAACACCACTCTACAATACTCCACTCTGCACCATTCTACACCACTACACTCTATGCCACATGAGTCTACTCTGCACTCTGACACTGCACCACTCTGCATTACTGCACTCTCTGCTACTCTATTGTATGCCACTCTACTCCACTGCACTCTATGTAACTCTACCCCATGCCACTCTATGCCACTGCAGTCTGCGCCAATGCACTCTAAACAACTGCACTGTACGCCACTGCCCTCTATTCTGTACCACTGTACTCTACGCCACTGCTCTGTGCCACTCTACTCCACTCTACATCACTGCACTGACACTCTACTCTGCAGTGTTGCACTCTCCACCACCATACTATACACCAATGTACTATGTACAACTGCATTCTATGCCACTGCACTCTATGCCACTCTACTCTGCATCACTCCACTCTACAGCACTTTGCCCTATTCTGCACCACTCTACACTACACCACGGCACTCCCTGCAACGTGAGTCTACTCTGCAATCTATGCCACTGCACCACTCTACACTACTGCTCTCTCTGCCAATCTATCGTATGCCACTCCACTCCACTGCATTCTATGCCACTCTACTCTGTCCCATGCCACTGCACTGTAAACCACTGCACTCTACATTAACGCACTCTAAACAACTGCACTGTACTCCACTGCACTGTACTTTGCACCACTGGGCTCTACGCCACTGCTCCTATGCTACTCTACTCCACTCCACACCATTATGCCACTAGCTTTAAGCCATGCTGAACAGCAGCTACTCTGGTGTATAACATGGCTAATGGCTAAAACACATTAGCAAAGCCAGTAACTCTTTCGTAGATGAGACCTATTGCTTTGTCAATGTTTGTTAGTACTATGAGGTACTGAAGTACCTGAAAGAACTGTAAAAAATACAATTACATCATAATAAAAGCTGATACAAAATGCGCAAATACATTTTGGTTAAATAAAAAAAAACGTGCTTCTCAAATACAGATTTGAATAATATACAGTTTATACCTAGTGCTAAAAAATGTATAACACTCCATTAAAACCACACACTCCACAGCTCACCTTGGAACACCATTACAATACCTCTCTGAAAGAAATATCTTTGCCACCAGAAAACTTCAAGTGACTCCTTTTAGTAAAGTCAATGCAGGTTTTCAAGCCCCTTTGTATTTGCAGATTTACCAGTTGCCCACATTTGCATGTCTTTAGGGAAGGAGACCCCCTGGCAAGAAGGCCTTTTTTTATCTGTCTGCCCCTCCCTCCCTCAGAGCACAGGAGACCCCCTGCCTTCCAGCCCAGCTGGGGAAACTCCTCTGCCCCTAATTTCGCCCTGCCTCAGTTGCCCTTAAGGTGAAAGGCTAAAATTACGGACAAATGCCGTCCGTTAAAGCTTTCGTCACGGACAACGGACAGCAGGGCGAAATTACGGACAGTCCGTGAAATTTACGGACGGGTGGTCACCCTAATGCCCATGTGCCATTATCACGAGTGGTTGGTGTTTGGTGGGTATTTATCGTGCCCAATGAACCCCGCGGCTCTTGAAATCATCGGAGTGATAAAGAGCATCTTTTCCCTGATAAGGAAGAAAAACATGGAGATGTTGGTGCTTACCACACCAAAAGCAATATACTCCAGTAATTACTGGGCAATTTGGCCTGTTAAATTCCAGCGGGTTTCCCTGACAAGAGTTGACAAGCATTTGCAATGCAGTGGGTCTGGTGTTTGCTCGAGTTAGAGTTATTAGCCTTGTAAATTCCTAACTAGACTTTTCTTGCCACACAAACTGAAAACAAAAAGTAAAACAGTTGACATATTTGCCGCCGTGAGTGCGAAAGATAAAGACAAAAGGAAAAAGAAGTTCACTCGGAGTCAAAGTTATGGACAAAAGTGCAATTATCCATGTAACAGGGGCAATGGGCAAGGCGGTAACAAAATCACCCTAAGGAGTGACAAACCTAAAACAGTTACCAACTGAAAACAAAGGATTTTTTAAAGGCAAGCCCATGAAGAACTGATCGTGATGGGCGTGCGGTGGGCGTGGTTAAAAGCCCAGATACATACCAGCAAGTCTATGCTCGCCCTAAAAAAGGTATTGCAGACTTAACCGCACCATCCAGTTACTGGGTGAGCCTTGTTTGGAAATATGATCCCTGCGCAAACAGAGGTTTGCTTCAGGACCAAAACGATCAATACCAATGGGGCTTCCTGAAAACAGCAAAACATGGCTGCGAGAGTAGCCTGTGGTTTGTGAAGGTTCGCTCATGTTTCCTGGGAGCACCATTCTTTACACTGGCTCCATATTTATTAACAAAATCCGCTTTAAATCACTGGGTACTGTCAATCAGACCCCACACAGGACGGAGTCTAACCTGTTGCCCAGCTTAATGGTTCGCACTTCTCCTCGCATTTTAACAAGTGACTTGTGAGATCATGCATTTTGCGATTGCTTGCAGTCCCCGATGATGCGGTGGCTGTCAGCAGGGGCGTAGGAGACAATACATTTCTGGGGGGGACAGGGACAGCGTTGGGGACTTTCAATCAACCCTATACAAATCGCTCGTTGTTTACGAACTACAGGCTCTGGTAAATATACACAATCATATATATTGGAAGTGAAATAGGGAGAAAGGAAGGCATGTTTTCACAGTCTGAAAGTATCTTTAATTGTTATTTACATTCACAAAGTAATTAGCTAAAATGTGAAAACAACATGTTGATTAACCTTGCATCTTCATGCACCAAGCAAATAAAGGTAGGAGGGTAAAAAGGAAGAACATACCCTTTGCGCCCCACACCCACCATGCTCTTCGCCTCATGCCAATTGGAACCGCACTGGAGATATCAAAAGTGATTACGTACAAGAGTTGTAAACTGTGCTCGGAAACCATAGTTCTAATAACACTTCTACTCCTGTGTGTGATCTTGGGCAGCTCAGCTCCACATCAGTCATAACTAGAAGCATTTCAACTGAAGAAGCTCTTGCAGTTACAGGCTATATAAACATGGATTCTCTAATCTCTGTATAAACTGCAGTCACTAATTTCTCTAGAAACGGCTGTTTGTGATGCACCAAGTCACTGCGTGTAAAGAAAAGACATTCACTGATTATAAAGAAAAGACATAGGAAAATGACTGTGATAGAGTTATTACAGTTGAGTTCTGACATTACAATGCCTTCTGCCAGTGCTAGCAGCCAAGGTAAAAAGGCAGACCAGATCACAGAGCATTTAATTAATGCAGTTGTTTAAAGCAAAAAATGGAATGCTGCTTTTCTTTCTTCTGCTCTACTTTCATAACTTTGAATGTCAGAAGCTGTGCACTAAGGTTTTAAGTGGTTTGTGGGAAAGTTGGTGGTGTGACCATGTATTATATGGGGTAAAATACCCCCTGCGTCCATAAGGATATTGCAAGTCACCTTGAAGTTCATACCTTATAAACAAGCATTGGCAAAGTCAATAGGTCTCGCCTATGCAAGTTCTATTGCCTTTGCCAATGTGTTTTAGCCATGCTGTACACTAGTGAGACTACTATTCAGCATGGCTCAAAGTTAATGGCATAAAGGAGAATGATGTGTCATCGACTGGTGTGGTGTAGTGTCATGGAGTAAGTAGAGTGTCCTAAAATGGAGCAGTAAACTAACTTTAAAGGGACAGGGGTCCCTTTAATAAAATGCAACATCACTCCCATAAACAATGATATTAAAGTAGTATGCAAATGGATTGTTTCATACATTTATTCAATCAAAATATAAAAGATCAAATGTAGTGGGAAAACATCAACAGGGGAAATCGAGAAAGACTGGTATTCAGGCATTACACAAGTTATCTGGATGACCCAATGTCACCAATTACAAGAACAATTTAAAAAGTAACCTATATAGTACAGTGGTTTAGAGGAGGCTGGCCTGGTTTGTATTGGGTACCTATGGTACTTACACCTTATACCAGGTCCAGTTATCCCTTATTGGTGAAATGTAGGCAGTGTCTAGAAGCCAGGCTCTCCAGGGGTAGCTGTAGCCAAGGCTTATCTAGGAGATGTGCAAAGCTCATGCAATATCACTGTAGTCACACAGCACTCACACACATGAAAGAAAATACTCAGTGTTACAAAAATAAAGGTACTTTATTTTAGTGACACAAATGCCAAAAATACCATAGAGACTATACTCCCTTAGGAGGTAAGTAATACACCAATTATATACACTAGTATCCAGCAATAGCAATAAAAAGTTAGAAAAGTGCAATTAGTGAAAATCACAATGGTTAGAAATGGGCCTAGGGAAAACACAAACCATATACTAAGAAAGTAGAATGCGAATGTCGGTTTCCCACCTAGACAAGTGTGGTGTCTAGAGGGGTGCTGGGAGTATTAGAAAACACCAAAGGTAAGTAATAGAACCCACCTCAGAGCCCAGGAAAGCAGGAGTAAATGACAGTAACTTTCCTAGAACACACAAGAACACGAGAAAGAAGATAATGCAAGAACCAGAAGATACTTCAAGACTCAAAGGGTGGATTCCTGGACCTAAAGACCTGTAGAAGAATGGGACTAGGTCCAAGAATCACAGAAAAGTCCAGGGAGGACAGGAGCCCCTGCTAACCCGAATCAAGGTGCAAAAGAAGAACCACTGGTGAAGAACAACAGTCAGTACTGCACCCAAGAAGATGGATGCGGGTTCCTGGTTGGTGCAGATGATATCCCACACTGGATGGATGATTGCAGTCTGGTTGCGTCGCTGGATTCTGCCAACAAACCTTGGCACACACAAAGCTCACGGTTAGCGGAAAATGGCACTGCCTGGGACCAGGAGGGACCTGGTGGACTCTACCCAGGAGGAGGAGTCAGATGGTGCTCTCAGCAACTCAAAGAGCCCACAGAAGACCAGCCAGTGCACACAGGAGTCCTCCAGCACAGGGACAAATGAGTTGCAAAAGGAGGCCCACGCAGCACAAAAACAAAGGATCCCACACCGCCAGAGAACCGCTCAGGAAGCTGTGCATTGCCGGAAGGAGTGCTGGGGGCCAGAGTTACATTGTGCACAAAGAATTTCATAGAAGGATGCCAACAAGCCTTGGCAACTGAAAAACACGTGGTGAACAGGGTTACTGTCTTGCGTGGGAAGGCACGCTCCTACCTCCACCAAAGTTGGACAGTAGGACGTCAGGGCCATCGGGACCACTTCAATCCACCACCCGTGATGTAGGATCCATGCAACTCAACAGGAGAGGGGACCCAAGCAGATGGTCATCGTTGCAGAGAGGTGCCTGCTGAAGCAGGGGAGTGACTCCTTCACTCCAAGGGAGATTCGTTCATTCTTCTGGTGCAGGCTGAAGACAGGCTGTCCTCTGAGGATGCACGACCGGGAAACAGTTGCATATGCTGGCAAGAGTTGAAGATACAATGTTGCAGAAGTCGTCTTTGCTTCGTTGTTGCAGTTTGTGGAGTTCCTGGAGGGTCCAGATGCAGTTCCTTCAGTGAGAAGGTGAAGTAAAGGATGCAGAAGATTCCTGCTGGAGTCTTGCAATCCGAATTTGAAGAACCTCCCAAAGGAGAGACCCTAAATAGCCATGAAAGGGGGATTGGTCAGCTAAACAGGTAAGCACCTATCAGGGGACGGCTCAGACACCACCTGCTGGCACTGCCCACTCAGATGCTCCCAGAGTTCGCTGCCAACTTGGAATCCAAGATGGCAAAACACAGGGACCCTATGGAGGAGCTCTGAGCACCACACCTGGGGTGGTGATGGACAGGGGAGTGGTCACTCCCCTTTCCTTTGTCCAGTTTCGTGCCAGAGCAGGGACAGAACTGAACTGGTGTAGACTGGATTATGCAAGGAGGGCACCAAATGTGCCCTTCAAAGCATTTCCAGTGGCCTGGGGAAGGAAGCTGCCCCTCCCAAGCCTGTAACTCCTATTTCCAAAGGGAGAGGGTATAACACCCCTCTCCCAAAGGAAATCCTTTGTTCTGCCTTCATGGGCTTGAGCTTCTCAAGCAACAGGAGGGCAGAAACCTGTCCGAGAGGTGGCAGCAGCTGGGCCTGCCTGGAAAACCTCAGAAGGCTGGAATGGCAATACTGGGGGTCCTCTAAGGAGCCCCCAGAGTGCATAACATCATACAACCAATGCTTGCAAAAGGCTTGGGTTATGATTCCAACATGTTTGATACTAAACATACCTATGTTCCGAGTTACCATTATGTAGCTGGGAATAGGTAGTGACCTATTTCAAGTACATGTGTAAAATGGCATCCCGCACTCAGGAAGTCTGGGAAAATGGTCTTGGAGGTCATGGGGGCACCTCTGCTAGTGCAGGGGTGCCCTCACACACAGTTACTCTGCACCCTGCCCTCAGGGCTGGAGGGCCTGCTATAGGGGTGACTTATAAGTGACTTGGTGCAGTGCAACTGGCAGTGAAAGGGTGCATGCACCTTTTCACGCAGGCTGCAATGACAGTCCTGCAGAAGCCTTTGCATGGGCTCCCTATGGGTGGCAAAAGAAATGCTGCAGCTCATAGGGATCTCCTGGAACCCCAATGCCCTGGGTACCTAAGTACCATATACTAGGGACTTATGAGGGGGCACCAATATGCCAATTTTGGGTGAAATACTAGGTTACCAGTATGCAAAAACCATAATTTAAGGGAGAGAGCATAACTACTGGGGTCCTGATTAGCAGGATCCCAGTAGACACACGCAAACACACTGGCAAACAGGCCAAATGTGGGGGTAACCAAGCTAGAAAGAGGCTACTTTCCTACAAGGTTAGCTTCCACAACAATGACTTACAAGCTTTTATACTCCGACTTTTACATGAATGACTCAAATAGTGAATCAAGAAGTCATTAGCTCATAGTACCTATGCTAATGCCAACTTATGTACAATATCACAAATTCAAGTCAAGGAACTTTGGCCGACAATATTTTGATCCCCTAGACAAGTATCAGGATCATCCTAAGCCTTCGTTAAGCTTGAGTTAAAAGGGTTACAGAGTGCTTGTAACCAAAACGGCGAAGATAAATCGGACTCACGTCTCATATGAGTGAGAAGGCAATCAATGGAGATCTGAATCTCTAATCAAGCACCAATGCCATAAAGTAGTATTAGAGTGGAGTAGTGTCACAGTGTAATAGAGTGTCATAGAATGGAGTGGCAGAATGTCGTAGAGTGGAAAGGCATAAAGAAGAGTGAACTGGAGTAGAGTGAAGTAAAGTAACGTGAACTAGCATAGAGAAAGTTGGGTAGAGTGTTGTTGAGCACAGTACATTGTTGTATATTGGAGTGGCATAGAGGGCTGTGCAGTGGCATTGAGCAGATTATCGTAGATTGCAGTGGCATAGAGTGGTGTGGAGTGGCATACAGTGGAGTAAAGTGGAATGGAGTGGCGTATAGGGAGTTGTGTAGGGAGTTACAGAGTGGAGAAAGTGTTAGAGTTTAATGGAATAGAGTGTCAGAGTCTAATATCATGGAGTGTAATGTCATAGTGAAGTGTCAGAGTGGAGTTGGGTGGTCTAGAGTACAGTGGTGCAAACTAGATTGGTGTAGAGTGTAGTGGTATAGAGTGCATTGGTTTTGAGTAAAGTGGTGTGGAGTGCATTGGCGAATATTGCACTGGTTTAGCGTACAGTGCAGTAGCGTAGAGTGGTGAAGAGTAGAGGGGAGCACAGAATTGATTGCAGTGTTTAAGAGTACTGTGTCATAGAGTGATACGGTGCATGGTAGAGTGGAGAGGTGCAAGGTAGAGTAGACTAGTGTAGAGTGCAGTGGTGCAGTGCAGTGATGCAGAGTAGAGTGGCATAGAGTGTAGTGGCATATAGTACGCTGGTGTAGAGTGCAGTAGAGTGGCATATAGTTGAGCGGTGCAGAGTAGAGTGCCGTGGTGCAGAATAGAGAGGAGTATAGATCAGTGGCAGAGTGCAGTGTTTCAGAGTAGAGTGTCATAAAGGGCAGTGGTGTAGAGTAGAGTGGCATAGAATGCATTGGTGTAGACTGCAGTGATGCAGAGTAGAGAAGAGTGGCTTAGAGTACAGAGGTGCAGAGTAGATTAGAGTTGCATAGAGTGCCGTGGCATAGAGTAGATTGCTGCAGAGTACAGTATAGTGGTGAAGAGTAGATTGTTGCAGAGTGGAGCATAGTGATGTAGAGTGCAGTAGCATAGAGCGGTGCAGAGCAGATTGGAGTGGTGCAGGGTACATTGGCGTGGTGCAAGATAGATAAGACTGGCATAGCATAGAGTAGAGTTGCGTAGATTGCAGTGGCATAGAGGAGATGATTTCAAAGTAGAGTGAAGTGCCCTACAGTGGAGTGGTGTAGAGTAGATTACAGTGCAGTGGTGCAGAAAAGAGTGCAGTGGGACGGAGCACAGTGGCATTGAGTGCAGTGGTGCAGAGTAGAGTGGCGTGGAGTTCAGTGGCAGAAAGTGCGATGTTGCAGATTAGAGGGTCGCAGAGTACAGTGGTGTATTGTAGAGTGACAGAGTGCAGTTGCATAGAGGGCTGTGGTGCAGAGTACAGTGGCATTGAAAGCAGTGGAATAGAGTGCTGTGGTGCAGAGTAGATTGGCATAGAGTGCAGTGGGATAGAGTGCATTGGTTTTGAGTAAAGTGGTGAATAGTGCACTGGCAGAGTGCAGGGGTGTAGTGTACAATGGTTAGAGTAGAATAGCATAGATTGCAGTGGTGTAGAGTGGAGTGGTACAGCATAGATTGCAGTGGTGTAGAGTGCCACAGAGTGGAGAAAAGTGGTGTAGGGTGCAGTGGCATAGGGTAGATTGTTTCAGAGTACAGTGAAGAAAAGATAGAGAAAAGATAATATACTTCATTATGCTGAAGTATGTAACGATAACATAAATAATAAAGCACGGCCCAAAATGAAATATGGCTTCGCCCTGTTAGCCACGCTGTAATCAAGCACTTCATTACCTAGAAAACAAAACATTAAACATAAATGTTAGAAAAATATACCCTTCTAACAGCTAAATTGTTGTGTAAAAATGTAAAATCTGAGCTCAATCTCGACTTCACTGTTTCACCAACTGGTGTGATCTTAGGCAAATACAAATATTGTGTTTCACAGAGTCTCCTTTCTAGCCTGCAGGCATCACGGTGTGTGTGACTCTGTTCTCTCTTTAGATCTTCCTCATTGTTTTGCAGCTCCTCTTGAAGGCATCCTGCAGTGCTCCTCTTCAAGGCAGCAGGTGACAGTAATCATCCAAAACTCTTTTCTCCTCCTGTGCCCTTTGTTCTTATGAGCACCCTTAGAACAGGACAAAAGGGCAGAGAGCGCAGGGGGCCTCCTGACTCACCTTCATTCGGTTACCATCAGCTTGGAGGATGGTCTGTACAGGGCTATCGTAAGTAGCGCTGTTGTGCGCTAATGGCCCTCTGAATAACAGATGGGAGAGGGGAAATTATTGTGTCCCCTTGTCCCCCCCACCTTCGTCCCCCGTGTCCCCCCACCCTCCAAAATCTGGGGGGGATACATCCCCCGCGTCCCCCACACTTCCTACGCCCATGGCTGTCAGTGCTTATTTTGTGCTTGTTGTATCCGGTGCTGAGCACCAGCACTTATTTGTGCGGACCAGGGCTTATTCTTCTGCCTCAAGCATTTCCTGCGAGCAAAAGACGCAGAAGGGTAATACAGAGGAATGGAAAAATAGAAAAAGCGTCACAAAGAGAGAAAACAGAAAGCTGCTAGAGTGAGCTTAAAGGGCAGGAAGCGGCCTTAAATGGATTGAAGAGGCCCGGAATTGCTTCAGGATTGTGCTGCCTCAGTATTCCGTGTTACCACATTTAATTACAGAAGCCGCGTGTTTAAAAGGAGGGCTTTCAGCACCGGCACGTTTTTATTTACAAATTAAGCACTGGGGTAAGTATTTATAGAGAACTCACACAGGCTGCATTTCTCCCATGATTACATGTCCGTTACTCTTTTTCACTTTCTAACAGACTCCATCATTTACAATGGCTTGGCTGCCTGAGTTACTTTAATGCTAGCTGGCTACTCGTCGGTCGCTCATCAATGGACACTACAGGGCATTGAATCCGACTGGCTATTACCTTGGCATGCCGTAGTCTGCTCCTCTGTCAATCCTGACTGGGCACAGTGGGCATGCATTATGGCTGCCTGAATCCCATGCACATCCAGGGACGGCTCTCCTATCCTTCCTCGGTGGTCCTTTATAGAGATGAATTTGCCTGTTTGTGATCAGGGAACTCATGTGGGTCACAACGCTGTCACCCGTGGACAGTTCCTACAGATCATTTACTATGCTTGCATATCTACTCTGCATACTTGGGAATTACTTGTTAAGGTGTTCTTGAGATCATTTACCACAAATGCATCTACTGTGCATGCCTGCGAGGCACTCATCTGCTGCTTTGAGAGGATGGATAAGAGGAAGTGCCCGTTGTGCCTGTTTCCTCACAAACCACGAAGATGGAGTGAGGGGAAATTTAGGAGGCAATTTATCATCAACCTTCCTAGACGAAACATGCCTACCACAACAATGTGTTAAAAGTCATCATTGGCATACAAAGACGCATCCTTGTTTAACTAAACCAAACGAGGTGTCTAAATGGCTATAGCGGAGCATAATAGCAAAGATAGTACCTTGGGTAATGAAACGGATTTGAGCATTTTCTTGGGATATTCTTGACTCCACTGTATGCCATGGTTTCTCCTCAGGGTTCTACACATACTACTCAAACAAGCGCATCAATAAACTGATGTGTATACATGATGTCTCCCACTCTTCTTCCTGCCACTACATGTAGTGCTTAATTTGTCAAAGAATAAGTCCTGGAGCCTAAAGTTTTGCTCAGGAGCACATCAAGCGCTGTGAATATAGAGGATGCTGAAAACCAAATCTGTATAGTGTTGATTCCACCTCACGATGCTTATTCACCACCAGAACCTCCTGCCTCTTTTGCAGGTTCATGCTCATCTTTGCGTTCTCATTTTTTTTTCATGTTTTCCAACTTGATCTTTCCTTTCTGCTTTTGTGTTTTTCTCCCTTTTGCCCTGGGTTAAAATCTAAAGAGGAAAAATAAGTGCCAGTTCCTAAAAATGAATGCTAGTGGCCCCCACCGGCAATCACGGCTGAAATTAATCACTGATTATATGCCTAGTCAAGGCAAACTAACTTAGGAAACGAGTACCGCTCTGGTCACATGCATAACACCCAAACAACGTATCAGAGGCCACATAATTCACACATCCACTGGATCTCCATCACTGGATTTCCCATCATCAATTTACAATACAATAAAATGTATAAAGCATGCAGCTGCATCCAAAGAGGCATCCCGGAGCAAGCAGCTTACAAGTGAAATATGCAATTCAACAAGACAAGAGCAGGAGACCTATATTTCAAAAAGATAGGTCTTCAGACGTTTACGAAAAACTGATTCAGTGGGTGTGAAGAGTTGAAGGCAAATAGTTCGAAAGTTTGGCAGCCAGGAAGGAAAAATAACTGTCTCTTCTTGCCTTGTGGAACCTTGGGACAGGTATTCTCCATTAGAGTGGAGTGATCCCTCCTGTTGGTAGGTATGGAATCTTCTTAAGTAGAAGGCGCCTTTTTGCTCTCCAGCTCTGAAAGTTAATGTTAGAACTTTAAATTTTATGTGGCTCAAAGTGGGCTGCCAATGTAGACTATGCAAGGAGGCTGTGACAATAGATCGAGCGGGGATCCTCAGAATCAGCTGAGCTGCAGTGTTCTGAATAATCTGCATGAGGTAAAGCAGATGCAATGGTAAACCTGGGTAAAGGCTATTCCTCTAATCATGTTTTGAGGTTACCAAGGCATGAATTACGGATTTACAATTTCCTCAGGAATCAAATGGATCATATTCCTGCATTAGGAAACAACTGACTGTCACAGCTCTAACCTGAGGTTCAAAAGACAGGTTGAAATCAAATTTGACACCTAGATTTCTTACTACTGATGGAGTGTGGGAAGGTACATACCACTAAGAATCACCAATTGTAGGCTTTTGGGTAATTGCCCATGCCAAAAAAGCATATTTCTTCTTTTATGAGTCCAGTTTGAGGCAGCTCACTATCATCCATTTGCCAACGGCCTTCAGACATCCCTTGAAAGTAGTCACTGCTCCCACATCCTTCTCCAGTATCAACTGCGTATCCTCAGCATACGAGATGACCCATGTGCCCCATGCCTCAACCAGATTAGCCAGAGGGCCAAATAGGTATTAAAAGTCAGGCACGGGATGGAACCCTGAAGTACCCCGCACTCAAGTGGTTTGGCAGAGGATGTGAAGGGAGGAAGAAAGACCATTTGTGATCTGCCCTCCAGATAGGACTTGAGCTAGGTCCAAGCCAGGCCTTGGACACCTACACTCCATAATCCATCCAGGAGAATGGCATGGGAGACAGTATCGAACGCCACTGACAAATCAAGAAGGACAACCATGGCTATTGCTTCCTGGTCAAGATTGTTCCTAATGAATTGGGTGACCTCCAGTAGGGCTGATTCCATGCTGTATCCTGCACAAAAGCCCGACTGAGTGTCATGCAGCAGATTGCTATGTTCCAAAAAATAGGAAAGTTTTCTGTTGACCACTTCTCCAACATTTTGACAGCAACAGACAGAAAGGAAGTAGGTCTGAAGTTGCTATGGACCTTGGTGTCTGCATTAGCTTTCTTCAGTAGAGGTAGAAGCATGGCCTGCTTCAAACTCTGCAGCAATATAGCTGCATCAAATAAGGCATTCATTACTGTATTTAAGATGGAATTGATCTTTGGCTCACCAAGTTTATGAATATCTGGGGTACATGGGTCAAGCGGTGCCACAGATTTACAGATGGCCAGTAGATTAGATGAGTCATCTAAGGCAATGGGTTTGAAATTGGTCATCAATGGGCCAGAAGAGTTGTTCCTATCCGTGATGGGGATGGGTGGCTCTTGAAGGGGGGGGCAAATTGGTTGTAAATCGCATTAATTTTATTATAAAAGAAGTCCAAGAGTTCCTCGCACATAGTTGCAGAAGGAGTCAGGTTATTTTGAGAGGCATTGGAAGACATAAAAGAGTTTACCACCCTAACAAGTTTGCAGATTTTGTTGGAAGAGGTGGCAATAGAGGACAAAATAAGCCCTTTATGTGCCTTGTGTACTGCCCTATGAAAATTATTTAGTGCTTTTTTGTAAATTGCTTTGGCTTCTAAGTTGTACGATTTCCTCCACCTGTGCTCAAGGTGCTTACAGTGTAATCTTTCTCCTTTTAGAGTGATTGTAAATTAAGAAGCTGAGGGAGTTGATCTCTGTTGAAATATTACTTTTAGATGGGCAATGCAGTGAAAGGCCAAGGACAGCCATTCACTCTGGCCTGGTCAGGGCATACTGCATCTGTGAGTTCGAGTGGAGTTGCTTGTTGTCCCTCCGAGAACAGTGGTCCATAAACTTGCCTCCATGACTTGTACACTTTCTGGAAAGAGAGCTGCTGTTTCTTAGGACACATCCTGCCAATTTTAAAAGGCACCAGGAAGTGGTCAGACCAAGTAATTTTAAAGACTGGACTCTTCTGAATATTCAAGGAGGAGAAAAATAAGATCAAGTGCATGACCAGCCTTATGGGTTGGCCTCACCACATGTTGGGGTAAGCTAAATCCCTCTATAGTTGAGAGGAAATTCTTTTCCAAAGAGCAACTAGGATCTTCTATGTGTAGGTTAAAGTTGTTTAGCAGCAGGAAGTTTGAGTGGCGAATAGGAAGTTGACCTATCGAGTCTTTTATTAGGTTAAGAGGTTCAGGTGAACAATTGGGGTGGGCCTGTAAACAAGTAGCCCTGAAACATTGAGGCAGGGGTCAATTGTGATCGCAAAAGAGAGACCCTCAATGGCACCCACGTTTATAGTTTTAGAAATAGAGAACTGGTAGGAATCTCTGTACACTATTGCCACCCCACCGCCTTGCCTTTCCTCTCGGTTTACATGCTGAATTTGGATACCATTCGGGATGGAAAGGGCAATACCTGAGGCAAAGGAGTTGGAAAGCTAAGTTTCTGTCAAGAAAAGAAGATCACAATTATTTCCCGTGAGTGATTTGCTAATTTTGAAAGAATGTTTAATTAGAGATTGGCAATTGGTTAGGTAGGCTGAAAGAAAGGCTTCCTCCTGATACTTACCAAGGCGGTTTGAAATTAGACTCATTTATGGAATTACAGAAAAACACACAAGACTGATAGATAGTCCTGGAATCACTGCTCAGCAGAGTACTTAAATTAAATTTATGGCTACACCGGAAAAAAGTAGGACAGGTTTTAACTGCAATTAAATCATCTTTAGGCTATGCTATCAAGAAAGGAGGCTCGATAGAATTGCCATCAGCGTGGCTGGCGCTGGATGTGGTCTGGGCATGGATGGGCGCAGACAGGCAGTGGCATGCATTTTATATGTTGTGAGAGGAACCCAAGTTCAAACCACTAGAGCGTGTCCTAACAAAAAAATAGCGCCTCTGTGGTGGAACCAGAGATATTGTACACACCCAAAATTTCACAATCCCAAAGTTAAGAGAATGTGAAATAAAAGTTTACAAAATCTTTAGCTGCCCCCAATCCCAGTACCCTCCACAAATTTATTCAACAGTCAAAAAGAGTAGAAGTTTAAAATGCAAGAATTTACATGCAGAGTAAGTCACAGAAAGTCACATTGCTCCCCACCCCTCCGAGGACACACTTCATGGCTGCCACAGCATGGATGTGCAGTGGGAGTGCCAAAGACAAGCCCATCCATCTGCACCTAGACCGTGCCCAGTGCATAGATCCTTGGCCCTCCCACCGCTACCACTCTGCGACCCTCCATGTCCTCAATTTCAGCCACTCCTCAACATGCGGCTGCCTCGCAACAACACACAACACGATAGGAGCATTTTCCAGCACTTCCTGCATGTTTTCGGGCAGTTACCCACGCTCAACACTCACCACACCAACATCACCTAACATCCCACTCTCTCACACTCACACAGTCCTCCAACTACCCATATCCATGCTCCTCAACACCTGCTTCCTCACAAACACACCACAGATATCTGGGACCTGCTGCACAACAATGTCCCTGACCTACCTTTCCTAATGGAAACCTGCCTGAACCCTACACCTCCCCTCCAGCTACAAGATTGCCAGTCAAGACAGACGTCATAAGCCTGGAGGTGCAATTGCCATCATCCACAAGAACACCTTCAACTACACCACATCCATGGACACATTCTCTTCCAACATGGAACACATGTTGTTCATGCTCCATGTCACTACCAACTTCATCCTAAGTTACACTGCCCTCTGCAGAAAACTGGAACTTTGCACCAAGTTCACCAACATCATCACGAATTTCATTGCACCACGCGTCCTCAATTCTAGTAATTAAATCCTACTCAGAGACCTGAACTTCTACTTTAAAGACCACACTGACACCAAACTCAAGACCACCACGTATTGAAGACCTTGGAATCCTGAGCCTCACCCAAAAAGTAAATGAGCAATTGAACATACCCTTGTTGCCAGACACTTCCTGGGCCATACGTTTACCAACTTTGACAACATCAGAGTCAATGAGCCTGCATCATTGCCCTGGATAAGCCACGTTTGTGTTAAGGGCAGCATCCCCATCTCAATACAAAGCACAGGCACCACTATCAGAGCAGCTCGTTGAAACTGGAGCAACATCACTGCAAGAACTGCGATGCTGCTCTCAACATCCACTGACAAGAACACAGCAACATCCTATATAAAGCCATGAAGAATTTCAACAAATCGAACTCCTCCTGTGCCTACTCCCTGGCCCCCCCTCAAGCACAGCAATACAAAAAGATCCAGAAACCAGCCCAGTTAGTGCACAAAGGAACTCAGACTAATGAAACACCACTGCAAACAATGGGAGTGCAATTGGACAATAAGCCAGGGCAATGCAGACAGGACCACATTCAAATTCACCCTAAGACACTAATAGCAAATGATCTGGACCACCAAATATGCCACTATGGAAGACCACATCGATTCCAGCACCAACAGAAGCAAATAAATCTTTGCCATTGTTAAAGATTTCACCTTGTCATCGGCTGCCTCCAACTCGATCACCCTGATGCAGGACCTATGCAACTATCTCTCTCAATTGTTCAGCAACAAAATCACGGCCATTTACAGAAACATCAGCCACAACCACACTCAGCAGACCTCACCAAACACCTCCTTATATTATCCAAAGAACCAATGCTAACTACATGGCCAATGATCACCCCAGAAGAAGACCCTGCCACCTTGAAGTCCACCCACTCAGGGCCCCCTTTAGAACCCTGCACCCACTAATCCTACTCCGGAGGACTGCAATCCAGCAGCACCATGCTAACACCTATTTGGAATGCCTCCACCTCTTCTGGGACCTTCCCAATCAATCAATCATCCATTTGCATAGCACAGCTGCTTCCAATGAAGTGTCCCAGTGCTCAAGTGGATAGTTGACAGCCAGTGCATCCAGTGGAGATAAATGTAGAGGGTCAGTTTTTGTCAGAGAGAGAAGTTTTCAATTATTTTAAAAAAATTGAAAAGGATGCAGATCTTTGTAGATTTATTAGTAGAGAATTCCACAGTTTAGCTGTTAGAACTGTGAAAAATATTTCTCCTTGTCTTGGTCACACAAATTTCATGACATCAACCAGTAGCAGATGATTTGATGTAAGAACTCTACATTGTTGATATGGGTGTAATTTATTTTGCAAATATGCAGGTTATTGTCCAGAGAAAGTTCTCAAAGCTAATGTTAGAGCTTTGAGGCTGATCTAATTTATCACAGGCAGCCAATGTAGTTGCTTCAAATTAGGGGATATAGCCTTTCTCTTCAGGATTCTTAGGATCAACCTTGCTGCTGCATTCTGCACAATCTGCAGTCTGATTGCAGGGAGTTATAGGTAAAGACTATTTGTGTAGTCCAGCTGGGAAGTGACCAACGTGTGAACCACTAACTTGTGTCTCTTTTCTGGGATCAGATGCAACCGCTTCCTTAGAGATCTCAGTTTGGCAAAACAAACAGACGACACCTGTTTGATTTCTGTGGAGAAAGAAAGACTTGAATCAAACATGTCTCTGAAATTTCTTGATTGGTCTACAGAGGCTGGCTGAGATCCAAGTTCCTCAGGCCACCAAAATTTAGGAGATGGAGGAGAACTTGTACCAAAGAAAAGAACCTCAGTTTTATCAGAGTTCAGTGTCAGAAAATTATCATTCATCCAGACAGAAACTCCCTCGAGGCAGTGTTTTAAACGTAATCAAGACCGAGTCTGTGTTTTACTGGAAAGATAGTACTACTTGTATACCCCAAGCTTCAATCAGTTGAACCAAAGGGGCAAAACAAAGATTAAAAAGTGTAGCGCTCAATGCATAGCCCTGAAGGACTCCAAAAAGAATGGGCCTTGGGAAGGATGAGAATGATTGAAGATGGACTATCTGTGATCTCTCCTGTAAAAAGGACAGCAACCAAGAGAAGGCTTTCCTTTGGATACCTGCCATTATGAATCTGTCTGAAAGGGAAGCATGAGAAACTGTTTCGAATGCCGCTGATCGGTCTAAAAGGGCCACCACTGCTACCTGTCCAACATCCAGGTTTTCTTTGATGAATTCCATGACTTTCAGTAAGACAGTCTTGATGCTCACCCCTTGCCTGTGTCATGCAACAAGCTGTTAGATTTCTGCCTATTTGGAAACTGTCTCTTATTCAATTTTTCTGTAATTTTTACTCTTGACAGCAAAATAGAAGTAGCCCTGAAATTATTCAGTCTGGCCGCATCAGCATTGGGTTTCTTCAAAAATGATTGAAGAAAAGCTTGTTTCCATTCTAATGGAACGAGATCTATGTTTACCGATTGATTCAAAATTCTGGTAAATACTGAATTAATATTAGATGCAATCAACTTTAGAATTCTAGGTAGACAGGAGGCAGCTGGTGATCCTGATCTGCATTCATTAAGTTCTTGCAGTATGGAATTTCAAGGAAATTTGGGAGTTTATATTTAAGAGTTGACAGCACATCTGTCTGTGTCTCTGTGCCAGAACATGTCAGGAATCTTGCATAAATCTTTTGAATTTTTGCATTAAACAATTGTGATAGATCCTTACACAATTTCCTAGAAGCGCTAAAATCACTGTTGGCCACCTCCGGGGAGAGGAAGGATTGAACAACCTTTGATACTTCCTGAGATGTGTTAGGTGCCATTGAATATTGTTAGGCAAAATATTCCCTCTGCTCTTTCTGGGTGGCTTTGTGGAAATTCTCAATGCTTTCTTATAGTGGATCCTTGCTTCTAGTCCATAGGACTTTCTACATACATGTTCTGACTTTTTACAGGGAGTTTCCCAGATTCTTGGAAACACAGAACTATTCTCCAATTGTTGAAGAAACCCTCTGAAGACATTTCAATGCTCACCAACAACAGACCAATCTCTCTGCTTCCATTTTTGGCAAAGGTCTTAGAGAAAATCGTTAACATACATCTCACCAAATACCTCATCGAACACCAACCCCTCAACACAATTCAGTCTGGTTTCAGACCCAACCACAGCACCTACTTGACTCTGGACAGAGCAGATGAAGAGGCTCTCATTGTCCTGGAATTCAAAGCCTGCATGACTTGGAAATCCAAGCACACATTCTCTGGTGGATCTGTGCTTTCCTGACTGGAAGGACCAGTCAGTGAGCCTGGTACCTTACACCTTGGACACCTGCAAACTCATCTGATGAGTTCCACAAGGATCATCCCTAACCCTGAAGCTCTTCAAGGCATACATGATCCCTCTAGCAAGCATCATCCATTCTCACAACATCAACATCCTCTCCTGCACTGACAACACACAGCTCATTCTATCCCTCATAAACAGGACAGCCACTACCCAGATCAAGATCAATGCTTCCATGAATGAAATCACCCACTGAATTAAGAACAACTGTTTAAAGTTGAACACAGGAAAGACTGACATTGTGCTCTTTGGGAAGAGCACATCACTTTGGGAGTCCAACTGGTGGCCAACAAAGTTAGGACTGACATCCACCTCCACCACCCATGCCAAGAACCTTGAGATCATCCTCAACTGCAAACTCAACATGACTGCCAAAGTCAGTGCTGTCACCACTTCATCCTTCCATACCCTGTTGAGAAAGATTTTCAAATTCTCCCAATCAGCTCCAGAAACCCATCATGCACAGCCTGGTCACAAGCAAGCTTGATTACAGGAACACCCACTAAGCTTGGATCAGCAAACAACTAACTAGAAGGTTGCAGACCATTCCGAACTCAGAAGCCAGAATCACTCTCAACCTCCTACTCCATACTCACATCTCACTACACCTATAGAAGCTCCACTGGCTCCCCATTCACAAACAAGCACAATTCAAACTCCTCACCCGCATTTTCAAGGCCCTACATAACACTGGCACAGCATGACTTAATAATAGCATCTGCTTTCACAAACCTTTCAGACACCTCTGCTCAGCTGAACCCCTACTTGCACACATCCCACATAGGGAAACCAGATTTAGTGGTTGGACGTCTTCTACATTGCTCTTAAAGCAAGGAACAACCTGCCCCTAAATATAAGAGCATCCTACTCACTTTGTGAATTCTGCATCCAGCTGAAGACCTGGCTTTTCAAGGAGTGTCAATAGGCCCTAGGTGTGGCTAGACTCACACCTGTTTAGTGCCAGGATGTCCTCCTCGGTGATAATGCGCTCTACAAATCTGCACAACATAATTAAGAACTTCCCCGCAGTGTGTTACTCTAACTGCTCTAAAATGTTCTTTGGTGCCTGTTTATGGGTGTGAAGTTGGCATGAAGTCTCTACAACACACAATTTCTGCTTTATCTTCCATAATGTAACTTATGAGTAAAGGGAAAATGCTTTGAACAATCCAGAAAAGAATACCACACCAGGAGGTAAAGTGATCTTCATGCAGGCTCCATCTATTTGGAATTCCCTCCTGTTTGAGGTCCTCCAGATCTTGTTAATGATCACTGCTCAAAATATCATTCATATGGCATAGGATAGATCATAGCCTCATGCACCAAATGCGAAGACAAACTTAACAGACATGTGTGCAGGCAATCATTTGTGACATTGTTTGCCCCCTGGGCGAAGCTTTACAAGGCATTGAGAAGGGAAGAATGGTATTCTACCAAGCTGGAGTCTCAATGGAAGCCACCACCAGCCCTTCAGCATAGATGAGAAGAATGTAGCACTTTTTAGAAAGTAAGGCTTGCTGGCATTTTGGGGTTTCACTTGTATTTGGGAGTAGTTAGGTCAGCCAATAGTCCATATCGATAGTCTGACTCATGGGTTAAAAGACCACAAACAACAAAGTCAAACAAATCAAGGGTCTGGTTGCGTCTCATCATAAGCATACATTTTTGTGGGTAAGAATTGAAAATGCTGACAACTTGAGAGACCTTTAATACATGATGAACAAATTACGTTATAGATTTTAATAACGGTGGCAAGGCGTTTGCAGAGCAAAAGTCAATTTACATTATTCAGCTCAAATTTGAAAGGTTATGAAGATAGCCTCTGCATTCTAGAGGTATATTTTAGGTTTCAGGCAGGCAGCCAATAAAAGTCCCAGCTTGTGAGACAGGATGCCTGTTTGACAATAAACTCCGAGAGAATTCGCAGCTCTGTTGTACTGATGAAAATAGCAATATCAGTAATAATGAAATGAGGCTGTAAAATGCTAAACATAAATAGGGCACTGTGTACCCTGCAAGCCAAGCGTAGCGTAAACAGTGCTTGTTTAAAGGACATAACGGCATGGTGGCTTAATGAAGCTGACAAAGTCATGTATTTGCAAGCTTGCAAATTCAAATTACTCCCTGGAAAGAGAAAGTAATTCCTTCACTGCTTCAATGTAGAGTAATTGTATCCCACTAAAGTAACTCCGAGGAGAGAGAAACTTCCCCCTTGTGTATGAA
This sequence comes from Pleurodeles waltl, assembly GCF_031143425.1. NCBI lineage: Eukaryota > Metazoa > Chordata > Amphibia > Caudata > Salamandridae > Pleurodeles > Pleurodeles waltl. Next base: position 258,022,923 of record NC_090445.1, read on the forward strand.
CTGTGCCTTTTAAAAATTGGTATGGCTGGGGTCAAGGCCAACTATGTCACTATTTACTGCAGGAATTATACTGTTGTTTGTCTCTATGTTAGAAATTCTCTCTAAGTTAAAAATGAAATAATGTTTTATTTTGTATAAAGAGCCTTTTAAAAGGTTGAGATATAGAGCTATGCTAACTTACTAGACTAGATGTATCAAAATACATTCCTTTTTGTCCTTAGAGGACCCATCTGCTCCGCTCATGTGTGCAAGGACACGGACCTCTTGAATTTGGCAGGAATCCTGGTTTAATGCTCATTTACAAGTCCACCAATCCACCCTCTGACAACAATTGCGTACTAATCCCTCTGTTTTTTTTAAAGTTCTACGGTAATCAGTCGCTCTCTATTTGCTCCATGCGAGCAACATTCACCAGGATTTGCTCTTTGCTGAATTCAAGCATCACTGCTCTTGGTCTCTGCTAACTTCCAGATATTTTCTTTAGATATATCATATGTACTTTTCAGAAATGTCAAGCACACAAAAGACGATGGAAAGAATGCTTGCAATTTGTCTAACCACTGAGCATCGCTTTGGTAGCATTTCAACTCATCATTATTTTGCCCACCATGGCACCTCAGATTAGATCTAGCCAAATATATTTTTGGCCTGCTCCAATAGGAACAGTTTAGCCTGAATTGTCAGGCCATGCCTTCTCTGAACTGAAGCACAAGCAACCTAAGAATGGTTTTGCCCTGATTGGGGTTTGTCAGTCAGGTACAGCTTGGTTCCAGTGCACAGTAGGCAACGGATTCATTTCTGGGCATATCCCTTTGCCCCTTTGGGTGTTAAATTAAAAACACAAAAGGTGATGGAGGAATACTTGCAACATGTCTAATAATCTGAATTTTCTAACTTCTACTTGAATAGGATCAAGACTGATGTTGAACAAGTATGCCATTCCCTCACACGAAGAGATGTGATTGTAATACATATCTGACCCATGTGTTTCTCTAGGTGTATTGCTACATCCAGTTTAGAAAAGACAGTCTACAAATCTGGCATCCCAATGCCACCAACAATAAGTGTGAGGGCTCCAGCATTTGTCACTCTTTTCAAAATGGCTTGTTCCTCCTTGCCTGTATCTTCTCTCCATCTTCCTCCAAGGTCAGGTATTGTTGTCAGCAAGCAGTGGGTGCAGAGTACAAAGTGGTCTAGTCATTGTGGGTGACTGGCTACATTCTGTATGCACTTTGTAATTTGCATCTTGGCTGCTCTTTCTTTAGGTCTATGGTTAGCGTGCAGTGGTTTTCCATGCTCTAACAAACTATTTTGCTTGAGAACATTGGAATTCTAAAGCTATTTTATTTATTTGAAAGTTCAAAATCAACAATATAATGGTCTTCTTATTCCAAAATTCTGTACACAATTGAACCATGGCATTCAATAGGGCATATCATATCACACAAAGTGACCACTGCAAGAGCTAATTTAGGACAGATATTTCCACAGTTTTGGAATAACTGCTGTCTTAAATATTTTGAGAGTTGCAGTGGTGCTATTTTATCAGCACAGATATATGGTTGCTTGTCACAACAATTTTAAAGGCATGTGCTGCTTTGTCTGCAAATGTAACAGGAGTTGTTGTCATATCTAAAGAAAAAACAAAACATAACAACCATATATACAAAGCAACATGACACAAACATAGCAGAGCAGAATACAGTCAAAACAGAATGCAATATAAACAAGAGTACAACACAAAAACATGACACAGAAATAATGCAGCACAAAAACAAAGCGATACAAAAACATTATGAGATGTAACAACAAAAACAAAATGCCACACAACAAATGTGCACACACATTGTCACACAAACCTGCTTTTGCTATACAGTGGTAAATGTTGTTTGCACCAAACACATCTATAACTTACCAAAGACATAACATAGCACTACTCAACTAATCTAAAAAGTTTTGTAATCCAGCCCCCGCCTTCCCCAGACAACATGAGCCTCAGACAACATGAACTTCAGACAAGGAAAGCAGTGTGAGATTAGTTCCTCCCTGTCAAAGCAGCTATTCAAATAGCTCCTCATCTGAATAACAGAACCTCATCTGGAAAGAACGCATCCTCTGTTTGGACAGGGAGCTGGTGGTTCTGGATTTAAGTTTTCAGTATATGCAAGCCAGCTAGAAGTTTTACTCTTGTCAACAGAAAACCAGATGGCCATGTTTGGAGAAATCTGGCACCAGCCTCTGCTACTTTTTAAATACATTGCACCCTGACATTGGGATATCAAGGCCCTACCTTAGGGCTGACATATATATTAAAAAAGGATGGTTTGGGTCTGGCAAAAGGGTTAGTGTGCCAGGGCGACATGGCAATTTAAAACTGCACACACAGGCTCTGTTATGACAGGCCTGAGACACGTGTAAAGGGATATTAAAGTGCTGCATGCCCACTAGTAGCATATAAATAATAGGCCCCAGTGACAGTTAGTGAAGTTTACTAGGGACTTATAAGTAAATTAAATATAACAATTATGGTGAAGCCAGTGTTACCATGTTTTAAGCAGTGAGCACATGCATTTCAGCACAGGTTAGCAGTGGTAAAGTGCCCAGATCCCTAATGCCAACAAAAACAAATTCAGCAAAATTGGAGGTAAAAGGCAAAACATTTGGAGATGACCCTGCATAAAGGGTTGGGTCCAACAAACACCAACCTCTCTCTGGAAGACAGACTGGCATTTGTCATTAAAATCACAGGAAATGTGACAAGATAAGAACAAAATTTAAATGCCTGTTTACAGAAAGCGAGCACTGGTGGAAGAATACAAGGATCAATGGTGAACAGGCAATACTCCATAGGAGGGACTAAATCAAACTGAACATTTTGAACTAAATAAAGTAGGCCAAAATAAACAAGCAAATGTGAGTGACAAACCACAAAGCCATTGGAAAGCAATGGTGTGAGAAACTGTCCCATTGTTTCAGTACCAACCCACTTTTTGCCTGGTTAATGAACGCAACATTGCCTGGAGTGTACTAGGTACCTGCTAACCAGGTCCCCAGTTCCACTGTTCTTCCCTAAAATGGAGAAGAATAATGTCACAATTGGCAACATCTTTAGCTGCCACTATAAGTTCCTTGATATCCAAGGCATTTGGTACTAAGGATAGGCCCCTGAAGGAAGCAGCACAGATTGTGCCACCTTCAGGGACCATGCATCCAAGTGCACCCAACACTGCCATTGCAGGATGAGTGTCCTGGTGCAATCCTAAAATACAAAATTGACATGGCACACAGCCTGTGTGACTTGTCCACTACACAATGCATGCCATATGAGTAAGCCATCCCTCTGGCAGGCCTTCCAACCGTGAGGGAGGGTGCACTATACTGCATGTGTGGGCATAGATTCATGACCAATATGCCGCTACTGTGTCCTTGGACATAGAAAGTGAACAGAGCAGCCATTTTAAATGCATGGGCTGGACACTGGTCAGTATGTGTTTCCCACCTACATGATGGCCACTCTGAACCCAGGGTTGTTTGGTATCAAATAGCACAGAACAATAAATCCAAACTAGTACCAGTACTGGATTTATTGTAAAAGGTACCCAGGGGCCACGTTAGAGGTGACACTTGCAAAGGCTAAGTAACCTAGGCATGGTTGCTGGACAGTTACAATCAGCCTGCCACCACTGGAACAATATTCTGGAACTTCAAGGTGAGAGCATTTGCTTTCTGGGTTTAGAAACAAAGCCCTTCCTGGGCAGAGGTGTTACACCTCCTCCCAGAGGAATGTGCACAGTCCTGCCTGCGAGCATAAAAGGGCTTGCCTCCCTTTAAACTCAACCTCCAGCCCTGCTGTTAGCAGCAGATAGCAGCTCCTGTTGCAATCTCCCACTTTTGGCTGGAGCAATGGTAAGAAAATGCACAAAGGACAGGAGGATTGGCCCGCCCAAGCTTGCACCACCCCTAAGGTGTTGCATGCAATGTGACCCCTCTATTTCATTTCCCTCCGTGGTAGGAAAATAGCCAATCAGGGCTAGAGAAGTGACCTCTGCCCCCAGGATGAGGACCCAAAGTGGGTGTAGCCACCCTAAGGCAATGACCCATTGGTCACTACTAGGAACTCCCCTAAATGCCCACTAAATGCAGGCCAGTATTTATACTTTTTTTAGCGCTGCATTTGCGCTGCTTTTTGACGCAAAACGGCGCAAACCTACAAAATACAATGGCATTTTGCAAGTTTGCGCCGTTTTTGCGTCAAAAAACGACGCAAATGCGGCACAAAAAAAGTATAAATACGGGCCGCAGTGTTTAGTGGGCACCCCTAGATCTACAGATCAGATTCCAGCTGAGGGGATGCATGGACAGCCGACGGACTCTGCAAAACCCGAGAGGACCTCCACTATAAGATGGTGGAATATAAGCTTGCAAAGAGAAAACTTTTGTGTTGCAGTAATACAGGCCTATACTAATTTGACAAACTGATTTTGAGCATCAACTACGCATTTACTAAAGAAGGGTATTATCATTTTTCATGAAAGGTGCCCTGTTTCTTTGGGAAATTAGTTTTAAAAAATGAAAAGCTAGCACTAATGCAAAGTTTTGAATTTGAAGCTGATGGGTACTATTTTTCAACAATATATTTAATTTCCAAATAAATATGTCCAAAGCTAATATCTGAATGATAATCACTACTATTGTACGTCGAGACCCTGGCCAGTATAACTTTCGTCACCTATATGCTGGTAGAATCAGAAGGTTTCAGGGCTTGTGTGAGGCTGCACGTAGCTTGCCACTAGATTTTTTGTATTGTATTTTTTATTTCATACTGTTTATACAGAAATGCAAAGATAGACAAACCTCCTTTTAAGCTTTTTTTAATTAAGGCTACACTTTGCAACAGAACTTTGAGGAGAGTTGTAAATAAAGAACCTTGGTGTTTTGACAGACTTATGGCACACCAAGAGCCATTATAGAAAGTGATTCAGAAGTGCACATGACATTTGCACCCATTTGTCCTTGAACCCTTGAGAGGGCCATCAGAGACCTCTTCACTGTACTAGGAAATACGTATATGGCCAAAAAAAGAAGGAGGAAATTGCTGTTCCTAGTTTACATGCTGCACTGTCTGCCATGCATGTTTACTTGTCAGTTTATAGCATGTGCTGAAGGATGTAACATTGTGGTTCAATAGGTGCCCATCATCTGTCTGCATTGGCTGTGGCTAATGAAGGTGCATACCCACAAACAGGTGCGTAAGACCATCACTATAGAGTTGTGCCTGATTTAATAGTGGAAAACATATGCTCCAAGTACGCGTCACTTGCTCATTGTACCATCAGACTCAAGCTGCAACGAACTGATGAGGGCTATCTATGCCGAAACCAGCCTTGGGTTGCTTGTGTTCCTGTCTAAAGAAATTCTGCTCTGGGGGTTTGGAATGAACAAATGTAACTGCAGTAGGACCAGGCATGATAAGCATAAGACTGGTCTCTTTCTGGAGTGGCACAGTGGGTTAAAAAAATGATGGGCTGAAATGCTGCTCAAGTAATCACAAGGTGTTGATATTAAGTCAAGAATTCCATCCATCCATTTCTTTGTGGAAGTATTACGATTTTGAGATTTCCTAGTGATTTGATGAACTTTGGTTGATAGGACGGTCACGGAAACCCACAAAGAGAGCTGTGAAGGAGCTGGAAGCTTTAATTATTCCACAGTGGAACCTGCGAAACAAATGCGGTGACCCGGACCATCAGAGCATGTATTCACGCTGAAGAAAGAGTGAGAAAGATAGACAATGCATGAGCTGCAGAGTCAGAGACACGTGATGAGTAATATTCCGGAAACCCACAAGCTCAGCTCTCATTTATAGCAAGAAAACATACAAATCTCACAAGACTAATTGATGCTGGAGACCTGAAAATCAGGTCACAGCTACAGTATCAAAGCAAGCATAGCACTACTACAAATATTTGAAACCCAAAGATTGCTTTATCTTATGAGTGTGTACACAATGTGTGTACACTGCAGAGTCAAACCTAACTACAAATTGGAGCTCGATGTTCCAAAGTAATTTATTTCAGTAACAATATAAGCTAAGAGACAATGAAGGGTTTATGCGACTGGTTGAAAATCTACAACATTATAATTGTAGACGAATTGAGGTAGTAGGAAGGATGTTTACTTGATAAACTGAGCTGGAAACATGGCATTTTGCAAACCGCTTTAGTTAAACACACAAAAGATACATTTTTACGTATTCATTACTGGCATACACGTTGTAGAAAGTTACTTTGATCAACAGTTTACACGTGCATAAATGCTAGTTTATACTATGATAGAGATATAGTTATTCTTCTGTTGATCAGTATTCATAAAGCACAGCCTGTTATGCACCAGGCAGTTACAGTTTGGATGGTTAGCATTTTCCCTGGGGAGTTAGTTGATAGGAAATATGAGTATATCTCTCTCCCTGTTCCACTTAGTACAGAGAGTAATTTCGGTTGAGTGAAGGCATGCATCAGTGAGTGACTTGATAGCTTCCTTACTCTGCTCTATGCTATAGAGGGCTTTGTTTTGCAGGGTGTCCACAAGAACTCAGTTAAAGCATCCCAAGGAAAGCCATGAAAGTTAACTTCCTCCCCCTGCCGCCTCTACCGCACCCCTTACCGTGCTCCTGACAGACATGGACAGATACACAACCATAGTCTTGCTTAGGCGCGAGAGGAAAGAAAAAATAATAACTCGTTTTGATTCTTCTCCATCTCTTTCTCCCTTCTCCCTCTCCTCCCCTGCTCTGTCCGCTCTAGCTCTGTTTGTAGTTTTCGCCATGTGCATTTGTAGCTCTCTCGTCCTCCACTCTCTTCCGCTATCTCTCGCTCTCTCACTTCCTCTCTTGCTGCTCTCTGTCTCGCATGCATCTCTTTCGTAATCTGATTTGTTTCTTGCTCTCCATCGGTCTCATACTCTATCTTGTCTCTCTCTTCCTCTACATCTCAGCACGCCTATTTATTGTCTCGCCTTTCTATTGCTCTCTCTCTCACTGACTTTCTCACTCTCTCCTCGTCCACTTTTTTTGCTCCAAAAATATGCACATAGAGCTCTCTCTTTCTCTGATTGCAGGTACGCTCAAATAAAAGTATTGCACCTTGACGCGCAGGTACTCTCTCTTTAAAAATTAATGAAGTGCCAGTGCTCGTGCCCGACAGTGCCAGCCCATTTAAAATGCTGGACAGGGACCAGCCCGCGCTTTCGCTGGCAGCATTACCTCACACTTATATGACTTTACCGGCTGTATTTTATGGACAGTAAAATCACCCCTAGTGATTCAGCAAGGGAGACCTAAGCACTAGGACACCAGCAGCAGTGGTCAGGCTCAGTGGGAAATCCCCAGGAGAGACCGCTCAATTCAACTCACAATCAGGTCATAATGCAGAATGTTTTATTACGTGTTAAGAATTTTCCTGGTTATAAATACTGCATTAATAAATAATTGAGCAATTGTCTAATGCGTTTACGTTCAATTTCTCATCTTTCAGTCTTGGCCTCCCAATAACATGTTAGCTAAAGCAGAGAGGCGGACAGGAGGGATGGAGCGCACGTGAACCCAGAAAAATCAATCAGCGCTGAATAAATCATTTGTCCCTCCACCTGGAAGCCAGCCTCCGCGACACTTCCCTCCACCCACCTTTCTCCTTGGATAACCTCTGCCTCTAACGCATTGAATTGCGCCTCACAGGTATGGATTGCTCAGGCGCCCGAGCTACTAACCACAGGCATTAGCATTATGCAAAAATGTGGGCTTGCCGCATCTTAAGGAAGATATATGTGGACTTCTCCCCCTCCCAGCTCACTACTCTCCGCTAAACTGCCATCACGAAACTGCAAACCTAAGCAGCTCTGCCTGCGCGTCGCTCCTGAAGGCCAGCGCCATTGTCTCCCGTGACCAATAAAATGCCCCTTAGACATTCATCAGCGCTGCTGAGAGGTCATTTTTTTGAGAGCTGAGAGCTGGTGAACAATTATAGAGACCGCAGGAACAAGATGCAGAACGCAAAATCAGTGCTTCAAGGGTTTCCATAAAAGACAGCTCTGACGTGTAATGCGGATAGAAAGGAATTTAAGGAGGTTTATTCTTCTTTATGTAACTATCCCACAATTTCATGGATGATGATAAGACGTGGACATTTTTGAATTAGACATTATCCGCACTTCTGTTAAACCAAGCCCAAGACCACCATGTATGAAAGGAAATATTGGGCGAGTTATTCCATTGGGAGATTATTAATTTAGAATGAGTGGCAATTTGTTCATCCATGAGTAGTGTATCAGGAGGAAAAAGGCTGTGTGCCTTGAAGCGTGTATACTCAATAATTCTGTATGGGCATCTATGGAAAGTGGGATATTAACAATCTCCTCTATCATATCTTCTATGTGATGCCTAAGAGGGAGAACCTGCTTTCAGTAGTGAACCATGTGAGTGGTGTCACCAGGAGCTAATTTACAGTTCCAGCAGAGATTTGAGTCTGATCGCAGTAATTGTTGAAGTTTAAACAGAGTTCAGTTAGCATTATGGGCTTGATTTAGAGTTTAGTGGACAGGTTACTCTGTCATAAACGTTAACAGATATGCCGTCTCCTGTATTACGAGTCCCATAGGATATAATGTGATCATAATACGTCAGACGGGATATCCGTCACGTTTGTGACTGAGTAACCCGTCCACTAAACTCTAAATCAGGCCTTATGTATGATCCATGGTCTAAATTGTGAGAGAGAGAGCAGGGAACAGCAGCATCAGGTTCTGAGTTGAAGGTAGATGTCCAAGTATTGGAGTTAAATTTAGTCTTTCAGGTATTAGGAACCTTAAGGAGATTATGGGGTCATTATGAATTTGGTGGACAGTTTTTAACGTCCACCGAACCTTTGATGGGAAGGTTGCCGCCATACAGGCTACCTCCCCTCTGGCCCCATTAAGAGTTTTCCGCTAGGTCAGCGGGCAGAAACCTGAGTTTCCACCACTGGCCTAGTGGGAAACAGGCTACTGCATTGTCTCTGGCTCGTAATCGAGCCTGTAGCAATTCTGTAGACCGCTGGGTGCACCAGCACCCTCACAATGTTCACTGTCTGCTTCGATGGTGCTGGCCAAGGGGGCCTCTGCACTGCCCATGCCAAGGCCATGGGCAGTGCAGGGCCCCCCTCGGGCCCGTGCTCCCATTCTCTGCCAGCACTTTCATGGCGGTGGTACCATTGTGGAACCTCTGGCAGAGAAGCGGGTCGTAATCGACAGATAAGAACTACCACCACCTGCAAACTGCTGGGATCTCCAATCCTGGGGGAGTTGGTGGTTCCCTGGCGGCCCAACTGCCAGGGTTGTAATGTGGTGCTTGGACCACCGCATTGACGGCGGTCCAACCACTATCCGCGAGTCTGGCAGTCCCGTGACCGCAGAGACTCGTAGTGACCTCTATATATTTTGGAAGCTAAATGTCCAAACTTCATGCAAATTGCCTAAGATGTTTGGAAGAGTGGATTAGTGTGTGGGACCTATCTTCCTGATGGTGGATTTTAACTTTAAAAAGGTATGGACGTCTAAATTAGATAGTTTGCATTTGTATTGTAAATCCACAGAACAGAAAGGATCCTTTTCATTACCAAGATCTTTAAATTAAGAAATGCCCCTTGATACCCATTCATTCCAAAAATCATCCTGCCCATCTAATTTGATCTGTTTATAAAACTACAGGGAAGTTAAGTCAGATTTCCGGAGTTTTTGAGAGAGTTTTTGTCTATTGCATGTAAGGTGTCAAGCGTATCACGTATAATGGATAGTGAGTGGAATATATTAAGACATCTGATGTTGTGTAGTGTCAAAAGAGCGCATAGCAGGAGAGGAGCTGATGAATCCCTTTCTATACCAAACCATGTAGGGAAGATAACCACCAGGCACCTTGTCTGTAAAAGAAGTCCTGTTGATATTTAGGAAAGTCTGGGAATTTAACTCCACCTTCAGTCTTACACGTTGTCACCTTTTCAAGGGAAATTCTGCATTTTTTGCTTTTCTATAAACTGTCCATGAAGGTATTGTCTAGTAATTTGTAAATGTTGTGTGAGATTTTAAAGAGGAGCATACTGTTGAAAAGTAAAAAATGGGGTGAACATAATTTTAATTGTTTCAAATGTACCCCACAAGGCAATGAAATTTGTGTTTAGAAATATTTTTCTTTATCAATATAGTTTTTTGAGGGTCCTTCTCAAACTATAGTCCTAAGTATTTTAGTAAAGTGTTTTGCCACTGGGGGGTCAACGTTTTGGATGTGGGAGAAGAAACAGTGAATATTCATGAGGCATAGTTCAGTCTTCTCTTTGTTAAGAGTATATCCAGATACGCCAAAATATTTGAAAATTACATTCAGGATACCGGAGATAGCCTTATCCGCTTCCTCTGTAAAGATTAAAACATCATTGGCATAAGCCGCTATGTTTTGTGGGGCAGAGGGAAAAGGTAAACCATTGTTGCTGCTTTCAATCATAATTAGTTCAAGTGGAGGTTCAATAGGCATTATGAGAAGGAGCGAGGAAAAAGGGCAATCTTGACAGGTGCCTTGTTTTAAGGAGAATTTGTTTGAGGTGAAGCCCATTGAGGCAAAGTGTCTCTTGTGTACTGTAGTAAAAAGCAGATGCCATCCTAATTAAATTTTCAACAGGACTTAATTTCTATTGAGTTGTCCGCAGAATGGTCTATGAAACTTTTATCAAAGGCCTTTTTTTGCCTCCAAGGCTATCGCAGCTGATGGAGAGTGTAGAGATTTAGCCTTTTCTAGAGCATGACCAATGTTCTAGCATCATCACTTCACTTTTAAGTAACCCCATTTGTGTCATATGAATCAGGTTACCTAAGACTTTGTCGAATTTCATAGCTAACATTTTGCCATAGATCATGCAATCAATATTTAGTTCTAAATCTCAGGAGGATCTTTGCCCTGTGTCGGAATAATGACTATTGTTGCAACAGCAGCTCAGAGTCTTGGGTTTTACCAGTGCCTGCAAAATAAAGGAACAGACTCTGGGAGGGTAAAAGTAGGGATTGTGAATATGTTTGGTAAAATGTACTGTTGAAACCATCCAGGCAATTTTAAACTGGAAATGGCTTTGAGGATTTCATCCTGTTCTATAGATTTATTAAGACTAGCTTTAGTACAGGCAATGATCATTTGTTTAAGAATTCCTCACAGAGATTAGCATCAACCACATTATTGGGGTGTATAAGGATTCATTGAAATCTTGAAAGGAGTCCAAAATATCCATCAGTGAAGTAATGTGTATGCATTTAGCATTTTTATAACAGGAATTACAGATTTATTGTGTCCAAATTAAAAATATTTTTCTGCAAAACAGCCAGATTTATATTTTTTTATCATTTGTCTGGTTTGTTGACCTCAGCCCTCTTATGAGCTTTAGTGCTCAAAGTTTTATTATATTCATATTTAAGAGCTTTTGAATCAGGGAGGGCAATGGAGCCATTAGAATGGTTCAATTTAAATTTCACTGCTTTGATATTAGTGTCTAATTCATTTAGGCGAAGGTTATCCTTCTTGTTTTTGCCTGACATAAGCCTAATCATGCCTCTTCTTAAAGTAGTTTTGATTGAGTCCCAGAATAATTCAGGGGAGTCTCATTTATGTTATTTTCATTTGTGAAATGTATAAAGTCTTTTTGAATGGAGGAATTCATAACTGCATCATCTGTGATCAAGTATTTTATTTATGATCAAGAAATCCGTTGTTCAGTTACTGTGGTAGGAGCACCAATTTGTAGCGCAAAAGAGATGTATGCATGTTCTGAGACCATTATCATTTCTATCTGAGAGGGAGATGATTGTTGAAGTTAGTTATCTACTAGAAGAAAATCAGTCCTAGAGAAGGAGTCACAGGGATCTGATTAAAAGTGTATTTGCGACTCATGGGGTGTGATTACTTCATATATCAGTAAAATTATATATGACACATAGATTAATGAGTTGGGCATGTGCTCGATTGGATCTGGCTTTTACTGGAGATAAGCGATCGAGTGCACTGTCTAAAGGGATGTCGAAATATCCCCCTAGAATCACACTGTTATGCTGAGGGAGCCTTTTTGACTAAAATGATTACCAATCTACCCTATGTCACAGTAATGGAAAGTAGGTGAAACTTTTGAGTTTCTTGCAACAATAGTTACCATTTTATTTTTCTTATTGAATGCAGCTGTCAACGCAATCATTTATCCAGTGACATTTATATTTTCGAGAATCAGCATGATGTAATTTCAACTCCTGCGTAAATATAATTTCCCCCTTAAGATTATGGCAAAATTGAGGTACCTACTTTTGACAGGATGAATAAGTCCCTTTATGTTAAAAGAGAGTAATTTGAGTGATTGTAAATCAGTGGTACACATATCTTTGGCGATAAAAATACAGAATGGTGCACGGTCTTTGATATCTCTTTTGAGCCCTGGATATCATTGTTAAATGAGCTAATCTGATGTAACAGTGGTAGCCATGTGATAAATTGAGTCGAATATAAACTATGTCTTATGAAAGATGTCATGTATATAAAGACTGTCAATAATGGTATAACCAGTTATCAGTTGATTGAAAGGTAGGAGGGGAAATAAAAGAAAGAGGGACAGAAAAAATAACATGCAAAAATAAGCAAAAGCTTACCCACCCCAACCCATAGGAGCACCAAGGCTCAGTAACCCACCCATCATTACTAGAAACATTTGGGAAGTGGAATCACTACGAGTTGGCCTCCTAAATTGATAATGATATCAGTTTTGAGGAAACAGATGACAGTTGCACATATAGGCTCTATGAAGATACCTGTTGAGTAGCTATAGGAAAATAACCAGGTTCTCTATTAATCACAGACTTCCCTCCCAAAGAAGGGGCCAAAATAGTAATGCAGAACCTTCATAACCATGTAGAGGAACAAAATCCATATGGTGTTAATCCTCTGGTGGAATATGCAAACACAGTGCCTAACTACCATGGATAACACATAGGCAAAACCTTCCAATAAAGCAATATTATTCTGTGAAACTCAACTGTAAGAGGTCCCTGATAGGTTTGCATATTGAGTGAAGCAAATTGATGTATATTAACCCCTTGTTACTTAGAAAGAAAAAAACAATTTAAGCGGTTGAACATGGGCCATATTAACATAAAACAAAATCTCAGCAGGTATTGCTCAATGGTCCATGTCACAGTGTTTGATGTCCTGGAGAAACCTCTGGACGACAGCAGGATCTGAAAATAGTCTGGGTGAATCATTCAAGATAATTTTAATGTGGGAAGGACCCACAAAGAAATGTTGGATGGAGATAGCTTCTTTTGTGTAGTGTTGAGCGATACCAATTTTTAACCTTCCCAAAATATATACTTACCTTTTTTCATACATCTCAAAATCTCATCCATGTGCTGGTATCTTAGGGGTTTAAAGATCATGATCCTTGGTTGTTTGGTTACTCTTAGAAGAGTCCGGCAGTTGTCTACCAGAGGGGATTCTATTAGCTCTCACAATCTCAAAGTATTTGAGAAGGAGATTTTCACAGTTCGGTGGGAGTCAATTTCTCAAGAAACTCCACACAGGAGTTGGCAGAATCTTAACACCTTTCGGCAGGCCTAACATTAATGAGTTTCCTCTACGATTGCTGTTTTCTAAGTCCATAACTTCCAGGGAGAGAGAGATGCCCATTGGGAGCACACTGAGTTGGAAAGTTTTTGAGAGCTCTTTCTATCGTCTTCCATTCAGCTTACACGAGAATCAGCTTCTTTAATCCTGGTGGCAAGTTCTTTGAAATTATTCCTTAGACTTGGAGGTCTGTTTGCATCTGATCTGTGTTCTTTCTTGTGCTTTGAGCCAGATCATGCAGGGAGGTGGGTCATTGAAGAATAAGTTCTATATTAGTAGATTGGTCCAATTTGGATTTGAACAGTGAATCCAGTAGTAATGGTGTGGATCTAGGTCTTTTTGGCCCATTTAATTTCTTTATTGTCTTTCATCTCTTTGTCTCTCCCTTCTACCATATTTGTACAGCAAAAAGATGGCATGCACCAATGAGAAACTACCAGCAGGTTATAGAATATCTTATAGATTAGACAGAGTGCTTGCTATGGCATATATAAGACCGTTTCTGTATTTATATTCAGCAAAGGCGTGAAAGAGAAAAGTGGATGATTGGTACGAGGATCTAGATGATCTGACACAAAAGATGAGTGTCTGAGTGGAGCCTCACTCTTTCCAGAAAGCAGATTACTTATGTTGCCAGACACACCCTTGTAATGTTTAGGATCGCCAAGAGATGTAGGTGAGAGGCTCACAGCCATTTAAAAGAGAATTAGTAAGCTTTTATCTATGGTGGGCATTTTGTCTCTGAACGTGCTACCTGACTCTCAGGCCAGTCCGTTAACGATGTTAAATAACATGATGCATCAATTGTGAATCAGGTCTAAGGTACTCACATAAGTGGGAAAACCCACGTTCCAAAAATTGTGAGATTCACCCAATATAAAGCAGGTATTGCAAGACATGTATGGCGGTGGTCATTCTGTTGCCTGACCTTAGCTTCATCCGATTTAGAGCTCTGGTGCTCCAGAAGTGGTTTAGATGGGAGAAAACAGTGCAACTGCTGTACAGTTAACTCGGGTGAGCGACATTGGGAACACGTTCTCACCCTGTCATCCAGTTCCTAAAAGCAGCTGAGGCGCTGCTAATCGGCCAGAGAGTGAGCTCGAGTGGCCATTTTAGTCATGTGCAAGACCACCTCTGCAACATTTCAATTCCACAGGGCCAAAAGAGTGATGTTTTTAATTTTTCACTTCATGAGAAGGCAAAATGAGGCATGGTACAATGTAAAGCCCTCATTGTGCGAGGCCCCTTGATACTGAAACCGGAGGTCCAGCCTAGATTGATATGACAATCAATGGTCGTTAACCCCTCCTAATTTCACATCCCAGAATTACCAACACCAGCAGTGTTAGTCGTTTTGAATACAAAATTACAGCACTAGAAATGCACCCATGGGGTCCCTAAACGTGTTTTTTGAGTGTAGAGATTGCCCACAAATTTCAGAGAAACAGGTAGAACAATAAACTGGATTGTTTCATTATGTTGCCTGAAAAAATACTCCAACAGTCAAGATGCCGTTTTTTCTTCTGCAAAACCTATTTTTTCAGATTGTTATCATTTGTTTTCAAAACATGTCATACTATTTTGCACACACCTCTACTCATAGTAGGAAGACCTGCTCAGCAATACTAATCAAGTGCCCTCACGATGTCCTCTTCTCAAGATTTTTTATACTGAATACAAAACTGGCCAAGCTCCTGACTAGTAGGGACCTGACAATATTATATAATGATGTAATGAGCTGCGTGTGATATCCCATGGATCTGGTAATCGATTATGAATAACGCTGTCATCCTGTGGGCCCGATCAGCACCCACTGAGGACCTGAAAATGCACCCAGGGGCATCATATGCAGTAAATCTGATTCCCATCCTATTTACCATTTCTTAGTAGTCACTGATGGTCCAACTAGTATTGTAGTGAGTTATCTGACCAGCAAAGCTATCGCTGGCAGGAATTTGACTCATAACGAAGGCCTAAATGTGTGCTGAAATCCATATGATGAATTACAGTGCAAGACAGAGGGAAATGTGTGAAATATATTTGCTGACGTCTACAGGAATAGAAAAAATGAAGAGCCGACTGATTAGAGAGAAGTAGGTAACCCTAAAGCAGAGGAGATGGGTCGAATAAGGGATAGGAAGACATGAGTCTCCAGATCAAGTACCAGAATAAAACAGCTAGGTGAGGATGGTAACTGAATTTGGTTCGTTCATTAAACTGTAGAGATTGGGACTGTCAAGAATGCTACCAGGAATGTCTTCTTGTACTGTCCGAAGGCAGAGTGGAATCATGCTGTAGTGGAGAATCAAATTATGTTGCACCAAAAGCCAGTTTATGGGACAGTATGTGGCACATTCTGTGGCAGTAAAATGTTGCTATTTTGTTATTTTAACAAACATTAAAATACTTTCACCTCAGATGTACCAGCATAACATCCAAATACAATAAATGTCAACTGAAAAGTGGCCAGTTACTCTTTACAAAAAGTCTGCTACTGCACAGCACCACAGGTCTGTTTTTTTCAGTACCTTTTGATCTGGCTAAGCTAATAACAGTTTTTTAAAAAAATGTTAAAATTGTGCAGCACGCCGTCAAACATTCAGTAATATAGTAACTCTATATTGTGCAAAAAATGCTGCAGGCACAGAATTACATGACTCCATGATTGCAACTTCAGCTCTTTCACAACAGACAACTAGCTGGTGGTCGGAGGGGTGATGGAGTCTCAGCAACGGCAATGGCACGTGTTAAAAGCACCCCTTGAGCTGTGCTCGGACTCAAGGGCTGATAATTAGGCGGGAAATAATGGTTCTTAATTTTGTTTTTCAACAATTATATGGCTCAGGTCCACATGGGGGTAGCAGGCAGTTAAAAGTAGTTTTCACCCCGAATAAGCAATACGACCATCTGTAATTTTCAAAAATGGATTAGCTCTTAATGGACCGTTACCGATTCCATGGAAGGCCCTACTTTTTCCACAGTGTAAAGGCAGAGTGAGGAACGCAGAGGCAGAAATGCGCCACTTACACCCCCCCCCCCCCCCCCCTCACGCTTCCAACAATAAAGATTGGAACTAGGACGCCTGCTAACGCTCCCAGTTTCACTCTTAGGTCAGCATTTCATTGTTCCAGGCAGTTCCACTTTACAATCTCCCCAACCAATACAAATCACACTCACACCAGCAGCACAACTGTAGTATAGGTATGCATTGTATAGAGCAAAAGTAACCTCTCTCATCCAAAGGTGAAAAAATGCACCAGTCAGAAAAGAGATCAAAAGCTGAGAAAGGACAGACGCTCCTTTGAGGAGGTCAATACCAATAGTTATCGCCCTCAAAAGCATTTTGATTGCGTGTCCAGTCCTGAACATTGAAACCGGGTTTATCTTTCGGATCCGAAGTAAAAACATCTTAAATGTGCACTGGAGCCAGGTGCCTTTAGAAGCAGATGTTCTCACACACACAGACACACACACACATTCCCTTTGAGATACCAGAGTCCTATTGCTGTGAATCACGGAATCAAAACCCCCTGAATGAAGTGATTTGCAGTAAAACTGATGACAGAGTGTTCCTGAAAAAAGACAAAGGGAAAGGACAGTAAGAGGACAATGACACCTCACAGACAAAAGGACACTTCACTGACCAAAGACTAACCTAGAAAAGCAACACTGTGGGCGACATCACAAAACTTTTTTGACTGGCGTGGATTCATGTCTTTCATGGTCTGACTAACAATGCTCACATAATTGTTTGGCGCCAACTGCACTGTGTGGAGATGAACCTAGGCTCCAACCACATGCTGGGAGCCCGGAGTACCTGTTTTGATTGGGAAGATGTTCTGTGCTTCCACAAAGAAAGTGCTTGTCCTCCACACATCTGTGATTATTTTGTTTATTTATTCAGCTTCCTATGCCTGAACTTTCAGAGGCACACACATAATATTGGAATGGTATTAATGTGTCTTAAATACCTTGATCATTTATGTTGTTTTCTCTGGCATCAGCACTCATGGGAGGAGGGTGGTGCTTAATCTACCAGGACTTTTAGTTTAGACTTGACAGTGCAATTGTCAGCTGACTTTTAGCTCTGCCAATATTTAGTTCTTTGCTTCAACTTCCACACAGATACATATCTATTCCAATGGTGTTTACTTGTAATGCTTCATATTACCATGCAACATGTTTTTAAAGCCAGACCTACTGGCTTTGCAAATCCTTGTTTGGTAAGCAGGAGCACTCGAAATGTGAGTGAGGGGAAGAGCACACTGCAGCAGAGTTAACTAAAATTCACTATTTTGTCACTTTTACAATGTTAACACTGTTGGGCATAGATTTCACCTCATTCGTCTCGGTTTAACCTCTAGATTTCGCAATCAGCAAAAGGCAGGTGACCTGTCACTACATGGTAAACGACCTGCTACTGGGCAGCAACATGTGTAGCAGCGTTTGTAGTAACGTTTGATCCATGTAAGCAAGATTAGAATTTGCAAATAATGCAGACGATGATGGACTGTGTGGCATAAATATGCGGAAAGTGCAGAGGCCACAAAATTGCTAATTCCAGTGACCTGGTTGTACACTAAGCTAGAGCTTACTCCAGACACCATTCACCACTACATCATAAAAACAGCATACTAGAGTTGATAATGTGTGAAAAGAATTGTTGTGTATAATTATTATGTGATATTTTGTTGTGCTATAGATGTGCGTTGTTGTTTTTTGAGTTGCTGTGGCTTTGTGCTGCATGATTGCAATGTGAAGTTGTATTGTACTGCAGTTGTTATGTTGTGCTTTATTGTGACTGTTTTGTTGTGGTGTGCTCTATGCATTAATTGAGCTTCCATGTTGCTTTGTGTAGGTATTGAGCCTTAACTTAATACTGCCGATGCTCACTGATTGTGATACGGCCCAAAAAATTAACTTAAAATCAGAGAATGCATTACTCTTGAAATGTTTTTTATCGGAAATATTGTCTTTATTTAAATATAACATGAGATTATGTTATCTTCTGGATGTATAGGTTAACACAAATTTCACAGAGAGTCATATACTAAGTGAAAACCACAAGTTCAAATTCACTTCTTTCATCCTTCTGAGGTTGTTAAAACAAGTGCCATTGATCTGTGTGATAGACGCTTTTGTCAG
Source organism: Pleurodeles waltl (assembly GCF_031143425.1). Taxonomy (NCBI): domain Eukaryota; kingdom Metazoa; phylum Chordata; class Amphibia; order Caudata; family Salamandridae; genus Pleurodeles; species Pleurodeles waltl. The sequence goes on from NC_090445.1 coordinate 258,041,737, forward strand.
CAGGACTACAAATTTATTCATTCAGCTTTTCGCTATAAAAATGTTAGTTTATCTTTTCCATAGTGCTTTGTTCATAGTAGCAATGCCCATTTTTAAGTAGGGAGAGAGTGAGTGAGTGAGGAGTTGTGATAGCACTGGAAACTAACGAAGGACTGTCACCTAAATTAAGTGTCGGAACTGGTAGGGAGAAGGTTGCGTGTCTTTTCCCACCAGGTTGTACTGTGGAAATTCGACACTTACAATATTGTGGTAGAAGACAATTTAGGACAGAATATTGAGAGAAAAAATATCGAGGGAGAAAATATTGAAAGTTAATTGTATATAGGAAAGTAGAGATTTACTATTCCTAGCACCACATCTAAGTACCTTGAAGTTATAAGTACTACGTAGGTACATACATGTGGCGTTAGGAATGGAAAATCTAGATTTACTTACCTTTTGATATTTTATTTTCAGTATTCTGTCCTCAAAATTGTGTCACATGGATATGATTTTCAAAAGTTTGAATTGCAAAATAGGGTCTAAAAGATCAAAGTGCCAACTGCAGACACCTAGTCACAGGAGTCTGGTGGCAAAGTTGAAAGTTATGGCTGACCATGATGGCGCATGGGTCAGATCAGATGCACAAAGTGTATTGGACCCGTTCTCTGCTTGCCTTCAGAGTTAGAAGAAATTTTAAAGAAAAATGTATTTGAAGGTAAAATTCAGCAGGGCAAGGCAGCCAGTGGCATTTGAGGAGGAGGCATCATTGCCGGGGAGTCAAAGGATGAAGTAACAGTGAAGATTTCTACATTCGGACTTCATATCTTTTATGGATGTTGAAAATCTCCAGTGGGAGGAAGCTGCAGGCTGTAGCCGACAAGGGCACCACAAGGTGGAAACCCCTTCTGCAAGGAGCCACTGAACAGGATTTGCTGCTGCAGAGAATGTAGTGGGAATTGCTGAGAATTCAAGCCAGCCGCTGATGCACTTCAGGGGGATCGGCTAACAGGTGAGTCGTAATTTTTGGATTTGGGCTATGGATACACTTTTACCACCACTGCCAACGCTCTGACCATGAGGCACATCACTTGCAGGGCTAGAACATATTCAACCTAGGTCAAGATGTGGTTTCAAGATGGTTGGAGTATTACCTGTCCCTGAGGCTCTGATCCGGAGGCTAGCCACCCAACCCTTGGACCCCCTTCAGAAGTATTGGGTTCAAGCAAGAAAGCAAGTCTCAGGCAGCAGGGCAGTCCTCTGAGGGGACAGGGCAGTCCTCTTGGATCAGCAGGGCAGTCCTCTGAAATGTACAATAGGCTACAGACATTAGGGTAGCTCTCAGAGCCGTTCCGCAGGTCCAGAATTGAACTGAAAAGTGAGCATGTAAGCTTTTTTTTTTTTATACCTCGTGCCCACTTTGAAGTCGCACACTATCTGGAGTTCCTCCCCCCCCCCCACAGAAGAGTTTGTTGTTTCCTGCCTGCCTGCTCTGGTTCCAATCTGTCTGCAGGCACAACAGGCTAGTGTGAAGTTCTTTGTGTGTGAGCTGAGGCATTGTCTTTGAAGTGCAGGTAGGGCTGTGTACAGCTCCAGGCACACCCAGTGTGTCCATTGTGGGGCAGTCTGGAGGAGTACAAAAAGGTCAACTGTCAACTACACCCAGCCATGTGATCCAGGAACAGGCTACAGGCATCAAATGATTAGAACAAGAAAATGCCAACTTCCTAAAAGTGGATTTTTTAGAATTATAACTTAAAATCCAACTTCTAAACTAAAATTCCCTAGATGCCAAACATGATAAATCTACCCACCCCCAAGCAAAAGTTTTTACTTATTAAATGTAATTGGGTAACCCAACATTATCCTGTGGGAGAGGTAGGCCTCACAGTAGTGAAAAATGAATTTCTGAGTTTTTCACTACCAGGACATGTAAAACTTAAAAGTACATGGCCATTGTTTTAAATGCAATGCACCGTGCCCTATGGGCTTTGTACGGCGTACACTAATGGCGACTGTTATGCATTAAAAAGGGAGTTTTCAACTTGGCAAAAGGTTTATTTTGCAATCTCAAATTGGCAGTTTAAAACAGCACACATGCTGCAATGGCAAACATGAGACATGTTTAAAAACGCTACTTAAGTGGGTGGCACAATAAGTGCTTCAGCCCACTACTATCATTTAATTTACAGCCCCAGAGTATTTGTACTAACATTTTAAGGGGGGGCTTACAAGTACATTAAATGTGCCAATTCAGTGTAAGCCAATGTTACCACAACTTAGGCAGTGAGCACAAGCACTTTAACACTGGTTAGCAGTGGTAAAGTGAACAGAGGCCTAAGGCCAATGTTAGACCTGACAGCCTTAGGGTGGTCATCCACCAACGTTTTGCCTGCCTCCCTCCACTTTTCTGACACTGTCTTTGTTGGTTTTAGGACTCTGCACACTTTACCACTGCTAATCAGTGCTAAAGTGCATAAGCTTAAAACATTGTAACATTGGTTTATACCCAATTGGCATATTTGATCTACTTGAAAGTCACTAGTAAAGTGCACAACATGTGCCTAGGGGTGCTGTAGATTGAATGCTACTAGTGGGCCGGCAGCACTGGTTGTGCCACCCAGAAACGTAGCCCCTTAACCGTGTTCAGGCTTAACATTGCAAGGCCTGTGTGTGCAGTTTCACTGCCCCTTCGACTTGGCCTTTAAAAGTACTTGCCAAGCTTTAAACTCCCCTTTTTCTACATATAAGTCACCCCTAAAGTGACTTATATGTAGAAAATATAGGGCAGGGTGCTGTGTAGGTAAAAGGCAGGACATATACCTGTATGTTTTTTATGTCCTGGTAGTGGAAAACTCCTAAATTCGTTTTCCACTACTCTGAGGCGTGCTCCTTTCATAGGCTAACATTAAGGCTCCCCTCATATACTGTTTGAGTGGTAGATTCTGATCAGAAAGGGGTAAACAGGTCATGTTTAGTATGGCCAGAATGGTAATACAAAATCCTGCTTATTGGTGAGGTTGGATTTTATATCACTATTTTAGAAATGCCACTTTGAGAGAGTGAGCATTTATCAGCACTTAAAATCCATCTGTGCCTTACAGCACCGGAGTGCATTTACCCAGACAGGATACTCAGTCACACCTGCACTCATCTGCATAATGAAAGGGTATTCCTTGGCTGGAAGGGTGGAGGGCCTGACACTTACATTTCAAATTCTAGTGGCCTGCCCTCACACAATGGACTGCCAAAACCCCTACCGGGACCCTGGCAGACAGACCTTTACTAAAAGGGGACTTTGTGCACTTCCAAATCACTCTTTGAAGTCTCCCCCACTTCAAAGGCACTTTTGGGTATATAAACTGAGTACCTGACACCACCAACTCAGACACTTCCTGGGACAGACACTCTGAACCAGATCCTACAACCTGTCAAGAGGAGCTGCCTAGCTGCCCAAAGGACTCACCTGGACTGCTTTCCTGTGAAGGACTGTTGCCTTGCTGCCTTGCTGGCCTCTGACTCTGCTGAGAAGTGCTCTCCAAGGGCTTGGATTGAGCTTGCCTTCTGTTCCTGAAGTATCAGGGCCAAAAAGACTTCTTCTCTTCATGTAAACTCCTTGTGCAGCGAAAATTGATGCACATCCTCCCGGAAACGATGCACAGCCTGCCCAGTGGTGAAAGAATTGCCACATCACCGAACTGGAACAATGCAGCCCGGCTCCCTGAGTGGAGATCGATGCATCATCTGCGTCAACCGGAACTTTGGTGCACAGACACACCAGAACGATGCAGCCGACTTCCTGCACGAGAAATCGACGCAGCGCCTGCCGTGTGACAGAAATTCTGATGCATCGCCACTAGCGGATCGATGCAGCACTTGTGACGTCGTCTCGCATTCCCAGGATTTCCACGCATTGTCCCTGGGCATCAAAAGGCCACATATCGCCGTGAGGATCCAAGACTGTGCGCCTGAAATCGACGCAAAGCCCTTGCAGCGTGGGAAGAATCAACGCATCGTCTGTGCCGCTGCAGAAAATCTGACGCACACCTTCCTTTTTCTACGCATCTCCCTCTCTGCAGTCTTCATGCGTGTAATTTTGATGCATACCAGGTACTTTGTGCACACAAGAGACATTTGTTGATGTCTAAAAGACTTAAGACTCTTCTCATCATTGCTAAAGTGATATTTCAACTTGTGCTTTTCAAATCTTGATCGTTTTGACCTTACATTTTTCAGATAAATATCTTATATTTTTCAAAACATGTGTAGTGTATTTTTGTGGTGTTTTCACTGTGTTATTGCATGATTTATTGCACAGATGCTCAACACATTGCCTTCTAAATTAAGCCTGACTGCTGAGTGCCAAGCTACCGGAGGATCGGCACAGGATAATTTGGATTGTGTGTGACTTACTCTGACTAGGATTGTGTCCCCTACTTGGACAAGGGTGTATACCTCTGCCAACTAGAGACCCCATTTCTAACTGCCAACAAAACCAAATTCACCAAAAAAAGAGGAGAGAAGGCGAACGTTTGGGGGTTACCCTACAGAAAGGGCCAAGTCCAGCATTGCCTGTGGCTAAATTTCCTGATGACAGGAAGTAGAAATCTATGTAGTCATTGATGTGCACTATGGCCATCTCATTCAATCATCACCAGTCTTCCTTCTGCTACTCTTCAAACCTATAATTCTTTCGATTTTAAATCACAGATCGCATGCAAATTGCACGTAGTCCCAGATTTTCTGCACACTCAATTTCCTCCAGGTAATACTTGGATTACCTATAGGATAAGGGAGTGCACAGGTGCCAGTTAAGTGATGAAGCTAGAAAGATGCATTTCAAAGTGTCAAGTGTACCATGGCACGAAGTTAACCCTATCTATATTGAGATTTCAGCCATACTGTAGTGTTGGTTGACTAATTTTCCATGTGGCTGGAAACAGAAAAAGTAAGATGTAAATACAAGTGTTGACATTTTTAGAACAAATTGTCATGAGGGAAGGATTCGTAAGGTCTTAGGGCCTGATTTACGGTTTGGAGGATGGGTTAGTTTGTCACCCACGTGACAGATGTCCTGTTCTCATATTACAATGCCAATAGGCTATAATGGTTATCATAATATGGCGGGCGGGATATCTGTCACATTTGTGACAGAGTAACTCCCTCAGCCAAATTCTACATCAGGCCCTTAGTAACAATAGTGGGGTGCAATTAACCTCGGGCAGATGGATGAGATCTTGAGTGTGACGGTTATTGAGCATAGAAACAAATGGTGACAGATGAACTGAATACCAATGAAGAGCAGGGGAAGTCAAGAGGGAGAGGAAGAGAAAGTTGTGATTCATGCAGCTTGGTAGGCACAATAACTAAAAAGGCTGGGGAGACAGTTTTGATAAAGTCTCTTGTGGGACATTCGTAGTTCTCCAAATTTACCAAACAATATCAGGAAAGAGAAGTGCTAAGCAATGTTGTAAAGGCTGTGGATGGAAGGGTGTTAAATCTGCAAATACTGGCCAGCAGTAAGAGAAAAAAGGGAGGTGTGGTCAGGGATAGTGCGAAGAACAGAAGGCTTTCAGGCACAACTTGTACTAGTCCTAAGTATCTGGTTGGCTACACATGCAGTTAAACTACTATGCTGACATGCATTATGACTTCATAAATTATGTCTTTTTCCTTATTGGAGCCTTCAACATAGGAAGGTTAAAGTGAAATATGTTACATTTGTACAACATTTGAATATTCTTAACCTACTAGTGATTTGGCAGACAACTTCATTATTACTTATGCCCTTAAAGTATTTCCTTTTTCTTTCTAAAATGTTAAGTGTGATAATCGCTGTTCCAGAACAGGGAACATGAGATGTGGGAATGCATTGTATATTCTAGAATTGCTAACAGGCAGCAAGAGATGTTTGATGATGGTGGATTGGTCTCGCCACTGCTCCTCCATTCCAATTGGATGTGTTTCCTGTACTCTCAGAGACATCAGTTCTTTATTTTCACAAATACCTTGAATTAAAATCAGTATCAAAGATCGTTTCCACAGGTTATTCCCCAATACTTATGGGAAAACTTGGAAAGAAGCACAAAAAATGATCCAATATTGTGTGGTAACAGTACTTTCCCAGGAGATTTGGTACCCCATTTATCCATAACTCCTTATGAAGGAGACACTAGACTAGATCTTTAATTTTGTCTCCAAATGTAGCCCTTACTCTATTAACAATATTGCAAATACATTAGTGTAAGATGGTGTCAGCCAGGTAGCAGGCAGAACACAATTACTCATAGCCATTCATTCAAACGCACATGCACACCATTCACAAGGCACATACATATGCCCACACCCATTCACAGCATGCACACTCTGACACACACACATATATATATATATATATACACACACATACACACACACACACACCTAACATTAAAAGAACAAAAATGTACCGGGCTGCGGTGTCATCAACAGGTGGAGGGAAGTCTTGTTGGTTCCTGGAGGACTAAGTCTGCCGCCTCCTCCCACTGGCTGACCGTGGTATGAGGTTGACATTTGTTAGTTCTCACAGAGTGGGATGGGGTCATTGAGCCTACTGACTCTACCCTACTCCGTGATGAGGCATCACTGATAGACAGTCGGCCCTGGGCACTTCATGGCTTAAAACTGAAGAGCCCAGGCCTGAAACAGACTATCTGTGATTCACCACCTCATCATGAGGGGGGACCTCAAAGTGCAGGCTGAGGAGGTCAGGTACACAGGGCTGAGTTATCTTCGGCCCAGCAAAGTTCAGCCCAGGCAGCAGGTGCATTTAACACATGTATTACAGCGCTTGGCTGTCTGGCCTGAACAAGAAGAGTGTCTGTCAAGCTGACCTTTGTTCAGTCTGACAGACACTCTTCATTATTGCAGAAAGATGGGGAGATGGGGCCCCTTCACCCCTTACTGATTGGCCAGTACTGGTAGAAGAGCAAAAATGGGCTGCTTTTAGGCTATTACACTGGTAGGGGAGTTAACTGATTCCCTTTATGCTTGGTCAAGCAGCCAAGGAATATTAGACATGCTTCTATGTACAACCATTGTTTGTTTCCTTACAATCTCTAGTCAAGATGTAGCGGCAGCCACTGCAAATTTCAAGGTGGGGGGGGGGGGTTGCAGGGGAAGGGTAGGACAGGGGTGAGAATAAAAAATATAATTAAAAAATCTTACCTCTTTCCGTCGCCGCTGCCACCTCCACCTCCTGCCACCTCTCTCCTCTTCTTCTGGTGTCCCAGCATTCACTGGGACACCAGCACAGGCTCCCCAGCAATCCTGGCACTGCTTTCATGCATGAAAGCAGTGTCAGGATTGGTCTGAGAAGCTTGGACTGCCGCTTAAACACTGCCCTGGGGTCTGTGCAGTTTCTCCAGCCTGCCTGTTCAACACAGCCGGGTTGGAGAAACCTAAGTGCGCATGTGTGTTTGGCTGGCATCAGACGGCCAGACAAACACACATGCGCACTTAGGTGCCCTCTCTCCTCCTCCCCCCTCCGGTGGCCCAGCCTGCCCCTCCCTCCACATGCTGCTGGCTGAGCCAGCAGCTGAAAGATAAAACAATAAAGAAATATTGTTTTATCTTTCAACTCCTGGCTCAGCCAGGGGGGTGATGCTCCTTGGCCATTGTGAAGGAGCCGCACCTGTCAAGATGAACTGAAAAGATCTAATAAGGCTTCATATGTATTGTGCCATTCAATTGGGACCTGCAATGGAGTCTTCCTTTCACACTGTATAGTGAATAATGTAGTTTTCAACTCTACCACACATTTACATGTGTATTTGTTTTTTTAGTGATTTAGACTACACACAAGCAACTAAACCCTTTCTAAGTACTTAGGGCTTAATTTCAAGTGCCATCGTAATTCAGAGTATGTCACTCTCAGACTTCCACTCCACAAAGAAGCTGAGAACTCCACGTAAATCACTGAACAAAATGTGCAGGAATCTGTGTGGTAACATTGATTCCCCTAGGTTGTTCTCCTGAATAGCACAACCAGATTTCTGCCCTCCCCTCGGAGTCACTGATGCCCCAAGCATTGGCGCATCCTTGGAGACATTGGAGGGTTGTGTGGGTGTGAGAGAGTAAGAATACAATGTATAAAGGGAAATTCTAATCAGGGTTCTTGATTGTAGACCCACTGATGGTCCCTCTTCTATCTCAAGATTATTTGTCTCCTTGTCTCCACCCATACCTTCTTAGTTTCTTCTCTTAGGGTATCCAGGTCAAACATCAAGGTAAAGAGTGGTTAAGAGAACCTTTTTGTGGAGCATTCCTATTTTGGTCAGTCACAGAATAGATAAGACCTAGGGTTCAAAACTCCAGTTTCTTGAACTTCTCCTAATATTGATCACCATTAAACAAGTTAATCTAACCTACTAAGTTTATTTCTTCTACAACAATATTTAACTAAGAACTCTATGACGGCAAACAGTCTTAGAAGTACTCCACCTTATTAAGGTCCAACCGTGGATGCCCTAGGCAGATTATGCCTGAGGATTGCTCCTCTTTTGCCATATGATTGACAGTACAAAGCATATACACTGGCTGCTTATAGCCATTGAAGGCCATTCCCCCCCTCTCTCTCTCCCCGGCCGCAGCTGCCCTTGCGGCCCCGCCCCCTGTCAGGAGTTCAAGGCCCTCCTCCACCCGCAGGCTTCTACCTGCGCCTCATCCCTGCTGTCTAGTGGGAGAGCTCTGGTTTCCTACTAGGCTACCTTCTGCCTCTCTCCTCCTTTTCTCCCCGTTCTCTGCTTTGCTCTCTGCTCTGCTTCACTTCTGTCCCTTTGTGCTCCTTTTGCTTTGTGCTACTCTCTTCCTCGTTTCTCTCACTCCGCTCTCTCTCACTTTCACTCTCCCCCCTCTGTCTCCTCCTGCCGCTGCTGCCTCTGCGGCCCAAGTTCTGGATGAACCCCATCCCGGACGGCTAAAAGATCACCTGCAGGGACTTCTCCAACATACCAGGAGGAGGTATCGCCATCATCCAAAAGAACACCATCAGGATCACGACCGGCACGGAAGACACCCTCAGCACCACCGAACACCTGCACTTCCAGATCCACACTGACCCAAACACCACCCTCCAAGGGACCCTCATCTACAGGCCCCCTGACCCCCGACATCAGTTCAGCGACCTCATCACCAACGTCATCATCACACACGCTCTCGCATCCACTGACTACACACTCCTCGGGGACTTAAACTTCCACCTCGAGAACACCAACGAGAACACCACCACCACCCTGCTTGACAACCTCTCCAACCTCGGCCTCAAATAGCTAATCTCAACACCGACCCACTCCGCATGACACACGCTCAACCCTATTTTCTCCACCAGCAATCACGTCTCAGTCACACCACCGAACTGCACTGGATGGATCACCACTGCATCCACTTCTCCTTCAAGAAACCCACAACACACCACCACCCACAACGAATCTCCCACCGCAGTTGGAACAAGGTCACTGAAGACCAACTTATCGGGACCCTCTCCTAGAACCCACCCTTTGATACCACCAACACTGATGCAGCTCCCCGCAACTTCAGGCAATGGGTTGACACCTGTACCAATACTCTGGCCACAATCCAGAATCCCTCCAACAGACGCACCGACAGAAAGGCCTTCTGGTTTACCACCAACCTCCACAAATCTAAACAAACCTGCTGAAGACTCGAAAGAAAGTGGCGCCAAGATCAGACTCTGTACTACCACACAAAAACGCAATCCGCAGACACCACCAACTCATCCGAGCCACCAAGAAAACCGTCTTCAAAGACCGAATCAACAACAATGCACACAGCCACAAGGAGCTCTTCAATGTCGTGAAGGAACTCTCCAACCCTAGCTCCATTGCCAACTACATCCCATCATCACAAGACCTCTGCGACTCCCTAGCCTCCTACTTCCACCTCAAGATTGCAGACATCCATGACAGCTTCAGCACCCAGACCCCCCCGGCAACCACCAACACCACAGAGTCACCTCCGACCAACCTTCTGCTCCTCTGGGCCCCCGTCAACGACAACACCATCAGAATCATGAACACCATCCACTCCGGCTCTCCATCTGACCCCTGCCCTCACCACATCCTCAACAAAGCAAGCTCCGTCGTCGCACCCCAACTACTAAAGTTCATCAACAGCTCCTTCGAGTCTGCCACCTTCCCAGAAAGCTGTAAACACGCCGAGATCAACGCCCTCCTCAAAAAACCCAAGGCGGACCCAAAAGACCTCAAGAACTTTCAGCCTATCTCCCTGCTCCCTTTCCCAGCAAAAGTCATTAATAAGGCTCTGAACAGACAACTAACCTGCTTCCTCAAGGAGAACTGCACCCTTGACCCTTCCCAATATGGATTCCGCAGCAACCACAGTACCAACACCGTCCTCATCGCCGCCACCGACATCAGAACCATACTGATCAATGGCAAAACCACAGCCATCCTCCTCCTGGGCTTCTCGACCACGTTCGACACCGTCTGCCATCACACCCTACGCTCACTACTCAGCAATGCAGGAATCTGCAACAGAGCCCTGGACTGGGTCACCTCCTATCTCACCAGCAGAACCCAGAGAGTCCGCCTCCCCCCATTCTGCTCCGAAGCCACCAAAATCATCTGTGGCGTACCCCAGGGTTCATCCCTCAACCCGACCCTCTTCAATATCTACGTGGCCCCGCTCGCTAACATCGCTGATCTCACAACCTCAACATCATCTCATACGCCGATGATACCCAACTGATCCTCTCCCTCACCAAGGACTCCCCCAAGACCAACCTCAACGAAGGAAGGAAGGCCATCGCCAAATGGATGAATAGCAGCAGCCTCAAACTCAATTCTAACAAAGACGGAAGTCCTCATCTTCGGCTCCACCCCATCTGCATTGATGACTCCTGGTGGCCTGCCACTCTCGGAGCCGCTCTGACTCCCACCGACTACGCACACAACCTAAAATTCATCTTGAACTCCTCATTATCCATGACCCAGCAGGTCAACACCATCTCCTCCTCCTGCTTCAACACCCTCCGCATGCTCTGAAAGATCTACAAATGGATACCCACCAAAACCAGAAGAACAGTCACTCAAGCCCTCGTAAGCAGTAAACTGAACTATCGCAATGCCCTCTATTCAGGAACCACGGAAAAGGCTGCTACGCATCCAGAACGGCTCTGCACACCTCATCCTGGACATCCCCCACCACTGCCACATCACAGACCACCTAAGAAACCTGCACTGCCTCCCAGTCAACAAGATAATCACCTTCAAACTCCTCAACCATGCTCACAAAGCGCTGCACAACACCGGACTAGAATACTTCAACAGACGGCTCTCCTACACTCTGACCCGGCATCTCCGCTCTGCCGACCTCGCCCCCACAACCGTCCCACGCGTCCACAGAACTACAACCGGTGGTAGATCATGCTTGCACCTTCCCGCCAAAATGTGGAACACTCTTCCCACCCACCTGCGCTAGACCAAAGACCTCCTTACCTTCAGGAAACTTCTCAAGACCTGGCTGTTCGAGCAGTAGCAGCACCTTCCCCCCTTTTCCCCTCAACCCTCCTCAGCACCTTGAGGCCTTCACGGGTGAGTAGTGCACCTTACAAATTCCCGAATGATTGATTGATGGGCTGCTCGCCTATTGTTCCTATATGGGCTTCACTTAATATTTGAGCTTGCAACCTGTGTCCAGAGCATGCTTGTCATTGGGCTCTATGGTACATTTTATCAGCTTCCTGTAACCAGAGCAGAGTTAATACTGTTCTTACAGTATTTTGATTTTTGATAAAAGATAAACACTGGGCTGGACATTATGGCATTGTGTCTCTTGGCTGTTGGTTGAGTTCGGGACCACACACTACCTCCCTGAAAAGGCATTACCTTCTTACCCCTGCTACTCTGAGATTCAAGTGTGGAAAGGGTTGTAATTGCAAGACACCAGTGGCAAACAATCTCAATCACCATAGTTCATGACCAGTAGCACGCCTGTCTATACTCTAGGCTCTACAAAGCATTTATCCGAACTCGTAGTAGCCGGTGTATGACTGTGGGCTACTCCATTGTTGTTCCTAGTTGGACTACAGCAAATAACGTTTGAAATATGCCTGACACTCCACTCTCTCGATGTAAAAGGTGAATAGCCTATTGATCTGTGACTTGCCATAGTATTCTGCTTTGCTTTCTCTACATCCCCTGTGTGTGGGAATGTAGACCTGAGTAATATAGGGTGTGCGCATAGGCCTATCTCTGTCCCGGACAACGTGAGGTCCAGGACAGGTCCTGGACCTGGAGCAATGCACTAAGAATGCTCTACTGCAGGACAATGCAATACTGTTCCTGTCTGGGTACATCACATAAAGAGATTGTGGCAGCATACTCTGTTTTGTGAATTCTCATTGTGATCAGACTTTGTTTTACAGTGTTGTGTTAGTGCAGTCTACGCACTTAACTCATGTAAGGTTTCACTGTTATGTGAAACCCAGATCCTGGCACTGATGTCCTGTGAGCATGTAGAGAGAGAGAGGGAGAGAGAGAGAGAAAGAGAGATAGAGAGAGAGAATATATGAGTGTGTGTGTGTGTGTGTGTGTGTGAGAGAGAAAGAAGTCTGTTGTGTGAATCTGAGAACTGGGGCCAGTGAGATCCATTTTGAATTCCCCTGGTTGGGCATGGCACAAGATGGAGGATGAGGACAGCTCCCCCAGACAGTGACAAAAGCATATGGCCTATATTCATGTGGCTGAAGAGTAGAGACCCAGCACTGAAGTGAGCACTATGGAGGCAGGGATCCAGTTAGAAATCCACTGAAGTCCTTGTAATCATACAACTGCTCATTAGTTCTCCCAGAGCACTGACATTTGCAGCCCTGCCAATTTTCCCAGGCCCATGCATGAAGAGGTGCTCCATTCCAGGTTTTTCTTTGAATCATGGGACTTGTGGTCATGTTCGTTCTATTATAAAGCCAGGGAAATGAAGTGTCTAGACATAGTTTGCCCTTTTGTCTGTTTCTGATTGCTGCTTTAGGAAACCTGATGACAGCCATGCACAGAGATTATCACACTTCATTGTGCCCATGTTTTGGATACTTCTGCTTGGAGCTAATATCATTGCTATTTGCTGTGTGAGCCATTTTGTTGCAGTTTTATACAGCACAAAACTGTCACAATGGCACTTCAGCTCTTTGCATGAGCACTAGTTACACTACACAAGGTTAAGTTTTTTAAGGCACAGGAAGATGAAGTGATTTGCCCAAGATCACAGTATGTTGAGCTAATACTAAGACTCAAACCTTGTTTCCAACTTCCAAAGTCCGCATCTCTTTCGTTTTGGGCACTTCCTCTCTCTTTACCCAAAGGCTGTGTGTAGGTCATAGCCTGGAAATGACATTTGAATCAGCCCAAACTGGTTTTGAAGCATTAGAGAGTGGATCTTCATTCTGTGTCCTCAAAATGTGTACAAACGTGGGATCTCAACCACCCCACTTGGGTTCAGACTCAAGTTCTTCTTGACCAAGACAAAGAGTGCACTCACAGAAATGCTGTGCAACCAGGGCTGGTGTATGTCTGACAGCCAGCCTCTCAGAGGTCACAGGATACTGGCAGAAGTCACCTGGAAGCACTCAAGATGTGCCCAAGGAGCATAGGAGCCTGCCCACCTGCTGACATAGGGAAGGACTGTATCTGGCTCAGTAGGAGGAAAGACTGCCCAGGAGGAGAGGCCCAGCATGCTCTGGGCATGAGGGGCAGGTAGAAGAAGCCGAGGACCACAAGAGAGAGCTCCAGGAATGACATATGCTATGAAAGGTTCCCATATTTCTCTGAACACCGTATGCACAAGCGGAAACAAGACTATATCACAGTATAAAACCCTATGTTACCCGGCACCCATCCATAGGCTCTTGAGGCCGGTACTGCCACTGAGAAGGAGAACAGAGTGAGTTGTCGCTGAAGCAGGAAGCCCTGATCATCCAGGAGGGTGCACATTCCCCAAAGACACCACTGCCAGAGACTCAGCCTGCAGACAACTGAGTACCAGTCTGCAGGTGACCCAGAAGGCTGCTGTTGCTGAAGACTGGTCCTGCAGTGTAGGCCTCCCTCGCAGAGCCCATCCCATGAGCACCGCCCTGAAAAAGGCAATTACTGTAGTATCTAGCAAAAGAACATTCAATGCTGTGAGATTAGGAATGCACCCCACCGCACAGCCCAAACTGTCAGACAATGAGCAGGTAAACTGCGTGGCTTAACCTCCACTTGCAGATGAGAGACTGAGGCATGTGGGCAAATCTTCCATGTCCATTTGAGACTTTTTGCAAAAGAACCACAAAATACATTGAATTAAGTTCTTTATTTAACTAGTGAGAACATTTCGAGCTGCAGCTAATCCTATTACTTATCTACACTAAAAGTGTGATACAAACATTACCATTGAGACCTCAAACTTAGTGGTAGGGAGGACTATTAACGGGAAGGAAGACGATGTGTAATGCCACCATTAAAGCGTAACTTATGACAACCTTTTGTGATATAGTGGATTGTATAGTAGTTACCTCTGCTGTTAGTGTTTCATTTTTAATAAAGGATAAGCACTGGGCTGGACATTGTGGCATTGTGTCTGTTGGCTGTCTGTTGAGTTCTGGGCGCTTGGGCCACACTCTACCTCCCTGAAAAGCCATTATCTGCTCACACTTGCTAGACTGAGTTCCAAGTGTGCAAATGGTTGTAATTCCAAGACACCAGTGGCAAACAACCTCAATCACCACAGTTTATGCCCAGAAGCCCCTGTCTGTACTGCGCTGCCCCAACAATGGTCTGAAAAGCACTATAAAAATGCAATAACAATTCAATACAATATAATACTGTGGCCAGAGAGGTGACACAATCAATATTTTGCTATTCTACAGCTCCAGATATGTACACTACATGTTTTCTATATTTTTAAAAGTTTATATGCCTCCTAAGCCTGAATTCAGAATTTATTTCAGATCACGATAAGACTGCCACAAGAAGATAGAGACCCTCATTACAACATTGGCGGTAACTACCGCCTACTGCCACAGTGAGGGCCCCCAACATACCGCTGTCGTGGCTACCAGCCGTCTATGACGTGTATCATGACCGCCAATGGTATTCTGCCAGAATGCTGGCGGAACACGGCCGACGGTCATTGCGGCAGACGGCGGTAAGGCAGCGCTGCTGACAGCAGCACTGCCACGCCAGCAAAACACTGCTGACTGTTTCATGACCAATGATACGACCTGGCGGTGTTTTGCTGGTGGACGCTGCTGCTGACAGCAGCACCGCGGACCGTCTCCAGCCAGAGGACCCCCTGCAAGCAGGTAAGTTGGGTTCTCCGACAGGCGAGGGGGAGTGGGGGGTGTTGTGTGTGTGTGTGTGTATGTATGTTTTGGAATGTGTGCATGCGGGTGTGAGTCACGTTGAATGCGTGTGTGAATGAGTGATTGTGAGTGTTGTGTGTTGTGAATGCATGTGTGTGACAAGGTATGTTGATGTGTGTTGCGTTGTGTGGGTATGTATGTGTGCATGCGTGGGTGGAGGTGGTATGCGAGTGTGCATGTGTGTATATGGGTGCGCGTGTGGGTGTGGAGGGCGGGGAAGACCCCTATCAGTGCCAGGGAAGGGATTCCCTGGCACTGATAGTGCCTACTGCCATGGTTTTCGTGGCGGTAAGTTTGGCACAAAAGCCATGGCGGTAGGCCGTGTCTTAATCCCAAGGGTGGGATTGTGATGGCCGCCGGAATGGAGACAGAAGTCTCCAGCCCAGCGGCCATTACCACCCTGGCGGTCCGTGTGTTAAAGTGGTGGTCTTTAATGGTGGTTACCGCCAGGGATAAAATCCAATTTTTTTTTACCGCCGGCCTGTTGGTGCTATTAATGCCGCTTTAACACCGACCGCCAGGGTTGTAATGAGGGCCAGAGTCTGTATGATTTAAAAAATGTAGACAGGGCAATTTTGGCACTCTTTACTCTACAAAAGGTGATCGGAAGAATGCGTGGAATATTGTAACCAGTGGCAATGACTCTGGGAAGCATTTCAACCCATTTTTTCATTTTACTCACTAGGCCATCTTAGATTGGACCAAGCCATATGCAGATCAGCTGGTCTGGAATGGCGGGTCTTCAAATATGGAGGGGGCATCGCCTGGCAGTTCGGAATGAACTGTTGTTATGAGGAGTAAGGGCAGTTCTGATTTTCAGAGGGCAAGTCTCTGTCTGAAGTAGCACAGTGGACAAAAGAGGATGGATTGAGATGCAGCCTAGAGCAATTGAAAGTTGTTTAAACTAACTGCAAGCATTCCTCCCATCCCTTGTGCTTTTGATAGAACCTTTACTCATGAAATCTCAGAACCATCCCTTTCACTACCAACCACATCCAATATAGATCTACATGAACCGAAATGATAAAACTCTAATGACCTGAATTTTGAAGTGGTTCGAAGTTCAATAAGATCTCAAACCTTTTTGTTGTTCAGATTTAGGCAGTGCCACTTCTATTTGTGACTTCCCAAGTTACAAAAACATGGCTTTATCTACATGCAATGATAAGAAGGAAGATTTAAACATTCAACCATCCAATTAACATCATACTTAATGATACAGTAATGAAATGTGTTAAACAGTAGTGTGACCTATAGGTGACCAGATTAATGGAACCTGTCCAATCTTTTGAATCTCGTTGACAGATTCAATCATTCCCCTAAACCAATAAGAAATGCTTCATCCCGCAACTGTGTAGGAGAAATGCTACTGCTGCCTTACTGGCAGGTGAATTATGCAGGCTTAGGGCTACCAGGAGTTGTCTTTACATACAGTGCCCAGGAGGTGCAATGAGCATGCACACCTGTTTTTTTGTACCCCTTGCACTGTAATATTACAGAAGAGACCACGTACACTTATGTGGCCACTTCTATACTACAGTACATATACAGCACCGGTGCTATTTGAAGAGGGTACTCCCTCATTTGCATAAGAGCGTGGCCCCATGCAAAAGAGCCAAACCCTTTGTCTCTGCATCTTGGATGTATGTTGGATGTGGAGCAGAGGCATGGAGGCCTTCAGCCCTCTGGAGGATAAAGGGGGTCCCCCCTCTAGACATACCCCTTGTAGGCATCACAGTACCCACCGGCAGGGGAATTTCTGTCTCCCTCCCTCCCCCTTTCAAAGGGGGTCATGTGCCATTTTCACAGTGAAAAACGGAGTGACTATTTCAAAGAGCCACTCATTCTTTCACTAATCACTTTCCCATTGTGGCTGCAAGTTTGCATCTGTCCTGAGGTCAGTTCAATATCACTAACAGTGCACACTGCACCTGCTGTTTGCACCCAGTGCACCAACTTGAAGATGCAGTACAAACAGGGACAATGTGCCCTCTTTGCAATAGAACCTTCTCGATACCCACAGGCACAGCATTTTGTAGCTCTACTCGATGGCTATGGCAGCTGCGACTCCCCCACAATGATGAAGGAACGTTGCCCCACTGGCTGAAAAATAAAGCAATATTTTATTATCATTTTATTTTCCAGCTGCTGGCTCAGCCAGCCTGTGCAGGGAGGGGTGGAGCTGGGCCTTGGGAGCGGGGAGGAGAAGTGGATTGCACTTAAGTGCACCTGTCAGTTTGCCAGCCAAACTGACATGCAAACTTAGGTTTCTCCAACCCAGCTGTGTTGCACAGCTGGGTTGTAAAAACAGCACAGACTCCAATGCACTGTCCGAGCCGCAGACCAAGCTGCTCAGACCAATCCTGGTGTTGCTCTAATGCTAGGTATAGCATGAGAGATGCACCAGGATTTTGCGGGGCAACCAATGCTGGTGTACCAGGGACTGCTGGGACACCATTAGGAGTGAGAAGAGGAGCGAGGAGCCAGCAGCGGCAGGAGATACTTTTTTTTTTTTTATATTTCTCCTCCCCTTGAGATTTGAAGCTGCCGCCACTGAGCTACAGTAAACGTGTACTGGGGTACTTCAAACATATCACCCATTGAAATATTGTATTGAGGAACATGGATATCTTCTGTTGAGGCTTGTAGCACCCCAGAAAATATGACAAGGCTAGTTGTGTCCACTTTGATTTATCAAGGGGAAATACAGTTGTAGGAATTTGAAAGATTATGCACTGTACCACATTAGAACACAATTTAAGATTTTGAGATTTTTGTCACAAATCCTTTCTTCCACTGCATCCAAACAGAAATCGTGGTCAATACTTTCGTCTCCAGAAAACAACTATATAAGATCACCCAGTCTCCGTGTGCTGCAGGCAATATTTATGATATTATCAGTGAAATCAGCAGTGAAAACCAGCCCACCAGACCATGAAACAGGCCCACACACACTGACCCGCCAGACCAGGCCTATAGGCAAGTCCGACCCAGGAAGTAAGCCGTGCCTTCTATACGGAGCCCTCAGATACTTTTTTTTCTCTATTAAATGACTGAGCTTAGCACCTCAAAAACAGTGACCTCTTCTTACTATTTGACCACAAAACATTTCTCCTTCGCTGTTATGATAATTCATGTTTTTCGATAAAAGGTTTGCTGCTTCTCATAGCCTTAGGATATTGTTAATAGCTTTAGTTGCCGATTGCTTTGCTGTGCTTTAAAAAGCAGTGTAACTATTTATTTATGCCCCTCACCCCCGCGTCGAAATCTCTGCCTCTTCACCTGAGATTAGAAAACAATTACCTCAAATTCGGGAAATCCTTAAAAATCTAACTCTTCAGGCTGGCATGTAAATAATCACCTCATCTCCATGATATCTTGCCCCAGTTGCATCTCCTGCTCTGCTCAGTCAGAAGCGTGTTTCCAGTCTACCTCTTAACTCATGCTTCCAGGACACTTGACACAACATGGCTTTCCCATCTACTTTGATAACAGACTTTCTACCGGTATCGTGCATCGCTGAGGGTTGTTAACCAGCACAGAAACTTTAATACCATTTACTGTTTCCACTCCCGAGTTCCGAGGAGACCTTGCTGTGGTTAGTAGTGCTACAGAACAGCCCAACTAAAATAAAATAAATGGTTGCAAAATCTGTGAAATAGAAGCAAACACCATTGATCATTAACTAGTGATAACATGCTTCAGAATAGGACAAAATAGACTTTTCCAGTGGATGTAGTTCCACCAAGAACGCTTTCTTGGAGGAAACAGTATGTGAATTAGCAACAGTCCTTGGTTTTAAGTGTTATTAAGTTACTAAATGTAAGTTGTCTAAATGAACTGTTCCTGAAAGGCAAACTGTTGGAAATGAAAATCTTGTGTTTGCTATTCCCCCAGATGTTTGCCTTCTGTTCCTGAACAAATTCTTTCTGGCCATAAAACTTTGTGCACCTTACCCCTGCTAACCAGAACTGTTCATTTCAAACAAGGTAAAAATGTCATACACCTATTTGGCACATCTAATTTACTTAAGCTCCCTTTTGTGGTACTACCTTTACACGGGACCAGTAAATTAAATGCTTATTGTGAATTGCCACCCATTAAGCCACCCACTACAGTAGCCCTGCAAAGTATGCCCCCAGGACTGCTGCTGTAGCCTGGATGTGCAGTTTTAAACTGCCATTTCAACCAGGCAAAATAAACATTTTGCCTTGCCTAATCTCTTGTTTTTATTACTTATGAGTCATCCCTAAGATAGACCCTAAAAGTCTATAGGGCATATTACATAATGTTTAACATTAGGACATGTATATTTAATGTTTTACAGTACTGGCAGTGAAACAATACCAACCTTTTTCACATTGGCCAAGCTGGTTCTCACTTAGGGAAACACTGGTTTACACTATCAAATTTAATAAGTGCTAAATTCAGTATGAAAATAACTAGAAAAATGATTCATGGACCTATTTAAAAGGTATTTGAAGATCCAACGTAGAGGCAAAGTCAGATTTTATCATCCTATCTTGTGACACTTTGAGAAAGCTGTCATTTTCCTGCCTAAAACCAAAAGGGTTTCCTGCCAGTGTCCAGCTGTTACCTGACCCGTGATGGCTCCCCTGTGGTGAGACGTGTATTTTTCTGGGACAGCAGACAATGGCTTCTAGGTTTGGTGGAGGGATTCTCCTCTCTTGACAGGATGATCTAGAGGCTTTGGCCCAGTGCTTAATTGAGCCAGTGATTGCCGGTGGGGGGCACCAGCACTTATTTTTGGGAACTGGCACTTATTTCCTCTCATCAGACATTTCCCAAGACCAACAAAGGGAAAAACAAACTGAAATGGAAAGATCGAGGAAGACAAATACACAAAGTAGTTCACAAAGGGAGAAAGCAAAAACCTTTAGGAGTGAGATGACGAGGCAGGGAGTTCCTGGCAATGAATTTAAGAGGCCTCAAGTGTATTCAGGAATCCACATCCTTGAAATTTGGCAAGCTGACATAGTATAGAGACAGCCGCGGCTGTCTGAGCAGCGCTTTGGGCACCAGCACTTGTTATTTTACAAATAATTAACTGCTTCAGTAACCTCCTTCAGGAGGCTGGCTACAAACCCAATGAGAGGGGAGGAACTGACCAGGACTGGTTAGGGGGTGGTCAAAGGACTGCCCTCCATGAGCTGGCACTGGGCATAAATGTGAACTCTCACATATCTCTCTCCAGAACACTCCTGGACCTGTGACACATGAAAAGATAGACTACTTTGCTGTCTGAAGAACCTGAAGACAGCTTGGACCTCTTTGCTTTGAAAACGGGACCCCAGTAGTGACTCTGAGTGTCAGTTGGCTAACCTCCTGTTTGAGCAACAGGGACACAACAAGCTTCCAGAGCTTCTCTACTTGCAAATACCCAGCTATTGAGGTCTAGCAGGACATGCCCTGGACCCTGCAACTGGCCTCTGCTGGAGTGAGTCCAAATCCCTAAGCAGTGCCCCCTTGGTCCTGGACCCTTGGCTGGTGTTACAATGTGCACATTTTGTCCAAACTGCAGAATATAGGACTTAGAAACTTTTTATCAACTTTTTTCCCAAAGAACCAGTGGGAGATTGGGGCTGCCGTTAAGCCAAAGCCATCAACTTTGAGGCACCAGTCAGATCCAACTTGCTGGTTGCAAATCATTGCTGAATACTTTTTCTCCATAACATTTTTTAAGCCAGAAGGTGAACTTTCCACCAGGAGAAACCTGGTCGGTGTATGTGACCCACATTCAATTGCAGCTGGCCTTGACTTTTGACTATGATCTGGCCTAGCACAACCAGATACTCGGGGTTGGCACTTTGTGCTATCTGGCACTATTTTTAATTTTTAATTTAAAAAATCCATATCTCCAGTTTTACTTTTTAGATTTTTGTTATTTTCATGTCATTTTATTAAAATATTCTCTGTTTTTCCAAATCGGTAGTAGATTTTTCATGTGGTGTGTTTTCACTTTATTACTGTTTGGGTATTACTTAAATACTTTACACGCTGCCTCTTAGTTAAGCCTGGCAGCTATGTTTATTTAGAGACAGGTATATTTACTGATTTTTGTGATTCATGCTGACAATTATTGTGATTATTATTATCTCAGGTGGGTTCTAAGTCCTCTAAGCTACTACTTCAATTTCATATCGAGACTCTTCATATGCCAAAGACGTAACAGTTACATCCTTGGCTGCAGTGCTGCTGTGCCACAGGCATAACCATTACTTCCTGGAAGTGACCCATGGGGGAAGCGCCAGCACTCCCCCATGAACCACCCAGCCACACCCCCCTCCCAGCAGGGATGGCAGTGGAAGCGCTTACGCTGCCACCCGATTCCTCCAGGCATCTAATGACATCAGTGCGCACTGCACGCTGACAATAGAGGCCACCAGACATCCTCGAAGTCAGTGCATCAAAGCGCATCAAAGGATAAAGAAGGTACGTTTCTCCCATGGCTGGGGGTGCGCGGTTGTATAAAAGAGGCATCGGAAGAAAGGCTTTTCCTTCAGCTCAATGTCTTTTCTGAACGTTCCTGCTGCACAATTGCATATTGATCGTACAGCAGGAATGCCCACTAGACACCATTTTTAAAAAAAAAAATTATTTAACATAAGGGGAGCGGCCCCTTAGACAAAAGTCTCTCCCCATGAGGACATATTACTTTAGGCCATTTTTGCCCTCCTTGGGGCCATATCGGTCTATTTTTATTAGGCCCATCTGCCCGCAAAGGGGGCGGAAACCACTTGGGGATCAGGGATTGTTGTGTGTGTGTGTGTTTTGTTTGGGGGGGCGGCCCCTTGGCCAAGAATTGCTCCCCATGGGGTCACATCATTGTTGGGCATTTCTGCTTGCCCTTGGGGGCATATTGGCCTATTTGTATTAGTCCTATTTCCCCCATGGGGGGCAGAAACCTCTTAAGGATCAGGGATTGCAGTGTGTATGTTTTGTTTGGGGGTCAGCCCCTTGGGCAAGGGTCGCTCCCCATGGGGCCACATTTCTGATGTCCATTTGTTATCATCTTGGGGGCAGATTGGCCTATTTTTATTAGGTTGGGGCAGAAACCAATTAGGCACCAGGGATAATTGTGTGTTTTGTTTAGAAGGGCGGCCCCTTGGTTAAGGGTCACTCCCCATGGGGGCACATTTCTGTTGGCCATTTCTGCCCCCTTTGGAGCAGATTGGCCTATTTGTACTAGGCCCATCTACCCCCAAGGGTGGGGTAGAAACTACTTAAGCATGAGGGATTATTTTGTGTGTGCATGTTTTTTGCTTGGGGGGCAGCCCCTTGGGCAAGGGTTGCTCCCCCTTTGAGGGGACATTCATTTTGGCCATTTCTGCTGCCCTTGGGGGCAAATTGGCCTAGTTTTCTAAGGCCCATCTGCCCCCAAGGCCCATTAGACACCAGGAAAGATGAAAAAAATAAATAAATATTAAAGTAGTTGGGGGTATGGGCATATCCCCACCCCAAATAAATGGGGACAAAGTTGTTCTGCTCACCGAGGGGCAGGTGAGGTGGTTACCCCCAATCTGCCGCCCAGGGAATAAAAAAAAAAATATATAGAAAGGGTGGGTCTGCCAACCACTCTGGGCATGTTATGCTTCTCTCCCCAACTGAAGTGGGTAATAGTCTTTCAGTCCCCCCCACCCCCTGCAAACTAAAGCATCTCATCCCAATGGCAAGCTAGAGGACATTTGACTCTTTTGGATTTTAATTTTACATATGGGCCAAGAGAGCTTGGCTTACTCCCAATATTGTCCCACTTGGAATGGTGAGCGACTGCACTTTTTGGACTTTGGTACACTGCCACCTAGAAAAACCTACCAGACCTAGACACATCTGAAAACTAAACATCTGGGTGAGTTCAGGGTGGTGTTCTTCACATGCACCTCACACCATTTTCTTAACCACAATGCCCTGCAAACCTCCAACTTTGCTTGAAATCATGCATTTTCCCTACATTTTTGTGACGGACACTTCTGGAATCCACAAAATTCCTATAACCCAGTGTTTTCACATCTATACCGATAAGAATTCTGCCCCAGCCTAAAAACGTTTTTAAAAACCGCCCTTTTGGACCTTCTTTGGTTCCCCCTCCATTTCTACATGTTTTGGCCCTTCCCTGTCAGGGGCACTTTACCCATCTACACATCTGAGGTATAATTTTTTATTGGGAGACCGAGGGAAATGCTGGGTGGTAGAAAAATTGTGCTGTTGCTGTGATCCCACACAGCATTGTGAGGAAAATGTCATTTTTTAGCTAAATGTAAGGTTTTAAGGTGGTTCTGGGTAGAAAATGCTGGGGAATCCCACGTCCCTGGACTCCCTTCGGTATCTAGTTTTCAAAAATGTCTGGGTTTGGTAGGTTTCCCTAGATGGCTGCTGAGGCCAGGACCAAAAACGCAGATGCCATCTGCAAAAACAGGTAGTTTTGTAATATATAATTTTGATGCGTCCTTGTTGTGTTTTGGGCCCTTCCCTGTCTCAAGCACAAAGCCTACCCACACAAGTAAGGTACCATTTTCATCGGAAGACTAGGAGAAATGCTGAGTTGTAGGATGTTTGTGGCTCCTTTCATATTCCAGAACTTTGCGGCACCGAAATGTGAGGAAAACATGATTTTTTAAGCCAAATTCTGAGGGTTGCAAAGGATTCTGGATGACAGAATCCAGTAAGGGCCACACAAGTCACTCATCCTAGATGTCTAGTTTCCAAAAATGTATAGGTTTGCTAGGTTTCCCTAGGTGCTGGCTGAGCTAGGGGCCAAAATCCACAGCTAGGCATTTTGCCAAAAACACATCAGTTTTAACTGGAAAAATGTGATGTGTCCATGTTGTGTTTTGGGGCATTTCCTGTTGCAGGCACTAGGCCTACCCACACAAGTGAGGTACCATTTTTATGTGGAGGCTTGGGAGAATGTTGGGTGGAAGGAAGTTTGTGGCTCCCCTCAGATTCCAGATCTTTGCAGCACTAAAATGTGAGTAAAAAGTGTTTGTTCGCCAAACTTTGAGGTTTGCAAAGAATTCTGGGTGTCATAACCCTGTGAGAGCCCCATAAGTCACCGCATCTTGGATTCCCCAAAGTGTCTAGTTTAAAAAAATTTAGAGGTTTTGTAGGTTTCCATAAATGCCGGTTGAGCTACTGCCCAAAATCCACAGCTAAGCACTTTGAAAAAAGCATGTTCGTTTTCGATGACAAAATGTAATGTTTCTATATTGCGTTTTGAGGAGTCTCCTGTTGTTGGCACTAGGGCTACCCAGACAAGTGAGGTACCATTTTTATTGGGAGGCTTGGGAGAACACAGAATAGAAGAACAAGTGTGATTGCCAGTTGTCTTTCTCTACATTTTCCAAATGTAAGACAGTGTGTAAGAAATAAGTCATTTTTTTTAAATGCCCTGTAATTCACATGCTAATATGGGGTCCCCCGAATTCAGAGATGTGCAAATAGCCACTGCTTCTAAACTCCATATCTTGTGCCCATTTCGAAAATACATAGGTTTCCTTGATATCTATTTTTCACTCTTTATATTTTACCAAATTAATTTCTGTATACCCGGTATACAGTTAAAACCCACTGCAAGGTGCAGCCCATTTATTGTCTCAGGGTACCTTAGGTTCTTGTTGAACCTACAAGCCTTAAATATTCCCACAACCAGAAGGGTCCAGCAGATGTAACAGTATATTGTTTTATAAAATCTGCCATAGCTAGAACAAATTACAGAAGAAACCATAGACAGAAATTGCGTTTTTTTTAACTCAGTTTCAATATTTTTTTTATTTCAACTGTTAGTTTTGTTGAAGCAGATATGCTGATTAGGAAAATGTATTAATGATATGTTGGACTTTTGCTTTTGCAGGGTCATCCCCAGACTTTTTTGCCTCCTGCCTCCTATATTTTTCTGACATGTTGCTGTTGGCTTTTCAACTCTGAGCACTTTACCACTGCTAACCAGTGCTAAAGTGCATATGCTCTCCTGTTTAAATTGTATGTAAGTGGTTTATCCATGATTGGCATATTTGATTTACTAGTAAGTCCCTAGTAAGGTGCACTAGAGGTGCCAGGGCCTGTAAATCAAATGCTACTAGTGGGCCTGCAGCACTGGTTGTGCCACCCACATAAGTAGCTCTGTAATCATGTCTCAGACCTGCCACTGCAGTGTCTGTATGTGTATTTTTACACTGTTAATTCGACTTGGCAAGTGTACCCACTTGCCAGGCCTAAACCTTCCCTTTCCTTACATGTAAGGCACCCCTAAGGTAGGCCCTAGGTAGCCCCAAGGGCAGGGTGCAGTGTATGGATAAGGTAGGACATATAGTAATGTGGTTTATATGTCCTGACAGTGAAATACTGCCAATTTCGTTTTCACTGTTGCAAGGTCTGTCTCTCTCTCATAGGATAATATGGGGGCTACCTTTAAATATGATTAAAGT
Source organism: Pleurodeles waltl (assembly GCF_031143425.1). Lineage (NCBI taxonomy): Eukaryota > Metazoa > Chordata > Amphibia > Caudata > Salamandridae > Pleurodeles > Pleurodeles waltl. Next base: position 258,067,579 of record NC_090445.1, read on the forward strand.
GTAGATTCCCCTAGAGAGTAGATGGACATGTGGAGTTTGGGATCCCTGAACTCACAATTTAAAAATACATCTTTTAGTAAAGTTGATTTTAAGATTGTGAGTTTGGAAATGCCACTTTTAGAAAGTGAGCATTTTCTTGTTTAAACCATTCTGTGACTCTGCCTTGTTTGTGGATTCCCTGTCTGGGTCAGTTTGACAGTTGGGTTGTTTTTCACCTCACACCAGACAGTGACACAAAGGGAGCTGGGGTGTGATCTGCATTTCCTGATTAGCCATCTCTGCTAGGAGGGAGGGGTGGAGTGGTCACTCTCATCTGAAAGGACTGTGCCTGCCTCTGACAATGCTGTCTCCAGCCCCCTGGTGTGTGTCTGAGGCCTTGCCTGGGCAAGGCAGGATTTCACAAGAAGGTGTGAGTCCCCTTTGAAGGAAGGTGACTTCAAAGACTAAAATGGGTATAAGAAGGGCATCCAAACTTACAAACTTTAGAAACACTTCTGGAATCAAGGGGAACCTCTGCCTGGAGAAGAGCTGATCGCTGAGGAACAAGTGCTGCCCTGCCTGTGACTGTGCTTTGTGGAGCTTTCCTGCAGTGCTGCTTCTGCCTGAGTAAGAGGGCAAAGACTGGACTTTGTGTGCCTTCCATCTTGAAGAAGAAATCTCCAAGGGCTTGATGTAGAGCTTGCCTCCTGTTATTGAAGTCTCAGGGATAGCAAAGACTTCTTCCTGCCAGCACCTGGAGTCTCTGGAGAGACCCCTACTCTGCTCTGTGGTGCCCTTCCAGTTCCTGGGACCCTGAAAGGAGAGGCTGGCAGCCTAAGGACAAAAATACACGCACCGCGCACCGTGCGGAGAAAAGATCGACGCGAATCCGATCGCGGCTGAGAAAACGACGCGACGCCGGCTCCGCAGCTGAGAAACAACGCCGCTGGAAACGCGACCGGAGAATCGACGCCCGGAGCAGGAGAAACGACGCGCAGCATCGCTGACGAAGGCTGAGAGATCGCAACCAGCGCCGCGGGACTTCGGACCGTCGCGTGGCTGGCTTTTTCGACGCGCCTCGCCGAGCCGAGCTGTTTTCGACGCATATACCCGTGCCGGGTTATTTTCGACGCACACCGCCCGTGCGGGGTTATTTTTGCCGCAAACCAGGTACATTTTCACGCTAGCAGCGCTAGTGTGTTGTTACAACTACCTAAAGACTCTTTTTATTCTAAACCTTTTAAAAATCATAACTTGACTTGTGTATGTTGGATTTTTGTCGTTTTGGTCTTGTTTTGTCTAGATAAATATTTCCTATTTTTCTAAACTGGTGTTGTGTCATTTTGTAGTGTTTTCATTAAGTTACTGTGTGTGTTGGTACAAATACTTTACGCCCAGCACTCTGAGGTTAAGCCTACTGCTCTGCCAAGCTACCAAGGGGGTAAGCAGGGGTTAGCTGAGGGTGATTCTCTCTTATCCTAACTAGAGTGAGGGTCCTTGCTTGAACAGGGGGTAACCTGACTGTCAACCAAAGACCCCATTTCTAACATGATATATATGCAATTACTAATGAGAAAATGTGTAGAGAAGTTTATCATAGAAAAATAATGTGCACATTTGAAAATGTGCACTCAGGGAGTGATCACCATATGTACTAAAATGACTGAAATTAAATGAAATAATGAAAATGTATGAAGAAAAATGTAATAATATGTCATATTGAGATGTATAACCTATGTTTTGCATTAATCTTTAGTATCACGTTAGCTGGACTAAAAGCCTAGTTCCACTGGGCCTCGCACACTCAAAAGCATGAAAAACTGAACGCTTTGCAAAGGACTGGAAGCTGCTATAGTCAACCTTGACCCGCTCGAAGTTCAAGTTACTTAGCTAGAATTTTCTGCAATGTACCGGCGGACAGGAGATGATTAAGACACTTTCATACAATTATCTGTAGAGCAAGCTAAATGTACTTTCCCAGGACTTGAACAATAGAGGCACTGACTGAAAAAGGATATGCAACAATTTCAATACCTGATGAGTGGATGATGAGGACAGCGCATGAAGAACCAATCTATGTCTTGGGAGTGAATAAATATGAAAATTAGAAGATTTGGAAAAGGTTAAAGTCATATCTGCCAACTGACTGACCAATTAGCAAATAAGAGGATGGACTGGGAGACCCTAATAAAAAGTCGTGACAAGGGGCTAAGAGAGAGAGAGTTGCGGGAGAGAATTGATGACGCCAGGAGACGCTGTCTGAGGTGCTGATATTGGGCTCATACTCCTTGAGCCTGATTCTCAAGCTGACCAATAGATGACCTGACTACGAAGTCTGACTTGTTGCTGCTCCATCCTGGATAGGTAGCTATGAAAATGTGACTGATGATTTTATGCCTTTTCTTCTAGGTACCAACTGCTCTGATTATAGAAATTCTCATATAGGTAGACTTTGCCAAATTTCAGTTTTTCTCCAAATTGTTTTCGCACCCACATACTGATGCTAATCTTGGTTAGTTAGACTGTTAAGGGTGACATTGAGGGTGACAATGACTGACAAGCTTAATTGCTTGACTTCACTATTAATGCTGGTATTTGTAGCTTATAAAATTGCATTGTCGCATATGTTCTGTTAAAGGTTGATGTTTTCAATTAATAAAATTAAGTTGATTAATAAAGATTGAACTAACAGATGATTTAGAGTTGTAATCAATATGGAAATAACATTTGTTAACCTTTTTCCTGATTTGTGGTTATTCATGAGATAGATGACATTGAGCTGTTTCTATTGATGTTGATTATTGATTTAGTGGTCACTGCATAACTAGGATACTCTATGAGATCCAAAAGATTAATTGAACTATATGGGTTCCCTTGTAAGTTTACTTACTAAGGACCAGGCGCACTAGCACTTTCTATTGGAAAACCTTGAAGTATCTACACAAATGACCACTTGCTGAATTTATAAATCTACTTTTCAAAAATGTTTAGCTGCCTGGGACCCACCGTTGCTTTCATACCAATTTCTGTCACTAACTGGAAGGAGACTGAAAGCAAAGAAAATTTAAAAAATGCAGTATATCCCTGTTAGACCTGACAGCCTTAGGGTGGTCACCCCTAACTTTTTGGCTGCCTCCCTCCACTTTTTGGACACTGTTTTTGCTGGTTTTTAGACTCTGTGCACTTTACCACTGCTAACCAGTGCTAAAGTGCATATGTTCTCTCCCTTTAAACATGGTAACCTTGAATCACACCAAACTGGACTATTTGATTTACTTGTAAGTCCCTAGTAGAGTGCACTATATGTGCCCAGGGCCTGTAGATTGAATGCTACTAGTTGGCCTGCAGCACTGGTTGTGCCACCCACTTTAGTAGTCCCTTTACCTTGTCTCAGGCCTGCCATTGCAAGGCCTGTGTGTGCAATTTCACTGTCACCTCGACTTGGCATTTAAAAGTACTTGCCAAGCCTAAAACTCCCCTTTTTCTACAGATACGTCACCTCTAATCTGTGCCCTAGGTAACCCCTAGAACAGGGTGCTGCTGGGTAAAAGGCAGGACATGTACCTGGGTAGTTTACATGTCCTGGTAGTGTAAAACTCCTAAATTCGTTTTTACACTACTGTGAGGCCTGCTCCCTTCATAGGCTAACGTTGCGGCTGCCCTCATACATTGTTGAAGTGGTAGCTGCTGATCTGAAAGGAGTAGGAAGGTCATATGTAGAATGGCCAGAATGGTAATACAAAATCCTGCTGACTGGTGAAGTTGGATTTAATATGACTATTTTAGAAATGCCACTTTTAGAAAGTGAGCATTTCTCTGCACTTAAATCTTTCTGTACCTTACAATCCACGTCTGGCTGGGTGTAGTTGACAGCTCCTTGTGCATTCACTCAGACACACCCCAAACACAGGGTACTCAGCCTCACTTGCATATATCTGCATTTTGAATGGGTCTTCCTGGGATGGGAAGGTGGAGGGCCAGCTCTCACACAAAGGACTGTCACACCCCCTACTGGGACCCTGGCAGACAGGATGGAACTGAAATGGGACCTGGTGCACTTCTAAGCCACTCTTTGAAGTCTCCCCCACTTCAAAGGCACATTTGGGTATAAAACAGGGCCTCTGCCCTGCCACCTCAGACACTTCCTGGAGAAGAAACCTGAACCAGAACCTGCACCCTGACAAGAACTGCCTGGCTGCCTAAAGGATTCACCTGACTGCTTTCTACAAAGGACTGCTGCCTTGCTGTTGCCCTGCTGTCTTGCTGCTCTCTTGCTTTGCTGCAGAAGTGCTCTCCAAGGGCTTGGATAGAGCTTGCCTCCTCTTCCCTGAAGTCTCAGGACCAAAAAGACTTCTCTCTTGCAACTGGACTCCTTGTGCGGCGAAAAATCAGACGCACAGCTTGTTCCGCGGTGAAAAATTAATTGCACGCAGAACCGGAAAGACGCCGCTCGACTTCGCGAGGAAAAGATCAATGCGGCGCCTGCGGTGCGACCGGAACTTCGACGCACGGCCCGCCTGGACAACGGCGCCAGACTTCCAGAGGGGAATTCGACGCAGCGCCTGCCGTGAGGGAGAAAATTCAACGCCTTGCCCACTGGAACGACGCGCAGCCGGTCAACAAGCCCAGGATTCCCCTCACAGACACCGGGGCATCTGAGAACCCCGCAACCCAAAGAGGAGACCCGTCCACGCGCGGGAAATCGATGTTACTTCTTCCCTGCAGAAAAATAACGACGCAAGTCCGGTCCGTGTGTGAAGGGGCAAAACCGACGCACACACCATTTTTCCACACATCTCCTCCTCTGCGGCCGTTTGCAGAGATTTTTCACTCCAACCAGGTACTTTGTGCTTGTAAGAGACTTTGGGGTTGATTCTGACCCCGGCGGTTCAGTACCGCCGGGGCCAGGGTCGGCGGGAGCACCGCCAACAGGCTGGCGGTGCCCCGCAGGGCATTCTGACCGCGGCGGTTTGGCCGCGGTCAGAAAGGGAAAACCGGCGGTCTCCTGCGCTGCGCCGCCATGGGGGATTCTGACACCCCCTACCGCCATCCTGTTCCTGGCGGTTCGCCCGCCAGGAACAGGATGGCGGTAGGGGGTGCCGCGGGGCCCCTGGGGGCCCCTGCCGTGCCCATGCCAATGGCATGGGCACGGCAGGGGCCCCCGTAAGAGGGCCCCACTGGGTATTTCAGTGTCTGCCTAGCAGACACTGAAATACGCGACGGGTGCAAACTGCACCCGTCGCACATGCACATGCCCACTCCGCCGGCTCCATTCGGAGCCGGCTTCCTCGTGGGGAGGGGTTTCCCGCTGGGCTGGCTGGCGGCCTTCTTTCGACCGCGGAGCGGCCATATGGCGGTTCCCTCCAGGCGGGCGGCGCCCGCCGCCCGCCGGGGTCAAAATGACCCCCTTTGTTTGCTTTTTAAAGACTTAAGACACTTTATATCACTTTCCAGTGATATCTTTACATTTTCTTATTGCATCTTTTATCGTTTTGACCTGCAAATATCCAGATAAATATTATATATTTTTCTAAACACTGTGTGGTGTATTTTTGTGGTGCTAAATTATGTTATTGTATGATTTATTGCACAAATACTTTACACACTGCCTTCTAAGTTAAGCCTGACTGCTCAGTGCCAAGCTACCAGAGGGTGGGCACAGGATAATTTGGATTATGTATGACTTACCCTGACTAGAGTGAGGGTCCTTGCTTGGACAGGGGATAACCTGACTGCCAACCAAAGACCCCATTTCTAACATTGGTGATCAGCGGTGAGGATAGGACTTATATTTGTGCAGTGACATACAGTAGCTAAGTATTTCACTACCTACCCACAGTTGAAGGTCAACTTGATTTGTATCTCTTTTTGCAAATTCGTTTTTCCTGACAATTTTCTAAACCTAAATCTTCACTTAACATGTCTTTGGTTGGGTCTCAAGCAGGAGATTTTGACCTAGCCCTGTTGGATTCATATACTGTCAAACAGCTAAAAGGGTTCTGCAGGAAGATGAGTGTACCCACCCAAGGGGCCTCCAGAAAGGAGGACTTTCAAGTGGCGCTGAGGGCCTGGGCAGAAGCCTATTTAGAGGAGGATGCTGAGAAGGAGGAGCCAGAAGATGGCCCCCCAGAGGAGTTTTTGCCATCAGTGGGTGATGTTACCACTGCAATTGTGCCCCCTTCCAGACCAGGGAGCAGTGTCTTTGATCAAGGCCTGACCACAGATGAAAGGAGAAAGGAGAGGGAGTTCCAATTGCAAATGGCAAGACTGAAAATTGAAGCTCAACAGGAGGAAAGAAGGGGAGAGAGAGCCTTGGCTGAAAAGAATCTTTTGTTGGCTCATGAACTGAGTCTCAAAGAGCTGGATCTCAAGGCAAAGCAGTCTGAATCCAGCAGTAATGGTGGCAGCATACAGACAGGACCTGCTGGAGAAAAGGTTTGTATACCCAAAAATGTGGTGCCCAGTTTTGTGATGGGAGATGACATAGATAAATGGGTAGCTGCTTATGAAGTTGCACTAAGGGCTCATGAGTTTCCTGAAGGGCAATGGGGTACAGCTATGTGGAGTTTTGTGCCACCATTGGGGAGGGACACACTTCTCACATTGGACAGACCAGATCAAAACACATACCCACTTCAGAAAGCCATTTTACTTGCCAGGTTTGGGCTGACCCCTTGGAAATACCGTCAGAGGTTCGGGGACAGCACCAAACTATCCACACAAACATGGGTAGATTTATTTGACTTTTCCAGTAAGGCACTGAATGGATGGGTGCGAGGCTGCAAAGTAGATGATTACACAGGATTGTATAATTTGATTCTGAGAGAGCATATGCTCAGTATTTGTTTTACAGAGTTGCGCCGGCACCTAGTAGACAGTAAGCTGACTGATCCCAGGAAGCTTGCTGAGGAGGCGGACCTCTGGACTAGTACCAGAGTGTCCAAAAAGGTATCTGGGGGGGACACACCCACAAAGGTGGTCAGGGTTCCCATCAGAAGAAAGAGGGGGGGAGAAAAACTTAAAAACAAGGAGTTCTTAAAAGGCCCCCAAAATAGTTCCCAAGGGAGTAGTGGTAACCAGTCCCGGTCTGATTCTCAAAAGAGAGGTTTTACTGACCATAAGACAGGGAGGTTTGTACCCCACTGTGCAGAGTGCAATAAGTATGGGTACTCTGAGGGCAACTCCAAGTGTCCCAAGAGGGCACAGCCCCCCAAAGGAGGGCAGACACTTGGGTTAGCTAGGGTAGCGCTCGGGGAGGAGATGGTCCCAGTCAGTTTTGGGTAGCAGACAGAGGTAACCCTAGTGTCCCTGGGGGATGCAGAGATGGTGCCAAAAACCCACATGCCTGCCAATACTTCCAAGTATAGACAGTGAGTCACCATCAATGGGCAAAGGGTGGAGGCTCTGCGTGACACAGGAGCCAGCATGACTACTGTCAAGGGTCAGCTGGTGTCAGCAGAGCAGGTCATCCCAAATACATTCCACCAAGTAATAGTCGCCGACAATCGTGAGAGCCACCTACCGGTAGCTCTGGTTCCCTTTGAGTGGGGGGGGGGTCTCTGGTACTCTGAAAGTAGCTGTGAGTCCTGCCATGCCTGTAAATTGTCTGTTAGGCAACGACCTTGAGCACACTACCTGGAAGGAGGTAGAGCTAAGGTCTCACTTGGAGATGTTAGGATTGCCTGAGTGGGTCTGCATGACCACACGGTCCATGGCTGCCAGAGAGGGAAGTCAAGGGTGTCTGGAGCCTGAAACAATGGCCCAGACAACTGCCAAGAGGAGGGGCAAGGGGTGTGGGAAACCGGTCCCAGAAGTTCCCACAGTGGTTGACGGGGTTCCTGAGGAGGAGGCCCCCGAGCCAACTGGAGAAGACATTGCCACCCTAGGTGACCTACCTGAGCTTGCTGGCTGGCAAGTTGAGGGTGGACCCACCAGGGAGGAATTCTGCAAGGCGCAGAAAGAATGTCCCTCTCTAGAGGGCATGAGGAAGCAAGACTCAGCCCAGGTATCAGGTGAAGCCTCTGGCGATCACCACATATATTGGGAAAATGATCTCCTCTACAGTGAGCCTAAGGTTCCGGCCATAGGGCAAGCGCGTGCGCTGGTGGTGGTCCCCCAGTGTTACCGAACCTTCCTACTGGGACTGGCTCACGACATTCCCCTGGCAGGACATTTGGGGCAAGACAAGACCTTTGCCAGGCTTGTCACCCACTTCTATTGGCCCAGAATGAGGACAAACTCAGATATGTACTGTAGGTCCTGTCCTACCTGCCAGGCCAGTGGTAAAACAGGAAAAAGGGTTAAGGCCCCCCTGATTCCACTTCCTGTCATTGGCACCCCCTTTGAAAGGGTGGGCATCGACATTGTTGGTCCATTGGACCCCAAAACTGCCCTAGGCAACATGTTCATCCTGGTTTTGGTGGACCATGCCACCCGTTACCCAGAGGCAATCCCTCTGAGGACCGTAACTGCACCGGTGGTGACCAGAACTCTGATGGGGATATTTACCCATGTGGGATTCCCAAAGGAGATAGTGTCTGACAGAGGCACTAACTTCATGTCTGCATACATGAAGTCTATGTGGGATGCATGTGGTGTAACCTATAAGTTCACCACACCCTATCACCCCTAATCTAATGGTCTTGTGGAGAGATTCAACAAGACCTTGAAAGGTATGATCGCTGGCCACCCTGAGGCCCTGAGGCATAAGTGGGACGTCCTCTTACCATGCCTTCTCTTTGCTTACAGAGAGGTACCCCAGAAGGGGGTAGGGTTCAGTCCCTTTGAGCTCCTCTCTGGGTACCCTGTCAGGGGACCCTTAAGCATTGTCAATGAGGGGCTGGAGAAAGCTCCAAAGGCACCCCCTCAGGATGTGGTCAGCTACATGCTGGCCCTCCGCAGCCAGATGAACCGCTTATGGAAAGTGGCCAAAAGTAACCTTGAGGCCAGTCAAGAGGTAATGAAACACTGGTATGACCAGAAGGCCACCCTGGTAGAGTTTCAACCTGGAGACAAAGTGTGGGTAATGGAGCCAGTAGAGCCTAGAGCTGTCCAGGACCGCTGGTCTGGCCCCTTTGAAGTGAAGGAGCAGAAAGGGGAGGCCACTTACCTAGTGAACCTCCAATCCCCTAGAAACCCCCTAAGGGTGCTCCATGTCAACCGACTGAAGCCTCATTTTTAGAGGTCTGAAGTCAACATGCTTCTAGTGACAGATGAGGGGGCGGAAGAGGAGAGTGAACCTCTCCCCGACCTCCTCGCTGCCAAGGAAGGTGATGGGTCAGTGGAGGGTGTCATTCTCTCTGACTTCCTGACCCTAGACCAGAGAGGGGGCTGCTACCAGTTACTGGAACAGTACTCTTCCCTGTTTTCTCTCACCCCTGGATGCACACACTTGTGTGTCCATGAAATTGAAACGGGAGACAGTCCCCTGTAAAGAACAACATTTACAGGTTGTCAGACAAGGTGAAGGCCAGCATCAAAGAGGAAGTCTCCAAGATTTTGGCTCTTGTGGTTATTGAGAAGTCTAGCAGTCCCTGGGCCAGCCCTGTGTTGCTGGTACCCAAGGCTGCTGATCCCGGTGCCAAGCCAGAACTTAGGTTCTGCGTGGACTACCAGGGTCTCAACTCAGTCACACGGACTGACCCTCACCCCATCCCCCGAGCTGATGAGCTCGTAGACAGACTAGGCGCTGCCAAATTCCTCAGTACTTTTGATCTCACATCAGGGTACTGGCAGATCACCTTGACTGAGGGGGTTAAAGAGAGATCAGCATTTTCCAGGGCCATTACCAATTCTGGGTGATGCCCTTTGGTTTGAAAAATGCCCCCGCTACCTTCCAACGGTTGGTTAACGGGATCCTAGCTGGCAAGGATGCCTTCTGCGCAGCCTACCTGGATGACATTGCAGTCTAAAGTGACAGCTGGGAGGAACGCCTGCTCCACCTCAAGGAGGTGCTTCAGGCCCTGCAACAGGCAGGCCTGACCATCAAGGCCAGTAAGTGCCAGATTGGGCAGGGTTCCATAGTGTACTTGGGACACCTAGTAGGTGGTGGCAAGGTGCAGCCACTCCAGGCCAAGATTGAATCTATCAAGGCCTGGCAACCACCTAGAACCCAAACAGAGGTGAGAGCCTTCTTAGGCCTCACCGGGTATTACCGCAGATTTGTCAAGGGCTATGGAACCATGGTGACACCCTTGACAGAACTCACATCCAAAAAGCAACCTAGGTTGGTGACTTGGACAGAGGCTTGTCAGAAAGCCTTTGACTCCCTGAAGGAAGCCATGTGCACGGCCCCGTGCTCAAGGCCCCTGACTACTCCAAGGAATTTATCGTGCAGACAGACGCTTCAGAGCATGGCATAGGGGAGGTCCTAGCACAGCTAAACGAGGAGGGCCTAGACAAACCAGTAGTCTTTATTAGCAGAAGACTATTACCACGGGAACAGAGGTGGAGTGCTATTGAAAGAGAAGCCTTTGCTGTGGTCTGGGCACTGAAGAAGCTGAGACCATACCTATTTAGGACTCACTTGTGGGTTCAGACAGATCACAGGCCCCTCAGATGGCTCATGCAGATGAGGGGTGAGAATCCAAACCTCTAGAGGTAGTCCATTTCCCTACAGGGGATGGACTTTACGGTGGAGCATCACCCAGGGGTTGACCACGCCAATGCTGATGGTCTCCCAGATACCGCCTTAGCGATGAGAGCTCCCAGGAGGTTGGGTAGCTCTCCCCACTTTCAGCTAGGGGGGACACATGTTAGACCTAACAGCCTTAGGGTGGTCACCCCTAACTTTTTGCCTGCCTCCCTCCACTTTTTGGACACTGTTTTTGCTGGTTTTTAGACTCTGTGCACTTTACCACTGCTAACCAGTGCTAAAATGCATATGCTCTCTCCCTTTAAACATGGTAACCTTGGATCACACCAAATTGGACTATTTGATTTACTTGTAAGTCCCTAGTAGAGTGCACTATATGTGCCCAGAGCCTGTAGATTGTATTCTACTAGTGGGCCTGCAGCACTGGTTGTGCCACCCACTTTAGTAGCCCCTTTACCTTGTCTCAGGCCTGCCATTGCAAGGCCTGTGTGTGCAGTTTCACTGTCACCTCAACTTGGCATTTAAAAGTACTTGCCAAGCCTAAAACTCCCCTTTTTCTACATATAAGTCACCTCTAATGCGTGCCTTAGGTAACCCCTAGAGCAGGGTGCTGTGTGGGTAAAAGGCAGGACATGTACCTGTGTAGTTTACATGTCCTGGTAGTGTAAAACACCTAAATTCGTTTTTACACTACTGTGAGGCCTGCTCCCTTCATAGGCTAACATTGGGGCTGGCCTCATACATTGTTGAAGTGGTAGCGGCTGATCTGAAAGGAGTAGGAAGGTCATATTTAGTATGGCCAGAATGGTAATACAAAATCCTGCTGATTGGTGAAGTTGGATTTAATATTTCTATTTTAGAAATGCCACTTTTAGAAAGTGAGCATTTCTCTGCACTTGGGGCCAGATCTTGGTAAGAAAAAATGTGCGAGTCGGAAATTGCGAGTCGTTGCGACTCGCAATTTCCAACTCGCTAAATGGTATCCAAGAAGAAAAAGCAACTTCAATTTGTGACTCGCAAATGAAGTCGCACCGCAGATTGCGAGTCCGCTGTTTGCGAGGTCGCTTTTTGCGACCGCGGTAAAAACGAACACGCAAATTGCGAGTGGGTGTCGCAAATTGCGACTGGGCTGCAAATTGAATGCAGGTGCAGCAGAACACACTGGAAAACACTTCCTGGCTCCTGATGATGACATCACAGCCAGGAAGTTTACTAATACACCTGGGAGGAGGGAGGACCACACCCATTTTAAACTGCAGAACTGCAAACAGGAGGAACAGCAGCTACCATGGCTGAGACACCTAGAAAGCGCAAATTGAAATTTGCAGAAAAAGAGCTGGAGGTGCTGACTGAGGAATGCTGCCAGCACCATGACCAACTTTTTGGGAGGGCAGCCCTCAGTGTGCCAGAGGTGGAAAAGAAAAGAATATGAACCGAAATACAGGACAAGGTGAACTCCCTGGGTGTGAGCCACCGGAGTATAGAAGAATTGAAAAAACGGTGGTATGACCTGCGCTCCAGGACCAAGGAGAGGGTGGCAGAGCGGCTCCGGGAGATGAGGGGCACTGGAGGAGGACCATCCACTATACCACCACCCACACCCCTGGAGGAAAGAGTGGAGGAGACCTTGGAGCCAGAGGCAGTGTGCGGGATGGGAGAGCTGGACACTTCAGAGCCAGGACCATCAACCGGTGAGTACCATGAGACATGCATGTACACCCATATATGCCATACCCCCACCCACCTTTTACACAGCAGCATGCACACCCAAAATAGCTCCATTTCAGAGTAGCAACCACCTGCATGGCGCATTATGGGCAATGTAGTCAAGTAGGCAGTTGATAGGCAACAGTTTATTAGGAAGTTGATAACAGATGGTAGATACTTACAGTGTGTTCCCTATGTCCCACAGGTCTCCCACACAACACCACCTCCAGCCAAAGCGTCCAGGGGCCGCAGGTCAGCCACCAGCCTGCAGAGGACTCAGGACCACCCACCACAGGGACCTGCACCACCCAAATCCAGTCCCCTCATGATGCACCAGTTGTCATACTGTTGAGTGAGCCAGCACCTGGTCCCAGCCACAGTGCTGGTGTAGAGGACACGGAGCCTCCACTGCGTCGCAGGCGACGTCTAAATGTCCCTCCAGTGTCGCAGGCTGAGTCAGGGGACGCCTCCATGTCGGCCGCCGAGACTGCACTCCTATGTGGTCAGCGCCTGCAGACACGGGCGATAAGGAAAATATCAGGGGCCATGCGGCGCATGGAACAGAACCAGAACAGTGGGCTGCAACTGGTACACACAGAGCTGCAACAACTCAATACACATGTTGGCGACCTTGCACTCTCAATGAGACAACTGGTGGCAGAACTCATCACAGAGCGAGAGGGTGCAAGGCGCCGTGACAGGCAGCTAATGCACCGGCTGGACCGCATGTCTGCCTCCATCGTCAGGCTGGCAGTGAACACCACTGGCCTGTCACAGCACACGGTCAGCCTCCAGGTAGACATGGGCCACCTTGCCGGTGATGTGGCACGTGGACTGGGACGTCTCAGCCACGCCGTAGATCTCATGGAGGCATGACAGGTGGCTAGGGGCATGGCAGACATGCCGCAGGACAGCGAGGAGGGCTCCACCGTTAGCAGTGTCTCAGCCAGTGACTCCAGGGTGTTGCGCAGTGGTAGCGCAAGGCAGGGCACTGCTGACACACCAGGAACCAGCCATGCTGGGCGAGGCCGGCGTAGAGTGTGAGCTCCGCACTGTCCTGGAGTAGAGGCACATGAGATTAATGTGTCCTCATGCCAGGTGGACTTTTACAGCCCCTGAACTGTAGTTTATGTATATAGTTTATTGGTGCACATTATTAAATTCCTTGTTTGTTCCACTTCACACCTGGACTCTTTGTGTGTGACATTAGTGAGTGTGGTGACAGTTAGCACGTACCTTCCAAAGTATTGGTTTGCAATGTGGTCCTGTCTCAATCTGCCTTGATTTGCAATGCTTCTATCCCCATGATGGGGATGTGGTAGCTCTTGCTCGTCATCCTCCGAATCTGGGTCTTCTGGGGTGAGAGGTAGCCCACGTCTGGTGGCAATGTTGTGCAGGATAGCGCATGCGCCAACAATCTTGAAAGCTGTTATTGGGGTATACTGGAGGGCACCTCCACTTCTTTGGAGGCATCTGAATCTTGCCTTCAGCAGTTCAAAGGTCCTTTCTATGATATTTCGGGTCCTCCTATGTGCACTGTTGTATCGCCTCTCTGTCTCATTGCTGGGTGTTAAGTACGGGTTAAGTATCCGTGGTCGTAGTGCATATGCACTGTCACCTGTTTGGCACAAAATGTACAATGTTAGCTGGGCATAGAAGGGTTCCACATTGACCTGTGTGTATGTCTGCAAGGTGTATTCAGCTATACCAAGGAGGTATCCGTCTCCAAACTCCCTACGTTATAGGCGTTGGTGTATCCCACTGTGAATGAAAATGTACGAGTCATGTGTACTCCCTGGAAATTTGGCTACCATGTCAGTGATAACATAATGGGCATCACATACCAGCTGGATGTTCAGTGAGTGGGTACACTTACGGTTGCGGAACAGATATTCCAGATTTGCAGGAGGGCATATTTGTATATGTGTCCCGTCTACACACCCTATGACATGGGGGAAGTTGGCAATCCTGTAGAATTCCAAGTTGGTGCTGTTGATTTCTGCCTCATTCCTCGGTAGGTATATGTATCTGGACATGTGTGTGAGTAAGGCATCTAGGAATGCTCTGAAGAACCGTGAGAGTGAACTTTGGGATACCCCACCTGCCACGGCAATGACCCCCTGATAGCTACCCGAGGCCAAGAGGTGCAGTGAGCAGAGCACTTGCACATGTGTATGAATGGCGCAGCCACGCACAGTCTGGCGTTGAAGCTGCGGATTGAGTAACTCTATTAAATCTAGTATTGCTGCACTGCTAAGTCTGTATTTATCATAAATCTCCTCCTCAGTTTGTTGGAAAAGTGTCTGCCTGGTTCTGTATATCTTCTCCTGTCTCTGGCTCCTCTTCCTCCTCTGCTGTGCGGCGTGGGCTCTCCTCCTCATTGCCATCACATATATCTTCGCCATCTTGAGTAACCCAGGTACCTTCTGGGTCTCCTTTTATACTTTGGTTCTAGTTACCATCTGCTCTGAGTTGGTGGTAATTTGGAAGTGCATAATGGGCTTTTTGCGACTAGTCGCAATTTGCGAGTGGCTATTGCATTTGGTTTGCGACTCGCAAATTGCGACTTCCTATTTGCGAGTCGCAAAATGGGGTCGCTATTTTTGCGAGTCGGTAATGGCTCGCGTCGCATTTTGCGTGTCGGAAATGGGAGTTTTGCATCCCATTGCCGATTTTGCGGGGTCGCAAATTGCGATTCGGGCCATTTGCGACTCGCAAAAGTTTGCTACATCTGGCCCTTAAATCTTTGTGCCTTACAATCCACGTCTAGCTGGGTTTGACAGCTCTTTGTGCATTCACTCAGACACACCCCAAACACAGGGTACTCAGCCTCACTTGCATACACCTGCATTTTGAATGGGTCTTCCTGGGCTGGGAGGGTGGAGGGCCTACTCTCACACAAAGGACTGCCACACCCCCTACTGGGACCCTGGCAGACAGGATTGAACTGAAAGGGGACCTGGTGCACTTCTAAGCCACTCTTTGAAGTCTCCCCCACTTCAAAGGCACATTTGGGTATAAAACAGGGCCTCTGCTCTACCACCTCAGACACTTCCTGGAGAAGAAACCTGAACCAGAACCTGCACCCTGACAAGAAGAACTGCCTGGCTGCCTAAAGGACTCACCTGACCGCTTTCTACAAAGGACTGCTGCCTTGCTGTTGCCCTGCTGTCTTGCTGCTCTCTTGCTTTGCTGCAGAAGTGCTCTCCAAGGGGTTGGATATAGCTTGCCTCCTGTTCCCTGAAGTCTCAGGACCAAAAAGACTTCTCTCTTGCAACTGGACTCCTTGTGCGTCGAAAATTTGACGCACAGCTTGTTCCGTGGTGAAAAATTCACCGCACGCCGAACCGGAAAGATGCCGCTCGACTTCGCGAGGAAAAGATCGACGCGGCGCCTGCGGTGCGACCGGAACTCGACGCACGGCCCGTCTGGACAACGCCGCCCGACTTCCAGAGGGAAAATAGACGCGGTGCCTGCCGTGAGGGAGAAAATTCCATGCATCGCCCACCGGAATGACACGCAGCCGGTCAACAAGCCCAGGATTCCCCGCACAGACCCCGGAGCATCTGAAAACCCCGCAACCCGAAGAGGAGACCCTGTCCGCGCGCGGGAAATCGATGCAACGTCTTCCCCGCATGAAAAATAATGACGCACTGTTGCGCCGCGTGGTGCGGCGCGAGCCGAGCATTCGGCTCGCGCCGCGCAGCGCGTTCTCAGGACGCGGCGCGCCCCGAGTCTTCTTTGTACAGCGCGAGGCCCCAGATATTATTTTGGGCCTCGCTCTGCCTTCTGTGGTGTTCCTGTTCTCCCCTGACCCCTCCTTACCTGTTTCTTTTTCTTTCTTCTTCTACTTTTTCTTCTTTACCTTTCGAGGCATTTTTTGTCCTTTCTTTATGTCTTTCCCCCTTCCCATGTTACCTTTTTCTTCCCAGCATTCCTTGGTCCCTATTTTCTATGGTTCCTGTTCTATTCTATCCTATGTACTTTTTCCCTATCTAAAATGGTGTCTTTTTACTTCCTGTTGGTCACTTCCTGTTTCTTGGTATATAAGGGCTCTGTTTTCTCCCTTTCCTTGCGCTGCATCACTTTCTGCTCAGATTGTGTCTTCGCTCCTGATTCTTAGCCTTCGGTTCTGAATCTTTTCAATTTTGCATTTACCTGCATTTTGTTCCTGTTTGATTCCTGGTTTTGTTTTCGTTTCAGGAATCCATTTTTTGGAGGTTTTTTCCCCTTTATTGGGGTTTTTTCCCTCTGGCACTAATTCTAAAGGGCACGGTCTGTTCTTGGCGTTTCCACTGCCTGTAGCACCGTGGCTACTAGAAAGAGTCGCCCCTTTCTGGGCCAAAGCCGAACCCTCAAGACCTACGCCACTAGATCTGCGGTTTCCAGGCGCCAGCAGCACGTGAGTCGTGACAGAATGCAGCGCCAAACCATTCCGACATCTTCTGATACTATGGATGACACAGTGGCGGCTGCTGCAGATCATGATTCATCTTTTTTGACTACTATTCAACAACAAGCTCAGGAATTGCAACAATTGCGCAACGAGAATGCGGTCTTACGACAGGCTTTGGCCCTCTGCAGTGGCGATGTTCCGACTATCTCCGCCTCAACGCCTCGCTTCTCTGGTGAACCAACTAAACTGCGTGAATTCCTGGATGCATTAACGGTTTACTTCGCCTTCAGACCTAGCCAATTCTCTCATGACAGGACAAAGGTGGGATATCTTATTAGTGCATTATCCGGTCCTGCCTTGGCCTGGGCAACCCCGATGGTGTCATCCAACGATCCAGTATTGTCGGACTATTCTGGAATCATGACCCGCTTCAAACAAATGTTTAGTCGCCCAGGATTGGAAGCCTCGGCAGAGGAAGCATTATGTGATATCCAGCAAGGTTCCCAGGATGTCCTCCGATATATTACACGTTTCCGTCAATTAGCGGCAGAGACCACTTGGGTGGAGCGTACCCTGGTAACTTTGTTTCGCAGAGGACTTAAGGAAGAAATTAAGGATGAATCAGTACATTCCACCAGAGTTGAAGATCTTCGTGGCCTCATGGATCAAGCACTTTCCATCGAGTATCGTCTTCAAGAACGACGAATGGAGAAGAGAAGGAGTAGAGGAGCGTCTCAGCCAAGCTCTTCACGGATGTATCCACCTCATCCTGAGGAATCTCGTCCTCCTGCTAAAGATATAGAAGGGGAACCCATGCAAGTGGATACTGCTCGAGGGCCACTCTCTGCTAGTGAGAAGGAAGACAGACGGAAGAAGGGATTGTGCCTCTACTGTGGTTCTGCTGGTCACCTGCTTCGTACATGTCCTGTACGTCCACCTAGACCCTTGGGAAACGCCACCTCCCGTCCTCTGTAAGAAGGGAGGGGACGGGATCATCGGCTATACCTTCTATCAGCTCATTCAACGACAATACAACTTACTTGTTCGTGTTACCAGTCATATTACAACTACCTGATGGCCGCCAAGAAAGAACTATGGCATTATTGGATTGTGGTGCTAGTGGTATATACATGGATAAGACATGGGCCACTCTCTGCAAATTCCCACTCAACCCAAAGACATTCCTGAACAAGTACACACCGTGGATGGATCTTTAATATCCTCAGGTCCAGTCGATACTACGACCTTGATGTTAAATTTACAGTTTGGTAATCATCAAGAACACCTCTCTTTTGATCTCATTTCATCTCCCAACCATACCATTATTCTCGGAATTCCATGGTTTACTAGACATAACCCATATGTGAACTGGGTAACCCGGACAATTTCTTTATCCTCACAGTTTTGTCAAGAAAATTGCTTTGCTTCCGATAAATATTGGTCACCAAACAGATTAACACCTATGAAGAGTACTACGGAGTATTCCATCAACACTGTCCAAGGGGTTCCTGAACATTATTTAGAGTTCCAAGACGTGTTTCAAAAACCATCCAGACCTGTATTACCTCCACATCGAGAGTACGATTGTGCTATTCCTTTGGAACCTGGAACAGTCGTTCCCTTTGGGAGGATGTATTCTCTCACGGAACCTGAAAAGGAAGTTCTTAAGGAGTATCTGGAGGAAAATGTACAGGGTGGTCTCATTGTTCCATCATCTTCTCCAGCAGGGGCTCCTCTCTTTTTTGTACCTAAGAAGACCAAAGATCTTCGTCCTTGCATAGACTTTCGAGGCCTAAACAAGATAACTATAAAGGATCGTTATCCTTTGCCCCTCATTAAGGATATTTTAGAGGCAGTCAGAGGGGCTCAACGTTTTACCAAGTTGGATCTTCGGGGAGCTTACCACCTTTTACGTATAAAAGAAGGAGACGAGTGGAAAACAGCATTCAGGACACCGTTCGGTCATTTTGAATATAAAGTCATGCCCTTTGGTCTTACGAACGCTCCTGCTATATTTCAAAGGTTTATGGACTCAATATTTTCCGATCTCTTGAACCAGACACTCGTAATCTACTTGGACGACATCCTTATTTTTTCCAGACACCCCGAACTCCATTCTTCTCATGTGAAACAAGTCCTTCACAGACTCCGAGCACATCAACTATTCTGTAAACCCGAAAAGTGTGAGTTCGATAAGACGGAAGTCAAATATCTGGGTTATCATTTAAGTTCCACCGGCATAGCTATGGACCTAGAAAAGGTACAAGCAATTCTAGAGTGGCCTTCTCCCTCTTCTATCAAAGAAACACAATGTTTCCTAGGATTAGCAAATTTTTACAGACAGTTCATTCAAGACTTTGCTAAACAGACCAGCCATATAACCCATACCTTAAAGAAGGAAAATCTAAAACAGGGGTTTGTCTGGACCAAGGCGTCTGAAACAGCTTTTCAAGAATTAAAGAAGGCATTCACTCAAGCTCCCATCTTGAGACATCCAGATACCAATAAACAGTTTATCGTAGTTACCGATGCTTCCGAAAAAGCTATTGGAGCAGTCTTGCTTCAACTTCAAGAAGATGATGGTCTTGAACATCCTGTTTTCTATTTGTCCCATATTCTCTCTTCAGCTGAACAACATTACTCTGTACTAGAAAGAGAGTTGTTAGCTCTGAAGACAGCCTGCATCGAATGGAGACAGTTTCTGATGGGATCCAAGGAGCCTTTCGAGGCGAGAACAGATCACCGTAATCTGCAATGTCTACGTAATTTTGTATGCCAAAATAGTCGCCAGGCGCGTTGGGCCTTTTTCTTTAGTCAGTATGACTTTTACATCACCTATATTCCTGGATCTCAAAACATTCTGGCTGATGCTCTGTCTCGACGCTATCCAGATTGTACTCCTTCCCCATCTCAGTTTCTACTGGAGCCTAGTAAGATCATTGGAGTTGCTCAATCTTTTCTGGATGAGGTACAACTGGAGTATTCCAGCCTGTCTAATAGCGAAATAGAGAAATTAAGAACCTTTTTATGCAAGAAAGAAGGATTCTTTTTTCATCAGAAGCTGTTATTCCTCCCTACTAACAGAGTGCGAGACAAAGCATTACAGATGTGCCATGATTCACCGGTTGCTGGACATAGAGGTATTAAGGCCACACAAGAACTTCTTTCGCGATCTTTCTGGTGGCCTACCTGGAAATCAGATGTCGAAAGATATGTTCAGGCTTGTCCCATATGTGCCCAAGTCAAGATTCCCCGTAGCAGACCTGCAGGATTACTACAGCCTTTGCCAGTTCCACCAACGCCATGGCATACTATTTCCACTGACTTTATGTGTTCACTTCCGCCATCAGCTGGAAACCAGGTTATCATGGTCACTGTTGATTCTTTCACTAAGATGGCCCACTTTACTGCTCTAAAGAAATTACCAACATCCCAAGAATTGAGCCAGATATTTATCGACCATATTTTCCGTCTCCATGGACTTCCACATACCATTGTGTCTGACAGGGGTCCCCAGTATATTTCCCGGTTTTGGAAACATTTTTGCAAGACACTGAATATCAATATAGCACTATCATCCGGTTTCCATCCTCAGACCAATGGACAAACTGAGCGTTTGAATCAAGGACTAGAACAATACCTTCGTTGTTTTTGTAATTCCACCCAAAGCAACTGGAACACTTCTCTTCCTATTGCTGAATATTCCTACAACAATTCTGTCCATAGTGCCTCCAAGGTCACTCCCTTTTTCTGTTCCTATGGCTATCATCCGACCTCTTTTCCTACTGCTCCTCAATCTACCTCTCCTCTGCCTGCCATTACATCTTTTTCCAAACGTCTCCTGCAACTCCATAAGCTCATTAGATCTAATTTATTGCACACTAAGAGGTATATGAAGAAGATCGCTGATAAGAAACGTGGACCCACTCCCGATTATCACCCTCAGGATAAAGTCTGGCTTTCTTCCAAATTCTTGCCCTCTCGTCTTTCTCTGAATAAGTTCACGCCTCGCTATTATGGGCCTTTTCGTATTCTTCAGTTGCTCAATCCTGTCACTGTTCGTCTTCGCTTGCCTCATACTTGGAAAATTCATCCGGTCTTTCATGTATCCCAACTCAAACCTTATGTCCCTGATCCTTTCTCTCGTCAGTTTCCTTGTCCTCCTCCTGTGTTGGTGAATGATGTCCCTGAATATGAGGTTCACGAAATTTGTTACTCTCGCCTTTTTCACCGGCGTCTTCAGTATTTGATTCACTGGAAGGGTTATCCTCTTAGTGAATGCTCTTGGGAAGATGCTTCTTCTGTTCACGCCCCTCTTTTGATTTCTCGTTTTCATCGTTTGTTTCCCTTCAAACCTGGGCCTTCGGGGGGGGGACCTACTGTTGCGCCGCGTGGTGCGGCGCGAGCCGAGCATTCGGCTCGCGCCGCGCAGCGCGTTCTCAGGACGCGGCGCGCCCCGAGTCTTCTTTGTACAGCGCGAGGCCCCAGATATTATTTTGGGCCTCGCTCTGCCTTCTGTGGTGTCCCTGTTCTCCCCTGACCCCTCCTTACCTGTTTCTTTTTCTTTCTTCTTCTACTTTTTCTTCTTTACCTTTCGAGGCATTTTTTGTCCTTTCTTTATGTCTTTCCCCCTTCCCATGTTACCTTTTTCTTCCCAGCATTCCTTGGTCCCTATTTTCTATGGTTCCTGTTCTATTCTATCCTATGTACTTTTTCCCTATCTAAAATGGTGTCTTTTTACTTCCTGTTGGTCACTTCCTGTTTCTTGGTATATAAGGGCTCTGTTTTCTCCCTTTCCTTGCGCTGCATCACTTTCTGCTCAGATTGTGTCTTCGCTCCTGATTCTTAGCCTTCGGTTCTGAATCTTTTCAATTTTGCATTTACCTGCATTTTGTTCCTGTTTGATTCCTGGTTTTGTTTTCGTTTCAGGAATCCATTTTTTGGAGGTTTTTTCCCCTTTATTGGGGTTTTTTCCCTCTGGCACTAATTCTAAAGGGCACGGTCTGTTCTTGGCGTTTCCACTGCCTGCAGCACCGTGGCTACTAGAAAGAGTCGCCCCTTTCTGGGCCAAAGCCGAACCCTCAAGACCTACGCCACTAGATCTGCGGTTTCCAGGCGCCAGCAGCACGTGAGTCGTGACACGCAAGTCTGTGTGTGAAGGGGCGAAACCGACGCACGGCCCGCCTGGACAACGGCGCCAGACTTCCAGAGGGGAAATCGACGCAGCGCCTACCGTGAGGGAGAAAATTCAACGCCTTGCCCACTGGAACGACGCGCAGCCGGTCAACAAGCCCAGGATTCCCCCGCACAGACACCGGGGCATCTGAGGACCCCGCAACCCAAAGAGGAGACCCGTCCACGCGCGGGAAATCGATGCAACGTCTTCCCTGCATGAAAAATAACGACGCAAGTCCGGTCCGTGTGTGAAGGGGCAAAACCGACGCACACACCATTTTTCCACACATCTCCTCCTCTGCGGCCCTTTGCAGAGATTTTTCACTCCAACCAGGTACTTTGTGCTTGAAAGAGACTTTGTTTGCTTTTTAAAAACTTAAGACACTTTATATCACTTTCCAGTGATATCTTTACAGTTTCTTATTGCATCTTTTATCGTTTTGACCCGCAAATATCCAGATAAATATTATATATTTTTCTAAACACTGTGTGGTGTATTTTTGTGGTGCTATATTATGTTATTGTATGATTTATTGCACAAATACTTTACACATTGCCTTCTAAGTTAAGCCTGACTGCTCAGTGCCAAGCTACCAGAGGGTGGGCACAGGATAATTTGGATTGTGTGTGACTTACCCTGACTAGAGTGAGGGTCCTTGCTTGGACAGGGGATAACCTGACTGCCAACCAAAGACCCCATTTCTAACAATCCCAGTAAAATGCCAAAACTGTGTTGAAAAATTTGGTTTTCTGATTCAAGTCTGCCTGTTCCTGAAAGCTGGGAAGATGGTGATTTTAGCACCACAAATCCTTTGTTGATGAGACTCGCAGGACAAACATAGATGCTTTCTTGTGCAACACGTTTTCCCAATTTTGCCCCAAAAACTAATTTTAGGTGTATTTTGGCAAATTTCTTAGTCTCCTCCACAAACTCTGAGTGCCTTTAGAATCCTCAGGATGTTGGAAAAAAGTACTCAAATTTAACATGGATAGCTCATGTGGAGGAAAAGTTATGGGGGGCCTAAGCGCAAACTACCCCAAATAGCCAAAAAATGGCTTGGCACAGGAGGGGGAAAAGGCTTGGCAGCAGAGGGGTTAAACACTTCATTAAGCACAATGTGGTGATAAATAATGGTTTTAACAACTGTTAGTAACTAACAATAAACCTTTTACTAAAAAAGCACAAACAATAATATTTTGAGTTAGTCCTTCCAGCTCCTTTAACATCTTTATGGTTATGGATCTGTGTTAAGCAGCTTAAAGTAGTAGTGCTGCAAGAGTTCATCCAGCCTTACAGTGTTTCGGATGCATTACTGTCAGAGCTCTTTGAAACTGCGTAGTAAACTAAAACGCCATGGACAAAAAAAGCCAGATTACAACTCATTCTGCTGGCATAGGGGGGGTGAGAGGAAGTGGTCTGGTTTCTAAATTGCAAACGATGGACTCAAGAGACTTGAATCCGAATCTTGACTTTTCCCTGTGACCAACACGTGTTTGTGCTGCAGGGCTACTTAAAACGAGAAAAGGAACGATGCAGCATTATATGGTATATTCGCCAACAGTACTATTTGATACACGTGTTAGAATAATTATTTTTTTCAAATCTGCACATTATGGCACAAATTATGTGGCAAATTGAGTACAACCAAAATTGTACCTGAAACTTTACAACCTGAGAATCATATAATTCCACTGCTTTAGACAGCAGTGTGTTGGTTTGCCAATAATCTATTCACGAAATAAAATGCAATAAAACACTACACATTCCAATTCCAATAAGTAGCCCTCGTAGGCTGGACATTAAAAGCAGCTTCAATAATCTTTTATTTCTACAGACAGAAAAGGGTGTTCGTTTCTAAATTTTTACATTCTTTAAATACATCATTAGGTATTGTTTTTTTACTACTGTCAGCATTATTTTTTGACAGCTAAACAGTTAAGTCTACAGTTTCACGTATTATTTTAAATAATTATTACCTGGTTTCAAAAACACATTTTTTAAGGTAAATACCCTTAAATAAACATGTAACATAAAAATACATTACATATAACCCATGTAATGTACATATACATTTGGGATTGGAACTCTGTGGCCTATGACACTGCTAATCAGTTCCGCAGTGTCTGTGCTCTAGCCTTAAAATGTTCAGTAAGACCAATGTAGACGGTGCAAAAAATGCACCTATGTAGTGGACGTTAGAGAGTGGAGGTTTCTGAAGCTGCCGTCTGCAAGGTTCAGCTTCAATGTTCAGATTTTTAAGTGATTAAACACCGGGCAATGGTGCAGCTATGGTAAAGTTCAGTAGCACCGTTGGAAGTTGTATTATTTAAATCACAAATGCTATGATTTGTTTCCTTGATTTATCATTACTATTTTTCAGAGGCCCTCCAACCTCATGCTCTCTCAGTATTTACATTTGCTCTTATTTTTTGGTTGCTTTTGTTTTTCTTTTAGCATTTCTTCCTTGTGTATTTTCCGATTTTTTACAGCAAGCAACAAGTTACCCAACCCCCTCAACACCTACACTCTTTAGCTGGTCTCTTTGACTCATATTCAGTTTTTTTTATTTACTTCTCTAAGCCAATTACAATGAGCATTGACCATGTTTCCCAGTATGAACATTTTATTTGTTTGGTAAAACTAAATTATGATACTCTAGAATATTATAGCATGAAGCAGCATTGTCATCATGAGCATAGAGGCCTACAATATAAAAATCCATGTACACACACTAAATACGTAAAAACCCGGTCTCTGAGTAAGGTAATGACTTACTCGGCAATCGCAGTATTTTCTGACAGGTCGTTGCCTCTAAAGGGCCAGTAAGGCTGGGGAAGGATCAAGCTTGTATATTTTGGGAGGCCAGCAGGGCTGAGGAAGAATCAGCTTCAACGGTATCAGTCTGCATAAAAACCATCTACAAGATCAGTGTTGAGCTAGGGCAACACTGTGCTCTTCACTGTGTGTTATCGAGGCCCATCATCAATCATCTTTGAGTTGGACAGGGCGCAGCTAGGAACAGAAGGCCTTCGGAGCCCAAGATCTAAGCAATACATGTACGTGAGGACGGGTGATCAAATGAAGGAAGCAAAAATATATTCGGATGAGTTGATTTGTCATTATTTTGTATTAAGCTTTCTTTCTTATCCCTGTTTAGGCAAAGGTCATCCGTTGCATGACTGTGAGAAGGTATTCGGTGACTGCTTCAATGTTGAAGTTCCTTAGGTCTATTAGACGTTTTGTGTCATTGGAGTATAAGTGACATTTAAGGCCTTTCATATTGATCATGTGGGCTAGGTGGCACATGTATAAGTTGAAAAGGCATGAGGAGAGGGGGTAGATCCTTGAGGGACACTACATACAATGGAGGTTGAATCTGTACATGTAGATTGAGTTTTACTTGCTGTTTTCATTCTTGTTAGAAAGATGAAAACATTCCCATGCTTTTCTGTTAATGTTAAAGCAGAGTTTCAAGTGGTTTTGGAGTGTTTCATGATCTACAGTGAATGCAGCTGAGATGTCCAGTAAGATGAGAACCACCTGTTTGACAGATTGTTAGATTCTGCTAATTCTGGGGTTGGTTGGCTACCTCTGCTTCAATGATCTTCATCATGAAAGAGGACACCAAGTGGAGTAAAACAATGCAATGTTTTATAGTGGGGACTGATTTGAGGGGAAGCATTCACAACCCAGGCAATATTCATGGCATGTGCCGCAGTATTAACATTTATGAGTTTTGGAAGCCATGCATCTAGCACTGATCCAGGCAGTCTATTTTTTTATACTGTCTTGATGATGTTTTTGGCTGAGATTAGCTCAGAGGAATTGACATTGCAGTGGTAAAGACCAGAGCAGTCAAGGGGATATTTGCAAATATTTTGGCTTTTCCGAGAAAAGTAAGAAACCTTTTTATTGCACATTGATAGACAATTTAAGTTGGAGTGTTTCGGGTTGCGGAATAATAGCTCTTTGTATATTTTAAAGAGTTTTGTGTGAGAATGTTCAACTGAGAAGATCTGATCAGTGTAAAAGGATTTCTTGGTGGCATACTTTTCTTTTACACTGGAAGTGATGTGATTTACATGCTTGCTTGTCTGATTCCTTGGGGGTATTTAGCCAGGCTATTCAAGCCTCTTGTCTTCTTGCTTCACATGGGTGAAGTGTTGATTGAACCCGGCTTTTGATGTGTTCCTTTTCATAGTATCTTAATAGATTTTCTGTTGTAATGTCTAGTTTGAGTCATGCCTGGAACCTCGCCGTCTGTGTTCCAGGACTCTAATTCTGGAGCTGGGAGACGCCAAGGTTCTTGGAGGAAGGTGGTTGGGAGAGGAGAGCAGTTGTGGGATGACGGAGCACGGATCCTATTTTGGGTTGGTCTTTCTGCAATAAACCTTCATCTAACTCACCGCGTTTATGCTTTCATAACACTGGCGACGATTTACCAACCCTGAACCCACAAACTTACCGGCTACTTTGATGATCTTGGGTCCGCGCTGCCGCCGATTGTGTTCAAAGCTGAGGAACCTACAAACCGAAGATTCCCTGGAGTACTGAAAGAGTACTGGAGGTACTGTGCCACAACTGGGACTTTTGTTTTATTTTTTGGCATTTCCATCCGTTGCCCTTGTGAGGTCCGCGCTCCTCCTTCGAACCAAGCTCGCGCTGTGGCCGTTGTCTCCAGTCGAGACGCGCGCTCCTTCTCGGGCACCCTCATGCCTCCCTGCGCGCATTGTTATTTTTCAGAACGTGACAATCCTGACGTCACGCGTACCTCCGGAGAGAGCGGTTCAGGATCTAGACCACTACTTTCTAAGACTAGACTGCAACTCTAACTGAGATGAAGGTGGCAAAACGTTTAAGCGTCCAAGTCTATTTTACTTGTCTGTATTCATCGGTTGTTGCAACGGTTTAAACGGAAGAAGAAAAAGAGAACTGGAATGCACATATTTCTTTCTTCAGCTTTGTTTTTTTTAATTTTTTTATCTTAGGGATGTACTTGTTTTCTTTATTTATTCATTTTTTACTTGTGGCATTAGACAGTTACTATTCTGCAACCAATTTCTGACAATTTTCACAAGCTTTAACAGAATTTTCCCTTGTACTACTATGGCTACACCTACTATGTCACAACCACCTCCTTTCTTATCAGACAAAGGCGACCCCATTCTTCCATGGAAAAGATGGAAAAATCTTTTTGATTCTTATTTAATAGCTATTGGTGGAGACAAATTTTCTCCAGCCAGGAAACAAGCGGTTCTTCTACACAACTTGGGAATCAAAGGCAGAAATATATATGATAGTTTGGATCCTTTGGCTATTGGTGGAGCGGACGGTGAACCTAGAGATGTTTATGAGATGTCAGTGGCAATCCTTGCAGCACACCTTGAGTCCAAACTTAATGTTATGTTAGAGAGACATACATTTTTCGCCAGATCTCAAGGTAACACTGAGAACTTAGGGAATTTCGTAGCTGCCTTACGCACTTTGGCACGCACCTGTGATTTTGGTGAAATCACGGACTCCCTTATTCATGACCAAATTGTGCGCTGTACCAATAGTAAAAAGGTTCAGGAAAAACCTTTGACGAAGAACCCTGACCTGAGAGAAGCTATTGCCATTGTCGAAGGAATGGAGAGTACTACCAACTGGATCAAAGAAATGAATCATACTGAAGGGGACAATCTTTCTACTGTGCAATTACCAAAGGTCCAAGAAAAAGTTTTTAGGGTTAGCAATGACATTAAAGCACAGGCATCTATTCAAGAAAAGAAAAGAGACACTACATTTTTGCGTTCTTACCGTTGTGGCAACGCGGGTCATGCTGCAAAAAGTGCCAATTGTTTTGCACGTAATTCATTATGTAGAAAGTGCGGGAAGAAAGGCCATTATGCTACAGTTTGCAACAATGATAAGAGCAACGAAGATTGTGTCACCAAAAATATTAATAAAATGGTATTATATGTGGGTCAGGAGATTGACCATGTTGGGCACAATACTGGCATAGTAGATGAGGGACCCGTGATCATGGCTGAATGCACTGTTAAACTTGATAATAGAACGGTTATGGTTCTAGCAGACTCAGGTTCTCCCTACACTATGGTTGGTGATAAGAACTGGCAGGCCATTTGGGAGAGTCTCTGGACTCTCTTATTTAACCTGACATCAACCAGGTCAGCTATGGGGGAACAAGAATAGAGATAATGGGATATAGAGTCATGAAAATACAGTTCCAAGTCAGAGTGACCATAGGAAAAGTTTACGTAGCTAAACGTGGGAATAATTTGTTGGGATGGTGACACCAACGAGACATGGGTATTAAATTAGATCCCAATTCTGACAATCAAGTCATGGTGGTAAACAATGGGGATGATCCGTTGGAGATTTGTAAAGAGTTTCCAAATGTGTGTTCAGTGAAAGTTTAGGTTGCCTGACAAATTTTGAACACAAGATTATTCTAAAAATAAATGCTGTGCCAATTCTACATAAAGTTAGAAGAGTACCTAAGTTGATGCTAGAACCTCTCAGAGCAGAACTTAACAAGTTACTTAAGGCTGGAGTGATTGAGGAGATAGAATCTTTAGAGTGGTTAGCCCCTGTTGTTTTGGCACCCAAAGATAATGGGAAGCACATCCGGATGTGTGTGGACCTCAGGGATCTTAACAAGTACATTTGGATAGATCGTCAACCCCTACCCAACATTACGGAAGAATTGTCAAGTTTAGGTGGGTCTAGAGTGTTTAGCGTATTGGATCTTTCCTCGGCTTACCATCAGATTGTTTTGCACCCCGAGTCCAGGCATCTCACCTCTTTCGTTACACCTCTGGGGGCTTATCAATTCTTGAGGATGCCTTTTGGTCTAGCCTCTGCAGCTGCGTGTTTCCAACACATCATGAAAAAAATCTTGGGAGAGGTCTCGGGCACGTTGTACTTCCAGGATGACATTTTAGTTCATCGTAAAACAGTAGCTGATCATGACAAGGTAGTAAGGATAGTTTTGAGCAAATTAGCAGAGGCCGGTTTTACTGTTAAGAAGGAAAAATGCAAGTTCAGAGTCACTTCTGTGACATACCTGGGTCATACCATTTCAGGTGAAGGGATCAGACCCAAGTTGGAACTAGTTGATGCTATAATTCAGGCACCTGAACCTAGAGACAAAGATGACGTGAGGTCATTCCTAGGGTTGGCGGAGTATTACTCTAAATTTATTCCCAATTTTCCTAGCGCGACACAACCCTTGAGAGCCCTTTTAAAGAAGGGGTGTGAGTTTGTCTGGGAGGAAGAATGCATGACTGCTTTCTCTTTTGTCAAGAACTGTATTGGAGTGATGCCCACCTTACGGCATTTCAATGTGTGTGCAAAAATGTACTTGTACACTGATGCTTGCATCAAGGGTCTTGGTGCTGTTCTGGTGCAGAGAGTTGGTCAAGAAGAGAAGGTAATAGCTTTTGCTTCCCGATCCCTCAAAGAGGCTGAACAAAACTATTCGGTCATAGAAAGAGAGGCGCTTGCCTGTATGTGGGCGGTTAAACACTTTAGATTTTATTTGTGGGGTCTACCTTTTGTGGTGGGGACGGATCACAGACCTCTCTTCCAAATTTTTTCTCCTAAGAAAAATGAAGAATTGTCCCCGAGAATACGGAGGTATACAGAAGGATTGTTAGAATACAACTTTATTGTGGAGTATGTGCCCGGACCGAAGAATTGTGGCAGATTTTTTGTCCCGTTCTTCGGTTGACAGAGGTGAGGAAGTAGTAGATGAGGTTATGATTAGTTGGGTAAGAGAAAAGGCCATCAACGAAGAGGAGTGGAAGTTAGCTGCAGAGAAAGATTCGGATAGACTTAAGCTTGGTGAATTCATTGTTAAGGGATGGCCAGAGTTTAGGGACATTCCTGACTCATTAAGAGGCTATTGGAATGTGAGAAATGAACTTTCCTTAAATGGAAGTGAGTTGTTTAGGGGAAGCAAATCCATTCCTCCTAAGGGGCTGAGAAACAACATTTTGAATCTGGCTCACGAGGGGCATCTGGCCAGAAGTTTAACCAAGTCCAGACTTAGGGCCATTTATTGGTGGCCAGGGTTGGATAGTGAAGCTGAGGCAGTTGTGAAAGATTGTTTGAGTTGTGCACATAATGACAAAAGCAAGGTTGTGGCGAGAGTGCCCCTCTCTCCCGTTGAGATTCCGGATAAACCCTGGGTGAAACTAGGCCTAGATTTTATGGGACCTTTCCATCTTTTACCACCGAATGAACGATATGTCATGCTCATGGTGGATTATGCATCCAAATGGGTAGTGACTAAATGTGTGAACTCAATTGATACTCGTACTGTGATTGAATTTTTAGAAGACGAATTCTCCAAGGAGGGTATACCTAGTCAATTAGTCACGGACAATGGAGTACAATTGATATCACAAGATATGAGGAAAAAACTCCCTTGCCATTGTACACTTGAGAACAGCTTTGTACCTACCACAAGCCAATGGTCTTTCTGAGCGTATGAATAGGATGGTGAAGGCTTGTGTGCAAGAAGCTATTGAGACTAGAACTCCCTTAGCCAATCTTCTAAGAGATTTGTGGTGGGCACATCGCAACACTCCAAACAGCATCACCAACATAGCCCCTTTTGAGTACATGAGGGGAAGGTTGGGTTGTACTAAGTTGTTCCCGGCATGGTTCAATAACACTCTAGCTCGGGTCAATTTTGACCCAGATAGGTTTGATAAGGTACCCAGTCTCCGAGAGAAGTACCAACGCAATTACAAGTTGCGTTTTGATGCCAAGAATTGTGTTGGGAAAGTGAGGTGGAGGGTTGGTGACCTAGTGTTCGTGAAGAACCCGAGTTTTAAAACTAAGGGTAAATCATCCTTTAAGGGCCCTTTCCACATCAGAGAAGTAAGGAAAAGCATTGTGATTCTGGACAATGGGGATGCGTGGAGCATGTCCAGAATCGTGAAATGGACTGGTGTGGAAAACTCCCCTACAGGTGCAGAGGGCTCTTCTACCATGAATGATCGGAGAGAGAATCTTTCTACAACAACTTCTATGGAGTCTACTAATGTTCCGTCCAGACTACGTTCCAAACCAGTCTGGATGAAAGACTATTTATCTTAACTTGATGTTAGTTGCGGGACTGTTTTAACACCATATTTTTCTATCTCTTTTATTGCATTGTTTATCTGTTCTGGTTTGGGTTTTTAGACATCAATGTAAAGGGAGGGGGATGTGTTGTAATGTCTAGTTTGAGTCATGCCTGGAACCTCACCGTCTTCTGTGTTCCAGGACTCTAATTCTGGAGCTGGGAGACGCTAAGGTTCTTGGAGGAAGGCGGTTGGGAGAGGAGAGCAGTTGTGGGATGACGGAGCACGGATCCTATTTTGGGTTGGTCTTTCTGCAATATACCTTCATCTAACTCACCGCATTTGTGCTTTCATAACATTTTCATAGTACCTTCTATAGGCTTTAGTGGAGCTAAGTGTTCAAGAATCATCTTGCATTTCAAGGAAAAGAGATTTGTGATATGGTCAGAAATATTTCAGATGTCTAATTGAGACGTGGATCAGTAATATGCTGAAGATACAGTATTTGAAGCAAATGTTTGTGTAGTTTCTGGAAGAAGTGTTGTGGGTGTGAGAATAGAGAATCCTATTAGTGTGTGGCCAAAGCAATGACAAAGCCAATACCGTGGGCAAGCAGGCATTGGCAAATTGAGATCTCTTGGCTTTACCGGTGCTTGTTCATATGCCACATAATTCTCTAGTTTATTCTGTTTTGAAAAGCTTTATCTTCCCACCAAGGAACCAGAGGCAAAATGACATAAGCATCACTATTAATAGGTATTTAAAAATAGAACATTTGCATTTTACATCGGACATGACATGGAATCCATATTTGCTTGAACTCCATATTGGACTAAAAAAAAGGCGAATTTCTGTTGCATGAAAATACTGGTTGAAACAAATAGATGGCAGTAACGAATTCAAAGATGCTAAAGGAATAATTTGTAACTCAGTGTTCACTATATGATTCAAAACCAGCAGGACCCAATAGGAATCACTTATAACATATAAACTGTTGTTTCCACCATGTCTTTTAAGCTTGTCTGACTTTCTTCCTGCTCGCCCAACCTTTATTTGCAGACCTGCCTCTCTATGCTCTCTCAGTGTTTACTTTTATTCTCAGTCTTTTATCCTTGAGAAGATCCATAAGTTGGATGCCAACAAGGGAGTAGCGAAAAAGTTAAAATACCCCCCACTTTGCACCAAAGGTCCGATGACACCGACCAAGTGAAGCAAGTGGGTCTTACCCTCCCTAGGAGAGCTCCCTTGTCTCTTCCATTAAAGCATCTATCCATTCACCCTTTTACACTTCTGTCCACCTGCTGATGTCTACCATATCATCTTTACATTCTGCCATCCATTCATTATTTCATCTTTTGTTCATTCTTTCAGCTTTCCTTCGACCCTTTGGCTGTTCCATCCATCCTTCACACATCCATTATCTATGCCTGCATCCATCTGTGCGTCCATCCACCTATACAGTCATCCTTTGAATTACGCATCCATCAATGAAGCCTTTCATCTATTCACACTCTGAGTTCTCTTTATTTTGCCATCTGTTCACCTGTCCATCGATCTATCCATTCACTCATGTTTTCACCCATTCATCCATCCACACATCCATCTATCCACTCACCCTTTCTGCCATTCTTACACCCTTCCTTACTTTCATCCTTCCATCCTCCTTTTCTGGTTCTATCAACTCACCTTTCTTCAATAATTATGAGCTTTTGTCTGCTGACTTACAGACAGAAGAGGCCAATAAAGAACTCCTGCACCGCTGTAGCTGCTAAAAGTGGGTGACCCTGGGAACCTATACATCCACTAATAGTAACATTTTTTATTTTACAGTACTTAGAAATGACAGAAATGTGGCATGAAGCAATATAGAACAAAGACCTGTTGAATGGAGTACGGGACTTTGCTTCCACCTGCCGCTTATCATAGTTTGAAGGCAGTGTCACTCTTGGTTTGCTGACTTCTAACTGGTTTGGCAGCCGATACGTCTCTTCCAGTACTTAGCTGAGGAGCACCGGCCAAGTACAGTTTAATTATGCCTGGAATGTTTTACTGTTGCTTGGACAAACTATTTTTCTTTGTTTGCTGCCTCTCCTGTTTGTCAGTAAGCACTTGTGTTCAAGCGTGCAGTTCATTTTTCGTGTTTGCCCTTCACTTGTTCTTTACTTTACATAATCAGTAATTATGAGGAGTTGTGACATGCGAGTCTTTATGTACATTTTTTGTGGCTTTGTAGAGCATGAGATTGACCAAGGAATTAATCCTCAACAGAAGCTTTCCCCTCACAGCGGGAGTGACAATACTACAATATTCACTGCACTCAACGAAACTCACCTCATAATGCTTTGCAGGCATTCCTTTTACAACCTTTTTGCCCATAACTCATCCTGTGTTGGTCCCAGGGCAATGGGATCACCCCCAAAATATTCAGAATGATGTCCTCATTCTGTCCAAGAGATCTTGTAGGTCACGCTATGTTAGACTTTTCATCCTTGGCGTGGTCTCATTGAACATTTTGCCTCTGTTCCCCAGGTTGTGGATGTGTGCTGGATTTTGTTGTTTTTGTTATTCCGGGCACTTAACCACTGCTAACCAGTGCTCCTTTACAAAATGGTGCCACCCACATAAGTAGCTCTGTAATCATGTCTCAGACCTGCCATTGCAGTGTCTGTGTGTACAGTTTTAACTGTGAATTCGACTTGGCAAGTGCACCCACTTGCCAGGCCTAAACCTTCCCTTTTCTTACAAGTAAGGCACCCTTAAGGTCGACCCTAGGTAGCCCCAGGAGCAGGGTGCAGAGTATGGTTAAGGTAGGACATATAGTAATGTGTTATATATGTCCTGACAGTGAAATATTGCTAAATTCGTTTTTCACTGTTGCAAGACCTGTCCCTCTCATAGGTTAACATGGGGGCTACCTTTAAATCTGATTAAAGTGTAGATTCCCTTTGGGAGTGAATGGACATTTGGAGTTTGGGGTCTCTGAGCTCACAATTTAAAAATACATCTTTTAGTAAAGTTGATTTTAAGATTGTGTGTTTGAAAATGCCACTTTTAGAAAGTGGGCATTTTCTTGCTTATACCATTTCTGTGACTCTGCCTGTTTGTGGATTCCCTCTCTGGGTCAGTTTGACAGTTGGGATGGTTGCACCTCTTACTAGACAGTGACACAAAGGGAGCTGGGGTGTAGCCTGCATATCCTGATGAGCCATCTGTGCTAGGAGGGGGGGAGGAGTGGTCACTCACACTTGAAAGGGCTTTGCAGTCTCCAACCCCCT
This sequence comes from Pleurodeles waltl, assembly GCF_031143425.1. Lineage (NCBI taxonomy): Eukaryota > Metazoa > Chordata > Amphibia > Caudata > Salamandridae > Pleurodeles > Pleurodeles waltl. The sequence goes on from NC_090445.1 coordinate 258,101,783, forward strand.
GGGGAGTGTCTGGGGCCTGGCCTGGGCAAGGCAGGATTTCACATTCAAAAGAGACTTTACTTTGAAGTAGGCCTGCTTCAAAGGAGAGATTGGGCATAAGAAGGGCACCCAAAACCACAGACTTTAGAAACACTTCTGGAAACCAAGAGGAACCTCTGCCTGGAGAAGAGCTGCAGAGCTGAGGAAGAAGAGCTGCCCTTCCTGTGACTGTGCCTTGTGGAGCTATCCTGCAGTTGCTGCTTCTGCCTGTGCAAGAGGGCAAAGACTGGACTTTGTGTGCCTTCCATCGTGAGAAGAAATCTCCAAGAGCTTGATTTAGAGCTTGCCTCCTGTTGTTTGAAGTCTCAGGGACAGCAAAGACTCCTCTCTGCCAGCACCTGGAGTCTATGGAGACTACTTTGCCCTGTGGTGCCCATTCAGTTCCTGGGACCCTGAAAGGAGAAGCTGGCAGCCCAAGAGTGAGAAATCCACGTACAGAGGGCAGTGCGCGGAAAAGATTGACGCAACTCTGATCTGCGGCTGAAGAAGTGACGCGCCACCTACTCTGCGGCTAAAAAATTTAATGCTCGCTGGAAACGCAACCAAACAATCGACGCAAGGAGCTGGAGAAACGACGTGCAGCATCGTTGACGGAGACTCGTAGATCGAAACCCGCGCTGCGTGGTTTTCGGATCAACCGGCGGATGGATTCCCGACGCAAGTACCGCTGGGCGTGTAAAAACAACACAAGGCCTGCCCAGACCTGAGAGTGCTGACCGGATCGACACATCGTTCTCCTGTGGAGAGAAGAAACAATGCGCCCGACCAGACGAAAGGAGAAACGACGCAAAGTCTCGCTCGTGAGCAAAATCGACACATCACAACCCATTTTTGACGCACACTCGCCCGTGCTGGGTTATTTTTGACGCACCCAAGGTACCTTTTCATGCTACCAGTGTTAGTGTGTCTTTTAAACTACATAAAGACTCTTTTTGCTTTTTACTTGATAACTTGACTTGTGGATTGTGGATTTTTGTCATTTTGGTCTTGTTTTGTTTAGATAAATATTTTCTATTTTTCTAAATTGGTTTTGTGTCATTTTGTAGTGTTTCCATTAAGTTACTGTGTGTGTTGGTACAAATACTTTACACCTAGCATTCTCAAGTTAAGCCAACTGCTCGTGCCAAGCTACCAAGGGGGCAAGCAGGGGTTAGCTGAGGGTGATTCTCTTTTACCCTGACTAGAGTGAGGGTCCTTGCTTGGCAGGGGTAACCCGACTGCCAACCAAAGACCCCATTTCTAACACACTAGGTTAGAAGAGGGTCAAAAAATCATAACCTCTTCCACCATTCAATGCATATTTAATTTCTCTTATAGCTGGAATTTTAGTTTTTTATAGCCGAGAGGAGTTTGTGTTATAAGGGCCTTGTTTGTAATAATATGCTGACGGCATTGCTTGGTCTAAAATGTGTAATGCACTATGCTCTTCAAGGGCTGATGGATGTTAATTGCCCCAAGGTATTACAAAGTCAGTAGGCTTGCCTTGTGCTAGTGCACAAACACAGTTTATTTCTGATAAAGGTTTAATGTATGCTTGGAAACTCACCTCATAATGCTTTGCAAGCTTTCCTTTTACAATACATTTTTACCCATAACTCAGCATATGGTGGTCCTAGGGCAATGGGACCTCACCAAGACATTCAGAACGATGTTCTCTTTCTGGCCAGGACATCTTGTGGGTTACACTAGGTTAGAGGGGGGCCTAAAAATCATACCTTTTCAACCATTTAATGCATATTTAAGCTCTTTTATAGCTTGAACATTTATTTTGACAGCTGAGAGAAATTTGTGTTCTAAAGGCCTTGTTTGTAATAATATTCTGACAACCTTACTTAGCCTGCAAATGCGTAATGCACTATGCTCTCTAAGGGCTGGAGGATGATAATTGTCCCAAGGCACTACTAACTCAGTTGGCTCCACAGGGATACCTAGACACAACCAGTTGTATTGCACCTTCTGCTAATGCACAAACAGTTTATTTCTGATAAAGGTTTAATGAACAGCATGGCTAAATATTTCAGCCATTTCATTGAGGACGTGGTACTTCTCCAGCCTTTTCCGGGTTTGGGGACATTCTCAGCTTCTGACATCAGAAGAAGTTCTGGCAGTGTTCTGTGACACTGTACTCTGAGTGCTTTTGGCGCCATGGGGACATCTAGCCACAACCAGTCGTAGTGCACCTTCTGCTGTTGACTCTCCAGGGGCATCTAGCCATGACTAGTGGTTTGGCACCTTCTGGTATTGACTCTAAAGGGACATCTAATAATGACCTGCGGCACTGCACTATTGTGCTGCTGACTCCAAAATTAAATATTTAAAAGGCCTGCCAGGCCTGAAAATGAGTAATATCCTATGTCCTCAAGGGGCTGATTATATGGTTACACTGAAATGTTTGTTATCATTCTTTTTTATGTGATTATGTCCTCTAGGGGCTGAATATATGGTTACATGACCATGTTTCTTCCAAATGCTATTTTTACTGTGGTGCTTTGAAGGGCTGTTCAGACCATTACAGTCTAATGCTAGGTGTATGAAGGAATGCACAAACACAGTTTATTTCTCATAAAGGTTTAATGTGCTGCATGACTAAATATCTGTAAGGTCCCTAATGCAAAGTTGACATTACCATTTACAATGCCAACAGCTCTAACTCTTGTTAATGCAAGACCTATTACATTGTAAATGCTTGTTTGGATTATTTGTCTTTGGCCCTACCTATGTTTGCTTCCATTCTTGCATTCCCTGCTTTGCTTTTCACATATCCTGGTTTCCATTTCAAAGCAGTTAAGAGTCAGCACTTGGGTTCCAGTGACCTTTGACCCACAGACACTGTTACTTCAGCGAATGATCAATGGCAGTCATTAGAGAGTGATCTGTATACTCCTCAGGCATAGTCACAGCAAGCCCGGTGGCCTTCAAAAGTGCTATCAGAGAAGCAATCCTCCCAGGATTCTTCAGATCCTCTTGCTAAGGGCTACACTAATTGGAATTGATTGGCCACATTAATTACCAGTTGTCTTTTCGGAAGTGCAGTAGCTGTCTCCTACCCACTTGTGCGGCATGTTTATTTCTCACTGATTACACTGATGTACTGTGTATTGCCAAAAGGTCAAGTGAGGGGGATTTGCGAAAAGTGCAAATGGAGAGATTTTCAAATGGGGGCAGAGCATCTGAAAGGTGGTAGCCTTGGGGCAGAGTCAGTCACATGTCAAACAGAGACCTTTAAGGACATTTCACAATTTCCTTTGGGAAATGAGGTCTCTGCAGTGCCATTTCTATCTGACTAGAGCACTGACTCAAAGACCCTACTTCGCACAGAGCTCTCCTCACAGACCAAAATCTACCGACTAGTGTGCTGCTCATCATACACTGAAAGTGGTTTCGCACCTCGTCAGGGTTGTGAAGTGATATGTAAACGTATATGGTATGCAGGAGCATGCAATACAGGTCAGTTTGACTGTGAAGGTCATTGCATATGTTTTCTTAGCTGATAAGTCTTCTGGCCTTTTTTCCCCTGTGCCTGCGGGGTGGATAATAGTGTGTGGAGTGTTTTAGTTTTGGTGTCCTCTGTTCACTGCTATATGAAAAACTAACACCTGTATTTAAATATTCCATGCAAATGACAAGTTATTCAATATAAGTACAGACTCTCTCTTACCGAGTGGCAAGTAGCTGTACTAGGGGTTTCAGTGTGGGTGTAAAGTGTACTCCAATAAAGGAAATTAAGGTATGGAATTAGCCCTACCAGGGCCTTGTGGATTAAACTTGAATCGACCGCAAATAATTATTCCTATGTGGATCGGCCTTTTACCGGGTATTTCTCAAGACGGTGTCACTTTGGTAGTCCTGATACACTGAGTCCTCTGGCTCTCCATCCCTAGTCTTCACATCTGCCCTACCTTTTTAACCTCTGGTCCAGTCTTAGGTTCACTTCACTTTACTTATATTTATTTGGTAATTGTGTGCATGCTCTATTTTTCCTTTTTTCCTAACATCTAGAAGATCACATGATTTAATTGTGCCTTTCTTTTTGAAGTTTCTAATCTTTTTTCAATCATCTTCCTATTGCAATTGTCATTGTCTTATTAGTTTCACAGATCAATATTTCTGGAATATTATGTTCTCTTTTTTCAGTCAGGAAAGACAGCAGAACCGACAATGTAAATATAATTGAAGAAATATTGCAAGGACCCATCTTCTGCTGCAAGAACATGACAAAGACAATCCCTACTTCAAGGTCGGAGAAGAGACAGTCCCTGCATCGACGACAGAGATACCACTGCCCCAGTGACGGCGCGGAGGCAGTCCCTAACGCTGCTTATGCATGCATGATCAGCTCCAGCTGCGACTTAAGTGAGACAACGTAGACAGACAGGTTGCCACGACTGCTGAGAAAACGCCCCATCTCGTGCACGACATTTTAGCAGAATCACAAAGGCTTTAGCTTCTGAGACTCTGAATATATGACCGAGGGACTCCCAGCGCTCAGTCCTAAGCCATGCTTCAGGACAGAAATGGCATTTCATTTCCATAGCAAACTAATATGCACAACTTGTCGTGTTATAAGCAAAGGGTCAACCTCTAATTGATAAGAAGTCGTGTGTAAGGTGTCCTTTTACTGTCAAAGCAGACACAGAAATTCGTTCAATTCCTGAAAATGTCAAATATAATTAGACAGAGGAGGGTAGGAGAAATGTGCTTTCAGCGCTTTACAGAAAGCAAAGCTGGTATTGGTTGAAAGTGCTGCTGGCACATAATTGACAACCATAAGAATTTTGTTTGTTGGGAAGGTGAGGTCTGGTTAGCTGAAATGTGAGATGCACAGAGCACTTGCTGTCTCTTGCAACATGGGATGCACTGACTTTGCTATGAACTCCATCTTTGACGCCATCGTCATCTCTACCAGGTTGTCTTTAATAAATGTATCATCTATGGAAACTATATTTCTACCGGAAATACTGCCACCTCTCCAAGTGGTATACCTTTTCACTGCCAAGGATATTCTGCCAACAAATGGCATCCTCTAAGCCAGGGCTATCATCTTCACAGCCAGATATCCCTGTTTTTCCTAGGGCTGTCCTTTCTGAAAAGCACATTCTCCCACACAAGGCACCTCTGCTAGAGAATTTGTTTACTCAGCTTTCTCAGAGGTATCATTTATGTCATGGAGCCTATAATCTGTACCACTGATGCAATTGTTTCTGCGAGGGGTATCATCATCCATGGGTACTGTTTCATTCATGGACAAGGTTTCACCCAGGGGGTAACTTCTCTGCCATGGGATTCATATCTGGTAGGGATATGGTATCTTACATGCAAATAGTCTCTGGCAAGGAGGTACGTTCTCAACAGGGATTTTGTTTCTGCATGAGTTTAATTTCTACCAGGACTAGCTCAATGACTTCAAAAGGTGGGTAGTCACTTCTGCTACATATGCCATCTCTGCCAGGGGCAATAGCTCCACCATAGGTATCAGCACTGACAGTAGTATAATTTCTTAAAGGGCTTTCACACAATCTCTGAAAGAGGCATTATCATCAACGGTGTAATCCCTACTAGAAGCAAAAAAAAATATCACATGTTTTCTCTCTGCCATGGCTGCCATCAAGGGGTATCTTCTTTTCTGCCAGGGGTATCTTCACCTCAAGAAGACATACAATTGTGTTGTTCAAGGATGGCCTAATCTATGCCTGAGGTATCCTTATTTCTGTCAGAGGTATCGTTGCCTCGACCAGTGTTACCATCATCTATGACATGTAGTTATTATCTCTATCACTGGTATCCTAATTTCTCTCATGGGTATTATTGACTCTACCAGTCGTAACATCATCTTTGACATGCAGTCATTATCTCTACCAGTGGTATCCTCATATCTCTCATGGGTATTATTGACTCTACCAGTGGTACCATTATCTATGGCATGGAGTTGATTATCTCTACCAGTGGTATCCTTATTTCTCTCATGTGTATTATTGACTCTACCAGTTGTACAGTAGTACCATCATCAATGACAGAGTTAGAATCTCTACCAGTAGCATCCTCCTTTCTGTCAGGGATATCATTGAATCTACCAGTGGTACCATCATCTATGACACGGAGTTGATTATCTCTACAAGTGGTGTCCACATTTCTGCCGGGGGCTTGATTGTTTTTACAGCAAGCAACATAATCTGTGCAGGGGTATCATATACTCTATCAGAGCTTAAACACTTCTGCTTCATATATCATTGCCTCTTCCAGTGGAACTGTCACATCTGCCAGGGATTTCAGCATCTCAACCAGAAATTTCGCAATGTATGTTAGTCAGGTCAATGTCCACACACTTTGTTTCATTGGCTATGCTAGGGATATAAAGTATCACCTTTTCCAAGGTACCAACCAGAGGTATCATGTCTGCCAAAGGTATCATGAAGGCTAGGCTTATTGGCCTGAACCATGGTACCTTACCCAGCTGAGCCATATGCAAATGTGCAATAGACATCATTTTCTCTGCATGCGACATTGCCTTTTCCAGGGTATCCTAATTTCCTGTGAAAGGCAATACTGATTCTACCAGGGATAGAAACATTTCTTACAGAAGTATTGTGAGCCAATCAGGTGTATTATCATTGACAGAATATCATTGTCTCTGCCAGTTTATTCATCATCTCTGAAAGATGTGTCAGAGGTTCAACAAGAAAGTCAGAATCCCTGCAAACTATATTCATGTCTATCCACTGACATTGTCTCTGCTAAAGGTATTAGCTTTGCCAGGGGTAATGGCTCTGCCAGTGGTAGCCTCTGTGCCAAAGATGTAGTCAGTCATGGGTATTATGTTGGCAAGCTCAGCCTGAGTTTTGGCTTGATCAGTGATATTGTCTCACCCAGGTGTAACTCAATAGCAAAATTACTGTCTCGTCAATTGGCAACGCCTCCGATATCAATATAGCTACCATCAAGGGTATAACGTACATCAAGGATATCATCCTGTCTTATATAGGTATTGTTGTCTACACATGGCTTACTGCGTCTGTTGTGGGTATCATTATTTTTGCAAGTGGCTTCTTTAATGCTCCATTGTTTCTGCTATTCTATGATGGCTACCTAGGTTATCAACAATCCTGCCTAAGATAAGATAACTGCCAGGGGCATTTTTCTGTAGGAGGGGTATGCCTTTTCCTATATTTTTATGAAAAAAAGAACTTCCCCTATAGTTACCGTCTTTTCCATAGTAATGGCTCTGCCAGAACTATTAACTCTGATATGGGTATTTTCTTTGTTAGTATGATGTTCTGTGCCATGTGCCTTATTGCCTTATTAATTCATGTTACAGTAAATTGTAAAGTGAAATAACTTGTTAATACATGTCACTAAGTAAGAAGGGGAGCTAACATTTTTAACATTAGCATACAACATTTAAAACATTTTTGTAGGGGAATTAATTATTGTTTCAATACAAACTATTTCTTGACATTATTAGGAAACATATGAAATCAGGTTAAACTATTATACCTGATTTAAATAGCTATACTGCATCACATTAAATCAATAGCACAGTGAATGCACCTTAAAATAAAATGGGTTCCCAGTGCACCACTTTACAGTTAACATGTAAACAATTCACACAATATAATGAAATTATGGTCACATATAGATCATTATTGTGACACAAAAGGTATCAGCCAAATCTCAGCTGCACCACACCCATTCATTTTTCACAAATTACTCAAAATGATGGAAATTATTCCAGCATTACATTTTGAGCAGTATTTTTTTTCAGAATGCTGGTTTAAGCAAAAAGAGTCTCACAGGACAATGATTCTAGCAGTAAATGTTACAAGAGGAACTTTCTCTGCACACCAGTCCCCTTGCTTTCACCTAAGGTGACTTTTGAACTCAGGGTATGTGGTACCTCCTATCTATTTCACTGAAGATACTCCAGTGCAGTTTGTGTGACTTACTTGTAAGTTTGCATAATTTTCTCAACAATTTTGAGTAGTTTTGGGGAAAAAAGTTACATGGTTTCAAAAACTCATAATAATCTTTGCCAGAGGTATCAAAATTGCTGGCATTTGTATTGATTGGTTCCAATGGGTGTATGATTATCATCCCTGCCAGAAGCATTTTCTCTGCTAGAGTGCCATCTTTCACAAAAACATACTCCTCCAGGTGGATCATCATCACTGCCTGGGGTGCCCCTGGAGAAGTCATCTGCAGGTACATGGTCTGTCAAAGGGATGACAAGCTCCTATCGAGGAATGGTCTCTGCCAGAGGGATGGTCATCGCTGCCCGAGGTGCCATCTATAAGCACAGTGTATCATTGGCCACACTGGAATCATTGTATCATCCAGGTGCATGGTCTCCCTAAAGGATAGTATTCTTTGCCTTAGATGCCATCTTTCTGCTTAGTGTATCATTGGCCTCAGTTAAAGCATTGTCTTGAACAGGTGCCTGGTTTCTTCAAGGGATGTCCACTTCTATCAATGAGGTGACCTCTATGTTATGGGTCGCACTAGCTAGACTAGAGGTATCTCCTTTGCCAGCAGACTGCTCTCTCTCATGAGTAGGCTTAATTATGGGTACAACGATACCTTAGAGGAGTTAGATCTTTCACACTGTGCTGAACAGAGGCAGTTTCTTAACATCCTTAGGGAAGTTACTACATCATAAAATATTGCTCTGATTTATACTACAGCAGCAAGGTGATGGATTGAATGCTTGAAATAATCTCAGCCACTGGCAATCACTTGGACCACTTTCCAATCCACTTTTTGCCCACCATGCCACTCTAGACAAAAGCAAATCAGTACTGACCCTACGCCTCATGGGAACAGTCTGTCCTGAACTGCCAGGGAATGCCACCTCAAGAGGGGATGACAAACAACTCGAGACTGGTTTAGCCCTACTTGGAGCTTAGCAATAGAATCTAGCTTGAGTCTGTGGCACAGTGGGCACCGAACGGGTATGCCCAGTCCTGGGTCCCGTTGCTCAACAAGTCACTGGAACCTAGCTGCACCTGAATAGTGAGCCCCATTCAGGGCAGAATCAGTCTTGGGTTGCTTGTTTTCCATTTCAGAGACGTTGTGGCTTATCAGTTCTGGCTGGACATTCCCTTTCAGAGCACGACCAAGACTGATTTTTATAAAGGTGGGTGTAATCTGAGGTGGTATGTTGAGCTAAATAATGAACTAGGATGCAGCCCGAATAATTACCAGTGGCTGAGATTAATTAAATCATTCCACCCATTGCTGTTTCATTTGCTTCAGTGCTTTGTTTTTGAAGCACTATTCACTTGGTCTTTTAAACCAGAAAGATGTTCCATTTCTCCACGTGATATTGAAAATGACAGGACAACTTGATGCCAAGGATCTATATGAGTGCCATGTTAAAATGTGTTCTGTTGGCGCACATCACTAACAATCTATTATTGAGATGTGCTTTCTAGCCCTATTTGCTTTATACTCTTGTGATGAACCCCAAGCAAAGGATATCATGGATCAGATCTAAAGGACTGGAAACAAATCAAGATAAAGGATAGACCCGTGCTGTTGGTTTGTTGTCAAAATTCTTTCAGATTTACCATGCTCCTGTTACTGTACCTACGTTTCACATTTAATAGGCACAGCCAGGTGGTCAACGGCGGGGGGCTTATTTATCCCCCGGTCAATAACTACCCAGAGTGCCCTTCACAATGCATATTATTGCTGGTCTATAGCGAACTCATTAAGGAATGAGTGTGATGCACATCACTTAGTAATATGTTTCCATAGCACTGATATAGGTAGAAGGTTCCTTACAAGAAAGTTAACTGATGCATCGTTTTTGTTATTAGACAGCTGTCATGTTTTCTCCTGCTATAATGGACGAGCCCGTGGAGGTGCAACATGAACTTTCCAGTGAAATATACTCGACTATGACTATTTGTGAGAATTAGTAGGAACTGTCTCGGCCTCCACACTTCACATATTTCAAGCCCCACCAATCGTTTATATTTTGAAGATTGGACATAACTCACAGTGGCATTTCACATTGTTTTTCCTATACTTACATGTTTCAAATTATCATGCCTGAAATTGATAGAAATAGATAACCATTGTTTTCACATGAACATAAAAACAGACTAACCTTTAATTTGTTAGATCATTTACACAGATGTTGATAGATGCATCATATCAAAAAAAATCCATGTGACAAAAATAGTGTATCCTAAGTAGTACTTACAACAACATTGGGTGCACTTTTTCTAATATAAATTCGAGTGAGGCAATATTTTTGTAATCTATATTTCGGACACACATGATCAGCCCAGTAGGATATTTTAACACCAAACCACGAAGGCAGTAATCGCACATCTTGCAATTTGTATTTGTAATGCGTTTGAGCCACCAATCCCGTTAATATTTTCATCAGAAATCTTTGTTTACCTGTTATTTCAATGCACACATTCATTATCTAGTGTAATGCTTTGATGTAGTTGATAGTGCATCAATAGCCCATATATATGAAATACCTTGATTTATACAGTACAGTTAGACAACTGTGTAGAAGAAATACACATTATGTTTTTCACACCTTGCATCATAAATCATGAGGCCTGTTTGTGGTTTAATAATTAAGAGAAATCATATTGTAACTCAGATGCACAGGCATCTAAACTAAGATGATCTTCTGGCTTCCGAGGACACATTGAAGCTGCAAACAATGTAAATGAAGGCCGCACACTGATGTTGCTTTGTCAGTCAAGGCACAACTAAACAAAAACAGAAACTGACCTCCTTATTGCAGACTGAGAAACATCAAAAACACTATGACCCAGAATTACTAATATTTGACACAAGGCGTTGAGCCAAAAACAAAGTTGCTGTGCTGCCTTGCATCAAAGGGAGAGATATAAATGTGCCCTATCTAATAAGATAGGGCACAATTCTTCTTTCCCCTACTCTGGCACACTTTTGTTCTGTAATGCAAGGGTGCGAAAGCATGGATCTTGTCCTGGAAGGATATTCTTCTAGTATAAAAAAAAACTATCCTTCAATACTTTTCCCTCCTTTGTATGTACATAGGAACACCCCCTTTGAGCAAAGTAGGGCAAGGTGATGCATAGCGCAACTTAGTGTTACCTTGGGATACTTTCGTGCACAAATCTTGGTTTGCATCAGATAGCAAAGCCCACCTCAACCCTTGTGCTAACCCCGGCAGAAAGCATGAGTAAATCTAGGCTTATGTGTAAAAGTTATGCATCTAATTAGAAAACTTGTTTTTATGTACATTTAGGGGCGGTTTTTAGGAAAAGTGGTGCTGCATCAAATGCAGTGCCACTTTTCTTGCGCCACTTAGCCACCCCTCACGCCACCATCTAGGTGTCATATTTAAGATACGGCACACCATGACGCTAGTTTGGTGCTTTGCAGGATTAGTGATAAAAATGATGACGCTAATCCCGCAAAGCGCATAGAGGCCTATTATAAATAACGCCGTGTCTCCTTTTAACGCCTGCTCTGTGCAGGCGTTAAAAATGCTGCAAAAAATGGTGCAAATAAATCCTTTAGATTTCTTTGCAGCATTTCTTCAGCCCCCTAACGGGGGAATGACCCCTTGCAAACATAAAGTAAGGCGCAGGCATAATGTGGCCCAAGGGGTTACAAAGTGGCGCAATGCATGCATTGCGCCGCTCTGTAAATATGACAGGGCAATTTCTGCCTCTTTTGAACACATTAGCATTACAAATATACTAATGTGGCACATGGTGGTGCTAGGCCCTCTTAAATTTGGGCCTTAGAGTTAATGTAAATATAAGACAGAGTCTAGGAAGCGAGGGATTCTGATATAGACTGATGCATTAATGGTTTGACTCAGTGACCACCATCTATTATGCTGTTTGTTATTGTATTTCTATTGATTGTATTTTCAACATTTTTATTTTTTCAATAATGCTCCTTCATATAAATTACATAGGCACATGAGTTTAATATTTAGTAAAGCGTTTTGAAAAACACTTGTGTGCATTTCTAGTGTGTTCATCTTTTGGGGAGACGGCTCCAGAGCGCATTCATAAATGTAATCAATCCTTTAAGAATATCATAATCCAATACACATTATCATCAGGTAGGACACAGAAAGTGTGTTTGTCACAGTATCTTTCATTCTCGAATTAGCAGCTTGGTTCACACCTGTGCTTGTCAGCTGTGAAAGTCTATCTGGGACTTACCTACAAGAGGAATTGTAAACACATCACACATAATGTAGAAATCAGGCAATCAGAACTGAGGAACGGTACAATTATTTGTTTGAAAACGCAAAAAGACCTTTTAAAAATAGTGAGATAAGATTGGGATCTTTTAGTACACACTGGGACTGATTCTCCTTCTCCATCCCACAGTATACGTAGATAAACAAAGCATTCATAGGTGCACTACAAGACCCTGAGTCACGAAAACTAGCTACACGCTTACTCCGATAGGCCTAATTCTATGGCTTGGGTACATTTCTGACTTTCATTTTGTGCATATGCATCCTAGCATAAATGACCCTTTATGTCCAGGTTTGTGTTTTTAACTGCCCTAGTCTACATATGTACGTCTTGTCCGCAGCTAAACAAATATACAAACAAAAACATATCTTGACCCAGTCTCTAGACTGTTTGAGTGAGTACTATGTTATAAGTCTCAACATCTGGTGTGTATCTTTCAAGACATGATCCTCCAGACCGATGTCAAAAAGGCACTGCTTTCAAACTCCTATTTACTCATACTTTTGAAATGAGGCTCTTGGTTGTCTAACAATACAGCCATATGCTGACCTCCTACTTTATATTACTCTGCAGTTTAAAGTTTTCACTCATGACTTCTCCTTCGCCCCATAACAAGTAATCACTATCTATTTCAGAGTATTTTAGAGTCCAGTAAAATGAGTAGGGACTGAAAAAGATAAGATATAAAAAACACAATCACAATGACTTTACACAACTACAAGAGCTAGAACCAACCACCTTGACATTCCCAATCAACTTTATTCTATTCAATAACATGTCTGGGCAACATTAAATTGTTTGGCAAGAACACTTAACCATGGAACTACAACTAGTGGCTGCCCAACACCCATCAGCCACACAAAGAACCTCTGAATAATTATCAAAAGCAAACTGGACATGATAGCACAAGTCAATGCTGTCACTGAATCCTGCTTCCACATCCTGATGATGCTGAGGAAGATCTTGAAATGGCTACCAAACAACAGTAGAAAAATTGTCACTCACACCCTTGTGACCAGCAAAGTAGATTATGGGAACACCCTCTATGCTGGGATCACCAAATAACTCACTAGAAGACAACAAACCGTCCGAAATTTGGCAGCCAGACTCATCCTCAAAGTACCACACAGAACTCATATCACGCCACACATCAGGGAGCTCCATTTGTTCCCGATATACAAATGCATGGATTTTAAACTCCTCACACACATATTCAAGGCACTGCACAACTTAGACCCCACCTGCCTGAATCATCACATCTCCTGTCATAAACACCCCAGTTACCTCTGCTCCTCAGGACTCCTATTTGCAAATCTCACAACCATGCACAGAACGAGCTGAGGAGGACAAACATTCTCTTCCATCACTCCTAAAGTGTGGCATGTCCTCCCTCTCCACATCTAGGCCTCCTCTTCTCTTCCTGAATCCCCCAAGAAACTGAATAAATATATTTTCAATTAACCAACTTACCAAAAGGCAAGGCTTCGGGCACACACCTGCTAAGCACCAAGATACCCTCATGGGTGATAGTGCGTTTTGCAAATTCACAGAACGTAGCACAACATAAAATCTGCCTGAGAAGAAAGAAATCTGGATACATCACCAGAGTGGTGATAATCAGCAATAAACTGGAATGTGTTAACGGTGTGTTGATGACAGTTATTTTAGCATATCTGTCCAAAATAAAATATTTGATGGTGTTGCTTTTTACAATAACACTACAGTATACAATTAATGTCTAATGAATATCATGGAAATTTTGAGTGGTAAAACGAACTAATACCATTTCTCAGTAAGAAAATAAAGTACAAGGTTCAACCAGCTGGTCTTAGATGATGCTGTTCCCAGAACCCAGGTACAATATGATATAGTCCGTACAAGCAATGGCAAATAAAGTTCCAGGTAAAAGTGCTAACTACTGATACTGCGGATTCCCCGCCTACATGTTCCACAGAAAATATGGCTAGTTTCATGGTAGTGCTTAATATTCCCCAAATTCAAAGTTCTCCACAATGCCACTCCCTTTTACTCTACCTTAGTCTAGCCTTTATGACAAATCGGCCCTCTTCTGGGGGTGGAGGGTAGGGGATGCATGTTTCAGAGTAGTCTGCAGTCATTCGTTGATCCATCAGGAAAAGCTGCACTCACTTGGCAGTAACCTGGCCAATACTGCTCCAGTCACCAACCTTGCTTCTTGTGCACAAGCAGCTTCTCTGGTTGACAAGGTGAGGCAGCATGCACACGTGTGAAACATGTAAAGAGAAGGCTGCAGAGTAGATCGTCTCTTGGGTTTTTTCCCAAGCCTCCATCCAAATTGACCATGCAAGCAATGAGTCCATCCGGGTTCACAGCAATGGTGCAATGGTGGTAGATGTAGCTGCTAGTTGCATTATGTGATATTGATGTAGCACCATCCTTTTAATGTGCTTTTTCTTCATCTGTTATGATCCCTCAAATGCTTTCTCGATATTTTAAGGGTCACTCAGTCGCAGGCACTTTTTTTCACATGGGAAAACCACGTAATGCAGTTATAGTTTCCATCATAATATGCTAGCTTTCCACCTGTACAATCTTGAGCTGTGTAAAATTGGAAGACGGCGGAGATAAAAAGAAAATTAGGGACTATTGAAGATGAAGTCAGGCACTTGGTTTCCATCAAGAGTGAATCATTGTTCCAAACGAAAGCTTATCTTGCCTTCATCTTCATGACAAGATGAGTTTCTTTGCACCCTTGAAGCAATTGATATTATGAGACGAATAGCATGTTTTTTTTTCCCCTGGGCACATTCTACTAAATCCTCTGGGTGTATATTTAAGTTACATGTGAAATGAGAATATTACACTCCTCATTTTCTCAGTTTGGAAGCTTTTTGAACGGAAGATGTGTTATCATCTAGTAACAAAATATCTGCGTCCTGCTGAGAAGTTAATGTGGTGCTGTAATAAATATATAAACATTATACCAGGCCTCATGAGAAGAGCTGGGGCAGTCTTATTACAAGCATAGCTTCCTGCTGAGATGTTTGCTACTGTTGATGAAACAGTCCATCTGGAAAGTGATGGTTGATTGCTTCATAGTTATGGAAGCCTTGATAAGAGCTGCTGGTAAAAGTAGCAGCCCTTTTCATCAGAGCATGTACCAATGTGTTGGTAGTGTGATGGGGTTATAGAATACATTTCACCTAGGTAATTGTCTAGTACCCTCGTCTACAAAATCACTAAAAACAATTGGGGTGTCCCACCAGAGTCCGACATCTTGCCATGCCTCTTCATGATCTCCAAGACTGATAGCTTTGAGAACTAATAACACTGGACATCACCTGTTTTAGAGACACCCAGATCAACCTTAAGTTAGAAAGTGGCTCCGGGGATTGGCATGAAAGGGCAACTACTGGAAGAGTATCTAGGACAGGTTGCAGTGGAACAGACTATGCCTCAACAACCAGAGGAGAGAAATCTTGTTAAAGCTATTAGGACGATTCCATTGGCACTTTCTTTTTCCCTATCTGGACCCCCTTCCTTACTGAAGAGAAGTTATCCAACCTGGGCATGTTGTTTCACAGTGACTTTTCTTTCTCTTCACACACATAAACTTAATTTCGCCAGCGGTTTCAGCTTTGTGAAGACATCACTCTTATAACTCTCTACAAAACCAGATTACAATCACTTCCTGAATGCCCGTCTGCAACGTCCTCTACACTAGGCTCCTGAAAAGGCAATTGTCCGAGATACAATTTATAATTGTATCACAGAGCTTTCTACATTTGGTGCGGGAGTGGATCCTGAACCTTGGAGTTTACCCAGACATGAGTGAGTAAAAAATCTTGAACTTGTAGACTGTTGAAGATGAGATGTGGACGAGATAAATTCTTGGGTTTGTATGAGCTGTCAGGGTCCATCTAGACACCATGGTTCCAATGTCTTCTTATACCAAACTGGTAATTGGTAATAGAAACCATTGGATCTGGCCCTTTTTGAGGGGTCATCCCTAAACTCTGCCTCCTTCCTCCTATTTTCTTTGACCGCTTGCTGTTGGCTCTTGGACTCTGGGCGCTTTGTCACTGATGATCAGTGCTAAAGTGCAGGTGCTATCCCTTCTAAAGTTGGTATGATTGGCTCACACCTAATTGGCACCTTTAATTTACCTGTAAGTCCCTTGTACAGTGTTATCCCTATAAAAATAAATGCTTCTAGGGGCGTGCAGTGCTGCTTGCGCCACCCACAGAAGTAGCCTTTCAAACCTGTCTCAGGGCTGCTAGCGCAGGGCCTGCGTGCGCAGTTTACTGCCGTTGGGATATGGCATCTAAAATTACTTGCCAGGCCTGAAACTCCCCTTTTACTATGTGTAGGTCCCCCTAAGGAAGGCCCTTGCTAGCCCCGTGGGCAGGGTGCTATGTATATAGAAGGCAGGATATGTGCCTGGTTGTGTGGCCTATCCTGGTAGTGATAAACAGCCTATTTGGTTTCTCACTGCTGTGAGTGCTGCCTTACTTATAGGATTGCATTGGAAATACCTTGCCTCATGTCTAGTGGGTATTGTCTGATCTATGAGGGGTGGCGTAGGCATGTTTGGTATGGTTGTAATGGTAGTGACAAATGCTGCTTACTGGTGTAGGTGGATTTTGTAATACCATTATAGAAATCCCACTCCTAGAAAGTGAGCATTTCTCTGAGTTTATGATGCTGGTGTTTTGCAGCTTGACTCCAATCCACATCTGGGTCAGAGTGACAGGTGGGCTTTGTGTGTACTTTTCAGACAGCCTGTACACAGGGAGGGTGGAGGTGTCACAGAGGTGCATCTGCATAATGAATGGTCTTCCTGGGCTGAGAGAAGGAGAGCTGAGGCACACCTGCATTTGTAAGGGGTGTGCCCTGGACTCACACAAAGGGCTTGTTTACCACCAACTGATGTCTGGAGCCTGTGCTGGAGGAGAGAGTATAAGTACAGGGGATTTTCCCCATGTTGTGAGACACTCTTGAATAACTGAACTGGACACAGAATGCTGCTGGAGGGACTCACCAAGGACCGCCTTGGACTGCTGCTGTTGTGCTGACCTGTGACCTGCTAGGCCACTAGGAGGAACTGCCACTGATTGCAAACCCCTTGTGCTGGCCTGCTTGTAGGGTCCTACCACCCTGTGCTTCCACTTGTGTCCCCAGGGGCTATGTGCTGTGGCCCCTGCCCCCCTGCAACTACTTACTTTCCAGCACGAGGACAGCACTGTATCGGATGGCTCCTGTGCTGGAGCGGAGTGCCTGAGGAGCACTGTTCTTTCTTTGTTGGAGCGCCTGAAGAGCACTCTACTTGATTCATTCACTGCACTTTGAGAGCACTTTTCTGCCTCTCCCGAGGTGGAGGAAACCATGACCCGGGCAGGCTGCGACATCAGAGTGTGTCCAAAACGCACTCAGTGAGGTGCCTCCAGGGCACGATAGAGCAAAATCTGGAGCAAGCGCACTCCTGGTGGTACGCCCGAGACAAGGCATACTGAGGGGAGTGCCCCAGGGACACCAGTGAGCTCCCTCTTCTTGCCCATTCACCGCTGAGGCCTGGGAGGGTGCACAAAGGAGGCTTGCGGACCACATCAGGTGCGGGCGCATCGTCAGGAGGGGGAAGCCTCATATGAGGCCCCCTGCTCCGCCGATCCCCCATCTTTGATGTGAGTTCACAGATGGGGTGAATGCCTCATCAGAGGCCCCCGCTCTGCCGGACTCCCATCCCTGTTGTGAGGAACGCAGGCAGGGTGGCAACTTCAACGGCAGTCTCCCGCACCCCCTGGGCCCTCATTAAAGGAGAGCTGGTTGGATCACTCATGCCCTCGCCGGTGGCCAGGAGAGGCCCCGTCCGGCTGTTGGCCAAAGAGACAAGGTGGCTATCGAGTGAGAAATGAGGTCACCCATCCCCATTTTATTTTCCCTGATAGGAGCATCGGAGCTCCCTGATAAGCGAGGTGGACTGTGCATCCCACGATACTGTTTCTACTGTATTGGAGACAGATGTTTTCATGATGATGGGCTTATTATGCTATGGCATTTTCCTTTGAGCCTGACTTACACCATTTGGGGAATGAGTTTCATGATGGGGTTTTGAACTCCATGCTCATGTGTTGATTCAGCCATTCGTCTTTTTAGTGATGTTTCATCTTTTGGGCATTTATGACCGTGTCTTTGCAGTCATAATTATGAGTTTCGATGATATGTACATTCTTTTAGTAATGTTTTTCCTGACTACTGCTTATATTGCAGAATAACCAGTAACCTATATGTTTTATGTGACTACTGCTGGCTTTCGCCGAATAATAGTACTGTGGAATGTTCTGACAACTGCTTGGATAGCAGGGTATCAGTGACATGTTGTGTTTGGTCTAATAATGGTGTGTACAATACAGTTTATTTTTAAATAACTTGGTGTTGTGTTTCCTTTGTGGTGGGGACAGTGCATCATATGTGCTGGGTGTGTTGCGCAATCACTTTACACATAGCCTCTGGGATAGGCCTGACTGCTCATGCCAAACTACCAAAGGGGTGAGCAGAGGTTATCTTGGGTGTGTAATTTCCTCACTCTGACTAGAGTGGGTGGGTTATGCCAGGCTTATGTGCATACCCTCCCCAACCAGAAACCCAATTTCTAACAGAAACAATGGATGAATGTGAAGTGAGTACTCCTTGAGAAGTCCTGAATGCCTCGTTAAGTTAAAGGAAATATAGAACTGCTGTTTGTAAAAAGTTTCTCATCCCAGTGGGTGAGATGCATGTTTTCCTGAATTGTACACTGAAGGCAATGAAAGAAAACCCTGGAACTCCAGCTTGCAATAAACAGTGTGCTTCTAGAGAAGCAGGGAGGAAAGATCCACTGAAGCCAAGATCCACATTGATTAACATAGTTGTATGTCAGAATATTGAGCACAAAAATACTGCACTACAGACATAGAGCAAGAATATTGTCTGCCAGAATATTGTGAACGTATATAGATAGGTATAGATTTACTATTCTTACTTCCATATTTACATATATATAAGTGTCCGACTTAGAAGTGGTTTATCTCACACTATTCTTGTAAGCATGATTCTAAAGGGAAGGTACTACTGAATATCGACCCCCAGAATATCGTCATATAAGACTATCAAGGGTAGAATATCAAGGGACAAAATAATGAAAGGTAAGTGGAAAAAAGGAAGGATAGATTTACTATTCCCAACCACACATCTAAAATATCTAAGATATATGACTGTTTAGGTCATATATATTAGATAACTTATTTTTCAATTGTATGTCTGCTCAATATTCAGGGGTAGATATTCAGGGTGCACACCATCTAAAGTTGAAAGCCATTTTGCACATTCCAGGATGTGTGTACTGTATTTAACCAAACTACAGAGTGTAGTACATAGGGCCTGAGAGAAAGTGTATTTTCAGTGGCATATGCGTAATTGCCAGTCTCTTGAGTTGGCCGTGTAAAGTCTTTAAGAGGTTACTCATATTAAGGTGAATAGACAATTGACCACAGGTGTAGAATTCTGAAGTCCACAAACTCTATAGGCTGCTCCTGGATAATATCATAAGTGAGATCACAAATGGTGTAATTTGAGATGCCATCTGTGATGTTATCAAGGATGTCCTCAAACATGCCATGAACGTTTAAATATTTGAGGTCATAAGCAGTGCATGGTGAGGATGAAAATTATAGTTAGCTCAGCAAACTATAACTTGTGAATTTCAGTGTTTTGGGGGGTTTTCAAGCATTAGTTTTGGGTTAATTCAACTCCTAACTATAACACCATTTTAACCTTCATGATTTTTCTTTAATGTAAGTTAAGATACTGTTACAATACCCAACTATACCGTCACTTTAACCCTTTTTTTCAGTGACTTTCTGTGGTTTTTGATCATATAGATCCACCAACCAAAGGGGTGGGCTGCAGAGCCTGATCTTTGGCTATGGCCTCTGTATGTGCACAGCAGGGATTTTGTTGCAGGGCGTGGCTCGTGGTCAGGCCCTACGATCAGCCCTACTGTGGCAGCCCAACCCACATTATTATTATTTTTTTCCTTTCTACATTTTTTAACTGCAGTACTTCTGCATAGCTCATCATGCAACCTTTTATCTACCCCGTGATGCTGTGGTACAGTGCAAGATTTTTTGGTGAAGCTTGCACATTAACGAGGTACAATGACAATTTAGCATGATCAACAGTTTGTGCGAGAGTACCATGTTACCAGCTGCCTGAAAATGTTTGTTTTTTTCAAATTTTGGCCCAGGTGGGGTGTCGGAGATCCTGTGGGGCTACTCACCACCTGCAAGTCCTTGGGTCAGGTTTTCCTTACCCTGGCCCCTTAAATAATCATATTTCTAAAACTCTTTCAGGACTTAGGGACACAATATTTGTGAACCTCTGATGTCATTAAAGTTCAATTTTCAGCCGCTCTCCATGTTTTCTATTTTATGCTGAAACACTTAGGGACAGGCTACCCTGGGTGATTGAGAACGCATTGGACAGGTTGGAGGCTTCCATACAGGACAAGCTCAGCAGAAGCAGTAGGCAAGGAATACAGAGCTTCATCAAAGCTACAGGTGTCAACCGAGCAAGAAAAAAAGAGGGCAGCACTCCAGCTTCACATTCTGTAATGCACCTTCAGCAGCAGAATGCACGCACATTCTCAGTCCAAAGAATGTTCAATGTGCTTCAAGGCAGCACCAAGTTAAATGCACTAACACAGGCAATTGGACAGATGCCCACGGCCAACCAGTGTCCAGTGCATGTTGCACTTTCAAACATCTTCTCAATCATGTAAGTTCAGATATTCCATAGAGGCGACTTTGAGGTCGCAGCATACCAAAAATATACTTAAGCCCTAAAATAAAGAATAAGAAGGAAGTAGGGGACGGGGTTGTCATCTGTTTGCAGTATTTTATCCTTCATCCTGCAAACACCATTGTTCTGCAAAAGAAAATATTTGTGAACAGTGGTAACCTGATGAATGATACACCGGTAATGTTTGCAAATTCATTTACCTTACACATGAAAAGCTATGTTAACAAAGACTCCACATAATATTTTTGAACATCATATTTAGTTATTTAAAAAAGGACAAACATGGTTACCCATCTGCCCCAGTCCTTGGGACTTAATGCGAGACTTAAGTTTAAAAACAAGATGAAAATCAGTGCCCAGTTGGGTTAATACACATTCTAAGGAATGGAAAGAGCACTAACTGTTGGTTTCACCTTTGCCAGGACTTATTTTTTACTTAGATCTAAACCTCTATTGTGATCAGTTACATGGAAATTTGATCATGCTGTAGCGTGATATTGTACAACATATTATGGTACATCTGTAAGAAAACTGTAAAACAAAGTGTGCTAGGATGTATGCCACACGAGGCCACATCAAGTCATGGGAGTATTATTCACGTTGAATGAAAGTAATTCTTTTCCAATTTTCTTCTGTTTGACAAAGTGCTATTTTACTCCTATTGAATAATTGAGCACTTTAACAAGTGCCTTCGACATCTTCATGAATTCAGAATGAATGCAAAGTAATCAGTGTCATTAGGAGCTGGTGCAATAGGGGAACGGCTCACTGCTTCCTTCTGTGCATTTATCATATGTACAAGCGTATCGTGCTCCTTAAGTTGGTTAATTAGGTTTAGTGTCATCACTAGGAAGGACTAAATAGCATATTTCAGTTGTGGCAAAGACTCCACATATTTTTGTAATGCATATTTGTGCTCCTGTGTGAATCTCCAACTTTCTATCTTTAGATAATCTTTCTTAAGACTGATTAAGATGCTACAAAGTGTGTGTGCGGCCTAGTGACCACATGTTTAGCCACGGTTGCTTTGGTATAACGGCTTGCTCCTTCTAATTTCACATCTTGAATACATAATGTATTCTTCTCAGAATGCAACGCAAAATGGATGGTAACTTTTACTCGTGAGGACGCTTCTATTTTAATGCACAAACACTTCCAGGTAGAGTTACCTAGTCTGATAATATGTTTGTGTAATGAGCTGTGTTATGTGAGAACGCTGTAACATCAACGGTTTCGCAATTCATGTACTTCATAAATTATGAACGTAATGGAACAACCACTGGAAAGTGGCAGCTATGACAGAGGAAGGTATTGCAGGGCCCTCACACCTAAACTTAGGGGCATATTTATACCCCATTTGCGCCGAATTTGCGTCATTTTTGTGACACAAATTCGGTGCAAAAATAACTCTATATTTACACTTTGAAGGACGTCTAACGTCAAAATATTGGCGTTTACACCATTTTTTAGATGTGTGAACCTACCTTGCGTCAATGAGATGCAAGGTAGGCGTTCCCATCTAAAAAATGGTGCTAACTCCATAGCCCCATATTTATCCCCCCGTGCTAAAATGACGCATGGGTGGAAGGAGGTACTAAATAATGGTGCAAAGCTTGCTTTGCACCATTATTTAATGCCTGGGTCAGACCAGGAGTTAAGGACCTGTGGACCCATTTCCATGGTTAAGTACCATGGAATGGGTCCACAGGAGCCCTCCTCAAGCCCCAGGAACACCCCCACCCACACCATAGGGACACTGGAGGATAGGGGACCCCATACCAGATAAGTAGGGTAAATATAGTTAAGTACGTTTTTTTTTATTTCATTCAAGTGCCACCGGGGGCCCAGATTGGGCCCCCCTGCATGGCACAGGGTGCAATGACCATGCCCAGGGGACACTGGTCCCCTGTGCTGGCCATTGGGTTGGTGGGCATGACTCCTGTCTTATTTAAGACAGGAATCATGTGGCATGGATGGTTTTGCATCAGAAAATAATGCTAGGCTGGTTAGAATAATCTTTTTTTTTACTCTAACCAGCCTAATGTTATTTTTTGGTGCAAAACCCCATTCTCCCATACCGCCAGCCCCACCCAGCTAACGTAAAAAAAAATTACGCTAGCCCACCCTTGACACCGGATTGCACCATTTCAGAAATATGGCCATGGCTGGTGCTCAGGAGTGGAGCAAGCCAGTTCTAAACTTTTTGGTGCAAAACTGTGTTAGTGCAGTTCTGCACCAAAAAGTATAAATATGCCCTTTATTCTCTAGCAAGCGTTACATTTCTGTGAGGACATTACCAACAACAGAGAACCAAATTACAACACTGAGCTGGCGCTTGTCTTAGAAGATACACAGCTAAATCAAAATACAATACGGACAACACAGACCATGAGTCCCTGAATAGGAACTATTGCACTCTCAATTGAGAGGAGGTGTATGTATGTCTGCTCTGTGTCTTCAGCGTGAGCAACTATTTAGTGTGTTGAGGTTAGTTGCATGAGTGTGCTACTTATGTGTTGTGTCAGTGTTCTAGTGCGTTTGAGGTGGTTTGTGTGTAATGCTTAGTTGTGTGTGTGGAATAGTCAGCGACATAACTTTGGTGGGGGTATATGGGGTATTACAACCCCAGAACACATTCATTAACTACTAAGTAGTTGTTTACGGGTGCTTTCAGCCCTGTATTGTGAGGTATCTGTTGGATTTCACGTGGGATTTTTACATACACACACACAGACAAAAACACACACATACAAACTCTCTCTCACGCTCTCGTCTCTGAAGGTCTTAAAAATGTTACTTATTTTGCAAAATAATGAGTTACTCCCAACAATCTGCACTCCTCTCCCTCTCCCTGCCTCTTAAGTCCCCCTCATTCCTTGTGTCTCAAATATTGTATAATGATATGCCAGCAAGATAGTTTCAAAATATGATGCTCACCCTATCCCCACAAACTTACTGACAAAGGTACACCTTGGGAATAGTGTTGCAAAAGTATGAAGTATGAAGTAGGGGTTTCACATACTTCCTGTATTAATGACTGTGTACCATGATATCTAGCAATAAAGACTGCCACTCACAGTTTGATGGCCTCTGCAGATGGGCTGATGGGCAGGAGCACAAAGATGGTGGAGAAGAGGAGTTCCTCAACATCTGGCAGGATGCCCAGACAAACAACTGTCATGCTACTATCTCTTGTGCCATAAATTAGAGGTGGGGCAGAATGACTGTGCTGAGCTACAGAAAGGAGCAACCATGCACAAGAAGATACACAAGACACAGACATCCACCCAGGTGAAGTGAGAATGCAACACTAACCACATAAAGCCAAAGACACAAACATTTGCCAGAGAGAACACCCCATCTGCAGCCATACTCCACCTGCATGACTTTATTCATTAGGTGATGCACAACAGGATGAGCGAGGTGGAGAGCAGAAACAACAGCATGAGCTACTCTATGAAGTTACTGATAACCAGGTCACACAGCACAGTGGGCATCAGGCAACTAGTTGTACTAGCAGGAAGTTAACAAGGAAATACATGACTGAATAAAACCTGCCTGAATACACAATGAGAGAAATCTAAACACACCAGTGTTGATGATATCATGGAAATAAATGCATTAAAGGTTAGAGTGATATCCAAAGTGTCAAGTATGACAAAGCTAATTGTGCTCTGGTTGTACAGGATAGAAATCTACCTAATAAAATTGTGGAGAGTTTGGACTACACTACAGTGCCTTGTCCTCAACAGAAGTTATTCAATCAATACATAGCCATATGAAAAAGAAATAATTACACCAAAAAGATTTTAAAAAACTTTATGGACATCATTGGTGTGGAAGGACAACAGATTTATGAGTGTCTCCCTGTTGTAGTGGGTGATAAAAACAAAATGAGTCTGGATACTTACCACATACCAATAACAAGGCTAGGAAAACTATTTAGTACTTTGTGCATTGAAACAGAGAATATTTAAGAAAAGGCAACAATTATCAAATTAGAGCATTAAGCATTCTGGGAAAGTAGCTATCATAGCTGGCCTAACCTAGACTATAATCCCAACCTTCACTATTGATCTGTACAACTCCAATAAAAACGAAACCAACCCTGATAATTGTTAATAAGCAATGGGGTAGAAGACAGCACTGGAGGATTTAAAGGGATGAAAAAAGGAATGTGAGGATCAATCAGAGGAAAGTGGGCATTGGTTGTGCCGAATAAAGGTAGGAGCAGTTCATGGTGGTGTGATATGGGTGATCACACACAAATGAGACTGAAATTGCAAAAGGCCGCTGGTACATTCCAAGAAATATGTTTGATTGTTAGGTTGAGGAAAGTAGAGATCTCAAGATTATATTAAAATCTTGCCGCAAAAACAGAGTGTATAATTAAGTGAGAAGATCACAAAGAAAAAAAGAATTAGAAAGTCATATATGAATTCTATCCTGCATTGTGGATAGCAGAGGAATGCTAAATAATGTAGACAACAGATAATCTTGAAAGAATGTTAATGACAAGACGGTGGAGAGAGGACCAGTACAGATTTAAATAGATTTATTTGACAGTCATCATATTTTGGAGGATGATGAGCATGTGTCACAGCTTAAGAAAGTAGAAGTGTACACAACAGTACCCCTGCGCTCAGCATATCATCAGATTCCACTATACATACAATTAATGTTAGCAGCTGTTAGAAATGGGGTTCTTGGTTGGCAGTCAGGTTACCCTCTGTCCAAGCAAAAGCCCTCACTCTAGTCAGGGTAAGTCACACACTATCCAAGATTATCCTGTGCCCACCCTCTGGTAGCTTGGCACGAGCAGTCAGGCTTAACTTAGAAGGCAATGTGTAAAGTATTTGTGCAATAAATCATACAATACCACCATATAGCACCACAAAAATACACCACACAGTGTTTAGAAAAATATATAATATTTATCAGGATAATTGTAGGTCAAAAAGAATAAAGATGCAATGGAAAATTGTAGAACTATCACAGGAAAGTGATATAAAGTTTCTTAAGTCTTTAGAATGTAATACAGTGTCTTTCAAGCACAAAGTACCTGGTGGAAAATCTCCTCAGAGGGCCACAGGTGAAGAGATGCGTGGAAAAAGGGGTGTGTGCGTCGATTTCCTCTCAGCACACGCAGACTTGCGTCGTTCTTTTCCACGCGGGGAAGTCGGGCGTCGTTTTCCGGCACGCAGACAGTCTCTTTTTGTGGATCGCGGGGATTACCAGATGTCCCGGGTCTGTGCGTGGATTCTCCTGCTTGTTTTCCGGCTGCGCGTCGTTCTGCGGGGCTGCGCGTCGAAGTTTCGATCTCACGGTAGGCGTCGCGTCGATTTCTCCTTGGAAGTCGGGCGGCGTTGTCCTTGCGAGGCCGTGCGTCGAAAGTTTGGTCTCACGGCAGGCGTCGCGTCGATTTCTCCTTGGAAGTCGGGCGGCGTTGTCCTTGCGAGGCCGTGCGTCAAAGTTTCGCACTCACGGTAGGCGTCGCGTCGATTTCTCCTGGAAAGTCGGGCGGCTTTGTCCTTGCGAGGTTGTGCGTCGAAGTCTCGATCGTCCCGAGGGCGTCGCGTCGATCAGCGTCGGTGTGCGGCGTTTTTCTCGCCGCAAAACAAGCTGTGCGTCGAAATTTTCGGCGCACGGAGCGTCCAAGTGAAAGGAAGAAGTCTTTTTGGTCCTGAGACTTCAAGGAACAGGAGGCAAGCTCTATCCAAGCCCTTGGAGAGCACTTTCACAGCCAGACAAGAGTTCAGCAAGGCAGCAGGGCAACAGCAAGACAGCAGTCCTTTGTAGAAAGCAGACAGGTGAGTCCTTTGAGCAGCCAGGCAGTTCTTCTTGGCAGGATGTAGTTTCTGGTTCAGGTTTCTTCTCCAGCAAGTGTCTGATGAGGTAGGGCAGAGGCCCTGTTTTATACCCAAATGTGCCTTTGAAGTGGGGGAGACTTCAAAGAGTGGCTAAGAAGTGCACCAGGTCCCCTTTCAGTTTACTCCTGTCTGCCAGGGTCCCAGTAGGGGGTGTGGCAGTCCTTTGTGTGAGAGCAGACCCTCCACCCTCCCAGCCCAGGAAGACCCATTCAAAATGCAGATGTATGCAAGTGAGGCTGAGTACCCTGTGTTTGGGGTGTGTCTGAGTGAATGCACAAGGAGCTGTCAACCAAGCCCAGCCAGACGTGGATTGTAAGGCACAGAAGGATTTAAGTGCAAAGAAATGCTCACTTTCTAAAAGCGGCATTTCTAGAATAGTAATATTAAATCCGACTTCACCAGTCAGTAGGACTTTGTATTACCATTCTGGCCATACTAAATATGACCTCCCTGCTCCTTTCAGATCAGCAGCTGCCACTTCAACAGTGTATGAGGGCAGCCCTAATGTTAGCCTATGAAGGGAGCAGGCCTCTCAGTAGTGTGAAAACGAATTTAGGAGTTTTACACTACCAGGACATATAACTACAAAGGTACATGTCCTGCCTTTTACCTACACAGCACCCTGCCCTAGGGGTTACCTAGGGCACACCTTAAGGGTGACTTATATGTAGAAAAAGGGGAGTTCTAGGCTTGGCAAGTACTTTTAAATGCCAAGTCGAGGTGGCAGTGAAACTGCACACACAGGCCTTGCAATGGCAGGCCTGAGACAAGGAAAAAGGGGCTACTTAGGTGGGTGGCACAACCAGTGCTGCAGGCCCACTAGTAGCATTTAATTTACCAGCCCTGTGCACATAAAGTGCACCTTACTAGGGACTTATAAGTAAATTAATAGTCCAATCAGGTAGGATTCCAGGTTACCATGTTTTAAGGGAGAGAGCATATGCACTTTAGCACTGGTTAGCAGTGGTAAAGTGCGCAGAGTCTATAAACCAGCAAAAACAGTGTCCAAAAAAAATGGAGGGAGGCAGGCAAAAAGTTGGGGGTGACTACCCTAAGGCTGTCAGGTCTAACATGTGTCCCCCCCAGCTGAAAGTGGGGAGAGCTACCCGACCTCCTGGGAGCTCTCATCGCTAAGGCGGAAGTACCTGGAGAGACCATCAGCATTGGCGTGGTCAACCCCTGGGCGATGTTCCACCGTAAAGTCCATCCCCTGTAGGGAAATGGACCACCTCAAGAGTTTTGGATTCTCACCCCTCATCTGCATGAGCCATCTGAGGGGCCTGTGGTCTGTCTGAACCAGGAAGTGAGTCCCAAACAGGTAGGGTCTTAGCTTCTTCAGCGCCCAGACCACAGCAAAAGCTTCTCGTTCAATAGCACTCCACCTCTGTTCCCGTGGTAATAGCCTTCTGCTAATAAAGACTACCGGTTGATCTCTGCCCTCCTCATTCAGCTGTGCTAGGACTGCCCCTATGCCATGCTCTGAAGCGTCTGTCTGCACGATAAATTCCTGGGAGTAGTCAGGGGCCATGAGTACGGGGGCCGTGCACATGGCTTCCTTCAGGGCGTCAAAGGCTTTCTGACAAGCCTCTGTCCAATTCACCAACTTAGGTTGCTTCTTGGAAGTGAGTTCTGTCAAGGGTGTTACAATGGTACCATAGCCCTTGACAAATCGGCGGTAGTATCCTGTAAGGCCTAGAAAGGCTCTCACCTCCGTCTGTGTTCGGGGTGGTTGCCAGGCCTTGATAGTTTCAATCTTGGCCTGGAGTGGCTGCACCTTGCCACCACCCACTAGGTGTCCTAAGTACACCACGGAACCCTGCCCAATCTGGCACTTACTGGCCTTGATGGTCAGGCCTGCCTGTTGCAGGGCCTGAAGCACCTCCTTGAGGTGAAGCAGGTGTTCCTCCCAGCTGGAACTGTAGACAGCTATGTCATCCAGGTAGGCTGCACAGAAGGCATCCTTGCCAGCTAGGACCCCGTTAACCAACCGTTGGAAGGTAGCGGGGGCATTTTTCAACCCAAACGGCATCACCCGGAACTGGTAATGGCCATCCGGGGTTGAAAATGCGGATCTTTCCTTGGCCCCCTCAGTTAGGCCGATCTGCCAGTACCCTGAAGTAAGATCAAACGTACTCAGGAACTTGGCAGCGCCTAGCCTGTCCACGAGCTCATCAGCTCGGGGGATGGGGTGAGCATCAGTCCGTGTGACTGAGTTGAGACCCCGGTAGTCCACACAGAACCGGAGTTCTGGCTTCGCACCTGGGGCAGTAGCCTTAGGGACCAATACCACTGGGCTGGCCCAGGGACTACTGGATTTCTCAATGACCCCTAGAGTCAACATCTTGGA
Organism: Pleurodeles waltl; assembly: GCF_031143425.1. Lineage (NCBI taxonomy): Eukaryota > Metazoa > Chordata > Amphibia > Caudata > Salamandridae > Pleurodeles > Pleurodeles waltl. Next base: position 258,131,083 of record NC_090445.1, read on the forward strand.
GACCTCCTCCTTGATGCTGGCCTTCACCTTATCCGACAACCTGTAAATTTTGTTTTTCACAGGGAGACTGTCACCGGTGTCAATATCATGAACACAGAGGTGGGTCAGCCCAGGAGTAAGGGAGAACAGGGGGGAGAACTGCTCCAACAGCTCATAACAGTCTCCTTTCTGATTTAGAGTCAGGGAGTCAGACAGAATGACCCCGCTTACTGACCCATCACCTTCTTGGGCAGAGAGGAGGTCAGGGAGAGGTTCACTCTCCTCTTCCGTTCCTTCATCTGTGACCAGAAGCATGTTGATCTCCGACCTCTCAAAATGAGCTTTTAGTCGGTTCACATGGAGCACCCTTAGGGGATTCCTAGGGGTTTTGAGGTCCACTAGGTAAGTGGCCTCCCCTTTCCGCTCCTTTATTTCGAATGGGCCAGACCAGCGGTCCTGGAGAGCTCTGGGCTCTACTGGCTCCATTACCCACACTTTGTCTCCAGGTTGAAACTCTACCAGGGTGGCCTTCTGGTCATACCATTGTTTCATCACCTCTTGACTGGCCTCAAGGTTATCTTGGGCTTCTTTCCAGAAGCGGGTCATCTGGTTGCGGAGGGCCAACATATAGCTGACCACATCCTGAGGGGGTGTCTTTGGAGCTTTCTCCAATCCCTCCTGGACAATACTTAAGGGTCCCCTGACAGGGTACCCATAGAGAAGTTCAAAGGGACTGAACCCTACCCCTCTCTGGGGGACCTCTCTGTAAGCAAAGAGAAGGCATGGTAAGAGGACGTCCCACTTACGCCTCATGGCCTCAGGGAGGCCACCAATCATGCCTTTCAGGGTCTTGTTGAATCTCTCCACAAGACCGTTCGTCTGGGGGTGATAGGGTGTGGTGAACTTGTAAGTTACACCACACGCATCCCACAGAGACTTCATGTATGCAGACATGAAGTTAGTGCCTCTGTCAGACACTATTTCCTTGGGGAATCCCACACGGGTAAATATCCCCATCAGGGTTCTGGCCACCACCGGTGCAGTTACTGTCCTTAGAGGGATTGCCTCTGGGTAACGGGTGGCATGGTCCACCAAAACCAGGATGAACCTCTTGCCTAAGGCAGTTTTGGAGTCCAAGGGGCCAACAATGTCGATGCCCACCCTTTCAAAGGGGGTGCCAACGACAGGAAGTGGAATCAGGGGGGTTTTAACCCTTTTTCCTGCTTTACCACTGGCCTGGCAGGTAGGACAGGATCTGCAGAACTTGTCTGAGTGTGTCCTCATTTTGGGCCAATAAAAGTGGGTGACAAGCCTGTTAAAGGTCTTGCCCTGCCCCAAATGTCCTGCCAGGGGAATGTCGTGAGCCAGACCCAGTAGGAAGGTTCGGTAACATTGGGGGACCACCAGCATACGTGCTGCCCCAAAGCCCGGAACCTCAGGCTCACTGTAGAGGAGATCATTCTCCCAATATAGGTGGTGATCGCCAGAGGCGTCGCCGGCTGCCTGGTTTGAGGCTTGTTTCCTCAACCCTTCTAGAGTGGGACATTCTTTCTGCGCCTTGCAGAATTCCTCCCTGGTGGGTCCACCCTCAACTTGCCAGCCAGCAAGCTCAGGTAAGTCACCTAGGGCGGCGATGTCTTCCCCAGTTGGCTCGGAAGCCTCCTCCTCAGGAGCCCCGTCAGCCACTGTGGGAACAGCGGGGGCCGGTTTCCCGCACCCCTGGTCCCCCCTCCTGGCAGCTCTCTGGGCCATCGTTCCAGGCTCCAGATGCCCTTGACTTCCCTCTCGGTCAGCCATGGACCGTGTGGTCATGCAGACCCACTCAGGTAACCCTAACATCTCCAGGTGAGACCTGAGCTCCACTTCTTTCCAAGCAGTGTGCTCAAGGTCATTGCCTAACAGACAATCTACAGGCATGGCAGGACTCACAGCTACTTTCAGAGTACCAGAGACCCCCCCCCACTCAAAGGGAACCAGAGCCACCGGTAGGTGACTCTCGCGATTGTCAGCGACTCTGACCTGGTGGAATGTATTAGGTACTATCTGCTCTGCTGACACCAGCTGACTCTTGATAGTAGTCATACTGGCTCCTGTGTCACGCAGAGCCTCCACCCTCTGCCCATCAATGGTGACCCACTGCCGGTACTTGGAAGTATTTCTGGGCATGTGGGCCTTGGGCACCATTTCTCCTTCTCCCAGGGACACTAGGGAAATCTCTACCTGCTCCCCAAAGCTAGTTGGGTCCATCTCCCCCCGAGTGCTACACTAGTCAACCCAGGTGCCTGTCCGGTAGTGGACGGTGCCCTCTTGGAGCACTGTGGATCGCCTTTGTAGTGACCATATTGGTAACACTCCATGCATTTGGGGCTAGATTTTCCTGACCTGTCAAATGTCCCTGGCTTTTTCCCAAATTTGGAAAAGGAAGGGTTGCCACCCCCTCCCTGGGAATTCTTTTGGGGGCCTTTAGAGAGTTCCTTATCTGTAAGTTTATCTCCCCCCTCTTTCTTCTGTTGGGAACCCTGACCACCTTTGTGGGAGTCCCCCCCAGGTACCTTTTTGGACACTCCCGACTTCCAAGGAGAAATCGACGCGACGCCTGCCGTGAGACCAAACTTTCGACGCACGGCCTCGCAAGGACAACGCCGCCCGACTTCTAAGGAGAAATCGACGCGACGCCTACCGTGAGATCGAAACTTCGACGCGCAGCCCCGCAGAACGACGCGCAGCCGGAAAACAAGCAGGAGAATCCACGCACAGACCCGGGACATCTGGTAATCCCACCGCTGCCACCAATGTTAGAAATGGGGTTCTTGGTTGGCAGTCAGGTTACCCTCTGTCCAAGCAAAAGCCCTCACTCTAGTCAGGGTAAGTCACACACTATCCAAGATTATCCTGTGCCCACCCTCTGGTAGCTTGGCACGGGCAGTCAGGCTTAACTTAGAAGGCAATGTGTAAAGTATTTGTGCAATAAATCATACAATACCACCATATAGCACCACAAAAATACACCACACAGTGTTTAGAAAAATATATAATATTTATCAGGATAATTGTAGGTCAAAAAGAATAAAGATGCAATGGAAAATTGTAGAACTATCACAGGAAAGTGATATAAAGTGTCTTAAGTCTTTAGAATGTAATACAGTGTCTTTCAAGCACAAAGTACCTGGTTTCTGGTGGAAAATCTCCTCAGAGGGCCACAGGTGAAGAGATGCGTGGAAAAAGGGGTGTGTGCGTTGATTTCCTCTCAGCACACGCAGACTTGCGTCGTTCTTTTCCACGCGGGGAAGTCGGGCGTCGTTTTCCGGCGCGCAGACAGTCTCTTTTTGTGGATCGCGGGGATTACCAGATGTCCCGGGTCTGTGCGTGGATTCTCCTGCTTGTTTTCCAGCTGCGCGTCGTTCTGCGGGGCTGCGCGTCGAAGTTTCGATCTCACGGTAGGCGTCGCGTCGATTTCTCCTTGGAAGTCGGGCGGCGTTGTCCTTGCGAGGCCGTGCGTCGAAAGTTTGGTCTCACGGCAGGCGTCGCGTCGATTTCTCCTTGGAAGTCGGGCGGCGTTGTCCTTGCGAGGCCGTGCGTCAAAGTTTCGCACTCACGGTAGGCGTCGCGTCGATTTCTCCTGGAAAGTCGGGCGGCTTTGTCCTTGCGAGGTTGTGCGTCGAAGTGTCGATCGTCCCGAGGGCGTCGCGTCGATCAGCGTCGGTGTGCGGCGTTTTTCTCGCCGCAAAACAAGCTGTGCGTCGAAATTTTCGGCGTACGGAGCATCCAAGTGAAAGGAAGAAGTCTTTTTGGTCCTGAGACTTCAAGGAACAGGAGGCAAGCTCTATCCAAGCCCTTGGAGAGCACTTTCACAGCCAGACAAGAGTTCAGCAAGGCAGCAGGGCAACAGCAAGACAGCAGTCCTTTGTAGAAAGCAGACAGGTGAGTCCTTTGAGCAGCCAGGCAGTTCTTCTTGGCAGGATGTAGTTTCTGGTTCAGGTTTCTTCTCCAGCAAGTGTCTGATGAGGTAGGGCAGAGGCCCTGTTTTATACCCAAATGTGCCTTTGAAGTGGGGGAGACTTCAAAGAGTGGCTAAGAAGTGCACCAGGTCCCCTTTCAGTTTACTCCTGTCTGCCAGGGTCCCAGTAGGGGGTGTGGCAGTCATCTGTGTGAGAGCAGACCCTCCACCCTCCCAGCCCAGGAAGACCCATTCAAAATGCAGATGTATGCAAGTGAGGCTGAGTACCCTGTGTTTGGGGTGTGTCTGAGTGAATGCACAAGGAGCTGTCAACCAAGCCCAGCCAGACGTGGATTGTAAGGCACAGAAGGATTTAAGTGCAAAGAAATGCTCACTTTCTAAAAGCGGCATTTCTAGAATAGTAATATTAAATCCGACTTCACCAGTCAGTAGGACTTTGTATTACCATTCTGGCCATACTAAATATGACCTCCCTGCTCCTTTCAGATCAGCAGCTGCCACTTCAACAGTGTATGAGGGCAGCCCTAATGTTAGCCTATGAAGGGAGCAGGCCTCTCAGTAGTGTGAAAACGAATTTAGGAGTTTTACACTACCAGGACATATAACTACACAGGTACATGTCCTGCCTTTTACCTACACAGCACCCTGCCCTAGGGGTTACCTAGGGCACACCTTAAGGGTGACTTATATGTAGAAAAAGGGGAGTTCTAGGCTTGGCAAGTACTTTTAAATGCCAAGTCGAGGTGGCAGTGAAACTGCACACACAGGCCTTGCAATGGCAGGCCTGAGACAAGGAAAAAGGGGCTACTTAGGTGGGTGGCACAACCAGTGCTGCAGGCCCACTAGTAGCATTTAATTTACCAGCCCTGTGCACATAAAGTGCACCTTACTAGGGACTTATAAGTAAATTAATAGTCCAATCAGGTAGGATTCCAGGTTACCATGTTTTAAGGGAGAGAGCATATGCACTTTAGCACTGGTTAGCAGTGGTAAAGTGCGCAGAGTCTATAAACCAGCAAAAACAGTGTCCAAAAAAAATGGAGGGAGGCAGGCAAAAAGTTAGGGGTGACTACCCTAAGGCTGTCAGGTCTAACACCAGCTAATTGCATTTTAGCTGAAACAGTTCCATTCATTTCTCAAAGAATCAAGCACACTTTATAACAAAAAAATTATGGACAATTGGTTTGCCTTTAGAATATCTCGATAACACTAGCAGTAGGATATGTGTATAGCATCAGTGTTGGACTGGCCTTTAAGGCTTTAAGGCAGTTCAGCAATGCAAGATGGGCCGGCTTTAAAGGATCAGAGTGAAGACTGTTTTTTATGTCAAAGCCCACCAAACAGTGCAGACATCTTGGAGACTTTCTAAAAGTTTTCCTGGGAATGCTTTATGCTCATTCTTTATAATTGGCTTTATGGTTTGTATCTCACATTTGCTTGCTTTCTATTTCTTCGCTTTGAGAAACTGAGTTGCTGGTTGGGGGGGTAAAACCTTACACAAGCAGTAACCACAGTCCTCGTCAAACCCCAAACTAACCTATGCTCAACCATCTGGTAGCTTAGCACAGAGCAGTCAGGTCTAACTTAGAGTTAATGTTTAAAGTATTTATGCAGCACTTCAAGCAGTAATAAAGTGAAAACACAATACAAGCAAAACCCCACACCAATTTAGGAAACTGGAGCAAAATGTAATAAATAATTCAAGCCCAAGACAAAAAATATACAATCAGTCAAATCAGAGATTTTCAATTTTAAAGATTTAAGTGAAAATAGTACCAAAAACATCCAAAGCACCACTCGAGCCCATTTAGTTGTGTGAGACCTGGAGAAAGTCAGGCTGATCACGATGGAGCATGGGCCAGGTATAGGGTCCAGGTAGTCCTGCTGTAAAGTTACCTGTCTGCCCCTCTTACTTCAGTTTCTGATTTCTTTAATCTGGGAGTTTACTCAGTAACTTTCCTTGGTTCCTCAGGTAAACAAAGGGGCCTGTGTCTGCTTCTTTTCAAGGGCCTGAAAAATATCCTTTCACTACTGCTTCTGGAAGGGAGTTGTGCAATTCTAGTTCTAAGCTGTTACAACATCTAGCCTATTTGGCCACTCACCATTTGAACTTTCTTAGAAAAGGGTTTGATCTCTTGCTCACTCTTGCTTGAGGTGATTCAAAATAATGTTATCCTGTTGGTTGTCTACTTCTAGGCATTAGTAACCACATCTCAGTTTCTTACTATCTGCTCAAATTGCACTCGGTTACAGACAAAAGGAGGGATCACCTTTAAAAGTGTCTGTTTTGTTAAGCATGGAATTATCAGTAATGGGCCTTTATCTCTCCCTTCTTATTTTTAGGCCTACTTTCCCAACGGATCTCAAAGATCATGTTTTTCAGCCCCGGATCTGGAACTCTAAGTCTTCACCCTAGAAGCAGGGCTAGTGGTGTGGGTGGCCCACTTTCAAAGTAAATGCATGGATGCAATGTACACACAAATTCAACAATTGCAGCATTGCAGTAGACAAAGCAGGCTATATTTTACAAGAAAAGTGAAGATAAGTGAATAATGGGTTCTAATATGATAGCATTCAAATGGTATTACAGAAATAAAAACATTGAAAAGAGAGCAACATCAGGAATTAGACAAATAATGCAATAATAAAATGTTTAATTGGAGGGATAAATATATCTCATCTAGTTTAGCTTCACAGTATTTAGGTACAATTAATATTGTCTAAAGCCACAACAAAACATCTTTCTTGTGGAAACAATTGCATCTGGTGCCAAAAAAATTGTCTTATCAAATCCAGTCACTCATGGGAAGCACAACAAGAATGCACACTGCACAAGTCAGCCCTTTATGCTCAGAGAGGCCTTAGGTGAAGTCCGTTACCTAGAAACGTGGTTGGTTTCTCTCTGGGGATCAGGCATTCCAAGTTGTTTTCTTTCAGTAATCATCCGGACAGACCTTGTGTGACCCAATCAATTTGGAAAAGTTATGGGCATGTCCCAGTTCACAGAAGGCCTGTAGCATTCTGTTTTTTATTTTTTTATTTCATGCAGAGTGATTTTCATACAAATAGAAAAGAAAAATTAGAACATTTTCAGCCTTCAGATACACATTAATATCCAAATGTCAATAAAGTGTGATTCCACACAAAAAAGAGAAAAAAGAAAACAGAGAAATAACTAGAAAAAATAATTTTCTAATTAATGTTTTCTTATTTTGGGAAGAACTAAATAAGCACTGTAGAATACTACAAAATACTGCAATCTATCAATAGCAACATAAATTAAATTATATTCTGAGTTCCAGCCCTTAAAATATACCTTTTAATATATTTTCTAATTCCTTTAAATGTTGCTCTTTTTATCAAACAGCAAGCTTCATAACCCTTTATTCTTGTCTTTTCCGTACACAATTCTATTCACTACAAGAATCTTGCTCCGTTTACCAAAGCATAGCTGTTTCTCCTGAAATAGCTGTTTTCTCCAGCCATTCTAATGATCTCATATGCATTTTGTCCAGTTTAGGCACCGTTTGGCAGCCGTAACCATACAAAATAGAACAAGCTGAGATTTGAGACACTTCGAACAAGCACCCTCCTATATTTCCTGATTGTAGTGCAATATAAATGGAAATATCATTTTATTGCATTATTATGAAATAGGTTAGTATTAATATTTCATTCAGCCCACTTCACAAAGCATTAATATATTTGTTGAAGACCAGTTGCAACCTTTCATGCCGGTTAATTGTCCATTATCAACTCAATCACCTATGTGTTGATGAAAATCCACAGATGACTGAAGATATCCGCATTTCCAACACAGAGGTAGTCTAGGACAGTGTTGCTGCACCGACTTCTTTCTAGATATAGGCCTTTACTTCTAAATACATACACATTTATATTGTTTAATTGAAAATTAAATCTCAATGAGATGGTATCTTTGGCAGTGTACAGCTCAACTTTTCAAAAGTGGGTTTGCCTGTTTCTAATCAACACTGAGGTTTTAAAAGCTGGCCTGAAGTATGGAACAAATTACTAAAGCATAAAGGACGAATAGGGTAGATGTAATAGTGTTAACTCTATCATGTGGTGTCCTAAATATGACTTGCTTATAAAGGGGTGCCTTTCAGAATTTTACTGAAGGCTTAAATCTACATTTCTCTTATCATATAATTTTAGCAAAAGTCTAACTCTCTAATGTCCCTAAAACTAATTTCAAAAGTCATCTACCCATCAAGGCCCAGAAATAAAAGCTTGAAAGCAGGACTAGCCCAACCACCACTACAGGTTTGAATTTTTGAGAGGATATATGTTTCTTCAACCCAAGCATGAGACTCAAAATAGCCAACTAAAGGTGTATAGCAGACCGAAGTGGGAAGAGCCCAAAACAGATACTTTGCAGACAAATGTACACTCTACAAATATCACTACATGCATTTACACATAGAAATAAAAACTAAGGAAATATTTATTCACTATATTACATCACCTGATGAATATTAGTCCCATAGTATAGTTTCTTAAAGGCCAATGTATATTTTCTGACAGACCTTTATGAATTAATGCTACTGTATACTTTAAATAGGAGCATAGTATGATCTTAAGATATGCTGCATTTTATACACAGTTGAGATTGTATCTTGACTGTGCCACTACGTCTCTGGGAAAAGAACATGAAAGGGTGGTCATATTCTGATGGTCACATTTTGTGTAACATTTAATATGATTCGTATAATTTCTGCACTGTAAAGCAAATGAGTGGAGTGCATATGACATTTAATCAAGGTTTTATGACTATCTATTCAAGACTAATGTTTTAAAAGAATTATTTTACATACACATCTCATATTTTTATATGTAGTTTTAGAATTAATTTAATCTGAAAGTATATTTGTGTTTTATTAACTTGGCTTGAGTGAAGGCCTACACATTTAATTTTCTTTTTACAGTTGAGATTCAATGTGGAGTTGTTTTTTTTTACTATTTCTTTTGAGATGCAGATGTGAGGAGCTGAGACAGTCAACAAGAAGCTTTTTGTGCGTGAGACAGCCTGAGACAAACCATGGAAGGATGAAGAGAGGAGTGGTCTGGAAGCTCAGTAGTCGTAACTCTTTTGAATTAGCTGAGCCCGAAGAGTATCAAGATGGGATGTATCAGGGGTTTGGAAATTTTAAGTTCCAATTCATTTTAATTAGGGTTTCAATTGAGAAGCTGTGATATCATCGTCTTGGAAAACTGTGGTTTAAGGAAGGTTTAGTTAGTGGGAGATTCAGACCCTTTCCTATTCTTAGAGCTGACTGGACCCTTATGAGGTACAGACCTCCTAATTTCTACGTTGCTTCATGCCATCACACCTCTCTTAATAGAATATTCTACTGAATGTCTGTTTGCAGACCTTTCTCAATTATTCTCTTAATAGTAGAACGGTTAGGTTTTAGGATAAATTGTGAGACAGGAAAACTTGCTTCTAATGACTAAGAATCATATACTTTTTCAGATCTTTTGTTTTGTGGCTATCGAAGTTTTAGTCTTGTATATGTTAACTAGATTTAACATTGTGCAATGCTTTAATTCTCCTTTGGTGATTTTATATATTTACACAATGGTTTTGAAACTCATTTATGTAATGTTGACTTTAAGTCTGTAATAAATCCCTTTTAACTCTATGAATTGACTCTGAATGTTATTATGTGACATTTGGGTTGTACAGAAACCATTTAATTAATTTGATTACTCTTACTCTTCACCCCTCGGAACTGAAAAGCAAAGATTCATTGGACCCCAGAATTAGTGAAAAGGCCCCAGACTATCACACTCTTTATGATGATTATTAGAAGAGATGTGTTATATAATACAAGTTTATGTCCGATTCTATTTGTAGCTGGCCACCATACTGAATTATTCAGTTAAGGTTTCAATGATAATTTCATTTGCAAAATATTTAGCTCCAAGATTCCAGAAGACCTGCCAAAATAGGACGTGTTTGAGCCAACTGCACACCCAAGATTCCATGTCAACTGCAAAGATCAGGGGAGACAACAAATACCCATGTTTAGTGCAACTCTAAATCACAAAGGGCTTCCATCAGCGGTCCATTTACTATAACCTCATGTGGTTGATATACAACACATACCTCATAAAAATGTTTTTAAAGAATGGCATTAAGCAATATCGCTGGCCAAAGAAAGTCCCTGAAAAAACTGAAATGAAGCACTCTTTAGCATCTAGGAACACAGCCACTAATTCAGTTTGCCTGATTGTGGTTCAGTCTAGAAGTGCACTAGAAATGTTCACATGTTTTTTTGTACTTCCTGATGGATTGAAGCCTTTTTGAAAAGAAAAAAAACATTTTTTTTCAAGTGAAGGAAGTTAGCTGATAAGATTCCAATTATAATTATCCTTTTTTGAACAATAGTAATAATGGCTCCATTTCAGGATGCCAATACCATACCCCCAGGTTTTACAGTGCATATAACCTTTGATAAAAAATGAGCAATTAGTGAACAGAATATCTAATAGAAATCTGCTTGAATTGCATCTGGACCGATATCTCTGCAATCCAGAATCTATGTAACGTTGGCAACACAATTCTCTATTGAAATATATAATATCAATGAGATGGGACTGTCACGGGGTCTCAGTTTCTTCAGATGAATTAATCTTGTCCTGAACATTTAAATCTATGGAGTTGGATGTAAAGACCTCCTGTTTCTCTTCCAGGTCAGAAATTACATTAAACGAGGAATTCTAATTTATGATTGTACATTCTGAGTTTTAAGGTGGAAGGCTATTACTAACCCAAACTTCATTAACTGTTGGTACTCCATGATGAGAGACTTATTCATCAAGGCATCAGCTTTGGGAGTGTATGCCAATATACCTGGGTAATCAGCAGAATACGTCTACGAGCTAAACTCATTGTCCACCTTGAGGAAATTCTGAGTGCTTTTCAAGAACCATAAGGTGAAACAGAAAAAGTATGAACTTCTTCTTTCAGCACCCTTTCTAAAACACATTTAGGAAGACCAGAGACTCTACTGATACAAGCAGATAATGAAATATTCAACAATATATATAACCTATGTTTTCACCTTTTCCCCTCCTGTTTTCTGAAACAGTTTTGGCATTAGTGCTAAAGTGCTTGTGCTCTCCCCATTAAATGTGGTAGAATTGTCTTACACCCAATTTGTATATTTAATTTACTTTTAAGCCCCCAGTAACGTGGTACTGCATATACTAGGGCCTGTAAATTAAATGCTACTAGTGGGCTTTCAGCACCTTATTGTGTCACTCACTTAAGTAGCCCTTTTAAACATGTTTCAGGCCAGCTACTACAGCTTGTGTGCAGTTTTAATATGTCAATTTGGCCTGGCAAAATAAACCTTAGCCGGGCCCAAATATTCCTTTTTAATGCATATAGGTTACCCTTAAGGTAGGCCATACAAACCAAGAGGTCAGAGTGCAATTCATTTAAAATGCTGGACTTGTACTTTTAAGTTTTATATTCCCTGGTGGTAATACACTTCAAAATGTGTTTTCACTACTTTGAGGTCAACTTCTCCCACAGGACAACATTGGGTTACCCTATTAATTTTAATAAGTGCTAACCTTTGATTGGAAACAAGTAGAAATGCTGTGTTTGGTTTTAAAAGAATTGATATTTAAAATATGTAAATCCTTTTTGAGATAAAATGATTTTAAGTCAAAAATAAGAAAATGCCACTTATAGAAAGTTGACATTTTCTTGTCCTAACCATGTGGAGCCTGCAGTCATTGTCCTGGGTAATATGACTGTGAATAGTTGGCAGTTGGCCTTTTTGTATTCCTCCCAGACAAAGGGGATTACGTGTTGGCAGGATTGGCCATCCTGCCAGGATGGGTGTGGAGGAGCCAGTCTCTGCCCCACTTACAATTCAAAGAATTGCCTGTATCACACTCACAAAGGAACTTAACCCCAGCTATTGTCACCTTAGACCATTTGGAGTCTGGGCATGGGAAGGAATAAAATTTACATAGCCAGATGTGGGGAGGGCCTAGAAGTTTCTTCCACTTCAAAGGAGAGCACAGGTATAAATATTAGACAGTCAGACCAACTCTTCATTTCAATCCTGGACCTGTAGAAGTCACCCAGAAGGACTGCCTTGCATTCTAGAGGACTTCAGTGCTGCTTAAGGCCTGCTTTATACTTTAGAGGACTGCCCTGCTGCTACCAGAGGGCCTATCTGCTGTTTGTAGTCTTCCTTGCAGCCTCAGAGGACTAACCTGGGGCTTGAGGCCTGCCTTGACATTTGAACCCAGGACCACCAGAGTGATCGAATGGCTAGTTAGATGGCCTCCTGATCTGAGCTACAGGGACACAACAAGCTCTAGCAACTTTCAAACCTGAATCTAGACCCTGTCTGAAGTGAGTCCTGCCCCCCCAAGTGGTGTCCAACCAGTCTTGAACCTATGGAAGGGGTGCTAAAGTTGCCCAAACAGCCAAACCCTGAAACTTGGTCATTTCCCTTTAAAGGTGGCCTGATAAAAAACAGGAGACCGGGGCTTCACTGCTCACCAATACGCTTGAGGTGCATCGCTAGTTAGCCTGACTTCATGGTTGCAGATTTCGTTCTCTGATTGGTTTGGAATAGGGTGAGGATATTTGTTTATGAATTAGAGCAGGATATTGTGTTTGATTGATTGATTCTCCTATGTATGGAGGATCCATGATAACATATACATTAGCTCCTTGGGGAGGCATGGCAACAAATTTCAATTGTCAGTTCGCAGAAAGCTTTACGGGAATAGCTCGGTTACAAATTAGAGTGTAACGGCGGACCTGCAGTTTAATTCCTTCATCTGGGGACAGCTGATTGAACCGTGTTCTGAAGAATCACTAGATAAGGACAGCTCTGTGAGGGATACTTAATGATAACCTGACCCTTCATATTGTGGGGCGAACTGATGTGGATCATTTGTACACACAGTAGGTATATGTGGTGATTTTTGGTGTGGTTTAAGCTATCCCTATTTTGGACTATCAACTAATTCATCTATAATAATCCTTGTTCTGGTAGTCTCCATCCTTCATGGGGTAGATAGAGTCTCCTTTACTTAAGAGGCATTTTTAACTCTGGTATACTTAAGAGTATAGAGAGCAGTTTGGAGTCTTTGTGAGACCTTTCACATTAGGATATTTATTTGGGGTTTATGTTTGTTGGTTTGTTAGCTGTTCTTTGGGATGCTAACCCTCTCTATACTCAGGAATGTACCTAGTTGTCAATCTTTCCATTTTGGAAGTCTCCATCTCAGTGGGATTTATTAAATTATGATGATCTAGCTTGTTGAGGTAGCATTAATTTTCTAGCAACAATCTGTACTAAAATGTCAACTCTCTTCTTTCGGTTTAACCGGGTATTCGTTAGATACATATCTTAAGGGTTATAAAATAGTTTTTTCCTTTCCTTCATCTTTTCTGATGATCTATATAGGTTTATGGTGGGAAACGTATCTTTCTGGGGCCTGCTATATGCACACACAAAGCCCCAAAGTCAAAAGATACAGGTATGAATAGAAATGTCCTCTATTATACATTCACATTGATAAGAAGGGAAGTGGGTTTATCAACCCATTTGGCCACTAAGACTGACTGACCACACTACAGGTTGCTATGTTGGTGATGGATAATGCATGCATAGCAAAAATACATTTTATGGTGATCAATTTAAAGAATTATATTGAAAGATGTTCTAGGATGTTTATATGCCAATACAATAAAATAACAATATGCAAATCTCAAAGAACAGGAAATTATGTATAATACATTTTTAAGAATGTTCTAAAAATATTTTGATTACCTAGGCCCAGGGACTTTATGATATTTTAGCTGGAGGAATCATGTGGAATGTGTGTACTATCAATAACGCTGATAGTTGGATGAAGTTTTAACTTTCGTATATGGATATCGGTGAGAGATTGGGGCTGAATAGGATGTGGGTTTATCAGTGTAAAATAAAGACGTACCTAGTGAGAAATGTATAAACAATTAAATTATTCTATGAATTAATATATTATGGGCTCTGCAATAAATGGTTTTGGTATCATTATAAACAACAGTAAATTGAAGAGCTTTTTTGAATTTCGGATCGTTAGGCATTTTGTTCATGTTTTCTTCTTTTTTTTTTTTTCGCACCCTATATTCATTATCAGGGGCCCTCTTTTTCACTCTTGATCTGTGACTTCACTAGATCTCCCATTACATTTTGCTCCGCAGCAGCAAATCCAGTTTATTGGGACCTGTCAGGAAGGGTATCCTGCCTTGTGGAGAATCCGTTGACTACAGCCTGCAGCTTTGTTCCGCTGGATATTTTTGACTTTCAAAAAATTGACAAAGTTTGAATATAGAAACTGCCACCACTACTTCATACAGCGGCTCCCAATAATGATGTCTCCTCCTCAGACAACACTGGCTGCCTTTTCCCGCTGAACCATGCCTTCTCAGTAGTTTTTCTTCAAAATGTCTTTCAAGTCCAAAGGTGAGCCAATACCGAGCCCAATCCACCTCTATAGCCAAACTGCGCTCCATCGTGGTTGCCTTAACTTTTGTCTTTGCCCTGGTCTCTGGCAACTAGATGTCTGCGGTTGATGCTTTGAGCTTGTAGATGCTATTTTTCACTAAAATCCTTAAGAATTCATAACTCTCGATCTACTAATCAGATTTAATTTGTGTTAGTGTCAAAATCCTTATTACATTTTTCTCTATTTTTCTAAATTGGTCAAAATGTTTATTGTGTTGTGTTTTCACTTTATTACTGTTTGTGTGCTGAATAAATACTTAACACAGTGCCTCCAAGTTAAGCCTGACTGCTTTTGTGCCAAACTACCAAAGGGGTAAATACCAGTTAAGTTAGTGATTTTTTGTGGTTCACCCTGACAAGGATCGTGTTTTTTTGCTTGAGAAGGGCTACCACCCCTCTCAACTAAAAACTCAAATTCCTTCAATGGTTTTTACCTAAATCCAATCAGATGTGGAGAAAGTGGCTCATATTAGTTCAGCTCTTAGGGTTAAGGACAATTTAGCCAATAAATCAAATTGTTTTGGGGCTACATCTACAGGCAAAATGTTCAAGATGATTCAAACCATTCTGGACCAGAAAATCTCCAAGCCTTGCTATTTAGAAACTACAAATGCCAATTCCATTGGGAGGTATCATGTTTTCAAATTTCAGACATTATCATTTGGTCTTCTCTATATAGCATATAGACTGAGGTTTCTTTAATCAGGATGAACACTAAGATAAAGGCAGGAGCTTCAAGAATATTTTGTCTCATCTCACAAACTCTCCTGATTGATTGTCAGCCATGCTATTGAATAGGCATCCTCTAGCGATCCCTCACCTCACTGCTGATCGGCTTCAAACACTCCAATAAAGATGAATCAGTTGTCAATGAAGCTTCTTCATGAAAGGAAACATGTTCAAGGCTGTATTGGTTCTTTGGTGGGCTCACATACTTTTCAAACCCTTTCAAGAATAGAAAGTGACTCTGCTATAGATCCCTACTATGCAACAAAAAAGCCTAACAGGAAGAGCAACAATGGAACACAATGACCTTCACTTTACACATTATTATTCGTTCACTGCCAATGCCTTGTTTACAACAATAACACAGCATCTACCACACATTGGTGGAGATCATCACAAGGACAATCTGTAATCTAATATAGCCGTACAAGCATGAAATGCTTGCGGTAACAATATTAAGCATAGGTGCTTGACTTTGGGTGTCACAGCAACACAGATTATAATCTTTTATGGGGTCCAATGGACTTCCATAAGCAAAAAATAGCTCTTCTGAACAATGACTTCTGGTGAAAATGCTGTTACAGGCTGTTAGACCTCTCTATGGTGTGGGGTACCATTGATCATCTGATTCTCTTACTCTGCTGACTGTTCAATCATTGCCATCATATGGACCTTGGCACGTTTACACTTGGCTCATATAAACTAACATAGGTAGTCTATAGACCTTTTCTCTATACCTTTGTTAATTATTTAGCCAAATCTATTACTAACTATGGGCTGAGCTTTTCATGTTGAAGCCTAGATCTGCATCTGCATTTAATCCACTAAACGGAAGGCTGTATCCTCTTTGAAATCAGGTCTGCAGTCAATTGCTGTTTCCATACATTCTAGCATTTAAAATTAAATGGCAAAAACAGAGGTCCAGATGTGTGCATCTCATGCCCTTTGGACACCAGAATTTTGGTCAAACTCTTTTGGGGCTCTCCCCAAACCAGTATCCAATGTATACAAATTACGTGCTTTACTGGATGAAGATATTATGCTAGGCTCTCAGGTAGGACCAGCTAAACATCCTTTGGCGAATGCTGCCTCTTCCTGAATCACATCATTGCCAAGTAGTGTGATTAATGACCCCTGCAAAGCAGGACTACAATAACAGATTAAATCTGAGTCTTCCAAAACCTCGACTACAGGTTTCCCAACATGCTTTAGAATAATGAATTTCCAAAAGTCAATTGTGGAATCATAGCTGCAGTTTTGGTTCAATTTCACTGGTTACCAATCAATCAGCTGGTCACATATAAGGCATTAGGCGTCATGCACAAGTCTCTTATAGGCCAGGAACCAGAATCTCTGGATTTCAGCACAACACTCTAGCTCAGAACTTCTGCTCTCATGGTCTTGCAGTCTTGTAAATTTAGCCATTTTAAAGAATATGAACTGCATGTGGGGCATTTGGTGTTTGGCTTGCTTGACCCTGCCCCTGAGCCTTCAACCCAACCTTCTGGCATTCTAGGAATTGAAAACTTGAGTATGTTTTAAGTAAGGGCCAGCCATGGCCCTTTGTCCGAACCAGAAGAGTGACTGTCAGGCTGGGCAAAGGTCAGCCTGACAGACACTCTTCGCATCCAGGTCAAGCAGCCAAGAGCTAGACATGCACTAAGTTCACAGGCCTGAGCTGACCTTTGCTGGGCTGAAGATGTCACAGATCTTGTAGGCATGACCGCTTCAACATAACAAAGCACTCAGGCCCCCCCCCCACGTGACGAGGGGAAGCATCATTAATAGCCTTGTTCGCGCTATATAAAAGCTGCGAAAAAAATAGTGTCGGACCTGGGCGCTTCAGTTTTATGCCTTGAAGTCCCCAGGGCAAATGCCTATCACTGACACCCCATCATAGGGTGGGGTGAGGTCAGCAATTCTCACTGACTTCATACCACTCTGATGAGGTAGGGAATGCTGCCTCCTCTCACTGGCTGACAGGAGGTCAGCAAGTGAGAGAACACAGCAGTCCCAACCCTCCTGGGGTCTTCGAGGCTTTCATCCTAGAGAGCTGCATGTATTTTAAATGTTTGCTGTGTGCTTTGTGTTTGTGTGTGTTGTGAATGGGTCTGTGCCTACATGTGCATGAATGCATGGGTGTGAGTGAGTGTGTATGTGTGCCTGCGTGACCCTTCTGCCCCACCCCTCCCTGCTAAATTTACAGGCCGCCACTGATAAGGTCTACTACGTTTTAAGGTAAGTCTCGTGTGAAGTTATTTTATGTTCTGGGTCAGATATGCCTCAAGATGTCTCCAGATGGATGTGTGCTCTCTAAATAAAAGAACAAATCATTAGTATTTAAATTATTTGAGCTGTTAGCTTGAATATTGGTTTCAGTTTCTTTATTGTGTTTCGACCTAGCGCCTACACACTGTTTCAGTGACAGCGCTTTAAGAATAAATAAATACAATTAATCAATCAAATTAGTCCAATGACTGCTGAAGGAGAGAGCCTTTGGCTTGATCAGTAAACACCTTGTTAAGCCATGGAGAAGAGAATATTATATAACAGTGAATAGTTACCATAACTTACACATTTCTGGAACTTAAAAAACATCTTGCAACACACCGTACATGAAACAACGCATTTCAGTTTATACAACACAACTGGACTGCCTTTAGGATCCCATCATTCGATCATCTTCAGAACCGGGGATCTAAAGGAATCCAAAGTCCCTACTGGGTGCTTGATCTCCAAATAGAGGGCAAAGGAGCATGGGCAAATTTCAAACGCCTTCAAGTGGTGCCTCGGTCTCAGACAAAACGGAAAACAAAGATAAAAAAATTAAAGGATTAAAAGGAAAATCGAGTCGGCAGACATCAGCCAATGGTTAATTAAAACTGCAACCCGGCTTTAAAGAGCCTGCGAGGTTATCAATAGAACATCTGTAATGATTTCTGCTAAGCCACAGAAATCAATCACGCATGCCCTGTTCTGTCAGTCCGCAGGGACAGGCGGCGCGCGCGGAGAATAGGTGGCATTATTCTTCGCAGAAACCTTCATCTTTCTTTGTCTTAGCATAAAACCCTTTTATAAATGTCTGTTTCATTCTGCATCGTTACCAAGTGAAAGGCCAAAGAAATGAAGGCTTCAGAAAGGAAAACCCAGATAACCAGAGGACAAGGGATGGCTGAACCACACGCGCACCGGCAGATCAAGCTTCCCTCTCATGGCGAACAGGCAGGGCACGGGCAGCAGCAGCGCTTAAAGGCGCCCCACTTCCAGAAACTAAATAGGCACAACACGGTGAGCTCAGGGTGCAATATCTCACAGGTTAAACAGGTGCTGTGAGGGCATCCACAGCACAAGACTCCTTAACAGAGAGCTTCAAGAACCACATGCTCACAGCATGCACAGCAAGGGCAGCAGCAGTGCAAGCTTCCCTTAGGCACAGTTCTGCAAAGATGCTTTACACTCACAGACCAGGGGCAGCAAGCTGTAGCAGTGCAAGACATAGCAGAGTCTTGCAAGCACTCTGCACATACGGAACAGGACAGAAGCAGTGCAAGCTTCTCTCACACACAGTTCTGCAAGAATGCTTCACACTCACAGAGTGGGTGCAGCAGCAATGCAACCTTCCCCGACACATGGTTCTACAACAATCTTCACACTCAGAGAGCAGGTTCAGCAAGCAGTAGCAGTGCAAGATTCCTTAGCAGAGTCTTGCAAAAAACCTTCATACATGGAGCAGGGCAGAAGCAGAGCAAGCTTCCCTAATACATAATTCTACAAAAATGCTTCACACTCACAAAGCAGATGCAGCAGCAGCGCAACCTTCCCCGGCACATAGTTCTACAACAATCTTTACTCTCACTGAGCAGGGGCAGCAAGCAGCAGCATTGTAAGATTCTTAGTAGAGCCCTGCCAGAAACTTGCACACATAGAACGGGGCAAAAGCCGTGTTAGCTTCTCTCACACAGTTATGCAAGAAACCTTCACACTGACAGAGCAAGAGGTCTGAGTGCAAAATCCCCTCACTGGCATCCTTGGTCAATTTCTCACTTCTTCAGACCCCCTGTTTTTGCTAACTTGTAACACCCCTCTCCCAAAGGAAATCCTTTGTTCTGCCTTCCTGGGCTTGAGCTGCTCAAGCAACAGGAGGGCAGAAACCTGTCTGAGAGGTGGCAGCAGTTGGGGCTGCCTGGAAAACCTCAGAAGACTGGAACAGCAATACTGGGGGTCCTCTAAGGAGCCCCCAGAGTGCATGGTATCATACAACCAATGCTTGCAAAAGCATTGGGGTATGATTACAACATGTTTGATACCAAACATGCCTATGTTCGGAGTTACCATTATGTAGCTTGACATAGGTAGTGACCTATGTGCAGTACACGCGTAAAATGGTGTCCCCGCACTCACGATCTCTGGGAAAATGGCCCTGGAGGTTGTGGGGGAACCTCTGCTAGTGCAGGGGTTCTCTCACACACAGGTACTCTGCACCCTGCCCTCAGGGCAGGAGGGCCTGCTATAGGGGGTAACTTATGAGTGTCCTGGTGCTGTGCAAATGGCAGTGAAAGGGTGCATGCACATTTTTACAAAGGCTGTAGTGGCAGTCCTGTAGAAGCCTTTGCATGGGCTCCCTGTGGGTGGCAAAAGAAATGCTGCAGCCCATAGGGATCTCCTGGGACCTAAATGCCCTGGTTACCTAGGTACCATATACTAGGGACTTATAAGGGAGCACCGGTATGCCAAATACTGGGTTACCAGTATGCAGTGACAAAGTTTAGAGGAGAGAGAGCATAATCACTAGGGTCCTAGTTAGCAGGATCCCAGTGAACACAGTCAAGCAAACTGACATCAGGCAGAAAATGGGGGTATTCATGGCAAAAAAGAGGGTACTTTCCTAAAGTAGGCAAGAGGACCTGGAGCCTGGAAGAATAGCCCAGGTGCCTGCCAAAAAGCGAAAGACCAAGGTATGTGAGAAACCTGCTTCTGAACCTCCTACGGTCTGGGAGGAGGCTAAACCTGAGGGGACATATTGGAGCCTACAGGGAAGGATGTTGCTGCCCTGGGGAACCTATCCTATCTGGCCAACTGACAGCAGGAAGGGGGTCCCACGAGAGAGGAGTTCTGCAAGGCGCGGATGGAGTGCCCTACTCTAGAGGGTATACGGTAGCAGGCCAAGGCCCAGGCAGCAGGTCACACCTCTGGTGATCACCTGACTCACTGGAAAATGGTCTCCTGCATAGTGAGCCTAAGGTTCCTGGGCATGGTGTAACCTGCGTGTATGTGAGCCCCCAGTGCTTCAAGACTTTCCTACTGGATCTGGCTCATGATGTTCCCCTGGTAGGTCATTTTGGGCAGGACAAGACCTTTGATAGGCTTGTCACCAACTTTTACTGGTCTTAAATGAGAGTCAAATGTGTTCCCCAGGTCCTGTCCCGTTTGCTAGGTCAGTGGCAAGTCAGGAGGGAAGTGAAATGCTCCCCTGCAATCTTTTTCCTGGCAATGGCCCCACATTTGAAAGGGTGGGCATTGACATTGTTGGGTCTCTGGACAGCCTTGTGCAGCAGGTTCATCCTGGTGTTGGTGGATCATGCCACCTGGTACCCGGAGGTCATCCCTCTGAGAACAGTGACTGTGCCCGCAGTGGTCAGGGCACTGATAGGGATCTTTAGCCCAGGAGGCAGAAATGAGACACCCTCCTGCCATGTCATATTTCCCTACAGGGACATACCGCAGAAGGGAGTTGGCTTCAGCACCTTTAAACTTCTGTCCACGCACAGTCTGAGAGGACCTCCCAGTCTGGTGGACGAGGGGTGGGAGCAAGCTCCCAGGAAGGTACCCCAGTATGTGGCCAGCTACATGCTGGCACTTCATAACGAGATGAAGTGTTTCTGGAAGCAAGCACAAGAACATCTAGATGCCAGCCATAAGGTCATGAAAAAGTGGTACATCTAGAAGGTCACTCTGATCAAGTTTTTGCCTGCCCAAAAAGTGTGGATTATTGAGAATGTGAAGCCCAGGGCCCTACAAGACTGCTGGTCTGGGCCTTATGAAGTGAAGGAGTGCAAGAGAGATGCCTACCTGGTGGACCTCAAGACCCCCAAGAACCCTTTAAGGGTCCTGCATGTCAGTTGCCTCGAACAGCACTTCGAGAGGTCTGAGTCTGGCTGCCAAATTCCGCATAGTTACTGTAGGAAGTTGGCTCTGTATATACTATCTCAAAGTGAGAGATAGTGTGCATGGAGTCCAAGGGTTCCCCTTAGAGGTTGATAGTGGCAAAATTAGATAATACTAATGTTCTATTTGTGTGGTAGTGTGGTCGAGCAGTAGGCTTATCAGAGGGTAGTGTTAAGCATTTGTTGGACACACATAGGCAATAAATAAGAACTCACACTCAAAGACTTAACTCCAGGCCAATAGGTTTCTATATAGAAAAATATTATTTTCTTCATTTATTTTAGAACCACAAGATTCAGAATTCAAGTAAATACATAAATTGTAAGGAACTTGGCATAGGTAAGTATGGAACTTTGAAGTAAAACAGTGAGGTACACAGTTTTGGCAAAAATGGCAATAAGCTATTTTAAAAGTGGATACTACAAAAATCAACAGTTCCTGGGGGAGGTAAGTATTGGTTAGTTTTTCAGGTAAGTAAAGCACTTACAAGTACAGTCTCTGGGGCATAGGCAGCCCACCATTGGGGGTTCAAGTCAATCCCAAACACCCAGCACCAGCAACACAGGGCCGGTCAGGTGCAGAGGTCAAAGAGGCGCCCAAACAGACTAGGTGCCTATGGAGACTAGGGGTGCGCCGGTTCCAGTCTGCTAGCAGGTAAGTACCTGCGTCCTCGGGGACCAGACCAGGTGGGTTTTGTAGAGCACTGGGGGGCGGTCACAAACAGGAACATAAAATACACCCTCAGCAGCACAGGGGCGGCCGGGTGCAGTGTGCAAACTAGGTGTCGGGTTGTAGATAGAAATCAATGGAGAGACCCGGGGGTCACTCTGGCGATGCAGGCAGGGCACGGGGGGCTTTTCGGACCAGCCACTGACTGGGCAGGGATGAGGGCCGCCTGCTGGTCACTCCTGCACTGGTAGTTGGTTTCTCTCAGGCCTGGGGGCTGCTGCTGCAGTGCTTCTTCCAGGTGTTGAGTTCCTTTGTTACCGAGCAGTCGTGATCAAGGGGAACCCTCGGATTCTCTCTACAGGCATCGCTGTGGGGGTGCAGGGAGGTCATCTCAGGGTGTCCACATTGTGGGAGTTGCCTGGGGGTCTTCTCTGCAGTGTTGCTTCTTCTGGACATGAGCCAGGGGCATCGGGTGCTGGGTGTTGGGGACTCACGCTTCCGGAGTGAGGCTGGAGTCCCTTTAAAGATGGTTGTTTTTTTGTTTTATGCAGAGCCGCTGTCCACAGGAGTTTCTTGGTCCTTTGGTTGCAGGGCAGTCCTCTGAGTCCTCCAAGGTCACTGGTCCAGCTGGATGCGTCGCTGTGCAGGTTCTTTGAGTCTGGAGACAGGCCAGTAGGGCGGGGTCCAAGTCAGTTGTCATCGTTGCAGGGCTTTCAGGACAGCAGTTCTTCTTCTTGTTGTACATCATCAGGAATATGGTTTCCTGGGTTTAGGGTCACCCCTAAATATTCAATTTAGGGGTGTGTTTAGGTCTGGGGGCAGTAGACGATGGCTACTGTCCTTGAGGGTGGCTACACCCTCTTTGTGCCTCCTCCCTATGGGGAGGAGGGCACATCCCTAATCCTATTGGGGGAATCCTCCAAAACAAGATGGAGGATTTCCTAAGGCAGGGGTCACCTCAGCTCAGGACACCGTAGGGGCTGTCCTGACTGGAGGGTGACTCCTCCTTGTTTTTCTCATTACCTCCTCTGGACTTGCCGCCAAAAGAGGGGGCTGTGTCTGGGGGGCAGGCATCTCCACTACCTTGAGTGCCCTGGGGCATTGTAGCATGAAGCCTGAGCCTTTGAGGCTCACTGCTAGGTGTTACAGTTCCTGCAGGGGGAGGTGTGAAGCACCTCCACACAGTGCAGGCTTTGTTTCTGGCCTCAGAGAGCACAAAGGCTCTCACCCCATGGGGTTCGAAACTCATCTCAGTGGCAGACTGGCACAGACACGTCAGTCCTGCACTGAAGGATTGAGTAAAATACATGGGGCATCTCTAAGATGCCATCTGTGTGCATTTTGTAATAAATCCAGCACTGACATCAGTGTGGGTTTATTATTCTGAGAAGTTTGATACCAAACTTCCCAGTATTCAGTGTAGCCATTATGGAACTGTGGAGTTTGTTTTGACAAACTCCCAGACCATGTACTTAGTATGGCTACCCTGCAATTACAATGTCTAAGAATGGACTTAGACACTGTACGGGCATAGTGCTCATGCAGTTATGCCCTCACCTGTGGTATAGTGCACCCTGCCTTAGGGCTGTAAGGCCTGCTAGAGGGGTGACCTACCTATGCCACAGGCAGTGGGTTATAGGCATGGCACCCTGAGGGGGATGTCATGTCGACTTTGCCTTTTTCTCCTCACCCACACATACAATCTGCACTGGCAGTGTGCATGTGTTAGGGGAGGGGTCCCTTAGGGTGGCACAACACATGCTGCAGACCTTAGAGACCTTCCCTGGTCACAGGGCCCTTGGAGCCACTGGTACCTTTTACAAGTGACTTATCTGGGTGCCAGAGGTGTGCCAATTGTCGAAACAATGGCACATTTTTAGTGAAAGAACACTGGTGCTGGGGCCTGGTTAGCAGGGTCCCAGCACTCTTCTTAGTCAAGTCAGCATCAATATCAGGCAAAAAGTGGGGGGTAACAGCAACAGGGAGCCATTTTCCTACAGTTACCAAAAAGCTCTGCCGAATTCCAGTATTCCTCTGTCACCTTAGACTGCTGGCAAACTGCATGGTTTAATAGTATCTCGTTAATGAGTTAGCAGGAGGCGCTCGAACATTGCAAATTGTACATGAAATCAACACCAAATATAGATCAAAAAGCAGGTTGGCATTGTTAGAAGTTACTGTTATTCACACTCCTCCTTCCAACAACATCTCATCAATATAGCTCTATATGTAAATCACATGCTGCAAAGATCTGTTTGTAGTAGGTGTCAGGTTTTCAATAATCCCAGCAGTACAGAGTCAGCCTTCTGCCTTCTGGACAAATTGAGATTGCTTAAGTTAATTCAGCCTAATATGATCAGCAGTGGTGGTCGACATGAGGTAATTGAAGGCATATAATTATTAATTATTAACAGTAGGTCCAGTGAAGGACAGTGTGATATCCTGTCCCTTGGTACAGCAGTGCGCCCTCACCCAACCCTACGTACGTTTTTGGACACTGCCCCCATGTTGTCGTTATGTTATGTTACTGAGTCTTATATAGCGCAAAACTACCCGGAGGCTTCGTAGCGCTGATCAGACTAGAAGAAAAACAAACTGGAGGAGTATTACCGCCTCCATAGAAAGAATAATACTACAATGCTGTTAGAATAGCCATGTTTTAATGGCCTTCCGAAATTCTGTCTCCTGTCTCATCATACGAATGTTAGATGGTAGAGAGTTCCAGAGTTTTTCTCCCTGGTACTTCAAGGATCTTCCTCCCCAAGAGACTCTCTTTACTTGAGGGATCACTATCAAGGCTTTGGAGGACGATCTCAAGACCCTCATAGGTGTATAGAATGAGACTAATGATTTTAACTGGTGAGGAGCCCCTTTATATAGAGCTCTGTGAAAAATACACAACCCCTTAAACTTAATTCTTTTCACCACTGGGAGCCAATGCAATGCAATCAAAGCTTTCTTAGCCGATGTGGACCTAGGCAGATTAAACAATAGTCGGGCTGCCGCATTTTGGACTACTTGTAATTTATTGACCACATACCCTGGAGAACCCAGGAAAAGACTATTTCCATAATCTAACCTGGATTAAATCATATTGTTCGTATTGTTCGGCTTGTGCTGCCAGTCAGGCTTTCTGCGCCAGTTGCTTATGGTGCACCATCTTAAGGCTGCAGGGAAGGGGGCAGTCACTGTAGTGCATGTGGCTCCAGTGGTGGTACTGGACAGGGCGCTGGCTGCTGCCTTGATTTGCTACTGAAGCTGCTAGTGTTCCAACAGCCAGGTGCTCGCACCTGACAGTGGAGTCAAGAGACATCTTGCGTTGCGGCAACCGAAGCTCTTTGTGCCCTCTGAGTCTCTGCTTTGTTACAGATAAATATGGCTGCCACCACATAATCTTTTGAAAATAAAGTGGTGAGACTAAATTAGGGGTGCATGCTTTGGCAAGCTCTGCTTCACGGCACAGGGCAGAGTTTTAGCCAAAGTCCACTCTCCAAGCAGAGCACAGATTGGCAAAAACTCTGAAAATTCCACCAGTGGAGCACAATTTACTGCACACCCCTGCAAGGATGATGGTGTGAAAGAGGAAAGTGTACCTCTCCCTGACCTTCTTTCTTCCAAGGAGCAGAATGGGTCAGTGGAGGGTGTCAGCTTCTCGCCTACACTGACATTACACCAACAGAGAGACTGCTGCCACTTGTTGGGGGCAGTTACCTCTTTATTCTCTTTTATTCCAGCCCTCCAACAGCCCTTGGTCCAGTACAGTGTTGTTGGTTACCAAGACTGCCCCCTCCTGGTGTCACCCTAGAACTTATGTCCTATGTGGATTACTGTGGGCTCAATGCAATCGCCAAGGCTGATGCACACCCCATCCCCAGACCTGATGAGCTGATAGATCTGCTAGGAGCTGCCAAGTTCCTCAGCACATTTGATTTACTGTCTTGGTACTGGCTGATTGACTTGACTGAGGGTTCCAAAGGGGTCTGCATTAAGTACCCAAGAAGAACACTTCTTGTTCTGGGTAATGCCCTTCGGTTGAAAAGTGCCCCTGCAATCTTCCAGAGGTTGGTCAACCAGGTTCTGGCTGGGTTGGAGAACTTCAGTGCTGCCCAGTTAGACAGCATTGCGGTCTTCAATTCTAGCTTTGATGACCACCTGTGCCGCCTCAGAGAAGTGCTTCAGGCTCTGCAGAAGCAAGGCCTGACTATCAAGGCCAGTTAATACCAGATAAGGCAGGGTTCAATTATCTACTTGGGTCACATAGAGGGAGGAGGCTGGGTGCAGCCCTTCCAGACAAGATTGAAACTATTTTGACTCAGGAACCTCCCAAAACCCAGTTCTAATTGGGACACCCGCAAAACCCAGACAGAGGTGACAGCCTTCTTATTTCTCACCGCCTAATACAGGAAATTTGCCCGGGGGTATTGCACCATTGTACACCCTTGACAGAGCTGACTTTCAGGAAGCAGCCACATCAGGTAATCTGGACAGAGGAAACACTTTTGACACCT
Source organism: Pleurodeles waltl (assembly GCF_031143425.1). Taxonomy (NCBI): domain Eukaryota; kingdom Metazoa; phylum Chordata; class Amphibia; order Caudata; family Salamandridae; genus Pleurodeles; species Pleurodeles waltl. Next base: position 258,157,641 of record NC_090445.1, read on the forward strand.
TTAAGGAGGCCATGTGCCCATGCTCAAGGTCCCTGACTTCTCCCAAGAATTCATCTAGATGGGGCATTGGGGCCATATTCACACAGATGAACAAAGAGGATCTGAATCATCATGTAGCCTCAAACAGGAGGTTACTTCCCTCGGAACAGAGGTGGAGTACAATAGAGAGCTAAGCCTTTGTATTGGTCTGGGCACTAAAGAAGCTGAGACTATACCTGTTTGGTGCTCACTTCCAGGTTCAACCAGACCACAAGTCCCTCAGATGGTTAATGCAAATGAGGGGTGAGAATCTCAAACTCTTCAGGTGGTCCATCCCCCTACAGGGAATGGGCTTTATGGTGGAACACCATCCTGGAACAGACCATGCCAATGCTTATGGTCTCTCCAGGTTCTTCTGCCTTAGTGAAAAGAACTCTCAAGGGGTTGGATAGTTCTCCCCACTTTCAGCTGGGGGCTCGGGTCTTAGACCAGGGGCCCCAGGGGCAGTAGCAGTGCAAGCTTCCCTCACACATAGTTCACCAAGAATTATTCAAACTTACAAAGCAGGGGCAACAGGGACAAAAGCAGAGCAGGATTCCTTAGAAGAGTTCTGCAAGAACTTTGCACACACATACCAGGGTAGAATCAGTGCAAACTTCTCTCACTCATAATTCTGCAATAATCCTTTACATTCGCAGAGCAGGTGAAGCAGGGGCAGTAGCAGTACAAGCCTCCCTCACACATAGTTCAGCTTGATTTCTTTACTCTCACATAGCAGCTGCACCAGAGGCAGTGGTGGTACAGGACTCACAAGCAGAGTCTTGCAATTACTTTGCACACACCAAACAGGGCAGATGCAGTGCAAGCTTCCCTCACCCACAGTTCTGTAATAATCTTTCACACTCACACAGCAAGTGCAGCGGGGACAGTTGCAGTGCAAGCTTCCTCCACAGACACAGCTGCTGCATCAGCACCACCATTAAAGTTCCTGGCACACTCAGGGGTGTAGAGCAGGGATAGCAGTAGACTGAATCTCACAAACCAAGTAAAGCACAGGTAGTGAGAGTACATCACACAGGACCACACAAGCTTATTCTGCCATATTATTCAGTAATAGACAGGGCAACTCAATGTCATTATGTGATTTTGCTGTTGCTGCATGGATTTACCACATAATCCATCATCTTCTGATTAATCTGCATATTGTAACAAAGAAAATGCTTTTAGCTCAAAAGCATTAAAAGTTACCAAAAAGGTTGCAGCTCAGTTAAAAGGCCTTCACAAAGGGTGACTAGTTACCTTTCTGTTGCTTATTGCCATATTTGGGTTTCTGGTAGTAATGCAATGATACCTTTGTCCAGATAGTGTTAATATATGTAAAAATGAAAAAAATAATGAGGCACTAGTTTTATACAATTTGCCTTTTCTTGCCGCATAATTTAGTCATCCCTGTCACATAATTTGGTCCTCCCTGCTGAATAATTCTTGTGGCCCTGGCCATAGTGCAAGAAATACAAACTGACAGGTTCAGCATGAACAGCAACAGTGCAGTCAGTAGGTAGGTACGAGGTGTGCGTAAAAGACAGCGGCAGTGCAAGGTTCATCACCTATAACAGTTTCTACAAAAGTTTTCTCACCATCTGAAGTACCCCACTGGCAGCAAGAGATGTACTTTTGCAGACATGTTATAGGCAGGTCCACTAAAGGCTCTGCGAGGGACAGTACGCACATGCACATGACCAGGGAGGAAGTGCAGGGATGCATATACATATGCAGCACAAGACTGTGAATTAAATCTTTTCTAGGCAGTTTCAGGCTTCACAGAGTGGACATTTCCTTTTCATAGGCACCCTTCAATGTTTAATTTGAGCATGTGGTTTCCGGTGCTTGGCACCAGCACTTAATTGTTAACACCGCCGATTGTGACAGTATGCCACAATTGGCGCTGTCTGGCAAATTTAGAGATGACCACAGCAACAGGTAATTATTGAACCAATATACATGAAAAATTACTATACCTGCCGCGCAAGCCATTTTTATAGCATTGGGACCTGAAATAGTACGAATTGTAACACTTGTGGGAGTGTGACGGCCAGTAGTTGTGTTATTCCTATCATTGGCAAGGGCAATGTGTGGTGCAAGCTGCACTGGCCTCCTGAGAAGAGCCCAGGAACATATATATATATATATATATATATATATATATATATATATATATATACATATACATATATATATATATATATATCTTTTTTTTTTTTTTTTTTTTTACAAATTAAGCACTGGCACCCTTTATTACTATTAAGGAACTGAACAAATACAGAAATCCACTTGCACTTTCTGCAGGGTCCTTTGCCTGCAGTTTTGAGGCCACAGGGAAGGGCAGGGAGTCGAGTCTATTTACATATTGGCTAGTGCGTCGAGATTTTATAGCGCTTATAATCAGTTTGCTGCAAATGAGGCAAGAGTACAGATTCACGTATTCTCACTAAATTGAAAGGGGCATTGGCGGATCCTTTGAACAGAGACGATTTAACACTGTATACCAAATTAGTATAGATGTACAACATAGATATTCTCGCCCCCACTTATTCAACATCCTTATGTCTACCTGACATTTCCGTGGCTGCAAGCGATGAGCGGACACGTTTCATCTGAAGTGTGTGGTTAAAAGAACAAATTAACCAACTTTAGGGTTAAAACATTCAACTTGCACTAGAATTTAAATGCTGGCGTCCACTGTTCAAGCAATAGTCTCCTCAGCAGGAAGTAGCTGAATCTATCACTCATTCTTACATTATCCAAGGCGCACATTCATTGCAATACACGTAGGGATTTAAGTGGGGTGGGTCTGTCTGGGTCTCAGACCCAGTAGTAATTTAAAACAGACACTGAACGGGTCTTTTTTTGGCCCTATGTCCATTTCCTTACATTTATTAACAAAAACGCGGATCGATTTTTGAACAATTAATGTAAAAACGTTAATGTAATCAATGTAAACTGCAGAGTTCCAATTTTTATTGTATATGCTTACTTAATCTTGTATTCCATAAGAGTGTTTGCTGTTTCCTGGATGTTGTGTTTCTGTATTTTTGTGTAGCTATTACTCTGCATAGTGCATACTTTGTACTGATTGGCCTCTAGGTGTTTATAAGGGGCCACAACAGAGAGCTCAGGAGTTCAAGCTGAAGACAGTGCCAGTTTCTCACAGTGCCTGCCAGTGGTTATTTAGAATACATGGTCATCCAATTCTTGGCCTTTATGCAGAGTGCATAGAACAATGATCATATATTCCAGTTACAATTGTGATTCTGTGTAAATGTATTTGAAGGAGTCAAAATATTGACAAAGCGAAAAAAGTAAAAGAAAATGTAGAGCTTACAGATGAGTGGAGGCATGTTGTGCTTGGGTGTGGAGAGTGAAAGGGATGTGAGGAAGTGCATTCAGGAGAGAATTAAAGGAGGGTGCTGAATAGGAAAGAGCTGAGATGTAAGATATGCAGAGGTATGAGATGAGGTAAGAGATATGGCATACATTTCTAACAGAGTGAACATAAAAGGAGTGACTGAGATACTCTGAACACTATCCCTTCCACAGGTCTCCATAATACTTGATGCATTGTTCAGAAATTTGCAGAATTTAAGTATTGCCAATATTAAATATATATAACAAAATCATTGTTGTTTTGCATTTATCTTAAACAGCTAACAACCATTGACAAAGGCAAAAATCCTGCCTGGTGTCAGGTGTAAACTATTGTTATACATCTGGATGCAATAATAGAAATATCAAAAATCAATCAAAATAATGCTCAAGTGGCACTCTAAGTGAATCACAGAAATTGTGTTTACCTATTTAAGCCACACCCTTAATTACATAAGTCACTCCTCTTTTGAAGACACCCACTTTTTTCATCTCACTTCAAGCCCCAAATGCACAGACAATGAAGCAGTCATTTAGTGCAGAAGACGCAGATACCTTGTATGATAATGACTTTCTGCTATCTTGTGTAGCATTTGCTCCACTGACTACATCAAGATAAAAATCTACTGTAGTCACAGGCAAAAGCAAGTATGGATTGAGCGTACTGGTTGCCCATGTTTTCTTTCTTCCCTCTTGCTATTTGATGCATGTTCCTTCTCCCCTCACCTGCTTTCACCCCACATGTCCCTGTGTTGCACTTTTCCCCCTTGTTATCTGCCACCTTCTCCATGACTTCCTGCTCCTGTGTTCTTGGACTCTGCACTTTTCTGCAACTTCATTCACCTGCTCCTCGCCTCTCTTCTTGTTCCCCATACAGAAACAGGCAGAGTGTGGTCATATCTGCAGCTTCCCTGTCGACATATGCAGGTCCATACTGGGGAACCAAAAGGAGCCCTGGCGAAAATGCTCACACCAGCCTTGCTCTCTTCATCTCTTCGTGCAATCTCTTTCCATCCATCCATTCTCTCTCCACTTTTCTCCTCTTTCTCTCTCAGTGCCCTTTCTCTGCGTTCCCCTCTCTCCCTCTTGAATTCTACCCATGCATGCTGCAGGTAACCTCGGGGAGTTGGGGAAAGTGACAGAGGCGCCGGAGTCGGAACTGCGCTTCTAGCCCACCGAGGAAACGTGGAATAAAAGGCATGTTTGGCCCTGACTACATGGCTTTACCAGTAACGTGGCAGGGAAGTGAAAGGCTTCAGAAGCAGGTACCTTCTTTTACTCTCACCAGGCACTAGATGGTCTCCTTCCAACTAGCTGTGTAGGAGAGCGGGAGAGATGGAGTACGAGACTACAGACGGAGGTTTTCTGCCGTCTCTTTCACATGGAGGCTTTCTTCAGTGTGAGGCAGCGGGCACTTCAGCTGCCTCTGCTCTGTGCACAGGAAGCTTGCAAAGCTGCACCCAATGCTGTCCCCGTTTTGAATGTTAGCAAAGAAAACAATGTCACTATACCAGAGCCAAAACAATTAGCTGTGCCAATGCTTGTTTTTTGTTTCACTCACAATGAAGGCATCCACGTCGTGCTGTCAGATTTACAATGGCAAGTTATCATCTTACCCCCAAGCAGTACTTTAAACGGAAAGACATTTCTCATGGGAGTTCCGACTCTCCCATTAGAAATGTCTATCCCTCTAAAGCTCTGCCTCCAAGGCCACATGCCACTCACATCTCATATTTCTTTCCATGCTGTGCAGAGCAAACAACCACCAAGAGAGAAATGCTTGCTTGTTTTTTCTATGTGTAAGAAAAGTATCTCTAAGGCATCTTCGAAATATAATGATCATTTTATGAAAGAGTAAATGGGACACTGAAAGTTTTCTTGCAGGTAGACCGATATAGGGTATTAAAGCCTGGGGGGATTGAATTGTTATCCCGTGCTAACATGGCGCTAATCCTTCTGTCTCGCGCACCCGAAGGAAACATTTCATGTGAAAGTGGTCAGCTGCTGAGGCGGTGTTATAAGATTGGCGCTCCCCTGTTATGACATTCTAAAATTAATACGGCTAGTTTGAGTAGGATGTGTGCTATCCTGCTTCCTAAAGAGACCGCGGTGAACGTGCGCGACTCGTCGTTCATGCTTTACGAAAGCATGCTTTGCTCCTGTTGTATTTTACCATTGCATGGCAACCCAGTCAGACTTTAAAAACTCAAGAGTTCTTCAACCCCGATTGTTTACTTATATTACTGATACTAGTTATCACTGCTAAATAGTGACTAAGATTACCAGGAGACTTCATGTTATCACGATATACTGCTGCACTCCTGGACTTTCCATTTACAATCATTGTTTTCAGCTCTGTTAATGCAATTTGTTTCATTAAAATGGACCGAGACTACAACTCCCAGAATGCAGTCAATTGTGAAGGCAAAGCTAACAACTGAAAAATGGTGTCGCTGATGACTGGAGCTATGTAGTAACCTTTTGATATAGGCTGTTTTTCATACCCGATGTTTCTGGCCGATTCACAACAAAATAACACTGTACATAGTTTCTGAGTCCTGAACTTTAAGTTTTGGTTGCAGGTCTCACCTAAAATAAAGCTCTAAAACTATAACACTGAAGGCAACCAATAAGATTTTAAACACTCAAAGGTACATTATTTTTAAACTGTGCACAGATTCTTAATACGTTATGAAAAAAGGGACATTACACAAGTTTTACGAAGTTACCAAAATCTGCGCTTCAGACTGACTGAAACACTTTGTAAAGTTCGTGAACTCGCAGACCCAGATTTACTTAATAGTCATGCAGAGCAGCGAAAAATGCTGCACTGGGTAGAAAGGAGAGAGCAGGAGAATGGCAAATTTACAGAACGATGACTCTTTCCTCCCCTCTCCATAGCGCGGCGCTGGTTTTAGCGCCATGCACACACCTTAGCGCCATAGTGCCAGGGTGTGTGCTTGAGTATAATACAAAGTACTATGCGTGGTCACAATTTCAAACTTTTCCTACCTTGTATGGGTGCTGCGTAGTGCAGCACCATGCAAAGTAGGAAAAGAAGGGAGAAACGAAAACATTTCTCCTTTTAATGCCTGCTGTTCATTGTTGGCTCTAAACACTGTCTCCTAATGTTAGTAGATATGGTTTAGCGTCAAAAAGCATGGGTGGTTGCATGGGAATGCCCATGTACCACCCATGTAACGCCCTCTTTGTGCTAAAGCAGTGCTTCGTGCTGCTTTCTGTTACCTTTAGGGCCTTTTGATCCCAAGAGCACAAACATGGATTAGGGGCAGTTTTATCACAACTCCAAGGCAGAGGTTAATTTTCATTGCCATTTGCTTCTAGATCTGAGTTTTACGGAACGCTGAAGGCAGTCATTGTAGGTGAAGCATCAGCAGCTGCATGGTCAGCCGAGTACTTCATAAACATTGATGGGGAGTAGGATTTATATTATGTAATGACCAAAAACCTTTAATTGAGGTTTTACAACCAGGGAAGGGGGAGGCGGGGGCAGGGGCAACAAAGTCTGTGCTTTATTAGCTAGATTTGCATATCACAAGAATGTCAATATAAAATGCACTATGTAGCTGGATGGGAAAAGATGCAAGCCGATTGCTTGTCTAGATTGTCCCTAAACGTTATGGAAAGGGGTGACCCAAACAAGCATGATGACACAAAAGGTGTAACTGCTAATACTGAAGATGCATTGGAAGGAAAGAATAGCGTTAATTCCAATGAGGAGTGGGAGAAAGCTATACAGTCGGATGCAATTTTTAATAATTTGGCAAGAGGTTTTCAAGAAAGGTGGAAAAGAGAAGCAGATATGGTTGTCCCATTGAGCAGCTATTTGAAACTACAAAGTGAATTGAGCATGCGTGCAATGAATACCATCGCCAATGAAATGATGCTCTCAATAAATGGTAGATTTAAGTTGTCTTATTGTCCCTCCACATATGCAACCATCAGCATAAGAACTGGATCAGCAACTCCCAGTTCCAGTTCAAATACTCAGATTCTATAGAATCGGAACACGTAGATCATAACATAAGTCACCAGATACAGGAACCGACACAAAGAATAGTTTATATCACTTTAAAGATTGCACCCAATGAATGATATGATACAGAATGTCTCAAATTTCAAGCTGACACACTCTGATATCAAACAAGATAATCGCCCTGAAGGCCTATTTTCTGTGACTGTTAATAAATAATGCAGGACTGGGTGAAGAGAGCTCTCTTTTTTGCTCACAGTAGCTGTCCCCTTTAATGTTTTGTAACCTCACGAAGTCAGCCTTTGCCTCCTTACTTTATATGGGCATGACCATCTTGGTGACCTGCAATGTTTTTAAAGTGTACAGTAGAACATGCTTTATTTCATGATTATTTCATTATCAACCTACAAATGGTAAAAGGATGACTCAGTCTGCTGGCATTCAGAAATCTGACCTGAATTTTACAATAAAAAAAATAAAGATTTCAGCAAAACGTACTCCACCCACTGAGTCATGCGAACGGCTCTGGAGCACAGACCTCTAGTGACCCCATCCAAGCTGTTCCTCCGTTGAACTGAGTCCTGCACTTCTAGCACTATGCTCAGTACAATGGAAGAAGAATGGAGTCCGGGTGTGGAACAGCATAGCTCAACACTCCGAAGTCTTCCGCTTGTGCTTTTAAAAATCACCATAAAATGTAAAAAATATGAACGACAAGCAGTGGCAGTTACAAAAGCACTTTAGTCAAGAGTCGCTTTTCCAGTAATTAAAAAAGAAACATATTCGACAGAACGAGTCGAGAGACACTTGTTTCCGAGGCGTCTTCATCTTGAGTATGTACAGTTGACATGTGCTGTAGTATTAACTAGACAGCATGACATTTGTGGTTTAATATCAACAAATTTATGATTCGCCATCATCTGTGCAATCCAAAGAAATGTCAAGGCGTGCAAAGGGCACGGCTATAACTGCATCCCGAACCAAGGAGGAATTTCAGGAGAACAGATGGCACTAAACAGTTTCAAACATTTAAAATCTTAAAAAGTGAAATCCAGCACAGTTCACAACAAACTCAGTTTGTGCATCTTTTCATTTTAAAGACACGTGCAAACCATTCAGCATAGTGACTGCAGTCCCATGTACAGGAAATGTGTCTGGTACTTGATTATCAAGCAAATCACATGTAAATAAAATCTAGCAGTGCATGGGGAGCAATGTCTTTGGAATATTGGGCAGAAATTATATGCAATCTGCATATAGGGTTTTATGATAACTACAACAAAAACAATATTTAAACTCAGGCCCACAAATGGAACTGACCGTGACACATCCAGAAGATTGGGCAAGAAATTAATTATAGGTCCGCTTTTCAAAATTCAAAAATCATTAAGACTATTGGCTTACCTGCCAGTAGTCATTTTACAAACTCAAACTCAAGAAGCAGAGGATCAAACATCATACTCCCAGCCAACTGCCAATACCAAGGTAACGTACTTACTCCAATAATGCCCTTTCATCTTCTCTTTCTCAATATTTCATTCGTTACCTGCCATTTTGAAGCTTATGTTCTCTCAAAATGTTCCTACGGTGCGGTGCTTAAGCCCAACTGTTCACCTTTTAAAATGAAACTTAGTGCCCCAATCCACTCATGTATTCCATGCTTTTTCCAAAGCAGTTTTTAAGTACTGGGTACAGGAACTGTACGTCATGCTATGCATGAGAAATGTGTGCTGTCCCCAGTGTAGGCGAGAACTTGTGCCAGCGTAGGACAACGCAGCACTGAAAGGCAGAGCAGGGCAGCGCAGTGGTTTCAAAATGCTGGTGTGCCTTTCAATTCAAGGGCCTAGCCTGCTTTGACATGGATTCATACTCAGGTGGTGGTAGTGTGTGCCTACATTTTCGGGTGAAGGATATTTAGGGGGGTCTCTGTTATCCCCATGCCCACCCACCACGGTGCACTCACAAAGTAGCATTCCCTCATACACAAACAAATAAGAAAAGGTTTTGCACTTGCTTTATAGTACAGAGACTGACACTAGGTGTGTTGGAGTGTAATCTTTAAAATTAATATTAACATGAAAAGCTTGCAATATAATGTGTAATGAAACTGCATAGAAAATGTGTTCATATAGAAAATAATGTACGCGTTTGAAATGTCCCCATGGCGAGTGGCCACCAATGTATATGGTGAACAATGAAACTGACTAATGATGAGTTAACAATGTACTAATGCATGGTTTTGTATTAATGTATCTTAGCTAGAGTCATGTACCAGGGTTTTGCTAAGTTAATCACTAGGCCCTAGTTAGCGAGGGTCTGGGCCTAGCTGCCTGGTCTCATATTAACTGTGTTTTTCTAACGTGCAATGTGCTGTTTTCCTGAAGGACACAACGCTGTACTTTTCCAGAAGCTAAAAGAGATGTGTGTAGCTGTAGTAAATTCTTTCTCATGGGACCTGATTTGCTCAAGGAGACATTCTTGCCGATTGCAACAGTGTAATTCGCAACAGGTGCAAGGTTGCCTGGACTAGGAGAAGACAATGGAACTACTGACTGGAGCGTAAAGTGTAACTTTTCTTACCTGACATTCCACCCGTTAAAGACGTCAATCACAGGAGCCAATAAACTGTGTTAGGTGAACATTCTAGTAAGGTGTGGAGAATTATTGGACAGAGATAACGATGCACCAAATATTGCCTAATGGGAAATTAGAGACTTGTTCGACAGTTCTGATATAATGGCGTGACCCGAGGAGAAATCAGCCATTCTTCATCATTCCTTGCCATTCTGAGAGACTTTGTCTTTAGCTGTCTGACACTTTAAACCATCCTCATCCTACCCCCTTGTTCGATATACACTACTCCTCCTTATGAGGGAAGAGCCTTGTTCTTTATCTATGCCCTACTGAGACTTGTCTATTCTAGCCTGGCTGAGGGCGAATCGACTGATGTCCTGAGGACGAAGACTGACGCTGTTTGCTGACTCATTCGGATGGGTAACTATCTGATGAAATTGTAATTGTCTGTTTGCCTTTTCTTTCTAGGTACCAACTGCTCTTTTGATAGAGGCCATAGTTAGATGTTTTCCAAATTCATGTTCCCAAATAGTTTTGCATGAAGCCCAACATGCTTATGCTAATTCGAGGTTAGTTAAGGAGTTCACTAATATCGGATGCGAATAGACAAATGACTGAATTCTTGCTTTGTTGAATAATGTACTAATGATGCTCTGCTAAAGTTGACTCATGTTAATGTCGTGTTTTGTTCTAATGTTAATGATTTATGCTTTGATAACATTTTGCTCGAGTTGCCAAGTTATAGTGGTTTTGATGTGCTTGTTATTGTTGAAACTAATAAACATGATATTAGATTGTAACTAATAGGGAATAAATATCCTAACTTATAATTAGAATTGTGTGGTTATTGATGGCTGAGAGGTCATGGTGTGTTCACTATATTGATCTATATTAATGTTATTGTATAGCTTGATTGATTAGTTATTGTGTATATTGATAGAGCTATTGCCCTTTTGATTGTGATGCCAGAAAGAAATCTCGTTCTGGGAAGTCTCCAAAGGTGGTCAAAAGGTTCATTGGCCTAGACGTGTCACCTTGTAAGTTTACTTAACAAGGTTCCGACGCGTTAACAGGTGAAGTAGGCTGTAAGGCTTAATGTTACAAAGTGTAATTAACAAAAATAAGGTGCCTGATTCCCGGATACCTAAGTTGGACCTAGGTACACAAATATTGTGTGGGTCCGGAATGGTAGTAGGGAATTATTACTCAATTTCAAGGACAAAAATATGGACAGGTGCGTATGTATAGACTTTTTATAGCCAAATCCACATAAATGTACGACGACGATATATACACATCTTCAAAGAATGTAGATGTGGCATAACAAATAGTAATTCCATAATTCCCTATATGCTCTTACCTTTTATTATGTTAGTCCTGAAAATTTTGGATATCATAATAAGGTACTCCCTACTGAATATTCCACATTACGAACAACAAATAGCATGTTCACAAGCGTAAAATCATGTTTTGTATCTACACTTGAAATTAGTGACAGGAACTGAAAGGTCTGGGGATGAGATGAATTGAAAACTAGGTGAACACTGAACACCCAGAAACGTTAGCGCTTATTTGCTTTCACAAACTTTTGCAAATCTCATAAAGTCAGATATTTGTTCAAGTCAAAGAGGTGGGAATTGGTAAAATGGTTTGCCCCTTAAGAAAATAAAATTAAGGGGTGCGTATGTACACTTATTGAGCACTTACACATGCATAAATATACACTGCTGTACATATTCATATGTAAATGCAGAGTGAGAGTATTCCAGGAATATTGTGGGAATTGTTTGTGGATGTAAAAGAATCCATACATTTACTCCAAATTAAGGAGTAAAACTAGAGGAGTTCGTTTATGATGTGTTTTATTCCTTAAGTAGTTAGATGAAGATCTTTGAGGAACAACCATCACCAATCAGATGACAGTGCACGATGCAAGCACCTGTCAGCAAGAAAGTGCTCCCAAGGAGGACAAGGAATTACACTAATAAAACCGGTATTTACCAGAAAATGCTGAATAGACCAATAGTGCCCCAGCAATACTAGCAAGGAAAAGAACAGCTAATGCATTAAAAAACGCATTGATCTCAGAGAAAACATAGTACAGGGAAAGAATGGGTAAGGCTGGAGACCAAATTTAGCATATTTGCAAAGAGCAGCTAATTAAGAAAAAAGGCAAGGGATCAAATTACATAAACAATGTATTAGTGAAAAATGGATCTAAGCCGCTACACCTGGCTGATGGTTAAATAGGCTCTGGAGGAGTCAACGTTTTCTTCATCCTAGGTTACTTGATTTTTGGGGCAAATTAAATTCACTGAATCTGGATTTTTGTCTGTAATTATGTGGTAGAAAATTACTACAGTGCTTGCGTACAATTTCTTTTTGCAGTTTTATATAGCGCAAACCTGGCCCAGGAGAAATTGAGGAGTTTGCATGAGAACAAGATCATGTTGCGCATTTTCATGCACAGAGAAATACGTGATTTGCTGACCACAGGTTGCTGAGACTCCAAGATTCCAACCGGGCTCCTGAGTTCCAGCGCCGTTAGGTTAGATCACCAGTTTTAAATATAGAAGAGGAAAGAAACTAAGGTAAACTGTCCGCTTTTTAATTAAATTAGGGTAGAGCATAAACAAGTAAAATCAGTTTGCTTTTTTCTTATAACATTATACATTCATGTAAGTTTCTTCTGCAATTTTATAGATAGTAATCCTCAGATGAAACCGTTTAGTGTCAAATGAATTATTAAGATATTATTCTTCAGTTGTTCTCTGCTGTGAAAAGTGTATGTATTAAGGATTGGTGCAAAATTTGTAAACTCTGTTCCTCCTTGCATTCCACTCAACATTATTCAAACGGCAGAACCAGTGCGAAAGTTCATTATCTCCATGTTTTGCAACAGTGAAAAGTTGATTTAATAAAACATTATGGTTCATTAAACCTCATATCAGCGCTGCTGAATGTTTATAGCAGCAGTAAACTCGTCATTGTCCTGTATAATCAGGGAGAAATACACACTCAGGAGCCTGCCTAGTTATTCACCTGGGTGACTTGGTTATATGCCAGGTTCCTGACATCATTAGTATCGTGCACAAGAAAGGTGATCTACTGTTGTTGTCGAATGATCTGAAGGTTGGCTATAAAGATGGAATATACATCTTTTTTTTTATTATTGTGAATTTCCATCTCCTAACAAAAGGTCACAGTAACTAACCGATATAAAATGCAAATGTATATTGCTTAACAATTCTCACAACAGGTGTGAGAACGTCCTTTCCACTCCCTAAGAAATCATTATGCTCCCTGCTTCCAAATGAAGGATGTATGTAAAATGTTCCAAAACCCCACCTGCTGCCCCGGTAGTGCTATGACAGCATGCTTAAGTTTGTCAGGAATGCCACTTGTGGAGGGGGGCTTGTTTGAAAAGTGATGATGCCTGATGAGGGACAATGTGGACAGACACAAAATGATTGGCCAAGCCTTTACAAATGTCTGTTGCCATTGAGCAATATTTACACAACTGCTTAGCAATACTGCATCTGGTCCACAAACTGAGGCACAAAGACACAGCTGAAATCTTGCAGCAGCTTGGGCTACAGACGAGCAGGATGCTCTCATTTACTGTATTTCAAGTTCTGATCCTGATTAGACAAACATATTTTAAATTGTTCCCCTCACACAAGGCATATTCCCTAAAGCTCTTAAAACAGGGCTGATCCTACCACCCTAAAGTAACCTGTACTAGACCGTAATGACCACACTGGCCTATCACTCACCTATATTTCTTAAGAAGATCATTGGAAAAACAGTCTATATTCAACTCCAAAAATGATGTCATTGCAAATCATCTCTTGCACTACTACCAGATCATGTTGCAAGACAGCACAAAGGCTTCTTCAGGTCCCAAAATATCCCTGTCACATGCAAAGTTCCCCATGGTTCCATGCTGTCTACTGTCATCTTCAACATTTAAATGCAACTGCTTAGTGCTCTACTCACAGATTATAGCATCAGGATTCACCAATATGCCAATGATACAAAACTCTACTCAAAAGTCTTGTCTGCTTGAGACATTTAACACTTCAAAAACTGCTTGTACATCATTTAGACCTGAATGTCCATCCGCCTATTTGAAACTCATCCCAACCAAGACCAACAAAGAGGAATTCAGAACAACCTGACTCAATGACATAAACGTTGACAGAATTACACCTCATCTTTCAGGGAATGCAAGATCACTTGGATTCACCCTAGACAAGCACCTCGCCCTCAAAAAACACACTGCTAAAAAAATAGAAACAAGCTGGTACCAGTGCTCAAGTCTAAAGAAAGTCAAACTGTTTCTTCTAGAAAGTGGCTTTGAAACTTCTGTTGAAGCTCTCTTAATCTCACATCTTGCTGGTAGTAATGTCCTACTCAATGGCCTCTCAGACTCCACACCGGCACCACTTAGGAGCACCTTACATACTCAAACAAGTCGCATCCAGGGCCTGAAGAAAAATGATCACATTAACCCAAACCTGATTGAACTTTATTCACTCCCGTTGTTGGCCCACACCATCTTCAAAATGAGCTGCTTCAGTTACAAAGCAGTCACAATGAGCACCCTGTCTTATCTTGCGCACAAATTCACCATCTCTGGTGTTCCTTGGCACACTCACAGTAAGGGACACCATCAAACTGCAGACTAATTGTGAAAAAAGGAAAAACAACAGCAGGACTTTTCCATCTATGCACCCAGGATATGGCTATCCCAATATCCAACAGGACCATCCCAGTATCAATCCAATTTAGGAAAGAGTTGAAGACTCACACATTTAAAGAACACTACACCAGAATGCATTTGCTATCCATAACCCAGATTCCTCTCCTATTACTGGTTACCTTTATGCTTGCCCTGCACTGTATACAGGGCTTCACCGTGTTTGGCTTGATTTGCACTATAGGAATATCATATACATGAATATATACATCACATTATGAAAGTGAAGTTGGTTAATGTGATCACTGCAGCTGTACCTGTGTGTGTAACCAGACAGTCACAGAACGGAGTCCTGGTTTGTAAACTGAGGAATAGTGGCATGAATATTTAGAGTGCTGCAAGGCTTCAGCCTGCAGTTGAAAGCAATGTGAATCTGCAAGTCATTTTAAAATTGTATTACACACAATATAAGATTGGCCGCCACAAAATGGGCATCGATTTATTATTTAAGATGAAACAAGTGCTTTTAAAACATATATTTTAGTAATACTTAGACTGTACCCAGTGCTAACCTTTTTTGTAGATGTTCATTAGGAGGAAACTTCTAAGCTGCTAACATCACAACCTCTCAAAAAAGAATGAATCTTTGTCACTGTGAATCAGCAAATTAATCCATCATTTAAAGTCATACACCTGCCCCAAGCATCCTTTAGAACTGAAGATTAGCCAGGCGTACAAATTTACACCTCTTTCAAGTAGCAGACATGCTCTTGGAAAGATTTGTTTTTAGCTGTCTATCTCTCCTACCCCTTTACCTTTAAACCTTGGGTACCTTCTGTTTTTGACCAAAAAGAATGAGAACTGTTATTGTAAAAAAAATTAAAAATTGAGTATGTTCTTCCCATTAGACCTCCATCTACTTCAGGCAGGGATATTAGATTGTCCAATTTTTAGCACTTTCCTTAGCATTGTGATGTCAAAAGCACAGATATGACAAAATGTTGCTTCTAAAATGTTCTTAATGCTTTGAAACCATTCTTAACATCAGGCACTAGTTAAACAGAAACTGATTGAATAAATTATATATTCTGCGATCAGGTTTTAAAAATAATTCTGTTTAGTGCACCTGCTCTCCAAAGTCTGTTTGCTTTCCTGGTAATTATTACTTTAAAAAAATGTATGGTGGGTGCTGTAGGTCCTGTTGTACTTTGTAGTTCATATGGCTTTTCCTTGTGTGGAGGCTGCTTTGGGGTTGATTAAATGCATTCTCAGGCCTCATAACAGTTCCCTTCATGTCTGGCATAAATGCAAAGATACAGTAATAGGTGTGGTAAATACTGATTTCACATGTTAAGCTTCACTCTGAGGTGGAAATTAAGGAGAAGTTATTTTTGTTTACTCATTGAATAAGTTATATCACAGAAGGAATTAGCCTGGTCAGCCTTAGGGTGGTCTTCCCTCAAACTTTGTCTCACCCCTCTATTTTTACTGATCTCATTTTTGTTAGTCTTAGGACTCTCTGCACTTTATCACTGCTAACCATTGCTAAAGTGTGTGTGCTCACTCCCTAAAGCATAGTAACATTGGCTTACACCTAATTGGAATATTACATTTATTTGTAAGCCCTTTGTACAATTGTGATACAGGTACCAAAGGCCTGTCATTTAAATGCTACCAGTGGGCCTGCAGCACTTATTGTGCCATCCACTTAAGTGTCCTTTCATGTAGGCCACCTAAGCCTGTGTGTGCAGTTCTAAACTGCCATTACAACCTGGCAAAATAAATCTTTTGCCAGGTCTAAACCCTACTTTTTAATATATATATATATATATATATATATATACGCCTATTCTTGGATAGACCTCACACAGCCTATAGGGTAGGGTGCAGTGCATTTTAAAAGTTAGGCATGTACTTTTAACTTTTACATGTCCTGCTAGTGAAAAAACTTATGTTTTCTTTCAACATTGCAAGGCATGCATCTCCCATCTGATAACATTGTGTTACCTAATTATATTTAATAAGTGATAACTTTGAAATGGGAGCAGGTAGAAATGTTGAGTTTGATGTGTAAAGAATTTCAATGAAAACCTCTTTTTAATGGTAAAGTTAGATTTAAAATCATAATTCTGAAAATGCCATTTTTAGAAAATTGCCATTTTCTTATCCTAACCATTTGGGCCCCGTAGCCTGTATTCTGGGTCACATGAAAAGCTATAGCTGGTAGTTGGACTTCTATTGCTCCCAGCAATTGAGTAAAAGGGGTAATAGTTGTTGTCAGGATGAGTAGTCTCTGACTTTATAGGGGGAGGAACTGTCACCTCCCACACTTGCACATCACAAAGCATCTGCCTGAGCACACTCACAAAGGGTGTGACACTATTCTTTTGTACCCCGAGAAAAGCCGGAGCCAAAGCAGAGAAGAAGGAAATTCCAGACACCTTTGGGGGTGGAAACTTCAAGAACGTTTTCCTACTTCAAAGTTGGTACCAAGTATAAAAAGAGGAATCTCTGGCCCAACTCTTCACTACACATCTGGACCGGTGGAAGACTCAGAAGGACTGCTGTGCTGCTCTGCCACAAGAAGGACGGCTGCTCTGCAGCACCGATACTCTGCTGTCTGCTTGAAAGGGACTGAACCTGCATCTTGAACTGAGGACCTTACCAGAGTGGCTCTAAGGGATAGTTAGCTGGCCTCCTGATCAGAGCCTCAGGGACAGAAAAGGCTCCAAATACCTTGAATCTAGCAGCTGGACTCTGTCTGCTGTGAGTCCTAGCCCCTAAGTGGTACCACTCCAGTTCTGAATCTTTGGAAGTGGGCCTGAAAGTAATCTGCTAGCTCAGCTGTGTTCCTGTGAGCAGAACCGGTGCAGCTAAACATATCTCCTGGCAGCCACATCAGAACCGCCGCTGCATGATGCATCCGGGCACAGACCTTCACATCGCAAGCACCACCTCAATGCCATCCTCAACAATGATGCAGGACTTGCATCACAGCCCCACAGCTTCCTCAGACCCACCACTGCACAACGCATCCTCAACACAGAAATTCCCTTTGCAAGCCCCTCACCGACAGCATCCTCGACAACGTTGCCAGACTCCACATTGCAGCCCAGCAGCTTCCTCATGACTGTGCAAAGCATCCTTGACACAGCTCTGTAACCAGGATTTATGGTACTTTGTTCAGAAAAACTAACTTGGTCCCTCATTTTCCATCAAATTCGGCGTGATTCTAGGACTTTATCCTGGTCCTGCACGACCAGATTACCACAGTTGGAGCTTTGTGCTTCTAAGCAGTATTTTCATTTAAACCTTTAAAATTGCATCTCTCCAGTTCTACTAATTGAATTTCTGTAATTCTTGGTCTCAAATAATGAATTACATTTTACTCTATTTTTCCAATGGGTGTGGGATTTTTCTTGTGTTGTGATTTCACTTTATTACTGCTGCATAAATAGTTACACATTGGCTCTATGTTAAGCCTGACTGCTTATGTGCCAAGCAATCACAGGGTTAAGCACAGGTTAATTTGGGGTTTGTTTGTTTTTCACCCTGACATGAGTTAGGGTTGCTGTAGGAGAAAAGTTTCACCCCACCTCAACCAGTTACCCAATTTCCTACAGTAGGGTAATTACTGTGTTGGCTAATTATTGCGGCATCCGCTACTCAGGGTGAAGATATTCACCCTCCTTAGAGATCCCCACCTACCTGGCTGGTATCTCTGTGCTGTAAGGGAAGCTGCCACAGCAATGCTCCCTTCATGTTAGTGCAGGATTGATGAGCAGGCACCATTTCAAAGCACATACTCAGCAAACTTTTTCTATTTAGAAAATTAATTCTCACAGCAGAAGTTTGTTTTGTCTGTACAAAACACAGATGGCCTGAGACACAGAGAACTTTCTCTCTGCAATGGAACACTTATCTACATTTGCTATGCATGTATACACTAAGCCATGGTTATGCTATATTCTTTATCTTTTATAGCTTCCTTTATTTGGAATGCACTCCATGTTGTCTGTGCATCATAGAGGACCATTCTGTACTTAGGATCTCTCATTATATATTAATATCTTTTCTGAAATTGTTGGCCAGTTCAGTGCCGAGCATTAGGCCATTCATTATTATATTTTATAAGTAACAATTCAATTCATATCCCTCATTATTGTTTTTCGGTATATTCATTGGGTACCACTGGCACTAAAAAAAGGGTCAGTGGCAATTTTTAAAAGAACTTGAGCAGAAATGGGGAGTTGCAGCTCTTGTCCTTTCGGTGATGGAACATTGTCTTCTGAGGATAAACTATCTCTGTTTATGTGTAAACAGAGAGAGCTCAGCTATCTAAAGCCTGAAGATATAATTTATGTCTAACCAGAGACATAACTCTGCTGCCTAATGCAAATGCTTTTATGATCTGGTTCTCAGACTGAATTGTAAGACAGATGTAGAATTTGCTTTAAGTGTATGCCATCTGTGGTTTTTCTCTGGGATGGTACCTATAAAGAATAAGTCCACCAGCACTCCTCTTGTTTAGGTATTACACAGCTGTCACCTGCCTCTTCAAACTATTGTAGTTTGACATTAAAATGTTTATGAAACTGTACTGGTGGTGACCAGAACTCTGATGGGGATCTTTACCTGTATGGGATCACCAAAGCAGATTGTGTGTTTGCATATAAAGAGGTACCCCAGATGGGGGTAGGGTTCAGTCCCTTTGAGCTTCTCTATGGGTACCCTGGGGGTCATTCCAACCCTGGCGGTCGGTGATAAAGCGGCGGCCAACCCGCCAACAGGCAAGCGGTCAAAAAAAAGGAATTCTGACCCTGGCGGGAACCGCCAACACAGCCCGCCACTTTAACACTCCGACCGCCACGGCGGGACAGACAAACAGCGCGGCGGTCACCGCCAACAGGCAGGCGGCAGACAATGTACCGCCCACCCTATCACAACTCACCAATCCGCCACCTTTTCCGGGGCGGGAGCCCCGCCGATAAAAACACGGCGGAAACAGACTACGAACGGGAAAACGCTCACCTCTACACACTCCACGAGGAAGGAGGACAGCATGGAACCCGAATTAAACATCCTACCAGCTATTGTCTACCTGCTCATCTACCAGGAGTACGAACGCCGGCGCAGACGACAACGGTGAGTACTGCACCTACGACACAGGGGAGGGGGGAGGAGGAAAGCTTACGGGCACACACATGCGCCATACACCCACCCCCCCAACCCAAATACCTACACCCCAATGCAGAGCAACAAGTCAGAGTGACACCCCCCAAACCCACCGGAATAATGCAAAGACACAATTAAAATGATCTATAAAATATATGTATAAATAGCTCCATTGAAGGTATGGGAAATATGCTATATGAAAGATACAAAATAAGGAATGAACATAGTCAAAAATATATACATAGGCAATAAGTCCTGCCCATTCTGTCAAAGTTCCATAGTCCGTGGGCCAATGTGCACAAACACATGGGCAAAGCCCACACAGGAGACCAGATACCATTGGAGAGAACACTGCTGGGGCATCAGATGATAAAACTACAGGCACCTCAGGGGGAAGGTGGGGCACCTCAGCCACATGAGTCCACGACGCCAGATCCACGAGGGGCCTCCATGCCCACTGTACCATCCTGGGGAGTGCAAAGCCACAGTCTCACAAGTCTCTACAGTGGGTGGCTTGCCCACTGTGCCATCCTGGGGAGTGCAAAGCCACAGTCTCTCCAGTCTCTACAGTGGGTGGCTTGCCCACTGTTCCATCCTGGGAAGTGCCAAGCCACAGTCCATCAGATGGATTACCGACTCCACTGTTAATGGAGGAGGCATGGTGCCCAGAGTGCTTCGTGAAGCCCTGCTCGACACAGAACCGGCACTGTCAATGGGCCAGCGGTGCTTGAGACGGCGTTGCCCAGCGGAGCGGTGCTTGAAAGGAAGGGCCCAGCGGAGCGGTGCTTGACAGGAAGGGCCCAGCGGAGCGGTGCAGAGACGGCGGGGCCCAGCGGAGCGGTGCTTGAGATGAATGGCCCAGCGGAGCGGTGCTTGAGATGAAGGGCCCAGCGGAGCGGTGCTTGAGATGAAGGGCCCAGCGGAGCGGTGCTTGAGATGAAGGGCCCAGCGGAGTGGTGCTTGAGATGAAGGGCCCAGCGGAGCGGTGCTTGAGATGAAGGGCCCAGCGGAGCGGTGCTTGAGATGAATGGCCCAGCGGAGTGGTGCTTGACAGGAAGGGCCCAGCGGAGCGGTGCAGAGACGGCGGGGCCCAGCGGAGCGGTGCTTGACAGGAAGGGCCCAGCGGAGCGGTGCTTGACAGGAAGGGCCCAGCGGAGCGGTGCAGAGACGGCGGGGCCCAGCGGAGCGGTGCTTGAGATGAATGGCCCAGCGGAGCGGTGCTTGAGATGAATGGCCCAGCGGAGCGGTGCTTGAGATGAAGGGCCCAGCGGAGCGGTGCTTGAGATGAAGGGCCCAGCGGAGCGGTGATTGAGATGAAGGGCCCAGCGGAGCGGTGCTTGAGATGAAGGGCCCAGCGGAGCGGTGCTTGAGATGAAGGGCCCAGCGGAGCGGTGCTTGAGATGAAGGGCCCAGCGGAGCGGTGCTTGACAAGAAGGACCCAGCGGAGCGGTGCAGAGACGGCGGGGCCCAGCGGAGCGGTGCAGAGACGGCGGGGCCCAGCGGAGCGGTGCTTGACAGGAAGGGCCCAGCGGAGCGGTGCTTGACAGGAAGGGCCCAGCGGAGCGGTGCTTGACAGGAAGGGCCCAGCGGAGCGGTGCTTGTCACGGCGGGCCCATGTTCAGCGGTGCTTCTCCCGGCAGGGCCCCTGTTCAGCGGTGCTTCTCCCGGCGGGGCCCTGTTCAGCGGTTCTTGTCACGGCGGGGCCCTGTTCAGCGGTGCTTCTCCCGGCGGGGCCCTGTTCAGCGGTGCTTCTCCCGGCGGGGCCCTGTTCAGCGGTGCTTCTCCCGGCGGGGCCCTGTTCAGCGGTGCTTCTCCCGGCGGGGCCCTGTTCAGCGGTGCTTCTCCCGGCGGGGCCCTGTTCAGCGGTGCTTCTCCCGGCGGGGCCCTGTTCAGCGGTGCTTCTCCCGGCGGGGCCCTGTTCAGCGGTGCTTCTCCCGGCGGGGCCCTGTTCAGCGGTGCTTCTCCCGGTGGGGCCCTGTTCAGCGGTTCTTGTCCCGGCGGGCCCCTGTTTAGCGGTTCTTGTCCCGGCGGGGCCCTGTTCAGCGGGGCTTCTCCTGGCGGGGCCCTGTACAGCGGTGCTTGTCCTGTGTTTCAAGGGAGCCAGACCTGGCCAAGACTTCCCGCTCAGTCGCCATCCGACCTTGCGGTCGCGGGGCCCTCCTGTGATGGAGTCCTGGGCCCGTGGGTGTCGTCCGTCACAACCGGAATGGGGCTGGTGGGGCCCTCCTGGGCAGATCGCCTGCTGTCTGACTTCTCCGCCCTGCTGCCCTGGCCCTCCTTCGCTGAAGCTCTGTGGCCCTTGCCTCCCTTGGATGATGTGGCAGGTGACGGGGCAAGGCTACTGTCCTTGGTGGCAGCCGTCTCAGGCTTGTCGCGCCGGCCCTTTTTTTTTTTTGTCCTCTTCCCAGGGGGTGGGCTGGCTGTCCCCTTGCTGCTGGCCGATGTTCCTGCCCTAGGAGCTGGTGGACTCCAATAGCCCTGCACTATGGTCACAGTAGATGCAGGGCTGGTGGTGGCTGAGGTGCTTTTTTTACTCTTACCAGATGGAGGGGGTGGGTCAGTGATTGGAACGAGCTCAAGGTTGGAAAGGAAAAGGACTTGGGAAGGACAGGGACGGGTAGGTGTAGTGGGTATGGGAGTGGAGGAAGAGGATGTGGTTGTAGGAGAGTCAAGTGTGCTGTCTTTGGGTGCAGGTGCTTGTGACGGAGGCTGTCGTGAGGTGGATGGCTGTTGGGTGGCTGGCTGCCTGCGTTTGTGAGGTTTGGAAGAGGGGGTGACAGACACACTGGGAGAGGACACAGGGGACGTGTAAATGGCAGTGGGTGTGGTGACTGCACGTGTGCGGACTGTAATGGAGGGTGTGCTGGTGATGGAAGTACTGGCTGATGGTGGTGTGCATGCAGGTGTGAGTGGAGACGTCACAGGGAGGGAGGAGGGAGATGAGGAGGTGGGGGACACAGAGGTGGTAGTGACTGTTGGCATGTCTGCATCTGGATGTTGCTTGGGTGAATGCTTGTGGGATCTGTGGTGCTTATGTCTGGATGAGCTGCCCTTGGGTGTAGAGGTGTGTGCAGGCTGGTCTGATGGTGTGGATGGGATAGGCAGAGGAACAGGAGACTGGGACTGGGTGGAGGGAGTCAGAAGAGGGAGGCTGGAGACAGGGACAATGGCTGCCATCAGTGCTGAAGCCAGAGCGTTGAACGATCGCTGATGGGCAGCCTGACCCGAATGAATGCCCTCCAGGTATGCATTGCTCCGATGCACCTCCCGCTGGGAGGGCGGGGCTGGTGCGCTGGGTGGCGGCTGTACCTGTTGTGGCGGTGGGCACGGATGTTGCCGCCACCGCTAGGGTGCTCCCTTCCGAGGACGTGTCGGTGTCGGTGTCGCTGACGTCTCCACGGGTCCCCGTTGTGGAGCTCCACTCGCCCTCCGTCTCACTGGTGTACTCGGAGTCTGTTGTATGGCCCTCTGGGGCCATGTGAGATGCAGCTCCCTCGTGCGCCGATGCCACTTCTCTTCCGCCTGATGATGCTAATGCACACATGAACAGGAAGACAAAGAAAATGGGGGGGGGGAGAAATGAAGACAGGTTGAGTGCATGCATTGGCAACACCGTTGTCGGAGAGGACAGACACAGAAGCCCCCTGCACTAGGCCGCGCAATTGGGGTACACTACTCAGTTATTGTGACTAGGCCTACAGGTCTATGGACGACAAATGCACACATGGGTGAGGCCGGACGATGGATAGCTGTACTTGGCACCCTACAGAGGTGGAGGGCGGGGGCACAGGGCTGTGTCTAACGGAGGGGCCTAGCCTACAGAATGCGCCCTGGCCTAGAGATAGCCACAGCCCTCCTCCCCCACCCAGACACCTTCACTGCGCGCAAAGATAGCAGAATGTGCTGATACTCACCCCCTTGTGTCTGCTGTGATGTCCTCACGCTCCCATCCAAATCGGGGTAGGCCACCGCCAGGATCCGGGACATCAGGGGGGTCAATTGGCGGCTGGCACCCCTCCTACGTTGGGAGGCCATCCCCAGCAGAGACTCGGCGGTCTTTCTGGTCCCGCGGTGGATGTCCTCCCACCTCTTTCGGCAGTGGGTGCCCCGTCTGTTGTGGACCCCCAGGGCCCGGACGTCCTTGGCGATGGCACGCCAAATGTCAATCTTCTGATGGGCGCTGACCTATGTGACATGTACAGGGTGGTAAAGGAAATCGCATCAGTTTTCTGCCTGGTCAATGTGAGTGGCCCCCCCCTCCCCAACCTTGCCATGTGGCACATGCTCTCATCTTTCGTGCGTTGCACTCCTCATTCGCTCCCCTCCCCACCATCTCACATACACCCCACTCAACACAGGCATAGCCCATTCAACGTGCACCCTGTGTACTAACCTGTTGGTCTGGAGGACCGTAGAGTAGCGCATACTGGGGGAGGACCCCATCAACAAGTTTCTCCAATTCTTCGGAAGTGAAGGCAGGGGCCCTTTCCCCAGTCGCAGCAGCCATTGTATCTCCAAGACCGAGGTCACAGCAGCACTTGCAGTATAGGTCCTCTCCTGTGGATGATCAGGTGTTGAGTGATGAAGCAGTTAGAAAATGGCGGTCACGCCCGCGGCGGTGCGTACCGCGACCGCCGGCGCACATCGTCATTGGCTCCTGAGACCCATAGGGTTCAATGTTAACCAATGCTGCTTTGCGCCGCGGTCTTCGACCGCATACCGCCACGGTGTGCCACGCCAGCGCAGTGACCTCACATGCCACTGTCACACTTCACAGGTCAGGCAGCCGCCATTTCAAGGGCCCACATGGCATAATTTCTACTGCGTCACACAGGCCTAGGCCTTGCATTGCCACTCATACAAGCCATTCAATGCATAGCGATTCGTGTACTGTGCAAGCTGTGTGAACGAACCTGTGGGTTGCTTGACTCTGTGCCCCATGTTGTCCTTCCTAGGCACTGTCCGCTGGGACTTGCGAGGAGAAGGATGAATCCTCCCGTGTACCGACCGCTGGTGGACCTGTCGACAATGGAAGAACGACATATCATACTTACATACAGGCTTGACAGAGCAACTATACATGAACTATGTGCCCAGCTGGAGCCAGACCTGATGTCCCCCATCCGCCAACCCACAGGGATTCCCCCTCTGGTGCAGGTTCTGTCAGTACTCCATTTTTTGGCAAATGCGTCTTTTCTAAGGTTTTGTCCAGAGTGTTGTCTGCCCTGATGAAATACACGCGGAGCTACATTATTTTCCCTGAGGTGGGCGAATTGGCTACAGTGAAGGGTGATTTCTATGCCCTTGGACATATCCCCAACATCATTGGTGCCATTGATGGGACCCATGTGGCTTTGGTTCCCCCCAAAGAAAGTGAGCAGGTGGTCAGAAACAGAAAAAGTTATCATTCGATGAATGTCCAGGTGGTCTGTTTTGCTGACCAGTACATCTCCCATGTAAATGCCAAGTTCCCTGGGTCAGTGCATGACGCGTATGTCATGCGAAATAGCAGCATCCGTTATGTGATGGAACAGCTACAGAGACACCGTGTGTGGCTAATTGGTGACTCTGGTTACCCCAACCTGTCGTGGCTACTGACCCCAGTGAGGAATCCCCGGACCAGGGCAGAGGAACGGTACAATGAGGCCCATGGGCGAACTAGGAGGATCATAGAAAGGACCTTCGGGGTCCTGAAGGCCAGGTTTAGGTGCCTGCATATGACAGGGGGATCCCTAATGTACTCACCAAAGAAGGTGTGCCATATCATCGTGGCCTGCTGTATGCTTCACAATCTTGCTTTGCGACGCTAGGTGCCTTTTCTGCAGGAGGATGGTCCAGATGGTGGTGTTGTAGCAGCTGTGGAGCCTGTGGAGAGTGAAGAGGAGGAAGACAACGGGGACGACACGGACAACAGGGATACAGTCATACAACAATATTTTCAGTAGCACACAGGTAAGAATCACCCACGCCATTTTACATTTACTTAAGGCCTCATGCGTCTCCACTGTCTGTGTTTCCCCCCAGTTCCTGTTAACTTATTTGTGACTTTCCCTTCCCTTTTCAGAGCTGTATGACCCACTGCCTGACTTCAGCTTTGTTTGCCCATGGACTAAAGCTTATTGAAATTGGTATGTTGTCATCACAAAGTAACTGGACATTATTGCACCGTTATGTGTAATACATTTGTTAAGAATACAAGCAGACTCCTGTTATTTTAAGTGCAATAAGTGATTTATTTCAAGTGCTACATATAGGTACATGATTGTAAAACGGTGATGGGTGGGGGTGGAGTAATGTCCATGGCAGAGTCCAGTTCTCAGTCGCACAGGTGCATTGTCCATATGCCTGTGGAAGGATGGAGCAGGGGCAGTTAAAGGTTGGACAGGGTGACAATGTGGGACAGTGGGATGACATAAGGGGGTATCTTAGGCTGGCGGGGGTCTTGCAATCCTACTCTGTCTTCTTGTGAGATCTCAGGTTCCGCTTGCGGGGTGGTTCTTCTTTTGCAGGAGGTGGGGTTCTGGTGGCCTGTTGTGTGGGGACCTCCTGTCCACTAGCGCCGGCAGAGGTGGTAGGCTGTTCCTGGCCTGGGCTAGTGACAGGGGCCCTTTGGGGTGCCACATGGTCCCGCAATGTGGAGACTATCTGGGTAAGGGCCACGACGATGGTCCCCATTGCGGAACCGATGTTCCTCAGTTCCTCTCTGAACCCCATGTACCATTCCTCCTGCAGTGCCTGGATCTCCTGGAACTGGGCCAGTACCGTCGCCATCGTCTCCTGGGAGTGGTGGTAAGCTCCCATGATGGAGGAGAGGGCCTCTTGGAGAGACGGTTCCCTGGGCCTGTCCCCCCCCTGTCCCACAGCAGCCCTCCCAGTTCCCCTGTGTTCCTGGGCCTCTGTCCCCTGGACGGTGTGCCCACTACCACTGCCCCCAGGTCCCTGTTGTTGTTGGGGTGGTGGGTCAACCTGGGTGCCCTGTAGTGGTGGACACACCGCTGATTGACGTGTCCTGGAGACAGAGGCATGGGCCCGCTGGGTGGGAGCTGTGCTGGTGTTCCCAGAGGGGGTTGGGTCTGGGGTAGCCTGTGGCTGTCTGTGGGGAACCGACTGTCCAGAGGTCCCCGATGGGCCGGGCTGGTCATCTGGGTCCAGGGAGACAGAGCTGCTGTCATCGCTGGGGGCCTCTTCTGGGGGTGGGATGGACATCTCTGGACCCTCTGTGGCGGTT
Source organism: Pleurodeles waltl (assembly GCF_031143425.1). Classification (NCBI taxonomy): domain Eukaryota; kingdom Metazoa; phylum Chordata; class Amphibia; order Caudata; family Salamandridae; genus Pleurodeles; species Pleurodeles waltl. The sequence goes on from NC_090445.1 coordinate 258,184,716, forward strand.
TGGTGGCGTTCGGGTCCTGCAGGGGTATAAAGGTATGGTTATTGCTTCTGTGTGTGGCATTTCGTGTGATGGGTGGGTGTCTGTGTACCCAAGTGCAGGCATTCCCTTGTGGGGGCTTTTGTGAGGGTGGCTTGTGGGGGTGATGTGTGTGTGCAGTGGGCATGCTTTGGTGATGGGTGTCCATGCTTTGTGGTCGCATGCAGGGCTTGGTGTTGGGATGGGTGGGTTGTGATGGTGAGCCTTTTGCTAGGAGTTGGTGTGATGGGGGTGGGGGTGAGGGTAGGGGTATGATTTGGCATGCAGGTGGGGTGGGGGTGGGAAGCAGTAGTGAAGATTTGACTTACCAGAGTCCATTCCTCCGCCTACTCCTGCGAGGCCCTCAGGATGGAGGATGTGCAAGACTTCCTCCTCCCATGCTGTAAATTCTGGGGGAGTAGGTGGGGGTCCGCCGCCAGTCTTCTGCACCGCAATGTTGTGCCTTGATACCATGGAACGCACCTTCCCCCGTAGGTCGTTCCAGCGCTTCCTTATGTCATCCCGATTGCGTGGATGCTGTCCCACCGCGTTGACCCTGTCCACTATCCTTTGCCATAGCTCCATCTTACTGGCAATTGTGGTGTGCTGCACCTGTGCCCCGAAGAGCTGGGGCTCTACATGGACTATTTCCTCCACCATGACCCTGAGTTCGGCGTCAGTGAACCTGGGGTGTCTTTGGGGTGCCATGGGGTGGTGTGGATGAGGTGTGGGGTGGCGTTTGTGGTGATGAGTGTGGTGCGTGTGGTGGTGTGTGGTGTTTGGTGCGTGGATTCTGTGTGGGTGATGGTGTTGTGTGCCTCTGTGTTGTGGGATTCTCTATTCTGTGCTCTCTCTCTAGCCTTCGTCAATGATTTCGGGTCGTAGGGGTTTGTGGGTGATGTGGGTGTGTGTTTTATATTGTGTTGGGTGTGTGGGAGTGGTGTTAGTATGTGTATCAGGTGTGCGTGTTTCAAACTGACCAATGTGGCTGAGTTTTCTATGTGTGTGTATTTTGACCGCGGCTGTGTGTACCGCCAATGGAATACCGCGTTTGAAAGACCGCCGCGTGGATTTGTGGGTCGGAATGGTATGGGCGTATTTCTGTTGGCGTGACGGTGGAGGTTTGGTCATCGCCATTTTTTCGCTGACCTTTGGTGTCGCAGACTTTTGTGGATGTCGGGTTTTTGGCAGTTTGCAAGTTGCGGGTCAGAATGACCGTGGCGGTTTACAGCGGCGGTGTTATTGCGGTCTTCTGACCGGCGGTAAGCGCCTTTTACCGCCGAGGTCAGAATGACCCCCACTGTCATGGGACCGTAAGAATTGTCAAGGAGGGGTCGGTGAAATCTGTCAGGAACCCCCCGCCCTCCAGGATGTGGTCAGCTACATGTTGACCCTCCGCATTCAGATGCAATGCTTCTGGAAAAAGGCCAAGAGCAACCTCGAGGCCAGTCAAGAGATTATGAAACGTTGGTACGACCAGAAGACCAAACTGGTGGAGTTTCAGCCTGGAGTCTAAAGTTTGGGTGATGGAGCCAGTAGAGCCTAGAGCTCTACAGGACTGCTGGACTGGCCCTTTTGAGATAAAGGAGTGTAAAGGGGAGGCCACTTAGTGGACCTCCAGTTCCCTAGGAACTCCCTAAGGGTGCGCCATGTGAGCAGACTGAAGCCTCATTTTGAGAAGACGGAAGTCAACATGCTTCTGGTAACAGATGAGGGTGTGGAGAAGGGGAGTGAACCTTTCTCCAACCTCCTCTCTGCCCAAGAAGGTGATGGGTCAGTGGAGGGTGCCAATCTCTGTGGCTCCCTGACCCTGGACCAGTGAGGGGACTGCTACCAGCTACTGGAGCAGTACTCCTCCCTGCTTTCCCTCACCCCTGGAGACACACACTTGTGTTTCCATGAAATTGACATGGGAGACAGTCACCCTATGAAGAATAAAACTTACAGGATGTCAGACAGGGTGAAGGTCAGCATCAAGGAGGAAGTTCCCTAGATGCTGGCTCTAGGTGTAATTGAGAAATCCAGCAGGCCCTGGTCCAGTCCTGTGGTGCTGGTACCAAAGGCTACCACACAAGGTGCCGAGCCAGAACTTAGGTTCTGCGTAGACTACCGGTCTGTCACTAAAGCTGGCACTTACTCCATCCTCTGAGCTGATGACCTCATAGGCAGGCTAGTCGCTGCCAAATTCCTCAGTACTTTTGATCTCACATCAGAGTACTGGCAGATCGCCTTGACTGAGTGGGCCAAAGAGAGACCCGTACTTTCAACTCCTGACGGACATTACTAATTCAGAGTAATGCCCTTTGGTTTGAAAAATGCCCCAGCTACTTTCTAGCAGTTGGTTAATGGGGTCCTGGCATGTAAGGATGAAATCTGCGCCGCTTATCTAGACGACATTGCTGTCTACGGTTTCAGCTGGGAGGAACACCTGCTCCACCTCCAAGAGATGCTCCAAGCCCTGCAACAGGCAGGGCTGGCAATCAAGTCCTGTAAGTGCACGGCTTCGTGGTGTACGTGGGGCACCTAGTAGGTGGTGGCAAGGTGCTGCCCCTTCAGGCCAAGATTGAGCCAATCACGGCCTGGCAACCACCTAGAACCCAAAGAGAAGTGAGAGACTTTCTAGGCCTCACTGGATACTACCCGTAGGTTTGTTAAGGGTTATAGCACCATAGTGGCCCCCTTAACAGAACTAACTTCCAAAAAGCAACCTAGGTTGGTGAATTGGACAGAGGCTTGTCAGAAAGCCTTAGACTCCCTAAAGGAAGCCATTTGCATGGCACCCATGCTCGTGGCCCCTGACTGTTGTAATTTAAAAGCGATTAGATTAAGCATTCGCAGAAGACATCTTGAATTTAGCAACTATTGTGAACATTTTGCGGAATCCATTTTGTATTCATGGCAGCCATTTTCTCTGCCATGTGCTCGCCATGTGCTCTGCCCTACCTTTCTGTTAACTACTCTTGAAAATCTGTCTAGTGACAAGTTATATTTAGCATCTCCTACTTTCGCACATGCCCAGTAAGATCTGCAGCTGTTAGTAATAAGTAACAGACAGTAATGTGTCAACTAGTCCTTGAAAACTGTTAGCCCCTCCTACCTGTTGACTGTGCATTTCCATATGACCTTATATGTATGTAAGTCTTGCTTCTATAATTGTACCACCTTCTTTTAGCCCCTGCGTGGGTATAAAAGGACCATGCTCTCTTACTTCAGTGTGCTACTTCAAACATTACCGAAGGGTGCCGTTTGAACTGTGGTACCACCTCATGAGGTTTAATAAACTTTGTCTTTTATTTCAGTTTCTGTGCCAACTTCTTCCTATATGGTCTGAGGACTTTGTGCAGAGAAGGGCGAACCCCTTGCACTAGCAGGCCTTGCTGAGGCTTACTTTGACATGACTACTCCAAGGAGTCCATCATGCAGACAGACTCTTCAGAGTATGGCATAGGGGCTGTTCTAACACATCTGAATGAGGAGGGCCTTTACCAACCAGCAGCCTTTATTAGCAGAAGGCTATTGCCACAGGAACAGAGGTGCAGTGCCATTGAAAGAGAAGCATTTGCTGTGGTCTGGGCACTGAAGAAGCTGAGACCATACCTCTTTGGGACTCGCATCCGGGTTCAGACAGACCACAGGTCCCTCAAATGGCTCATGCAGATGAGGGATGAAAACCCTAAACTCTTGGGGTTGTCCATTTTTCTACAGGGGATGGACTTTGTGATGGAGCATCGCCCATGGACTGACCATGCCAATGCTGATGGTCTCTCCAGATTCTTCTGCCTTAGTGATGAGAGCTCCTAGGGGGTTGGGTAGCTCTCCCCACTTTCAGCTGGGGGGGGGACCCGTTAGAATTGACAGCCTTAGGGTGGTCATCCCCCAACTCTTTGCCTACCTCCCTCCACTCTTCTGGCCACTGTTTTTGATGGTTTAAGGACTCTGCGGAACTGCTAACCAGTGCTAAAGTCCATATGCTCTCTCCCCTAAACATGTTAACATTGGTTCACTCCCATCTGCATATTTGATGTACTTATAAGTCCCTAGTCCCCAGGGCCTGAAAATTAAAAGCTACTATTGGGCCTGCAGCACTGATTGTGCCATCCACATAAGTAGCCCCTTAACCATGTCTCATTGCCATTGCAAGGCCTGTGTGTGAAGTTTCACTGCCACTTCGACTTGGCATTTAAAAGTACATGCCAAGCCTTAAACTCCCATTTTTCTGCATATAAGTCACAACTAAGGTAAGCCCTAAGTAACCCATAGGGCAAAGTGTTATGTAGGTAAAAGGCAGGATATGTATTTATGTGTTTTACATGCCCTTATAGTGAAAAACTCCTAAATTTGTTTTCCACTACTGTGAGGCCTGCTCCTTTCATAGGCTAGCATTAGGACTGTCGTCATACTTTTTGAGTGGTAGATTCTGATCTGAAAGGGGAAACCAGGTCATATTTAGTATGGCCAGAATGGCCAGAAAGTCAAAGAGAAATGAAGGAACGAATTAGGTCAGCCAAGGGGGTGACACAGACATGAAACTAGGTGGGGCTCAGGGATGATCCTTGAAGTACTCCACACTGCAGTCAAAGAATTATCCAGGGCTACTGATTGTTCACGGTTGGATAAAAATAATCTTAGAAGATTCAATGCCATGCCATCTAGCCCAATCTGAGCAAGGCGGTTGAGAAGTAGCTCATGATTCATGGTATCAAAGGCTGCGGATAGATCAAGTAGTATGAGCACTGTGTTGCCACCACTATCAATAGTTGCTCCTATTTCTTCCATGGCTTTAATCAGTCCAGTTTCTGTGCTATGACCTTGTCTGAATCCAAACTGACTGCCAAGCAGGTTATGATTACCTATATACACCATCAGTTGTTTTTTCATAATTTTCTCCACAATCTTAGAAGGCAGTGGTAATCTAGAGATGGGTCTATAGCTATTTGGGTCTAGGACATTAATATTAGTTTTTTTTAGGGGGGGGAGGAGTGAGGCCTCTTCCATAGCACAGGGTAATGGCCTCCTTTAAACATTAGAGTAAATATTTCTCTTAAACACACAGTGATGGGATACGGGGCAAGATTGACCACCCATAGGGTGCAGGGATCATGCTGAAAGCCTGATTTGGCCAATTTGACAATGTCTTCTATCTCCTCAACTGGGGACGCTGTAAATTCCCTGAAGGGGGTTTTCATTGATAGCTCAGCAGACCATGATTCATCCTTGCTAGCTGGAGAACTATGAGCGGGGGAATTGTTTTGGTCTGATGTTGCAGCTGGTCTTTCCTTATAGCTCACAGAGATGGGCTTCGAGCAAGAGGAAGTACTGGGATCTGAAACAGTAATTGGTCTTTCCATTCCTGATGTAGAGGTGTAAGTAGTAAATCTACTATAGAATAGTTCTACCTTATTTCGGAATGCATCTGACAGGGAGTTACTGAAAGCTTGAGTCTTACCTATTGTTTTATCATTTGGTGGGGTAGAGAGTTTAACAATTGTGTTAAACGATTCCTTAGTACAGTCTTTAGAGGATTACATTTTAAATGCAAATTAACAGGTTTTTGCTTCAACAATCATGATTTGATACTCAGCTAACTGCTTTTTATGTTTTTATTTTTTCTATCCCGCTAAGGTCTTTCCTGCACAACCTTTCTTGTTTTCTACATTTCTCTTTGAATTTCCTTAGTTCATCAGTAAACCATGGGGCAGAAATATCGCCTGTGCATTTAGCTTTGTGAAAAATGGTTCTAAAGTGCTTTGTACTAAAACCTATAGAAGCTGCTTTGTAGTTGTCAAATCACTCATCCCCCTTTTGAAAGATCTCTGTTAGCAGCCTATAAGCATTGCCAGATACACTAAAACATGTTTGATGAAGTAGTATTGGCTTTGACTAGTATGTTTTAAATGCACAGTTTATCACTTATTATCTTGTAATGTACTGTAGTGTAGTGTTAGCCTCACCACCCATTGGTTAACCTTTTAGTCCCCCTCTACCATCTATGTTTGGGTGTAGCACCCATGCAACTGATAGTGAAGTTGCTATGATCTTGCAGCCAGGGAGAGTACTGAGGGCATGTAGTCAGTAGAAATACTGGAACCATGCAGTTGGTACTGCAAGTATGCAGCTGGTAAGGTTACAAAGGTCTTGCAGCACTGAGAGTTTTGAGGGCATGAGGCTAATGGAACTTTTTGCCCTGGTCACCCCCTTCCCCCCAACATTTTGACTGATACTGGTGGTTCCTGATTCTGACTGTGCCCTGGGTGCTGCTAACCAGTCCCAGGGCCAGTGCTCTGTGTAAAATGGTAATATGTAAATTAGGCATAATTAGAATTGGCTTTGACAACCTACTTATAAGTCCTAGTATATAGAAGGGACCCCAGTATAGTTAGTCAAGCCATGGGTGCACTGCTTTGATGTCCAGTGTCATTGTAAAGGTAGGTCTGCCTTGCTGGCTGCGTTTAGGTTAAAATTAACGCCAAATCAACTTTGGAATTAAAAGTACTTCCAAGGTGTCAAACAACCTTATTGTTTCACCTAGGTCACCCCTATGGTCTGACCTAGGTGCCCCAAGGGTGGGTGCAGTGTAAATATAAGCAGGGACTTTAGAGAAAAAAAAATTATATGCCCTGTTGAGAACAAAACAGCCAAATTCATTTTTCCACATTGTAATCAATGGGCTCCATAGGCTAACAGTGGAAGACTTTATTTTATAATAAGAAAGTCTTATTTCTGACATAGAGGAGCTACATATATAAGGTTTGGACCAAATGAAATGTTATAATAAATCCAACAACTTGCCAATGTTGAACTTAATATAATTAGAACAGGGAAAGAGTTTTAGAACTCTTTCTGAAAGTTACCAAATTCAGCCCGGTAGTGCCCTTTCCTGATTGGTCGCCCTGAGCCAGGATACCTTAATGAGGTGTGAAGATGCCTGGGTCGAGACAAAGGAAGCATCTGGTGGGAAGGGAACTGCTAAAGCAGATGGAAGAGCAGGATGGGGGAAGAGTAGCCAAACTGGTCTTCAAAGGGGGGAAAACCACCTGGGACAGAAACTGAACCTCCCTCGTTTCCTGCTCCCCCAGACAGGTGATAGCCCCAATTATTAGATTAGAGGAGGGGCTGGTAGGGGTGTGTTAAGGGAGACTTAGCCATACCAGTTGGTGGACTCAGCCAGATCTAACCTCCAAGGATGAATTTTCTCCATGTTGGATTTTTGGAAAGTGTTGTTTCTGGGATTGGTTTTTGCCACACTTCACAGGAAGTGGTCACCCCAGAGGGTGTCACCCCACACCCTATTGGACAGGAGCACTCCCTGATTCCCAACCCAGGAGCAAGGATAAATATGGCAGTGTCACCGCACATTTCAGATCCTTACTGGAAGGAGATACTAGAGAAGAAGGACTGCCCTGTTGGACCCCTGGCCTGCACCTGAAGAACTGCACTCACAAGGACTGAATCAACTGCACACTTTGGACTTCACCAAGAAAAGGACTTGGCCTTGCTTCTGCAATTTCAAGAGTGGACTCTCTGTAAGCTCGGGTACAAAGGAGCTGACCAGAGTCCCCTGCATCAGGTCCTGCAAGAAGAGCCCAGTTGACCAGCACCCAGTGCCATTTGAGGATTCTGACCAGGTGCATTCTGGGAACTTTAGTCCCAACTTCCGAGGAGCAACTCAGAGCTTCTGGAACCTTGGCTCAAATGTGTGGACAATTCAAGGACCCAAATAAGCACTTCTAGAAGAATATCCAGACGTTTGGAGAGTTTTGGAGCAACTTTGAAAAAAAAGACAGTAAGTAGACTGATCACACACCAAGAGTCAAGCCAGCTACCTTCAACCATGGCCCTGCCTGAATTTCACGTTCATCCCGCTGAAAGCTCCAGAGTTCCAGGGTTCCAGGATTTGCCGAGGAAGACAGCATGATGTTGATGAAGAAAAGCTCCAGAAAAGTTTCTAAGTGTGAAGATAAAACTTTGACGAAGGCCTCCCGCTCAATATATCTGATCGGGACCCCATCATGGTTAACCTCAATTTTTGGCTTCACCCCGGTCGAGTACGACCAGATATGCCCAGTTGGTGCTTTTGGTTTTTAGGTGCTAGAAAGCATTTTTCTCATTTACTTTTTTAAGATTCATATCTCTGATTCCCTACATTGGTTTTTTGTTGTTTTGGAGTCGTTTTAAAGATAAAATGATTTCCTATGTTTATAAATTGATGTTGGGTTTTTATTGTGTGTTGTGTTTTACTTATTTACTGCTATGTTGATATTAAATGCTTTACACACCTGTCTCCTAAGTTACGCCTAACTGCTCATGGACCAAGCTACCAAGGGCTGAGCAAGGATTTATTTACTGAGACATTGACTAGACCTAGTAGGGGTTTGTGGCTTTTTGCTAAGTGTAGGTACCTTCCTCCCCTTACCAATAATCCACTTCCCAACATTTTTACTAAAAGTATCTGTATAATTTACTTTCATAAAGGGACTTTCAACCACCTCTCTTCATCCGTTGGTCTGTTCATGTGTCATTCACATTTTGCTTCTGCCCACTAAAACATAGAGGATGGAGCAATAAGTCAGCCTACTTCAGCCAATGTCTAACTTCAATTTCAGTGACTGCAGTTGGCCCTTTGAAAAGGAGTACATTCCCACACAAGTTAGTTCCCTTCAGTGCCAATGTTTTTTTTTGTATTATTACTTTAGTGTTGCCTTTGTTTGTACAGCCTGACGTGACAGCAGGACACTTTATCCCAGATGAGAGTAAAGGACACATTTGAGCTTTATCAGTTCCTATGTCCTGCCAGTGCTGCTATACATTCATTTTGAAGTGGCCTTTGTTTATCTAACTGCTGTTTTTTAACACCATATCAGCAGCTCACAGGAGCTCTAAATATGACCTCATGGGGGTATTCTACCTTTGCATCCCTGTATGTCTGACATTTCTTCTTTCTGTCATCCTTTCCTTCTTTACATTGTTTCCTTTGTTGTCTCTTTCATTTGCTCCTCTTCCTTTCCTTTTCTTTCTTATTTTACTGTTTTTGTGCCTTTCTCTCTCTTTTTCTATAATTATTTATTTCCATTTTTATGCTGTGCCTTCTACCTTCTTGCCTTCCACTTTCTTTCATTCCTTCTTTCCTGCTTATATTCCTTCATTCTTCCTTGCCTTCATTCATTCTTTCTGTTTTCATTGTTTGCCTTTCTCTTTATTTTTTGCCTTTCTCTCTCTTTCTCATCTTCTTTCCCAAAGGAATGAGGCTGGCAGCCAATGCCAGACCTATTGACTTTTTTATATCAATATTAGGCAAGACCTTCTGATTTTATTGAAAGTATGTGATACACAGTTACCTATAGGGGTTTTCCGTCAGACTTTGTTCATTAGTCTGTGGTTCTGTCATTCACATTTTTCTTGCACCCTTCCCAGAATTCATCAAGGGGAAATGTGTCAGCCCACTTCAGCCATTGACTGACTTCACTATGAGTTATGGCTTACTGCACTGTACTATATCACTATGTGCTTTTTTGAGACCAAAATAACATTTTTGCCTTTAACCAATGTTTTGTTTAGATTGATGAGGGCCCAGCAGCTTTGCGAATAATAACATTTTGAAAAGAAGGACAAAACAAAACAAGGATTACCAAACTTTGCCAATGCTTGTTATCAGTAGGCGCCAGGTAGCTCTTTTGAATTCATGCAGCTCAGACTGCTGTTCTTAAAAAAGCACATTGGGCTTTCCTAAAACACGTCTTTACTAACCTGTAGCTTCTTTTCATTATATAGTTAGCTCAACTAGTATATTTCTTTACTAACCTGGAGCTCCTCCAACGAGTGATGTTAAATGAGGGTAAACGGTGTCACACATGACACCAGTAATGTACATCTGTCTTGAATTGGAGCCCTGTTTATTCTTTATTTTCTTAGAAATCAAAATAAACTGCTGGTGTACCTCAATAGTGAGCTGTATAATTATCGGCTTTTCTAAGGAGAGGACCTCGTGCAGCTCTTCTGATGCACCTCATTCCTGATCTGCAGTTTCCTTTAGTAGTGAAGGAATAGAAACAAAGTCAGCCCTCTTGTAATTATAGGAGTAGGACACAAGCAGCTCTGCTGATGCACCTCATTCCTGATCTGCAGCTTCCTCTGCTACTATAGGAACAGGAGCACAGTCAGCCCTCTTGTAATTATAGGAGTAGGACACAAGCAGCTCTGCTGATGCACCTCATTCCTGATCTGCAGCTTCCTTTGTTACTATAGTAACAGGAGCACAGTCAGCCCTCTTGCTATTATAGGAGTAGGACTCAAGCAGCTCTGCTGATGCACCTCATTCCTGATCTGCAGCTTCCTTTGCTACTATAGGAACAGGAGCACAGTCAGCTCTCTTATAGGAGTAGGACACAAGCAGCTCTGCTGATGCACCTCATTCCTGATCTGCAGCTTCCTTTGCTACTATAGGAACAGGAGCACAGTCAGCCCTCTTGCTATTATAGGGGTAGGACACAAGCAGCTCTGCTGATGCACCTCATTCCTGATCTGCAGCTTCCTTTGCTACTATAGGAACAGGAGCACAGTCAGCCCTCTTGTTACTATAGGAGTAGGACACAAGCAGCTCTGCTGATGCACCTCATTCCTGATCTGCAGCTTCCTTTGCTACTATAGGAACAGGAGCACAGTCAGCCCTCTTGTTATTATAGGAGTAGGACACAAGCAGCTCTGCTGATGCACCTCATTCCTGATCTGCAGCTTCCTTTGCTACTATAGGAACAGGAGCACAGTCAGCCCTCTTGTTATTATAGGAGTAGGACTCAAGCAGCTCTGCTGATGCACCTCATTCCTGATCTGCAGCTTCCTTTGCTACTATAGGAACAGGAGCACAGTCAGCCCTCTTGTTATTATAGGGGTAGGACACAAGCAGCTCTGCTGATGCACCTCATTCCTGATCTGCAGCTTCCTTTGCTACTATAGGAACAGGAGCACAGTCAGCCCTCTTGTTATTATAGGAGTAGGACACAAGCAGCTCTGCTGATGCACCTCATTCCTGATCTGCAGCTTCCTTTGCTACTATATGAACAGGAGCACAGTCAGCTCTCTTGTTATTATAGGAGTAGGACTCAAGCATCTCTGCTGATGCACCTCATTCCTGATCTGCAGCTTCCTTTGCTACTATAGGAACAGGAGCACAGTCAGCTCTCTTGTTATTATAGGAATAGGACACAAGCAGCTCTGTTGGTCCCATCAGTCTTGATCTACAGCACCTGCTACTACCTGTAAACCCTTCCCCTGTCCTATGTATAGGAGTGCAGACAGCTAGGCTGATGCACCTCGGTACTCATGTGTAGTTGGGTAACTATTACAGTAACAAAAGTACAGGCGGCTCTGCTGATGCACCTTAGTGCTCACGTGTAGTACGGTAACTATTATAGTAATAAACATAGAGGTAGCTCTGCAGATGCACCTAAGACCCCTAATCTGCACCTTCTTCTGCTATGAGCTGAAGCGCTGACAGCTCTCGTGGTGTCGCACATCCGTGATCTGCTGCCTAGCGTGCTGTGACAAGCTCTTGGGCGGCCGTGCAGCTCTGCGGGTGTAGCTCCGTCCAGATCTGCGGGCGTGTGTGCTAGGTCAGTACCTAGTAGGCAGCTCCGCTGATGGACATCCGCCCCCACAATGCAGCCTGGGCTGCTAACGCTAGCCACGCATCTCTACGAACAAGCAGCAATCTGTAGCCCCTTTCACTATTTTACGAATATGAATCGAAATCAGCTCTTCTAATGTAACCCCTCTCCCAGCGCTCCACCCCAGTATAGCCCCCACTGCTACTGAAGTAGCGCGAACGAGGCTTTTCTATGGTACCTCAGAAAGGCTCTCGTCCTTCAGCACAGGTGTTATAATTCCACTGATATGGTCAGTGGTGGGGCAGAGGGGGGGGGGGGATATAGCCGGATTCTGGATCCGGTAGGTATTATTGAGCTTGGTCCGAGAATCTTCCCAGTTGTGACTCGGGTCAATGTGCAGACGCAGCAGTGATGTCAGCACGCGCTCTACCTGCTTTCGCCTGTGGGAAGCAGCAGGAGGTCACCTGCAACGCCCCCAATGCAACACTCACTGTATGTTAGCCATAGCGTAGGATGACAGATGACTCCGTGTTTCCAAAGACCAATTGGTCCAGTTCCGAGGTTTTTATTTAATAATCTAATGCATTCTGAGAGTTTTAGTTCTTTATTATTTCCTCCGATTGAACGACCACACATGGAAACAATCATCGTTAAAAGAAAAAAGCCCAATATTTTAAAAGCAGTTGTCAATTGCGCTTAGTGACATGGAACAATTTGGTAATTACGGCGATAGCATACTCTGGACCTCAGGCAGTGCACCTCATTCTTGAACAGAGGCGCTTTCTTTCTAGTCAGTCCGAACTCTCATTGACCTATGGTACCCCGTGCTGAGTCCAGAGCCCCAGACAGCTCTGCAATGCACCCCGGCTTGATATATTAAATTCGACTCGTTCTACAGCTCTGGCAATTCAGCGCCTTTTGACCTGGAACCGCCTCTTGTGATTTCAGTACAGTGTTATCACACAACCGACACTGGACTTCATTACGCCTATGCCTTGCTGACGTTTCTATATGTCCTATATGGACCTCTCGTCTGCAATCCTTAGTCACTAAACCTTGCATCTTGGCATGTAGCACCCGGATAATAATGAAACGGTGAGGCTCTGACAGTTCTCCTTAATTTAGATCTACATGGCTGACTATATTTCAGAAATCTGAATAGTTCGATCAGTGCTCCTCAATCTAGTGCCCTTCTAGGCAGACCCGCTGGCTGCCTCCTACTTGTATTGATTATCAGCTCTACCAACATGCCTCAGAGGTACCTGCTACAGACTCCGCTACCATAGTGATGGAGACGCTTTGCCAATCCCCCTCAGTTCAGATGAGCACACAGCTTGCTATTCGTACAGCACCAACCCCGCCAATGCTCCTTGATTCAAACATGCGGTTCTAGCACAGGACAAACGTTGCTTGTCCCCATCAACACCAAACATGCTGAAGGTCCTTCACTTCGAGCACTGGGACGGTTATGACAACTCTCGTTATGCCAATCCCCGGGGCTTGCTGCTGTAGTATTGCGCGAGCTCTGCAGGTGTTCAGAGTCAACACACGCAGATCAGCTGCTTCTATAGGACTTCACCAGATCTTCTAATGCTCCTCAATCCAAATGTGCATACCTTCCGCTCTAGCACTGAGGCAGCTGTCAGTGCTCTCTAATCAAGGCCCGTGAGCATTCTGGCGCCCAGGTTCTCATGTTCACTCCAATTTTGTGCACGCAGTTTACCTAGCGTCTGAACTTGTGAGCGGACAGTCTCCGAGGCTCAAGGCAGTCCTCTTCGAGTCCTCTATTGCGCCTCTTTCTCGGTGTCTCGGTTCTGTCACTTTAAGCAGGGATTCGTCTGCAGTCCCTGGAGAAGCACGATTTATTTAGAGCCTCGTAACAGAGAGCGGATGCGCGCGGTGCGGCTGCTTGTGCCACGGAGGGCCCGCGCACTCTGCAGCCTCGCGAGAGGGAGGGGCGGGGCATCCTGCTATGATGGGGAACTCCCCACTGCGGGGAACTGATATTTGCTGAGAGCTACGGCACGGCGAAGGTGGGAGTGCGTGGGTGAGGGTTTGGGAGAGGATTCCTAGCTGCCGCACAGCCTGGCGGGCTCCCGTGCTCTCGGTGGAAGCAGTCAAGTGCAGGTTCTCGATGCACCACAGTCTCTCATTATGGGAAGTTCATTACTGCGTCCCAATGTAGTCACTGCTTCGCGGCATCCACTTCCCGTGACTGCAGGTACTCACGACACGTACTCATTGGTACACACTGTCTCACAGTACCCGTCCCTGCGAAGGGCAGCACACAAGTACCCATTGGAACCCACAGTCTCACAGTACTAGCTACAGAGAAGTGCAGAATGAAGGTACTTATTAGTACTCACTGCCTCACATTACCAGCTTCTGAGAAGTGCAGAATGTAGGTTCTGATTGATACTCACTGTGTCACAGTACCCGCTTCTGAGAAGTGCAGGACACAAGTATTCATTGCTACTCAGTGGCGTAACAAAGCCCCCCGCAGCGCGGGAGAGGGGGGGGCACGTTTCAGTGGGCCCTCTCAGCACAGTACACTGCCCGGGCGGCAGGCCCCTGACTGGGTCCAGGGGGAGGTGGCCCTCCTCCAGGTGCTTTGCAGGGGGCCCCTCACATTTCGTTAGGCCACTATTGCTACCCACTGTCTCACAGTACTCGCTCCTGAAAAGTACAGCACGTAGGTACTCATTGGTACCCACTGTATCACAGCACTAGCTTCGGAGACGTGCAGGATGACGGTACTCGTTGACCACACACAGTGCCAACGTCTTGGAAATGCACAATGCAGGTGTTCACAGTTCTCACATCACCTACTTCCGAGAAGTGCAGAATGCAGGTGTGCATTGTCTCACAGCACACACTTCTCAGAAGTGCAGAATGCAGGCACTCGTCTGGTAGAACCAGCTCTTGAGCAGTGCTGAATGCAGGCACTCATTGCCTCACAGAACCAGCTTCTGTGAAGTGCAGAACGCAGGCACGCTCATTGCCTCACATCACCAGCTTCTGTGAAGTGCAGAACGCAGGCGCTCATTGTCTCACATCACCAGCTTCTGTGAAGTGCAGAACGCAGGCACTCATTGCCTCACATCACCAGCTTCTGTGAAGTGCAGAACGCAGGCACTCATTGCCTCACATCACCAGCTTCTGTGAAGTGCAGAAGGCAGGCACTCATTGCCTCACATCACCAGCTTCTGTGAAGTGCAGAAGGCAAGCAGTCATTGCCTCACAGAACCAGCTTCTGTGAAGTGCAGAACGCAGGCACTCATTGCCTCACATCACCAGCTTCTCTGAAGTGCAGAACGCAGGCACTCATTGCCTCATAGAACCAGCTTCTGAGCAGTGCAGAACGTAGGTGTTCACTTGTCATCTCACAGCACCCACTCCTCAGAAGTGCAGACGACAAGTACGCATTGTCTCACATCACCAGCTTCTAAAAGTGCAGAATGCAGGCACTGTCTTGTGGAACCAGCTTCCGAGAAGTGAAGAATGCAGGCAATGGTTGGCTCATAGAGCCAGTTTCAGAGCAGTGCAGAACGCAGGTGTTCACTGTCATATCACGGCCCCACGTCTAAGAAGTGCAGAATACAGGTACATATTGTCTCACATCACCAGCTTCTGAGAAGTGCAAAATGCAGACACTCAATGTCTCAAGAACCAGTTTCTGAGCAGTTCAGAAGGAAGGTGTTCACTTGTCATCTCACAGCACGTACTTCTGAGAAGTGCAGACTACAGGTACGTATTGTCTCATCACCAGAAGTTCTGAGAAGTGCACAATGCAGGCACTCGTCCGGTAGAACCAGCTCTTGAGCAGTGCCGAATGCAGGCACTCACTGCCTCATAGCACCACCTCTTGAGAAGTGCAGAACGCTGGTGTTCACTGTCATCTCCCAGCACCCACTTCTGAGAAGTGGAGAATACAAGTACGCATTGATTCGCGGCACCAACTTCTGATAACTGCAGAATGCAGGTACTCGGTGTCTTACAGCACACACTTCTGACAGGTGCAGACTGCAGGTGATCCCGGTCTCACAGCACCCACTTCTGAGAAATACAGAATGCAGCTCCTCATTCTCACAGCGCCAGCTTCTGAGAAACGCAGAATGCAGGCACTCAGTGTCTCACGGTACCTGCGTCTGAGAAGTGAAGAGCACAGGTACTCACGGTCTCACTTCCTGGGAAGTGCTCAATATGTTCCCATTGTACCCATCGAGTCACAACATCCGCTTCCTGTGTGTGCAGGCGTTCACTGTCTCACAGCACCAGCTTCTGAGAAGCGCAGAATGCAGGTAAGCATTGTTTCCCACACTCACTGTTTGCTAAGTTCAAGTACAGTCCTCACTATGTCACAGCACTAGTGTTACAAAAGTGCAGGTACCCACTGCATCTACTGCATGTGTTTAGGTGCTCAAAGTATCTCAGTTCTTTCTCACAATATCAACTTTTGAAAAATGAATGTATTCACCATCCCAACATCACGTGCTTCTGAGAAGTGCAGGTACTCACTATATCTCAAATCACCTACTCAGCATGAGTGCAGTTGCACTCTGTCTCACATTACACGTTTCTGGGAAATGGAAGTAATCACTGTCCCACAATATCTACTTGGGCTGAGCACATGTACCCACTGTCGTAAAGCATCCATTTCTGAGAAGAGGGTGTTCTCATTCACAGCACCCACTTCTAAAATTCACATGCTCTCCGTTACCCAGAGGAATCATTTCAGAGATTCGCAGGTACTCACTGGCCCACAATCCTCACGTCTGAGGAGTGCAGC
The DNA here is from genome assembly GCF_031143425.1 of Pleurodeles waltl. Lineage (NCBI taxonomy): Eukaryota > Metazoa > Chordata > Amphibia > Caudata > Salamandridae > Pleurodeles > Pleurodeles waltl. Next base: position 258,201,120 of record NC_090445.1, read on the forward strand.
TATTCACTGATCCACAGCACCTAAACCTAGGAGACTCAGGCACTTACCAACTTACAGCTGCCACCTTTGAAAACTGTAGGCACATGTCTCACATTACCCACTTCTGAGGATCACAATTATACATTGACCCAGAGCACCAATTTCTACGAAGTGTAGGTACTCACTGCCCACAGCACCCAAGTTTCAGAGGCTCAGATACTCACTGACCCACTTCTGAGAAGTACAGGTTCTCACGTCTCACACCTCCCTGCTTCTGAGAAGTGCAGGTATTCACTGACCTACTTCTGAGAAGTACTGGTATTTATGTCTTACAGCACCTGGATCTGTGAAGTGCAGGTTTCAAATGCCTCATAATACCCAATTTCTGAGCAGACCCGGCGCTTCATCATAGCATCTAGTTTGGAGACATGGAGGCACTCACAGCCTCACATATACTCATGCTACGTGCATGTGTCCTCTTCTGATAAGTGAAGGTACTGTCTCGCTTCACTTGCTTCTAAGAAGCAGAGATACTCACTATGTCCCGGCAGATACTTCACATATATGCGCTGACTGTCTAAGGGCATCTACTGAGGATAAGTACAGGTTGTCACTGTATTAATGCACACGTTGTTTGAGGTGGTGCAGGTTTTCACTGTCTAGGAGCATCTACTTCTGAAAGTACAAGTGCTCACTGTTTCACGAGCCCTGGACTTCTATGAGAAGTGTTTGGACTCACTATCACAGCAAAGACCGATTTCTGGCAGGTGCAAGAACTCTTGGCATGTGCCCCTGCTGCCTCTAAGAATTGCAGTCACTGCATCAGTGTTTACATCATTCTAGAAACGGCAGTCATTCACCCCCAGTGTGTTTCAGAGAAGGTCAGGCACGCGCTGTCTCTCAGCTCTGACCTCATGAGAAGTTCACCTTCACACAGTCTCACAGCAGTCTTACAGGATTAGAGAGCTGCAGTAGACTGTTGTCTCCCAGAAAGGACTGAGGACAGGGGTTAACTGTCTCAAATCACCAACTTCTGAAAAGTGCAAGCAGTCAATACCTCGCAGCACACACTTCTGGTAAATGCTCGTACTCTGGACCAGCACTTAGCGCTGGAGGAGCCCTGTGAGACAATGTTTGTTGGCACTTTCCAATGACAATCTCTGTGACCGATTCCCTCACTACCACCCTTTAACAGTGCTCCTCAAGTCTCCATAACCACTCACTCTCACTGCATTTAATTAATTTTGTAGTGCCGCTCATTCCAATGTAGGGTGTCAGAGCACCTTACATTGCACTCACAGTACACAGAGACAACCATAAGTGTGTAAATCAGTGTATAAAAAGTGTTACATAACACAGAGCACTACAAGATATAGGAGTCACGTGTCACCCATGCTGGTAGGCTGTATAGTTCGAGTGCCTGGTCTGGAGAAGCACAAATGTAACACCATAGTTGGGGGTTCTTTTTAATAATAACTGATTTATACCCAAACTAACCCTTTTTTGCAACATTAGGATAATGAAAGATCGGGAAAAAAAATGATAACACTCTAACCTATACCTTGTTGAATGCATGCAGTTCTTTGATGACAGATAATAGTTTACTGTTCTCTATTAGGATTTTAACTTATAAACCGTAACAATACAAAAGTAGTAACCTACTGACCCTTTCGCATTATATGCACTTTGTGATCTGCATGGTTCATGTTCTTTGCAGGAGGCATATTATCCACCTGAGCTACCTTAAACCTTCCACTAGAGAAAGCTCTGAACTCTCTTGAGGAAGAACTTTCACCAGAGTTATCTTGACATTTTTATTGTTGCATGAACATTGCTGGAGGCAAGGAACACTGCATTAGGGGATTTTAAAACTATATTATACTTGCAAACATGCCCCCCTCCCAAAGTTAGCACCCAGTGCTGTGGCATGGCCATACTGCCCTAGAGCTGGCCCTGCTTGTACTTACCGTCTGAGTGAATTCATTTCTTTAAAAAAAAACTGCAGGAACTCGTTGTCTCACAGAACCCCCTACTGTTGAGTGCTGGCACTCACTGTCAAATAGTACCCCTTCCTATAGCACAGTTACTCATGACTTAACAGCTCCCATTTCTGAGAAGGGAAAGTCACAACTTACTCCCAGAAAGCCTTTTAGGCAGAAGTAGGCAGCACACATCACAAACTACTTGTTCTAATATGTGACCAGTATTTTTGCGATCAGTTTGGTAATTTGTGAACTGACCTATGTACTAATAGATTGGTTCACAAATTATCCATTCCTAGTGGATCACAATTGGACCTATCCCATGAGTATTAATAAGGTACATCGGAAGTTGCAACCCACTAGGAATCACAGCCATCACAGGGATGGTGGACTTTTGGGGTCACCAGACCAACTTGTCCGTGACTGCTCTTAAATACACCATTTTTATTTTAAATGCAACCCGATTTCCTTGAAGCATAACAAATTTCATTTTGTAAGAGTAGCTGTGGTCCCAATTATTTCAATTTAAGATAAATGAATGTGTTTACAAAATACAGATTTAAGAAATAGGCAGGTTGTACCAGGTGTAAACATTTTGTATTACTGTTCATTAAAAGCACACAGTCAATTCATCCGGTAACCCCCTTAAAATACCTCTAAAAATAAATAAATATGTTATCAGGATGTTTCAAGTGACTCCATCATTTAAAGTCAATACCAGCTTCAAAGCAGCCTTTGCATTTGCAGATTAAACATTTGCACACATTTACATTTCTTTCAGGCAAAAGACAACCTGGAAAGAAAGGCTTGTTTTTTTTTTAGCTGTCTGTCCCTCCCTCTGGCTGACAGCACAGAAAACACCCTCTCTCCCTTCCAATTCAGTTGAGGCATCCTACGTTTTGGAATTAACCATCCCATGAAGGTTGTCTTTCAACAAACAGCAGGTAAATTATTTTGTTAAATTAACAAAATATGGCAGGTGGTGCCCCACAGATCCCACCCATTTTGACCTCTGAGCTCACATGCTCACTGTCTCACGTACCCATTTCATGGGAAGTGCAAGTGCTATTCTACAAAGGAAACTTCAAGACTCTTTAAAGCTACCAGGTACTGGAAAAACAAAGGACATTTTCAATATTGTGTTATCACTCAGGGCAAGACTAAGACTAAAACTTGTCTTCCCCACGTACAATTCTCATGGCAGCTCCTCAACCCCAGAAGGATTTGTTCAATGTGCCGAAGACTGGAAGTGTCCTATTGTAATATATAAAAGGACTGCATGTTATATGTAGTATCCAATGTCAGATCCAGTTAGTGGGCACCCAATTATCCGTCCTCCAAAGACCATGGTGCTTTTCTGCCCGAACTGGAATCACCTTAAAATCATTATTCATCAATAATAATCGACAGTAGAGAAAAACATTTACTAACAAAGGTCATCATCACACCATGAGCCAACACACCAACCTCGTTCCAAATACAAAAATGTGCTTGAACTCCACACCTATACCATTCGTCAATGAGAGGAAATGCACCAGTGCTACAACAAGGCAAAGCAAGGAAGAATGCATATGTACTATAAAAAAAGACCATCGTTCAGGTACGAGAAATCACCCACCACTAAGTACCCCAATCAATCAATCAATCAATCAGGGAAATTGTAAAGTGCACTACTCGCCAGTGAGGGTCTCAAGGGGCTGCGGGGGAGGGGGGACTGCTACTGCTCGAACAGCCAAGTCTTGAGATGTTTCCTGAAGGTAAGGAGGTCCTTGGTCTGACACAGGTGGGTGGGAAGACCTTCATTTAACTAGCAAAATTCAACCATCCCATTCAAATACCAAAAACCTCCCATTGCACCAACACACTTGTCCTCCTTCAAACACTAGAGATACACACACAAACATTTCACAGATACTTTCTCAATGAAGCCCGGTGCCAACAAGCAACAGTGAAGTATTCTCAAGGGTCAGAAGAGAAAACACACTTCATCACTCAAACCACTTTCAGGTGCCAGAAATACAACATTGCCTCAAAATCATATGTTCCTTGAGTACCAGAAATGCAACATTGCTATAAAACCCACCCCATTCTCCAAGTACCACAATTGCACCTATGCTGCAACAACTAAACACTTCTAATGCCATACAAGCATCAGCATTATTTCACCCAATCATCCATCAAATACCAAAATCAATGTGTACTCTTATTATCAGACTTACATGTATTATCAAAAATAAATCCTGCACTCAAACCCCCAGTTCGTCAAATATCCAAAAATTAACTCTTCTCTCTAACACCCTCATCCTCCTTCGTGAACCAGAAAACAACCTCTGCTCCAACACCGAGACCATCTTTTTCAAGTGACAGAAATCACAGTACACTTCTATGCACGTTTACATGTAGAGCGCCTTCAAACACTAGATACCAATATCTGCTTCAACTCCAAGATCCGCATTCAACTGTTAGAACTAACAGTACACTTCTGTATTAAGATCCAACTTCAAGTAGCAGAACTCAACCTCTGCTGCAACACCCTGACCTTCACGTGGCAGAATTGAAAATACAATCCAACACCCAAATCATCCTTCAAGTACAAGGGTCCAACCTAACTTTCAAATCAGGACCTACCCTCAAGTGCTGTGAATGATAATGCATTCCAACACCAAGATCCTGCTTCCAGTATCAGAAACCCACTTCAGCTCCAACACCAAGACAACAGTTTAAATCCCAATACTCTCCAAACCGCAGGTCATCCTTCAAGCACCAGAAACAAACCTAAGCTCCAAACCGAGGCTTTCTTCAAGTGACAGAAAAGATAACACACTCCAACACTGAGATCCCCCTTCAAGTGCCAGAAACCAACCTCTACTTCAACAGCAAGACCCACTCTCAAGGGCCAGAAAGGATCAAATACTCCACTACCCGGGGAATCCTTCAAGTATGAGACACAAACCTGGGCTTCAACACATGAATCTCCTTCAATTACCAGAAATGACTAACTCCAAGACCCATATGCTCCTTCAAGTTTAAGAAGCACACATTAAACCTTATTGAAGTTCCAGAAAAGCAAAGCACCCCAACACTAATATCCTTCAAGCAATAGAGAGGCCCCAGTCCTAGTCGACACCTGTCCTTCTCCAGGTACCAGATATCAACTGCATTGTAACGTCCAGGCTCTTCTACTTAAAAAATAACAGTCTGTGCTAAAGCAAACAGGGGTGAGTAACAACACATTTTTAATAATGTCGGGAGCTGCAGAATTATATCAGTTTGCAAAAGTAAATTACATATAAGAATAATTTGCCAGGTGTATGGATTTTCCACAACCACAAGTGGAGGTTTGGAGCTTGAAAGTGGGTTTTCCCAAGGGAATACCATGGGAGCTGGTACAAGGAAAGTGACGATCACGCACAAAGTGACGACTTTGTGGGCATTCACCAACATTTACTATGACTCATACTAATGCACTGAAAAAAGACATCTGACTTGAAGCAGAATGATACATATGGGAAAATAAAGCCATCTTCGTTTTTTTCAGGAGGGATATTTGAAGAGATCCCTTCATGTGTAGGAATGTGCTGCAGATGAAAAAGACAGGGAAAATGCCCATGTAATTGCACATTTACCCTACCGTTGTGGCTGGAGATTTTTCACTCGAAGGGTAATTTGTGTGACTAGGTTTAGGAATAACGTGTTACACATATGTGTCGTAGCTTTCCACTTGTTATGTCAGTGGGGTTTGTGAATCCCCTATAGTTCGGAAGAGCACATCTTTCTCTTTGTGGACTTCTGCATTTTTGTAACTAAAATTCCAAAATTACCCGGCGTTCCAACACTCAGCCACTGATTCCTATACTATAACAAAATATCCACTTGATATTTAACACCAGGCGCTCCTTCGAGTACTATAATTAAAACCGTATATCAAAATGTAGGCTCCTCCTGAAACCCCATATATCACTGCATACTAAGCTCCGTTATTAAATGACAAAAAAGCAACCTCTGCAACAACATCAACACCCTTTTATAATAACATAGAAACACCTACTCTCCAACCCTCAAAGCTCGGTGCAAATGCCAAAATTCCACCTTTGCTAAATTACCTTACCTTAAAATGCCAGAAATAACACCTGTGCCAAAATGTGTAGACCCACCAAACACTAACCTGCGACTCTGTTTAGACCATCCTTCAAAAACAAACTTTAACCTACACCCCTTCTAGAGCCGCCTTTTAAAAGCACGCCTTTCAACACAGTCCTGTTACTCAGAGAAATGCGGCTGCGCTTCAAAACCAGGGCCTTCCAGCAAATAAGGAAAATCTACAAACACAACACGCAGACCAACTTTACTACCAAACATCAATCAGCACCCCAGAACCAGTGAGCAATTCACATCACTTTACGTACAAAAAATCTGAATCTATGAGGTGTTCAATTCGCAGATGGCTCAAAATGCACTGCTCAACTTGAGCTGGTTGGCTGCAGGCGGGGGTCGCCGGCACTCATTTTGGGGTACTGGCACTTTTTTTTCTCATAAAACTTACACCCACATAAAGAGAGAGAGTAAGACAAAAGAATGAAAGATAGAGGACGAGAAAAACGGAAAAACAGTGAGAAAGTGCGAAAAAAGGTGGACTGAAAAATAACCTGAAACAGAGAAACAGAGTAGGGAGTGTCTGATGGTAAATAAAAGTAGCGTGCAGTGGAATCATGGCTACGCAGCCTTGTTATTCGGCATCCCTGACATTCAATAGCATCACCCACGGGCTTCTGAGCAAGACTTTAGGCCCTGGCACTTATTCTTTTACAAATTAAGCCCGGTACGAATGACTTCAAAAAATCTGCCATGGGGGAAGAGTTTTCACAGTTATAAGTGCAAAGAAGGACGTGGCATTCTGTGTTCACAAGAGTGTGTAGTGGAGATCAAATGTGGTGCACATTCATCACTCTGTGGGTGTTCATAACCAAATACAACTGCTTTTCACACACTCATTTCAGTTTTAATTTTACACCTACTTCAGGTAGTCGTAAGTGGTGTAACACGGAGGACAAACATCTCTATTTTTGCAAGGACCTAAGGAAGAAGGAGTGTCTTCACAAAAGATAAGTGTTCCATGTGAAAAGGGGAAAATAATTTGCACCTGAACTTTTACGTTTACCCACAACGTTAGGGCTAACAGGTGTACGCCAGGAAATGTACTAATTCCCCTTGACTCCTCCATTAAATGTGAAAAAGCACTTGTGTAAGACCCCCCAATCTCCGTGCCAGAAAACCACCTTGTGCTCCAAGACTCTAATGCCTCGGCACTCTAAAACCCCGACGCAAATGTACGTGCCAGAAATAGTCCTGGGTTACAACACTTAGGACTTCCATAAAATCCTAACAATCAACCCGTGCTCCAACAGCCAGAGTGCACTGGGTCCTATCCTCCAAATACCTACACCCGTGCTCGAAAGCCATATATTCATCGCGTGTGTTTCAGTATTGGGACGCTCCTTTCAGTACCACAGAGCACCTGCATTTCAACACCAACAACCTTTATTGAGAACTATACAATCACCGCAGGCTCAACAGACTCTTCTTGAAGTGCCAGGAATACACCTGTGCTCCAGTGCCCATAGCCTCCTTGATGCAAAATACCCAGCACCAAACTCCACATTTCAGCCCACGCTGCAAGAAACCCCGTCAGAAGGTTTGACATGTCTCCACTCCCGCACACAGACCCTCCCTGGGGACACCAGACATGATGCTAAACTGCAACGCCAATACCTTCCTTCGACACCAAAAATCAAGTGGTCTTCAACACCCTCCCCTCCTGTTTGTTACCAGATGCGAACCTGCGCAGCTATAACCAGACACGCACCTGTGCTCAGGCCATCTGTTAACTTCCTTCGTGTACAAAAATCCTTCTTGCTGCCAAAATCTCCCTAAAACATGTCAACAGACTGGCGGCTCTAACAGCTATGGCTCTATCCACCTAGAATCTCCTGCCCACAAAGCGCTTGGCTGCAGATTGTTGTTTAGCGCTACATATTCACACATAGAGCGAACCAGCATGCCCCGACTGGGGGCTGGCAGGGATACATCACATAAACGCAAGCCTGCTCCAGAGCCCCTGGCCCCTGGGAAAGATTCCGTAATGAGACGCATTTACCTGAAGGAGATGAAGCGGAGACACCCGCCAAGGGACCATCGTGCTCTGCTCCACTGCCACAGTCCCGGTCCGAGGTCTGGGGAGATTATTCAATGCATGTCGCCGGTCCTGAGAACCCAAGCCGCGGCACTACTGCTCCTAGGTCCGCAAGGTCACCAGGACAGACTCCGGTCCCTGACGCCGAAGGGTTAATCCACAATCTGCCCCGTGCTAGTTTTCACATCTCTCCTGTGGTGAAGTTTCCCGCCAGTGCGGAGGTCTCGGCTGCAGAGGATGTGCTGAGGAGAAGCAGGTGTATTCCTGCTCCGGGAGTCTCCGGTCCCTTATATCAGCTCCCCCAGGCGGGGCTCCTCCCACGCCTACTTTTGGCCACCTTTCTCACATGGGCTCACTGTCCTCCAGCTCGCGGTTCTAGACACTCCTCCCCCAGCCATTCAACCATTCACCCACCCGAGCTCCAACTTCCCTCCCCTGGGACCCTAGGAAGAAGACGGCATTAGCCGCAAGTGAAAGAGTGGGAAATCGAAGGTAGGAGGTGGAACGATGGTACAATAAATGCTGTAAAAAGAGAGAAGGAGAGAGCAGGTAGAAAGATGGGGCAGGTGAGGCAGAGAGCAAAGTGGGCGGTGAAAGATAGAGGGAGAAGTGGGCGAAAAACGCAAAAGAAACAGAACAAGAAAGAAAGTCAAACAAGGAGAGGAAGAAAAAATAGGAAAATAAAACGAGGCGACGGGGTTAATAAAGAAAAATACAAAATCAGACAAGTAAATCTGAAAAGTGAAAAGAATGTCAGGGTGACAGATTCATACAAGGAGAGAACAACCAGAAGAGAAGGGGTGGCAGTGAGAGAAGGCGAAAGGGTGAAAGAAAGAGGGTACGAGAAAGAAAGAAACTGAGATTGAGAGAAAGAAAGAGAGGTAGAAAGAAAGGGAGGCGGGGGGAGACGAAAAGAGGGCGGAAAAGGCAAGGGAAGTTGAGTGACTGATTTGGAACATGTAAACAGCGCACATTTGCCAGATTTGGAGCCTTTAGCACTGGAAGGGGGACAGGTAGAATGGAAGGTAACAAAGCAAGCAAAGGTGAGAGAGCTTAGAGAAGAAAACACGTCAGATAATGAAAAGGTGAATAAATAACAAAGAGAAGGATGGTTTGGGGATGAAGGGGAGTAAATGAGAGAAAAACGGGAATACAAGATGTCAGTGAAAGGATAGTAGGACTGAGAACGGGTAGAAGGAATGGACGAACATAAATAACGTACGGAGTGAAGAAAGCAGACGGGAACTGGGGAAAAAACAGAATAAAGAACAGGAGCGTTTCATTGTTTTCCGGAACTATGCCCCCAGTAATCTGCTGCAGTCGTTATGGCTGAAGAACTGAATGCACAGAAAATCAGACAGGAGACGAAAGGGGTCAGAAGTGCCTAAACGGTGAAATAACAAAACGTCACCCCAGTGAGTATTGAACCAGCCCACACCGTTTGATTTTAGTCAGACTCCGCCCCCCGGGACCCAGCTTCCCAGCAGCACGGATACACGTATCGCCCTGCTCCTCTGACAGGCTCTGCTCTAGGCATGCACGCACTACACTCGAGCTTCCACATAGATACGGTCCCTAACTGTCTTCGGGAACCCAAGGAACCTGATCAGGCGACACAGCCAGGGTCCCGCTCCACGGTGGGCAGTGCCAGTGGGGGCATTTCTCCAGCAGACTCGGGCAGGGCAGACGTGACTAGGACTAGTCTAGTACCTGTCCGCACGAAGACGGTAGCGCTAAGAGCACGGCCCGACATTTAAGTTAGAACCACAGGACACAAAACTCCATCTGCGGCGTCATACAACCTCGCCGAAATACCCGGGCTAGCCTTGTTCGGGAGACCTCTCGCCCACTCCTTTACCACGGGTGGGGTGGGTGGAGGAAGCACGCTTTACCTCCAGGTAGATGTCCCGTCAAAGCCTCTGGGGTTTGAGCTAGGAGGGAGGGTAGTGGTTTCCCTTCTCCAAGCAGTTCCTGTACTGAGGAGCCTGCCTCTCCTCCCGTGGGTCTCCCACATTTATGCGCCGTGTGGAGACATCCGTGACAGTGGTTCCCTTCAAGGAGAGCTCTCACCCAGTGCTCCTTTTCTCCCAGGGTGAATTTCCACACAATGCCTGACTCCAGAATTCAGGATCAGGGAGGGCAAGGAAGAGGTATGGGAGCAGGCACAAAAGGGGGTTTCTGGAGGTTTTATGTTTCGGGCTCCTCTGACATCTGTCTAATTTTGACCTAAGAACTTACACATTTTACTAATGTTGTGTTTAATGGCGACCACCATTAGCCATTCACAGAAAGCAATTTTCACTGCGAGCAGGGGTACTGGCCGTAAGGCTCTGGTGCAGACCACATCATGTGCCCAGTGACCACAGGGCGCAGCTTCAGGCCATGCTGAATGGGTACTGGGGATAAGGTACCGGGCACAGGTGGCCACCAGATTTAGACATGCCCTGCTATTACCACAGTGTTGAACTGTGAATTATGTAGTGGCATGTAGAAGTAGGCAAGCCAACAAATAACAGGGAAAGCCAATGGTCTCTCTGGGCTCTAAGAGCCCATGCACGAGCTGAGCCATGAGAATATTTGTCACAGAAATCATGCATCATATAAAAATATTATAAAGTCTACTCAAATCCCTAAAAAGTATATCTTTTTATTTAACATGCTGAATCATTTCACCATAGTATATCAGATTATCATCAAATTATGTAATTGCATTGAGAAGTGTTCATTAAAAATTTGAGTTTTTAAATATGATCTTAGAATCAATCCTGTCTCCTTCGCCCAAATGAAAATGCTATTGGATAGATAACTAAAATGCTGTAAGGAAAGGTCACTTTTTTGCATTTTCACCCCTAAATTTTCAGATTAATGCTGCTGGTGTATGAATTTTTTTTAACATTGGAGCGCTGCCATTCTGCCATCAGCGTTTGTGTTCTGACTCCTTAAAATGTGTCGAATTGGTTAACCCCTCATTGACATCTTTAACTTACTTATAAATCCCTAGTATATGGTACTCTGTGCACAGAGAGCCTGTACTTTAAATGCCACCAGTGGAAGACAGCACCTGCCCATGAGGCATGAGTGTGCAGATTTCAACAGGCAAATTTGACTTACAAATAAGCCTTTTAACAGGCCTAAACATTCCTTGTATATATATATATATATATATATATATATGACAACTTTAATGTAGGCCCTTAGTTCCCATAGATTGGGGTGCATGGTATTTAAAAAAGTAGGAAATGCGTACTTAAGTTTTACATGTCCTGCCAGTGAAAAACCTGCAAAGTTGTTTTTCACTTTGGCAAGACTGGACCTCCCACAGAAAAGCATTGGATTGGATTATTACACTTTATAATGCACAACTTCAGTTTGGGAATAGCTGGAACTGTGGTTCAAGGACTCAAATTCTTTGGAGCTTAAAATCCAATCTGATGGTAAAGTCCTATTTTATATTACTATGTTTAGAAATTTGGCATTTCCTTCCTATAACATCTACTGGCAGTTTCAAAGATAATCCTCAGATGTGACCTGGCAGCCTGCCGGGAGGTGTGGATTCGTCTCAGGAAAGGAAAAAGGGCTCTTCACTGGGAAGAGATGTGACCTCCTCTTGATAGGATGGCCTGGGGGATGTGCCCACCAGCTGTATAAACTTTGAGGGCCAGTCCCTTTCACAAGGAGAAGTAACTCACACTCACACCTCTGCCATTGTCCAAGTAGCCAGAGTGGCACCAACCCCAGTGGCGGGGGGAAGAGGGGACTTGTTCCAGAACTTATTTGAAGGACGAGTTCCTCATTTCCTCAGACACAACTCAGGGGTGTGCCCAGAACTCTGATCAGAGGAAGAAATATTTTGTCATGTTGGATTTTTGCAGAGCAGAACACTGTTCAAGAAATGATGTAAAAGTAGGTAGTTTGCTAGACATTGTAGAAGTCAGGGAATCCTAAAACACTCTTATTTCTGTCTTGAGTAGTGGGCACTTCGCACTCCACTACAGAATGTATTTTTATATCCAATGTGCAAATCATCCTATTCCCCAACTGATACCCAATGTAGGCTACATTGGACTACCCCACCTAACACTTGGTTGCCTTTATGGTCAGCTTCAGTAATTGTATCCTGTCCACCATCTATCCAAGGTGCCTAAGGTGGTCCATCCATGAACTGATGAACACATCAGTCATCTAGGTAGGCCACATAGAACTCTTCCAACCCTGCAAGAATATGATTCACCAGATTCTTAAAAATGGCAGGAGCATTCTTCAACCCAGCCAGCATTACTTGAACTGGGATACTCTTTCTGGTGTCTAAAATGCAGTATTCCCCTTGGTACTTGGTGCTAAAATGATCTGCCAGTAACCACTAGTCGAAGAAGTTGCGGTTGGTGCTTTGCACTTTTTGGCACTAGAACCATCTAAAAATTTGAAAAATCATATTAATTTTTTTGCATTCAATTTTTCCTTTTTGGTGTCTATTGGAAAAATACATTATTAGCTATATGTACAAATTGTAGTGAAATATTTATTGTGTTGTGTTTTCTACTTTTTAACTGGGTACTGATAAATGCTTTAAAATGTTTCTCCAAAGGTAAGCTTGTCTGCTCTGTGCTGCAGCTACAAAGGTTTGAGCTAAGGTTTAACTGATTGAGACTTAACTAGACTTAGGGCCTGATTGAGATATTGATAGATGTACTCCGTCACAACTGTGATGGATAGCCCATCCGCCGAAATCTTAATCCCATTATTTCCTATGAGATTTAGATTTCAGCAGACAGGATATTCGTCACCACTGTGATGGAGTAACTCGTCAGCCAATATCTAAATCGGGCCCTCAGTCATGAATAGTTCCATTATTGCCTGAAAAGGACTACTGTCCACTTCAACTAATAATTGACTGTTAGAAATTGTGTTTCTAGTTGGCAGGGGTGCGCACCCTATCCAAGTAGGGACCACAGTCCTAGTAAGGGCAAGTAAGTTACACACCAAAGATAATCTGTGCTCACACCCTGGTAGCTTGGCACAGAGCAGCCAGCCTTATCTAGAGAGGCAATGTGTAAAGTATTTATGCAACACTTAATTACAGTAACAGAGTAAAAAACACCACAAAAAGACTGAACACCAGTTTAGAAAAATAGATATTTATATGATTAAAACAAGATAAAAACGAAAAGAAAATCAATAAGTCATTCAAAAGTTATGCAATTGTCAATAAGGATGATTATCAAGCAGAATGAGCCTACCAACCACAAGTTCATGAATTATTTTGGGTGCACTCATGGTATTCCCCACAATGGCAGGGTGATGTTTTTTTCACAATTGTGTCCTAAAAAGTGTTAGCGCCAAGCATGAGGTCGGCCCGGGGCTTTGCCCTATACTAGGGTGTGGCACGGGGCAGCAGCAGATTTTTCTGTCTCAGAGCAGAAGAGAATCTGTGTCTGCCAGGGCCTCGAGCAGTGGACAAAAGTGCTGGTGCTCCTATGTGGGGCAATACGGGAGAAGTGCTCCAGCCACATACACCTTGTCCATGAGGTGTGAGCGCAAGGAAAAGTGAAGCATGCTCCTGTGCTTCTGTGACCGTTAAAGTTGTCATTGAGTCCTGGAGCCACTGGGAGCCACAGTCTCTTTGTGGGGTCAGGACAGTCAGGAGAGTCCAGTCCTTCTCCTGCAAGAGAGAAGCAGCTGGCAGCAGGCCAACACATAGAACAGCAGCAAAGTGACAGCCCTCCTACAGTCTAACACACAGCAGCAGTAGGCCACCACAGCAATGCAGTGCAGAATGGCAGCACCTTCTGGCAGGACAACATTCCTTGTTCCTGGCAGGGTGTCCTAGTCTCAGTTGTTATTTGAACTTGTGGGGGTTTTGGGACCAGCATTTACACTTTGGTGTCCAGGTTCTGGAAGGTTGGAGAAACTTGTCCCCAGGGTCCCTTCCCCTGCCCTCCCTGGCTCCAAATACTACACAGGGAGTATGCAGTTTTTGTATGAGAAGAGGCACAGCCCTATTCAGAAGCAGGTGTTAGCTCATTCCTCCCACTTAGTCCAGGAAAGCCCATCAGCCTGGAGATGGGCCATCACTAAGCTAATGCCACACCCATGCTCCCTTTTTGTGTAACCGTGATAGTCTAGACCCTTCTAGTTCAGGGAGTGATAACAGTGACTGGGAATTTAGGCCCAGACGGAGGGGGAGAGGTGTTTTTTTTTAGAGAGGACATATACAGACACAGGTATACACCCCCCTACCCCACCACCAATAATTTGTCCAGGATACGGTTGTTCCTACAGATGTAGCAAATGCAACCCTTCAATTCCAACAGAATAAGCATCCTTTTTAGGAAGAGGCAGCATGAGAGGAAGGATGAGTCAAAGAAACAAACAACATGTTCCATTGGAGGATTTGAATCAACGACTAACCAGGAGCATGTCCTGGGAGTTTCTACCTAGGACGAGCAAGGAGTGAATTTAGTTATGAATTTGTCAGCGTTAACCCTCTCGGCTTCCCAAGAAAAAGTTCTGGCAAGAGACTTGGGTTTTGTTCCCACGAACGTGGTGGATACTTTCAAACTAAAACAGGAACTGGCGGAATTCTCCCGAAGGATACGCCTTAGGGTTTATTTTGATGACACCGAGGATGTATCACCAACCCAGGGAGATACAAATTTCTGCCCCAGAACCACTTTTACACCATCGCTGTCCCAGCTACCATCTGAGGTGGTGACATTTGAACAGGTCATGAAGTACAAGGAATAAGGAAGAGGATAGACAGACCCTTTAAAAGTTTGTCTGTACTCGAAGAGGAGGCCACCTGGGATTTGAAACAAAACCCAAATATTATCATAAAAGCAGCTGACGAAGGAGGGACAACTGTCATTCAAAACAGGAATGTCTATGACCTGGAGCGCTTACGCCTTTTGTCCGATGATCACAACTACAACATTTTACCAGTGAATCCCACCAAGGAGATTCAAGAGGAAATTACCCCCCGGTGGAGGAAGCTGTTAGTCATGGGTGGATCACAGAAAAGGAAGCAACCTTTTTATGTAAAGAGAGACCAGTGACCCCTTACTTTTACACACTTCCAAAAAAGTTCACAAAACCCACCAGACTCCCCCCAGGGCATCCTATGTTATCTAGGATTGGCTCGTTGTTAAAACCTTTATCACAATTTTGTGCCTTTTTTTTCCTAAAACCTTTGGTTCATAAAAGTGAGTTCTATGTAAAAGACACAAGGGATGTTCTTAACCTCATTAAAAATTTGGATTTTAATTTAGATTTTTTGGTGGGACTAGACATCTAGTCCCTGTATACAAACATTTCCCAAGAAGAAACCATGAGGGTGATTGAGTGTTGGGAAATGCCTCCCTTGGCATGGTTACCCCCTAACTTTTTGCCTGTTGTTGATACCAGTTATGATTGAAAGTGTGTTGGGACCCTGCTAACCAGGCCGCAGCACCAGTGTTCTTTCCCTAAACTGTACATTTGTTCCCACAATTGGCACAGCCCTGGCACACAGATAAGTCCCTTGTAAATGGTACCCCTGGTACTAACGGCCCCGTGGCCAGGGATGGTCTCTAAGGGATGCAGCATGTATTATGCCACCCTGGGGACCCCTCACTCAGCACATGCACACTGCCTCACAGCTTGTGTGTGCTGGGGAGAAAATGACTAAGTTAACATGGCACTCCCCTCAGAGTGCCATGCTTACCTCTCACTGCCTGTGGCATAGGTAAGTCACCCCTCTAGCAGGCCTTACAGCCCTAAGGCAGGGTGCACTATACCACAGTTGAGGACATAGTTGCATGAGCACTTTTACCCTACAGTGTCTAAGCCAAACCTTAGACATTGCAAGTGCAGGGTAACCACAAAGAGTATATGGTCTGGGAGTCTGTCAGTTACGAACTCCATAGTTCCATAATGGCTACACTGAAATTTGGGAATCTTTGCAACGAAGAAGCAACTTTTAAAGAGACTCTCCCTTCCCGCCGGAAGCATGAGACTTCACACTCTGCACCCGACGCCCCTGGCTCGAGTCCAGGACAACCAACACTGCAGAGAGGACTCCAAGGTGACTCCAACAATGTGGACACCCTGAGTTGACCTCCCTGCACCCCCAAAGCGACGCCTGCATAAAGGATCCAGAGGCTCCCTCTGACCGCGACTGCCTGGTAACAAAGGAATCCAACGCCTGGACCAAGCACTGCACCAGCAGCCCCCAGGACCGAAAGGAACCACCTACTAGTGCAGGAGTGACCAGCAGGCGGCCCTCATCCTAGCCCAGTAGGTGGCTGGCCCGAGAAGCCCCTGTGCACTGCCTGCATCGCCTAAGTGACCCCCAGGTCCCTCCATTGCTTTCAATAGAAAACCCAACGCCTAATTACCTACTGCACCTGGCCGCCCCTGTGCCACTGAGGGTGTGTTTTGTGGGCTTGTGTGTGTGTGTGTGTCCCCTAGTGCTCTACAAAACCCCCCTGGTCTGCTCCCTGAGGACGCAGGTACTTCCCTGTAAGCAGTCTAGGACCAGAGCACCCCTGTTCTTCAAAGGCACCGATTTGTGTTTTGGGCCCTCCTTTGACCTCTTCACCTGACTGGCCCTGTGTTGCTGGTGATGTGGCTTTGGTGTTGCCTTGAACCCCCAATGGTGGGGTGCCTATGACCAGGAGAATGATTGTGTAAGTGCTTTACTTACCTGAGAAACCTAACCAAACTTACCTCCCCTAGGAACTGTTGATTTTTGCAGTGTCCACTTTTAAAATAGCTTATTGCCATTTTAACCAAAACTGTGTGTACTACTGTTTTAAATCAAAGTTCTATACTTACCTGTGCGAAGTACCTTGCATTTTATGTACTTACCACAAATCTTAAATCTTGTGGTTCTAAAATAAATTAAGAAAATATATTTTTCTATGTAAAACCTATTGGCCTGGAGTTAAGTCTTTGAGTGTGTGTTCTTCATTTATTGCCTGAGTATGTACAACAAATGCTTAACACTACCCTCTGATAAGCCTACTGCTCGACCACACTACCACAAAATAGAGCATTAGTATTATCTAATTTTACACTATCAACTTCTGAGGGGAACCTTTGGACTCTGTGCACACTATCTCTCACTTTGAGATAGTATATACTGAGCCAACTTCCTACATTGAGGATTTCCTATATTCTCAAGACTGGAACCTCAGAACACCTAGGTGTTTTATTCTTGATCTAGCGCGCTTAACCTTGATGAAGAATCTTTTTGACTATAGAGGGAAGATTTATTTTCAGACTCATGGTACATCAATGGCCAGTACTTTTGTCTTTTGTGCCAGGTGTAGCCTGTTTGTATGTGGCAGAATTTGAGAGAAAATCCATTTTTGAACAGGAACAATCTTAGAAGAATCACATCAGACTGTGGCACCGGTTTAAAGGTCATTTGGAGAGGGGATCGAGAGTCCCTTGACCAATTTATGACGTGGCTTACTGGAAGAGAAGAAATCCACTGTTTTATTTCACAGCCACAATTACTAGGGATTCCCTACCATTTCTGGACTTAGTAATGATGTGCAAATTGGGGCGGTTGTCCACAAAAGTGGATTATAAACCAACAGATAGAAACAGCTGTCTTTCATTTAATAGCTTTCATCCTAAGTCATTAAGAGGAAGTCTACCATATGGACAGTTCCTACGACTCTGGAGGAATTGCTCTGAAATGAATTTCAGACAAGAATCATTGATACTGGAAAACAAACATAAAAGAAAAGAGCTGGAAATTGCAACTGGAAAGTTCTTTTGGAACAAAGGATGAAAGCTAAAATAGACCAACCTATCTGTGTGCCAACTTATAGCCCAGCCTCCAACACAGCCAAACAAATTACTACTAAGAACTGGCAGATACTAAATTCCAGTACTCTGAATTCGGAAAAACCTATGTTCTCCTTCATGAAGAGCACCAGTATATGCAACCTGCTGGTCCATACCAGGCCTCAAGAGTAAACATCTAGAAATGAACCAAGAATGTAGGACCTACCACCAGTAAGGGGCCATGCAGCCTGTGGCTCATATAGTGCATGCCCTCCCACAAATAATACCAAGATGTTAGATGTGGGTTTGGGTCTCCCTGGGTACAAATGAAACATACCAATTGCAATTCAGAGAATATCATCTATTTAATCTGGTGCCCGTGTAACCTCCTTTATATTGGGATAACCACACAGAAAGTAAAAACCAGGATCATGGAACATAGAAGCAACATTAGATGTAGAAAGGCAACAACCAAACTGACCACCCACTATCTTGAGATGGGACATAGTGGGGAGGATGTGGCTAGGACAGTTCAGACAAGCCAACTATTCTGCCCAACATCACGGACGTCAAGGGGTATATCTCTAGACATGAAAAGGTGGATTTACCGCATTCTTAGCCATGAAAGGGGATGAAACGACCACATACCTTGGCATCAATTAAAATGCTTATAATGTATGCAATTTATGCTTGATTACGTTCATCCTAATATACCCACCAAGTATCTCCCCCTCCCTTCCTTCCCTTTTCCAATACAGAGATCTGGATAAATTATGCTGACCAATTATATGAAAAAGTTGGGCTACTATATTGTTTATAGTCCATAAAATGATTTGATAACAAGATTTAATCACTTTTCCTCTTTTTTTTTAGGTTTGAGTTTGTTTGAAACCACCACTCATGAAAGCACACAGCATATATGTCCCCTCCATCTTTGGATTTAACTTTCATATTAACCCTGTTTTTTAAAGTAACTTGTGTGGGAATTTATGCAATTATGAGGAAGACCTGTTAGAAACTGGGGGAAATGTTTGTCCACTCCATTTTGATCATGGACTATGGATTTCATACTGTGATAAATGGTGGAGATAGAGACTCTTCAAACTGTTAAGATGACTGCGGCAGTTGCTAGGAGGCTCACCTAATTTTTATTGCAAACGTGCAATGGAACGCATGACGTCAGAGGTTGATCATATGGACCAATTTCATGGAGACAGAAGATGGACCACAATGATAATCCTATGCCTACATGGAGTTATGCGTGGCTGAGAAAGGAGGCGCTGGTTCCTTGATAAAGTTAGTCGCAGGTCTGAGGACCGGTTTACAGGTGAAGGCTGGATGTTGTTATTTAATATTCCAAGGGGGGCACTGACACAGTAGAGTATTTGGTTTTTGGGAGGCTTGAGAGAAAAGTCTAATGAGCGGTAAAAAACACCTCTAGGATTAATACACACAGTACGGGATTCTTTACGGGTGTATTGGGACGAGAGAGTACTTTGTTTTGAAGAGCACATGCTACGAGTTGCTGAGGTAGTTGTGCCGATGCCACACAGCAATACATAGAGTTGACTTACCGTATACATGGTACATCATTTAAGTTGACTGGGGACATCATACCGATTTCTGGAGCAGATTATAATATCCACTTAATGTGTTTACAATTTCTGTATAGCGACATCCATTGTTTATAATGACATTATGACAGATATTATTAAGGGGTATGCAATGTTAACTGTCTAACATCTTCACACTTGTGTACAGTGATAAATATTGTGTAGAAGGATGGCCTGATTTGTAGTGGGTACCTATGGTACTTACACCTTATAACAGGTCCAGTTATCCCTTATTAGTGAAATGTAGGCAGTGTCTAGAAGTCAGGCTCTCTAGAGGTAGCTGTAGCTGAGCAGCAAAGGCTTATCTAGGAGACATGCAAAGCTCATGCAATACTACTGTAGTCACTGAAAGAAAATACTCAGTGTTACAAAAATAAAGGTACTTTATTTTGGTGACACAAATGCCACAAACTCCATAGAGACTATACTCCCTTAGGAGGTAAGTAATACCCAAATTATGTAGACTAGTATGTAAAAACAGGTGTAAAAATAGTTAGAAAACAGTGCAAATAGTGAAAATCACAATAGCTAGAAATGGGCCTGGGGGAACACAAACCACATACTAAGAAAGTACAATGCGAATGTCGGTTTCCCACCTAGGCAAGTGTAGTGTGTAGAGGGGCACTGGGAGTTGTAGGAAGCACCAAAGGTAAGTAATTGAACCCACCCCAGAGCCCAGGAAAGCAGGAGTAAATCACAGTAACTTTCCAAGAACACACAAGAACACGAGAAAGAGTACAATGTAAGAACCAGGAGAGACTGCAAGACACCAAGAGTGGATTCCTGGACTTGAAGACTTGTGGAAGAAGGGGACCAAGTTCAAAAAGCATAGGAGAGTCCAGGGAGAACAGGAGCCCCTGCTAACCCGCATGAAGGTGCAAAAGAAGAACCACTGGTGAAGAACAACAGTCAGTACTTCATCCAAAAAGACGGATGCAGGTTCCTGGTTGGTGCAGATGATGTCCCATGCCGGTTGGAAGATTGCAGTCTGGTTTGCGTCACTGGATTCCGCCAACAAGCTTTGGCACGCACAAAGTTTGCAGTTAGTGGAAAATGTCACTTCCCGGGACCAGGAGGAACCTGGTGGACTCTACACAGGAGGGGAATCAGAGGGGGCTCTCAGTAACTCAGAGAGCCCACAGAAGACCAGGCAGTGAGCACAGGAGTCCCACATCATGGCAACAAAGGAGGTGCAGAGGGAGGCCCACGCAGCACAACAACAAAGGATTCCCCCCCACTAGAGAACCACTCAGGAAGCTGTGCATCGCAGGATGGAGTACTGGGGGCCGGAGCCTGCATGGTGCACAAAGAACTTCGAGGATAGATGACAACAAGCAACTGCAAAACACGCGGTGCACAGGGGTACTGTCTTGCGTGGGGAGGCAAGCTCTTATCTCCACCAAAGTTGGACAGTAGAATGTCAGGACAGTCAGGACCACTTCAATCCACCATCTGTATTGCAGGATCCACGTAACTTGTCGTCGTTGCAGGGAGACACCTGCTGAAGCAGGGGAGTGACTCCTTCACTCCAAGGGAGATTCCTTCATTCTTCTGGTGCCAGCTGAGGACAGGCTGTCCTCTGAGGATGCACAACTGGGAAACAGTTGCAGTTGCTGGCAGGAGCTGAATATACAATGTTGCAGAAGTCATCTTTGCTTTTTTGTTGCAGTTTGTAGAGTTCCTGGTGGGTCCAGGTGTAGTTTCTTCTGTAAGAAGGTGAAGTAAAGGATATAGAGGATTTCTGCTGGAGTCTTGCAATCTGAATCCGAAAAACCGCCCAAAGGAGAGACCCTATCTGAGAAACAGGTAAGCACCTATCTGGGGAGAGCTCTGACGTCAACTGCTGCACCAGCCACTCAGATGCTTCCTGAGTTCTCTGCTAACTCGGAATCCAAGATGGCAAAACCCAGGGACCCTCTGGAGGAGCTCTGAGCACCACCCTGGGGTAGTGATGGACAGGGGAGTGGTCACTCCCCTTTCCTTTGTCCAGTTTTGTGCCAGAGCAGGGACTGGGGGGTCCCTGAACCGGTGTAGACTGGAGTATGCAAGGAAGGCACCAAATGTGCCCTTCAAAGCATTTTCCGTGGCTTGGGGAGACTACCCCTCCCAAGTCTGCAACACCTATTTCCAAACGGAGTGGGTGTAACACCCCTCTTGTAAAGGAAATCCTTTGTTCTGCCTTCCTGAGCTTGAGCTCCTCAAGCAACAGGAGGGCAGAAACCTGTCTGAGAGGTGGCAGCAGTTGGGGCTGCCTGGAAAACCCCAGAAGGCTGGAATGGCAATACTGGGGGTCCTCTAAGGAGCCCCCAGAGTGCATGGAATCATACAACCAATGCTTGCAAAAGCATTGGGTATGATTCCAACATGTTTGATTCCAAACATACCTATGGGCGTATTTACTATTATGTAGCTGGACATGGGTAGTGACCTATGTCCAGTACACGCGTAAAATGGCATCCCCACACTCACGAAGTCTGGAAAAATGGTCCTGAGGTCATGGGGTCACCTCTGCTAGTGCAGGGGTGCCCTCACACACAATTACTCTGCACCCTGCTATAGGGGTGACTTATAAGTGACCTGGTGCAGTGTAAATGGCTGTGAAAGCATGCATGAACCTTTTCAGGCAGGCTGCAATGGCAGTACTGCAGAAGCCTTTGCATGGGCTCTCTATGGGTGACAAAAGAAATGCTGCAGCCCATAGGGATCCCCTGGAGCGCCAATGCCCTGGATACCTAGGCACCATATACTAAGGTCTTATAAGGGGGCACCAGAATGCCAATTTGGGGTGAAATACTGGGTTACCAGTATGCAACATCAACATTTAGAGGAGAGAGAGCATAATCACTGGGGTCCTGGTTAGCAGGATCCAAGTGAACACAGTCAAGCACACTGACAACAGGCAGAAAATAGGGGTCACCATGGCAAAAAGAGGGTACTTTCCAACATATTGCCATTGATCTTTTCACCAGTGTGTGACTGCAGGGAGGCACTCCCACTGGGTTCCAGTTTAGGTGACAGAATAATGAAACATGTTAAGTGAATGCGTACATGAGGCATTCCAGTACTTCACTGCCTGGGGCGTGTTGCATTTGGTGGTGGTTGTGGTCTATGATGGAAATGAGATGCAGTTTCAATGGTGAGCCCCAATTTGAGACTGGCCATATTTTGTGTGCTCATCACTTGGGGTCAAGGGGATACGGGCACATGAGCTATATATGTATACATATGCTGGGTTGTTCTATGTTTTATGTTCGTTATGTTTGTCTATTCTTTTGTCTTCATTTTAGATGATAGCAAGTGTGTGTACTGGTATGGGACGAGTGAGTCCAAGCTACACTGCTTCTGGGCTCTCATAACAACAGGTATGGGTATGTTTAAGCGGTTCCCATGTCCTAATGAAGGCAGATTGACCCATAAGGGCAGTATTGATGGGCCAAAACATTTCGACATGAGAGTCGATAATCTAGGGTGAATGGGTTATAATGTCCCAAACTCAGCACCATTTGTCAATTTTTAATCCTATCCTGAATAAAGATTAGGGCCGGATACCAATGAGATAGTTTTAACAGTTTTGTCTGTGCTCTGTATGATAGATCCACATATGTTTGTTGTATATTGTTTTCAATTCCCCTTCCCTATTGCTCCTTCCCTGACATTGGCTATTGGGGGTATGTGTAAACAAAGCCCAATGATGAAGCATACCACGGCTAGTGGGTGAGGGCATTTTTTTCACAACCCAGCACTGTTTGGTATTCAGGAAGAGCTGTTATTTGTTCTGAAGGCATCTGCTAGTTTGATTTGTCCCTTTTGTGGTAATGTAATAAAATGCCAACTTTCTAAAAGTGATGTTTTCAGTCTTACAATTTAAAATCCAACTTCAACATCAGTTGTGATTTTAAATTGTGAGTCCAGGGACACCAAACTCCACATTTCTATCTCATCCCATTTGGAAGTGATACTTAAAAATGTTTTAAGGCAACCCCAATGCTATTTTTTGGAAGAGACAGGACTCGCAGTGGTGAAAAATGAATTTAGCAGTTTTTCACTACCTGGACATGTTAATCATACAAATTGCGTGCCCAACCTTTTATGTACATTTCATCCTGCCCCTGCAGCTAACAAGGGCCTACCTTAGGGTGTGACTTGCATGCAATAAAAGGGAAGGTTTGGGCCTGGCAAGTGGGTACACTTGCCAGACTGAAATTGCAGTTTGAAACTGCACACACAGGCTCTGCAGATGCAGGCCTGAGACATGTTTGAAGGGCTACTGTAGTGAGTGACACAATCATTGCTGAAGGCCCACTAGTAGTATTTAATTTATAGACCATGAGCACATATAGGGGGTGATTCTGACCCCGGCGGTCAGAGACCGCTGGGGCCAGGGTCGGGGGGAGCACCGCCGACAGGCCGGCGGTGCCCCGCAGGGCATTCTGACCGCGGCGGTTCGGCCGCGGTCAGATGCGGAAGACCGGCGGTCTCCCGACGGTTTTCCGCTGCCCTTGTGAATCCTCCATGGCGGATTCTGACACCCCCTACCGCCATCCTGTTCCTGGTGGTAGGGGGTGCCGCGGGGCCCCTGGGGGCCCCTGCAGTGCCCATGCCAATGGCATGGGCACTGCAGGGGCCCCCGTAAGAGGGCCCCACTTTGTATTTCAGTGTCTGCTATGCAGACACTGAAATACGCGACGGGTGCCACTGCACCCGTCGCACCTTCCCACTCCGCCGGCTCAATTCTGAGCCGGCGTCCTCGTGGGAAGGATGATTTGCCCTGGGCTGGCGGGCAGCCTTTTGGCGGTCGCCCGCCAGCCCAGGGCAAATCCCAAAATACCCTCAGCAGTCTTTCGACCGCGGAGCGGTATTTTGGTGGGGGAAGTCTGGCGGGCGGACTCCGCCGCCCGCCAGACTTAGAATGACCCCCATAGTGCTCTTTAATAGGGACTTACAAGTCAATTAAATATGCAAATTGTGGAGATGTCAATGATACCATGTTTAGAGTACAGAGCACCTGCACTTTAGCACTGATCAGAGTCCTAAAAGTCTGCAAAAATGGGTAAAACAAAAACAGGCAGAAGTAGGCAAAAAGTTTGGGGGTGACCCAGCAGAAAGGTCCATTTCCAACATTGACTTTCTCACATTGGTGTTCAGCAGTAGGCTGCAAAGGTTTTGTATAGTAGTACTCCTCAGCTAATACGCTAAAAAATAAAAGTCCCTAAATTCAATGAAAACAAAAATTGTTTTTATTAGGATCGAGTCTGCGTTGCATGCGCTCGCGCATGCGTATCGCAGCGAGACGCTTTAGTATTTAGAAAAGGGCTCGGAGCCCTGTCAATTTCACGTCAGTGTTTTTTATTGGTTCGTGGGCTTGCCTAATAAAATCTGCTTGCTTTCATTAGTCGAAGGCAAGCATACGTCATGCCTTTTCCGGTGGCTAGCCCTCCTCAAGCGCAGCGACCAAGTACAGAAAACATGCGAGGCTCGCTGTTTTCCATCTGGCTCGTGGACTTCTTTTTCTCTAATTTATGAGCGCGATCTCGCTTGGCAGAAGTCGAGCGCTTTACATAGTTAATTTCACTTTTTCGGGTTGTGTACACAAATGCACTTTTGCCCGATAGGTGAAAAGTCGGGTTAGGAGTTTACAACGCGATCAGCTCTAACATGAGCAAACGCGAGACCCGTTGCATTGTAAATGCTTGTTTTTTAATTGGATTTAAATCTCTGGCTGGGACACTTTGATTTTCCTAAATTATTTTTTACTTCAATTTTGCAGCTCTTAAAAGTTTAAAGGGACAAATGGAGTTGGATCTGGCTAGGGTGCCCACTCTTAAAGTGGCTCAACTGAACGCCCTGTGCGAGGACAAGACCTGAAATTAGGCCCCAATACCAGGAAAGAAGATTAGGAAAAGGCCCTCAAGGCCTGGGAAGAGGCTTGCTTGGCTCATACCATCTCTGAAACTCCAGAGGAGGCGATAGAGGCCACTTTAGAGAGTGGTGAAGAGGAGGACAAGTTCTATGAGAATACTCTTCACTCCAGAGAGTAGTGAAGAGGATGACAACTTGTCCCAAAACACACTGCTCAGAGTGCTTCACAGGGCTGGAAGTGAGAGGAGCTCAGCCAGCACCAGTAGTTCAGAGATGGTCCTCCGTCAAAGGGAATTGGAGGACCAGCTGGCTCTCATAGACCTAAAGCAAAGAAAGTTGGCACTTGTAAAGAAGAAGAAAACCTTGGACAAAAAGTAGGCCAGACTGTGTGGAAGGCAAAGCAACAATGGTGGTAGTGAAAGTGAGGAGGTGTCTGCATGGGGAAGGGTCACGCAAAGCTTGCCTGCCCAAATGAACCGTGCCTAGCATTGTGGTGAGGGACGACATAGACAACTGGTTTGTCTCCTTTGAAAGAGCATTAAACGTGAGGAAGGTAGGCACCCAATACCTGGGATCCCTATTATGGGGTTGGTTTCAGAAGCTGGGACAGAAAGGCTCCAGAGCTTAGAAGAAGGGGTAGCAGATTCCTTGAGGCCTGGGTAAAAGAGTCCAGCCCCAGAGATCTGGGTAAAATAGCTGATGAATAGCACACCTGTGTGTTCGATAAGTCCCAGGGGGTGGCACTAAGAAAGGAGGGGGAGTCAGCACTCCCCTTAGGGGGATCCAATGCAGGAAGCAGTGTCCCCTCCCACACCTTGTCTCTTGAGAAAATGAAGGACAGACAGGCTGAGAGGGACCTTAGGCTGCAATTGGCCCAACTGGCTGTAGAGGAGAAACAGCCTCGGAGGAAAAGAGACTGGCCATGGAGGACAAGAGAATGGCCCATAAACGTAGTCTCCAGGAGCTTGAATTGAAGGCCAATCAGCTGTTGGGGTCCAGCAGGAATGGTGGCAGTAATACTCCAGTGTCAACAGGAGAACAATGAGTCTACATACCCATGTGCATGGTGCCTGAGGATGACATAGACAGGTGGTTTGAGGCATATGGGGTTACTCTAGAGGTGCACAGGATCCCTTAGGAGGCTTGGGGAGATGGCATATACCTAGTGATGGAAGGGATGTCCTACTTGCCCTAGAGAAGGGGGACAGGCTGCGGTATCCCACCATGAAGGAGACCCTTGTCAAGAGTTATGGATTCATCCCAGAAGCGGACAGGTTGAGGTTAAGGGCACTCAGAAACTGTCTTGCCAGTCCTGGGGGGATTTTGTGGGTTACTTTTGTAAGGCACTGGATGTTTGAGTGAAGGGTAGTGAGGTAAACACCTATGCGGGCTATACAATTGTCTAGAGAGCACATGTTCATTTGCTGTTTTCCATTGCTTCACCAACACTGGGTTGAATGCAAGTTCACTGACCACAGGGAGCTTTCTAAAGAGGCAGACCTCTGGGTAAGTAGCAGAGTGTCTGGGAAGGCATTGGGGAGTGATCCTAAGTAGGGTGGCTAAGGCTCTCTTTAGTAGAATGAGAGAGAGGTACATACTGTCCCAGACAGGTCCCAGTGTAGTGAGGAGTGGGGGGAGGAGTCCAAAGTCCCTTCTCAGCGTAGAGGCCCAGGGTGCCCTATTTCCAGCCTTAGAGCTTGGGTAGCTCCCAAGGTGGCACAAGCAAGGGGACCTGATCTGTACCAAAAGAACGTCCACTAAAAAGAGCTCTGCAGTGTCAAGAGAGCTGGATGAGGCAGCTGTCACAGGCACCCTACCTGTTCTATTTTCTGGGGTTTTGACTACACAAATTGGGGTACAGAGGCCCAGATGGAATGGTAAGAGGTGGAAACAATCCACAGTGGGAGGACCAGTGGGTCAGGGGAGGCCAGCACTTAGAACAGATCACCCCAAAACTGTTAGGGTTTGTACACAGCAAAGAGCATGTCCCCTCTCACTGCACTAGTGGGTTCTGTAATAGCTCCCTTTTAAACTTACTATTGAAAGCCTTTCTTGTTATCTCACCTTCCCCCCCCCCTAGGCTTCTGTGTATGTTGTTTAATGTGCTGTTTTGTTTACACATTGGGCCTTGCTTTTACCAAGGCTTCTTTAAAACACTCCTCCCTAGGCCATGTGTTAATCCAACTCATTTGCATAATAACTGAAACTCTGCACACCTTTCAAGAACATGTGCAGCATGTGAGGACCACACCCAGCTCTTCAAACCACACCCAGCTCTGCACACCTTCCAAGAACATGTGCAGCATGTGAGGACCACACCCAGCCCTTCAAACCACACCCAGCCCTGTCTATAAAAGGCATCCCCCGAGCCTCACCCAGTGCTTGTGCTCGTCTACCTCCCGCTTACCTGAGAACAGATCCCTCGGCGCTGGCACTCCTGCTCTTTACAGACTTTCATTGACTTCAATGGGCGCAGCTTCTGGCTCTTCCTTCTTCCGGTTTCCGGTTCCTCCTTGCTTCAGCCTCTCTCCTATGAGTAACCTGCAAAAGAGAAAGAAGACAAGGTTAGACTGATCAGTATCTCTTGCCAGCAACAAGTAAGTGCAAAACCTTTTATTACCTGAAAGAACTTTGACAACAATTTCTGGATTCGTGTATAGACAATTTGAAACGAAATACCTTCCACGAACATTGTGATTCAAACTCTTTGTTACAAGAATATTTTGCAGAACTTTGTGAAGCAAACATTGTTTTTTCTCATGGAACTTTTAAGAATCGAACAGTGGAAACCATTAACAGCAAGGCAAACAGTAAATCAAGGACTTGCACAAATTACATGCTGTATTTTGATGTAAAAGTACAGTATTTGTTTTATAAAAGATTCTGGAAATATGGGAAAAAGTTTTATAGTAATAGAAAACACATCCCAGAGCAGTAACACATTCCAAACCTGGAAACTAGAGACCAGGATCCAAGAGGTACTTGTAGAAGAGAATTTCTAATAAATAAAGGGATAGTCAGGAACCCATTTAGGAATAGGTTGCACTTATCTGTTCTTTGTTTATGTTTCATTAGGCACCAGTTTCTACAGAAGTCAGAAAGGGCCGCAGATTTGTGCAGCACTTCAACAGTGGAAACGCAAGAACGGTGTTGTCTCTCTTTTTTTTATTTTATCCACTTCCCCCCTTCCCTTGAGCTTCTGTTCTTAGTGCATTGTTTTAAAAACTAGTGTGCTGGAACAAGCAGTTTCAGGGTGGGGTCGGATTGTCTTCAACCTCCATCAGAACTGAACAAGAACTCAGGTGAGTTGGGCTTTGACAAAAACTGACCCTTTTGAGGCCATCTCTGACCATGGAGGCTCCATGCACTGTCACAAGGACAGGGGCAATGCCAGGCAGACTCTTGCATGACACAGACAGTGTGTGCATCTCTTGAGGGGGTCGTGGCACTCCTATGGAAGTCCTGGCTCACCAGGCACATGTTCAGCCTAAGGGTACAGACCCTAGATTGAATGACCTGTTTCAGGATACCACCCTTGAACTGGTGGGAGGAAGAGTGGAGAAAGGGTGTAAACCTCTGGGGCTATTGCCCCCCACTCTGAGAAACCACAGAGATCAAGAACCCCTAGATGACCTTGGGCCTGGTGGTTGACACTGGTGTTAGAAATGGGGTTTTTGGTTGGCAGTCAGGTTGACCTCTGTCCAAGCAAGAGCCCTCACTCTAGTCAGGGTAAGTCACACACAATCCAAAATCAGCCTGTGCCCACCCTCTGGTAGCTTGGCACGAGCAGTCAGGCTTAACTTAGAAGGCAATGTGTAAAGCATTTGTGCAATAAATCATACAATACCATAATATAACACCACAAAAATACACCACACAGTGTTTAGAAAAATATATAATATTTATCTGGGTATTTGCAGGTCAAAATGATCAAAGATGCAATATGAATTTGTAAAGATATCACTGAAAAGTGTTATATAGGGGGTCATTACAACATTGGCGGTAAAAGCCGCTTACCGCCGTGCAGAAGACCGCCAATACACCGCGGTGGCGGCGGGAGACCGCCACAGCTATTATGACACACATCACGGATTCTGCCGAAATTCAGACACCCACACAAGTCCGCCACACCAAAGGTCAGCGATAAATATGCGGAAACAAATCCTCCACCTCCACGCCAACAGAAACACGCCCATGCTATTACGACACACGAATCCACGCGGCGGTCTTTCAACCGTGGTATTCCATTGGCGGTACACACCGCCGCGCTCAAAATACACACACATCTACAAAACACAGCCACATTAGACAATTACAAATACACACACCTGATACACATACACACACCACTCCCACACACCCAACACAATATAAAACACACATCCCCATCACCCACAAACCCCTACTACCAAAAATTAGAGACGAAGGCCAGAGAGAGACAGCACAGAATAGATAACACCATCACACAGAGGCACACTACACCATCACCCACACAACATCCACGCACAAAACACCACATACCACTACACTAACCACACTCATCAACACATATACCACCCCACACATCACACACACCACCCCATGTCACGCCAAAGACACCCCCGCTTCTCCGAGGAGGAGCTCAGGGTCATGGTCAAGGAAATCATCAGGGTAGAGCCACAGCTATTTGGCTCAAAGGTACAGTACACATCCATAGCCAGGAAGATGGAGCTATGGCAAAGAATAGTCGACAGGGTCAACGCTGTGGGACAGCACCCAAGAAATAGGGAGGACATCACGAAGAGGTGGAACGACCTACGGGGGAAGCTGCATTCCACGGTATCCAGGCACCACATCGCGGTACAGCGGACTGGCAGCGGACCCCCACCTCCTCCCCCACAACTAACAACATGGGAGGAGCAAGTCTTGTCCATCCTGCATCCTGAGGGCCTCGCAGGAGTCGTTGGAGGAACGGACACAGGTAAGTCAAATCTTCACTATCATATCCCCCACCCTACCTGCATGACATCACACACCCCCACCCTCACACCCTCCCCTATCACCCTAACTCCTCACTAATCTACCCATAACACCAACCACCATCCCAACCCCAAGACCTGCATGACACAACTAAGCATGGACACCCATCACCAAAGCATGCCCACTGCACAGACCCACAACACCCCCCAAACATCACCACACAAGCCCCCACACAGGAATGCCTGCACTGGGGTTCACGCACACCCAACCATTGCACACCATGAAACACACACATGCAATAATCATGTACTTATACCCCGCAGGAACCCGAAGGAACGTCACCACACCAGAGGGTCCAGACAACACCACTCCACCCCCAGAAGAGACCCACAGTGACGACAGCAGCTCTGCCCTACTGGATCTTGATGACCAGCCCGGACCATCGTCGGCCTCAGGACAGTCGGTTCCCCTTGCCCAGTCACAGCCCAACACCGAGCTTACACCCTCTGGTAACCCCAGCACAGCACCCACCCAGCGGGCCCATACCTCCCTACCCAGGACAGGTCAATCAGCGGTGTGTCCACCACTACAGGTCACCCAGGGTAACCCACCACCCCAACAACAACAGGGACCTGGGGGCAGTGGTAGTGGGCACACGGTCTAGGGGACGGAGGCACAGGAACACAGGGGAACTGGGAGGGCTGCTGTGCGACAGGGGGTGGACAGGCCAAGGGAACACACTCTTCACAAGGCCCTATCCTCCATCATGGGAGCATACCACCACTCCCAGGAGACGATGGCAACGGTCCTGGACAAATTTCAGGAGACCCTGCGTCTGCAGGAGGAACAGTATTTGGGGCTTAGGAAGGAGCTCAGGAACATCGGCTCTGCCCTGGGCACCATCGTAGGGGTGCTGACGGAAATTCAAAAGACCTTGAGGGACACCGTGGCACTCCAAGTGGCCCCTAACACTAGCCAGGACGATGAAATGCCCACCACCTCCGTCGGCGCTAGTGGACAGGATGCCCCGCCACAGGACCAACACACTAGCACCCCACCCCCTGCAGACGCACAACCACCACGAAAGCGGGTCCTGAGATCCAGGAACAGGACAGAGCAAGATGACAAGACACCGCCAGGAAATAAGATCACCATGATTGTCCCCCCACTGTCCCACTTTGTTACCCTGTCCAGCTTGGAACTGCCCCAGCTCCACTTCCAATGGCAAGATGTGCAATGTACCTGTGAGACTAATAGACTGGACTCTGCCATGGACATTCTTCCACCATGACCTCTCCCCATTTCACAAACCCCCTACATTTTTATGCACTTCAATAAACACCCTTGAAACCTCAATAATATTGGAGGCAGTCAATGATTGTGAACTTTGTATTGTCAATTACAGTGTTAAAAAAGGTTACTCATTGGAAGGTCAACATACCAATGTCACACATCACAAGCCTTTCAAGGGTACAAGCTGTTGACACGTAGGTTACCACATTACTGAAACCGAAATGGAAAGGGACAACTCAGTTACCAAATAGGGAGTAAAATGTAGGTACAGGATAGAGGTAGACGTGTGAAATGTAATATGATGTGAAACATGAAATTGTACTCACCTGTGTCTCACTGAAAATATTGCTGTATGACTGACTCCCTGTTGTCGTTTTCATCTTCATCAGCATCATCCTCATCACTGTCCACAGGCTCCACAGGCTCAACCGCTGCAACAATACCGTCATCTGGATCATCCTCCTGCAGAAAAGGCACCTGGCTTCGCAATGCCAATTATGAAGCATGGAGCAGGCGATGATGATGTCGCACACCTTCTTCTGTGAGTAGAATAGGGACCCACCTGTCATGTGGAGGCACCTGAACCTGGCCTTCAGGAGGCCGAAGGTCCGCTCGATCACCCTCCTAGTCCGCCCATGGGCCTCATTGTACCGTTCCTCTGCCCTGGTCCTGGGATTCCTCACTGGGGTCAGTAGCCAGGACAGGTTGGGGTAACCAGAGTCCCCCAATAGCCATACACGGTGCCTCTGGAGTTCACCCATCATATCAGGGATGCTGCTATTCCGCAGGATGTAGGCGTCATGCACTGAGCCACGGAACATTGCATTTACCTGCAAGATGTACTGGTCTGCCAAACAGACCATCTGGACATTCATGGAATGATAACTCTTCCTGTTCCTGTACACCTGTTCATTCCTGCAGGGGGGGGGACCAGAGCTACATGGGTACCATCAATGGCACCTATGACGTTGGGGATATGTCCAAGGGCATAGAAGTCACCTTTCACTGTAGGCAAATCCGCCACCTCAGGGAAAATGATGTATCTCCTTACATGTTTCAGCAGGGCAAACAACACTCTGGACAAGACGTTGGAAAACATAGGCTGGGACATCCCTGATGCCATGGCCACTGTTGCCTGAAAAGACCCACTTGCAAGGAAATGGAGCACTGACAGCACCTGCACGTCAGGGGGGATTCCAGTCGGATGGCGGATTGGTGACATCAGGTCTGGCTCCAACTGGGCACATAGTTCCTGGATTGTGGCACTGTCAAACCGGTAGGTCACGATGACATGTCGCTCTTCCATTGTCAACAGGTCCACCAGCGGTCGGTACACCGGCGGATTCCGCCATCTTCCAGTATGTCCCAACTGACGGTGCCTAAGAAGGACAACAGCGAAGAAACTGTCAGCATTCCTCCAGGTATGTACCCACAGTCACACACAAGACTACACCAGACAATTAACCCATCGGGAAAGGTTTTGAGTGTAGGCCTCGGTATGTGTGATGCAGTAGTAATTGAAGCCATGTGGGCCCCTGAAATGGCAGCTGCCTGACCTCTAAACTGGGACATTGGAATTGTGGGGTAACTGCGCTGGCGTTGGACACCGTTGCGGTAGGCGGTCGTAGAGCGCGGAGCAATGCTGCATTGGTTAACATTGGACCCTATGGGTCCCAGGAGCCAATGAACAGGTGCGCTGGCGGTGATGATGCGCACCGCCGCGGACGTCACCACAATTTTCTGTCTCTTCAATCACTAGATACCTGACCTTCGACAGGAGAGGACCTACACTGCTAGTGCTGCTGTGACCTCGGTCTGGAAGCGACGATGGCTGCTGCGTCTGGGGAAAGGGCCCCTCCCTTCACTGCACAGGAGTTGGAGAAACTTGTGGATGGGGTCCTCCCCCAGTATACGCTACTCTACGGTCCTCCAGACCAACAGGTTAGTACACAGGGAGCACGTTGTATGGGCTAGGCCTGGGTGGACAGGGCTGGGTGGATGAGGGAAGGGGGTGGAGTACATAGAACAGTCATGCATGGGGATGAATGGGCCACAGGGATAGAGTTGGGAGGGGGCCAATTACAACGACGGTGCTGTAGGTAATGACTGTTCCTCTTTCCTTGTGCATGTCATGTAGGTCAACGCCCACCAGAAGAGGGACATTTGGCGTGCCATCGCCAAGGAAGTCCGGACCCTGGGGGCCCACCAGAGACGGGGCACCCACTGCCGGAAGAGATGGGAAGACATTCGCCGCTGCAGCAAGAAGACGGCGGAGGCTCAGCTGGGGATGGCCTCCCAACATGGGAGGGGTGCCTGTCGCACCATGACCCCCCTGATGTTCCAGATCCTGGCGGTGGCCTACCCGCAGTTGGATGGGCGCTTAAGGACATCACAGCAGACACAAGGGGGTGAGTACAACCTCATTCTATGGACTTTGCGTGCAGTGGAGCTGTCTGGGTGGGGGTGGTGGGCTGTGGGTGTCCCTAGGCCAGGGCGAGTTAGGTAGGCAAGGCCCCTCCGTTATGTACGCCATGTGGCACTCTACCCCAGCTCAAAATACAAGGCAAATTGATGTATAGTTGCCCCTTTGCCATCCATGTGGGCAGATTTCTACCATTGCCATGTAGGCCATATCCCAGAAATTGCATGTGCAGAGGGCAGGAGCACGGCGTAATGCAGGGGGCTGATGCGTTTGTCTTGTCTGCCAACGGTAGCGGTATGTCATGCACTAAAACTCTCTTTCTTCTGTCTCCACCATTTTTCTGCTCTCCCTGTCCTTCTGTACATCAGCATCAACAGGCGGAGGTACAGTGACACCGGAGCATGAGGGAGCTGCATCCCACATGGCCATGGAGGGCCACACCACAGACTCTGCATTCACCAGTGGGACGGAGGGCGAGGGGAGCTTCACGTCGCCCACAGGATCACCAAACAGCGACACAGACTCGTCCGCCGATGGGAGCTCCCCTGTGGTGGCGGCACCATCTGTGCGCCCCACTTCAACAGGTACAGCCGCAACCTCCCCTACCAGCACCGCCCTCCCAGCAGCCCCTCAGCGTTCGCCCCGTGCCCGCTCCCACTGGAGGGTGGGCATCACCTTCGCCCCAGGCACCTCAGGCCCTGCCCCAGTCACCCCAGCTGCCCTCAGTGAGGATGCCATTGACCTCCTCCGGTCACTCACTGTTGGGCAGTCTACCATTGTGAATGCCATCCAGGGTGTAGAACGAGAGTTGAAACACGGTAATGCATTCCTGGAAGGCATTCATTCTGGCCAGGCTGTCTTTCAGCGAACCCTGCAATCTCTGGCCTCAGCACTGATGGCAGCCATTGAACCTGTGTCCAGCCTCCCCCCTCCAACTTCCTCCACCCAGACCCAATCCCCTTTACCCCAGCCCATCCCAAGCACACCTACAGACCAGCATGCACACAAGTCAACACACACAAGTAGCTCAAGCAAACATAGGCACCACACACACCAAAGGCACTCACACAAGCATCAGACCCATACAGACACAGCAACATCCACTGTCTCCACTGTGTCCCCCTCCTCCTCTTCTTCCTCCTCCCTCCCAGTGTCGTCTACACACACACCTGCATGCACCACATCTACAGGCACTAGGACTCGCACCAGGACACCCAGCACCACAAGCTGCTCACCTGCACTCACCACCTCCACTGCCATTTACACGTCCCCTGTGTCCTCTCCCAGTGTGTCTGTGACGCCCCCTCCCAAAGTACACAAACGCCAGCAATCACTCACCCAACATCCATCCACCTCACGACAGCCTCCGGTACCTGCACCTGCACCCAAAACAGCTAAAGTGACACCTCCTACAACCACTTCCTCTTCCTCCACTCCCAGAGCCCCTCCAGCTACCCATCCCAGTGTATGTCAGAAACTGTCCCTATGTCAAATTGACCTTTTTGCCCCCCCCCCTCCAATTCATCAGTCCCGTCGTAGCGGCACAGCCAAAAAGCCTCCAGTACCAGTGGTGCGTGTACCAGGTTTTTGGAGTGCCCCGTCCACCAGGGCAGGCAGTAGGACCCGGAGCCAACGCACTGTCAGCCCACCCCCTGTAAAGGCTCAGAAATTGGAGAGTGGACGACGGGACCGTGTCAAGACTCCTGGTGGGACAAACAGTGACATGGGATCCAAGGCGATTGGTGAGTCATCTGTAACTCAAAAGAAGGTGGGGAAGGTCCTGAGGAAGTCTCCCCAACCTGTTGTGAGTGTCACGGCGGAGAAGTGCGCCATCATTTCCGGCGGTCCAGACACAACAGCCAGCACCGTCGTTACTGGTCAGGAGACCACCGCCAGAGTCACAGCCCAGGAGGGCCCAAGTTTCGTC
This sequence comes from Pleurodeles waltl, assembly GCF_031143425.1. Taxonomy (NCBI): domain Eukaryota; kingdom Metazoa; phylum Chordata; class Amphibia; order Caudata; family Salamandridae; genus Pleurodeles; species Pleurodeles waltl. The sequence continues at coordinate 258,237,118 of NC_090445.1, forward strand.
ACTGGTCAGGAGACCACCGCCAGAGTCATAGCCCAGGAGGGCCCAAGTATCGTAACTGGTCCAGAGACCACCGCCAGAGTCATAGCCCAGGAGGGCCCAAGTATCGTAACTGGTCCAGAGACCACCGCCAGAGTCATAGCCGAGGAGGGCCCAAGTATCGTTACTGGTCAGGAGACCACCGCCGGAGTCACAGTCCAGGATGGCTCAAGTATCGTTACTGGTCAGGAGACCACCACCAGAGTCATAGCCCAGGAGGGCCCAAGTATCGTTACTGGTCAGGAGACCACCGCCACCACCGGAGTCACAGCCCAGGAGGGCTCAAGTATCGTTACTGGTCAGGAGACCGCCGCCAGAGTCATAGCCCAGGAGGGCTCAAGTATCGTCACTGGTCCAGAGACCACCGCCGGAGTCATAGCCCAGGAGGGCTCAAGTATCGTCACTGGTCAGGAGACCACCGCCACCGCCGGAGTCACAGCCCATGAGGGTCCAGAATCCCACAGCCCCACTGGGCAATGATGGAACGTCAAGCCACACACCAACGTCCAGTGTGGAGTTCGTCATGCCACACATCAATGTCCAGTATGGAGTTCGTCATGCCACACACCAATGTCCAGTATGGAGTTCGTCATGCCACACACCAATGTCCAGTATGGAGTTCGTCATGCCACACACCAACGTCCAGTATGGAGTTCGTCATGCCACACACCAACGTCCAGTGTGGAGTTTGTCCTGCCATACACCAATGTCCAGTATGGAGTTCGTCATGCCACACACCAATGTCCAGTGTGGAGTTCGTCATGCCACACACCAATGTCCAGTGTGAAGATCGTAATGCCACACACCAATATCCGTACCAGAACCGCCATGGCAAAGCACCGCTGAACAGGGCAAAGACCGCCATGGTGAAGACCGCTGAACAGGGCAAAGACCGCCATGGTGAAGACCGCTGAACCGGGCAAAGACCGCCATGGCTAAGCACCTCTGAACAAGGCCAAGACTGCCATGGTGAAGACCGCTGAACCGGGCAAAGACCGCCATGGCTAAGCACCACTGAACAAGGCCAAGACTGCCATGGTGAAGACCGCTGAACAGGGCAAAGACCGCAATGGTGAAGACCGCTGAACCGGGCAAAGACCGCCATGTCTAAGCACCACTGAACAAGGCCAAGACTGCCATGGTGAAGACCGATGAACAGGGCAAAGACCGCCACGGCTAAGCACCGCTGAACAAGGCCAAGACTGCCATGGTGAAGACCGCTGAACAGGGCAAAGACCACCATGGTGAAGACCGCTGAACAGGGCAAAGACCGCCATGGCTAAGCACCGCTGAGAGACTGTGGCTTTGCACTCCCCAGGATGGTACAGTGGGCAAGCCATCCACTGTAGAGACTTGAGAGACTGTGGCTTTGCACTCCCCAGGATGGCACAGTGGGCAAGCCTCCCACTGTAGAGACTTGAGAGGCTGTGGCTTTGCACTCCCCAGGATGTTACAGTGGGCAAGCCACCCACTGTAGAGCCTTGAGAGACTGTAGCTTTGCACTCCCCAGGATGGCACAGTGGGAAACCCACCCACTGAAGTGACTTGAGAGACTGTGGCTTTGCACTCCCCAGGATACATCAATAGTCATGGAGCCCCGTCGTGGATCTGGCTTCGCATTCATCTGGCTGAGGTGCCCCCCCTTCCCTTCCCCCTGAGGTGCCTGTATTGTTTCTATCTGATGTCCCGGCAGTGTTCTCTCGGATTTTGGTCAGGTATCTATTGTGGGCGTCACCCATGCATTTTTGGACTGTTGGTGCACGGACATTGTTGTGTACATCTCTGCACTACTTCTTGTATTGTACATTTATTTTTGACTGATTTCGTGATATATATATCCGTATATTTTTTAATGAGTAGTATATTGGCACAATACAAAGTTTGACCGCTATTCGCTTTGTCTTTGCATTCTTGCGGGGGGATTGTGGGTTGTTACTGTGATTTTTTTATACTGCATTGGTGTGTATGTTGTAATATGCGAGGGTGGGGGTGTTTGGTGGGTGTCCCCGTAACTTTTGCCTCCCCCCTCCCCCGTGTCGTAGGTGCTGTACTCACCGGTTTGTTCTGCACCTACGTCGCTGTTGGTCGTAGATGAGCAGGAATGCAATGGCAGGTAAGATTTGTAGTTCCGGCTCCATGGTGTCCTCGTTCCTCGTGGGATGTGTTGAGGTGAGCGTTTTCCCATAGCAAAAGCTGTTTCCGCCGTGTTTTTATCCACGGTGAATCTGCCCCGGAAAAGGTGGCGGATTGGTGTGTTGTGATAGTGTGGGCGGTACATTGTCTTCCACCTGTCTGTTGGCGGTGACCGCCGCGCTGTTTGTCTGTACCGCCGTGGCGGGCGATGTGTTAAAGTGGCTGTCTTAGTTGGCGGTTTCCGCCAGGGTCGTAATTCCCTTTTTTTGTCCGCCTGCCTGTTTGCGGTATTGCCGCAGCTTTAACACCGTCCACCAGGGTTGTAATGACCACCTTAGTGTCTTAAGTCTTTAAAAAGCAAACAAAGTCTCTTTCAAGCACAAAGTACCTGGTTTCTGATGGAAAATCTCCGCAAAGGGCCACAGAAGAGATATGTGGAAAAATAGTGTGTGCGTCAATTTCTCCCCAGCACACATGGACTTGCGTAGTTATTTTTCACGCGGGGAAGTCGTGCGTCGTTTTCCGGTGCACGGACAGTCTCTTTCTATGGGTCGCGGGGATTACCAGATGTCCCGGGTCTGTGCGTGGATTCTCCTGCTTATTTTCCGGCTGCGCGTCGTTCCGCGGGGCTGTGCGTCGAAGTTTCGCTCTCACGGCAGGCGTCGTGTCGATTTCTCCTCTGGAAGTCGGGCGGCGTTGTCCTTGCGAGGCCGTGCGTCGAAGTTCCGGTCGTCCCGAAGGCGTCGCGTCGATCAGCATCGGTGGGCGGCGTTTTTCTCGCCACGGAACAATCTGTGCGTCGAAAATTTCGGCGCATGAAGCGTCCAAGTGAAAGAGAGAAGTCTTTTTGGTCCTGAGACTTCAGGGAACAGGAGGCAAGCTCTATCCAAGCCCTTGGAGAGCACTTCTACAGCCAGACAAGAGTTCAGCAAGGCAGCAGGCCAACAGCAAGGCAGCAGTCCTTTGATAGAAAAGCAGGCAGGTGAGTCCTTTGAGCAGCCAGGCTGTTCTTCTTGGCAGGATGTAGTTTCTGGTTCAGGTTTCTTCTCCAGCAAGTCTCTGTCTGCCAGAGTCCCAGTAGGGGGTGTGGCAGTCCTTTGTGTGAGGGCAGGCCCTCCACCCTCCCAGCCCAGGAAGACCCATTCAAAATGCAGATGTATGCAAGTGAGGCTGAGTATTCTGTGTTTAGGGTGTGTCTGAGTGAATGCACAAGGAGCTGTCAAATAAACCTAGCCAGACGTGGATTGAAGGGCACAGCAAGATTTAAGTGCAAAGAAATGCTCACTTTCTAAAAGTGGCATTTCTAGAATAGTAATATTAAATCCGACTTCACCAGTCAGCAGGATTTTGTATTACCATTCTGGCCATACTAAATATGACCTTCCTGCTCCTTTCAGATCAGCAGCTGCCACTTCAAAAGTATATGAGGGCAGCCCCAATGTTAGCCTATGAAGGGAGCAGGCCTCACAGAAGTGTAAAAACGAATTTAGGAGTTTTACACTACCAGGACATATAACTACACAGGTACATGTCCTGCCTTTTACCCACACAGCACCCTGCTCTAGGGGTTACCTAGGGCACTCATTAGGGATGACTTAGATGTAGAAAAAGGGGAGTTCTAGGCTTGGCAAGTACTTTTAAATGCCAAGTCGAAGTGGTAGTGAAACTGCACACACAGGCCTTGCAATGGCAGGCCTGAGACAAGGTTAAGGGGCTATTGAAGTGGGTGGCACAACCAGTGCTGCAGGCCCATTAACAGCATTTAATCTACAGGCCCTAGGCACATATAGTGCACTGTACTAGGGACTTATACGTAAATTAAATAGCGAATCATGGATAAACCAATCAATAGTACAATTTACACATATGCACTTTAGCACTGGTTAGCAGTGGTAAAGTGCCCAGAGGTCAAAAGCCAACAACAACAGGTCAGAAAAAATAGGAGGAAGGAGGCAAAAAGTTTGGGGATGTCCCTGTTAAAAAGCCAGGTACAACAACTGGCATCTGTCATTTGCCTCTGTTGGTGGTTGTGCTTGTGTACAGAGTTTACAGTGGGTTGGGGACAGAAGTCTGAGCCAAGGGGTAAAATGGGCCATATCACTTTGTTGGCCATGGTAGTACTGTCTGGCTACCGGGATGCATCTGTGAGCAAATTAAGCTTAGGTGCTGCTGAATTAGCGTCCACAGGCGAGAAGAAGGGTTCCCCATGGGTCAGCCCAGTGGCTCAAGAGAGTATAGTTCTAGTGGTCCAACTGAGTTCAGAGAGGCGTAATACTGACGATTGGCCCTGCAGTAGAGGACCATTGTCCATGTTCTATCACCTAAGCAGGGAAGTCCATCACGGTATTGATTAGTATATCCCGGTTCTAGGCTGGAGGGCGGTCATATTTCAAATTACCCTCTCTGCTGGATCACTCCACTTTTACCAAAATAGTTTTTGCTGTCTTTAAGACTCTGTGTACTTTACTGCTGCTAACTAGTGCTAAAGTGTTTGTGTGCTCTCCCTAAAACGTGGTTTGATTGGCATATACCCAACTGACATATTTAATTACTTCATATGCCCAGGGCCTGTAAATGAAATGCTACTAGGGGTCTGTAGCACTGCATGTGCCGCCCACTTAAAAACATGTCCTAGGCCGTTGGAGTCTGAATCCAGAGTTACACTGGCATATCGACTTAGCATTTAAAACCCCTTGCCAAGCCCTAAACTCCCCTTTGATTACATATGTCACCCCTAAGGTAGTCCCTAGCTATTCCGTAGGGCAGGCTGCTGTGTAATTACAAGGGACATGTACTTCTAAGTTTTACATTTCCTGGTAGAGAAAAACTCCCAAATTCATTTTTCACTACTATTAGGCCTACCCTTTTTGTAGTATGCCACTAGGGATTCCTTATTATTACATTTAATAAGCTGTAATTCCTGATTGAAAAGGAGTAGATCTGTCATGTTTAGTACCTATGGAATTGTAATGATAAATCCTCTTTATTGATAAAGATGGATTTATTGTTAAGACTTTGGAAAAGGCGTTTTCAGAAAGTTGGCATTTTCCTTCTCTTAGTCCTGTGTGCCTACAGCCTGTTTCCAATACACATCTGAGGAGGGGTGACACCTGCGCTTTGAGCATTTCCTCTAGACAGCTACACACAATGGGAGCTTAGGTGTGACTTGATCAGCCCTGGTGGGGTATTAGCTGGTTCATGGGGTGTGGAGCTAAGCACTGCCTCACTTGCACCTGAATAGGCTGAGTCCTGCCTCCTCACAATAGGTAAAACAATCCTGTATTTTCACTCCAGTCTGCTTGGAGCCAGGGCAGAGGAGGAAGGGGATTCCTTCTACTTCAAAACCACTGTCTAGAAGCTTCTCCCACCTTCCAAGACAAGGGCACTAAACTATAAATACTGGGCCTCAAACACCACAACTTCAGTACACTTCTGGATCTGTGGATACTATTCCAAGAAGAATGACTGCTGTGCTGCTGCAAGGACTGCTACTTTGCTGGACTGCTACTCTGAAAGAACTGCTTTCTTCCTGTGCTGACCTGCTGCCCTCTGTGTCTGGGTGAGAAGGACTCGACCCACATCACTTAAACCCAGAATCGGAGTGACTCCAAGGGCTTGCTGGTTTGCCTTCTGTTCTTCTGAACTCTCACAAAAGAATTCAAACTCATCACCTACAGCACCTGGACCCTGCCGTGTGTGAGTCCTGCACAGCCAGGGGGTACCAATCCAGTCCTGTACCTCTGGAAGTGGGTATAAACTGCTTCTCCAGTTCAAAATCCATGCATCGACACCATTGGGTAGTTCGGAACCAACTCATTCCCATCAACCCTTACACATCGCGACTGCTGCAAAGATACCACATTGTCATGAATTTCAGCTCATTGATGCTGCTGCGAGTATTGGGGACACAGCATTGCCGAATGGGCGACACATCACCTCCATTCGATGCATCCCGACTTTGCACGGCTTTGATCCCTGAAGCACTGCCTCGATCTTCAGGATCGATTCCAATGCGTCACCTCCTTTGTTCCTGTCATCTTCTTCTCGCTGTCGACACAACTCCGTCTAGTGTGAGCGGATAGCCCCGGTTGGCGCTTTATGCTCCTAACCACCACAACTAAGTTTGTTCTTTAAAATTTATATCTCAACTTTTACTTGTTGGAATTTTGCCATTTTGGTCTTGTTTTGTTCAATAGATTTAGCTCAATTTTTCTAACTAGGTGCTGCGCAAATATGTAACACATTGTCGCTTATATTAAGCCTGACTGCTCTGTGCTAAGCTACGAGGGAGTGAGCACAGGTTAATGTATTTTGGTGGTTTACCTTGACTAGAATGGTGGTTCCTGCTTGAAGAGGGTGTATACCTCTGCCATACAGAAACCTAGTTTTTAACTGGGCAGTTTGCTGGCTTGTTCTCATTGGCACCTGGCTGGACCCAGTGATGTGTCCATGATGTGGACACTGGTGACCATCTACCAGTCAAGAGGAAGCTCTACCAATTGTTAGACCAGGTAAAGGGAATCATCAAAGCGGAGACTGCTTAGATTTTGGATCTGGAGGTGATTGAGCCCTCCAGTTGTCCCTGGACCAGGCCAGTGATGCTGGTGTCCAAACCCAAACCAAATGTTGGGAAACCAGAACTCCAGTTCTGTTTAAGCTACAGTGGGCTCAATGCAGTCATTAAGGCTAACCCCCAGCATATCCCAAAAGCTCATAGACACATTAGGGGCTGCCCAGTACTTGTGCAAATGTAATCTCACTTCTGGGTATTGCCAGATTTCTTTGAGGGAGCCAAGGAGTGGTCTGCATTCTCCACTCCAAAGGTCCACTTCCAGTTTGAAGTGTTTCCCTTTGGCCTAAAGAGTGCCTTTGCCACCTCCCAGGGGCAGGTGTCCGGGATAGAGGCCTTCAGTGCAGCTTATCTAGAATACAAAACTGTGTTTAGCTCCACTCGGTGGGAACATCTTTCCCATCTCAAAGAAGTGCTTTAGGCTCTGCAGCAGGCAGGCCTAACTGCCAAGGCAAGCAAATGCCAGACAGGGCAGAGATCTGTTGTACCTAGACCACCTTGTTGATGGGGGCATGGCCAAGATCCAAACCATCCTGGCTTGGCAGCCTCCCAAGCCCCCTGACAAAACTCATCTCCAAGAAATATCTCAAGAAACTTCTATGGACTTTTGAGTTTCAGAAGGCCTTTTATACCACAAAGGAACCAATGTGCTCTGCACCTGTCCTCAAAGCACCTGACTTTAGCAGGGAGTTCATTATCCAGACAGGTGCTCCTGAACATACGATTGAGGCAGTGTTGTCACAGTTAAATGATGATGGTCAAGATCAACCAGGTGCCTTTATTAGAAGGTGACTCCTCTCAGGAGATCTGTAGTGAGAGGAAAGCCTTCCCTGGGGTTTGGCCCCTGAAGAAGCTAAGACCCGACTTTTTGGGGCTCACTTCAAGGTTTAAAGTGACTACAAACCTCTCAGATGACTAATGTATATGAGAGAGGAAAACCCCAAAGTATTGAGATGGTCTAGCTCACTACAGGATATGGACTTTTCAATGGAACGCAGACCTGGGATTGACCATGCCAATGAAGATGGTCTGTGCAGGTTCTTCCACTTAGATAATAACTACCAAGGGATTGGTTTAGTTGCTCCTTTGTTGCATGTCCTCCCCACCCGAAGTTTCGAACTGAAGGTACTGGTGGGGTGTAGAGTTAGGGGTGAGGGGATGTATGGCAGTTGAGCACTCACACTATGTGCTCTGACCTAAGCACATGTAGAATTGTCTGATCCCTGAGTGCATATTTACCTTACCTACAAGTCCATAGTATATGGTTGTCTGTGTACCCAGGGTATGTAAGTCAAATGTCATTAATGGACTGCAGCACCTAGTGTGCCATCACTAATGTGACAATGCAAAACATGCTTACTAGGGCTGCCTTGGCAGCACAACTGTACAGTTTAAAACTGCAGATTTGACCTGGCAAAGTAATACCTTTGCCAAGCCTTCCTTTTTAATACTCATAAGACACCCCTAATGTAGGCCCTAAATGCCTATGGAGGGGGGGCTTGGTATTTACAAAGTAGGGCAGGTGTACTTGTGTTTCACTTTAGCAAGGCTGGCTTTCCAATAGAAAACACTGGGATACATTATAAAGCCTTATAATGTATAACTTGAGTTTTTAAATACCTACAACTAGCCAGAGTTCATGGACTCAAATGAATAGGAATTTAAAATTCAATCTGATGGTAAAGTCACATTTGAAATTGCTATTTTGAGAATACCACTTATAGAATGTTACCATTTTCTGCCTAAAGCCTCTAGTATAACAATCTGAGATAATCCCAAACTGTTACGTAGAAACCTGCTGGGAAGTATGAATTGCTCTCAAGAGAGGGAACAAAGGGCCTTAGCTGGGAGGAGGTGTGATGTCTTCCTGAAAGGATGGCCTGGGGGATATGGCAACCGAACTTCAATGGGGCAGCCCCCTGTCACAGGCAGATGTAGCTGACACCAAGGCCTGCCATTGTCCCAGTAGCCAGAGTGGCACCAATCCCTGTGAGGGGAACACCTGCCTCAAAACTGGTTTTGTAGGAGTTCCTCATTTCTCTAGACACAACGTAATCTGACCAAGAAAAAAGATCCTGCCTTGTTAAATGTTTGCAGAGAAGGGCACTGTGGAATTGTTTACGCAAACACCCTGACAAAATGATGTCAAAGTTGGTAGGGTTGCCTCTTGGAACTTTTACCTTATTGGTTAGAGAGTCACTCCCACCCACAAGCTACTGCAATGAATTAAATTGCCCCTGCTGTTCTCTGGACTTCAGAAAGAGGACTGCATTTACTATGAAAAGGACCCCCAAGGACTGGGCCTACTTTCATGGTCTCAAGGGAAGGTTGGCTAGCCTCCTTTTTAGCTCAAGGAACACAAAAGCTGCAAAACGTCTACTACTCTGCTAAGCCCAGCTGACCAGTTCCAAATGGATTTGCCCTGGACTCTGACAGTGGCTTCCAGTAGATTGAGTCCTAAACCCCAAGTGATGCCCAAATGGTCCCAAACCCTTCCTTGACTAGGATTAGAGTAGACTGTTTTACCCCCTTCCAATGAGCCTATTTGAAGCCTGCGATTTTCTCAATTTTTATAAATTGGGGTCGGATTTCTATTGTGTTGTGTTTTCTATTTTATAAATGTTCAGGTACTGAGAAATGCTTTACATATTTTTCCTAACTTAAGCCTTTCTACCACAGGTTAGTTTGTGCCATAGCTACCAAAGGTCAAGCTCAGGTTTAAATGATTGAGGACTAACTGGACCTAGTCCGGATCACTGGCATTATGACCTGAAGCATACTACCATTCACTTCAAATAATAACCCATTTTCTCACAACCGGCATGAATGGTACAGCGTCTTTCACCTGACAGTCCCTCTTTAAATGCCCCTCCTTGTGACACTTGAAGCAGGTTGAATTGCTCTGGACCTTATTCTAAAGTTGAAATCAGTCCGTGGAGAACTCCTCTCCCTCGTTAACATAAAGCCATGCAGCTCCAGCCCCTTGTTAATTCTGCTTGCTAGCCACTTGTCTGCCAATGCTGTAAGGTTCCTTGGATCTTTTCCTTTCAGATCTGAGAGGTATTGCGTGGGGTACTGCACTTCACAATCAGTCACTCTCTAACCAACTGCTGGATCAGGGCATGACAATCTGAAGCCTTCATCCCTCTCACCTGCCCATTCAAATCATTCAAAACTCAGTGCATCCGAGCTTCAACCAGAATACCATCCTCTCACTGTTTTTAAACCTCTGCAGATACTGAGCAAGCTTCAGCCCAAACCCCCTAATCATAGCTTCTTTCATTCGCTCATACACCATTTGCTAATTCACAGATGTCCTTCTAATGACTGCTGTCTCTTCCAGAGACAACCATCTCTTCTATGTTGCAACCTTTCCAAAATATCTTGTTAATCCACATACACATATGTGTAGGTTATTTTGGAGCCTTGGGAAGCACACCAGAGCAGTTTGGAGTGGAACCACTGAAAAATGTGCACTTGCTCCAAATAGCCATGAGAATGGCCTTTAGAGCCTTATAAATGATTTGCAAAAGCATCCCTGCATCTGGAATAAAATATCTTCAGCAGAGACCATTCTCTTACCTAGCCACATTAACTATTAGTTCCTCTAATAGGGCATATCTGAATGTTCAATGTTTTCGATGTCCCTGATAAGGGCACCACTCTTTCTCTTATAGAAAGGTTGTTTTGTGGAACCCACCCCTGTTTTTGCACGCAAATGAAGGTTTGTCATAATTTTCCAAGAACTGTAACTGATATGTTTATAATTAGGCCTGGGCAGAGTTCACAGAGTTAAACAAAAAAAACGTAGTGGAATTCCACAGAGGCAGAGTTCTGTGATCCGCAGAAGCCTGAATGCGCCCAATCTTGGAAGCGATAAGCAGGGTCGGGCGTGGCCAGCTGGGCTGGACCTTGCTTAGCACTTCCGAGATCGGGAGCATTCAGGAGAGGGCCTTGGCAGTGAAAACAAGGTAAGCCGGTGCACAAGAGGCCTGAAACTGCAGCTTTCTTTCACTGCCTATGGCCCTGGCCTGAAATCAGAACAGGGCCTTTTCAGTCATTCAAACAACGACAGAAAAAGAGAAGAGGACTTACCTGGGTCTTCCGGGGGGGGGGGGGAGGGTCCTCCTCTCCGATGAGTACTCGGTGTGGCTGCCTCCCTCCTCTGCTCTGGTGCGTGCAGCAGTGCTGCAGCCAAGTTCATTCCAAGACACATAATGGTCACTGAACGAGGCACACATGAAGATCGATGAATTATGTTAATTGGTAAACCATTTCAAGAGTTAGAGTGATGCATAGATTATGCAAAAAAGAAGAGATAACTCTCAGGAGTTCCCACATTTAGCTGGAGAGCAGCTCCAGTAAGGGGCTCCCTGCAACACCAGTGACACTCTAGATTTGCTCACCTCAAATGTCTGTTTCTCTAGCAAAGTTTTTAAACGTAGGATTAGCATAATGCCATCTACATGAAGCTAGAAAGGGACAAAGTATTTTGCCATTTGTACAGCAAAATCCTTAAGCTTAGGATATGCCATTTTCACCGAACTGAAAAATAACAAAAACCTTTCCTTGCTCTAGGCACAGTACTACAGCTTTGGATTTGTAAAATACCATGCAAGCCAACATAGAATGAGCAAAAGCAACCCCTGACACACGTTTCACTAGCATTAAAGCTCATCAGAGAGGTTTAGCTTTGTCCATACACAAGGGAGCACCTAGTATTAGTCAAAACAAAACCCTGTCAGAGTAAGCGCGACACATAGGTTGAGAGTTTCTATAGAAAAGGCTGTTTTTTGCTTGCCTATATCGTTGGTGCTGCTTGGCGAATCTTCACAAAATTTTACCCAAAAAATTGACAGTCATGTGAGCTGTCTGGAAAGTTTCTGGGTGATCCGTCAAGCGGTGGCTGGGACAAAAGGGGGGTGAAATTTATACTGTTTCCAATGTTAATTCCAGTAGGAAATATTGAACACCAATAACGCAAAAACCAATGGATGAATTTACAACCAATTTGGCAGAAAGGTAGCTCTTGGTCCAGAAAGAGCCCTTTTGGTTATTTGGTGTAAATCCGTTCAGTAGTTTTTGAGAAACTTGAGGAAATCCAAATTTGTCTATAAAGGGACGCAAAGGATTTGCAATCACTCCCGATCTCATGCTGAGATCTGATAGGCTAACAACACTTCAAACAAGAAAGTGTTGGCAGTCATCTTGGGACTTAGCTTGCGTGAGTCCCAGAAAAAAAATACGAAAATATACAAAAGGGACCAGGATATGAACACCCTCTAGCTCTGGTGCAGTGACCCCCCCCAGGGCTAAAAAGCCTTTGTTTAAAAAAAATGTTCACTGCAGAATTCTGAATGAGGTGCAAATCCATGATAGAAGTTTTTATATTTTAAAAAGTGCTGCCCCTGCGTGGGCCAGGTCCCAGGGGCACTCTTTTTTTTTTTTCTAAGGGGGACAACCCCTGGGGCCCGATGGCCTCCCCAACAGCTCTGGGGATCACCACCTCCCCGGAGCTACAATGAATTGAGCGGGGGGCTGCGCAGCCCTTCCTGTGCCCGGGGGATCACGACCTCCCCGGGGCACATACTAAATAATGTCATTAGCCCTAGGGACCACCACGTCTTGTGAGTTGGAGGGGGTCCATGCGCCCCCCTCGTGGAGCCACTGATGGCTCTGGGGACTGCCACCCCCCAGGGCCAGCTACTGCCATGTCCCAGGGTCGCCACCACTGGACATAGCTGTTTGCTATGGCTTGGCTGTAGCTTTGTAGGGACGCAAGTTATAGTTATTTAAAATAACTCTAACTATAACTGCTAAATTTATATGGTTTTGTACGAATAAATTCAGAACCTAACAATAACGACCCGGTAACCTTTGCTTTTTTTCAGTGAATATATATGGCTGACTACCATACCTCTTTCATTTTAAGGGCATAACAGATGTTATTACGCAAATTGTGGCACTTAATGTACCCACAAGATATTATTTCTTATTTTTTGCATTGCAAGGAAGTTAGGAGAAAAAGCCAGCAGGGACTATTGTGATCATCACAAAAGAGAAGTTTGTGCTTTATATGAGTGGGTGTACTAAGGCTCTGGTAATGACCTTAGTCCTGGGCCCTTGATATACCTCTGTAAAGAAAATTGTTGTCCAGATATTTTCATTTTTGATTTGTGTTTTTGTATCATTAGAGAAGTAATTTAGGTTGGGTAGACATTGCTAATCCGGGCCGATTTGTTTTCTGGACGACATTTTTAAAACTGGTGACTGTGTTGCAGTGATGATGTAATATTTCAGGGACCATGAGACCTATATACTACATTTTGGTGGCAAAACATAGGTTTTGGGAGTCAAGTAGTCTTATAGAGACAAAACATCACTCCTCAGAGCAACCATTCTGCTACTTTCCAAAATGGCAGCTATCATAGAGGAAGAAGAAAGAGACATATAGAATTTAAACACATAATAATGGTTTGTTATCCTTATATGTATACACCAAACAATGTTTATAATCTGAATCTGAAAAAAAAATGTTCATCACTCCTCCTGTTTTAGGCACATTTTCATAGTTAACTTTATTTTTTTGCTTCAACAATCGCTCTTGGTACATTTGTAGAACATTTGAGAAGAGCATATCGACAGGGACATCTTTTTGTAGCACAAGTTTTGCAAGTATATGTACGTGTAAGTTCTGTGGGTAGAGGCTTTAGACATTTTGTAGGTCTTTAGCACCCCATCAATATCTTCCCAACCAAATTCACAAGGATCTTTCTCTACATATGCATGATCCAAAACATTTACACATCATCTGATCAAGTAGAATGCTCTTTTAGTCTGCCCATGCACAGAATATGACGTTGCAGGACTGATGCCTTGAACTGACTGTACCGAAGATCTTCAAATGTGTGACAGTCAGAACTCATTTCCCCTCACAGACAGGGTATTTTTCTGTCTTTAAGGCCACATTCTTCTTCGGTCTCAGCAAATCCTTTTAGAAACTTCACAGGTTCAGCTGTTAAAGCTCCAAGCTTTGTTCCAATTTTGCTCACAGTGTCATCATCCGTCAGAATATGTTCCTTGATAACAACACTGGGTCAAGTTTGTTGTACAGTATATGAAGTGCCTTTTCTCATAATTCTGGCAATTCTTGTCTCATGAACATTGCAACAAATCTAAGTAGCACAATAATACCATTTGTGTTGTTTTACAGTACAATGATTTGATTGGAACCATTTCGAACAGCCCACTCAACAAGTGGCACAACACGAGGGCCAGCTTCCTCCAATTTGCTGTTAAGTTCTTGAACAATATGGCCATACACCTTTTAAATATACCTCATTGTAATTTTTTTTTACAGGGGTGTTAGACCTGACAGCCTTAGGGTGGTCACCCCTAACTTTTTGCCTGCCTCCCTCCACTTTTTGGACACTGTTTTTGCTGGCTTTTAGACTCTGCGCACTTTATCACTGCTAACCAGTGCTAAAGTGCATATGCTCTCCCCTTTAAACATGGTAACCTTGGATCATACCTGATTGGACTATTTAATTTACTTATAAGTCCCTAGTAATGTGCACTATATGTGCCTAAGGCCTGTAGATTAAATGCTACTAATGGGCCTGCAGCACTGGTTGTGCCACCCACTTAAGTAGCCCCTTTACCTTGTCTCAGGCCTGCCATTGCAAGGCCTGTGGGTGCAGTTTCACTGTCACCTCGACTTGGCATTTAAAAGTACTTGCCAAGCCTAAACTTCCCCTTTCTCCACATATAAGTCACCTCTAATGTGTGCCCTAGGTAACCCCTAGAGCAGGGTGCTGTGTGGGTGAAAGGCAGGACATGTACCTGTGTAGTTTACATGTCCTGGTAGTGTAAAACTCCTAAATTCGTTTTTGCACTACTGTGAGGCCTGCTCCCTTCATAGGCTAACATTGGGGCTGCCCTCATACAGTATTGGAGTGGTAGCTGCTGATCTGAAAGGAGTAGGAAGGTCATATTTAGTATGGCCAGAATGGTAATACCAAATCCTGCTGACTGGTGAAGTTGGATTTAATATTACTATTCTAGAAATGCCACTTTTAGAAAGTGAGCATTTCTTTGCACTTAAATCTTTCTGTGCCTTACAATCCACGTCAGGCTGGGCTTAGTTGACAGCTCCTTGTGCATTCACTCAGACACACCCTAAACACAGGGTACTCAGCCTCACTTGCAAACATCTGCATTTTGAATGGGTCTTCCTGGGCTGGGAGGGTGGAGAGCCTGCTCTCACACAAAGGACTGCCACACCCCCTACTGGGACCCTGGCAGACAGGATTGAACTGAAAGGGGACCTGGTGCACTTCTTAGCAACTCTTTGAAGTCTCCCCCACTTCAAAGGCACATTTGGGTATAAAACAGGGCCTCTGCCCTACCTCATCAGACACTTGCTGGAGAAGAAACCTGAACCAGAAACTACATCCTGCCAAGAAGAACTGCCTGGCTGCTCAAAGGACTCACCTGTCTGCTTTCTACAACGGACTGCTGCCTTGCTGATGGCCTGCTGCCTCGCTGAACTCTTGTCTGGCTGTGAAAGTGCTCTCCAAGGGCTTGGATAGAGCTTGCCTCCTGTTCCCTGAAGTCTCAGGACCAAAAAGACTTCTCTTTTTCACTTGGACGCTCCGTGCGCCGAAATTTTCGACGCAAAGCTTGTTCCGCGGCGAGAAAAACGCCACACACCGACGCTGATCGACACAACGCCTTCGGGACGACCGGAACTTCGACGCACGGCCTCACAAGGACAACGCCGCCCGACCTCCAGAGGAGAAATTGACGCGACGCCTGCCGTGAGAGCGAAACTTCGATGCGCAGCCCCGCAGAATGACGCGCAGCCAGAAAAGAAGCAGGAGAATCCACGCACAGACCCGGGACATCTGGTAATCCCTGCGATCCACAGAAAGAGACTGTCTGCACGCCGGAAAATGACGCACGGCTTCCCCGCGTGAAAAATAACGACGCAAGTCCATGTGTGCTGGGGAGAAATCGACGCACACACCATTTTTCCACGTATCTCTTCTTCTGCGGCCCTATGAGGAGATTTGTCACTCCAAACCAGGTACTTTGTGCTTGAAAGAGACTTTGTTTGCTTTTTAAAGACTTAAGACACTTTTGTATCTCTTTTCAGTGATATCTCTACAAATTCACATTGCAACTTTATTCGTTTTGACCTACAATTATCCTGATAAATAATATATATTTTTCTAAACACTGTGTGGTGTATTTTTCTGGTGCTATATGTGGTATTGTATGATTTATTGCACACATACTTTACACATTGCCTTCTAAGTTAAGCCTGACTGCTCATGCCAAGCTATCAGAGGGTGGGCGCAGGCTAATTTCAGATTGTGTGTGACTTACCCTGACTAGAGTGAGGGTTCCTGCTTGGACAGAGGGTAACCTGACTGCCAACCAAAAACCCCATTTCCAACAAGGGGTATATCAGGGCGAGGATTATCTGTGGCTTGAAACTTGAGACCATTGTGGGTTGTGGTACTGTAACTCCATGCTTGAAAGGCCGGCTAAACAATGCAGGGTTTATATCACACCATATGGTTCACAGTGCTGGCCTGCAGAACTGCTGATCACAATGTGTCTGCTGTAGCATGGTGACTGTCTGTTTCACAGGCTATGAACTGTCAACTGTTTGCAGTATGTGTACTTTTGTGACAGAGCGCATGACCTGCTAAGCAAGAGTTACTGACAGAGGGAGGAGTTTGGTACAGAAGAATATACAGTGCCAGTAGCAAGTTACAGATGCCAAAGCTGGAGCAGACAGATGCACTAATAAAACATTAGTGCTGCAGGGACAGGAGTGTGGAGTGCACATGAGGGCATGTGTCTGCTTGTGTATGTGTCTGCATTCATGTTTGGGGACAGGAGTATGAGTAAACCATTTTGCCGTCTAACTGGTTCTTGATAATTTCACCACAAGTGAGGCTAAGTATCTTGCCTGATACTGTAAGGTCTCTGTCCCTTGAGCCGTAGTCTATGAGCATGCATGATCACTATAGTCCATAGAAAGTCTGGCTCTGCTTTCTATGGTCAAAAATTCAGATATTTCTGTAAGTTCTTATATTATTATCATTCACATATCAAGTGGTTTCTCATCTATAACATAACTGAGAATATATTTGGAAGGAGAAGGATGGCAAAAATAAAAGCACCACCTCAGGGCAGGCGTAAGATATGTGCACTGAAAAGGTTTAGGTAGGTTAGGTATCAAAGGTTAGGAATGATGGGTATAGTAAATAGGGTATGGTAGGTAGGTATGATAGGATAAGAAAGCTAGTAAGGATTGATAGGTAGGTCTGGCCGTTAGGTATGTACGGTTAATGTATTAGACATTAAAGCTATGGTAGGTTAGTTTTTGTGTATTAGGTAAAATAGTTTATGTATAGTAGGTATCACAGGCTGATTTGGTAAGAATGTATGATAGGTTAGGTGTGGTAGGTAGGTATGTTAGGCATAGCTGTATAGCAAGTTAGCTATGGTAGGCAGGTATTAAGGGTTGGTTACATAAGTCATGGTATGATATTGCTGGATGTTGGAATTTTGCCTTTTTGCAGGGTCATCCCCAATCTTTTTGCCTCCTGCCTCCTATTTTTATGACCTGTTGCTGTTGGCCTTTGAACTCTGAGCACTTTGCCACTGCTAACCAAGGCTAAAATGCATATGCTCTCTGTGTAAATTGTATTGTTGATTGGTTTATCCATGACTGGCATATTTGAATTACTAGTAAGTCCCTAGTAAAGTACACTAGAGGTGCCCAGGTCTTGTAAATCAAATGCTACTAGTGGGCCTACATCACTGGTTGTGCCACCCACATAAGTAGCTCTGTAATCATGTCTCAGACCTACCACTGCAGTGTCTGTGTGTGCAGTTTTAACTGTAAGTTCGACTTGGCAAGTGTACCCACCAGCCAGGCCTAAACCTTCCCTTTTCTTACATGTAAGACACCTCTAAGGTAGGCCCTAGGTAGACCCTGAGGGCAGGGTGCAGTGTATGGTTAAGGTAGGACATAGAGTAATATGTTTTATATGTCCTGAAATATTGCTAAATTTGTTTTTCACTGTTGCAAGGCTTGTTCCTCTCATAGGTTAACATGGGGGCTACCTTTGAATCTGATCAAAGTGTAGGTTCCCTTTGGGAGCGGATGGACACGAGGAGTATGGGGTCCCTGACCTCACAATTTAAAAATACATCTTTTAGTGAAGTAGTTTTTAAGATTGTGTGTTTGAAAATGCCACTTTTAGAAAGTGAGCATTTTCTTGCTTATGCCATTTCTGTGATGCTGCCGGTTTGTGGATTCCCTGTCTAGGTCAGTTTGACAGTTGGGCTGGTTGCACCTCACACTAGACAGTGACACAAAGGGAGCTGGGGTATAGTCTGCATTTCCTGATGAGCCATCTTTGCTAGGAGGGAGAGGAGGAGTGGTCACTCACACCTGAAAGGGCTGTGTCTGCCCTCACAAAATGCAGTCTCCAACCCCCTGATGAGTGTCTGGAACCTGGCCTGGGCAAGGCAGGATTTCACAATCAAGAGAGACTTTGCTTTGAAGTAGGCCTACTTCAAAGGAGAAATTGGGTATAAGAAGGGCATCCAAAACCACAGACTTTAGAACGCTTCTCGAAACCAAGAGGAACCTCTGCCTGGAGAAGAGCTGAAGATCTGAGGAAGAAGAGCTGCTCTGCCTGTGACTGTGCTTTGTGAACCTATCCTGCAGTTGCTGCTTCTGCCAGAGTAAGAGGGAAAAGACTGGACTTTGTGTGCCTTCCATCTTGTGACGATCTCCAAGGGCTTGATTTAGAGCTTGCTTCCTGTTCTTTGAAGTCTCAGGGACAGCAAAGACTTCTCTCTGCCAGCACCTGGAGTCTCTGGAGAGACTCCTACTCTGCCCTGTGGTGCCCATCCAGTTCTTGGGACCCTGAAAGGAGAAGCTGGCAGTCTAAGAGGAAGAAATCGACGCACAGAATGCTGTGAGGGGAAAAGATCGACCCAACTCCGATCTGCAACTGGGAAATTGACGTGCCGCCGGCTTAGCGGATGAAAATCGATGCTCGCCTGTAACGCGACCGAAGAATCGACGCACGGAGCTGGAGAAATGACGCGCAGCATCGCTGACAGAGGCTGGGAGATCTCAACCCGCTGGGCATGTAAAAACAACAGAAGGCTTGCCCGGACCTGAGAGTGCTGACCGGATCGATGCATCACTCTCCTGTGGAGAGAAGACACGACGCGTCCGGCCCGAAGAAATGGGAAACAATGCAAAGTTTAGCTCGTGAGTGAAATTGATGCATCGCAAGCTCTTTTTGACGCACACTCGCCCTTGCGGGGTTATTTTTGATGCATCCAAGGTACATTTTCATGCTAACAGTGTTAGTGTGTGTTTAAAACTGCATAACTACTCTTTTTGCTTTTTAATTGATAACTTGACTTGTGTATTGTGGATTTTGTTGTTTTGGTCTTGTTTTGTTTAGATAAATATTTCCTATTTTTCTAAACCTGTGTTGCCATTTTGTAGTGTTATCATTGAGTTGCAGGGGCCCCCTAACAGGGCCCCAGCATGATTTTCACTGTCTGCATAGCAGACAGTGAAAATCGCGACGGGTGCAACTGCACCCGTCGCACCCCAGCAACACCGCCGGCTCCATTCAGAGCCGGCCTCTGTGTTGCAGGGCCTTTCCCGCTGGGCCGGCGGGCGCTCCCCTGGCGGGCGCCCGCCGGCCTAGCGGGAAAGTCAGAATGGCCTCCGCGGTCTTCTGACCGCAGAGCGGCCATTTGGCGGTTCCCGCCAGGCGGGCGGCGTCCGCCGCCCGCCCGGGTCAGAATGACCCCCTGTGTGTGTTGGTAAAAATACTTTGCACCCAGCACTCTGAAGTTAAGCCTACTGCTCGTGCCAAGCTACCAAGAAGGTAAGCAGGGGTTAGCTGTGCTGATTCTCTTTTACCCTGACTAGAGTGAGGGTCCTTGCTTGGTCAGGGGGTAACCTGACTGCCAACCAAAGACCCCATTTCTAACATTGGTGATCAGCGGTGGGGATATGTACTTGTATTTGTACTTGACATACAGTAATTAAGTATACACTAGTGTTCTGATTTCAGCCCACTACGACACTACATACTACTTGTGTTCTGATTTTGCTTTTTCTCTTAAGGACTCCTTTTTGTTCTACATCCATGATTTCGCTGATCACTTGACTGATTCTTCTTACTTCAGTGGGAACTTGTTTTCTGCCGTTGGAACTTTGCACTTGTTGCCTTCATGTCTCAATCTGGAGATGCAACAGCTGGAGCTGTGTTTGAATTAGGGAAACTGAAGAGGTACTCAGTAGCTCAATTGAAACAGTTCTGTAAAGATCTTGCCTGCCCCGTTAAGGACTCCACCAGGAAGGGGGAGCTGCAAGAGGCACTGAGTGACTGGGTGACAGCCAAGGAAGCTGGGGTTACACAGAGGATATGGATTGGGAAGTGCAGAGTCTACACAGTGGTGTAGTAGAGATATCTGTTACACCTGGGGGAAGGGTCTCCAGGAGAGGTAGCAATAGGTCCTCTAAGGGTCTGACTCTTAAAGATTTGCAGGACAGACAGGCAGAAAGGGCTCGCCGCTTGGAGGCAGAAAAGTTGAGGATGTAAAGGGAGTTTGAAGAGTGGGAAAGTGACCTAGGCCCATATTTATACTCTGTTTGCAGCAAATGTGCGGCAAAAATTTTGACGCACATTCGGCGCAAACCGTGCACTATATTTATACTTTGACGACCGAGCCCGCGAATGCCAAAATTCTGCTGTGTGTGTCATTTTCTGGATGCGGGAAACCGCCTTGCGTTAAAGACATGCAAGGTAGGTGTTCCCGTCAAAAAAATTACGCAAACACCCGTGAGCCATATTTATGCAACCATGCAAAAATCCTGCATGGCCGGGAGGCAGAGTCGGAAAATGAAGCACAGTCCGATTTGCGTAAAAAAATAACGCCTGGGTCAGGGCAGGCGTTAAAATGGGGCAAACACACCATTACTTAAGGAAAACACACACAAGCAACATCAGAGCTCCAAAAGGAAGACATGGAGGTGCCATTCATCCAGCATGCATGCAGACGCAGAGCACAGGACCAACAACAGCAGCAGGACAACCCTTCTGGGACTCCGGCAACAAGACATCATCCAGAGGTACAGGCTCAACTGGCAAGCTATTCAGCAGCTGCTGCGCAACATTGAGCCACAGTTGGCACCCAGCTTGCAGACACCCCACACCATTGCACCAGAAACCAAGCTGCTAGCTGTACTCCACATGTTGGCAAGTGTCTCCTTTCAAACCACTGGTGCCCTGGTTGCCAGGATCCCACAGCCCTCATTCTCTGCCTTCCTTCCCATGGTATTGGATGCCATCTTCTCCCTCACACCCGCCACATCAGCTTCCCCAACACACAGCAGAAGCAGCAGGAGATCAAACATTGCTTCTACCAAATCAATGGCTTCCCACACGTGCTTGGTGCCATTGGCTGCACACATGTACGCCTTGTGCCACCTGCTGCAGCCGAACATCTATACCGCAACAGGAAGCACACACACACTCCATCGAGGTGCAGGCCATTGTCGATCACCGGGGATTGATCACCAACATCGTGACAAAGTATCCTGGGAGTGTACATGATTCATTCATCTTCCTCCACTGCACCATCAATCAACACTTGCAGGAGGGACAATATGGCAATGGCCTACTTGTTGGTAAGTACAGAAACCTACTTATATATACACTGCACAACAACCCTCTAGGACAAACAACACATACACCACTACATTGACACATGGCCCGAACACACTGAGGTTGTGACACCGTTAGGCATGCTTGATATCCTCACCCATTTGGATACACACCTATGGACAAATGGCAGAGCCAAATAACAGCAGATGCCACTCCACAGACACAAGGGAACAATTTAAAACAACACAATGACATGGCCTTAACTGGCAGTACAACTTGGAAGATTAATCTTTCAATATCACATCACGAACACTCAATCAAACACCCTTGCAAGCAATAAGTACTGTGTAAGGGGTGTGTAATGTGTTTTGCTGCAGGTCAAACACCATGACACACATAGCATGATGATGACTACAATGAAGGTGACATGGAATCATTGAGGCTGTACCAATATCTCACATTACTCCTGCTCTGACATTGCCTACTACGAATAAACAAGTGGACTGTGCTAAGAACACATATTGATGTGACAATATTGAAAGTGCACATTCCTACACATACGGATTGAGACAATTTCACACACACACAACAGATGTACAGGTATATGGACCTTCTGACACTCAAGATGACAGCCTCACAATCAAGTTAGCCAGCTGAACTAGAATATGTTCAGTAGTATAGGTACACGTTAGAACCAGAGTCAACTTGGCAAGGGCAGCGAAATAGGTCTGCAGAGAATTTCTCACACATGGGATATTTGTGCATAGTCAATTGTCAACACGTCAGTGCTGACAATGTACGGAGATGTGTTGTACATTGTCACCTTGCCAAATCTAAGGGCCTCACTGATGTTGAACTAATTCTATTCCATATGTTAAATTGGATGGGATGTCCAGGTCATATAGATGCAACCGTGTTACCACCACTGTGGAATTTAATCTGTGTATGGAAGTATCATGTCACCCCCAGTTATACACATGGACACCTCTTTCACATGACATAATGCAAGGGAGTACACAGTGTACTGCAGCTCAACAAAAATACCGCTGACATCCGGTCAATCAACCAAACACCAGTTCAGATAAGGAAACAGCCCAATGCTGATGGTACATCCTAGAAGCCTAGGATTCCACACAATAACACAAACACCGATGAGTCACAGACAAACACAAGAGAACAACTGCAATGCAAAGTGAGACTCATGGTGCAAGCAACATCAACATTTTCTCACTCATTTTCTCTTTCAGCTGATCAGGGGTATGGGATCCAGCCATGGATCATGACCCCATTTGCAAACCCAAGCACAGCATCAGAGCGTGCCTATCGGAGGACACGTACCATAGTCGAGAGGACCTTTGGCATCCTGAAGTCAAGATTAAGGTGCCTCAACATTACCGGAGGCAGGCTCCTATACTCACCTGAAATGGTGTGCAAAATAATTTTGACCTGTGCCATCATGCACAACATATCTGTAAGGAGGAACATTCCCCTATATGAACCCGACCCACAAATGCCTGAAGAGGAGGAAGAGAAGGATTGTGTCCATGAACATGAGGGGGACCATCCAAACACAGCTGCAGGATTGCGTTGGCAACAACATATTGTCCAAAATGTCTTTTAACTCTACTCATCCATCACCACTGTCTTACCATATGTCAATAAAACACCTATTCTATTCACTATATCATGGTCTGGTTAATCATTTTTGCATAATATTATCCCTAAGAATCATAATAAGAGTGTAACCTCATGGAGCGTTGCAGAAATACAGATTAAGATACAGAAAAATCCACATCATATTTGATGGCTATAAATGTACACCCAACTTCACACACACTGTAAATGACATATATCCTGTCCATTTCACATTTGAAGGGAGATATCAGAGGAGCACAGCTATTTCACACATACGTGTTGGCAACATGGTTCATTGCAGCATATGGCACACAACTAAGACACCATCCATCAATACGGTAAAAAATGCCTCACACATGAGGCAGTGGATGTGCTATTGCAGAGGTAACAAGAAGGTATGACCAGACCCTTGGCATCAGTGAGTGTTACATCAGCTATCTTTGCAAGGAGTATGTGTGACAAGAATTCCATATAAGCAGCAAATGGATAGCACGAGTGCCCCAGGTATGACTAGCATTGCTCACAAGACATCCCCTGCACATGCCAGTCAAGGTCATAAGTCCTGTCACTGCCATGTTCCCTGTCTCACCCCTCCCCTTCTTCAGAGTGTCCTGGAAATGGAATATAGTTGTACCCAGATAATCCCTCATCTACACACACCCAGACTCACATTCTGAATCCAGTGTGCTTCCCTCTTTAGTATGGTATTCCATAGTCATTGTTCTTCTGTCTGTATGGACTTCTGGTTGAATAATGCACTGCCTTGTAGTCTGTAGGACCGGTAATCACCTGTCCGTTGCTTCCCATGTGAAAGGTATTGTTGGCCCTTTGAAATTGATTCTCACCTACAGGGCATGTGAGAGACTGAAGCTGCACACACCTGTGAGCACCGCCAGGCAGACCAGCCATTTGAACATACACTGCCCTTGCAGCTGCCTGGAATGGCATAGAAACTGCCATGATAAGTATAGCACTGTACTGCATTGCCGTATAAATCACTTGTGTAACACAGGCCTTGGGTTATTGTGTTATGTTCCAACACACAGGAAAAATACAGTTTTCATTTTCCACAATGTTGTTCCAGCTTTGACCAGTCTCAGTCTGCTCGATGTGTATTTGCCTTGTTCATTTTTGTTCCTGATTGACCCTGAATTCTGTTAGCCTGACTGGTTCCTGTCTTAGCATCACCATAAAAGTTCCCTCTGGCTACATTTGTCTCGTAGTTGCTTTCCATGCCCTCACTTTCCTCCTGGGGTATTATGTCAGGTAGGTCTACAATGAATACTCAAATACATTGTATAGCGTAATCAGTTTACGTATCGTATCATGGGGTGGAACTTGTCTTCAAATAGCCTGATCATGGCCCATCCCTTGTCTGGGTTTCATGTATGCATGAGTGACAAATAGTGACAGTGTACCATGGCTGTATCCATGGATTGGGTATGGTGCCTCCAGCACAACAAACAACGTCAGATAATGTGCATGAAATGTCAACACATGTTAGTACCCTGACAGTCCACACACTGATTCACATTGCCCCCAACATATTGATGGGGCTTGCGTGGTGAATAGCTGTGAGATTAATCAGCACAGAGGCACTGATGTTCCCAGCTGCAGTGGGAATTTTAGAGGCCGCCCTGTGTACAAATGTTGTGAGGAAACCTGCCGGTTTAAAATTCCTGATCCATTAACTTTGTCAGCACTCCAAGGTTGCCCTGTTTCCAGTCTCATAACACTTCTGCAGTGCCATAGCTGGACTATCCCCATGTGTGTTCTCAATTCCTCTTCGGCTTTCCTTCAATTCAGCTGTGAAGGATACTTTGTGAATGCAGGAAATGGCTCCACAGACTCATGACTAGACCTGCACGTAACTGTGAAAACATGAACCCCAATAATGACTAAGGCAACACATGGCCCCACACGCTTGAACTGGACACCTTTGTGCAATTAACCACTGGAAATATGTGCACACGTGCTGCTTGGTCTGCTGGTCCCCCACTGCCACAGGAGAAACATGGCTCCTTTATATGACTCAAACTGTGGCGTGATATGATCGACGTACCCCGCAACAGCCACATCTCCGCACACCTGAGACACCTGCATTGGCTCCCAGTCAGCAAAAGGATCACCTTCCGTCTTCTCACCCACGCACACAAAGCCCTCCACAACAAGGGACCGGAATACCTCAACAGACGCCTCAGCTTCTACGTCCCCACCCGCCCCCTCCGCTCCGCTGGCCTCGCACTTGCTGCCGTCCCTCGCACCCGCCGCTCCACGGCGGGTGGGAGATCTTTCTCCTTCCTGGCGGCCAAGACCTGGAACTCCCTCCCCACCAGCCTCAGGACCACCCAGGACCACTCCGCTTTCCGGAGACTCCTAAAGACTTGGCTGTTCGAGCAGCGATAACCCCCCCTTTCCCCCCTAGCGCCTTGAGACCCGCACGGGTGAGTAGCGCGCTTTATAAATGTTAATGATTTGATTTGATTTGATTTGTGGATTGTTTTTGGGACTCAGTGTCACAAACACCGTACCCACATAGCATTATCCAAAGCCTGACTCATGGGTAGTATACAAACAAGTGGCTAGGAAGTAGTATCCAACATTCCAGGACATGTGATGGCTTAGTCTTGGAACATTGCCATGATCAACCGTCTTCTATCTATCCTGTGCATTGTTTGTCATTGGTGATGCTTATGTCCCAAAAAACCTTGGAAGTTCACAAAGCATCTGGTGCTATTGCTACGTGTATGACAAACACATTTCCTTTCTCATTTCCACACTGAATACTGAATAGCATCTGATGGATGGACACATTGACTACACATGCATACAAGCAGAATTGAGAAAATGTGTCTTGTGATGTTCACACAGTGGGACAACTACATAAGAAAGAGCCAATTCACACACATTGACACACAGGCATTGAGTTACTGTATTGAGTTGCGTAGCCTTGCTATCCTCTATTGACGCAAAACATGCCCAAACTGGGTAATACCTATTTGTATTCCACACGTTTGGCCATCTATGCGTCAGTGAAGAGTGCAAATCTGGTCCAACAACTAGAGGATCATGGTCCGCAGTAGTATGATCTGTCACATGTGCCCATACACCGGAATGCACAATGTAGGTGACAACAGCCTTTCTCTGTATTGTCACACCTGTCATGTACTATTACAAATGAGAAACGACCCAAACCGAGTCAAAGACAGAAATGTTGACGCATACGCGTCAAAAAAGACGCACATGCATGAAAAAATGACACATATGCGTCGAAAAATGACGCTCATTGCTATGATACATCCATTGTCCCTGAGCTGTAAGTCCCACACTGTACCCCATGAAATTGGTTAAGTATGAAAAATATTTGAAAATATGGATGCAGGGTAATTTCTAAGCATGTGCGTAAAAAAAAATGACGCACAAAGTGTAAGCGTTATAATATTTTAATGCATAAGAATAAAAACGCACCGCATTTGAGGCAGGAAGTGATGTAATAGGATATCCTGTTTACAAAATTGGTACAGTGGGTGTACTTTCACTTTCACTTTGCTGTCTGTGATATTTCCTGACTGTGTGGCTGTGTTTTGACTTGTCTCCTGAGTGGTCTTTAAATTGTCTTTTGGTGTTTCCTTAGTGTCTGTGGTATCCTGTGTAAGTGTATCTTTGTCATTTCTGGTGCATACATTTGTCTTTGTACTGTTCGGAGTCTGTTGTGGGTAGTGTTAGTTTGGGGATAGTTGGGCTGTTTGTGTTATTTTTTTTTCATTTCCCTCTCCTACTTTCCATTCATTATCCTCTGTACCCCTTCATCACATTTTTTTTTGCAAGCATATTGGGTAGGCCTCATTTTGGCAGGATGGGAGAGGAGGAGCTGGGGGGATGTATTTGGCTGGTGTGCCACTTCCTACCTTTAATGATAGAAGCAGGTGGGTGTGTGATACAGGGGTATCACACAGAGGCAAGGAGGCTCCTGTGGGCAAAGGTCCTGTACCATCTCCAAAGAATCTACTACACACCACGCAATGACCACCAGCTGAAACACTGTTGGGCTGACCTGGTTGCCAGGGAGCAAGACCTGCTAGACCACCTGGGGATTGTGATTGGTGGCCCTGTTGGTG
This sequence comes from Pleurodeles waltl, assembly GCF_031143425.1. NCBI lineage: Eukaryota > Metazoa > Chordata > Amphibia > Caudata > Salamandridae > Pleurodeles > Pleurodeles waltl. The sequence goes on from NC_090445.1 coordinate 258,264,339, forward strand.
AGTACAAATCAGAGTAATGTGGACATTTAAATGCTCTGTTGTGGCAGTAGGAGATTTGTTCATATGCTGCAGGCAATGTTTTTGGATATGTGGAATGTAAGTTAAACATACAGTTGCCATGAGTTATACAATAATTCCTACACATTACCGTCATTTGTTGATGCAACAGCTGCACCAACCTACAAAACACAACAGGAGCCTGTAAATTAGTGCTGCCTTCATGTCAATAGATGATGCAAATATGGCTCTAACATATGTTTTATGCATGGTCTGTGAGTGTACCAAGAAAGACATGTTTTTAATCCAGATATTTACAAGAAATAATGGGGGTCATTACAACATTGGCGGTAAAAGCCGCTTACCGCCGTGCAGAAGACCGCCAACACACCGCCGTGGCCACTGAAATCTGCCACAGCTATTATGACACACATCCCGAAATCCGCCAAAATTCAGACACCCACACAAGTCCGCCACACCAAAGGTCAGTGATAAACTGGTGAAAACTAATCCTCCACCGTTACGCCAACAGAAATACGCCCATGCTATCACGACCCACGAATCCACGCGGCGGTCTTTCAACCGCGGTATTCCATTGGCGGTACACACCGCTGCGCTCAAAATACACACACATCTCCAAAACACCACCACATTGGACAATTCGAAATACACACACCTGATACACATACACACACCACTCCCACACACTCAATACTATATAAAACACACACCCACATCACCCACAAACCCCTACGACCACCATTACAGAGAGAAGGCCAGAGAGAGACACCACCATCCACAAACTAGCAGCCACAGGCACTCAACACCATCACCCACACTACTTCCACGCACAAAACACCACACACCACTACATATCACCACACTTATCACCACACACACCACCCCACACATCACCTACACCACCCCATAGCAAGGCAAAGACACCCCAGGTTCTCGGAGGAGGAGCTCAGGGTCATGGTGGAGGAAATCGTCCGGGTATAGCCACAGCTATTCGGATCACAGGTGCACCACACCTCAATAGCAAGGAAGATGGAGCTATGGCGAAGAATAGTCGACAGGGTCAACGCAGTGGGACAGCACCCAAGAAATCGGGACGACATCAGGAAGAGGTGGAACGACCTACGGGGGAAGGTGTGTTCCGTGGTCTCCAAACACAACATCGCGGTACAGCGGACTGGTGACGGACCCCCACCTCCTCCCCCACAACTAACAACATGGGAGGAGCATCCTGAGGGTCTCGCAGGAGTCGGTGGAGGAATGGACTCTGGTAAGTCAAATCTTAACTATCATATCCCCCACCCTACCTGCATGCTATCACAGACCCCCACCCTCACCCCCTCCCCTATCACTCCAACTCCTCACATATGTACTACTAACAAAAACCACCCATCCCAACACCAAGCCCTGCATGACACAACAAAGCATGGACACCCATCACTAAAGCATGCCCACTGCACATACCCATAACACCCCCCTCAACCATCATCACACAAGCCCCCACACAGGAGTGCAAGCACTGGGGTACCCACCCATTGAGCACCATGACACACACAGATGCAATAATCATGCTTTTACACCCCTGCAGGACCACTACCCAACGTCACCAGACAGGAGGATCCAGACATCTCCACTCCACCCACAGAAGAGGCCCACAGTGATGACAGCAGCTCTGTCCAACTGGATCTAGATGACCAGCCCGGACCATCGTGGGCCTCGGGACAGTCGGTTCCCCACACCCAGTCACAGGCCACCACAGACCTTCCACCCTCTGGTAACACCAGCACAGCACCCACCCAGCGGGCCCATACCTCCGTACCCAGGACACGTCAATCAGCTGTTTGTCCACCACTACAGGGAACCCAGGATAACCCACCACCCCAACAACAACAGGGACCTGGGGGCAGTGGTAGTGGGCACACGGTCCAGGGGACGGAGGCCCAGGAACACAGGGGAACTGGGAGGGCTGCTGTGCTACAGGGGGCGGACAGGCCTAAGGAACCCACTCTCCACGAGGCCCTCTCCTCCATCATGGGAGCATACCACCACTCCCAGGAGACGATGGCAACGGTCCTGGCCAAGTTTCAGGAGACCCAGCGGCTGCAGGAGGAACAGTATTTGGGCTTCAGGGAGGAACTCAGAACCATCAGCACCGCCCTGGGCACCATCATAGGGGGGCTGAAGGAGATACTTAAAACCAGGAGGGACACTGTGGCACTCCAAGGGCCCCCTGACACTAGCATGGACGAAGAACTGCCCACCACCTCCACTGGCGCTAGTGGACAGGACGCCCCACCACAGGACCACCACAGCAGCACCCCACCCCCTGCAGACGGAGAGCCACCCGCAAACGGTCCCTGAGATCCAGGAACAAGACAGAGCACGATGCCAAGACCCCCGCCAAGAAATGAGACCACCCTGATTGTCATCCTACTGTCCCACTTTATAACCCTGTCCATATTGGAACTGCCCCAGCTCCACTTCCTATGCCCATATGGGCAATGCACCTGTGAGACTAATAGACTGGACTCTGCCATGGACATTCCTCCACCATCACCCCTCACCATTTTACAACCCCACTCCAATATTTAGCACTGCAATAAACACCCTTGAAGCACAAAACAATCTGGAGTCAGTCTGTGATTTTGAAAATGTGCATTAGCAATGACAGTGACAAAATGCGTTCTCAAATGTAATGTCAACATACCTATGTCACACATCTCAAGTCCATGAGGAATGTAAGCAGATGACACACGTTGGTAACCACACCTGTGAAACCGTAATGGAAATGTACAACTCAGTTACCATATACTGGTTGAAATCGACAGACAGGATAGAGGTAGAAGTGTGAAAGTACTTGTAGTAGGCAAGAATGTGTTCTCACCTGTGTGTCACTGGAAATATTGCTGGATAACTGAGTCCCTGTTGTCAATGTCTTCTTCCTCTGCTTGCTCCTCATCACTGTCCACAGGCTACACAGCTGCCACAACACCGTCATCTGGCCCATCCTCCTGCAGAAAAGGCACCTGTCGTCGCAAACTCAGATTGTGAAGCATACAGCAGGCCACGATGATCTGGCACACCTTCCTTGGTGAGTAGAATAGGGAACCACCTGTCATATGGAGGCACCTGAACCTAGCCTTCAGGAGCCCGAAGGTGAGTTCGATCACCCTCCTAGTCCGCCCATGGGCCTTATTGTAGCGTTCCTCTGCCCTGGTCCTGGGATTCCTCACTGGGGTCAGTAGCCATTACAGGTTGGGGTAACCAGAGTCCCCTAATAGCCACACCCGGTGCCTCTGGAGTTGACCCATCACATAAGGGATGCTGCTATTCCGCAGTATGTAGGCGTCATGCACAGAGCCAGGGAACATTGCATTTACCTGGGAGATGTACTGGTCAGCCAAACATACCATCTGTACATTCATGGAATGATAACTCTTCCGGGTCCTGTACACCTGTTCACTCCTGTGGGGGGGGACCAGAGCTACATGGGTCCCATCAATGGCACCTATGATGTTGGGGATATGTCCAAGGGCATAGAAGTCACCTTTAACTGTAGCCAAATCCTCCACCTGAGGGAAAACGATGTAGCTCCGCATGCGTTTCAGAAGGGCAGACAACACTCTGGACAACACGTTGGAAAACATAGGCTGGGACACCCTGATGCCATGGTCACTGTTGCTTGAAATGACCCACTTGCAAGGAAATGGAGCACTGATAGCACCTGCACTTGAGGGGGGATCCCTGTGGGATGGCGGATTGCTGACATCAGGGTCTGGCTCCAACTGGCTACACAGTTCCTGGATTGTGCACGGTCAAACCTGTAGGTGATGAGGAAATGTTGCTCCTCCATTGTCAACAGGTCCACCAGCGGTCGGTACACCGGAGGATTCCATCATCTCCTGACATGCCCCAGCGGACGGTGCCTAGGAAGGACAACAGCGACCACAGAGTCAAACAAGTCAGAGGTATGTACCCACAGTCTACATAGAACACCATTCATACACAGAATCTGGCCTGTATTTGTGTTGTGCGACAAGGCCTACGTCTGTGTGACGCAGTTGTGAATGAGGCCATGTAGGCCCCTGAAATGGCGGCTGCCTGACCTCTAAAGTGGGACAATGGGATGTGAGGTAACTGCGCTGGCGTTCTACACCGTCGCTGTAGGCGGACGGAGACCGCGGCACAATGCTGCATTGGTTAACGTTGGACCCTATGGGTCCCAGGAGCCAATGACGATGTATGCCGGCAGTGATGGTACGCACAGCCGCGGATGTGACCGCCGCGGACGTGACCGCCATTTTCTATCTGTTCAATCACTCGATACCTGATCTTCAACAGGAGAGGACCTACACTGCAAGTGCTGCTGTGACTTCGGTCTGGAAGAGACAATGGCTCGTGCGTCTGGGGAAAGGGCCCCTGCCTTCACTGCAGAGGAGTTGGAGAAGCTCGTGGACGGGGTCCTCCCCCAATACACGCTACTCTACGGTCCTCCAGACCAACAGGTAAGTACACAGGGAGCACGTTGTATGGGCTATGCCTGTGTGGAGAGGGCTGGTTGTAAGAAGGAAGGGGGCACAGTTTTGCGTGCATGAAGGACTGTGAATGCATGTTCCACATGGCAAGGCTAGGGATGTGGGCCACTCACTTCGACGGTGCAGTTGGTAATGACTTCTCTTCTTCCCCTGTACATGTCATGTAGGTCAGCTCCCACCAGAAGAAGGATATTTGGCGTGCCATCGCCAAGGACGTCCAGACCCTGGGGGTCCACCACAGACGGAGCACCCACTGCCGGAAAAGATGGGAGGACATTCGCCGCTGGAGCAAGAAGACGGCGGAGGCTCAGCTGGGGATGGCCTCCCAACATGGGATGGGTGCCCGTCGAACCATGACCCCCCTGATGTTCCGGATGCTGGCGGTGGCCTACCCTGAGTTGGATGGGCGCTTGAGGGCATCACAGCATACACAAGGGGGTGAGTACAACATCATTCAGCGGACTTTGCGGGCAGTGAAGGTGTCTGGGTGGGGGAGGAGGGCTGTGAGTTTCCCTAGGACAGGGCGAGTTACGTAGGCTAGGCCCCTCCGTAATGCAGGCCATATGTCACCCCACCCCAACTCTGTAGAGTGCCAAGTACAGGTATACATGCCCCTGTGTCATCTATGTGTGCAGATGTCGACCATAGCCATGTAGGATATATCCCAGGAATTGCATCTGTAGAGCCCAACAGTGCGGCGTAGTGCAGGGGGCTTCTGTGTCTGTATTGCCCGCCAACGGTAGCGGTAAGCCATGCACTCAACCTGTCTTTCTTCTGTCGTCCCCCCCCCTTTTTGTGGTCTCCCTGTTCTTGTGTGCATCAGCATCATCAGGCGGAGGTACAGTGGCACCGGAGCATGAGGGAGCTGCATCCCACATGGCCATGGAGGGCCACACCACGGACTCGGAATATACCTGTGAGACGGAGGGCGGGGGGAGCTTTACGGCGGTCACAGGATCTGCAACCAGCGACATGGACTCGTCCTCCGATGGGACCTCCGATGGGACCTCCCTTGTGGTGGCGGCTAAATCTGTGGCCCCCACTTCTACAGGTGCAGCCCCCCCCCCTACCAGCACCGCCCTCCCAGCAGCCCCTCAGCCTTCGCCCCGTGCCCGCTCACCCAGGAGGGTGGGCATCACCTTCGCCCCAAGCACCTCAGCCCCTGCCCCTGTCACCTCTGCTGCCCTCAGTGAGGAGGCCATTGACCTCCTCAGGTCACTCACTGTTGGGAAGTCTACCATTTTGAATGCCATCCAGGGTGTAGAAATGGAATTGCAACACACAAATGCATTCCTTGAGGGCATTCATTCTGGTCAGGCTGCCATTCATCGAACCCTGCAAACTCTGGCCTCAGCACTGATGACAGCCATTGTCCCTGTCTCTAGCCTCCCCCCTCCAACTTCCTCCACCCAGACCCAATCCCCTGTACCCCAGCCTATCCCAAGCACACCATCAGACCAGCATGCACACACGTCAACACACAAGGGAAGCTCAGGCAAACATAAGCACCACACATCCCACAGGCACTCACACAAGCATCACACACATGCAGACACACCAACATCCACTGCCTCCACTGTGTCCCCCCCGTCGTCGTCTCCCTCCTCCCTCCCAGTGTCGTCTACACTCTCACCTGCATGCACTACCACTACAGCCACTACGTCCCGCACCAGCACACCCACCACCACACCACACTCACGTGCACTCACCACCCCCACTCCCATTTACACGTCCCCTGTGTCCTCTCCCAGTGTGTCTGTGACGCCCCTCTCAAGATACACAAACGCAGGCACACACCCACCCAACAGCCATCCACCTCACGACAGCCTCCAGCGCATGCACCTTCATCCAAAGTCACCAAACGTACACCTCCTACAACCACTACCTCTTCCTCCACTCCCAAACCCCCTCCAGCTACCCGTCCCAGTGTTCCTAAGAAACTTTTTCTGACCAAGCTTGACCTCTTTCCCACCCCCCCCTCCAAATCATAGGTCCCGTACTAGCACCTCAGCCAAAAAATCTCCGGGACCAGTGGTGCCTGTTGTTACAGGTATGTGGAGTGCACTGGCCACCTGGACAGCCAGTGTGACACGGAGCCACAGCACAGCCAGTCCCCCCCTGTGAAGCACCAGAAGTTGGACATTGCCCGGCGGGAGAGGGTGAAGACTCCAGCCAGCAAAGCCGCTCACAAGGGTCCGGGGGGGAGTGTCGACTCAGCTGTGACTCCTCCCAAGGTGGGGAAGGGGCAGAAGAAAACTTCAAAGTCTTGGAGGAGCAGCACGGCGGAGAAGACCACCATCATCCCCGCTGCCCAGGAGGTCACCGCCAGCCCAATCGCCAGAGTCAGTGCCCAGGAGGGCAGCCCGATTGTCACTGGCCAGGAGGCCACCGCCAGAGTAAGTGCCCAGGAGGGCAGCCCGATCGTCACTGGCCAGGAGGCCACCACCAGAGTCAGTGCCCAGGAGGGCAGACCGATCGTTAAGTACCCAGGAGGCCACCGCCAGAGTAAGTGCCCAGGAGGCCACCGCCAGAGTCAGTGCCCAGGAGGGAAGCCCGATCGTCACTGGCCAGGAGGCCACTGCCAGAGTCTGTGCTCAGGAAGGCAGCCCGATAGTCACTGGCCAGGAGGCCACCGTCAGAGTCTGTGCCCAGAAGGCCACCGCCAGCCACAGCCCAATCGTCACTGGCCAGGAGGCCACCGCCAGAGTAAGTGCCCAGGAGGCCACCGCCAGCCACAGCCCAGCTACCCAGGAGGTCCCCGGCAGCCACAGCCCAGGTGCCCAATGAAGGACCGCCACCACCAGCCCAGCTGGGCAATGAAGGACCGCCATGGCAAGCTCCACTGAACAGGGCAAGCACCGCTGAACAGGTCAGAAACTGAAAACTCATGCACCGCTGAACAGGGCAAAGACCGCCATGGCAAGCACCGCTGAACAGGGCAAGCACCGCTGAACAGGGCAAAGACCGCCATGGCAAGCACCGCTGAACAGGGCAAGCTCCGCTGAACAGGGCAAGCACCTCTGAACAGGTCAGAAACTGCAAATTCAAGCACCGCTGAACAGGGCAAAGACCGCCATGGCAAGCACCGCTGAGCAGGGCAAGCACCGCTGAACAGGGCAAAGACCGCCAACTCAAGCACTGCTACCCCATGGACGGCAGGGGCAGTGACGCAACTGGGACCGTCACAGGGTGAGTGCTGCACTCTGGGCACCAGTCCCCCTCCAGAACCAGTGGAGACATGCATCCACTCCATCTGTCCTTCGCAGGATGAAGCACTCTGGGCACCAGTCCCCCTCCAGAACCAGTGGAGACATGCATCCACTCCATCTGTCCTTTACAGGATGAAGCACTCTGGGCACCAGTCCCCATCCAGAACCTGTGGAGACTGTTATCCACTCCATCTGTCCTTCACAGGATGAAGCACTCTGGGCACCAGTCCCCCTCCAGAACCTGTGGAGACAGTTATCCACTCCATCTGTCCTTCACAGGATGAAGCACTCTGGGCACCAGTCCCCCTCCAGAACCTGTGGAGACTGTTATCCACTTGAGAGACTGTGGCTTTGCACTCCCCAGGATTGGACAGTGGGCAACCCACCAACTGTAGAGACTTGAGAGACTGTGGCTTTGCACTCCCCAGGATGGTACAGTGGGCAAACCACCCACTGTAGAGACTTGAGAGACTGTGGCTTTGCATTCCCCAGGATGGTACAGTGGGCAAACCACCCACTGTAGAGATTTGAGAGACTGTGGCATTGCACTCCCCAGGATGGTATAGTGGGCAACCCACCCACTGTAGAGACTTGAGAGACTGTGGCTTTGCACTCCCCGGGATACATCAATGGGCATGGAGCCCCCTCGTGGATCTGGCGTGGTGCACTCATCCGTCTGAGGTGCCCCCCCTTCCCTTCCCCCTGAGGTGCCTGTTGTATTTCTATCTGATGCCCCAGCAGTGTTCTCTCCATTTTGATCAGGTATCTAGTGTGGGCCTCGCCCATGCATTTTGGGCCCAGTGGTCCACAGACAATGAATGGTGCATTACCTGCACTACTAATCGTGATGTATATTTTGTTTAATGTGTATATATATATATCTGTATATATTTGGTTACTGTATTTTGATATATTACAATGGTTCCACTCATTTCCTTTTTTCTTTGCATTCTTCCAGGGGGGTTGGGGGTTGTTACTGTAATGTTTGATATGCATTGGTGTGTGTGTTGTAGTGGGTGAGGGTCGGGGTGGGGGTTGGGATGTTGGTTGTGTGTGTCCCTGTCTTTTGTCTCCCCCTCCCCTATGTCGTAGGTGCAGTACTCACCGTTGTCTTCGCCGCCGGCGTTGATGATCATCGTATAGGAGCAGGAAGACTAGTGCAGGAAGAATATGGAGTTCCGGCTCCATGGTGCCCTCATTCCTCGTGGAGTGTGTAGAGGTGAGCATTTTCCCTTTGAAATGGCTGTTTCCGCCGTGTTTTTATCCGCGGGGAATCCGACCCGGAAAAGGTGGCGGATTGGTAGGTTGTGATACTGTGGGCGGTACATTGTCTCCGATCTGTCTGTTGGCGGTGACCGCTGCGCTGTTTGTCTGTACCGCCGTGGCGGTCTGAGTGTTAAAGTGGCTGTCTTTGTTGGCGGTTTCCGCCACGGTCATCATTCCCATTTTTTTACCGCCGGCCTGTTGGCGGTCTTACCGCCGCTTTAACACCGTCCGCCAGGGTTGTAATGACCCCCAATGTGTCCCTCAATTATTTCTGATACATGTCTGAAATGGATTCTGACACATACGTAACAAGTTATAGCTGAACTCAGGTAACATCTTAGACTGATATTTGGACTTTGTTGTGCCACAATTAAATTAGGGATGGATGCCAAAAGTAATGCACACGGGTTCATATAAAAATATTTGGTGCAACTTACCATAGCTGTGGCACATAAAATGAAGCAAACGATACAAAGTGGGGGGTAACAACTATCCCTGGCCCTCTGTACATTGTACCTGTGTGTTTTACATTGGTCTTAGTCACAATAGCTGGGTGACTGGTATTGCAGTCCTCCAGGAAAATGGCTTTGCATGTCTCTTATGGATACACATGATGAGAGGAATACACTCCATGAATGAGTCTGCAAACAAATGATGGAGCATGTTTGCCACCACTTGATAGTTAGGGCCACTGCATGTGTGCAGATATGTGTGTATCACTCACTGGAGTGCCCGGGTCTGTACATGTTTGCAGTGGTATATCGTATGCAGTATCATCATGTCTGAGAGGCTTGACTTTCTGATTTAATCTTACACACAGTAATTGTATTTGGAAGTGTTGCACAGTGCACAGGCATTTAGCACATTTCTTCCTTCCATGCTTTACAGGTGGACCTGCCCCCTACACTATCGGAGAGGTGGCTTGATTTGCAGACCCAGACATCTCCAGTAAGTGTTGATATTTATGTTCTGTGTTGTGTTTGCTGCTGTTGTGTGATTGACTCCTGTGTGTCGGACACTTAGCAAGGTGTGATGCGCTGGTCAATGATGGGATATGTTCCTTGAATGGAGTATCATTTTCTTTCCATCTTTGAGTTGAGCAATCATTATTATATAGTCATATTTTGGGATTGTAGGGCAGCCCTGTAGGCACGGCCATGTGAATAGGGTGACTTTTGTGGATAAATCTTAAATTCAGAAAATGTAGCAGTGGACCATATTTGTGATTTAGTCAGCAAGTCAGACCCTGATTCTCACAGAATAGGGATGCCAAAGTCTTACCCACAGGCTTGAGCGTCCCTATTCACTAATGAACATGTTTGACTGTATGTTTGACTTCCTAGCAGCATGTAGCTCCACATGTTGTGCTACATGTATGAGGCACTTGAGTACAATGGCAAGGTGTGCATGCAGCTCATGGCCAGATGTGTGCTTGCATCGATCTGCTTGTTGTAAGTCATGTGTTACTGGTAGGAAATGATGTTGACAATTGTCTGCATTTCCAAACATAAGTGTGGATGAGATTGTCCAAGGTTTGGGTGTATCCAAGTTGGACATCCTCCTTACCTGTTGTGGACTGCCCAAACCCATGTACAGCTGTCCAAAGCTTCCTGCGTGTCCTGGATGTTTGAAAGTATGTGTTGCTTGTCCAACCCCCCACCCCCTCAGGCACAGGAGTAGAGTTGTGAAAGGTGTACCTAGGACTGGTGATCCAAGTTTAGTACACAGACATGTAAATCTGTAATTCACTTGTCCAAAACTAGGATACCCACTCATGATTAGCAACTGCATTCTATCCTGGCAATTCCATTTACAACTCACAAATCTTGTGGCCCTTGATTGTCTTCCAGAAGTTAGTCTTTAGTTGGCCTGTCACATGTGAAGGACTTGCAGCATTTATTACGTGACAAATGGCTAAACAATGATGCATAGGTCATTTAAGTTGTTACCCATCTTTTAGAGTATTGTGTGCTGTTTGATAGGACATGTGTAGGCTGCATTGGCATGTACTTCCTCAGGGACAATCAGTGATCTGTATGATGATATGGGCTGTTTCTGGTACATTAGATGTATTGTCTGATTTACTTCTAGAGCCATATCACACAATGAAGTACCTAATGTTTGGTTTTATATTTGTTTTAACAGCTGCTAATATGAATCTCATTCAGATTTGGGAGTTTCAGCGCAGGGTGATGCGTTACCGCCACATTCTTGGTATGGAGCTTGGGTTCCTCCACATGGCAAGGCGTTATCGCCATGAAAGAGCCTCCGGAGTGTGGAGGGCATTTGCCCAAGGGGGCCCTTCAGTGTCCACCACAGCCACCACTACCAGCACCACCACTACCACCCAGGTGGCACCAACCATAGCAGGCACCTTTGCTGGACCATCCACCTCCACTGCTCCAGGACCTGTCACAGCACCACCTGCACCTCCTCCTACAGGCATGGCACCGACAAGGGGGCATACATCTTCAACTGGCACCCAGACCACCCCTGCTGCAGTCATTGACCCAGCAGATTTTCAGCAGATGCAACAGAACATTGACCGTATGTTGAGGAATTTGACCAGGCTGCAGCAGGAGGTGGCACAAGTTAATAGGAGGGTGTGTGACATAAGGAAGACCCTGCGGAGGGCGAACTTGTAAACATTTTACCCTCAGCCATGATTCCCTCCCCTCCCTCCTCTTTCTTGGTTCTTTTTATTAGTGGGTTTAGGGGGCTTAGTGTTAGGTTAGAATAGGCTGTTAGTTTAGTTAGTAGTAGTGGGTGGGGGACTGGGGGTATGATACTTTTAATATCTGTTTTTTATTATGTGTTGGATGATGTTGGGGTTTTGGTGTTTTAAAAAATAAAGAAATATATATATAAAATATACAAATACAAAAAAAGTATATTTGTTTAGTATAAGATAGTATGTGTTTAGGTTAGTATATATTGTCCTCCATGTGTCCCGTCTTATAAGGGGGGTGGCGGGGTTGATGTTTAGATTGTTTCGCTAAATGTGATAAGTAAGTTTAGCTTAGGTTAGTTAAGGCCAGTTGTGGGTAATGTGTAGTTTGGATAGGCTAGGTTAGGTAAGGTGTTTCCCCTGGATTTAGCTTTTGTTTTTACTGTTTAATAAATATTTAGGTAACCCTTTATAGTATGTGTCACATGCTTGGGGATAAGGGCCTTGGCATGGGTGAACAGTGTCTCTTTAGTATTGGCTTTTGTGTCCCATCCTGCAACCAAATCCCAATTGAACTGTTACATTGGCAGCTACACCAAAGCTACTTTGTTAAGATTCTGCCATCCATTGCTCCCACCACTCAAGGTTACTATGTATCCCAAAGTGTTGTAAATTTTTTATGTATGTTTTCAATCTCACATACTTTGAAAACAGAATTGGTATTGAGGACACTGTGTTCAGTCTGCCTGCAGCCTGATGTCCAAGCGAAGCCTTATAAGGTGAGTGGTAGTATGCTCTCATGTAGTATGGTATACATAACTCACATCTATCATTTGTTACAATGTTCAGCCAGGTTACATATTTGTACATACACTCATACACATCCATTCATGCAGTATGGTGTGTTAGGTAAAATTTGGGTCAAATGTCACATACATAAGTTTTGGCTTGAAGAAAAAGTTGAAGGCAATAATGTTTGGCTTAGACATCCCTTGAGGAGGAGTTAATCTGTCCAACACAGCATTATGGTGTATAGTTTCTATTTTCCTCAGAATTAACCCTCAGGAAGGGCAGGTGATGGTACAATCCAGACCACTGTGCATAGTTATCAGCCAACATTCTTTCAGGTCAGTTATATTGACAATCTATAATCATTGACCTGAGGTCAACATCACTGATGGTCATCACGGTTGATATGTCACATTACAAAGAGACAAAGTTGTTGTGTAAGTGCTATTTATTTGAAAGTGCTGTAGTGCTATATGTACATTGTTCATGATTGTGAGTCCATTAATGTGACACCTTCCATTGTGATCCTACACAAGTGCAAAAGGACATGTCATTGGACATGCTGGGGTGAAGTGTCAGACAGTGCAGAGGGACAGGATTTGCCAATGAGTTAGTGAGAGACAATCACAGGGCAGGGTGACAAGATAAACAGTGGGGTGAAGAACAGTGCTTGAGTGCAGTGGTTGCAAGACGGGCATGTTACAAAGCACAAGACCTTGGTTATAGGTGGCCATGTGGCATGGACTAGTGCTACCAGGTACTCTTATGGGTGAAGGTGATCTGTTCCACGCCTCCATCTTCTGATGTGTGTGTAGTCTCCTCTGCTCTTGGTGGTGGTGGTTGAAAAGGGGCAACACGCACCTCAGTGTTTGAAGACATGGAGTCAGACATCCGGGTAGCTGCCAACTGTGGGGCTATTAAGGGCAGTACTGCAGCAAGGAGGAGCTGCTGGTTCTTAAGTATAGCATATCAACAATCAGAGGGATAGGGAGGTTAATGGTCCAGTGTACGGTCTCCCAAAATGACTAATCACACACTAAATAGGCGCACTGTTCCAAGAAAAATAAATCTAGGGGAACATGAATGTTCAGGAGCAAGAGCCCTCACACATCCAAATGGATGTCATGCTGCATCATCGGGTTGCTCCTCGTCAGACTGACACTGCAATATCTGACGGGCTCCCCGTTCGGGGGCTCTTTGCCGGAGATCTTTTTATAAGTGGCTGCCGTTGTGATAAACAGTCATTAGATAATCATAGAGGTCAGGCACTCAGCAAGAGAGTGAAAAGTTAAAATTGGTTCTTAGCCCCACAAGAATCAGCACTATTTAATGAGTCAGAAGGAAAGGGCTCATACCAACATAAAACACAAGGAAAGTGGAAAATGAGGATTCATGCTCAACCACTTTCTAACTAAACACAGAGATCTGGGAAATGATCACCTATCCTCTAAGACAAGGTCAACATGTTTCGCGTATGGTGGTCTATACAGATCCTATAACGCTTCTCCAGGAGCAACGATTAATATAACTTCTCCTGACTCATAATAAGTTAAGGAAAGATAAATAAGTAAAATACAAAACTACTTTGTATATGTATAAAGAAATTACAGTCACTTACATTCTAGTAAACTGTCTGTCAAAAATAATGAACAAAAAGGTCGCCCTGTTCCCCTAGATTTATTTTTCTTGGAACAGAGTACCTATTTAGTGTGTCTTAAGTATAGCAGCCACATCACTGTGATAGGCAGCCAGGTCGGCCCTGAGAGGTTCAATATTGCATTTGTGGACGCGTTGACAGGATTGCTGTTGTAGGTGTTGTGTCAACTCTCTTACAGTTCTCTCAAAGCTGGTGCCAGTGTCGTCAGAGTCCTCAGCTGGGTTGGAGCTGGCAGGTCGTACAATTGGGGTGGTGGGTGGTTCCTCTGTGATGGCTGCTACTTCTGTGCTCCTCCTTGTGACTGAAGGTCGGGTCTGGAGGGTCCTAAGGAGATCTTGGCGGGTCTGCTGGCTGATGCTTGCCAGTTCGTCATCCGTGTCATCAGGGAAGTCCGGGACAGGCATATCCGCAGGAGAGCCATCGTCCTCTGCAATGAGATATGGTACAATTAGTGTGTCTGTGTTGTGAGATTTGTAATGTGACGTGCCTGCCTTCCTATTAGTTGCACATTGTGATCTTGGTTCCTGTTCATTGTTCCTGTCTTTCATATTAGCATTCTCCCAACCCTATGCCCCACCTGCATGTCACATGTATTGTGGTTAGTTTGGGGACTGGTCAGCATCACATCCTCTAGGTGTTCGTTCGGGCCAATTTATGAAGTGCCACCTTCTTTTCCTACTCAACCCTCTGTCTACTTCCAGTCTCATGGTTAGGCCTTTCACTGGCTGTGGGTGTTCTGATGGCACTTGCACCAAACTTAACAATCTTGAACTGACCCAGGGGGTCATTACGACCTTTCGGCCGTCAAGATCTGACCGCCATGCGGCCGCCAATGCGGCCGCACCCCCGCCACGGCCATTTGGAGATCCCCGCTGGGCCGGCGGGCGGTAACCTGGTTTCTGCCCGCTGGCCCAGCGGGGATCACGGGCCCAACATAGGAGCCAGCTCCAAATGGAGCCGGCGGTGTTGCGGCCGTGCGACGGGTGCAGTTGCACCTGTCACACTTTTCACTGTCTGCACAGCAGACAGTGAAAAGCCGCATGGGGCCCCCAGGGGCCCCACGACACCCCGTACCGCCAGCCTTTTCCTGGCGGTTCAGACCGCCAGAAAAAGGCTGGTGGTCGGGGAGTCGTAATCCCCTGGGCAGCGCTGCAAGCAGCGCTGCACTGGCGGATTACATCCGCCGGGGCCATTGTGGCGGTAAACCGCCGGCCCTGGCGGTACGACCGCGGCGCAACCACTGCGGTCATAATACGCTGGGAGGCACCGCCAGCCTGTTGGCGATGCTCCCGTCGTTTTGGCCCTGCGGTAGTAATACCGCCAGGGTCATAATGACCACCCCAGTCTCTAATATTTCACATCCACCTATATGTTGCTGACACCTAGCATATACTATGTATTGCATTGGCATGGCACGATACAGGTGTCAGCATTGGTAGTGTGTACTGTTGATGTTGGGAAATGTGTGCTACATTGGATTGCACTGATGGTCCTAGCAGTGTTCCAGTTCCTCCTCTGACTATGCGGGTGTATTTCACTAGCCAGTTACATATGTCCTCCCCCTCAATGCTGTTGTCTGAGCAGTATGACATTTGGGATGTTGCATGGTGTAATTGGAGCTATTGTGACCCAGGCACAGGGTGGACCCTGACATGTGCAACATGGGTATGACATTAGTGCTATGTACCTCATAATGTTTATGACAGTGGCTGATGTTTGTAGCAACTATGGACAATCACATTTGACAGGATTGGAACATTTGTATTGATTTTAGGGGATTGATAATTTTGTCATCCTGAACCCTCTAATTTGGGTTTGTACAATCCATGGGGACGTCACTGCCATTAGCTACTTGACCTGCACACACAGCAGAGGTGGTAGTGGCAACTGTTGTCAATATTAAATTCCACTTGCAGATATGGCCTGAGACTGTTAATTGATCCCTAGTTCATGTAGGGAGAATACCAGCTGACGTGTGACAGCAGGCCAGCTTAACTTTGTACCCTACCCTGCTGGCCTGGCGTTTCCTTTCCAACATCCTTGGCATGGCAGAATTACCCCCATGCAAAGGTTGTTGGCGTAGTGTAGTACTGTGCCCCAGGTTTTCTCTGAACGGGCTGTGCCCCCGTACCGTGCCCCTTTACTCATGCCACTCCCTGAATATCATGACTTACAGGCATTGTGTAGTAGGTATGCCCCCCCGTTTGCAGTTAACATTTGTGCATTTTAGTTTCCCATGCGACTTACCCTGCATCTATGTTGTCTCCTGGTAGTCTGCGCTGTCCTGTCCTTGAATCCCTGTGATGATCTCCTCAGGGATGACGGCTGCCACCATCTCCTCCATGTGGTCCAGGGCCTTCTGCGGTGCTGGACTCCCACCTCCAGTCTGCAGTGCTGCCTTTCTGTTCCTGCCCATCTTTTCCTTGGTCCTGCGCTTGCAGTCAGGCCAGCGTTTCTTGCACTCGATGACTGTTCTCTGTTCTTCTGCCACACTGTTGATTTTGTCAACAATTTGTTGCCATATTGCCTCTCTCCTACTAATTGGCAACTTTGAGGTGACAAACAGTTGGCGCTGGTGTTCCGTCAACTCTTTCACCAGAATAATCTGCTCCTCTGCACTGAAGCGACACTTTCTTTTCTTTTTCTCCCTGTTCTGGGTCATCTGTGGGTCCTCCTGGCTGGTTCCTGGTCTGTTGTCATCTTCCTGGGGTCTGTGCAAGCATCCGGGATCCATTTTGGCTCTCCTTAGCACATTTTGCTGTGTTTGCTACGCTTTTTGACGCAATTGCGTCAAAAAACTGCACGTATCCGGTTTGCGATGTTGTAAATCGGCTCACAGTCATTTTCGCCGCATTAACGTCATTTTTCTTTGACGTGACACAATGGTTTGAGTAAAAAAAATGACTCACACCAGTGGTTTGCGCCGCCGTGTGTCAAAGTATAAATTTGACGCCCGAGTAGTGCAAATAAATGGTGTAAGCCGGCGGTAAAAGTATTGACACAAAACTGCGTCGGCTCAGTTTTGCATCAAAAAGTATAAATATGGGCCTTCGAGATAAAAGAGATGATTTGAGCTTATGAATTCAAACTGAGAGAGCTGGAAGTTATGGGGACCGAGTCCAGCTGGAATGGTGGCAGCAACAATTTTATTTCCAGTGCTGCTGAAAAAGTGCACATGCCCAGAGACGTGGTGCCCTACTTGAAGGAGGGAGTTGATACACATCAGGAAGTTCAGGGGTATGAGGTAGCTCCAGTGATACACAGGGTCCCTAAGGTGGAATGGGGAACTGACATGGGGATTCATATTCCTACTGGTGGGAGGCACACTCTACTGACTCTAGGTGACAGTGACAGGGAGAGGGGCTCCCCCCAGGTAGAAGTCCTGGTTATGGAGTGTGAAGACATCCCAGAAGAGTGTGGGTTGAGTGTCAGGGAGAGTCAGGTACTGTCTCACTAGTCTCAGGAGGGTGATGTGGGGTACTTTTTCAAGGCTGAGTCATTGGATGGCTGAGTGAAGGGTACTTTGGCTAATTCATGTGAGGTGCTGATTGATGTAATTGCTGGAGAGCAGATGTCTAACCCTTATTTTCCAGAGGTATGCCAACACCAGGTGGAGTGTGAGTTCTCTGGCCCCAGGGAACTTACATTGGAGGCAGATCTTTGGGTGAGTACCAGAGAGTCTGAAGAGGCATTTGGGTGTGCTCCTGAGGGGAGTGGTCTAGGTATTTCCCACCCAGGTGAGGTAGGGAAGGATTGTAGTGTCCTAGGTAGGTCCCAGTGTAGTGGGATGGGTGAGAGACCCCACATCCAGTCTCAGAGGAGAGGGATGGGGATGGGCTGAGGCCCAAGGTGTCTGAGATGCAGTTACAGGTCCTGGAGGGTTCCTTGCGGGAACACCGGGATGGGAACCTAGCCTGTACCCTAGGGCCATCTGTTGAGGGAGACCCCACAGTGTCAGAAGAACTTGGGGGGGTGGGGCTGTAGCCAGCGTCCCACCAGTTCCAGTGTCTGGCAGTACCACCCCTTGGGAGGGGGTGCAGAAGTCCAGACAGAGGGTTGAGAGGGGGTTTCAGACCCCAGTGGAGAACCTGGAGGGTCAGGGGTCATCTCTGGGAGCTGAGCCCCCCAGGAATGACCTTGGTGAGACTATTTCTGGGTTGGGGGGAATCCAGACTCTGTCAGATGGGCAGAGGTCAGGAGACCTGCACCAGCTAGACTCTTGCATGGCCCTTAGGGACGGTGTGTCCCTTGAGGGGGTTAAGTGTAGCCCCCTGGAGGTCGTGGTGTGCCAAGCAATGGTTCAACCGCAGGGTGGTGACTCTGGGTTGAATGATCAGGTTCAGGGGTAAACTCTGACCTGATGGGGGTAGGTGTGCTCCCAAGGAAGTCCTGGTGTGCCAGGCAGTGGTTTAACCGCAGGGTGGACAGTCTGGGTTGGATGACCAGGTTCAGAGGGTAAACTCTGACCAGGTGGGGGGTAGGTATGTCCCCCAGGAAGTCCTGGGTTGCCAGGCGGTGGTCCAGTCTGTGGGTACAGATCCTGGACTGGAGGATCAGGTGCAGGGGGTAAACCCTGACCTGAAGGGGGGCGGTTTGCCCAATCACCCCCCCTGGTGTGATTTCAAGGGGTACTCTCCCTGAGGAGGGGTGTAGAACCCTGAGAATTGGGGGGGGGCAGGGGAGAGAGAGACTCAACCCTGACCCCAGTGCAATCTAAGGGTACAGACCCTGGATTGGAAAGCCAGGTTCAGGGTGTCCCCCTTGACCTGGAGGAAGGGGCTACTGCTAACAGTGCCCCTACCATGTTGTCTTCTGGGGGGTACGCCTAGTTGGGGGGGTGCAGGACCCCAGAAGGGAGGGCAGGGGGAGGGAAGCCTCACCCCTGGCACTGGTCCAACCTGAAGGTACAGACCCCAGGTTGGAGGACCAGTTGCAGGTTAACATCCCTTCACTGGTGGAAGAATTGTGCAGGAGTGCTTCTACAAGCACCCTGACAATCTTTGACTCTGGGGTGCCGCTCCTTGAGGGAAGGTACAGAGCCCCAGAGGGAAGGACCAGGGTCAGGTTGTCATCCCTGACCTGGTGGAAGAGAGAGTGGTCAGAGGGTGCCAGGTACCTGGGGCTACCACCCCCCACGCTTGCCACAGTCACAGTGGTTGGAGAGGCCTGAGGTCAGGCTCTCATCCCTGACCGTTGTCAGGGATCACTGTGGCTTGCTATCATGGAGGACAGAGTTGCCCTGGGGGGGACGAGAGTCACACCCTGGGGGTGGAGTGGGAAACACCACTGTGTTGGCCCTGGTGGTGCTCTCTGCCCATTGGGATACATCTGTGAGCAAAGTAAAGCTAGGTGCTGCGCAGATGGTATCTGCAGATGAGGAGAAGGGTTTCCCATGGGCAAGCTTAGTGGGCCCTGAGAGTATGGACAGAGGGATCCAACTGGAGTCATGCAGGCGTAGAACTGGAACATGCCCCTGGTGTTGTGGGACTGGGTCCTTGTTCTATCGCCTCAATCAGGGAAGTACATCAAGGTATTGATTGTTCTTCCCTGGCGTTAGGCTGGTATGGGGTCGTGTTGGAATCTTGCCCTTTTGCAGGTTCATCCCCAATCTTTTTGCCTCCTGCCCCCTATTTTTTCTGTTCTGTTGTTGTTGGCTTTTGAACTCCGAGCACTTTGCCACTGCTAACCAATGCTAAAGTGCATATGATCTCTGTGTAAATTGTATTGTTGATTAGTTTATCCATGATTGACATATTTGATTTACTAGTAAGTCCCTAGTAAAGTGCACTAGAGGTGCCCAGGGCCTGTAAATCAAATGCTACTAGTGGGCCTGTAGCACTGGTTGTGTCACCCACATAAGTAGCTCTGTAATCATGTCTCAGACCTGCCCTTCCTCTGCCCTTGTCCTGGCATTCCTCAGTGGGGTCGGTAGCCATGAGAGGTTGGGGTAACCAGAGTCACCTGCAAATGTCGAGGGATACCTGTTAGTCACACACTCACGCTTAGGAACAACCCAATACCCATACACCAACATATATTGGGTGGGGACCTTGGGCTCACCTATTAGCCACACCCGGTGCCTCTGGAGTTGAGCCATCACATATGGGATTCTGCTATTCCTAGATAAAGGCGTCATGCACAGAGCCAGGATACTTGGTATTCACATGAGAGATGTACTGGTCCGCCAAACACACCAGAGAGTGATAGCTTTTTCTATTCCTGAACACTTGTTAATTTCTCTGGGGGATGACAAATGCTATTACCATCAATGGCAACAATGATGTTGGGGATATGGCCCAGGGCACAAAAGTCAGCCTTCACTGTGGCCAAATCCTCCACCTGGGGGAATACGATGTAGCGGCTCATGTGTTTCAGCAGGGCAGACAACACTTTGGTCAACACGTTGGAGAACATTGGCTGAGACATCCCTGATGCCATGGCAAATGTTGTTTGGGACGAGCCACTTGCCAGGAAATGGAGCAATGACAGGACCTGCACTAGAGGGAGAATACCTGTGGGGTGGCTGATAGCTGAAATCAGGTCTGGCTCCAATTGGCACACAGTTCTTGGATTGTGGCCTGATCAAGTCTGTAGGTAAGGATTATGGGCCTGATTACAACTTTGGAGGAGGTGTTAATCCGTCCCAAAAGTGACGGTAAAGTGACGGATATACCACCAGCCGTATTACGAGTCCATTATATCCTATGGAACTCGTAATACGGCTGGTGGTATATCCGTCACATTTGGGACGGATTAACACCTCCTCCAAAGTTGTAATCAGGTCCTATGTGCCTGTCCTCCATAGTCGCCAGGTCCACAAGGGTCTGTACATGGGGGATGTTGCCATCTCCTATTCATCCTCAGTGGTTGAACTGTAGGGTGGAAAACGGTGAGCAGAGGGTCATATTCACACATATGTTGCAATAAAAATGCATTTCTTCCTTTACAGAAACACTATGGGGGTCATTCTGACCCTGGCGGTAGACTACCGCCAGGCCAACGACCGCGGATGCACCGCCAACAGGCTGGCGGTGCATCCATGGGCATCAGAAACGGAACACCGGCGGTGTCCCGCCGGTTTCCCGCTGCCCTGGGGAATCCTCCATGGCGGCGCTGCAGGCAGCGCCGCCATGGGGATTCCGACCCCCTTACGCCAACCTGGCTCTGGCGGTTTTGACCGCCAGAACCTGGCTGGCGGTAACGGGTGTCGCGGGGCCCATGGGGGCCCCTGCAGTGCCCATGCCACTGGCATGGGCACTGCAGGGGCCCCCTAACAGGGCCCCACCAAGATTATCAGTGTCTGCCAAGCAGACACTGAAAATCGCGACGGGTGCAACTGCACCCGTCGCACCCCTTCCACTCCGCCGGCTCCATTCGGAGCCGGCATCCTCATGGAAGGGGGTTTCCCGCTGGGCTGGCGGGCGGCCTTCTGGCGGTCGCCCGCCAGCCCAGTGGGAAACTCAGAATTACCGCGGTGGTCTTCTGACCGCGCAGCGGTATTCTGACGGCGGGACTTTGGTGGGCGGCCTCCGCCGCCCGCCAAGGTCAGAATGACCCCCATGTGAATTCCAAAATATGTTGATGTGCCAATGTCTGCTGTGACACAGTTAGGTGCCATGGCCTGTGCCCCCCCTGAAATGCCGGCTGCCTGACCTCTGAGGAGAGACAAGTGGACATGAGGTAATTCCGCTGGCGTTGTGCGCCGTTGCGCAACTTCGCATTGGTCATCATTGAGCCTTATGGGTTCCAGGAGCCAATGGCACTGTACGCCGGCGGTGACGGTACGCACCGCTGTGGACGTGACCGCCATTTTCTAAATGTTCAGTGACTTCCTATCTGACCTTCAATAGGAGAGGACCTATACTGCAAGTGCTGCTGTGACCTGTGTCTGGAAGTGACAATGGATCGAGTGTATGGGAAAAGGCCCCCGCCTTCACTTTGGTGGAGTTGGAGAGACTGATGGATGGGGTCCTCTCCCAGTATACTTCACTATATGGTCCTCCAGACAAACAGGTGAGCATGATGTGTGGGCCATGAATGTATGGCATGCTGTGTGTGTATGCCTCATGTGGGGGGGCTGAGGGCTCCTGGGTAGAGTGCTGCATGTCAGGTGGTCAATGTCTGTGCATAAGGGGATGGGAGGGATATTGTGGGACTTGAATGTAACAGTCCGGACGGTATTACTAATCCCTTTTTTCTATGCATATTTCCCTGCAGGTCAGCGCCCATCAGAAAAAGGGTATTTGGCGTGCCATCGCCAAGGAGGTGCGGACCCTGGGGGTCTTTGACAGGCGGAGCACCCACTGCTGCAAAGGGTGGGAGGACCTGCGCCGCTGGGCAAGGAAGACGGCGGAGGCCTAGCTGGGGCTGGCCTCCCAATGAGGAAGGGGTGCCCATCGTACCCTGACCCCCCTGATGTTCCGCATCCTGGCAGTGGCTTATCCGGAGTTGGAAGGGCACTTGAAGGCATCACAGCAGCCACAAGGGGGTGAGTACACATTCAGAATCATTACTTTGCGTGCGTTAAGGTTTTATCTGGGTGGGGGATGTGGGCTGTGGGTGCCCCTAGGCCAGGGCGAACTGGCAGGGTAGGTCCCTTGTTGGGCAGGCTCTGAAGCACTCCAACCCCAATAGTGTTAGTGGCCATCTACTACTGGGCAGGGTCCTGTAGGTTTCAGGTGAGCAGCTCATGGCGTTAGCCATTGTGCCCCATGGGCTGGTGACTAGCTGTGTAACTGGTAGTGCATGGCCTATTGCATAGGTCAGCTCCCTGTTTGTTGTGTATGCCAACGGCAGTGGTGTTGCTGGCATTGACCAAGTGTATCCTCTGTCTCTCATCCCCCTTTTTTTTTCTCACCCTCTCCTTATGTGCATTAGCATCACCTGGCAGAGGAGCAGAGGCACCGGTGACGGAGGGAGCTGCATCCCACATGGGCCTGGAGGCTTAATCCACCGACGGTGAGGGCACCAGTGGGACGCAGGGCGAGGGGAGCACCACGACGGAACCAAGAGGGGACCCTACAGACAGCGACTCCTCCTCCGATGGAAGCTCCCTGACAGTGGTGGTTTCAGGTGAGCAGCTCATGGCTTTAGCCATTGTACCCCATGGGCTAGTGACTAGCTGTGTAACTGGTAGTGCATGGCCTAGTGCATAGGGCAGCTCCCTGTTTGTTGTGTATGCCAACGGTAGTGGTGTTGCTGGCATTGACAAGTGTATCCTCTGTCTCGCCCCCCCCCCTTTTTGTTTTGTCACCCTGTCCTTGTGTGCATTAGTGTTAGAAATGGGGTCCTTGGTTGACAGTCAGGTTACCCCCTGTTCAAGCAAGGACCCTCACTCTAGTTAGGATAAAAGAGAATCACCCTCAGCTAACCCCTGCTTACCCCCTTGGTAGCTTGGCAGAGCAGTAGGCTTAACCTCAGAGTGCTGGGCGTAAAGTATTTGTACCAACACACACAGTAACTTAATGAAAACACTACAAAATGACACAACACCAGTTTAGAAAAATAGGAAATATTTATCTAGACAAAACAAGACCAAAACGACAAAAATCCAACATACACAAGTCAAGTTATGATTTTTTTAAAGGTTTAAAATAAAAAGAGTCTTTAGGTAGTTGTAACACCACACTAGCGCTGCTAGCGTGAAAATGTACCTGGTTTGCGGCAAAAATAACCCCGCACGGGCGGTGTGCGTCGAAAATAACCCGGCACGGGTTTATGCGTCGAAAACAGCTCGGCTCGGCGAGGCGCGTCGAAAAAGCCAGCCACGCGACGGTCCGAAGTCCCGCGGCGCTGGTTGCGATCTCTCAGCCTTCGTCAGCGATGCTGCGCGTCGTTTCTCCTGCTCCGGGCGTCGATTCTCCGGTCGCGTTTCCAGCGGCGTCGTTTCTCAGCTGCGGAGCCGGCGTCGCGTCGTTTTCTCAGCCGCGATCGGATTCGCGTCGATCTTTTCTCCGCACGGTGCTCGGTGCGTGTATTTTTGTCCTTAGGCTGCCAGCCTCTCCTTTCAGGGTCCCAGGAACTGGAAGGGCACCACAGAGCAGAGTAGGGGTCTCTCCAGAGACTCCAGGTGCTGGCAGGAAGAAGTCTTTGCTATCCCTGAGACTTCAATAACAGGAGGCAAGCTCTACATCAAGCCCTTGGAGATTTCTTCTTCAAGATGGAAGGCACACAAAGTCCAGTCTTTGCCCTCTTACTCTGGCAGAAGCAGCACTGCAGGAAAGCTCCACAAAGCACAGTCACAGGCAGGGCAGCACTTGTTCCTCAGCGATCAGCTCTTCTCCAGGCAGAGGTTCCCCTTGATTCCAGAAGTGTTTCTAAAGTTTGTAAGTTTGGGTGCCCTTCTTATACCCATTTTAGTCTTTGAAGTCACCTTCCTTCAAAGGGGACTCACACCTTCTTGTGAAATCCTGCCTTGCCCAGGCAAGGCCTCAGACACACACCAGGGGGTTGGAGACAGCATTGTCAGGGGCAGGCACAGTCCTTTCAGATGAGAGTGACCACTCCACCCCTCCCTCCTAGCAGAGATGGCTAATCAGGAAATGCAGATCACACCCCAGCTCCCTTTGTGTCACTGTCTGGTGTGAGGTGAAAAACAACCCAACTGTCAAACTGACCCAGACAGGGAATCCACAAACAAGGCAGAGTCACAGAATGGTTTAAGCAAGAAAATGCTCACTTTCTAAAAGTGGCATTTCCAAACTCACAATCTCAAAATCAACTTTACTAAAAGATGCATTTTTAAATTGTGAGTTCAGGGATCCCAAACTCCACCTGTCCATCTCTTCTCTAGGGGAATCTACACTTTAATCATATTTAAAGGTAGCCCCCATATTATCCTATGAGAGAGAGACAGACCTTGCAACAGTGAAAACGAAATTGGCAGTATTTCACTGTCAGGACATATAAACCACATTACTATATGTCCTACCTTATCCATACACTGCACCCTGCCCTTGGGGCTACCTAGGGCATACCTTAGGGGTGCCTTACATGTAAGGAAAGGGAAGGTTTAGGCCTGGCAAGTGGGTACACTTGCCAAGTCGACTTTACAGTGTAAAAATACACACACAGACACTGCAGTGGCAGGTCTGAGACATGATTACAGAGCTACTTATGTGGGTGGCACAACCAGTGCTGCAGGCCCACTAGTAGCATTTGATTTACAGGCCCTGGCACCTCTAGTGCACTTTACTAGGGACTTACTAGTAAATCAAATATGCCAATCATGGATAAACCACTTACATACAATTTAAACAGGAGAGCATATGCACTTTAGCACTGGTTAAGTGCTCAGAGTTGAAAAGCCAACAGCAACATGTCAGAAAAATATAGGAGGCAGGAGGCAAAAAAGTCTGGGGATGACCCTGCAAAAGCAAAAGTCCAACACGACCCCCTACCAGCCTAAAGCCAGGGGAGAACAATCAATACCTTGATGTACTTCCCTGATTGGGGCGATAGAACAGGGACCCAGGCCCACAACAGCAGGGGCATGCTCCAGTTCTACGCCTTCCTGACTCCAGTTGGATCCCTCTGTCCATACTCTCAGGGCCCACTAAGCTAACCCATGGGGAACCCTTCTCCACATCTACAGACACCATTTGTGCAACACCTAACTTTACTTTGCTCACAGATGTATTGCAATGGGCAGATAGTACCACCAGGGCCAACACAGTGGTGTTGCCCACTCCACCCCCGGGGTGTGACTCTCGTCCTCCCCCCCCCAGGGGCAACTCTGTCCACCAGGACAGCAAGCCACAGTGGCCCCAGACAACTGTCAGGGATGAGAGCCCGACCTCAGGCCTCTCTAACCACTGTGACTGTGGAGAGTGGGGGGTGGTAGCCCCAGGTGCCTGGCACCCTTTGACCACTCTCTCTTCCACCAGGTCAGGGATGACAACCTGACCCTGGTCCTCCCCTCTGGGGCTCTGTACCCTCCCTGCAGAAGCGGCACCCCCAGAGTCCAAAACTGTCAGGGTGCTTGTAGAAGCAGTCCTGCACAATTCTTCCATCAGTGCAGGGATGTTAACCTGCAACTGATCCTCCAACCTGGGGTCTGTACCTTCAGGTTGGACCAGGGCCAGGGGTGAGGCTTCCTTCCCCCTGCCCTCTCTTCTGGGGTCCTGAACCACCCAACTAGGAGCGGCCCCCCCAGAAGACAACATGGTAGGGGTACTGTTAGCAGTAGCCCCTTCCTCCAGGTCAGGGGGGACACCCTTAACCTGGCCTCCCAATCCAGGGTCTGTACCCACAGACTGGATCACCGCCTGGCAACCCAGGACTTCCTGGGGGGCATACCTACCCCCTACCAGGTCAGAGTTTACCCTCTGAACCTGGTCATCCAACCCAGGGTCACCACCCTGCGGTTGAACCACTGCCTGGCACACCAGGACTTCCTTGGGAGCACATTTACCCCCCATCAGGTCAGAGTTTACCCCCTGAACCTGATCATTCAACCCAGAGTCACCACCCTGCGGTTGAACCATTGCCTGGCACACCAGGACTTCCAGGGGAGCACACCTACCCCCTACCAGATCAGAGCTTACCCCCTGAATCTGGCAATCCAACCCAGAGTCACTACCCTGCGGTTGAACCACTGCCTGGCGCACCAGGACTTCCTTGGGAGCACACGTACTCCCCATCAGGTCAGAGTTTACCCCCTGAACCTGATCATCCAACCCAGAGTCACCATCCTGCGGTTGAATCATTGCCTGGCGCACCAGGACTTCCTGGGGGGCACACCTACCCCCCACAAGGGAAACACTTTCCCCAAGGGCCATACAAGAGTCTGGCTGGCGCAGGTCTCCTGACCTCTGCCCATCTGACAGAGTCTGGATTCCCCCCAGCCCAGAAATGGTCTCACCAAGGTCATTCCTGGGGGGCTCTGCACTCAGAGCTGACCCCTGACCCTCCAGGTTCTCCACTGGGGTCCGCAACCCCCTCTCAACCCTCTGTCTGGACTTCTGCAACCCCTCACTAGGAGTGGTACTGCCAGACACCAGAACTGGTGGGACGCTGGCTACAGCCGCCCCCCCAAGTTCTCCTGACACTGTGGGGTCTCCCTCAACAGATGGCCCTTTGGTACAGGCTAGGCTCCCCTCCTGGGGTTCCCGCAGGGAACGCTCCAGGACCTGGGACCGGATCTCGGGCACCTTGGGCCTCAACCCATCCCCATTCCCTCTCCTCTGAGACTGGACATGGGGTCCCTCACCCATCCCACTACACTGGGACCTACCTGGGACACTACAATCCTTCCCTACCTCACCTGGTTGGGAACTACCTAGACCACTCCTCTCAGGAGCACCCCCAAATGCCTCTTCAGACTCTCTGGTACTCACCCAGAAGTCTGCCTCCATTGTAAGCTCCCTGGGGTCAGAGAACTCACACTCCACCTGGTGTTGGCATAGCTCTGGAAAATAAGGACTAGACATATGCTCTCCAGCAATTACATCACTCAGCCCCTCACATGAATTAACCAAAGTACCCTTCACCCAACCATCCAGTGACTCTGCTTTGACAAAGCACCCCACATCACCCTCCTGAGACTGGTGAGACAGTACCTGACTGTCCCTGACACTCAACCCACACTCTTCTGGGATGTCTTCACACTCCATAACCAGGACTTCTACTTGGGGGGAACCCCTCTCCCTGTCACTCTCACCTAGAGTCAGTAGAGTGTCCCTCCCACCAGTAGGAATATGACTCCCCATGCCAGTTCCCCAATCTACCTCAGAGACCCTGTGCATCACTGGAGCTACCTCATACCCCTGAACCTCCTGGCGTGTGTTAACTCCCTCCTTCAAGTAGGGCACCACCTCTCTGGGCATGTGCACTTCTGCAGCATCACTGGATATACAATTGTTGCTGCCACCATTCCAGCTGGACTCAGCCCTCATGACTTCCAGCTCTTTCAATTTAAGCTCGTAAGCATAAATCATTTTTTTAATCTCTAAGTCCCTCCTCCTTTCTGCCAGGGCTAAGGCTCTCTTCTCCTCGGCCCTCTTAAACTCTTCCCGACTCCGGATTCGAGCTAGGAGCCTATCATCTCTTTCTGTTCCCTCCTCAGGGCCACTGCCCTCCTCTTTGGAGTAATCCTCCTCCTCAGAGTAGTTATCCTCCTCAGACTCATTTGGTGGTGTTGCCTGACAACGTTTCAATTCATCCTGAAACAGGGCTGACTCAAGATCCTCCCTTCTGGATTCCTTGTTCACAGCCAGTCCCCTTTCCATGCAGAATGCTTTAAGCTGCCACTTTTTATACATAGATAGGTGCCAGAAATTGACTTCCATTTCTGCAAAGGCTTCACAACCAAAAACAAAGTCCAAAAATATTATCAATACTTGCAGGAGGACATCAGAGAACAAAAAGCAGAATCACAAGACAAGTAGTATGTGGTCACGTAGTGGTCTGAGATCAAAACAGTAGTGTACACTTAATCACTGTATGTCAAGTACAAATACAAGTCCAAATCCCGACCGCTGGTCACCAATGTTAGAAATGGGGTCCTTGGTTGACAGTCAGGTTACCCCCTGTTCAAGCAAGGACCCTCACTCTAGTTAGGATAAAAGAGAATCACCCTCAGCTAACCCCTGCTTACCCCCTTGGTAGCTTGGCAGAGCAGTAGGCTTAACCTCAGAGTGCTGGGCGTAAAGTATTTGTACCAACACACACAGTAACTTAATGAAAACACTACAAAATGACACAACACCAGTTTAGAAAAATAGGAAATATTTATCTAGACAAAACAAGACCAAAACGACAAAAATCCAACATACACAAGTCAAGTTATGATTTTTTTAAAGGTTTAAAATAAAAAGAGTCTTTAGGTAGTTGTAACACCACACTAGCGCTGCTAGCGTGAAAATGTACCTGGTTTGCGGCAAAAATAACCCCGCACGGGCGGTGTGCGTCGAAAATAACCCGGCACGGGTTTATGCGTCGAAAACAGCTCGGCTCGGCGAGGCGCGTCGAAAAAGCCAGCCACGCGACGGTCCGAAGTCCCGCGGCGCTGGTTGCGATCTCTCAGCCTTCGTCAGCGATGCTGCGCGTCGTTTCTCCTGCTCCGGGCGTCGATTCTCCGGTCGCGTTTCCAGCGGCGTCGTTTCTCAGCTGCGGAGCCGGCGTCGCGTCGTTTTCTCAGCCGCGATCGGATTCGCGTCGATCTTTTCTCCGCACGGTGCTCGGTGCGTGTATTTTTGTCCTTAGGCTGCCAGCCTCTCCTTTCAGGGTCCCAGGAACTGGAAGGGCACCACAGAGCAGAGTAGGGGTCTCTCCAGAGACTCCAGGTGCTGGCAGGAAGAAGTCTTTGCTATCCCTGAGACTTCAATAACAGGAGGCAAGCTCTACATCAAGCCCTTGGAGATTTCTTCTTCAAGATGGAAGGCACACAAAGTCCAGTCTTTGCCCTCTTACTCTGGCAGAAGCAGCACTGCAGGAAAGCTCCACAAAGCACAGTCACAGGCAGGGCAGCACTTGTTCCTCAGCGATCAGCTCTTCTCCAGGCAGAGGTTCCCCTTGATTCCAGAAGTGTTTCTAAAGTTTGTAAGTTTGGGTGCCCTTCTTATACCCATTTTAGTCTTTGAAGTCACCTTCCTTCAAAGGGGACTCACACCTTCTTGTGAAATCCTGCCTTGCCCAGGCAAGGCCTCAGACACACACCAGGGGGTTGGAGACAGCATTGTCAGGGGCAGGCACAGTCCTTTCAGATGAGAGTGACCACTCCACCCCTCCCTCCTAGCAGAGATGGCTAATCAGGAAATGCAGATCACACCCCAGCTCCCTTTGTGTCACTGTCTGGTGTGAGGTGAAAAACAACCCAACTGTCAAACTGACCCAGACAGGGAATCCACAAACAAGGCAGAGTCACAGAATGGTTTAAGCAAGAAAATGCTCACTTTCTAAAAGTGGCATTTCCAAACTCACAATCTCAAAATCAACTTTACTAAAAGATGCATTTTTAAATTGTGAGTTCAGGGATCCCAAACTCCACCTGTCCATCTCTTCTCTAGGGGAATCTACACTTTAATCATATTTAAAGGTAGCCCCCATATTATCCTATGAGAGAGAGACAGACCTTGCAACAGTGAAAACGAAATTGGCAGTATTTCACTGTCAGGACATATAAACCACATTACTATATGTCCTACCTTATCCATACACTGCACCCTGCCCTTGGGGCTACCTAGGGCATACCTTAGGGGTGCCTTACATGTAAGGAAAGGGAAGGTTTAGGCCTGGCAAGTGGGTACACTTGCCAAGTCGACTTTACAGTGTAAAAATACACACACAGACACTGCAGTGGCAGGTCTGAGACATGATTACAGAGCTACTTATGTGGGTGGCACAACCAGTGCTGCAGGCCCACTAGTAGCATTTGATTTACAGGCCCTGGCACCTCTAGTGCACTTTACTAGGGACTTACTAGTAAATCAAATATGCCAATCATGGATAAACCACTTACATACAATTTAAACAGGAGAGCATATGCACTTTAGCACTGGTTAAGTGCTCAGAGTTGAAAAGCCAACAGCAACATGTCAGAAAAATATAGGAGGCAGGAGGCAAAAAAGTCTGGGGATGACCCTGCAAAAGCAAAAGTCCAACAATTAGCATCACCTGGCAGAGGAGCAGAGGCACCGGCGACGGAGGGAGCTGCATCCCACATGGGCCTGGAGGCCGAATCCATCAAGGGTGAGGGCACCAGTGGGACGGAAGGTGATGGGAGCACCATGACAGAGACAGGAGGGGACACTACAGACAGCGACTCCTCCTCCGATGGAAGCTCCCTGGTGCTGGTGGACACCTCTGTGCCCAACCCAACAACAGGTACAGCCGCCACCCCCCTACCAGCACCGCCCTCCCAGCAGCCCCTGACTGTGTTTCCCGTGCCCGCTCACCCAATAGGGTGGGCATCTCCTTCACCCCAGGCACCTCAGGCCCTGCCCCAGTCAACCGTGCTGCCCTCAGTGAGGAGGCTATTAACCTCCTGAGATCCCTCACTGTTGGGCAGTCAATCATTCTGAATGCCATCCAGGGTGTCGGGAGGCATTTGCAACAAACAAATGCATACCTGGAGGGCATTCACTCTGGCATGGTGGCCCAACAGAGAGCATTTCAGACTCTGGCCTCCGCACTGATGGCAGCCATTGTCCCTGTCTCCAGCCACCCCCCTCCAACTTCCTCTACCCAGTCCCAATCCCCTCAACCTCAACCTATCCCAAGCACACCTTCAGACCAGCATTCACCCAATTCAACACACAGAAGTGGCTCAGGCAAACACAAGCACCACAAATCATCCCACAGGCACTCACACAAGCACCATCCAGAAGCAGACACTCCAACATCCACTGCCTCCACTGTGTCCCCCTTCTCCTCATCGTCCACCTCCCTTCCAGTGGCATCTCCACTCACACCTGCATGCACTACACCCTCATCCACTTCCTCCATCACCAGTACGCCTATCACTACATGCCCCTCACTGGCAGTAACCACCCCCACGTCCCCTGCGTCCTCTCCCACTGTGTCTGTGATCCTTGCACCCAAAGTACACAAACACAAGCACACACTCACCAACAGCCTTCCACCTCACAACAGCATCCAGCTCATGCACCTGCACCCAAACACAGCAGACTGACACCTCCTACAACCACTCCCTCTTCCTCTACTCCCAAACCTTCACCTTCTTCCAGCCCCAGTGTCCCTAAGAAGATTTTCCTCACCAACATTGACCTCCCCCCCTGTCCTTCACCTCGGGCTAGGGTGGCCCGAACCCAGCCCAGCACCACAGCCACGCTGTGGTTTCTGGAGTGCAGAACGGCTCTAAGGAGGCACCCGTCAGCCCAGCCAGTGTGCCACCAACACCTGCCAAGGACAAGAAGGTTCCGCCACCAGGAAAGGGCAAAAAGGGGAGAGCATCCAGCAAGAAGAAGGCACAACCAGTCAGCAAGGCCAAAGCAAAGACTCCAGCTGGCAGAAGCAAGGAGGAACCACCATCTGCCAAGGGCAGGAAGGGGCACAGAACACCAGCCAGGGCACTTCATCGGTCGGAGGCTGAAGGGGAAGGGCTGGAGCCTCCCCCCTCCACTGGCAGCACTGCCAGCTACACCGTGGGCAGCACCACCACCTGCACCAAAGCCAACACCCTCAGCTGCCCCGCGGCCAGCACTCCACCCGCACCGCCGCAAGCACCACCGCAAGCAGCAACGCCACCAGCAGCAGCAGCCCCAGTGGGCAGCCGTCCAAGGCTACAGGGGAATTGCTGGAGCCTCCCTCAACCACTAGCAGCACCGGCACTGCAACCACTGTACAGCCGTCCCCGTCGGTAGATGGACTGTAGTCATGCATCCATGGTGTGTCATGCATCCTGCACACAGAAAATCATGTGGATCTGATACCCTGGTGAGTGACCTTGAACACCCCATGTGCTGCACCACTGGGCACCAATCCCCCTCCAGAACCAGTGGAAGAAAGCATCCACTCACCCTATCCTTGGCAGGATGAAGCACACTGGGTACAAAGCCCCCACCAGAACCAGTGGAAAACTGGCACCCACTAGAGAGACTGTGGCCTTGCACTCCCCAGGACCAAGCAGTGAGCAAACCACCCACTTGAGAGACTGTGGCTTTGCACTCCCCAGGACCAAGCAGTGGGTAAGCCACCCACTTGAGAGACTGTGGCTTTGCACTCCCCAGGACCAAGCAGTGGACAAACCACCCACTTGAGAGACTTGAGAGACTGTGGATTTGCACTCCCCAGGAACAAGCAGTGGGCAAACCACCCACTTGAGAGACTGTGGCTTTGCACTCCCCAGGACGAAGCAGTGGGGAAACCACCCACTTGAGAGACTTGAGAGATTGATTCTTTGCACTCCCCAGGACCAGGCAGTGCCAAACCACCCACTTGAGAGACTGTGGCTTTGCTCTCCCTTGGACCAAGCAGTGGGCAAACCACCCACTTGAGAGACTTGAGAGACTGTGGCTTTGCACTCCCCAGGACCAAGCCATGGGCAAACCACCCATTTGAGAGACTGTGGCTTTGCACTCCCCAGGACCAAGCAGTGGGCAAACCACCCACTTGAGAGACTTGAGAGACTGTGGCTTTGCACTCCCCAGGACCAAGCAGTGGGCAAACCATCCACTTGAGATACTGTGGCTTTGCACTCCCCAGGACCAAGCAGTTGGCAAACCACCCACTTGAGAGACTTGAGAGACTGTGGCTTCGCACTCCCCATGGCCAAGCAGTAGGCAAACCCCCCACTTGAGAGACTGTGGCTTTGCACTCCCCAGGACCAAGCAGTGGGCAATCCACCCACTTGAGAGACTTGAGAGACTGTGACTTTGCACTCCCCAGGACCAAGCAGTGGGCAAACCACCCACTTGATGAGACTGTGGCTTTGCACTCCCCAGGACCAAGCAGTGGGCAAACCACCCACTTGAGAGACTTGAGAGACTGTGTCTTTGCACTCCCTAGGACATCGCTGTGGGCATGGAGCCCCCTCCAGGAGCAGTGGCGTTGTACCATCTTCCGGCTGAGGTGCCCCCTGTTCCCTGTCCCCCAGAGGTGCCTGTATGTTTTTGACCTGATGCCCCTGCAGTGTTCTCTCCGTATTGAGGCAGGAGTCAAGTGTGAGCTTGGCCTATGTGTTTTGGCCCAGTGGGCCACAGACATTTAGAGTAGACATAAGTCCCGCCTTTTGTACATATTGTATATTTTGTAAATACTGTTTTTGACATTTTTGATATTTCTAACTATTTCTAATATAACACACTCATTTGACTCAATTCCTTTTGTCCTTGCGTTATTCCTGAGGGTTATGGGATGTATATGTAATGTTGTTGCATGTGTTTGTGTGTATGGTGTTGGGAGTAAGGGTGGGGGTGTTGCGTGTTGCATGTGTGTGTCACTCTCTTTTTCTCCCCCCCTCCCCTATGTGCTAGGTGCAGTACTCACCGTGGTGGTCGCCACCGCCATTGGTACTCCTGGTATATGAGCAGAAACACCAGCATGGGAGGACCTGCAGCTCGGGCTCCATGGCGTCCTGGTTCTTCCTTGAGTGTCGAGAGGTGAGTGGGTTCCCTTTTGTGTACTGTTTCCACCGTGCTTTTGATGACGTTTTCCCCACAAACTGGAAGTAGGTTGAAAACTCAGAAATAGGACAATGTGTAACCTCTTTGAAAAATGCCAAAACTGTGGTACGTTTTTTAATGTTTTTGATTATTTTTGGTGAGTTTAGCACTGCAATTGTTCATTGATATTGTTTTTAAGAAAAAACAGAATCTTTTATCTGGAGCTCCATGGTGTGTCATGCATCCTGCACACAGAAAATCATGTGGATCTGATACCCTGGTGAGTGACCTTGAACACCCCATGTGCTGCACCACTGGGCACCAATCTTTTTTCCTGTTTTATTTTCCAAAGAAACCAAAAATTCTGTTATATTTTGCTAATTGTCTCGTTCCCCTCCATGGGAACCCCCAAGTCCTAGATACCCTTAGAATCCTCAGGATATTGGAAAAAATAACACAAATTCAGAGTGGATATCCAATGTGGACAAAAAGTTATGGAGGCATAAGCACAAACGTCCCCAAATAGACTAAAAAGGGCTCCTCACGGGTTGGGGGAAGAAGGGAAAAGCCCACAGTTAAGGGGTTAATAAGAATAACAACAATAATAACAATAGTAGTAATAACAACAATAATAATAATAATAATAATAATAATAATAATAATAATAATAATAATAATAATAATATGTCTTGCTGTTAGTCCTGGCTTCCTAGGTTCTGGTTTCCCCCTAACATTTTGCCTTCTGACATTCTGTTTGCTGACCTCATTTTAGCTGGCTTTAGCAATCTGCACATTTTACCACTGCTAACCAGCGCTAAAGTGCTTGTGCTCTCCCCTTAAAACATTGTAGCACTGGCTTACACCCATTTAGCATATTTAATTCAACTTGAACGTCACTAGTAGTGTAGCACTACCTGTGCCAAATGACATGCTACTAGTGGACCTGCACCACCGGTTGTGCCACCCACTCAAGTAGTACTTCAGGCATGTTTCAGGACTACAATTGCAGGCTATGTGTGTGCAAGTTTACACCGCCATGTCGGCCTGGCAAAATAAACCTTGTGCCAGCCCCAAACCTTTCTTTTTAGTACATATAAGTCATCCCTAGGGTAGGCCCTGGACAGCCTAAGGGGCAGGGTGCAATGTATTTAAAAAGTGGGGCATGTATTTTTAAGTTTTACATGTCATGGTAGTGAAAAACTCCTATATTCGTTTTTCACTACTTCAAGGCCTATTTCTCCCAAACGATAACACTGGAGTTACCTTATTACGTTTAATAAGTGGTAATTTCCAAATGAGAGCAGGTGCACAGTTCATGTTTGGTGTCTTTGGAATTGTAATGAAAAATACTAACTTAAGGTGAAGTTGATTTTTTTATTATATTTATGAAAATGTCACTTTTAGAAATTAGCATTTTCCTGCCTCAGCTTTTTGGTGCATGTAGCCTATCTCTGGGTCACATGAATAGGTGTAGTTGACAGTTGGGCTTTGTGTATTCCTCCTAGACAGTCATAGAGAATGGGGAGGTTAGGTGTGCCTGGATGGGCCATCACTGGAAGGATGGGAGGATGGAGCTGGACCCAGTCCTTGGTGTTAACTGGAGAAAAGGGAAAGGCAGTAGATAGGACTCTTATTACTGCCAGTGATAAATTATGGCCATATTTATACATTTCTTGCGCTACATTAGCATAATTGTTTGACGCAAAAGCAAGGCAAAAGTACAAAATATAACTGTGTTTTTTAAGTTTGCGCCACTTTTTTGTCTAAAAGTGAAGCAAATGCAGCACAAGTATAGTATAAATATGAGCCTATGTGTACACAAAACAAGAGAAGCCCTATATGCCCACAGAGACCAAGGTAATCATATTTCACAAAACAGGTCTCCTGTGGGACTCATTTGAATGATTAACTACGGTGTGGCTCAAAGGAAATCAGATAAATCAATTGTAATTACTTGCCATCAGGGGCAGCTCCTCCGCTATGGCGGAGAAGGATCGCCCTCCCTGCCAGCAGCTGCAAAACCTTTACAAGAAAATAACAATAAACTAAGTTTATTATTTATTCTTGTAAAAGGGGCAGTGCCATGAGCAATGACTTGGACAGAGGGGTATGCACAGCACTCCCCGTCAGTGCGCATGTATGTTTGGCCGACAGTCTCGGGCCGGCCAAACACAAATGCGCACTTGGCTCTCTCCAACCTGGCACTGTGTTGCCGGGTTGGAGACAGCAGGCACAGACTCTCACTCTGTGTCGGAGTTCCCTGGCTGGGCACTCCATCCAATCCTAGTGCTGTTTTCATGCTGCCAGCAGCATGAAAGCAGCGTTATGATTGGATGTAGGGCAGGCTGGGAGCCTGTGCCTGCAGTGGAGGATCGAGGAGCGGATTGAAGCGGCGCAGTGAGAAAGGTAAGTTAATTTCTTTTAATTATTATGTATATTTTTTTTCGTCCCCATTCCCCGCAATGTGCCGCCCACCCCTTTTCCCTCCCACCAGCCACCACTGTTTGCCATCTCTGATCCACACATACAGTAATTAATGAGGATAACCCAATCAAAACCGCTTTTCTCTTTGTTTTGGATTTAGTGAGTCATTCTCGTCAAAATATGGTGCAATATGGTCAGTAAATAACAGCGTAGGAGACACAGAGCTAATAAAAGTGAACATATATATAAGTATTTAAAGGAGTGCAAATGGACACTGAAGAACCCAAAGTCGATATGCATTTAAACAAATGTCTTCAGGGTACTGTATAAACTTGTGTACAAATTCTCCACATTCATTGAACCATGAAACAAGCAAGGGAAGTGAAGATGATGTTTCGACCTGGTGCTGCTTGTCTGGACTCATTTGGACATAGGCATCCAGCTAGTGCACCTGTAACACAAGAGAGAAGGTAAGTATGAATGAATCATACTTCTAAAGTGAAGTGCAACAACCAGTCAGTCAGGTCACCCAACCAAGGACTTACCAGTAAAGTTGTAAGTGTGAGAATACCAGGAAACCGTCACCATCCATAATATTAAATCTCACTGCAATAAATAGTAACAGTGTAGTCATCCCAAAATATTCACAATAATGCACAATACCCAGATCCATGCCATGCAAGCTATGTGAAGCACCTGCAAAAAACAAACCAAAGGTGCACAGTGAGTGACCATGACAATGCATGCACGAAGGGATGTGGTGTTCAGTGAAAAGTTGGATGAGAAGCATCCCTAAAATGATGGCAATATAACAAGAATCACTGCTACTGCACCCCCATTACAACGAGCTCCCATACACAAAGCCAAACTGTATTTTTAGACATGTATGTAACCACCGAACAAAACCCACTGATCCAAGGTGGCAAGGGACAGATATCAGAAACCCCATTGGGAACAGCCTTATATTCAGTGAGCTAGAAACTAAACTTCTACCAACCTGGAATACAACTCCAACTGTATATAACGTATCAGTTTCAATGTACCTCCAACAGTAACAACTGTAACCATTTGAATGTCAGACAGCCTAGAAATGTTAGTGACCTTTCTTGCAGACAAGTCAAAGAAGACATCCCACGTAATTCAACAACTCAAACAAATTTATAAGTCATAGTGAACACATATTACAAACTCGAGTGTTGAAGCAAAAAAAATATGCAAAACTACAACCCGGGTTAGATAGGATAGGATTAATCATCCAAGAGTAGATTCACACATGCATGATTGCATTCATCACTGCGTTCTGCATCACCACTGAAGGAAGAAGAGCGGGCAGACCTCTCATCTAGATATCAGTCAATGTCCAAGCCACTAGACTGATAACCTCCTGCCACCATGATGGGAGGAGTGGAAATAGAATGGGCCAGTACCCTTGCCCTAATGACGTCAGTGTCAGGAACAAGGCGCATTCTTGACTTATGAGCATACGCAGTCACCCGAATCACTGCAACTACCAGTGATTGTATATGAATTAATCCCAAATTCACTGCCTTCTCATAGTAGATATGGCAAAGAAGTGGATCTCCGTGCATAACAACTGCCTTAAAGGTCCTCGCAAACTACTAAGGGTCTGATCACGAGGCTGGCAGTCTTCAGACTATCAGCCTTGTGGTGGCAGTCAGGACCACTGCTGTTGTAGTGGTCTGACCACCACATTAAGACCCTGGTGGGGTTCCACCAGGATACATGATCCTGACAGACTGGCGGTGGCGGAGATCATAATCCACCAGGGCAACGCTGCCTTGCAGTTTACAACCTCGTTGTCACCAAGCCTTTTCATGGCGGTAACACTGCCATGAAAAGGCTGTTGGAGAACAGGTGCAGAGGGCTGCAGAGGGGCCCCTGCATTGCCCATGCACTAGGCATGGGCAGTGCAGGGGCCCGCCTGCCCAGAACCATCAACATTGCGAGGCTGCTGGTGCACCCTGAGTGCTACAGCATTGCCACCAACTCGATTATGAGGTGAAGGCAATGCTGTAGCCTGTTTGAAGGCTAGGCTGGCAGACAGAAACTGAGGTTTCCGCCCACTGGTCTAGTGGGAAACTCCTAATAGGTCCGGCAGGGTGATCTTAATGAAGGCAGCTCCCACTCTTACGGGAGGGTGGTGCACAGGCTTTCCCGTCCACCAACCTCGAAATGAGGCCCTAAATCCATATTCGGAAATCCAACAAAATCACACATCTCATTAGTCCAATTTCTAAAACAAGTTTCAAATTGACACC
The DNA here is from genome assembly GCF_031143425.1 of Pleurodeles waltl. Classification (NCBI taxonomy): domain Eukaryota; kingdom Metazoa; phylum Chordata; class Amphibia; order Caudata; family Salamandridae; genus Pleurodeles; species Pleurodeles waltl. The sequence goes on from NC_090445.1 coordinate 258,303,244, forward strand.
TGCCACAACATTCCACTATGTGGACAATATGAAACCAGCCCTACTGCTGCAGTGATGGGTTGGCAATTTGAACTAGAAATCCAACCTCACTAGCAAGTTGGCACAATGTCCAAGTGTCATCTTCCCTTTTTCCAAAAGTTCTAGTTATGGTCGTCAAGTAGCTAACCTGTTTGCCGGAGAATTCAAGATGAATAAAGTTTCCAATACAGACAATCTATTTAAAAAAAAAATATTTGCTTGTGGTAGAAGTGTATAGATGATATATTCCTTCTCTGACATGGCAATGAACTAGAATTCCATGGTTTCATTATATGGCTCAATAATCAAAGTGCCAATTTGTCTTTTACAGTAAAATACCGTAAAACTAAAATCAGCTATTTGGACCTCTTAGTGAGGCACAAGGACGGCACATTATAAAATGCTGTATGAAAAAAATCAACAGACACCTACTCCTTGCTAAGACCTCAATAGCCTTCTTCCATGCGCCCTTATGGGCAAACTACTCTTTAGCCAATTTTTGAGGTTACACAAGAGTTGCTTCTACAAGGCAGATTATTTAAAAAAAATGGAACAGTTTAAGACTAGATTGTTGGAAATATGTTGTCCCAGAGAGATCAGCACCAGAGCTTTAAAATGGGCATGGTTTTGCCCCAGGGAGAATTTCCTGACCCAATGAAAAAGATAATACAGCGAAGAGTACAATGATATCAAAGCACTTCAACAGTGTATACTTACACTTTGGAAGAGTGTATTAAACAAAAGGCACATAGCAACAAACTGTGGACCATTGTCACTAACTAAGCACCCAGGGTAACCATCTCTCTTAAAAATTTCCTCACAGAAACTTATCACACACTCAGACCTAATGTCCTTTACAAACGCCACCTCAGGCCATTTGGAAAATTAATCAACAAGCAAAATGGCCCATTTCCCTTTTACACCTCTGCTGCTGAATGGACCACAGATATCAATATCAAATGTTTGCCAGGGCTTCTCCGGAAATTGAGAAGCTACTATGGTTGTTTCTTCCGATTTATGACTTTTGTCACTGCACATGCATGCTACACACGCCTGCACGAATCTCTCCACATCCTTATCCATTCCAGGCCACCAGAAATCAGCTCGTGCCCTTCGCTTCATGCTAGACATGCCCCCATGTCCTTCATGCAATAGCGTAAACCAGTAGGAACTACTAATCTCCCATTTCTTCTCAGAATACAGTCCAACTCTGACAATTCCGACCAAACCACTTTGTAATCCCCACACTCCAACCTTTCACACCCTTTCCCTTTAGGTTCAACTGACTTGTACAATTGCGCAGAACTTGCTTCAAAATATCATCTTCCAAAATGGCAAGTTTCCATTCCTCCTCTGTTATTGCACCCTGTCAAGATTCGTCAACATTCGCTACCAACCACTCCTCACCATTCTCTTCAGTACCACCACAACTACTCTGTAGCAGCAACCTAGATAGACAATCAGCACTACAATTCTTCTTGCCTGGAACATATTTTAAGCTAAAATTACACTCTTGCAGGCGATATATCCATTTGGCTATTCTAGGTGTCGCCTTGCCAGTCCCCTTGGTTGTGAATATATCGTTCAACGGTTTGTGATCCGTTCTTATTTCGAACATAGTCCCCCAAACATATGTCTTGAAGTGATCCACACCCCAGCAGCAAGCCAGTGCCTCTCTTTAGGTCACAGAGTAAGTCGGTTCTGCCCCTTTGAGGGAACGAGATGCAAAAACAATGATCCTTTCATACCCTTGTTTATTTTTCTGCAATAAAACTGCTCCAAGCCCATATGCACTAGCGTCTACCTTCACTTCACTATTGACTCATCCTGAGGATCAAACGGTGTCAATGCCACTGCATGTACAATATCCAATTTAATTTTCACGCCTCTTGACATTTATGCAACCACTCAAATCGTATACCTTTTTTTATTAACTCCCTTAATACATGCACCTTGTCAGCAAAATTTTGCACAAACCTGGAGTAATACTCAGCCAATCCCAAAAATGAACGTAACTGTTCCTTATTTACTGGAGCTGGAGCTGACTCAATTACTTCCAAATGCTTCATCTTGGGTCTCACACCATCTGCAGACAACGTATGTCCTAAATAATCCACTTGTTGAACCCCAAACTTGCATTTATCAATTTCCAAAGTCAAACCGGCATCCTGCAATTTGTACAACACGTTGTCCAGTCTGCGGTTGTGATCCTCTTCACTGCCACTCCATACTAAAATGTCATCCTGGAACACCAAAACATTCCCTTCACCTTCCAAAACTTTACTCATAAGCCTCTGAAACACTGAGGAGGCTGAAGCCAACCGAAGGGCATACGTTAAAGTTGGAATGCACCCTCAGGTGTTATGAATGAGGTGAGGTGCCTTTATCCTGGGTGTAACTTTATCTGATGATATGCACTTGAGAGATCGATGGATGAAAAATACATAGCATTCTTGACACTCAAATTCATAACATTTATATGAGGTAAGGGATGGCGGTCTACCCAAATGCTCTGATTAAGATCTCTCACGTCCAGTCACATGCACACATTCCCATTCAGTTTCCGAGCTAAAACTATGGGACTAAGCCAATCAGATGACTCTATTGGTTCAATTACACCAGCTGCACACAACCGATCTACTTCCTCCTTACGTTGCCCTATCAATGCCAAAGGGACGTTTCTCACCTTGTGCGACTTGGGCATGCTCCCTGATTTCACAATTATGCGATGCTCAAATTTCTTTAAGCACCCTAATTCCTTTGCAAACAACTTAAGGTATTTCTCATTCCATACATCTATTTTCCCGGCTGCAGTCAATAACACCTGTTCAGGGTGATTAGGATCTAAAATTATGCCCAAAGCTTTCTGTTCTCTCCAACCCAACAGTGCCTTACCTTTATCTACCACATACACCTTACCCTCTGCCAGTCTATCTTTATACTTTAACTGACCGTTGACGTAACTCACCATAGGCAACCTAGTCCCACAATAACAATTCGCACGCACCCAAATTCTTCCATACCTGTCTATCAACTATGGTGTAGGGTGAACATGAATCTGCCCATAGAAGGACTTTGACCCTGTTGATTTCCATAAAACATCTAGGAGGATGATATCCGTCCTTTACCACCCCCACAACCTTTGAAACATCAGGCATATCATCAGATACTACTAGTACCTTGATAGCAACATCACCAGTTCCATCATCCTCATCATCATTATCATATGCATTCACAATATTCACCCTTTGCCCATTTCCATTTAAATGCCCTGCTTTACACATTCGGAAAAAAAGTCCCACTTTCTTGCATCTAAAACATTTCACCTTAGATGCTGAGCACGTTATTGCATCAGCCATATGCTTGGTACTACCACACCTATAGCATAAACGTTTTCCCTTCGCACCCACATTATCCCTCACAGTGGTATGATTTTGTCCTTTGTGTACTACATTTATCTTTCCATTGCCTGTGCTCTCTTGACAACGCTCACTGTTCAACTCCTTGACATACCTAGATGTGTTTTCTAAGCGTCTTGCTATATTAATCGTTTTCTGCAAAGAAGGGTCTTTTAGCTCTAACAGCTTTTCTTGAATCTTTTCATTACTAGTTCTATTTCTGAATTGATTACGCACGATTTCTTCATGTAAATCTTTAAATTTACATGTAACAGCTAACGTTCTTAATGCAGAAATGTACTGCTCTACAGTCTCCCCCAGTAACTGAACTCTTGAAAAGAATTTATGTCTCTCCACCACAATACTAGTTTTTTTGCCATAGTTATCCTCGAGAGCTTTCATAGCGCTCGCATACACATCTGTCATCACTTCTTCACGCGTAGACCGTTCTGCCACAAATTCCTAAACAGTCGAGACTTCCTCCTTGCTCCATATGTAAGGCGTTGTCCTAGGTGTTGTCCTGGAAACTGCACAAAAAATAACGTCACTGCAATCCGTGAACATGACGCCTCACGTCGTTGCGTCCCTTTGTTGCTTAGGAACACTCTGATGTCTTCATGCGTATTCAGCGGTGTGAATTTCCAGCAGAAAGGTGTTGTAAGCCTCAAAGCTCCAAGTCGAATGGTGAGTTTTAAATAAACACACACGCGCACGTGTGTTTACTTCTTCAAATGCAAACGGTACACACACACACAATTCCTTCTTACCATTTGCACCCAGACACCGTGGCGCTTGCTGGGCACAGAAATGCTATTGGTACCTGCGCCCGGCGGGTCCACAATGCTTCCCATTCATTCAGTTGCTCTCTTGCGGTCGCGCACGCTGTCCCATGCTGCACAGGGGAAAATCCTCTCAATAAGCACCTGAAGTCCAAGAAATCACAACACAAAGTAGGTCCAGCAGCGATCAGCCTCACCAGTCACGATCGGTTCCTTCCTTGTCCACAATATGACACAGCACACAGTGAATGCACGAGGACAGGGGTTGAAATTGCTTGCTGTCCATATGTTAGATCCTGAGCCTCAATAAACCTGTGTATCCCATCCTCGTCGCCAGATTTTAAGAATGATCCTGGATCCAAGATGTTGTTGAAGCTCAATTTATTAGATAAGAGCAAACAACCCCATACACGTCCTCTCTGTGTCCACACCTGCTGCAACTGCTTTCCCTTCACATGAAACATTCCGCACTCTAGAACTTAGCAGCCAGAACTCTAGCAGCTAAGCCTTACTAGGATACAACAGTTTTGCCCCAGGGAGAATTTTCTGACCCAATGCAAAAGATAATACAGCCAAGAGTACAATGGCATCAAAGCACTTCCACAGTGTAAACTTACATTTTGGAAGAGCGTATTAAACAAAAGGCACACAATGTTTACATCTTGAGAAAATACATACAGCACTGCTCAATACCTAGATTTATGTTTTCCCCAAACAAGTGCAATAAATAAACAGGTTAACATCTGGAAGATTACATTTACCGTGGACCAACTTCCACCTTTAAACTTTTCCTTTCATTTTAGGAGTTGTGATGTGCATCCAGTGGAGAATGGCAACTGCATAGCTATTGTGGGATGACTCTGACACAATATGTTCACAGAACTGAACTGCAATATTAGAAAATGTGAAAGAAGTGCAAGGTCTGGAAAGCTGCTGCAGTTTCCTCTCAAGTCAGATGCAATTTCTTAAAATGACAGTCACAAACTGAGGGATTGTAACATAATCTGAGAAATCGTTGTTGCTCACTTTAGGACTCTGTGCACTTTACTACTGCTAACCAATGCTAAAGTGCTTGTGGTCTCTCCTTAAAACATGGTAACATAGCCTTTCAAGTAAGTATAACTTGCGCCCTAAGGTAACTTTTACTTGCGCCTTTACCATGCACAGCTAATTGCTCCACATATTATGTCACTGAAGAGATCTTGTACGGCATTTTTGATATCACTGCAATGTTTGCAATAACATTATTGATAAGAAAACTGTGCATGGAAAGGGCGTGAATTATAGTTACCTTAGGGCTCGAGTTATAGTTACTTGAAAGAACTCTATTTCTGCTGAATTTCTATGGTTATGTATGAGTACATTCAGAACCTAACTATAACGTCCCTGTAACCTTTGTTTTTTTCAATGAATATATATATATATATATATATATATATATATATACATATACATATATATTTATATGTATATATGCACACTCTTTCTACTCTAATGCCTTGTGCTCATTTTTCTAAATTATAACTAATTATACCAAAGCTGGTGGATGGTAATGAGTTAAAATTGCAACTTACAATAAAAATCTTGAATACTATAGAAATAGTTGATGACACCCTGCCACACACATGAACTAGCATTCACTGTGAATTATACGTTTCTTCTTGGGGAAGTGCTTTTTAATATAGACATAGAAAAAAGGTACCGCAGGTCCAGGCCAAGCTTCATGGTCTGGTGCTATAAAAGCAAGGAAAGCAAGGTAAGCTTTAGTAATACTTGATGTGGTGAAGTTTGACCTGGGTTTCAGGTATACAGGCATAAAATTGGCCTGGATTCACAGTTCCAAATGGGTAAACATAACTACATAATGTTATTAAAAATTACTTAGACAAAGGCCAGGCAATGGGAGCATCCTGGCTGTAGACAGGCATGGGCTGTGACTTTGGGGATGTCTGTCTGTGTTGGGTTGTCTACATGATCGGACCAGAGGACAGGCCTTGCATCAAATCCCCACTGCTCACAGCAAAAGGCAATGGGGGTTTTGACACAATCAAAACCATGAGCACCATCCACTCTGGATCTCCGTCAGACCCATGCCCGTACCACATCTTTAACAAAGCAAGCACCACCATCGCACCCCACCTCCGCAAAGTCATCAACATCTCCTTCGAGACCGCGACCTACCCCGAGAGCTGGAAGCATGCTGAGATCAAACCCCTACTCAAGAAACCCATGGTGGACCCGAGAGACCTCAAGAACTTCTGCCCCATCTCCCTGCTCCCATTCCCAGCCAAGGTCATCGAGAAGATCATCAACAGACAACTGACCCACTACCTTGAAGAAAACAACATCCTGGACCCATCCCAGTCAGGGTTCCACAGCAACCACAGTACCGAAACCGCCCTCATCGCCGCCACCGACGACATCAGGGCCCTGCTTGACAACGGCAAAACTGCGGCCCTCATCCTCCTGGACCTCTCGGCCTCCTTCGACACCGTCTGCCACTGCATCCTATGCACACGCCTCCACAACGCAGGGATCCAGGACAAAGCTCTGGAGTTGACCACCCACTTCCTCTCCGGCAGAACCCAGAGCGTCCGCCTCCCCCCTTTCTGCTCCGAAGCCTCCAAGATCATCTGCGGCATTCCCCAAGGTTCGTCCCTAAGCCCTACACTATTCAATGTCGACATGGCCCCGCTCGCCTGCGTCGCCCGGCTACACAACCTCAACATCATCTCCTACACAGACGACACCCAACTGATCCTCTCCCTCACCAAGGACCTCCTCACCGACAAATCCAATCTCCACGAAGGAATGAAGGCCGTCGCCGAATGGATGAGGAACAGCAAACTGAAGTTGAACTCAGATAAGACGGAGGTCCTCATCCTCGGCGCCAACCCCTCAGCTTGGGACGACTCCTTGTGGCCGACCGCTCTGGGAGCAGCCCTAACACCCACCAACCACGCACGCAATCTGGGCGTCATCTTCGACTCAACATTCTCTATGACCAAGCAAGTCAGCGCCGTCTCCTCATCCTGGTTCAACACCTTCCGCATGCTCTGCAAGATCTACAGATGGATCCCCACAGATACAAGAAGAACAGTCACCCAAACCCTCGTCAGCAGCAAACTTGACTATGGAAACGCCCTCTACGCAGGAGCCCTGGCCAAACTCCTCAAACCACTGCAACGCATACAAAACACCTCCGCACGCCTGATCCTTGATGCCCACCACCACAGCCACATCACTCCCCTTCTGAGAGACCTACACTGGCTCCCCGTCAACAAAAGGATAACCTTCAAGCTCCTCACCCACGCACACAAGGTGCTCCACAACACCGGCCAGGCCTACCTCAACTGACGACTCACATTCTACACCCCGTCCCGCCAACACCGCTCAGCCAACCTCGCCCTCGCCACTGTCCCCTGCATCCGAAGAGCGACTACAGGAGGCAGATCCTTCTCCCACCTCGCTGCCAAGACTTGGAACACCCTTCCCTTACCCCTACGACAGACCGAAGACCTGCTGACTTTCAGGAAGAGGCTCAACACCTGGCTATTTGAGCAGTGGCAGCACCCCCCCCCCCTCCCCTCAGCACCTTGTGACCCTCACGGGTGGTAGTGCACTCTACAAATACACACTGATTGAGTGTGCATTGGGATTGACCACCCACGCTGGTTTGTCCCAAGAACATTCTCCGATTTGCACTGCTGAAGGCTGCCCACTGTGGTTTCGGGGCCGGGTTTGGCAAGAGAACAGCCCCTTTGGTCATCCTGCGTTGTCTATGGGCAAAGGTTCCGTATGGAAGAGGGGTTGTTTGCTGCCCTCTCCCATATCAGAGATCTGCTAGAACTAATGCCCTGGTGGCTACCCCAGTGTGCACACCCAAAGGCTGTATGCAGCGGGGGATAGCTGCCAGCTGGGGCTTAGATGCAGGGTCTGAACGGGGGACAGACAGGCCCTGCGTCAAACCTCCACTGTCCATGGCCTAATCCTGTGCACTATAAAGGTTGGGGGTTGTGGCAGGCTGGATGAAAGGCTGGGCAGTCCATATCCATCATTCCCATACTTTCATGCACACATTTCGCTGACTCACACATCCAGTTTCCTTGTGTCCATCACTTGCAATAGCTCTCATTCGGTCTCACTGATATACATAACGCCATAAGTTTTTATTTTTTGCTAATCCTTTGCATTACAGTTGTTTATGAAAAGAACCATTCTTTCAAAAGCATTTTTTAGTTTTGTTTAAATTTACACTTTGGTGAAACAAAACAAAAATGCAACTGGAACAATAGGATAAGAACTGGATACAAATATTATTTTTTACGACTCTGACAGAGAAGCGGTTTATTTTTCTGTGCTCTCCTACTTAGCTCCCTACAAGAGAGGACCATGTTGCACACCAAGCAATGCAAGCTGGCAGTTACAAAGTATGAATCAATTTTGTCTTGCTAGTGCTGCAGGACACCTTCTGGCAGCATATCTCCAGGAGAGATGGCATACTGCAGTGCTGTAGCAGATGTACTTGCCTCGTCTGCATCACCCTTTCTTTTCTCTGCATTGAACTGCCAATTATGCCAAGCATTAGAATGCTGGTGTATCAAAGATGCTCAGAAGCTGTACTTTCGCCAGTTACTCCTGCTCAGCTTAATTTCCCACAAAGCGCACACCACCTAATTTGAGGGCAATTTTTTTAAACAGGTGAAATAGTGAAAAATATCCAAGCAATGGGTTCAGGTGATGATCTTGAATTTCCAAACAATGGGTTGCGGTGGTAATCTTAACACCTCGGTGTGGGCGTCTTCTAGTTCATCATTTGTCATCTCAGCTTGTTTCTACGGATTTCCCCTCTCCTGTTTTTCCTGTCCAGAAGCCACTGCAAAGGGGCAAACCTACATGGTGCCCCCCAAAATGGAATCACATTTAAAAAAACTAGACAGTCTTCTTAGCTGCAGAGCTCCCTAATGGCACGGAGTGTAATGATGAGTGCAAACGAGCAAGGGCACGATTCACAAACTGCAGGAGTCCTATGCTAATGTTATTACGTACTTATTCCAAAATGCAATTCATAAACCTATGAGTGTACATCTGCTATTTTTTCTATAGGAAGATCCTAAGCACGTACATGTATTACTTAGTCGTAAATGTGAAAGGGACTGGGAAAGTGGGTGTAAAAAGGCACATACTTATTACAAAATCGGAGGGGTTTATAAAATAGAAAGGAGGGATTTAAGGAGTGCAATGGAGGGGTTTAAGAAGGGACAGACACTCATAAACCAGTAAGCACATTGCTAATCATAGACTGCATTTCTAACGTTACTGCAGTTACAAACAACCCAAAAACTGTGATAAATATACTCCAGTTTAAGATGTGAAGTACGTCCAGCACCACACATGGGTAATCCCTGGTGCTGCAACACCCTCTCATAGAAAATAATAGCAGAAGGAATTTAACCTAGAACCTAGAATTACTTTATTTTAACCTTCAGCTATTTGTTGCTTTCCTAATATAGTGGTATAACCCTTTAACAAAGAAGCTGGGAGGTCTTTAACGGGTTCAAATGTTTGTATATTTTTGGTGTTTAAAATCGCAAGTCAAAAAATCTCAACTCCTGCGAATGACATTTAAGTTTTTAACAGATGTGATTGGCTAGAGAAGAGCTGAGAAGGTTTATTTGTTTTTTAAATAAATAAAATTGCTTGTTTTCTACTAAGGAAAAAATGTCCATGGCCTTTTCGGGGTGAGGGTATTACCATAAGAGAGGCCTGATCCATGAACAGTGCACTGGGCACACAAATATGAAAGAATACTCCAAATATAAGAGGGGTTATGGCATGACAATCATGATATTAATTTTTAATGAACATCGTGAGTCAGCAGTGGCCAGTAAAATGCACCATTAGTTAAGATTTAGGATTGTCACTAAAATGGCATGTTCTCAAAATGTTTTAAAGATGGTTAAATATTGAAAAGGAATTCTCATAAAAAAAACATGGAAGCATGCAGCCATGTGCAGTAGGGTAACACACTTATTGCAGGTTCGGCAGAGGCATAGATTGGCCAGGTTAAATGCAGCACAGGGATGTAGCACTGGATAGGATGCAGGGATGTCTCTCTTATGGCAGCCAATCAGATCATTTGGATTTGCAGCCCCAACTTTGGTACTGGGATCTGAAAGAGATGATGGGAGGAAGGGCTCTAATCAGAATTTTTTTTATTCCTGGCCTTGCAAAATATTTGTGGGTCCTCAACTCCAGAGATATACAAAAGTGTTAACCTGTAAAAACCCACTGTGCTAATACCTTAAAAGCTACTGAATGGATTTACACCATGTATGCATTGAAAGCATGCAATAAAAGTTCTAGTTTTATACCAGATTTGAACAATCCCTTCTGTGGTTCAGGGTGTAGGCGTGAACAAGTTTCCTATGGCAGTAAAAGTGGGCAACACTTCTTTTTTCACCCTCTGAACTTCTTTCCCATGAATCTATCAAGTAAATTCCTAATTTTCATGCAATTTGTTCATGGAGTCAAATGTTATACGATTTGCCACGTAATCCTTCATCTGCTGAATAATCTTCAGATTAAAAACAAAAGAATTGTTTCTAGCTCAAACAGTTCAAAAGCTCGTAAAAGCACAGCAGCAAGCGTTGCAGCGCACTGAAAGGCCCTTTGCAAAAATTGACTAGTTTCCTTTTTGTTGCTAAAACTGGTACTAACGAGCAACCAATGCCCAGATAGTGTTAACAAGTGTTAAAAAGACAAAATAATGAAGTAGTACTCTTACAAATGTGCTGCATTACATCACATAATCATTTTCTATTTTTTCTTGCTGCATAATTTACTCAACCCTGCCACATAATTTGGCCCTCGCCTGTTGCATAATTCCAGTGGCCTGGCTTATAATTAAAAGAAATATAACTGCCAATGTGTAAAATGTGTACACACACGCACACGCTCTGTGAAAAAATACACAGTTAAAGTGGACTATTGGTTAGGATTGGTTATAATTCTTTGATATGTTTTAAAAAGTCACTTATTAACCACCATTAAGGTATATTATGGGTGTTAGACTTTTCATCCTTGGCGTGGTCTCCCCTAATTTTTGCCTCTGTTTCCCAGGTTGTTGATGTGTGCTGGACTCTGTTTTTGCTGTTTTTGTTGCTCTGGGCACTTTACCACTGCTAACCAGTGCTAAAGTGCAAGTGCTCCTATACAAAATGTGTGTGTAATTGGTTCATCCATGAATGGCATATTTAATTTACTGCTAAGTCCTTAGTACAGTGCACTAGAGGTGCCCAGGGCGTGTCAATCAAATGCTGCTAGTGGGCCTGCAGCACTGGTTGTGCCACCCACATTAGTAGCTCTGTAAACATGGTTCAGACCTGCCACTGCATTGTCTCTGTGTGCAGTTTTACACTGCCAATTCGACTTGGCAAGTGTACCCACCTGCCAGGCCTACACCTTCCCTTTTCTTACATGTAAGACACCCCTATGGTAGGTCCTAGGTTGCCCCATGCACAGGGTGCAGTGCATGTTTAAGGTCGGACATATACTAATGTGTTTTATATGTCCTAACAGTGAAATACTGCTAAATGTGTTTTTCAATGTTGCAAGGCCTATACCTCTCATAGTTAAACATTGGGGCTGCCTTTAAAATGATTAAAGTGTAGATTTTCTTTGGGAGTGGAAAGACATGTGGAGTTTGGGGTCTCTGAGCACACAATTTACATATTTTAGTAAAGTTGATTTTAAGATTGTGTGTTTGAAAATGCCACATTTAGAAAGTGAGCATTTTCTTGCTTAAACCATTCTGTGACTCTTCCTGTTTGTAGATTCCCTGTCTTGGTCAGTCTGACAGTTGGGCTGTTTGCACCTCTCTCTAGACAGCGACACAAAGGGAGCTGGGGTGTAGTTTGCATATCCTGATGAACCATTTGTGCTAGGAGGGAGGGGAGGAGTGGTCACTCACACCTGAAAGGGCTGTGCCTGTCCTCACGCAATGCAGTTTCCAAACTCCTGGTGTGTGTCTGGGGCCAGGCCTGGGCAAGGCAGGATTTCACAAACAAGAGAGACTTTTCTTTGAAGTAAGCCTACTTCAAAGGGCAAAATGGGTATAAGAAGGGCAACCAAAACCACAGACTTTAGATCACTTCTGGAAACCAAGAGGAACCTCTGCCTGGAGAAGAGCTGAAGAGCTGAGGAAGAAGAGCTGCCCTGTCTGTGACTGTGATTTGTGGACCTATCCTGCAGTTGCTGCTTCTGCCTGTGCAAGAGGACAAAGACTGGACTTTGTGTGCCTTCCTACTTGTGAAGAACTCTCCAAGGGCTTGAAATTGAGCTTGCCTCCTGTTGTTGAAGTGTCAGGGACAGCAAAGACTTCTCTCTGCCAGCACCTGGAGCCTCTGTTGAAACTCCTGCCCTGCCAAGTGGTGCCCTATCCAGTTCCTTGGGCCTTGAAAAGAGAAGCTGGCAGGCCAAGTTTGAGAAATACAGGCACAGACCGCCATGCGAGGAAACTTTTGACGCAACAGCTGGAAAAACAATGCCCCACCGGCTTCACGGCTGAAATCAATGCTCCGCCTGCAGTGTGGCTAGGAGATCGACGCATGTGGCTGGAGAAACGATGTGCACCATCGCTGACGGAGGCTGGTGATATCGCAACCCACACTGCACGGTTTTTGGATCACCGTGCGGCAGGATTTTTGACGCAAACATCACTGGGTGAGTAAAAATGCTGCAAAGCCTGCCCTGACCAGAGAGTGCTTGACCGGATCGACACATCGCTCTACTGTGGAGAGAAGAAACGACGCACGCCGACCCAGTCAAAGGAGAAATGACACATGGTCTCGCTTGTGAGTGATATCGATGCATCGCAGGCTTCTTTCGACACACACTCGCCCTTGTGGGGTTATTTTTGATGCAATTTCACCGCCATGAAAAGTCTGGTGGAGAACAGGTGCAGGGGGCCACAGAGTGTCCCCTGCACTGCCCATGCTTGTAGCATGGGCGGTGCAGGGATCCCCCTGTCCAGCACCCTCATAATGTGCACTGTCTGCTGTGCTGACAGTGCACATAACGAGGGTGTTGGTACCCTCTATGGGCAGCAGCATTGACACTGGCTCGATTACAAGCTGGTAACAATGCTGCAGCCACTTTCCCACTGGGCTGACGGGCACTAACCTTGGTCACCCTGTCAGGAATTTGGCGGATGTGTGTTCTCCTCTGTCAAACTCGTAATTAGGCCCTTAATTAAAAAAAACAAGGGAACGGAGTGACCTGAAAATGAAGTAATATAAGAAAAGTTGAAGAAAAGGATGGCAAGTAAAAAGAAAGTGAAGGATATTGAACGTACACCAACGGTACGGAATACAGGAACAGTTTTAGAATTTCCTTTGAGGAAAGTGCATATATCGAACGTTATGTATGTGCATGGACAAGCGCTGATCTTTATGCTTTCACCACAACATTTCTGAAATTGCTAGAGGAATTGGAGAAGTGATATAAAGAAATACACAAGCGGACAAATATATCACAGATGTTGTAGACAGGCTAGAATTCATAATTCGAGATTATAGTTCCTAGTGGCTTCCTCCTAATAATGCTCCTTCTGAAGAAGTAGCCAATAAATACAGGTAAGTAATTGAGCATTTGAAGATAAAAGTGCATGAAAAGGATATAAATTGTATAAATACAGCAGAGTCGATGATCCTGAGAAAAATAATGGCAGTGGTTTAGTTTCTGCTTTTGTTATAGGTTTTGGGGCCAGAGCTTAGTATTCAAATATAATGGTATTTGGACAAAAAATAGAGTCTTAAATATTGAGATACAGAAAGATTGGAATAAAAAATCATGATACAAAAACATTGTGATGCAAAAATATTGTTGACAAGAACATTGTTTTCTTTTGGTGTTACATCCTTTTCAAGAATATCTGTTGTTAAAATTGTTTTAATAATATAGTTGTAAAAAAATATGATGTTTTAATTATATTTGTGTTTTGTTCATGTATTAATTTTATTTGTTAAATATTGTTTGTAGAATTGTTAACAATAATTTCAAGTTTGTAATTTTCAGTGATTAACGTTTTTTAATTTGATTCTAAAAGAAAATGTATTTTATTTTCTGAATCTTTTTATTCAGTTTTAAGATAGTTTCAATCAGTATACAAATTCTGCAGCAGAACTTGTCCAGGACGGAGTCCAGAGCACAGTCAGTATAAACCAAACGGACATTATCCCAAAGGTACATAAATCAGTTAGCAACAAGTTTGACTTGTAAGGCAGTTAAAGAAACATGCGGACTCTGGATGACCTACATGTATCCACGGCCATCAGGATATGTAGTGATGCAGGATGTCAGGCAGATCGAAGAGGCCCATTATTGTTTGATCATTCATATCTTTGTAATAAAGGAAAACATGATTCAGTGTTTTCAAGAACGAAAAGGTCCTGTTAATAACAACAACAATTACAATTGGTGCCTGTACCTGCAATTCCCAACAAGTCCCTTCCCCCTAACCGTGGCTTGCCAAGCTAGCCAGGACTCCCAGCGCCACAGCAACAAGCCCGGACCAAGTGTGACCCACCTAGATCATGACAAAGAACGAAGCAGGGTAATAGGGCCCTGGGCAGACTATGAGGCATTTATCCAAACCACAATAGCACCCCAGTGTAACTCACAAATCCGGAGCTTCTCCATCCACCTTGTGCATCAATGCTCTAAGATAAGACAACATCACTTCACAGCTGGAAGCTAATGGGGACTTGTGCAACCCCATGTTATTCTCTCTTCGCAATGCCACCTCCTGTGCCCACACAAGAAGGGACCATGTTCACGCCTCAAGCAAGGGGAGCTCCGGAGACTAGCACCTTTTTGTGATGAGGTGCTTGGCCATCAAAAAACCTAAGTCTAGAAACCTAGAGGTTGCTTTATATTTCTTAACCCCAGGGAACATACCCAATATACATGCCTCTCATGTTTTGCAATGTTGGACGTGCTGTGCTGACTGAAAGCCGGATTGATACGCCTTGAAAAAAGGAGTGCAGGGAGGGGCAGGACCACAACATGTGAAGTAGGTCCGCTGCCACCAGAGCATCAGAGCAGTGGAAATATCTTTTGATTTGGGCGGGGGTCAGATAGGCCCTGTGTAATTTATAAGACTGTATTAGGCAAAATCTTGCATTGTACATTATGTTAATGGGGTTTTCCAGGACTGCGGCCCATTCCTTATCCACGCACCGTCGGGCAAATTCACCTTCCCAGCGGGCATGTAGAGCAGTGTGGATGTAGTGTGTGCTTGCAGTGAGATAGCCAGCCAACACACCAAGGTGCCTGCACAACCACATGACCTGCAGATACTGTACCACTAAGTAAATCGGCTGTTCAGTTGATAGATCTTCTCATTGCAGAGGCAGTGATGCTAATATGGAGTTACAGTCCAGTGCAGACCAGTATCATCCGTCAGTACGTCAAGGAGGGTCAGAGTGCCAGCTCTGTAAAGGTAGCCCATTGTGTGTAGTCCTGCAGCATGCCAGGTCTCCAGTTCTGCTGCGGATGTAGGTGTGACATTCCTAGATGAGCCTACTAAAGCTAGCACTGGCGCATAAGGAACCATTGCACATGTGAGGTGGAGACTCTGAAGAGAACAGTGGTGCGCAATTCCCAACAGCAGGGCATCTGGCACCCTAGTATGTGTAATCAGATGGAACAAATGGGGCACATTGGACAGCATCCACAATGTTAGCCTGGTAACTGTATCCAGCAACTGTAAACCCGAGAGTCACCTCGCCACTCACTGTCATTAAGGCGCTTAATAATATTGTTCTAGAATGGCCACCGCGAAACAGCCCCAGTCTGGCGGTGAATATAATTTCCACAGTGCTATTCTACAGCGGCCCGTGATCCAGATAAATTCCCTGATCTTAACTGCTAAAAGAAATTTTGAATGTTTTAGCAGGTTGTGAGGTTTGTAGCAGTACAGGTTTAATTAATACTTCATTTTTAAATTACTATTAATTATTTAATTGATTAATTACATAAATTATGTGATTTTTATATCTTTAAAGTTATATATTAGCTGCAGGTCATTGGCTTTGTATGGGTATTGGGTGAGAAGTTACTAAAGTAAGAATTGATTAATAATTTAATATTTAGTAATAACTATTTAATTTATTTTTAAGTATGTCAATTGTGCAGTAATTATATTGTTTAAGTTATATATTAGGTGAGAGTTGTGTTTGGACAGGCGTAGGGTAGATAGTTATTTAGGTAATAATTAACAATTAATTATTCACATATTAATTATTAAATTGATTATTAAATATGTTAATTGCGTTATACTTATTTATTTTAGTTATATTTTAAGTGTGGGCTACTAGGTTTGTGGGAGTAAAGTGTGGGAACCTACTTAAATAATAAATTAAAAACATTTATTAATTCATAATTAATACATTTTTTAATAATTATGTAAGTTGTTTGATTATTTTTTATTTTTTGATATATAATTTCCCAAGTAAGAGATTTATATTTCTGGCCAACTAATAAGGTTATCAAAATATGTTATATTTTTGAAGTGAAGCATTTTCCTTACTGCTGAACAGTCTGGAGTGAGAATAGTAAATATTACTCATCTAGAGTCAAACACTTTCCCTGCTGTTGCACAGACTCGAGGCGTAATACTAAATTAAAACCCTTCGAAGTCCATCGCTTTCCCTACTGTTGCACAGACTGGAGTGGAAATAGTAAATGTAACCCTTCCGAAGTCCAATACTTTCCCGACTGTTGCACACACTGGAGTGCAAAGTAAATTTAATCCAACCTAAGTCCAGTGCTTTCCCTACTATCGAGCAGACTGGAGTGGGAATAGTACATTTCCTGGCCGCTCCGGGTGTCACAACAGCAATTGCAACACCTCCTCTCCCACAGCAACCAGAAGGACTACTCACCTGCCATCTCTGCTGCTTCTCCTGCAACACAGGACCCACAATGGCTGATCCCTCTGCAAACTCACCATGGAAATCTGGGACACATTTATCTTCCTCTCCCCTGACGTAGCCTTCAACCCCTCCTCGAGCCCCTGCACCCAATGGCTACAATATCATATACCAAGACTGCACCAATAAACACGGCAGAGGCATCGCCATCATCCTTAAAGAAATCATCCAATGCATCTCCACTAACGGCAACCCCTCTCCTCTAATGGAACACATCAACTTCCAACTACAAACTGACGTCAAGACAACAGTAAGAGGCACTATCGTATACATTCCCTTGAGACCTCGATCAGCCTTCTGCTATGCCATCCCCAACCTCATCGCTCCTCTAGCCATCAAGTCCAATCACTACATCCTACTCAGCAACCTCAATTTCCACATTGATGACCCCAACAATTCCAACTCACCACTATCTTGGAGAACATGAGCAACACTGACCTCACCCAAATGGTTATCAAATCAACTCACAAAGCTGGACACACACTTAACTCCATCTTCATTTCCAGCAACAGAGACAAATTCAGCCACGTCACAAAACTCACCTGGTCCAACCACATCATAGTTCACATCACCATCCCCCATGCTCAGCACACCATCACCAGGCACCACTGCCCCTTCCACCACAGCCTGGACAAGGTAACAGAGACTCAGTGGACTGAGGTCTTTGGCACCTCCCAACTGAAATGCTAATCAGACCTATATCAGGCCATCCCAAATTTCTCCATGTGGATCACCAAAAGTGCAGATAGAGTTGCCCCACTGAAGCCAGAACCAACAAAACCTTGAGACACCCAGCTGGTGCACCCCACAGCTCAGAACAACCAAGCATTGCTGCTACCGACTTGTGAAACAATGGCAATCCACTAAAAACCCTTCTGACAGATCCGGCCACAAAGCAGTCCTTAGCAACCACCTCCAGCAATCAAGGAAACCAAGAGAGCGGCCATTACAGCCTGGATCGACACAGCAGCTAACAGCACTCAAGAACTGTTCATAAAAGTCAAAGAATATTCCAACCTGGCAGCCACAGAGAACACAATCCGCCCTTCCTAAGATCTCTGTGTCACCCTCTTGGACTACTTTCACAGCAAGATTAACACCATATATAACTTTGACCCCAACCCACAATCCACAACTTCAATCAACCAGCGCACACCAGCAAAATGATCACCACGTGGATGCTGCTCATTATACAATCCACCTCGGCCATCATGTCATCCATCCGCCCTCTGGCCCATGCCCTCATCACTTCTTCACCCTTAGAACCAATCACATCAGCACAGAACTCACCACCATCCTCAACACCTCCATCACCACTGCAGTCTTCTTGGACATATGGAAACATGCAGAATCAGATCCCTCCTAAAGAATCCATCTGCCAACCTCATTGAACTAAAAAATTATTGACAGATCTCGCTGTTCCCCTACTCGTCAAAAATACTCGAAAGCCATCAATCAACAGCTGAGCACATACTGGGAGCAAAACAAACTGCTTGACCTCTCCCAATTAGGATTCCAAGCCAACCGCAGCACTGAGACCGCACTCAACCCAGCCACAGGTGACATCAGAACACTCCTTGATCGCAGGGAGACCGAGGCTCTGATCCTCATTGACCTCTCAGCAGCATTCAACACCGCATCCTACCACACCCTCATCAACAGACTCCACAACATCGGCATGCGAGGAGACGCCCTCAAATGAATCACCTCCTTCCTGACAAGATGTTCCCAGAGCAACCGGCTCCCTACCTTCACCTCCGAACTCAAGAACATCATATGCAGCATACCCCAAAGATAATCCCACACCAGAGACCATGAACGTGACCCCTGTATCATCCTCAAAACTAAACTGACCATTAACGAACAAATCAACGGAGTCACCTTCTCCGGCTTCCACATCATCCGCATGCTCAGCAGAATCTTCAGAAGGATCCCAGTCAACCCCAGGAAAACTGTTGCCCAGGCCCTCATCACCAGCTGCCTCGATTACCGCAATGCACTCTACTCTGGCATCTCCACCCAACTCCTCAGATGACACCAGACCATAAAGAACACGGCAGCTTGTCTCATCCTGGACCTCCTCAAACATGTCCACATCACCCTCAACTTCAGAGACATCTGCTGGCTCCTCATCAGGAAGAGAAGGCAGTTCAAAATCCTGATGCACCCCACCAAGACCTTACATGATCAATCACCAGCCTACAACAACCACTGACTGAACTTCCATCAACCTGTCAGCCACCTGCGCTCCTCCTCACTAGCACTCACACCCACTTCCTGAACCTGTTGCAGTGGTGGCCGTTCCTTCATATACATCACTGCCAAGGCCAGGCATGACCTGCCCCTCCACCTCCGAACAGCAACCTCCCTTGCAGACTTGCGGAAGAAATGCCAGAAACTTCTTTTCAACTGAGACATCACACCCCAGCGCAAAGATACCCCCAGGGTGATAGTGCTGTGCTTTATAAATTATTGATTACTTGATTTAACCCCTCCCACATCTAATGCTTTCCCTACTTTTGCACAGAGTGGAGTGGGAATACTAAATCTTATCCTTTCAATATTTTAGTAATCAATGTTTTTGACACAATATTTATGTATCTCTATAATGGTGGTTCTGATATTCTGTCAGACATCCTATGCAACAGAATAAATTCTGTTGGCACACAAAAAGCATAGAGCCTGAAGCTGGTGAAATATAATTGTGATTACTTTAACACAAAACAGAAAAAGATCAAAGAAAAGTCAATGATTGCTGAAAGCAGATTGAGAGAAAATCAAATGTCTTCAAGTATAAATTATGTTCAACCTGGAATAAAAGGGACAGATAAAATGCAAAGTGCGCAAATGGGAAATGGAGCAGTGCAAATGCAAGGTGGTGGAAGAAGAATGGCGAATAATGATGGCATGAATGTGATTGTTGAAATGATGAAAAAAAGCACTGCTTGTAACCTCCGTGGGAGGATCGGACACTGGAAATACACGTATTGCCTGAATCCAAATAAGAATTGAATGTGAAGTTGTTCCTCAGAGGCAGTATAATATGGTGCCAAATTCTCAGCAAAGTGTAAAGAATCAGAAATCATTTTGAGCATTGATTCCTTCAGCAACAGTGATGCTGCAAAATAAGAGAAATCAAATGCCATAAAGTGTAAGGTACCAACAAAGTCCACTGATTTTGAATAATGACTGTACAGGGAGCAATTCACAGTGATGGTGCCTGAGTGGGGAGGATGACTGCATACTTTGAGCAGTCCTAGAGGTAGACCAAAGTGACCGATATGTCGACAGGGAAGTCATGGCCCATCCTATTTCATTTTTTTTTTATCAATAAGGGGGGCTATCCATGTTTGCGGTTCTTTTTGTGGAAGTCCCAAACCTGCCCCTTTTGAAAAGAGAAGCCCAGGTTGTAGGGATTGCTAGTTAGCAAATTGATCATCAGTTTACAGCAAATGTTCCCATTAAAATTAGTGAGAGGGAAAATAAACACCAGTTCCTTTAGTGTGAAACATGTCCTGTAAACATACTGGGTAGAGACGTGTTTTGCAAAATGAATTGTGTGCTTTATTGTACACTGGATGGTGTTACAATTGAGACACAAGCTAAGAATTTTGGGTTCGAAATAAAATCACAAGAGACTAGAGCTCAGTTGTTCCTGTCTTTGTCAAAAGAAGACCTACCTCTGGATTTAATACATACTGTCAAGGATGAGGTATGGGATTTTTCTGGACAAGAGATTGGACTGATTAAAAGTGCTACCCAAGTTAGGAGAAAAGTAAGACCAGATAACATTTTCTCCAGATCTAAACAGAATAGACTTTCAAAGGAGGCAGAGGAAGGAATGAAGATAGTGACTGGAAAAAAGCGATTGAGCAGGGAATCCTCTGGGAGGTACTTGGTAGTTCTTGTAATTATCCTGTGTTGGGGATAACAAAATGAAGTGAAAAGGGAAAATTGTCCAAGACTTGAGTAAGATAATCAGCATGTCTC
The DNA here is from genome assembly GCF_031143425.1 of Pleurodeles waltl. Lineage (NCBI taxonomy): Eukaryota > Metazoa > Chordata > Amphibia > Caudata > Salamandridae > Pleurodeles > Pleurodeles waltl. Next base: position 258,324,424 of record NC_090445.1, read on the forward strand.
CCTATATTGTACAGTGGTGCTGAATCCAGCATTAATTCTGTTCCAAATTCCTTCAGATGTGGAATGGTATACAGTCAATGACTTATGCCAGACATTCTTCTCAATTCCTCTGTGCAAGAACAGCCAATTTATTTTTGTCTTTCAATTTCAAAACACATTTCTTGTGTAGTGTAGAAGTCCACAATGGTATACAGAAAGTCCTTCAATCTTTAGCCAAAACCTGAATAATGATCTAGAAAATGTGAGGTTGCCTTGTAACTTAATCTTAGTGAATCAATTAGTTATGTACCAACTTTGGAAATGGCTGATCTGACAATGTTTCTTGATGGTTCTTGATTAAGAGACCAATATTGAGCACTGAGAGCTGCCGATGTAGTGTGTTCCATTTCTGAGAGCCTGGAAGTCTTTTCTGAGGAACAGAACCTCAGCACAGATGGCAAAATTAGTAGCATTGACAATACTTTGCTGTCTATCAGAAGATTTGACTTTGACAATTTATAAAGACAGCCAATATGGTTTTGGAGTGGTTCATGACTTTAGTCAACTGTGGTCTCAGAAGGGATTTTTGACATCTTCTGCTGCCCCTATAAAGAATACTGCTTACACGCTGAATGTATTGTAAACCAATACCATAGCCAAATGAAATTGCAGTGGTCAAATGTGTTGTCTAAAAGGCTGGAAAAGATTCTGTGACATTTGGTAATAAATATGCAGACCAAAATGGCAAAGTATTGTACATTACAAAATGAGACAGATGTGCAGGAAAATTAAAATGTTGAATCAAGAATAAGCAAAATGCAGACAATCTAAATTGCTTATTTATTAGTTCAATTCAGTCTTCTTTGAATGAGTTGAAAGATCTTCACAAGGAAGCCTCATAGGTTGAAAAACAGAAATAAGAGAAATTGGGTCACAAGATTTCATCAGAAATTATCAGGATTTGTATGTTAATGCTGAAAATAAGTTCATCCTTCTAGTTGCAATGTTGTACCCAATAGGTAAATAACTACCTGGTCGGACACATGCAAGTAGAGAAAGTATGATACATGTATTAAAAAAATAGTGGCAAATACAAGATTTAGAAATGCCGCTGAAGACATGTGTTAGGGTCCTGGTATGCAAGAACATCAACCAAGGCAAAAAGACATTGACTGTGTGGAATCATTTTGGCAAATCAGAAGGCCCATTTACAAGACTCTGTGCAGACCTTGTAGAGATGCCAGTATGTACTGGCATGAAATACATCTTTGTCGTTGTCAGCTTGTTTTCTAAAATGATTTAGGCCTACCCATCCCAGGATCTGCACAGCATTCCAGATAAATCAAAGGTACCATTGTGGTTATCATCCTCAGTCTTCAGGTGTGGTGGAGGGAGGAAATGGAACTCTCAAGAACCAAATGGCCAAAGTATGTGTTTCAAGTGGTTTAAAGTGGCCTAACATACTTTCTCTTGTTTTAATGAGCATGATGAATATTCCAAACTAGATTATCATCCCAGAAGGTGATCATGGGAAGAGCAATGAGACTTGGATGTATTCCTTCAGCTAAATTAATTTCAACAACTGATGGCATCTTGCTTGATTACTGCAAAGTTCTGGCTGATATGGTAAAATATGTCTCTCATCGGGTGAACATGGCAGCAGAAGTGAAAAAGGACATCACTTGTCACAGTCTGAATCCTGGAGACTGGCTACTGCTCTGAAGGCACATCTGGCAGAACTGCTTGGAAGAGCTGTGGCATGCACCCTATTAGGTAATACTGTTTACAAATACTGTGCTGAAGTGACCCAGACTGATGTGGTGCATCCACACAGCTCATATAAAAAAAGGATGAAAACAGCAGAAGAAGTGGTAGAAACCACCACTGAATCAGCAACTGATCTACTAAGTCAAGCACAAATTGAACTTCAAACCAAGCTCAAGGTTGCAGCTTGAATCTAGAGAGGGGGTGAGCATTTTGATGAGAATTTTAAAACTGGCAAAGAAAGAAAAGAACTTACAAAATGAGAGGTTAGTTAATGCTGTGATGAAGAACCTGTAAAGACTAAAGTCCAGTTTGAGAGAAAATTAGATTTTTAAACCAGTGGGAGTGAATCTCAAGTTGCTAAGAGGTCAACGAGAAGGAGAGTTCCAATAGAAAATATACTTCACCTGTATAGGTATATCCAGCAAGAGTGTCAGAAGAAGAATCAGAGTTAGAGAGTTACAATGCAGTGAGCCATTGTCAGTACAAACATGAAAGTGAATATGAGAGTGGAAAATAAATAGAAGAAGAACCACCTTAAAATGATACAGGTACTGTTAAAACAAAGCTGAAGTAAAAACAGTTGTTGAACAAGATAAAAGACTAAAAATCGCAGAATGAAATGAACGTTTGAAAGAAGTAAAAAAATAAGAAATGTATTTTGAATATTTGTTTTAAATATCGTTTTGAAGAAATAAGAAGAAAATAAGAAATCTATTATTATTTTAAAGAGAATGTTCACAGCCTTTTCATTTTTTGAACGTCACAATAATTTTTGTTTCAAATAGAAGATGGAGAACAGCAAATGCTGGAAAATTGTAGGGTTAGTGATAACATTATGAGTCTTTGCTGGTCTTTTGTTGCGTTAACTGACTCTGGTGGGACATTCATCTATGAATGCTGAGTTACCTACTGTTAAGAATGAATTAAAGCAGAATATGCTAAAGCATAAAGAAAGCTTTGTATGAATGTGAAAGGGTGTTTTGTTTGTATTTTTCTGTCTACATTTGCTGGTGAGGAATCAATGTGTATTCAGCTTCTAATGTCTTATGCATTGTCATGTAATGTGCATAATACTATATTTAATAATGCTGGTTTTCTTTCGCCTTATCTAACGGATTTCAATGTGTCTTTTGGAGGATTTACCTATAGAGGAAGATGAAGCTGTTTAATATGAGATTTTGTTAGGGTGATTGCCCTAACTTACTGTTAGACTGGACAGCCTTAGTGTGATCACCCGTAACTTTTTGCTTGTCTCCCCCCACTTTTTAGATACTGTTTTTGCTGGTTTTAAGACTCGGCACACTTTACCACTGTTAACCAGTGCTAAAGTGCCTATGCTCTCTCCCTTCAAACATGATAACATCGGATCATACCCAACTGAATTATTTAATTTTCTTATAAGTCCATAGTAAAGTGCACTGTAGATTAAATGCTACTAGTGGGCCTGCAGCACTGATTGTGCCACCCACTTAAGTAGCTCCTTCAACTTGTCTCTGGCCTGCCATTGCAAGGCCTGTGCATGCAGTTTCACTGCCCATTTGACTTGGAATTGAAAAGTACTTGCCAAGCCTAAACCCCCCCCTTTTCTACATATCAGTCACCTTTAGGTAACCCATAGGGCAGGGTGCTGTGTAGGCAAAAGGCAGGGCATGTACCTGTGTAGTTACTCCTGTGTAGTTACATGTCCTGGTAGTGTAAAACTCCTAAATTCGTTTTTACACTGCTGTGAGGCCTGCTCCCTACATAAGCTAACATTGAGGCTACCCTCTAATACTGTTTGAGTGGTGGCTGCTGATCTGAAAGGAGTAGGAAGGTCATATTTAGTATGACCAGAATGGTAACACAAACTCCTGCTGACTGGTGAAGTTGGAGCATTTTCTGCACTTTAATCCTTCTGTGCCTTCCAATCCACGTCTGGCTGGGTTCAGTTAACTGGTCCCTTGTGCATTCACTCAGACACACCCCAAACACAGGATACTCAGCCTCACTTGCAGACATCTGCATTTTGAATGGGTCTTCCTGGGCTGGGAGGGTGGAGGGCCCGACACTTGCATGTCAAAGGACAGAATCCTGCCCTCACACAAAGCACTGGACCATGGCAGACAGGATTGAACTGAAAGGGGACCCGGTGCACTTCAAAGCCACTCTTTGAAGTCTCCCCCACTTCAAAGGCACATTTGGGTATTTAAGCAGGGTCTCTGACCCTACCAACTCAGACACTTTTGAGACACTCTACTTCAAAGACACTTCCTGGAGTAGAGAACCTGAACCAGAATCTGAAACCTGCCCAGAAGAACTGCCTGGCTGCCCAAAGAACTCCCCTGACTGCTTTCTGTGAAGGACTGCTGCCTTGTTGTTGCCCTGCTGCCTTTCTGCTCTGTGGCTGTGCTGGGAAGTGATCTCCAAGGGCTTGGATAGAGCTTGCCTCCTGTTCCCTGAACTCCCAGGACCAAAAAGACATCATCTCTACAAGAAGGACTGCTTGTGCAGTGAAAGTTGCCGCACAGCCTGCCAGAAACGATGTACAGCCTGCATCGCGGTGAAACATTCACGCACGCCGAACCGTAATGGCGCAGCCTGACTTCGCAACGAGAAGATTGATGCGAAATTCGATGCACAGCCCACTAGATTGACGCACAGCCGAGCCGGAATGATGCAGCCCAACTTCCAGAGAGGAATCGACGCAGCGCCTGCCGTGCGGTAGAGATTTCTAGGCAACGCCCACCAGATCGATGCAGCCCCTTTGACTTCATCCTGTCAGCCCTGGAAATCCATGCATTGTCCCCAGGGCATCCGAAAACCCCACAACCGAGCACCGGGAATCGATGCACAGCCGTCGAGGCGTGAAAACAAAACGACACATCGCCATGTGTGGCCCGAGAAATCGACTCACAGTGCCTTGTTTTCCACACATCTCCTCCTCTGTGGTTCTTTGCAGAGATTTTGAACGCAAACTAGCAAACCAGGTACTTTTTTGCTTGAAAGAGGCATTTATTGCTTTTAAAAGACTAAAGACACTTTATATCATTTTTACAGTAATATCTCCACATATACTTATTGCATCATAATTGTTTTTACCCTCATCTTACCAGATAAATATTCTATATTTTTCTAAACACCGTGTGGTGTATATTTGTGGTCCTATACTGTGTTATTGCATGATTTATTGCACAAATATTTTACACATTGCCTTCTAAGTTAAGCCTGACTGCTCAGTGCCAAGCTACCAGAGGGTGGGGAAAGGATAATTTGGATTGTGTGTGACTTACCCTGAATAGAGTGAGGGTCCTTGCTTGGACAGGGGGTAACCTGACTGCCAACCAAAGACCCCATTTCTAACACTAACCATAAAACTAAAATTACTAAACCGTGTTCGGTAGGTGTTTTGAGTAGAGAAGAACATAATTACTTTAGGGAATTTGAGAGAAGAGTGAAGGTTGTGAAAGAATAGAAAGAGGAAAAAACAATAATTCAACAGATAAAGGAAGAGGAAGAATTTTGATTTTAGAAATCATATATTTAAATCCCTGAAATGGTGCTGCTCCCAGGCCTCCTATAGTACTTTGTAAATATTCCTTGTGTCCTCCCTTGACATTTTTTTCGAGAGCTATACACACTCCTGGTTGATCTAGTGTGGCACAATTCTTGAAGGAGAGTGGCTCTTCCAAAACTGCAGCTTCTAATGGAAGAAACAGATTTTGGTGCCCTGAATCTTGAATTCTATTTCCTGGTGGCACAGTTACAGTGACTTTCTTACTGGCTAGCAGACCGACATTTGGAAGACACAGTATAGGCAAGTGGATTATTAGTAGGTGGAGGTATGCACAGTCAGCTAGAAATAACACCACAATGACTAATAAGGTCCAGTCAAGTCTTGTTAAATTAATCCTTGCAGAACTCTGGGTAGCTTGGCAATGGGCAATCAGGCTAAACGTAGGAGACAGACAAGTGTGAAGCATTTAATACCACCAAAATAGTAAAAGATACAACACAATAGCAAAGCAACATCAATTTATAAATACAGAGAATATTGTTATCTTTAACCCCTTAGCTGCTGGGCCTTTCCCCCCCCAGTGCTGAGCCCTTTTTTGGCTATTTGGGGTAGTTCGCGCTTAGGGCTTCATAACTTTTTGTCCACATAAGCTAACCACGCCAGATTTGCGTCCTTTTTTTCCAACATCCTAGGGATTCTAATGGTACCCAGAGTTGGTGGTTTCCCCTGGAGGAGACCAAGAAAATAGCCAAAATACAGTGAAAATTTAGTTTTTTTCAAAAAAATGGGAAAAATGGGCTGCCGAAGAAGGCTTGTGGTTTTTTCCCTGAAAATGCCATCAACAAAGGGTTCCTGGTGCTGAAATCACTATCTTCCCACCTTTCAGGAACGGGCAGACTTGAATCAGAAAACCAAATTTTTCAACACAAATTTTGCATTTTACTGGGACATACCCCATTTCTACTATATTTGGTGCTTTCAGCCTCCTTCCAGTTAGTGACAGGAATGGGTGTGAAACCAATGCTGGATCCCGGAATGCTAAACATTTCTGAAAACTAGACAAAATTCTGAATTCAGCAAGGGGTCATTTGTGTAGATCCTACAAGGTTTTCCTACAGAAAATAACAGCTGAAATAAAAAAATATTGAAATTGAGCTGAAAACAACAGCCATTTTTCTTTATGTTTTACTCTGTACTTTTTCCTGCGATGTCAGATTTCTGAAAGCAATATACCGTTTTGTCTGCTGGACTCTTCTGGTTGCGGGGATATAAAGGGCTTGTAGGTTCATCAAGAACCCTAGGTACCCAGAGCCAATAAATGAGCTGCACCCTGCAGTTGGTTTTCATTTTATACTGGGTATACAGCAATTCATTTGCTGAAATATGAAGAGTGAAAAAGAGGTATCAAGAAAACCTTTGCATTTCCAAAATGGGATCAAGATAAGGTTTTGAGGAGCAGTGGTTATTTGCACATCGCTGAATTCCGAGGTGCCCATACTAGCATGTGAATTGCAGGGCATTTCTCAAATAGACGTCTTTTTTACACACTCTCTTATATTTGGAAGGAAAAAATGTAGAGAAAGATAAGGGGCAATAACACTTGTTTTGCTATTCTGTGTTCCCCCAAGTCTCCCGATAAAAATGATACCTCACTTGTGTGGGTAGGCCTAGTGCCCGCGACAGGAAATGCCCCAAAACACAACATGGACACATCCTATTTTTTTTATAGAAAACACAGCTGTTTTTTCCAAAGTGCCTGCCTGTAGATTTTGGCCTCTAGCTCAGCCGGCACATAGGGAAACCTACCAAACCTGTGAATTTCTGAAAACTAGAGACCTAGGGGAATCCAAGGAGGGGAGACTTGCGGGGCTCGGACTAGGTTCTGTTACCCAGAATCCTTTGCAAACCTCAAAAAGTGGCTAAAAAAACAAGTTTTCCTCACATTTCGGTGACAGAAAGTTCTGGAATCTGAGAGGAGCCACAAATTACCTTCCACCTGGCGTTCCCCCAAGTCTCCCGATAAAAATGATACCTCACTTGTGTGGGTAGGCCTAGCGCCCGCGACAGGAAACGCCCCAAAGCGCAACGTGGACACATCAAAAATTTTGGAAGAAAACAGAGGTGTTTTTTGAGAAGTGCCTACCTGTAGATTTTGGCCTCTAGCTCAGCCGGCACCTAGGGAAACCTACCAAACCTGTGCATTTCTGAAAACTAGAGACCTAGGGCAATCCAAGGAGGGGTGACTCGCGGGGCTCGGACCAGGTTCTGTTACCCAGAATCCTTTGCAAACCTCAAAAAGTGGCTAAAAAAACAAGTTTTCCTCACATTTCGGTGACAGAAAGTTCTGGAATCTGAGAGGAGCCACAAATTTCCTTCCACCCGGCGTTCCCCCAAGTCTCCCGATAAAAATGATACCTCACTTGTGTGGGTAGGCCTAGCGCCCGCGACAGGAAACGCCCCAAAGCGCAACGTGGACACATCAACATTTTTGGAAGAAAACAGAGGTGTTTTTTGAGAAGTGCCTACCTGTAGATTTTGGCCTCTAGCTCAGCCGGCACCTAGGGAAACCTACCAAACCTGTGCATTTCTGAAAACTAGAGACCTAGGGCAATCCAAGGAGGGGTGACTCGCGGGGCTCGGACCAGGTTCTGTTACCCAGAATCCTTTGCAAACCTCAAAAAGTGGCTAAAAAAACAAGTTTTCCTCACATTTCGGTGACAGAAAGTTCTGGAATCTGAGAGGAGCCACAAATTTCCTTCCACCCGGCGTTCCCCCAAGTCTCCCGATAAAAATGATACCTCACTTGTGTGGGTAGGCCTAGCGCCCGCGACAGGAAACGCCCCAAAGCGCAACTTGGACACATCAAAATTTTTGGAAGAAAACAGAGGTGTTTTTTGAGAAGTGCCTACCTGTAGATTTTGGCCTCTAGCTCAGCCGGCACCTAGGGAAACCTACCAAACCTGTGCATTTCTGAAAACTAGAGACCTAGGGCAATCCAAGGAGGGGTGACTCGCGGGGCTCGGACCAGGTTCTGTTACCCAGAATCCTTTGCAAACCTCAAAAAGTGGCCAAAAAAACAAGTTTTCCTCACATTTCGGTGACAGAAAGTTCTGGAATCTGAGAGGAGCCACAAATTTCCTTCCACCCGGCGTTCCCCCAAGTCTCCCAATAAAAATGATACCTCACTTGTGTGGGTAGGCCTAGCGCCCGCGACAGGAAACGCCCCAAAGCGCAACGTGGACACTTCAAAATTTTTGGAAGAAAACAGAGGTGTTTTTTGAGAAGTGCCTACCTGTAGATTTTGGCCTCTAGCTCAGCCGGCACCTAGGGAAACCTACCAAACCTGTGCATTTCTGAAAACTAGAGACCTAGGGCAATCCAAGGAGGGGTGACTCGCGGGGCTCGGACCAGGTTCTGTTACCCAGAATCCTTTGCAAACCTCAAAAAGTGGCTAAAAAAACAAGTTTTCCTCACATTTCGGTGACAGAAAGTTCTGGAATCTGAGAGGAGCCACAAATTTTCTTCCACCCAGCGTTCCCCCAAGTCTCCCGATAAAAATGATACCTCACTTGTGTGAGTAGGCCTAGCGCCCGCGACAGGAAACGCCCCAAAGCGCAACGTGGACACATCCAAATTTTTGGAAGAAAACAGAGGTGTTTTTTGAGAAGTGCCTACCTGTAGATTTTGGCCTCTAGCTCAGCCGGCACCTAGGGAAACCTACCAAACCTGTGCATTTCTGAAAACTAGAGACCTAGGGGAATCCAAGGAGGGGTGACTTGCGGGGCTCGGACCAGGTTCTGTTACCCAGAATCTTTTGCAAACCTCAAAAAGTGGCCAAAAAAACAAGTTTTCCTCACATTTCGGTGACAGAAAGTTCTGGAATCTGAGAGGAGCCACAAATTTCCTTCCACCCGGCGTTCCCCTAAGTCTCCCGATAAAAATGATACCTCACTTGTGTGGGTAGGCCTAGCGCCCGCGACAGGAAATGCCCCAAAACAGAACGTGGACACATCAAATTTTTTCATAGAAAACAGTGCCTACCTGTGGATTTTGGCCTTTAGCTCAGCCGGCACCTGGGGAAACCTAGCAAACCAGCACATTTTTGAAAACTAGTAACCCAGGGAAATCCAAGATGAGGTGACTTGTGGGGCTCGGACCAGGTTCTGTTACCCAGAATCCTTTGCAAACCTCAAAATGTGGCTAAAATACCACGTTTTCCACACATTTCGGTGACAGAAAGTTCTGGAATCTGAGGGGAGCCACAAATTTCCTTCCACCCAGCGTTCCCCCAAGTCTCCCGATAAATATGATACCTCACTTGTGTGGTTAGGCCTGGTGCCTGCGACAGGAATAGATCACACAACGGTCAATGTTGGTCCTTACGTGAGGCAGCTGTTGACCCTGGGGTGATCCATTCCTGACACAGGCACTAGGTGTAGGCACTCAAGTGGGGTAGTGTTTTTATCAGGACAGGTGAGGAGTCATTGGGTGGTAGGAATGTTGTGGATCCCAGCATATTCCTGTAGTTTGTGTGACAGAAATGCGAGAAAAATAGAGTTTTTTTTCAACATTTCAGCTTTGCAGGGTATTCTGGGTAAGAAAACTTTGGGGAATCCACACAAGTCACACCTCTGTGGACTCCCCCGAATGTCTAATTTCCAGAAATGTTTGGGTTTAGTGTGTTTCTCTATATGGCCGCCGAATCCAGGACCAAAAACACAGGTGCCTGCCTTACAAAACCAGTTTGTTTTGCCATAGACAATTTTGATGTCTCCACAATATGATTTGGGTGGTGGAATTTGGGGCTGAACTAAATTGGTGAGCTCCCAAGAGAGCACTCTCTCTCTGCTTGCCGCCGCATTCACCTGCTCTCTGGGTTGGCCTAACCCACTATTACCCAGTTGCACGAACAGCTTGCGAAGGGACAGCAGGACTGTCCTCATCACCTCCCTCATAATGTACTGGAAGAGGAGTTTTCGAATGGGACTCCTCTGACTGAAAAATCACTCCCAGAGTCTGCGCCATTGTCCTATCCCTCAGATGCTGTCTCAGTATCTGATGTCTCAGTCTCTGATCCTATGTCAGAGCGGTCCTCTATAACCCGAGTGCAGGCAGCAGTCATCCATCAAGATGCCATCTCTGCTATTGGCTAAACTGTTGCTCTAAAACACTAGCCTACGTAGACAGTCACAAAATCGATGGTGTGTGTGAGATACGTGCAACAGTAGAGGCCACCTTACCTGCGCTTCTTCCCTCAATCAGCACGTACTTTCAAGACACTCAAAAAACACCTTGTCACATACCATTCGTCACAGTCTTTAGCACCTCCTGCGCCCAGTCCAACAATCATTATTGGTGCTTCCACTCCCTCCTCCTCGGATTCCCTCATTACCACCCAGCAAAAGTGCCCTTCATCTCTCCATAGACTTTACTAATGTACTCAGCTATTTACATAAAATACAGATGTGCTCTTTGCAGTAGGCATATAAACCTTCTGCGCTTCTTTATGGCACTAAAACTGCCACTAGACAAGTCGGACCCTTTTCCCCCCAGGGAAACCACACACATATTGACAAAAGTGATGTATATATGACAGCCAACCACCTGAAACTCAACTCAAGCAAAACTGAAATAATCCTCTTTGGCCCTCACCAAAAAAACCTGGGACCCCCCATGGTGGCCCACCACGCTAGGCCCTGCACCCACCCCCGCCAACTACGCACGCAACCTCAGCATCATCCTAGACTCCTCCCTCTCTATGACCCAACAAATCAACGCTCTTACCTCCTCATGCTTCAACAAACTCCGTATACTGAAAAACATTCAAATGGATCCCCACAGAGACCAGAAAAACTGTCACTCACGCACTCATCATCAGCAGGCTTGATTACAGAAACGCCCTCTACGCCGGCACCACTCTAAAACTCAAGTGCAAACTACACGCATCCAGAACTCAGCAGCACGACTCATCCTCGACCTCCACAGACACGAACACATCTCTCCACACCTCAAATCCCTCCACTGGCTCCCCATTGACAAAAGGATCACCTTCAAGATCCTCATCCTCACACACAAATCACTCCACAACACAGGCCCTGCCTACCTCAACGAGAGTCACCTTCCACACCCCCACACGAAACGTCCGTTCAGCTGACCTCTCTCTCGCCTCTGACCCCCGCATCAAACACACCACCACCGGGGGCAGATCCTTCTCCTACATTGCACCCAAAACATGGAACGCACTCACAACCCACATTCGCAAGACCCAAAACCTACTTCTTTTCAGGAAGGGCCTCAAAACCTGGCTTTTTGAACAGTGAACCTCCTAGCCCCTTTCCCTCCCCCCCATCCCCCCCCCCAGCGCCTTGAGACCCTCACAGGTGAGTAGCGCGCTTTATAAATCTCTTTGATACAGATCTACCTATATATATATATAAATATATATCTACATAGATATATCTATAGATATATCCATGTACCTAGATATATCTATCTACATAGATATATATATATATAGATCTATACATATATTTTTTTTTAGTTGTTGTATGGTTTCCTTGGGGGCCAAAATGGCCCCCAGGGAAACCCTACAACATCTAAAAAAAAAAATTGTCCCCACAGGGGGTCACCCTGCCCACGGGCGACCCCCTGTCATTTCATTTTTTTTTTTTGTATTTTTAAAAAAAAAAAAAAAAAAAAAAATCCCCTGGGGGGGGCGCGATCGCGCCCCCCCCCCCCCAGGGGGCACCTACCTTTTTTTTTTTTTAAGAAAATTATGCCGGGGGGGGGGGGCGGCCCGTTTTCCGGGGGGGGGCCGCCCCCCAAAAGTGAAATCCCTGGTGTCTAGTGGGGTTTCCTGGCCCCCGATCGCAGCTGTGCTGCGATCGGGGGCCAGGAAACCGTTTCAGAAGGCCTCATAAGAAAGGGGAGACTCTCCCCTTTCTTACGAGGCCTTCTGAAACTGTTTCTGGCCCCCGATCGCAGCACAGCTGCGATCGGGGGCCAGAAACAGTTTCAGAAGGCCTCGTAAGAAAGGGGAGAGTCTCCCCTTTCTTACGAGGCCTTTTCAAAATGTTTCCTGACCCCCCCGATCGCAGCTGTGCTGCGATCGGGGGAGCCAGGAAACCTGAAAGTGTTTCCTGGCCCCCGATCGCAGCACAGCTGCGACCGGGGGCCAGGAAAGACTTTCAGGAAGGCCTCGTAAGAAAGGGGAGACTCTCCCCTTTCTTACGAGGCCTTCCCGAACGTGTAAAAGGCTGTTTTCCCCATGAAAGCAGGAAGCGGCCGCAAGGCTGCTTCCTGCTTTCATGGGGAAAACAGCTTTGCAACGTCAGCGCGCCTCGCGGCGCGCTGACGTCACAAAGGGGCGGGTGGGGGGCGGGGGGAGACACGGTAGCTTCCGTGTCTCCCGGGGGGGAAAAAAAAATTCAAAAAAAATCCTCGGGTGCGACGCACCCGAGGATTTATTAATGCCCTTCCTGGTGTCGGCCACTGGTCGTGACCCGCACCAGGGAGGGTGTGTGGGCGTTGGCCAGTGGCCGACGCCCGCACTTAAGAGGTTAAAATGACCCAAAAAACAACAAAAAACAAATACTGGGAAATATGAATTTTCAACGGTTAAATTAAAAAAAATTGCATTCCAGCGCCAAAAAGCATAAAGAACCACTTGCAACGATCTGGTCCCGCTAAACCCGGGACAAAGTCAAACTTTTAGGCCGACCACAATAGAGTGTGGGTCAGCCAGGTTGAGTGTTAAGTCCCAGTCAAAAGGTCCTTTGCACTTAGGGCCTAATTACGACTTTGGCGGTCTGACTGTTGGACTGTCATAGCGGCAGGGAGGAGTCTGCTGTCAAGCCAGTGGCCTCACCCCCTGTGGTATTATGATGTTTCCACTGGGCTGACTGGCAGAAACTCACAATTACAACATTTCTGCCTTTCAGTCTGGTGGAAACTGTGCAGCAGCATTGGCCTCGGCTGTCTTAGGGAGTCAAGGCCAATGCTGTCGCACTCAGTATCCTCAAATGGGCACTATCTGCTGTAGCAGACAGTGAGCATTTCAAGGGTGCTGGCTGAGAGGCATGGTCGTAGGCAGTGCAGGGGCCCCCCCCTTTGGTCCCCAGCACTGCCTTTCTGCCAGCTTTGTCATTGCAGGGACCCCACCATGAAAAGAATGGCAGAAAGCAAAGTCGTGATCAGCATAGCGATGCTAAACTCTGCGCCGCTGTAGCGACCACAACTTTGACCGCCACAAATCCATCGGGATTCCCCATCCTGGCTGCAGTCTCCTGGTGGTCTGACTGCCAGGATCGTAACCTGGAGGTCAGAGACCACTGGGAGTGTGGCGGTCTGACTGTGACCGCGAGTCCTAGGACTGACAAACTAGTAATCAGGCCCCTAGTCTTTTTCTTGGAGCTTTTCTCTTGACGTTGAGTCCTTGGGTTCATGGGATTCGGAGTTCAATTCGACGATGACAGCCTGCTGCAGCGCTATCCCTCAGTGAGATTGTGGAAATGTTTCCCCTCTAAATCGATGATGAGAAGCTATGGAGCTTTCAGTGAGACAAACCAGCATGGTCAGGCCAGTTCACGGTTCAACAACAGCAGCTTGACTCGATGTGAGCTGGTCTTCTTCTGGACCTTTTACCAAAACTTTGCAAAATTTTCAAAAACTCTCAGAACGTCTTCTGAGTGCTTTCCTTTGTGATGAAAAATGTCCAGTTGCACCTGCCCGGGGTTCACAAGCTCTTGTTTGCCAGACTCCCATAATGCACCTGGTCAGTCCAGAAAAATCAAGTTGAAGGTGGTCATCTGGAGTAGTCTTCTCCTTGGATGTTGTAGGTGGCTTCTTCCAGCAAATTTCTGCCTGTTGCTACTCAGGTAGTCCTCTATTTTTCCTTTTGAAGGAGGTTCAGTCCTTTCTTTGTGGATCCTTGAGAGTGCAACTGGTTTTAGTCCTTTTGAGTGCAAGCCTTCTGTGGTGCAGTACAAGGGCCCACCAGGGCAGCCCTTCTTCTGCTGCTCTGGGCAGGAATCTGAGGAGCTTCTGCAGCTCTGCCATCTTTGTCCTTCATTCTGGGCTGGGATAAGGCAGGGGCACGGGAGATAAAGTTACCTTCCTCTGCTATGACCACTTCCTGTGAAGTGTGGCAATTTTTTGCCCTAAAATGCACTGTTCTCACAGTACTCAAAATGGAGAAGCTCTCTCCTCGGAGTGTGCGACTGTGAAACCCAACCTAGAGGTGTGACAAACATTTGATTATACTCCCCATTCAGCCGCTCTCCTAATCTAAGTAGTGGGGTTACCATCTGGTTGGGGATCAATGAAGTGGAGGCTGGTCTTGGTCCTGTGACATCTGTTCTCCTGCCTTTGAAGTCCAGCTGCCTCTCCATGGCTTCTCCAGGAAGCAAATCTCTTCCCACTAAATGGCTGTATTCTTTCAGCCCCAGGCCCCTTTACACCTACAGGTAGCAGCTTGACTGAGGCTATAAAAGGCTGACTGATCAGAAGAGGCTTCTACAGGGCTGCTTTAGGTAATGTCGGGATAGCAAGTTCTAAAACTACTTTCCTGTAATAGTTATAATAATTCTGACCTTGACAAGTTGTTGGAACCATTATTTTGATATTTTGAATGAAATTGCTAGCTAGTTCCCAAGTAAAGGTAGATTGTGGTAAAGTTTAATAAAGCCTTCCCATGTTAGCCTATGAGGCTAGCAGCACTGCAATAGGGAAAAACAACTTTGGCTGTTTTTCTCTACCAGGACATATACAATATATTTTAGATTGTCCTAGTTTTTTATAATAATGCGCCCTACTCTTGGTGCTCCTAGGGCAGACCTTAAGGTGACTTATAAGTTATAGAAAGGTAGTTTTGAACTTTGGAAGTATTTTTAATTCCAAAGTCAGATTTGGACATATTTTTATTTTATAAGCAGCCTTAAAGACTAGACTGGCTTTAAACTGACACCAGATACCACAGCAACGCACACTTAAGTGCATTATGTCCACTGGGGTCTCTAAACCTACATGCCCTACCATATACTAAGGGCTTACAGGTAGGTTGTCCTGGCCAATTAGAATTATACAGATTACCATATACCTTTAGAAGACAAATCACTGGGCCTGGGCCCGGTAAGAATAACCCAGGTCACTTCCAGAGTCCATAACCACCAGCATCAGTCAAACAATACGGGCGATCAGGACAAAAATTATGAATTTCCTATATGCCCCAACAGATGAAAGATGATGGGTAAATAATCTGCACCCTTGTCGTCATCAGCAACTAAGTGGAAAACCTGGAAAGTCCATCTGCATTGACATCGGTAGTCTGAGGCCTATGCTCCACTGTGAAGCCAATAACCCGTAGGGAAATGGGCCACCTCATACATTTTTGCTTCTTCCCCCATCTGCATGAGCCATTTGAGAGGTCTGTGGTCAGTTTGAATACAGAAGTGAGTACCAAACAGGTATGGCCTCAGCTTCCTCTGGGGCCAGACCACAGCAAAGGCTTCCCCTCAATAGCACTCCATCTTTGCTCTCTGGGGGGTAGCCATGTGCTAATGAAGGCAACTGGTTGATCTCAGCCCTCTTCATTTACTTGTGCCAGTACTGCCCCTATCACTTTCTCTGAAGCATCTGTCTGAAAAATAAACTATTTATTGTAGTCATGGTCCAGCAGGACTGGTGCTGAATACAGCCTCATCTTTGGCCTTCTTGCACTCTGGGGTCCAAATAACCTTTTTGGGATGCTTCATTGAGGTAGATTCTGTCAGGGGGAACTCATTGGTCTCATATTTCTTCAAAAATCTCCTGTGGTACCCAGTCAGACCAAGAAGGGCCCCAAACTGTGTCTGTATTTTAGGAGCTTCCCATTCCAGGATAGTCTGGAACTTGCATTGGAGAGGTTGTGCATGGCCTTCACCTACAAGGTAGCCGAAGTACACTACCAAACCTTGCCCTGTCTGGCATTTGCTTGCCTTAATAGTCAGGCCCGCCTACTGCAGGGCCTGAAGCTCTTCCCTCAGCTGGACCAGGTGCTCTTCCCAGGTGGAAATGAATACAGCTAAATCATCTAGATAAGCTGCACTGAAAGTTTCAGAATCAGCCAGGACTCTGTTCGCCAACCTTTGGAAGGTGGCAGGGTCCTTCCTCAAGATAAAGGGCATCACCTTAAACGGAAAGTGGCCCTCAGGGATGGAAATGCTGACCTCTCCAGTTCACCTGGACTTACAGCAATCTGCCAGTAACCTGAGGTCAAATCAAATGTACTCTGGTACTTTGCAGCCCCCAACCTGTCAATGAACTCATCAGCTCCAGGAATGGGGTGAGCATCAGTCTTGGTAACTGCATTCAAACCTTCTTAGTCGACAAAAACATCAATTCTCTCTTTCCACCTTGGGGATTAGGCTTGAGTACCAGTATCACTGGACTGGACCATGGACTGTCAGAGGGCTCAATTACCCCAGCTCTAGCATCTTGGCTACTTCAGGCTTAATTCTGACTTTGACCTGGTCAGACAACCTGTACAGCTTGTTTATGACCGGTAAGCTATCACTAGTATCAATCTCATGGACACACGAAGTGGTTAAGCTAGGAGTCGGTGAGAACAGCCCAGCAAACTTCTCCAACACTTGTGTTCAGTCTTCATGCTGTTAGTCTGTCAACATGGGAGAGAGTAGTACTCCCCCACTGACCTATTTTGTGCATGGTCAGGTTTGCCCAGTCTTTGAGGGGTTTCAATCTGTTGACATGGAGTACCCTGTGGGGTCTCCTGGGGGTGCAAAGGTCCACCAAGTAGATGACCTTACCCTTTTTCTTCTGAATGGGGTAGGGCCCAGTCCACATGTCCAGGAGGACCCTGGGAGCCATAGCCTTCAACACCCACATCAACTATCCTAGATGATACTCAGGAATAGTAGCCTTCCAGTCATACCAAAGCTCTATAAACTCTTGGATGGCCTCCAGATTGATCACTAATGGGGTGTATTAATAAGGGAAGAAAAGGCGCTCTGGATACAAGTCAGACAAAATGTATTAACCTATGAGGTGCCCTCACAAGGGAAAACACCCATCCCTTAAAGGTTTACACAAACAAACCCAACAAATTATAGAAAACAATATGAGGCCCCCAACAATTTTACAATAAAGGTATTTGTCAACACAGTTTAGTAATGCTATAGAAGAACAATTCAGTCAAGATTTAACAAAGTTCTGTAACGTCTGGTCCAATCAAAGTGATTTATTGAATCAAATCTTCCAATAACTTGACTCTCAACATTTCATCCATTGGAAATACATTTCAAGCCGATTTATTGAATCTCAACATCTCATCCATTGGAAATACATTTCAAGCCAACACGTGTTTCGTCATGGGATTTTTTTGTATCCCAAATGACTTCTTCCGGGCTAGAAATTGTAAGCAAATTATTTGAGCTAGAAACCAAAATGCTCAAACGCAAAGATTGAGTATTGTGCAAAAATCCCAGATTTAAATCAAAAACCTAGACACCCAAAGTGAGTGAGAGGAAAGAGATTTTATTGTATTTTGAACAAATTCTATAAAATCCCAATAAGAAGAGAATAAACCACAGTTGAACCTGACCAGTCAACATATAGAAACCTTAAATCCTCCATCTGCTAACACAGCTGTGCTTGTGCCTGATAATCACCACTTATTTGTGAACACAAACCCTAAACCAAACTATTTAGAATAAGAGGCATATTGATGCCCAAAAGAACAATAGTGTCACATGAAATATTCAAGTCGCAAAACACCGTGCACAATAACCAGTGAACTAATCGTGCTGCCACCATATATATATATAAAAATTCATGAAGCTCATGGCAGTACCTTATTGTTAGCCGAAATATAGTGTAAATGGTTAATCCTGTCCGTCTACAACCGTTGTCAATATTATACAACAAACAAATCCAAGTTGTCCAAATCTAATCAAAAGAATAAAACAATAAATAAATATACAGAAAGAATGCTATAGACAAATCCTACAAATAAACAGCAAGCCCACAATCAAATATATGGCCACTGAAATGACATCATCTGAAATACCTTAAATTCTAAGCCTGGTAATGGAAATAGTAATGCAACGTTCATGTATCAATCAAATGCCCGTCTCTGTCCGATAACTGTAGAGAAGGAACAAGTACTTAATGTTAATATTAGAGCCCCATTCATTATAGTCCAAAACACCTCATAACCAAATTAACTAGTTCTTATCATATCCTTTCCAAGCAGAAGAAATCCGCTATGAAAAGCTCATCACAATCAGCAAATTACCCTCGTTAATGGGAATCCCGGCATTATCGTATTAGAACGCCATAGCCGCGAGTACGCTGACCGTACTCGTAAGACCCCGGAAGTCAATAAGAAACCTGCAAGTGCCGCAAACAGCGAAAAAGAAAACCTTTCTAATGACATAGAAATGAGACCAAAGGTCCTGTGAAACATGTAAGAAATACCTAGATATAATCGGTCCGATTCGTTGCCAAAAATGATCCATGCACCGATCCTTATTGCTCAAACTCAGATGATGTCACTTCAGTGGCCACATATTTGATTGTGGGCTTGCTGTTTATTTGTAGGATTTGTCCATAGCATTCTTTCTGTATATTTATTTATTGTTTTATTCTTTTGACTAGATTTGGACAACTTGGATTTGTTTGTTGTATAATATTGACAACGGTTGTAGATGGACAGGATTAACCGTTTACACTATATTTCGGCTAACAATAAGGTACTGCCATGAGCTTCATGAATTTTTATATATATATATGGTGGCAGCACAATTAGTTCACTGGTTACTGTGCACGGTGTTTTGCGACTTGAATGTTTCATGTGACACTATTGTTCTTTTGGTCATCAATATGCCTCTTATTCTAAATAGTTTGGTTTAGGGTTTGTGTTCACAAATAAGTGGTGATTATCAGGCACAAGCACAGCTGTGTGAGCAGATGGAGGATTTAAGGTTTCTATATGTTGACTGGTCAGGTTCAACTGTGGTTTATTCTCTTCTTATTGGGATTTTATAGAATTTGTTCAAAATACAATAAAATCTCTTTCCTCTCACTCACTTTGGGTGTCTAGGTTTTGGATTTAAATCTGGGATGTTTGCACAATACTCAATCTTTGCGTTTGAGCATTTTGGTTTCTAACTCAAATATTTTGCTTACAATATCTAGCCCTGAAGAAGTCGTTTGGGATAAAAAATTTCCCATGACGAAACACATGTTGGCTTGAAATGTATTTCCAATGGATGAGATGTTGAGATTCAATAAATCGGCTTGAAATGTATTTCCAATGGATGAAATGTTGAGAGTCAAGTTATTGGAAGATTTGATTCAATAAATCACTTTGATTGGACCAGACGTTCCAGAACTTTGTTAAATCTTGACTGAATTGGCCTCCAGATTGATGTTTGCTCTCCTCATGTACTCTGCCATGTGGGACCACATGTCTAGCACATAACTCACTACAACTTGTTTGGGCTCTTTGAGGGGCTTCTCCCATGCTTTTCTAACCAAACACAATGGCCCTCTAATAGAATGGCTACACGGGAACTCAAAGGGGCTAAAACCAACCCCTTTCTGTGGCCCCTCTGTCTAAGAAAACAGCAGACATGTAAAGGAGAACAACCCAGCACCTCCTGAGCTAGTCAGTTAAGCACTTGATCATACTCTTCAGGGTCTTATTGAATCTTTCAACCAGACCACTGGTCTGGGGATGATATGGAGTGGTGAACTTGTAGGAAACACCACATTCATCTCACATCACCCTCTGATAGGCAGACATAAAGTTAGTTCCTCTGTCTGAGACCATCTCCTTTGGAAAGCTGACTCTAGTGAAGATGGCAAGTAAGGCTCTGACCACTATGGGAGCAGTGATCGTCTTGAGAGCTATTGCTTCTGGGTATCTGGTGGCATGGCCCACTGCCACCAAGATATATCTGTTACCAGAGGCAGTTGGTGGGTTTAGGGGACCAATGATATCAATCCCCTCTCAAAGGGAGTTTCTACCAATGGCAGTGGTATCAAGGGAGTCTTTAGCTTGCCCCCTGTCTTACCACTGGCTGAACAGGTGAAACATGAGCTTCAAAACTCCTTTGCCTTGTCAGACATATGGGGCCAATAGAAATGGTTGGCCAGCATGTTACCAGGTCTTGATCTGTCCCAAATGCCCTATTGTAAGACCACTTTGGCTGTTGCACTGGCATGTTATTTTAGCTTAGGCCTGCAGCTTAAGCCCTTTCACTCTGAGCCATGCATATTTTATTCTTCTATTATTTTAGCAAAAGCTGTATTTTAGTGGAAATGATTTTCCCCTTTCACAGAGACTTTTGTTATTCTACTCTCTGCACAATATTTTCATTCTGTTCTTTGTTCTAAGCTGTATATGTTAAGTTATGAGTTATTGCTGGCACCAAATGTTTTTCATGTCGCAAGCTCTCACACAGAAACACATTTGTTGTTATGCCAGGGCAATTTTATCACAACACCAGATGTTTTATTATAAAACACCTCACTGGGCCCTACACGATAGAGGGGAATTTCACCCAAGTGCCATCAAATAATGTACGCCGCCTTTGCAGTTTCTGCTGAGACCTGACACAGTCACTCCTATCATGTGGGAGGATTTGCAGTAGACCAACAGACGTCTTCTTTACCCATGATCACAGGTATGGGAGATGGGGTTCTCTTGGGGGGCCTGATGGCAGATTAGGGCTTACATTGCCATGCTCTTGTATAGAATCTTAATAGTGCAGGAACGGATTCTAAAACCATTTTTGTGACAGAATGGTGGGACTTTTCCTATGTTTTACTTTCCTTATCACTGACGTGCTTTTATTATTTTTTTGCATTCTTATAATAATATATGCCTTTTTATCCAGAATGCAGTTGATTCAATAAAACCTATTGAACTTAGCCCTGCTTCTGTTTTGCCTTTGTATGTGTGAGACATATGTGAATAAGAGAAAGGGCTAAGATCAGTTCCATCACGATTTCCCTGAGAAATCAAAATGTCATGTGAAGTGCTGCCAAAAATCACCTTTACCCTTGGCTACTGGTGAGGTGCTGCTAGCGGTTATATGTTGAAACAGCGAGTGCTTCAACCACCCATGGCTCAACAACAAGGTCGGAACAACGACCTCGTTGTTATCACTAATGGCTTTACCACGAATGCCTTAACAACGATTTTTTGTTTTAAAGACATTCCTGGTAAAGACATTTGTGATCAGCATGCACGGTTCCAGCATGCGGTCCCACTGCCACCCACCCCTGAAAATTACTGTGAACCCCACAACCACCCGACCCCCCACCCCCAAAAATTACCACAACCCCAACCCTCTCCCCTAAAACCTAAAGCACCCCAACACCCAACCCACCCCTAAAACCTAAACCATGACCCCCCCGCCCCTACACCCTAATCACCCCGAGCCCCCACCCCCAAAAACTAAAACTACCCGAGTCCCCACCCCGCCCCTAAAACCTAAAGCACCACAAACCCCCAACCCACCCCTAAAACCTAAACCCTGCCCCTCCCTCCCCTGCCTCTAAACCCTAATCACCCGAGCCCCCCACCCCACCCCCAAAGAAACAGCCCCAGTCCCAGCCCAACTTACCTCCCCCTTGACCGCGTCAACTCCCTTCTTCTGTGCCTTAACCTTTTATGTATGTGGTTCACACATGCATGGGTAAGGCCCTAAAACAAGGAAGTTGTAGAAAACGAAACCACTGTTCCGCTTTCGTTTTCCACAGCTTTGTGGTTTAGGACTCATTCTTCCGGGTGTTTCCCGCTTCTAGCTGTCTGGAAGGGTTAGGCTGACAGCTCCGAGCCCCATGCTCAGTGGTGCTGCCGCCCAAATCCAGCAGTCTTGTTACTGTAATGGCAGTCATTACAACTGCCCGGTTAAGGGGATGTCATGAACCAATGTGAGGAGGAATGTTTTACACTTCTGGGGGACCACCACACTCCAGGTATAGATAACTCTATCCTCCCAATAGACTTTGTGGAAACAACTGACATTACCCTTCACTTGTTTGGAGGCAGTTCAGGAAAGGACAGCTACAGTCTACTAGATACTAATGTAACCTCTAAGAAGAGCAGTTGGTCAATATATGCTCCTTCATGAACAAATTGTACTGCACCTCACATGTAGTTACCTTGTTACCGGATATCCAGCCCACTAGTGCCTTGACAGAAAGGTCTACAAATTCAACCCAGGAGTGAGTACTGACCTTCTGGGTGTCCCTAAACATCATCCTGCACTGTTCAGGAAAGAGCCCAAACCTTATGATCAAGCTCTGCCTCATGTGGAGATAAGAATCAGCCTCCTCTACTTCTAAAGTCAAGAGGTTCTTTTTCTTCAGTTACTGGAATCAGTTCCTAAAGGAGTGAACCCAAGTACTGTGAGCTCACCCTCCTCACCTTAAGTCCCTCTCAAAAGCTTTCAGCCATTTGTTGATGTCATCACCTCTGGACACTTAAGGGCAATCCATTTGGGTAGTCTTGGGTCAAACCCACCACCCCTGGACACAGCTGTCTGTTCTTCTTCACTGCCACCATCTTCCTCTCTGCCAACCCTGTGGGTTTCCTTTCCTGGCATGCCCACTTCTTCTTGGACAGGGCCAACTTCTCTGCTTCTAGGGCTATTAAGACAGCTGTGCCTCAAGCTCCCTTTCCTTAAGGGACAGGACTGGCTATCCTTTGGTGGATCCTCTTCCACACCAGCCCTAGGAATGGTTTTGGTCACTGTGTGTGTGGAGAGGTGTTCATCCTTCCCATTACTAAGGTCTAGAGAGTCACTGTCCCCCTGTCTTTCTATATCTCAAGCCTACTCTGTATCAGGTCTAATCTACTACCTGGGCATCTGCACATGCTGTAAGGGCCTTTATCAGCACTATCTTCCCAGAGATAGCGGGTGCTGGTAACCCCCTAGCCTTACACACTGCTACTGTGACAATGGATAGGCTAGCCAGATCATGGTTTCTCTTAGTTTTGGGTCACAATAAATTTGCAAAAATTGAGGTCAGAGTAATTTAGAAATAATTGAAATTAATCAATCAAAATTTTTTCAAATCAAAAATCATTTTTACACTAGGTTAACTTAGAGGATTTTTAATTGTCCAACCTAAATACTGAATGGTGTTATCAAACACAAGTTCTGGATCCCACCACTGCATACCAAATGTAGGAAAGTGGATTATTAGTAGGTGGAGGTATGCATCTTCAGCTAGTAATAATACCACAACCAATAATAAGTTCCAGTCAAATCTCAATTAAATAGTCCTTGCCCAAACCTGAGTTGCTTAGCAATGTGCAGTCAGACTTCACTTAGGACATGGGCAATTAATATCACCAAAAGAGTAAATGAGTGAAAGACACAACACAAATAAGAATCCAACATCAATTTATACAAATACACAATATTTGTATCTTTAAAATCACACCAAAAGAACAAAAATCCAATATACGGAACCGGAGATATGAATTTTCAAAAAATAAATTTAAAAAGTGTATTCTAGGGCTAAAAAGCATAGCGCCACTCACAGCTATCTAGTCATACTGGACCAGGACAAAGTCAAAGTTCAACAATATTTTGTTCTTACATGGCATAAATCCAGAAGCCCACTCTCTAGTGAAAACGCATGAACGTCTGTCTTGTATTAGGACAAAACTTGTGAAGGTAAGAAAGAATTCTCCAAAGGAGAAATGGGCTGTTCATCAACATTTCGGTTTCACATGGTGCAAAAGAAAATGAAACCAGCACTTTCGAGTAGCGAGAGGTGAGGCACCATGTAACCTCCAGAGCAGTTAGATGCAGTGCAGCGTTGCAGCTCCTACTCCAAATCGTCTGATTGATTAAATGATTGGCCACGGTCTATATGATTTTCACTAGAGAGTGGGCTTCTGGTATGTTGAGAAATGTAAAGGAGCAGCAGTGTGAAGCTTTAGTGGACAACACATTGCCATTGTATTATACGATATGATTTTCATTGAGCCCCATCATTTATTTTTGCTTAAGTTTAATATATTTTGTTGCATTTATAGGCATCTACCCCTGTCTGTGTGATTTATTCATCATTTTATTGTTTCAGATTAATATCAGTATTTCATGTATTATGCCACCTAATGACAACCATAGGTGACTTCAATGTCCATTTTTTTATTTAATGATTCCCTTGTTGGCAGCATACTTTATTCATGGTTCAATACCAAAACCAACATGGGAACCCATACACAAAGTTGCAGATTCTTCAGAAAGACATCATATTTCCCCATGAGGATAATTTTTAAACCAGAAGCCCACTCATCAGTGCCAGCTTAGACAGACTGGGGTAATGCATTATTTCAAGGTATCACTGGCCCTTCTGACCAATGTCATATAGAAGGCTGTAAGGTTAGCATCAGGAACTATGTTTGATCTTATCACTCCAGTGCTGATCACCCGAGTGCGGGCATGCAATTGTACGCGTGCACTGGACATAGGTCTCTACCTATGTCCAGCTCCACAATGGTAACTCCGAATATGGCCATGTTTGGTATCAAAGATGTTGGAATCATACCCCAAGGCTTTTGCAAGCATTGGTTGTATGATTCCATGCACTCTGAGGGCTCCATATAGGAACCATAGTACTGCCATTATAGCCGTCTGAGGTTTTCCAGGCAGCCCCAGCTGCTGCCACCTCTCAGGCAGGTTTCTGCCATCCTGTTGCTCGAGCAGCTTGAGCCCAAGAAGGCAGAACAAAGCATTTCCTTTGGGAGAAGGGTGTCACGTCCTCTCCCTTTGGAAATAGGTGTTACAGGCTTGAGAGGGGTAGCCTCCAACAACCTCTGGAAATGCGTTGAAGGGCACAGATGGTGCCCTCCTTGCATAATCCAGTCTACACCGGTTCAGGGACCACCAGTCCCTGCTCTGATGCGAAACTGGACAAAGGAATGGGGAGTGACCACTCCCCTGTCCATCACCACCCCAGGGGTGGTGCTTAGAGCTACTCCAGAGGGTCCCTGGGTTTTGCCATATTGGGTTCCAAGTTGGCAGGGAACTCTGGGAGCATTTGAGTGGCCAGTGCCAGCAGGTAACGTCAGAGCCCTCCCCTGATAGGTGCTTACCTGTGTAGCTAACCAATCTCCCTTTCGTGCTATTCAGGGTCTCTCTCTTGGGTGGTTTTTCAGATTCGGATTGCAAGACTCCAGCAGGAATCCTCTGCATCCTTTACTTCACCTTCCTACCAAAAAATAAACTGCATCTGGACCCTCCAGGAACTCTACAGCTGCAACAAAGAAGCAAAGATGACTTCTGCAACATTGTAACTTCAGCTCCTGCCAGCAACTGCAACTGTTTCTCTGTCATGCATCCTCCGAGGACTGCCTGTCTTCAGACTGCACCAGAAGAATGAAGGAATCTCCCTTGAAGTGAAGGAGTCACTTCCCTGCTTCAGCAGGCACCCCTCTGCAGCAACGACCGGTGGCGTGGGTCCCCTCTCCTGATGAAGTGCGTGGATCCAGCAACACAGGTGGTGGACGAAGTGGTCCCAATGGTCCTGAGATCCAACTGTCCAGCTTTGGTGGAGGTAAGAGCCTGCCGCCCCACGCAAGACAGTGCCTCCATGCACTGCATGTTTTGCAGTTGCCAGGGCGTGTTGGCATCCTTCCACAAAATTCTTCATGCACCATGTGGCTCTGACCCCCAGCACTCTATCATGTGACGCATGGGTTCCTGAGTGGTTTTCCAGTGGCGTTGGATCCCTTTGTGTAGTGCTGCGTAGGCCTCCTTTTGTACCTTCTGTGTCCCCATGCTGTGGGACTCCTGTTAAAGCTGCCTTGTCTTCTGAGGGCTCTCTGAGTTTCTGAGAGACCACTCTGTCTTCCCCTCCTTGGTAGAGTCCACCAGGTCCCTCCTGGCCCCGAGCAGCACCATTTTCTGCTAACCGCAAGCGTTATATGTGCCAAGGCTTGTTGGCAGAATTCAGCTACGCAAACCAGACTGCAGTCATCCATCTGGCGTGGGACATCTTCTGC
This sequence comes from Pleurodeles waltl, assembly GCF_031143425.1. Lineage (NCBI taxonomy): Eukaryota > Metazoa > Chordata > Amphibia > Caudata > Salamandridae > Pleurodeles > Pleurodeles waltl. The sequence goes on from NC_090445.1 coordinate 258,350,694, forward strand.
ATCAACCATGAGCCCGCATCCTTTCTTCTTGGGTGCAGTACTGACTGTTGGTCTTCGGTGGTTCTTCTTTTGCACATTTATCCGGGTTAGCAGGGGCGCCTGTTCTCCCGGGACTCTTCATTGCTTCTTGGACTTGGTTCCCTTCTTCCACAGGTCTTCAGGTCCAGAAATCCACTGTTGGTGTCTTGCAGTCTCTTTTGGTTCTTGCATTATCTTCTTTCTCATGTTCTTGTGTGTTCTAGGAAAGTTACTGTGATTTGCTCCTGCTTTCCTAGGCTCTGGGGTGGGTTCTATTACTTACCTTTGGTGTTTTCTAGTGCTTCCAGCACCCCTCTACACACTACACTTGCCTAGGTGTGAAACTGACTTTCACATTCCACTTTCTTAGTATATGGTTTGTGTTCCCCTAGGCCCATTTCTGAGTATTGTGACTTTCACTATTTGCACTGTTTTCTAACTGTTTTTAAAGGTATTTCTGCATACTAGTGTATATTATTTGTGTATTACTTACCTCCAAAGGGAGTATAGTCTCTATGGTATTTTTGGCATTTGTGTCACCAAAATAAAGTACCTTTATTTTTGCAACACTGAGTATTTTCTTTCATTTGTGTGAATATTGTGTAACTGCAGTGCTATTGCATGAGCTTTGCATGTCTCCTAGTTAGGCCTTGGGTGCTCATCCACACTATCCCTAGAGAGCCTGGATTCTAGACACTGACTACATTTCACTAATAAGGGATAACTTGACCTGTTAAAAGATGTAAGTACCTTAGGTACCAACTACAAACCAGACCAACCGTCTACACTATCCCTTCGGAATTCAAATAATCTATTTTGTGAACAAAAGAAAAAGAAAAAAGAAAACAAAAAACTCAGGTATTTAGTGGATGTCCAAACCTCGCAATCAGAGCCGATTCCCCTCATGGAGCATTTGAAGAAGATATGAAATGTATTCACCTTCATTGCTGCTGCTATGTTTAATCCATTTTAAGAACGCCTATGTTTATTATGATGATTTCTTCAACTTTTCCCCAAGGTGGTGTCTGTCTCTTTTACTGCACTGTCTTAATTGCTACCATCCATCTGTATATTAGACATTCTTCCCTACAATGTCCTCTGATAACGCTTTCGATAAAGTCGGTGTCCTATTCATTGCTGTTTACTTCGACCTGCCGCATATGTATGTTCCTGGTGTGCTGTGCATCTGTATACCTCTGCAAAGTGCTCTCCCAACCTTGGGTGTGGAAGATAAAATAAATAAGTAAAATACATACATACAAAATGTGTGTACCAACAATATTGCAGTGGTCAATATTGACAGCAAAATGAACGTATGGAACACAATTTGAAGGAAGAATACGGCTATGCACTGGAATTTGGGAGCAATCCTTTCGGCTTTATTTGTTCCTAATTTCTACTTCTGGAAGACAGTAATAAACTTTGTTGCCTTAGTATATGTCTATGTATTTCCAGGCTTAAAATTGCTTATGCTCTGTATCACTTCTTCCTAATGTATGTTATTGATGTATTGTTAACCTCTGAAGTGACTATTTTATCTTCTTGCTGCAGCACTGAACACTCGCGCAAGTCAAACCACCTTTAAAGTACATATACATACTGCTGAAAATCCAGCAAAAACGATGTCATTCTCGAAAATCTGTAAAGCCAACAGCGACACGACTGGGTATGCTTGAATCAGGGTCAGGACGAAGCATTCAGCCAAATGAGCACAATACCTTCCAGAACCAGCAGGTAAGCATGTGGAAGCACTTGACCGCCAGCTTTTTGAGGTTTGAAATTTGATGCATCTAGGTAGAACGTTTGATAATACTTTGGTAATATTAATTCATTGACTTTTTTTGCCCCAGTATCATTCAAAATTGTGACTGATGTAAGTTGTTAAATAATGATTATATTAATTCATATTGAGGATGAATAACAGATATATCCAATTTATTGTGAAATAATCTCAAATATGTTTATTGCTTCACTAGTAACGTAAGCCTTCTTGTATCTCCATTAATTGGAATATTTGGGGTCACCACTCAAATATGAAACTGTAACAGACATTTCTACATCTCTACCCAGTAAGTGGTTACAAGATTACAGTACTTCTTCTTCAACATCAGAGCAATAGTTGCTTTTCAAATTCACAGAAGCGATTGGAAAATAACAAACCTTTTAGCAAACTGGTTAATTGTTTGTTCCATTTAAATCGTCTAGGGTTTGAGACCTGCTACCCGAAATGGTAAGAAACTTTCAATTTTTTAATAAATGTTAGTTTAATCTCATAAACTCACTTTCTTTTATTAATGACTGAATGTCAATACATATGAAATTTGATTATTTAAACCTCACTGTCAGCTGGAAGCTTTTTTTGCAGAGCAAGAAGTTCAAAATTGTTATTCGGAGATAGACACTGAAGTATGAAATTAGAATACTTACTTTTATATTTCATAACACATGTGCCTTGACCACGTTAAGCCTTTCATTTCATGCAAACACTACCACATGAAATTCATCTCATCATCAATTGAGAAATCTTTGACTGTGATTCACTTATAAAATTATTTAAATTTCAAACCTAATAGAGCATAAGGCAATACTCATTTAAAACAACTGGATGCAAGATCAAATAAAATAGAAGATTTAGCTAATGGGTAATGCTGTTTTTATTTAATCCAAGCCTTTTAGGGTTCGAGTCCCAGTACCTAAACTTAAATGATAATTTCATCATCTTTTTACATTTTTAAAAAGGTATTAATATGTTTTGCACTGAAGCAAACAAACGTGATGGATGGAATGCTTAAGTCAATTTCAGCCACAGGTAACTACTCAAGCAACATTCCTAGTCCATCGTTATTTTGCACACAATGCTATCGCAGCTTGCACCCAGCCATATGCAATTCAGTCTTGACCCTGCTCCAGTGTGAACAGTCCAGTCCAAATTGCCAGGCCAGATCTTCCCGAACCAGAAACCAAGCAACCCAGGACTGGTTTCACCCTTATTAGGGCTCATCAACCCGGTACAGCTTTATTCCAGTGGAATAGTGTGCATGGGTCCCATGTCTAAGCATACCTGTCCCAATTAGGACTTTAATTTAAGTCTTTAGTAATTACTTGTGCTGCACCCCAGTCTACTTTTATTTTGCTCACAATGCCATCTCAGTTTGGACCCAGCTATATGGAAACCAATCTCAACCCTGCTCCAGAGGGATCAGTCTATCCAGAACTGCCAAGCCAGATCCTACTTGAACAAAACACCAGCAACCCAGGTCCAGTAATGCCCTTATTCGAGCTCATCAGCCAGATATAGTTTGGTTCCAGGGGTGCTGTGTGTGCAGGATAAATGTCTGGGAATTCCTGTACCACAAATGGCATCACACTTAAGAGTACAAAAAAGTGATGGATGGAATGCGTGAATTAATCTGATAGAGACTTCTAGCTGCAGATTCCTTACCTTAGAATTTCCTGGCATCAGCTTGGAATCCAGAACTTTTGGAGAGCAATACCTTTGTGCGTGCCATTGAGTGGCGTCGTTCGGATCCACGTGGCATCGTCGGCATCATTGGATCCATTTGTGACATCACAGTTGCCTATTCAGGCACCACCCAGGCATGTGTATATCAGTTCTTTTACTTCAACGCAGGTTAGTGCAGATCCGGAATCGAGCTACCCCATGTCTTTTATGACAGCCTTTTTTTGACCTTTTTGTCGAAGTTTTTTTAAGTCTGTGCGAGAATATCATCTAGGACGACGGAGTTCAAGCCGTGTGGTGCCTGCCACCACGCCATGTTGGTGATGGATCCCCATAAGGTATGTCTCTGGTGTTTGGACCGAGACCATGACTCAAAGATGTGTGCCAACTGCTGGGCCATGGCTCTGAAAGCTTTGAGAGAGTGGTCCCTGAAGCTCATGGCGGCCCGGCAGTCGACCCAAGCCATAACCTCCTGGCTGTAGGCTGCGGACAGATCTTCTTTACACTAAAAAGTCCTGCAGGACCAAACGGGCAAAGTGTCCATCTCCACGGACTTGATTGTCCAAGGAGCAATGTCTTGCAAACATGTGCACTAATACCCACATTGCTGCCTGACAGAGATCCAGGACTGGAGCACCTTGTGCTAGCGCAGTGGTAGCAGTCTTGCCACCTGGTAGAATGAGCCCTCAAGCCCTCAGGAGGCTACTTCTTGGCCAGTGCATATCAGAGCTTAATGCAGAGAATGGCCCAGCGCGAAATGGTTAATTTCTGCACTGCCCGACCCTTCTTTGCTCCCACTTACCCTACAAAGAGTTGGTCATCCACCCAGAACTCTTTTGTGCGGTCAAGGTAGAATGACAATGCTCCTTTTGGGTCCAGTCGGTGGAGTCGCTCCTCTTCCTTAGAGAGATGCGGTGGAGCAAAGAAGGTGGGCAGGGTGATGTTTTGACCCAGGTGAAATGGGGTCACAACCTTGGGGAGGAAAGAGACATGAGTTCCGAGTATCACCTTGTCTGGGAATACAGTGAGATACTGCGCTTGGATGAGAGAGACTGCATCTCTCTCACCATCCTGGCTGATGTTATTGCCTAAAAAGGCTGTCTTGATGTTGAGCAGCTGAAGGGGACAGTTATGTAAAGGCTCAAAGGGAGCACACATGAGAAAAGTGAATACTAGATTTAAGTCCTACTGAGACAAAGGGTGTGAGGGGAAACATATGTACTATCCCTTTGAGAAATCTATGTACAATAGGTAATTTGAATAATGAAGGCTGATCAGGCAGCCGAAGGAACGCTGATAGGGCCGAAGGATAGCCTTTGAGGTTCCCAAGGCAGGACTCTGTTGCGCAAAGGATAAGAGAAAGAGAAGGATGTCAGTGAGCGAAGCAGAAAGAGGATCAATAGATATTTCTGTACAATAATATACAAAGCGTTTCCAACGGCACACATATACCGTCCTAGTGGAGGGACGCCTGGCTGCCAGAATGACTTTACAGACTTCGGGAGGAAGATCGAAAGCTGTCAAATGTCATGATCAATCTCCGCGCATGATGAATAGAGACACCACTTGTGATCCACTAGGCATCAATGGCTAAGTTTGTCTTCTCAGGCATTCAGAGAACCTGCCAGGTGTTGAACCATCAGGGTTATGCTCTGCTGTTCCAGTCATGTCCAGAGATGACAAAGGGTCCATGAACCCCCGCTTGTTGCAGTACCACATCGTAGTAGTGTTGTCCGTGAACACCTGCACCATCTTCCTTTTTACACAAATGCTTTCAATGCCAGTCAGATTGCCCAGAGCTCCAGTAAGTAGATACGGAGTCCAGATTCTACCAGAGACCAGAGGCCTCTGATCTCCATCTCACTTAGATGACAGTATGGACAAAACAAATTGAACTTTGAATTTAGTGAAGTAATCCAAATATTTTTTTAAACCATCACGTCTCTATAAACAGATGTATACCTTGCTAAACTATACTTCTTTTGAAAAATTTGCCAGATGGTATTTAAGAGATCAGTTGTACATTGTTTTTAGTCCACTAAATGTTCATCTGACTATTTTTATAATTTGGAACTTTGAAACAATGGCTTCAATTTTTATTCCACATAGGTGTTTTTATATATGAGAACCATCCTCTAGCATAAGCATAACAAGAATCTGAGTTTTAAGTATAGTACAACTAAATGGGTTATGTTTGTCTATGTATAATGAGACTGGTGATTCTCAATTAAAATGTACGCTTTACAACCGTACAAATCATACCTTCATTGTTGTATGTTGTGTAGAATAATGTGTATATTGATCATGTGAAAATAGAAACGCAAAACAATTGGTTTTGAATTTTCTTATCACTTAATGTTTTTATTATTTTGTCAGCTAATCCTATTTCTAACCTTTGTTATTTATATATTACATCTAATTAAATTTGAAATTATTTTTATTGTGAATAGCTGATTTTGTTAATTTTTGGAATTTTGTGTTCAAGTCACAAAACATATTGGTAATCTTCTGGAAAACATTAAATAAGACGGTCTACCATTTATAGCATCTTTGCTATTGTGAAAATGAAAAATTATTGATATCATCAAGTCTGTTTTTTCTACATCAACTTTTCTTCATATATTGCTAATTCTGCAAGGAGCTGCAGCTGCAAGTTTTGGCCTAATTAAAAACATATGCTGAAGGAAGAGGAATTACAGCTTAATGGTGTGAATTCACGTTCGGTACACCTTGAACCTGACCTAATGTGGCCCTTTTTTGCAGTCCAGTGCAATCAAGTAAGACAGCATGACAGAAGACCAAGATTCTAGTACGTCTAAGCACACATATGCCACAGATAGCTGAAACACTGTGAGAAAAGCAGGCACCACCAGACCTTGCACACCAACAGCAATCCCTGAGGAAAGCAGCCACTCTAGAACATTGCTCTCTCAGACCTTCTCCCCAGCAACTTAATATACAGAATAAGTCAGGTTTAACCTTAAAAACCGGTTCTATGGCTTACAAATGTGGCCACAAATTCCACAGAGCAGAAAAACCCTATTATGAGGCCCCAAAGCAGCAACCACCATTTAATTTCCAACAAAGGCCACAAAAATCTGACAAGGGGCATCATGCAACACACCTGGATTCACTCACCAAGACAATGGCCCTCATTACGAGCCTGACAGACAGGAAAGCCTGTCTTCCCGCTAGGTTGGCAGGTGCCTAACAGGAGACAGGCGGCAGCATTGTCTTTGGCTCGTAATCAAGCCGGCGGCAATGCAGTCACCTGCAGGGTGCACCAGCACCCTTGCAATGTTCGATGTCTGCACTGCTGACAGTGAACATTGCAACAATGCAGAGTAGGGGGACCCCTGCACTACCCATTCCAAGTACATGCATGGGCAGGGCAGGGCTCTCCCCGTGGCCCCATTTACCTGTTCTATACCAGCCTTTTCATAGCAGTGAAATCCCCATGAAAAGGCTGGCAAAGGACGAGGGTGCAATCTGCAGTGCAATGCTGCATGCAGCGCTGCCCTGGCGGATTACCATCTCCCCCAACACCAGGCCGTTGGGATCATGGATCCCGGCGGTGCTGGGGGAACGCTGGCAGTCTGACCACCAGGGTCTTTAGGTGGGAGTCAGACCGCCACCCTGGGGCTGGCGATTTGAAGACTGCCAAGCTCGTAATGAGGCCCAATGTGCTTATACTTCCACATTCATACCTATCAACAACTGTTGCAGAGTGCCACAACTCAAAATCAAATAACCAAAAAGCCCCCCACCACAGAAAACAGCATGGATAGCCACTGCTGGAACATCCCCACAAACGCAAATGCCAAGGTAAACTGAACAATGGGAAGAGGTCATGTGATCTGCATTCACAAGGGACAAATGGCTGAGACTGATAAGACTGGCATAGAGTGTTTGCTCAAATGCAGTATGTTTGTTATGTTACATAACTGCATGGTGGAGACTAGAGGTGATTTAGAAAAGTATTTCCACCATTTACCTGTCATACACCATTTCCATGTCCCTGGCTAGCAAACACATACAGTAAGAAATTTGGTTACTGGCTGAAGGGGATAAAACCCTACTCAAGCAGCAACCACAATCCTTCCATGGAGAAGTCATAGGCAAATCACAACATAACTGGTGCTCAGCCCTCTGGAAGCTTGGCACAGAGAAGCCAGGCTTACTTTAGAAGCAATGTGTAAAGTATTCATGCAGCACTTCAAACAGTAACAAACTGAAAACTCAACATAAGAGGGCTCCCACACCAAATTAGAAAAATTGCTTAGTTTTAATAAATAAAACAGAGCCAAAACGACAAAACTCCTATTAGTGGAACTGGAGATATGCAATTTTAAAGATTTCAGTGAAATTAGTGCCTAAAAGCGCTGTTCTGTTCTGGACCTACCTAAGGGGTGACTCATGTGCGTTAAAAGGGGAGTTTTAAGGCCTGGCAGAAGGTTTATCTTGGAAGGTTGAATTGCCGTTTAAAACTTCGCACACAAGCTGAAATAGCAGACCCAAGGCACGCTTACAGGGCTACTTAAATGGGTGGCACAACAAGTGCTAGCGGCCCACTATAGCATTTAATTTACAGTCCCTGGATACATGTGGTACCACTTTACTAGGGACTTACAAGTAAAATAAATATACCAAGTAGGTGCAAGCCAATTTGACCATGTTTAGGGGATAGAACACAAGCACTTTGGAACTGGTTGGCAGTGGTAAAATGCACAGCATTCTAAATTTTTTTAGCAAAAATAGGAGGGGTGAAGGCAAAATGCTGGGGTAAGACCTCCCTAATGCTGACAGTTGTACACACACCAAACAAAGAAAGGGAGAAAACATAGAACAGAGGTGGATTTCACTAGAGGATTAAACACTGCTATATTGTTGGGAAGTTGAAAGGGGCACTTACAAGATCGGTGCCAGAGCATGTTTCTATGTAATACATCATAGTGATCAGCAATGCCAAAATAATTATTTAAAGTGGATCACTGCAGAGCTACATATGTTTTTAATGCACTCCAGTGTGTCCCTAGTGTTTCTGTTGTGCCGTACACATTGATCTTACTGAATGATGCAACTCAGAAATATGGTGGAGTCATCAAAACAAAGTGCCACACTTTTCCTCTGATTGCAGATACATCACATTTGGCCAACCAACCTGGCCTTTTATATTAGGAAATCATGGATCTCCAGAAGGAAAGTAGACTCATGTTATCTCTGTCCTGCTTTGTTTAATCTGCCACCTTTCTTGTTGCCCTGCCGGTGAACAATTGCCGACATCCACTTCAATGGTGTGCCTTTATGTTAAATTGTTAGCATAGCTTTGTGTCATGATATTGTTGGCCTCATCAATACTATAGATGCTCTAGGTTTCATCATAGCCCTTCAGCAACATGTGTTTTATTTAAAGTTCCAAGCTGCACAAAATGATTGCCTTTGGCACACTTAATTGCCTCCCACATATCATTGTCCATGTCATTCCATTTCCTAGTGCGAAGCACAGTGGTCCTTGTTCCAAGGTGATATAGAAATCTCAAACATGATAGTTGCACTGGACTTACTGATCCATACTTCCAGTTTGCATTACAACTCTATCCAAAAATGTCACTTATGGAATGTGAAACTTTTTTGTAAATTACTGCATCAGTGAGGTATAGCTGTAATAGCCATTTTGGCAAATGCACTTTAATCCGGCTCCAGACCTCTGCGTGCATCCTACATCATCCTGATCATGCTAAGCACTATCGTACTCTTGGGACCAGCGCTGACACCCATAATCATCAGACAAGTGGTGTCAGGCCTGCAGCTGCAGCAGAAAACTGGCTTGCTCACAGTATCAAGCGAGTGCTGGAGCAGCTGGCTGGGCTATCTTGAATTGAGCCGGCAGATGGGGAGAGATTTGGGTGTGGCCTGACTGAAATGAGGTTCGGGTGAGGAGTGGAGCTGCTGCCCCGCCGACAGTGGCAGGGGTGGCTGGAGCAGCAGGAGTGAAAGGAGATGATCAGTCTTGCATACTCTGGATTTTGGTGACTCACCTGGTGTAGATCGACGCATCAAGGCCTCCCTGCAGTCTATAAATTCCCAACCTCAAACTGTGCAAGCAGGAGAGTTTGAACTGGTACTCCTACTGTCCTGTTTGGCCAGACCATCTATTCCCCCCTCACAGTTGCCAATTTACCAGTCTGAGGAGGCCTGACTAGAGAAATGACTGCTTGCGCTGCTCTCCTCCAGATGCCCAGGACATACCCGGGCAGGAGCAAGAGGGTCATCATGAAACAAATCCTCAGAGCAGAAGTGACTATCACTGCTGGTAGACAGATGGGGGGCCTACCATAACCCTCCTGTGCCCCCACATGAAACAACTCTCCTGTTGCACCATGTGGAAAGACAATGGCCCGAGGACCTGGGCCAAACCAAAATGCACTGTTCCTTCTCAAAAAATCCTAACTTCTACAACAGACAAAGAATCAAGCCACACATATCAGATTCTTCCAACATGAACATCATTCTGCAAGCTATCCATGCCTCGCAGGAAGTGGTTGAGGTGAAGCTGGAACAACATAAACACATATGACCTTACTCTGGCAAGATCCCAGCAATATAGCAGGCAAATATTTACCCTGGAAGATGAGGTAGCATCTCTGGAAAACACTGTCTCAAAAGCTCATCTCCTCTGTGAAACACATTGAAACAAGAGCTGAAGACTCAGAAACTGTTGCTGCTGCAACAAACTCCAACTGTTGGGCTTTCCCGAGGGACTGTAAGCTGCTGACAGAGACACATTCCTAGAAACTTGGTTGTTCTCCTGGATGCCAAACCTTGCATTGGTAAAGTTGTTGGTGATTGAAAGTGCCAACACATCACTAGCCTCGTCACACCAGTCTGCAGCTGCTTTGAGTCCGATCATTGCCCAAACTTTGAACTTTTGTGAAAGGAAAGTGATATTGTGCAAGGTGACAAGGACCTGGGAACTGACATTTCAGTCCACATGGATCATGATCTTTCTAGATTACACCAAAATGGTTCAACGATGAAGTAAATTGTTCAAAGGAGTTTAAAAAGTGAGCAATGAACATACACTACATGCTGATGTTTCCTGCTAACTGTAAGAACATCCACAATGATCTTGCTCACTTCTTTGAGTCTCCTCTGGAAGCCTGGGACAGGGAAACAAAAAATAAACTTACCAGGGAGCCCTTAAACTAACTCATCTTCTAGAAAACAAAGCAGTCTAGGGTTGTCAGGATCCCAGCGTCCTATGTGTCAAAGAGGGCTGAGATCTCATAGGCACAGATGCCGGCCATACAGATCCCCAGAATCCTCTGGTACAGAATGCAGTCCTACTCAGCCTACTCTGATGGAACAGTGTCCAAAACTCTCTGCACGTGGGACCCCTCTGATCTGGCCAGGGACCGACAGGAAATTAACCCAGGCACACTCTGCACTGGGATGTGACAGAGCCCTAGTCACTCTTCTATATTCTGTGTTCACTTCATCTCAGCTCCTGACTGCGGAGGTCTACTAATATAGCAGCCGTAATGAGTTGTTGATGTCGATAAGTTTGGAGGGCAGCTTGGGACAACAGATTCTGCTAGAGGAAGTATGGAGAAGGGGTAGTTAAGAGGATCTTGGGGTTCTTTAGTTGTTTATTGGTTCACAGCACACATCATGTCATTCCACCCTTGGCATACATTACCACACTCAAGATCCAATTTTTTGTGAGATTTGTTATGGGCCCACCATCACAAATGGCACTTGTACTCTCTGGACATGAGTACTTGCATCAAGTTCAATTTCTCTTGACTACCACATTTGGCTAACTATACAATCCTCTCTTGAAATATGAATGGCCTCCTTGGTCTAATTAAGAGGACGGCTGTCCTCCAGCATGCCAAACAGAGGCTGCCAGCAGTGTTGCTGATCCAAGAGACCCACTTGTCAGGCACTGAGGGGGTCATTCCGACCCTGGCGGTCTTGGACCGCCAGGGCCGGGGACCACGGAAGCACCGCCAACAGGCTGGCGGTGCTTCCCAGCCCATTCTGACCGCGGCAGTAAAGCCGCGGTCAGAAAAGGGGATCCGGCGGTTTCCCGCCGGAATTCCCCTGCATGGGCTGAATCTCCATGGCGGCACTGCAAGCAGCGCCGCCATGGAGATTCCGACCCCCTTCCCGGCATCCTGTTTCTGGCGGTTTTTACCGCCAGGAACAGGATGGCGGGAACGGGTGTCGTGGGGCCCCTGGGTGCCCCTGCACTGCCCATGCCGCTGGCATGGGCAGTGCAGGGGCCCCCTAACAGGGCCCCATAAAGATTTTCACTGTCTGCTTAGCACACAGTGAAAATGGCGACGGGTGCAACTGCACCCGTCGCACCCCTGCAACTCCGCCGGCTCCATTCGGAGCCGGCTTCCTTGTTGCAGGGCCTTTCCCGCTGGGCCGGCGGGCGCTCTTTTGGCGGTCGCCCGCCGGCCCAGCGGGAAAGCCAGAATGGCCGCCGCGGTCTTTTGACCGCGGAGCGGCCATATGGCGGTAACCGCGTGGCGGGCGGCTACCGCCGCCCGCCGCGGTCAGAATGACCGCCTAAGTGTCCGACCCTGAGCCAATATGGTTACAATCTTGTCTTCCTTGCAGGCTTTTCTAGGGGCTTCAGAAGAGCAGCCATCCTTCTGCACAAGAAGTTCCCCTTGGTCATCATAGCATCTTAGTCAGATATAGAATGTCGATATGTAGGGGTCATGGGGACATTGGGTGGCACACAGCTTAACTTCATGAGTGTATATATCCAGCTCCATACCATTAAATAAACACTGGAGGTGTGTTGTTCTGTTTTACTGCGCCTGGCACCTGGTATAATGAGTATTGGGGGGACGTTAATGCTGTACCTGACCCGGCTAAAAACACGACAGCCGCCCCAATGACACCCAGACTGAATAACGCAAAAGTGCTGTCATCATGGATGTCATCCATGGGTCTTTGGGAAGTATGGAGAGTCTTGCATCCACACATCAATGCTTACACTCAGACCTCAGCTGCACACAATTCCCTATCACTTACTGACTTAATCCTGCTTCCATCAACTGATACCTACAGACTTTCACTGTGGAGATCTTTCCAAGTGGAATTTTGGACCAATCTCCCCTTCTATTATGAATTGGGGCCCCAACAGGGATGCTGCAGTTGAAATGTTGCCTCCACGCCTGGTATTTCATGGACCCTCAGTGCACTGACTTCTTAGCGGCAGACATCCAGTCTTTTTTCAATACCAAACAGGGTTCAGTTTCCTCCACGATTAGCCTGTGGGCAGCTGGGAAGGCAACAATTAGAAGGATAGTCAAAGCCTTCATCTGCAAAAGGGAGTGGGATAAATTAGCCTAAGATGACCCTAATAACAGCGAAGAACAGTCCCTCACACAGAATACCCGCAGCATTGAGTTTCAGACAAACTCCTATCTCCTTACTAAGAGTAACAAAAATGCGCAGAATAGTCTGAATACAAATTATTGTTCAGGTACTTATGAATCAAAGAATACCATAAACGTGAGCAAACTATCTTGAATGATGAGGCGCCCATATATATCTATCCAAGATTTGATCTTAAACTTTGTTCTGTATTTTAATTAGCGCACCATTAAAGTTGTCACCTGAACTGTTAAGTCTAGACTGCCCTTCTTTGTCTCTTGACTAACTTCTGTACTAGAGCACTGGCATTAAATTGCCTGAAAGTGTGTCAGTGGAGGGTTGTCCAATGCAGGATTTACAAACACGGAGATCAGACTGGTAAGTTGCTTTATTGGCTGCCTACCCTGGACATGACTTCCCGGATTATATCCAATATCCTTGATAAACAAGAGTTGAGGCATAGCAACATCAAAGACATTGCAGAAATCTTTGCTTCTTACTATTTTGACCTCTACTCCTCCCAGTCACCGCTAGATGGTGATAGAGATAGGTTCATTCTTAATGAGATTCTGCTGTCACCTCTGCCTGAGACAGATAGTAGGACACTAGATGCTTCTTTTACGGCTGAGGAAATTGGTGAAGACATTTCTGATCTGAAATCTGGCAAAAATTCAGGCCCAGATTGAGTTGCTGTTAAATATTACTGTAAAGCTCGGGATCATTTAATCCTCCCCTTTGCTCTATGTAAAGAAGCTCTGGAGGTGGAAATGTTCCCAGCAGAACTGAATATGGCCACCATAGGAGTTCTCCACCAACAGGATCTCCCCCTAAACTAAGCTCTTCTTTTGGACCTCTATAATTAATTAATATAGAATTGAAAATCTTTGCAAAAATACTAGCCCAGATCCTGGATCTGGTTCACCCAGACCAATGTGGGTTTACCCATGGATGGAGCACCAGCCATTGCATCCGAAGTCTCCAAATGGCTCTGGCTCATGCCTGGATCACTGAAGATTATCGGTCCCTCCTCCTGGTGCACTTTAAAAAGAACCTTTAATTCAATAGATTGGTCTTTTCTCAATAAGGTTCAGGAACAAGTGTGCTTCGGGACATGATGTTGTCACTATGTGAAGTTCTTATACCCAAGGCCCTCAGCACAAGTGCGCATTAACGGAGAACTCTCAAATCCCTTCCCTATTCTAAAGGGTACCAGACTGCGGTGTCCTCTGTTGCCTCTTCTCTTCGGCCTGGTCATTTTACCCTTATCTAGACTACTGATATGCAACACACAAATATGAGGTTGGGCCATGGGCGGACTTGAGGAGGACAGAATTGCGTTAATCGTAGGTGATTTTCTACAATCCTTATCAAACCTTCACAAGTCGGGCCCACGGATATTACGCATCGTGACTCTATACTAGGAACTAGGGCGATGGCAACGTCACTTAGCCAGTCTAGGAGGGTTCGGGAAATAGGACATACTAGGTATCACCTGTCGAGTAGATGTATGGTGAGGACATTCGATTAAGTTGTTCCAATAGTTGCAATCCCAATTTATCCTCTTTGCCATCCAGTTCTATAAATTATTACAATTACGTCATGTGCTATCTTATCATCAGTCAGAGATTGCATTTACCCCAGAGATTAGTCTCCTGGAAGCTAAATGTCTTATGGAAGATTTGGTTAAGAAAAGGATATCTCAAACAAATCCCTCATCATAAACATGCCAGACAGATGCACAACACTTAGACAGAAATGGGAAACATGGGGGGACAAACAGGTGAAGTGGATTAGAGGGATGCACAAATATCCCCTTGCACTCTTGCCATGTCCTCCAGCTTAAATACATGCACATTACGTATCTCACCCTTCAAACAGATAAGCATCGCCAAACTGCTTCCGATTTCTATCATGTGGTTTGGTTGTGTCCTGTTATTAAGACACATTTGACTTCCATAGAGGCTGTGCTTTTTTGCGTGCTATAGGACCAATGGAGTTGACCCCAAGACTGCCTTTCTAGGCATCCTAGAGGACTTGGGAGGAACTTTGGTAGACTGGGTTCTTGTGGGCCTTGAACCCTTGTTAGCCAAAGGGGACTAAGGGCCTGATTTAGGTCCATCACAAACGCGACAGATATCCCATTTGCCGTATTAGGATCCCATTCTATCCTATGGGGATTGTAATACGGCAGATGGCATATTCATCGCATTTGTGACAGAGTATTCCCTCCGCCAACACCTACATCAGACCCAAAGCTTGTAACTGGACTTCAAATCGTTCTCCCGATCTCTCAAGTTGGAAAGTAGCCATGAATTGGAGTGTGAAAATGGAAAAGCAGCTCACACAAAAATATGGGGAAGATGATGGAATCATTTTGGCTTTGTTAATCCAGCACTGTAGGTCTCAGAGTTTCACTGATCTGTTTCTGTACTGTTACATATCTGACATGATTGTACTTGTTTGACATATGTACTTTGTCATGATACTAATATGTTGTTTCATACAAACTGAAAAATTCATAAAATGTGATTATATCAGTGTGTGTCAGCTGCTATTTCTGCATGAAAGTCCCAAATTCTGGGCCTTGCTCCATGGAAGTATTCTGCCAGGTTTGGCCTGGCAAATATATCATTGGAAACACCATAGGTTAATATGGTTAGTTGCAATAATACTACATTTCAAATTACCATATTAGTCACAATCTCAGATTCATGCAAAAACTCCTAGATTCTGTTCTACTGAAGAATTATGAGTAATTAAGAATGAGGGTGAATGACTTCCCAAACATATTTCTCCTTTTCCAGAAGAGAGTCCCTACATTTCAAGGCCAGCTGTTCAACTCAATATTGCCACTATGCCGACAATACCATCTACTTCACTGACACAAGAAAAAGAAAGGGCCCAATGTACCATTGATCAGAATGATGCTCATGCACAGTTTGAGTAAGAGATAGCTTTCAAGGTATAGTCTCCAGTTGTGGGTGAGCAGGACGTCATTCGTGAAGTTGACACAAGCAATGGGAATTATTGGTGTGGGAACTGGTTACAGGTCATTGAGTTTTAGGCAAGAGATAAGGATGAACTGGTAACTGAGGCCCATATTTATACTTTTTGACGCAAACCTGCGCCGGCGCTGGTTTGCGTACATTTTTTTACCGCCGGCTAACGCCATTCCTACACACTAGGCGGGCGCCTTATTTATGGATTGACGGTAGCCGGTGCTGCAGGCTGGTTAGAGTAAAAAAAAATACCTCTAACCAGGCAGCGCAGGCGTAGGGAAGAATGGGGGTTGTGCGTCAAAAAATGGTGCAAGTCAGCTTAGAGTCAAAAATCATGGCTCTAACCAGACTTGCACCATTTTTTTATGCACAACCCCCATTGAAATGACTCCTGTCTTAGGAAAGACAGGAGCCATGCCCCCCTGCCCAATGGCCATGCCCAGGGGACTTCCAGTGGCATGTAGGGGGGCCCAAGTTATGCCCCTTATGCCACTTAAAAAAAATACTTACCTCAACTTGCCTTTACTTACCTGGGATGGGTCCCCCTATCCATGGGTGTCCTCCAGGGGTGGGCGAGGGTGGCAGGGGGTGTCCCTGGGGGCAGGGAAGGGCACCTGTGGGCTGCTTCCATGGTCAGAGACCATGGAAATTAGCCCACAGGTCCCTCAATGCCTGCCCTCACCCAGGTGTGAAATAAACGCCGCAAATCAGGCTGTGCCCCATTTTTTAAGGCCCGTCCCCTCCTGTGCGTCAAAATGACGCTGGAGTATAAATAAGGCGCACATGCCTTAAAGTTATTTTTGGGACGGGAACGCCTACCTTGCATGTCATTAACGCAAGGCGGTTTCCCGCATCCAGAAAATGAGGCACACTGATAATTTTTGACATTAGCGGGGTCGGGCGTCAAAGTATAAATATGGTGTTAGGTTTGCGCCAAATTTGAATCAAATATTTTGATGCAAATTTGGCGCAAACAGAGTATAAATATGCCCCTGATTCTTTAACTTATCACTAGGAGTTAGAGTGCCCAGGAGAGAAGATGTAGAGGCAGAGTTCAGGGGAGTGAAATGGATGGAGATGCAGAGAATGATGGTGGGCAGGATCAACAGAGGAAAACAGTGGGCAGGCTTCCAGAGAGTACCACTGTGATGCCACGGTTAGCAGGGTCACTGTATCCCATTTCAATCAAGATGATTGTTCAACATGATAGATATATATGGGTGTTGGAACTTGCTGTTCTCTTAGATTGCAACATTCTAATGTGTCTCTTAGGGTGGTCACCCTCAACTGTTTGCCTGCCTCCCTCTACTTTTTGACACTGTTGTTGCTGGTTTTAGGACTCTGCACACTTTACCACTTCTAATCAGTGCTAAAATGCATATGCTCTCTCCATTAAAACATGGTGACACTGGCTCAAACTCAATTGGCTTATTTAATTTACTCATAATTCCCTGGTAAAAGTGCACTACAGGTGCCCAGGGTATGTAGATTAAATGCTAGTGGACCTGCAGCACTGACTGTGCCACCCACATAAGTAGCCCCTTAACCATGGGTCAGGCCTGCCATTGCAAAGCCTGTGTGTCCAATTTCACTGTCAATTTGACTTGGCATTTAAAAGTACTTGCCAAGCCTTAAACTCCCCTTTTTTGACATAGAACTCACCGCTAAGGTAGGACCTAGTTAACCCATAGGGCAGGGTGCTAATAGGGACAAGGCAGGATATGTACCTGTGCAGTTTATGTGTCCTGGTAGTGTAAAACTCCAAAATTCGTTTTACCCTGCTGTGAGGCCTGCTCCTTTCATAGGCTCACATTAGGGCTACCCTCATATACTGTTTGAGTGGTAAATTCTGATCTGAAAGGAGTAACAAGGTCGTATTTAGTATGGCCAGAATGGCCATACAAAATCCTGCTGTCTGGTGAAGTTGGATTTAATATTCCTATTTTAAAAATGCCAGTTTTAGAAAGTGTGCATTTCTCTGCACTTAAATCCTTCTGTGCCTTACAATCCACGCCTGGCTGGGTTAGTTGACAGCTCTCTTGTGCATTTCACTCAGACAAACCCCAAACACAGGATGCTCAGTCACACCTGTACACATCTGCCTACTGAATAGGTCTTTCTGGGCTGGGAGGGTGGAGGGCCAGTGACCTACCCTCACACAATGGACTGCCAAACCCCCTACTGGGACCCGGGAAAACAAGATGTAACTGAAAGGGGTCCTTGTGCACTTCTAAGCCACTCTTTGAAGTCTCCCCTACTTCAAAGGTACATTTGGGTATTTAAACAGGGCCTCTGACCCTACCAGCTCAGACACTTCTGGACAAGATAATAGTGGGGAAGTAACTCTGAACCAGAACCTGCAACCTGCCAAAAGAAGCTGCCTGGCTGCCCAAAGGACTCGGCTGACTGCTTTGCTAAAAAGGACTGCTGCCTTGCTGTTGCCCTGCTGCCCTCTGGCTCCCCTGACAAGTGTTCTCCAGGGGATTGGATTGAGCTTGCCTCCTTTTTTCTGAAATCCAAGGGCCAAAAAGACTTTAGGGGTTATTACAACTTTGGAGGAGGTGTTAATCCGTCCCAAAAGTGACGGTAAAGTGACGGATATACCACCAGCCGTATTACGAGTTCCATAGGATATAATGGACTCGTAATACGGCTGGTGGTATATCTGTCACTTTACCGTCACTTTTGGGATGGATTAACACCTCCTCCAAAGTTGTAATAACCCCCTTTGTCTCTGCAAAGAACTCCTTGTGCGGTGAAAATCAACTCCCAGCTGCCAGAATGGACGCACAGCCTGCATCGTGGTGAGAAAATCCCCACATGCCGAACTGGAATGACGCAGCCCTGCTCCCAAGTAGAGATCCACGCAGCACCAGCATTGTGACCGGAACTTTGATATACTGCCCACTGGATCGACGCATAGCCAAGCCGGAACGATGCAGCCTGACTTCCTGCAAGAAGAATCGATGCATCGCCTGCTGTGCGACCAAAATTACCCTGCATCACCCACCGGATTAACGCAGCTCCTGTGACTTCATTCTGCATGCCCAGGATTTCTCTGCATCGTCCCCGGGGCATCCAAATACCCCACAACCCGAAGAGGATCCAAGTCTGTGCGCCGGAAATCTACACAAGGCCCTTGCTATGTGGAAAATATATCCACGCATCGTCTGTGTGCACCTGAAGAAACCGACACACACCTCCCCGTTTTCTATGCATCTCCTCCTCTGCGGTCCCTTGCGGATAATGTAGACACAAACTAGATACTTTGTGCTTGCAAGAGACAACTATTGCTTTTAAGAACTTAAGACTCTTTTTATCATTTTCTAAAGTGATATTTCAACGTGTACTTATCAGATCTTGATTGTTTTGACCTGCATTTAGTCAGATAAATATTCTATATTTTTCTAAACCAGTGTGGTATATTTGTGTGGTGTTTATACCTTTTTATTGCATGATTTATTGCACAACTACTTTATACATTGCCTTCTAAGTTAGGCCTGACTGCTCAGTGCCAAGCTACCAGAGGGTGGGCACAGGATAATTCGGATTATGTGTGATTTACCCTGACTAGAGTGAGGGTCCTTGCTTGTACAGGGGGTAACATGACTTCCAACAAAATACCCCATTTCTAACATGGCCCTTGCAGTCCTGCATCAGCTCCTGAAGTGCCTCCACACAGGAACCTGATCACAAGGCAGGACATTGGAGCTGCTGCCATGTATGATCTCTGTCTGCAGATTGATCACAGTGAGGCCTGGTGATGAACCATGGAAGCCTGAGTTGTGACCGAGGAACAGCAGCAAAATCTATCCAGGATGTGACTAATGATAACTGAACATGTGCTGCTGTGGAACTGAAACCCGTCCCTGAAGAGATCTTAGCTTCTGACAGCCCAGAGAGGGGGGGCAAGTATGGCTGTTGGAATGAGCAGCCACTGTAGAATGCAGGAGCTCCCATAAACCAACAGTGAGTAGGTTCAGCGTGCGAGTGACTTATAGCCCAAAAATGACTGGAACTCCCAGCCATGGTGCATTGGCAGCAAAGAAGAAAAGTAGGAATTTGTCCTCACTGACTCAAGGTGAGGCATAAATAAATGGGTGGCCCACAGTCTGGCAGGCAGATAGTCAATGTCCTCTCTGGGGTCAGGGCACTGCTATCGGATCTGTGCATTCGTCCATTTAACATGAAAGATTAGCCTGGTTTCCTGAGACCCTGGATGAAACTCTGCAACACCTTACAGAAGCATTGATGGGACCTGTGAGACACAGAAGGGGTCTGACCTTAAGTCATATGACATATGGACTGTGAAGGCTGTTGAAGATCCTAGGTTGGTTACATCTCAGGCCATATAGGCTATGAGGGAGACTATTTTGCTCTAATGGTCTGACTGGCTTTGAATCACCTTCTTTACCACTACTCAGGTAGCATAGAGTCGTGACCCAGTGAGACATTATAGGCAGTAGCTACCTTACTGTGGGCTGTCCCTGACCCCTTGGCAGATATAGTTGTGCAATTCTGACATACTATAAAAGATAGACTGAAAGCAACGTAAGACGTCACTTGAGGGCAGATGGTTGATACACATAATGAATAAAGATCAGACCCCCTGGAAACTGCTGACTGATGGGAATATCAACACAAGGTTGCTATGCATGGACCCCCATGACACAAGTCGATATGACTACATGCCACACAGTGTTAAACCTCCATGCTAGACAAGGCTGAATGACATGTGTCAGACACTGAGGATGATACAGGGGTGGTGGTATAAAATGAGAAGTTCCTTGAAATGTTCTAAGACCTAACAATGAAGACCTTGAAGCATGATTATGATAGAAAAATATAAGAATTACTGGGAATCCTGAGTCCACAAATACAGAAAACATAGAATCCCTTGTAAAGTCCCTCCTCTCAGATCTTTTTGAAAGATTGAGGTTTTCCTGAGTCTTCAAGTAAAGCTGGCACATCGATCACTGGCCCAGAGGTTAGTGTCTGGAGTTCTATCATGACGCATCATTGCTCACCTCCGGAATTACAGAGGCTGTGATGTTGCATTGTGTGTAGAAAAAGAGAAGTGGGATTTACATTATGCAGGATCCTGTAGCTCACTATTCCCGGATTTTAATATGGCTGTTCAGGCAGTCATTCAAGCATTCATCATCATCAAAGAAACTGAAGTCAAAGTACCTATGCCATGCTTTATTCTGCTGGTGTGATGTCCGTTATTGATGAGGGACACACTTTTTTGAGCCCAATTATTAGCACATTAGTTCTTCAAGGAACACTCAAAACAAATTGGCATTACCACAAGGGGCCATGGGAGGAAACTACAAAGTGTATGGACAACAAAGTCTGGAAGTACATGCATTGTCTTATGTTTTAGCATTGAATGCCTTTTTAGTATTACTTGCCTGCTTATTCTAGTTGTTATTATGATCCTAGTTTATATTTTTGTTGATGTCCAGTCTCACACCATGTTTTAGCGTTAATGGTTCAGCAATTCCTGGCTCATCACTGTTCCCTTCCTGGTGCCTGAGAGTCCCACCAGGCCAAAATATGTAGTTGTGTGCTGTATTGGGGTTGTAATGCAACTTTTATACACACATTCATGGGGTTGGCCATGGTGGGCCATGCTGCATTGCACTTTTTGCCCATGCCTCACACTGGCCCTTTTTTAAATCAAGTTTTGAATTATACAAATTATTGGTTTAAAAGTAGGGTGTTATGACTGGCAAGTCGGTCGGGAAGAGTGGGTGGTGGGTGGCAAAGGGTTCCTTACGATTTCCACTTAATGGCAAGTAACCAAGCCAGTTATGCCTGTGTAATCAATAACACAGAGACTTTTGCCCGAATACACTGACCCATCTGTTCCTTGCCATGCATCTAGGACAGCACAGAGTGAATGTTAGGCTATCCTCCTGGAATGTGTATGGGCTAAACAATGTACAGGCCTGGACAATTATAGCTTATTTATATAGGCACCACATTGATGTTACTCTTCTATTTCCACAATCCACATATTGTCCCAAAATCAGCAAGTCACTAGAGCAGTGGTTTCCAACCTCTGGGACGGGGACCACTGAGGGCCCACAAAGCCTCCTCAGGGGGTCTGCGACTACCTAGATAATTAACTAATATTAACAGATCAGTAAAGTGCATATAAATAAAGTGTCTAAATGCACAATTGAAAATGTTAAAATATACTGTACATGTCAAGGAAATTGAAATTGGAGGCAAAAAATTAAATTAATATCTTCAGATTGATTCATGTGAGCAGTGCAGGTGCATTAAACAAAATATATAACGGACGATGTGTGGCTTCAATTGGATTTAGAAAAGCTTCAACCTTCTTATTAAAATAAAAATAAAATATTTTTTGATTTGTATTTGTTTGCAAATAAATAAAATGTTTTATAATTTCCGTATGTTTAATGAATGCTTGTTTCTGCGTTTTTTGTGTACATTGTTTTGCGGTTCAAATCATCAACACTATTTAGGCCGGGGTCCCTGGCTTCCAGTAATGACTAAGTGAGGGGTTCCCAGATTCCAATAATGAGCCAGTGGAGGACCCTGGGTTCCAGTGATGATAAAGGGGGGCAACACAAGTTAAAACATTAGGAACCACTGCACTAGATCAAAAGTAGAAACAAAGAGTGCAATGGACGAAGAAGGACAAGATGGGAGGTTGCCACCTGCTGACATCATTTTAAAAAAAAAATCTTCTTATTGATATTTTGACGTTGATATTGGCATTGAACAGTCTACACAGGATATTACTCAATATGTCCACTACTGGTGGCATTACACATTACCATACAATGCAGCAATATGAACATTTGAGCATTATAAACAAATGCAATGGTAGAAAGCCATTTTTTGCGGGGGTGTATAAGTGAGTGTGCCTGGACATATGCAAAGTTAACATGTGCCAGATATACAATAAAACACAACTAACTGTAGCAATAATGAGCGCAACATGCCTGCACCCACCATGTCTGACAGAATTAACAACGCAACAGCTGAGTTCAGACAAGGGTATGCATGGGGCTACACGTATGGAATGCGATGGTCAAGATCTGTAGCAGAGTTTATTATGAAACTGGGGAACAGCAAATAATGTGCTCTAAGGGAGTTGTTCATCAGTTTGCAGACTGTCCAAAAGGTGCAGTTTTTAAAACACAAAACTGTTTTTCCTTAACGTGTCTTATATTTTATTCTCTTTAAACATACACAATAAATTCATAGATTGATCAGAAGCTGGGACGACCTCTCTGGAAGATGCCCCTCAAAGCAAGGAGAATTACTCATGTAAGTGCTTACTGTATGCTTGGTTTTACTATGTTAAGGATTATGCTTTGTGAGGGGCATACACCTGTGGTTTCCTTTTTAGGGGCGAATGCATAGCGCTCTGTCCCTCTTCTAATCTCTCTTTAGGGGGATTTTAACCACACCCATGTTACGTCAGTCACTTTCATTGGTTCGTGGGTTTGCCTTTTAAAATCCACTTGTTTTCATTCGTAAAAGGCATGCATACGTCATGCCTTTTCTGGTGCTTAGCCCTCCTCGAGAGCACCGGTAAGCTACTGGAAACATACGAGGCTCCATGTTCTCCGTATGGTTTCTGGACTACTTTTTCTCTTTATGTTGCGGCGTGATCACGTTTGTTTTAGTTTTTTTCATTTAATGTGTCAAGAAAAGTCCGGTTAGGAGTTTACAGCGCCAATAGCTCTAACTCGACGTAAAAGCAGACCTGTTGCATTGCAAATGCTTGTTGAAGTGTGCTACCATCACAGTGTGTAATTACACCGCGTCTGTTAGTAGTGCAGTTATAGGGGAATTAGTTTCATAATCTAGTTTACTCACACTAGATTTATCACCATCTAAACAAATGAGAAAAAAACAATAAAAAGGAGAAAGGCAGACACCCGATTTACCCTAGACAATGTGTCTGTTAATGCAACTGGAGAAAAGTATTTAGAGAGCTCCATGACTTTTCAAAGGAGAGCTTAATGTTCTGTCTCACCCCACTTCTCTCCCTGCCTCCTGTAACCACCCAGGAGACAATCCCTTACCAGGGATGGCTCCTTTACAATGGTGAAGAAGCCTCACCCCACTGATTGAGTCATTATTTATTTTTTCCGAGGCGGGACTACAATCCCAGTCTCCATGACACAGACCCTCACGCAAGTACTCCAGGAGAGTATCCAAGCTATCGGAGATGGGGTATTTGCGTAAGGCTCTTGTTTCTTGTCTATTTAAGTCTTTACTTTCTGCCTGCACCCAGGCTATCATCGAGAGTGCCCAGGTAGAGGGTATAGAAGGAGTCACTGATTTCCATTCACGGATGGTCAGATGTTTAGCTAGGATAAGGGCCAGGTCTGTGAAATGGGCCACTGCTTTGTTCCTCTTGGTAATTGTAATTGTAATTGTAATCGTATTTATATAGCGCTTACTACCCCTGATGAGGCGTCGAAGCGCTTTTCGATGAGTAGCACGCTACTCCGGTACCCAACAAGAATTAGTGATGGATTAGTATAATTTAATAAGGAGTACAGTTTTAGTATTATTATGAGTTAATTTGAGTTGCAGATATGAGAGTTTGTTAGTTAGATTGACTGGAGTAATGGAGGGGTGGAGGAGGAAAGAAATCCAGAAGTGTTAATTGGGAGTTTATCCTTCATTTACTCAATCCAAAGGCTTGAGATGAATAATAGGGGAGCGGAGGGAAAAGAGGATGTGGATGGGTTAGGGAGAGCATAGAAGTAGGGTGAGAAGAATGCAGGAGAATTTAGTAGGGTTGTGTGGGAGGTCACAGAGGTAGAGTGAGGTTTGGTGAGTTAGATGTGGAGGTGGAGGGGAAGAGCTTAGGCAGAGATATTTAGGAGATGAAAGTGTTCGAAGGGATTTGGGATGAGTCCGAGTGAGAATGGAGGATAGTTAGATAGAGACATGACATAAGAGTGATGGGTAGATAAGTGTGATAAAAAGAGAGTAGAAATTCATAGATATCAGGAGCCATGCAATGATCCACAAACATGCCAGGCACAGAAACAACATATACACATACATACACATATATATATATATTTATACACACACACACATGAATAAAACACACATATGCACATACAATACATAATTAGAATCATGGGTAAAAAATACTTAGTCAGACAGGTTTAAAGAGTGTGTGCGTATTTTATTGTTATTGGTTTAGTTTCTGTAAAATGAGCATCGTGGCCTACCCAACCGGAGTATTTTCTACGAGTATGTCAGTAAGCGTTACCTAGCATGTTTTATACGCCCCGTTTATATTGTACAGTAAGAGTACGTGATGGGCCATGGGGTAAAAAACGTCTCCAGCAAACCTTGTGTGCCATTGGCAATGTGATTGTTACTAGTGCGTCTTTGTGGATATGTCCTCGTGCTTCTGAGCATCAACAACGCACCACCGGAATCGGCGGTAAACGCAGTGGGGTCGTTTGGAAAGCTGTCCATCATCGTGGTAAAAGGCGGGGAATTCCTTTACCTACTTCGAGGGTGGGCGGGGTGTGGCTCAGCGGGCGGAGCTTACAGGTGCTTTATAAAGGGAGAAAACCTTCTACTCTGTGTCTCCAGCAGAGGAAGATAGAACCTGCGCGTCACAGTCAGATACAGATTACGCTCTAGTACATCATCAGTTCACCTCCAGGATGGATTCTAGATCTTTTCTGCTATGGGATCTCTGAGCGCACAGCCGTGCTTTATCTTTGCCAAGCCCAAGAGTTAGGGTGGCTTGTCCTTTCCAGAAGCTGAGCTTCAACTGCGGCACCTGCTACGATTATATTTGTAAGTGCTTCTTTTGAGGTTTAGTTTCTGTAAAAATTGAGCATCGTGGCCTACCCAACCGGAGTATTTTCTACGAGTATGTCAGTAAGCGTAACCTAGTATGTTTTATGCGCCCCGTTTATATTGTACACTAAGGGTACGTGATGGGCCACGGGGTAAAACGTCTCCAGCAACCTTGTGTTCCTTTGGCAATATGATTGTTACTAGTGCGTCTTTGTGGAGATGTCCTCGTGCTTCTGAGCATCAACAACGCACCACCGGAATCGGCGGTAAACGCATTGGGGTCGTTTTGGAAAGCTGTCCATCATCCTGGTAAAAAGGCGGGAGTTCCTTTACCTACTTCGAGGGTGGACGGGGCGTGGCTCAGCGGGCGGAGCTTACAGGTGCTTTATAAAGGGAGAACCTACTACAAAAACGATTTTGTGTTTATATTGTACACTAGGGGTACGTGATGGGCCACGGGGTAAACGTCTCCAGCAACCTTGTGTGCCTTTGGGAATGTTATTGTTACTAGTGCGTCTTTGTGGAGATGTCCTCGTGCTTCTGCGCATCAACAACGCACCACTTGAATCGGCGGTAAAACGCAGTGGGGTCATTTTGGAAAGTTGTCCATCATCCTGGTAAAAAAGGTAAAAGGCGGGAATTCCTTTACCTACTTCGAGGGTGGACGGGGCGTGGCTCAGCGGGCGGAGCTTACAGGTGCTTTATAAAGGGAGAAACCTTCAACTCTGTTTCTCTAGGAGAGGAAGATAGAAACCGCGCGTCACAGTCAGATACAGATTACGCTCCAGTACATCATCAGTTCACCTCCAGGAAGGATTCTAGATTGTTTTCTGCTTTGGAATCTCTGAGCGCACAGCCTTGCTTTATCTTTGCCAAGCCCAGGAGTTAGGGTGGCTTGTCCTTTCCAGAAGCTGAGCTTCAACTGGGGCACCTGCTACGTTTATATTTGTAAGTGCTTCCTGTTGAGGTTTAGTGTCTGTAAAAATGAGCATCGTGGCCTACCCAACCGGATTATTTTCTATGAGTAATTCAGTAAGCGTTACCTAGCATGTTTTATATGCCCCGTTTATGTTGTTACACTGAGGCTCCGTCATGGACCAAGGGAGAAAGTCTCTAGCAACCTTGTGTGCCTTTGGCAATGTGATTGTTACTAGTGCGTCTTTGTGGATATGTCCTCGTGCTCCAGCGCATCAACAACGCACCACCGGAATCGTCGGTAAAACGCAATGGGGTCGTTTTGGAAAGCTGTCCATCATCCTGGTAAAAGGCGTGAATTCTTTTACCTACTACGAGTGTAGACGGGGCGTGGCTCAGCGGGCGGAGCTTACAGGTGCTTTATAAAGGGAGAACCTTCAACTCTGTGTCTCCAGGAGAGGAAGATAGGACCCGCGCGTCACAGTCAGATACAGATTACGCTCCAGTACATCATTAGTTCACCTCCAGGAAGGATTCTAGATTGTTTTCTGCTTTGGAATCTCTGAGCGCACAGCCTTGCTTTATCTTTGCCAAGCCCAAGACTTAGGTTGGCATGTCCTTTCCAGCAGCTGAGCTTCAACTGGGGCACCTGCTACGTTTATATTTGTAAGTGCTTCCTTTGAGGTTTAGTGTCTGTAAAATGAGCATCGTGGCCTACCCAATCGGATTATTTTCTACGAGTAATTCAGTAAGCGTTACCTAGCATGTTTTATATGCCCCGTTTATGTTGTACACTGAGGCTACGTGATGGACCAGGGAGGAAACGTTTCCAGCAACCTTGTGTGCCTTCGGCAATGTGAATGTTACTAGTGCGTCTTTGTGGATATGTGCTCCTGTGCATCAACAACGCACCACCGGAAACGTCGGTAAACGCAGTGGGGTCGTTTTGGAAAGCTGTCCATCATCCTGGTAAGAGGCGGGAATTCCAATACCTACTACGAGTGTAGACGGGGGCGTGGTTGAGCGGGCGGAGCTTACAGGTGCTTTATAAAGGGAGAACCTTCAACTCTGTGTCTTCAGGAGAGGAAGATAGAAACCGCGCGTCACAGTCAGATACAGATTACGCTCCAGTACATCATCAATTCACCTCCAGGTAGGATTCTAGATTGTTTTCTGCTTTGGAATCTCTGAGCGCACAGCCTTGCTTTATCTTTGCCAAGCCCAAGAGTTAGGGTGGCTTGTCCTTTCCAGAAGCTGACCTTCAACTGGGGCACCTGCTACGTTTATATTTGTAAGTGCTTCCTTTAAGGTTTAGTGTCTGTAAAAATGAGCATCGTGGCCTACCCAACCAGAGTATTTTCTACGAGTAATTCAGTAAGCGTTACCTAGCATGTTTTATATGCCCCATTTATATTGTACACTGAGGCTACGTGATGGACCACGGGGTAAACGTCTCCAGCAACCTTGTGTGCCTTTGGCAATGTGATTGTTACTAGTGCGTCTTTGTGGATATGTGCTCCTGCGCATCAACAACGCACCACCTGAAACGGCGGTAAACGCAGTGGGGTCGTTTTGGAAAGTTGTCCATCATCCTGGTAAAAGGCGGGAATTCTTTTACCTACTACGAGTGTAGACGGGGCGTGGCTCAGCGGGCGGAGCTTACAGGTGTTTTATAAAGGGAGAAACCTTCAACTCTGTTTCTCCAGGAGAGGAGGATAGAAACCGCGCGTCACAGTCAGATACAGATTACGCTCCAGTACATCATCAATTCCCCTCCAGGAAGGATTCTAGATTGTTTTCTGCTTTGGAATCTGAGCGCACAGCCTTGCTTTATCTTTGCCAAGCCCAAGAATTAGGGTGGCTTGACCTTTCCAGCAGCTGGGCTTCAACTGGGGCACCTGCTACGTTTATATTTGTAAGTGCTTCCTGTTTAGGTTTAGTGTCTGGAAAATGAGCATCGTGGCCTAACCAACCGGAGTATTTTCTACGAGTAAGTCAGTAAGCGTTACCGAGCATGTTTTATATGCCCTGTTTATATTGTACATTGAGGCTACGTGATGGACCAAGGGAGAAACGTCTCCAGGAACCGTGTGTGCCTTTGGCAATGAGATTGTTACTAGTGCGTCTTTGTGGATATGTGCTCCTGCGCATCAACAACGCACCACCGGAATCGTCGGTAAACGCAGTGGGGTCGTTTAGGAAAGCTGTCCATCATCCTGGTAAAAGGCGGGAATTCTTTTACCTACTACGAGTGTAGACGGGGCGTGGCTCAGCGGGCGGAGCTTACAGGTGCTTTATAAAGGGAGAACCTTCAACTCTGTGTCTCCAGGAGAGGAAGATAGAAACCGCGCGTCACAGTCAGATACAGATTACGCTCCAGTACATCATCAGTTCACCTCCAGGAGGGATTCTAGATTGTTTTCTGCTTTGGGATCTCTGAGCGCACAGCCTTGCTTTATCTTTGCCAAGCCCAAGACTTAGGGTGGCTTGTCCTTCCCAGAAGCTGAGCTTCAACTGGGGCACCTGCTACGTTTATATTTTTAAGTGCTTCCTGTTGAGGTTTAGTGTCTGTAAAAAGAGTATTGTGGCCTACCCAACCGGAATATTTTCTACGAGTATGTCAGTAAGCTTTACCTAGCATGTTTTATACGCCCCGTTTATATTGTACAATTAAGGGTACGTGATGGGCCACGGGGTAAACGTCTCCAGCAACCTTGTGTGCCTTTGGCAATGTGATTTTTACTAGTGCGTCTTTGTGGAGATGTCCTCGTGCTTCTGAGCATCAACAACGCACCACCGGAATCGGCGGTAAACGCATTGGGGTCGTTTTGGAAAGCTGTCCATCATCCTGGTAAAAAAGGCAGGAATTCCTTTACCTACTTCGAGGGTGGACGGGGCGTGACTCAGCGGGCGGAGCTTACAGGTGCTTTATAAAGGGAGAACCTTCTACTCTGTGTCTCCAGCAGAGGAAGATAGAACCCGCGCATCTCAGTCAGATACAGATTACGCTCCAGTACATCAACAGTTCATCTCCAGGATGGATTCTAGATCTTTTCTGCTATGGGATCTCTGAGCGCACAGCCTTGCTTTAGTTTCCAAAGAAACTATAAATGAATAGAAATATACATATAATCTGAAAAAAATAATTATCCACATAGGCATATGCAGTTCGTAGTTGCTTGAAAAAGGTGGTTATGAAGGAAAGAGCCAACTCTTGAGTAGTTTCCTGAAAACAAGAAAGTTATCTGTGGCTCTTATAGTTGGGGGTAATGAATTCCATAGTTTGGCTGCTTGGACGGAGAAGGATGTACCACCTACAGTCTTTTTCTTGTATGGTGGTGTTCTAAGGCGGGGTGCCAGTCTTGAGTGGAGGGTTCTTTGTTGGATGTATTTGGTAATTTTTTTTCTGATGAAAAGCGGTCCTGTTCCATG
Source organism: Pleurodeles waltl (assembly GCF_031143425.1). Classification (NCBI taxonomy): domain Eukaryota; kingdom Metazoa; phylum Chordata; class Amphibia; order Caudata; family Salamandridae; genus Pleurodeles; species Pleurodeles waltl. The sequence continues at coordinate 258,380,748 of NC_090445.1, forward strand.
TATAGCTTTGTGGGTGATACAAAGCAGCTTGAAAGTGCATCTTCTGGCAACGGGTAACCAGTGTAGTGCTCTCAAGGCAGGGGAGATGTGGGCTTGCGGCTTTATATGTAGTAGTAGCCTGGCTGCGGAATTCTGGATACGTTGTAGTTTTTTCATAACAGATAGAGATGATCCATGGTAGAGGCTATTGGCATAATCCAGTTTGGATAATACAAGTGAGATAGTAGCTTGCACCTTGTGTGGAAATCCGAGGTGAGGGAAAATGCTTCGTAAAGTCTTTAAGGTGATGAAGCTTGTGCGTGCTAATTTGTCTACTTGGGCATTCATAGTTAGTTTGGAATCCATGGTGATTCCTAGGTTTTTCACTTCCTTGGATGATTGAGGAGGTGGTCCGAGATCGTCAGGCCAGACGCACAGAGGGTCATAATGTTTCCAGTCACCACATATACGTATTTCAGTTTTGGAGGTATTTAGTTTGAGATGGCTCCAGGTCATCCACTGATCAACGGCTCTGAGGCAACTGAAGATTTGAGAGTTTTCAATGTTTTTGGGGTCTTCTAATTGAAGTAGTATTTGTGTGTCATCAGCATAGTTGTAGCATGTGAGATGGAAATCATTGATCAGTTCTGGTAAAGATATCATGTAGATGTTAAAAAGCAAAGGTGAGATGATTGACCCTTGGGGGACCCCTGTTTTTGTGGGATAGGGTTCGGATGAGAAGGGGGGTGAGTGGATGATATTCGCTCTTTTTTGGAGATAGGAAGTAATCCAGTCGAGCGCAATCCCTTGCATGCCGGCTTCGTGGAGTCTTTGAGTTAGGGTGTCATGGTCAACCGTATCAAAGGCAGCTGAGAGGTCCAAGAGAAGTAGTGCAGCAACTTCATTTCGGTCAACTGTGTTTTTAAGATCGTCCCAGATTGCCATGAGTGCCGATTCAGTGCTTCTTCCTGGGCGGAATCCAGTTTGGGAGTCTGAAAGTATAGAATTGTCTTCAATGAAATTGTGACATCTGGGCAAATGCTGCTCTTTCTATCAATTTGCCCAGGAAAGGTCCATTTGTGATAGGTCTGTAGTTGTTGGGGTCTTGTGGGTCTAGATTTGTTTTCTTTAATAATGGTCGTATGTATGCCTTTTTCAGGTATGTAGGAAAAGTTCCTGAAGTTAAAGAGTTGTTGATGATTCTTCTTACAGGTGTGGCAGCAGAAGTAGATAGCAGGATGTTCTTGAAGATCTGTGGTGGGCAAGGGTCAGAAGGGCAACCAGAAGGTCTGCTTGCTTTGACCAAATCTATAAATTCATCCTGGGATATTTGTTTGAAGGACTGTAGAGGTTGGGATGGTTTATTCTTAAAGGGTATTTTAGTAAAGGGGTTGGTGCTGATGGTTTTCTTCTGTTTTAAATAGGAGTCCAATGTGTCTGCCTTGGTTGTGTAGTGAGTTGCCAATTTGTTTGTGAAATCTTGAGTGGTGGGATGACTTCCTTCCATGCATGTGGGTTTTCGAAATTCATTGAGAATTTTGAAAAATTCCTTGGTTGTAGATTGAGCATTTAGAATTCTGTCTGAGTAGTATCTTTTTTTAGCTTTTATGATTGATGATTTGTATATCCTGTTAAGTTTGTGTAGCTGCAGTTTGTCTTGACTGTTGTTTGTTTTGAGCCAGGTCCGTTGCAGCTTTCTGATTTGTTTCTTTATCTTTTTAAGTTCTGTGTTTCTCCAAGGTGTTGGTTTTCTTTTGTCATGTTTAGTTTTTCTGAGTGGTATTAGGACATCAAAAGCTTCCTGTAGCCACTCATAAAGTTTAGGTACAGAATTGATTGTATCTAGATCTGTGTTTGCTGTTAGTTGTGTTTCTAAGTGATCCAAATTGAGTTTTCTCCATGGTCGATAGGTGTATGTATGTAAGTGGTTGTGGGGTGTGTTGATTTGTGGAGTTGTCTGTTGGAAAGTTATCAGATGGTGGTCTGACCAGGTGGTTGGTGTGATGCTATGAATAGTAACAAGTTCAGGCTTTGCAAAAATTACATCTAGGATGTGACCAGCGATGTGTGTGGGATTGTGTACAATCTGATGTAGATTCAATGCGAGTAGGCCAGTGGTGATAGCTTTTGGATGGGGCATATTGGGTTTGTCAAACCAAATGTTTAGATCTCCAAGAATGCATAGATTGGAGTATAGTGTAATAAGGTTTGAGACTATGTTAAGAAAGGCATCTGGGAAAGTGGAGTTGTTAGGTGGAGGTCTGTAGAGGAGGAGAAAGTTACAGGTGGAAGTGGGAGTAGGGTGGCATCTGGTAAGGAGGGCTTCACAACCTTGTATGGAGATGTTGTCTGTTTTACTGAGGTTTATTGCATGTTTGAATATAATAGCTAGTCCACCTCCTCTCTTGCCTATACGGTTTTGTGTGATGGTTTGATAGCCTGGAGGAAGGGCTTCATGCAATACTGGTGCCATGTCATCTCCCAACCAGGTTTCTGTAATGAATAGTAAGTCAGGTTGTGTGTCTGTGAGAAGGTCGTAGATGTGGTGCTTGTTTTTTGAGAGTGATCGAGCATTTATGAGCTGGCAGTTTAGATAGGGTGTGTTAGTGGTGGTGTTGTTTTGTTTAGTAGAAGGGTAAGTAGTATCTTGGTATGGTGTATCAGACCCAGCAGGCACACTTCCCAGGTATATAGGGGGTCATTCTGACCCCGGCGGTCTCTGACCGCCGGGGCCAGGGTCGGCGGCAGCACCGCCGACAGACCGGCGGTGCCCCGCAGGGCATTCTGACCGCGGTGGTTCGGCCGCGGTCAGATGCGGGAAACCGGCGGTCTCCCGCCGGTTTCCCGCCGGTTTCCCGCCGGTTTCCCGCCGGTTTCCCGCTGCCCTGCAGAATCCTCCATGGCGGCGGAGCGCGCTCCGCCGCCATGGGGATTCTGACACCCCCTACCGCCACCCGCCAGGAACAGGAACAGGATGGCGGTAGGGGGTGCCGCGGGGCCCCTGGGGGCCCCTGCAGTGCCCATGCCCATGGCATGGGCACTGCAGGGGCCCCCGTAAGAGGGCCCCACAAAGTATTTCAGTGTCTGCTATGCAGACACTGAAATACGCGACGGGTGCCACTGCACCCGTCGCACCTTCCCACTACGCCGGCTCAATTCTGAGCCGGCGTCCTCGTGGGAAGGTTGATTTGCCCTGGGCTGGCGGGCGGCCTTTTGGCGGCCGCCCGCCAGCCCAGGGCAAATCCCAAAATACCCTCAGCGGTCTTTCGACCGCGGAGCGGTATTTTGGTGGGGGAACTTCGGCGGGCGGCCTCCGCCGCCCGCCGAAGTTAGAATCACCCCCATAGTGTGAAAAGGCCAGTACACCATGTAAAGTATGCTGTAATGTCCCGCCAGTAACATGGTAAGCGACAGACATGCCCAAAACGTCTGCAAAACATCTGCATCTGAGGTGATGCACCAGGAGCAGGAAGCATCTGTACAGTGAAAGTGTTGATTGATTTTGTGGATGGTTAAATAAGCCCTGTGGGATACCAGGGTAGGGTAAGCTAATATTTCCTGCCACTCTCTATTGGCTCAAGGACGGCCCAAGTTGGTATCCCAGTGGTAGCACTGTGTAGTAAAGGGGAGTGGCTGCATGAGTAAGCAGGGATTGAGTGATCCATTGTGTCAGCTGACAACCCCCTTATCATTACGTGTACATACTGGATTGTGAAGTGCATTGGTGATGGATGCTGCATTTCTCCTCATCACTTCCAGAGTGACAGTACAAGAGCATGTAATAGAAACTGCCCCAGAAGGAGATCAGCCATCACAACAAGCTCCTCTGTAGGTGTGAGGGTCCCATCCTGAAACAAATCACCCACAATGTGGAGCCACACTGCATTCCAGGGACCCATTTCCATTAGGCAGTGCCAAGCAGTGGTAGCACATGGGCCTAGAGTGTCACCGATCAAGTAAGAAAGAGGCTCCTATGGAAGAATGGTACACCATTTGATCTAGGAGCAATCATGGAAGCAGTGGCCTAGATAGTGGGTGAATGGTGTAGCGCATGCACCCCAGGTCCCATGAGGGGAGGACAGTCACAGTGTCTTCTTGTTGGCAACCAGCATGCCACCCATTGCAGTTGTGAGGCCAGACATAGAAGTGCTCAAAATCTGGCTCACCAAGTCCACCTGACTCCACTGGGAGGTATAGCTTAGCAAGGGCGTGTTGAGTGTCATATGAAATTGCATGTTAAACACTCCAGTGAGAGAAAAAAAGGTTTTGGTGATGATTAAGTCAAATTTGCAAACAGTACAGCAGGGGTGGCAGCATAACGATCTTTGTGGGGTGACTCTGCGCTCCACCGACAATGGCAAGTTCTTCCAGAACATTATTTGTGCTCGTAGGGTGGACACAGAGTGGACTAGGTTGCCTTCCATGAGGTCTGCTTGTGTATGGTAAAGCGAATCCCCAAGTACCAAAATGTGGTCAGCTTCCAGCCAAACAGACACCTCTGATATGTAGTGCTGGGTCAGGTTTAGTAGCAGAAAACAGGAATAGGAAAGATTTAGCCCAATTTACTCTAAGGCCTGAAATCTCAGCAAGTAAGCAGTTGCTCTATGGTGGGCAGGTCTGCATGTACATTGTTAAGATAAAGGAGCATGTCGTCCATGTAAAGCGAAGCGGAGTGTATACCATCACTGAGCGGTATTCTCTATTGTTGGCCCTGCCCACAGATAATGTGAGCCAATGGCTTGATCACCAGGGAAAAAGAACCAGGGACAGTGGAGATCCTTGTCATGTGCACCTCTGAATCAATATTGAGTCTGATATGTGACCATCTATCATGACCATGGGTGCCAGGTTGGCTACAATAGCTTGACAAGATGGATAAAGACTATATCAAAGAAGTACCTCCAATAAATTGGGCCATTTCAGGGAGTGAAATGCCTTCTATATGTCGACTACCAGGCAGCCTGACTTGGGTTGTGAAAAAGGAATGTATTCCAGCACCCAAAAAAACATTGTAAGTTCAGGGAGGTGCTCTTGGCTGGCAGGAATCCATTTTGGTCTGGGTGGCCCAGCTGTGCGACTGGGGGGCCAGCCTGTTGGCCAGGATCTTTGCTAATATTTTGTAATCTGAGTTTAGGTGCATGAGGGGCCTGTAGGATTCCAGCTCAACTGTGTTTCTTCCAGGCTTGTGTAATGAGATGAGCAGGTCATAGCATAGAGTGGGCAGAAGACACGCCTCCATCAAAGCTTCATCATAACTCGTTTTTAATCGTGGTGCGAGCAAAGAGACATAAACCTTATAAAAGTTGTGCAGTAGCCCATTAGGCCCAGGAGGTTTGCCTGTGGCAAGCAAGAGTATGTCTTCCTTAATCTTGAAGATCATAATGTCCCCATTAAATTCCTCCCGGTGCTCAAGTGGGACCTGAGGGAGGGCAAGGTTATCTAAAGAGGACCTGATCCTCCTCATCATCACCGTAGCCACAGAGGTGTGTAATGAAGCATAATGGCATGTGAATGCACCATGTATCTCCCTTTGGGTGTGTAGTAGGACTTCTGTGTCGGAAAGAATGGACATTGTAGGCCACCACAGTAGCTCCTGGCTCAACAACCAGGCTAACAGTGCTCCCAGTTTGTCGGCCTCAGCATGTGTTTTAGCAGTGTGAGCTGCATAATTGAAACAATTCAACATCTCCAATAGTGCAGAGTGGTCGTGCCGAGCCCTGTCTAATAGTGCACAGCCTGCTTCAGAAGAATAGGCCTGACCCTCAAGTCAAGTAGCTGCTGTAACATCCTGGAGACCTCACAGTCAATCTGACGATGCATGTTTCATTTGTTGCCCAGGCAGGGTCCTCTAATGGCCCCCTTAAAGGAGTCCCATTCTATCAGACTGAGGGTAGCAACATTAATGTTTATATATAGAAAATCTGTGATACTACTGCTGATGGAGGCACTAAGGGCCATATGTATGAAAAAATTGGCTTGCGAATCGCAAATAGCGATTTTTAAGAAATCGCTATTTCCGAGTCGCAATTGGCCATGTAACAAAATTGCGATTCGTAATTAGTGATTTCTTAAAAATCGCTATTTGTGGTTTGCGGGGCCCTTTACCGAATCGCAATTTGCATTTTCGCAAAATGCGATTTTTTTGCGATTCTGTAAAAAATTGCAAATTGAGAGAAATTTCTAGAAAGCACACCTGGAGGAGCCTGATGACATCACCAGCAGGAAATTAGTCATCCCAGGCATTTTCAGGTGCCACACCCAAACCAGCATCCTGAGAGAGAGCAGTCCAGCCACACAGAGCAGCACTCAGAAGGAGCCAGTACACCTGAGCAAGTATGGACACCCCAGGCCAAGCACAGGAGAAGGGAGAAAGAAAGCACAAGCTAAAATTCAGCGAGCAGGAGCTTGAGGTGCTGACTGAGGAGGTGGTCAGGAGCCATGACCGACTTTTTGGAAAAAGCTCACTCCAGGTGCCTGAGAGTGAGAAGAGGAGACTATGGGCGGATATACAGTCAAAAATCTGTGCAATTGGAGTGGCACAGCGCTCCATTGAAGAGATCAAGAAGAGGTGGTATGACCTGCAGTACCGTGCTAAGGAGAGGGTGGCAAGGAGACTTGCGGAGGCCAGGGGCACAGGAGGCGGTCCACCCACAGAGGCACCATCCACACCATTGGAGGACCTAGTCGAGTCCACCCTCCTCCCTGAAGCTGTGACTGGGGTCACAGAGATCGACACCTCTGGCACACCAAGTACCAGCCAAGGTGAGTGCAATATTGATTTGTAACCCCATATGTGTATGCACAAAAGCCCCTTAGGAATTAGCAAGTAATGTTAAACAGTGTGAGAAGTAGTCCAGTCCACATCTTAGAAGCAGCACAACAATGCATTATGGGAGTGGCAGTCCACAACCCAGAGCTGAAAGTAGCACATACAATGGGGGTGATTCTCACCCTGGCGGGCGGCGGAGGCCGCCCACCAGAGTTCCCCCCTCCAAAATACCGCTCCGCGGTCGAAAGACCGCTGAGGGTATTTTGGGATTTGCACTGGGCTGGCGGGCGACTGCCAAAAGGCCGCCCGCCAGCCCAGTGCAAATCATCCTTCCCACGTGGACGCCGGCTCAGAATTGAGCCGGCGGAGTGGGAAGGTGCGACGGGTGCAGTGGCACCCGTCGCGTATTTCAGTGTCTGCAAGGCAGACACTGAAATACTAAGTGGGGCCCTCTTACGGGGGCCCCTGCAGTGCCCATGCCATTGGCATGGGCACTGCAGGGGCCCCCAGGGGCCCCACGACACCCCATACCGCCATCCTGTTCCTGGCGGGCGAACCGCCAGGAACAGGATGGCGGTATGGGGTGTCAGAATCCCCCATGGCGGCGCAGCTTGGGGGATTCCCAGGGCAGCGGAAAACCGGCGGGAGACCGCCGGTTTTCCCTTTCTGGCCGCGGCTGAACCGCCGCGGTCAGAATACCCTGTGGAGCACCGCCAGCCTGTTGGCGGTGCTCCCTCCAACCCTGGCCCCGGCGGTCCATGACCGCCAGGGTCAGAATGACCCCCAATGTATTTAAGTAGAGTGACACCCAGAAGATCACAACACACACAACACAGTGTTGAGAAGTACCTGTACCTTTATTAGCATTGTCTGACCATAAATGTAACATACATAACTGACATGCTGCATATTGTTGTTGCAGGTGTGCCAGGCCCAGTAGCCACAGCATCAGCACGGGTAGGCGAGACTGACACCCATCTGGCCTCCGATTCAAACACCAGTGGGTCCCTCAACATTGCGACTGTCCGACACAGGCCCAGAGCACTGCCACTGCCAGAGCTCAGCAACGACTCAGATGAGCAGCAGGAAGGGACAATTACCCCATCAGCAACAGGCAGGCAGGCGCAGCCAGATGCAGGAGATCAGGTGTCATCAGTCCACAGCACCACGCATGATGGCAACAGATTCCTGGGCACAGCAGCATGAGGCAGGTGAGGGTCCCTCCTTCTTTGGTGGGCTGGAAGCTACTATGTTGCAGCAACAGTGCCTACAAAATAAGAGGATCCTCGTATTAGAAAAGAACTTGCGCAAACATAACCGCAACATGGTGGACCTGCATCGCCAGCTTGACTCCCTCAATAACAACATTGTACAGCTGCGTGAGGGACAGGTGCAGGCATCACAGGACACCAGGGACCTCACAAGTGCTGTCCGTGAACTCTGCCAGGAGCTGCGCCATGAGAGGGTGAGCCAGCGCAGACAGGAGTGCAGATTTCGGAACATGTTTGGCAGCTTCTGTCGTTCATCTAACAGGGTGGCAAATTCAACAGCACTGATTGCCCGTCGTGCAGTGGCTGCGCAAGTGGAGGCAGCATACAGCAGCAGGGACGTTGTGAATGGACTTGTGCAGAGTACCAATGTGATTGAACACATTATGGGACCAAGGTCAGCCACTCCGAGTGAGCTTGCACTGGGGGACACTGAGGACAGTTCCAGCCTCAGCAGTGTTGCCGTACCAGCAGGGGACACCAGACGGCGCAGTGCCAGGCACAGCACTGCCACTGAGGGTGACAATAGAGGTGCCAGTGATGTAACTGGGCACCCGAGTGGTGTGCGTGGGTGCAAAAAATGACTCTAGCTGCCAGTGGACTTCTGTTTTCACTATGAAGTAATACTGCATTACTCAGGTCCTTCATTGTTTTGAGTTTCTCACATAACCTTTTTTTGTTATTACTCACACGAACATTACCTGACTTAAGGTAATAAATTTATTTCACTACAGGTACAGTTGCCAAAGGATTTGTGTCATTTATACTCACGTCTGAAATGGTTGTGTGTGATGTCAGCACGCCTTTGCCTTCCCTCTGATGCACTGGTCCTGCCTGCTGGATGTAGGGGTGGTATGGGATCATCATCCTCATCAGATTCAGTATCACATATTTCTACAGGTATGCCCCTGGTGGTAGCTATATTGTGCAAGATAGCACAAGTAGCCACAATTCTACATGTGGTCTCTGGACGGTACTGTAGTGCCACTCCACTTTTGTGGAGGCACCGGAAGCGACTCTTCAGCAGTCCAAATGTGCGCTCCACCACATTGCAGGTTGCCCTGTGTGCTGCATTGTATCTCCGTTCAGCTGGTGTGGCAGGATTGAGGTAGGGCGTCATCATGTAGGTGCGCACTGCATAGGCACTGTCTCCTGGGAGGGACAGAGGGTATATTGAGTAACTGAGCCATCTGACATCAGCAAGCCATCAATGCGCCAGTATACAGAGGGACAATACCTAGTAGATATCCTTCACCAAACTCCCTAGCTAGCAGTCATGTGTGAATCCCGCTGTGGCGAAAGATGTATGGATCATGTGTGCTCCCTGGGTACCTGGCCACGAGATCAATAATGATGTAGGAGGCATTGCATATCACCTGTATATTCATTTAATGTTGGTATTTCCTGTTGCAGTACACATACTCTGTGGCGGGTGGTGGACATATTGCCACATGTGTCCCATCTATGGCACCTAGGATGTGGGGGAACTGTGCTATCTGATAAAATTACATTTTAGTCTGCTGTATTTCCTGTAGGGTGTGGGGGAATCTGATGTACTGGTGTAGTTTGCTCAGCATGGCGTAGATAAATGCACTGAAAAATCTGGAGAGGGTACTCTGTGAGACCACTCCAGCTGCTGCTATGACCCCTTGATAGCTCCCTGAGGCGAGTAGGTGGAGGGAGCATAATACCTGCACATGGGTGGGTATTCTGTGAGTCCTTAGTGTTCTGCGCTGCAGTATGGGTTGTAGCTCAGCTATCAGATCAAGTATCATGGCTGCGTTCAACCTATACCTCTCATATATTTCCTCCTCTGTCAGGTTAAAAAGTGTAATGCACACTCTGAAAATGCTCTCTTGTCTCCTCCTCCCTCTCCTCAAACCTGCTAAGATCCTCATCCTCCTCGCCATGACGTAGAGTGCAGCCATTGTTGAAAAGAGTCTGAGGCATTCTGGGCCTCTTAATATAGGTTGCACGTGGTTACCATCTGGTTTCACTTAGTGGTATTTTGCATTTGCAAAATGCCATTCTACGAAAAATCGCAATTTGCGATTTTTTGATGCATCAATTTGCGACTTGGATTTTGCGACTCACAATTTGTGCTTCGCAATTTCCTACTGGAAATACCGAATCGCAAAATGTGACTCGCAAAACCAGGTCGCAACGCAAAAAATCGAAATTTTTACGATTTCTTATTTTTGGTCTGCAAATGCCTTTCATGCATCGCAAACCACTTTTTTGCACTCGCAAACGGCCGATTTTTGTGATTCGCACCGTTTGCGAGTGCAAAAAAGTTTCATACATCTGCCCCTAAGTGCAGAGGGTCCTTTATTGCCGATGCCTGTGGTCGCCACATTGGAATCCGGAGCAGCCATGCTCCCAGCAATGTTGCAAATGCAATAGGTAGTGATCGAAATGTGTCCTGCCAAGGTAATCTATGTGCGTGACATGTGGGACTATGTCCTAAGTGCTGGCAAATCAATCTATTTGGATATGTAAATCATGAGCATGTGAATAGAATGAGTACACCTGTGTGATGGAATTAAGCTGGTGCCAGGTGTCTTACAGGTCCAGTGTTGCAGCCATGTGTTCAAGGTGTAAGCATTTGAAGTGGCCATGGTGTGGGGGAGGGGTCTAAAGCCACATTGAGGACACTATTTAAGGCTCCCCTTATAGCCAGGGTAGTCCGCTCCACCTTGCCAGTACCCCAGTCAGTGTATTCAGGAACATCGTCTGTTCAGTATTCGGTGCATAAGTTGCACCAAACAGCACATGACATCTAATTTACCATCCACTAAAACATATTGACACTCCTGGTATATAAATGTGTTGTCTGCAGCAAGTGGGACCCACCCATCTTTATCCACACTAATATCCCCTGGGCGTAAGTAGACTAATTAGTATGATACTTGACCCCTCCATCTCTCCTGCACCTGCATTAAGGTGAGATTCTTGCTATGTGTGTCTTCCTGAGGCACACGTTTGATTACACAGCATATCAATAAGAAGGGGCGTGCATCCCCCAGACACTGCATGTTATGATCTTAGTGTTCGTCATCATGATAGCATTTGAGTTGGTAGAGTCTGGCCCACACTGATAGGACAGAGCCAGCCCTGCCCTAAATACAGCAAGCTAGGTGAGTGCAGACCATAACCTCAAACCAAAAAGAAACAACCATACAAATATAGAACATGTAATGCCATCAAAAGCAGGGGTACAATGGGGAACAGACTAAAAATGTCTATAAATTTGGTGCTGGTGTTGAAGAACCGCTTCTGCCAACAGGCAGCAATGGAGTTGGCTTGAATAGTGTCTATGTCCCATGTGAACTGGAGGTAGAATTGGGCCTAGCAGCCACCAGTGTCCCGATGTGATTGTCTGGTGGGGGGGGAGGGGGGGCATCATAGTACTCTGGGAGGGTGCATGCTGCACCTCAACAACATCACAGTTAGGGGAGGGAAGGGGGATCATAGCATGCCAGCACTCCCCAACCAAGTTAATGATGCCCCCCTGTATGCCCTTGGGGCTCCGAGTGACACAAGCGGGAGTCACTACATAATGCAATAGCTGCACAAGGTTTGCTTGTGTTAAAGCTCAGGGCCCTGGTGAGGATTTGGCATAAGTAAGGTCCATCAGCCCTTCCCAGTGCTCCAGGGGCCATAGATGCTCAAGCTGGGTATGTAGACATGGGCCACGTCCCAGGCCACAGAGCAGGTCATCAGCACCACCTGATGTCCAAAGAGATGGCAGCAAGTCAGTTATAGGTAGAAGATCGTAGGAAGCCATAATATCTCAAATGTTGAACTCAGGGCCCCAACATAAATAACATAACATTAGTTTGTTTTAAAGGATATTATCCACAGTTTGTGAGGTCACCGTTGGTTGTGTTGGTACCTGGGGGGAAGAGGTCAGAGACCTGAAAGTCTTCATCTCCAGATGATTTGGAGTTATTGCCGTCTGTGCAGGACAGGAGGTGGGTTTCAAAACTCCACCAGTGCCTGCAGTGCCCTCTGTCTCTTCTGTATAACCTCCTCTAAGTTCATCAAACAGGGCGTGCACAGAGCAGCTGCTGACCCCCCCACTCATGTACCTCATTTGGCTTTTACAAGTAGGCTGCAACCACCCCCCCCCGGCACCCCAAGTGCGCAGTCAGTTTGTGCAGTTCTATGAATCTCTCCACAAAGCCATGCTTCTTTAGGGTCCGTAAAGTAATGCAACTCTTCATCTGTCTGGATTCAGAGATGGACTAGGAACAGAAGTGAGTACTGGATTTTGAGGTCTTTCAACCTACTTTGAATGCAAGAAAAGTACATTATTTGTGCAGGACCACCAGCCTGTATTCTGGAAGAATCATCACTGTGGCGTTGTTGACTATCGGGTTGTTCAGTTTGCAGGCCTCACTCAGGATTGCATCTCTGTCTTTATAGTGTATAATGTGTGCTACCAGCGGTATAGGCGGAGGGCCTGGGGGTACTCCGCACCGGAACCCTGTGTGCCCACTCCACTTAGAAGAAGGGCGAGGTGCCTGCTACAGAAATAAAACTGCAAATCCAGGACTTAAGGCCAGGATTCTATGTCCTGGCATTTAACGTTTTTGGGTAGACACACCAATTGAATGTTGTTGTGCTACAATTGTGACATCTTCAACGTAGACTCTCTTGCTCAGTGTATGGCGCTGAGAATGAGTGTCCTGAGTTTGTGGTTTGGTAGTTGTCCGTAATTGCTCTGCTGTGTGAACTCCGTCAGAGAGCTTTTGGTAGTTGTCTCTCAGTAGCATAAATACCATTGCAAGACCGTCTTTTTTTTTTGTTCAGGGACACGCAGGCCGTTTGATTCCCGCGAGTACCATGTCAAGTTTACCTTCAACTGATGAAGGGTCAGTGGGGTGATTAACTGAGACCACAGTCTGTTGATTACCCAGTGGTGGCATCAAGGGTCATGGATGCACAGGCTGGGTTCCAGATCTGAGGAGCTCCATCATTGAGACTGTGATTCCAACACCGTCCAGTGGGCACAGTGGTCAACTCCAAGTATGGACCCCCTTTGGGTGTGTGGTGATGGCGCCTCGCAGCATAAGCAGCAGGGTGCAGTAGTAGACCTCAAGGATGGTAGCCAGGTGGTTCACAGTGATCCCTAGCAACACCATATGGTCATGACCTCCAGGGAAGACCAGAATATTCATCAGTCTCTGGATAGTTTCCCAACTTAAGGCTCCTACAAGGTTGCTCAGGGCCTTAAGAGAGGTCTTTGTTTATGGGTGTTGTCACTCAGTAAGAGCCTCCAGCACTGCTCTATGGAAAGGAAGTGGTGGGGGGAACACCTCTTGCACATCCAGTAGGGCCCCAGCAAGTGTCCCCATATGTCCCCAGGCTGGCACTGAGAAGCGAGATATCCAGTACCAGAATGCACCTTTCCTCAGTTCCGTTCGGCACTCCAGGTCCAACACCGGTGTGGGGTTTTATATACTGTCATGACTGCAAGGGCCAAAATGTGCTGGTGATTCATGATCTCCCCTAATGAAACAGCCCTCCTTTATGCATCATGAGCCCATATAGTGTGATCTCCTGTCGTGAGGTTATTTTAGTAGCTTTTATGGGCAAGTCATTTTAGCCAGAGACCTGCAGCTTCTGCCCTTCAGCCTAGTAACAATTCTCTTCTGTGGTGATGTTTTATTTTCCTTTATCTCATACGCTTTTAGCACAGACACTGTTTTCATTCCTTTTACTCGGACATTCTCGTTCTGTGCTTTGCTCAAAGCCATCTCCAATATGTTGTCAGTACAAAGTGGAACACCGCAAACTTTGGCAATTAACGAGAAACATACATTTTCTTACATTATGTCAGGTTTCTCAGAACACCAGCTGTTTTATTATAAAACATCCCCCTGCTCCCTAAACATTAGAGGGAAAGTTTAAAACCAGAAAATTGCTATTGCATGCTGTCGCTTCACTGCAGCTGTCTGGTGAGACTTGGCGTCTTTCCATTTCCATTAGAGAGGACTCTAAGTAGTCCAACAGCCCTCTTTACTACTATCATATTCAGGTATGGGGGATGGTGTCTTCCTAGGGAACCTGAAGTACGGATTAGGGCTAACACTGCTGTGCTCTAGTAGTACCTTAGTGACGTATGTAGGAATCCTGACACTTAACACTCTGACACTATGGTGGAACTTTTCTTGTGTTTCACTTTCCTTGCCATAACATTGCTTTTATTCTGCTTTATCATCCTAATCATTGCAGTACATGTTATTTTATCTCAAATACAGTTGATTAAATAAAATATATTGAGTTCTGCTTCTGTTTGTGTTTGCATGTGCGAGATGAATGTATCTGAGAGAAAAAGGAAGAGATCTGTTGCACCACAATTTCCCTGAGAAATCAGAATGTCATGTGAACAGCTGCCACAAATCACTGCCACTTTTTAGGTGCTGGTGAGGTACTGCTAGCCGTGCGAAAGGGTTAGGCTGACAGTTGTCACACGGTGTGGAGTTTAACTCAGTTCCCCACAGCCTGGTTGTGCTGCCACCCGAATCCAGCAGTCTCATTTAGCATAATGAGAGCTGAACACGACATGGCGCCACCAAGATTCGTCAGACACTGAATTACAGATCTCCCCGAGTATCTCTGTCTCACTATGTGCTAAAACCACCCAAATACTATAGAAGAGACATCTGTTGTATTAAAGATTTCATTCTCATCTAAATAGGCAGCACCTATTTTAAACTGAAGGTGGTTCAAGCTTGAACTTTAAAAGGATTAATCCCCAATTGGTGTCCTTATCTTTGAACCAGTATATTTACCATGGCAAACCCGCAACAGGTGGTAGTTGCAGTAAACATGAGCCCTCCCCCTCACTAATCATTTATTATATAATGGCCTTACAGCCTAGGGGGTGCTGTCACATTTGTGGTTGAGGCTCATCCAGCTTAGAGAACAGAAATTTTCTACTCTTAGGTCAATTTTCCAGCAGTTGATGGGAACACTAATACATTTAATCATTATACACTTGCTAATGCACCTGCACAATACAGAGCATATGCATACATAGAGATACTTTAATCTTTTCAAGACCACCAAAACTGGCTTGATGGTGCCCTACCCCATAAAACACTATGGTGGTGTTTATGACATTGGCGGTGAGTGATAAAGTGGCAGCAACACCGCCAACGGGCCACCAAATTATAACCATGGCAGTGATAATTCCCCTAGACAGCCAATGTACCACACCAACTGCCAGGGTGTAAACACCACTGACCATGGCGGTAGCCATCAAGAGCCAGGCGGAAGACAAGGTACCGTCCACCATATTATGACACAGCACACCGCCAGGATTTCCGGGACAGTACCAACGTCATAAAAAGCCTGTCGGAAACAGAACACAGCAGACCAAAGACTCATCCTCGGAGACACAGAGAAGAACAAGGCCGCCATGGAACCGGAATTGCAAGTGTTCCCAATGCTCTTCTATGCTATGCTCCACCTGGAACACCAACGCTGACGAAGACAACGACGGTGAGTACAGCCGCCTAGCACACAAGGGAGGGAGGGAGGAAAAGGAGAGTGACACACACATGCACAACACACACCATTCAAACACGCACCATACACACAACCAGCTGCAGACGAAAAACAATTTCACAGGACACACGTTATAATAATGCAAGGACTACAGCATTCCAGAACAGAAAGTGTAATCGGCTGAAAACAGCCACCATATTGAGGGGGAGGAAAAAGGTCAAGTTGGGCAAGGAAAAGCTTTTTAGGGACGGTGGGGTGGGATGAGGGAGGAGGGATGGTTGTGGAGGTTGAGGGAGTGTTTATCGGAGGTGTACATCTGCTGGAGTTGGGTGCAGGTGCATGGGTAGTGTGCTGATGTGAGGTGGATGTTGTTGGGTGTCTGTGTGCATGCGTTTGTGTCTCTTAGGAGTTAGGGGCAGACAGGGTGGGAGAGGACACAGGGGGTATGTGGATTGATGTTGTGGAGGTGTCTGCAAGTGAGGTGTGTGTGTTGTTTGGTGTGGTGATGGTGGTGGTGGCCGTTGATGCAGTGCATGCAGGTGTGAGTGCGGATGTGACAGTGAGGGAGGAGGAGGAGGAGGAGGGGGAGACAGTGGATGTTGTTGTGTGTGCAACTGTCTGTTGTTTGTGTGAGTGCTTGTGGCCTGAAGTGTGCTGCCTGTGTTTGTCTGTGCCACTCTTGTGTGATGGATTGTGTGCATGCTTGTCTGTATGTGTGCATGGGATGGGTTGGGGTTGAGGTGATTGGTACTGGAAAGTGGTAGTTGGAGGTGGGACAGCAGGAACAGGGACAATGGCTGCCATCAGAGAAGAGGCCAGAGCCTGGAATGATCTCTGTTGGGCTGCCAATACACATGAATGCTCTCCAGGAATGCATTGCACTGCTGCATCTGGGATGCCAGCCCCTGCATGGTTGACTGCCCTACAGAGATGGTTCTAAGTAGGTCAATAGCCTCCTCACTCAGGGCAGCAGGGCTGAATGGGGCAGGGCCTGAGGTGCCTAGGGTGAAGGAGATGCCCAACCTCCTGGGTGAACAGGCACGGGCAACAGGGTAAGGTGCTACTGAGAGGGTGATGCAGGTACGGGGGTGACGGCTTTACTTGGAGCTAGGGTGGTCCCAGAGGTGTCCACCACCACCAAGGACCATCCATCGAAGGAGGTATTAGAGTCAGTGTTGTCAGTGTTGCCACCTCCTGTCTCTGCCTTTGTGTTCCCCTTGCCCTCCGTCCCACTGGTCCCCTCACCGTTGGTGGACTCTGCCTCCTGGGTCCTGTGGGATGCAGCTCCCTCTGTCACCGATGCCCCTGCTCCTCCGCCGGATGATGCTAATGCACACATGGACAGGATGACAGAAGAAAAATGGGGGGTAGAGAGAAAGTGAGAACTGGGTCAATAACAGCACCAACACCACATATGACATACACATTACCGTCACACACAGGGATCAGGATTGTGTCCCATGCATCGCACTGGCATTACATTGGTTAGGTACCACAGCAAGAGGAGAGCCAAACACGGCCAACTGCACCCCTTCTGGGACCCCCTACGCCCTGCCTGACATTGCTATGTTACCAGATTTAGAAATACACCCATTACCCTTGACCTGGATCATGCTGCGTTCTCTGAGCTGGCATTAAGGGGCACACACTTACTAACACCCACCACCAGGTACCCATGCCACCTACCATTCATAGTTGTAACGCACATTGTGCTCACCCCCTTGTGGCTGCTGTGATGCCCTCAAGCGCTCATCCAGCTCTGGGTAGGCCACCACCAGTATGCAGGCCACTAGGTGGGTTAGGTTCTAACGGGCACCCCGCCCTCATTGGGAGGCCATCCCCAGCTGGGCCTCTGCGGTCTTCGGGCCCAGCGTCTCAGGTCCCCCCACCGCTTCCTCCAGTGGGTGCTCCGCCTGCTGTAGATACCAAGGTCCGCACGTCCTTGGCGATGGCACTCCACAATCCCTTCTTCTGATGGGCACTGACCTGCAGAGGAAAAAAAGACATGAGGACACCATTACACACACAATCCAGCCTGTAACACATATGACCCACAAATCACCTTCCATCCCCATTGGTGCACATATTACTCAGCGCCCACCATGTACACTATCACCAGACATACGACTCCCCAAATGACACGATGCTTGCACACACATCTCCATGCCGCTCTGTCACATGCCTCGTGGCCAAGGTGTACTCACCTGTTGGTCTGTAGGCCCATACAACTGCCCATAAAGTGGTAGGACCCCATCCACCAAATGCTCCAACTCCTCTGAAGTGATGACAGGATCCAGACACAGGTCACAGCAGGACACGCAGTATAGGTGTTGTCCTGTGGAAAGTCATGAATCGAGTGAGGTTATGGCTGTCACTTCTGCGGCGGTGTACACCGCTGCCGCCACCGGTGATCCCCATTGGCTACTGTACTCCATAGAGCCCCATGTTATGCAATGAGGAATAGCACAGCTATTCCACCGGGATACGCTACGCCGAAGGAGTTCCCTCACTTCCACATGGTGCCTACATACAGTACAGGCGGATGACATTTTGTGGTGGTAGACAATATTCAGATAATTGAGAACTGCGTCATTTCCATGTTTTGCCATTCTCAATGTCCCATCACGTTCCTGCTCTATGTACACTGAGATCGTGGTTCCATTATTTAAATTGTAACAGCCTACCCACTCTTTTGTCCCCTTAGATACCTGCCACTACAGAGGAATCGGAGGACAAGACAAGCTCCCATGTACAGACTCCTTGTGGACTTGGCTACACTGGAGAACAGGCACATTATCCTCACCTATAGATTGGACAGGGCCAAAATCACAGAGCTGTGTGCCCAATTGGAGCCTGATCTGAAATCTGCTATCCATCGTCCCACTGGTAGCCCCCCTCTAGTGCAGGTTCTATCAGTGCTCCACTTCCTAGCAACTGTTTCATTCCAAATGACAGTGGGCTTGGCAGCAGGAATGTCACAGCCATTGTTCTCAGTCATGCTGGCAGGGGTTTATCTGCCCTGGTGAAACACATGTGCAGCTACATCACCTTCCCCCAAGTGGAGGTTTTGGCCATTGTGAAGGCAGGATTCTATGCAATGGGACATATACACAAAATTATTGGGGCAATTGATGGAACACATGTTGCAATTGTCCCCCCACCAGAATGAACAGTGTTCAGGAATCTTAAAAGTTTCCACTTACTTGATGTGCAAATGGTGTGCCTGGTGGACCAGTACATCTCCAAGGTCACTGCCAAGTATCCTGGGTCGGTGTATGACGCCTTCATCCTGAGGAATAGCAGCATTTCACATGTGATGGCACAACTACAGAGGCACAGGGTGTGACTAAGTGGTGAGGATGAGTTCCCACTAAATGTATGTCAGTGTATGCCTTCTGGTGTTGACCCCATACCACTGTTTAAGGCTAATGTTTGTCCCTCAATACTTGCAGGTCACTCTGGCTACCCAAACCTATTATGGCTCCTGACCCCTGTGAGGAATGGCAGGACAGGTGCTGAGAATCATTATAATGATGCACATGAGCGAACCAGCAGAATTATTGAGAGGACCTTCGGCCTCCTGAAGGGCCGGTTCAGATGCCTCCATCTAACCAGTGGATCCCTATACTACTCACCGAGAAGGTCTGCCAGATAGTAGTGGCATGCTGCATGTTGCACAACCTGGCCCTCAGATGACATGTGCCTTATATGCAGGAGGAGGAGACTGGAAATGTCCCTGTAGCAGCACTGGACCCTGAGAAAAGTGAGGATGTGGATGCAGAGGATGAGAATGTGGACAACAGAACATCATCGATACGTCAATACTTCTAATGACACACAGGGGAGACAGTGGAACTGACCATTCCTCTGATTATTGATGTGTTGTGAATGGCTGTAGCACAATAGCATTCACTTCCTTTGCATTTCTACTTACTGTCACCTATGGCTTCTCATTTTGCAGATGTTGGTGATATGACAACAGTGTACTGATGTGATGTCTACAGACAGATAGAGCTCTTAAAATGTATGCTATCAAAGTGTTCAAATCATTTGCACAAGATGTAATTGTTTACATACATGAACATTTTCATCACATAAAACACTTTCAATTAGGTCATGTTCAGGGTGTTTATTGTAGTGCAAATAATTGATGGAAAGGTGCAATGGAATGGGTGATAGTTGAAGAAAGTGGGAAGGGGAGTAAAGGCAGTTCAAAGTGGACAAGGTGACAAGGTGGGACACAAGGGGGACATTCAGGACGGTCTAATTTCCTGGCGGTGTTCTTGGTCTTGGCAAGTGTCTGTGGCTTCTGTCTGGGTCGCAGGGAATATTGCAGGGTTGTTCACCTTCTGCAGGAGGAGGGATGCTGGTGGCCTGTGGGTCCTGTGGCAGGGCCTCCTGTCGGCTAGCTGTAGCAGAAGTAGTGGGCTGGTCAGTAGACAGGCTAGTGGTAGGGGCCCGCTGGTGTGCTGTCCATTCCATCATGATGATGGCCACATCTGCCAGCACCCCGGCTATGGAGACCATGATAGTGTTGAGGGCCTGCAAATCCTCCCTGACCTCCTGATGGTGTACATCCTGTAGCCTCTTGCCCTCCTGCATGTTGGTTAGGATCTGGCCCATCTTGTCCTGGGATTGTTAGTAAGCCCCTAGGACATTGGTGAGTGCCTCCTGGAGAGTCTGTTCCCTGGGCCTGTCCTCCCCTTGGCGCACAGCATTCCTCCCAGTGTCCCTGTTCCCCTGTGTCTCTGTCCCCTGAACGGTGTGCCCACTGCCACGGACCCCAGGTCCCTGATTGTCCTGGGTGAGAGGTGTGGACTGGGGTGCCTGTGCAGGTGGGCACACGGCTGATTGACTTGTCCTGGGGACAGAGGTGTTGGAACATTGGGTGGGTGCTGTGGTGTTGGATACTGATGGGGGAGGCTCTGTGGTGGACTGTGAGTGGGCTGGGGTGGCCGACTGACCAGTGGTCCCTGATGGCCCAGGTAGTTCATCCAGATCCTGAAGTCCAGAGTTACTGTCATCACTGGAGGCATCTTCTGTTGGGGACTGTTTAGTCATGGCACCTCCTCACCACTGCGATTGGCTGGGGTACCTGTAGGGAAGTAGGTGATGTATTATACTTCATGTCTGTTGGAAATGGCCTTTCTGCAGAGTGATCCCCAGACATTTTGCCTTCCTCCTTCTCTTTTTCTGACCTCATTTTGGCTGGCTTTAGGACTCTGAGCACTTTACCACTGCTAATCAGTGCTAAAGTACAAATGCTCTCTCCTTAAAACATGGTGACATTGGCTCATACCCGATTGGACTATTTAATTTACTTATAAGTCTAGTAGATTGCACTATATGTACCCAGGGCCTGTGGAATAAATGATACTAGCGGGCCTGCAGCACTGATTGTGCCACCCACTTCATTAGCCCCTTAACCTTGTCTCAGGCCTGCCATTGCAAGGCCTGTGTGTGAATTTTCACTGCCAATTTGACTTGGCATTTAAAAGTATTTGCCAAACCTAAAACTCCCCTTTTTCTACACATAGGACACCCCTATGTTATGCCCTAAGTAACCCATAGGGCAGGGTGCTGTGTAGGCGAAAGGCAGGACATGTATCTGTGTAGTTTACATGTCGAAGTGGTGTAAGACTCCTAAGTTCGTTTTTACACTGCTGTGAGGCCTACTCCCTTCATAGGCTAACATTGGGGCTGACCTCATACAATGTTTGAGTGATAAATGCTGATCTGAAAGGAGTAGGAAGGTCATATTTAGTATGGCCAGAATGGTGATACAAAATATCACTGACTGGTGGAATTGGTTTTTAAATTACTATTTTAGAAATGCTACTTTTAGAAAGTGAGCATTTCTCTACACTCAAATACTTCTGTGCCTTCCAATCCACGTCTGGCTAGGTTTAGTTGACAGCTCCCTTGTACATTCACTCAGACACACCCCAAACACAGGATACTCAGCCTCACTTGCATACATCTGCATTTTGAACAGGTCTTCCTGGGCTGGGAGGGTGGAGGGCTGGATATTTACATGTCGAAGGACAGTAGCCTGCCCTCACACAAAGGACTGGCACATCCCCTACTGGGACCCTGGCAGACAGGATGGAACTGAAAGGGGACCTTGAAGTCTCCCCCACTTCAAAGGCACATTTGGGTATTTAAACAGGGCCTCTAACCCTAATAACTCAGACACTTCTTGGGGTAGACACTCTACCTCACAGACTCTTTCTGGAGAATAAACTTGTAACCAGAACCTGCTTCCTGTCCAGAAGAACTGACTGGCTGCCCAAAGGACTCACCTGACTGCTTTCTGTGAAGGACTGCTGCCTTGATGTTGCCCTGCTGCCTTGCTGCCCCACTGGCTGAGGTGAAGAAGTGCTCTCCAAGTGCCTGGATAGAGCTTGCCTCCTGATCCCTGAAGTCTCAGGACCAAAAAGACTTCATCTCTTCAAGAAGGCCTCCTTGTGCGGCAACAATCGAGGGTGTCTTGTGGGGACATGGGTGTTGTATGGTGTGTGTTGTGCAGAGGGTGTTGAGTGATGTGGTGGGTTGTGGGATGTGGGATGCATGACAGGTGTATGGGTGTTTGTGGTGTGTGTAGTTGTCACAGTGGTCTTCGTGTTAGTATTGTGGCGCTTATTGGTTATAGTAACGGGTGGTGTGTGATGTGGGAGTGTTTTATAGTGCTATGGGTGGGTGGGTGTGGTTTGTGTATGAGTGTCAGGTGTCTGTGTTTAGTTTTGGCCAATGTTGTTTTGTTTTGCATTAGGGTGGCCATTCTCAGCGCACCGGTGTGTACGGCCAATGGTTTACCCCCATTGAATGTCCACCGTGGTGATTTGTGGGTCATTGTTTTGTTGGCGTAATGGTATGGGTGTTGGTACCGCCACTTTTGCACTGATCTTTGGGCTGTCGGATTTTTGTTTGTGGCAGTATTCTGTCAGTTTGGTGTGTGTGTTATAATATGGCAAACAGATATTCACCACCGTGGCGGTATGTTGGCAGGCGTCACCGCAGCAGTAAGCAGGATTTACCTTCAATGTCATAATGAGGACCTACATGTTATGCTAGGTCCTCTGAATAATGATGGCCCTACCTGGCCTCAATTGGACACATATACACTGCATTCTGATTCAGGCACCTTGGCAGTAGCGAGGTTCGCTGCTTATACATTGAGCTTGTAACAATATATAGACTCTTAGTACAGTTTGTAATGCAAATATTAAATACTAACCCAACACATGCTGCTCCAACAAAATTGCACACAGTCACACCAGACATTAACCCTGCAGCAGTTCTTTTAATTATGGGAAATGTACCTGCCAAAAGTGAAGAAATTAAATTTTGGTTATCTCAAAAATAAATGCACTGGAAGCTGTTTCTTCATATGAGACATCATGATAAATACAGAATTCTCACTTTGTGCTTGCCATTTGGAATGGTTCCTGCAGTGGATAATTGCAATACTTGGGGTATGGTAATTGCCACACTCTACACTACCGCATACAGTACACCAACACTTGCCAATCTTCTGGAAGTGCTAAAGCAAATTAAAGATGAATGCAGGGCTGCCCCGGCCCTGGATGTGGGGATGCAATTAATGGGCAATGTTGCTACAGTGTCCTCAATAATATTAAGTAACCTTAAAGGGGAAGCTGTATAACCAGCAGTGCATATGCAGCTCTAGGATGTTCCCATACAGGATCAAGAGCGCATGCTCCCTAAAATTATTGCAGAAACCTATTGGATTATAGGTCAGGATAGTTTGGTAGCCTGACCAAGTAAACCATAGTTACAAGGTAAATCCAATAAGGGATAATCTCTGCAATCAGAGACCCCTCAGAAAAGTTACAATTTCAGAAATAGGAATAATATAAAAACTCCTGATAGATATCAATATACTGATACATGCCCATCTTGTTCCTTCCAGGACTCACTGAATAAATGTAGTAAGAGAGGTGTGTGATCTGAATAACGCAGAGTATGTGAAACCAAAAAAAGCTTCACAACACTCAGCAGAAGTCTCAATTTAAAAAAATGAGAAACTTCTTCAACAAAAACCCCAATTCAAAAAGAAGAAGGTGGCAGCTATTTGTGCATGAAATGCCACGCAAGATAAGAGTTTTATTGAAGAACAGGAACTGGGCACTGGCTCTGCTAGACAGCACAGCAGAGGTCATAATAGTTTTCTAGTTCTTCTAGAGCATCTGGAGGTGAAAGCAACTGACAAGTTAATAGACGACGAGACTGGGGAGATTCGAGTCTCCCTCTCCCTAATAGGGTGTTTAAAATGAAACTGACAAATAATATGTTCTGGCGGTGTTCTGCTGGTGGGTGCTGCTGGCGGTAGCAGTGCCCCGTCCCGTCACCTGCCGGAGGACCCCCTGGATCCAGGTAAGTCGGTTCTCCAACAGCAGAAGGGGGGGTGTTGTGTGTGTGTAGGGGTGTGTGTGCATGTATGTGTGAGTGTGTGCGTGAATGCGAGTGTGTGTTTAGTGTTGATTGCGTGCATGCGTGTATGAATGTGTGTGAGTGAGTGTATGTATGGAAGTGTGAGTGCGTGTATGTATGGAACTGTGAGTGCGCGTATGTATGGAAATCAGAATGCGTGTCTGCGTGTATGTTTTGATGTGTGTGGGGATGTGTGCATGGATGGATGAATGCATGCGTGTATTTATGTGTGAATGAGTGTATGTCTGCGTGTGTGTGTGTGTTAATGGGGTGTGGATGTAGGGGGTTGGGGTGTTTGGAGAGGTATGGGGGTGGGAACCTCCTATCAGTGACAGTGAATCAGTGGTCACTGATAGGGCCTACCGCCATGGTTTGCATGGCATTACGAAATCCAAGAAAACCATGGCAGTAGGCAGGGACATAAAACCGCCGGAGGCACAATGGTGGCTGCCGGGCTGGAGATGGTTATCTCCAGCCTGGTGGCTGCTACCGTCATGGCGGTAGGAGTGGTATATTGGCGGGTTGGCTTCAGCCAACCCGCCAATATCATAATGTGCCGGTAAGTACCGCCAATCTGTTGGTGGTACTACCGCTACATTAATGCCGACCGCCGGGGTCATAATGACCCCCTTAGCGTTTTAGTTCACAGAAAACAAATTCAAGGCTTCCACAGGGGTATAAAAGCAGTAGTGCACTGTTTTCAGCTTGTGCAACATCCATTTTACACATTGACCCTGAGGCATTGTCCAATGTTGATGACATTTACCTAACAGATGATGATCTCATTCATAACCTGAAACGGGTGGGTGACATTGTTGTGAGATTTGCTGAATGTGGCTACAAACTTAAGTTTAGGAAAACAAAACATTGCCTTTCTCAGTGTCCTATTTTTGGGATATGAGTTGTCAGATGTAGGCAAGAGCCTAGAGCCCCACTTTCTAGACAAGCGCAAACAACTGCAACCACCAAATACCATTTAAAGGTTTAGTTTTTATTGGGCTTTTAAAAACTTTGGCAGAACTTACCTTCCAGATTATGTACAACACATTAAACCATTATACACCCTGACTTTTCAAGCAAATTTTGGACAGTCAAACACACATGCATTCGCAGAGTGTTACAAAGAGACATGCTTGCAGTAAAACATTTACACACAAGGGACAATAAAACACATTTGGTCATCAGAGTTATTGCTGGTGCCATGGGTTTCACCTATGTAAAATTTAATGAGGGTGATATTGTCCCTATTGCATACAAATCATACTTGTACTCCACAGCTTAATAACGTGTCACTCCCACAGAAAATATTCTGACTGCTGTTCAGATGGCTGTTGTAAGAACTGGCATCCTTGGTGCGGTCGCCCATGTCTTTTTTGCTTCTGCTTCGCATGTTCTGACTGCGTGCTGACCTCTGTTTTTGCTGTTTTTGGTTCTCTGGGCACTTTACTCTGCTGACCAGTGGTAAAGTGCAAGTGCTCCTGTATAAATTGTATGTGTAATTGGCCTATCCCTGATTGGCATATTTGATTGACTAGTAAGTCCCTAGTAAAGTGCACTAGAGGTGCCCAGGGCCTGTAAATCAAAAGCTTCTAGTGGGCCTGCAACACTGGTTGTGCCACCCACCTGAGTAGCCCTGTAAACATGGCTCAGACCTGCCACTGCAGTGTCTGTGTGTACAGTTGTAAACTGCCAATTCAACTTGGCAAGTGTACCCACTTGCACAACCTAAACGTTCCCTTCTATACACGTAAGGCACCCCTAAAGTAGGCCATAGGTAGCCCCATGGGCAGGATGCAGTGTATGTTAAAGGTGGGACATTTACTTATGTGTTTTACATGTCCTGACAGTGAAATACTGCCAAATTCAGTTTTCTCTGTTGCAAGGCCTATCTCTCTCATAGCTTAACATGGCGGCTGCTGCTAAATATCCTTAAAGCACAGATTCCCTTTGGAGCAGATAGATACATCTTTTAGTAAAATTGTTTTTTAGATTGTGTGTTTGGAAATGCCACTTTTATAAAGTAGGAATTTTCTTGCTTAAACCATTCTGTGACTCTGCTGTGACTCTATGACATTTCTTTGAGACACCTATCAACGTGGACCACTGGACCAAACTCCCACTCTCATTAGCTAGTCGCAAAGCTATTGTGAAAATGTTATCCACAGACTTGAGCGTCCCTATTCACTAATGAACATGTTTGACTGTATGTTTGACTTCCTAGCATCATGTAGCTCCACATGTTTTGTCTTTGCATGTATGAGACATGTATGAGACTTGTCTAACTGAGAGAAGGGGGTATGATCTATTCTACCATGACTTCCCTGAGGAGCCTGAGTGTCAGACGATAGACTGCCACAAATCACTGCTACCTCTGGTACTGGTGAGGTGCTGGTAGCTAGCCAGAGGGGTTAAGCTACCAGCTGTCACACTGTGTGGGATCAGACTCAGTCCCCCATGCTCGGTGGTGCTGCTGCCAAAAATCTAGCAGTCCTGTTACTACAATGAGAGCCCTACAATAGGATTGGCGATTATAAAGACCTTGTTATCCTGATGAATTCCACGGACCTCGTACATGTCAGGGAGTTGGCTGAAACATAGAGACCTATGGGGCCCGATTCACAAAGGTAAACAGACTTTTGGTTTAAACTTAGACCAAAGGTCTAAGATTACGACTTTTGGAATTCACAAAGGCCATTTATGAGTAGTATCTTTACGTCCACACTTGGGGCAGATTCTCTGCTCTCAAGGTGGATACTCCGCACTGGGGGCAGAGAATCTGCACTCTGGAGGAGTGATTGTAATTCCACACACCTGCAGACTATCAATGCCACCTGCACCTAGTGCTTAATTTGTGCTTGTTGTTTCCGGTGCTGAGCACCGGCACTTATTTGTGAGGGCCGGGGCTTATTCTTCTGCCTCGAGCATTTGTTGGAGCAAAAGACACATATGGGAAAGACGGATGAAGGAAAAAATGAAAAAGCGTCACAAAGAGAGAAAGTAGAATGCTGCGAGATTGAGCTGAAGGGGCAGGGAGTGGCTTTAAATGGATTGGAGAGGCCCAAGATGGCTTCAGGATTATGCTGCCTCAGTATTCCGTGCTCGCACATTTAACTGCTGCAGCCGCGTGTTTGAGGAGGGCTTTGAGCACTGCCACCTTTTTATTAAAAAATTAAGCACTGCCTGCACCCCTGCACCAAAAAACACATACAAGCAGCACAAATCCAAGGCTCTGGTCTTTCCATACCATAAGTGTGCCTGCTTGCTCTGTGCTTGGAACACCTAAAGATATGCTACCACTGAGGAGGAAAAACAATTATACTGAGGAGGAGACCACCATGATACCTAAGTTCATAGAGAGGCATTACAAAGGACTGCAAGCTCTCCTCCTCTACAGCAGCAGAGACACACAGAAGGCAGCCCTATGACAGCATTTATCCATGGCAGTCACTGCATTAGAGGAGGATGTCCGTACAGTCATGGACCTAGAGAAGTGGCAGGATGAGAAGAGGAGGGTGAATAAGAGGTACAGCAGGATAGAGGTGGCCAGATCTCCCCCTGCTGCCCCAATTTAAGCCTACCTCCAACTCACCTCACTTGAGAGGGACATCCTCGCCACCACAGACCCTCCACCTACTCCAAGGGCTGCCTGTGAGTGATAACCTCAATGTGGTGCCAGGCAATATGTGATGAATCTAACAGTGACACCAAATGGTAAATAACTGTGGTACACTACATATCTGACTACGGATTTTGTACCAAAAATGTGTAAATTTCATGGGGAGTCAGACTCTCAAGTGTCTTATTTAGAGCCTTGCACTAAGAGTCCTAGGATTCTTTGCAATGGACCTGGCAATTTGAGATTCCTCCATAACAGTGGCCTATCGCTGCTGGGGTATTACATTGGTAAATGGCAATAGTTGATAGGCCTCCTTCACTCACCATTAATGTTGGTATGTAGATGCAAGTGTTTAATTATGTGACAAGTTGCACATTTACAACATGTTTGGGTTATGTCTGCTGACTTTTCTCTTTTATTGTCACATGCAGCCCCAGTACAGTCACCCACTGCAGCACAGGTCCGTATACCGGCAGAGAGGCAAGGTCATAGGGCACATCAACCCATACCACCAGCACAAACCAGTACATAAATATGGCCAGGAGTGGGTACAAACACCTACATTGTAGTCAGAAAACCCATAGATATAGTGCATAGAATCCATCAACATTCCCAAACCTATGAAACAAACCAGGTTATGTTGTGCATCACGTGTCAACTACCATGTAAACTGAAATTACGAATATTGTTGTAGGCCCTGTGACATTGTCCAGAATACCACAGCCCACAGTGATCTCTGCTACACGTGGTCGTGCACCACACACTGGGTAGATGCTAACCTCTGGTGAGTATGAATAGTAATGACTTTACAAAATGTTCATGCTCTTACAAAGTGGACAAAATGTCAGCTGTATGTGGTGTGTGGCTTATCTCACTGTTGTCTCACAACTCCATATGCTCACATATTGCTCATAACAGTATACCACTTCATAACATGTTGCCTAATGATAAGATGACTCAAAAATGACAGTACATAAGTAAAGTGCTTACCCATTTGCTCATATTGTCTCTTATGAAGAGGGGTTGAAACAATTGATTTGAAAGACCATTCCGTGCATACCTGCTAACAAAATCTAAGTGCCCAAAATGTATACTAATTTTTGTGTGAGTGCTGCGTTGAGGCCAGCAGAGTTGCATTTGGGGAGAGGGGTTGTGGCTAGTAAGGTGAAGAGGAAGTAAAACATATTCTGGTGGTGGAACTGCAAAATGTGAAGCCAGGAAAGATGTGGATCATCCCAGCTTCTCTACTTAACCAAAATATGTCATCCAAGCCAAATGTTGATTTTCACTTTGCCCCCTCTACCTCCATAATCACTTATAGGTGAAGCTTGAAAAACATGACTTTAGGATGTGTGCTTAATTTACTGGTTTAGGATGAATCCTTAACCAGTGTCATGTTAAATAGGCTATGCTGTCATTCATGTATAAGGGGAAACAGGACAGGAAAAGAAGTTGACATCTCAAATTTCGGACCACCCAACTCACTATGGGGCATTGTTGTCCTGTGGAGAGTGAAAGTTTCCCAAATATGACTGACAATTATACCTATATTTATAGAACATTATACCTATGATTTGTAGGCTGCAAAGCGCTGACAGTATCTGATGTGTAAAGGTGAAACAGGTCATGTTGTTGAAGGAAGCTCACTAAGAATTGTGAAGAGACCACATCATACGTATGATGCATGATGCTTCTATAATTAGAGGGTACCAAAAGGTAGGGAGGGACAGGATAGCCTAGTAAATTCCTTCCTTCCTTTGATGATCAGTAACCTTATTATACACATTTTCCTGTTAATGTGAAATCTGGTTGATGCAATTGCAACAGCTGCCCAGTGTTGCCGTTGACCAGGAGGCCCACATGTAGATGTCAGGAGGGCCACATGTTCCCCCCTCACCAATAAATTGCAGATCACTGTATTTTACCTATGACTTAGACATGTAGTATCATTACAATCATCCCTTGCACTCTAATATGGACATGTATGTCATGTTACAGCTGCTGTCAGGACATCCTCAATATTCTTGAAGACATCATCCCAGGGTTTGGGACACATCCTGGCTGCAGCAGTCAAGCCCACTACCATCCATCAGTCAGGTAAGGGTGCCATACAGTATTGTAAACTATTGAATCACAATTCATCCACAATAACCAAATACTTTTGGAAATACATCAGTAGATCTAGCCACGGTTGTATAGCATCTGAATTGGTGTGTACAATGTTGCCAAGATAATCAGTAGTGTGTGTCAAGTGTGCATGCTGACATATGAGTCATGCAGAATATTAAGTTGCTGTCAATTCCTTTTCAAGCTCCTGGATCGAGGAAAACATCTTCTGCTACACACTCTGGAGCCCATTTCAGCAGCTGTCATCAAGGGGGACTCTCAATACAGCACAGGGCTGTCATTGGAGTGAGTGGGTTTTCTTTTGCAATACACATCTGTATTGAACACCACAATGCTAGAGTGTGAGATGTCATGTGTAGGTGTAAACAAACCTGTGGGCATCTGGTGATGCACAGATCATTTTACTAAACCCTTATGTTACACCAAGTAATTGCAAGGCAAATACATATTCTGTTGCAACCTGTACCTTCCAGGTACTGAGGAAAATTAGTCACTCCTGGGAGAGCTACCATGCACCATTGGTGGGATACGGGCAATCCAAGTGGAGAGCCCACTCCTCTTCCAAGCTGCTTTGTCAGCTGCCAGTAATGTACTGAGGAGGTCAAAGGATATCGAGACTGATTCCCTGCCCACCATGATTGGCCCGCTGGGCAAATGATCTAAGCCAACACCTGCTCCGGCCAGCATAGTACCTCCAACTTCACTCTGAGAGTTGCCCATTCCCAGCAGTCCGCCAAACAACCACAGCGTTCACATACCCCAACACAAACATCAACCGCTCACAGCCCTGACTTCCAGGTCAAGCATGTTGGTTTCCCTACACACTCCTCCTATGATAGTGCATCCCAGGCCTTCTTTCCACCGTCTGAGGGACCTACCACCCCTGCTGAGGAGCAGGTATTCTGTAGGCACCAAAATCCTCCCGACAGCCTGCCACCCCGGCCGCTGCTAGACCCCATGATGGTGTCCGAGGCTACCCCATTTGGATAGGGCTGGTAGATGGTCATGTTGGCCAGTGGGAAGAGGAAGCCTCCAACAGCAGGCTGATGTAAGGCAGCACATTCTTGCCATAGGAGCTACTCTATCTGACATTTCAGATGGACCACAGGACATGTACACTTTCCCTCAGATGGGCAACTGACTGACCCAGGTCTTGGAGAGGCTCGATAAATCTTTGCAAGACATTGGAAAGAAGATAAATGACATCATAGCCATACATAGAAAAAGTGAGTAAAAGACACCAGGCCTTAGCTATGAAGATGATGGAGGTCATACTGAAACGTATACCAAGTCAGCCTTCACAGTCAACACATGGAGGGGAACCAACACAACTACCTGTACTGTGTCACACCCATCCCTTTGTACCAAAACCTGCACAGGCACCCCCAATCTTCAAAGGCACCATGCCCCTTGTACGTGCACACCACTGCAGAGTCACATCCCCCACCTGTACAGCCACCATCGATCCCTGTACAGTCACGTCCTCCACCTGTACAGCCACCATCGGTCCCTGTACAGGCACGTCCCCTACCTAGGCAGCCACCATCACGCCCTATACCAGCACATCCCCACCTGTGTAGCCACCATCAGCCTCATACCGGCACATCCACCCCCTGGACAGTGTAGTATTCTATTGTTTATGTGGGTGGAATGTGAGCGAGCGATCGTTCCTACCGCGGCAGTTGGTGTCAGCTGGCCGGGGGAGAAGGATTGCGCTTTATTTCTGGAGAATAAACTCAACAACTTTAAACTTCAAAGAGGCTTCCTGTGAATCCTTTACTTCATACAGCCACCATCACCCCCTGTACAGCCACCCTCACCCTCTGTACAGGCACAGGCACCACACCCACCCATACACATCAGCACCAACACATTAAACTCACTTACTCACAGAGGTCTTCATCATCACAACTACGAAGCAGCAAGAGGGATGCCTCCATGATCAATGTCAAATATGTATTCACTACAGATTGTAAATAAAAATTAGCTTCCACAATTCAAATGTTGTTGAGGGTCAATTGGTGAATCTGGTTGTAGGGCACATGTTCAGAAAAACATGTGTAAAAATGTATATAAGGTAAGTAGAACCATCTGTGCTCAAAGCTATCATGTGGAAAGCATAACTAACCACATAACAATGTGACTTGAATATTTGTAATACAGCAAATATAATGAAAGACACTACACAGAGATGTAGATTCAGAGTTTATCATCAAATTTCCTTTACAAAAACAGTCCATTGGAAAGGGAGAAAGGAAATCAAATAGTACCTTAAAGCAGATTAAGCAAGGGGGCTTGGAGGGGGTTGGACAAAACAAATATAACATGTCAGGAAGCGCCAGGGGAACTAGTTTATGTAAAAGGGGGAAAACAAAAAATAGTCCACTGTCCAAACAATGTCCAGTCACTGGCCATCCTCGCTGTCATTTTCACAATGATGTCCATATCCTCTGCCTCTGTGGACTGTTCTAGGCTGGCTGGGGCAGGACCAGACACCTCACAGGAGCGGACAACATGATGAGTAGAAAGGGGCAGCAGGGGGAAACGGAGAAGGTAGATGAAGTAGGAGACATAACAACAGCAGTGGGGGAGGGGTACTGGGACAGCACAGACAAAAGGGCTGCCCCCAAGGAAACGTGGAGGCACTGAGGTGAGCCATGTCTTGGGATTGTACAGCTTGGAATATAGGAGTTCATCACCGATCTTCTGTAAGATCGAGAGCACACATTTCCCCCAATCTCAAGTACCAGCACCAGTTTCAGCCTGAGGAATCACAGTACATGGAGGGGTCTGGGTTGAACAAGAGGGATGTGGGGTGCTGGGGGCAGGTGCCTCCCTCAGCTCATCTGGGTAGGCACATGGAGGGGAGTAGTGGCAAGCAGTGCAGCTGGAGGCCCGGATGGAATAGGGGTCTCAGGAGTTAAAGGTGGGGTTTGGGGCAGCCTCAGATGTCAATGGGGCTTGCCCTGGGGACACCACATTGTAATCCTGGTCTTCTGGGCCAAAGCAAGTCCCATAATCATTCCCCCAGCTAGTGGTGTTCCCCTTATTGTCCCCTCTTCAATGTCTGAAGCCTCCACTTGGGCTGATGATGTTGCTGGTGTAGCGTTGTTTTAGGCGGGTGCACATCCTCTTCCTTGGTCTTCATCTCCCTCCTCCTCCTACTCACTAGTGGTATCAAGAGGTTCTACCCACCTTTGAGCTGATGTTCCTCTTCCTGAGTTGATGTCCCTTGGCCAGCCGGGTCCACTGAAATAGAAGGCAAACAATTATGTAGTTTGTGTGCAAATAAACTAAAAGCGTACAGCAAGTGCTAACTTTGTAATCCTTTGTCCTCAATGGATAACAGCAAGTGCTAACTTTGTAATCCTTTGTCCTCAATGGATAATGTAATGTTTTGGAAAGCCAAAATCATGTGTATTTTCACTGTAGAGTCCTGATATTAGACACAGAATAACATCTGTCTCAAGGTTGCTTAGTCTCCCCTTCAAAACTTACTAACCTTCACCTTCACCATTGGTGTGATGTGAGTTTATGGACATTGAAAGACTTAGGGGTATATTTACAAGCCCCTAGCTTCACCGGAGCATCACTTTTAGTGATGCTCCGATGGCGCTGTGCACTGCCCCATATTTACAAGGCAAACCTATCCCACTTTTTATGGCTTAACGTCACCGTGTAAATATGGGCCCCTCACGAAAAAAGAATTCTGAGGTAGAGGGGAGTGCAATGGGTGTTGCTGTGGATGTTCTACCACAACACAGATCGCTTTTAACGCTGCCCCACATTTACAAGGGATTGAGAATCTGAGGCAGCACCAAAAAATAACGCCACACCAGGGTTGGCTTTAGATTGGTGCAACGAGGAGAAAAACTTTTATTTCTACTCATTTTTGCTTTTCTATGTGTGCTGCATTTTGCAGCACAAATAGAAAGAGCAAAAGGCCATTAATGGTTGCTTATGTGCAGGTAGGTGTCCCTTCTTGCACATAAACAATCATTTAATAATGACGATTTGCTACTTCTACATGTGCTGCAGAATGCAGCACACATAGAAGTGTTAAATCACCATAGTAGACTGTTTATGTGCAGGAAGGAACACCTTCCTGCGCATAAACAATCATTCCCTTCAACGCAGACACCACTGGACTATGGTGAAAGGATGCCTGCTTTGGCACTGGCAGCTACATTTTGAGCCAGCATTATGGGGAACACAGGGGTGCACTGTATTTTTGTAACTACAGTGCATTCCTGCATTTCAGAGCTGATGCAATGCTGGCAATTTTGGCCCACGCTGCGCTGCTCCAGTTCCATGTAAATATGCCCCTAAATTTCCTATGTTAAAGTTCACAAGTGGGGATAAGACACAAGCAGGATGGATTTAGAAAACCAAAAAGTTGACTTAGCAATATCTGGGAATGTCAACAGTCATAGGCTTACTAGCAAATGTCATCTGTTGTGTAGCATACAGAAACACTACATACCTGCAAAATAGGGTGTACAGATATAAACAAGACCTTGAATATGACCTTGTCAAAGAAGTGAGTCAAAATATTTTAATATCCCTAGAGAACGTTGGACAGTGCACATACCACAAGCCTCATTGAGCTTGTAAAGACAGCTCCGTCTATACTGAATATGTTAGCACATGTGCACAGTTAGGACTTTGACCAGGAAAATAGAAATTATGCATGTGCCACTGCATTGAAGATAGATGTGTGTATGTCCTCTTGTAAATCTTCTTCTTATGTTGATTGAGACATTTATCACAGTCAGGCCTTAGTTCATTGA
Source organism: Pleurodeles waltl (assembly GCF_031143425.1). Lineage (NCBI taxonomy): Eukaryota > Metazoa > Chordata > Amphibia > Caudata > Salamandridae > Pleurodeles > Pleurodeles waltl. Next base: position 258,415,269 of record NC_090445.1, read on the forward strand.
CACTAAATATGTCATTCAAGGTATGAATAAATTGACACAAAGAAGCATTCACACCATAGCATCCAACCCGCAAAGCACACGCCCTTCCTTTCCAATTGGATACAACACTTATGAGGTCCTATGGAGGCTATTTCTTTTTCCGTAAGTGTATTTGTTTTAAAAATGCAGTTAGATGCTAATATTACACCAGTTGTGTGTACTACACAACAAGTCCCAGAATGGCATCATGAAGCATCCTTTAAATTGCTCCAAGGAGACCTTGAACTCAGAAATACTGTAAACATTACAATCGTAGGGTGTATGCAGACAAATAAACATGAAGTAACATCTCCTTCACCACTTACATCATACTACCGGACATATAAAACAGTTAATGTGCTTACAAGGTCTCTGCTGCTCAAGCTCCTCCAGCTGAGCATGGAGCGTCAGCCAGGCTGTTCTCAAGTAAAGTGGGCTGAGGCGGGGCCTATGGACATGCAGCTGGGAGGACAGGCCCAAGAGTTCCTGAGCCTTGATACAGGCCAAGTGTGGCAGGTCCTCCTAGCGCTTCTTGCACATTGGGACCCGCAAATGGAAAACATCCACTGCACTGCAGCATGCAGCAATGTCTTCCCAAAGCCATGTGCATGCTGCATACTCAGCTGTTTCTCTGGGTCCCCATAAAGCGGAGGGTACTTATCAAGCACCCCCTCTGCTAGGATGTTTAACTCTGCCTCAGTGAAAGAGGTTGCTGTGTCATCAAGTCCCTCAATCATGTTGGGGACAGGTTAGGTAAACAGAGCAGCAGGATGACAGAGGATCTTGTCTGTTGGTGAGGATGGCTCGGAATGACTGTAAAATGTCTGCCAGGAGCTTCCTGATATGAACTTACTGCTGTTTACGTCCTGTGTGCCATTTCCTGCATTAATTTTTTTGAATCTGGCCCAAGTGTGGGGTCTCTGGTCGGTGTGTGGGGTGTCCGCACTCGGGTGAGGACTCTGCACTTGCAGTGGAGATTCTATGTTTCAGCAGCAAACCTGTGAAATAATCTATTAAAATATATACAGGCCACCAAAAGGCAGGAAAAAATATACCTACTCTGATACACTGGCAATTTAGGGGCAGATTTAAGAAACTTTTCTTGCATCCCTTAGTGCCCCAGTTAAAATACGGTGCACCATGGGGCAGGGTAGGGGACAATAGCGTCAACATTTTTGACACTATTGATTAATCCTGAACAGTACATAGGGGCCCATTATAAATAAGGGTGTGCCCCCTTTTAACACCTGCTCTGAGCAGGCGTTAAAAATGGCAAAGAAAATGACCCAAATAAATTTTATAGATCTCTTTGCGCCATTTTATCAGACGCCCCTAATGGGGGAACGCCCCCCTTGTGTACATTATGCCTGATGCAAGCATAATCTGGTGCGAGGGGATACAAAGTAGTGCAATGCATCCATTGTGTCACTTTGTAATAATGGCACAACATTTTTGGCCTTGTTGAGCCACATTAGGGTAACAAGAAATTACGCTAATGTGGCGTAAGAAGACGTTAGGCCCTCTTAAATTTGGGCCGTAGTGTTTTTCTGAGAAATCATCTACACATACTTTAGAGCAAAACAGTAATACTGCTACTATTAACAGTAGTTCTCACTTAAGCTGGCCAAACTGTTTCATGAATATGTTTAATTGCATTGCATCACAAATGCACCACACAAAGTGGTACATTCATGACGCAATGCTCTATGTCATATATAAGAAGCCAAACCAAGTAATTTTGATTGGCTTAAGGTGGGCTCATAAATCAAAAGTAGCAGAACGCTGGACACATTGCTGCATTACACTACTGTGCCTTGGCTTGCAATGGTTATTTACACAAAAAAAGAGATTTGGACATATCCACAACTTTAAAAGGCTATGTGACCTTGGAAAAATGCAAGAGCCATACACCTCCCCAGGTGAGGCACAATGATGTGCCAAATCACTATTTCGCCAAGGAAGCACACAGATAAAGAGGCTAAAGCATCCAAAGTGCCTCTTCCTGCACAAATACAATTGTAATGCAAGGCAGACACCCTTGCACCATGGTGCATGTGTGCCTGCATTGGCACTATGCACACCATTTGGCCCCAGTGTGGGGGTAGAGGGCCTGAATGCACTATATGCCTCAGATATGGCCCTTGCATGACCAAAATTAGACAGTACAGGGCAACAAGTTGACTTGCAGTGCAGCACTGCACCATCTCTTATTATATTAGCTCCCAAGATCATTACACAACCTCACACCCCCAAGTTTCATGTGTATTAGGGGCTTTCTCCAGCATAGAGTCTGGCACACGGCCAGCCTCCTCTAAACAATGGATAAGGTGTGCTTGTCTGAAGTGTCGCTTTTTCTAAATCTCAACAACCTACAATTAATTGTATCTTTTTCACTTAGAATTCTAACTTTCCCATCTTGGACACCGTGCAAAACGTAAATAATTCTATGCATAGGCATCATTCATTGTGACACTTGGGTGCAATTTTGTCATGCTTCTGTGCATCTAGTCAGCTTGCAGCGCTGGCCTGCACCCAAGTGAAATGGTAGAAAAGCAGCATAGTTACAGCATACTGCTTCAAGCAGCGCTGGCATAGTGCCAAACAAGGAACCCATGCACCATGATGCAAGAGAGTCTGCGATACATGTAGGATTGGTTTTGTGCTAGTAAGGGGCACCCTCGAGCGCAAAAGCAATCCTGGGAGACATATTCCTCTTTCTATGTGAACAGCACAAATGTAGCACAATTACACTGATGTCAAAAGGATGTGATAAAATGAGATAACTCCTTGCTGTGCCTCCCCTGGGGAGACAAGATTTTAACACATTCCCAGGTATACAGGTTTTTGTGATTCTGGGTAGGCTACTAAATCCAGGGATTTGGGGGGAAACAATGAATGCCTGCCTTGTGCAGAGTGAGACAATGCAACAATTAGAGCAGACCTGCCTCACTCCACATCTACGGGGCCATTCCAATCAATGCAAAGTGATATGATTGCAAGGTCTGCACTGCCATTGTGTCACAGAAAGAGATGCTACAGTGGCACAAGAGGCTCATGGATATGGTCATTGGTAGATGGAAAGTTTGAGAGGTCCATTGTCCAGGATGATGACACAACTAAATTGACATGTACTCCCCTTAGGCAATGGAGTCATTTGCAAATTTGTCAGCACTTTACACAGACATGTTCCCAAAAACCGTAGCAGGGCCTGACTTTTGACTCATTAATACATCTGTTGTTGACAAACTATGTGGATGGTTTACAGAGAAGACTCAGGATAGAATTTATGGACAGAGTATTAAATATTCACCAATCATCATTGGCACCAACATACCCTGTCCCCAACTGGCCTGGTTTCCTGAATTCAGACTTAGGTGAGGGTTCAGAGGTATGTTAAGCCATGCTTTACTGAAATGTTGTGGTATACACAACAGACTACTATAATCTTGCACACAACTTCAAGGGAGTACAGAAGCACACCCCATGTATGGTCAAGACATCTAAAATGTGACTTTAGGAGCGCAAAAGTGCACTGGATTATGGCTCCTTTCCATATTTGTGCCCAATTGTACCTCTCCTGAGATACAGTGATTGCACGTCTGTATGGTGTAAGGAGATGAGGGGAGAGTGCATATGCAGTATCACCTGAGGAAGATAAAGTACATATTTTGGTGCATTTACTAACTTAGTGAGAGATGAAATGGATTGTCTGTTTCCATAATGTATGTGTAGCAAAAATAATTTTCATTGTGAAGGATGTGTATGAAAACAATTTTACCTATATGGAAACTTCTCTGTAGTCTGTATACTTACCCAGAAATCACATGTTTTCAAATTCTCCCACTGCCAGCCGCTGGGCCAGAGGTGGCCTGCAGAATATGTAGCTGTCATGTGTACTACTGGGGAACACTGCACCAAGATACACAGGTAATGCTGCCAGGGAAACACCAACCACAGGGGGGAAGCCAGGGATGAACAATATGTCATAAACATTAACCATAACACATCATTTACATCCCCATAGGTACCCCTGCCAATGTCACTGGAGAGGAGGTGCCAGCACTATCCAGTCCCCCAACAGAAGGGGCCCACAGTGATGACAGTAACTCTGGTCTTCAGGATCTGGACAATCTACCTGGCCCATCAGGGGCCACTGGACAGTCGGTTACCCAAGCCCAGTCACAGACCATCACAGAGCCTCCCCTATCAGGAAACAATGCCACCCACCCACCCAGCGTACCCAAACCTCTGTCCCCAGGACAATTCATCAGCAGTGTGCAGGACCCAGGGCTACACCTCATCCCCAGGACAACCAGGGACCTAGGGTCAGTGGCAGTGGGCACATGGTTCAGGGGACAGAGGCACAGGCCAACAGGGAAACTGGGAGGAGTGCTGTGCACCGGGGGAGGACAGAAGCAAGGAACAGACTCTTTAGGAGGGGCCCACTGAGATCCTGGGAGCCTTCCAACATTCCCAGACACGATGGGCTAGATCCTAGACAATGAACAGGAGAACAGGCGGCTGCAGGAGGGACAGTATCAGGGGATCAAGGAGGACTTGCAGGCCATCACACCCTGTTCTCCATAGCAGGGGTGCTGGCAGACATGGCCAACATTATGAGGGAGGCAGTGTCACACCAGTGGGCCCTTGCCACTAGCCAGTCATCTGAACAGTCTTTCACTTCTGCTGCCGCTAGTGGCCAGGAGGTCCTGCCACAGGAACCACAGGCCACCAGCGCCCCTACCCCTGCAGAAGGTGAACCACCCTGCAAACGTTCCCTGCGATCGAGACAGAAGCCAGAGACACTTGCCAAGACCCCTGCCAGGAAATGAGACTCTCCTGATTGTCCCCCTTGTGTCCCACTCAGTCACCCTGTCCACCTTGAACTGCCATTTCTCCCCTTCCTATGTCTTCTTGGACAATGCACCTATGCTACGAACAGACTGGAACAAAACCCTGGACTTTCCTCCATCATCACCCCATCCCATTGCACTTCCCCCTTCTATATATTTGAACTACAATAAACACCCTTTGATATAAATCGATTTCGAGTATGTCATGTATTTCAAATATGTATTGATTGAAACAGGTACAACCATTGCAAATGAACTCTGCATAGAATGAGCATAGAATCAATACCTGTAGCTGGCTGTTGTGATTACACCAGGAGTATTTGTCAAATCACCAACATCTGCAAAATGAATAGCCAGAGGTAACACTAAGTGGACATAGAAGTGGGAAATACCAGCATGCCAAGGCCACACAAAATACAACGAAAGTCATAGAAATGTAAAGTTGCACTGTCTCACATGTGTATCATTGGAAGTACTGATGGATCACAGATGTTCTGTTGTCCACATCCTCGTCCTCTGCCTACTCATCCTCACTGTCCACAGGGTCCACTGCTGCCACAGGGGCATCTCCAGTCTCCTCACCCTGCAGAAAAGGTGCATGGCGTTGGGGGGCCAGGTTGTGCAACATGCATCATGCCATGACTATCTGGCAGACCTTGTTGGGTAGCAGAGGGATCCACCTGTCAGATGGAGGCACCAGAACCTGGCCTTCAGGAGGCCAAGGGTCCTTTCAATGGTCCTTCTGGTTCGCCCATGTGCCTCATTATAAGGTTCCTCTGCCCTTGTCCTGGCATTCCTCACAGGGGCCAGCAGCCATGATAGGTTTGGGTAACCAGAGTCACCTGCAAATACTGAGGGACAACATTTAGCCACACACTATCCTATATGGCCCACAGCATAGGCATACACCAACATATACTGTGTGGGAACCAGGGCTCTCACCTATTAGCAACACTCTGTGCCTCTGTAGTTGGGCCATGACATTTGGGATGCTGCTATTCCTCAGGATAAAGGCATTGTGCACCAACCCTGGATACTTAACATTGACGTGGGAGAAGTACTGGTCTGCCAAGCACACCTTCTGCACTTTCATGGAGTGCAAACTCTTACGATTCCTGAACACCTGCTCATTCTGGTGGGGGGCAGGAAAATGCAACAAGTGTTATGTTAATCACCCCAATTATTTTCGGGATATGTCCCATTGCATAAAAAACGGCTTTCACAGTGGCCAAATCCTCAATCTGGGGGAATGCAATGTAGCTGCACATGTATTTTATGAGGGCAGACAACACTCTTGTCAGCACTATTGAGAACATTTGCTGTGACATTCCTGCTGCCAAGCCCACTGTCACTTGGAATGAACTAGTTGCCAGGAAATGGAGCACTGATAGCACTTACATAAGAGGTCAGATCCCAGTGGGGTGAAGGATAGCAGATATCAGGTCAGGCTCCAATTGGGTACACAACTCTGTGATTGGGGCCCTGCCCAGTCTACAGGTGAGGATAATGTGCCTTTCCTCCAGTGTAGCCAGGTTCACCAGGGGTCTGTACACGGGAGTATGTCTCCATCTCCTATTTATCTGCAACGGTAGGTATCTAAGGGACAAAAGAGTGAGGAGGCTGTCACAAACTGAACAATGGAGCCACAACAGTAGTCCGCAATCTGTAAACATGTAATGGGACAGTGCAATGTGTCTAGTATGTGCCTATTTATCCTGTGATACAGCATTACTCCATAGGCCTGCTCCCCCCTGAAATGGCGCCTGTCTGTCCTGTGTGGAGGGACAAGTGGAAGTGAGGTAATGCCGCTGACGTTGTGCGCTGCGGCGGTAGGCGGTCGAAAACCACTGTGCAACTCCTCATTGGTTATTATTGGGCCCTATGGGGTACAGTGGCCAATGGGGATCTACGCCAGCGATGACAATATGCACCGCCGTGGACATGACCCCCATTTTCTATCATGTTTCTCACTTTGTCGTGTAGGCACTCATTATCCTAATGAGACTACTAGATTTTTGGGCGGCAAGATCGTTCGCAGTGTGTGGTACTAAGTCTGACCCTTGTCACCCCAAATCCGGGTTATGCTCCGGCTAACTAGCAGTGCCTCATCTCTCCCAAAGGGAAGAGACAATTGGGCAGCCGAGCACATGACATCTTAGTGCTTCCCAGGGAAGTTGTGGTCACTCAGGTCACAACCAGTTCTCTCGTACAAAGTGCAGTCTCATACATAAATGACAAAGGCAGTTTGAGTTTTAAAGATTGGTTTAATAAAACAACTGTATTTTAGATAACAAGGCGTGAGCCGCAATAACCAGAACCATACAACACAGTAGGATTGAAATAGTAACGAGGAGAGTAAAACATAAGAATAAGGCTATCATATTGCAGAAATTATGTTCTCTCTAAGTTATATTTTGAGCACAGCATGTGAAACTCTAAGCCTGCCTTTCAGGTTCCCCCAGGAGGACATCAACCCTCATACCTGAACAAAAGCCTCTGATCTGGATCAGCATCTGCAACAGGGCAGTCAGAATCTAGTTGTGGGTTCCTGGTTGGAATCTCCCTCTTACGTGTACCCGGACTAGAAAGTGTTTTTATAACTAACACGCCAGTGTTCTAAGAAACGTCCCTACGTAAGGATGTGTACTTTCTACGAACCATAAAGACTAAACTTCTACCATGTCTATCGGCAATGTTCCAGACTGTATCCTTGACTGAAGCACAGAGCGAGCAAGAATGTATTGTTTGAGAACACAGTGCTGAAGTAAGCTTATCAGTGTGATAGAAGGAAATAAAAACAAGACCGTGAAACTGGTTATTGTAAAATAACAGTGTGAGGTTAAATAAAATGCATCTAGGGCAAAGTGCACAGAGGCCTAATATGTTAAGCAAACGCGCAGAAAGCTACATAAAAAATTGCTACACTACACCCTCCCCTTGTCGGTAGAAAGTGCTTTAAGCCAAAGCTAAAAATGCCCTAAGCTCAAAGATGATTAAAACCCTACCAAATTTCAACAAGTTAAGAGGACACCAAAGCATATTAATTCTCAATTTTAAAAAATGCGCATGCGGCAAAATGCCGAATTCATATGACAATGTCAATTTAGAACAAATCCAATTCAAACAGTGGTCATGGAAAGCAGGAGATTCTCCACTTCGGCAGATGACAAAACCGGAAGATCCACACCAAAGACTTTTAGGGAGCAGGTGTGTTCCAAAGCCCCAGTGTCAACCAAGGCGGCATCCCGTGTGGAGCCTGTAAACGAGTTAATATCAAATTCCTCCAGGAAGGGTATCTCGTAATCAGCCTCTCGAAGCAAACGCAGCCGCAGCGCGCATGTCTGGTAATGAGCCCTCATCGGGAACATCAACAGATCAGCATCAACCACTGGAGGGCGCAGCTGTGAGAGACAGACGTCAAGTGCATGTTCAAAAGAGCACCAATGCCACCTAAACACGGGCTGCACGCAATCCAAAACCAGTCACACTCCAAATGTTCCAGGAGTGCTGCTCCAAAGTGCTGCATCATGCGTTCACGACACAGCTGCACTGATGGGAGCGCCCACATTCGTCCTTGTTGCGGCGGGACAGCCATTGCGGAAAAACAACAGCAACAGCAAAATGCCGGCTAATAAAGCCAAAGTAATCAGAAATCCCCAAAAAATGCTTCCAAAAATTGACTGAATAGCTGAAGGTATTAAACCGAATATGGAAGAGAAGGTGTGAATGAAACCAACACAAACAGCTTTGAAAAAATGTGCCAATCCAGCCGTGCTGGACGCATTAAATATACGTCCCACGAGTTCACCAAAGTGGCTCGGAAAGTTGGTATTTAACAGGGACTGTATTTCCGCTGACGACCTTGTCACCTGAAGTGCGTAGGTCTTGCGTGCAGATGTAAGGGCCACATGCTTCTGAAACAATAAATCCTTCAGTCTACTTAACTTGTCGAAACTCACCTTGGAAGTAGCAATGTGAGGTCAAATATCCGCTACCTCCCTAATTTTAGTGGGGGTAAACAACACACTCCTGCAGCAAGTAACGACCTTAGTGACCGAAACAACGTAAACTATTCCGGCCCGCATGCCACAACAGTCTTCACTTTTGAGGAGGACGTAGCTGCCGTTTGAAAGCACCTGGAATGTGCCTTTAACCAAGGGGACCAGAACTCCCTTCAGATAGCAAGCCAAGTTCGCCACTGAGGCATTACACGCCCCATGCAAGAACAGCTGCTTACAAATCATCGAATGGCTGACCGAAGTCTCGCATTCACTACCGCTAAGAAAGACTTCTTTCATACCATTGAGACATTTGTATAAGAAGGGAAGCTCCCACACCTCATGGATGTAACTATCTCCCGACTTTTCATATCTGCCTACCGGGAACATGTTTCAGACAAGAAGTGAATTGTAATGTAGAAATAGGCAGATTAATAACCCTGTGTATTAACCACTCTGCAGAGGAAATCTCGGCCACGGTAAAATGCAATCTTTCTAACTTTTCAATGTTAAGCATGACATACGTCGCCACCTTCTTAGCCATTAGTTGTTGTTGTCGCGTTAAATTAAAGGAAAAAAATATTTCCCTGGCACTGATGTGCTGCCACGGAACGCAACCCGCCTTCAATGTCTGAAGTGTCCAACCCAACTGCATAATGGATCTGGTCTGACTCTGTCCATGATATAGAGAAGACATATCAGATTGTATAATGTCTATAGCAGAAGAAACAATGATGTTAATTGTATATATCCAGTCGGACAAGGTGTGAATTCCATTATCCACAACAGCTAGTGCCTTTTTCAAATTTTACTGATCTATCTGCCTTAACCGGGCTGCAGCCTCCTGCTGGGAAAGTTTCCATATTTCATTGTATACTTCATACAAGAAACGCTTCCTACGTGGTGTCTTCGGGCCTGACAAAAAATCTTGTAAGTCAGTGTTATTAGACAGGAGAGTGAGATGTGTCTTAACTGCATCTAGCAAGGATAATTTTAACCATTGCTGGCACAATTTTCCCACACTATATGTAGTAATTGTTTCAGCATGTTCTGGTGATATATAGCGAGGGTCTGACCTACTCGTCCGGAAACCCCCCGAGAAGGTGACAAAACGTTGATGACACCTGTTGGTGTCTATGGGCCACAATAACCACCCGCCTGGACGTGTCAATGAAGTGTTAAATGTACCATTCTGGGCCCATTCTGTAAGTTCACTAAAAGTGGCATTTATGTATTTCTGCCAGTTATTAATTTTTGCAGGGACAGGTATACTAGGCATGTTCAATTCTCTGATTGTTGCTAAGCCTAAACAGCCAGTCTGTTGTACTATTTCATTTTTTAAAAATCATTTGGACGGGAATGAGACATGCTCTAAACAATGTTTCTCTACCCTTTGTTTGCCAATGTTTTGTTCCCCAAACACTTTTCAAATCAATATTTTTTGACCAATATTCATAACCTTCAATTGACAGTCGGGAAACAAAGGAATCTGAATATATGAATTTTGTGTTAGTCAACAACATTTGTTTATCTTTAGACGGAGTTAACCTAAAATAATATGCCTTAGCATTCGTTTGATGATGCCCAGAAAAATACGTAAATTTATCAAAGTAAGTTTTGGAACTCCCTTGCGGGGGAGTTGGGCAATGTTCCCATTGCTTATAGTCAAATATTGTTTTTGGACTACTTGCTTTGTGTATGAAGTGGTGCCCATAATAATTATAGCAAAACATGTCACCTTAATTGTCTTTAAACTGGTAAACATCTTCATTTTCATAGACAGTATAATGTTGTAATTCTGTCATCATTGAATCAACTGTCTTCACATCCCAATCATCAGATACAATGCCTGGTATTACTATATCATTCACAGATAACTGTAGGACATACGCTATTTGAATCATCTCAGTGGGACTGTATATATCAAACATTACTTTATCCCACACAATCCCATCCGGAATTGGTACTGCAGAAATGTTCACAAAGGACAAGTCTCTTCGGACCCTATGTGATGAACAATGTGGTTTCAACACCTCCTCCACCTGTTCAACAGCTGATCTCTCAGGAAGAAAATGACAATGTATCAACTGAAAAAAGGTAATGTCAAACCCAATCCAAAGAAAAAATGCTAGCATAGTCAATAATAGCCACAGATAGTTCCATGGAAAAACAAAATACGTATCTTTAAGCCAACGCATCAGCTTATGTGGACCTGACAGGTCAGTAGTCGAAGAGGCAAACGAGTCCGATAGACCATCAATGTTGTCGGCAAAGTAACCAGAGGCAGTTCGTGCATTCAATGGAGGAGTTGGTGTTGGTGTTTCTTGCGGTGGTACACTGTAGATAGCACCATCCGTCACGTCAGTAGTCATGGTGACTTGATCAAATGTTTCTAAGTTATTTGTTGTTAGTGGACCTATTGCAAGATCATCATCCACCCTCCCCAAGCTCGGAGAAGCAACAGTGTTGGTATAGATAACTTGAAGCGGAGCATCTTCCCCAGTAGTGAGAGGGATTCGGGAACTACTGGACATTCCTCTTGGTCTGCTGCGTAGAATCGGCCACATGTTGTAAGTTGACATTGTCAAGAGAAACAAAGCGATTTTCTTTGGCACCTGGCAACGGTGGTAAAATAACAGTTCTCGTTCCGTGTATCCCCAACTCAGGGACTGGTGCTCAATAAGAAGGGCCAAATTCTTTTTTCACCGCAACCTTTCCACTCACAAGATCCCTAACCCTGGGAATCCAGCCGGTAGGTGTTACTGGCACATCCTTAATTCTTGTGGAAGTGGCACTTTTAGAAGAGTTATCATCACGAACTGCTGTAATTCCTGTAAAACAGTGACACGATCATTTACGTCAAAAGGCGTTTCCGCCGCCTCCACACCAGGATCATCAAGATCCAGAACAAACATTTGTGTTCCGAACAGGCACTCATATAAAGTACGACCCCCCAGGGACCTTCTAAGCAGGTTATTGAGTGCTCTCTGAACTCCATACAGGTGGGTTAGCCAACTACGACCCGTACCTAAGACCCTGGCTGTTTAGGATTGCTTTAAATGCGGTTTAATCGGTCTACGACAGAATTTCCCTCGGGATGAAATGGAGATGAGTACTGGAGCTGGACACCCAATGAAGCCATGGGGGGTCATTCCGACCATGGCGGTCAAAGACCGCCACCGCCATGGTCAGAAAACCGGGGCCGGCGGTTTCCCGCCGGTTTACCCCCGGCTGGGCGAATCCGCCATGGCGGCGCATGGGGATTCTGACTCCCTTACCGCCAGCCTGTTTCTGGCGGTTATCACCCACAGAGACAATTCTTACTGCTGTACAGATGGCTGTTATTAAGGAAAGACCTCTTGCCCAGGGAAAACGCATTATTGTTGTTTGTCCTATTCCGGCCCTCGAGGCTGTTACAAAAGCTAGCGTTCCAAACGTGAAACCCTACAACAATGCGGGCTACCCGTCTTAAATGTTGTAGCAACTCGTCATCCGTGAGATATATATCATCCACATATGACAATGCTTCAGGGTCTAATTCGTGTAAAATAGCAGTCACACGAGCCGCAAACAGTCCTGGGCTGTTCTTATACCCTTGAGGCAAACAACAGAATTTTCTGAGAGCCTAGCGCGCTAAAGCTTGTTAAATCTCTGCTTTCCGGTGCGATATTCTGGCAGAAGAATCCATTCGAGATATCCAAAGTCGTTTTATATTTTTTCCGCACTATGTTGCTCATCAGTGCAGCGCTATGTGAATTCTGTACAGCATATGTACGTGTATGTCCGTTCAAATATCTGTAGTCTAAGACTATTCTATATGAATGGTCCGGTTTAGCGACAGGGAATAAGGGATTATTAATCGGTGAGACACAGGGTTCAATTACTCCCTGGTATTCTAATTTTGTAAGTATTTCTCTCACCGGTGCCCTTGCTTCATGTTTTATGGGATACTGCGGTTGTGGCTGAGGTTTACCTTTAATCGGAATTACATGATATGGAGAATCCCTGTCCCACCCTACATGATTTCCATATAAGGCAGGTGCTTGTGCTAGAGCCCATTTGATGCAATAGGACTCTGCGAGTTCCCCTGGAACAACGGGCAAGAAGGAAGGTTTAATAACCTCCTCCCCAACTGGGCAGGTCCGGACAAAATCAGGCGGCCAATCTTGTTCAGCCAGCAAGATGTCATATATCTTAACTACACGATCCCAAAAGATTGCTTGTATAGTGCGCTCAATGTCCCCTTCCAATTATAAAGTCACTGTATACACTCTATCGTGTTCGGAGACACGCATATCTGCTGTTTCAACTTGTATGAAGTCATCAGTTGCTTTCACCTCCAGATGCTCTAGAAGATTCCGGTGAACTATTGTGACTTCTGCCGCGCTGTCTAGCAGTGCTACTGCCCATGTCTTGTTCTTCAAGAGAACTCTCTTCCTGAGTGGCATGTCTAACTGAGACTGTCGCCACCTTTTTCTTTTTAAACTGTTGTTTTTGTTGTATCAGTTTCTCTTCCTTCTTGACAGAAACCTCGAAAGAGCGTTGTGATTCCTGTCTTGTTTCACGTACTCTGTTCTCCGCTCTGACCGCCCACCTCTCTCATTTCTCTTTTCTGATGAGTCCTGAAAGGAACGAGATGGCCTGTATCAGTATATTGATATCTATCAGGCGTTTTTATATTATCTCTATTTCTGAGATTATACCTATTCTCCCCTTTCTTTTTCAGGGGTTTGTTGTTTTTTCTCCCAGCGCTTCTTATTACCCTCAGGTTGCTGTTTAGCATTTTCTTTATTAATTTTTCCATGAAATTGAGGTTTTTGTGGTCTAGCCCCCAGGCTATCTCGACCGATACTGGAATATGTTTCCGCTATTATTTTAGGCAGTTACCGCTCCTGATCTTGTTGCAGGACTTCACGAAGACGCATGCGCACTGCAAGTGCAACTGCTTCCCCTTTAAGATTGCTTAGGATTATTGAATAAACAGTGGCAAAGTTGCCCATCAGTTGCATTCCTAAATCTAAGGCCGGGGCTGCCCCGTATTCATCCTGAATTTGTTTAAGCACTTCCGGTAGGTTGGCCAATGTCAGTGTACCGTGTGCCGTTGTATAGAGCGCAGCAAACAGCGTGCCCCATGTATTACAATGTTCCACTGTGGGAACTATCCCAAAGGGTAAACACATAGTTAGTATTTTATGTTTGTCCTGAGGTCCCGTATGGGGAAATACCGCCTCCAGCGTATTAATTTTCTATGCCAGCCAAAATGGAGTCTCCTCCCATTTTGCTGGGATTTTACCCATAATAGAGTGTACAGTCACCGGGTTTATACCTGGTGTTACTGTATGTGGTTGTGCTGGAGCAGCACGCGCAGGGTTTGTATTTAGTGTCTGCATCACAAATTGCACTAAGCGTCTATATGTAGCCGTTAAGTCGGCATATAAACTTAGTGGACCTAACCTTACTGGTACTGTTGTATTGGGTAGGGCGTCATCAAGCCAATTATTATGTTCTTGATATGATAGAGGTATCTCTAGGTATGCGTACACCCTGTACTATCCAGGCGCGTTCGCAACTGTATATGTGTGAAATGTATTTGTGTTCCCATCAACTGCTGGAAATGTGACCCAAGAGTAAAAAAGTTCTGTTCTATAGGCTGCGTGGGCAGCCACCACAAATGTGACTGGACCACCCTGGATCGTAAGGCCATTTGCTAGCAAATGTGCTGTGAGCGGTTGTCTCATATTAAGAGCTATTTGTATTACTTGGAGATTCGCCATTAGAAAAACAGCGAGAGTTCAGAGAAGGCACACCATAACGGGGTCTATCCTTTTAAGGTTCAAGCTTGAACAACCATCCGTTGTAAATAGGATTACCTATACCGCGGTGGTGGAAATCCTCAGTGCCACGGACGTCTCCGTTAAAGGAACTGAGGGATCATTATATTATATGAGACCGAGATAAACTGGTGGACCTGAAAATTAGAGCCAGACCAAACGTTGGCGGCACCATGTCGCGTAGGCTCTCATTATCCTAATGAGACTACTGGATCGTTCGCAGTGTGTGGGACTAAGTCTGACCCACGGTGAAGGACCCTTGTCACCCCAAATCCGGGTTATGCTCCGGCTAACTAGTAGTGCCTCATCTCTCCTAAAGGGAAGAGACAATTGGGCAGCCGAGCGCATGACATCTTAGTGCTTCCCAGGGAAGTCGTGGTCACTCAGGTCACAACCAGTTCTCTGGTACAAAGTGTGGTCTCATACATAAATGACAAAGGCAGTTTGAGTTTTAAAGATTGGTTTAATAAAACAACTGCATTTTAGATTTTAGATGACAAGGCGTGAGCCGCAATAATCAGAACCATACAACACAGTAGGATTGAAATAGTAACGAGGAGACTGAAACATAAGAATAAGGCTATCATATTGCAGAAATTATGTTCTCTCTAAGTTATATTTTGAGAATAGCATGTGAAACTCTAAGCCTGCCTTTCAGGTTCCCTCTGGAGGACATCAACCCTCATACCTGAACAAAAGCCTGTGATCTGGATCAGCATCTGCAACAGGGCAGTCAGCATCTAGTTGTGGGTTCCTGGTGGGAATCTCCCTCTTACGTGTACCTGGACTAGAAAGTGTTTTTATAACTAACACGCCGGTGTTCTAAGAAACGTCCCTATGTAAGGATGTGTACTTTCTACGAACAATAAAGACTAAACTTCTACCACGTCTATTGGAAATGTACCAGACTGTATCCTTGACTGAAGCACAGAGCGAGCAAGAATGTATTGTTTGAGAACACAGTGCTGAAGTAAGCTAAACAGTGTGATAGAAGGAAATAAAAACAAGACCGTGAAACTTGTTATTGTAAAATAACAGTGCAACGCTAAATCAAATGCATCTAGGGCAAAGTGCACAGAGGCCTAATACGTTAAGCAAACGCGCAGAAAGCTACATTAAAAATGGCTACACTACAACTTGTTTCCTGACCTTCCATAAGAGAGAACCTACACTGCATGTGCAGCTGTGACCTGTGTCTGGAACCTACCATGGCCTGTGTGACCGGGAAAAGGGCCCCAGCCTTCACTTCGGAGGAGTTGGAGAGACTAGTGTATTGGGTCCTACCGTAGTACAGACTACTGTATTGGCCTCCAGACCAACAGGTGAGTACACTGTGGGCATGATGCATGTAGCATGAATGCATGGAGTTGTGTGGGAAGTCATCATGTCGGTGGGGAGTGATGACCTCTTGGCAGGGTACATGTTGTGTGCTGGGCTATGTGTGTGCCAATTGTTATGGAAACGGGTATGGTGGGCCATTCTTGTTACTGGCTGGACTGTTTGTCTAATGGTGTTCTCCTGTCTGTATTGCCTCTGTAGGTCAGCGCCCATCAAAAGACGGGAATATGGCATGCCATCGCCAAGGAGGTGCTGACCCTGGAGGTCTATGGCAGGCAGAGCACCCACTGTTGGAAACGGTGGGAGGACTTGAGATGCTGGGCATGGAAGATCGTGGAGGCCCAGCTGGGGATGGCCTCCCAACGATGAAGGGGTGCTTGTCGGACCCGACCCCCCTGATGGCATGCATACTGGCGATGGCCTATCTAGAGCTGGATGGGCGCTTGAGGGCCTCACAGCAGCCACAAGGGGGGGAGGGTACAGTGGCCATTATTGTAGCTCACAGCTGGAGTGGTGGTATCCGAGTGGTGGTTGTGTGTCAGTGGGTACCCCTAGGCCAGGCCAAACAAAACAGCGTAGGTCCTCTGGTGGCTAAGGCTCTGAAGGGGAAATACTGCCTACTGCACTTGTTAGCATCTACTACTGGTCAGGGCTGGGTGGTTTCCAGGTGTGCTGCAGTTGGCTGTGTGTGCTCCTCCTCATGCCTTGGTGGCTAGCAAAATCACTGGTAGTGCAATGCACAGTGCAAAGGCCTGTACCCTGTGTGTGAGGGTGCCCTATACGCAAACGGTGGTGTTGTTGCTGTCATTGACCCAGTGTATCCTTTGTCTCTCTTCCCCACTTTATTTTTTTGCCATCCTGTCCTTGTGTGCATTAGCATCATCTGGCAGAGGATCAGAGGCACCAGTGACAGAGGGAGCTGCATCCCACAGGACTTTGGAGGCAGAGTCCACCGACGCTGAGAGCACCAGTGGGACGGAGGGCGAGGGGAGCATCACAGCAGAGACTGGAGGGGACAACACAGTCTCTAATACCTCCTCTGATGGGAGCTCCCTGGTAGCGACGGACACAGGTACATCCGCCACTCCTGTACCAGCACCACCCTCCCAGCAGGCCCCTCAGCGAGTTGCCCATGCCCACTCACCCAGGAGGGTGGGCATTCCCTTCGCCCCAGGCACCTCAGTGAGTGAGGAGGCTATTGACTTCATGAGATCCATCTCTGTAGGGCAAACAACCATTGTGAATGCCATCCAGGAGCTGGCAGCACAGATGCAACAATCTGATGCATTTCTGGAGGGCATTCAGAGTGGATTGGTGGCCCAACAGAAATCAATCCAGGCGCTGGCCTCCTCTCTGATGGCAGCCATTGTCCCTGTTTCTTTCGTCCCCCCTCTAACTTCCACTTCCCAGTCCCATTCTCCTCAGCCCAGCACCATCCCAAGCACACAGCCTGACGAGCATGCACACAAGACAACACCCAAGAGTGTCACAGGCAAACACAAGCACCACACTTCATCCCACAGGCACTCACACAAACACTAACCAGTTCCAGACACAACAACATCCACTAATTCCACAGTCTCCTCCTCCTCCTCCTCCTCCTCCACCTCCACCTCCCACCCAGCTACATCCACACTCACACCTGCATAGACTACATCATCATCCACCACCAGCATCATCACCACACCAAGCAGAACACACACCTCACTGGCAGACACCTCCACAACATCCATGCACACATCCACTGTGTCCCCTGCCACTGTGTCTGTCTCCCCCTTCTAAAGTACACAAACGCAAGCACTTAGACACCCTACAGCGATCCACCTCACAACAGCATGCAACCCATGCACCTGCACCCAAAACCAGAAGACAAACACCTCCAACAAACACTCCCTCATCCACCACTCCCATTACTTCTCCCTCTTCTCACCCCAATGTCCCTAAAAGATTTTGCTTTCCCACATTGACCTCTTCCCTACCCCTACCCCCTGTCCTGCATGTATGGCCAGGGTATCAAGGACCCAGCCAAACACCTCAGCCAAACACTCCACGGGCCCAGTTTCAGCAGCACCTCCTCGTGGTGGAAAGGATTCCATGGCACAAATACTGAAGGGGAAGGAGCCTGCACCAGCCACCAAGAAGGGGAAGGAGCCTGCACCAGCCACCAAGAAGAGGAAGCTGCCTGTACCAGCCACCAAGAAGGGAAAGGAGCCTGCACCAGCCACCAAGATGGGGAAGGAGTCTACACCAGCCACCAAAAAGGGGAAGGAGCCTGCACCAGCCACCAAGAAAGGGAAGGAGCCTACAGCCGCAGCTGTCATAGAGCCCCCACCACCAGCCATGGTTGTGCAGCCATCAGAGAATGCAGGGGCTGAGCATGAGCCTCCCACAACCACCACCACAGTGCAGCCATTAGAGGGTGGAGGGGCTGAGCAGGAGACTCCCACAACCACCACCACAGTGCAGCCATCAGAGGGTGCAGGGGCTGAGCAAGAGCGTCCCACAACCACCACCATCACAGTGCATCCATCTTAGGGTGCAGCGGTTGAGCAGGAGCCTCTCACAACCACCACCACAGTGCAGCCGTCACCGCCGGCGGACACCATATGGTCCAGCCTTCATGGGCTGCTGTGCGGCCTTCCCCCACCAAAAGCAGTGGGTATTCACCCACCTGAGAGACTGTGGCCTTGCACTCCCAAGGACAAAGCACATGGCATGTTGCCCCCTTCAGAACCAGCAGGCTAGTCACCCACCTGAGAGACTGTGGCATTGCACTCCACAGGACAAAGCACAGGGCATGTTGCCTCCTGTAGATCCAGTGGTCCTGTTTCTGCATCCGGCTATGGTGCCACCCCCTCCCCCTGAGGTGTATGCCTATTTGCCAACAGATGCCCCTACAGTGTTCTCTCCGTTTTAGTGCAGGAATCGAATGGGGCCTTGGACTTTGCCCTGTGGCCATGTGGCCCCTGTGAACTATTGACTGGGCAGTGTCCCTTTTTTGTACATTTGTATATATCTGTAGCATTGCCACATCGACTCATGATTTTTTATGTTGATCTTAATAACAATCACTGTAGTCAATTCCTGTTGTCATTGCATTACTTTGCCGATTATCGTGGACAAATAGTTTTTCTTGTGCAGCTGGTTGTGTGTATGGTGTGTGTGGGGTGTGTTGTGCGTGTGTGTCACTCTCATTTTCCTCCCCCCCTTGTGTGCTAGGTGGCTGTAGTCACCGTTGTCATCTTCCCAGGCATTGATGTTCGTTGTGGAGCATGACGTAGAAAATCATTCGGAAAACATGCAGTTCGGGTTCAATGGCGGCGTGGTTCTTCCCTGTGTCTCCAATGGTGAGTCCTTTCACTTCTGTGATGTGATTCCACCAGGCTTTTGATGGCGTTGGTACCGCCCCAGAAAGGGTGGCGGATTGTAGGGTCAAAATATGGTGGGTGGTACTTTGTCTTCTGCCTGGCTGTAGGAGTCTACCGCCGTGGTGGCTGTTGTTTCCGCACTGGCGGTCGTTGTGGTACATTGGCTGTCTTTCAGAGATCTTACCCCCATGGTCATAATTTGGCGGTAGTTACTGCCAGCCTGTTGGCGGTATTGCCGCCATTTTATCACCCACCACCAGGGTCGTAATGAGAGCCTACATGTCCCACGATTGTGAGTTACATGTGATACTGTCAAGAAGATGTTTATGTGATATGATGTACTATTGAAATAATTTCGTAGTGTTGTAGTGTTTTGTATTTTTTTCAGGACAGTTGTCACTGCAATACACACCCTACATGTCCACATATGTAACTGCCCAGTGCCTACATGTAGTTATTTTTTATGTAATTAGCAATGTATTAAATGCTGTTTTGTTTTTACATTTTGCGATTTCTGTTTTCAGGCTTGAGTGCAGATTCTCCGCCTGAGTGTGGCGAATTCACCCCAAGTATGGACATGAAGACAATACTTGTAAATGCCCTTTGTAAATTCCGAAAGTCACAAACTTAGACTTTTGGTCTACATTTAGACCAAAAGTCTAATTTTACCTTTGTGAATCCAGCCCATGGATTTGAGGGGCAACTGATTCCTGTTAAATCTCAATTATCTACAATGTTTTTAATCCACCACAAGGAATGTAACATATGAAGAAGCGAACTGAGCAGGTTGTTTACTGGTGTAGATAATTAAACCACAGCCTTCAACCACCTCAGTATTAGGTATAGGGAATGACAATGGGGAGATGGTAAACACACAAGAAGGGGCCAACAAAGCATTCAGAGTCTATTATATTAACTTATACGCCACTACATCACCCAAAGTGGAGGAAGCCTACACACAATTCCTAGAGGGGATTACTCCCCCTCACTCACCAATGTACACTGACCAAACACTGGATGCCCCAATCTCTGAACAAGAGATTAGGAAGGCAATCCAGGCACTGGCCTAGGGGAAAACTCCTGGCATGGACAGCCTACCCATTGAATTCTATGATACATACCACGTGATTCTAGCACCCAAGTCACTGAAACTGTTGAATATATCCAGGCATCCACAATGCTTGCTGGAGACCGCCAGGGAAGCAGTGGTAACTTTCTAACTGAAACCAGGCAGGGACTTAATGGACAGGGTCTTTTATAGACCCCTGATCATTTTAAACAGATTCCAGACAATGAGTACATTTTGGTGACCATGATCCTTCCTGTGATACCAGTGCTAATACACATAGACCAAAATGGGTTCCTTTTTCATAGAAACACCACCGTCAGTCGATGAAGGCTCTGACAGATTCAGGAGATTTCTACTCATGTTTCGTCAAACTCTGCATGCATGGCCCTAGACTTCAAAAGTACAGTGATCATATATAGGTATGTATGAACATCTGCTGTCCTTAGAGCAATGTATGTTTCAGGGACAATGATCAGACAGATTGTCTCCGTTAGAGTATTCCATCATCAATGAATTCTTATCTCAGACAAAAATGTTCGAGTTGACAGTGGACCATTTTGGTTAACAAAGCTTAAATCTCTCTCTGTTGCCAACCAACTCTCTCCTGCCCGGTTCTGCATTGAAATATGGTATTTCCATGAATTCCCCTTCTCCAAAGTGTGATTTGGAGGATTTGGAGGATTTGGAGGGAGGGAATGATGATGATTCAGATAGCTCTTTTTGGCTGAAGAGGCCATGATTTCCATTACTATCTCAGTTAATTATAGACCACCACTTTAGGCTACCACTCCATTCGCCTCCTCCACTGTTTCCAATTTTAGCATCTCAGCAATTCCATCAGTTTAAACTGACGACTTGAAAATTGAAAGGCAACAGTCAGGTTATACCTAGCTGTTGACATCACCTAGAAAGGAGTCAACATTGTGAGTATATGCTAAGCACTGTAAACATTTCCAGTCAGAGTACAAATAATAGTACAAATCCTAGAATATCTGGGGAAAGGTTTTATGAAGGGTTTTCCCCTTCTACTCCGACAGCGCAACAGACAGCTACTAAATCAGTCAGGGAGAGAAGAGGAAATTTGTCAGAGAGTCTTCCATTGGCAGTTAGACCATTGAAGAAATTTAGACTGAGAAGACCAGTAGGTGCTGAACCTATTCCTTCATGGGACCTTTATACAGTCTTAGGAGGTTTACAAAAAACCTTTTGAGTCTCAGGAACAATCACAAATCTCTTGTTTGATAGCTAAGATAGCCTTTTAAGGGAATGTACCTCTACAAGGAAGTCAGGAGAGATGAGCTTTTTATTAATCTCATCTCATATTTCCGACATTTTTTCTGAAAGAGCAGTCCTCAGGCCTGATTAAAAATTTAGGTCAAGGCACACACTTTGACTATTTATGAGAAATAATATTTCCAGTTTTACAGTCTTTGTCAGATTGAGATGTTTTGTCTACTGTTCAGAGCGCATTATTGGTGTATTTGGAAAAAACAAAGGTTTGCAAGTCCTCCCAGTATTTGTTTGTTTCGTGAGGGGCAGCAATTAAAGGAAAGACAGCATCTCCTATTATGATAGTTAGGTGAGTAACACAAGCAATTAGTCAGGGCTGTGTATCATGAGGGAAAGAGATACTAGGGAAAACTCTGGTCAGATCAACCAGGGCTACAGCTACATTGTGGACAAAAGCAGAATGGGTGTCATTACAGTGCCCAACTGCCTTGAATGCCTGCTTCACTGATAGACTGAGTCCCTGCACCATAGCCATCCTTTATCACCAGGGGTTTCCCAGGAGGTAGCTCGTGTCTCGCTCCATTCTCTGTGCCCCGCTGTACATTGTGGGAACATTCTCTGTAGCAGAAGTCCAATTGAGGGGGGCAATCCTGTTAGGTCCTACTGAGGCTTTTTCCACCACCTGGGCTCATTTTGGATGCCACTGAGTCTGTAGACCCTGGGGGGACTGCACTATCTGAGGAGGAGCTACTGCTCCCCCCACAGCACCTTCGGTCTGTAGGGCTTCCCTGGAGTGCCCTGACTGACTTGGATGCCGTCTTCCCTGATAAACTAAATACCTGTCATACTGCCAGTGCACAAGTGACCTCCACCTGCTTTCTTGGTCCATGCCCTCTTGACCAACACAGAAGACACCAGCTGGCTGACACCACTCCCACATGGTTTCACTGCAGTTGGTGTTGGAACCACAAAACCTAGCTCCTTGAAGCCTCCACTCTGGTGGACTGCCCTGCCAATGTTCTTTCACTGCCCCTGCCCAGTATGGGGTCCCTGGTAGGATCCGGACTAACGTTCAATATGGTATTTTGGTCCCTGCTGAATGATCGCTGAAGGCTTTTGGTCTCATCCTGTACTGCAGTATCCCCTCCCATCCTCCTGTCTCATGTCATCATCACCTGTGCTACCTGGGTTCTGTGCCCACCACTGACATGACATCTGGAAATTCTACCTAAAAACTGTTTTTCACAGAGGTGGTAGTGGTGAAAAATTACAAAATCTACTGCTACACCAGCTTTGCAGGCCTCACCCTTTCCACTGGAAGCTTCCTGGAATTAATTTTCAAAGAACTTTCCTCCATTGGCATGTGGCTCACCGTCATAGACATGAAAATCACAGACTTTGCCAGGATGTGCGGACCATAAAAACCAATACGTCCCTCTTCCACATGATGGTAACTGCCCTAGACCAGTGTCTCGCAACTACGGAGAAGAAAGTAATGGCTCTTGACATCTCTCAACTGGATATTTGGCTTCTACAACAGAAACTCATTGACCTAAAAGATCGCTCCATCTGTGACAATCTCAGATATTACAGCATCCTGGAGAAAATGGAGGGCCCACATACACATGTTCTTGCACAGGTTTCTTGAAATTCAGTGAGCGCACATGATTTGCGCCCTATGCCTGCCATCAAACAGAGAAGCCAGGCCCCATCCCATAATAGCATATTTCCTACGCCATGCCCACACCAGACAAATTATCACAGAAGTGCACAAGCATGGATCGTATGATCCAATGGAGGGAAGCATGGTCTTCTGGAACCAGTTGTAATGTGGATTACTGTGGATGACCGCTCTACAGACTTTCATGATCCCACTAATTTGGTATGCTTTCTGGACTCTCTGAATGATTTCTCCATGGATACAACTCTCCTACTGTCAACGGGCTTGAAGGGACACAATGCAATGGGACCTAATCAACCCCATTGTGGGTGTCTACATGATCAACCCCCATGGAAACAAGAGAAGGAAAGATTACTAAACATTGCGGAGGAACTGACTCACTCGGATCACCAAGATAAATCCATATTGCCTCTTAAACCCTCAGCATCTCATGATGAGGTACCCCCTCGGCATTCATGAAACTGCTAATGGGACATTATCTGCTCCAACCCATGACTTACAGGCTGAATGAGTAAATCACTCCTCCAGGGGGACCAGTCTCTGATCATTCATTCTCTCACTCCTTCTCTGTATATAGATCTACTCTTAGCTACATCTCCATGCCACTACCGCTCAACTTACTATTGTCTTTTCGCAACACTTTTTATGCATTTTACACTTCCCCTTTTTCTCTTTTCTTCTGCAAATTTTGGGTTTTCCATAGAAATCGCATTGCTATTCATCCTGTTGTTGTTACTGACTGTTTATCTACAGTTTATTGTTGTTAGACATTTATCTTGCCACCTTGCCCCACTAATCACTTCACAATATGATGAAAATTCCTTCCAACTTGCACTGGCCTCCCCCACCCATGCTATGATGTCCTCATGACTGTGCTTGGCCATTATAGCCTACTCCATATGGACTGAGCTTCCTTAGTGTGTTTGCCAACCTTCTACTCATCCCCCCTCCTGTGTCCACCATGCACTAGGCTTCCTATTCTTCTATGGGCCTTGGCCTTCATGGACACTCTCTCTTCCAGTTGGCTGCCATCCATTGCCCATAGTGGATTAGGACTCTGGGGGAGGTCTAGACACACTGCTGAAAGTTTACAAGTGTAGCGCACACCATATACCATCTCCTACTGATCTTGTATATCCCATGATCAGAACCTTTTTCCTGACACTACACACCATCTCATCTTCTTAGCCCCCCTTGGTCCAAAGGCCCACTCGATTATATGCACCTCCACTCCTCTACCACCCTCTCCACATAGGCAATCTTGCTTTATCCTACAAGAGACCCATCTCTCTACCACAGAGGCAGATAAGCTTTTGCGGGATTAGGTGGCAAAGGTTGTATGTAGGTACAGGCCCTCCTCTGACCCTGCTAGCACTGTGTCTTTCATGAGCACGTATGCAAACCCTTGCAAAATACATATTGGCATTCATAACACCCAGTCCTGGATGAATGTTATGAGAATGTGGAGACAGTCAAGTACCACTGTAGTGGAGAAGACCTTCTATAGAGTGATTGCGAGTTCATAAGCCTATATGCAACCCAACCCGTAAGGTGTTAAAACTGAGTACACCACCTCATCAGGGGTAGTAAGTGCTATACAAATACACTTTTTAAGTATACACACTGTTAGTATTGCCATTACACTGGATAAAGCATGGGAGTCAGGAGAGGGAGGTGTGTGCACATGCGCTGCCACTTGTGCATATGCAGTTGAGGAGAGCGAGATACCGCTAGACAGCAAGCTCTTGCTGGCCATTTAGGATGCGCTGGCATAAAGGTCACGCCCTGACCATACTGCAATCAGGACATCGAAGGAACAACATTTACCTGATTCGGCTCCTGAGTGCTCCACCACATCCTTCTCTAGTTCTTCACTGCCGCAAGGGTCGCAAGTCCTGTCTGCATCTCACCTAGGAAGGAGAAAAGAAGAAGATAGTAAGTCACGTGCTGCAGTACTTATTGTGCACATGCATGCTGCACTAGTAAAAGTACTACCAACTCAGACAAATGCGCTAAAGGTAAAACAATAGAGCACCCTGGCAGCGAGAGTGACTAACCACTGTAAAGAACTTGACTTGACACAAGAAAATATTCTTGACATATTTTTTGCAATCTATGTTCAGAGTGGCACAAGAGACTAAGGTGGTCATTATGAACATGGCAGTCTGAACCGCCGCGCCAGCAGTGAAGGTCATTACCGCCAACGGCATGGTGGTCCAGACCGCCATATTCTGAACACAGTAGTGAACTGGCTTCCAAGCAGTCAAGCGGCCACCTGTGGGCACATTCGATCCGGCGGTGGAGGTTGGACAGGCGGTGGGATTATGGTCCCATCTCCACCAGCGATTCCCTGGAGAGTTATCATGCCAGGTATTTCCTGGCAGAAAGCATACAGGTGACAGGAATAATCATTCCTTTCACCTGTATGTGACACGCCAGGCTACTCCCCCTTCTCACAACACCTACCTGCCCCCCAAACCCATAGAACAGTCCCCATCCCTGGAATCCTGAAAACTGACCCCCCAACCCTCCACCCCAAAACCCCATGTAGGTCCCCCCAACCCGGCCCTCACCATCTCCCACCCCCACCCCTAATACAGGTCCCCCAAAACCTAACCCCCCCACATCCACATGCACCAATTTACTTACATGCACACACACATACATGTACTCAGACACACATCCCCCCACACATACACTCACGCACACCCCCATGCATTCACACTCACACCCCCCTCCTTCCTTCCCTCTCGGACAGTACTTACCTTTTCCGCTGCGCTGCTCTGGGAGGGAATTGTCTCCCTGGATGCTGCTCCGCCGCCATTGCCGCCTCTCTGTACATAGCCACGCCTATAACTGCTTCATTATAGGCGTCGCGGTGTATGGACTGACGTGGCGGTGAGGGTGTAGCAGCATCCATCCCCGCCACCGACTGCCAGCACGGCGTATGGCGGCCCTCACTGCCATCAATGGCAGTGAGGCTCCATGCGTCATTATGTGGCGGAATGCCGGCCGCCAACACTGGCTGTCTTTCATCACACCATTTCCATAATGAGCACCTAAATCTTGAAACATTGTAGCAATATACATTTAGCGCTGCAGCGCTATGCTCTCATAAGGTGCACAAGAACTAACTATTAACAAATGCACTATTGTTCATTAAACTGAATGCATTCTATCCTCCCACTGTAGGAACTGAGTTGGCAAGCATCTAGACAATGTTAAGGTCTGCTAAAGCAAGGATAAATCTGACCGCTACTTAAACTGGTATTTGCCCAAGCCTAACATTCAGGTTCAACATCGAACTGGTCATACACTAGGTACTCAGGTTGGCCTGAATGATACCAATGCTTGAAAGATTGAAAGAAGGTAGTGAAACAGATCACTAACAACACTCTTGTTTTCCCTGAGCACGCACAGCATTCTCCGAAACACCATCCAGTCAACCACTTGGACGATGCAATTGGGACGAGGGTGATACAGTGAGACAACAGATTAGATCTTGTTTATTATTTTGTCTCATTTCCCATTCCCCTTGTTGTAACTTGGGCTGGCAGCAATGCAGTTTGTGGAGCTTTAGGTGGTGTAGTGGGGCTGTCGACATGCATCACTCCCGCTGGGCCAGGATTACAGGTTACTATATCTTAACAGTTTCAATTCTGACAGACTGCCTAGCCCACATCCATCACTGGCATGACCTATAAACGCTAATCACATCCTTATGTCTATCCTAGAAACAATCACTAGTCTACAGCTGGAAATGCAGGCATCCTGTGCAGAGAATCAGGAGCTATATAGAGAGTGGAGAAAAGTCTGAAGAGAGGTAGCTAGACTGTCCTATGGTAGTAATCCCAGTACTGATGGTATAGGACACCCTTGCACACCTCCACTGCCTTTACTTACATACAGGATCACTTCCTACAATCATGCTTCAACTCCCTCTCCACCAATAGTGCTTTTAGGAGCAGGAATTAACATGCCTCCAGCAACATTATACACATTGTGAAAACCTCTCCGATTCCAGCAGCAGCCGCAGAACGGTTCTATGGGGACCCAAAGACATATGCTATATTCTTTAGTCACAGTAAGTTGCATTTTTTATAAAAACCTATGGCTTTTTTGGATGAGCAGAAAAAAACAGCCTTTGTTCCATCCTATCTGGGTGGCAATGCAGCCAGTTGGTCCATTCCCACTGTTGAACGCAATTACTCTGGACTATATACGTTTTTAGCCTTTTGGGAAAAAAGGAAAAAACTAATTGATAGAAAACCACATGGGCTGTGCTTGGGCCGAGAATTAATCACCTTACAGCAAGGGACACAGACCTTTTAGAGTACATTATGACATTTAATAGATTAGTGGTAGAGACAGCATGGCCTGAAGCTAAACTCTCCTCTTTGTTCTACCAGGGTCTTCATTGTGAGCTTAAAGATGTTTTAGCCCAGATGGTCAACTTAACTTACACTTGTGAGGAATTATTAGATCTGACAGTCCAGTTAGATCATTATTTACTAGAAAGAAAGGGAGACAAACCCAGGACAGATACTAAGATGATTATGGCTCACTCTAACTCCCCTTCAGAAGAGGAGGGTACTAAAACAATTAGTGATCCCAAGCCCATGAAAATAAATGGGATTAGGGCACTGTGACAGGGGATACCGTAATGACGACTCACAGCCAGAAGTTTACTGTGAAAATAGTCTTTATTAATTGGTACTAAGTGAGTCTAAACCAGACCTTGATTCCACAGGGAGGGAGAGACAGAATATTAAAGTAAAACATGCCCACTTTCTAAATGTGGCATTTTCAAACAAACAATGTAAAAACCATCTTCACTAAAAGATGTGTCTTTGAATTCTGAGTTCAGGGAACCCAAACTCCAAATCTCTATCCCTTCCCAACTGAAAGCTACACTTGTAAGGTGTTACAAGGCAGCTCCAATGATAACCTATGGGAGAGATAGGCCTTGCAATAGTGAGACACAAGTAGCAGTATTCCACTATTAGAACATGTAAAACACAGCAATACGTGTCCTACCATTCACATACACTGCACTCTGTCCATAGGACTACCTTGGGCCTACCTTAGGTGTGTCCTACGTGTATTAAGAAAGGAAGGATTGGGTACTGGCAAGTGTGCCAGGTCGATAAGGCTGATCTGTGCCATATTTGGAGGGCTACTCATGTGGGTGGCACAATCAGTGCTGCAGGCTCACTAGTAGCATTTGATTTACCAGCCAGAGGCACACATAGGGGGTGATTCTGACCCCGGCGGCCAGGGTCGGCGGGAGAACCGCCAACAAGCTGGCGGTGCCCCGCAGGGCATCCTGACCGGGACGGTTTGGCCGCGGTCAGATGCGGAAAACCGGCGGTCTCCCGCCGGTTTTCCGCTGCCCATTAGAATCCTCCATGGCGGCGCAGCTCGCTGCGCCGCCATGGGGATTCTGACAGCCCATACCGCCATCCTGTTCCTGGCGGTTCTCCCGCCAGGAACAGGATGGCGGTATGGGTTGTCGTGGGGCCCCTGGGGGCCCCTGCAGTGCCCATGCCAATGGCATGGGCACTGCAGGGGCCCCCGTAAGAGGGCCCCACTTTGTATTTCAGTGTCTGCTTTGCAGACACTGAAATACGCGACGGGTGCCACTGCACCCGTCGCACCTTCCCACTCCGCCGGCTCAATTCTGAGCCGGCGTCCTCGTGGGAAGGGTCTTTTGCACTGGGCTGGCGGGCGGCCTTTTGGCGGTCGCCCGCCAGCCCAGTGCAAAAGCCAAAATACCCTCAGCGGTCTTTCGACCGCGGAGCGGTATTTTGGAGGGGGGAAGTCTGGCGGGCGGCCTCCACCGCCCGCCAGACTCAGAATGACCCCCATAGTGTACTTTTCTAGGGACTTACCAGTAGATCAAATATGCCAATAATGGTTAACCAATCATAACCCCAATTTACACAGAGAGCACTTGCTTTTTAGCACAGGCCAACTGAAAGCTACACTTGTAAGGTGTTACAAGGCAGCTCCAATGATAACCTATGGGAGAGATAGGCCTTGCAATAGTGAGACACAAGTAGCAGTATTCCACTATTAGAACATGTAAAACACAGCAATACGTGTCCTACCATTCACATACACTGCACTCTGTCCATAGGACTACCTTGGGCCTACCTTAGGTGTGTCTTACGTGTATTAAGAAAGGAAGGATTGGGTACTGGCAAGTGTGCCAGGTCGATAAGGCTGATCTGTGCCATATTTGGAGGGCTACTCATGTGGGTGGCACAATCAGTGCTGCAGGCTCACTAGTAGCATTTGATTTACCAGCCAGAGGCACACATAGGGGGTGATTCTGACCCCGGCGGCCAGGGTCGGCGGGAGCACCGCCAACAAGCTGGCGGTGCCCCGCAGGGCATTCTGACCGCGGCGGTTTGGCCGCGGTCAGATGCGGAAAACCGGCGGTCTCCCGCCGGTTTTCCGCTGCCCATTAGAATCCTCCATGGCGGCGCAGCTCGCTGCGCCGCCATGGGGATTCTGACAGCCCATACCGCCATCCTGTTCCTGGTGGTTCTCCCGCCAGGAACAGGATGGTGGTATGGGTTGTCGTGGGGCCCCTGGGGGCCCCTGCAGTGCCCATGCCAATGGCATGGGCACTGCAGGGGCCCCCGTAAGAGGGCCCCACTTTGTATTTCAGTGTCTGCTTTGCAGACACTGAAATACGCGACGGGTGCCACTGCACCCGTCGCACCTTCCCACTCCGCCGGCTCAATTCTGAGCCGGCGTCCTCGTGGGAAGGGTCTTTTGCACTGGGCTGGTGGGCGGCCTTTTGGGGGTCGCCCGCCAGCCCAGTGCAAAAGCCAAAATACCCTCAGCGGTCTTTCGACCGCGGAGCGGTATTTTGGAGGGGGGAAGTCTGGCGGGCGGCCTTCGCCGCCCGCCAGACTCAGAATGACCCCCATAGTGTACTTTTCTAGGGACTTACCAGTAGATCAAATATGCCAATAATGGTTAACCAATCATAACCCCAATTTACAGAGAGCACTTGCTTTTTAGCACGGGTCAGCAGTGGTAAAGTGCCCAGAGTGCGAAAACCAGCAAAAGCGAAATCCAGCACACATTAAAAAATACAGGAGGTAGAGGCTAAAAGACAGGGTAAACCTCACCAAGGATGCCAGGTCTAACATGCCATCCAGATCTGTGCCAGAGCCAAGCACCAGCTCCAGTGAGGTAGAGGAAGATTTGGAATATGAAGTCAAAAGGATTCTAGATTCCAAACTAATGTGTGGACGTTTATACAGTATTACCTGGTAGACTGGAAAGGGTTTGGACCTGAGAAACAAACTTAGGAACCCGTCAATAACATCTATGCACCCAAACTGGTACTACAAGTTCATCAATTAAACGTGACTACCAAACCCAGCCAAACAGCCACTCGGACAATGGCCATTAAGTGGGGGTATTGTCATGAGCACATCTGCAAGCCGTTGCACAGTACATACTGCTATTCATTACACCCTTTACTGGATGAATGCTGTGCGAATGTGAAGAAAGTGAAGCACCACTAAATGCCTAGAAACATGGAGTGAAGAAGAACTTATATAGAGTTAGTGTATGTTCATGAGCCTGTGTACAACCCATAAGGGGTTAAAACTGAGAACACACACCAAGTATGCGCACAGTTAGTATTGCCATTACACTGTATATGGCTTGAGGGTCGGGCGAGGTAGCATTGCTACTTGCTGCATATACAGGTGAGGAGTGAGAGATCCCATGAGACTGCAAGCTCTCTGCTGCCATTTTGAATGTGCTGGCATATAGGCCATGCCCTGACTGTGCCTTATTGTTAGGCAATAAGAATGTCAAAGGAGCAACACTTACATGACTCTCAACTTCACCACATCTGTCTTGAGTTCTTTGCTGCCACACTGGGGTCACAGGTCCTGGCCGCATCTCACCTAGGAAGGAGAAAAGAAAAAGCAGATAGTAAGTCATGTGCTGAAGCACTTATTGCACACATGCCTGCCACACTAACAAAAATACTTCCAACACAGACAAATGTGGTAAAGGGAACCCAATAGGGGCTCCTGGCAGCAAGAGTGCTTAACCTCTGGAAAGGACTTGACACAAGAAAATAATCTTGATACATTTGTTGCAATCTACATTAGGAGTGGCACAAGAGACTAGGGGCCTGATTTAGAGTTTGCAGATGGGTTACTCCGTCACAAATGTGACAAATATCCCTTCCACTGTATTACGATCTCCATAGGGTATTGTGAGATCGTAATATGGCGGATAGGATATCTGTCACATTTGAGGTGGAGGAACCACATTCCACAAACTCTAAATCAGGCCCAAAATCTTGAAACATTGTAGCAGTACACATTCAGAGCAACCGTGCTTCACACTCATAAGACACACAAGAACTAGCTTTTAACAAGTGCATTATCGAACATTAAATCAAGTGCATGCTAGCCACTGAGTGCTGAAACTCAGAAGGTCAGCATCTAGACAGCATTAAGATCTGCTAAAGTAAGGTGAAATCAGACCTTTGCAATAATTGGTATTCACCATTAACATGCTAGGATTCTAGGCTTGTGACACTTACAAGCCTAACATTCAGGTTCAGCATGGAACTGGTCATACACTTGGTCCTTGGACTTGAATGAAAGATGTGAATGCTTGAAAGAGTGATAGAAAATAGTGAAACAGATCATTAATAACACTTTTGTTTTCCGTGCAGCACTCACCGCATCCTTGGAAACACCATCCAGTCAAGTGAATGGGAGATGCGAGTGAGACGAGGGTGATACCTTGAGACAACAGGCCAGATATTGTTTGTTATTTTATTCCACTGCCCTAGTTGCAACTCAGCCCATCAGCAATGCAGTTCATGGAGGTTTAGTGGTGTGGTCAGACCATCGATGTGTATCATGTCCACTGGACCAGAAGTTCAAGTTAGTGTATGTGAACAGTTTCAATTCTGACATGGTCCCAGTCCTCAACTTCATCTCTCCAGAAGAGCATCATGGCCATTCTCATCCACAAGGCCCTCTCCTGTACTGTTCTCCAGACGTGGATGGATGATTAGGGCCTATACCCTTTTATGAGGCTCAGAGTGGGCTCCACACTACTTGAGGTGGGTTCCGTGCATGCCTTTTCTGGCCCAAAACTTCCAGTTCTCCCTCATCTCAACAGGCCACTGACTTAACTTACTTCTAATGTATTGATTGTAGAGGAATGGAATTTGGGGTCAGATGCAGTTAGGGATGGAACAGGTTCCATTGTTAAGGCAAAGAACTCAGACAGCCTATGTGATGATCAAAGATTATCTGACATATGGCGTCTTCTCCATCTTATGGACAAAGGCTATTCATTCCTTTCTGCAGTCCATGGTACCCAATCCTGATGACTCGAGACTGCAGTATTCTGGAGAGCTTCCCTTTTGATGATGGCTGGGTCATTTGAACTGAGATTTAAACCTACGGATCCCTACACGCAGACCTTGGTGCTTCAATGTAGCGCATTATAGGTCGCAACGGTAAAAGAAAGTACTTCAATCACAAATAACTATCGGACAACAAGGGCTCTGTATCCTCTGCCCAAACATTTTAGCCACTACAAAGCCTTCTTACGCAGTCAGCTTATGAGGGATGCTGCATTGACCAACAAGCAGTGGGCGCGGCAGCAGCTTGTGCTAGAACGCAACATTGTAAAGTACACCCGAGAGTACACGGCAACACCAACCGTGGCTGCCAGACGCATGTTGGAAAAGGAAAAGATAGACCTCCACTCCGTATACACTTTTAAGGCAGAATATGTACTGTGTAAATACAAGGATAACTGCTACAAACAGGGGGAGAAGGCATGTAGACGTCTAGCAGGTCAGCATCTACAACAAGAAGCTGCAATGGCTATACCTGCTAATGGGGCCTCCTCGCACAGCCTTGTACTTGTTCTGCAAGGCATAGCCAACACATTTGGCACCCTCTGTGCTGCACTTTACAGCTCTGAACTCCACAATGATGTGGACCAGGCAGCTGTGTTTTAATATTAGGCTCAATGAATTGGGCAGAGGACTTCTACAGTGGGAAATCACGAAAGAGGAGGTGAAAGGAACTACCTCCAGCTTTCCACATAATAAGGCCCCAGGTGAAGACGAGTTCCCAAGGGAATTCTACCATTGGCTGAAAGTGAACACAATGGACCAATTGCATGTCGTTTTCCAGGTAGCAGAGGGCACTGGCTCCCTACTGGGTATATCCAACAAGGCAGTAATTACAGTTCTAGCAAAACATAGAAAAGACCCCTTAATGAGTGGCAGCTACCACCCAATCTCCGTTCCTAAACACTGACACAAAAATACTGGCAAACATCTTGGCTGCCCGACTTAAGTGGGTCATACTGAGTCTGATTCATGACATTCAGGTAGGGCTTGAACAGCGTAGGTCCTCCCTTTATCACATCAGGACACTTGCCCACCTACTATGACTCTCTAAGAACACCCTGGAAGTCACTATAGCCCTCTCCTTAGAGGTCAAGAAGTGTTTGAGGGTACTGAATGGTGGTACATGTTCCGGGTACTCAGCCAACTGAGTTTATGGGTGCCTTTATCTCTGTTTTTCGATGGCTCTTAACTTAATATACAGCCCATGTTAAATGTGGTAGTTTTTCATGTCCCAACTTCCTGACTGGCAGAGGAACTAGGCAATGGTGCCCTCTCTCACCCCTGCTGTTATACTGGGTATGTAACCCCTAACACCATTCCCCACGGATCAAAGGCATATCCACTGAAGCTGGCTTGGCCAAAATCCTGTGCTATGCAGATGACATCCTGCTCATAACCTATATAGATCGGTACCTGCCTTTATGTCCATTATTTCATCCTTTCCCGCAATCTCTGGTTACAGAATTAATTGGGACAAAAGCAAATGATTTCCCGTGTCCCATACAACAGTGAAGGATTTCATTACTGGTTCCTGTTTAGTTGTAAACAACATTGCCTTACAAATGTAGGTATCTTGTTCAATAGGGGTCTGGACAATTTGATCTCAGACAACCTTGACCCCCTCATTGCTCAAACTAACCTGGAATACACCAAATTGAACAGCCTTAATCTATCCCTCTGGGGGAGAACACAAGCCCTCAAGGTGGCTATTTTACCTCTGTTCTTGGTGTAAAAGATAAAGGTATTTAATCCTTTATTTGGGGCAACTTGAGACCTCGACTGTCCTTCTCCAAATTAATAGCACACATGAAATGTGGAGGCCTGGATGCACCTTTTATAGAACTCTACCCATGGAACGTACATCTGGAATAAGTTTCCCCAAGCACAACAACAATGGGACAAGGGGTTCCCAGCCCTTGGTCCCCTTGGAATACCAAGGGCTGGCAGTATAGGTTGGTTGAGGCCCAGACCTCAATATCCTCTACTGCCCTAAAGTACCTACTGTGCTAGTACCTAATCCCATAGTACAGAGGATGCTGCTGGTCTAGAACCACTCCCATAAACTAACAAGTAGCCCAGCTCAACTCGATCTACAGGCCCCCTTGTGGAATAATGCAACCCTCCAATTGGGCGGACAACTTCTGAGATTAGTCAATTGGAAGATGGCGGGGGTACTGACCCTTGGGGACATTGGTCGTAATGGCGAACTGATACCTTTCACAGACCTTCAAGAGGAGTGCCACCTACCTCTCTCACAACTTTGGCGTTGCTCCCAACTGCAACACTATCTATATGGGGCCCTAGACCCTAGGCTGTGGACCATCCCAATCTCCCACATCTGCTAATTCTTGGATCTTTGGGGAGCCTACAAAGGGGCTATGTCCTAACTTTACAACTTGTTGGTCCACCACCTCCACTTCTGTCTTCTCCTAACCTCTCACTGTAGGTCGCAAAACGCAAAGGCCTCCAATACCCGGATGAGGACTGTGGGCAGAACTGGGTGGAGGAATGTGTGAGGCTAGAATGAATGTTTTGCCTTTTCAAAATGACCCAGAATTGGTACTGGAACCCTCAAAACTTGTTACAGTGGGCCTCCTTTCCCACTCACAATGCTGGGGATGTCCCCATCGCCAATCCGATATAGTGGATATCCTGCACAATTGCTTGAGTATCGTCAGATTGTGGTACTGCATAAGCGCCACCCTCAGTCTTGTGATTGCCCTATCCTTTCCTCTCCTGTGGTCCCTGATCATGCTCCATGTTTGGTAGATTTCTCTGACCGACCACTCAAACACTATTACTTTTGGCAACAGGCTTGACCATAGCCAAACTCTGTATCCTCTGTCACTAGCACTCTCCACACATACCTACACACGATTAATAGATAATTTAGAGGTGTAAAGTAGCATCAACTGAGCCCACTATTTATTGGCTCCAAGATAAAGCTGAACTGTTTGAAGTCACCTGGTAATCATTCTTGAATCTTGAGGATGTCCCTCATGGCACCCCCTCCCCATCATCCTCATCCTCCTTAGTCTGACCTGGTCCTATGGACCCAGAATAGGTCCATGCAGGCTTGCCTACCTCTTCCCTCCATGAAGCACCTGGTGAACCAGGCCACTGATTGAACTCTTTCCCTCCTCCCTTTCCCTCTTATTATGGAATTGGGCTCACCCTCTCCCTCTACCTCCCTTTTCTTTGGCCATCCCAACCTTTTGTTCTAAGAGAGTCCTTAGGAACCTCCTTTGAAATCCCACTGCTTTACCCTGGCCTTCCTCTTAACCCAGCATGATGTGAATCAACACTAATTCTTGGGTAAGCTCCGTCGCTCTGTAGTCTGCTCCATGTAGATAATATCCTTCGCCTGCAAGCACTTACACCTCCGCTGGCATGTTGGTTTGTGCACTGTTCATTCTCTTGCTAGAATGGCTGAGTTGGGACCACTCGTTGACTTTTTGTACGGCTGGGTCGGAACACATACCATGGGGCTACATGCTCATTTCATGTACAGTTGTACTCTTGGTCTTTATAAACCAATAAAACTTAAAAAATGAAAAAAAGAATGGCAGTAAGTATTTGGTGAATGAATCTTTGTCAATTTATAGCAATATATAATTGGTTCTTATTGCTGATGAGTTTTGGTAAAACCTGGTGTAAATACTGTGACAAAGAGGTCTGATGTGGGGATAATAAATCTATCACTCACCTGTAACTTTGATTATCGTTAGTCTACTCGTCCTCATCACACGATCAACTTCTCCCTTCCACCCAGAAATATTTCACTTATTTTGGCCTTGATATAAGCAGGTAGTCAGGAAGATGAGAGA
This sequence comes from Pleurodeles waltl, assembly GCF_031143425.1. Lineage (NCBI taxonomy): Eukaryota > Metazoa > Chordata > Amphibia > Caudata > Salamandridae > Pleurodeles > Pleurodeles waltl. Next base: position 258,451,909 of record NC_090445.1, read on the forward strand.
GCCCTTGAAGGGTCTCACATGCGCTCTAATAAAATAAACAAGCATTTGCAATGCAATGGGTCTCACGTTTGCTAGAGTTAGAACTATTAGCGTTGTAAATTCCCAACTGGACTTTTCTTGCCACATATATTGAAAATGAAGTGTAAAACAGTTAACATTAGTGAGCTGATTCGAAACACTGTGCAGCCATGAGCATGAGCACGAAGGAGAGACACAAAAGAAAAAAGAAGTTTGCTCGCAGTCAAACCTATCGACAAACGTGCAATTATCTATGTAACAGGGTCGATGGCCAAGGTGGTAACAAAACTGCTCCAAGGAGGGACAAATGTAAAACATTTACCAATGATAACAAAGGATTTTTGCAAGGAAAGCCCATGAACGAGTGATAATGATTGGCGTGTGGTGAGCGTAGTTAAAAGCCCACAGATAGATTACAACAGGACAGAGTGCTTACACGATCGACCTAAAAAGCAGTGGGTGGTGGGAGCTGTCTGGAGGTGGGACCATTCTCATATATAATGACTGTGATGAAGAAAACTAGGTTAAGGGTAAAGTTTTTTTCTAGCTGTGGGAAGCGCTGCATGCCTCCTCTTGTTAGAAGCAGACATGGAATGTAACTTGGCTGCAAAGTCTCATGCAATTTGGTCAGGTCAGGATCTTCAACATCTGGAAAAACCAGGTGCGGAAAAACCTAACCAGTAGTAATCAGAGGGGGCAAAATTAATGCATAAAACAAGCGTTAATTTCACTCCGCCTGACTTGTAATCAGACCCTTTGTGCTCTACAGCTGGTTACATTAATGTTTTCAGCTTGAGCTGAAGGTTCCGAAACAGGACATTCAGTAACTATAGCAATCATTTCTCATTACCATAGACACTGCTCTCGTGTTTTCCAGGTCCGTGAGTGAGAAGCACTTGCAGTCTAGGTTAATTACATCCATTCTGGTAACTGTAGTTTTGATTTAAAAAATGGGCTAAATAAAACTACAAATTCTACTCATGCATGAAACTTCAAAGCTTGGGAGCTCTGCAAAGGCTTCCAATTAGCTCATGCAATCCAAGCTTAGTCATAATAATAATGAAAAACACACCGCTCAGACCTATTCCCCACCTAATGAGGGGTTTCATCAGTTTTCTTACTTTAAGGTTTTTTGCCATAGAGATACATTTTCAGGATGGATCTTTCAGTTTGAAAACTATTGTTTTCAGTTGTGATACTCCAATGATAGTGACTGAACTAAATAAAAACAACAAGACTACAATTTTTAGATGCAGTAAATGAAATCCTAGTAAGTCATGTTGTAATACTATTCAGGGTGTCACACCTTGGAGGAGCCTTATAACATGACTCCCAGTTTAATTCTTTCATGAAATGCCTAAAGGTGTAACAGGCACGATGGAAATTAATGTTGATATGTTCCAAATGCACTGCTGCCATGTGGCCCAGTTTCATATGAGACAAACTTGATGAGTCTAAGGCCCTCATTATGTCATTGGCTGTAAATGTCACTTCCTGCACAGTGACGGCTGCCAACATACCACCACAGTGGCGAATATTCGTTTGCCATATTAAGACACACACACCAATCCGACAGAATACTGCCACATACACAAATCTGCCAGACCAAAGGTCAGTGCTTAAGTGGCGGTAACAACACCCATACCGTTATGCCAACAAAACAACGCCCACTACATCATGACCCACAAATCACCACAGCGGACATTCAAAGGCGGTAAATCATTGGCGGTACACACCAGCGCGATCAGAATGGACACCCAAATACTAAACTGCACAACATTGACCAATACCAAAAACACACACCTGACACTCATACACACCACACCCACCCACGCACAGCACTATAAATTACACATCCACATCACCCACAACCCTTTACGAATACAAATGATTGCCACCAGACTGACACCAAGACCACTGTGACAACTCGACACACATACCACATACACCCATACTTCCCTCACGCACCCCACTACGCACACCCAACCACAGTACCCAACACCTAAACACTTACACACACCACACAACACCTATGTCCCCACAAAGGCACCCCGTTTCACAGATAAGGAGTTGAGGGTCATGGTGGAGGAAATAGTCAGGGTAGAGCCACATCTGTTTGGAGCACAGGTACAGCAAATATCTTTTGCAAGGAAGATGGAGCTATGGTGGAGAATAGTGGACAGGGTGAATGCCGTGGGACAGCATCCAAGAACAAGGGACGACATCAGGAAGAGGTGGAACGACCTACAGGGGAAGGTACGTTCCATAGCAGTAAGGCACCAGCTCGCCATACAGAGGACTAGCGGTGGACCCCCAACTCCTCCGCACAGCTCACAGCATGGGAGGAGCAGGTCTTGGCAATACCGCATCCTGAAGGACTCACTGGCGTTTCCAGAGGACCGGACACTGGTGAGTCAGTATTTACTACTTATCACCCTGAATACCTGCACGCCATCACACCCCTTGTACTCACTCCCTTCATTCCACTCTATCCCACACACTGCACCTACACATATGACTAACCCAAATGCCCAGCCCTGCATGCAATACCAATGCATGGACAGCCCTCCCAGCCCTGCATGGACACCCATCACTAAAGCATGCACAGCATAGGAGAACTAAACATCCCACAATACATCAACATACACAAACCAAGGTGGCAGGGCAACAGCAACGATAGAGGGGAAGCTAGGGATGTACAATATGTCACAGGAATGAAGCATAATACATCACTTACATCCCCGTAGGTGCTCCACCCAATGTCAGCGGAGAGGAGGTGCCACAACTATCCAGTCCCCCAACAGAAGATGCCCCCAGTGATGACAGTAACTCTGGACTTCAGGATCTGGATCAACAACCTGGCCCATCAGGGACCACTGGACAGTCATCCCAGCCCACTCACAGTCCACCACAGAGCCTCCCCCATCAGTATCTAACATCACAACACCCACCCCGCATCTCCACACCTCTGTCCCCAGGACACATCAATCAGCAGTGTGGCCACCGATACAGGGACTCTAGTCCACACCTCAAACCCAAGACAATCAGGGACCTGGAGTCAGTGACAGTGGGCACACCGTTCAGGGGACAGATGCACAGGGGAACAGAGACACTGGGAGGCCTGCTGTGCGCCAGGGAGAGGACAGGCCCAGGGAACCGACTCTCCAGGAGGTACTCACCAAGATCCTGGGGGCCTACCAACAATCCCAGGACACAATGGGCAAGCGGCAGCAGGAGGAACACCATCTGGAGATCAGGGAGGAACTGCAGGCACTTAACACCACCATGATCTCCATAGCAAGGGTGCTAGCAGACATGGCCAATATCATGAGGGAATCAACAGTACACCACCGGGCCCCTACCACTAGCCAGTATATTGAACAGCCCACCACCTCTCCTGCAGCTAGTGGGCAGGAGGCCCCGTCACAGGACCCACAGGCCACCAGCACCCCTCCCCCTGCAGAAGGTGAACCATCCCACAAACGTTCCCTGTGACCCAGATAGAAGCCAGAGACACTTGCCAAGACCACCACCAGGAAATGAGACTCTCCTGATTGTCCCCCTTGTTTCCCACCCTGTCACCTTGTCCACTTTGAACTGCCTTTGCTCCCCTTCCTATGGCCCCTTGGACATTGCACCTGTGCTACAAACAGACTGGAACAATACCCTGGACTTTCCTCTACCACCACCCCTTTCCAATGCACTTTGCCTTTTATAGCACTACAATAAACACCCTTGAACACAACTTGACTGATAGTATTTTATGTGTTGAGAATGTGCATTTAGGGGAACAGTCACATCTGGTGCAAATGATATAGACACTGTGATAGCATACAATCAATGACCTGTAACTGTCTTTAGTAATCACATCAGGACACTGTTGTCATATCACCAACATCTGTTAAATGACAAGCCATAGGTGACAGTAAGTTTAGATGCAAAGGAAGCGAATACCACCAGGCCACAGTCACACAGATGAAATCAATATTCAGAGCAATGATCAGTTCCACTGTCTCACCTGTGTGTCATTGGAAGTATTGACGTTTAACTGATGTTCTGTTGTCCACATCCTCATCAGCTGCCTCCTCATCCTCACTGTCCTGAGGGTTCACTGCTGCCACAGGGGCATCTGCAGCCTCCCCCTCCTGCAGAAAAGGCACATGTCGTCTGAGGGGCAGGTTGTACAACATGCAGCATGCCACTACTATCTGGCAGACATTCCCGGGTGAGTAGCACAGGGATCCACCTGTCAGATGGAGGCACCTGGACCTGGCCTTCAGGAGGCTGAAGGTCCTTTCAATGATTCTTCTGGTTCACCCATGAGCCTCATTATAATGGTTCTCAGCCCCTGTCCTGGCAATCCTCACAGGGGTCAGGAGCCACAATAGGTTTGGGTAGCCAGAGTCACCTGCAAATAGTGAGGGACAAAATTTAGTCTTATACAATCCTATGGGATAACACCTGAAGGCATACACTGACATACAGTGGGTGGGGACTCAGGCTCACCTATAAGCCACACCATGTGCCTCTGTAGTTGGGTCATCACATTAGGGATGCTGCTATTCCTCAAGGCAAAGGTGTCATGCACTGACCCAAGATACTTGGCACTGATGTGGGAGATGTACTAGTCCGCCAGGCACACCATTTGCATATTCATTAAGTGGAAACTCTTTGATTCCTGAACCCTGTTCATTCTGGTGGGGGGATGAACGCAATATGTGTACAGTCAAACGCCCCAATAATATTGAGGATATGCCCCATTGCATAGAATCCTGCCTTAACAGTGGCCAAATCTTCCACCTAGGGGAAAACAATGTAGCTGCACATGTGCTTCACCAGGGCATACAGAACCCTTGCCAGCACGATTGAGAACATTGGCTGTGATATTCCTGTTGGCAAGCCCGCTGTCACTTGGAAAGAACCAGTTGCGAGGAAATGGAGCACTGATAGCACTTGCACAAGAGGGGGGATCCCAGTGGGATAACAGATGGATGCTATCAGGTTAGGTTCCAATTGGGCACACAACTATGTGATTGTAGCCCTGTCCAGTGTATGGGTGAGTATATTGTGCCTGTAATCCAGTGTAGCCAAGTACACAAGGGGTCTGTACACAAGGGTTTGTCTCCTCTTCCTATTCACCCACAGCAGTAGGTATCTAAGGGACACAAAAGTGAGTAGGCTGTCACAATTTGAACAATGGAACCACCACCTCAGAGTACATACAGCATCGTTGTGATGGGACAGTGGGACAGTGGGAATGGCAATGTATGTGTTATTTTAGGCAAAGGCGCAGTTATGGTTTATCTGATCATTGTCTGACACCATGAAATGGCGACCGCCTGTCCTGTATCTTGGGACAGGTGAAAGTGAGGTAACTCCGCCGATGTTGGGCGTCGTGGCGGAAAAAGGTCATGCACTGCTGTGCAATTCCTCATTGGCTAATATGGGGCTCTATGGGGTACAGTGGCTAATGGGGATCAGCGCCGGCAGTGACGGTGTACACTGCCACGGACGTGACCACCTTTTTCTGTGTATATCCTCACATGTATCCTGAGTTTCCAAAGGACGACACCTACACTGCAAGTGCTGCTATGACCTGTGTCTGGAACCTACCATGGCCTGTGTGACCGGGGAAAGGGCTCCCGCCTTCACTTCAGAGGAGTTTGAGCGACTGGTGGATGGGGTCCTACCCCAGTATGTACTTCTGTATGGGCCTCCAGACCAACGGGTGAGTACACCCTGGGCATGAAGCATGTGGGAAGGATGCATAGGGATGTGTGTGCAAGCATCGTGTCATCGGGGGGATGTCTGGTGGTAGTATACATGGTGGGTACTGGACAATGTGTGTGCCGATGGTGATGGAAACAGGATTGGTGAGCCATATGTGTGACAGGCTGGATTGTAAGTGTAATGGTGTCCTCCTGTCTGTATTCCTTCTGCAGGTCAGCGCACATCAAAAGAAGGGATTGTGGCATGCCATCGCCAAGGACGTGCTGTGACCTGAGACACTGGGCATGGAAGACCGCAGAGGCCCAGTTGGGGATGGCTTCCCAACGAGGAAGGGATGCCTGTCAGAACATGACCCCCCTGATAGCCCGCATACTGGCGGTGGCCTACCTAGAGCTGGATAGGCGCTTGAGGGCATCACAGCAGCCACAAGGGGGTAAGAACAGTGGGCATTAATACTATAATTGGTAGGTGGCTTGGGATTTGGGTGCTGCGTGTGAGTTAGTGGGTGCCCCTTAAAGCCAGGCCAGACACTGCAGCGTGATCCAGCTCAAGGGTAATGGGTATATGGCAATTGCAGGTAACCTAGCTTATTCACATTCCATGTCATTCAGGGGTTTGGTGGTCCCAGGAGGTGTGCAGTTGGCAGTGTTTGGCCCTGATCTTGCTGTGGAATCCACCCAAATCAATGGCAGTGCAATCCATAGTGCTCATTACTGATCTCTGTGTGTGACGGTGCTGTGTATGCCAACTGTAGTGTTGGTGCAGTAATTGACCCAGTGTTCCCTTTCTCTCTCTCTCCCCCCTTTTATCTTCAGTCATCCTGTCCACGTGTGCATTAGCATCACCGGCGACAGAGGGAGCTATATCCCACAGGACCCAGGAGGCAGAGTCCACCGACTCCGGGGGAACCAGTGGGACGGAGGGTGAGGATAGCACCATGGCGGAGACAGGAGGTGACAACACTGACTCAGATACCTTCTCAGATTGAAGCTCCCTGGTGGTGGCAGACAACTCGGTGACCACCCCAGCTGCATGTACAGCCCCCACCACCCATACCAGCACCGCCTTCCCAGTAGCCCCTCAGCGAGTTGCCTGTGCCCGCTCACCCAGGAGGGTGGGCATCTCCTTCGTCCCAGCACTTCAGGCCCTGCCCCAGTGAGCCCTGCTGTCCTGAGTGAGGATGCTATTGTCCTCCTGAGATCCATCTCTGTAGGGCAATCAACCATTGTGAATGCCATCCAGAGCTGGCATCCCAGATGCAGCAATGCATTCCTGGAGGGCATCCACGGTGGATAGGCGGCCCAACAGAGATCGATTCAGGCTCTGGCATCCTCTCTGATGGCAACCATTGTCCCTGTCCCTACTGTCTCCCCTCCAACTATGAATTCCCAGTCCCAGTCTCCTCAACCCCAACCCATCCCATGCACACATACAGATGAGTATGCACACAAGACAACACACAAGAGTGTCACAGTCAAACACATGCACCTCGCTTCAGCCCTCAAGCACTCATGCAAACACAAGACAGTTGCACACAAAACCACATCCACTGCCTCCACTATCTCCCCCTCCTTCTCCTCCTCCTCCACCTCCTTCACAGTCATGTCCACACTCATACCTGCATGCACTGCATCATCATCCACCACCAGCATCACCACACCAAGCAGCACACACACCTCATTTGCAGACACCTCCACAATATCCATCCACGCGTCCCATGTGTCCTCTCCCACCCTGTCTGTTCCCCCCTCCTAAAGGCACAAACGCAGGCACTCAGACACCCAACCGCCATCTACGTCACATCAGCACACTCTCCATGCACCTGCACCCAAGTCCAGCATACGTACTCCTACAACAACCACTCCCTAAACCTTCACTCCCATCCCTCCTCCCTCATCCCACCCCACTATCCCTAAGAAGCTTTTCCTTGCCCAACATGACCTCTTCCCTCTCCCTCCTCCTCCCCTCCCCTGCCTGTAAGATCAGGGTCCCAACGACCCAGCCCAGCACCTCAGCCAAACAGTCCACGGGGACAGTGGCGGAACCTCCTAGTCGTGGAGGCAAGGCAGTGAGGGATCCCACTCCACCAGCCAGGAAGGGGAAGGATCCCACTCCACCAGCTGGGAAGGGGAAGGATCCCACTCCAACAGCCAGGAAGGGGAAGGATCCCACTCCACCAGCCAGGAAGGGGAAGGATCCCACTCCAACAGCCAGGAAGGGGAAGGAACCCTCACCTTTTGTCAGGACAGGGAAGAAGCCCTCACCTCGTGCCATGAAAGTGAAGAAGCCCTCACCTCCAGCTGAGACACAGCAGCCCTTGCCTCCAACAGACGTTGCCCAGGAGGCACCTTCCTCTGCTGAGACACAGCAGTCCTCCCCTCCAACAGAGGCTGCCCAGAAGGCACCTTTCACAGTTGAGACACAGCAGCCCTCACCTCCAGCAGAGACTGACAGGGTACCACCACCAGTGGTCACATAGCCCTCACCTCCAGCTGAGACGGTGCAGCCCTCACCTCCGGCATCGGACATGTAGGCCACCCTTCAGGGACTGCTGAACAAGAAACCCCCTCCAGAAGCAGTGGGCAGGTCCCCCACCTCAGAGACTGTGACCTTGCACTCCCCAGCATTGGGAAATAGACATGGAGCCCCCTCCAGAAGCAGTGGGCAAATCCCCCACCTCAGAGACTGCGACATTGCCCTCCCTGGCATTGGGAAATGGGCATGGAGCCACGTATAGAAGCAGTGGGCAAGTCCCCCACCTCAGAGACTGTGACCTTGCACTCCCCACCATTGGGAAATGGGCATGGAGCCCCCTCCAGAAGCAGTGGGCAAGTCCGCCACCTCAGAGACTGTGACCTTGCACTCCCTAGCTAATTGTAATGGGCATGGAGCCCCCTCCAGAACCAGTGGGCAAGTCCCCCACCTCAGAGACTGTGACCTTGCACTCCCCAGTATTGGGAAATGGGCATGAACCCCCTCCAGAACCAGTGGGCAAGTCCCCCACCTGAGAGACTGTGACCTTGCACTCCCCAGCTAATTGTAATGGGCAGGAACCCCCTCCAAAACTAGTGGGCAAGTTCCCGACTTCGGCTGAGGTGCCCGCCACCCCCACCCACTTCAATAATAATGCCCCTGCACAGTTCTGTGAGGATATCGTCAGGAAACGAGTTGGGCCTTGGACTGTGCCCTGTGGCCATGTGAGCCCTTAGTACTTTGGACTGGGCATTGGCCCTTTGTGGAGAGTTGTACATATCTGGTTCATGTGGTGGCTTTTGCCTTGCTAATACATTTTCAGTACTTCCGAACTCTAGTGCTTGTATTATTATGCCGAGTGTCGTGTGCCATTGGTTTACATCTGCAGCAAGTTGTGTGTATGGTGTGTGTGTGTCTGGTGTGTGTTGTGCGTGTGTGTATCACTCTCTTTTTCTTCCCTCCCTCTCTTGTGTGTTAGGCGGCTGTACTCACCACGGTCATCTTTGTCAGTCTTGGTGTTCCAAGTGGAGCATGGCGTACAAGAGCATCGGGAAGACTTGCAGTTCCGGTTACGTGGTAGTGTTGTTCTCCTCTGTGTCTCTGATGGTGTGTCATTGGTCTTCTGTGCTGTGTTTCTGCCAGGCTTTTGATGGAGTTGGTTGCACCACGGAAATCGTGGTGGTTTGCAGTGTCATAATATGGTGGGCGGGACCTTGTCTTCCGCCTGGCTGTTGATGGCTACCGCTGTGGTGGGCGGTGTTAACGCCCTGGCGGATGCTGTGGTACATTGGCTGTCTATGGGAGGTCTCACCGCCATGGTCTTAATTTGGCAGTAATTACCACCAGCCAGTTGGCGATATTTCTGCCACTTTATCAGTCACAGCCAATGTCATAATGACCACCTAGAATCCTCAGCCAAATCTTTATGCTGATGGATTTCAGAAAGATAGATAACTGGGCTAAATCTTTTGTACCTGACAACTATGTATATGCCTAGATTCCAAGACTCATGCTTGACTACCTGCTCAAGTTTAGACCTTTCTCCGCATAATGGGACTTGTAGTATTGCATATTTTAAAGGATAAAAAAACTACATGTACCATAATGCAAAGAAAAACAACCTGGACTGGAGCAACTTGTCATGCATAGACCTGAAAAATTGACTAGGGCTGCAACTATTATGATTTCCAAGTCACAAGCTTGATTCCTGACCAGTCCAACTCCGCCGTCCTGTCTACAGAGGTTGGTAAATTGGGTTTCAATAAACAGAATAAAAATTATACCTGCTGTTAGCTGAAATGGCAGAATGTGTTATGGTGCCTTATATTTAAAAAAGATGCTACAATTAGGTTTGATGTGTACTGGCGCTTGTGCCATTTATGGCAACCATATTGTTATTGCAACATAACATACATCCATTAAATACATAGAGGGGTTTTAGACAAGCCCTCTTTTGCCCTTTCAGTCCATTTGATTGTTCAAGTGTCATTCACATTTTGGGTCAGCCCACATAAATATATATATTACCTACTGGCAGTCACCAGTAGGTAGTCATACTCAGTCATAGCTGGTGACTGGGCAAAGTGCGGGGCAGGGGGCATAAAACAGATTGAAAAAACATTTTTTAAAATAAACTTACCTTAAGCTCATCGCCGCACCGCCGCTCTCCACCACACTGCAGGCAGAGAGTCCCAGCCAGCCCTGCACCAATTCTGACTCTGCTCATAGCAGTGTTATGATTTGCTGGAGTGCCCAGGCTGGGCGCTTTGAGGCAGACTGGGACCTGGGCCTGCTGCCTATAACCTAGCAACACAGTCCTGGGTTGGAGAAAGCCATGTGCACATGTGTGTTTGGCCGGCCCGAGACAGCCGGCCAAACATACATGCGCACTGAGGGGAGTATTCTGTGCACTATTCTCCATGGCTGTGATCCCCCAATGGCAATGCCATAGGGGGATGACCTAGTTTATTATTGTTTTATTTGTAAAGGTTTGCAGCTGTTGCTGCTGGCGGGGGGATTGGGGGCGCAACGCTCCACCATGGCTAGCGCTCCCTCTGTGGGGTAATTTCCCACCCACCCCCCCATGTCAGGGATGGAAGGGGAAGCCCTTCCCCTTCCACCACCAACCCCCCCACACCCCCTGTGACGTCAGCACGCGATAGCGCGCTGAATGTCACAAGGCCTCCTCTCTGAGCTTCCAGCGCGATCGGAAGAGAAATGCAAAAGCATTTCTCTTCCGATCACTTGGAGGAGGCCGGTAGACTTCAAAGGGAAGGAAAGTTATTTCCTTCCCTTTGAAGTCTCTCTCAGCGTTTTAGCAGCCGGATTGTAAGCAATCCGGCTGCTAAAACGCCCACTAGACACCAGGGATTTTTCTTTTTTAATGAAATTGGCATGAGGGAGCGACCCCCTGGGCAAGGGTCGCTCCCAGGGGGGGCATTTTTTTTAAAGGCCTTTTATAATTAGGCCGATCTGCCCCCGGGAGGGCAGAAACCTCTAGGCACCAGGGAGCATTTTTTTGTTGTTTTCTATTTCTGAGGTGGGGAGCGACCCCTTAGGCAAGGGTCGCTCCCCTAGGGGGCAAATTATATTTAGGCCATTTCTGCCCCCCTTGGGGGCAGATTGGCCTATTTTTATGAGGCCAATCTGCCCCCAAGGGGGACACAAACCACTAGACACCAGGGAGTTTTTTGTTCCGTGAATTTCACGGGAGGGGGGGGAGCGACCCCTTGGGCAAGGGTCGCTCCCAGGGGGGGCATTTTTTTTAAAGGCCTTTTCTGCCCCCCCCCCCGGAGGCAGAAACCTCTAGGCACTAGGGATCTTTTTTTTTGTTTTGTTTTGTTTTGTATTTTTGAGGTGGGGAGTGACCCCTTAGGAAAGGGTCGCTCCCCTAGGGGGCAAATTATATTTAGGCCATTTCGGCCCACATTGGGGGCAGATTGTCCTATTTTTGTGAGGCCAATCTGCCCCCAAGGGGGACAGAAACCACTAGACACCAGGGAGTTTTTTTTTTCGTGAATTTTTACGCAAAGGGAGTGACCCCTTAGGCAAGGGTCGTTCCCCTGGGGGGGGCAAATTTATTTTCGGCCATTTCTGCCCCCCTGGGGGGCAGATCAGCCTATTTTAATTAGGCCGATCTGCCCCCAAGGGGGGGCAGAAACCACTAGGTACTGGGGATTTTTTGTTGTTGTTGTTTTGCCTAAGGGGTCGCTCCCCTGGAGGAGCAAATTGTATTTAGGCCATTTCTGACCCCTTTGGGGGCAGATCAGCCAATTTTAGGAAACCACTAGGCACCGGGGATCTATTTTTTTGCGCCAACGTCACGCAAGGGGAGCGACCCCGTAGGCAAGGTTCGCTCCCCGGAGGGGGTGGGGGGCCAAATTTATTTAAAGCCATTTCTGCCTATTGTTTTTTTTTGTTTTTGTTTTTTTTAGAGATGGGGTGCAACCTATTAGGCAAGGGTCACTCCCCTGGGGGGGCAAATTGTATTTAGACCACTTAGTTTAGTTTAGTTTTATGAGTTTATAGAGCGCATAGCTACCCTAGGGCTAAAGTACACAATGAATCACGGAAGACCAAAAGGGGGCAGATTAACTGCAGAAAAGGATGGTTTTCAGCTTCTTCCTAAAAAGAAGTTTTGAGGATTTGTGGCGAAGTTCGAGGGGCGGAGCGTTCCAGAGCCGCGCAGCCCTGATGGTAAACGAGTTACCACCCCATGATCTCTTGACATGAGGTATATAAACCTGTTGAGAAGATAGAGATCTCAAGAGTCTAAAAGGAATATAAAGAGAGATCCGCTTTCTAAGAAAGAGAGGGCCCCTATTATGTAAGGCTCTATGGACAAAACACATGGATTTAAAATGAATGCACTGTTTGATCGGGAGCCAGTGAAGAGTTGCAAGCGCCGGTTTGGCAGAGAGGTGCCTGGGGGAGTTCATAAGAAGTCTAGCTGCTGCGTTCTGCACAACCTGCAGCCTCTATATTACATATTCTGGGGAACTAAGATATTGAGAGTGCCCATAGTCTAGGCGAACTAAGAGAAGAACTAGGGCCTGTATAAGAATTCTTCTGGCAGTAAAAGGCAGAAGATTGACCGGTTCTGTGCCTTGGACGAGATGATCTCGTCCAAGGCTACAGTTCCCCTGTGCTAGCGTGCCCCCCATGCACCCCCCTCCCCCCCCCCAAGGCAGGGATGGAAGGGGAAGACCTTTCCCTTCCACCCCCTTCCACCCCCCCTGTGACGTCAGCGTGCGAGCGTGCGCTGATTTGTCACAGGGGCCTCCCCAATCGCGCTGGAAGCTCTGCTTCCAGCGCGATTGAAAGAGAAATGCAAAAGCATTTCTCTTTCAATCACTGGGGGAGGCCCGGAGGGGCTTCCAATGGAAGGAAAAGTATTTCCTTCCCTTTGAAGTCTCTCCGAGGGTTTCAAAAGCCGGATTGCTTGCAATCCGGCTTTTGAAACCCCACTAGACACCAGGGATTTTTTTTTTTCTTCTGAAATTGTCATAAGGGAGCGACCCCTTGGACAAGGTCGCTCCCATGGGGGGCATTTTTTCGGGAAGGCCTTTTCTGCCCCCCCTGGGGGCAGATCGGCCTATTATTAGGCCGATCTGCCCCCAGGGGGTGCAGAAACCTCTAGGCACCAGGGACCAAATTTTATTTTATTTTTTATATTTTTTTTATGTTTCATTTTATTTTTTTAGGTGGGGAGCGACCCCTTAGGCAAGGGTCGCTCCCCTTGGGGGAAAATTATATTTAGGCCATTTCTGCCCCCCTTGGGGGCAGATTGGCCTATTTTGATGAGGCCAATCTGCCCCCAAGGGGGGCAGAAAGCACTAGACTCCAGGGAGTTTTTTCTTTGCTTGAATTTCACGCAAGGGGAGCGACCCCTTAGGCAAGGATCGCTCCCTGGGGGGGCAAATTTATTTTAGGCCATTTCAGCCCCCCCTGGGGGCAGATCGACCTATTATTAGGCCGATAGGCGCCAGGGCAAATTTTTTTTTTCAGTTTCTTTTTTTTTTTTTTTTTTTTTAGAGATGGGGAGTTTTTTCTTTGCTTGAATTTCACGCAAGGGGAGCGACCCATCAGGCAAGGGTCGCTCCCCAGGGGGACAAATTGTATTTAGACCATTTCTGCCCCCCTGGGGGCAGATTGGCCAAGTTTAGGTCAATCTGCCCCCAAGGGGGCAGAAACCACTAGGCACCGGGGATTTGTTTTTTGGCGCCAATGTCACGCAGGGGGAGCGGGGGGGCAAATTTATTTTAGGCCATTTCTGCCCCCCCCTGGGGGCAGATCGGCCTATTATTAGGCCGATCTGCCCCCAGGGGGGGCAGAAACCTCTAGGCGCCAGGGGAAAAAAAAAGTTTGTGTTTTTTGTTTTTTTTGTTTGTTTTTTTAGAGATGGGGAGCGACCCATCAGGCAAGGGTCGCTCGCCTGGGGGGCAAATTGTATTTAGGCCATTTCTGCCCCCCTTGGGGGCAGATTGGCCAATTTTAGGTCAATCTGCCCCCAAGGGGGCAGAAACCACTAGGCACCTGGGATTTGTTTTTTGGCGCCAATGTCACGCAGGGGGAGCGACCCCGTAGGCAAGGGTCGCTCCCGGGGGGGGTGAGGGTTGGGGGGGGAATTTATTTTAGGCCATTTCTGCCCCCCCAGGGGGCAGATCGGCCTAATATTAGGCCGATCTGCCCCCAGGGGGGGCAGAAACCTCTAGGCGCCAGGGGAATTTTTTTTTGTGTGTTTTTTTTTTTTTTTTTTTTTTTTTTTTTAGAGATGGGGAGCGACCCATCAGGCAAGGGTCGCTCCCCTGGGGGGCAAATTGTATTTAGGCCATTTCTGCCCCCCTTGGGGGCAGATTGGCCGATTTTAGGTCAATCTGCCCCCAAGGGGGCAGAAACCACTAGGCACCTGGGATTTGTTTTTTGGCGCCAATGTCACGCAGGGGGAGCGACCCCGTAGGCAAGGGTCGCTCCCGGGGGGGTGGGGGTTGGGGGGGGCAAATTTATTTTAGCCCATTTCTGCCCCCAGGGGGGGCAGAAACCTCTAGGCGCCAGGGGAAAAAAAAAGTTTGTGTTTTTTGTTTTTTTTGTTTGTTTTTTTAGAGATGGGGAGCGACCCATCAGGCAAGGGTCGCTCGCCTGGGGGGCAAATTGTATTTAGGCCATTTCTGCCCCCCTTGGGGGCAGATTGGCCAATTTTAGGTCAATCTGCCCCCAAGGGGGCAGAAACCACTAGGCACCTGGGATTTGTTTTTTGGCGCCAATGTCACGCAGGGGGAGCGACCCCGTAGGCAAGGGTCGCTCCCGGGGGGGGTGAGGGTTGGGGGGGGAATTTATTTTAGGCCATTTCTGCCCCCCCAGGGGGCAGATCGGCCTAATATTAGGCCGATCTGCCCCCAGGGGGGGCAGAAACCTCTAGGCGCCAGGGGAATTTTTTTTTGTGTGTTTTTTTTTTTTTTTTTATTTTTTTTTTTAGAGATGGGGAGCGACCCATCAGGCAAGGGTCGCTCCCCTGGGGGGCAAATTGTATTTAGGCCATTTCTGCCCCCCTTGGGGGCAGATTGGCCGATTTTAGGTCAATCTGCCCCCAAGGGGGCAGAAACCACTAGGCACCTGGGATTTGTTTTTTGGCGCCAATGTCACGCAGGGGGAGCGACCCCGTAGGCAAGGGTCGCTCCCGGGGGGGTGGGGGTTGGGGGGGGCAAATTTATTTTAGCCCATTTCTGCCCCCCCTGGGAGCAGATCGGCCTATTATTAGGCCGAACTGCCCCCAGGGGGGGGCAGAACCCTCTAGGCGCCAGGGCAAATTTTGTTTTTGTGTTTTTTTTTTTGGTTTGTTTGTTTTTTTAGAGATGGGTAGCGACCCATCAGGCAAGGATCGCAGCCCTGGGGGCAAATTTATTTTAGGCCATTTCTGCCCCCCCCTGGGGGCAGATCGGCCTATTATTAGGCCGATCTGCCCCCAGGGGGGGCAGAAACCTCTAGGCGCCAGGGGAAAAAAAAAGTTTGTGTTTTTTGTTTTTTTTGTTTGTTTTTTTAGAGATGGGGAGCGACCCATCAGGCAAGGGTCGCTCGCCTGGGGGGCAAATTGTATTTAGGCCATTTCTGCCCCCCTTGGGGGCAGATTGGCCAATTTTAGGTCAATCTGCCCCCAAGGGGGCAGAAACCACTAGGCACCTGGGATTTGTTTTTTCGCGCCAATGTCACGCAGGGGGAGCGACCCCGTAGGCAAGGGTCGCTCCCGGGGGGGGTGAGGGTTGGGGGGGGAATTTATTTTAGGCCATTTCTGCCCCCCCAGGGGGCAGATCGGCCTAATATTAGGCCGATCTGCCCCCAGGGGGGGCAGAAACCTCTAGGCGCCAGGGGAATTTTTTGTTGTGTTTTTTTTTTTTTTTTTTTTTTTTTTTTTTAGAGATGGGGAGCGACCCATCAGGCAAGGGTCGCTCCCCTGGGGGGCAAATTGTATTTAGGCCATTTCTGCCCCCCTTGGGGGCAGATTGGCCGATTTTAGGTCAATCTGCCCCCAAGGGGGCAGAAACCACTAGGCACCTGGGATTTGTTTTTTGGCGCCAATGTCACGCAGGGGGAGCGACCCCGTAGGCAAGGGTCGCTCCCGGGGGGGTGGGGGTTGGGGGGGGCAAATTTATTTTAGCCCATTTCTGCCCCCCCCTGGGGGCAGATCGGCCTATTATTAGGCCGATCTGCCCCCAGGGGGGGCAGAAACCTCTAGGCGCCAGGGGAAAAAAAAAGTTTGTGTTTTTTGTTTTTTTTGTTTGTTTTTTTAGAGATGGGGAGCGACCCATCAGGCAAGGGTCGCTCGCATGGGGGGCAAATTGTATTTAGGCCATTTCTGCCCCCCTTGGGGGCAGATTGGCCAATTTTAGGTCAATCTGCCCCCAAGGGGGCAGAAACCACTAGGCACCTGGGATTTGTTTTTTGGCGCCAATGTCACGCAGGGGGAGCGACCCCGTAGGCAAGGGTCGCTCCCGGGGGGGGTGAGGGTTGGGGGGGGAATTTATTTTAGGCCATTTCTGCCCCCTCAGGGGGCAGATCGGCCTAATATTAGGCCGATCTGCCCCCAGGGGGGGCAGAAACCTCTAGGCGCCAGGGGAATTTTTTTTTGTGTGTTTTTTTTTTTTTAGAGATGAGGAGCGACCCATCAGGCAAGGGTCGCTCCCCTGGGGGGCAAATTGTATTTAGGCCATTTCTGCCCCCCTTGGGGGCAGATTGGCCGATTTTAGGTCAATCTGCCCCCAAGGGGGCAGAAACCACTAGGCACCTGGGATTTGTTTTTTGGCGCCAATGTCACGCAGGGGGAGCGACCCCGTAGGCAAGGGTCGCTCCCGGGGGGGGTGAGGGTTGGGGGGGGAATTTATTTTAGGCCATTTCTGCCCCCCCAGGGGGCAGATCGGCCTAATATTAGGCCGATCTGCCCCCAGGGGGGGCAGAAACCTCTAGGCGCCAGGGGAATTTTTTTTTGTGTGTTTTTTTTTTTTTAGAGATGGGGAGCGACCCATCAGGCAAGGGTCGCCCCCCTGGGGGGCAAATTGTATTTAGGCCATTTCTGCCCCCCTTGGGGGCAGATTGGCCGATTTTAGGTCAATCTGCCCCCAAGGGGGCAGAAACCACTAGGCACCTGGGATTTGTTTTTTGGCGCCAATGTCACGCAGGGGGAGCGACCCCGTAGGCAAGGGTCGCTCCCGGGGGGGGTGGGGGTTGGGGGGGGCAAATTTATTTTAGCCCATTTCTGCCCCCCCTGGGAGCAGATCGGCCTATTATTAGGCCGAACTGCCCCCAGGGGGGGGCAGAACCCTCTAGGCGCCAGGGCAAATTTTTTTTTTGTGTTTTTTTTTTTGGTTTGTTTGTTTTTTTAGAGATGGGTAGCGACCCATCAGGCAAGGGTCGCTGCCCTGGGGGGCAAATTGTATTTAGGCCATTTCTGCCCCCCCTGGGGGCAGATCGACCTATTATTAGGCCGATAGGCGCCAGGGCAAAATTTTTTTTTCAGTTTTTTTTTTTATTTATTTATTTTTTTAGAGATGGGGAGCGACCCATCAGGCAAGGGTCGCTCCCCAGGGGGACAAATTGTATTTAGACCATTTCTGCCCCCCTGGGGGCAGATTGGCCAAGTTTAGGACAATCTGCCCCCAAGGGGGCAGAAACCACTAGGCACCGGGGATTTGTTTTTTGGCGCCAATGTCACGCAGGGCGAGCGGGGGGGGAAATTTATTTTAGGCCATTTCTGCCCCCCCCTGGGGGCAGATCGGCCTATTGGGCAGAAACCTCTAGGCGCCAGGGGAAAAAAAAAGTTTGTGTTTTTTTTGTTGTTTTTTTTGTTTTTTTAGAGATGGGGAGCGACCCATCAGGCAAGGGTCGCTCGCCTGGGGGGCAAATTGTATTTAGGCCATTTCTGCCCCCCTTGGGGGCAGATTGGCCAATTTTAGGTCAATCTGCCCCCAAGGGGGCAGAAACCACTAGGCACCTGGGATTTGTTTTTTGGCGCCAATGTCACGCAGGGGGAGCGACCCCGTAGGCAAGGGTCGCTCCCGGGGGGGGTGAGGGTTGGGGGGGGAATTTATTTTAGGCCATTTCTGCCCCCAGGGGGGGCAGAAACCTCTAGGCGCCAGGGGAATTTTTTTTTGTGTGTTTTTTTGTTTTGTTTGTTTTTTTTTTTAGAGATGGGGAGCGACCCATCAGGCAAGGGTCGCTCCCCTGGGGGGCAAATTGTATTTAGGCCATTTCTACCCCCCTTGGGGGCAGATTGGCCGATTTTAGGTCAATCTGCCCCCAAGGGGGCAGAAACCACTAGGCACCTGGGATTAGTTTTTTGGCGCCAATGTCACGCAGGGGGAGCGACCCCGTAGGCAAGGGTCGCTCCTGGGGGGGGGTGGGGGTTGGGGGGGCAAATTTATTTTAGCCCATTTCTGCCCCCCCTGGGAGCAGATCGGCCTATTATTAGGCCGAACTGCCCCCAGGGGGGGGCAGAACCTCTAGGCGCCAGGGTACATTTTTTTTGTGTGTTTTTTTTTTGGGTTTGTTTGTTTTTTTAGAGATGGGTAGCGACCCATCAGGCAAGGGTCGCTGCCCTGGGGGGCAAATTGTATTTAGGCCATTTCTGCCCCCCTTGGGGGCACATTGGCCGATTTTAGGTCAATCTGCCCCCAAAGGGGCAGAAACCACTAGGCACCGGGGATTTGTTTTTTGGCGCCAATGTCACGCAGGGGGAGTGACCCCGTAGGCAAGGGTCGCTCCCGGGGGGGGTGGGGGTTGGGGGGGGAAAATTTATTTTAGCCCATTTCTGCCCCCCCTGGGAGCAGATCGGCCTATTATTAGGCCGAACTGCCCCCAGGGGGGGGCAGAACCCTCTAGGCGCCAGGGCAAATTTTTTTTTTGTGTTTTTTTTTTTGGTTTGTTTGTTTTTTTAGAGATGGGTAGCGACCCATCAGGCAAGGGTCGCTGCCCTGGGGGGCAAATTGTATTTAGGCCATTTCTGCCCCCCCTGGGGGCAGATCGACCTATTATTAGGCCGATAGGCGCCAGGGCATTTTTTTTTTTTCAGTTATTTTTTTTTTATTTTTTTTTTTTAGAGATGGGGAGCGACCCATCAGGCAAGGGTCGCTCCCCAGGGGGACAAATTGTATTTAGACCATTTTGCCCCCCTGGGGGCAGATTGGCCAAGTTTAGGTCAATCTGCCCCCAAGGGGGCAGAAACCACTAGGCACCGGGGATTTGTTTTTTGGCGCCAATGTCACGCAGGGGGAGCGGGGGGGCAAATTTATTTTAGGCCATTTCTGCCCCCCCCTGGGGGCAGAAACCTCTAGGCGCCAGGGGAAAAAAAAAGTTTTTTTTTTTTTTTTAGTTTTTTGTTTTTTTAGAGATGGGGAGCGACCCATTAGGCAAGGGTCGCTCGCCTGGGGGGCAAATTGTATTTAGGCCATTTCTGCCCCCCTTGGGGGCAGATTGGCCAATTTTAGGTCAACTGCCCCCAAGGGGGCAGAAACCACTAGGCACCTGGGATTTGTTTTTTGGCGCCAATGTCACGCAGGGGGAGCGACCCCGTAGGCAAGGGTCGCTCCCGGGGGGGGTGGGGGTTGGGGGGGGCAAATTTATTTTAGCCCATTTCTGCCCCCCCTGGAGCAGAACCCTCCAGGCGCAAGGGCACATTTTTTTTTCTGTTTTTTTTTTGTTTGTTTGTTTTTTTAGAGATGGGTAGCCACCCATCAGGCAAGGGTCGCTGCCCTGGGGTGCAAATTGTATGTGGGCCATTTCTGCCCCCCTTGGGGGCAGATTGGCCAATTTTAGGTCAACTGCCCCCAAGGGGGCAGAAACCACTAGGCACCTGGGATTTGTTTTTTGGCGCCAATGTCACGCAGGGGGAGTGACCCCGTAGGCAATGGTCGCTCCCGGGGAGGGGGGGGTGGGGGGGCAAATTTATTTGAGGCCATTTCTGCCCCCCCTGGGGGCCGAAACCTCTAGGCACCAGGGGATTTTTTGTTTTTTTTTTGTTTGTTTTTTTAGAGATGGGGAGCGACCCATCAGGCAAGGGTCGTTCCTGGGCAGGGGGGGTTTGGGGGGGGTGGAGGGGGGTCAAATTTATTTTAGGGCATTTCTGCCCCCCCCCCGCTCCCGGGGCCGGCAGAGCTAGAGGCCAAACTCCACAGATAGGCACTTTGCAAAAAACACCTCTGTTTTCTGTGAAAAAATATGTTGTGTCCACGTTGTGTTTAGGGCCATTTCCTTTCGTGGGCGCTAGGCCTACCCACTGAAGTGAGGCACCCTTTTTATCGAGAGACTTAGGGGAACGCTGGGTGGAAGGAAATTTGTGGCTCCTCTCAGATTCCAGAACTTTCTGCCACAGAAATGTGAGGAACATGTGTTTTTTTAGCCAAATTTTGAGGTTTGCAAAGGATTCTGGGTAACAGAACCTGGTCCGAGCCCCACAAGTCACCCCATCTTGGATTCCCCTAGGTATCTAGTTTTCAAAAATGCAGAGGGTTGGTAGGTTTCCCTAGGTGCCGGCTGAGCTACAGGCCAAAATCCACAGGTAGGCACTGTTTTCTTTCAAAAATTTGGATGTGTCCACGTTGCGCTTTGGGGCGTTTCCTGTTGCGGGCGCTAGGCCTACCCACAAAAGTGAGGTATCATTTTTATCGGGAGACTTGGGGAAACGCTGGGTGGAAGGAAATTTGTGGCTCCTCTCAGATTCCAGAACTTTCTGCCACAGAAATGTGAGGAACATGTGTTTTTTTAGCCAAACTTTGAGGTTTGCAAAGGATTCTGGGTAACAGAACCTGGTCCGAGCCCCGCAAGTCACCCCTCCTTGGATTCCCCTAGGTCTCTAGTTTTCAGAAATGCACAGGTTTGGTAGGTTTCCCTAGGTGCCGGCTGAGCTAGAGGCCCAAATCTACAGGTAGGCACTTCTCAAAAAACACCTCCTGTTTTCTTCCAAAAATTTGGATGTGTCCATGTTGCGCTTTGGGGCGTTTCCTGTCGCGGGCGCTAGGCCTACCCACACAAGTGAGGTATCATTATTATCGGGAGACTTGGGGGAACGCTGGGTGGAAGGAAATTTGTGGCTCCTCTCAGATTCCAGAACTTTCTGCCACAGAAATGTGAGGAACATGTGTTTTTTGAGCCAAATTTTGAGGTTTGCAAAGGATTCTGGGTAACAGAACCTGGTCCGAGCCCCGCAAGTCACCCCTCCTTGGATTCCGCTAGGTCTCTAGTTTTCAGAAATGCACAGGTTTGGTAGGTTTCCCTAGGTGCCGGCTGAGCTAGAGGCCAAAATCTACAGGTAGGCACTAAGCAAAAAAAACACCTCCTGTTTTCTTCCAAAAATTTGGATGTGTCCACGTTGCGCTTTGGGGCGTTTCCTGTCGCGGGCGCTAGGCCTACCCACACAAGTGAGGTATCATTTTTATCGGGTGACTTGGGGGAACGCTGGGTGGAAGGAAATTTGTGGCTCCTCTCAGATTCCAGAACTTTCTGCCACAGAAATATGAGGAACATGTGTTTTTTTAGCCAAATTTTGAGGTTTGCAAAGGATTCTGGGTAACAGAACCTGGTCCGAGCCCCGCAAGTTACCCCTCCTTGGATTCCCCTAGGTCTCTAGTTTTCAGAAATGCACAGGTTTGGTAGGTTTCCCTAGGTGCCGGCTGAGCTAGAGGCCAAAATCTACAGGTAGGCACTTCGCAAAAAACACCTCTGTTTTCTTCCAAAAATTTGGATGTGTCCACGTTGCGCCTTGGGGCGTTTCCTGTCGCGGGCGCTAGGCCTACCCACACAAGTGAGGTATAATTTTTATCGGGAGACTTGGGGGAACGCTGGGTGGAAGGACATTTGTGGCTCCTCTCAGATTCCAGAACTTTCTGCCACAGAAATGTGAGGAACATGTGTTTTTTGAGCCAAATTTTGAGGTTTGCAAAGGATTCTGGGTAACAGAACCCGGTCCGAGCCCCGCAAGTCACCCCTCCTTGGATTCCCCTAGGTCTCTAGTTTTCAGAAATGCACAGGTTTGGTAGGTTTCCCTAGGCGCCGGCTGAGCTAGAGGCCAAAATCTACAGGTAGGCACTTCGCAAAAAACACCTCTGTTTTCTTCCAAAAATTTGGATGTGTCCACGTTGCGCTTTGGGGCGTTTCCTGTCGCGGGCGCTAGGCCTACCCAAACAAGTGAGGTATCATTTTTATCGGGAGACTTGGGGGAATGCTGGGTGGAAGGACATTTGTGGCTCCTCTCAGATTCCAGAACTTTCTGCCACAGAAATGTGAGGAACATGTGTTTTTTTAGCCAAATTTTGAGGTTTGCAAAGGATTCTGGGTAACAGAACCTGGTCCGAGCCCCTCAAGTCACCCCTCCTTGGATTCCCCTAGGTCTCTAGTTTTCAGAAATACACAGGTTTGGTAAGTTTCCCTAGGTGCCGGCTGTGCTAGAGGCCAAAATCTACAGGTAGGCACTTCGCAAAAAACACCTCTGTTTTCTTTCAAAAATTTTGATTTGTCCACGTAGCGCTTTGGGGCGTTTCCTGTCGCGGGAGCTAGGCCTACCCACACAAGTGAGGTATAATTTTTATCGGGAGACTTGGGGGAACGCTGGGTAGAAGGAAATTTGTGGCTCCTCTCAGATTCCAGAACTTTCTGCCACAGAAATGTGAGGAACATGTGTTTTTTGAGCCAAATTTTGAGGTTTGCAAAGGATTCTGGGTAACAGAACCTGGTCCGAGCCCCGCAAGTCACCCCTCCTTGGATTCCCCTAGGTCTCTAGTTTTCAGAAATGCACAGGTTTGGTAGGTTTCCCTAGGCGCCGGCTGAGCTAGAGGCCAAAATCTACAGGTAGGCACTTCGCAAAAAACACCTTTTTTTTCTTCCAAAAATGTGGATGTGTCCACGTTGCGCTTTGGGGCGTTTCCTGTCGCGGGCGCTAGGCCTACCCAAACAAGTGAGGTATCATTTTTATCGGGAGACTTGGGGGAATGCTGGGTGGAAGGACATTTGTGGCTCCTCTCAGATTCCAGAACTTTCTGCCACAGAAATGTGAGGAACATGTGTTTTTTTAGCCAAATTTTGAGGTTTGCAAAGGATTCTGGGTAACAGAACCTGGTCCGAGCCCCTCAAGTCACCCCTCCTTGGATTCCCCTAGGTCTCTAGTTTTCAGAAATACACAGGTTTGGTAGGTTTCCCTAGGTGCCGGCTGTGCTAGAGGCCAAAATCTACAGGTAGGCACTTCGCAAAAAACACCTCTGTTTTCTTTCAAAAATTTGGATTTGTCCACGTAGCGCTTTGGGGCGTTTCCTGTCGCGGGCGCTAGGCCTACCCACACAAGTGAGGTATCATTTTTATCGGGAGACTTGTGGGAACATAGATCAGCAAAACAAGTGTTATTGCCCCTTGTCTTTCTCTACATTTTTTCCTTCCAAATATAGGAGAGTGTGTAAAAAAGACATCTATTTGAGAAATGCACTGTAATTCACATGCTAGTATGGTCACCCCGGAATTCAGAGATGTGCAAATAACCACTGCTCCTCAACACCTTATCTTGTGCCCTTTTTGGAAATACAAAGGTTTTCTTGATAGCAATTTTTTACTCTTTATATTTCAGCAAATGAATTGCTGTATACCCGGTATAGAATTAAAACGCACTGCAGGGTGCAGCTCATTTATTGGCTCTGGGTTCCTTGGGTTCTTGATGAACCTACAAGCCCTATACATCCCGCAACCAGAGGAGTCCAGCAGACGTAACAGTATATTGCTTTCGATAATCTGACATTGCAGGGAAAAGTTACAGAGTAAAACATAGAGAAACATTTATGGTTTTTTCACCTCAATTTCAATATTTTTCTTTTTCAGTTGTTATTTTCTGTAGGAAACCCTTGTAGGATCTACACAAATGACCCCTTGCTAAATTCAGAATTTTGTCTACTTTTCAGAAATGTTTAGGTTTCTGGGATCCAGCATTGGTTTCTCACCCATTTTGGTCACTAACTGGAAGGAGGCTGAAAGCACAAAAATTAGTAAAAATGGGGTATGTTCCAGTAAAATGTCAAAATTGTATTGTAAAATTGTGTTTTCCAATTCAAGTCTGCCTGTTCCTGAAAGTTAGGAAGATGGTGAACTTGCCACTGCAAACCCTTTGTTGATGCCATTTTCAGGAGAAAAAAAAAACGAGCTGCCTTCTGCAGCCCTTTTTTCCCATTAAAAAAAACAAAAAAACATTTGCACTGTATTTTGGCTAATTTCTTGGTCTCCTTCAGGGGAACCCACAAAGTCTGGGTATCTCTAGAATCCATAGGATATTAGAAAAAAAGGACGCAAATTTGCCGTGGGTAGCTTATGTGAACAAAAAGTTATGAGGGCCTAAGCGTGAACTGCCCCAAATAGCCAAAAAAAGGCTCGGCACAGGAGGGGGAAAAGGCCTGGCAGCGAAGGGGTTAATGAATCTTCATGAAACTTTATTTTAAAAAGTTCATCCAACTCAGCTCCTTCCTGGAAAGTTTCTGGGTGATCCGTCATGCGGGGCTAAGAAAAAAAGGGGGTCTCAATGTAAAATTCCCAAGCATTTTCCATAAACTTCTTTAAGACAGGTTTTAGCAAAAACTGTTGCACAGAAATTGAGCAGGAAGCTACATCTTGGCCCGCAGATTGTGCTTTTTGTGATTTAGTGTAAATCCGTTCAGTAGTTTTTGAGAAAATAAGGGTAAAAAATAATTGTATATTTTCTCAGTTGGTCTTGCAAGAGTTTCGCGAGCCTCCAGTGAGAAAGCAAATTCAAAAATAGAGCCCGGTAATTGGTCCAGTGTCCCATTTTTCTTCTGAGCCTTTGTGCTCTTGCGAGTCCCATGAGAGCGAGTGCTCCGATTGACTGGCTGTTGGTATGTTTACACAAAAGCCCGGAAAAAATATCGGAACACCTTTCAGAATGCCCGGATGGATGATTCTACAGAAAGGATTGGCCACTCACCCAAATAATTTTAGGAACTATTAAAAATTCCTTTTTAAAACCTGACACTTTAGGAGCAGGTCCTCTTTTCTCAGAGGCCTACTGTAAGCTATTAGCTAATCATTCCGTGGGGAAATCACGGCTTATCTACAATGCACTGGCAGGAACATCAGATCACAGTAATAAGGCCGACACAAAGACCATAGACAACAGAACTAAGGGCAACCTCTCTGCCTTTCCACAGCTTGGAAAAATGAAACTCTATCCAAAGCAAAAATGGTTACATCAGGCTCCCACTTAACCCTGTTCCCCTAGGCATCCTCCAGAAAGGAAGGGCTGTCATTTACTCAGCCCTCACTGACATGTAGAACTCATCTTTCGGTAGCTGCAGCATACCAGATTCATGGAACCATGCCATCATAAGAACCCTACAAAAGAAACCATAGTTGGATCTTGAGCTGGTTGAATGTTATAGACCTATTCTCCTTATCCCTGGTGTTAGTAAAATCATACAAAAGGTGATAAATAGCCATTTCTCTCATTTTTTTTGATCCAACAATATGGTACTCCCTACTCAGATGGGATTTCGACAGTGCTGAAGAACCAACACAGAGCTCTTGATGGCCACAGAGTAACTTAAAAATGCCCTTGGTCATGGAGGGTCAGCTGTACTCATTTTGCTCGACTTAAGCACAGCATTCGATATGGTCTCCTATACCACCCTACTTTGTAGAATGGAAGAGGTCGGCAGTACAGGATGTGCCTTAAAATGGCTATTGTCGTTTTTAAACAACAGGAGCTTCAAAGTCAGTGAAGGGGTCATGCCTCTCTAAGACCCACCACCTAAAATGTGGGGTACCTCAGGGCTCCTCCCTTAGCCCAATGCTTTTTAGTCAGCATGTCTGCACCCTGTCAGACATCATCTTCCCTCTAGGCTTCACCATAGTGTCTTATGCGGACAACACGCAGATCATAATCTCCCTCACACCCAACACCGGTGCCATCTTAAAAAATGAAGCTCCATCTTGAAGCAGGTCACCAACAGGATGGCTGCTAGTGGTCTAAAGTTAAATGGGGATGACTTGGAAGTCTTGGTGGTTGGCAACAACCCGTCGCACTGGGGCCAGCTTTAACTGGCCCTCTTCTTTGGGTGACTGTCACCCCCCCAACTCAGAAGTGGAAAGTTTGACTGTCACATTGGATAATAATCTTACCATAGTTACCTAGTCAAAGAGGCTGGCATTCAGCTTCTTTGGTCTCCTCTGAGCATTGAGAAAGATGCAAAAATGGCTACCAGAGGCTGCCCGGAGAGTACTGACACAAGGTTTAATACTTTCTCATCTTGACTACAGTAATTCCCTCTATCTGGGCAGCCTGCTCTTTATTATCAAAAAAACTTAGGTCATTCAAATGCTGCTGCCCGAATGCTAGTGAACATCCTTAAATTTCAATCAGCCTGACTGGCTTTTTCTGTGCTTCACTGGCTGCTGATAAGCAGGAGGACTCAATACAAAGCACTCTGCATTGCTCACTGTACATAGCACAAAGAAGGTCCTTGTATCCTCCATCACCTTATCAGCCTTTACTGTGCCAACAGCGAACTCAGGTCAAATAACCTGAGTTTTCTCTCTGTTCCCAGACTTTGAGGTCACTCTTTTGCCCATCTTGCCCCTAAAATTTGGAATACATTATCACTAAGTCTTAGACAATACAGCAATCTACTGAGTTTTAGAAAACAACCTAAAACCCATTTGTTTGCCTAAACCCTTGGTATCTGAGCCAACTGACTTCAGCGCTGGGGAGCTGGTTCCGGGCAGCCATGTGCTTAATAAATCCTTTGAATTGAATTGAATTATTGTGAGAAATTGGAGGTGTTGTGGAAATTAAGTTAAAAAGCTATATAAGAGGGTAGTAGAAGGGCATGCTGTACCCCTAGATTTAAAGAGGAGGTGTTTAGGAGATAACCACTGTGAGATTATAAATATATAATGTTTTTAACTAATTTGTATGATCTTGCAGTACGCTCACATGATTGTAAATAGTAAAAAGGAGTTTATGAGTTCTCAATACACTGTTAGTAGAAATGCATATTGTGGGTGTTGATATTGAGAGGACGTGAGGAAGAGATAAGTACTGTGATGAGTAGAAGGTTAGTTTGTTATTTAAAAAAATGTTACATTTGTTATTTAAAAAAAAATTACGATCACACAAGACTTTCAAAGGATCATGAAAGGTAGAAAGGAGTAGGTGATCTTTGAATACACTGTTGTATGCACACTTGCTACTGTAGGAAGGCGCATTACTGGAGATGGAGTTTATCAGAGTCTACTATTTATGCTCATCAGCTTGATAAGAGTTGAGAGTAGAGTACAGTCCCTTCCCATACCTTACTATGTACACCCATTATCATAGAGAGGGGCGTTAACAGGGAGGATAGTCCCTCTCCACTCACTACTACACACATTCATCATCTGAGAGAGAGGTGTTGGCGGAGAGGCCAGCCTCTGTCAACACACCCTACTATGCACACCTGTCATCAGAGAGAGAAGTCTAACAGTAGAGGTCCATCCCTACCCACACATTACTTTGCACACCGGTCATCTGAGAGAGAGAGCTGATAGAAGAGGCCACACCCTCTCAACACACTACTATGCACAGCAGTCATCTGAGAGAGAGGCATCAGTGGAGAGGCCAGTGTCTCTCCACACACCCTACCTGCAAATCCTATCATCTGAGAGAGAGATCTGACAGGAGAGGCCAGTCCCTCTCCACATACTACTACTCACACCTGTCATGTGAGAGGGAGGTGTGATAGGACAGGCCTGTCAATCTTCACACACTACTGCACACACCCAACATCTGAGATAGAAGTCCGAAAGAAAAGGGTAGTTTGTCCACACACCCTACTATGCATGCCTGTCATCTGAGATAGAGGTCTGACAGGAGAGGCCAGTCCCTCCCCACACACTGCTATGAGCACTGGTCATCTGAGAGAAGGATTTGAAAGGACAGGTCTGTCACTCTCCACACATTACTATGCACACCCGTCATCTGAGACGGACGTCTGAAAGGAGAGACTAGTACCTATACCATACTATCTACAGCCATCATCTGTGAAAAAAGTCTCAGCGGAGAAGCCATTTTCTCTAATATAGATATCTGGACAGTTAGGTTTGAGGGACTCTCGCAAGTGTCCCTAAAACACAGTTGTCAAAAATGGAGCATTCTCATTGGCTCAGAGAGCTTTTTTCCCTTGGGCCAATTCACTTCTGTTGGCGCTCTGATTGGCTGCCAGCAACATGAGAAAAATGCCACTGGCAGTCATTACAGGACTCAGAGACTTAGGTGGTCATTACAACCCTGACGATTGGTATTAAAGCGGCGGTAAGACCGCCAACAGGCTGGCGGTAAAAAAAAATGAATTACGACCGTGGCAGAAACCGCCAACATAGACAGCCACTTTAACACTCCGACCGCCATGGCGGTACAAACAAACTCAGCGGCAGTCACCGCCAAATGACAGGCAGAACACAATGTACTGCCCACAGAATTACAACCTACCAATCCGCCACCTTTTCCAGGGCGGATTCACCGCGAACAAAAACACAGCGGAAACAGGACTTCGAAGGGAAAACGCTCACCTCTGCACACCCCTCGAGGAACCAGGACGCCATGGAACCGGAGCTCCACATTTTTCCATCCATTATCTTCTTGCTCTACTACCAGGAGCACGAACGCCGGCGGCGAAGACCACGGTGAGTACTACACCTATGACACACACACGCAACACCCCCACACCCACCCTCACCCACAACAACACACACACTAGTACAGCATGATACATAACAGTTACACCCTCTAAATCCCCCAGAAGTATGCAAAGACAAAAGGAAATGAGGTGAACGATTGTAATATATTAAATTTCAGTATTAAAAAAATATACATACACTATTTACAAATATATACACCAATAACATTAGTCCAAGGTATTCCACCATTAAATTCCGTGGACCACTAGGCCCAAAATGCATGGGCGAGGCCCACACAAGATACCCGAACAAGACGGAGAGAACACTGCAGGGGCATCAGATAGAAATAAAACAGGCACCTCAGGGGTAAGGGAAAGGGTGGGCACCTCAGCCAGTTGAGTGTACAACGCCAAATCCACGAGGGGGCCCCATGCCCACTGTTCTATCCTGGGGAGTGCAAAGCCACAGTCTCTCAAGTCTCTACAGTGGGTGGTTTGCCCACTGTTCATCCTGCCAAGGACTGAAGTAGTGGATGCCTTTCTCCACTGGTTCTGGAGGGGGCATTGTGGCCAGAGTGCTTCATCCTGCCAAGGATTGAGGTAGTGGATGTATCTCTCCACTGGTTCTGGAGGGGGACTTGTGCCCAGAGTGCCTCCTCCTGCTCATGGCGGCCTCAGTAGCATCAGAGCTTTTGGCGCTCATGGGCCTGCGATGCTTGTGGCAGCGGTGTCTTTGGCAGCGGTGCTTGTAGCGGCGGTGTCCTTGGCAGCGGTGCTTGTCGCAGGGGTGTCTTTGGCAGCGATTCTTGTGGCGGTGGTGTCTTTGGCAGCAGTGCTTGTGGTGGCGGTGTCTTTGGCAGCGGTTCAGCTGCTGGCGGTCCTGTCTTGGGCAGCGGGGCTGCTGCTGGCGGTCCTGTCTTGGGCAGCGGGGCTGCTGCTGGCGGTCCTCTCTTGGACAGCGGGGCTGCTGCTGGCGGTCCTCTCTTGGGGAGCGGGCTGCTGCTGGCGGTCCTCTCTTGGGCAGTGGGGCTGCTGCTGGCAGTCCTGTCTGGGGCAGTGGGGCTGCTGCTGGTGGTCCTGTCTTGGGCAGCGGGCTGCTGCTGGCCGGCTCCTTGGCAGCGGGGCTCCTGCTGGCGGTCCTGTCTTGGGCATTGGGGCTGCTGGCGGTCGGCTAATTGGCAGCGGGGCTGCTGCTGGCGGTCCTGTCTGGGGCAGAGGGGCTGCTGGCGATCAGCTCCTTGGCAGCGAGGCTGATGGCGGTCTTCTCCGCCGTGCTGATCTTCCCAGACTTGCCGGTTTTCTTGTGCCCCTTCTCCACCTTGGAAGGTGTCGCAGCTGACTCCACACTCCCACCTGTACCCCTGGGAAAGGCTTTGGTGGCTGGTTTCTTCCCCCTCTCCGGCCGGGCACTGCCCAACTTTTGATGCTTGACAGGTGGGGGACTCTCCGTGCTGTGGCTCCTTGCCACACTGGCTGCCCTGCTGCCTGGTGCACTCCAGAATCCGGTGACTACTGGCACCACTGGTGCCGGCCATGCTGTGGCTGAGGTGCTAGGTTGGAACCTGGAGAGTCGGGCCCTAGGAGACTGATGGGGTGGGGGAGGTGAGGGAAAGAGGTCAAGGCTGGCCAGGAAAAGTTTCTTAGGAACACTGGGACGGGTAGATGGAGGGGGTTTGGGAGTGGAGGATGAGGTAGTGGTTGTAGGAGGTGTACGTTTGGTGACTTTGGGTGAAGGTGCATGGGCTGGAGGCTGTCGTGAGGTGGATGGCTGTTGGGTGAGTGTGTGGCTGCGTTTGTGTAGTTTGGGAGGTGGGCTCACAGACACACTGGGAGAGGAAACAGGGGATGTGTGAATGGTAGTGAGGGTGGTGACTGCACGTGAGCAGGTTGTGTTGGTGGGTGTGCTGGTGATGGACGTAGTGGCTGAAGATGTAGTGCATGCAGGTGTGAGTGGTGATGAGATGGGGAGGGATGAGGGAGAGGAGGAGGAGGGGGACACAGTGGAGGCAGTGGATGTTGGTATGTGTGCATGGGTATGATGCTTGCGTGAGTGCCTGTGGGATGTGTGGTGCTTATCTTTGCCAGAGCTTCCTTTGTGTGTTGAGGTGTGTGCATGCTGGTCTGATGGTGTGCTTGGGATAGGCTGAGGTACATGGGTGTGGATCAGGGTGGAGGAAGTTGGAGGGGGGAGGCTAGAGACAGGGACAATGGCTGCCATCAGTGCTGAGGCCAGAGTCTGAAAAGCTCGCTGAAGAGCTGCCTGACCAGAATGAATGCCCTCCAGGAATGCATTGGTTTGTTGCAACTGCCTCTCTACACCCTGGATGGCATTCAAAATGGTAGACTGCCCAACAGTGAGGGACCTGAGTAGGTCAATGGCCTCCTCACTGAGGGCAGCAGGGGTGACTGGGGCAGGGTCTGAGGTGCATGGGGCGAAGGTGATGCCCACACTCCGGGGTGAGCGGGCACGGGCCATAGGCTGAGGGGCTGCTGGTAGGGCAGTGCTGGAGGAGGTGGTAGCGGCTCCCCTCGCCCTCCGTCCCACTGGTGAAACCGGAGTCTGTAGTCTCGCCCTCCAGGGCCATGTGGGCTGCAGCTCCCTCCTGCCCCGGTGCCACTGCTCCTCCGCCTGATGATGCTAATGCACACAAGTACAGGGAGACCACAAAAAGGGGGGGGAGACAGAAGAAAGACATGTTGAGTGCATGCATTATCGCTACCGTTGGCGGACACAACAGACACAGAAGCCCCCTGCACTACGCTGCACACTTATTTATACTCTGTTTGCGCTGAATGTGCGTCAAAAATGTTGACGCACAATCGGCGCAAACCCTGCCCCATATTTATACTTTGACGTCCAACCCCGTGGGTGTTAAAATTCCTCCATGTGCGTAATTTTTTGGAAGGGGGAACCAGCCTTGCGTTAATTATATGCAAGGTAGGCGTTCCCTTCCAAAAAATGGCTTTAATGCCTGTGCCCCTTATTTATACTATGGCGTCATTTTGACGCATTGGAGGGGGTGGGCCTTAAAAAACGGCGCACAGGCTGATGGGCGCCGTTTTTTAACGCCTGGGTCAGGGCAGGCGTTAAGGGACCTGTGGGCTCGGAAGGAGCCCAGAGGTGCCCTCCCCTCCGCCAGGGACACCCCCTGCCACCCTTGCCCACCCCAGGAGGACACCCAAGGATGGAGGGACCCATTCCAGGGAAGTAAAGGTAAGTGCGGGTAATTATTTTTTTCCATTTTTTTTTGTGGCATAGGGGGGCCTGATTTAGGCCCCCCTACATGCCACTATGTCCAATGACCATGCCCAGGGGACATAAGTTCCCTGGGCATGGCCATTGGGCAAGGGGGCATGACTCCTGTCTTTGCTAAGACAGGAGTCATGTCAATGGAGATTGGGCGTAAAAAAAAATGGCGCAAATCCGGTTTGAGGCCTGAATTTTGCCTCAGACCTGACTTGCCCCATTTTTGGATGCACAACCCCCATTTTCCCATACGCCGGCTCTGCCTGGTGTGAGTCATTTTTTTTTACGCACACCAGTCCGCCGCGCCGGCAAACGTCATTCCATAAATAAGGCGCCCGCATGGCGCGCTGGAATGGCGTTAGCCGGCAGTAAAATTTTTGCCGCACAACTGCGTTGGCGCAGTTGTGCGTCAAAAAGTATAAATATGGGCCTTGGGGTCCAATATTCAATCCCTGGGACATGGCCTACAAGGCTGTGGCCGGTATCAGCACACACGGATGTCACAGGAGCCTGACTAGGTGTTGTTGGCACTGTACCCTGGTGCGTTGGGGTGCCACAGGGTCTGCCTGAAAAAGGGGACTTAACTAGCACACTCGCCCTGGCCTAGGGGAACCCACAGCCCACCTCCCCCACTCAGACACCTCCACTGCACGCTGAATCAGCAAAATGAGAGTGTACTCACCCCCTTGTTGCTGCTGTGAGGCCCTCAAGCACCCATCCAACTCCGGATATGCCACCCCCAGGATCCTGAACATCAGGGGGGTCATGGAGCGACGGGCACCCCTCCCACGTTGGGAGGTAATCCCCAGCTGGGCCTCCGCCGTCTTCTTGCTCCAGTGGCGAATGTCCTCCCATCTTTTCCGGCAGTCGGTGCTCCGTCTATGGTAGACCCCCAGGGTCCGGACGTCCTTGGCGATGGCACGCCAAACATCCTTCTTCTGGTGGGCGCTGACCTACAAGAATTGTACAGGGGAAAAAGAAAAGTCATTACCAAATGCACCGTCACAGTCATTGGCCCGTCTCCCTACCCTTGCCATGTGGCACATGCAATCACCGCTGTTTCATGCACGCCTCATTCTCCTCCCCCATCTTTCATCCACCCCACTCCACACATGCATTGCCCATACAGCATGCTCACAGTGTACTTACCTGTTTGTCTGGAGGACTGTAGAGTAGTGTGTACTGGGGGAGGACCCCATCCACGAGTTTCTCCAACTCAACTATGCTGAAGGCAGGGGCCCTTTCCCCAGAAGCACGAGCCGTTGTCTCTTCCAGACTGAGGTCACAGCAGCACTTGCAGTGTAGGTCCTCTCCTGTTGAAGATCAGGTATCGAATGATTGAACTGATAGAAAATGGCAGTCACGTCCGCGGCGGTGCGTACCGTCACCGCCGGCGTACATCGTCATTGGCTCCTGGGACCCATAGTTAACCAATGCAGAATTGCGCTGCAGTCTTCGACCGCCTACCGCGACGGTGTACAACGCCAGCGCAGTTACCTCGTATCCCATTGTCCCACTTTACAGGTCAGGCAGCCGCCATTTCAAGGGCCCGCATGGCTTTTTTTTCTAACTGCGTCACACATACCTAGGCCTTGGCTCAACACTCATACAGGCAAATTTCGGGTCATGAATAGTTTTCTGAGTAAGCTGTGTTTACGTACCTCTGAATTGGTTGACTCTGTGCTCGCTGTTGTCCTCCATAGGCACCGTCCACTGGGACATGTGAGGAGATGGCGGCATCCTCCGGTGTACAGACCGCTGGTGGACCTGTCGACAATGGAGGAAAGACATGTAATTATCACCTACAGGCTTGATCGTGCCACAATCCTGGACCTGTGTGCCCAGTTGGAGCCTGACCTGATGTCAGCTATCCGCCATCCCACAGAGATCCCCCCTCAAGTGTAGGTGCTGTCAGTGCTCCATTTCCTAGCAAGTGGGTCATTTCAAACAACAGTGGCTATGGCATCAGGGATGTCCCAGTCTATGTTTTCCAACGTGTTGTCCAAAGTGTTGTCTGCCCTGCTGAAACACATGGGGAGCAACATCATTTTCCCTCAGGTGGAGGATTTGCCAACAGTGAAAGCTGACTTCTATGCACTGGGACATATCCCCAACATCATAGGTGCCATTGATGGGACACATGTGGCCTTGGTCCCCCCACAGGAGTGAACAGGTATACAGAAACCGGAAGAGTTACCATTCGATGAATGTGCAGATGGTGTGTTTGGCAGACCAGTACATCTCCCATGTTAATGCCAAATTCCCTGGCTCAGTGCATGACGCTTACATCCTGCGGAATAGCAGCATCCCTTATGTGATGGGGCAACTACAGATGCACCGTGTGTGGCTACTAGGTGAGCACCTGGAACCAAATCAGTGGGAATGGTTGTCTCGGTCTGGGGATATCCCTAAGAGTTAGTGTGTGTCTAACAGTTGTCCCTTGCCATTTGCAGGTGACTCTGGTTATCCCAACCTGTCATGGCTACTGACCCCAGTGAGGAATCCCAGGACAAGGGCAGAGTAATGCTACAATGAGGCCCATGGGCGAACTACGAGGATTATAGAGCGGACCTTCGGCCTCCTGAAGGCCAGGTTCCGGTGCCTCCATATGACAGGTGGTTCCCTATTCTACCCACCAAAGAAGGTGTGCCAGATCATCGTGGACTGCTGTATGCTTCACAACTTGGCTTTGCGACCACCAGTGCCTTTTCTGCAGGAGGATGGTAAGATGGAGGTGTTGTGGCAGCTGTGGAGCCTGTGGACAGTGAAGACGAGGAAGCAGAAGAAGAGGACATCGACAACAGGAACTCTGTGATCCTGCAGTACTTCCAGTGAGACACAGGTAATAAGACAAACCTGCGTACTACATGTACTTTAACACTACTACCTCTCTACTGTCTGTCCTTTTCACCCAGTATATGGTCACTGAGTTGTCACTTTCTCTTGCGATTTCACAGATGTGGGTCCCACTTTGTGACATCTGCTTTGTTTCCTCATGGTCTATAGCTGTGTGACATAGGTATGTTGACATTACCATTGAAAGAGCATGTTGTCACTGTAATTGCTAATACATTAATTCGAAATCACAGACAGACTCCAGATTGTTTTGTGCTTTAAGGGTGTTTATTTAAGTGCTCAATATTGGAGGGGGTCGTTAAATGGTGAGGGGTGATGGTGGAGGAATGTCTATGGCAGAGTCCAAGCTATTAGTATCACAGGTGCATTGTCCAAAGGGGCATAGGAAGTGGAGCTGGGACAGTTTGAGGATGGACAGGGTGACAAGGTGGGACAAAAGGAAGACAATCAGGGTGGTCTCATTTCTTGGCGGGGGTCTTGGCATTGTTCTCTATCTTTGTTCTGGATCTCAGGGACCGTTTGCGGGGTAGTTCTCCATCTGAAGGGGGTGGGGTGCTGGTGTGGTGGTCCTGTGGCGGTGCCTCCTGTCCACTAGCGCAGGCAGAGGTGGTGGGCAGATCACCATCCAGACTAGTGTCAGGGGCTCCTTGTTGTGCCACAGTGTCCCTCCTGGTGTTGAGGACTTCCTTCAGCACCCCTACGATGGTGCCCAGGGTGGAATTGATGCATCTGAGTTCCTCCCTGAAGCCCAAATACTGTTCCTCCTGCAGCCACTGGGTCTCCTGAAACTTGGCCAGAACCGTTGCCATTGTCTCCTGGGAATGATAGTAGGCTCCCATGATGTTGGAGAGGGCCTCATGGAGAGTGGGTTCCCTGGGCCTGTCCTCCCCCTGTCGCACAGCAGCCCTCCCAGTTCCCCTGTTTCCCTGGGCCTCTGTCCCCTGAACCGTGTGTGCAATGCCACTGCCCCCAGGTCCCTATTGTTGTTGGGGTGGTGGGTTAGCCTGGGTTCCCTGTAGTGGTGGACACACTGCTGATTGACGTGTCCTGTGGACAGAGGTATGGGCCCGCTGGGTGGGTGCTGTGCTGATGTTTCCTGAGGGGGGGAGGTCTGTAGTAGCTTGTGCTAGTGTGAGGGGAACCGACTGTCCCGAGGTCCCAGATGGGCCGGGCTGGTCGTCTAGATCCAGTTGGACAGAGCTGCTGTCATCACTGTGGGCCTCTTCTGTTGGTGGTGCGGACATGTCTGGACCCTCCTGTCCGGTGACGTTGGGTAGAGGTCCTGCAGGGGTGTAAAAGCATGATTGTTGTATCTGTGTGTGCCATGGTGTGCAATGGGTGGGTGACCGTGTACCCCAGTGCTTGCATTCCTGTGTGGGACCTTGTGTGATGATGGTTTGGGGGGGTGTATGGGTATGTGCAGTGGCCATGCTTTGGTGATGGGTGTCCATGCTTTGTTGTTGCATGCAGGGCTTGGTGTTGGGATGGGTGGTCTGTGATATTGGGACATTTGTGAGGTGTTGGATTGATGGGGTGAGGGTGAGGGTGGGGGTATGTGATAGCATGCAGGTAGGGTCGGGGATGTAATAGTTAAGATTTGACTTACCAGAGTCCATTCCTCCAGCTTCTCCTGCGAGGCCCTCAGGATGCAGAATAGCCAAGACTTGTTCCTCCCATGTTCTTAGTTGTGTGGGAGGAGGTGGGGGTCCACCGCCAGTCCTCTGATCCACGATGTGGTGTCTTGAGACTACGGAACGCACCTTCTCCTGTAGGTCGTTCCACCTCTTCCTGATGTCATCTCTATTTCTTGGGTGTTGTCCCACTGCGTTGACCCTGTCCACTATTCTTCGCCATAGCTCCATCTTCCTAGCTATGGAGGTGTGCTGCACCTGTGATCCGAATAGCTGTGGCTCTACCCAGATGATTTCCTCCACCATGACCCTGAGCTCCTCCTCAGAGAACCTGGAGTGTCTTTGCCGTGCCATGGGGTGGAGTGGGTGATGTGTGGGTTAGTGTGTGTGGTGATGTGTGGGGTGATGTTTAGTGGTGTGTTGTGTGAGGTGAGTGGATGTTTTGTGAGTGATGGTGTTGAGTGCCTGTGGATGCTTGGTTGTAGATTGTGGTATCTGTCTCTGGCCTTCTTTCGGAATTTTTGGTAGTAGGGGTTTGTGGGTGATGTGGGCAGGTGTTTTATATTGTATTGGGTGTGTGGGAGTGGGGTGTGTATGTGTATCAGGTGTCTGTATTTTGAATTGTCCAATGTGGTAGTGTTTTGTAGATGTGTGTGTATTTTGAGCACGGCGGTGTGTACCGCCAATTTAATACCGCGGTTGGAAGACCCCCACGTGGATTCGTGCGTTGTGATAGTGTGGGCGTTTTCCTGTTGGCGTGACGGTGGAGGTTTTGTTTTCGCCAGTTTATCACTGACCTTTGGTGTGGCGGACTTGTGTGAGTGTCTCAGTTTTGGTGGATTCTGAGCAGTGGGTCATAATGACCGTGGTGGAATTTCGCTGCCGCAGTGGTGTATTGGCGGTCTTCTGCACGGCGGTAAGCGGCTATTACCGCCAATGTTGTAATGACCCCCTTAGTCCCTTGTCCTAAACATGTAAAAACAAAATATATATAAAAATTACCCCCCAGACTCCATAGGGGGGGCTGGGGGGCTCCCCCTTTGGCCAATAACAAAAGAAAATCTGCAAAAATTGCTGTGATCCTGCAGGACTCCTGTTGGATTGTAAAAAAAAATTGTGGTTGGGCTGCTTTGTTTTATCAATGGGAGGGGGATGCACTGGTCCCCTTTCCCGAGCCTTTACAGGCCCCCTAGAGCCCACCCCCTTGTCTGAAATTACTGTATATGTAGAGGGAGAATGCATGCCACCCCTCCCCAAGCCACCACAAGCCCAGAGGAGCCCACCACCGGTGTCAAAAATGTTGAATATGGGGATGGGGCTACACGTTTCCCCTCTCCA
The DNA here is from genome assembly GCF_031143425.1 of Pleurodeles waltl. Lineage (NCBI taxonomy): Eukaryota > Metazoa > Chordata > Amphibia > Caudata > Salamandridae > Pleurodeles > Pleurodeles waltl. Next base: position 258,489,882 of record NC_090445.1, read on the forward strand.
CACTATCATAGGCTCCAAGGAGCCCAGCCCTGGGGCCAATATTTCCCCAAATGGGGAGGGCACCGCATGACCCCCCCTCTCTGAGCCATCACAGGCCTCATCAATGATGTAAGTTGAGATGTCATCAGCGATGTCATAAATGATGTTTTAGAGCATGTCATGAGTGATGTAAAGCTAGGGCGCAAGTTATAGTTAGGTCTGCTAACTATAACAGATGATTAGCTTTTTTTTTTTTGTTTGAACTATTAATATTGTCAGTGACATATTCATCTAACTATAACATTACTTTAACCGTTGTTTTTTTCAGTGAATATATATATATATGTATATTGTGTATATATATAGATTCACTCAAAAAACAAAGGTTAAAGTAATGTTATAGTTAAGTGAATTTCACATTGACAACATTAATGTTTGAAGTAAACTAACACAGAAGTTCAGCATTTATAGTGAGTAGCACTCACTATAACTTGTGCCCCGCCATCCACTGCTTAAGACCTCACATATGACATCACGCATGACATTTTCTATGACACCATTTATAACATCACTGATAACATCTCAAATTACTTCATTGATGACATCATTGATAACATCATGGATGGCATCATCCATGAGTATGCTTCTTTGTTGTACAGTTTACATTGTGGCTGGTAACTTCTATATTAATTTTCTAGATCATTTTGTAGAGCTTGGGTCTAGCTCATGGGTGTAAGTGTTTACAAAGTGTGTGTTCACCTAATGTACCATAGCTGTGCAGAGGTATTGAACACATTATAAAGGTCTGTATTCAATGTGACTCCGTGTGCAAGTGACAGTTGACTAGTATTCATTATGGGGTAGATGTTTTTTGGTTCTGTTTAAAAAGTTTCCAACAGGAGAAAGATTCTACATAGTGGATACTAACTTTGTAAGCAGCAATGAGTTATTAGAGAGAATCTTGTCAGCATGAAAGTTTACATATAACCTATAAGACTGTGTGTACCACGTACCAAGAAATGCACATGTGCTAGTTTTGCTAGAAAAGATGAGCTATATGTAAAGTTTTTACCACAGTATGAAGAGTGCAGATAGTATGCTTTGTAGCATCTTTAGATTGTGGTTATTATTTAGCAAATACTTTTTTTACAACTATTGCATAGAGTGCAAACTGTGAATAGTTTTTTTTTAATACTCTGTGGTGTGTTTATTATTAGATTCCACTATCTGCAGTGTGGTACATAGTAAACTCTCTCCATATTTACAGTACCCACTACTCTACTCATAATAACTTCACTTCTCAAATGTGGTTCACTCGGTGTCGTGGGTTTGATACAGATTAGAGGTGCATGTTGTAGCTATGTTTGTAAACTGGCATTCACTATTTTAGCTTTCTCTCAACATTTGAATAGATATTGAACACTACAGTCAATGAGTGCTTCCCATATATCTGTGGTTGATTGTTAATTTGATCGATCCTACCTGGAAAGTGTATGCTCTAGGCTCAATGTTGCATATAATGCTTGTTTTCAATATCTAAATAAATTGTAGCTGTATCTATGTCATATTAAATTATAGAGCAATATATGTGAAAGTGAAGCTTGAATGATGTCATCAGTGATGTCATCAGTGATATTATTTGAGACATGATTAATGATGTCATAGAACATGTCATGAGTGATGTCATATCTGAGGTCATAAGCAGTGCATGGCGGTGGCACAAGTTATAGTTAGTGCTACTTTGTTTTTAAACGAAAACAGATACATTTATTACACCTAACTATAACGTTACTTTAACTCTTGATTTTTTTCATTGAATTTCCGGAGTTTTTTTTAAAGTAAATTATTGACATTTTGAGAGCATATATGGTAGAATAACTATGTACTATATCCAGGATTACAGGTGTACATAGTAGGTTGTGGAGAGGGTGTGCCTTTTTAAAAAACACCTCTCTCTTGGAAGACGGATGTGCATAGTAGGGTGTGTAGATGGACTTTCCGCTCCTGTCAGGCCTCTCTCTCAGATGATGGGTATACAAAGTAGGGTGTGTGAATAGACTGGCCTTTCCTTTCAGACCTCTGTCTCAGATGACTGGTGTGCATAATAGTGCGTAAGGAGGGACTGTCCTTGCTTGTCAGACCTCTCTTTCAGAAGACAACTATGTGTGCTAGGTTGTGGAGAGGCACTGGCATCTCCTTTCAGACATCTTTTAGACTGATGCAACACTTTCTAATTTATTTTACTTCTATTTGGACTATTATTTTGTTTAGCAATGTTGATATTGTGGAAACAACATTTCTAGAAAAGCATCATAAAAAAGGAAGTAAAAAATGTTCTTTCAATGACTAACCAAATATCTCCAGAGGGAAAGAGGTGTCAGGTATCAGTAATACAACACTGCAATCAATATACAGATAAAAGGTAAGTGTAAGTTAACTTAAACATGTGCTTTGTGGTGGCTTTATAGTAGATGGGAAGTTAACATTATACTACTACAGTGACATCTGGTTGTATTTAGTGCAGACTACAGTGTCATAGAGTGGACTGGCATAGAGTGGAGTCTTGTATCATAGAGTGGAGTGTCGTAGAGTGGAGTGTCACCCAGTGGAACGTTGTTGAGTGGAGTATCATCAAGTACAGTGTTGTAGAGTGACACAACATGGAACAGGTTGCTATTGAGTTGAGCGACATACAACAAAGTAGTGTGGAGTGGAATATATTGTCATGGTGTAGATTGGAGTGGCACAGACTGGAGTGGCATAGAGTGGAGTGGCAGAGAGCAAAGTAGAATGGAGGGGTGTGGAGTGAAGGAGGGTGTCAGAGAGGAGTGTTGTACAGTGCAGTGTCATAGAATGTAGATTTGTAGAGTGGAGTGTTGTGGAGTGGTAGCGTGGAGCAGAGTGGAGTGGCATAGAGTAGAGTGTTGTAGAGGTGAAGGGCATACAATGGAGTAGAGTGTTGTAGAGTGTGGTATAAAGTTGCATACAGTGGAGTGGCATAGAGTAGAGTAGTGGAGTACGGTGGACTAGAGTGGACTAGTGTCATAGAGTAGATGGAGTAAAGTGGTGTGGAGTAGCATAGAAGGGGTTGCGTAGAGGGTCATAGAGTGGGGAAGAGTCTCATAAAGTTGAATAGAGTGTCGTAGATTGGAGTGGAGTGTCATGAAGAGGTGTGTCATGGAATGGAGTTACGTATTGTAAAGTGGAGTGGCACAGATTTGAGTGGTGGGTTGTACAATAGAGTTGAGTGGTGTGTCAAAAAGTGGCGTGTCATAGAGTGTGTTAAATAGGGGCTTAGAGTAGAGTGGAAGTGTCCTAGGTTGGAGTGGAGTGCTGTAGAGTGGACTGGCGAGTCGAAGAGCGGTGTGACATGTTGATAAATAGAGTGGAGTGTTGTGTAATAGAGTGGAGTAAAGTGGCTTAGAGTGCAGGGGCATAGAGTGGAGTATAGTGTTAGAGAGTGCAGCTGTATGTCATAGAGTGGTGTGTGGTAAAGTGTCAGAGTAGAAGGGCATAGAGTGGAGTGGCATGTCATACAGTGGTGTGGTATGTCGTACATTGGAGTGGTGTATCATAGAGTGGAGCGGCATGGAGTATCGTACAGTGGAGTGGAATGTTGTAGAGTGGAAGATCGTCTCATATACAATAGTGGAGTGTTGTACAGTGGAGGAGAATGGAAGGGCATAGAGTGGAGGAGAGTGGAGGGGTATAGAGTGGAGTAAAGCGGAGTGGGAAGTTGCAGAGTGTCTTTTGTCATATATAAATTGTCATTGCTAAATTACAATAGGTACTGCTGTAACGTCTAGATCATTTTGCGTAACACTGTGGTACATCATGAAGTTTTTCAAAAATCTATAAATTATTAAGAATAATTTTTCCTAGCTCTACATACTTTCCTAAACTGCCTCATTTGTTCCTATGCCTTAGGAAAAGGGTAGGAAGCTCTAGTTTGGGCTGTCTGTGCTTAAAAGAAACAGTACTAGCATTACATTCTGCCCAACCTTTGTTGTTCTTTAAGTACATTCTGTAACCAGGTGTCTATAGTTGTAGGTGTTAATTAGTAGAATTGGGCTGTGTTTATAGCCCGCTTTGTGTTAATAACCAATCACAGTATCTTTTACTTCTTCATTTTAGTTCTAATCTATTTGTATTGACATGCAACCTGAAATGTGTGTTTCAAATGGCTTGCTAACACTTGTAAACCTTTTTGCTGGAGACTAGTTTATATTTTAATAGAACTGTGCTACATTAGTTACCCAAATTGTATATAAGCCAATAAGTGTCCTCCTTTCAAAATTAAGTTGTTAATATGATATACTTTTCTAATGACCAATCAACTAATTCTTTGTATATCTCTTTGTCCGGCTCAGTGTTCCTCATTCTTGTATGTGAGTCTATGCATAGTATGGTTAGAGTGTAGCTTGTTGGGCACAGTATCATGTTTTTGGGCCAGGCAGCATGCCAAGAAAGAAGGTGCTGAGCATGATGTAGGTTTAAAATGATTTGAAATAACATGGGTTGGTGAAAGAGGTTTGAAATGGAATCAGTTACTCCCTCTATTTTCTGCTGCCACTGAATGCAACCATCCCTACTTTACGGTTATCCACTGTGGTGGCAATGACATAGGACACTTAATTGGTATTGTGCTGGAAAATGAATGAGACATTTTGTGGTCGCAAATATTTGTCAAAGTGGAAGTGATCTACTCTAAATACTGCTAACTTTGAAAAGACTCAAAGACATGGCAACAAGGCAGTCTCAGCATTTATTTGAGATCATGAAATGCCTTGTATTTTTCATTTGAATATTTAGTATGCCAATGCAGCACCGTATCATCCTGATGGTATACATTTGACAACATATGGAAACCATGTTTTTAACCTGGAATAGTAGCTGACTTGACACACATTTCTAAATATGTTTCATTGGAAAACAACACAGTTTATTTTAAGAGCCATCCCTTATTATGTCTTATTTTATTTTGCTATATATAAATTCATTTTCACTTTTCAGTAAGTACCACAGTACTTTCTAGACACTTTCACAACAGCACCGCAGAACTCCGTACGTTTTCTTAAAAATCTATAACTCAATAAAACAACTTTTCCGTACCGCTACTAAACTGCCTTATGTCTTCCTCAACATTAAAACAACAGTACTAACTTATATTTCTCAGAACAAGGCAAAGTGTGGTCTAAACAATATGGATGACTTCATTTTGCAAGGGTTTTCATTAACCAAGAATGTTGGGTTTTGTCATTATGATGTATACTGCAGCCCAATGTATCACTAAGGGCCTCATTCTAAGAAGACCGCGGATGCCATTCTGGCTTTCCCGCTTGGCCGGCGGGCGACCGCCAAAAGGGCGCCCGCCGGCCCAGCGGGAAAGACCCTGCAACAAGGAAGCCGGCTCCGAATGGAGCCGGCGGAGTTGCAGGGGTGCGACAGGTGCAGTGGCACCCGTCGTGATTTTCACTGTCTGCAAAGCAGACAGTGAAAATCTTTATGGGGCCCTGTTAGGGGGCCCCTGCACTGCCCATGCCAGTGGCATGGGCAGTGCAGGGGCCCCCAGGGGCCCCACGACACACGTTCCCGCCATCCTGTTTCTGGCGGTGAAAACCGCCAGAAACAGGCTGGCGGGAAGGGGGTCGGAATCCCCATGGCGGCACTGCAAGCAGCGCCGCCATGGAGGATTCCCTGGGCTAGGGGAAAACCGGCGGGAAACCGCCGGTTCCCCTTTTCTGACCGCGGCTTTACCGCCGCGGTCAGAATGGCCCTGGAAGCACCGCCAGCCTGTTGGCGGTGCTTCCGTGGTCCCCGGCCCTGGCGGTCATGGACCGCCAGGGTCGGACTGACCTCCTAAGTGTTTTGCCTTAATAATGTAAACACTACTAAACCACTTTAGATTAACTAACAAAAATAACCCTTTCCACAAAATAATCTATATTCCTGCCAACCTTCATGAAAATCTGTACAGCCATTTTGCAGCTATGCCTAAGGAAAAAGTCTATGGAAAATGCATTGGTGTAAAAATGGGTTTTGGGACCCTCACTTTTTTCTCTGTGCCTCCTTAACTAATTTTCACAAAATGTGGCATGATTAGCTGATGTAGAAAAATATATAGGGCTGCACAGAGTGGAGTACAGTATCGTAGAGTTGCATAGAGTTCAGTAGAGTGTTGTACAATGCAGTTCCATATAGTGGGGGTAAAGTGGAGGGGTTTAGAATGCCATAGAGTGAAGTACATTGTTGAATAATCCAGTAGTGAGTGTGCATAGAGTAGCATGGCGTAGAGTGTCATGGTGCTGTGTTGTGGTATAAAGTGTCATGACATAGAATCGAGTAGTATAGAGTGGAGTGACATTTCCTAGAGTACACTGGAGTGGCATGTCACACAGAAGAGTGGAGTGGTGTGTCATATAGTGTGGTCTCTAAGAGTGGATGGGTGTAGAGTGGAGTGGAGGAGAGTGGAGTTGTATGTCGTAATGTGGAGCGGTGTGTTGCACAGTGGAGTGTTGTAGAGTAGAGTGGCATATCATAGTGCAGAGTGGAGTGCCGTACAGTGGAGTGGCAGGTTGTAGTGTGGTGTGGCATGTCACAGAGTGGAGTGGCATGTCATGTAGTGGAATAGTATTTTGTACAGTGTTATAGAGTGGAGTAGAGTGCCGTACAGTGGAGGGGCACACAGTGCAGCAGAGTGTAGTACAGTGGAGTGGGGGTGTGTGGAGTAGAATTTCATAGATTAAGGTGGAATGGCATACAGTATAGTGGAGTGTCATAGTGCACAGTGTAGTGGCATACAGTAGAGTGGAGTGCCAATTGGAGTGTCTTACAGTGCAGTGTGGTTGAGTAGATTGTCATAGAGTGGCACGGAGTGGATTAGAGTGTTGTACAGTGGAGTGGCATAGAGTGGAGTAGATTGGAGTACAGTTCCATAGAGTGGAGAGTTATTGAGTGGAGAGTCATAGAGTACACTGGGGGAGAGTGTCGTTGAGTGAAGTGTCTTACAATGTCGTACAGTGGAGTAGAATGTAGCAAAGTGTGGTAGAGTGGAGTGGCATAGAGTGTTGTAGAGTAAATAGGCATACAGTGAAGTACTATTGAGTACTGTAGTAGCACCTAAAAAGTACTGTGGTACTTATAAAACTGAAAAAATATATAAATATGTTTAAAATTAAAACAATGCAGGATATTGCACTATATTTCCCCTTTAAACCAAAAGCACACACTAAGTATGGACTAAATATTTTGCCCTTACAAAATTAAATGGCAGCCATTTTGTTTAGACAACACTTAGGGCCTCATTACGACTTTGGCGGTTGGACCAGCCAACTGCCAAAGCCATGGGGAGGAGGCCATCATCAATTCGGCTGCCTCCCCCATCATATTACGATGTTTCCTCCAGACTGACCTATGGAAATATCATATTGCGATGTTTCTGCTGGTCAGCCCGGCCGAAACAGTGCCATGGCATTGAGGCCAATGCCGTCGCACAACAGCACCCTTGGAATGCACACTGTCTGCATCGCAAACAGTGCGCATTCTGAGGGTGCTGGATAGGGGGCCCCTGCACTGCCTATGCCATGGGCAGTGCCGGTGCCCCCCTGTGGCCACCAGCACTGGCTTTCTGCCAGCATTTCCATGGCGGTTAAACCGCCATGGAAAAGCTGGCAGAAAGTAGACTCATGATCAGCACGGTGGTGCTGCCATGGGCACCACTGTGGCTGACCACGACTCTGACTGTGGTGGAGGCGGTCCCCTGGCAGTCCAACTTCCAGGGTTGTAATCAGGCTGTTGGACCACAAGGAGTGCGCCAGTCTGACCACCACTGCGAGTTTGGCGGTCCTAGGACCACTAAACTCGCAATAAGGCTCTTAGTTTGCATTCTACGTTTTAAGGGGAAATATAAAGTAGTACAGTTTATTTTTTTTTACATATTTAATTGTATTTCATTTTTTTCAATTTTAAAGTAAAACTAGGTAGTACCACTGTACTCTGTATTTTTTTTTAAATATATAAAGAAATAAGATTAATTTTCCCTAATTTCACAATAAAGTGCATCATTGCTTCCTATGCATTTCTAAAAGAGCAGTAAAAAATATTTATCCTTACAACCCAGACAAAGGGGCTTATTACGAGTTTGGCGGTCTGATGAGCTGAACATATTTGGAGGTTTCCACCAGGTTAGACTAGCAGAAGAAGTGTTGTGGCATTGGCCTCTGCTCCACATGGAACTGATGCCAATGCCGTTGTCCTGGGGGGCGAGCCTCTGGCACCCTAGAAATGGCGACAGTGCACATTCCGAGGGTGCTGGGCGGGGTGCCCCTGCACTGCCCACAACATGGTCATGGACAGTGAAGGGGGTCCCCCTGCACTTTGTGTCCACCAGCTTTTCCATGGCAGGGTCCCCGCCATGACAAGGCTTGTGAAAACTGGAGTTGAGATCAGTGCAGCAGAGCTGAACTCAACGCTGCTGTGGTTGACCATGACTCCAACCATCACCATGCCACCGGGAACCATGTTCCTGACATGGACAGCGGTCCCCTGGTGGTACGACTGCAAGGGTCATATTGTGGTGGTCGGACCGTCTAGAGCCTGGCGCTCCGACTGCCACTGCTGTTTTGCCACTACATCTGTGTAAAAAATCCATGGAAAATGGATTGGTGGAAAAATGAGTTTTGGGACCACCTTTTTTTTCTTTACACCCCCTTAGCTGAAAACCACAAAACTTTGCATCTTCGGTCAATGTAGAAAAAGAAATAGGAGCACAGCGGTGGGTGTATTAACATGAGGGAATTAAATATTACTTTATGTTAAAGAAAAACAAAGAAATTCCTTGAAAAAAACTAAGATTACAGGGCGGTTATAGTTAGGTTGACGAGTTACCCATACAAAACCATAGAAATAATTTGTACTTATAGTAATACTTAGATAAAGAAACTATAACTCATGCTATTAGGTAACTTTAGGCCATGAGTTATAGTTTCTTAACGTATGCATAACTATAAGTATGAATGTAAATGCTGAATTTCGATGGTTTTGTAGGGGTAAAATGTCAACCTAACTATAACGTCACTGTAACCTATGTTTTTTTCAATGCATATACATATATATATATATGCATATATATATATATATATTGCTCTCCTTTCCTGTTTGCTTTGAAGAGAGAGATGTCTTCAACTGATACATATTAACAACCAGGGGCTTCTGCAGCAGCTCAGCCACTCAAGGAATCCTTGGTGTGGCAATTTTTAGAAATGAGGCCAGGTGCCAATAATGTTTGTGAAAGTATGTGACCTGTAAACTTTGCAGGAAAGAGTTTAGCAGAGGGAGTGGAAATAAACAATATAGCATGAGTACCACAGGTATGTGGAGACATCTGAAATCTGTGCATTCGCAAAGGCTTGCACAGGCTGAGTTGGCTCGTACTGTGGAGCTAGACAACTCGACAGGGGCTTCAACATCATTTGCTCCAGGAGATACTATGCCTACGCAGGTCCTAAGTGCACAGGTGGACAATAATCCTGCTTTTTCTCAATAAAGCGCCATTTCGCTGCTTGTGCGAAAAGATCGTTTTTTCTTCAGTGGCAAGCAGGATTGCATAGGCAGTAGTTTATTGTAAATTTTTCCTTTTTTTGTTATTAAGGAGATGCTGTTGGTGTTTGCTTCACACCTCAAGTTAAATGTTTTTGTTCTACCAGTTTTAAAAAATGTAAAATACCCAAAAACATTTAAAATGTTTGAAAACACAAAAAATTGTATAATTGTTGAAAACTGTAAACAAAAATAGCTTTTTCAGAGCTACTTTTTAGTTTCATGAGCTGTTTGTACTCTTTCCCTTTTTTTCCTTCTTACAAGTTCTTGTGAGACTCTTGAAAGAGTGAGAGCACCTAAGCACTTGCTTTTCCCTGTATATGTTGCTAGCTCTTGCGAGAGTCAAAGAAGATTGTAACTTTTTTTAAAATAAGAATTACCCATCTACTCATCAGAGTACTTATCTCTTGCACACATTGGGCCTCATTATGATGGTGGCGGACCGACCGTCGGACTGCCACTATGATGTTCAAAAGGGGGCTGCCAAGCTTGAAGCCTCTCGACCACTGTATTATGATATTCCGGCAGGCTCTCTGGGAGGGCCTTGGTCAAAGCCGCCCCACTGTCTACACATCCAGCAAAGTCAGAAAGCGCACAGTTGCAACTGCAGGCAGTGCACATTTTGAGTGTGTTGACTGGTGGGCCCCTGCATTGACCACGACATGGACCTGGGTGTTACAGGGGGGCCGCTGAAGCCCCATCTATTCCTTTCTGTCAGCCTTTTCATGCCGGTGACCCCTCCATGAAAAGTCTGGAAGAAAGGCAAGTCGTGATCAATATGGCGGTGCCAACATCGGCAGCGCTGTGCTTGACCATGAAGTGCACCGCCACTTAACCATCGAGATTCATGACCCAGGGGGTGGTGGCAGCCTTCTGGCATTCCGACCGCCAGCATTATAATCCGGCAGTCAGACCGCCAAGATTGCGGCGGTTAGACTGCCACCCGGGTATGACAGTCTTAGGACTGTCGTACTCGTAATGAGGCCCTTTGTCTCAAGAACAAGCACCACAATATCCATTCCTACTAATAGAATGTATTGTGAGCTCATCTACTCATTTTTACTATTCACAATCCTACTAGGGTCCCGTGAGATCATACAAATTAGGTAAAAACAATATACATTTATAATGTTCACAGTTGTTATCCCTTAGACACCTCATCTCCAAATCTAGGTGGACAGCATTCTCTTCTGCTGTCCCCTTTTTTAGCTTTTTTACATTACTTCCACAACCAATTTTTCACAGTAAACAGTAATGGCGGCCATTTAATTTTTAACATTCCACCTGCCAGCCAATCAGAGCTCTCGCTCTTGCAGATCTCCCGGGAGCCTCTTCCTCCCACGAGAGCATGAAGGATCACATGCAAAACAGTCCTCTTGACCAACCACATGCCTCTATTTTTCAATTAGTGCTCTGACAGGATTCCTGCGGGACACTCGCAAGCCCAACCATCCAAATATACAATTATGTTTGAACCTTAATTTCTCAAAACCCAGTGAAAAGATTTACACCAAATCACAAAAACTAAATCTGTGGACTGAGATGTAGATTCCTGTTGAATTTGTTGTAATTTCATCAAACAGATTTTAAAGTAGCTGTGTATAAAGGAAATCTATGGACAATACAGAGGAATTTTATGTTTTGGGACCCACTTTTTTTTTTCTCGGCTCCCAATTGACAGATCACTTTGAAACTTTCCAAGAAGGAGCTGGTATGTTTCGTGAAAATTTATCAACTGGCTTAAACAGGGCGAAAGTTATTGTCACCAAAAAATGCTCTGTCTATGGAAAAGCAGACCCAACTATAAATTTCTACTCACAACCTCCTGTAGGTAATATATAGATATATATCTATATCTCTATATCTAAACCTCTATACCTTTCTCTATCTATCTAGCACTCACTCAATCTATCCATCTATCTATCTACACACACACACGCAACAGAAAACACTTTAAAAACAGCAATACCTATTTCCATGCACCAAGCTGCCTCAACTGGCAGTTTCAAAATAACATTTCTTTAGAAGTTCAAAATATGATATCACATTAACCAGATCTTTAGATACTATTTGTAACTGGTCAGATGGAATTCCTCCTAATGATGGAGTCTGCACACATTCAGTCAGCTCTGTGTTTTTAGCAGCAAAGATTTTAATTTGGAGAATTGCAGTTTTTCTTCTAATATTTTAGCTGAGACTTAAAAACCACAGAATGCTAAGTGCTACTGACCTAATAGTGAACAAAGGCTTAACGCGTCACCCTTGATGTGGGTCTAATTAGTTGGGAGATATGTATGTTTTAGGAGTTGCTTAATAGTTGAGTGTGAGCAGTACACCACGTTTTCAGTCCTGGGCTTCCATTTCACAAATCAGTGCATCCACTGTGTCCAGATTTGTTTCCACTGAACTAATGAACCAACACACCCAATAACAAAAGACTTGTAGAATGAAGTCCAGGCCTGCAAGCTTGGTTTTCTGTCTTTGTACCAGTCCACTCTATGCCATTCCACTCCACTCCATGCCATTTCACTCCAGTCCATGCCACTCTACTCTATGCCACGCCATTCCACACAATGCCACTCTACACTACTCCATACAATGCCACTCTACTGTACACCACTCTACCCCACTCTAGTCGATGCCACTCAATTCTACAGCACTCCATGCCATTCCCAACTACTCTGCTACACTCCAATCTGCATCAGTCTACTCTACTCTACTCCTCTCTACAGCAACCCCACCACGCTACGTGATCTCATGCCACTTTAGTCTACCCCACTCCACTCTACTCAACTCTACTCTATGCCAATCCACTCTAAGCCAAGGCACTTCCCACCACTCTACACTATGGCAGTCCACTCTGCTCCACTCTACGGCACTCCACTCTACTCTATGCCACTCCACTGTAAACCACTTCATTCTACTGTATAACCCTCTTTGTCACTCCACACCACTCTATGTCATGCCCCTCCACTCTACTCCCCTCCACACTGCCTTACAACATGGCTAAAAAATATTGGCAAAGCCTACAGCTCTCGCAAAGACTAAACCTATTGGGTTTGCCAATGCTTGTTTTTAAGCAAATTGTATCACAGTAACCTGTGATTTGTATTAATTTAACACTGTGTGCTATTCATCTTGTAAAACTGTACAAGAACTTTGTTCTGGGTTTCAAGGAGATTAAAAAAAAGAACTTTAGTCAGTGGGTTAATTGCATTGTGGGGGACCGGGAAGAGTAGGTTAAAATCCCAGATTCCCTTTATGACTAAATTGTGTGATCTAGGGCAAATCAATTTAAATCATGTATCTAATTTACTTGACAGTGACATTTGAGAGCACTTTCAAGTAATTCAGTTTCAAGTGGATTGTGTACAAAAACTCACTTGTATGTTTTATTACTCTGTAATATTCCACCATCCATAACAATTATATTGGCTATGATGTCAGGGACCCCAGATATTGTGTGCAATATTTTCACTCCTGGTGTTGTCAAGAGGGGGAGTTAATAAATGTTTTAAAGCTCATGTTCACTGTAGGAGACTGGCCTGGCTTATAGTGGGTACCTTGGGGCACTTACACCATATGCCAGGACCAGTTATCCCTTATTAGTAGATTAGAGGTGTTCTAGCAGCTTAGGCTGATAGAGGTAGCTATAGCAGAGCAGCTTAGGCTGAACTAGGAGACATGCAAAGTTCCTACTATACCACTTATATCACTTAGCACTATATCATAAGAAAACACAATACTCAGAGTAACTAAAAATAAAGGTACTTTATTTTAGTGACAATATGCCAAAAGTATCTGAGAGGATATACTCCCTTAGGAGGTAAGTAATATACACAAAATATACACACAAACCAAAATCAGGTTGGAAAAGTAGTGCAAACACTGTAGAACACAATAGATTGCAATAGGAGACAATAGGCCTAGGGGCAACACAAACCATATACTCCAAAAGTGGAATGCGAACCACGAATGGACCCACGCCTAGTGTAGTGTGTAGAGGGTAGCTGGGAGTGTAAGAAAACACTAAGGGTGTCCAAGATACCCCATCCCAAGACCCTGAAAAAGTAGGAGTAAAGTTACCCCACTACCCCAGAAAGACAGTAAAGTCAAGATAGGGGATTCTGCAAAGACAACAACTGACTGCAAAGCACTGAAGACGGATTCCTGGACATGAGGACCTGTAAAGGAAGGGGACCAAGTCCAAGAGTCAAGCAAGTGTCCGGGGGGGCATGAGCCCACTAAACCCCGGATGAAGGTGCAAAAGGGCTGCCTCCGGGTGGAAGAAGCCAAAGATTCTGCAACACAGAAGGTGCCAGGAACTTCTCCTTTGCTCAGAAGATGTCCCACGGCGTGCTGGAGGACGCAGAGTTGTTTCCATGCAGAAAGATCACACACAAGACTTGCTAGCTGCAAGAGTTGCGGTTGAAGATTTTGGGTGCTGCCAGGGCCCAGGAAGGACTAGGACGTCGCCCCTTGGAGGAGGAGACAGAGGGGGCGCTCAGCAACATGGAAATCCCACGCAGAAGCAGGCAGCACCCGCAGAAGCACCTGAACAGGCGTTCAGAAGATCTGAGCATGACGGTCGACTCAGCACAACCAAAGAGGGTCCCACGAAGTCGGAGTCCAATTCAGCGAGTTTGGCAATGCAGGACAGAGTGCTGGGGACCTGGGCTAGGCTGTGCATGAAGAAGGTTTTTGCAGCAGTGCACAGAAGCCCGAGCAGTTGCAGTTCACCCAGTACACAGGATTACTGTCTGGCGTGAGGAGGCAAGGACTTCCTCCACCAAATTTGGACAGAATGGCCACTGGACTGTCGGGGACACTTGGATCCAGCTCCTGTGTTCCAGGGACCACGCTCGTCAAGATGAGAGGGGACCTAGAGGACCGGTGATGCAGATGTTTGGTTCCTGCGGTGGCAGGGGGAAGATTCCGTCGACCCACAGGAGATATCTTCCTGGCTTCCAGTGCAGGGTGAAGACAAACAGCCCTCAGAGCATGCACCACCAGGAAATAGTTGAGAAAGCCAGCAGAATGAGGCCCTACAATGTTGCTGGTAATGTTCTTGCTATTTTGTTGCGGTTTTGCAGGCGTCCTGGAGCAGTCAGCGGTCGATCCTTGGCAGAAGTTGAAGAGGGAAGTGCAGAGGAACTCTGGTAAGCTCTTGCATTCGTTATCTGATGAGATACCCACAGGAGACCCTAAATAGCCCTCAGAGCCGGATTGGCTACAGAGAAAGGTAAGCACCTATCAGGAGGGGTCTCTGACGTCACCTGCTGGCACTGACCACTCAGAGTTGTCCATTGTGCCCTCATACCTCTGCATCCAAGATGGCGGAGGTCTGGGACACACTGGAGGAGCTCTGGGCACCTCCCCTGGGAGGTTCTGGTCAGGGAAGTGGTCACTCCCCTTTCCTTTATCCAATTTTGTGCCAGAGCAGGGCTGGGGGGATCCCTGAACTGGTGTAGACTGGCTTATGCAAGAAGGGCACCATCTGTGCCCTTCAAAGCATTTCCAGAGGCCAGGAGAGGCTACTCCTCTCAGGCCCTTAACAGCTATTTCCAAAGGGAGACGGTGCAACACCCTCTCTCAGAGGAAATCCTTTGTTCTTCCTTCCTGGGACTGGGCTGCACTCCCCTTCTTGACAACACCTCCATAAACCAGCATGATGACAATCTGGGCAATGCGATCACCGGGTTGCACCACTAGGTCTGTGTTACCACTGTTCAAGAGAATGACTTTCAGCTCGCTCTGGTGGTCTGCATCTATCACGCCTCCTAAAATGTGGATGCGTCTCAGGGCGAGCCCAGATTGAGGGGCAATTAGACCATAATGCTCAGGGGGAATCTGAATTCCTACCCCTGTTTCAATCAGAGTGATGTCTCTAGGCTTCAGTTGATGCATTTGTAAAGCATGCAGGTCAAGTCCTCCAGATTCTGGTGTAGCCCGATATGGGGCCAAAGCTCCTGGAGCTGTTTCCCAATACACGATGGTATTGCTTGCTGTAAATGGATTGATCTGTAAAGCAGGCGTGAGCATTCTCATGAGAGGTGTTTCGGCATTCGTAAGGGGTCACTTGTTCAAAATGTGCAAAGCATCGTACAAACTATCCCTCCACCCCTTCAGTGTCCCATCAGACAGTTTGCACAATTGTTCTTTCAACAACCCATTCATTCTCTCAATCAGTCCCGCTGCTTGCGGGAGTAAGGTATGTGAAAAATCCACTCAATGATGTGTTGTGCACAATAGTCCTGAACTAGTCTACCCTTGAAGTGGCTGGCGTTATCACTCTGAATTTGGAGTGGCACTCCATAGTACAGAATCAACAGATCTAATGTTTTCAGGGTGCTGTTCTGAGTTGCGCGCTTGCAGGGAAAGGCTATGAGATAACCAGAGTAAGTATCCACCACTGTGCAGGCATACTGACATCCTCTGCTCACTGACATTGGTCCAATGTAGTCAATCTGCCATATCTGTCCTGGCAATTTGCCTCTGCCTAGCTGGCCTCTCACCACCTGTGGGACCGGTCTATGCTGTGTATGCTGACAAATGGGACATTCAATGATTGCTGTTTTAATTAAATCTAGGGGAAGATGCATCCCTCTAATCTCTGCCCACCTGTGAGTAGCTTTTTCTCCAAGATGTCCGCATTTCTGGTGTGCTCATTTAGCCATTCTCACCAAATCAGATTTCAGTGCCTCCACTTCAGCCTCTTGAATCTTGGCTCGATCATCTGCAAGACAATTGAACCATCGGTCTAATGAATCAGTCAGACAGTGAGCGTCCACATGATAGACAATCACGGTGCTTTGAGGTAACATTTCCCAGATCTCCTGCCATAACTCCTTCTCCCATACCTCCTTCTTATGGATTTTGTACTGATGTGCATGCCACGTTGGAAGCCAAGTAGCTAACCCATTGGCGGTAGACCAGGAATCTGTATAAATGTGACATTTTCCGGGTAGCTCTTGTTTCAAAGCTTAATACACAGCGCAAAGCTCTGCAAACGGGCTACTTCTTCCCTGTCCTGTAGTTGTTAAAAGCTTCTTTGTAACAGGATTATAGGACACTGCTTTCCGCTGCCTTTTCGCTCCCACATATTTTGCTGAGCCATCTGTGAACCACACGTTTTTTATAATCTGTAGATAATTCTGGGACGGCTGGCCCCATCCTACCAGAGATTCACACACCGGAGGTACCTCGTGCAACATTTCTGAATTCTCCACGGGAGCCTGCGCTACCTGCTCATGCAAAACGGTGGTTCCTTTTAGACCTACTCGTGCCCTGTCCTGAACATACCATTTCCATTTTATAAAGCTGGCTTCCTGCGCATGCCCAATTCTGTGAGTCTTAGGAGAACTCATCACCCACTGCATGATGGGGATTTCACGTCTTATAATCACATTATTTCCCAATGTCATTTGCTCAGTATCAACCAGAGCCCAATAGCAAGCCAGCAGCTGCTTCTCAAAGGGAGTGTACCGCTCTCCTGCCTCGGGTAACTTCTTTGTCCAGAATCCCAGGGGCACTCTCTTTCTTCCTTGTTTTTGCCATAAACTCCAATTAGCATGCTGCCCTGGATTGTCACATTCAGCTTGATGTCTCCCTCCCGAATCGGCCACAAATCCAAAGAACGCTGAATGGCGTCTTTCGCTAATTCAAATGCGCGCTGCTCCTGCTCTCCCCATTCAAGCGCATTCTTCTTTCGTGTAACTTTGTACAATGGGGCCAAAATCTGAGACAAATGGGGTATGTGTTGTCTCCAATACCCGAATAGTCCAATAAAACACTGGGCTTCCTTACGATTTCATGGCACTGCAAATTCCTTAATCTTTTGTTTCACTTTTGGCAACACTTCTCTGTGTCCCTGATTCCACTGAATGCCCAAAGATGTCACGCTCCGAGACGGTCCCTGCACTTTCTTGGGGTTAATCTCCCACCCTTTATTCTGCAAATGTTCCACCACTCTGTCTAGCTGAATCTGCACCTGTTCTTGTGTCTCTCCCTGCATCATCACGTGATCTATGTAGTGGTAAATTTGCACTCCAGGAACCACTGGTACTTCATCCAAATGCTCTGCCACCAGCCGGTGACAGATGGTGGGGCTATGTAAATATCCCATGGGCAACCTATAGAAGGTGTACTGGCGCCCCGCCCACTGGAATGCTAGCTGGGGCTGGCTCTCAGGGGCTATTGGTATCATGAACAAAGCATTAGCAAAGTCAATTGTCACATACCAGGTCCCACTGTGTTTCTGTATGTTTTCAATCAAGGTAATGGTGTCTGGGACCGCCGCAGTCAGAGGAGGGGTATATTTATTCAACTGGCGATAATCAATGCAAATCCTCCAACTGTTATCACTTTTCCGAACAGGCCAGAGGGCATTATTTCACACAGTGGTGATGGGAATTACCACCCCGGCCTCCAGTAAGTCATGTATAGTTTGGCTAATCTCTTCCTGTCCTCCCGGTATTCTGTACAGTTTCATTCGAATTACCTTAGTGGCCTGGGGAAGTGTTACCGGAGGAATCTTCAACAGCCCCACCCTCGCAGCAGCTATTGATATGAATCTCTTGGAACCAAATTGATGACATCCATCTTCCAAATGTAGGGTCATCCCTTTCAAAATGTCAATCCCAATAATGTACTCGAGAATGGGCATAATCAAGACAGTGTATTCTCTCTTTGGGAGTGCCCATATTTTCATGGGAACCACTATCTGCACTGCTGGGGTTTCTTTTCCGCCCAATCCCGTAATGGTGGAGTACTGTCCCCTGAATTTTCTTGGGTTTCCATGAATTAAATAGGCCTCTGCTCCGGTGTCAACAAGGGCTCGAACTTTCTGAACATTTCCACGTTTCCAAAAAATGTCTACTTTAACATGTGGTCTGTTATCTTTGCAAGCCCATCCCTGCACTGGAGTTTGACCTATTTCCTAGTCTATTTTCACTCTGCGCACATCGGAGTCTGCCCAAGTCATATCTGGATAGAGTCTACGGTAATTCTCAGGGAACTCCTCCTCCCTGTCTCTGCCTAGCAATCTCTCTGAGCTTGCTAGCTCCCTCTCCCACTCTCTGCCTCGAGTTCTCTCGGGACCTATGAGTTCCCGGTCTCTCTCTCTGCTCCGGGTTCCCTCTGAGCCCCTGTGCTCTTGCTCCCAATCTCCATCATCTAGGGATCTCTCTCTGCTGCGGGGTTCTCTCGCTCTCCCTCTTCATCCTCGCGCTCCTCTCATCCTGCCTTTCTCTGGTTCACCTGTTTGTTATCTTTCTTGTTCCATTTCCTGCTTCTCTCCTTCTTATCCAAACCACGTTTGCGGTACATCTCCCACATATCCTTGGTTATCCCATCAATGTTATCCCTGGCTACCCCATCTTTCAGCAAGGCCAGAAACATGCCCCGCCTTGACACCCTGTTGTTATCAGTACAATTCTCAGACCGTGAATTCCTCTCTGGCTTAGACCACGCGCCTAAATCACTTAACTCACGCACGGCTTCTACCACCTTAGACAGTGGGTTACCAGTCTGATTAATCAACAAAGTCATGATGATATGCTTGTATGCAGGAGGCGCGGACCTAATCAACCGGTTTCGCACAGACACATTTGAAATTCCATTCATCAAATTATGAACATTACCCAGAAAGATGGCTGTTTTCATCCCTTCCTCCTTCAATCTCTGTACTGCATCTCTCAAAGTATACCAAGGTTTATCATTCGGCGGCCAGTCTGTCACACCTGTGCGCCGCTAACTCCAACAGATTGGTCATGGGACCATTCCCTGGATAAGTTCTAAACTCATTTTGGATAACTGGGTCCATACTTAAGATGCTAAGCCTCGGGGCGTCGCCGTGATCTAATTGGACCCCCTGACTCCCCATATCATGCACTCGCACCATCCACGTAAGCAATGTTTCCCCTGACCTCTGTCGAAATCTGTCTATCACATCAGTTAGTTCTTGCTGTGTGTAGTCCTCCAGAGCATCCAGCATCACCCCTCCAGGGTTAGCTGGGCTATGCTGTAACTTTCGCCGATATATTGGCTGCGCACGGACAACAGTTCTGCGCTATGTCTTTTCCTGACTAACATCTTGACAATTATCACCCCCAGACTCATCTGAAAAATCAGACGTGTCCCAGATGTTTCCATCCCAAAATTCAGGGTCAAAGGTTAACCCTGCCTGAGAGATAGCTAAATGTACCTTCTTTTTATTAACTTTCCCTCTTCGTTTTTTGTGTTTCTATTGAGCGACGCTAACTGCCGTCCTCTCTGCAACCAGCTGGTACATTTCAAGCTTATCACTTAACAGTTTATTTTGACAAGCTAACATGGTAGGGGAATTTCGGGCTTCTACTAACTCCTTCTCCAGTTGCTCGTGGTCTTTCTGTAACTGTAAACATTTTTCATGCAACTTTCTGTACGTAGAGAGCAAAATCCAGCCTCGTCTCCCTCACGTACAAATCTCTTTTCCCTTGTCCATCGACACTTTTTGTAAACATGTTAAAACATTCTCAGGTTCTGCATTCACCATACACACATTCCAATTTTCACACAACCCAGCACAATGTGACCATTCCTGAGCTAAAATTTTATATGGGGCAGTTTCACACCCCGGTATTTCTATCTCTGGCTTTGATATATGAGAACTTGCTTTTGAGCTCGCCTTGATCTTGTTAAACATTTTTTTTTCGAATCCTGCCGACTAAGCCAAAATGTGTTGCTTCACTCTTCAGAATAACAGAACTATGCCCTTCAGGATAGTTTATGGCACAATGTGAAACAATCACTCTCACACACCTTAGTAAGTAGAATAATCAAGTTTATTAATGGGGCAAGTTCCTTTATAGCAAAACTTACCACACTAACATATCATGAAAAAAATAACATGAGAATAACTGCGAGAATATAAACACTCTGTGATGTCATGAAAAATAACACGAAAATAGCTGCAAGAATACGTGCATATTACACACAGACACACACAATATGCTTCAATGCTTATAAATTGAAGGGCTTCACCGAAAAGAGATTCTGCATCCCTCCGCCACACACAAAGCAGGGTAACCCAAATCGACTGGCGCAGGGAGTCTCCTTCTGGACAATCAGTCCACATGGTGTTGCGTCCAACCCAGAAGAGAGTTCCTAAAACCAGTCCATCAGGGCTCCTGACCTTTATAGTATTTACTAACGCCCAGGAGTCTTTTCTAGATCTGCGGTACCTTGTTCACCCTTCGAGACATCTCCTCGGAACGGGCCAGGTTCCCAGAAGAGGGCTCCAAGGTGAAGCTTGCATTCCTCCTTGAGTACAGGCGTACCCCCCTGTTGTCCTAACTTATAGCTTGTGGAATGTAAATAGCGCCCTCTGTACCAGGCAGATGGAGTGAAGTTGAGAAGAAAAAACACCCCACCCTGCAGCTTGCAGAAGCTTGTGGAAAAACACAGAACAGTGCTTTACGCACAGAACCAGACTCTACAAAATGGAGTCGTGAGCCAATGTAAAATGGAAGCAGAGGCCAATGGTCCATAGTATATTTCATTGCCCTTATCCTGCACCACTGTTCACCTTGCACGTAGTGCATGTACCAATACAACCTCTCAACCAGACAGTTTGTTTGTGGATGATAAGGAGTAGTGAACTTGTATGTTACACCACACTCCTTCCACATTGCCTTGAGGAATGCAGACATGAAGTTATTACCTCTGTCTGACACCACTTCCTTAGGGAAGCCCACTCTGAAAAAGATTCCCAGGAGGGCCTTTGCCACTGCAGGAGCTATAGTGGTCCTTAAGGAGATGGCTTCAGGGTACCTAGTGGCATGGTCCACTACCACAAGGATAAACCTATTGCCTGAAGCTGTTGGAGGGTCAAGGGGGCCAACTATGTCAACCCCTACCCTTTCAAAGGGCACCCCAACCACTGGGAGTGGAATTAAGGGGGCCTTTGGAGTGCCACCAGTCTTGCCACTGGCTAGGCAGGTCACACAAGAGTGACAAAACTCTTTAGTGTCCTCTGACACATGAGGCCAGTGAAACAGGAGCACAAGCCTGTCCCAAGTTTTACTTTGGCCCACATGCCCAGCCAAGGGAATGTCATTTGCCAAGGTAAGAAGAAACTCTCTGTATTGCAAAGGGATGAACAATCTCCTGGCAGCTCCAGATGTAGGGTCCCTTGATTCAGTGTACAGGAGGTTCTCTTCCCAGTACACCTTATGGCTATCACTGACATCCCCATTCTGCTGCTTGACAGCTTGCTGTCTCCAACCCTCTAGTGTGGGACAGGTCTGCTGTGCCACACTCAACTCTTCCCTAGCAGGCCCCAAAAGCTCAGCAGTGTCTGCTGCCAGCTCATCTGGTGTAGGTTCTGCACAGGGAGAGGATTCCTCTTCCTCAAAAGGGAAATCTTCTGGTGAGGGAGGGATAATGGGCAAGGATTTACCCTTCCTACCCCTAGCTTTTGGGAGCACTTGGTCCATTGTTCCAGGATCCAGGTTTCCCTGTCCTTTTTGCTTTTTGGCCTGAGCCCTTGCCAAAGCAAAAATATGCCCAGGAATGCCCAGCATTGCTGCATGAGCCTCCAGCTCCACTTCAGCCCAAGCTGATGTTTCCAAATCATTGCCTAGTAAG
Organism: Pleurodeles waltl; assembly: GCF_031143425.1. Lineage (NCBI taxonomy): Eukaryota > Metazoa > Chordata > Amphibia > Caudata > Salamandridae > Pleurodeles > Pleurodeles waltl. The sequence continues at coordinate 258,512,085 of NC_090445.1, forward strand.
CAATCTACAGGTAATTCGGTCTACAAAGTCTGTCCAGTCTTAAGAGGACTCTTTTCTGGTGTCTCTGAACTTATTCCTGTATTGTTAAGTGAGTTAGCCAAATCCATCCAAGATTGCATCCTTCAAAACTTTGTAGTTATTAGCATCACTTTCTCTGACAGTAAGGAGCCTATACCTACCCTTACCAGTGAACGATAGCCACAAGATAGCAGCCCACTGCCTTTGTGGGACCAACTGTACCATACAGGCCCTTTCAAGTGCAGCAAACCACTTGTTAATGTCATCCCCCTCCTTGTAAGGGGGGACTATCTTATGCAGGTTTCTGGATCTTGCTCTCTAACAGGATTGCTATCAAAACACTGCTACTGCCACCATACGGAACTAACCCCAACCTCTGCCTTACCCTTTCCACATCCAGTGATTCCCTGTCTAAGGCCAGCTGCTGCTGCTGTTTAAGCTTCAGCCTGGCCTCTTCCAACCTCAGCTTTCTGAGTTCCCTTTCCATTAAGTTATCCTCAGGGTGGGAGGCTTGGGAATTGGAAGACAGAGATGTTATGTGGGAATTGGCAGAGTTGGACCTATCCCTAACTGACTGGACCCTACTAACCTGGCCTTTAGGAGTGAAAGGTGCCCTACTAATGTGTGACCCCCTCCCACTACCAGTGTCACTAGGTGGCCTGCTAGCTGGCAGGTCCTTGGAAGAAACCTCCCCAGCAACCTCAGGGAACTCCTCTGAGTCTGACTGGGTACCCCTCTCCTCAACCTCCTGATCCTGGGATGGGCCAGACTGGTTCTGGTCACTTTCTAGGAGAAGGCAGAGGAGAAGATATGCAGAGACCCCTCAAACTTTTAAAGTTTAGATTCCCATAGGTTGCCCGGACAACTTTGGGAGTAAGTTCTACTGCAGACATGACAAAAAGGGTTTAGGACAGAGAGAGAAAAAAAAGGCTTTTGGAACTTTTGAAAGAACAGAGAAAAACTTTTGAAAACTTTTAAAAGTTTTCAGAAACTTTTCAGAAACTTTTAGAGAAGGAACGTTGAGCTGTTTAGGTCAATGTGTATATTCTGAAGTATTTGGTATATGTTTTTCTTATGAAAAGCACCAATGACAAAGTGGTAAAGCAGTTACAAGTACTTATCCCACCGCTGCACCACCAATGTAGGAGACTGGCCTGGCTTATAGTGGGTACCTTGGGGTACTTACACCTTGTACCAGGCCAAGTTATCCCTTATTAGTAGATTAGAGGTGTTCTAGCAGCTTGGGCCGATAGAGGTAGCTATAGCAGAGCAGGTTAGGCTGACCACTTATATCACTTAGCACTATATCATAAGAAAACACAATACTCATAGTTACTAAAAATAAAGGTACTTTATTTAGTGACAATATGCCAAAAGTATCTCAGAGAATATACTCCCTTAGGAGGTAAGTAATATACACAAAAAATACTCACAAACCAAAATCAGGTAAGTAAACAGTTAGAAAAGTAGTGCAAACACTATAGAACACAAAAGAATGCAAAAGGAGACAGTAGGCCTAGGGGCAACACAAACCATATACTCCAAAAGTGGAATGCGAGCCACGAAAGGACCCCAGGCCTAGTGCAGTGTGTAGAGGGTTGCTGGGAGTGTAAGAAAGCACTAAGGGTGTCCAGGATACCCCACCCCAAGATCATGAAAAGTAGGAGTAAAGTTACCCTACTACTCCAGAAAGACAGTAAAGTTGAGATAGGGGATTCTGCAAAGACGACAACTGACTGCAAAGCACTGAAGATGGATTCCTGGACCTGAGGACCTGTAAAGGAAGGGGACCAAGTCCAAGAGTCACGCAATTGTCCAGGGGGGCAGGAGCCCACCAAACCCCGGATGAAAGTGCAAAAGGGCTGCCTCCGGGTGGAAGAAGCCGAGGATTCTGCAACAACGGAAGGAGCCAGGAACTTCTTCTATGTTCAGAGGATGTCCCACGGCGCGCTGGAGGATGCAGAGTTGTTTTCACGCAGAAAGGCCACAAACAAGCCTTGCTAGGCTGCAAGAGTTGCAGTTTAAGGTTTTGGGTGCTGCCAGGGCCCAGGAATGACCAGGAGGTTGCCCATTGGAGGAGGACACAGAGAGGGTGCTTAGAACCACGAAGAGCCCATGCAGAAGCAGGCAGCCCCTGCAGAAGCACCTGAACAGGCATTCAGAATATCTCAGCACGACGGTCAACTCAGCACAACAAAAGACGGTCCTACGAAGTTGGAGTCCAACTCAGTGAGTTGGGCAATGCAGAACAGAGTGCTATGGACCTGGGCTTGGCTGTGCATGAAGGAAGTTTTGCAGCAGTGCACAGAAACCCGAGCAGCTGCAGTTCATGCAGTACACAGGATTACTGTCTGGCGTGGGGAGGCAAGGACTTACCTCCACCAAATTTGGACAGAAGGGCCACTGGACTGTTGGGGACACTTTCATCAGCTCCTGTGTTCCAGGGACCATGCTCGTCAAGATGAGAGGGGACCCAGAGGACCAGTGATGCAGACGTTTGGTGCCTGCGTTGGCAGGGGGAAGATTCCATCGACCCACGGAGAATTCTTCTTGGCTTCCAGTGCAGGGTGAAGGCAGACAGCCCTCAGAGCATGCACCACCAGGAAACAGTTGAGAAAGCCTTCAGGATGAGGCGCTACAATGTTGCTGGTAGTCTTCTTGCTACTTTGTTGCGGTTTTGCAGGCGTCCTGGAGCAATCAGCGGTCGATCCTTGGCAGAACTCGAAGAGGGAAGTGCAGAGGAACTCTGGTGAGCTCTTGCATTTGTTATCTGGTGAGATACCCACAGGAGAGACCCTAAATAGCCCTCAGAGGAAGATTGGCTACATAGAAAGGTAAGCACCTATCAGGAGGGGGCATTGGCCACTCAGAGCTGTCAATTGTGCCCTCATACCACTGCATCCAAGATGGCAGAGGTCTAGGACACACTGGAGGAGCTCTGGGCACCTCCCCTGGGAGGTGCTGGTCAGGGGAGTGGTCACTCCACTTTCCTTTGTCCAGTTTCGCACCAGAGCAGGGCTGGGGGGATCCCTGAACTGGTGTAGACTGGCTCATGCAAGGAGGGCACCATCTGTGCCCTTCAAAGCATTTCCAGAGGCCAGGAGAGGCTACTCCTCTCAGGCCCTTAACACCTATTTCCAAAGGGAGAGGGTGTAACACCCTCTCTCAGAGAAAATCCTTTGTTCTGCCTTCCTGGGACTGGGCTGCCCAGGCCCCAGGGGGTCAGAAACCTGTCTGAGGGTTGGCAGCAGCGGTAGTTGCAGAGAAAACCCCGGAAAGTTAGTTTGGCAGTACCCGGGCTCTATACTGGAGCACCAGGGATGCATGGAATTGTCACCCCAATACCAGAATGGTATTGGGGTGACAATTCCATGATCCTAGACATCTTACATGGCCATGTTCGGAGTTACCATTGTGACGCTACATATAGGTATTGACCTATATGTAGTGCACGCATGCAATGGTGTCCCTGCACTCACAAATTCCGGGAAGTTTGCCCTGAACAATGTGGGGGCACCTTGGCTTGTGTCAGGGTGTCCACACATTAAGTAACTTTGCACCTAACCTTCACTAAGTGAGGGTTAGACATATAGGTGACTTATAAGTTACTTAAGTGCAGTGTAAAATGGCTGTGAAATAATGTGGACGTTATTTCACTCAGGCTGCAGTGGCAGGCCTGTGTAAGAATTGCCTGAGCTCCTTATGGGTGGCAAAAGAAATGCTGCAGCCCATAGGGATCTCCTGGAAGCCCAATACCCTGGGCACCTAGGTACCATATACTAGGGAATTATAAGGGTTTCAAGTGTGCCAATGAGAATTGGTAAAATTAGTCACTAGCCTGCAGTGACAATTTTAAAAGCAGACAGAGCATAAACACTGAGGTTCTGGTTAGCAGAGCCTCAGTGAAACAGTTAGGCACTACACAGGGAACACATACAGGGCATACTTTATGAGCACTGGGGTCCTGGCTAGCAGGATCCCAGTGACACAGGCAAAAACAAACATACATACAGTAAAATGGGGGTAACATGCCAGGCAAGATGGTACTTTCCTACATTCACTTAAAATGAATGTCAATGCAATGTTGTGATCTAGTGCACTAAGATGAAAGACTACATATGTTTTTGTAAAAGATTTTATTGTTGTGTGCCAAAATAGGTTACATAGCATGATAGTAGTCAGGTATGTAGCAACGGATTCCATTATACAATTACAGAAGAACAATGCAGGGCTACATACATTTATGAAGTGTTAGGGCTCAATTTGTACTTTTTTATGTGCAACCAACTGACCCATAATAAATGTTCTATACCCATCTCCCTGCCCAGTCACCACTGCATTAAGTATCAGTGTAGGGAAGCACAGCAATTAACCTTGTAGTCCTTAAAAGAAAGTGTTCAAGTGGGGAAATTATGTCAGTGCTTTGGACATAGATGCCCTTAGACCACTGCCTTTTGTAGTTGCCTAGATGTGGCGAAAGTGAGTACATAGATACCAAGAGTGTTTGTGTTTGGGTGGATTACGGGGTAAGAGTGTAATTCTTGGTGCAGTTTTTAAAGCCCTCAACCAAAATATCCCACACCTATGCAATAAAATAATTTTTCAGACTGCCTTGCTCCACCCTGTGTAAAAGAGTGCTTGCAGATCAAAACCAAGAGATGAGACCTTGGTCCAACTCATGATAGTCATAGGAAGTGAATCCTTCTAGTGCAGTGTAATATTGTGTTTTGCTAGAGGAAGATCAAGGTCAAGGAACTTGGTTAAATGTTTCTCAAACTTAAGGTGGGGTAATACACTCAAAAGGGCCACTTTGTGGGAATTTGTTAGTACATAGACCTTCATCTTCAACAGCACCTCAAGAACTCTCTGCCAGTATGAAAGAAGTGTTGGGCAAGACCAAAACCATATGCAGCAAATCGGCATATAACTGCATACAGTGAGGACATGCAACTGCGGCTCCTGGATATATTATTTTGTTAATTCAGCAGGTGTAAGACAGGCTCGACTCAGAATATTAAATTGAATATACTTAAAACAGCAGCAGTGGGATTCTTTTTTAGCACATTCCAATATTTTAGCCCAGTCTGCATTGTGTTGAGGTTTTGCCAGGTCAGTCTCCCAGTTAATAGCCGTGGAGTAGTTCCCCGGCTGCAGGAAAGCTCTGTCGACCTATTTTATTAGTTTTCTGACAGTCCCTGTGGGGTACAGCATCTGGTATACCTCATGTGGGGTTGGGGCTAGGTGGAGGACATGAAATAGGATAGCTAATTATTAAGGTGCTTGTCAGAAAGGAATTCTCCTGGGTGAAAACTGTAGTCCACACAAGAGTTTTGCTTACCGTCAGCAAAAAAATCCCCCAATTTTGAAAGGCCTGCAGCATTCCACCAATGGAGTTGGCATGAGCTAGGTCATCCTACGTGAGTGGGAAGGCCTTGCGAAGGTTTCACAGGACAGTAGGGTTTCTTTGTGTAGGTGAGTTTAAAGGTGCTAGTAAGGCAAGAGAGAATGGTGTGGAATAACCAGTGCTTTAAATGGGCCGGTACTCTCAGGTACTGAGTACCTGCACTTTTTTTATTTTGAGAAAAAGAGTACCAACACTTCTCCAGAAAAACGTAATACTTTCAATTGGAGAGTACCGGCACTTCTCATGAACAAGCAGGTACTCTGTTACCGAGTACCTGCACTTCTATTTTTCCATTTCAAGCACTGGGAATAACTACAGGTAGCATTGGATAGAATGGTCAGTAGAAAACAATAAGTAATTCATTAAGTCCGCCTTAAAGTCTTTATAGGTAAATCCCATCACATGCAGGGAGTAGACAGCCAGCAAGCCACTCATTGGAGGTGTGCAGACAAATATCAGTGTTCAATCAGAGATATAAGAAACGTGTTCAGGTTCTGAAGAAGGAACTAGGGAAAAGCAGGGGAGGGTTTGCAAAATAATACAATGACACGGGCAATACCACCATCCTTACTAATGTCATGCGACCCATTACTGAAATGTTTAGAAACATTATCAAAATGTTGCTTTCTCTCTAAGAACACTTGGTAAATTTGGGTAGGGTTGATGCCCTGGACACCGAACTCAAGGGCATTAATTTACTATACAAAATTGGGCCACCTGAATGTAGCAACTGTAGAATCACTCACACAAAGACCATAGTGAATAAATAGTACTATGTACAAAATAGTAATTAAATGCACTGTTAGAGGTATGGCCTCGCCTTGACCTTGTCTGTAGGATTGACCTTTTGTCCTGAACTTTGTCCTGACATTTGAAGTTTGTCCTGTCCAGAATTTGTCTCCATGTCAGGTGGTCACCCTATTTCTGTGGACAATAGCTATCGGAACAGACAACACTAGAAAGAAGGTCCAGGTGTTATCTGACTCTACCTGACAGAATTAGTCTATTTAATTCTCTCATCAATCACCATGTCACCGAGGTAGTTGCTGGTAACCAGATGCTTTTGTCCTCAACGTTCCACTCGTTTATTTGTCATCGGAGGACGTGGGCCATTTTTAACAGCAAGGCCGCTTCTTTTAGCTCGGGGTCCGGATGCACAACACAATACTTCAGAGGATGCCCGGGGTGTTAGTTACCCAGGGCTCTCTCACCTTCCACAAAGGTCACGCCTCCAGCGTGGGCCTCGTCCCTGCGCACGGAACGAGGCCTGGAAGCAGCAGCTGCTCTCCTTCTCTGGATGCTTGGAGTTCCTCGAGCAGCGCTTTGGACGAGAGGCCTCCGGTTAGACGAAGGCTGAGCGAGGCGGCGGCCCCGGCTCTAGGGCCCCTCCGCTGAGACCACGCTGCTCTTTCCAATCGTGAGCGAGCAGTGTGGTGAAAGGGGGGCAGGCATTTCAGTGCAAGGAGAGACATTCATTCGTGCGCCTTTTAATGGACTGCTATGCGGCAAACAGAACCCCGAGCACACCTGCCCCTGTGGACAGTTACAACCATGATGTCCCGTCAGTTGATAAGGGGATGTCATTGAATCCCCAAGCAAGGTCATTGTTTAGCTTTCGAACAACAATGAATAAATGCCGGGTAGCGCGAATGCTTAAGTTAGTATCCTCCTTTTGAGGGGGTGCTATATTATCAAAAAAAAGTCTTAGAGGGTTTTCCTTAACAACATGGTATCTTTTAAGACATACCGCCTAAGTGGTCTCTTCGATTAATTAATTCCCCCTCTTATTCACATTTTTTGTTTGGAATTGCTCGAGCAAGACAGGCCCTAGGCTCGGGGCTATTTTCTATATTTTCTGTGCTCGGGAGACAGTTAAGTTCTTGCCTAACAAGAGTAAACATACGCCTATAAACCATCTCTGGTTGTGAAAGAGGGAAGACACCCACGATGATGAATGAGCGGTGTTAGAAATGGGGTTTTTGGTTGGCAGTCAGGTTGCCCTCTGTCCAAGCAAGAACCCTCACTCTAGTCAGGGTAAGTCACACACAATCCAAAATCAGCCTGTGCCCACCCTCTGGTAGCTTGGCACGAGCAGTCAGGCTTAACTTAGAAGGCAATGTGTAAAGCATTTGTGCAATAAATCATACAACACCATAGTATAACACCACAAAAATACACCACACAGTGTTTAGAAAAATATATAATATTTATCTGGGTATTTTCAGGTCAAAACGATCAAAGTTGCAATATGAATTTGTAAAGATATCACTGAAAAGTGATATAAAGGGGGTCATTCCGACCCTGGCGGTAAATAAATAGGCTGGCGGTGCTCCGCCGGGCATTCTGACAGTACAGCCGCGGCCAGAAGTGGAAAGCCGGCGGTGTACCGCCGACTTTCCGCTGCCCATGGGAATCCGCCATGGCAGCGCAGCTTGCTGCTCCGCCATGGGGATTCTGGCACCCCATACCGCCATCCTGTTCCTGGCGGTTCGCCCGCCAGGAACAGGATGGCGGTATGGGGTGTCGTGGGGCCCCTGGGGGCCCCTGCAGTGCCCATGCCAATGGCATGGGCACTGCAGGGGCCCCCGTAAGAGGGCCCCACAAAGAATTTCAGTGTCTGCTTTGCAGACACTGAAATTCGCGACGGGTGCAACTGCACCCGTCGCACCTTCCCACTCCGCCGGCTCCATTCGGAGCCGGCTTCCTCGTGGGAAGGGTGTTTCCCACTGGGCTGGCGGGCGGCCTTTTGGCGGTCGCCCGCCAGCCCAGTGGGAAACCCAGAATGACCGCCGCAGTCTTTTGACCGCAGTACGGTCTTCTGGCGGTTCCCGCTTGGCGGGCAGCTCCCGCCGCCCGCCAAGCTTAGAATCAGGCCCAAAGTGTCTTAAGTCTTTAGAAAGCAAACAAAGTCTCTTTCAAACACAAAGTACCTGGTTTCTGGTGGAAAATCTCCTCAGAGGGCCACAGGAGAAGAGATACGTGGAAAACTGGTGTGTGCGTCGATTTCTCCTCAGCACACACGGACTTGCGTCATTATTTTCCACGCGGGGAGTCGTGCGTCGTTTTCTGGCGCGCGGACAGTCTCTTTCTGTGGATCGCGGGGAGTACCAGATGTCCGGGTCTGTGCGTGGATTTTCCTGCTTGTTTTCTGGCTGCGCGTCGTTCTGCGGGGCTGCGCGTCGAAGTTTCGATCTCACGGCAGGCGTCGCGTCGATTTCTCCTGGGGAGTCGGGCAGCGTTGTCCTTGCGAGGCCGTGCGTCAAAGTTTTGATCTCACGGCAGGCGTCGCGTCGATTTCTCCTTGGAAGTCGGGCGGCGTTGTCCTTGCGAGGCCGTGCGTCAAAGTTTCGGTCGTCCCGAAGGCGTCGCGTCGATCAGCGTCGGTGTGCGGCGTTTTTCTTGCCGCGGAACAAGCTGTGCGTCGAAAATTTCGGCGCACGGAGCGTCCAAGTGGAAGAGAGAAGTCTTTTTGGTCCTGAGACTTCAGGGAACAGGAGGCAAGCTCTATCCAAGCCCTTGGAGAGCACTTTTACATCCAGACAAGAGTTCAGCAAGGCAGCAGGCCAACAGCAAGGCAGAAGTCCTTTGTAGAAAAGCAGACAGGTAAGTCCTTTGAGCAGCCAGGCAGTTCTTCTTGGCAGGATGTAGTTTCTGGTTCAGGTTTCTTCTCCAGCAAGTGTCTGATGAGGTAGGGCAGAGGCCCTGTTTTATACTAAGTTGTGCCTTTGAAGTGGGGGTGACTTCAAAGAGTGTCTAAGAAATGCACCAAGCCCCCTTTCAGTTCAATCCTGTCTGCCAGAGTCCCAGTAGGGGGTGTGGCAGTCCTTTGTGTGAGGGCAGGCCCTCCACCCTCCCAGCCCAGGAAGACCCATTCAAAATGCAGATGTATGCAAGTGATGCTGAGTACCCTGGTTTTGGGGTGTGTCTGAGTGAATGCACAAGGAGCTGTCAACTAAACCTAGCCAGACGTGGATTGAAGGGCACAGCAAGATTTTAGTGCAAAGAAATGCTCACTTTCTAAAAGTGGCATTTCTAGAATAGTAATATTAAATCCGACTTCACCAGTCTGCAGGACTTTATATTACCATTTTGGCCATACTAAATATGACCTTCCTGCTCCTTTCAGATCAGCAGCTGCCACTTCAACAGTGTATGAGGGCAGCCCCAATGTTAGCCTATGAAGGGAGCAGGCCTCACAGTAGTGTAAAAACGAATTTAGGAGTTTTACACTACCAGGACATATAACTACACAGGTACATGTCCTGCCTTTTACCTACACCGCACCCTGCTCTAGGGGTTACCTAGGGCACACATTAGGGATGACTTATATGTAGAAAAAGGGGAGTTCTAGGCTAGGCAAGTACTTTTAAATGCCAAGTCGAAGTGGCAGTGAAACTGCACACACAGGCCTTGCAATGGCAGGCCTGAGACAGGGTTAATGGGCTACTGAAGTGGGTGGCACAACCAGTGCTGCAGGCCCACTAGCAGCATTTAATCTACAGGCCCTAGGCACATATAGTGCACTCTACTAGGGACTTATAAGTAAATTAAATAGCCAGTCATGGATAAACCAATCAATAGTACCATTTACACAGAGAGCATATGCACTTTAGCACTGGTTAGCAGTGGTAAAGTGCCCAGAGGTCAAAAGCCAACAACAACAGGTCAGAAAAAATAGGAGGAAGGAGGCAAAAAGTTTGGGGATGACCCTGTCAAAAAGCCAGGTCCAACATGACCCCTTACCAGCCTAAAGCCAGGGGAGAACAATCACTATCCTGATGTACTTCCCTGTTTGAGGCGACAGAACAAGGACCCAGGCCCACAACAGCAGGGGCATGCTCCAGTTCTTCGCCTTCCTGACTCCAATTGGATCCCTCTGTCCATACTCTCAGGGCCCACTAAGCCAACCCATGGGGAACCTTTCTCCTTACCTGCAGATCCCATCTGTGCAGCACCTAACCTTACTTTGCTCACAGATGTATCCCAGGAGCAGGATAGTACCACCATGACCAACACAGTGGTGTTGCCCACTCTACCTCCGGGGTGTGACACTTGTCCCCTCCCCAGGGATAACTCTGTCCACCCGGACAGCAAGCCACAGTGGTTACTGACAGCTGCCAGGGATGAGAGCCAGGCCCCAGGCCTCTCAAAGCTCTCCCACCACTGTGGCTGTGGAGAGTGGGGGGCGTTAGCCCCAGGTGCTGGGCACCCTTTAACCACTCTCCCTTCCACCAGGTCAGGGATGACAGCCTGAACCTGGTCCTCCCCTCTGGGGCTCTGTACCCTCCCTCCTGGAGCGGTACCCCCAGAGTCCAACATGGTCAGGGTGCTTATAGAAGTCGCCCTGTACCATTCCTCCACCAGTGCAGGGCTGTTAACCTGCAACTGGCCCTCCAACCTGGGGTCTGTACCTTCAGGTTGGACTAGGGCCCGGGGTGAGGCTTCCCTCCCCCTGCCCTCCCTTCTGGGGTCCAGCACCCTCCAACTAGGAGTGGCCTCCTCAGAAGACAACATGGTAGGGGCAGTGTTATCAGTAGCCCCTCCCTCCAGGTCCGGGGGGACACCCTGAACCTGGTCTTCCAGCCCAGGGTCTGTACCCTCAGACTGGATCATTGCCTGGCAAACCAGGACTTTCTGGAGGGCACACTGACCGTCCACCAGGTCAGAGTTTAACCTCTGAACTTGGCCATCCAACTCAGAGTCACCACCCTGAAGTTGAACAATTGCCTGGCACGCCAGGACTTCCTGGAGGGCACACTGACCCTCCACCAGGTCAGAGTTTAACCTCTGAACCTGGTTCTCCAACCTAGGGTCACCACCCTGAGGTTGGGCAACTGCCTGGCACACCAGGACTTTCTGGGAGGCACACCTACCTCCCACCAGGTCAGAGTTTAACCTCTGAACCTGGATATCCAACCCAGAGTCACCACCCTGAGGTTGAACCATTGCCTGGCATACCAGGACTTTCTGGGGGGCACACCTACCCCCCAACAGGTCAGAGTTTATCCTCTGAACCTGGTTAGCCAACCCAGAGTCACCACCCTGAGGTTGAACCATTGCCTGGCAGGCCAGGACTTCCAGGGAGGCACACCTACCTCCCACCAGGTCAGAGTTTAACCTCTGAGCCTACCTCCCACCAGGTCAGAGTTTAACCTCTGAACCTGGCCATCAAACCCAATGTCAACACCCTGAGGTTGGACAACTGCCTGGCATGCCAGGACTTTCTGGGGGGCACACCTACCCCCCACCAGGTCAGAGTTTAACCTCTGAACCTGGCCATCCAACCCAGAGTCAACACCCTGAGGTTGGACAATTGCCTGGCACAGCAGGACTTCTTGGGAGGCAAACCTACCTCCCACCAGGTCAGAGTTTAACCCCTGAACCTGGGTATCCAACCCAGAGTCACCACCCTGAGGTTGAATCTTTGCCTGGCATGCCAGGACTTCCTGGGGGGCACTCTCACCCCCCACAAGAGTCTTTTTTGCCTCAACCCTTGCAAGATGCTCCTCTAATTGTTGCTCCTCTCGCCTTTGACCTCGGAGCCATTCACCTATCTCTGGGTCTCTTTCCTCATCTGAGTAGTCTTCCTCCTCATGTGAGCAGTCTTCCTCCTCATGTGCGTAGTCCTCCTCCTCATCTGAGGGGTACTTAGTCATTTGGTTTCTTTCTGCCTCTCTCTCTGCCCATCTTTCCTCCCCCCAGACTATGTAGTTATGTAGCATCTCCGCCTTAGTAGATCTCCTTGCTACAGGAAGGCCCCATTTTCTGCAAAGCTTCCTTAGGTCAGCCTTAGTGAGGTGGTCAGTACGAACAAAGAATGAGTAGGTAAGTAATCCCATTCTGATAAGATCTTACCAGCAAAAACCAAAATTCAAAGTCCAAAATATCAATAGTATATCCAGGAGGACATCAGAGAATCAAAAGCCAAAAAGATGAAAAATCAAGTTGACCTTCAACTGTGGGTAGGTGGTGAAATACTTAGCTACTGTATGTCACTGCACAAACACAAGTCCTATCCTCACCGCTGATCACCAATGTTAGAAATGGGGTTTTTGGTTGGCAGTCAGGTTGCCCTCTGTCCAAGCAAGAACCCTCACTCTAGTCAGGGTAAGTCACACACAATCCAAAATCAGCCTGTGCCCACCCTCTGGTAGCTTGGCACGAGCAGTCAGGCTTAACTTAGAAGGCAATGTGTAAAGCATTTGTGCAATAAATCATACAACACCATAGTATAACACCACAAAAATACACCACACAGTGTTTAGAAAAATATATAATATTTATCTGGGTATTTTCAGGTCAAAACGATCGAAGTTGCAATATGAATTTGTAAAGATATCACTGAAAAGTGATATAAAGGCCCTCATTCTGACCTTGGCGGGCGGCGGAGGCCGCCCGCCAAAGTCCCGCCGTCAGATTACCGTTCCGCGGTCGAAAGACCGCGGCGGTAATTCTGACTTTCCCGCTGGGCTGGCGGGCGGTCGCCTTCAGACCGCCCGCCAGCCCAGCGGGAAAGAGGCTTCCACGATGAAGCCGGCTCGGAATCGAGCCGGCGGAGTGGAAGCTGTGCGACGGGTGCAGTTGCACCCGTCGCGTATTTCACTGTCTGCGCAGCAGAAAATTTCACTGTCTGCGCAGCAGACAGTGAAATACATGTAGGGGCCCTCTTACGGGGGCCCCTGCAATGCCCATGCCAGTGGCATGGGCACTGCAGGGGCCCCCAGGGGCCCCGCGACCCCCCCTACCGCCATCCGGATCCCAGCGGTCGGACCGCCGGGATCTGGATGGCGGTAGGGGGGGTCGGAATCCCCGCGGCGGTGCAGCAAGCTGCGCCGCCGTGGAGGATTCAATGGGGCGGCGGTACACTGGCGGGAGCCCGCCAGTGGTGCCGGTCCGACCGCGGCTTTACCGCCGCGGTCGGAATCCCCATTGGAGCACCGCCGGCCTGTCGGCGGTGCTCCCGCGGTCCTCCGCCCTGGCGGTCAAAGACCGCCAGGGTCAGAATGAGGGCCAAAGTGTCTTAAGTCTTTAGAAAGCAAACAAAGTCTCTTTCAAACACAAAGTACCTGTTTTCTGGTGGAAAATCTCCTCAGAGGGCCACAGGAGAAGAGATACGTGGAAAACTGGTGTGTGCGTCGATTTCTCCTCAGCACACACGGACTTACGTCGTTATTTTCCACGCGGGGAGTCGTGCGTCGTTTTCCGGCGCGCGGACAGTCTATTTCTGTGGATCGCGGGGAGTACCAGATGTCCCGGGTCTGTGCGTGGATTGTCCTGCTTGTTTTCCGGCTGCGCGTCGTTCTGCGGGGCTGCGCGTCGAACTTTCGATCTCACGGCAGGCGTCTCGTCGATTTCTCCTGGGGAGTCATGCGGCGTTGTCCTTGCGAGGCCGTGCGTCAAAGTTTTGATCTCACGGCAGGCGTCACGTCGATTTCTCCTTGGAAGTCGGGCGGCGTTGTCCTTGCGAGGCCGTGCGTCAAAGTTTTGATCTCACGGCAGGCATCGCGTCGATTTCTCCGGTGAAGTCGGGCGGCGTTGTCCTTGCGAGGCCGTGCGTCAAAGTTTCGGTCGTCCCGAAGGCGTCGCATCGATCAGCGTCGGTGTGCAGCGTTTTTCTTGCCACGGAACAAGCTGTGCGTCGAAAATTTCGGCGCACGGAGCGTCCAAGTAGAAGAGAGAAGTCTTTTTGGTCCTGAGACTTCAGGGAACAGGAGGCAAGCTCTATCCAAGCCCTTGGAGAGCACTTTTACATCCAGACAAGAGTTCAGCAAGGCAGCAGGCCAACAGCAAGGCAGCAGTCCTTTGTAGAAAAGCAGACAGGTGAGTCCTTTGAGCAGCCAGGCAGTTCTTCTTGGCAGGATGTAGTTTCTGGTTCAGGTTTCTTCTCTAGCAAGTGTCTGATGAGGTAGGGCAGAGGCCCTGTTTTATACTAAGTTGTGCCTTTGAAGTGGGGGTGACTTCAAAGAGTGTCTAAGAAATGCACCAAGCCCCCTTTCAGTTCAATCCTGTCTGCCAGAGTCCCAGTAGGGGGTGTGGCAGTCCTTTGTGTGAGGGCAGGCCCTCCACCCTCCCAGCCCAGGAAGACCCATTCAAAATGAAGATGTATGCAAGTGAGGCTGAGTACCCTGTGTTTGGGGTGTGTCTGAGTGAATGCACAAGGAGCTGTCAACTAAACCTAGCCAGACGTGGATTGAAGGGCACAACAAGATTTTAGTGCAAAGAAATGCTCACTTTCTAAAAGTGGCATTTCTTGAATAGTAATATTAAATCCGACTCCACCAGTCAGCAGGACTTTATATTACCATTCTGGCCATACTAAATATGACCTTCCTGCTCCTTTCAGATCAGCAGCTGCCACTTCAACAGTGTATGAGGGCAGCCCCAATGTTAGCCTATGAAGGGAGCAGGCCTCACAGTAGTGTAAAAACGAATTTAGGAGTTTTACACTACCAGGACATATAAGTACACAGGTACATGTCCTGCCTTTTACCTACACCGCACCCTGCTCTAGGGGTTACCTAGGGCACACATTAGGGATGACTTATATGTAGAAAAAGGGGAGTTCTAGGCTTGGCAAGTACTTTTAAATGCCAAGTCGAAGGCCTTGCAATGGCAGGCCTGAGACAGGGTTAAGAGGCTACTGAAGTGGGTGGCACAACCAGTGCTGCAGGCCCACTAGCAGCATTTAATCTACAGGCCCTAGGCACATATAGTGCACTCTACTAGGGACTTATAAGTAAATTAAATAGCCAATCATGGATAAACCAATCAATAGTACCATTTACACAGAGAGCATATGCACTTTAGCACTGGTTAGCAGTGGTAAAGTGCCCAGAGGTCAAAAGCCAACAACAACAGGTCAGAAAAAATAGGAGGAAGGAGGCAAAAAGTTTGGGGATGACCCTGTCAAAAAGCCAGGTCCAACAAGCGGTATCAATTGAAATAACATTTGGAAAGAGGTACAGAAAATACAGTACATATGTAGACAACCTTGTTGTCACAACAATGTTGTGATGGCAGGCATGTAGTTATTGGAATGTACTGTTAAGTTTTTCTCTGTGGATGTTAGTTGTGCCCTATGTGCTGCTGGATGGGCTGGTCCTGTAGGAGCACTTTTGAATGCACTTCATTTTCCTCGCTGGTGTTCAGTCGACATTTCATATTTTCTGTTGTATCACTGACTTACCAGAGGCAACGACCCACGTGAGCAAGACCATTGTGTTTACGATCCGCAAATCTAGCGATCCTCCTGTGTGCACTTCAATTTAAGCTGCAAATCCAGTTACTTGGAGTCTATTAACATGATAATTGCCTTTTCTCCTTTCCTTTCTCCTAGGTACTAGCAAAAAATAGAAGTCAATTCGGAGATACCTATGAGGGAGATTGTGAGCATTGCAGCACTTTGGAGGATCTATTCATGCTCATACGATCTTTGGTATCTGTTTGGCTCTTAAAGGCATTGTGTAGTGCAGCTGCGGCATTAACCACAAAGTGGTCTTATTGCTCCACAACATTTTATTAAACTTGTGACTGTAACAGTGTATCTTGCCTGGACACAAAGACCCATCTCTACGTTTTGCTTTATTTTGTTTCCTGATCGGCACATCTGTCTCTTTGTAATTTGCTTTGTTGTGTGTATGGCTTTCCACTATGCATTTACAGCTACCTCGGTGACATGCTGTGTCTTTGTGTTACCATTATCCACAAGGGTCTCACACCACCTCATACACCATGAAGTCAATTTCAAAATTCAGAGCAATCATAGGAATGTTAATGCTCGTAAGCTCTTGGGAAGCCCTCTTAAGAAAAGCTCAGTGAAGGGATTTAAGTGGGATGAAAAACTGGGTCATCTCCCAAAGGGGCATGGTCGATGTTAGAAATCGGGTCTCTTGTTGGCAGTCAGGTTACCCCCTGTCCAAGCAAGGACCTTTACTCTAGTCAAGGTAAAGGAAAATCACCCTCAGTTAACCCCGGTCACCCCCTTGGTAGCTTGGCACGAGCAGGCAGGCTTAACTTCAGAAGCAATGTGTAAAGTATTTGTACCAACACACACAGTAACAGTAAAAATACTACAAAATGACAGAACACAGGTTTAGAAAGATAGGTAATATTTATCTAAACAAAACAAGACCAAAACGAAAAAAAAATTAACATACACAAGTCAAGATATGAATTTGTAAAAGAATAAGAGTCTTAGGGCCAGATGTAGCAAAGGTTTTGAACGTCGCAAACAGCGAATTTCGCTGTTTGCGACATGCAAAACCCACTTTGCGATGCCCAATTCCAGTTTTGCGAGTCGGTAACCTGGTTACTGACTCGCAAAACGGAACTGCGAGTCGCAAATAGGAAGGGGTGCTCCTATGGACCACTGCCTGCTCTGAAAAAATGAAACTGAAACGTTTCATTTTTTCATTTTATAATGCATCTAGTTTTCTTTTAAGGAAAATGGGCTGCATTACAAAGAAAAACTGCTTTATTTAAAAGCAGTCACAGACATGGTGGTCTGCTGTCTCCAGCAGGCCACCATCCCTGTGAGTGCTGCGAGTCGCAAGGGGGTCGCAAATTGCGACCCACCTCATTAATATTAATGAGGTGGGCCATTGCGACCCCCTTGCGAGTCGCAGATGGTGTCAGGGACACCATCCTGCATCCTGAATTGCGAGTCGCAAATTGCGAGTCGCTCTGACTCGCAAATTGCGAGTCGCAGTTCAAGACATACCTACATCTGGCCCTTAATCCTTTAGAAAACAGTGAGAACTTTGTTAGCGTACAAAAGTACCTGGGCAGCGTCAAAATAAAGCTGCACAGGTGAGCTTGTGTGGGAAAAGGCCAGCAATGCATCGAGTTGCCACCTGCAAGCGAGACGTACGTTGTTCCTCCTCCGGTCGGGTCGGCATGCTTCGTTTCTTCTCTCCTGCAAGAAAACGATGCGTCGATCTGGACAGGCACCTCTGGTCCGGACGGGCTTTGCGTTGTTTTTCCGCGCCGAGCGATGATGTGTTGAAAATCCAGTTGCACAGAATGACAAAACCGTGCTGCGTGGGTTTGTATCTTTATCAGCCTCTGTTAGCGGGGTTAAGTGTCGTTTCTCCAGCCGCGATGTCGATCTTCCAGCCACGATGCAGGTGGAGCATTGATTTCTGCCGCGAAGCCTGCGGCGCATCGTCTATCAGCCGCGGCACGGAATGTGTGTCGAAAATTTCCCCACACAGAGGTCTGTGCGTGGATTTTCAGTTCTTGGCTACCAGCTTCACCTCTCAAGGGCCCAGGGACTGGATAGGGCGCCACTTGGCAGGGCAGGAGTCTCAGCAGAGAGTCCGGGTGCTGGCAGAGAGAAGTCTTTGATGGCCCTGAGACTTCAAAAAGAGGAGGCAAGCTTAACTCAAGCCCTTGGAGATTCTTCTCAAGCAGGAATCCACAGCAAAGTCCAGTCTTTGCCCCCTTTCACAGGCAGAAGCAGCAAATGCAGGATAGCCCAACAAAGCAAAGTCACAGGCAGGGACAGCACTTCTCCTCAGCTCTTCAGCTCTTCTCCTTGGCAGAGGTTCCCCTTGAATCCCTGAAGAAATCTGATTTTCAGGGGTTTTGGGGGCTCTTCTTATACCTCTTTCTGCCTTTGAAGTAGGCCTACTTCAAAGAGAAGTCTCTGTTGTTTCCAAGATCCTACCTTGCCCCAGGACAGGCCCCAGACACACAGCAGGGGGGTTGTTGACTGCATTGTGTGAGGGCAGGCACAGCCCTTTCAGGTGTGAGTGACCACTCCTTCCCTCCCCTCAGCCCACATGGCCCATCAAGATATGTCGGCTACACCCCAGCTCCCTTTGTGTCTAGAGGAGAGCTGCAAACAGCCCAACTGTTAAACTGCCCCAGACAGGGAATCCACAAACAAGCATAGTCACAGAATGGTTTAAGCAAGAAAATGCCTACATTCTAAAAGTGGCATTTTCAAACACACAATTTAAAAACCAACTTCACTAAAAGATGTATTTTTAAATTGTGAGTTCAGAGACTCCGGACTCCACATGTCTATCTGCTCCCAAAGGGAATCTGCGCTTTAAGGATATTTAAAGGCAGCCCCCATGTTGACCTGTGAGAGAGATAGGCCTTGCAACAGTGAAAACTGAATTTGGCAGTATTTCACTGTCAGGACGTGAAAAGCACGTAAGTACATGTCCCACCTTAAACATACCCTGCACCCTGACCATGGGACTATCTAAAGTCTACCTTAGGGGTGCCTTACATGTATGAAAAGGGAACTTTAGACCTGACAAGTGGGTACACTTGCCAAGTTGAATTGGCAGTTTAAAACTGCACTCACACACACACACATTGCAGTGGCAGATCAGAGCCAGGTTACAGGGCAACTCATGTGGATGGCACAACCAGTGCTGTAGTCCCACTAGTAGCTTTTGATTTACAGGCCCTGGGCACCTCTAGTACACTTTACTAGGCACTTACTAGTAAATCAAATATGCCAATCAGGGATAAGCCAATTACACACACAATTTACACATGAGCACTTGCACTTAAGCACTGGTCAGCAGTGGTAAAGTGCCCATAGTAACAAAAACAGCAAAACCATAGTCCAGCACACAGTCAAAACATGGGAAGCAGAGGCAAAAAAGACAGGGGAGACCATGCCAAGGATGCCAGATCTAACAGTTGATATAGTTAAGGGTGTGGCTTAAAGCATTAAAGCTAAAAATCTGTGCTCAGTATGGTGTGCCACCAGACTGGTGTTTAGCTGCTTCTTTTTGTTGCTGCTTCCAGATATATAAGAGGAGACGCGTACTCGCGTCGGGTCGGCTTCATGCACAGCTAACGCTGATACAGCATTTCAGGAGTTGGAGCTTGATATAGAGGATGGTCATAGCGATCTACGGCTTGATACTCGACGTAAGATCACTGATCTAGATACCGTTTCATTAAATGAAAGTCGTTTGGGAAATCGAAGAAGTTTTCCCTTGACGAAACACGTGTTGGCTGAAATGTTGTCATCAGACTGCAGTGATTATACCAAAATTTAATGGCTGAAATGTTGTCATCAGGAAAACTTGGTGAATCCAAGATGGCGGCCGGATTTCATGGCTGATCGCCACTACCGCTCTAGCCCATCTCCAGATCACACGCGGCTCCCATTCACCCGCGAAAGCCGCGGATGCCACGGACGCTGTGCGCCTGCAGCACGGACCGCTGCAGCCGCTTCACGGCTTTCTGGCGGCCCCTGCTAGGATCGGGGCCGCGTTGGCAAGCACCGGAGGGCCCCGCAAGAAGATGCGAGCGCGGCGCTCGCCCTAGACCCGCGCTCCTGTTCCTCTCGACCGAGCGCGACCCCGCCGTTTCTTGGCAACATTTGCTGGCTTGTGGGGTGTGTGGGATGCCCTGATGGTGCCGAAGTTAAGCAGGACCCCTCGCTCCTTACGGACACGGCAGAACCAAGATCCAGGAGGAACCCGAAAGGACAAAAAGCTACCGGTCCCCGGATTGAAGGAGCACAGCAATCCTCAAGTGAAAGGGGGCCTGCATAAAACAACCAACATGGAAAAAGACACCAGGTACTCTGTTCCAACAATGTTTACTAGCATGATGCGGCTTAAGCAAAGGTCCACGGAAAAGGCAGTATGTGATTCGCAATCTAACGTGCCAGGAGTCAATGATGAGCAGGTACCTGTTGCATCTACATTTCTTGAAGTACTCACTCCTATATGCAATGCAGGGGGGAGGGAGCCACCCAGTCGAGAGACTGATAGTACAAGTCCAGGAAAGAGTGGGGAGGTGGTGGCCCCCCCCAATGGGGTGTGAGAAATTAACTGAGCAGGAACTCAAAGATTCAAATCAGGGGCCTCAGGAATCTAATCCAGAGAAATGTGAAAACCAACCTTGTAAGTTAAGCTGCAAGTTAAACTCGCAACAAGCTGAGGGTATGGCCAAGTCCCCAACGATATATGAGACTACCCCCCCAGCTCCAGTCCAGAGGGGGAAAGAGGCGAAACCAGTAAACATTGATCAGGGGCCATTAGATACAGCAGAAAACTTTTTTTCTCTCTCCGATCAGTCTAGAGACTCAGACTTAGACGAAGAAATCCCTTTAACAGACTCAGATATTGAGAGTAGCTCTGCAGCAAGTATCTGGGTATCCAATTACTCAACATGTAGAAGAAAATCAGTCGAACAAACTGATGTTAGTAGTAGTTCAGGGGCCAAGCTTAGGAGAGACCCGCTTAAGCCTCAAGAGGAGGATGGTGAAATGCAGTGGGACTATACGGCCACCCAACAGGCCTTTTCGAAAAGTGATTCGGCCTGCAGTACTCTAGTGCCCCCTTCCATGGGTGGCCCTGCAGAGCCTCCCTCGTTGGATCTTATCTACAGGACAATGGTTCAGAATCATGAACAGGCACAGAGGGAGAGCAGGAAAATGAAAGCTGCAAACAGACAGTTACAATTATCCATTAAAAAAATGGGCAAATCTTGCCAGGACATTGGTGCACGCATCGCCACCATGAAGACTCGAACTGAGGAGCTGGAAATCGAAGTTAAAGCAGCAACAGCACAGACGACGACACAAGGACAGCAGATCTCGGATATTCAATGGAAACTGGAAGATGCGGAAAACCGCCAGCGACGGAATAACCTGAGGATTTTGGGTATAGCAGAGGACCTTGAGGGGCAGGATACTAGGGCCTACATAGATTTACTTTTTAAGAAAGCATTCCCAGACCTGATTGGGTGGGATTGGGAAAAGGAGATTCAGAGAGCACACCGTTTTCCATTAATGAGGAAAAAACAAGCCTTGACCTCTGCTGGTAGAGACCAGAGCTATCCACGGGCTATTATAGTGTATTTTGGTAATTTTTTATTGAGACAGGCTGTGTTTGAAAAAGCTCGCCCCAATTCAAAGGTGATGGTGGAAGGTGTATCATTCTTTAGTAGGACAGACTTTGCACATGCCACTGTAGAGAGACGGTGGCGACTCAGGCAGATGATTGTTCAATTCCAAGAGTTGGGGGCGGAAGCCTACTTGTTAAGCCCTGCATGTCTAAATGTTGTCTATAAAACAACTATAAGATTTTTTCTCTCAGAAATTAAGGCAGGGGAATATTTACAGCAACTGAAAACTGGTCAAGTGCAGGGGGTACGGGAGAAGGGGGGGAGGGGTTGCCGTAAATAGCCGTTTATATGTAAATGTATGTAAATGTATGTGATACTGATTGGGGGTAGGTAAACTCCCCCGCACTACGCTCTCTACTCTCCCATTTTTTTTTCTTTTCATGTATCTCTTTTTGGCCTTTTTTTTTTCTCTTTGAATTGTTTATTGGTCAACGGTTTCGATCGGGAGGGTGAAGAAGAGGGGCTGCGGGTAAGGATTGGTAATAGATGTGTGAAGGTTTTTTTTACGTATGGGTGGGCTAACGGGAGCGGGACTGGCAAATACCATCTTACAGGCTCAGGAGCCTGGCGATTCCATTTGTAGGGGTAAGGTTTGGGGGGGTGGGTTAAAGGAGGGTGGGGTGGTCACAGGGACAAAAAGGATAATGGGACACACAGCAGGGGGAGTGGGGATTGCTCTCATCAGTGGAAAAAGGGACAGGGTGTGAAAGCAGCAAATTTGAATGGGGCATACAGGGGAGTCAGAAGGACCAACATCCATGAAAATAGGACAGTTAAGTGAAATACGTATTGCCACAGTGAATGTTTGTGGGCTCAATAATAACAAAAAACGGCAGCTTGTAGGAGAGGTTTTCAAGTCATGGAATGTCGATATTATTTGTATGCAGGAAACACATATCCCAGTTACACAAAAGCAACTAATGGAGTTTTATGGCTGGAAGCTAGCGGTTTTTACACGACAACACACAACCACTAGAGGGGTCGCGATATTAACTCGGATCAGTACTTTGGTTATACATAAACAATTTGCTGATAAACTCGGCAGGCTGGTTCTGTTGGAATGTTCGGCTAAGGGGCTAAGGTTCACTCTATGTTCTATTTATGGATCCAACACAGATGATCCAGAGATACTGTATTGGCTTAATTTAGAACTTGCGACCTGGGCAACACCTATCATAATGTGTAGAGATTTCAATATACATTTAGATAATAAAGAACCCATTCAGGAACAAACACTCTACCTGGGTAGAAAGAATAACGTTTTTAGGGCACTTCAATCATTGGCCATTAATCATGGCTTGATCGACGTCTGGCAGCTGTGTTGCCCGCAGGACTCAGGGTTCACCTTTTTCTCTGCCCCGCATAAGAAATTAGTCAGGTTAGACTACTTTTTTGTGACAGCCTTTCTACAAAACCAAATAAGGATCAACAGACTTCCTAGAATCATATCAGACCACAACCCATTGGTTTTGGCTTTAGAGATTTGGAGAAAGGGCCAGCAGCCTAGATCTTGGACATTTGATAGTGCACTATTAGCCGATCCAGGGTATATCCAAAAAATGAAGGAATGGATCCTGGAATTCTTTAAGATAAATCAGGACTCTGCTTCTTGCCAGACAGTTTGGGATACATTCAAAGCTGCTGTCAGAGGAGAAACCCTGAGCTATGGGTTAAGAAAGGAGAAAATACACATGGATCAGTTAAAATTAGTTCAGACAAAGCTGGTTAAAGCAGAGCAGCGACTAGGGGAAGTGATCCGCAGCGGAGTAGAGATCGCAGACATTCTGTGTGAGGGGAATATCATTAAGGCAGAAGCCACTAAGATGTTTATGGATAAGGCTGCTGCAAAAATTTGAGTATATCGCCAGAAATGCTATGAGTATAGCGGGAAAGTGGGCCAACAGCTGGCCTTAAGAATAAGACAAAAGCAGGTATTTGGGAACATTAAAAGTTTAGTGAATGAAGAGGGGCAGATGGTACACAACGGTCCAGATATTATGGAAGTTTTTAGACGATTCTATCAAAAATGATATACCCAGGAAGAACAGCCCCAAGAAGAGGAAGGGATTGATGCTACGGGCAATGAGATATCAGATCAGTTAAGAGAGGAAGATAAGGCAGCTTTAGAAGCACCTATGACATTGGAAGAATTAGAGATAGCAACTCGCGCCTTGGCAAGCGGGAAGGCGGCAGGGGGGGATTTAATTCCACTGGAATTCTACAAAGTTTTTTTGTGGAGACATGTAAACAGTTGCTTAATTTATTTATTAAAGTACAAGCAGGGGCTCCTCAACCGGCCTCCTGGGGGGAGGCTAAGATAGTAGTCTTTTTGAAAAAGGACAAGGAACCCACGCAGCCTGGTTCATATCGCCCAATTTCTCTAATTAACAGCGATGCCAAAATTTATGCTAAAATACTTGCCAGTTGCCTGAGTTTGGTAATCTCAGGTTTAGTATCTCCATGGCAGCATGGCTTCATCCCGGGGAAGAGCACGACAGACCATATAAGACGAGTCATCACGCTACTTGATGTTAGTGCAACAGCC
This sequence comes from Pleurodeles waltl, assembly GCF_031143425.1. NCBI lineage: Eukaryota > Metazoa > Chordata > Amphibia > Caudata > Salamandridae > Pleurodeles > Pleurodeles waltl. The sequence continues at coordinate 258,535,940 of NC_090445.1, forward strand.
AAGCTTCCCATGGCAGTAATCTTGCTAGATGCGGAAAAAGCTTTCGATCGGGTTCACTGGCCCTTTTTATGGTCTGTCTTGCGTAAAAATAACATCGGTCCCGGGTTTGTTAAAGCAATTCAACAGCTTTACCACAAACCAACGGCTACGATACAAGTTGCCGGGCTAAAGTCGACCTCAATCAATATCCAGAGAGGTACGCGACAAGGGTGCCCGTGTTCACCACTGCTTTTTGCGCTATATATTGACCCCTTGATCAGGAGAATAATCAGGAATGATCGGATCATTCCAGTCTCATTGAAAGGAGGGTGTACTAAGATTTTAGCATATGCAGATGATATTGCGGTGGTGACCACGGACCCCAGGACTGCTATATTGGAAATAGAGCAGGAAGCCCTGCAGTTTGGTAAAAGATCTGGCTATTTGCTGAACAAAAGTAAATGCCAAATGTTGGTGAACGACTCAATAGATTTTAAGGATGAGCGGGCGCTGACACAGGTACAATATTTAGGTGTTAAACTCACAGTAAACCTTGACGAAGTTGTGAAAATAAACATGGGCCCGATTTTAACAAAGACTAGGAAAGATCTTGCTCGCATTAACAATCTACATTTGTCACTTATGGGACGTTGCAACGTGATAAAAATGGTCTTTCTACCCAAAATACTCTATCTCTTTAGAACAATCCCCCTAGAGATTGGGCAAGACTGGTTCAAACTAATAGAGGGATTGGTTAACAGTTTCATTTGGTCCTATACAAAGCCGCGCCGGGCTTTCCACTATATGACTCTTCCTAGAGAGAAAGGGGGTGGGCACTTCCCAACTTTAAACTTTATTATCTGGCAGCAGTGCAGTATGCACAGACACTTTATGTTACAGATAGATCCGGGCAAGATGCTCTCCCTTCGATATATACCCTGATTTTGGGCAAAGAAGCAGATGCAGTCTTTCTGCGGATTCTGGATTCCAGCTACTACAAAAAGGTTAAATTTAAGGTAATCTATGCTGCATTTAAGGCATGGACCCAGGTTAAGCGCAAGTTAGGTATAGGACGAATCTGCTACTACACTCCCTTGTGGACTACTCCCACGTTTCCGGCGATATTTAAAGACCACTATTGTTTGAGGTGGAGTAACCGGGGTATTCATAAAGTCGGGGACCTTTTTCATTCTGGCAGCCACTTCAAATCATTTGAGGAACTGAGTGTGGAATTTGCGCTGGAAAAAACAGACTTTTTAAAATTTTTACAGATTAGAGCTTTTCTACTAACTAGTATGACCCAAGGTTGGCACATAGACAAGATTAAACTAATGGAAGTTTCACGACACCCCACTAGCTGCGGCATTAAAAACCTGTATCCGCTGCTTTTAAATGCTATATTGGACGACCGGGTTTTACTTGTTAAAAAATGGGAAGGACGGGTTGGAGCTAAAGAGATAGAGGTTTGTGAATCTATGGAAATGGCACGGACTGTTTTATTGTCTGCGAGCCCGCAAGCTCAACATTTTTTGGTATTGTATAATTTATATTATACACCTGCTAAGATTGCGAGCTGGGGTAAAATGATGGGAATCATGTGTCCACGATGTGGTTGCCCGAATGCAGATCTCTGTCATATGTTTTTTCAATGTGTAAAACTGGAAAGTCTGATTACAGGGATATCCGATATATTGAAGAAAATCTTGAAACAGACTATCTATCTGACACCTCAAATGGTTTTGCTGGGAGTTGATCATGCAGTCTGTAATAGTCGAGATAGATATTTCCTGTTCATAGCAATGTCGGTATTTCGCAGCTGCATAGCATCTCTGTGGCGTGATGTAGATCCCCCACGATTTAATCAATGGTTTTCACGACTTTTATCTATGTATCACTTGGAGAATAGCCTGTATGAACTAAAAGGAGCAGCGGCCGGTGAAAGACTCACTAGAGTTTGGGCACCCTTTTCTGCATGGCTCTCGGGGCCTCGAGAATATGTTAATTAAATAAGTAATCTTATATGAGATCTTTAAAAGCAGAAACTATGACTATTGATTTAGAATAGAATGCATGTTTCCCCTGTATGACAACATTGATGTACTTACGACTTTTTTTTATTTTTGTTTCTCTTCTTTTATGTTGCAAACATGTAACCCGCTGTGTGTTCTAAATAAAAAAAACAAAATTTTTTTAAAAAAATGAAATGTTGTCATCAGGCTGCAGTGATTACACTAAAATTTGATTGCAGCACTATGGAAGGATTTTCAGTTATTTGTACTTTCAATTGTTTGTTTGATTTGGTTGTAATTACACAATTAGGCCACATTTGTATCACAATGGTCAAATATCTGTTTAACATGACAAATCTAACTTTAATTACATTTTGATTGTGTTCTTTTTGACAGTGGGTTACAAATATTTTTCTGTGATGAGAGAGATGCCACACATTGTTGTCTACACACACAATTTACACATGAGCACTTGCACTTAAGCACTGGTCAGCAGTGGTAAAGTGCCCATAGTAACAAATACAGCAAAACCATAGTCCAGCACACAGTCAAAACATGGGAAGCAGAGGCAAAAAAGACAGGGGAGACCATGCCAAGGATGCCAGATCTAACAGTTGATATAGTTAAGGGTGTGGCTTAAAGCATTAAAGCTAAAAATCTGTGCTCAGTATGGTGTGCCACCAGACTGGTGTTTAGCTGCTTCTTTTTGTTGCTGCTTCCAGATATATAATACAGCAAGTAACATTATGCCTACAACATACCAGGACTATTGTCTTTTTTAATGGTTGTTAGTTGCATAAGATAAAAAAGTAATGGTTTCGTTATATAAAATATTTAAAATGGTTCAGTTCTGAAATTCTGAGACTGTGAAAGAACTTTAACAAGTCTCTTCGAAGTCACAACAAAGGCAGCGAATGGTGGTACTGCTGCTGAGTTCAGGTTTTTATTTACCCACCCTGAGGGGGAGGGCAAAAATGGAGAGCCTCATAGGGATCTGTCTCAGCACCTGCTTTTTAGAATCACCAGCGCTGTGCAACGGCAGGACCCGACTACTAATGCCCTAGCTCAGTGCTTAATTTGAGTCAGTGATTGCCAGGGAGAACACTGGCCTTATTTTTGGGGACCAGCACTTATTTTCCCGGTTCAGGTATTTCCCGATTCCAAGAGAGGGAAAAGGACAGAGGAAGAAAAAGATGGAAAAACCAGAGCTTAGGCATTCTGCACGCTGACGTTTAATTGCACCACCGCAGGCATCTGAGCAGTGCTTAAGGCACCAGCACTCTTTCATTAACAAAATAAGCACTGATTAACCTCTTACCCTGCGTAGTTCTGTTCAAGGTCATGAGAAATGCTACATTCACCCCCATCCAAAGCGACGTCAACAATATATGTTTCTTTAGAATTGGTAGCATTCCTAGAGATATCAAATGTCTTTTTTAATTTGTTCTAGATATTAACAGGACTGACACGCCTGGCAATGCATATTCCTCAGGGGGATTGAATATCTGTCTAGTGTCCATTTAGTGCTGAAGTTATTTTTAACATTCTTAATTCTTTGGACTCGGTATACTTTCAGGAGATAGGACCAGGTGTATTAAAAAAACCCTTAGCGAATCGCAAATAGCGATTTTTAAGAAATCGCTATTTCTGAGTCGCAAAATACAATGTAACAAAATTGCAATTCGGAAATAGCGATTTCTTAAAAATCGCTAATGCAAATTACGAGGTCCAAATACCGACTCGCTAAATTATTTGCGATTCAGTATTTGAAAATCGCAAATTGCGAAAATGGACACCTGGCACAGCCTGATGACATCCCAAGCAGGAAGTGAGTCAGCCCAGGCTGTTTGCAGGTACCACACCCACAGGAGCAGCAGAGAGTCATAGACCAGTCCCAGGGAGCAAGTTTATGAGCAAGCCAGGACCTGACATCAACATGGCCAATGCTGCTAATGGGAAGGAGAAGGGGGAGAGGAAGAGGAAGCTCAGGTTCAGTGAGCAAGAATTGGAGGTGGTCACTGAGGAGGTGGTGAGGAGCTATGACCGGCTATTTGGGAAGAGATCACTCCAGGTCCCACAGAGTGAGAAGCGAAAATTCTGGGCCGACATCCAGATTAAAATCTGCGCAGTGGGTGTTGTTTAGCGCTCAGTGGAGGAGTTAAGAAAGAGGTGGTACGACCTGCGTTCCTGCGCCAAGGAGAAGGTGGCCAGCAGGCTAAAGGAGGCAAGGAGCACAGGAGGTGGACCATACACCCAGACACCCTCCACCCCCATGGAAGACCTGGTGGAGTCCACACTGCTTCAAGAAGCTGTCAGTGGGGTCACTGACATTGACACGTCCGTCACACCCAGCACCAGTAAAGGTAAGTCCAATAATGATATGTAACCCCATATGTGTATGTACAAATGCCCCTTACGAAATAGCAAGTGGTGCAAACCATGTGATAAGTACTCCATTCCACATCTTAGATGCGGCACAACAATGCCTTATGGGAGTGGTAGTCCATAACCCAGAGCTGAAATTAGCACATAGAATGAAGTAGAGCGACACCCAGAAGAACACAACACCCACTACATAGTGATACGATGTAAGTGTACATTTATTACCATTGTGCAACATTTGGTGATACATACATAAATGACATGCTGCACATTGTCGCTGCAGATGGCCCAGGCCCAACAGCAGCAGAATGTGCCATTGTGGGGGATGCAGAAACACAGCCTCCATCCGACTCCAACACCAGCAAGTCAATGAGTATCGCGCCAATCAGACGCAGGGCAAGGGTGTTACCTCTCCCTGATTTGAGCCAGGACTCCGATGACATGCAGGACGAAAGCCACACTCCATCCCCAGAAGCCAGATCCACCAGAAGGCAGCAGTCCCTGCCCCAGCCTCACTCAACTCCCTCATGATGCAGGCACACAGTACACGGAAGTAGGTGAGGGCCCATCATTCTTCAGTGGCCTGGAAGCATCAATGCTCAAAGTGCAGCGCCTGCAAAACAAAAACATGAGGGCAATGCACAGGCAGATGCAGGCACACAATGCCAACATGGGGGGGGCTGCAGAAGCAGTTGGAGTGTCTGAATACAAACATCTGCAAACTGCATGAGGGACAGCTAACAGCTGCAGAGAACATCAGGGAACTGACCAATGCAGTAAAGGAACTTTGTACTGAGATCAGGCATGAGAGAGTTAGCAACCGCAGGCATGAAAGGCGTTTCATGGGGATGTTCAGTGGCTTTTGTAGATCAGTAAATCGCCTAGCTACATCTACTGCCCTCATATCACGGCGTGCTGTGGCCTTACAGGTGAAGGCAGCACATAGCAGTTGGGATGTTGCCCAGGGATTGGTCTAGATTACCAACATTCTGGATACTATGCTGGCAAATCGCAGTGCTACACCCAGTGAACTTGGAGTTGGGGATACTGAGGAGTCATCTAGCCTCAGCAGCCTTGCTGTGCCCATGATGGATCCTAGGCGTCGCAGTGCCAGGCACAGCTCTGCCGCTGAGCCTGATACAAGAGGTGTCGGCGAGGCCACTGCGCACTCAAGTGGAATGCGTGGCCGTAAAAAGTGATGGCCACAGGGGACTAACTTCACATGTTGAATTACAGTAAACTATGAAGACAATAGTGCGACACTGTAAATGGCTCATGTATGACTCATGTGTATTGCTTTGTCCTAGTGACACGGATGTTACCTGAAGTCAAGGTAATAAAGGTGCTAACTACCAGAATACATGTCAGTGAGGTTGTGTTGTTATAACTTTCATCTGAAATGGTTGTGCGTGCTGTCAGCACACCTTTGCCTGCCCTCTGCTGCACTGGTCCTGTCTGCTGGCTCTAGGGGTGGTATGGGATCATCATCCTCATCTGAGTCTGGCTCTGATATTTCCACAGGTATGCCCCTGGTGGTAGCTATATTGTGCAAGATCGGACATGTGGCCACTATTCTACCGGTCGTGTCCGGGCTGAACTGTATTGCCCCTCCACTTTTGTGGATGCACCGGAAGCGACTCTTCAGCAGGCCAAAGGTGCGCTTCACGACATTGTGGGTTGCCCTGTGAGCTGAATTGTATCTCCGCTCTGCTGGTGTTGCAGGATTTAGGTAGGGCGTCATCATGTAGGTGCGCACTGTGTAGGCACTGTCTCCTGGAAGGAACAAAGGGTATAATGAGTAGCTGAGCCATCTGATGTCACACTGCCATCAATGCACAATTCTAAAGAGGGAAAATACCTAGTAGATATCCTTCACCAAATTCCCCAGCTAGCAGTCTTGTGTGAATCCCACTGTGGCGAAAGATGTACGAATCATGTGTGCTCCCTGGGTACCTGGCCACGAGATCAGTTATGATATAGGAGGCCTTGCATATCACCTGTATATTCATGGAATGTTGGTATTTATGGTTGCGGTACACATACTCTGTGGCCGATGGTGGACAGATTGCAACATGTGTCCCATCTATGGCACCTAGGACGTGGGGGAACTGTGCTATCTGGTAGAAATCTATTTTTGTCTGCTTTATTTCCTGTGGGGTGTTGGGGAATCTGATGTACTGGTGTATCCTGCTCAGCATGGCATTTGGAAATGCATTGAAAAATCTAGAGAGGGCACTCTGTGATACCCCTCCAGCTGCTGCTATGACCCCTTGATAGCTCCCCGAGGCAAGTACGTGCAGGGAGCATAATACCTGCACATGAGTGGGTTCACTATTAGTCCTGTGTGTTGTGCGCTGCAGTATTGGTTGTAGCTCAGCTATCAGGTCAAGTATCATGGCTGAGCTCAACCTGTACTGCTCAAATATTTCCTCCTCAGTCTGGTCAAAAAGGGTAATGCGCACTCTGAAAATGCGCTCCTGTTTCCTCCTCCCTCTCCTCAAACCTGCCAAGATCCTCATTATCCTTGCCATGACGTAGAGTGCAGCCATTGTGGAAAAGAGTGTGAAGCATTTTGGGCCTCTTTATATAGGTTGCATCTGGTTACCACCTGGTTTAAATCCGAGGTAATTTGCATGTGCAAAAGGCCATTCTGTGAAAATTCTCAATTTGCGAATTTTTGATGCATCGAATTGCAAGATGGTTTTGTGTGTCGCAATTTGCGACGTGAAATACTGAATCTGTATTTGCGAGTCGCTATTAGGACTCGCAATTTGCGAAATGCTAATAGCAAAACCATGTCGCTTCGCTAAAAATCGCAATTTTGCGATTCCTTTTTTTTGGCCTGTGAATGCCTTTCATGCATCGCAGACCACGTTTTTGCATTCGCAAACAGACGATTTCTGCGATTCGCACCGTTTGCGAGTGCAAAATCATTTGATATATCTGGCCCATAGTTCCTCGAGCCAGTTGTATACTTCCATTTTCCTTTGGAACTTTTTTTTATAGTGTATTACATTGTAATGTTTTGCCATAACAGTTTTTGTTCCAGTGGCTACCATTCAACATATGCACACCCTTTCTGTGAATACCTAGAAATTCAACCTGGTGAATTTTTAATGAGTGGTTGGCCTGGGTTGATTTGTTTGAATGTTCCATAGAAGCTTATAGAGAGAGGCAGCATGCACTGCAACATAAATTGTCTTTAGTTAACATAGTTTGTGGGCGGCAGAACTGAAGGTTTGTGCAAACCTACTACCTTTGGTTGCTCATCTGAATTAGGCTTCTAAAATGTTAATTATGCTAGGGAATTGTGAGAAATTTCTGAGTTTCAGATTATGTGAAATTCATCAATTTGTGGGAAATTACGCATTACACCATTTTGCATATGTTTTTCTACTTGAGTGCATCTTACATTAAAAAAATATCTTCTGACATAAATAATGTGTCCTAAATATTGTTTACAAATACATGGAATTCTGAGGTGTATATTTTCTATTGTTAACTCCAATTGTTGCAAACAACATTAAGAACACAATATTTATGCTGGAAGATTTTCTGGTACCACATCACATGACCTACCGCCAGGTGTTCTGTAACAAGTAGTAAGGTGCAAAAGATGCTATGGACTGACAAGGAATATGTTACAAACCAGAATTAGTTTAGTTAGAGAATGAAATAGTCAGAAAATTGTGTGCATGAAATTAAATTGAAAGCAGCCAATGTAATAAAAAAGACAAGCTGTATTCATGGTTAGCAAAAAGTAACTAGGAGAGAAACAAAAAGAGTAAGAGCTGCGGCCCATGGTATTGGTGTGGCAGTAAGTTTACATGAGAAGTAGTCAATCGCAGCATTTGTGCAAGGCCATGAAGAAGCTTGTTCATGATCTGAAAACACCTTTTGTTTTGCATGCTTGGAAGGATCAGGGTTAGTAGTTTAGCACTTGTTGGAAGTATTTGGTGTAGTGCATGAATTTCCAAGACGTGTTCTATTTATGCTTTGGAAATTTTGTACGCTTAACTATAAGGTCTCAAAGGTAAAATGTGGCCACAAAGGTTTTTTATGCTTTCCAAAGCAGACAATTATTCTTACTCATGCAACGACTAAATTCTGCATCTAGACATCTACCCAGAGAAAGAGGTTCCACTGTTTAACCTTTTCTAAAGGAGTGATGGTCCAGACTTTGGCTATTAGATGTGCATTTTGTTTGAAAGACTGATTCATGGTCCGAAATAAAGAGCTTTACATTTTGTATGTTTTTCCAAAGAAAACCAATACGGGAATTCGAGGACTGAAGAAATGTGGTCGCTCATATGTATGGTTAGGAGTTATCTGGTAGCTGCATTCTTAATTCTATGTGGCAAGGTGCAAGGGGCTTCAGGGTGAAAACCACTGGCATATTGTAGATGTGAAAGCATTCAGGTGATAGTAGCCTGTAATTTCTTAGGGATCCAAAGTAAGAAAAAAGGGCAGCATAGAGGCTACATGATTAAAAGTGCTTGTTTGGTGTCTTGATTTAGTTGTGCTGCAAGGGAGAGTGCAAGGGAGAGTTTGGAGTCCATAACTGTTTCTAAACTTATGACTTTAGTTAGAGAGATTGAGGGTGATCCTGTTCTTGTATCCTCGGGGGCGAGTTCAAAATGAAAGGATGGGTGCATGCAACCCCCTCCCCAAGTCTCAAACAGGCCTAGCGGACTCCATACCCTGGGCAGGAATTTTAGTAATAGGGAGGGGATGAGTGGTCTCCCTTCCCAATTCTCATTGAGGCCCACGGTCTAAATTGTTATGAATCCAATTTAGTTTTTATTGGGACTCAGGAGTTTAGCTTAGCCCTTTGACTTGCAGGCCTCTGCCCCCATCACCTAGTGACTTTTAACCTACTTAGCTTGCTCTGTTTTTGTCCATTCTTTTAACCCCTTTGCTGCCAGGCCTTTTCCCCTCAGGTGCCAGGCCTTTTTTTTGCTATTTGGGGTAGTTTGTGCTTAGGCCCCCATAACCTTTTGTCCACATAAGCTACCCATGTCAAATTTGCATCCTTTTTTCCAACATCTTAGGGTTTCTAAAGGTACCCAGAGTGTGTGGGTTCCCTCGAAGGAGACCAAGAAATTGGACAACATACAGCAAACATTTAGTTTTAAAAAAAGAAATGGGAAAAAGGGCTGCAGAAGAAAGGCTTGTGTTTCTTCCCCTGAAAATGGCATTAACAAAGCGTTTATGGTGCTAAAATCACCATCCTCCCAGCTTTCAGGAACGGGCAGACTTGAATCAGGAAACCACATTTTTCAACACAATTTTGGCATTTTACTGGGACATACCCCATTTTTACTATATTTTGTTCTTTTAGCCTCCTTCCAGTTAGTGACCGAAATGGGTGTGAAACCAAAGCTGGATCCCGGAAAGCAAAACATTTCTAGAAAGGACACAAAATTCTGAATTCAGCAAGGGGTCATTTGTGTAGATTCTACAAGGTTTTTCTACAGAAAATAACAGCTGGAATTTTTTTTATTGAAATTGAGGTGAAAAAAACCCAGCTATTTTCCTCCACCTTTTTTCTGCGATGTCAGATTTTTGAAAGCAATATACCATTACGTCTGCTGGACGTTTCTGGTTGTGAAGCTATATAGGGCTTGTAGGTTCATCATGAACCCTAGGTCCCCAGAGCCAATCAATGAGCTGCGCCTTGCAATGGGTTTTCATTCTATACCGGGTATACAGCAATTCATTTGCTGAAATATAAAGAGCGAAAAATAGGTATCAAGGAAACCTTTGTATTTCCAAAATGGGCACAAGATAAGGTCTTGAGAAGCAGTGGTTATTTGCACATCTCTGAATTCTAGGGTGCCCATACTAGCATGTGAATTACAGGGCATTTCTCAAATAGACGTCTTTTCACATTTGGAAAGAAAAAATGTAGTGAAAGACAAGGGGCAGTAACATTTGCTTTGCTATTTTGTGTTCCCCCAAGCCTACTGATACAAATGGTACCTCACTTGCATGGGTAGGTCTAACGCCCGTGACAGGAAACGCAACATGGATACATCACATTTTTACGTTAAAAACTGACGTGTTTTTTGGAAAGTGACTAGCTGTGGATGTTGATCTCTAGCTCAGCCGGCACCTAGGAAAACCTACCAAACCTGTGCATTTTATAAAACTAGACACCTAGGGGAATCGAGGATTGGGTGACTTGTGGGGCTCTCATCAGGTTCTGTTACCCAGAACCCTTTGCAAACCTCGAAATGTGGCAAAAAAACACTTTTCCTTACATTTCGGTGACAAAAAGTTATAGAATATGAGAGAAGCCACAAATTTAGTTCCACCCAGTGTTCCCCCAAGACTCCCGATAAAAATTGTACCTCACCTGTGTGGGTAGGCCTAGTGCCCACAACATGAAATGCCCCAAAACACAACATGGACACATCACATTTTCCCAAATAAAGCAGAGCTGTTTTTTGCAACGTGCCTAGCTGTGGATTTTGGCCTCTAGCTCAGCCGGCACCTAGGGAAACCTATGAAACCTATGGATTTTTTAAAACTAAACACCTAGGGGAATCCAAGATGGGGTGACTTGTGGGGTTCTCACAAGATTCTGTTACCCAGAATCATTTGCATACTTCACAATTTGGCCAAACAAATGCTTTTTCCTCACATTTTGGTGACAGAAAGTTCTGGAATCTGAGAGGAGCCACAAATTTCCTTCCACCCAGCGTTCCCCCAAGTCTCCTGAAAAATTGCTACCTAACTTGTGTGGGTAGGCCTAGTGCCCGCGACAGGAAATGCTCCAAAACACAACATGGACACATCTCATTTTCCCAAAGAAAACAGAGCTGGTTTTTGCGGTGTCTAGCTGTGGATTTGGGCCTCTAGCTCATCCGGCGCCTAGGGAAACCCACCAAACCTATACATTTATGAAAACTAGACACCTAAACACCTAGGTGAATCCAAGATGGGGTGACTTGTGGGGCTCTCACAAGGTTCTGTTACCCAGAATCCTTTGCAAACCTCAAAACCCAAAAACGCTTTTTTCTCAGATTTCGGTGACAGAAAGTTCTGGAATCTGAGAGGAGCCACAAATCTCCTTAAACGCAGCGTTCCCCAAAGTCTCCCAATAAAATTGGTTCCTCACTTGTGTGGCTAGGCGTAGTGCCCACGAAAGGAAATGACCCAAAACACTATCTGGACACATCAAAATTATGAAATACAAAACTGTTTTTGCTGGGGGGGCACCTGCATTTTTGGTCCTGGCTTCAGCAGAGATATAGAGAAACCTACCAAACCCAAACATTTCTGAAAACTAGACACCTGAGGGAGTCCAAAGAGGTGTGACTTGGGTCGATCCCCCAGTGTTTTCTTACCCAGAATCCTCAGCAAAGCTCAAATTTAGCAAAATAAATCCCATTTTTCCCACATTTCTGTGGGATCACCACACCGGGACAAATTTCATACCACCCAACATTCCCCTCTGTCTCCTGATAAAAATGATACTTCACTTTAGGTGGGCCAAGTGCCTGTGACAGGGAAGAGACAAAAACATGTCAAAATTGTGGGGGGGAACCAAAGCGGATCTAAAAGGGAAGTTTGAAAAAAATATTTTTGAGGCTGACAAGTAGGGCAGAATTGTTATCATTATGGATGCGACAATGCTGGGTGGTAGGAATGTTTTGGATTCCTGCAGATTGAGAAAGTTTCCATCACAAAAATGTGAGAAAAATGTGTGATTTCCAGCAAAATTGAAGGTTTGCAGGGCATTGTGGGTAAGAAAATGGTGCAGGGTGCATGTGAAGCACACCACCCTAGACTCACCCACATGTTTAGTTTTCAGATGTGTCTAGGTCTTGTGGAATTTTCTACATGGCAGCGTCTTAAAGTCCAAAAAGGGCAGCCCTCACCATTCCAAGTGGGACAATTTTTAGAGTTAGCCAAGCTCTCATGGCCCAAATGTAAAACAAAAATCCCAAATAATCAAATGTCCTCTTGCTTGCCATGGGATAACATGTTTTAGTGTGCAAGGGAGAGCTGAAAGACTGTTACCCCCTTCAGTTGGGGTAGGGGCATAAACATGCCCATAATGGTTAGTAGCCACCAGCCCACTAGTTTTGTTTTTTTAATTCCCTGGCATCTAGTAGGCTTTTTGCCCCCCTCGGAGTGGATCGGGGGTAAATGCCCCATCTGCCCACCGTTGGGCAGAACAACTTTGTCCCCATTTATTTGAGGTGGGGTATGGCCACACCCCCACCCTCTTTAAAAAAAAAAAAAATCTTCCCTGGTGTCTGGTGGGGTTTCTGCCCCCCTGGAGGGCACATGAGCTCTACATAAATAGGCGGATCTGCCCCCAAAGGGGGCAGAATAGGCCTAATAAAATTATTGCCTCCTGGGGAGTGACCGTTGCCTAAGAGGTCGTTCCCATTATGCCAATTTCATTAAACAAATCCCTGGTGTCTAGTGGCTTCTGCGCCCACTGGGGCAGATCAGCCTAATCAATATAGGCCGATCTGCCTCCAGGGAGGGCAGAAAATTCCTAATAAAAACATTTCCAATATACGTAGATATGCCTGGTCTTAGGGAGAATTCTCCTCAGCTGAAAAGGGAGTACCTAACTAGGATATAGGTTGTCAAGCTTGAACTCTTAAAAGGATTTTCTCCCCATTTAGTGTTCCTTCTCTGTTCCCCATGTTCAACATGGCTAATGCCATAAACATTTCAGAAAATGTCAGACATGCACTAAAACAACACTTAGAAGCCCATGGCTTAACACATGAGGGTGGGGATGTCACATTTATCGTGGAAGCCCACGAAGCTTACCAAACAGAAACATTCTATTCCTGGGTTGTCTTTCTAGAGGAAGATGACAGAACACATACATTTCAAACATATAAAATAGTGAACGTACTGCAGCGATATCAAGCTATATCGCTTTCCTATGAAGAACATCAAAATCGGTTCAGTGGCACTCTGCTACATGTAAAACAACCCCAGAGATTAGGTCCCTTAGGTAATGACTGACCAACGTGGCCTTTGTTTGCCACATATACACTACATCCTGGCGTACAGGCAATGCAAATAGCGGACGTACTCACACTTTATAATGAGCTAGTACAGCTTTACAGACGAGTAGCACAATTCGCTATGCAGATCTTGAACACCGCCCCAGCATGGGCTGCACCGGCTGGTCACCAATTGTCCGTTATTGGGATTAACCCACAAACAGTACATTCTATTATGGGCAAAGTGCCTACAGAATGTGAGAAGATTCCTTCTGGGTAGCTCAAAAAAATAACCAGCTGGAAGCAGTGTTTCCCCATACGGGAGCCCATGATAAACACAGAATTCTCACAATGTGCTTGCCATTCGGAATGGTTCCCTCAGTGGACAACTGCACCACACGGGGTACAGTCTTTGCTGCAATTTACACTGCCACGCATGGTGCCCTGACACTTGCCAACTTGCCAAAAGTGTTAAAACAAATTCAAAATGAGCACAGGGCTGCTCCAACCCTAGATTTGGGGATGAAACTGATGCTTAACTGCGACACAGTCTCCTCAATAATACTCAGTTCCATTAAAGGGGAATAGGTAGTGCTGGCTATAAACCAGCGGCTCCGGGAGATTCCACAGTTGGAACAGGAGCATCAACTATCAAAAATTATTTCTGACACTTATACTAGTACAGGACAGGATAGTTTGGGAGTCAAGCTGAAGAAGCCTAGAATTCAGAGTACCACCCCTATGGATGTTATCAAACAAGCACAATAGGGTTCCAAAAAATGCTGGGATAAACAAAAACAAAATAAAGACAGACGAAGTCAGAGAGCATACTCTCCACATATGGAGAACTCTGAAAGGAGATATAGGGGGTTATTCTAACTTTGGAGGAGGTGTTAATCCGTCCCAAAAGTGACGGAAAAGTGACGGATTTACCACCAGCCGTATTACGAGTCCATTATATCCTATGGAACTCGTAATACGGCTGGTGGTATATCCGTCACTTTACCGTCACTTTTGGGACGGATTAACACTCCTCCAAAGTTAGAATAACCCCCATAATCTCAAAATCGAGAAACTTTAAAGGCTCCTGACAGATCTACTGATTCACGTCACTCTTGTTCCTTTCAGGACACACGGGATAGATGGAGAGAGAGAGAGGGCTGGTCAGAGCAGTGTCCTGACTCTGTGAAACAGATGAAAGACTTGCATCAGTCTTCAGACAAGAAAGAAGATAAATCCCCACAACAAAAGCCACAATTTCAAAAGAAAAAGGAGGCAGCAATTTCAATTAAACATGGCAGCAAACTTGAGAACATTGCTGAAGAACAAGACGTGGGCAGTGACTCTGCTGGAGAGTGCAGCAGAAGTCACAATAGGTCGCCAGAGTCTGAAAGATCACCTGGATGTGATAGCAACTAACGACTTTTGAGACTGTGGACGGGTGCGTCCTCCCACCCGACTGGGTTTATGATTTAAATATCCAAATTGAGGGAGACATAGAGTGCACTATTAGTGTAATTTTTGGGGATTAATTTAGTTGTGATATCCTATTGGCAGAAAGAGACTGGCCATCTGTTTACATCCGTAAACTCTCGCATGGGGAAGATGTCATTTTGCCTCTTTCTTTGATTATGTTCCAGAGGCGGTAAAACAAGCCTTCACTGTTAACTGGGCCATAGCGCAGGCACCTGCGCTATATTACAACCACGAGGGTCGGATAAGGATTCTCCCTGCCAGGCAATACCTATCAGGTCTACACCCCAGCCTTAGCCCTAATATCCTGTTAAACACAAGGTTAAAGCTCCAGTGAGAGAGATCCTCACTCAGCTCCAGTACCAGAGAGTAATAGAATCCTGTGTCTCTGCAATGAATAACCTGTTATTCCCTGTTGCAAAACCAGACCATTTATATAGAATAGTCTTGGATTACAGACAGTTAAACAACTATCCATGCACATACACAATACAAAATTCACACAGCACTGCACTAATTATCAACATATTGCGTAAAAAATACAAAACAACATTGGATATTTCTAACTTTTTTCTGCCAAAACTTAGCATATGAAAGTCGGGGCCTGAGTACATTCTTATTTGGCTCACAAAAATGTTTTGTGTTTGCCCCAGGGCTATAAGAACAGCCTAGGGTTGTTTTCAGCCTGTGTGACATAAATATTGCATGATATTGATCCAAAGGTGTTGTCCTATGTGGATGACATCTATCTCACAGATGATGACCTCAATATTCATCTTGCCAGGGTCGATCAGATTGGTTTAGGATTTGCAGCCCTTGTTTACAAATTTAATTTTAAGAAAACTAAGATAGCCTTTCTCAGTGTATTGTTCCTGCGATACAAGCTATCTAATGAGGGCAAGAGCCTGGCCCTCACTTTTTAGAAAAATGTGCTCAACTTCAACCACCAAATACCATCAAATACCATCAAGAAATTGCAGTCTTTACTTGGTTTCTTTAACTTTGGCAGAACTTACATTCCAGATTATACACAATGCATCAAACCACTGTATGATTTACTTTGCCCAGATTTCTAAAGCAGACAGTTGAACACATGCGCATCCTTAAAGGATTGCAGCAAGACATGCTAGAAGGAAAATACTTACACACATGTGACAACAAAACAAATTTGGTTATCAGAATAATTATTGGTGTCATTGGGTTCACCTATGTCACCTTTAATGAGGGCAACACAGTGCCCAGAGCATGTAAATTACGCTTGTATTCCAAAACACAGGGCAATGATTCACACCCACAGAAAAAATTCCGTCTACGTACAAGTGGCTGTCATTAAGGAAAGGGAACTTGCCCAAGGAAAACACATCGTTGTTACCCCAGTGCTGGCCTTAAATGCTGTCACCATAGCGCTAAAGCATTATATCCACATTGGATTCAATGTGCAGCCTCCCTGACTGCCACAGATGTTGAGTACATCTTTGACCTAAAACTTCAAACACAAGAATTTCTCCAATACGAGCAGGAGTATCCTGCACCTCTTAACATCTTGCCACTTGACAGATACCAAACTGACATTTACACTGATGGTTCAGCACAACCAGTTGTAGGTACAATACATCAATACTTAGCTACTTGCGTAGCCGTGAGCAGAGTGTTGAAGGATGGTGTATTCCATCTTCAGACTACCTACACGCAGGCCCTAGGGGACTGCACAGCTCAGTTGGCTGAGCTAAAGTTCTTATTATGGCACTGGAACATACAGATCCGGCACAGCTCACTTTGATTGTGTGTGATTTGTAGGACTGTGTCCATTCCTACAATGATTATCTCAATCATTGGCGGTTGAATGGTTTCAAAGACTCCAAGGGGAACACCATAAAACACAGAACTCTGTGGGGGAGGGTGGCCGATCTTAAGGATAAGCTACCACTGGGCCACCAACGTGTAGGAGTACACATTATTGGAAACACTTCGGCTGATGAAGCGGCCAAATCCGCAGTAGCTACGGCTTCTGTTGCTGAAGTGACTCGTTCTCGTTCTCACAGGAGATTGGATAATGAGATACAGGCTGCCGTGCAACCTTCGGCTGAGGGCAAGCCTCTTCCAAAAGCATACCCTACAAAATATTCCTATCATATCAGTGCACAGAATGCTGCCTTTGCGAAAATTCCTGGGGTGGGAGATTGAGTGATCCCCAACCAGGTATTAGATCTCATCAAAGCAGTGCATGAGGGAGTTACATCTGCTCATGCTGGTGTCACAGCCACATTAAATAAACACTTCTGGTGGCCAAGCCTATACAAACAGACCAAGCAATATGCCCTTTGCTGTGACATTTGCCAGCAAATTAAGGGCTCCAACATCAAACGCCCACAGCAGACATCCCTCTTAGTGTCCATTGTGGTCCCTTACAACCTGATGGTGCATATAAATACATCTTAGTCACTGTTGATTCTTGTTCAAGATTCCTGTGGGTATGGCTGCAGTGGTCAGCTGATGCTTTAACTGTTATAAAAGACCTGACGGTACGTATGCAGTTGCATTATTCCACTTGGACCAGGGGCCTGCTTTTGCCTCTAGGGCACCGGTACTCAAAGTACGGCCCGCGGGCCGCCAGCGGCCCCACGGACCTAACTTGGCGGCCCGCGACCGCGAGACGCACACCAAACGCAATAAACAATGGCCGCCGCATGTAAACATAGAGGAGGGCCGCGGGAGCATGCTCCCGCGGCCCTCCTCTATGTTTACATACGGCGGCCATTGTTTATTGCGTTGCCCTGACGATCTGTGGAAGCCAAAGCCCCATAAAAGTCAGCGCTTGCAGCTAACTTTTACGGGGCTTTGGTCGTCTGCCTGCTGTCACCGGCTCCACGTCTGCTGCCCGCCTGCTGTTCCAGATTTGTGGCATCTTTACAGTGCTTTGAGTCAGGTAAGGCTCTTTGGTTATTTATTTATTTGTTTTTAATGTAGTGTGTGTTACTGGGGTAGGCGTGTGAGCAGATTGCGCTGTGTGTGTGCGCTGTGTGTGTGTTTTACTGGGGTGGGGTGAGAGCAGATGGCGCTGTGTGTGTGCGCGCTGTGTGTGTTACTGGGGTAGGGGTGAGAGCAGATGGCGCTGTGTGTGTGCGCGCTGTGTGTGTTACTGGGGTAGGCGTGAGAGCAGATGGCGCTGTGTGTGTGCGCGCTGTGTGTGTTACTGGGGTAGGCGTGAGAGCAGATGGCGCTGTGTGTGTGTGCGCTGTGTGTGTGTGTTACTGGGGTGGGGTGAGAGCAGATGGCGCTGTGTGCAGATGGCACAGTGTGTGTTACTGGGGTAGGGGTGAGAGCAGATGGCGCTGTGTGTGTGCGCTGTGTGTGTGTGTTACTGGGGTGGGGTGAGAGCAGATGGCGCTGTGTGCAGATGGCGCAGTGTGTGTTACTGGGGTAGGGGTGAGAGCAGATGGCGCTGTGTGCAGATGGCGCTGTGTGTGTTACTGGGGTAGGGGTGGGAGCAGATGGCGCTGTGTGCACATGGCGCAGTGTGTGTTACTGGGGTAGGGGTGAGAGCAGATGGCGCTGTGTGTGTTACTGGGGTAGGGGTGGGAGCAGATGGCGCTGTGTGCACATGGCGCAGTGTGTGTTACTGGGGTAGGGGTGAGAGCAGATGGCGCTGTGTGTGTTACTGGGGTAGGGGTGGGAGCAGATGGCGCTGTGTGCAGATGGCGCAGTGTGTGTTACTTGGGTAGGGGTGAGAGCAGATGGCGCTGTGTGTGTTACTGGGGTATGGGTGAGAGCAGATGGCGCTCTGTGTGTGCGCGCTGTGTGTGTTACTGGGGTAGGGGCGAGAGCAGATGGCGCTGTATGTGTGCGCACTGTGTGTGTTACTGGGGTAGGGGTGAGAGCAGATGGCGCTGTATGTGTGCGCGCTGTCTGTGTTACTGGGGTAGGGGCATTGTTTTGAAAAAGGGGGTGGGGTGGTTGTTCCCCCTCTAAGCCCCGCCCCCTCTAGGCCCCGCCCCCCGCTGTCACTTCAGTGCGGCCCTCGGCCGCAAACCATACTGCAATTTTGGCCCCCGAGAAAAAGTTTGTGAGTACCCATGCTCTAGGGCATTCAGGGATAGCATGAGGTTGATGGGTGTTGAACTCCATTACTCTTCCCCATATCGTCCTAAGGGTAATTCTGTTGTGGAGAGAAATAATTCTGACCTAAAGTAGTCCTTAGTGGCTAGAGTAGTAGGTTCAGGCCACAGTTAGCTTTACCACCTATATGGGGGCCAGAGAGTGCTGAATAATCTGGCAAGGCGGTCCTTGGAAAGACCTTATGAGATCCTCTTTGGGATACCTATGTATGTCCCAGATCTAGATGGCCCTAGTATGGTGGCAGCAGACACACCTTTTGACATAACTCAATATCTCACTGTCTTACAGGTTCTTCAACAGTTTTGTGATGATAATTCATCCACCAGTGCTGCCATAAGTGATTTGCCAGCAACTTCTACAGGCAGGAATCCTAAAGTTGGAGATCTGGCTCGTTAGAAGATTGCTGTGAAAAAGGAATTCAGCCCATCTCACAGAGCACTGGTTCCAGTCCCAGGAATACAAGCCACCAGAACTGTCATTCTACCATTGCTGCCAGGTTCCAAAGGGAACAGATTTGTCTCCATCAACAGCATAAAGTTGCACCATGTGGCTGATCCTGCACAGTAGACCCAGAAGTCCCTTGAGTAGTCCCTTCTCACTACCCAACATATCATACCTCTTTAAAGAAGAAACAACAACACTTTTGAATAGACCAGCATGTACAATGATGGTACAAACTACCTCTTCGAGCATGGATAGGGAGGAGAAGGAGCTTCTGCTGATTTCTGTTACCACTTCACTGACAGGAACTGTCCAAGATGTGGTTGTCTACTACTGCAATGATGTGCAAACTGACAGGATCATCTACTATGAACCTCCATGTGAAGTGGATCCACCAGTAATGCACCAGCGACTTCACAGAGACTGCTTCTGGTGATTACATTGACATAGATGCTTTTTCCACAACTTCAGCTGCACCTGCAACTGAAACTGTTTCAAAGTCATATAAACTGTACATATGGCTAAAAAAATAACTCCGCCGTCCGCCAGGGTCAGAATGAGGCCCATAGTGCACTTTACTGGGGGCTTATAAGTAAATTAAATAATCCAATTGGGTATGATCCAGTGTTGTCATGTTTAAAGGGAGCGAGTATATGCACTTTAGCACTGGTTAGCAGTGGTAAAGTGCGCAGAGTCTTAAAACCAGCAAAACAGTATCTAAAAAGTGGAGGGAGGCAGGTCTAACACGGGCCTACTGAGGTTATCCAAATTCCATATGTATTCAAAATCAATGACTTATGTAATTACACCTGGTGTTGTTTCTGATGACTGGGTGTTAAAACAGTTGGTTCTATGCTTGCTGAAGTGCAGGATTGCACTGTATTTGAACGTGATGATGTGTATATGAATTCAGCGAATTATAAGGAACTGTTCTGTCATAATCTTTGGGGACATTACTTTCCGCACCGAGCAACTAGACCTATATTAGTATTTAATTACACACAGTGGGAACATTGTTCAACTCCACCTGTGGGGAGCCCCAAAACATATGTAGACAAATTTGAATACTTTTCTGGGCATGACACCTCAAATGCAGAGTCAGACTATTTCAAATTATCACCATCCAAAATCCAGGAAATTTTGCTAACTGACACAAAATTAATCTATTCTGATTACTTTGTCCCGGCTTGCTGTTGGAGGTTACGAATACCAGCCAAATTCAACAATGGCAATCATTCATAAATGTCAGAGGAAGAACTGAATGCTTGGTTTCAATAAGGTACCTATCATTCCACACTTTCAATTCCCGGCGGGTGGTTATTGTGGCCAATTGACACAAATGGGCGTCATGCACGTTTTGTAAAATCCTCAGGGGGTTTCAAGATTAGCTGGCCGGACCCACGCTATGTCTTGGGTCAACACGTGGGTCTAGTTACCACAAACAGTGTGGGTAAACTGTGCCAACAATGCACTAACACCTTAGCAGCAGTTAAAGAACATCTTAGTCTCCTATCACAGGAAGTAGACTTGCAGGATTTCTTGCTAGGTCCAAGGAATCCCCACTCTGAATGGTTCTTGTACACCATATACAATAAAATATAGAAGCTTTCTCAAATGGAAGCGGCTGCTCGCTTGAGGCTGATAGATAAGGAAAATATGGAAAAGGCTTTAGCTGTTGTCGAAAATGGAATGAATACTCTGTCCAACATCTGTGGCATCATAGGCAGAACCAATGCAGTTCAATGCATCTCCTCATAGCTTCCCATTGGAACCACTGCTGTGCAATGCATCCCCGATGCAGGATCATGCAGCTCTTCAGAACTGGTGCTGCATGACATCTCCCGGATGCAGGACCTTGCATCATAGCCCACCAAATGCTCAGAACTGCTACGTGGAGAACCTCACATCGCAACCGTGCAGCTCCCTGGAATCACCACTGTGTGACACATTCTCTAAACTGGATCTCTCAATGCTGCACAACCTGGATTTGAAGTACTTTGTTCAGGGGGACCTAATTTGGTCCCTGTATCAGGACTTAAGCCCCGTCTGGCCTGACTAGATATCCACAGTTGGCCCTTTATACGTTTAGGCTCTATTCTCATGTAAATCTGTACAGTTGCAGATCTCCAGTTCTTTTGATTTAATTTTTGCAGTTTTAGTCTCAAATAATTTATTAAAACATACTCTACTTTTCCAAATTGTAGTGAGATTTGTCTTGTGCTGTGCTTTCACTTTATTGTTTGAAGTTCTGCCTATATACTTTAAACATTGTCTCTAAGTTAAGCCTGACTACTTTGTGCCAAGCTCAGTTTTTTGGTTTTTTCTTGTGACTTCACCCTGACAGGAATTGTAGTTGCTGTCTGAGTAGGGTTTCACCCCCCTCAACCAGTGACCCTATGTCCTACAGTTGCCCAGTAGAAAATCTATAAAGAAAAATTGATGTGGGAGGCAAAAGAATTGAAAACAAAAGGCACTGGGGTTTCCTATGTAATTAATACTCTAGTAATAACTCAAGCTCCTTTTGGTGATGGATCAATCATTTGTCATACACACATGCTCTTCCATTTACATATTATCTACTCACTGCTATGTGGTAGAAATATGTAACCTTCCGCTATATCACACTGGCGATAAAAGAACAAACATTGGCACAAAATCCTCTTGACTGTCAAGAAAACAATCAGGGAGATTTCACCCTTACATTGAGACATCACCTTCAATGATCACAAGCAAGGAGCAATGTGGAACATCTTTTAGAACCAATCCAGAGATATCAACATTACATTTGGTATGTAAAGCGACTCTATAAAATATAATCCTGAAAAGTTAAAGTGATGGTGCCCCAGGGCCAAATGGGATACCCGCATAAACAAGTACAGTTTTCTGGCTATCGCCTGATCAATACCATCATCATGACAGAGACCTCAATCTATCCCATAGATAAAAAGGTGAAAAAGTACCATCCATTTAAGTACAGGCTAATTGCACTTCAAGATGTTGAGGCAAGATATCTTGCCTCTTTGATTCTTGAAGATGTTAGAGAATGAGCAGAGAGACATAATATAGTACCATTGTTCCAAACTGAATTTAGATGTAATACCACTCCTACCAACTATATTGCTGCCCTTGAATGCTTATTTACAACTCACTGGTCAGTAAAAGACCACTTCATGTCTGCTTTACCAATCTCAAAAAAGCTTTTGACAGCATTGACAGGAATATTCTCTGGTCATGCATTGCAATGGTAGTCTTCTCATCACACACCTGGATACAGGTCAAGCTAGGGGCAGATGGAACCCTGTCAAAAAAGTGTACATCAATAAAGGACTGAAACAGGAGTATGTGCTGTACACCATGTTGTTTAGTTTTTTGTTGTTGCTGACATTGAATTCAATTATAAATAAAAGAGCATGCCCACTGAAATGAATTAAATTGCTTTTACACATTTTATAATTTACCAAGGATGCTCCCCTAAAGGATCACTCAGCATTCACTTATGAACCTTAATGGTTATTGTAGGAAAAATAATTTGAAAGTCAGTGAGGACAAAGCAAAAGTAATTACATTTTTAAAGAATTGGAAGACAATGTGGGAGTTGGGTCCATTTACTATCACAAGTGAAAATTCTTATAAGTATCTGGGGTAGTATTTCAATCTTCAGGCAACCACAAACAACATAAGAGCACACTCACCCCAAAAGCTGTAGGTATTACACATGCCCCAGCAATGCACAGAGTTTTAATTAATTATGTTATTTCAGATGTAGCATTAATGCACTCGAGGTTATAGAATGTTACGAGTGATGTAATATGTAAGGTAATTAGCAGTGTATGGCATGGGCGCAAGATATATTTATACTAGGGCACAAGTTATAGTTACTTGAGATAACTATAACTGGTGGACATCAGTGGTTTTGTTAGTTTCAAATTGTATGTTTAGACTGTACATTTCATCTAACTATAAGATCACATTAATCTTAGGTTTTATCAGAAAGTTTCTAAGGTTTTTAAATTTTAAGTAAGATATAATTATGATTCCTAACTATAACATCACTTTAACTCTTGTTTATGCGGCGAATTTCTATGTTTTTTTAAACTGAAGTAAGATTTCCATTACTGTGTGCAGAGCTGGGTTGGGCACAGGGTTTGGCCTGCCGCCAGGCCCTCCACCCGACCTCCCACGTGTGCCCAACCCTTGTAGGTGTGCATGGCTAATTGTGTGACTGTGTAGTGTAAAAATTAAATGTAAGCAAGGTAGATTTCTTGGCTTTGTCAAAGTCTCAGCTGGCCTATTGACTTTATCATGGGGACAGAACATCAACATGTACAAAGCAGACCTATTGTTTCTCTCATAAATTCACCAATACCTATAATCAAATGTACACTGCAATGTTTGACAGAAGTGATTGTTTTAAAATGTAAACAAAGTTTATTTTAACAAAAAAATCATCTGTTAAATCTTTCAGACCACAAATTGCAGCCATAAAACCCACCACATTGAGGCTCTGCACTACAGCTGACCATCATACAGCTCTAGCTTTGAGTACTTAAAAAATATTTTAAGCTCACTGAGAATCATGGATTTAATGACCTAGAAGACAACTATGTGTTTTTAGTGTTGCAGTGGACCTGCAGTACTCCTTGCAGCCCCCCATAACATTTAAAATGCTTGGTGGTGCTGCTGCCCCTTCACCACCAGCAAGAAAATATGTAATGTATAAATGCTTTAAGGCATTATGGGACGTTGCTTGCTTGAACAGTGAATAATAAATGAAAGTCTCCATACACTCATTTATTATTCTTTTTTTAGTTTATTATGGGAGTGCCCCTATGCACAGGTGCCCACACAGGGCATCCACATGAGTTTTTAGGTCGAGCCTAGGCAGCGCGCATGCACTGTCTGCAAGACCTGCTGTATTCAGTAAAATGACTTTGATTCCGCCTGTTGCTTACCTTAGGTTGATTCCAGTGATGCTCTTTTTTGCTGCCTCCTAACTGGTTCCTGCAGCCGATACCTCACTTCCGGTCTTAGCTGAGGAGCACCGGCCAAGTACTATATTATTACACTTTTAGGTATTTATCTGTTTCTTTGAAGGACCAATTTGTTTTCCCTTACGTATTGGAGGGCAGGCTTCCTGACCTTCAAAGTCTGTCACTGTACTCATTATGCCGGATCCTATTTCCTGCTTGCAGTTATTTTTTTAGCTGCACGGGCGCCATGCTTCATGTTTTAGCACGGCACCCACTATTTTCTTTTTTAAATTGTTTTTGTCACGTTCCTAGGCCACACCCACCTCCTTACTGTACCTCTAACTCGGTTTGTTCAACCCCCTCCCACCCTGCATTCATGCCCTCCCTGTCTCTCAAATCTCTGTTATGTTGGTGCTGCCGCTAGCCCCCGTGGGATGGATCGCCAGTCCCTGCTAACTTGTGCCACACTCCTGTACATGCTGTATCAGGTAAGTTTCTCATCCTTACCATCTCCATGGTTGTATGGGCACAACGGGCTGGTACACACAGGCCGTGTGCAGCTCAGTTAGATAGTGCCATATATTCTTTGCTATAAAGCGATCATGGGCTGTTTGTGGGCACATTCCAGGACACTGTACACTGTGCTCAACGCAATACCAAACCTTTGTGGGCAGACGTTCACATTATTACCAGTGCACTGCAGAGCCCTCTGTGTAGGTATGTGCATTGGTATATGCTGTATTGAAAAGTCCTTGGAGTACGCTTAATATACGTTCAGCGTATTTGGAGCTGGCACTCCATAAATGATAGTGCTTGCTATGTATGTTTAAATTGGGAATATGCACTATTTATATATAATGGCCATTTAGACATGTGCATACTCTGTGCATATAGGTACTTGGGGTGCGATTGTGTAACTACGTGCATATTCGAGTGTCGTGTGTTTGACAGCGGTCATTAATATATCTATGCGTGTGCCTGTTGCAGCGTGCTATCTATTACAGTGTGCTTAATTAAATGTTTCCACAAAATGGCTGAGAGTGTGGAGAGGTGCGGCTGGGGCACATTAATTGTAATAGAGACAGTCACCATGGCCATTACCATGTCATGAGGCAAAATTCAACACCAGAGACTTCTCTGCACATTATATTTTCTCTATTATTTATATTTAACAGAACTTCATTAGAAAGGCTATGGTTGCTTGCAGCCATGCCACTTCCTGTGTTCTTTTGCTAAAAAGCGCTGCTGACACTATGTGTTCATGGATACATATGCCTATAAATGCAAATGTGAGCAGCCTAAAAAGCTTTACTTTGGACTACATGGTCCTTCCAGAATCCGCATTACCATTTGTTCTTGTGGGGACCTCCCAATCTCCTCTTGGGCTTTTGTAAAGGCAGTAAATAAACTAAAACAATTCAGCTTGACTCCTACATTCTTGTGCCTTGAACATCAACAGTAATTACACGCTCTCTGGGGTTCCATAAATGCAGCTGGGAATGTTTAGAAAAGCTGCAGTTTCAGTCTCAGATCCCAATGCCAGCAGACATCTAATGTGATCATGTCCACAATAGCTCCCAATAAACTAACTGGCTAAACTCTTTTGGAGGTAGTTTTTTTTACTAATATTTGCATTTTACAGCACTCCATAACAGTGCATGTTGTGATGTACCCCCCCCACCCCCTCTGCCTCTTGTGTTCTAATACTTGAAAGTGCTGCAAACACTATGGTCATGGGCTAATAATCCTGTATTTCCATGTATTTTTAAGCAGGCATTGATAGGGTGTAGACTTTGTTTTGGTATACATACTGCCATCTACTGATCAACCTTTTATTTAAAACTTTTTAATCCATAGATTTTGGGATTTTGTTAGTGCATTTAAATGTCACTGCAACGGGACCTCTGTTGCCACCTAATAACGCACAAACAACATTATAGGTTGGCTAGAAAAACATTCAGAAGCTTTATCTATATATTTATATAAGAATTCAAAAAGACGGGTGTTTCTCAGCATCATCATACCTTTATTTCAATCACCAAAGATCTAATTCCTACCTATTCATGATGCCACCTCACTCCAGTACACAAATACACTACACTCCCTCCAATTGCACAACTAACAATTCCAAATCAAGACGCATAATTCCACTCCACACCACATACATCCAGTCCACTCCAAACAAAAACACATGAGTAAAAGACATTGTTATATACAACGCCGATAGCTCAAACTCTCGCAAATGAGAGACATATTGCACTGCAAATGCTTGTTAATATTGGGGGCTGTGGGAGGAACTTCAAGGCCTCTATGAAGCCTTGCAGCTCCCCAGTTGGCATCCATTTTGGGAGCCGACAGGAGCTGGAAATTAAGTGGGTGCCCCGTGCCCCCACAGGGCACTCCCAACTCTATATTTGTTGGGGCTGTGGAGGGAGCCTCTGCACCCCTGCAGCCCTGGCTGGCCCTTGTGGTGGAAGCCAGAAATGTCAGTAGTTGATTGGTATCAAGGTGCCCAACCTGGGCAACCACAATGTCTACATCAGTGGTTCCTAACCTTTTGACTTCTGTGGACCCCCATTATATTAATACTGGAGCCCGGGTACCCCCACTGAATCATTATTGGAACACGGGGATCCCCGAGGAGTCATTACTGATAGCTGGGACCTAATATTATTAAATGTTTTAAGCAGCCGTGGACCCCCTGAGGAGGCTTCGCGGACCCCCAGGGGTCCCCGGCCCACAGGTTGGGAACCACTGGTCTACATTATTAGTGCTGTAAGGGAAGCCCAAGCCCCCCCTGCAGTCCCAGATGGCTCTTGTGGTGAAAACCAGTGACTTCAAAAGTTGTTAGGTGACTGGGTTCCCACCCAGGTCACCCATAATGTCATGCAGGTTGGGAGCCATTAGGGATTCCCCAGGGCCCCATGGCCCCAGCTTGTCCTGGGGCGGGATCTGGCAACTACAATAGTTGGTGGGTGTCCTGCGGCACATGCAGGGCACCCACAATGTCTGCATGTTCATGGCCGTGGATGGAGCTCCAGGGGCCCTGTGGCCCCAGCAAACTTCCCAGCCATGAACATACTGAGTGCTGTCAGGAGCCAGCTCTTTACTTTTGCTCCTGCCGGGGGGGGGGAGGAACTTTTTCACTGCTCCCGCCTGGGAAAGACCAAACCTGTGTTTCCTGCCCAGGAGAGTAGGGGCAGAAAAAGAGATTTCTGTTTTCTACCCTCCCTTTCATGGCCAGGGAAGAGCTGTGTCATGGCGGATGAGGTCCCCCTGACATTGAGATCATGCTCTGGGGGAAGGGGTCCCCAGAGTTGATCATGGAGGAGGAGGCTCCATACACACCCCCTCTCCAACAAAAAGTACACTAGCTCTAGGGATTCAGGTCCCCAAGGTGTCCCTCAGGCTCAGAGAGGGGGACTGCATGCCCCCGCCCCTTAAAATGAAATTTTGAGTGGGACAAGGATTAGGAGGGGCAGGGTATCTCTACCCTGACCCCTTATATTCTCTTTGTAAAACTTTTTCAGGACAGGGACCAAATCCGCCAGTCTTGTAATGGCCACCACAACATTTGCATTTTATATTGTAGCCAGCCATTTAGAGTTTGAGCTCCCCCAAGAGTGCTCACTCCCACTTGAGCTAGGTGGCTGATGGGGAAAAAAGCACCCGTGGCCACTCAGATCACTCTATTTTCTTTTACTTGCGTGACTGGAGGACTCTTGCAAGTGACCAGCGAACCCAGCTGAACAAACATAGAATTTTCTTTAACTTTAATTACTCAAGTTCAAAGAACTAGGTTTCTACCAAATTGTGTGTAATTCCATTCAGCGATTTTCACAGTATCGCTGTCCAGTGTTCCTATGGAAAAAAATAAGTAGGGGTTTTAAGTTTTTGGGACTCTCTTTATTCTCTGCTGCACTTGACAGATCATCCCAAACCTTTCCAGGAACTTGCTGAAATGAATTAACTTTTTTTGGGAACTTTTTCGTGAAGATTTGTAAAAATGCACCAAAGTTGCTAGGTCCCAACTATAACTATAGAGTGGTGATAGCCCCTCTATTTATTTATAATAATATATATGTATGTTACCCACTGGCGTTCGCCGAGTCCCACTAAAAAAATTTAAAAATGAGAAAAGGGTCCAAGATAATGACACCCACAGCCCCTAGACTTGGTGCAGGGGTCCCCAAGGGACCCCACCAAGACTTAAAAGCATTTTTTCAAAACATCTTGGAAAAATTCACGACTGAAACTGCAGATTTTTTTAGATTTTTTTCTTTTTAAAAAGTGTGGTCTCCCGTGCTCTTCTTTTCATTTGCCCCTGGGTGGGCCAGGTTCTGGGGGTAATGGGGGTTAAAAATAAAGAAGAGGGCACCTGGGCCCCCCCTCCTAGGGCTTATTGTAGCCCTTGAGACCGCCACCTCCCCAGGGAAAAACATAAAATTATTACAGGGGGGCCCATGTGGCCCTCCCACAGCAGTTTTTTTTTGTCAAAAAGTTCACTGCAAATACTACATTGATATTATCAATGATGTTACCAAAGATGTCATGAGTGTCGTAATTAGTGGGACAAATGACAGTGCACAGCCGAAGGCCATGTGCAGCATGAGGTTGGGTTGTTATAAGGGTTGGCTGCAGGGCCTGGACTGTGGCCAGCCGTGCGCTGCAGTGCTTGGATTAAGGTATAGTAATAATACTATGTGTTAAAAGAAATAGAAATTCACTGAAAAAATCAAAGGTTACAGAAACGTTATGATTAGGAAATAGAATTTAAAAAAAAACATTCAAATCCACTTAAAAAAAACAAAGGTTACAGGGACGTTATAGTTAGGCTCACATTTTAAATAAACAAACCCATAGAAATTCACCAGTTATAATTAGAGTTACCTCTAGCACCTATAACTTGTGCCCTAGGGTAACTATAACTCACGCCCCTGCCATGCACAGATATGTGATCAACAATTTTACTGCAGATGTTACAGTGACTTTATCAGTGATGTTATCAAAGATGTAATGAGTGCTGTAATCTGTTGGGTAATTAGCAGTGCATGGGCCGCTGCAAGCAGAGGATTCATCTCTTTCCCTGCCCACAGAGATTAGGGCAGAGAAGGAGATGAAACAATTGTTCTTGCACACAGGGAGCTGCATGTTTAGCAGCTCCCTGTGTGCAAGAGCAGTGCTGGCTCTCACAGGAGATAGGGAGCCATCTGGGACTGCGCAGGCCTTGAGGTTTCTCCCAAGGTCCCCATTGTGCACAGTGAGTTCACAGGGCACCCAGGTGACATTGCCGGGCAACAGAGAATGGGGTCCCCGGGGCCGAAACTGGCCTGAGAAACGGGGCCACACAGTCCTCCTCCCCTATTGAATAGTGATTGGACCCAGGGGATGGGGTACCCAGGCCGAAATCAGCTGGTGAGGGGGCTGCGCGGCCCCTCCTGCCTCATTGAATAGTGTTGGGCCCCAGGAAATAGAGGAAATCGTCTGGGGGCGGCGGGCCGCGTAACCCCCTCCTCTAGAGTACATGGTTCTCCCTTTAATCTGCTATAGGCATGCAAATGTGCATCTCACCTGGAAGCTGTGTGCTTGGCCCCGCTGTCCACCTTAGTAGTACGCAAAGGTCTTCCCCCTTTTGCCAGGAAAATAAACAGCTTCCCAAAGAGCCTCCCAGTGCTTTTACTGCCGGTTTTGATGGTGCGTTCTCCAGCTCCTGCAGGAGGTGGGGAGCCAGCTGGGACTGCAGGGGCCTTGAGGTTCACAGGGCACCAAGGTGGCATGGCTGGGACCCATTATTGAATAGTGGTGGACCCCAGGGGTGGGGTCCCCAGGGCCAAAATTAGCCAGGGAAAAGTGGGGTGTGCCCCTCTCCCTCACTGAATAGTGGCAGGCCCCAGAGGATGGGGTACCTGGGGCTAAAATCAGCCAGGGGAGGGGGGTAATATGCCCCCCTCTAGAGTTCATGGTCCTCCCTTTATATTTCTACCAGTATGCAAATGTGCAAATCGCCAGAAGCTGCACACACTTGGCCCTGCACTGTCCACCTTAGTAATATGCACAACTCTTACCCCTTTTGCCAGGACAATGTAGAACTTCCCAAAGGGCCCCATAGTGCACTTCCTGCCGGTTTTGATGGTGCGTTCTTGATAGCGATGAATATGAGGACAACGCCATGAAACAAAGAGTACTTACTTCATATATATAAGAGGAAGGACCCTGGTTTGGTGGAGATTTACGTCTTTGTAGTTTCGTTGGCTTATCTCTAGGAGGATTCATGTCATCACAGAATTCTAGATAAACAGACACCAGGAACAATCATGTTGCCAAAATACACACAAAGTCACTAGTGACATTTCCTTGTGCTCCATTACACAGTTGTAGTGTAGAATACATATTGGACATTTACCCCAGGAGGCAGAGAGAACTCCACTTGGGTGGATACTTCATGCAAAGTTGATGGACTCTTGTTGGATAAAAGGGCAGGTGAGGTTTCTTTGTTATATAACCACTCACACAGCTACTGGCACACCCACCCAGATACTCACACACCCACTCAGAGACACACTCAGATACTCATGCACCCACTAACAGACCCACTCAGCGACTTACACACCCACTCACAAACCCACTCAGACACTCACACACCCATTCACAGACCCACTTATACACTCACACGCCCACTCACAGACCCACTCAGAGACTCATGCATCCACTCACAGACCCACTCAGAGACTTACACACTCAATCACAGACCCAGTTGGACACTCTTGCACTCATTCACAGACCCACACAGCCACTCATACACCTACTCATTCACCTACTCACAAACTCTCACACCTACTGTCACAGCTAGAGATACCCTTTCACACCTACTCTCACACCCAGACACTCTCACACCCACTCTCACACCCAGACACTCTCACACCCAGTCTCTCACCCAGAAACACACTGTTACACCTGTTCTCACACCCAGAGACACAGGTCTTGCGGCCAACTCACGCCACGCACAGCCAAAGCATGTGCGCAGCATAGGGTTGGGTGATTAGGGTGGTTGGCTGCAGGGACCGTCCGCCATACGTGGGTGTGGTTGAGTGGTTATAGAGTGCTGGTCACAGGGCATGGCCGCAGGACTCCACTGCTTATGTGGCTACTATGTGTGGCTACTATGTGTTTTATGAGATTTGGGCTAATTACTGGCTAAACCTCCTTTTTAATATATTGGTTATCATGGCCCAAGTAGCATGTTGAGAGTAACACTTGAATGAAATTTGTATGCCAGTGAATACATTTTCAATATGTCATGTTTGATTTTATGAGGCCTCACCATTAACCTAGGTTCTCAAATCTCATAGGTATTTTTTGAAAATAATGTACTTGTCTAGTCCCCCCTGACCAGGACCTATCTGCTCGCTCGTAGATACAGTGAACGAAAAGAGACACAGCAATCTAATTTGAAACAGGTAATTTGCAATAATGACTATTAGTTTGAGTTGATAATACAAAGTACTACAAAGGGTTGGTAATTAAATGTGGCTAAACTAAACGTCCTTTTTTGTAATATTCCAGTGATAGAACATGTGCTTTATGGCATTTATTTTGCTATGAATGTACACTGTGGAGTGCTCTGTGTTACATGCTCAGTCTGTCAGCTGTTTGATTCTTCTGATACCCATCCAAAATCTTGTTGTTCCTCTTCAAATGGTCGATTACAAAGAAATGGACTCCACATCACTTCTGATCTGCATTACAGCCCTTCGCCCACTTCAGATGGCCACAGAATTGTTTTTATCAATTTGAAGACAGTAACTTTTTCTTACTAGCTTGAGCTATGTCGTCCCTATTTTGCCTTATTACAAACCCATTTTAGCCTATGGAACTTGTAATATGGTGGTCTGTCACGTTTGTGACGGAGTAACCCCTCCGCCAAACTCTAAATCAGGCGCAAAGTATTTTGGGAGTCTGATGGCTGTTAAAACAATTGTCTTAACTTTCACCTTTCAATGCTGGGTGTTCTAAGGAATGATAGATTGAAAATCAAATCTTACGTCTGTAATGAGTAACTCTCAGTGTGGGGGAGCAGAAGTAGCAATGCTTTCTAAGTAATGTTTCTGGAATACCACTTGGGACTAATTTGAAGTCAACCTTTTTCCCTGCCTCATGACCTGAACTCACCTGATGGTGATCTAAATGCCACAGATGTAGGCTGTAGATCTTTGGATCGATTACATCAAATAGTCTGTCAGACTGTGATGATATAAAAGTGTTAGGAATATCTGGAAACACAGTACTAGTAAAGTATCTTTAATAGGAGGTGGAGGGTTTAGACCCTCCTTGAAGTTCAGAAGAGGTCAGGTGTTGTGACGGAGGACTCCAGGAGTCCTCCGTTACAACATAAATTTGGCGACGAGTTGAAGCTGGCTAATATGTCCAAGGAGTGGTGTGACCTCTACTCTCAGGGCATTAGCGGACTAGCGTGCAGTGATCACTGGGACTTCAAGAAGGAAAAAGAAAGGACTTTGTCGGTTCTACGCTTCATCGTGATCTGGTGTAGGTACTGTGTGTGAGTTTAAGCACAGTCGTGGATGGTATCTAAAGTTACCGTCTGTTGGATTACCAACGGTAATTACAGACCGCGCGCGCGCTGCGTGGAGCGTGGCGGCACCCAAAATCGCCTGGTGGAGTGCGTGAGACTGGCTATGTGGAGCGCAGTGGTGCCTGTGTTTCACTGCAGCGCGTGAGACTGCGATTTGTGACTCACCTTACCTCGCTGGATTGTCACTCACAGTGAAATACGTAGAGCACGGTAAGGAGCGCGGTATAATCTTGTGTTCCCGTTTCTTCTCGCTACGTATTGACGGCAATTGGAAGTGTGAGAGAGCATTTCCGGCGCTACGGCATTGGAGGAAAGGACCAATTAGTTCCAGCAAATGGACATTAGAAGAAAAGTTCTTAGGAAACGCAGTGGAGAACATTTTGTTGCCGAATCAATTGTTTGCAGCACAGTGGGAAAGATACTGCTGTCAATTTGACATTAACTCAATCATTAGATTTATAAAGCGCGCTATGTACCCGTTAGGGTTTCGAGGCGCTGGGGGGAGGGGGGGAGCTGCTATCGTTCGAAGAGCCATGTCTTGAGGAGTCTCCTGAAGGTGAGGAGGTCCTGGGTCTGGCGTAGTGAGGTCGGGAGTGAGTTCCAGGTCTTGGCGGCGAGGTAGGAGAAGGATCTGCCGCCAGAGGTCTTGCGCTGGATTCGGGGGACGATGGCGAGGGCAAGGTTGGCAGAGCGTAGTTGGCGGGAGGGAACGTAGAAGTTGAGTCTGGTGTTCAGGTAGGTGGGTCCGGTGTCGTGTAGTGCAGTGCTTGAAATCTCCAATTTGACTTGTGGAACGCATATTAAGTGCATTCTTTTATTTACATATTGTATTCATGTTGGTCATTTTTTTTTACATATTTTTTTTTTTGTTTGTCTGTGTAATTGCAGGGTACAACATACAGTACGGGGTTGATTAATTTATTTTAGGGTCAGTATCAACATGGATTTGCATGCCATTGCACCACCACCGCCATTTTTATCCCAACCAGGTGAGTCATCGCTTGAGTGGGAAGAATGGATAGATGTTTTTGATACCTATTTAGAAGCAATTGATGGGCGTAACTTTTCTCTTGGGAGGAAAAAGGCTATTCTATTAAATGCTTTGGGCAAGGAAGGGCAACACATCTTTAAGTATCTACCGGCATTACCTATTCAAGAAGATCAACCTGATGTAGATGTTTATTCTGATGCATGCAAACGTTTAGAAATTAGATTTGTAAAGGGTAGGAATATTGTGATTAGACGTCCCAAATTTTATACTCAGCCCTAACGTCCCGGTAAGTCTATCGATGACTTTGTTACCAGGTTAAGAGAGTTATCGTTAAAATGTCAGTTTGGCCCAATGACTGATGAGATGATACGCGATCAACTTATAGTACAGTACAACAGTCGCAAGATACAAGAAAGGTTGTGGGCTGCTAAGAATCCGACTCCAAATGATGCCATAGAAATAGCTAAAGTAATAGAAGAATCTGAATACTGCATGAGGGTAAAGGATAAGAGGGAGGAAAAAATGGTGTGTCAGTCATTGTCAACATAGAGACAGTGAAGTTTTTAGTGGCAAAGGTGGTGCAAATGCATACAAAATCAGTAAAGGTGGTCAATGCGCAAAAGTAACTGGGAAAGCATGCAATAACTGTGGTAGTTACAATCACAGTACTGGAGCTAGAAATTGTTTCGCGAAGGGAAAGGATTGTAGGAAGTGTAACCAAAAAGGACACTTTGCCAGGATGTGTCGAAGTACTGCAAAGATGAGAGTATTAGTGTTATCAGAAGGATCTGATGATAGTTTGAATGGATGCCTTGATAGAGTATTAATAGTTGAGGATGAATGCAATAGGAAACAAAGACCCACAGCTGAATTCCTTATAAAGGGACAGGCTATTCATTTAATGGTTGACTCTGGGTCTCTATATACCATTATACCAAAGGGTTTATTCAGGTCCAAGTGGCCAGACACTAAGCTATTGCCGAAAGATATCAACCCTGGTGGGTATCAGGGAGAAAAAATCGATATCATAGGCTATATGTTAGCTGATATCACCTTTGGTGAAAGGATTATTCAAGGGAAAGTATATGTTGCAGAAGCTGGTACGCCGATTCTCGGATGGGCTCATCAATACAATTTACACATCACTATCAATCCACGTGTGGAGAATCCCATCCTCGTTGCCAAATTTATGTTGTAACGGAGGACTCCAACACGAAAGATGTCTTCATTAGACGTTTATTGAAGTAACACGATACGAGTGTGACCTCCACCTCAGCCAGCTTCCAATAACCGTCCCAAGGTGGAATGTCCAGTTCGGTTCCCATAACAACCTACAAACATTCTAATATGAATAGGTTATACATTACAACATCAGGCTTGGCAACAAGGAGGCTAAGCTACTTCTCACTTCTGGGTTGCACGAGAGACTGGATTGCAGATGCTTGTCCCTGTCTGCAACATCTCCCAGTTGCTTCAATTTACGCCGCCTCCGTCAGTTCCTCACTCGGCACTTGCGATCCCACTCTTTCTACTAATGTTCCTTCTTGGTCCCTACCCCTGTTTGTCCTCTGAACTCCTGGGTCTTTATCTTCTGTTTACCAATTTCCCTTTGTGCTTACTAAATTCTTTTGCTCCCGTTTCTCTGTGTGCTCCGTACCCAGTAGTGAGCTGCTGTTCTCAATCTTGGCAGCACCTCTATGACGTTTGTCTGTGCTAACTTCTGCAACCATTCTGCTGAACCGACTTGCTGCCTTACTCCATTGTGGCAGTTCTGAATCTCCTTCCCTTTGACACAAGATCTCATTCATGGTACGACTGGCGCTATCAACAATATGTCTTTGCCGAATGAGTTAAACTGTTAGCCCCACTGGCATCATATATTCAGTGTTTGTTGATTTATAAAGTATCATACTGTTCCTTTGTCTCTCGCTCGCCTTCTCTTCACCTCTCTCTTTCTTTCAGAGATATCTGAGCTGTGGCTTTGAGACCATCCTAGGCTGCTCTTGGTGCCAATCAGAACCAGTGTCAGTCAATCAAAAACAGAAGACTTTAACAGCTTTTAAAGCTACAAATATACTATTGAATTGCAATCTTAAAACCTAAGTACATAAAAACCATTTAAAATCTCACAAAAAAAAAATATTCACAACTATAAAAAACTTTCATGTTGCAAAAGTTACATCATACTATTTTATATCCGTTAAAAATGTAACAACCTGTCTCTGATATTATATCTCATACTTCCTAAAAAAATTTGCCTTAAAATAATTCACGATCAGTCAGAAACCATTTATAGTCTAACAGACTCATTACAACCCTGGCGGTCGGTGTTAAAGCGGCAGTAAAACCGCCAACAGGCTGGCGGAAAAAAAAATTGAATTATGACCGCGGCGGAAACCGCCGACATAGACAGCCACTTTAACACTCCGACTGCCACAGCGGTACAAACAAACAGCATGGCGGTCACCGCCAACAGACAGGTGGAAGACAATGTACCGCCCACACCATTATGAGAGGCCAATCCGCCACCTTTTCTGGGGCGGTATCAACGCAAACAAAAACACGGCAGAAACAGGACTTGGAAGGGAAAACACTCACCTCTACACAGCCCACAAGGAACCAGGATGCCATGGAAAAGGGAACTCCACATACTCCCTGCCATTGTCTCCCTGCTCCTCTACCAGGAGCACGATCGACGGCGGCGAACACCACGGTGAGTACTGCACCTACGACACAGGGGAGGGGGGAGTGAAAAGAGAGTGACACACACACGCAACACCCCCACCCTCACACACAACAACACACACACTAATAGATGCTGAAAAGTTACACTTACACCCCCAACTTCCCCTGGAAGAACGCAAGGACAAAAGGAAATGATTTGAACAAATGTAATCATGTAAAATCCAGTACTCAAAAATATCTATACACCATTAACAAATATGTACACCAAGCATTCAAGTCCCTGTACTGCACTTACATAGTCCGTGGAACACTGGTCCCAAAATGCATGGGCGAGGCCCACACTCAATACCCGATCCAAACGGAGAGAACACTGCAGGGGCATCAGATCAAAATAAAACAGGCACCTCAGGGGGAAGGGAAGTGGGGGCTCCTCAGCTGGATGAGTGCACAACGTCAGCTCCACGAGGGGGATCCACACCCATTGAGGTATCCTGGGGAGTGCAAAGCCACAGTCTCTCAAGTCTCTCCAGTGGGTGGTTTGCCCACTGCTTTATCCTGGGGAGTGCAAAGCCACAGTCTCTCAAGTCTCTCCAGTGGGTGGTTTGCCCACTGCTGCATCCTGGGGAAGTGCAATGCCACAGTCTCTCAAGCCTTTTCAGTGGGTGGGTTGCCCACTGCTTTCTCCTGGGGAGGGCAAAGCCACAGTCTCTCAAGTCTCTGCAGTGGGTGGTTTGCCCACTGCTTTATCCTGGGGAGTGCAAAGCCACAGTCTCTCAAGTCTTTTCAGTGGGTGGGTTGCCCACTGCTTTATCCTGGGGAGTGCAAAGCCACAGTCTCTCAAGTCTCTCCAGTGGGTGGTTTGCCCACTGCTTTATCCTGGGGAGAGCAAAGCCACAGTCTCTCAAGTGGATGCCTTTCTCCACTGGTTCTGGAGGGAGCTCTGTGCCCAGAGTGCTTCATCCTGCCACAGACTGAGGTAGTGGATGTGATTCTCCACTGGTTCTGGAGGGGGATTTGTGCCCAGAGTGCTTCTTCCTGGCAAGGACTGAGGTAGTGGATGTGATTCTCCGCTGGTTCTGGAGGGGTTTTGTGCCCAGAGTGCTTCATCCTGCCAAGGACTGAGGTAGTGGATGTGATTCTCCCCTGGTTCTGGAGGGGGATTTGTGCCCAGAGTGCTTCTTCCTGGCAAGGACTGAGGTAGTGGATGTGATTCTCCGCTGGTTCTGGAGGGGTTTTGTGCCCAGAGTGCTTCTTCCTGCCAAGGACTGAGGTAGTGGATGTGATTCTCCCCTGGTTCTGGAGGGGGATTTGTGCCCTGAGTGCTTCATCCTGCCAAGGACTGAGGTAGTGGATGTGATTCTCCACTGGTTCTGGAGGGGGCTTTGTGCCCAGAGTGCTTCATCCTGCCAAGGACTGAGGTAGTGGATCTGACACTCCACTGATGGTGGGGCAACATGAAAGCTGTCCAGGCCCTTGGTATTGACCACCAGCCTCGTAGGAATGACCACTGGGGATGGCAGCCATGTCAGCGATTGTGCCACTGGCTCAGGATGTTGTGTAGCCGTTGGCGGTGCTGGTGGCGGCTTCAGTAGCGGCAGTGCTTGTGGCACTCATTGGGCAGTGGTGCTGGTGGGGGGCTCACTGAGTGTGCTGCTGGCGGCGGTGTCCTGAGCGGTGGTGCTGGTGGGGGGCTCACTGAGCGTGCTGCTGGTGGCGGTGTCCTGAGCGGCGGTGCTGGTGGTCTTGTCCTCCGTGAAGGTTCGCGGCGACTTCCCTTTCTTCCTCTGGCCCTTCCCCACCTTGGATGGTGGCGCAACTGTCTTGCCACTCCCAACTGTGGCCCTGGCTGGGCCCTTGGTGGCAGGTGTTTTGGCCTTCTCCCTCCTGGCAACTTCTTTTGTTTTGGAGGTGGGGGAATGTCCTTGGCCTCGCTCCTTGGGACACTGGCTGCCATGCTGCTTGGCGCACTCGAGAAGCCGGTTACTGCTGGCACCACTGTTCCCGGTGATGTGGTGGCTGAGGTGCTGGGTTAGGACCTGGAAAGGCAGGCCCTAGGGAACCGAATGGGTGGGGGAGGTGAAGGGAAGAGGTCAAGGTTTGACAGGAAAAGTTTTTTTAGACACACTGGGAGGGGTAGATGGAGGGGGTTTGGGAGTGGAGGAAGAGGTAGTGGTTGTAGGAGGTGTTCGTTTGCTGACTTTGGTTGAAGGTCATGGGCTGGAGGCTGTTGTGAGGTGGATGGCTTTTGGGTGGGTGTGTGACTGCATTTGTGTAGTTTGGGAGGAAGGCTCACAGACACACTGGGAGAGGACACAGGGGATGTGTGAATGCTAGTGGGGGTGGTGAGTGCACGTGAGCGGTGTGTGGTGATGGGCGTGCTGGTGATGGAGGTAGTGGCTGAAGATGTAGTGCATACAGGTGTGAGTGGAGACGTGACAGGGAGGGAGGAGGGAGACGTGGAGGAGGGGGACACAGTGGAGGCAGTGGATGTTGGTATGTTTGCATGGGTATGATGCTTGTGTGAGTGCTTGTGGGATGTGTGGTGCTTATGTTTGCCAGAGCTACCCTTGTGTGTTGAGGTGTGTGCATGCTGGTCTGATGGTGTGCTTGGGATAGGCTCAGGTACTGGGGATTGGGTCTGGGTGGAGGAAGTTGGAAGGGGAAGGTTGGACACAGGGACAATGGCTGCCATCAGTGCTGAGGCCAGAGTCTGAAATGCTCGCTGTTGGGCAGCCTGGCCAGAATGAATGCCCTCCAGGTATGCATTTGTCTGTTGCAACTGCGTCTCTACACCCTGGATGGCATTCAGAATGGTTGACTGCTCAACAGTGAAGGATCTGAGGAGGTCAATGGCCTCCTCACTGAGGGCAGCAGGGCTGACTGGGGCAGGGGCTGAGGTGCCTGGGGTGAAGGAGAAGCCCACCCTCTAGGGTGAGCGGCCACGGGGCACATGCTGAGGGGCTGCAGGGAGGGCAGTGCTGGTAGGGGGGTGGCGGCTGTACCTGTAGATGCGGTGGGCACAGAGGGGCCCACCACCGCAAGGGAGCTCCCATCAGAGGAGGAGTCGGTGTCACTGGTCTCAGCTCCTGTCCCCGCAGTGGAGCTCCCCTCACCCTCCGTCCCACTGGTGAATTCAGAGTCCATAGTCTCGCCCTTCAGGGCCATGTGGGATGCAGCTCCCTCCTGCTCCGGTGGCACAGCTCCTCCGCCTGATGATGCTAATGCACACAAGAACCATGAGACCACAAAGAGGGGGGGGAAGAAAGTAGAAAGACATGTTCAGTGCACGCAATACCGCTACAGTTGGCGGACACTACAGACACAGCAGCCCTCTGCACTATGCCATGCACTTAAAGTTCCCTAATTGATTACAGGGACATGGGGTACAAGGCCTTTGCCCGATTGCTGCAAACATGCAAGTCACAGGAGGTGTAGATGTCTCTTAAAACTGGTGGGGATGGGGTGCCACTGAGCCTGCCTCACAAAGGGTCCTCGCCTACAAGTCACGCCCTAGCCTAGGGGAACCCACAGCCCACCTCCCCCACCCAGACACCTCCAATGCGTGCTGAATCCAATGGATATGAGTGTACTTACCCCCTTGTGGCTGCTGTGATGCCCTCAAACGCCCATCCAACTCCGGATACACCACCGCCAGGATCCGGAACATCAGGTGGGTCATGGTGTGATGGGCACACCTCCCACGTTGGGAGGCCATCCCCAGCCGGGCCTCCGCCGTCTTCTTGCTCCAGTGGAGAATGTCCTCCCATCTTTTCCGGCAGTAGGTGCTCCATCTGTGGTGGACCCCCAGGGCCCGGACATCCTTGGCGATGGCACGCCAAATATACCTTCTTCTGGTGGGCGCTGACCCACAGGAATAGTACAGGGGAAAAGGAAAAACATTAACCGTCCGGACCGTCACTGTCATTGGCCCACGTTCCAACCCTTGCCCTGACGCACATACGCTCACCGTCATTTCATGCACACCTCATTCCCCCCCCACTATCTCCCATCCACACCACTCCAAACAGGCACTGCCGATACAGCATGCTCACAGTGTACTCACCTATTTGTCTGTAGAGTAGCGTGTATTGGGGAAGGACCCCATCCACTAGTTTCTCTAACTCCTCCGATGTGAAGGCAGGGGCCCTTTCCCCAGACACTTGAGCCATTGTTGCTTCCAGACTGAGGTCACAGCAGCACTTGCAGTGTAGGTCCTCTCCTGTCGAAGATCAGGTATCAAGTGAGTGAACAGAGAGAAAATGGCGGTCACGTCCATGGCTGTGCATACCGTCACCGCCGGCGTACATCGTCATTGGCTCCTGGGACCCATAGGGTCCAATGTTAACCAATGCAGAATTGGGCAACGGTCTTCGACCGCCTACCGCCACGGTGTACAATGCCAGCGCAGTTACCTCATAACCCCTTGTACCACATTACAGGTCAGGCAGCCGCCATTTCAGGGGGCCAAATGGCATTAATTTTAAATGTGTCACACATATCTAGGCCTTGCATACACACTAAGACAGGCACATAGCGGATTGACAAATGTGTGCAATAAATGTGTTTATTTCGTACCTCAGTGTTGGCTGACCCTCTGATCGCTGTTCTCATCCATAGAGCACGTCCGCTGGGGCAGGTGATGAGATGGCAGCATCCTCCGGTGTACAGACCGTCTAACGTGTTGTCCAGAGTGTTGTCTGCACTGCTGAAACACATGCGCAGCTACATCGTTTTCCCTCAGGTGAAGGATTTGCCTACAGTGAAAGGTGACTTCTATGCCCTGGGACATATCCCCAACATTATAGGTGCCATTGATGGGACACATGTGGCCTTAGTCCCCCCCGCAGGAGTGAACAGGTGTACAAAAACCGGAATAGTTACCATTCAATGAATGTGCAGATGGTGTGTTTGGCCGAACAGTACATTTCCCATGTGAACGCCAAGTTTCCTGGCTCAGTGCATGACGCTTACATTCTGAGGAATAACAGCATCCCTTATGTGATGGGGCAACTCCAGAGGCACCGTGTGTAGCTATTAGGTGAGGACATGGACCCTATACAGTGTGAATAGTTGTCTGAGTCTGGGGTTGTCCTTAAGGGTTAGTGTGTGTCTAACAGATTTCCCTCGACATTTGCAGGTGACTCTGGCTACCCCAACCTATCATGGCTAATGACCCCAGTGAGGAATCCCAGGACAAGGTCAGAGGAACGCTACAATGAGGCAGAAGGGTGAAGGCCAGGTTCAGGTGCCTCCATATGACAGGTGGTTCCCTATACTACTCACCAAAGAAGGTGTGCCAGATCATCGTGGCCTGCCGTATGCTTCACAACCTAGCTTTGCGACGACAGGTGCCTTTTCTGCAGGAGGATGGTCCTGAAGGAGGTCCTGTGGCAGCTGTGGAGCATGTGGACAGTGAAGAAGAGGAGGCAGAAGAAGAGGACATAGACAACAGAAACACCGTGATCCAGCAATACTTCCAGTGAGACATAGGTAAGAAGACATCACTGCCTCCTACATCTGATAAAATTGTTCCACCTCTCATCTGTCTGTCACTTTCACCCAGTATATGGACCCTGATTTGTCACTTTCACTTTCGGTTTCACAGATGTGGGTCCCACTGTGTGACCTCTGCTATGTTATCTCATGGACTAGAGCTGTGTGACATAGGTATGTTGACAATACAATAGACATTGCTATTTCCCTCAGTTATTGCAAATACACATTTGTGAAAGCACAGACTGACTCCAGATTGTTTTGTGATTTAAGGGTGTTTATTTAAGTGCTAAATAATGGAGGGGGTTGTAAAATGGTCAGGGGTGATGGTGGAGGAATGTCCATGGCAGAGTCCGGTCTATTAGTCTCACAGGTGCATTGTCCAAAGGGGCATAGGAAGTGGAGCTAGGGCAGTTTAAGGATGGACAAGGTGGCATAGTAGGACAGAAGGATGACAATCAGGGTGGTCTCATTTCTTGGTGGGGGTCTTGGCATTGTTCTCTGGCTTTGTCCTGGATCTCAGGGAACGCTTGTGGGGTGGTTCCCCATCTGCAGGGGGTGGGGTGCTGGTATCGTGGTCCTGTGGTGGTGCCTCCTGTCCACTACGGCCGGCGGAGGTGGTGGGCAGTTCATCGTCCAGGCTAGTGTCAGGGGCCCTCTGTTGTGCCACAGTGTCCCTCCTGGTGTTCACGAGGTCCTGCAGCACCCCTACAATGGTGCCCAGGGTGGTATTGATGGATTTGAGTTCCTCCCTGAACCCCAAATACTGTTCCTCCTGCAGCCGCTGGGTCTCCTGAAACTTGGCCAGTACCGTTGCCATCGTCTCCTGGGAATTATGGTACGCTCCCATGATGTTGAAGAGTGGCTTGTGGAGAGTGAGTTCCCTTGGCCTGTCTTCCCCCTGTTGCACAGCAGCCCTACCAGATCCCTGGTTTTCCTGGGCCTCCGTCCCCTGAACCGTGTGCCCACTACCCCCAGGTCCCTGCTTTTCTTGGGGTGGTGGGTTAGCCTGGGTTCCCTGTAGTGGTGGACACACTGTTGATTGACGTGTCCTGGGGACAGAGGTATGGGCCTGCTGGGTGGGTGCTGTGCTGTTGTTTCCTGAGGGGGGAGGCTATGTGGTGGCATGTGCCAGTGTGTGGGGAACCGACTGTCCCGAGGTCCCAGATGGGCCGGGCTGGTCATCTAGATCCAGTTGGACAGAGCTGCTGTCATCAATGTGGGCCTCTTCTGTGGGTGGAGTGGACATGTCTGGAACCACCTGTCCGATGACGTTGGGTAGGGATCCTGCAGGGGTGTAAAGGCATGATTATTGCATCTGTGTGTGCCATGGTGTGCAATGGGTGGGTGACCCTGTACCCCAGTGCTTCCATTCCTGTGTGGGACCTTGTGTGATAATTGTTTAGGGGTCTGTGTCGGTATGTGTAATGGACATGCATTGATGATGGGTGTCCATGCTTTGTTGTTGCACGCAGGGCTTGGTGTTGGGATGTGTGGTTTGTGATAGTTGGCCATATGTGAGGAGTTGGAGTGATGGGGGTGAGGGCGAGGGTGGGGGTATGTGATAACATGCAGGTAGGGTGGGGGATGAAGTAGTTAAAGCTTTGACTTACCAAAGTCCATTCCTCCAGCTACTCCTGCGAGGCCCTCAGGATGCAGTATAACCAAGACCTGCTCCTCCCATGTTGTTAGTTGTGGGGGAGGAGGTGGAGGTCTGCCGCCAGTCCTCTGAACCGCAATGTGGTGTCTTGAGACCATGGAACGCACCTTCCCCGTAGGTCATTCCACCTCTTCCTGATGTCATCCCGTGTTCTTGGGTGCTGTCCCGCTGCATTGACCCTGTCCACAATTCTGCGCCATAGCTCCATCTTCCTAGGTATGGTGGTGTGCTGCACCTGTGATCCGAATAGCTGTGGCTCTACCAGGATGATTTCCTCCACCATGACCCTGAGCTCCTCCTCAGAAAACCTGGAGTGTCTTTGCGGTGCCATGGGGTGGTGTGGGTGATGTGTGAGGTGGTGTGTGTTGTGATGTGTGGGGTGATGTTTAGGTGTATGTGATGTTTTGTGCGTGGATGTGTATGTGTGATGGTGTTTTGT
The DNA here is from genome assembly GCF_031143425.1 of Pleurodeles waltl. Lineage (NCBI taxonomy): Eukaryota > Metazoa > Chordata > Amphibia > Caudata > Salamandridae > Pleurodeles > Pleurodeles waltl. The sequence goes on from NC_090445.1 coordinate 258,580,149, forward strand.
GCCTCTGTGTGCTGGTGTTGTTTTTGCTTTGCTGTCTCTCTGGCCTTCTTCACAATTTTGGTAGTAAGGGTTTGTGGGTAATGTGGGTGTGTGTTTTATATTGTATTGGGTGTGTGGGAGTGGTGTGTGTATGTGTGTCCGGTGTGTGTATTTCGATTTGTCTAATGTGGTTGTGTTTTGTAAATGTGTGTGTATTTTGTGTGCGGCGGTATGTACCGCCAATGGAATACCGTGGTTGAAAGACCGCCGCGTGGATTTGTGAGTCGTGATAGTGTGGGCGTATTCCTGTTGGTGTGACGGTGGAGGTTTTGTTATCGCCAGTTTATCACTGACCTTTGGTGTGGCGGACTTGTGTGGGTGTCTACATTTTGGCAGATTCTGAGCTGTGGGTCGTAATAGCTGTGGGGGAATTCCGCAGCCGCGGCGGTGTGTTGGCGGTCTTCTGCACGGCGATAAGCGGGATTTACCGCCGATGTTGTAATGAGGCCCTATATGATGTATTACATTTTACATTCAGGCCAAATGTACAAATGTTGTATTATTTGAGACTGCATTTTTTATCTCCAAGCATGAATGGAATGGATTCAGCCCTATTCTAAACCTCAACACCTCTTGCTTCATTGTCTCATTATGTAATACGTCTATATAGGGAAAGACCACTAAAGTGCTAAGAAACCCACATTAGCTGTGATTATATTTTAGTATTCAAATATCTCATATCATTTTCACTAGAACATGTTTTTGTCAACAATGGCAGCTACTACGAAGCCACAAAAATAACAACCTGACTAGGAACCAGTTAGAACATCCCTAGACTGGAGACAAAGAACTTTAATGAAGGAATAAACCAGAAAGTAGGCCGTATCCATCTGCAAACTTTTGATATGAAACAACATCCCCACCAAAATCAAGAATGCTCCATATCTCCAGAAATTTTGAACAAATCTGAAAACACGTCTGAAAGAGCACTAGCACCCTAAATTGCTACTCTCACCGGGTACCTGCCTGAATCTCCACATTCAGATTTGCTAATTTTGGATACCATCTTTTGTTGCTCTGTCGCTGCGCAGATAGATTTGCGGTCCACAAGTATCATTGCATTTATAAAGGGAGTATGACCTGGGCCACTGGAATAAAATGCCGTTGGGCAGCTGCAGCGTTTTTCACATTTGCTACATAATCCATCACTTGCTGTATAATCTGCAGATTTTAACAAAAAATAATTACATTTTTAGCCGAAATGGTTCAGAGTTTACTAAAAAGTGCAATGACATGTGTTGCTGCGTAGTTGAAGGCCCCTTGCAAAATCTGACTGGTCAACCCTCTGTTGCATATTGCTATATTTGGGTGTTAAACCGGTACTAATGGGGTGCAACCAATGCCCAAGCAGTGTAAACAACTGTAACAATCATTTACAATGCAATAGGTCTTGTGAGTTATAGCTATTGGCAATGTAACTTCATAACTGGACTTTTCTTGTCACATAAATTGGTCAACCCTGCCTCATAATTTTGCCTTTTCCTTCCATATAATTCCAGTGGCCCAACATTTAACTAAAGCACTTACATTTACATTCTTTCTCTTTAATAAAACATATACAATTATCATATAAACCTTTATCAGAAATAAACTTTTGGCATTAAAGTGTAATGCTCAAAACGCCATAACAAAAATAACATTTGGGATGGATTGGAGGGTGAAAGGAAAGAGGGAGTCAGGATTAAAGATGGCGAGGACAAGTTGCGTAGTAACAATGTCATGGGCCCTGGAGTAAGAAAGGGAAACGGTTGGCTACAATTTTAGTAGGAAAATACAGCAGTAATTAGAGTTGAGTGAGGTCCATAGGTCTCCGAGCTACGGTGCCACTGCAACTGATGCTTCATTGATAACTAGGCCTCAGGAGAGAAAAATGGATGGGGCAGAAAAAGAGAAGTGAAAGGAATACAACAGACAAAAGGAATAAAGAGAAGGGGTTGCAAAGAAATAAAAGAAGGGAAAGAAAGAATGAGAAAACTAAAACACAATTAAGAGAAGAAATAGAGCAAACATGTGAGGCAAAATAAAAAAGGGAAGGAAGCTAGTGAACAAAGGATAAAGAGGAAAAACAATGAAAGAAGTGTGAAAAGAAAGAGAAAAATTAACATTAGAGAAAAAAGAGAGATGGTGAGAGAAACAAGCAGCGAAAGAACCATGGCATGAATGTATTGATGCATTTTCCACCAACAGAATGGGAAAACCACTTTTACACTTCGGTTCCCACCAAGTAACTTGTGGCTTTCACACACAGAGGGGGGAAAAGAAGGATTTATAGTGAAATGTGAATTGACAGATAAAGATTAGAAAAATGCCAGATAAAGAAAGGTCTCTAAAAACAAAAGTGAAATGACGAATACAGAGTCAAAGGAAAGAGCCAATAAAAAAGACAAAGAAAGAATGAAGAAAAGAAAAGAAATAGCGAAAGAATGAACAGCTGATGAAGAAAAAAGAGAGGAATGGAACAAGGAAAGAGATAACCAAGTTTTTGCAAGTTTGAAAGAGGAGGTAGCAAACAGAAGAGGGGAAAAAAGAGAGAGGAGTAGAAATGAACATCTAAAAGAAAGAGCTAAATTGTTAATGTGTGGATTTTAAGAGCTTGATAGAGAAAAGTGGGGGAGAAAGAAAACATTGAGAGTAAACAGAGTAAAGGAAAAATCAGAGTGAGATAGGTAAAACAGACCCTCCCAAATAAAGATGGCAGCTACGAACACATTTTATTGCACATCCTCAAACAGAAGTCAGAGTGTGGAACAGAAGGGGGCGCTGCTGACGAGCAGGAGGTGCATTAGCAGAGTTGTATGTGAACCCCAATACAGTAATATTGGGGCACTTCAGATCAGGATTGGGGGTATAGGCAGAGTTGTGTCCCGGTCCAGTGCTGGAATAACAGAAAGGCAACGGGTGAGGAATGAGAAACGGAGCACCATGTATTTCCTGGTATTGGAATAATGGGGCACTGCAGGCTAGGGTTGAGGTGCACTGACAGAGTTGTATGTGGGCTGCAGTACTGAAATACTAACAGCCCCACAAGGTCAGAAGTGAGATATGTTAATGGAGATATGTGTGGAACCTAGTATTGGCATGTCTGTGTTGCAGAATGTGAGCCTGGAGGTTCCATGGTGAAGTTGCAAGTGGGACCCACTATGGGAGTGGCATTGCCTCTGAACCAAAGAAGTGAGGAGTCCTGAAGGGCATGTGTGTGGGCCTTGGTATTGAGAAGAAATGTGCACTGAATGCTAGAATTGATGGATTCTGGCAGAGCTATGGTGGGTCCCATCAACAGTGGCATTGGGTGTTAGACTTGAGGTGCACTGGCAGAGCTGTGTTTTACTCTTTTGTGTCAGTATTGGCCAGGCAGTGGGACTGAATATTAGAAATGAGCTGCTGTAATGAAACTGTGTGTGAGCTGGGTCTCAGCATAGGAAAGGAAGTGACCTCACCAGGGAAGAACTGAGGTGCACTGATGGAGCTGCGCCCAAGGTGCTAGTACTGGAACAACAGAGTGTACTGACTGTAAGAACTGAGGTGCTGTGGCAAACAGTGCGTGTGGCGTTCTGTCATGGGCCCGACTGAGGGCTTGGACTGTGTGAACTGAGGTGCACTGATGGAGGTGCGCCCGAGTTCCCAGTACTGGAAAAGCAAAGTCTACTGACTGTAAGTACTGAGGTTCTTTGGCAGATGGGGTGTGCGGGGTTCTGGCACAGCTGAGGGGCTTTGAGTGTGTGGACTGAGATGCACTGATTGAGCTGCACCTGCGGTTCCAGTACCAGAGCAGCAGAGTGTACTGACTGCAAGAAATGAGGTGCTCTGGCAGACAGAGTGTGTGGGGTTCCTGGCATTGACACAGATGAGAGCTTGGAGTGTGTGACCTGCAGTGCACTGATGGAGCTGCGTCCGAGGTCCCAGTACTGGAGCAGCAAAGTGTACTGACTGCAAGGATTGCAGTGCTCTGGCAGACAGGGTGTGGGGTTCCTGGCCCTGGCATGGCTGAGAGCTTGGAGTGTGTGAACTGCGGTCCACTGGTGGAGCTGTGCCCGTGGTCCCAGTACTGACTGGAAGAACTGCAGTGCTCTGGCAGACAACATGTGTGGGGTATGCAGCACTGACACAGCTGAAGAATTGAAGTGCGTGAACTGCGGTGCACTGATGGAGCTGTGCCCCAGGTCCCAGTACTGGAACAGCAGTGTATACTGACTGTAAGAACGGAGGTGCTCTGGCAGACAGTGTGTGTGGGGTTGTGGCATGGCTGAGAGGCTTGGAGTGTGTGAACTGAGGTGCACCGATGGAGCTGCGCCCGCGGTCCCAGTACCATAACAGTAGTGTATACTGACTGTAAGAACTGAGGTGCTCTGGCAGACAGCGTGTGTGGGGTTCTGGCAAGGCTGAGGGGCTTGGACTGTGTGAACTGAGGTGCACTGACGGAGCTGCGCCCGAGGTCCCAGTACTGGAACAGCAGAGTGTACTGCATGTGTTGGGTTCCTGGCATTGGCATGGCTGAGGGCTTGGAGAGTGTGAACTGTGGTGCACCGATGGAGCTGCGCCCTTGGTTCCAGTACTGGAGCAGCAGAGTGTACTGACTGCAAGAACTGAGGTGCTCTGGCAGACAGCATGTGTGGGGTTCCTGGCACTGGCAAGGCTGAGGGCTTGAAGTGTGTGAACTGCGGTGCACTGATGGAGCTGTGCCCAAGGTCCCAGTACTGGAGCAGCATAGTGTACTGACCGCAAGAACTCAAGTGCTCTGGCAGACAGCATGTAAGGATTGCGGAGCCCTGGCAGAGCTGGGTGCACAGGCTATAAGCAATTACAAGCAATCCTCTGCCCTTTCTCTCAGCACACAGGCAGGCACACTTGGTAAAGAAAATCCAAGCCAAGGAAGGGCGGGAGCCAGGCAGCTGAGAGGAGGCGCAGAGAGCCCACAAAAACCAAATGTGACTAAGATAACGGTCTGATTTGTAGCCTTATTTACAACTAAGCTCAGAGGAAAAATGTTCTGCAAATGAACAGGGAAGCTTCATGGACAGGAGCAGTAAACAAAGTGAAAAAAGTCCCCTACATACCAGAAAAACAGGACAAAGCCTAAGTATACAGTAGTTGGTCCCTGCTCCCACACAGAAGAAGGAGGGACAAAGAGCCATGACTGACAACTAGCAAGCAAGGATTTTTAAATGACACTGAAACTAACAACTTAAATAGCTGGAAGCCCACAGAAGAAGTATACTTTAAAGTATACAAGAAGTTGTACGTTTAGGCTCTGCCTAAAAATGGCAATATAATGAAGTATTACCATCAGAAAATATGCTGCATTACGCTGCATAATTTATGTTCTCTTGACGCATAATTTACTCAATCCTCTAGCATAATTTGCCCCTTCCCTGCTGCATATTTCCAGTGGCCTTAGTATGACAGTGAGGATTGCACAGTAGCTTTTGTGTACAGGATATGTATAGAGCAAGACTGTCAAAACTCAGTTACCGAAAAGAAGAAACTGGTCGGCACTTTAGACATCGAGGCATTCAAACCATATTCTGGAGGCACACAGTTTATCATGAACCATAAGTCACTAGTTTTCATTGTCAATCAATCAATCAATGAAAAAAATGTATAGAGCGCGCTACTCACCAGTGAGGGTCTCAAGGTGCTTGTGGGGGAGGGTTAGGGGGGGTTACTGTTTGAACAGCCATGTTCTGAGGTTTTTTCTGAAGAGTAGGAGGTCTTTGGTTTTGCAGAGGTTGGTGGGGAGGGAGTTCCAGGTTGAGGGGGCGAGGTAGGAGAAGGCCCTGCCTCCTGTGGTGGTTCGTTGGATGCGGGGGACTGTAGCTAGTGCGAGGTCGGCTGATCGGAGGTTGCGGGTGGGAGTGTGGAAGTTCCCTCTTTCGTTGAGGTAGGTCGGGCCGGTGTTGTGTAGGGATTTGTGTGTGTGGATGAGGAACTTGAAAGTGATTCTCTTGTCAATGGGGAGCCAGTGAAGGGATTTGGGGTGTGGTGAGATTCGTTCGTGGCGGGGGAGGCCAAGGACGAGGCGTGCGGCTGTGTTCTGGATTCTCTGGAGTTTGCGTTTGAGTTTGAATGAGGTACCGGCATAGAGGGCGTTACCGTAGTCTAATCTGCTGCTGATGAGTGCATGGGTGACTGTCTTCCTGGTCTCTGGGGGAATCCATTTGAAATATTTTTTTAGAGTGCAGAGTGTGTGGAAGCAGGAGGAGGTTAGTGCATTGATTTGCTGTGTCATGGAGAGGGAGGGGTCCAGGATGATGCCGAGGTTGCGTGCGTGGTTTGTGGGGGTGGGTGTGGGGCCTAGGGCGGTGGGCCACCAGGAGTCGCCCCCTATGGTTTTGTTGGGGCCGAAGATGATGATCTCGGTTTTGTTGGAGTTAAGCTTCAGGTGATTAGTTGTTATCCAGTTGGCGGTGTTGAGGAGAGCAGCATGTAGGTTGGTTTTGGTCGTGGTGGGGTTGCGGGTAAGGGAGAGGATGAGTGGCTGTCATCTGCATGTGAGAGGATTGTGATTATGTGTGGTCGGAGGATGTTGGCTAGGGGGATCATGTAAATGTTGAAGAGTGTGGGGCTGAGGGAGGACCCTTCTATCAATGGCATGAACTTTCACTTGAACAGATTTGCTGCAAGATTATTCACAGAAATTCTTGAGAAGTATGTTCAGGCATAACTCGGACCGGTGGCAGTAAAAAAAACAAGCAGACTGTCAGGCTTGAATGGGTAAAGATATGGAATGCTAGTTAGTGGACATGTGTACAATGCAATATGGAAAAAGATTGAAGAGATGTCTCAGAAAGGGGTGATGAAGGAAGTACAACAAGTCATTTTGTCAAGAAGTGTGTATGTATAGTTGTGTGCGTAAAATATTTTTTTTCTGTTTTACTGTAGATTGTGGTAATTTGAAGTCAGTTGCAGTATGAGGCACTACATTCTTGCAACATCGTTCTCGTGCAATATAATATCAACTATTATATTATTATCACTGTAATAGTAACAACATTTTCCATTACACAGTATCTGTAAAAAGCATTATACCAGCAAATATTACAGTATTTTATTATGAATGCTAAAATACCCAGTCCTATTATTTTGTTGAGAAACAATTAGCTAAATTGGCAATTGTATGTTTTTAAATTTAAAAAAATGGGCAAGGTTTTGATGACCGTCAAGAAACAAAGAATGTGAAACATTTGTTGAGCAACTAAGAAATAACCAGCTCAATACTACACATTTGGTCCATTAAAAAGATGGAAAATGTCACAAACTCATAATATAGAAGAAGAGTACTCTGATATTTTGGAACTTCCCAACCCGCCAAGCAGATCCAGTAAAGCTTTGCACAATCAGCAAGTTGCTTGCAGATCCGCATATGGCCTGATTATGAACTACTTGGCTTTTGAAAACCTTCATAACATAAACATTTGCATAGAGCACCTGAGAGGGATTGGAAAACCTCTAACAAAGATGACCCAAACTTAAATAGTGACCTGCATCCTCCAGGCATAGGGCCATATTTAGCCATAGCAGACAGTGAAAAGTGTGACGGGTGCAACTGCACCCGTCGCACAGCCGCAACACCGCCGGCTCCATTGGGAGCCAGCTCCCGTGTTGCGGCCGAGATCCCCCTTGAAATGAGGGCCATAGTCTGTATAGACTTCTGGAATAATCCTAGCACAATTTCCATTCACAGCGTAAAGACCATCACGAGGCTACACTTGGATCATATCAGACCCCAGCAGACATTGTTGGAGAGTCCCCATCAAGTCTTTTCTTGTCATTAAATCTTCAGTAGCATATGAAACATACTTAAGCACTTTATTTCTAGAGGAAAAATGGACCCTATAGGTGAAGTTCAGACTTAGAACCTTGACTAGACTGTCTCACTCCAAAAAGTAGTCAATGAGCACAAATAGGTGTGACGTGTATATCTGCAAACCTGGAGGCTAGGAGTTTCTTTTATACTTCATGCTTTTATACACACACACCTTGGAGGTGCAACGTGAGATGCTTCAACCACTGTCCTTAGCACACAACATACGAATGTTCAGCAAGGTATTGTTGCTATGTCTCCAGAGAAATTCAGACTCCTGTATAGGAAAGTGTCCCTCTAGATCTTCTGTTCATGGAAGTTGACTAGATACGACAGCCACTATTAAATCAAAGTCAGCACCAGAGACAGGAAGAACCTGCACAGGTCAACCTGAAGCAGTTGGCCAAATAGTTTTAGGTTTTTACTTTTGTATCGTCACACTAGAACACTATAATATTTATTTTGAAAATGTAGCTTGTACTATTTGTATGGCCCTTGGGCTGAAACAAACAGAAAATAAATAGATATGCAATTGATTGACAAAAAGTCAATCCAAAGTGTTGCAAAGAATACATTTTCAATTATAATGTTTCAATGAATGTTCATATGAAAAGTGATTTTAACTTTTGTGTTTCTCTTAAACATCTTGGTCATCGTATATATGTTGGTGTTATTTGGAGGCTATTGGAGAGACTGAATTACTAAAGAGTGTGTCAGCAGAAGCAGCAATTGTCTGTTGCAGAGTGTTGCAGAAGACATTTTGAAAGGCTATGCCGGTGAGCATGCCATTATGAAGGTTGAGCAGTAAGTAGGGCAGTGGAGCATGTTGACAGTATTGACATGGTATCTGTAGTTAAGCAGCACAAGGATAAGGAATGTCCTAGAATCATGAGACAGCATGCAGATTGCACAGACAGGTTAGTGAAAGAGGATATGTGAATCTATTTCCACCAAGGGTACAGTTTGATTACTTCTGTACCCTTGCTGTGGGACATTTGTGGGAAATGTCTGTTGTTCAATCATCGTTTACACTTGTGATGCAGGTGGTCATGTTTTTTGCCAGTTCAGGTGTACTGGAATAGATGTGCATTCTGTCTTTAGTAAAGTCTTAAGCGGTTGTCACAAAGTTTTTTATAGTGGGACTTCCAGTGCTTTAGCCTCAATAGACAAGATGGATCCTCCAATTTACAATTCATGGGGTTTTGGCACTTTGATTCAGAGGTGAGTTCTAAACTAGAAACTTTGGCTGGGTTTGTAGTTGAAAATTCTGCTTGTAGGAAATAAAGTTCAGCATCTCACGAGGCATTATGCCCCAAATTGAGATTGTCAGACAGGGTATCCATCACAAGTGTTACAACTGCCAAATGATATAATGCACCTGCAATAAGGCGTATTTGATATCTGTCACATTTGTGGTAGAGGAGTCCATCCACCGATCTCTAAATCAATCAATAAAATCTTAAATGGGCTTGTTCTTGCACTTGAGTGTCAATGTAGGGTGTGCCACAGGGCTAAGTTGATATGGCTGATACCAAAACCATGAACAGTTTTATGAGTTTGTAGAAGATTGGCATCAGGCAAGCCTCCACTAGAGATCCTGATTTGTGTCTGGCAACACAAAGTTCAGTGAAGTTGGTGTTAGACAGCTGAGCAAAGCAATCAATGATGGCAGAGGCAGGAGACAGCATGGGACCCATGTACTGGGCTGAAACCTTTCCAGATATATAAATCAACACAAGAGGTCTCCTACAAGTCCAATCCATTTTGGTGGTACCAGCACAAGTAAGTTTTACTATAAAACTGTCACCGGAGTAAACAAAGGTGTGCTAGATTTACAACCAAAATGAGCCACCACTATATTACGTCAAGACATACAGCCATGGATCTGACGTGGATAGTCATAGAAGAACCACAACCTGGGACACAATGCAGAGAAACAACTGATTAAAAAAGAACAAAGGTTGATTTTCTGCCTTTCAACGAGTAAGACTGGACTAAACAATGATGTTCTGTGAGACAGGCTAAGTGGGTAGTAATTGATTGTAAACGTATGAGCGGAGAATGAACAAGAAAGAATACATAATGTCTCTTATGATCTGAAGGAAGAGAGATGCAGACGAGGCTATCTCATTAATCAGGGTTCCATGTAATTTGTTATGATTGATCTCACCAACCCAGGAATACAGTCACATGTAAGCAGTCAACCTCACATGACTTTTTGAAAAAGAAACGATAGCCCAAATGAAAACATAATGATGTCAAGAGATCTGATTGAAGGGCCAATCACATGTGACCAGGAAGTGGGAGGAGACATCCTGAGGGGGGTATAGGACCGGGAGCAGCATTCAAATAGTTGGGAACTGCCCAGTGAGGAGTGAGGACACTGAGGTGATTGAGCCCAACATTTGTTTGAAGAAGTAAGTGGGGAGTGGAATGTGGCCTTCCCTTGGTAGAGTAGTGCTAGTAATAAGAATTTGTATTTGTGTTTAGTAGGGAGTTCAGGCAGAGATTACAGACACATGTGATGGAGGCAACAGCTCTATGTCAAGAAGGTATAGTTGTGCATTACAGAAAATAGAAGCAATAAACTGATATCAACCCAGTTTTAATTTCTCTTTTTCATTTTCTCTGACACAAAATTAGAGTGTGACTATGACAATGTTGACCTTCCCTCATCGATAGAAAAGGAGTGAAGAGCTAAATATATCATTAGGGATTGAGCCAGGAAACAACACTTTGGGTGCAGAACCACCTTACTAATGATATGAATAGAACAAGACACATTGGTGACCTAGAACTATCTAGTAGAGTGGGTTGTATCAGGACTCATTAGCTAAGTTCACCTATAGCGTGTACAGTGTTACCCTATACACAGATATTTGGTGGTAGGTTTAAGTAAGAGACACATGGTCCATGTAGATGTATGCTAAATAAAATAGTACAAATGGTGTGGTTATTTTTCTTATCTCTTCACAGATACCCACCAATGATTTGGCTGGTAGGGAGGTAAGAATAACGTCTATGCATACAGAAGTATGATGTGCTAGTAGGGCTAACTCCCTACTTTTTGACCTAGTAATGATTAGGTAATACATAGGGTTCCTTGAAATGCTGGTCCTGACGAAAGCCTCAGTACCTTCTAGGAAGGCTGAAACATGTAGACTGTGAGGAAGGATACTTGGGTAATTAGATCCCACATAGTGTGTGTTTTATTTTTAACACTGCCAAAGCAATATTTTGATTACAAAGTTTTTTTCAGGTATGCCTCAGGCAGCCTTTTAAGCATTTATTGCTAGGATCCCTTCAGATAGCTGTAAGTGCACCATGAAAAAGATCAGGCTGAAGCCTGCATTGGAAGTATTAGAATCCATCATGATTTCTTGAAGGATGGGAGTTTCATAGTAAAAATCCCTCATGTGCCCGTAGTACTCAGACAGACTGGACTCATAGGGGACTCCTTGTTTTGATTAATATACTGTTATTTCAGTGAAGTTAGGGGAGCCCAACTGATCTTCCCTCTCCCTCCCTTTGATTATTTACCTTTCTAGCTTGGTCAGTGTATCCATGAGGTCACAAACAGGTCAGTAGCTTTCTCATCAGAATTGGCACTCAGCACAATGCCTGGTCTTGAGCTGTGAAAATTCAGACAGGATTTTAAATAGTTCCTTAGAGAGAAACTGCTGGAGTCAGTGAGATGGGTAACATTGTTTTTCTTTGTTATGTGATATAATCTCAACCGCTAAAACATTGATTCACACAGTACCCCAAAAAGTGAAAAGCATCTAAAATGTCATAATATCGAACACAAAAATAAAATTAAAACAAAAATAATTAAATTATTAAATGTACACAAAATGACGAAAACAACAATATCAACTACAATATTATTGTTTATAAGTGAAAAAATATAAACCACTGAATTTTAAATTAATTATAACAATTAAAAGCACACAAACTACCCAAATAAAAACACTTTAACATGTTGCAATAACCTTTTATAAAAGTGTCTTCTTTCCTACATATGGCCTTATCAAACTACAAATGCAGAGGAATACAATGGGTAATAACAAATGCTCTACTAGTCTGTATTTCCACACGTCGCCCAATAAAAATGGTGCCTCATTTGCATGAGTAGGCCAAACGTCTGTGACACGAAAGGGTCCAAAATACAACAGGGAAGGATCACATTATTTCCACTGAAAACTGGCCCTTTTTAATGAGGGTGTCTCTGAAGTTTGGACCCTAGCTCAGCAGGCAGCTAAGGAAACCTAGCAACCTTGTACATTATTTAAAACTAGTCAGATAGGGGATTCCAGGGTGGGACAACTTGTGTGGCTCCCTCCAGGTTTTCTTACCCAGCAGCCCTCTAACTTTGAATGAAAAACATGCTGTCCCCACATTTCTATGAGGCAAATGACTGAAATCTGTAGGGAGCCACAAGTTTCCTACCAACCAGTATTCCCCCAAGTGTCCCGATAAAAATGGGACCTCATTTTTGTGGGTAGGCTAGTGTCTGCTACAGGAAACGCCCCAAAACACAACATATACACATCACATTTTTCAGTTAAAATTTGAACCTTTTTTTGCATTGTGGCTAACTGTGAAATTTGGACCCTAGCACAGCTGGCACCTGGGGGAAACCTGGCAAACCTGTAAGTTTTTTAAAACTAGACAGTCCGGGGGATCCAGGGTGGGGTGACTTACATGGCTCTCAAAGGTTTTCTTACCCAGAAGCCCTTGCTGGCTGGGCCTAGTGCATGCAACAGGCAATCATCAAACCAAGTTCAAAGGGAGTCTTGCAGAGCGCCTTTCCTTGACCCTGGTTTGATTTGTGCCTGTTGGAGGCAGTATGCCAAGTCACACAAGTGGTGTAACATTTTTGTCAGGACAAGTGGAGAAATGTTGGGCATTGGGGGTAAGAAATTGTTGCGGAATCCACCCAAGGCACACCACCCTGGACTTTCCCGGATGACTAGTTTTCAAAAGTGTCTAGGTGTGGTAGTATCCCCTGTGCAGCTGTCAAGCCTGGGTCCAAACACTGGAGGTACGCCTATTGGCGATTTCTCCACATTATGTTTTGAGGCCTTTTGTATCATGGATGCTACGACTAGCCACACAAGTGAGGTAACATTTTTATTGGTGCAAGTGGAGGAGGGCAGAGTGATAGGAATTTTGTGGATGCCTGAGGATTCCAGAAGAGTACGTTAGAGAAATGCAAAGAAAATATTCAATTTTAATCAAAGTTTGCGATCTGCAGGGCATTGTGTATAGGAAAAGGTCATCAGATCCATGCAAGGCACACCATCTTGGACTGCCCCAGGTGTTTAGTTTAAAAAAATGTGTGGATTTGGTAGGTTTTCTCAGGTTGCAGCTGAGCGAGCCCAAAACGTTAAGCCATTCAGCATAGAAGTAGGACGATATTGGGACTTAGCCCAATTCTGTTACCCATATGCAAATAAAATCCAAAATCAAAATGTTCTTTCTTGCTAAAAAGATGCAGATGATTTAGTCCCCAGTGGGGGCAAAAAGATTACTGGTGTCAGATTGGAGGTGGAAGCTACACCCAATGTGTGGGCAGATGGGCAAGCCACTCACACACCTTGTAGCAATAAAAAAAACTCCTTGATGTCTAGTTGGCTTTCTGCCCCTCCCACATGCGCAGATTGGAGTTACAGATCTCTTATCTGCCCCAGGGGCGGGCAGAAAGACTGTTGTTGTTCATTTGAGGGGTGTGGCTAGGCCCAATGCTTAGGCAAGCTGTCCCCACCCATTTCACAACACAAAAAACCCTGGTGCCTAGTGGGCTTTCAACACCTCCTTATCTGCCCCCGACGGGGCATAAACATTGCTGAGAGTTACCTGGGTGGGTGGCAGCTAGGCCTGATGCCTGGGAGTGCCACCCCCACCAATTGTCCAACACCCACCAATTATGCCAACACAAAACAAAGACTTGTAGTCCTGAAGGAGGAGTGAGGGAGCATTATCCCATTGCCAAGGGGTACTTTCCCCTTCCTAACACAAGTCTGCCCAACTGAAGGCAGGTTGGAGAAAAACACCTCCTATCTGACCCTGACAGGGGGTCAGAAAGACTGCTGGGGTTTATTTGGGTAAGGAGTGGATAGACCCAATGCCTAGGAGGGCCACCCCCATCCATTTTGCCCTAAAAAAAAATCCCTACTGTCTAGTAGGCTTTCAGTCCCCTGGGGTAGGCAGAAGGACTTTTAGGACTGTGGAGGGAGGAACACTAACACATTGCAAGGGGGCAGCTCCCCCACCAACAAAATAGACCCTGATGATCTAGTGGGTAGACACCCTGCTTGGGGATCACTTTTCTGCTGTGATCCCCAAGCAGGGATCCACTTGGGAAAGGTACTATTGGAAAGGCAAAATTATCCCGGTACAATTATACCTCTTCCATCTGAATCAGTGCTTGGGGGGGGTTGAGATATTCACTGAGAACCAATGCAGTGAAAGTGAGATAAGCCAAGCTCATTTCACTTTCATTTTCTCTGTAATTATGTCAGCGCACCATGCCATTTTAATTGAAGAAAAAAATAGAAACAGCTTTGGCTGCTGTGGAATCTCTTCCCCAGCTCTCGAGGATGAAATGAACAAAAGGAAATCCCTCTGGTGTTCACACAGAGGGATTTCCTGCCGCCAGCGCCAAGACATGCAGGAGCCATCCTCAGCATCCTCAACAACCAAGCACCCCTAATACCAATGTAAAACTAAAACCTTCCCTATTCAACAAACAAAACAGCACCACCTGACCAACTTCTCAACTAAACTCAGCAAAAAAAGGAGCAATTTAAAAGAACAGACAAGTAAGTATAAAATGCAAATAGTGAAAATGCATTTAAAACTCAACTGTAAATTACAAACATTTTAATAAATAAATAAATATATACTTGCAGATAAAATGTCAGAAATTGTCAAGTGCATTACCTCGCCGAAAGGCAGAAAATAATTATCGCACATGTCATATACATAAGTCAGGAGAACACAAGCACGAGCACTATTATGGAAGGGCTATAACTAGAAATGATGTTGTAATAAATGTTAGGGATCACAACCACCCCAAAACATAGCACAAATAGAAGTAATACATGTTTTGCAAGACCTGAGAGAAGCAGCACTAGCTCCCAGGAGCCCCGCATTAATCTTAGGAACTAAAGTCCACAAAGTTCCTGAACACATGCCAGGAATACACAATTTTAAAAGATTATTAGGAGAAACTAAAATATCCACAAGGGAAACCTTTGGTGCCTCAGAAGGTATCAAGATATAGACATTCCTGAAAACCTTCCTTCTGTACGACAATGACAATGACTAGAATAATAACACACTCAGCAGAAAATAACTTCCTCTGACTAAGTCAAATACAAATGTGGGTGATGCATGGCGCTTTTCAATTGTGTCCTTCACCATTTACATAGACATACACCATACATGGTAAATATCATACCAGGAACATACCACTAATTTATGCTCTGCTTCCCAATACCCAGAGCACTTCCAACTATGATCTACTACATCAAATTAAAATAAAACTAAGAGGTACTACCCCAACAAAATCATATTAGACTCTTGTAGGACTCTTGTCATGGGGACAAGGCTGCTAGTTTCAGGCAGCAGCACCACTGCTTGTCAGGGGCTGAGTCTATCCCACACCATCTGGTAGCTATTGGCCTAACCCTTTCGGCTAGCTAGCAGCACCTCACCCAAACCCAAAAGTAAAGGTGATCTGTGGCAGCCTGATGCATGACACTCAGATTCATCAGTGAAATCATGGTGGAACAGATCTTACGCCTTTCTCACAGTTACAAAAGTCTCATACATGCAAAGACAAACAAAAGCAGGGTTTGGTTCAGTACATTTATTGAAGCAACTGCGTTCTACGTAAAGAAGCATGAATTGCAATTATTAGAGAGATGAAACAAAACACAATTACCATTGTGACAAGGAATGCGAAACAAATATAAAGTCCCAACCTCCTGTCACACTAGTGAATCTAGAATCCCTACCTGCACTACTAAAATTCTACATGAGAGCGTTAGCAGTGTTAGCCCTAATCTGCCCTTTAGTAGCCTTTGTAAAGAAGCCCATCCCTATATCTGAATATTAAGCAGGAGTTTTGCCTCTTGGTCTACTGGCAGTCTTCTCAAGTGGATGGATCAATGAGGCCAACCTCAGAGGAGTTGCAACGATGTGGTACAGCATAAGATGGCTAACTGGAATATCCCCTCTAACCTGGTTTTCGACAGCGCATTGTTTTATAACAAAACGTGTTGTTGTTCTGAGAACTGCCCTGGCGTGATAATGCTTCTTTTCTGTGTAGGGTAGACATCATACTGTTAGACAGACAATATTCGATAAATTAGCATGTACAGTCTGAGGTAGAGCAGAAGATGAAATGTCGTGCAAAAGAACTAATAACAAACTCTGTGTGGAATGGCAACAGATAAAAATAATAAAAAATCTCTGCTAAAATTAAACCATGCTAAAATAATAAAAATAAATAAATGACATGAACTAGATAAAAGGGCACAGGGCAGAATGTTGGTTAAAGTTGATTGACTTAAAAAGTGTGTGGGGAACTAAGGATTGGGAAATACAGGGTATGGAAGCTATATTTAGAGCATGCCTTATTATGTAACAAATTATGGGGGTCATTCTGACCCTGGCGGTAGACTACCGCCAGGGCCAACGACCGCGGATGCACCGCCAACAGGCTGGCGGTGCATCCATGGGCATTCTGACCGCGGCGGTACGGTGTCCCGCCGGTTTCCCGCTGCCCTGGGGAATCCTCCATGGCGGCGCTGCAGGCAGCGCCGCCATGGGGATTCCGACCCCCTTACCGCCAGCCTGGTTCTGGCGGTTTTGGCCGCCAGAACCTGGCTGGCGGTAACGGGTGTCGTGGGGCCCCTGGGGGCCCCTGCAGTGCCCATGCCACTGCACTGCAACACTAGACACATACACACAGCCCAGGAGCAGGGATACTGAAGGCTACACAACATTGTCACACACAGCAACAACAAGACCCCTACTGCACATATTACAGCTCACACAACCACATTCCACACTGGCCAGGAACTGCCCACACATACAACACACATACCTACCGATGTGGCATGCAACACAAACACCACCACCAGTAAACAGCCTTGCAATGGACACACACATCACTGCATAATGGAACCACAATGGCATGCATAAAACACAGAGACACAAACACACCAAGAACAACATAACAACCATACCTACACAATTGGGATGGGGCCATGTGAGACACACAGGGAAGGAGACTGCACTGGGACATAGAACACTTTGAACAGGACCCTCAAACAACATCTCCGCAGGAAATGACCTACATGGGTTTCTGGGACAAACATTGCCAAAAACAATTGCCTGGTACATCTAAACAATAGGGAAGGGAACGTCAACAAAGCACATACAACTCCCACAGAATGGGACTTACCTCTACAGGAACCATTTGCAAAGAACACACACCAAAATGGATACATGAACAGGCAAATGAAAACACAGCTAGCGTAATTCATTACACTTCATGTCTGCGCATACACAACTCAAGATGAGACACATCTCATGAATACATAAGCCAGATCAGGGGGACAAGTCTCACACCATCCATGGTCACATTAGACATCACAATAAGAAATACCTACCATACCAAACAGTGCACAATGACATGACACCATCATTGCATTCACACACACATACATATACACATAACATAGACTCTTCACCTGAGGGTCAACAGTATTGCACACAAATTCACATACTGCAAACCACAGCAACTGGAGCAGCAAGCAGACTCAAACACATACAACTGAAGGAACACAACCAAAGTCACTCAGGGACAACAGAATGCTAGGAAAGGAAGTGCAGGACAAAGATGTACCCAAAACAACTGTTGGGTTTATTTTTGAAAACTCTCCATATTGTCCAAAGGTCATTGGCCAGTCCATAACAAATGCCAATAATGGCACACTGTAGTGCCCCAACCTGACTCCTCACCACTATGTAACCTCCACAGGAAGGGTCATCAAGGGGACAGGCAGGCACCTCAGGGATTCTCCGGGAGGGGTGGGGGTGCAGGATCGGATTTGGTAGGGGGGAGTGGTTTTTGGCTTGGACATGGCAGGGGGGCTTCTTCTTAGGAAGGGTAGGCTTCTTTGGGGTAAAGGCTCCTTGCAGGGGGGTCAGGGGAGGCCTTGGATGTGGAAGGGACAGACTGTGAGCTGGGTGGGGTCCGTCTGGGTGTGGTTAGGGGGGAGAACATTGGTAAGGCCAAGGTCACACAGGAAGATTTTCTTGGAAACACGGGGACGGTCATCAGAAGGGGGATGGGATTTGGAGGTTGAGGGAATGGTTGTAGGCGGTGGATGTCTTGGGTGCATGCTTCTGCAAGGTATGTTTGTGTGTGGTGGTGTCTTTTGGGTGGGTGAGTGAGAACATTTATGTGTCTTGGGGTTAGTGGAGTTGGAAGTGCTGGTGGATGCTGTTGTGGATGTGTCAGTATTTGTTGGGGTGGTGATTGCAGGTATGGTAGATGTGGATGTAGGTGTGTTGGTTGTTGTGGTGCCTGCAGGTGTGGTGCTTGTGGTGAATGTCTGAGGGTCTGCTGGGGTGGTGTCTGCAGGTAGGATGGGTGTGGTGGCTGTGTCAGTGACTGTTGTGGTGTTGTCTGTAGGTAGGCTTGATTTCGTGTGTATAATGCTAGGGGTAGTGGGTGTGTCAAGGGCAGTCGTGAGTTTTGCTGTGTCTGTGGTTAGATGTTGTTTGTGTGAGTGCTGGTGTATCTTGTGGTGCTTGTGTGTGCTACCTTTGTCTGTTGATGTGGATGCATGAGGAGCTGTTTGTGTGCTTTGGGTAGGTAGGGGAAGGGAAAGTTTGGATTTGGAAGAGGGAGGTGGAGGGGGGATGGAAGCTGGGGGGTCACTGGATGCCGTCAGTGTGGAGGCCAGAACCTGAAAAGATCTCTGAAGGCCAGAGATTGCACCATGAATGCGTTTCAGAAATGCATTAGTTTGTTGTTTCTGACTTGCCAATCAGTGGATGGCATTCACAATTGCAGTCTGACCCACAGAGATCATTCTCAGGAGGTCAATAGCCTCCTCACTGAGGGCAGCAGGGGTAACAGGGGCTGGATCAGAGGTACCTGTGGCAAAGGAGACGCCCACCCTCTTGGGTGAGCAGGTATGGCCAACTGGGTGGGAAGCAACAGAGAGGGCCGTGGTAGTATGGGGGTTTGCGGACAAGGATGGTGCTGGGAGGGTACCCAATGGGTCCTCCACCACTAGGGAGATGCCACTGGAGGAGGAATCCGATGATCAGAATGTCGATCCCATCCACCCTGTGGCACTCCCATTGACCTCCAGGCCACTGGGTCCCTCTGTATCTGTGGAATCTTGACTCTAGGTCCCTTAGGACCAGATGCTTCCCCACTCAGCTGTGCCTTGTCTCTTTCGCTTGCCTGTGCTGATGCTACAAAAAGAATGATAAATAATCAAGTCAAAAAATCGAATCAAATCAGGGTTTATAGAGCGCAACTACTCACCCGTAAGGGTCTCAAGACTCTAAGGGAGATTGTCACCTGAGCTTCAGTTAAAGAGCCATGTTTAAGGTCCTTCCTGTATTGAGGTAGCAATGGTGACTGCCTGAGGTGCAGCGTGTTCCAGCTCTTTACAGCAAGGTAGGCAAATGATCTTCCACCCACTGAGGTTTTCAGTTTGCAGGGTACGGTGGCTAGTGCTTGTTAAGCTGAGAGGAGAGGACTGGTGGGGGAATAGAATGTGATGTGGTGGTTGAGGTAGGCAAGTCCTAGGTCATGGTGGGCCTTGTATGCATGGAGGAGGAGTTTGAAATTAAATATTTTCTCAATTGGAAGCTAGTAGAGGTCTTCTAAGTGATTGGAGTTGTGTTTGTAGTGGGGACTGTCCTGGATGAGTCTGGCAAAGGTGTTTTAGATATGCTGTAGTTTCTTCAGGTTCTTCTGGGTGGTGCTGGTGTAGAGGGCGTTGCCATAGTCGAGTCTGCTGGTAACCAGGGCATGGGTTGTGGTTTTGCGGCAGTCCCTTGGGATTCATTTGTAGATCATCCATGGAAGTTGGAGTGTGTGAAAGCAGGAGGATGCAACAGAGTTGACTTGGTGGGTTATGGTGAGCAATGAGTCCAGGATGAAGCCAAGGTTGGTGCATGGTTTGTTGGGATGGGGGTGTCGAGGGTGGATGGCCACCAGGAGTCGTCCCAAGCTGATGTGGATGGTCCCAGGATGAGGATCTCGGTCATGTCAGAGTTGAGCTTGAGGCAGCTGTCCTTCATCCAGATGGCGACGGCTTCCATCCCATTGTGGAAATTCTCCTTGGCAGTAGTGGGGTTTTGGGTCAGTGAGATGATCAGCTAGGTATCGTCGGCATAGGAGACAATGTTCAGCTTGTGGTTCCTGACGATGGATGCAAGCGGGGCCATGTAGATGTTCAAGAGTGAGGGGCTTAGGGAGGAACCCTGTGGAACTCCGCAGCTGATCTCCGTAGGTCCTGACAGGTAAGGCAGGAGTCTGACTCTGTGTTCTGCCATATAGGAAGGAGTGTATCCATTGTAGGGCCTTTCTGTGGATGCCAGCTGTACGGAGTCTTGAGTAGAGGGTGAGGTGCAAACCATGTCAAAGGCGGCCAATAGGTCCAGTAGGATGAGGGCTGCTGTATGGCCACGGTCGAGGAGGGAGCAGATGTCATCTGTGGCAGCGAGGATTACAGTCTCCATACTGTGGTTGGTCCTGAAACCTGATTGGGAGGAATCCAGGCTGTTGTTGTCCTCGATGTGCTTATGAAGCTGAGCATTGATGGCCTTTTTGATGACCTGGGCTGAGAAAGGCAGCAGAGAGATGGGGCCGTAATTCTTGAGGACCAGGGGGGTCAGCCATGGGTTTCTTCAAGAGCGGGAGGATCTCAATGTGTTTCCAGTCCTCTGGGAAGGTGGCTGTCTCTATGGAACAGTTGAGGGTGTGGCAGAACTCGAGTGCGATGGAGGTGTTTGCTATATTGAAAATGTGGTAAGGACAGGGGTCAGTAGGGGCTCCAGAGTGGATGCTGCTCATGCTGGTGTGGGTCTCGTCTGTGGTGAGGGTGGTCCAAAGGTGCAGGATCTGTGATGGTTCGGTGGGTCAGAGCTGGGGTTTATCAGAGGGCTTGGAGGGTCTTGGGATCCGAAGCTGTTGTGTATGTCTTTGATTTTCCGGTGGAAGAAGTTGGCTAGTGTGTTGCAGAGATCTTGAGATTCTTGCTGTTTCTGATTGCGGTTTGGCTAACTCTTTGACCACGGCAAAGAGCTCTTTCCTGTTGTGAGCAGTGGCGCTCATACGGTCCTGCAGGGTGGCTTTTCTGGTGACTCTCAAGAGGTAGTGGTGGTATTTGGTGGCAGCTCTGAAGGCCTCAAAGTCTTCCAGGGACTTGCTGTTCCTCCATCTTTTATCTAGCCATCAGCAGGCGTGCCTGGAGTCCTGGATTGTCGGGGGAGAACCAGCTGGCCTGCTTGAGGTGGTGTTTAGCTGAGGTCTTACGGAGGGGTGCTAGGGTACTGGCGCATTCGGAGATCCATTGATGGAAGTTCCTTGCTGAGATGTTGACATCTGCAGTGAGGGGTGGGGAGGCTTGCTGAGGGTGTTGGAGAGCTGTTCCTCGGTGATCTGGTTACATTTTCTGCTTGGGGACCGGAGTGTGCGGAGGTGGATTGTCGGTGAGGTGATGGTGAAATGGATACAGTCAGGTCAGTCCAGTGAAGTGTGGAGGTGGTGTAGATGGTGATGTTGTTCGAGGAGGCGAGAGTGTGAGGGGAAATTATGTAGATGATGGGATCGATGAAGGTTGGTCGGGGGCCGGATGGCCTCTAGATGAGGGTGCAGCACACGGTTGGCTTGGGTGTGGCATGTATGTTCTCTATCGGGGTGTTCTTCCACTTCAGTTGTCAGGTGGAGGGAGGATTTGTATACGATGGCCAGGCCGCCGCCCCGGTGAGAAGGCTGGTCTTTATAGAGCAGTTTGTAGTTGTTGCGAATGGTGATGGCCATGTCTAGTGCAGATGCTGGGTTACTCCATATTTTGGTGAGAAAGGCAATGTCCAGGCCGGTGCTGAGGCGGATGCTTTGGAGATGCTCCGGGTTTGTGTTCAATGGTTCAGTGACTGGAGGGTCCGGTGCTTGATGTAGGGTGAGGGTGCAGTGGAAGTAGAGGCAGAACGGTCCATGGGCATCTCTGGGTGATGCAAGATGGCAGGCGGCCTAGCATCCTGTGTTCAGCGCATGGAGGGTCTATGCGTACTAGCAATGGAAGGTCAGCTGACCAGGGTTCACAGTACAGGGTGTGGTCAAGTCACGGACAGGCGCATACAGGCTTGCCTTAGGCGCCCATTTGGCGAGCCTGGGTTGTGCCTGCTGTGCGCACCCGCTGCACAGCCAAACAGCGGCCACCAAGAAGGGGAGGTAGGCGGGGGGTCCGGTCATCTGGGAGGCAGAAGAGAGGGAAAGCCGATCGCAGGGAGGGAGGGGGGTGAGGCTGTAGGGGCAGCAGCATCAGGGAATGGAATGCAGGAAATGTGGGGATAGTGAAAGGCTGAAGGAGAGAGAAAGAGACAAGAAGGAAAGAAAAGAAAAAATAAAGATAACAGAAAAATAATCAAAAGTAAAAAAGGACAGCAAGATACATACATGCAGATGGCCAGTGGGCCACCAGGGATGAGGTGCTTGCGGGTTCCTGTGGGTGGAGGTGGGCCTTGACTGAGAGTCAGGCAGGCTCTCACTTCGAAATGCAGCAGAGGCAGCAACAACAGGTGGACCATGCTGACCATGAGGTCAAAGGGTCATAACAAATACATGATAACACCTCAATCACAACTCTGATTTACAAACCATAACATTGTGTCAAGTAGGCTCAATAAAAACATTTTATCCAAGTGGCACTTTCAGGTGCCATACCATATGCATGCATGCCATCTGAACTTTACCAAAGTTATCCAAAGGCCAGTCTGAATCCCAGACAACTGCAAGTGCATGGCTGAAGTCTTGCAACGACAATGACCATACAACATCTAGGTGACCTCTCCATCCTCAGAGATGTGCCACAAACAGCAAACCTCAGTTCACTCAGTTTACAATCCCTTGTAAAGTAACTTCCCATATTCACACACAAGTTTATGCACACATCTACTTTGCACATACATGAGGGACCAACATTTCAAGATGATGCCAATGAAATCCAGTGATCGCACATACAAAAGTAAAACATCCTGGAGTAGTTGACATGGAAATACCAGTCACAATGGACACATTTCAACAATATAGTCAAGGAGGTAGTATCAATGTCACTCAGATAGGCCCCACATGGGTCATTAAAAGGAACAACATTGATGTCAGGTCCTACATGTTTGCAAGATGTCTCCAGATAACACACATCAATGAATCAGTCAGACCCAGGAAAATCACCACTAATGTCTGACATCACAGAATGCAGTGAGGCACCAGCACACATCATACACTGAAGATAACTTCTTTCTGGGTGGGAGGTGTATACGTACACATATGCCCAGAAATATGGCAGAGGACAGTGATCCTAAACCCACTCTCCTTTTGTCTGTGACTTTCAGGTGAAGTGATCTGTGGATCAGAACTTACACCCACTACAACAACAAAAAGAACATGAAGGATCACTGTACAAAGCCCGTTCTGGGCCCTGCAGAGAAAGTCATTTGAGGATTCCACCCAGGTTTGTACCTGATTCCTGGTTTAGAAAGCAAGTTAGGCCAGTTTGATACACATGGCATGTCAACACAGTCTCCGATCAACTGACTGGCACATGACTCATCCCTAATTGTCAGGGGGAACACTCAGAACTGACAATCACCAATCAAAGGAACAGGCAGGAATTTGCATTCTACTCAACCCCTTGTGGCTGCTCTGCTGCCCTCAAACGCCCATCCAGCTCAAGGTAGGCCACCGCCAGAATGCAGGCCATTAGGGAGGTCACTGTCCAGTGGGCACCCCACCCATGTTGGGAGGACAGCCACAGCTGGGCCTCCGAGATCTTCTAGGCCCAGCGTCTCAGGTCCTTCCACCTCTTTCTACAGTGGGTCCCAGGGTCCGCACCTTCTTGGCAATTGCTCTCCAAATCCCTTTCTTATGATGGGCTTTGACCTGGATGGGGTCAAAAGAAAAGACAAGAAAGTATGTCCACAAGTCAAATCGAAGATGGCTGAGTCACACATCAGTACACAAAGCAATGAACATCCATTTTTAGGTCAAACTCTCCAAGTGTGCCACATACCAGCCACTGAGTACAGGCACATGATTACAACCACTTCCCAATCTTCAGGCCTATCCACTACCCTGCTCAAACACTCCATTGACTAGGTAGGCCAACTGACATATTGTGGTACATGCTCTAGCAATGTGACTGAGAGCTGAGAAACCATGGGACACATCACACCTCTGTGGCTTCTGAATGGTACACTCTTTAGGCATGAAGGCATTAAGACACTAACACTCTCTGAGAAAGATTCCCTGCCTACATTTCCTACAGGCTACTGCCAGACTACAAATGTACACATTACACATGGGTGATGATGAAGAGACTGGCTTGGTGGGTATAGAAGGTGTCCTCCCTGTCCAAGTGTGGACGTGTGAACTGACAAATGCATACTCATGCCAGTTAAGGGGATGGGGTGCCACCGAACATGCTTCTGGACATAGGTGTCCATCCTTCAGAGATGGCATCCAACAAACAAAGGCATACAATGTCCATAATCTGCTATGTGAGCAAACCAATGAGTCATATATCACAGTGTCTGCACTATGGGACTATCATATATGCAATAAGGCCACATAAGACAAATATGACCAGTGTGATGCTGTTAACAGGGCTGTGGGTTCAAGGGACCTGTCAGGGGTCATAGACACACATTGACTGTGATGCCAAATGCACATCATACACAGATCATTGTCTGCCTACTAAAAACATTTACATACTCATCAGGAAAATAACCTCAATAAGCTGAGTTGCTGAACAGAGCCTAGATTGGTTCACATGACAGGACATACTTGGATACAGGGAGTGGGCACAGTGTCACAATTGCATAGTCCAAAAGACTCTACACCAGCCTAGACCTGGAACCATACTGGGAGGTATACTTTTACAGGACCTGGTCTCGGCAGGCTGTGCAGAGAGAACCTACATGGTGTTCCATTCCTTTCACTTCCAGAATGACAGTACATCATGTAGCCACCAACATATTGGCATGTGGTGTGTATCTGGTAACCTGAAGGGCAGAGTGAGTCATGATATGCCTTCAGAATAACAGTTTAGTAAGGTCAGATGTGGTTTGAAATATCACAGGCAATATACACATAGCTCACTTGACACACATCTGACACATACAACATGCGTTCACAGCTCATGCTGTCATGCAAATACATAGTGCCTCACATTGACAACATCCATGTGTCAAGAGATGTATGGGTATGGCTGTGATGTCACATCACCTAGTTTTGTGCATCAGGTACAACCAGCTACACTCTAAACAGACATATACACCAAAGTCTAAGGACACAACATCTGGCAATGAACATAGTTACGTGAACATTGACTCTCTCATTGATGCCACAATCACTCATCCTCCATGGCCTTGACTTTTTATCCTGGCACACATGGGCACAATCTATCCTATGAGGAGGGAAAATATGGTGAAGTACATTGTTAAAAAGCGGTCATGAGGTACCTACCTGCTCCTCTGGTGCACCATAGAGCTGTCCATACAGAGGTAGGACCTTCTCCACTGGCTTCTCAAGCTCCTCGGAGGAGCAGGCAGGGGGCCTATCACCTGTTGGATGTGGCATGATTGCTCTCAGAGGCAGCACACAGCAGCTCAGATCGTGGAGGTCTTGCTGGCAGCAGTGTGGGATATTTCAGTACATGGCGGTCACGTCCGCCACGTATGCAGCCGTCACCACTGGCAGACAGAGCCATTGGCCTGCACGCCCCAATGGCAGCAACATTATCCTATGACTGTGACGCCACGGTAGCAACCGCTTACCGATATGACGATTCAGCCGGCGGTCACGGGCATCTAATAATGTCCAGTAGAGTGGGTCAGGCAGCCGCCATTTTAGAGGCATGAAATGCATAATATGGCTAATTATAATCCATCACAGCTCTAAAAAATTTGTTAATACCAATGATAAGTGCTTGTCCGGTCCTGTAATGTGGGATCTCGATTTGGACACCATTTTTGTTACATTGCCTGACATGTGGTAACTTGCTTTGTGACACAGCCCCCTCTCCCACCCCCAGTAAGACAGGTATTAGGACATCAAGTCACAGTTCAAGTGGAAATTAATATGCACAAATCCTTGATTTCAAGATAGCTGATGTGTACACATTTGTGGCAAAGCAAGGGGGAAACATACTGATTTTGCATCAGTGGCAGTGTTGATCTGTGTTGTGTATCATGTTCTCAACGTATGACATGCCTTGCCATAGTTTTTCATTGACATGCCTAATGCATGTTGCAAAGGACAAATAGAGTGATAGCGAAACCATCCACGGCCAGACCTTCAGACCATGGAAGAAAGACACATTAGCCAGATCTATCACCTGAATCAGCAAACAATCATCGATCTCTGTTGGCAGAGCCAGATCTGATGCCTGCTATTCATCATCCATACAGCATACCACCCATTACACAAGTCATGGCAGTGCTGCACTTCCTGGCCATAGGGTCCTTCCAAAATGCAGTGTCCCTATCCGCTGGGACGTCCCAGCCTATGTTCAGTCTATTAGTGAAGGACGTATTTTCAGCAGTGTTAAAACAGCTGGACATCTACATCCGGTTTCCACAACGTAAGGATTTTTTCCATGGTTTGGCACACATACCAGATGTTGTTGGAGCAATTGATGGTACACATGTTGCCTTGATTCCACCGCATGGCAATGAACAAGTCTATCGTAACAGGAAGAACTTCCATTTCATCATTGTCCAAGTTGTTTGTCTTGTGGACCTCTACATTTCACAGGTCTGTGCTCATTATCCGGGTTCAGTCCATGATGCCTTCATCATGCAGAACAGTGCAATACCACAGCTGATGTCATGACCGTACCCAGAGAGGGCCTGGCTTGTTGGTAAGTCGCATATGCCCTGTTTGTTTGTATGCAATGTCTGCATCAAAAATTCAGATGAGGAAGACTCATAGTTGCACATATGTCCTTTCCATTACAGGGGACTCTGCATACCCAAACCGTCCAGGGTTGTT
Organism: Pleurodeles waltl; assembly: GCF_031143425.1. Classification (NCBI taxonomy): domain Eukaryota; kingdom Metazoa; phylum Chordata; class Amphibia; order Caudata; family Salamandridae; genus Pleurodeles; species Pleurodeles waltl. The sequence continues at coordinate 258,607,307 of NC_090445.1, forward strand.
GACCCCGGTGAGGAACCTAACTACACCAGGGAAGTCTGGTTCGATGATGCCCATGGAAGAACACAGTAGTTGTGGAACAGGCTTTTGGGCTCCTGAAAGCCAGATTTTGCATTCTGGGCAAGACTGGTGGAGCCCTCCTTTAGTCACCCGAAAAACTTTGTAAGGCAATTGTGGCCTGCTGCATGCACCACAATCCTGAAATGCCAAGTGAGGATGACAGTGATGAAGAGGAAGGTGAAGACTTGCAGGCAGATCTCATCAATCACTACCTCACTTGAGTGTAAGTATGTCATGTTACATGATTACTGTGACTGTATCAGGAACTGTGGGGGCCAGGATGTGTTGAGTAGGTTATTTGTTTACTATCGACAGGGGATGTGAAGCTAGGCAGTATGCAGCCACGGTCCGCTTGTTAAGTCAGACTTAGAAATGTTGTAACCTTGATGATCTGCTCTATATGTGTCAGTCTCCTTGAAATGCGAGTGAATGTACTAAAGATTGTAATGCGGCATGGGTCATTTGTGATTTTTCATGCCTAGACTCCTTTGATTGTGTTTTCTTCAGGTCTCTTTACCCTGCCATCCTCATGAGGGCATTTCAGAATTGTGACATTGGCAGGTAGCTGTTGCTGTCTGACATGTGAAGTGGACAGGGATTGATCCAAGTAATGTTGGTCACAGATATGGGGTGTATGAGTCCTGTGCCAATGCAGCTTAGTCACTGGGTGGATGGAATTCTGAATTTACACAATACACTTATTTGATGTGGTGAGTTGGTCCAATTGTCTCATGTCTGTGATCATGTGCCCTTGAAACGTCATCCAGTGCAATCTATGCATTCTCCCGTCACATTATGTTGACAATGATCCTGTATTAACTTGGTGCCGCTGTCAATGTGTTTCCTCGTTGGATGACACAGTGCCTGTGCCACAACACTGACATAGGTGTGTATCAGGCCACCAGATGCTTGCTCATTGTTATAGGATGGACCTATGACTAGGGACTGTTGTTCTGCCCTCTGTCTGTGCCATGGCGTATATTAAGTTGGCAGACCTGGTTTTGATATGTGATAAGGCTCAACCTAGTGACAATATATACTGATCTGTCAGCCTATTCTACGGGACAAGGTCTGACAAAGCCCTTTCTTCTGTGGTCTGGGGGACTATGCCTTTGGGATATCTGGTCTGACTCAAGATGGTTCTGCCATTCTTGGCTTTGATAGTCCAGACAGTTGAAAAGCCCATGTGCTATACTGTGCAATAAAATGTTTAGTGTGACCAGACATTGTGTTGCTAATTCTCCTCAGCATGACACTATCTGAGACATATCCCTCCTTCCATTACCATCTTATGTATTCCTCATGTGCATCTCATCAGTTTACAATTCAACCTTTAAATACGTAGAAAAAATGGTAGTAGGCAGTGTTTTTGTGATAGATGTGTTTATTTGTATATGAAACTAACACAGTAAAATATGACCACTCAGCAAAGTCAAACCTAACTTAGGTTTCTACTTAACCCACTATTTTGGGATTCAATAGTCCTCTCTTTAAGCGATATTAGGAAGAGAACAGAAGAAAGGAGGGGAAAACTAAGCATAAAAAGGGGTCGTATGTACATATGTACAGGAAATAATTCTGAGACTCAACAAAAAAGTAAAGTGAAGGAATCAGTCCAGTGTCCTACCATCATTGGAGTGAATTCAGGAAGAGATCACTTTCTGGCAGCAGTCGATGTCTTGCCATCTGCACTTCCTGGACTCTTGGGTGGCTGTCCCCGTTTGTAGGGGAATCTGCTGCTACAGAGGCAGGGGTGTCTGAGGCAGGTCCTTCCCCTGACAGGGTCTCCCTTCCAGTGGCTACCACAGATGTTGAAGGGGCTGGTGTTGATTGGCCAAATGAAGTGGTGTGGTGTAGCTCATGTTTTCTGCTCAGGGTACTACTGATCTCCCTGAACACCCCCGTTAGGGAGGCAAGGATGGTTTTTGGTAGCCTCCCACTTTTCCAAAAACTCACAATAGAAGTCCCTCTGCAGCTGCTTCATCTCCCTGAGTTCAGCAAGTACCTGGCATACCATGCCTTGGGATTGGTCGTAGGCTCCCAAGACTTGGCTGATGGTGTCCTTGCCAGGACCATCCCCAGCAGCCTCATGCCGCAGGGCCACCCCATCCCTCCCATGCACCCTACCCCCATGTACCTGCACCCTTGGCGCAGCTTGCCCCCTACCACTGGTTCCAGGACCATCATTGTCAGAGGTGTGTTGCTATGACTCAGGATCCTGGACTGGTGGCACGAGATGGCAGGCTTGCAGGGTACTGGCAGCCTGAAATGTTGAAACAATGGGGCTGGGAGGAGTCAATGTAGTCACGGTGAGGCTCACTGGTGTCGTCTGACCAGATTGCCTGGATGGGCCAGAACCATCCTCAATGTCCAGACATCCAGGAGTGGTGTCCACACAGATGGCTTCATCCATGAGGGTAGTGGCAGTCTTTTCAGTGGGGTCAGTATTTGTTGTGGCAGCCAGACCTATTGATGTGAGAGATACAGTGTTAGAGGTTGTATTGTGACATCCGTAATGTATGGCTCAGTGGTCTGGGGCCATAGAGACATCACTGGGGCTCAGGTACAGGAAAATAGAGTTTCCCGACACCTGTTGGGTATTCCCCCTTCCACCTCTCACTATATATCCCATTAACTACTTGGCCTTGATTTTGTGGAAGGTCTAATCAACCTTGCTCCTTTACTGTTATGGTGTTCTATTTGGAGTAATGAAGAGGCAGTTATTGATTGTGCTGTCACTTTGGATTGTCTCTCGTGGCACCATGGGCTTAAAATCCCATTGATGAGATATATACAGGCGACAACCCAGGCCCTTGGTTGTTCCCATATTTTTGATAACCTTAGTATCATCACCAAGAGGGATAAAGGATGGTTAAGGGATACATTTTTGGCTTTTAGAATGGACCAATGAGAGAGTGTGGAGACTATGAAACCTACCAGGGATTTTTGCCTGGTTCAAACCGTGTGTGCTGTAGCCCCTTATTTGGAACTTGTTTAGGATTCCTGGTAATAGGCACCGCTTACAACATTTTGAATTAGCTTGATTATGTGGCAGTTATGCTTCCTTTTCGGGCAATTTGCATCTGCTGATATTTTATTATGTACCTGTGATGAAACCTCCCCTCAGTCTCTACTTCATTTTGTTTTGTTCAGTAAATCTATGACCCATTTACTAAACAGTTCTTAGGCCCACATTATGAACACGGCAGTCGAAATCGCTGTATTCATGCTGGCGGTCAAACTACTGACCGCCTGTGCCCCGGATCCCCGCCGGCCGTATTAGGAACATTCCTCTGGGCCGGCGGGGAAACATTGTTTCCACCCGCCGGTCCAGAGGAATGCCTGGCCGGGACATTGACGGTGGCTCCACATGGAGCCGCTGCCAATGCCTCTGTGCGGCTCCATTTCGAGCAAATTTTCGGGCAGTGACCTTCATGATGGGGCACTGCACAGGGGCCCCTGCACGGCCCATGCCAAGTGGATGGGCAGTGCAGGGGCCCCCCGGGGTGCCCCGGGGTACCCCCTCTGCCAGCCTTTCCCTGGCGGCCCTCATGGTGTTGTTTATGTGGTGGTGTGGCCCGCCATGCCGGCTGGCGGGTTTTCCCGCCACCGCCGGCATGGCGGGCCACACCGCCAAGATCGTAATGACCACCTTAGTCTCTCTATTATGAGCCCATAGGATCAGGTGATAGGGCACTTGGGGCCATATGTATGAACACTTTTTCCCATAGACACAGAATGGGTAAAAACCTTTGCTACATCTGGCCCTTGGTGTGCAGTACGGTTGGATCCTTTCTAAGTGAAGTTGTACGAATGCGGAACACAATGATGTCCTAATGCTGCCCTCAGCTGGTGTGCAGACATTTGAGCCTTAGTGTACCTACCTTCCTTGGCTGTGGGATAGATAGATAGATAGATAGATAGATAGATAGATAGATAGATAGATAGATAGATAGATAGATATACACAGATATATATATATATATAGATAGATATACACAGATATATATATATATATATATATATATATAGATATATATATATATATAGATACAGATATATAAATCTATAAATACACATAGCAATATATCTATATATATATATATAGATATAAAATTCCCCACACCCTTTTCCCTGATAAACTTTACATCCTGCTAATACAACATGCAGTTACAAATCTAAATCTAAATAAAGAAAAATAAAATTATTAAAAAACATAAAGAATATATTACACATTTAGGCCCTCATTACGACCATGGCGGTCCGAAGACTGCCAGGGCCGTGGTGGCAATCTCACTGCCGACGGGCCGGCGGTGAAGATCGCCACATTACGAGTGTAGCAGTTTGGCCTCTGCCAAACCGCCGCAGCTTTGCTGGTACTGCTGGCCCCTCTGGCTTGGCTGTCAACTGAAGACCGCAAGCAGTATTACAAGTCTCCTTTCTGCCAGGGTTTCCATGGCGGTAACACCTCCACGAAAATCTGGTGGAAAGGCTGCCGGCGACAGGATATGTGTTTCCTGCCACCAGAAGACGACTCTCCCAACCCCCCTTTGACTCCATGATCTCACCACCCCTCCTTTTGTGACAGCACCCTCCTCCCCTCATACACGCACACACACCCGGCATACACACATTCACCAACACTCACATCCACGCATTCACCAACACTTACATACACGCATTCACCAACACTTACATACACGCATTCACCAACACGCATACATACACTCATTCACTCTCAGCAACAGACACGGATTCACACAAACATACAAACATGCACTCACTTCAACAATCACACACGCATACACACATTCACACACGCAGACATACACCCACTCACACATGCACACACAACAACCCCCACCCTCCCACCTCCCTCCCCTGTCGGATGATTGATTTACCTTGTCTGGCGAGGAGGTCGTCTGCCAGGGAACGGCACCCGGTGCTTCCACCGCCGGCAGCACCCTGCCATCAAGACACCACCATGCAGTATTACTGCTCGTAATATGGCGGGCAGAGTCCTTTTGGTGTGGAGGTGATGGATGTGGAACCTCCTCTGCCCTTTGTAAAAGACTGCCAAAGTCGTAATGAGGGCCTTATTGTTAGTGGTCTATCTAAAAAAGCATCAACTGCAAAGAATATAACACAAAAAATATTACACCAAAGCAAAAACATTCCATTGTAAAGCTCTTTAATTTGCTTTACAAATCCATTTTAAGCTTAGCAAGTTGAGTAACTCAGACATGAACTTAAATAGCTGTTTAAGGGGACAGTTTGCGTCAGTAGGATGGATTTGGTTTCCTAATTGATTGGTTGCATATTCTAAGTTATTTTTTATATGGGGTTAGACTGCTGATTGGGTGTTGCTTTTCATCTAAGTTCCAGGCTAACATGTTTAATTTGAGGGCATGCTGCTGTAAAATGGGTGATGTCATAGTTCTTTCTAATTCTATAATATGAGTTGTAGGTTACATAAAACTATATAAAGGTAATATTTGTTGGGTAAATGTGGCTCTTCCAATTCCTTTTCAGGATGTGTTGGGAATTTGTCCTTTCGCATAATCACTGAGGATTCTCTTTGTTTGCCTTTTTACTGACCCTATATTTGCTGGCCATAGAACTCTCTGCACTATAACCCAGGTAACATGTAGTAGTAAAGTACCAGTGCTTCTCCTTTCAATGTAATGAAATTGGTATACACGTTTGGTTTATTTAATTTGCTAATACGTCCCTAGGATATGGTACCGAATGCGGAAAACTAAATGCTACCAGTGGACTGTAGCACTTATTTTGCCATCCACTGTAGTGCCACTGTAAAACATGGCTCCAAACCTACTAGTATTCTGGCTGTGTAGGTTTGCAAATTTGACCTGTCAGAATATCCCCTTATTGAAAGGCCTAAATGTTCTTTTTTACTATATAAAGTCACTCCTTAGTAGGTTGTATTGCCCATAAAGCAAGGTTCATGGTATTTAAAAGTAGAACATGTAAAGTTTAATGTTAAACATGTCTTTGCAGTGAAAATGTCCTCAAAACTCTTTTTATGTAGCAGGGTTGGATGTTACATGGGTAAACATTGGGATACAATATTAGGTCTAATAAATGTTATCTCCACTTAAGAAACAGCTATAAAGTTTTTTTTTGGACTTTTTGAAATATTTATTACAGGCCCTATTAACTGGTGAAGTCAGATTTGTAGGGAATAAATGGAGAGATGAATTTTAAAAAATGCACCTTTGCTGTGCCTGAAGTCATGGAAGCTAAATTTGCATTTCACTGTCTCCATTCTGCCAGCCAGTAATTTGTATTTTAAGGGTCATGGAACCTGGACTGGGCCCTTCTGTCACCCTGTGAGTCTCTAAGTTCCCCACTAAGGTCCTGGGTGAGCTTTAGAAGTGTACTTCTGTGATGGATTGGGCCTTAAAAGACTAATGTCAGTATGTCAGAAGGTAAAATGTTTGACCAGGTTAGTCAAATCTTGTTAGTGTATCTGACATGTGCTCCATTGTGGCCAGCATCAAATTGCTCCTAGGTCAGGTTTTACTGCCGCCATTGACTATCATTGGCACTTTGTGCTTCTTGGCACTATTTCCACTTAAAACTTTAAAAATTCATTTATCTGATTCCCCTTATTAGATATTTGGTATTTTGGTGCCTGTTGGTTATTACATATTACTCTATCTTTCTAATTTGTTTGGGGATTTTTATTGTTTTGCATTTGAACTTCATAACATTAACACGGTTTTAGTACTGCATAAATACTTTACACTTTAGCTCTAAGCTATAGCTACCAAGGGCTGAGTTCAGGTTTATTTAGTGACTTCAGTGGCTTACCCTGACAAGTTTTATAATTAATAATTGAGGTGGGTATTTCTTACCCTCAACTGATAACCCATTTTTTTATTTTTTTATTTGAGTGGTTCACATTGCTGTGCAGTCCACATTTTAGACTTATTATAGATAAAGCTTCAGCATAGAGGGAGCTTTCGCACTCTATCCAGCTTTGTGTAGTGAAAAAAAATCAAACATACCTTTGTATGTTATAAAAAAAAATCAAACATACATTTGTACACACAAAGCTATGTTTTAGGTAAACCTTGGCATTCATTGTCTGTTTAGCTGTCAATTGCATTTTACTTTGTTAAAAATAAAACACAACACGATGCTGAAGTCCAGCTAGTGAGTAATGTAAAGCAGCAGGCAGCACAGCAAAAGATCAAAGACCATTGCTATTACATTTGACCAGGGCTCTAGTTAGAAAATGGTCAGTTGGAGCGAATAGCAAAATGCAGGTAAAATTGACCTAATATATAAATAATTTCTCTCAATACAAGCCAATTTATTATGACCATGTAACAGAGATTGTTGTTCTCAGCGTATATAATGTGCAAGTGTCAGGATCATTTCCTCAAGGAAGAGCAGCGGTAGTTTAAAGGGAAGATATCATTCATATACACAATACCAGCTGATTTATTCTCCCAAAATCCCACTTCCCTTGCCAGGTTTGAAGATGAGGTTACATTACTGGAAATGTGCAATGTACCACATAGAGCATTATGGCTTCTGGGTCTGCTAAGGCCATGAAAGTGTTGTGATAAATACAGTGCCATAGGAAGATTCAAGTCAACAGAAAACAGCATTCATATTTGATTAATAGTGGATACAGTCATGATCACATATATGGTTATCTTCCTAGGTGTATAAAAACATAATACAGACACATTTTAAATATATTTTCACAGCTTACTCCCACCACAGAATTCAGCACAGGGTAGTGGGTTGCACCATTTTAGCCATTGGCTCTCTTGCACTTTTTGTATTGGCAGGTTGCATGATCAAATGTGCACATCTGCTTAAAAAAGTTCACTTCTGTGGCTGGGCTGGTGGGCTAATACATTGCTTTGTCAATACTTTTTTCTATTTTTATCATTTTTGACTAGTCTTGGGTGATTAAACTAGGCCTTGAGTATACATTAATTTACAGCCGATAATACCCTTTATTTACATCAATAGAAAACACATCGTCCTACGATGCACATAAGCTTTTAAAAAGCTTTCTATACTTGTTCTGAGCACAATATACCTAACTAAATGAATGGGGTTTTTAAGATGAATAGAGGATATATCATTCCTAAAGTTATTCTCTCCCCATTAGCAACCCGACCTGGTCACACACTTTTAACAGATTACGGCCCTCATTACAATCCTGGCGGAGGATGATAAAGCAGCGGTAATACTGGCAACAGGCCGGCGGTAATAAAAATGAAATTATGACAACGGCGTAAACTGCTCAGACAGACAGCCATTTTAACACACCGACCGCCAAGGCAAAACCAACAGGCACCATGGCGGTAACCGCCAACAGCCAGGCGGAAGACAATGTTCCGCCCACTGTATTATGAGACACTAATCAGCCACCTTTTCAGGGGCAGTACAAACAACATCAAAAGTGTTGCGGAAACTGAACACAGAAGAGAAAGGACTCACCTGTGGAGACTCAAAGAAGAATCACGTCGCCATAGAGCCTGAGTTGCATGTGTCCCCCTTGCTCTTCTACCTTCTGCTCCATTACAATCACTAACGCCGGCGAAGACGACCACGGTGAGTACTTCCGCCTAGCACAAAAGGAGGGGGGGTGGAAAAAGAGAGTGACACACACATGCAACACACACACCCCCAAGACCATAGACACAAGCAGAGGCAGCAACATAACAACTACCCTGTACCCCTCAGGAATAATGCAAGGGCAACACCAATAGATTAAAGTGAGTGTAATAAGAAAAAATAGTATAAATAAGTGCATCCAAATCAAAAAGTACATACATATTTACAAATGTAGGGACACTGCCCAGTCCTCAATGTCCGTGGGCCACAGGTCCACATCACATAGTCCAAGGCCCCACATTACTCCTGCAACAACACTGAGAGAACACTGGAGGGGCATCAGGTAAAATATAGCCAGGCACCTCAGGGGAACGGGGAATGGGGGGGCACCTCAGCCAGAAGATGGTACAACCCCACTGGTCCTGGAGGGGGCAACAAGCCCTGTGCTTGGTCCTGGGGAGTGCAATGCCACAGTCTCTCAAGTGGGTGACTTCTTCCACTGGTTCTGCAGGGGCATTGTGCCCAGTGAGCTTCATCCTGTGGAGGATGGGGCGAGTGGATGGCTTCTTCCACTGGTTCTGGAGGGGGCATTGTGCCCAGTAAGCTTCATCCTGTGGAGGATGGGGTGAGTGGATGACTTCTCCACTGGTTCTGGAGGGGGCATTGTGCCCAGTGAGCTTTATCCTGTGGGGATGGGGTGAGTGGATAGCTTCTCCACTGGTTCTGGAGGGGGCATTGCCCAGTAATGCAGATCTTGGGGAGTTCAAGGTCACAGTCTCTCACCTGTGTGTCAGACCCACAGGATTTGCTGGGGTCAGGCCGCACAACAGCCCATGGACGCAGGACTACACACTGTCCGCAAGCGGTGACGGCTGCTCAGTGGTGGTAGTGGTGGTGCTGCTGGTGGAGCTGGCAGTGGTGGGAGGAGGCTTCAGCCCTTTACTCTGCAGCCTCGTACAGCTGCCCACTAGGGCTGCTGCTGCTGGTGGCGGCACTGGTGGCGGTGCTGGTGGATGTGCTGGCAGTGGTGGGGGGAGGCTCCAGCCTTTCCCCTGCAGCCTCGCACAGCTGACCACCATGGTTGGTGGTGGGGGCTCTGACTGAGCCCCAGCACCAGGCCTCTTGTCCTCTCTGCCTGCTGGTGCAAACCCCTTGACCTTCCTTTTAGCAGGCAGGGATTGCTCCTTGCCCTTCCCTTTAGCAGCTAGGGGTGCCTCCTTGCCCTTCCTTGCAGCAGCTGGGGGTGCCTCCTTGCCCTTCCTTGCAGCAGCTAGGGGGTGCCTTCTTGCCCTTCCTTGCAGCAGTTGGTGCAGGCACCCTTTCAGTGTGGCTGCCTGGTGCCCGGGATCCACTCCCACCTGGAGTAGCTGTGGACACCACTGTGCACATGGAGTGGGTGGCTGAGGTGCTTGCCTGGGTTTTGACCACCCTGGCCTGACGTGAGGGATGGGGGTAGGGTAGGGAAGAGTTCAAGGGTGGAGAGGACAAGCTTCTTTGGGACATTGGAGCGGGAAGAGGAAGATGGTTTGGGAGTGGAGGAAGAGGGAGTGGTGGTAGGAAGGGTATGTCTGCTGTGTTTGGGTGCAGGTGCATGGGCTGGATGCTATTGTGAGGTGGATGGCTGTTGGGTGTCTGAGTGCTTGCGTTTGTGTACTTTGGGAGGAGGAGGCACAGACACAGTGGGAGAAGGCACAGGGGATGTGTGCATGGAAATGGGGGTGGTGACTGCCAGTGAGGGGCGTGTGCTGTTAGGTGTGCTGGTGATGGGGGTAGTGGATGAGGATGTAGTGCATGCAGGTGTGAGTGGAGATGAAGCTGGGAGGGAGGTGGACGAGGAGGAGGAGGGGCCCACAGTGGAGGCAGTGGATGTTGGTATGTCTGATTCTGGATGTTGTTTGTGTGAGTGCCTGTGGGATGATGTGTGGTGCTTGTATTTGCCATGTCCACTTTTGTGTGTTGTCCTGGGTGCATGCTCGTCTGACTGTGTGCTTGGGATTGGTTGGGGTTTAGGGGAATGGGATTGGGTAGAGGAAGTTGGAGGGGGGAGGGTAGAAACAGGGACAATGGCTGCTACTAGAGAGGTGGACAGAGCCTGGATTGATCTATGCTGGGCCGCCATGCCAGTGTGAATGCCCTCCAGGAATGCATTTGACTGTTGTATTTCGGCTGCCAGACCCTGGATGGCATTCACAATGGTTGACTGCCCAACAGAGATGGATCGCAGGAGGTCAATAGTCTCCTCACTCAGGGCAGCAGAGCTAACTGGGGCAGGGTCCGAGGTGCCTGGGGCGAAGGAGATGTCCACCATCCTGTGTGAGCGGGCACAGGAAACTCGCTGAGGGGCTGCTGGGAGAGCAGTGCTAGTACGGGGGTGGCGGATGTACCTACAGCTGGGTTGGTCACAGAGGTGTCCGCCACCACCAGGGAGCTTCCATCGGAGGAGGGATCCATGTCTGAACTGTCCCCTCCTGTCTCCACCGTGGTGCTCCCCTCGCTCTCCGTCCCACTGGTGCCCTCACCGTCGGTGGATTCAGGATCCTGGGTCATGTGGGATGCAGCTCCCTCCATCGCCGGTACCTCTGCCCCTTCGCCAGATGATGCTAATGCACTTAAGGACAGGGTGACAAATCTAAAAGGGGGGGAGACACAAAGGATACACTTCATCAATGGCGCTAACAACACCACAGTTGGCGTACACGCCACACACACACACACAGGGAACAGCCCTACGCACTAGGCAATGCACTACCAGTCACAATGATAGTCACCTGGCCATAGATAGGGACACCTAAGGCCAATTGCAGCATACCTGAGACCCACAGACCCCTACCCAGTAGTGGATGCCTACTAGCTTGGTTGGAGTACTTTCACATTAGAACCCTGCAATACCAGGCGTGGCCTAGGGGCACCCACAGGGCCCACACTCCCCACCCGGATCCCACCCCACCAGGTGCAAGTTGTATGTTGGGACACTGTATTCACCCGCTTGTGGCTGCTGCGATAACCCCAAGCACCCGTCCAGCTCAGTGGATATGCCACCGCCAGTATGTGGGCCATCAGGGAGGTAAGGGTTCGACGGGCACCCCTTCCTCGTTGGGAGCCCATCCCCAGCTGGGCCTCCGCCGTCTTCCATGCCCAGCGTCTCAGGTCCTCCCACCGTTTCCGACACTGGGTGCTCGGCCGGCCATAGATCCCTAGGTTCTGCACGTCCTTTGCGATGGCACGCCATTTACCCTTTCTTTGATGGGTGCTGACCTGCAGGGAAATGGACACAAGGAAGGTAGTGGTCATTAGAAAATGGTGGTCACATCCGTGGCAGTGCATACTGTCACTGCAGGCGCACATCACAATTGGCTACTGTACCCCATAGGGCCCAATGTTAACAAATGAGGAGTTGCACTGCGGTTTTTGACCACCTCCTGCAACGGCGCACAATGTCAGCGGAATTACCTCATTTCCATCTGCCCCTCCAAACAGGACAGGCGGATGCCATTTCAGGGGGGGTACAGGCCATGGTCCTAACTGCGTCACAGTAGACGGCACCCCTTCCTCGTTGGGAGGCCATCCCCAGCTGGGCCTCCGCCGTCTTCCATGCCCAGCGTCTCAGGTCCTCCCACCGTTTCCAACAGTGGGTGCTCGGCCGGCCATAGATCCCCAGGTTCTGCACATCCTTTGCGATGGTACACCATTTACCCTTTCTTTGATGGGTGCTGACCTGCAGGGAAATGGACACAAGGAAGGTAGTGGTCATTAGAAAATGGTGGTCACATCCGTGGCAGTGCATACTGTCGCCGCAGGCGCACATCACAATTGGCTACTGTACCCCATAGGGCCCAATGTTAACAAATGAGGAGTTGCACTGCGGTTTTTGACCACCTCCCTCAATGGCGCACAATGTCAGCGGAATTACCTCATTTCCATCTGGCCCTCCAAACAGGACAGGCGGATGCCATTTCAGGGGGAGTGCAGGCCATGGTCCTAACTGCGTCACAGTAGACATATGCACCATTTGGACCTCTCCAAAAGAAAATACTGTTACAATCACAACAGGTATTGAAGTGTAGCGGTTGGAAATAAGAGATAATGACCAGCTGCTCACCATTTTTCCCTATAGATTGCAACCGCTGCGGATGAATTGGAGATGGAGACATCCCCCCGTGCACAGACCCCTGGTGGAATTGGCAACAATTGAGGACAGGCACATTATCCTCACCTATAGACTGGACAGGGCCAGAATCACAGAGCTGTGTGCCCAATAGGGGCCTGACCTAATCTCTGCTGTCACCCCACCGTGATTCCTCCTCAGTGCCCCATTTCCTGGCAACTGGCTCCTTCCAAGTGACAGTGTGCTTGGCAGCAGGAATGTCTCTGCCAATGTTCTCAAAAGTGCTGACCAGAGTGTTGTATGCCCTGATAAAACACATGTGCAGCTACATTGTTTTCACCCAGGTGGAGGATTTGGCCACAGTGAAAGCTGATTTCTATGCAATGGGATATATCCCCAACATTATTGGGGCAATTGATGGAACACATATTGCATTTGCCCCCCCCCTAGCGAAATTAACTGGTGTTCAGAAATCGAAAGAGCTTTCACTCCATGAATATGCAGATGGTGTGCCTAGTGGACTAGTACATCTCCCACACCAATGCAAACTATCCTGGGTCTGTGCATGATGGCTTTATCCTGAGGAATAGCAGCATCCCAAATGTGATGTCTCAACTCCAGAGGCACAAGGTGTGGCTAATAGGTGAGCCATGGTTCCCACACAGTATATGTTGGTGTATGGGTATGGTGTGGGCCCTAAGGGTTAGTGTGTGGCTAACAGTTGTCCCTCGATATTTGCAAGTGACTCTGGTTACCCCGACCTCTCATGGCTACTGACCCCTGTGATGAATCCCAGGACAAGGGCAGAGGAATGTTACAATGAGGCACATGTGCGAACAAGAAGAATTATAGAGAGGACCTTTGGCCTCCTGAAGGCCTGGATTCATTGCCTCCATCTAACAGGTGGATCCCTGTACTACTTACCCAAGAAGGTCTGCCAGATCATCGTGGCATGTTGAATGTTGCGCAACCTTGCCTTGCATCGCCAGGTGACTTTTCTGCAGGAGGAGGAGGAGGCTGGAGATGGCCATGTGGCAGCAGTGGACCCTGTGGACAGTGAAGATGAGGAGGAGGAGGATATGGATGAGGACAACAGAAGTGCAATAATGTGTCAATACTTCCAATGACACACAGGTAAGCAGTGCAACTTCACATTTAATTGACAGTTTTGTGTTTGACATTGTCACTGGCAGGCTGATTTACCACTTCTATGGCCACTCACTGCAGCCAACTACAGGTTTTTCCTATGTATACATTACTGTACATTTGAATTGCAATTCTAAACCTTGTTAAACAAATACATACTTAAATCATTTGACATACTCCATACTTGTATTTTATCAAACAGTGTTTATTTAAGTGCTAAGAAGTCGAGGGGGTAGTGTAATGGGATGGGGTCCAGTCTATTTGTATCACAGGTGCATTGTCCAAGGGGGCGTAGGAAGGGGAGCAATGGCAGTTGAAGGTGGACAGGGTGACAGAGTGGGACATAAGGGTGACAATCAGGAGAGTCTTATTTCCTGGCGGGGGTCTTGGCAATAGTCTCTGGCTTCTGCCTGCATCACAGGGAACTTTGCAGGGTGGTTCTCCTTCTGCAGGGGCAGGGGTGCTGGTGGCCTGTTGGTCCTGTGCAAGGCCTCCTGTCCACTAGTGGCAGCAGAGGTGGAGGGCTGTTCATCTGTTTGGCTAGTGTCAGGTGCCCGGTGGTGTGCCACTGCCTCCCTCATAGTGTTGGCCATGTCAGCCAGCACCCCTGCAATGGAGACCTGGGTGGTGTTGATGTCCTTCAAATCCTCCCTGATCCCCAGGTACCCTCCCTCCTGCAGCCGCATGTTCTCCTGCAACTTTTCCATGATCTGGCCCAGCATATCCGGGGAATGTTGGTATGCTCCCAGGATCACAGTGAGTGCCTCCTGGAGGGTCGGTTCCCTGGGCCTGTCCTCCCCCTGTTGCACAGCAGTCCTCCCAACTTCACTGTTGTCCTGTGCCTCTGTCCCCTAAACCGTGTGCCCACTGCCACTGACCCCAGGTCCCTGATTGTCCTGTGTTTGTGGGCTGGCCTGGGGTCCCTGTAGTGGTGGACACACTGCTCATTGACATGTCCTGGGGACAGAGGTATGGGCCCACTGGGTGCGTGCTGTGGTGGTGTTTCCTGAGGGGGGAGGCTCTGTGTGGTGTGTCACTGTGCCTGGGTAACCGACTGTCCGGAGATCCCTGATGGGCCACATTGGTCATCCAGGCGACCAGAGCTGCTGTCATCACTGTGGGCCTCTTTTGAGGGGGCCTGGATGTTGCTGGCACCTCTTCGCCGGTGACATTGGCTGGGTTACCTGTAGGGATGTGAATGCAGTGTTATTGTTTCAGCATGTGACATCATGTGCATGGGAGTGTTGCCCTCTATTGTTGTTGTTGCCCTGGCAGATTGGCCTTTGTTTGAGTTGCTATTTGGTGGGCTAGGTGATTCTCTCCAGCATGCAGTGGTGATAGGTGTCCATGCAGGTCTGTGAGGGGTGTCCATGCATTGGTGTTGCATGCAGGGCTTGGTATTGGGATGAGTGGGTTGTGATGGTGGGGTATGTGGGAGGTGGTGAAGTGATGGGAGTGAGGGTAAGGGTGAGGGTTTGTGATGGCATGCAGGTGGGGGGTGATAGTAATAGAGATTTGACTTACCAGAGTCCAGTCCTCCTACTCCTGCCAGGCCCTCAGGATGCATGATTGCCAAGGCTTGCTCCTCCTATGTTGTTAGTTGTGGGGGAAGAGGTGGGGGTCCACCGCCTGTCCTCTGTATAGCGAGTTGGTGTCTTGTTGCAGTGGAACGTACCTTCCCCCGTAGGTCGTTCCACCTCTTCCTGATGTCATCCCTTGTTCTGGGGTGCTATCCTACGGCATTGACCCAGTCCACGATTCTCCGCCATAGGTCCATCTTACTAGCAATGGATGTCTGCTGCACCTGTGCTCCAAATAGCTGTGGCTCTACCCAGATGATTTCCTCCACCATGACCCTTAGCTCCTCCTCTGAGAACCTGGGGTGCTCTTGTGGTGCCATGGGTGTAGTGTGAGTGGTGTGGGTGAGGGTGTATGGGGTGATGTGTTGGGGTGTGTGATGTAAGGTGCATGGATGGTGTATAGATGATGGTGTTATGTAGCTCTGGCTGTGTGGGTGCTTTTGCTGTATCTCTCTCTGGTGGCAATTCTTTCTAGTCGTAAAGGGATGTGGGTATTGTGGGTGTGTGTTTTATAGTGGTGTGGGTGTGTGGGTGTGGTGTGTGTATGTGTGTCAGGTATGTGTAGTGTGAATTGTCCAATGTGGTGTTGTTTTGTTTGAGTGTGTGTATTTTGAGTGCAGTGGTATGTACTGCCAATGTTTTAGCCCCATTGAATGTCCTCCACGGTGATTCATGGGTCATAATGTTGTGGGCGTTGTTCTTTTGGCGTAACGGTGTGGGTTTTGGTACCGCCAGTTTATCACTGACCTTTGGGCTGGCGGACTTGTGTGTGTAGCTGTATAGTGACGGATTGGTATGTGTGTGTCATAATATGCTTGTCGGTTATCCGCTGCGGTGGCGGTATGTTGCCGGCAGTCAGCATAGCAGTAAGTGTAATTTACCACCAATGTCATAATGAGAGCCTATGTGCTTAGAGTGCTTATTTGTGGTTGGGAGCACATTACATCATTGCTTTGAAGTCATTATGCCAAATTAAGTACACAATCATATTTCAAAAAGTAAAAAAAAATGTTTGAGCAATTGACCCTCACATCTCAGTCCCCAAGAGCGTTGAAATCCAACATTGTACAGAGCCCATAAATATTCAATGATATTTGTATCCTGGTGGGCCAGATGATTTGTTAATGCTGTCCCTTAAGTAATCGATTCAGAGTTACAGCCAATGAGTAAATCGTCAAAATACGAGTGCCTCTTCCCCACAGCTTTTCAGTCAATGTGCAATATGGAAAACATGTGCCACAAAAAAGCAACAGACAAGGGAGAGAACGAAAATAATTGGCAAGCAAACTACAACCAAGATCACTAAGTAACAATATACACCAATTATAAATTACATTATAGCTAAATGTCTAAAAACATTTGTTTACTTACTATGTATACACTCTGTTATATAAGTTAAGACAACACCACATTCGGAATTTTATAACGATTTCACTTTCCAGTAATTTGTGTGAAATAAATCATGCCATAAGTAAATTCTTAAGTGGGAACCAGATGATTATTCATCTAAAATCAATATAGTTCAAAATAAATAAAAACAATTCAAAGTGTACTGAGAAATGTGGAATAATATATAAAATGTGTACAATAAGAGGGCATGTATTCCCGATTTGGACAGTTCTGGAAAATCACACTTCAGATGGTTTCCAAACAGAAAAAGCTGTAAAAATTTCCAGATGGGTTACCAGGTAAAAATGAAGAATTCCAGCATGTATTGGTAATTCTAGGTGCCAAATTACAGACAGAATTACGACATCAGTTGGATTGGTGCCCAATATGTTCTTTTGATGTGAGTGTTTGCTGTGCAGTTGCCAAGGAAATTGTCTAGTCTGGATTAGTGCTGAGTATTGTAGCAGCGGGAAAAATGTTCCTAATGATCCTGGTGTACAAAGGAGTGCATACGTCTGGCGGACATCTATTGCACCTTTGTTGCTCTTAAATAGACCCCACAGCAGAGATGAAGCTGAGTTGAAGCAAAGTGGAATAGCTGAAGGCACAGCTCTACTCTACAATGGTACGATCAGGTTCATCATAACTATGTGATGGGTTCCACCCAAAGGCAGCAAGAGTAAAATCCTAGTGTGGGCATCACTGGCTAGAAGGCAAGATTTTAGGAGGCATAGAGACCAGAAGTGGTAGTGAAGGTTATGGGTGATCATGTGGTTTGAGGTGGAATATTTATAGCACAATTAGACAAGGTTGTGTTAAGCTGGGTAGTTCAGATGTTAGGAAAACATCATGAGTGTGGGATTAGGTAGAAGGGCTAAGCTTGTAAGAAGAGGTTGGAATTCTAACACCACATTAGTGTAATTTGTTTTACACTAATGTGGCATGACAAGGCCAAAAACGCAGCGCTATATGTACAAAGTGGCTAATGCATGCATTGCGTCACTTTGTAACCCTTTGCACTATGTTTATGCCGGCACCAGACATAATAAATGCAAAGGGGTGTTCCCCCTATAGGGGGTCCGAAAAAATGGTGCAAAGAAATCGAAGAGATTTTTTTTTTCATCATTTTTTTACCAGCACTTTTAACACCTGCTCAGAGCAGGTGTAAAAAGGAGGCTCCCATTGGTTACAATGGACCTCTGGGTGCATTGCAGGATTAGCATCAACATTTTTGATGCTAAGCCTGCAAAGCTTCGACTAGCATGAACATTCTGATGCTAGTCCCCAAATTACTACCATGGAGCGCCGTATTTTAAATATGGCGCATACATGGTGGCATTAGGGGGCGCTAAGGGGCGCAAGAAAAGTGGTGCTGCACTGCGTGCAGCACCAGTTACTTAATTATGCCCCTCAGGGTTTATTGCAAGAGATCTTCCAGGTATCAGCAGGGTAATCACACATTAAATCACTGCAAACCTCTCCTCGCTTTACCTGAACACCTGGGGTTAAGTATTGGTAACCAATCAGGTGTAAGAGTAACCAATCAATATTATTAATCACAACTGATGAAAGATCTTCAATTGTGTACAAGAGGCATCTGTAATAGTCCACTAAAATCAGCAACGGCAGTATAATATACATTGATGAGTAAGCACTGCTCAGGTATATCCAATAGAAATTCACAGATGCCTTATATCATTGAACATTCCCAGTTAGCTGGTGAGGGTGAAATGGAACAGAAATTAGAAATAAAGAAGTTGACCCATATTATGGCGATGAAGTGATTTTTTTTTTTTTTTTTAGTAAATGGAGGATCACAGCTGTTTACCACTGGGTATATAAGCACCACAGAGTAGGAATATATAGAACAGTAAAATGGCAGAATAGTCAATAAAGTTTGACAGGGGTGGCATGGGGGTTTAGTGTAATGATTTATGAGGCAAAGAAATCAGAGGAAATCAGAGGAGTCACATGAGTGGCTGACAAAAAAGAGAGTGTTACAGTGGTGAGAGTGAAGGGAGATGAACAGGTAGGAGTGGGGTTTTAGAGTATTTGGAAGGATGAGGAAGTGTGAGGGGGAAGTGGGATGCACTGGCCATTTGGACCTTGTTAGAATTTTTTTTTTTTGTTGGCAGTCAGGTTACCCTCTGTCCAAGCAAGAACCTTCATTCTAGTCAGTGTAAGTTACACAGAATCCAAATTATCCTGTGCCCACCCTCTGGTAGCTTGGCACGAGCAGTCAGGCTTAACTTAGAAGGCAATGTGTTAAGTATTTGTGCAACAAATCATACAATACCACAATATAGCACCAGAAAAATACATCACACAGGGGGTCATTCTGACCCTGGCGGCTGGTGGGCGCCAGGGCCACCGACCACGGGAGCACCGCCAACAGGCTGGCGGTGCTCCCACGAGCATTCTGACCGCGGCGGTTCAGCCGCGGTCAGAAGCGGAAAGTCGGCGGTCTCCCGCCGACTTTCCGCTGCTCGGGGGAATCCTCCATGGCTGCGGAGCGCGCTCCGCAGACATGGGGATTCTGACACCCCCTACCGCCATCCTGTTCCTGGCGGGTCTCCCGCCAGGAACAGGATGGCGGTAGGGGGTGCCGCGGGGCCCCTGGGGGCCCCTGCAGTGCCCATGCCCATGGCATGGGCACTGCAGGGGCCCCCGTAAGAGGGCCCCGCAAAGTATTTCAGTGTCTGCCATGCAGACACTGAAATACGCGACGGGTGCAAACTGCACCCGTCGCACCCCTGCAACTACGCCGGCTCAATTCTGAGCCGGCGTCCTCGTTGCAGGGGCATTTCCTCTGGACCGGCGGGTGCTCTTTTGGAGAGCGCCCGCCGGCCCAGAGGAAATGTTAGAATGGCCGCCGCAGTCTTGTGACCGCGGTGCGGTCATTTGGCGGCGGAACCTTGGCGGACGGCCTCCGCCGTCCGCCAAGGTTAAAATCAGGCCCACAGTGTTTAGAAAAATATAGAATATTTATCTGGATATTTGTAGATCAACACCATAAAAGATGCAATAAGAATTTGTAGAAATATCACTGAAAGGTGATATAAAGGGGGTTATTCTAACTTTGGAGGAGGTGTTAATCCGTCCCAAAAGTGACGGAAAAGTGACGGATTTACCACCAGCCGTAT
This sequence comes from Pleurodeles waltl, assembly GCF_031143425.1. Classification (NCBI taxonomy): domain Eukaryota; kingdom Metazoa; phylum Chordata; class Amphibia; order Caudata; family Salamandridae; genus Pleurodeles; species Pleurodeles waltl. The sequence goes on from NC_090445.1 coordinate 258,627,331, forward strand.
TACGAGTCCATTATATCCTATGGAACTCGTAATACGGCTGGTGGTATATCCGTCACTTTACCGTCACTTTTGGGACGGATTAACACTCCTCCAAAGTTAGAATAACCCCCAAAGTGTCTTAAGTCTTTAAAAAGCAAACAAAGGGGGTGATTCTAACTTCGGCGGGCGGCGGAGGCCGCCCGCCGAAGTTCCCCCACCAAAATACCGCTCCGCGGTCGAAAGACCGCTGAGGGTATTTTGGGATTTGCCCTGGGCTGGCGGGCGGCTGCCAAAAGGCCGCCCGCCAGCCCAGGGCAAATCAACCTTCCCACTAAGATGCCGGCTCAGAATTGAGCCGGCGGAGTGGGAAGGTGCGACGGGTGCAGTTGCACCCGTCGCGTATTTCAGTGTCTGCTAGGCAGACACTGAAATACTTTGTGGGGCCCTCTTACGGGGGCCCCTGCCGTGCCCATGCCATTGGCATGGGCACAGCAGGGGCCCCCAGGGGCCCCGCGGCACCCCCTACCGCCATCCTGTTCCTGGCGGGCGAACCGCCAGGAACAGGATGGCGGTAGGGGGTGTCAGAATCCCCCATGGCGGCGCAGCAAGCTGCGCCGCCATGGGGGATTCTAAGGGCAGCGGTAAACCGGCGGGAGACCGCCGGTTTACCCTTTCTGACCGCGGCCAAACCGCCGCGGTCAGAATGCCCTGCGGGGCACCGCCGGTCTGTCGACGGTGCTCCCGCCGACCCTGGCCCCGGCGGTCTGAGACCGCCGGGGTTAGAATGAGGGCCAAAGTCTCTTTCAAGCACAAAGTACCTGGTTTGGAGTGGAAAATCTCTGCAGAGGGCCGCAGAGGAGGAGATGCGTGGAAAAATGGTGTGTGCGTCAGTTTCGCCCCTTCACACATGGACTTGTGTTGTTATTTTTCACGCGGGGAGACGTGCGTAGTTCTGCGGGAAGAAAAATGGTGTGTGCGTCGGTTTCGCCCCTTCACACACGGACTTGCGTCGTTATTTTTCACGCGGGGAAGATATGCGTCATTTTCCGGCACGCGGGGCGACTCCTTCTATGGTTCGTGGGATTACCAGATGTCCCAGGGTCTGTGGGTGGAATCCTGGACTTGTTAACCGGCTGCGCGTCGTTCTGGGGAGCTGTGCATGGAATTTTCTTCCTCACGGCAGGCGTTGCGTTGATTTCCTCTCTGGAAGTTGGGCGGCGTTGTCCAGACGAGGCCGTGCGTTGAAGTTCCGGTCACACCGTAGGCGTCGCATTGAGCGACGTCTTTCCGGATCGGCGTGCAGTGAATTTCTCAATTCTCATTTTAATACATTTTACTCTCTTTACTTTTAACCATTTCCCTGTTATTGTCAAAACTGGAAAACAAACTTAGTATAAAAAACGGGATGAGTATGCACAACCAAGTCAGCACGGGACAGAAAACAGACTCTTTTGCCTAAACTCTGTATTCGATCCATTCCATTAATCCTTAGATGTACATATTAACTTGTCAAATCCTCGTACTTTCAATCACCTCAGCCCTAAAAGCAACCATAAACATTTTACAGAACGCTTAACTTTCTTATTCCAGGCAAAGATATATTACACAATCTCTCTACGCCACCATTTCTACCTTTAGCTCTATAGAGGTCTGTTAGACCTGACATGCCTTAGGGTGGTCACCCCTAACATTTTGCCTTCCTCCCTCCACTTTTTGGACACTGTTTTTGCTGATTTTTATACTCTGCACACTTTGCCACTGCTAACCAGTGCTAAAGTGCATATGCTCTCTCCCTTTAAACATGGTAACATTGGATCATACCCAATTGGACTATTTAATTTACTTATAAGTCCCTAGTAATGTGCACTGTATGTGCCTAGGGCCTGTAGATTAAATGCTACTAGTGGGCCTGCAGCACTGGTTGTGCCACACACTCAAGTAGCCCCTTTACCTTGTCCCAGGCCTGCCATTGCAAGGCCTGTGTGTGCAGTTTCACTGCCACTTCGACTTGGCATTTAAAAGTACTTGCCAAGCCTAAAGCTCCCCTTTTTCAACACCTAAGTCACCTCTAATGTGTTCCCAGGTAACCCCTAGAGCAGGGTGCTGTGTGGGTAAAAGGCAGGACATGTACCTGTGTAGTTTACATGTCCTGGTAGTGTAAAACTCCTAAATTTGTTTTTACACTACTGTGAGGCCTGCCCCCTTCATAGGCTAACATTGGGGCTGCCCTCATACATTGTTGAAGTGGCAGCTGCTGATCTGAAGGGAGTAGGAAGGTCATATTTAGTATGGCCAGAATGGTAATACAAAATCCTGCTGACTGGTGAAGTTGGATTTAATATTACTATTTTAGAAATGCCACTTTTAGAAAGTGAGCATTTCTCTGCACTTAAATCTTTCTGTGCCTTACAATCCACGTCTGGCTGGGTTTAGTTGACAGCTCCTTGTGCATTCACTCAGACGCACCCCAAACATAGGATACTCAGCCTCACTTGCATACATCTGCATTTTGAATGGGTCTTCCTGGGCTGGGAGGGTGGAGGGCCTGCTCTCACACAAAGGGCTGCCACACACCCTACAGGGACCCTGGCGGACAGGATTGAACTGAAAGGGGACCTGGTGCACTTCTAAGCCACTCTTTGAAGTCTCCCCCACTTCTAAGGCACATTTGGGTATATAAACAGGGCCTCTGCCCCTTCCAACTCAGACACTTCCTGGAGAAGATAACTGGAACCAGAACTTACATCCTGCCAAGAACAACTACCTGGCTGCCTAAAAGACTCATCTGACTGCTTTCTGTGAAGGACTGCTGCAAGCACCGCCACCAGCCCTGCGACATGCTCAGACAGTGGCACCACAGCTGACATGGCTACCATCCCCAGTGGGCAGCTGTCCGAGGCTGGAGGAGACTTCCTGGACCCTTCCCAGCTTCCTTGAGGGATGACTCTCATCACTGTTTGCACCTGGAGGTGGAAGGTAAAGCCACAGCAGGGTGGAGTATGTCTCTGCCTCCATGGCGTATCATGCTACCTGTTCCTTAGTAATCTCATGGCAAACACACCCATGTGAGGTAATGGGACCACCCACACTGCATGTGGAGCACCCTGAGCACCAAGCCCCCTCCAGAACCAGTGGACAATCACATCCACTACCTCAGTACTTGGCAGGATGAAGCACTCTGGGCACCAAGTCCCCTCCAGAACCAGTGGAGACTGTTATCCACTTGAGAGACTGTGGCTTTGCACTCCCCAGGATAAAGCAGTGGGCAAACCACTCACTGGAAAGACTTGAGACACTGTGGCTTTGCACTCCCCAGGATAAAGCAGTGGGCAAACCACCCACTGGAAAGACTTGAGAGATTGTGGCTTAGCACTCCCGAGAATAAAGCAGTCGGCAAACCACCCACTGGAAAGACTTGAGAGACTGTGGCTTTGCACTCCCCAGGATAAAGCAATGGTCAAACCACCCACTTGAGAGACTTGAGAGAATGTGGCTTTGCACTCCCCAGGATAAGGCAGTGGGCAAACTACCCACTGGAAAGACTTGAGAGACTCTGGCGTTGCACTCCCCAGGATAAAGCAGTGGGCAAACCACCCACTTGAGAGACTTGAGACAGTGTGGCTTTGCACTCCCCAGGATAAAGCAGTGGGCAAACCACCCACTGGAAAGACTTGAGAGACTGTGGCTTTGCACTCCCCAGGATACAGCAATGGGCGTGGAGCCCCCTCGTGCAGCCGTTGCGTTGTATGTTCATCCGGCTGAGGTGCCCCCCTACCCTTCCCCCTGAGGTGCCTGTATAATATCGATCTGATGCCCCTGCAGTGTTCTCTCTGTTTTGAGTCAGGTATCTTGTGTGGGCTTCGCCCATGCATTTTGGGACCTCTGGTCCATGGACAATGATTGGAACACTATCCATGCTTGTATAGTTGGTGTACATATTTGCATATACTGATTTTTGAACTTTCACTATCTGATTTTTCTTGATTACACTTGTTACAATCATTTCCTTTTGTCCTTGCGTTCTTCCAGGGGGTGAAGGGGTGTATATGTAATGTTGCTGCATGTATTTGTGTGCATAATGTTGTGGGTGAGGGTGGGGGTGGGCGTATTGCGTGTGTGTGTCACTCTCTTTTCCCTCCCCCCCTCCCCTAGTAGTTGTAGTTGTAGTACTCAATGTGGTCGTCGACGGCGTCTGTCCTGCTCCTGATACAGTAGGAGGAAGACCAGCATGGGCAGGACGTGTAACTCGGGCTCCATGGCGTCCTGGTTCCTCGTTGGGTGTCGAGAGGTGAGTGGTTTCCCTTCTGTGTACTGTTTCTGCTGTGCTTTTGATAGCGTTGGTTCCCACCCGGAAAGGTGGCAGATAGGTGTGTTGGAATACAGTGGGCTGTACTTTGTCCTCCGCTTGTCTGTTGGCAGTGACCGCCCTGCTGGTTATTTCTACCGCCGTGGCGGTCGGAGTGTTAAAGTGGCTATCTATGTTGGCGGTTTCCGCCATGGTCGTGATTCCATTTGTTTTTCCGCCGGCCTGTTGGCGGTAATGCCGCTGCTTTAACACCATCCACCAGGGTTGTAATGAGGGCCTTTGTTTGCTTTAAAAAGACTTAAGACACTTTATAACACTTTTCAGTAATATCTCTTCATTTAGTTATTGCATCTTTGATCGTTTTGACCTGCAAATATCCAGATAAATATTATATATTTTTCTAAACACTGTGTGGTGTATTTTTGTGGTGCTATATTGTGTTAGTGTATGATTTATTGCACAAATACTTTACACATTGCCTTCTACGTTAAGCCTGACTGCTCAGTGCCAAGCTACCAGAGGGTGGGCACAGGATAATTTGGATTGTGTGTGACTTACCCTGACTAGGGCGAGGGTCCTTGCTTAGACAAGGGGGAACCTGACTGCCAACCAAAGACCCCATTTCTAACATTGGTGATCAGTGGTGAGGAGAGGACTTGTATTTGTGCAGTGACATACAGTAGCTAAGTATTTCACCACGTACCCACAGTTGAAGGTCAACTTGATTTTTATCTTTTTTCCGCAATTTCGTTTTTCCTGTAAATGTTTGAATAAAATCCTCAAATCAACATGTCTCTAGCTGGGTCTCAAGCAGGAGAGGAAGACTTTGATATGGCTATGCTGGAGACCTACACTGTTAAACAGCTGAGGGCACTCTGCAGGGATATGGGTGTACCTACCCAGAAAGCCTACAGGAAGGAGGAATTCTAAAGGGTGCTGAGGTCCTGGGCAGAAGCCCCTGCTGAGGAGAATGATGAGGAGGAGGGTCCAGAAGATGGCCCCCTCAGAGGATTTTTTGCCCTCATTAGATGAGATTAGTGCTGCAATTGTGCCCACAGCAAAACCAGGGAGCAGTGTCACTGATCAAAGCCTGACTGTAGAGAAAAGGAGAGAGGAGAGAGAGTTTCAGTTGCCGATGGCAAAGTTAAAAATTGAGGCTCAACAGGAGGAAAGGAGAGCAGAGAGAGAAGCCAAGCAAGCTGAGGCTGAAAGAGTAGCCAAACAGATTCAAGCTGAAATAGCTGAAGCTGCAGTTGAGAGAGCCTTGGTTGAGAAAAAACTGTTGTTGGCTCATGAACTGAGTCTCAAGGAGCTGGAGATCAAGGCAAGACAGTCTGAGTCCAGCAGTGATGGTGGCAGCATACCTGGAGGACTGGTTGGGGACAAACAGGTACGTATACCCACAAATGTGGTGCCAGGTTTTGTGGTGGGAGATGACATTGATAAGTGGCTGGCTGCCTATGAAGTTGCACAAAGGGCCCATGGGACACCTGAAGAGCACTGGGGGGTGGCCATGTGGTTTTATGTACCATCGTTAGGGAGGGACACATTTCTCACACTTGCTCCACTGAATAGAAATGGCTACTCACACATGAAAGCCGCTTTACTGGCCATGTTTGGGCTGACAACTGAGAGATACCGTCAGAGGTTCAGGGGCAGCACCAAACTTTCAACACAAACTTGGGTGGATTGTTATGATCTCTCCCACAAGGCACTGGATGGATGGGTGTGGGGCACCAAAGTAGATGATTATAAAGGGTTATATGACTTGATTCTGAGAGAGCATATGCTCAATATTTCTTTTACAGAGTTGCACCAGCACTTGGTAGATAGTAAGCTGACTGACCCCAGGAAGCTTGCTGAGGAGGCGGACATGTGGGTTAGCACCTGAGTGTCCAAGAAGGCATCTGGGGGGACTCCCACAAAGGTGGTCAGGGTCCCCAACAGAAGAAAGAGGGGGGAGAAAAACTTAAAGATAAGGAGTTCTTAAAAGCCCCCAAAAAGTTTTCCCAAGGGGGGGTGGATACCATTCCTCTTCTAGATTTGGGAAGAAGCCAGGGTATTTTGATAAAACATTAGGGAAATTCATCCCCGAATGCTTAGAGTGCTTTCAGCATGGGCACTATAAGGTTGACTCCCAGTGCTCCAAGAGGGCACAGTACACCCCTGGACAGACACCTCGTGGGGAGACAGTCCCAGTTAGATTTGGGGAGCAGGCAGAGGTTTCCCTAGTGTCCCTGGGAGAAAGAGAGATGGTGCCTAAAGCCCACATGCCAGAAAATACTTCCAAGTATAGGCAGTGGGTCACCATTGATGGGCAAAGGGTGGAGGCTCTTCGTGACACAGGAGCCAGTATGACTACTGTCAAGAGTCAGCTGTTGTCATCAGAGCAGATAGTCCCAAATACATTCCACCAGGTCATAGTCGCTGACAATCGTGAGAGTTGCCTACCGGTGGCTCTGGTTCCCTTTGAGTGGGATGGGTCTCTGGTACTCTGAAAGTAGCTGTGAGTCCTGCCATGCCTGTAGATTGTCTGTAAGGCAATGATCTTGAGCATACTGTCTGGAAAGAGGTAGAGCTCAGATCCCACCTGGAGATGTTAGGTTTGCCTGAGTGGGTCTGCATGACCACACGGTCCATGGAAACCTGGGAAGGGAGTCAAGGGCATCTGGAGCCTGGAACAAAGGCCCAGACTGCTGCAAAGAGGAAGGGCAAGAGGCGCAGGAAACCCACCTCAGATGTTCCCACAGTGGTGGACAGGGCCCCTGAGGAGGAGGAGGCCCCTGAGCCAACTGGGGAGGACATAGCTGACCTGGGTAACCTACCTGAACCTGCTGGCTGGCAAGTAGAGGGGGGGCAACCAGGGCAGAATTCTGCAAGGCGCAGAAGGAATGCCCCACCCTTGAGGGTCTGAGGTGACAGGCCACAGCCCAAGCAGCAGGTGACACCTCTGGCAATCACCATATTTACTGGAAGAATGATCTCCTTTACAGTGAGCCTAAGGTACCAGGTCCTGGGGCAGCACGTGTGCTGGTGGCCCCCCAGTGTTAAAGGACCTTCCTACTGGGGCTCGCTCACGACATTCCCCTGGCAGGACACATGGGCCAAGACAAAACCTTCAACAGGCTTGTCACCCACTTCCATTGGCCCAGAATGAGGTTAGCCTCAGACAATTTCTGCAGAGCTTGCCCCACCTGCCAGGCTAGTGGGAAGACAGGGCAAAAGCTTAAAGCTCCCCTGCTCCCACTCCCCGTCGTCGGCACCCCCTTTGAAAGGGTGGGCATTGACATTATTGGTCCCTTGGACCCCAAAACTGCCCTGGGCAAAAGGTTTATCCTGGTTTTGGTGGACCATGCACCCGCTATCCAGAGGCAATCCCTCTAAGAACAGAGACTGCACCGGTGGTGACCAGAGCCTTGTTGGGAATATTTACCCATGTAGGATTCCCTAAGGAAGTTGTGTCTGACAGGGGCACAAACGTCATGTCTGCGTACATGAAATCCATGTGGGATGAGTGTGGGGTGACCAACCGGTTTATCACCCCTTCTCATCCTCAATCCAATCGGCTTGTGGAGAGATTTAACAAGACCCTGAAGGGCATGATTAATGGCCTGACTGAAGCTAGGAGGCGTAAGTGGGACGTCCTCTTACCATGCCTGTTGTTTGCTTACAGAGAGGTGCCCCAGAAAGGGGTGGGGTTCAGCCCCTTCGAACTTCTCTATGGTCACCCTGCCAGGGGACCTCTAAGCATTGTTAAAGAGGACTGGGAGAAAGCTCCCAAGACACCTCCCCAGGATGTGGTCAGCTACATGCTGGCCCTCCGCAACCAAACCCAACGCTTCTGGAAGCAGGCCAAGAGTAACCCTGAGGCCAGTCAAGAGGTGATGAAGGAGTGGTATGACCGGAAGACCACTCTGGTTGAGTTCTCACCTGGAGACAAGGTTTGGGTGATGGAGCCATTAGAGCCCAGGGCTCTCCAGGACCACTGGACTGGCCCATTTGAGATCAAGGAGCGCAAAGGAGAGGCCACTTACCTAGTGGACCTCAAGACCCCTAGGCACCCCCTAAGGGTCGTCTATCACAACAGGCTCAAACCTCACTTTGAGAGGTCTGAGATCAGTATGATCCTGGTCACAGATGAGGGCATGGAAGAGGACAGTGAACCTCTCCTCAACCTCCTCTCTGCCAAAGAAGGTGATGGGTCAGTGGTGGGTGTCATTCTCTCTGACTCCCTGACTCTAAACCAGAGAGGACACTGCTATGAGCTGTTAAAGCAGTTCTCTTCCTTGTTCTCCCTTACTCCTGGACTGACCCACTTATGTCACTTCATGACATTGACACAGGTGACAGTCCCCCTGTGCAGAACAAAATTTACAGGTTATCGGATAAGGTGAAGGCCAGCATCAAGGAGGAGGTCTCCAAGGTGTTGACTTCAGGGGTTATTGAGAAATCCAGTATTCCCTGGGCCAGCCCTGTGGTGCTGGTCCCTAAGGCTGCTGCTCCCGGTGCTAAGCCAGAACTCAGGTTCTGTGTGGACTACTGGGGTCTCAACTCAATCACACAAACTGATGCTCACCCCGTCCCCGGAGCTGATGAGCTCATTGACAGACTAGCTGCTGCCAAGTTCCTGAGTATGTTTGATCTTACATCAGGGTACTAGCAGATCGCCCTGACTGAGGGGGGCAAAGAGAGATCTGCATTTTCCACACCTGATGGCCATTTCCAGTTCCTGGTGATGCCATTTGGGTTGACAAATTCCCCCGATACCTTCCAATGGTTGGTTAACGTGGTCCTAGCTGGCAAGGATGCCTATTGTGCAGCCTACCTAGAAGACATAGCTGTCTACAGTTCCAGCTGGGAGGAACACCTGTTCCACCTCAAGGAGGTGCTTCAGGCTCTGCGACAGGCAGGCCTGACCATCAAGGCTAGTAAGTGTCAGATTGGGCAGGGTTCCGTGGTATACTTGGGATACCTAGTAGGTGGTGGCAAGGTGTAGCCACTCCAGGCCAGGATTGATACTATCAAGGCCTGGCAACCATCTAGAACAGAGACGGAAATTAAATCCTTTTTAGGGCTCACTGGATACTACCACAGATTCATCAAGGGCTATGGTACCATTGTGTCACCCTTGACAGAACTGACTTCCAAGAAACAACCTAGGTTGGTGAATTGGACACAGGCTTGTCAGAAAGCCTTTGATTCTCTGAAGGAAGCCATGTGCACGGCCTCCATGCTCAAGGCCCCTGACTACTCCCAGGAATCTATTGTGGAGACAGATGCTTCAGAGCATGGCAAAGGGGCTGTTCTAGCCCTCCTCCTAATGAGGAGGGCTCATACCAACCAGTAGCCTTTATTAGCAGAAGGTTATTACCACAGGAACAGAGGTGGAGTGCTATTGAGAGAGAAGCATTTGATGTGGTCTGGACACTGAAGAAGTTAAGGCCATACCTGTTTGGGACTCACTTCCAGGATCAGACAGACCACAGGCCCCTCAGATGACTCATGCAGATGAGGGGTGTGAATTCTAAGCTCTTGAGGTGGTCCATTTCCCTTGAGGGGATGGACTTTAAGGTGGATCATCGCCCGGGGATTGACCACGCCAATGCTGATGGTCTCTCCAGACACTTCCGCCTTAGCGATGAGAGCTCCCAGGAGGTTGGGTAGCTCTCCCCACTTTCATCTGGACGGGGACACGTGTTAGACCTGACAGCCTTGAGGTGGTCACCCCTAACTTTTTGCCTGCCCCCCTCCACTTTTTGGACACTGTTTTTGCTGGTTTTTAGACTCTGTGCACTTTACCACTGCTAACCAGTGCTAAAGTGCATATGCTCTCTCCCTTTAAACATGGTGACATTGGATCATACCCGATTGGACTATTTAATTTACTTATAAGTCCCTAGTAGTCTGCACTATATGTGCCCAGGGCCTGTAGATTAAATGCTACTAGTGGGCCTGCAGCACTGATTGTGCCACCCACTTAAGTAGCCCCTTAACCTTGTCTCAGGCTTGCAATTGCAAGGATCGTGTATGCAGTTTCACTGCCAATTCGATTTGGCATTTAAAAGTACTTGCCAAGCCTAAAACTCCCCTTTTTCTACATATAAGGCACCCCTAAACTATGCTCTAGGTAACCCGTAAGGCAGGGTGCTGTGTAGGGAAAAGGCAGGACATGTACCTATGTAGCGTACATGTCCTGGTAATGTAAAACTCCCAAATTCGTTTTTACACTGCTGTGAAGCCTGCTCCCTTCATAGGCTAACATTGGGACTGCCCTCATATGTTGTTTGAGTGGTAGATGCTGATCTGAAAGGAGTAGTAAGGTCATATTTAGTATGGCCAGAATGGTGATATAACCTCCTGCTGACTGGCGAAGTTGGATTTAATATTACTATTTTAGAAATGCCACTTTTAGAAAGTGAGCCTTTCTCTGCACTTAAATCTTTCAGTGCCTTAAAATCCACGTTTGGCTGGGTTTAGTTGACAGCTCCTTTTACATTCACTCAGACACACCTCAAACACAGGATACTCAGCCTCACTTGCATTTTAAACGGGTCTTCCTGGGCTGGGGGGGGTGGAGGGCCTGCTCTCACACAAAGGACTGCCACACCCCCTACTGGGACCCTGGCAGACAGGATTGAACTGAAAGGGACCTGTTGCACATCTAAGCCACTCTTTGAAGTCTCCCCCACTTAAAAGGCACATTTGGGTATATATACAGTGCCTCTGCCCCTTCCAGCTCAGATATTTCCTGGGGAAGATGACTGGAACCAGAACCTGCATTCTGCCAAGAAGAACTGCCTGGCTGCCCAAAGGACTCACCTGACTGCTTTCTGTGAAGGACTGCTACCTTGCTGTTGCCCTGCTGCCTTGCTGCTCTCTGGCTGTGGTGAAGAAGTGCTCTCCAAGGGCTTGGATAGAGCTTGCCTCCTGTTCCCTGAAGTCTCAGAACCAAAAAGACTTCTCTCTTGCAACTGGACTCCTTGTGCGGCGAAAATTTGACTTACAGCTTGTAAAACCTACGCACAGCCTGCCCGCCGTGAGAAATTCACTGCATGCCGAACCGGGACAACGCAGCCCGACTTCGCAAGGAGAAGATCAACGTGGCACCTGCGTTGCGACCGGAACTTCGACGCAGGGCCACCAGATCGACGCACAGCCGACCTGGGACGACGCAGCCCAACTTCCAAAGGGGAAATCGACACAGTGCCTGTCGTGTGGAAGAATCTTCCACGCAATGCCCACCGGAACGACGCAGCACTTGTGACTTCGCTCTGCAAGCCCAGGATTCCACGCATAGACCCCAGGGTGTCTGAAAACCTGCACCTGAAGAGGATCCACGAACGAGCACCGTAAATAGACACCCAGCAATCCCTGCATGGAAACTGAACGACGCATCGACCGTGTGCAGCCTGAGAAATCGACATACACCCCTTTGTTTCCACGCTTCTCCTCCTCTGTGGCGCTTTGTGGAGATTTTTCACGCAAACCAGGTACTTTGTGCTTGAAATAAACTTTGTTTGCTTTTAAAAGACTTAAGACACTTTGGGGGTCATTCTGACCTCGGCGGTAAAAGGCTCTTACCGCCGGTCAGAAGACCGCCATTCTACCGCCGCGGCCGCGGTAAACCGCCACGGTCATTCTGACCCACAACTGCCAAGCCGCCAAAAACCCGACATCCACGGAAGACCGCCTCATCAGCGGTCAGCGATAAACTGGAGATGACCAAACCTCCACCGTCACGCCAACACAAACACGCCCATGCCATTACGACCCACGAATCCACGCGGCGGTCTTACAACCGCGGTATTCCATTGGGGGTACACACCGCCGCGGTCAAAATACACACCCAGCTCCAAAACACAGCCACATTGGACAATTTGAAATACACACACCTGATACACATACAAACACCACTTCCACACATCCAATCAACTATAAAACACACACCCACATCACCCACAAACCCCCACTACTAGAAATTCGGAGCAAAGGCGAGAGAGAGAGAGAGAGAGAGCACAGCTATCGAAAACCCCAACACACACAGGAACACAACATCATCACCCACACTACATCCACGCACAAAACACCACATACCACCACACACACCACACTCATCACCACAAACACCACCCCACACCACCCCATGGCACCCCAAAGACACCCCAGGTTCTCGGACCAAGAACTCAGGGTCATGGTGGAGGAAATAATTAGGGTAGAGCCCCAGCTATTCGGCACACAGGTGCAGCACACCACAATAGCCAGGAAGGCGGAGCTATGGCAAAGGATCGTCGACAGGGTCAACGCTGTGGGACAGCATCCCAGAAACCGGGAAGACATCCGAAAGGGCTGGAACGACCTACGGGGGAAGGTGCGGTCGATGGTGTCAAGACACAACATCGCTGTGCAGAAGACTGGCGGCGGACCCCCACCCACTCCACCCGAATTCACAGCATGGGAGCAAGAGGTCTTGAACATCCTGCATCCTGCGGGACTCGCTGGAGTAGGCGGAGGAATGGACTCTGGTAAGTCTAATCTCAACTACCTTACCCCCCCCAACCACCAGCATGCCAACCCACACCCCCACCCTCACCTCCAACCCCCCAGCACACATCCTCCCTGCCAATGTCTCACCAGCACAACCCACCCAACCCAACACCAACCACCGGAATGCCAACACAAACCATGGACACCCATCACCTAAGCATGACCACTGCACATACCAATCCCCCCCCACAAACCACCCTCACAACTCCTCCCACAAGGGAATGCCAGCACTGGGGGACAAGGGCACCCACAAATCGCACGCCATGGCACACACAGAAGCAATAACCATACTCTTTTAACCCTGCAGGGCCCGAACGCCAACACACCGGCCAGGAGGGTCCAGATTTGTCCATCCCGCCCCCAGAACAGGCCCCCAGTGATGACAGCAGCTCTGTCGACCTAGAACCTGATGACCAGCCCGGACCATCGGGGACCTCTGGACAGTCGGTTCCCCACACACAGACACAGGCCACAGCAGACCCAACCCCCTCTGGGAATACCAGCACAGCTCCCACCCAGCGGGCCCATGCCACTGTCTCCAGGACGCCTCAATCAGTGGTGTGTCCGCCACTACAGGGCACCCAGGCTGACCCACCACCCCAACAACAACAGAGACCTGGGGGCAGTGGTAGTGGGCACACCGTCCAGGGGACAGAGGCCCTGGTCCCTGGAAACAGGGCAACTGGGAGGGCTGCAGTGCGAGAGGGGGTGGACCGGCCCAGGGAACCGACTCTCCAAGAGGCCCTCACCACCATCATGGGAGCATACCACCACTCCCAGGAGACGATGGCGACGGTACTGGCCAGGTTCCAGGAGATCCAGGCACAGCAGGAGGAACGGTACATGGGGTTCAGAGACGAACTCAGGAACATAGGTACCGCAATGGGGACCATCGTCCTGGCCCTCAACCAGATAGTCACCACATTGCGGGACCATGTGGCAACCCAAAGGGCCCCTGTCACTAGCCCGGACCACGAACAGCCTACCACCTCCGCCTGCGCTAGTGGACAGGAGGCCCCCACACAACGACAGGCCACCAGAACCCCACCTCCTGCTGAAGATCAACCACCCCGCAAGCGGAACCTGAGATCTCACAAGAAGACAGAGTAGGATGCCAAGACCCCCGCCAGCAAACAATACCCCCTGATGTCATCCCACTGTCTCACATTGTCACCCTGTCCAACCTTGAACTGCCCCTGCTCCATCCTTCCAGAGGCATATGGACAATGCACCTGTGCGACTGAGAACTGGACTCTGCCATGGACATTCCTCCACCCCCACCCATCACCGTTTTACTATCATGGACCCATATGCAGCACTTAAAATAAATCACCAATTGCACTTCAAAAATCTGGAGTCTGCATGTATTCTTTACAAATGTATTACACATAATGGTGCAATAATGTTCAGTCACAATGTGATTACAACATACCAATGTTTTAAAGCATTAGTCCATGGGCAAACAAAGCAGCAGTCACGCTGTGGGTCATACAGCTCTGAAAAGGGAGGGGAAAGTCAAAAATCAGTTAAAAGGAACTGGGGGGAAACACAGAAAGTAGAGATGCAGGAGGGCAGAAGTAAATGTAAAAAGGCGTGGGTGATTCTTACCTGTGTGCTACTGAAAATACTGTTGAATAACTGTGTCCCTGTTGTCCATGTCGTCCCCGTCGTCTTCCTCCTCTTCACCCTCCACAGGCTCCACAGCTGCTACAACACCACCATCTGGACCATCCTCCTGCAGGAAAGGCACCTGGCGTCGCAATGCAAGAATGTGAAGCATACAGCAGGCCACAATGATATGACACACCTTCTTTGGTGAGTACATTAGGGATCCACCTTTCATATGCAGGCACCTAAACCTGGCCTTCAGGACCCCGAAGGTCCGTTCTATAATCCTCCTAGTTCGCCCATGTGCCTCATTGTAGTGTTCCTCTGCCCTGGTCCGGGGATTCCTCACTGGGGTCAATAGCCAAGGCAGGTTGTGGTAACCAGAGTCACCTATTAGCCACACACGGTGTCTCTGTAGCTGTTCCATCACATAAGGGATGCTGCTATTTCGCATGACATACGCGTCATGCACTGATCCAGGGAACTTGGCATTTACATGGGAGATGTACTGGTCAGCCAAACAGACCACCTGGACATTCATCGAATGGTAACTTTTTCGATTTCTGTACACCTGCTCATCGTCTTTTGGGGGTACTAAAGCCACATGGGTCCCATCAATGGCACCAATGATGTTGGGGATATGTCCAAGGGCATAGAAATCACCCTTCACAGTGGCCAAATCACCCTCCTCAGGGAAAACAATGTATCTCCGCATGTATTTCATCAGGGCAGACAACACTCTGGACAAAACCTTAGAAAACATAGGCTGAGACATCCCTGATGACATGGCCACTGTTGTCTGAAAAGACCCACTAGCCAAAAAATGGAGTACTGACAGAACCTGCACCAGAGGGGGAAGTCCCTGTGGGTTGGCGGATGGGGGACATCAGGTCAGGCTCCAGCTGGGCACACAGTTCATGTATAGTGGCTCGGTCAAGTCGGTATCGAAGTATAATATGTCGTTCTTCCATTGTCGACAGGTCCACCAGCGGTCGGTACACGGGAGGATTCATCCTTCTCCTCGCAAGTCCCAGCGGACGGTGCCTAGGAAGGACAACATGGAGCACAGAGTCAAGCAACCCACAGGTACGTTCACCCAGCTTGCACAGTACACGAATCGCTATGCATTGAAAGGCTTGTATGAGTGGCAATGCAAGGCCTAGGCCTGTGTGACGCAGTAGAAATTAAGCCATGTGGGCCCTTGTAATGGCGGCTGCCTGACCTGAGAGGTGTGACAGTGGGATATGAGGTCAACGCGCTAGCGTGGCACACCGTGGCGGTAGGCGGTCGAAGACCGCAGTGCGAAGGCGCATTGGTTAACATTGAACCCTATGGGTCTCAGGAGCCAATGACGATGTGCGCCGGCGGTCGCGGTACGCACCGCGGCGGTACGCACCGCCGCGGGCGTGACCGCCATTTTCTATCTGCTTAATCACTCGAGACCTGACCATCCACAGGAGAGGACCTATACTGCAAGTCTGGAAGAGACAATGGCTGCTGCGACTGGGGAAAGGGCCCCTGCCTTCACTTCAGAAGAGTTGGAGAAACTTGTGGATGGGGTCCTGCCCCAGTATGCGCTACTCTACGGTCCTCCAGACCAACAGGTAAGTACACTGGGTGCACGTTGAATGGGCCATGCCTGGGTTGTGTATGGTGGATGTAAGATGGTGGGGTGGGGAGCGAATGAGGAGTGCAAGGCACGACAGATGAGAGCATGTGCCACATGGCAGGGTTGGGGAGAGGGGGGCAATCACATCTAACATGCAGAAAATTGATGAAAATTCCTTTTCCACCCTGTACATGTCAAATAGGTCAGCGCCCATCAGAAAGTCGACATTTGGCGTGCCATCGCCAAGGAAGTCCGGGCCCTGAGGGTCCACAACAGACGGGGCACCCACTGCCGAAAGAGGTGGGAGGACAACCGCCGCGGGACCAGGAAGACCGCCGAGTCACTGCTGGGGATGGCCTCCCAACGTAGGAGGGGTGCCAGTCGTACCTTGACCCCCCTGATGTCCCGGATCCTGGCGGTGGCCTACCCCGATTTGGATGGGCGCGTGAGGACATCACAGCAGACACAAGGATGTGAGTACCAGCACATTCTGCTATTTTTACACGCAGTGGAGGCATCTGGGTGGGGGAGGAGGTCTGTGGGTGACATTAGGCCAGGGCGCTTTCTGTAGTGTAGTCCCCTCCTTTAGGCATGGCCCTGTGCCCCCGCCCCCCACCTCTGTAGGGTGCCAAGTACAGCAATCCATGGTCCAGCATCACCCATGTGCGCATTTGTTGTCCATAGACCTGTTGGCTTAGTCACAAGTATTGAGTAGTGTACCCCGATTGCACGGCGTAGTGCATGAGGCTCCTGTGTCTGTCCTCTCCGACAACGGTGTTGACAATGCATGCACTCAACCTGTTTTTATTTCTCCCCCCACCCTTTTTCTTTATCTTCTTGTGCATGTGTGCATTAGCATCATCAGGCGGAGGAGAATTGGCATCGGAGCACGAGGGAGCTGCAACTCACAAGGCCCCGGTGGGCCATGGTACAGACACCGAGGTCACCAGTGATACGGAGGGCGAGGGGAGCACCACAACGGGGACCCGTGGTGACACCAGCGACACTGACACGTCCTCGGAAGGGAGCTCCCTAGCGGTGGCGGCAACATCCGTGCCCCCGCCTCAACAGGTACAGCCGCCACCCAGCGCACCAGCTCCGCCCTCCCAGCAGCCCCTCAGCCTTTGCTCCGTGCCCGCTCGCCCAAGAAGGCGGGCATCTCCTTCGCCCCAGGCACCTCAGGCCCTGCCCCTGTTACCCCTGCTGCCCTCAGTGAGGAGGTCATTGACCACCTACAGACCATGATTGTTGGGCAGTCTACCCTTTTGAATGCCATCCAGGGGGTAGAGAGGGAGGTGCATCGGAGCAATGCATACCTGGAGGGCATTCATTCGGGTCAGGCTGCCCATCAACGATCGTTCAATGCTCTGGCCTCAGCACTGACGGCAGCCATTGTCCCTGTTTCCAGCCTCCCTCTTCAAACTGCCTCCACCCTGTCTCTGTCTCCTGTTCCTCAGCCTATCCCATCCACACCATCAGACCAGCCTGCACACACCTCAACACCCAAGGGCAGCTCATCCAGACATAAGCACCACAGATCACACAAGCATTCACCCAAGCTACACCCAGATGCAGACATGCCAACAGTCACTACCACCTCTGTGTCCCCCTCCTCCTCGTCTCCCTCCTCCCTCCCTGTGACGTCTCCACTCACACCTGCATGCACACCACCATCAGCCAGTACTTCCATCACCAGCACACCCTCCAGTATAGTCCGCACACGTGCAGTCACCACCCCCACTGCCATTTACACGTCCCCTGTGTCCTCTCCCACTGTGTCTGTCACCCCCTCTTCCAAGACACACAAACGCAGGCAGCCACCCACCCAACAGCCAACCACCTCACCACAGCCTACGTCACAAGCACCTGCACCCAAAGACAGCACACCTGACTCTTCTACAACCACATCCTCTTCCTCCACTCCCATACCCACTACACCTACCCTTTACATTGGTCCTAAAAAACTTTACCTCTCAAAACTTAACCTCTTTGCCCCACCTGACCCACCCCCTCCATCTGCTAAGAGTCCCAAGAGCACCTCAGCCACCACCAGCCCTGCTTCAAGTGTCACCATTGTGCACGGGTTTTGGAGTCCACCCTTTCCCAGCACTGATACATCGGCCAGCAGCAAGGGGACAGGCAGCCCCCCCCCTGGAAAGAGGACCCGTAAAATCAAGGGCCGCCGCCAGAGGACTGACACGGCTGCCCCCAAGGAGCAAAGTCCTGGGCCGTCACCTGCCACAACATCCAGGGGAGGCAAGGGCCAGAGAGCCTCATCGAAGGAGGGCAAGGGCAGCAGGGTGGAGAAGTCAGCCAGCAGGGGCGCGGACCAGGAGGGCCCCACAAGCCCCATCCCGGGGGTGAGTGAGGACACCCACGGGCCCAGGACTCCGTCACAGAAGGGTCCAGCAACTGCACGGTCGAAGGGCGACTAAGCAGGGAGTCCTGGCCAGGTCTGGCTCCCTTGAAAGACAGGAGAAGCACCGCTGAAGAGGGCCCCGCCAAGACAGGCACAGCTGAAGAGGGCCCCGCCAAGACAGGCACCGCTGAAGAGGGCCCCGCCAAGACAGGCACCGCTGAAGAGGGCCCCGCCGTGAAGAGCACCGCTGAAGAGGGCCCGCCGTGAAGATCACCGCTGAAGAGGGCCCCGCCAAGACAGGCACCGCTGAAGAGGGCCCCGCCAAGACAGGCACCGCTGAAGAGGGCCCGCCAAGACAGGCACCACTGAAGAGGGCCCCGCCAAGACAGGCACCGCTGAACAGGGCCCCGCCGTCTCAGGCACCGCTCCGCTGTGCCCGCATTCTCAAGCACCGCTCCGCTGGGCACCGCCTTCTCAAGCACCGCTCCGCTGGGCCCTTCCTGTCAAGCACCGCTCCGCTGGGCCCCGCCTTCTCAAGCACCGCTCCGCTGGGCCCTTCCTGTCAAGCACCGCTCCGCTGGGCCCTTCCTGTCAAGCACCGCTCCGCTGGGCCCCGCCGTCTCAAGCACCGCTCCGCTGGGCCCTTCCTGTTAAGCACCGCTCCGCTGGGCCCTTCCTGTCAAGCACCGCTCCGCTGGGCCCCGCCGGGCCCCGCCGTCTCAAGCACCGCTCCACTGGGCCCTTCCTGTCAAGCACCGCTCCGCTGGGCCCCGCCGTCTCAAGCACCGCTCCGCTGGGCCCTTCATGTCAAGCACCGCTCCGCTGGGCCCTTCCTGTCAAGCACCGCTCCGCTGGGCCCCGCCGTCTCAAGCACCGCTCCGCTGGGCCCTTCCTGTCAAGCACCGCTCCGCTGGGCCCCGCCGTCTCAAGCACCGCTCTGCTGGGCCCTTCCTGTCAAGCACCGCTCCGCTGGGCCCCGCCTTCTCAAGCACCGCTCCGCTGGGCCCTTCCTGTCAAGCACCGCTCCGCTGGGCCCCGCCGTCTCAAGCACCGCTCCGCTTGGCCCTTCATGTCAAGCACCGCTCCGCTGGGCCCCGCCTTCTCAAGCACCGCTCCGCTGGGCCCTTCCTGTCAAGCACCGCTCCGCTGGGCCCTTCCTGTCAAGCACCGCTCCGCTGGGCCCTTCCTGTCAAGCACCGCTCCGCTGGGCCCTGCCGTCTCAAGCACCGCTCCGCTGGGCCCTTCCTGTCAAGCACCGCTCCGCTGGACCCCGCCTTCTCAAGCACCGCTCCGCTGGGCCCTTCCTGTCAAGCACCGCTCCGCTGGGCCCTTCCTGTCAAGCACCGCTCCGCTGGGCCCCGCCGTCTCAAGCACTGCTCCGCTGGGCCTTTCCTGTCAAGCACCGCTCCGCTGGGCCCCGCCTTCTCAAGCACCGCTCCGCTGGGCCCCGCCTTCTCAAGCACCGCTCCGCTGGGCCCTTCCTGTCAAGCACCGCTCCGCTGGGCCCTTCCTGTCAAGCACCGCTCCGCTGGGCCCCGCCGTCTCAAGCACCGCTCCGCTGGGCCCTTCATGTCAAGCACCGCTCCGCTGGGCCCCGCCTTCTCAAGCACCGCTCCGCTGGGCCCTTCCTGTCAAGCACCGCTCCGCTGGGCCCTTCCTGTCAAGCACCGCTCCGCTGGGCCCTTCCTGTCAAGCACCGCTCCGCTGGGCCCTTCCTGTCCAGCACCGCTCCGCTGGGCCCTTCCTGTCAAGCACCGCTCCGCTGGGCCTTTCCTGTCAAGCACCGCTCCGCTGGGCCCTTCCTGTCCAGCACCGCTCCGCTGGGCCCTTCCTGTCCAGCACCGCTCCGCTGGGCCCTTCCTGTCAAGCACCGCTCCGCTGGGCCCTTCCTGTCAAGCACCGCTCCGCTGGGCCCTTCCTGTCAAGCACCGCTCCGCTGGGCCCCGCCGTCTCAAGCACCGCTCCGCTGGGCCCTTCATGTCAAGCACCGCTGGCCCATTGACAGTGCCGGTTCTGTGTCGAGCTAGTGTTCACGCTGCACTCGGGGCACCCTGCCTCCTCCATTACCTGTGGAGTCTGTAATCCACCTGATGGCCTGTGTCTCTGCACTCCCCAGGATGGCACAGTGGGCAGACCACCCACTGTAGAGACTTGTGAGACTGTGGCTTTGCACTCCCCAGGATGGCACAGTGGGCATGGTGGACCCTTCGTGGATCTGGTGTCGTGGACTCATGTGGCTGAGGTGCTCCCCCTTCCCTTCCCCCTGAGGTGCCTGTAGTTTTGTCATCTGATGCCCCAGCAGTGTTCTCTCCAACGGACTCAGGTCTCCTGTGTGGGCTTTGCCCATGTGTTGATACACTTTGGCCCACGGACAGTGGAAATTTAAGTGACTGTGCAGGACTTATTGCCTATGTTTATAGATTTCGCATTGTTCATTCTTTATTTTTTATATTTCATATTGCTAATTTACCATGACTTCAATGAACCTATTTTATACATAAATTATAAGTCTCAATTTTATTATGTCTTTGCATTTTTCCGGGGGGTTTGGGGGGTGTCACTGTGACTTGTTGCTCTGCATTGGTGTGTAGATAGTTGGGGGGGGTGGGGGGGGGGGGGGGTGTCGCATATGTGTGTGCCCGTAACCTTTCCTCCTCCCCCCTCCCCTGTGTCGTAGGTACAGTACTCACCGTTGTCATCTGCGCCGGCGTTCGTACTCGTGGTAGATGAGCAGGTAGACAATAGCTGGTAGGATGTTTAATTCGGGTTCCATGCTGTCCTCCTTCCTCGTGGAGTGTGTATAGGTGAACACTTTCCCGTTCGTAGTCTGTTTCCGCCGTGTTTTTATCGTTGGGGCTCCCGCCCCGGAAAAGGTGGCGGATTGGTGAGTTGTGATAGGGTGGGCGGTACATTGTCTGCCGCCTGCCTGTTGGCGGTGACCGACGCGCTGTTTGTTTGTGCCGCCGTGGCGGTCGGAGTGTTAAAGCGGCGGCCTGTGTTGGCGGTTCCCGCCAGGGTCAGAATTCCCTTTTTTTGACCGCCAGCCTGTTGGCGGGTTGGCCGCCGCTTTAACACTGACCGCCAGGGTCAGAATGACCCCCTTTATATCACTTTTCAGTGATATCTCTACATTTACTTATTGCATCTTTGATTGTTTTGAACTGCAAATATCCAGATAAATATTATATATTTTTCCAAACACTGTGCGGTGTATTTTTGTGGTGCTATATTGTGTTAGTGTATGATTTATTGCACAAATACTTTACACATTGCCTTCTAAGTTAAGCCTGACTGCTCAGTGCCAAGCTACCAGAGGGTGGGCACAGGATAAGTTGGATTGTGTGTGACTTACCCTGACTAGAGTGAGGGTCCTTGCTTGGACAGGGGGTAACCTGACTGCCAACCAAAGACCCCATTTCCAACAGCTGCTTGCTGCTCTTGTTACCACTCTCTTCTTTGCCCAAAGGGAAAAGGGCTACAAAGGATCTCCCCATTATGGAAATCCAATGCGACCTTACAACCTGATGAAGTTGAATCCTCAGTACGGTTCATCCCTGTCTGTTTAGTTGAGGGTGGCCGCACACTAGGTGGTTCGATCCACTGGGTTGGCATTGGCTTCCTCTTTTCCCACTCCTATCTGAACCCCTTGCCCCCCGCCCAGCTTGGCCCTGGCTTGGCAGTCTCAACCCTGGGGGTCATAGTAGGTTTGAGGGGGACCTTTATGAAGTAAACAGGGAAATCAGGAGTGGGGGTAACATAGTGAGAACTCAATAAAATGTAGAAAGTAGTTCTGCTCTGAATTCTATTCTAGTCTTTGTTGATGTTCTGGTTGACATACACCCTTTGAAGAGCCCTAGTAAAGAAACCTTTAACCACCTAAGAAACAAAGAGCCTCATTTACATGGATTTTGTGCCGCCATAGCATCATTTTTTTATGCTGCCTGATCCTAACGGCATGTAGCACCATTTTGTTAATATGATGGTGACTTGGTATTAGGATCTGTCATTAGGCGACATTAAACATGTTGATGTAACGCTGCATTGTTGCAGTGTTGCGTCATTTCTTCTAAATGAAGCCCAAAGTGCCCCATTAGCTGAGGTTTAAGGATGGGTTTGTGCCAAACATCCATGAGCAAATCTTTATGGCCTGGAGAATGGGTGGGACGAGACCCAAAAGCCTTACAAGGTGATTGTATCACATCATCAATTTTGGGAGTAGTCAGGCTGCAGGTAGAATTCTTGCTTCATGTTAAAACAAGGTTACCCTGAATGAGTGTATTGTGATCCAACCACTTGTTTTTTTTTTTACCAACCAGGTTCTTTAAAACCTAGCAACCACAGAGGAACTGGGGTCAGCCGGGGTTTCCTCAGGGGTTTGTGCCACATCTGCCATGTCTCTCCCTTTATTGAATAGATTTGGCCCCCTTGTTTCACTGGAAGAATTGGATTGACTATCCCCAACTGGATGTTTTGTAAACTCTGACATAAAGTTGTTGAAGGGTGGATCTTCTTTCCATGACGGGAGCGGCTCCAAAAAGGAGTTCAGCTTTCTGTCTTGGAATATAGCAGGATAGGAAGAGAAAATAAAGGACCCAAATTGGATCGTTTTTATTAATCCATTTGGTATGTTGATCTTACAAGAAACTTAGGGCCAGATGTAGGAAACGTTTAGCGAGTCGCAAACGGCAAAAATTGCCGTTTGCGACTTGCTAAACACGTTTCCCAATGCAGAAATGTATATTGCGAGTCGGTACCGACTCGCAATATGCATTTCAGAATCGCAAATAGGAAGGGGTGTTCCCTTCCTATTTGCGAGTCTGAGTGGTATGCAATTCCATTTGCGACCGCGTACGCGGTCGCAAATGGTATCGCAGTTACCATTCACTTCAAGTGGATGGTAACCCACTCGCAAATTGGAAGGGGTCCCCATGGGACCCCTTCCAGTTTGTGAATGGACCCAAAAATATTTTTTCAGGGCATGGAGTGGTCCAAGGGACCACTCCCTGCCCTGAAAAAATACCGAAACTAAAGGTTTCGTTTTTTTTTTTAAGTGCAGCTCGTTTTCCTTTAAGGAAAACGGGCTACACTTAAAAAAAAGAAAAACTGCTTTATTGAAAGCAGTCACGAACATGGAGGTCTGCTGACGACAGCAGGCCTCCATGTTTGCGAGTGCCTATACTCGCTATTGGGCCGCAATTTGCGACCCACCTCATGAATATTAATGAGGTGGGTCATTGCGACCCGATAGCGAGTCGCAGTCGGTGTCTGAGACACCGTACTGCATACCAATTTGCGACTTGCGAAGTCGCAAATTGGCGTTTTGCTACTTCTGGCCCTTAGTCACGTAGGACCACACCCTTCTTGGATGATTTTGATATATTTTTTTGCCCTGCCATTCCATCACCCGTGGGCAAGCAAAGGGACAGTTAGGTACCTTGATATCACTTCAACTGAACTCTCTTTTTTTGCGCCGCATTTGCGGTATGTTTTTACGCAAAAGCGGTGCAAATTTACAAAATATAATTGTAATTTATAAGTTTGCACTGCTTTTGCGTCAAAAAGTTAAGCAAATGCGGCACAAAAAAGTATAAATATAGGCCTTAGTGATTGCCTGTGATTCTCAGGATAGTGGTACATTTTGGAAGGTTTTTAACTGTCCCTTTTTAAGGGCGGAAGTCAGCATTTGTATGATCTTCGCAATTGGCATAATAAAAGGTTTGACCATTTCTGACAGATTTACTCTAAAAAAGCCTTTGTTTAGCAGCTATGCATTCCCCTTGTGTAACTTTGCTAAATCTTTCTTTTTCTGTTAGCGAGGTAACAGGAGCCATCTTGAGATTAGCTAGTAACAAGGCCCCACGCTGCAATGGTGTTCCTGACGACCTTTTCAGGACTGACCCACTTGTCTGGGCTCCTTTGTTAACTAAGGTTCTAAATGCCACTGTAACACATGGCCTGCCTAGCTCATGGACACAATCTTTGTCACTGTGTACAAAAAAGGTGATTGAAGTTATCAAAAATGCTATAGGCCCATCTACCTGATTGATACCACTGTCAAGGTTTTGGGCCAGGTGATTTTGGAAAGGTTTTCCTTATGGGACAAGGGAAATAGTATAACCTCAGAGCTGCAATATGGGTTCAGGCCTGGCCTTAGTAGCATCAATCAATCCCTTCTAACTCAGAAGCATAGTGTGGCTAGTAAGGGCACCTTGTTCCTTAGTTTTATGGATTTAACCTCCACATTTAATTGCGTGAACCGCACTAAATTATGGGCCTTGATGTTATCATTAGGTGTTGAATCAGCCCTGGTATCCTTTTATAGGTGACTTGCAATAGGATGCCTGCCTCTCTTAGGTTTGGAAGTGATGACAGTTATTTGAGATCTTTCCCAATATCTCGGGGTGCCAAACAGGGCTGCATCCTGACACCTTTTCTGTTTGCAATCTATATTAACTATATGTAAAGGGTGCTAACTGAGCTGCATTGTAATGTGCCCCGGGTGGGCCAGCGGGCGGTCCCAGTTCTGCTTTATGCAGATGACGCCGTCCTTATGTCTAGGACAGCAGTAAAAGATGCAACTCCTGCTTGACACCTTTTCTAAATTTTTTAGCCAATTTGGATCTCTATAGACCAGTCCAAATCATATATTATGGTCATTGGTCGAAAGCCCTCCAAACCTAAAACCTTTTACTGTGACAAGAGCCAAATCAATCAGGTACCCACTTTTAATTATTTGGTTATCCTGCTTGATAACAAGAATACCTGGGGCCCACTTCTTAGGTATAAAAAAGTACTGTTTCCTCGGATATAGGTAGGGGCAATATTGGATTTGGGTGCTAGGTTAGGTAGGAAGTTACTTCAACCCCTCCTTCAAACTTATGATGCTAAATGTGTGTCGGCCACAAACTTTGGTAGTGACATTTGGGGTTCTAAGGATTGTAATCTGATCCAGGCAGAGGTTTGCTCAACATGTTTTAGGTGTCCCTCAGAGCACGTCCACCTTTGCTGCTCATAAAGAACAGGGCCTTAAATATATATCAGACCTCTTTGTATTAAGGCCTTTGTTACAGTGGATCTCTGTGTGGTGTACGAGTGAGCTATCTTTGAATCAACTGATCATCAAGGATTGTTTATCTGTAGACAACGTGAATGCAATTTCTTGATTTGGATATGTCATATTGAAAGTTGCCAGCTTGGGCTGCCCTGACTTATTCTCTTCTATGTAGAAAATTGTCAAAGCAGATTACGATTGGGTCATACATTCATTTTGGCCCCCATGGAAAATGATGAACTGTTGAAGCCGGCTGTCTGTGCCCATTGCACAGTAAAACAGTACCCGCTACAGAATGGCATCTAACATGAGTAACTAATGTTTATCACCAGCAGCTGTTAACTACATTTAGGTTTAATCTTTTTGTTCATTTTATTAGCTTCTCTAAGGGTTGGTCCTCTGCAAGCAGATTGCATCCTTGTACATGTGACCATATATCTGCATGAAAACACAAGCACTTTATATTGTTTTGTCCCCATTACTCTCTACTAAGAAAGAGTTTTTGATTAATTCTTTTTGCAAATTTTTATCTTACACACGTCTGTTATGTATTGCCTCATGATGCTCAGGGACAGTCATACTTGTGTGAGTGTCGCCAAATTTTAAACTTGTGTAGTCAAGCTGTGCAAGGCTTGGGGCTAGTGTACAGGGCAAGTCTGCTATGTTGGGGGTAATGTACCTATACTTTTTTGATGATATGTGTTTTTTAATATTAATTGTTAATTTGCTATATTTGATTTTGTACATTCATTGTGTGTCCCTTTTTAAACACTTCTTGACTGTGCTTTTAGAATTTCTAGGTAGTACGAGATGTTTATTGTCCCAGACTGGAGGCAATGGTTCTCGGATGTTTTATTTACTGTTTTACTAGCTGTTATCTAGTGTTCATGTTAATATGATTTGCTTTTAATGTTTTTCAGATTTTGTTTATCTTGTATGGTTTATTTGTAAACATAATAAAGATGTATTCTCTCTCTCTCTCTCTTTCTCTCTCACATTTGGTCATAAGCTGCCTTATCAGAGACTTTCTGTCTGGCTTCAATTGTACATATATAGGACAAGTGATAGTAAAGATTTCTGATCCCATTTGGCTCTTCCCATCTTTAGACACCATCAGTCACAAAGTTCTGCTTAATTGCTTGAAGTAGGGTCCAGTAACAATGAACACTGAATTGGGTTGGTTCT
The DNA here is from genome assembly GCF_031143425.1 of Pleurodeles waltl. Lineage (NCBI taxonomy): Eukaryota > Metazoa > Chordata > Amphibia > Caudata > Salamandridae > Pleurodeles > Pleurodeles waltl. Next base: position 258,653,972 of record NC_090445.1, read on the forward strand.
CATCATTTATGCATGTTCATGCCCGTTATGAACACTTTCTTATTCTTCTCATTTATAGTTAAAATATAGACAATATTTTATGGGTCAGCTCTGTCACATATAATTTGCATTGATGCCTACTTTATTCATTGGGCCCTCTTCTTCGCTTTGATGAGCATTTCCATATGGAGGGCAAAAGCACTGACATCCACTAGCAGGTTCCACATGGGTGTAGGAGCTTTCATAAAGTTGTTGCATGCCTGTTAAATATCTAGGAGTGGTTGAACCAGACAAAGCTTTGTTTAAATACCTCCTAAACTGAGATTCATCTAATGGCCCACCCCACTTCAGTTGGCCTGCTTCCAAGGTCACACCTCTCCCCAACATAGAAAGAGCACAACTTTATGCAGTCATGATTTTTTACATGATCTTCAGTGTTTAAATGCAGACATAGACCCCCTACATTCAATTGTAACTGGACAGAGATCTGATCAGTGTAAGATCTTGCTGGTGACAGGAGAGAGGTTACTCTAGGTCAGGAACCTTGTTCTACTGCTGTTTTAATGGGCTTATATGGCGTTATTCAATTTAGCATTACCTAGTGACTGCAGTGAAAGACTTGTTGTTTTTGTTTTGGAATGTACCAATTTAATAAGTTGTATTGTTATAAAATGTGTAGTTGAGTGAGTGTTGCATACCTCTCAGCATGTTGCAGTATGTGGGTTTAAGCTCTTCCTCAGAGACTAGAACCAATTGTGTGGGATGTACCTAGTTTGTGGCTGATGCTGGGACTCTGAGGCCCTTAGGGAAACACTGTCAAAGCCCACAACAAAGAACAGGGCACAGGTTGGAGGAGAGATTGCATCCCTCAGACAACATATGTGTATCACTGGCATTTTCTGTATGTCAGAGTGAAACACCCAATGATATAGTGAGGTAAGAGGAAACAGGCTTTCTTTAGTAGTGCCAAGACCCTTCCTTTGAAGGAGCACAGATTGTTGTCTCTCTTCCTGATCTCTGTTAGGAGGGGATGTACATAGGTGGGTGCAACATGCTTGTTTTTTTTCAGTGGGGGGTGGTCCACATGGAGACTTTCCTTCTGGGCTGCATGGCAAGCAAAGTTCAAGTCTCAAAGGCATCCGTCTTTTGTCCCCTTTTATATGCCCTGGCTAGGACACATAAAAGGGAACTGACCCAAACAAATTCCAAGAATGCAGACCATGAATACACATCCTCCGTCTGAGAAATTGGTAAAAAGATGAGAGGCCAAGACCAATCGCAGTTCAGTGGAAGTACTCTGCAGACTACTGAGGGAGTACTAAGCAACCAAGGGATGGTGTTGCACTGACAGCCCAATCCCTATAGGTGTTAGAACTGCACCAGAAGTCTGTTTTGAAGGAGGAATACGCAGAGTTTTTTGGGTGCTAAGACATCCTGTGTGTGAGCAAGGGAAGAAAGTATCAACCCTGAAAGGGATTGCCGTAATTCAGAATTGCATGGAGTTCCTATGACAGAGACTTGCTAAGCAAGGCTGCCAAAGGAATTGCAGCACTGCTAGACCAGGCTTTGTGATATTTGTCACTTATTTCCATCAGAGCCAATAAAGCACCAGGAGCTGTGTGCTTGAGCGGTAGAAGTGATCACCGCCAGGATAAGAACCTACTGGTGATCTGTGTACCCCACAAGTGGACTGCATGACCACAGCACTGCCCAAGTGTGCAGTTGGTTCAGGACAAGTCTGGAAGACCAAGTGATCACGGAGATGCCCTGTGAAGAATTGAGGTTGTTGTCTTGAGGCACTGCATGCTGAAAAACCTGCCTGATGACCACTGCATCAAAGAATCATCACCTGTAAAAGTATGGCTGACTCACTCAAGAAGACTCTCCAAGTTCTTACAGGAGTGTTGGAGTGATTATGCTGTGAGTCAAGTAATCACCACAGCACAGGAGTGAGCCACAAGCTACAGCCAGCCATCAGAAGATGGCCACCAAAAGAAACCTCCACTCATGTTCTGACTCTTTGAGCGATGTGTTGCACAGCTGGCTGATGCACAGCTCCATGGAAGATTGTTACACGTGAGATCTCGTTGCTGTCGAAGGGCCAAATTCACTTGGTCCTGCTCCAATGAACTGAGTGAGAGACTGAGGTGGACCTAGGCCTGAGAGACTGAGTACTAAGCCCAAACAGGGGGAAGCATAACCTGCACCTATAGGCATCACCTTGAAATCTTACCCAGAGGTGGGGGGGACCAAAGAAGGGACAAGTGGAGGTTTAATCAGATTAATCGGCAGAGGCCACTGAAAGCACAAATATTCTGACCCATGAATAGGGTATTCATGCATTATTGAATATGTAGCGGAATTCTGTGTATTCTGTGTAATAAAGTACTTGTCTTTTCTACAAAGAGATCACTGGGCTGGACATTATTTTTGTTGTGCTGCTGGGGGGTATTGGATCCTTAGTATGAGTAACTCCATTTTAACCTCCCACAGAAGCCTGTGACTGCTGCCCTCACTATCACTAAAAGTCAAGTGCATAAAGGGTTTTACCTGGCACATTTTGCAGAGCCATAATCAGACGAGTCCTGGAACAGCAAGTCCTCAAACCCCACATTTGTGGCCCTGTAGCCCCTGCCTGCTGTGTAGCCTCCTGAATAGTCTGATATGATGGAATGCCTTCAATTAAGGAGGTTAGCAGGCTGTACAGATTCTAATGTTGTTTCCTTAGCATCCTTTGGAGTGTCTTCGTCTTACCCTTCAAATTTTGTACACCCAGATAAATCACTAAGCAAACATCATCTAAAGGCCTCATGACCACCTTGAATACAGTCAATAGAGGCATAATCAAATGGAAATTGAAGGGCAACACATGTGGCTAGGGGGATTCAGGGACTAAGGTGTCCTTTGACTGTTGCTGCTGTTCTGGGCGGGGTCATAGAGTAGCAAAAGTAGTAGGTTAAGCAAGGAATGTAGCTGGAGGGCCAGTTGGTAAGGCAACCACCAGATTGAAGAAGGGGATTAGGTGCAGGTCTAGAGGAGGGTTCAGCTTGTTCCTAGTACTCTACTGACAGATCTTATTCTATGCCAGACAGAGCCCCCTAGGCCACATCCTTTTGTTTCATTCTTCCTTATTCCTTAAGCGATTAAAAAGGACAACAGATTGAAGTTTACATATGTTACAGAGGTGGAAACATCAAGACTTGACAACAGATGTGTGTGATCTGTGGCATAAAATAATAAAAAAGAAGCAGAAACACTAGGTAATGACTAGAAGAGGAGTAAGAAATAAAAGGAGGGGAGAATTTAGAAGCTGGAAGAGACTGACAGCTAGAATGATCAGGAAAGAAGAGAACATCAGTTTTACTGGGACTGAGTTTGAAAAACTGGGGATCCATCAATACCCCAATTGCCATCAGGCATTTCAGCTTGCATTGTTGAAGAGAAACAGACAAAGAAAGGAAAAAAGATTTGAGTCATCTGCATATATATTGCAAACAAAGTCATGAGCAGAGATATCAGAGAACAGAGGTGTAGTATAAACAGAAAAGATAAGTGGACCCAAAGCTGATCCTTCTGGTACACCATACTGAAAGGTTAAAGTAGTATCTATTTTCATTTCTGGCATTCCTACAAGAAATCCTGTAATCACAGAAATTATTGAAGGCTTGATTTACCTTTAGCAGACAAAGTGCATTTTAGTTAGCTGTATTGGTGCACTGCTTTTACATTTCAATAGTGTGTAGCAGTTCTTTCTTAGCAGCCTATTAAAATGATGCATTGCAGGATGCCCTAACAGTCTCTAGTGAAATGTGAACATAATGCCATAATGATTCAAAGGTAAAAAGACTGAATAAAACAACTCATGTATCCCCATTTTATGCAACCAGTTTGCTACTCAAACCCAGTATGAAAATCCTTTCAATTTATGTATATGAAATTAAGTGAAATGTTAAACATTGTATACACATTTATATGTGTAGTGTAGAAAATTAAAGTGTTTCTTGGAAGATGTCAGTGTGCATCTAGGGTAGCCAGATCTGTCAATAAAGCTTAAACACTGTGGAGCTGAAGCACAAAGGTAACTTAAACTTTTGAGTCATTTACACTTTTGAGTAAGTATACTATTTGTTTGCTGTTCACAAAATGCAGGTGTAAAGTTATTTGAGAAGTGTAACTTACATGTCTGGAACCCCTAAAAAAGAGGTTTGAGGCACATTTCTAAGGGCAAGCTCCTACCGGCAAAGTGTTAGTAAGTCCAGCACAACACATAGCCAACCTCTAAAGCTGTGAAACTCTCCCATAGAAAATAATGGACGTAGGGAATAATATAAAGCCCAATAGGAAATTATGTTAATTTAAATTAAGTTACATTATTTAAACCAGTTAAATAACTGAAAATATAGATATGGAAAAGTAGTACAAATATATTATTTAATTGTTAAATAATTTAATGCCCTATTTTAAATCTAAATTAATGTAAAAATAATTTGTATTAACTAAAAGAACACTAATCTTTATTTAATTCTAGAATCACTTCTTATAATTGGTAATGCAAAATATAAAAATTATATTTTATTTCCTTTGGTGGGAAATTATTTTTTAATTTAAACATCAGAAAAATAATTTTAATTTAATTTATTTCCAATAATTCGAGATGTATTTCAAAATAAAGTTAATAGATGTCTTACTTTTTTATTGTCTACATTTAAATAAATATAGAAAATGAAGTTACATTGATATTTGATATGTACATATTTTTAATATTTATTCTTAAGCTAAATAAACTTGTTGTTCTCTATAGTCTACCATGCAGAACTCCCTATCATCATTTGCTATTGAGTTTTATTTTAATTCTGTTTTAAGTGAGGGTATTGCAGTGCCAATGGTTGGCCATGTGTGATGCTGGACGTACTACTGTTTTTTTTTAGTAGCACTAAGAATAGCCAAAGTTAATGGTAGGTGACATGAGTGCCCCTCCTATGCTGAAGAGCTACCCTCCAATGGACCCACTAGTAACTACTACAATGCCACACACTACTGGCCTATTGGCCCACACTGACCAACCTACCAGAACACAACCCCCCTAGTGCCCTCTAGGTCAGGGAGCGGTTTCATCCATCTATAGAGCCCTCATGATCAATGCTCCAAACCTCCGTACACAGCTCTGGGAATGGTGGGAAGATTGGACGAGAGTGATTGGCGGGATGCAAAGATGTCCCAGAGAAAATAGGTTATCTCCTCCCACAGACACCTAATTTCACTGAAGTACCTCCATAGTGCCTACTCTACTCCTCGGCGCCTTGAGAACAGGGAGATACTAATGAGGGCAACCTATCCCCATGTACACCGACTGCGGTTCTTTCCACATGATCTGGGGATGGATGCCCTGCCATTGATTGTTACTGGTCAAAAATCTTCTGCATTTGGTCTAAGATAATAGAATACCCAATTGACTCCTCTCCACATATAGCACTACTCGGGTTCCTAAATGATGTGGGTGGGCTCAGAGGAGCATGAATACTAGTGGATATTGGGGTTACTGTGGATAAGTGAGACATTGCTAAGCAGAGGAAGTCCATCCAAGCCCTCTCATAGGTTAAATGGAGGACAGCAATGGGCTGGTGCACCAAACTGGAGAAACCAGTATAACAGGCATGAGTGTGCCCACAGAAACACAGAAAGATTGGGGGGAGGTTGTGGTCTTACTATAATATACTTGTGCCTTAATAGAGTAAAAATGACTTTCATCCTTGTTTCACTACCTACTTGTTTAACTTCACCTAACTGGAATTGTGATGTGTATGTGACGTACACTTACTTTCTGTGTTGTTTCTCTCTTTCAATAAAATGTGGTTATCAAAGAACTGGTACAGTGCAGCAAAGGTATAGAAATCTCCGATAGTGTGTTTGGGACATTAATAGCATATTGGCATACCTGTGTGTGTTGTACAGTTGTGTTTGGTGACAGGTCTTATGTGCTACCATGCCACCTTAGAAGGTACTAGCAATCAAATTGCTTGTGATGGTGACTGTGTGAAAGGAAAGAAGATTAAAAGGAAATTAATATAATTAACATCATTTCTATAAAATGTTATGTTTGAGAGATATGTAAGCATACCATGTTTGGAGGGGTGGGTGAAGGACAGATTGGATGATTGTGGGATAACATTTAGGGATAGAGAGATTTTAGGGCCAGATATACTAAGGTTCTGGTTGCAAAAGCAATGACTGCACCATGGGGGGTTGAGTGGACAGTCACTGTGGAGTAAAGAATTGGCAGGATGAAATACAGACAGCAGATGCAATATGTTACCAGTTTTTTGTCATCAGAAGCTTATTTTTCAAAGTAACCTATTTAGTAGTATGTCTGTTTACAGAATAACCAATCTGATTGAGCCACCATCAGACCTACCCAATAAATATGCATTAGGTAGTTCACCAATTCCGACTCAATTCGATTTGTCACAATAACAGGAATGGGAGCCTGCAAATGTCAGCAGACACCAGGTCTATGATTTTTTCCAAGGAATGTTTTTTAAAGCAGGCCAATTTTCCTAAAGGAAAAGGAACTGTTTTTGTTTTAAAGTTTTCTTTTTTAAAGTCTGAGAATTGTCTGTGGTCCCGTGAAACACTCCCTACTCCCCATTAACTTTAAACCTAATTCACAAAGAGGAAGGGCTCCAAAGGGGATATCTTCCATTTTGCAAAGAAGTTATGATCCTCACTTGGTGGTCAGTAACTTTTCAATTGTTTGCAGCCAGAATTCTGATAGCAAACCATTGCTACATTTGATACCAATTCAGTAGTTGGAGGAGGCACCCAAAACACACTCCTTCCAAACTCCTTATCTGTGTACAGTTGCAATCCCATGTTAGGAGCCAGTAAGTCTTCCCTGACTCTTAAAGTGGGTTTTGTTCATGTCCAGAAATGTGTTTATGGTCACAAACTTTGAATTGGAGTGAACATTTTTATACATTTGGCCCTTAGTTAATACCCAACCTTATGCTGCAGCTGTCTGCAGCAGGCTGCCCATCTAGCAAATGAGGGAACATTGTAGAGAGGACAGACTACTTAGGTAGAGTGTGACAGAGACGGGTTTCAAGAAAAGCTTTTGCCACCTGAATCCTGGATCTCTTCTCTTTTACCCTCCTCATTTCATCCTGTAATTTCTTTAGCACATGGGGCCTGCTTCCCGCCCCTCCCAATTTCATTGACTGATTCCGTGAGCACCATCCACAAAGTGCCTTCTGTGCTCCAGTAGTAGTGAATGAAGGCAGTTCATGTAACTGTTTGTAGTGCTTGGCTGCAAATGTAACTAAATGGGCTATCTTGAAAGAAATTTATCTCCCTCTTGAGTGTTGTAGTCTACAACTTAGAGGCTGGCTGTGTTTGCTTTTGACTGAAGGGTCATGTAGTTCAAGGGGAAGAATGCAGAGCCTAGGGTATTGGCAGCATTTATTTGGTTAAAAGTGAATGGGTGTCGGTTGCATGAGGGAACAACACATGCAGGAACAACACATGCCTTTACAATGCAGTCTTAACAACAACCCAGCGGTGGCTCCTCCATTAGGGCAGAGGAGCATCACCCCCCGCCAGCAGCAGAAGATTCAAAGCCTTTAACAAACGAAACGATAAAAAACCACATTTATTATTTCATTTGTTAAAGGGCCGGGGCCACAGGGTGACCAGCACTCCCTTCACTGTGCATGTATGTTTGGCCAGCCGTCTCAGGCTAGCCAAACACACATGCGAGTAGGCTCTCTCCAGCCCAGCAACACAGTTGCCTGGCTGAAGAGAGCATGCACAGGCTCCCATTCTGCCTGGGAGCTCCCTGGCTCGGTGCTTCCAGCCAATCCTGACTCTGCTCTGGGCAGCGTCAGGATTGGCCGCAGGGCAGGCAGGAAGCCTATGCCTGCCTGCAGCGATGGTAGAAAGAGAAGCAGCGTGGCACTGCAGATCAGGTAAGTTTTTATGTTTTATTTATTGTTTTTTTTATTACATTTTACCCCCACCCCGTGTGACTGAAGCGAGCCGCGACTGCAATGACCACCTCTTAATCATGCATATCTTAACAACACATACCATAACCGCGCGTATACCTTTAAAATGCATGCCTTTACAAGGAAATGTAAGTATAGAGCAGGTACGTGTAAAGTTTCTTGATATTTATATAAAATAAACGTGTTTGTGAAGGCTTTATAGTTATCTGTGAAATATTTACATTTTCAAAGTAAAGGCATGCTTGATAAAGGAATGTGGATTTTTTTAAACACACATACATTTAAGTATATATATGTATATGTAAAAATGTATATTTAATAAAATATACTAACATATTTATATATGAAAATTGATAATATTCACCGCACTCCAGGAGGTTTATGAAGTCTCTCTTTTATTGTTTACAGCAACCACCAACGCTTTTCAACTTCTAACAAATCTTGCTCACGGCTAGTGAGTCCTTTTTCCCTTTTACCTTAAATAGTGTCGGTTTCTAATGCCCATTATGTGGCATTGTGGACCTTGTAGTTGTTGTATTTAAATACTAAAAATAAACATTTAAAATAACGAACCTCCTATGTGGCAATTTCTATTAACGATAGGACCAACACCTATGGTATATTCTTAATCAACTACTGTCATATATTTAAACATGCCAAGTATAATTGACCTATAGTACAAAATACATATAATTATAACTTAATTAGCATTGGAATTTCCTTACATAATACCATGTGATAATGTTGCAATTTGCAAATTCTATTAGCTAAGTGCCTTATATAACTATATTGCAGCAATTTATTTCCATTACTGCCAGCCTTTCCATGGCGTGAACACAGCCATGGAAAGGCTGGCGGTAAGGGGACTTGGGGTGGGTGCCCCTGGGGGCCCCTGCACTGCCCATGCACTTGGCATGGGCAGTGCAGGGGCCCCCAGGCACAGTCCCATCGCTCAATCCACTGCCCGAATTAAGGGCAGTGGATTGCGTGATGGGTGCTGCTGCACCCGCCGCACAGCCACATTGCCGCTGGCTCCATTAGGAGCCGGCTGCAATGTTACGGCCCTGCTCCCCGCTTGGCTGGCGGGCGGAAACAGGCCCAGCAGGGATGTCCAAATGCAGCCGGCAGGTTCCTGGTCGCATAAGTGGCTGACTGGACGTAAAATATTGACGGTCGGCTGACCGCCAATGTTGTAATGAGGCCCATAGTATGTGCATCAGATTTGCATTAGTACTCACAAACATATGAAACTGGTGCAAGATGTTGAGTTGCATGCAAGGATTCCCATTCTCATTAAACAAACAGATTTTATTTCTTAAGTACAGTGACTCAGACCAGATCTTATTACACACAGATACTCACGACCATTAAGGTGGGTGGGCATATATTTTATATTATTAGCCGAGAGAAAGTATATTGACATTGGATTTGTTGATTAGAGTTTACCATTGTATTGGCTGGAAAAATGTGTGACAGGTTTTCATTTGCCCTTGGGGTTCTGCGAATATAGTGCTGCCAGTTTATTGCAAGCTACAGAGACTCCTTTCAGGGGTGGTTGGGCTCTACATGAGCGATCCATTGGAAGTGCCCGTGGGCTATATTGGATGGATGCTGACTTTGTGAGCACCTAGCATAACTGCCTACTGAGTCCTGACAAAAGCCTAATAGTATTCTTTTCAAGCCAAGCCAAATGCAAACAGTAAATTCACATTTGATATTAAACTTAGGGAATGATTTAGATTTTGGTGGACAGGTTACTTCTTCACAATGATGAAGGGTATCCCGTCCGCCGAAATCAAAATCCCATTATAGTCTATGGGATTTACATTTCGTGGACAGGATATCTGTCATAATTGTGATGGAGTAACCCGTCCAGCAAATATGTAAATCAGGCCCTCAGGGACTGTTTTAGAGTTTGGCGGATGGGGTTACTCTGTCGAAAATGTGACATATTTCCCGTTCCACAGTATTACGATTTCATTATATCCTATGGACATCACAATATGGTGGTTGGGATTTCCGTCACATTTGTAATGGCATAACCCATATGACAAACTCCAAACCAGGTCCTTAGTAAGCCAATAAAAAATTCATTTTTGCAGTTCTCAATTTTTTTTGTACTAGATTGTTCAGTACTAATATCAAGGCCAACAACATTTCAATTCTGGCGACCCAGGCTATGTCGGGATCACCAGTTGACCACGATTTTGACCCAAAAAATTACAAACCTCACTGCCATATAGAAGTCAAAATCTGGTAAGATAGACTCCTAAGAAAATAATTTGACTGCACTGTGTTTGCCCTGATGTTTTTTTCTGCCAGATTCTATGGGCGAGCGCAAAGCGCTCCATCCCATGCTGTAATCTCTCTTTGGGCTTTTAACCATGCCCATGTCACATCAGTCACTTTCATTGGTTCGTGGGCGTGCCTTTTAAAATCCGCTTGCTTTCATTCGTGAAAGGAATGCATACATCATGCTTTTTCTGGTGTTTAGGCTACCTACACAGCACCGGTAAACTACTGAAACCATTTGAGGCTTAATGTTTTCAGCATGGTTTCCAGACTACTTTTTTATTTATTTTCCACGCAGGGCGCTCGAGTTTACGCAGCACAAGCGCGCTCAATTTTTCCATTTTCAATTTCAGCACGATCCGCTGCATTTTACACAGCGCGATTCTTGTAAGTTGTGTGACATAAAGTTCGGTTATGAGTTTACAACGCTAATAGCTCTAACTCGAGCAAATGCGAGACCCGTTGCATTGCAAATGCTTATCATAACATGGTATTCCCATTTCTGCTGCATTTTGCCTGCATGCGAGAATTCTTCATATTTCCGATAGGATACTGATTGAGCAAATGTACCCTGTTACATACAATTTGCAAGACAGTCCTGATATGAAATCAGACGCAAGCATGATTTGTGTTTGATCTACAAGGTGCCGCAGAACTCATGAGACTGCAAATGTCTCTTAAAGCATTTGTCACGGGGTAGAAATTGCAATGAGTTATTAATCTAAGAAAAGTATACTATTTCTTCAGTTAGGGTCATGGCGCCCTGGGAAATTAAACCTTTTAAAACGAGGAGCTGAGTGGAGAAGGAAAGTGTCCGAACGAAATGTTTTATGTGAATTCTTTTGACTACTGCACAGAATGTGAAATCAATCCAGCTAAACTTCCACGTTATCGCCTCCTGAAGCTTACATATAGCCACGTTTAAATAGCAGGCTTTTGCCTCGGCGATTTTAGAGGTTTAAGGTGGCATTCAATGGAGGGGAGACCTTCCTTAAGAGTTATGTTTAGATGGAGCAGGATGCCATACTGTTCACCTTCCTCTGATCCGGCTCTCTGGACCACTTGGGCCGGCTGGCATTACCCATGCAGCCACAACATAATCATTAGCAGCAGTACGGCACCGTATCAGAGCTTGTCTGCTTTCTTACGCCCGACTGCTAAAGGGATGCTAACTCCTGTCCCTCATGAGATGGGCAGCACGCAGCTGTAATACAGTATATAGGAAGCATTGACAAATGGCCCATTCAGATTTAGTCACACTGCTGCTCTTTAAAGTGCTGACCTTGGGTTGCAGGCTTATATTTCACGTTTTTAGAAGTCGGACAGTAGCCCGCTGTCATTTTTCAGTGCATCCCATAACCTTGACATTCCATCCACTCGGGCTGTGCTTGATTTTCCACTTCTTGAAAGGAAAAGGTGTTACTTGGCTAATCAGGATTGTCCTAGCTCCCATCAAACTGTGCAGAACTCGCGAACTATGTCCTAGCTCCCATAACACCGTGCAGGACCCCCACTGAAGAACAGTGGAGGAGAATTGCTTTGATACGAAAATATCTGTTTCAAGAGGAGTGGGGTGGAGGGCCTGGCTGCATTGGTCACTGCACGTAGCAGACATTATATTAAGTTTATCTTATACCGAAAAGCATATTCATGATCATCTAAACTGGGGTCGACCAACACTGGACCAGGATGGCTGGATCCATGCTAGATGTTTTGGTTTACTGATAACTATGCAAAAACGTCCCACTTGACAAGTATGCAAAGTATCTTATGTGGCGGTAACGAACATCTATCATGGATCTGCCCCTCCTGGACCAACGCGCGACAACCCTGTTCTCAGGATACCTCTAAAACAGTCATCTCCAAAGTTATCACAATCACTCTTTTTCCAAGTACACCGGTGTTTGCAATTAGACTGGTCCTTTTCCATGTTTTTTCACCTCTACTACACACGAAGTAATGATGTCCTATTTACCATAGGTTACTGAAATCACTGCAACATACCATGACTAAGGGCCTGATTTAGAGTTTGGCGGACAACTTACTCAGTCACAACAGTGACAGATATCCCGTTTGCCGAAATATCAATCCAATTAAATCCTATGGGATTTATATTTCGTCAGACAGGATATCCATCACTGTTGTGATGGAGTAACCCTTCTGCCAAGCTAAATCAGGTCCAAAGTGACTGTAAACAGTGTTTGCAGTGACCATAATACACGTTTTTCCTTCTTTCTTTAGACCAATCTGCTTCTCCCACTAAAGGCCAGCCCCAGGAGAAAAAAGAGGATCCATAACGAAAGATTTGGGGAAAACTGAGGTCAATGTGGTGGCCTTACACTGGCTAGGGTACTTTCAGAAGGAGAAGGCCACAGAGGTCTCAGCTTCATCAACCTAGCAGTCACCTGGTAAACACCTCAGTTGCCGCAGGCCGTCAAGCCGCACCAACTGCACCAGCAGCCAGTCGCTCTTTGGCTTCACACTCACAGAGGTCTTCCTTCACAAAGTACCTTGGGCACAAAGAACCATTAGTGGGGATAGGAGAAGATTGGGCAGGGTTATGAGGAGATAAAAAAGGTTATTGGTGGACACTTTGGAGGGTATTTTCATTAGGAAGGGGGATTGGTCTGTTATGAGTAGCGCAGGGAGTGGGATTTTTACCTCTTTTAAAGAAATATTGTTATTTTCTGCTAAATTGCTTTTTCTTTCTTAATGCATTGGTTGCCTTTATTATGTGTTCTTCAGTAGTATACAGGAAAAACCAAGGAAGATCCTTCTACCTACTGTCATTGGCCCGGCCCAAGGAGTTCATTTGTTCTCTAACTTTGTATACATGAGCTTCTATGACCACCGCCCATTCAGGCTTCCAGCATACCACCCCTCTCCAATCAGTGTTGGAATTCTGACAATGCTTTTTGGCCCCCTTAAGGACAAGTAACTTGAGGCTCCTACCATTAGTAATAACTCCGTAATGCCCCTCCATCCGAAGCAACCAGGAAATGATAGAACCCACAGAAAAGATGTCACATTACACCATCTCCCTCCAAATCCAAACCTCTCCCTCCTAGTCCTCCTTGCAAGAACAAACATGGCAGTTAACTCCCCCAATACCTCTTAGTATATGTTGCCATGAGTGATTTATTTTACTTAAGGGAATAGCTAGCTGCTATAAAAGGTACAAAGAGAATTGACGCCGCAGGAAATAAGGTTTCATTTTTCGAGTGGAACAAGTGAATCAGCAAAAAGATCTTGCAACATCAAAGAAGCTGGAGTCATTTACTAAATCAAGTGCCGTGCCATATATTTTTCTAACACAAATGTTCTTCAAAAGTTAAATGTAACAAAGTTATATACGTTACAGGGAAGGTGTAGATTGTTTTACACAACTTTGTACAATTCAGAAGAATTTTCCCCAAATCAAATGCTCTGTTGAGCATAGATTTTAAAAATAAAAGTGCATGTTTCCCAGCATTCGTCTACTGTTGAGGATCATTTTCAGCAGCAGGATGTCCTATGGGCTGAGTAAGGCGGATGGTGTAGGCGACTTTGCAGTTATTTATACCTTCTGCCGGAAGTTTAGCACTGATTACACCATATCCACCCTGCTAATTGTAAGACCTGTTGATGGTGGAACTCGAATATGGCACAAAGATCTCACATTTTGGAGAAAGAAAGTTGAAGGTTCACTTAAAGTAATGGTAGTGGGTATTACGGAACAGTTGAGAGAGAGGAGCATGCTTATGACATTCTGTAGTATATTTATACTTGTTTTCCGCCGAATGTGGGTCATTTACGCAAATTCGGTGCAAAACTAACTCCATGTTTATACTTTGGCGCTAGACCCATCTAGCGCCAAATTTATGGAGTAAAAGTAATTTTTTGTACGTGGAAACCTACTTTGCGTCAATGAGATGCAAAGTAGGCGTTCTTGTGCAAAAAATGACTCTATGGCCGTAGCACCATATTTATCCCCTGTGCTAAAATCACACGTGGGAGGGAGAAGGGGTCAAAAAATGGTACATAGCTTGCTTTGCACCATTTTGTAACGCCTGGGTCAGGGAAGGCATTAGGGGACCTGTGGGCCTATTTCCATGGTGGAACACTATTGAATAAGCCCACAGGTGCCCCCCCCCAGCCTCAGGGACAGCACTACCCACACCAGAGGGACAGCGGAGGATGGGGGATTCCATCCCAGGTAAGTATAGGTAAGTACAGGTAAGTATTTTTTTTTAAAGTGCCATTAGGGGCCCTTAAATGGGTCCCCCTACATGGCACTGGATGCAGTAGCCATGCCAAGGAGACCCTGGCCCCCTGTGCTGGCCATTGGGATGGTGGGCATGACTCCTGTCTTTTCTAAGACAGGAATCATGTGGTATGGATAGTTTTGCGTCAGAAAATGACTCTAGGCAGGTTAGAGTCATATTTTCTTTACTCTAACCTGCCTAACGTCATTTTTGAGGTGCAAAACCCCCTTCTTCCATATCTCCAGCCCCACCCGACTAACATCATTTTTTTTTACACTAGCCTACCTTTTGCACCAGCTCGCACCATTCCATTAATATGGTGCAAGGCGGTGCACAAAAATGGTGCAAGCCGGTGCTAAACATTTTGGTGCAAAACTGCCTTAGTGCACTTTTGCACCAAAAAGTATAAATCAGGCCATAATCTTTAACAATGGGCTACACACAAACAGATCTAGGCAACAATTTCAAAAGTTGCAGAAAATGCCCAGTAATTAACTATCACACAATATTAGGGTAGGTTACAAGTGGACCAAGGCAAGTGCACTTTTAGTTTTTTGGTACACTTGGTCAAAAGTATCTAAACACTCCATGGGGACCAGCCTTAGTAATGCACCGGTGCTCACAAAGAAAGTGTTTGTCTGGGCCTGTCAGGCAAAGCATGGGTATACAAACACACACATACCCCTCCCCACCATAACATACCTATAAATATGAGGAGCGGCCATTGACTGTAATGAAGTGCGTATTTACTACTCTATTTAACTCCAAACTCGCTTTAATAGTAGGGAAAGTTAAAAAGCGGATTGAGGCAAATATAACTGCACTTTTAGTTGTTTGATACACTCACTTGAAACTACCTAAACACACTTTGGGGATGGGTACTCATAACGCACCGGCCCTCACAAGGATAGTATTTGGGCCCGACAGTGTTTACCCATGCTATGAGGACCGATTCGGTCCTCAGAGCATGGGTTATACATGCCCACACACACTCATACATGCACACACACAGTCACAAACACACACACACAATGGTAGAGAAGTACATGGGCAAGTGGCTGAGAACAACAGAAAATATCTAGGTTCATGAGACTTAACTAATGGACCCACCCCATCCTAGCCATCAACAGGTGCATGCACACAACAAAATGACCTACAGTTGGCATGAACTCAAACTCTTCCACAAGCCCCTAAAATATCTCTAACACTGCAGTGAAAATGTGAAAAATCTCAAATAGCCTCTCAATTCAATGTTTTGGAACTTCAAGTTGTAATGTGCCAAGAAGTAATGTTTCTATACTAAGAACTTACTATTGAGAAAACAAACTTAATATGATAGTTTATTCTTCCGAATAAATATACTCGAACCTTCACACATACAGCAAAGATACCTAAAGAATGAAGTCCTATAGGCAGAGCAACAGCTGCAGTTTAGTAATGGCAAATCCTTGCCTAACAAGTAAGGCATTACTGTGAGAAACTCTACCCCAAGAGCAGATTTGTTTTGAATAAAGCATTGGCTTCAAACAGGCAACTACAATTAAAGAATAATTTTCCATTTAACACATGTAACTACTCAATGTACCTAATGAATTGATGTATTTGCTTTGCTATAGGCTATTTTGTCAAAGACAAGAGCTAGGTTGGTTAACTGAGGAACTCTTTTGCTCAAAGGACTGTATTTGTTGCAGTGCGTACTTTGGAAATAAAAAGGTGCCAGTGCCTTAAGCTCTCCTCTGAAACACCCGGCTGCCGCAATTAAATGTGCGAGCATGGAATACCGAGGCAGCATAATCCTGAAGCCATCTCAGGCCACTTTAATCCATTTACAGCCACTTCCTGCCCCTTCATCTCACTCTTTCAGCTTTTTGCTGTCTCCCTTTGTGAATCTTTTTTGCTTTTCTCTTCCTCCATCTTTCCCATGTGTGTCTTTTGTTTGCAGTATATGCTTGAGGCAGAAAAATAAGTGCCGGCCCTCAAAAAATAAGTGCTGGTGCCCCGCACGAGAAACCACAGTCTCAAATTAAGCACTGATTTGTTGATGTCTCACCGTCTCTATTCAGGTAAGCGTATTCTGCCTTCCACATCCTGGTGCATGCAGCCTTTATATACGCCGTCTGATACAAGAGTACAAGTATTGCACTTACACATTTCTGGAATCTTTAACAATCCAAAAGAATTAATAAAATAAAAGTAACTATTAGTATAAACATAATTCTTCTTTGTGTACAATGCAATGGACAGCCGAGACATGAGCTACACAAGTCCATCTATTTGAAAACTTGAATTTGAGACAAGACATTTTAACACTCACATAATTTATACCTTCCAGATATTTCACCCCTGAGCAAAGTTCCCTGGAGCAATTGCTGTTTCAGTTTGCTTTATGGTATGCTAAACAGTATTATTCCTCCAAGATATCATAACAGAATTCACTTGTTAATTCCTGTACGAAGCAACCACTACTAACATGCATAAACAAAAATGTCTCAGATTCAATTGAAACCTTTAGGGCATTTATTAGAAATCCCATTTGTGAGAAATTGGTTTATTAATCTGAGAGTAGATGGTGCTTTTCAACTTAATAACTACAATCGGGCTGCTCAAAACACAGTTCCGAGAGGATCTCTGCTACACCCCTGGTAAGCAGGCAATCTGCAGAGTCGTGTGTGTTACGTTCAACTAGTACCAACAAATTTAAAGTAAAGATAACAGCACCGACTGGAATGTCGGTAACAGTGACGTTCCTATGGCTAATGCCCTTGTAAATGGGCCTTAATGTCTTCTATAGACTCTTCACAATCTGTTATTTCTTTTTTGTTGGTCAGTCAAGCAGCAAATCAACCTCTGGAAACCTCAGACCCCAGCACTTCACACATCAAAAAACTCACAGAGGAACAACGGAAGAACTTAAGAAGGTAAATGAGGACTTATTGATTAACATTTCCTGCACTAACTTGTCACATTTTCAAAGGGCAGTACCTAATAAAGGGATCTCCTTTGTCCCTACATATCAGACTAACTTGATGGAGTGGCTTTATTTAAGTTCATGCTGAAACTTCGTTTCTGTAGTTTTCTTTGACAATCTACCACTGAGTGAAACTAAACCTGATGAGATGGAGTATCAGAAATTCAAACCTAAAAGTGTGTTCATTGCTCCCACATCACATAAGAGTCTTGGAATTTTAAAACACAGGAGAGCAAGATGTCTCAAATTTTGGCTGATGATGAGAGATGGGTGTTCTAACCGGCTGACAAACAAGGCACTTTGATCATAACAAATCATGCATATTAATGATGAGAAAGTAAAATTTCACATTCAGATTAAGACACATATATTCTTGTAGACGAGGATCCCGCAGAGGAATATATGGGAACTCTTGAATTGATTTTAACCAGTGGATCAATGAGAATACTAGGCGTTTTCTATGCACAGAATTTTCACATAGGCCCCACCTTTGCATGATCCCTAAAATTCACAAGAATCCACAGGATCTTCCATTTCAGCACATAGTTTCTGCCTGCGGGTCGCTCCATGAACCCATTGGTAAATATTTTGATTATTTTCTTCAACCACTGGTGCAGACATGGCGTTCATATATTCAGGACACAACAGATTGTTTGCAGCATATGGCTGTTCGTCTTCTGAGAACCTGGTATCCTGCTAGCTGTACAATAGATGTTACAGCACTCTAACACGTCAATGCCCCATGAAGATGGCATGGAAGCTGTTGAGTAGGCATTTCTTAAACACGATGACATCTGAGCGAACAAGGTGCTCATTTGGGAAGTGTTGCATTTTTGTCGTTTCACAGATA
Organism: Pleurodeles waltl; assembly: GCF_031143425.1. NCBI lineage: Eukaryota > Metazoa > Chordata > Amphibia > Caudata > Salamandridae > Pleurodeles > Pleurodeles waltl. The sequence goes on from NC_090445.1 coordinate 258,672,305, forward strand.
TTTTAAATGGAGGGATTCTTTTTACCTATAATGGACTGGGACCTCAGTGGGCTTTTCTGGAGCCCCAAGCTATACCAACATCTTTATGACCAAATTTGAGAATCAGTTTATTTTTTAGTCTGAAGTTTGGACAGAGAATCTAGTCATGTATTAGTGTTAGTATGTCCAGATATTGAATAGTCAGAATCCACGCATTCAGTTTACTTAAACTATCAGCAATACACTTATTACATTCCTGGATGTGTATCTTGAACTCTCTTCCTCGGGCTTGTCCACTTGAGTCCTCATGACAGAAATAACATTCTGCAGTTCGGCAGTTTCCAAACTCCATCGCTGAAGCAGCACTTCCCTTTTTTCCCATTTCATTCAGATTAAGAGGATAACATTTAATCCAGCAACATGTGATCAGACTTTGCTTGCTTAGAACTTTCAATTCCAACAGAGATGCTATACTGACTCAATTCTCAACACTGCCTTAGAACAGACAGGTAACATGGATCGCTGAACATTGATCAAGCACACCACAGTGGATACACCCTCACAAGAAGTTTTTGTTTCCAAATTTTCCACTAAATCTGTTGCGATCAAACGCAGTATTTGTAAACGGTGGAATCGTCTCCAAACGGAACCTGATTTCAGAGGTATTTTTAAACACAAATCTACTATCGCACAATTACGTTACAAAATCTGAAAGAAATTCTTTCTTCCATTTCACAAATGCATCCTATCAAGCAGAAAGGCATGCTGAAATGTAATAATTGCATCCATTGTGGCAACGTAATCGTTGGTAATACGTTGTCTCCCCAAAACTGGCAACTCTATCAAATTACATCATTCTTCGGACTGCAATTCACAGAATGTGATGTACACCACTAAATGCCCTTGGGGCTTAATCTATGTGGGCAAGACAGAAAGGAAGGTTAAGGTTTGCAGGACCGAACACAAAAGTATGATGAGGAACAAGAACAGAAATTCACGTATTGATGTGTACTGGCTGGAACATAATCCCAACATCACTCCATTGCGTTTCACTGTTCAGTAAAAGATTATAGTGAATCCGGAAACCAGCACTCAGGGAATACTTTCCAAAAGGGAGACGTTCTGGATTAAGTATTTAGATATCTTGTTTCCCAATAGTCTCAATGACAATCTGGAAATGTCTTGTTTCCTTTAGCATTTAGGAGGAACTGGATTGGCCCTGGACACAAGGCCATCTTAACCAGTCACACCTCTACAAGTCTGTTTTTCACATGTCGTTATTGTTTCAAAATGCAGTTTCATGAATCAGCTAGCATAATTCATGTTGTATAGTTGTACATATTGCATGTGTGACGGCTGAACAACTGCCTAGAGTACCTCACACATTAATGTCCATTATACGATAGGTGTCTCTGTTTTGTTGTCTCATCCAGTGGGCCTGTTAGTTGGAATTAAATGAGACAGAATTTAGCACTGCATGCAACCAGTGATTAATAACAATAACGGGGCATACATGTTATGCTATACATTTTGAATGTTGGACGTTGGAATCTGTCTGCGCATATGGCGCACGTATGCACAATATGCAATTAGTAATTTAGTTGTAAAAGGTTGTTTTACAATTTTCACTATGTGCTATGCATGGCTCTTACCATGTTTGCACACTGTGTTTACACTGAGATGTATTGCAACATAATAACTGCCATAATAGTTTGGGTTTGAATGGGTGGGATGTTGCCAATCATGTGAATCATTCTTGCAATTTATCGTTTTTGTTCTTATGTGTAAGCACAGTAACCCGTTGTAACTTTACCAGGCTCAATCATTGCTACATTGTTTTTACACGCATTGTGGGATCAGTGCATGGTACATTTCTGGACCTATTTAAATATTCACACGGTTATATAACCCATGGTACCTGCACTGATTTTCATTCTCAGCCATGGGTAATGTTGCACAGTTAACGTGTTTACAGGTTTTTATTGTTTTCTAACTTAGCTAATTTGGGGTCTATTAAAAAGTCTGCCTACTGCCACAAGTTGTTTCATGCCCTTGGGATTTTGTTTTCTATGTTCATCAAGTAGGTCTGTTGTTTATGTTCATTTTATGGGCGTGGCACATGGGCAGGGTTTGCTTTAACCTCTTCACTGCCAGGCCTTTTCCCCCTCAGGTGCCAAGCCTTTTTTTATGGCTGTTTGGGGCAGTTCGCGCTTAGGCCCTCATAACTTTTTGTCCACATAAGCTACCCACGCCAAGTTTGCATCCTTTTTTTCAACATTCTAGGCATTCTAGAAGTACCCTGACTTTGTGGCTTCCCCTGAAGAAGACCAAGAAATTAGCCAAAATACAGCGAAAATTTCATTTTTTTAAAAAAAATGGGGAAAAAGGGATGCAGAAGAAGGCTTGTGTTTTTTCCCCGAAAAAGGCATTAACAAAGGATTTGCAGTGCTAAAATCACCATCTTCCCAGCTTTCAGGAACAGGCAGACATGAATCAGGAAACCCCATTTTTCAACACAATTTTGACATTTTACTAGGACAAAAACCATTTTTACTATTTTTGTGCTTCCACCCTCCTTCCAGTTATTGACAGAGATGGGTGTGAAACCAATGCCTGATCCCGGAAAGCTAAACATTTCTGAAAAGTAGACAAAAATCTACATTTAGCAAGGGGTGATTTGTGTAGATCCTACAAGGGTTTCCTACAGAAAATAACAGCTGAAATAAAAAAATATTGGAATTGAGATAAGAAAACAGCCATTTTTCTCAACGTTTTACTCTGTAACGTTTTCTTGCGATGTCAGTTTTTTGAAAGCAATATACTGTTACATCTGCTGGACTCTTCTGGTTGCGGGGATATATAGGGCTTGTAGGCTCATCAAGAACCCGAGTTACCCAAAGCCAATAAATTAGCTGCACCTTGCAATGAGTTTTTATTCTATACCGGGTATACAGCAATTAATTTGCTATAATATAAAGAGTGAAAAAAAGATATCAAGAAAACCTTTGTATTTCCAAAATGGCCACAAGATAAGGTGTTGAGAAGCTGTGGTTATTTGCACATCTCTGAATTCCGGGGTGCCCATACTAGCATGTGAATTACAGAGCATTTCTCAAATAGATGTCTTTTTTACAAACTGACTTACATTTGGAAGGAAAAAATGGAGAGAAAGACAAGGGGCAATAACACTTGTTTTGCTATTCTGTGTTCCCCATGTCACCCAATAAAAATGGTACCTCACTTGCGTGGGTAGGCCTAATGCTTGCGACAGGAAACGCAACATGGACACATCATATTTTTACATAGAAATCTGACGTGTTTTTTGCAAAGTGAGTAGCTGTAAATTTTGGTCTCTAGCTCAGCCGGGAACCATGGAAACCTACCAAACCTGCACATTTTTGAAAACTAGACACCTAGGGGAATCCAAGATGGGGTAACTTATGGGGCTTTCACCAGGTTCTGTTACCCAGAATCCTTTGCAAACCTCAAAATATGTCCAAAAACCACTTTTTCCTCAAATTTCGGTAACAAAAAGTTCTGGAATCTGAGAGGAGCCATACATTTCCTTCCACCCAGCGTTCCCCCAAGTCTCCTGATAAAAAGGGTACTTCACTTGTGTGGGTAGACCTAGCGTCCGCAACAGGAAATGCCCCAAAAACAGAACCGGGACACATCACATATTCCTCAAAGAAAACAGACTTGTATTTTGCAAAGTGCCTAGCTGTGGATTTTGGCCTCTAGCTCAGCCGGCACCTAGGGAACCTACCAGACCTGCACATTTTTGAAAACTAGACACCTAGGGGAATCCAGGATGGGGTGACTTGTGGGGCTCTCCCCAGGTTCTGTTACCCAGAATCCTTTTCAAACCTCGAAATTTGGCCAAAAAAAAAAAAAATGTTTACTCACATTTCGGTGACAGAAAGTTCTGGAATCTGAGAGGAGCCACAAATTTCCTTCCACCCAGCATTCCCCCAAGTCTCCCGATAAAAATGGTACCTCAGTTGCGTGGGTAGGCGTAGCCCCCGTGACAGGAAATGCCCCAAAATACAACATGGACACATCATATTTTCCCAAAAAAACCAGCCCTGTTTTTTGCAAAGTGCTTAGCTGTGGATTTTGGCCTCTAGCTCAGCCGGCACCTCAGGAAATGTACCAAACCTGTGCATTTATGAAAACTACACACCTAGGGGAATCCATGATCGGGTGACCTGTGGGGCTCTCACCAGGTTCTGTTACCCAGAATCCTTTGCAAACCTCAACATTTTGGCCCAAAAAACACTTTTTCCTCACATTTCGATGACAGAAAGTTCTGGAATCTGAGAGGAGCCACAAATTTCCTAACACCCAGCATTCCCCTAAGTCTCCCAATAAAAATGGTACCTCACTTGTGTGGGTAGGCCTGGCGCCCGCGAAAGGAAATGTCCCAAAACACTATCTGGAAACATCAAAATTATCAAATACAAACCTACCTGTTTTTGCTGGGGGGCACCTGTGTTTTTGGTCCTGGGCTCAGCAGCCATCTAGGGAAACCCACCAAACCCTGACATTTCTGAAACCTAGACACCTGAGGGAGTCCAGGAAGGTGTGACTTGCGTGGATCCCCCAATGTTTTCTTACCCAGAATTCTCAGCAAACCTCAATTTAGCTAAAAAATCAAATTTTCTCACATTTCTGTGTGGAATCACCGCACCTGGACAAATTTCCTACCACCCAACGTTCCGCACAGTCTCCCAGTAACAGTCATACCTCACTTGTGTAGGTGGGCCAAGTGCCTGTGACACGAAAGAGCCAAAAACATGTCGAAATTGAGAGGGAACCAAAGCGGCTCCAAAAAGGCTGTTTGGAAAAAAAACATTTTTAGGCTGACAAGTGCAGCAGTATTTTTATCGGTATAGATGAGACAATGCTGGGTGGTAGAAATTTTGTGGATTCCTGCAGATTCCGGAAGGTTCCATCACAAACATGTGGGAAAATGTGTTATTTCCAGCAAAGTTGGAGGTTTGCAGGGCATTGTGGGTAAGAACATGGTGTGGGGTGCATGTGAAGCACTCTAACCCTGGAATCAACCAGATGTTTAGTTTTCAGATGTGTCTAGGTCTTGTGGATTTTTCTACATGGCAGCGGCCCAAAAGTCCAAAAATTGCAGCCCTCATCATTCCAAGTAGGACGATTTTGAGAGTTAGCCAAGCTCTCATGGCCAAAATGTAAAACAAAAAAACAAAATAATCAAATGTCCTCGTGCTTGCCGTGGGATAAGATGTTTTAGTGTGTGGGGGAGAGCTGAAAGACTGTTACCTGATTCATTTGGGGTGGGGGCATAGCCCCACTATTCTTTGTTTTTTTAAAAATTCCCTAGCATCTAATAGACTTTCTGCCACCCCCCCCGGGTGTGGATCGGGAGTAATTGCTTAATCTGTCCACTTGTGAGCAGAACAACTTTGGCCCCATTTATTTGGCGTGGGGGTATGGCCATACCCCCACCCTCTTATTTTGAAAAAAAATCTTTCTTGGTCTCTGGTGGGCTTTCTGCCCCCCTTGGGGACAGATGGGCCTTCCAAAAATAGGCCGATCTGCCCCCAAGGGGGGACATATGGCCAACAGAAATGTGCCCCCATGAGGAGCGACCCTTGCCCAAGGAGCTGCCCCCCCAAACAAAACACACACATACACACATAACAATCCCTGGTGCCTAAGTGGTTTCTGTCCCTAAGGGGGACTGAAATGGCCTAAATAAAATTTGCCCCTGTTGGACTTTTGCTTATGCAGGGTCATCCCGAATCTGTTTGCCTCATGCCTCCTATTTTTTTCTGACCTGTCGCAGTAGGCTTTTGAACTCTGAGCACTTTCCCACTGCTAACCAGTGCTAAAGTGCATATGCTCTCCGTATCAATTGTATGTAATTGGTTTATCCATGATTGGCCTATTTGATTTACTAGTAAGTCCCTAGTAAGTTGCACTAGAGGTGGCAGGGCCTGTAAATCAAATGCTACTAGTGGGCCTGCAGCACTGGTTGTGCCACCCACATAAGTAGCTCTGTAATCATGTCTCAGACCTGCCACTGCAGTGTCTGTGTGTGTATTTTTACACTGTAAATTCGACTTGGTAAGTGTACCCACTTGCCAGGCCTAAACCTTCCCTTTTCTTACATGTAAGGCACCCCTAAGGTAGGCCCTAGGTAGCCCCAAGGGCAGGGTGCAGTGTATGGATAAGGTAGGACATATAGTAATGTGGTTTATATGTGCTGACAGTGAAATACTGCCAACTTAGTTTTTCACTGTTGCAAGGCCTGTCTCTCTCATAGGATAACATGGAGGCTACCTTTAAATATGATTAAAGTGTAGATTCCCCTAGAGAGTAGATGGACATGTGGAGTTTGGGGACCCTGAACTCACAATTTAAAAATACATCTTTTAGTAAAGTTGATTTTGAGATTGTGTGTTTGAAAATGCCACTTTTAGAAAGTGAGCATTTTCTTGCTTAAACCATTCTGTGACTCTGCCGTGTTTGTGGATTCCCTGTCTGGGTCAGTTTGACAGTTGGGTTGTTTTTCACCTCACACCAGACAGTGACACAAAGGGAGCTGGGGTGTAACCTGCATTTCCTGATTAGCCATCTCTGCTAGGAGGGAGGGGTGGAGTGGTCACTCTCATCTGAAAGGACTGTGCCTGCCTCTGACAATGCCGGCTCCAACCCCCTGGTGTGTGTCTGAGGCCTTGCCTGGGCAAGGCAGGATTTCACAAGTAGGTGTGAGTCCCCTTTGAAGAAAGGTGACTTCAAAGACTAAAATGGGTATAAGAAGGGCACCCAAATCTACAGACTAGAGAAACACTTCTGGAACCAAGAGGAACCTCTGCATGGAGAAGAGCTGATAGCTGAGGAAGAAGTGCTGCCCTGCCTGTGACTGTGTTTTGTGGAGCTTTCCTGCAGTGCTGCTTCTGCCAGAGTAAGAGGGCAAAGACTGGACTTTGTGTACCTTCCATCTTGTGAAGAAATCTCCAAGGGCTTGATTTAGAGCTTGCCTCCTGTTGTTTGAAGTCTCAGGGACAGCAAAGACTTCTCTCTGCCAGCACCTGAAGTCTCTGGAGAGACTCCTGCTCTGACAAGTGGTGCCCTATCCAGTCCCTGGGCCCTTGAAAGGAAAGCTGGTAGAATCCAAGGAAATCGACTTCGGACGACTTCGGACCGACGTCGCTGCTGAATCCGGTAACGCCGCCTGCACCTGACGCCGTGACCTTCGCTGGAATGTGACGCTCTTCGCAGGCCCGACGGCGCAGCAGCCCCGCTGAAGTCCGCAACTCCGTGGAAGTCGCCGCACCACGTCGTGACCGACGCCGCTCGAAGTGCACGGATTCAACGTTTCGCACAGACGCCGCGATTCCCGACTTCGCGCATCGGCTTGTTTTCACTCTTCACCAAAGGTACTGTACTTGGGGGTCTACACGACTCCGTGTCCGGCGCCGCTGGTGTCGGCTTGTTGGGAACGACTCCGTCATGACGCCGTGTTAACATCTCATCGAAGCATTTTTGTTTCTAAGCGCTATTTTTGAGTTTAATCTATAAAAATTCATAACTTGACTTGTGTATGTCGGATTTTTGTCGTTTTGGTCTTGTTTTGTTCAGATAAATATTCCCTATTTTTCTAAACCGGTGTTGTGTCATTTTGTAGTGTTTTCATTAAGTTACTGTGTGTGTTAGTACAAATACTTTACACCTAGCACTCTGAAGTTAAGCCTACTGCTCTGCCAAGCTACCAAGGGGGTAAGCAGGGGTTAGCTGAGGGTGATTCTCTTTTACCCTGACTAGAGTGAGGATCCTTGCTTGAACAGGGGGTAACCTGACTGTCAACCAAAGAACCCATTTATAACAGCCCCCTAGGGGAGTGACCCTTGCCTAAGGGGTCGCTCCCCATACATGAAACATAAAGTAAATAAAAAAATATATATATCCCTGGTGTCTAGAGGTTTCTGTCCCCCCTAGGGGGCAGATCGGCCTAAGTATAACAGGCCGATCTGCCCCCGGGGCAGGCAGAAAAGGCCTAAAAATATTTTGCCCCCCTGGGGAGCAGCTCTTGCCCAAGGGGCCGCTCCCCCTATAGGTAAATATAAAAATAAAAATTCCTGGTGTCTAGTGGTTTCTGCCCCCCGGGGCAAATCAGCCTGATTATATTAAGCCGATGAATAGACCTAATAAAATTATTGCCCCCGGGGGAGCGACCTTTGCCTAAGGGGTTGCTCCCCTTCTGACATATAATGAAAAAAAGCACACAAAAAACCAAATCCCTGGTGTCTAGTGGATTCTTCGCCCCCCTGGGGGCAGATCAGCCTAATCAATATAGGCTGATCTAAAAGGCCTAAATATTATTTGCCCCCTGGTTGAGGCCCCTTGCCGCTCCCCTTATCACTTAAATAAAAAAAATTAAAAAATCCCTGGTGTCTAGTTGGCCATGCGATCGGGCTGCAGAAATGCTCAGAATGACATAAAAAAAAAGGAAAAGGCTTTCCTTTCTTTTGATGTCTCTCTCTGCCCCCTCCTTCCGAGTGGAAGAGAAATGCTGAGCATTTCTCTTCCACATCGCGCTGGAAGCATGCTTCCAGTGCGATGGGAGGTGACCTCTGATGAGGTTAGCACGCGATTGCGTGCTGACGTCATGAGCCGTCACTGTGGGGTGGGGGTCGGGGGTGGAAGGGGAAGCGATTCCCCTTCCAGCCCTGCCCTGGGGGGTTGGCCCTCGGGGGGAGCGCTAACGCTCCCCCGAGGGCTGGTACTAGGACGTAATTGTTACGTCTGTGGTGCCTCAGCACTGCAGACCCGGATGTGACCATTATGTCCACAGTGGGGAAGGGGTTAAAACACATGCTTATGTGCGGAACTCAGTACTTGGTGATTCAACACAGGTAATTGAGTACTGGATTTAGGTTGCTCTTGTTACCATTCGTTAAGCATGGGCAGGAACAGTGCACTGAGATGTTTCGCATACTTGGCGGGGTCCATGGTTTGCGGTTCCCGTTGGTATACTGTTTGTGTTTTGGAGTGCTTCAATTGGTTCCAGTAGCACACACCCTCATCCTCTCATCAGGTATGTTGCTATGTTTTAGTATTACGGGACAAAGGTTGGAGAACATGTTATAGAAGACTGAGCTTCTGATCGTGTCTTACTGCTCTGTAATAGGTGACTTGCTGTTCTACACTGTTTATGTGATACATTCGCTCTTTTTTCATTCATCGTAGTGGGTAAAGTGTGAGTAGTTGTTTTAAACAATGACTCTGCCTGATGTATCTGGTAGTCCAACCACTGTTGGTGATGAAGGGTGTTTGAATCAGAAGGGGGTGACAGCACAGACCTATGGGTCTTCTTTTCTTTTTTTCTTAACCGTTAAAGACATGTGCTTCTGTCTGATCTGACATCTGAAGCAGTATGCACCCCTCAGTCCCTCATGTCAACACCACTGAAATGTTCGCCACACAGTGATGATTGAAGGAGCTCAAGGTAAACTGTGTCAGAATCAAATAATAAACTAAAACTAAAAAGGTAAAATAAAAAGAAAAAAGCTGCAATTCTGTCTGTGGAAAAAGACAGATTGCAATCACTTTCAGAAAGTCTGTATAAATCTCTCCTATCCCAAAGAACTAGGGAACTACCTTCCTACCTGAGTTGTCCTGTTTTTGATTCGGGAGTGAAAACAGACTCCTGCCCACAGACTCAGAAAGAGGCTCTCACCTATCAAAATAATACAAAACTCAATTCGTTTAGTTTCTGAGAGCTTTCCTGTATCTCTAGTAACAAATTGCTCTTTATCTATTACTCACTCCTGGAGAAACAAGTGGACTCCGAGAGATCCCCAAGCCATTTCCATTTCCTTGAGCTTCAAGCAATTTGTGTGAGACCTTATTTTCAAGCCTTTCCAAGTCTTTTTTCTTAGTTGCCTTAAATCACTTGGAAATCAGTGACTTGGAATAAGTACTATCATCATTTTCATTAAAATATACTTACTATTTGTTCCTCAAATTAATCGCTTCATATCAATAAACACGTTCATGCATTTTAGTACTTAGTGGAACTGCTTAATATCAAAAGTGTGCTGAGTTAATTCTGAACCACACGCATATTACACATTAACACAGTATGCAGGTTAATACAAAAGTGTGATGTCCTAATTACCAACAACTCGGACACAAAATAATTAGTGACAAAAATTCCAAAACATGCATTACATTCTAAAAAATCTTTTAGTTAATATTTCTTTTAGTCCTTCCCTTTAAGAAATTAATGGTTTATGTTTTCAAACAATATTTCTCTCGCCTCCTACATGCTCTCTCATTCAAGAAACGCTTTTAATCAGGCCGCTCCAAGGTACACTTGTAAGCTGCAGGGAGAACCGCTCCCCTGAAGATTCTCAATGTGAACTATGAAGAATCTGGATTTTCGTATTTATAGTGGCGGTTTTCCAAAATGGCAAAGAGATATAGGGGGTCATTCTGACCCCCATAATCTCCTGCGAGATTGTGAGCATGAAATAAAGCACAAACATGTGTTTTCAGTTCTCCTGTCCTTCAATTGCTTCCTCATCTTGGGCTGGTGTTTGTTTTGTAATAATGTGGTGCGGAAGTTGCCTCTACGAAACAAGAAGTAAGAGTAGTACCTTCTAGACATCAGTAGACGACAACCCTAGGTCATCATTAACTGATTGACATCATTCAACTTCTTTCTTATCAACTATTTCCACAGGAGGGTGCACAAGTAGTGCTCCTGGAGAAACTATTAGTGCTGTATTTGTGGTATTGTTTACTGGTACAATGATCTTTAGACTCTGATTCTGACATTAAACTGGCTCGCTCCTCTAATGTGATTGGATCTTGGTTGTCACTGTGAGGACACATTTTCAATAGATAGAGTGCAATACGTTTGTATATATTAGACACCATGTTTATGGACCTACAAGGTACACTTTAATGGTAGTCTATTAATATATAAAATAGGTTATCCTACATGGAGAAGGCACTTTTCCTGTTATATGTGTTTTTGCAGCCCAACCAGAGCACAGTGGTGCTTCTGGTAGCAATATATTTTTGTCATATACGTAGCTGATGTAAATGTACACTGCAGCCCACGTGTGACATTTAAGCCTATCAACTCTCTCCTTACGGGCAAGTTAAATAGACCAGTTCGGTGAAACCAATTTTACCAGTACCTTTATAGGCCCAGAGCATATGTACTGTGGCACTGAATTGAAATGTCCTAAAACCAGCAAAAATTGTGTCCAGAAAAGCAAAAAATGTGAGGTGACCTTGTAGAAAAGGGAATTTGCTACTCCAATGATACGTCATCATATTTGAAAGTTAAATCCAGTGACAATTCATTTATATAGCCACTAGGATGTGATTCTAGGCTGAACCACTCTAGGAAACACTAGTAAAGCTGGGACTCATGCTCACTAAATGCCAGTAGGCTGTGGCCCACCTTTTTTAGAGACACTTTCGTGGGGTGACACATCTTGCCTAAGGCTCAAAGGGATGCACCACGTCTTGTTAGAGACTGTAAGGGGGGATCCATTTTATCAAACAACAAGTGCTGATATTGATCCCATTAAAAAACACTGAGAGCAGGGGATCCTCTACCTTATTTAATACCCTGGGGTTGTGAATCATCGCTTACTTGAAATATCGAACTTGTCATTTATTGGTGAGTAAGGGCTGCAACCTCGTTGGCAGACCTTTGCATTTCAGCCTATTGTAATACATGTGCCAACGGCAGATCCATACTACTTACCATAGCCCTATCAGTAGCACCCAAACGTGCATCGCAACATCTTAGCACTGTCCTGGGCCTGCCCCACACTCTTCATATGTGTGTGGTCTTCAGAAGACTGCTCCTTCCCACCCCAGAGCAGGCCTCCCCGGTAATTGTGGGTGCTTTGTATGGTATTGTTAGGGCATAATCAAACCAGCGCCTAACCTCCATACCCATACCTCTACCTGTACCTGTTCTGACACAAGACACCAGGAGCACTTAACACACCATTAAGTGACTAGCATGTCAAGTACTTCATAAATCCATGCTTCATGCCTGGAGCTACAGGAGCATTGGCAAAGCTAGCAGGTCCTACCTGTGGAAACTGCTGGTATTGCCAACGCTTTTATTTTTCCACCCTAGATGTTTGCAGCTAATGCACAGGTATCCAAGGTGGCCATCTTTGAACACCATTGTGAACACATATCAAAAATGCATTTTGAAAGACCGCTGCTATGGATGTATGGCTGGGTGGGGAAGGTTTAAAAAGGAGGTTTTATAGATTAAAGAGGTGGTGATGGGGTAGCGGGAATAGGGAAAACGTCTACGGTTTAGTCTATGGTGAAGAACTTGTACGCCGAGGTTTCCTGGCTCTGAGATATAAGACAAGCACAATGCTAGAGAATCATCTTCATATTGCAGAGATATGTTTTTAAAACTTTTCTGAGCAGCTGTAAGTCTCGTATAGCTCGTAGATGGTACATGAGAGTATTCTAGCACTTAGCTGCGACTCCGAAAAATCTGTCGCCCACGTTGACTGTTCAGAGTGGGGTGTGTGAATAGGTTAACACCAGGTGCGTTTTGATGACCAGAATTCCGGCTTCTGTTAACAAAGAGGTCTGTAAATAACTACTAAGGTCTCGAAAGTATTTTTTTGTTTAACTGGCATCTAATTGATCTATATACAAAGAGCTAGGGTAATGCGTGCTTTCCTATGAGTTTTGGTAAGCGTGTTGAAGTGTTTTAAAGCAATTTCAGTTGATTGATTAAATAGGCCACAGAGGCAAGATACAGAACATAGGATAGTCCAACCGTGACTGAATAAGCACATTCACCCCCAGGAGAGACAATACAGTTTTTAGTGTTTTGAGAAGAGGTCTACCGACTGGTATCGATTTTCGAGAAAAGATATTAGCCAGGTCAAGGAAATACCACAGATACTGATTTCCTCTAGTCCTAAGGTCAGGCTAGAATGGTCATTGGAGTTGTATGCCTCGGAGAGGTCAAGAAAAATCAAGGCTTCAATCTTCCCTTTATTGGCAGTTTTTCTGAGATCGTCCAGAACAGACACCATCACCAGTTCTGTTCATTATCCTGGTCGGAACCCAGCTTTGTGATGAGCTAAAACATTGTTTTCCTGCATGTAATTGCGCAACTGGTTATAGATGTTTTTTTTTTCTTTTAATCAAAACCTTTTCTAGAAATGGGAGCAAAGAAATAGGCCTCTAGTAAATCAGTACTGTTAGAAATGGGGTCTTTGGTTGACAGTCAGGTCACCCCCTGTTCAAGCAAGGACCCTTACTCTAGTGAGGGTAAAAGGGAATCACCCTCAGCTAACCCCTGCTTACCCCCTTGGTAGCTTGGCAGAGCAGTAGGCTTAACTTCAGAGCACTAGGTGTAAAGTATTTGTACCAACACACACCGTAACTTAATGAAAACACTACAAAATGACACAACACCGGTTTAGAAAAATAGGAAATATTTATCTAAACAAAACAAGACCAAAATGACAAAAATGCGACATACACAAGTCAAGTTATGAATTTTTAGAGATTAAGCTCAAAAATAGCACTTAGAAACAAAAATGCTTTGATGAGATGTTAACACGGCATCGTGATGGAGTCGTTCCCAACAAGCCGACACCAGCGGCGCCGGACACGGAGTCGTGTAGACCCCCAAGTACAGTACCTGTGGTGAAGAGTGAAAACAAGCCGATGCGCGAAGTCGGGGATCGCAGCGTCTGTGCGAAACGTTGAATCTGTGCACTTCGAGCGGCGTTAGTCACGAAGTGGTGCGGCGACTTCCACGGAGTCGCGGACTTCAGCACGGCTGCTGCGACGTCGGGCCTGCGAAGAGGTCACGTTCCAGCGAAGGTCACGGCGTCGGGTGCAGGCGGCGTTACCGGATTCAGCAGCAGCGTCGGTCCGGAGTCGTCCGAAGTCGATTTCCTTGGATTTCCACCAGCTTTCCTTTCAAGGGCCCAGGGACTGGATAGGGCACCACTTGTCAGAGCAGGAGTCTCTCCAGAGACTCCAGGTGCTGGCAGAGAGAAGTCTTTGCTGTCACTGAGACTTCAAACAACAGGAGGCAAGCTCTAACTCAAGCCCTTGGAGATTTCTTCACAAGATGGAAGGCACACAAAGTCCAGTCTTTGCCCTCTTACTCTGGCAGAAGCAGCACTGCAGGAAAGCTCCACAAAGCACAGTCACAGGCAGGGCAGCACTTCTTCCTCAGCTATCAGCTCTTCTCCATGCAGAGGTTCCTCTTGGTTCCAGAAGTGTTTCTTCAGTCTGTAGATTTGGGTGCCCTTCTTATACCCATATTAGTCTTTGAAGTCACCTTTCTTCAAAGGGGACTCACACCTACTTGTGAAATCCTGCCTTGCCCAGGCAAGGCCTCAGACACACACCAGGTGGTTGGAGTCTGCATTGTCAGAGGCAGGCACAGTCCTTTCAGATGAGAGTGACCACTCCACCTCTCCCTCCTAGCTGAGATGGCTAATCAGGAAATGCAGGTTACACCCCAGCTCCCTTTGTGTCACTGTCTGGTGTGAGGTGAAAAACACCCCAACTGTCAAACTGACCCAGACAGGGAATCCACAAACACGGCAGAGTCACAGAATGGTTTAAGCAAGAAAATGCTCACTTTCTAAAAGTGGCATTTTCAAACGCACAATCTTAAAATCAACTTTACTAAAAGATGTATTTCTAAATTGTGAGTTCAGGGACCCCAAACTCCACATGTCCATCTACTCTCTAGGGGAATCTACACTTTAATCATATTTAAAGGTAGCCCCCATATTATCCTATGAGAGACAGGCCTTGCAACTGTGAAAAACAAAGTTGGTAGTATTTCACTGTCAGGACATATAAACCACATTACTATATGTCCTACCTTATCCATACACTGCACCCTGCCCTTGGGGCTACCTAGGGCCTACGTTAGGGGTGCCTTACATGTAAGAAAAGGGAAGGTTTAGGCCTGGCAAGTGGGTACACTTGCCAAGTCGAATTTACAGTGTACAAATACACACACAGACACTGCAGTGGCAGGTCTGAGACATGTTTACAGGGTTACTTGTGTGGGTGGCATAACCAGTGCTGCAGGCCCACTAGTAACATTTGATTTACAGGCCCTGGGCACCTCTAGTGCACCTTACTAGGGAATTAACAGTAAAACAAATATGCCAATCATGGAGAACCAATTAAGTACACATTTTAAACAGGAGCACTTGCACTTTACCACTGGTTAGCAGTGGTAAAGTGCCCAGAGTAACAAAAACAGTAAAATCAGAGTCCAGCACACATCAACAACCTGGGGAACAGAGGCAAAAAGTTAAGGGAGACCACACCAAGGATGAAAAGTCTAACACGTGTCCCCTCCAGCTAAAAGTGGGGAGCAACTACCCAACCTCATGGGAGTTCTCATCACTAAGGCAGAAGAACCTGGACAGACCATCATCATTGGCGTGCTCTGTACCAGGACGATGTTCCTCCGTAAAGTCATCCCCTGTAGGGAAATGGACCACCTCAACAGTTTTGGATTCTCACCCCTCATCTGCATTAACCATCTGAGGGGCCTGTGGTCGGTCTGAACTCGGAAGTGAGTCCCAGACAAGTAGGGTCTTAGCTTAATCAGTGCCCAGACCACAGCAAACGCTTCACGTTCTATGGCACTCCACCTACGTTCCCTGGGTAGTAACCTCCTGCTAATGAAGGCTACGGGTTGATCTAGGCCCTCTTCATTAAGCTGTGAGAGTACTGCTCCAATACCATGCTCTGAGGTGTCTGTTTGCACAACAAACTCCTTGGAGTAGTCAGGTGCCTGCAGCACAGGTGCTGTGCACATGGCAGCCTTCAGGGCATCAAAAGCGTTCTGGCAAGCCTCTGTCCAGATCACTTTCTTGGGTTGCTTCTTAGAAGTCAACTCAGTTAAGGGGGTAACGAGGGTACCATATCCCTTAACAAACCTCCGGTAATTTCCTGTAAGACCTAAAAAGGCTCTCACTTCAGTCAGGGTCTTGGGAGGCTCCCAAGCCAGAATTGTGTCAATCTTAGGCTGTAGGGGTGCCACCAGGCCACTCCCCACCTGGTGTCCTAAGTACACCACAGAACCCTGCCCTATTTGGCACTTGCTCGCCTTAACAGTGAGGCCTGCCTTCTGCAGGGCCTCTAACACTCTTCAGAGGTGTTGCAGGTGTTCCTCCCATGTGGAACTAAACACAGCAATGTCATCCAGGTAGGCGGCACTGAACTCATCCAGTCCTGCCAACACCTGGTTGACCAACCTCTGAAAGGTGGCAGGGGCATTCTTCATCCCAAAGGGCATCACATTGAAGTTGAAGTGCCCATCTGGGGTAGAGAATGCTGACCTCTCCTTTGCCCCCTCAGTTAAGGCAATCTGCCAGTACCCAGATGTTAAATCAAACGTACTGAGGTACTTGGCAGCTCCTAACCGATCAATGAGCTCATCAGCTCGGGGGATGGGGTGTGCGTCAGTCTTGCTGACCGCATTGAGACCCCGGTAGTCCACACAGAACCTAAGTTCCGGAGTGGCACCAGGAACAGCAGCCTTTGGGACCAATACCACTGGGCTGGCCCAAGGACTCCTGGAGTGCTCAATGACCCCTAGGGTTAACATTTTGGAGACTTCCTCCTTAATGCAAGCCCTGACCCTGTCAGTCACCCTGTAAACCTTATGTTTAACAGGTGTACTTTCCCCAGTGTCCACATCATGTGTGCACAGGTGTGTGGCTCCTGGTATCAGGGAAAACAGCGAGGCGAACTGTCCCAACACGTGGCGACAGTCCCTCTGCTGTTCCTCAGTCAGGGAGGGGGAGAGGATCACTCCCTCCACAGACCCATCTTTTTCTCCTGCAGACAGGAGGTCAGGAAGAGGCTCACTCTCTTCCTCCACCCCGTCATCTGTCGCTAGGAGCATGGATAGCTCAGTTCGCTCAAAGTGTGGTTTGAGGCTGTTGACATGTAGGGCCCTCAAAGGGTTCCTGGGGGATTGCAAGTCTACCAGCTAGGTGACCTCGCTCTTTCTTTCCACCACCTCAAAAGGCCCAGTCCAGTTATCCTGGAGAGCCCTAGGCTCCACTGGTGCCATGACCCACATTTTTTGTCCAGGCTGAAACTCAACCAGAGTGGCATTCTGGTCGTACCACCGTTTCATATCCTCCTGGCTTGCTTCCAGGTTCTCCTGAGCGAGACTCCTGAAGCGGGCAGTCTGGTTTCTTAGTGCCAGCATGTAGCTAAATACATCCTGGGGTGGTTTACTAGGAGCTTTCTCTAAAGCCTCCTTCACCAGACTGAGCGGTCCCCTCACAGGGTGGCCATAGATGAGCTCAAAGGGGCTAAAGCCAAGTTCCTTTTGAGGCCCCTCCCTGTAAGCGAACAGAAGGCATGGCAAGAGGACGTCCTACTTACGCCTCAAGGGCTATGACAGGCCCTGAATCATGCCTTTCAAGGTGCGGTTGAATCTCTCAACCAGACCATTACTTTGGGGGTGGTAAGGGGTGGTGAACTTGTAGGTTACCCCACACACCTTCCACAGAGACTTCATATAAGTAGATATGAAGTTTGTACCTCTATCAGATACCACTTCCTTGGGGAAACCCATGCGGGTAAAAACTCCCATCAAGGCACGTCCCACCACGGGGGCAGTGACCGTCCTTAGAGGAATGGCTTCTGGGCACCGAGTTGCATGGTCCACGAAGACCAGGATGAACCTGTTGCCCTTGGCTGTCTTGGGATCCAGAGGCCCCACAATGTCAATTCCTACCCTTTCAAAGGGAGTACTGACTACCGGTAAAGGTTGGAGGGGAGCTTTGTATTTCCCCCCTCTCTTGCCACTTGTCTAACAAGTCTGACAAGACCTACAATAAGCAGCTGACTGCTTGAGCATCAAGGGCCAGTAAAAGTGGGAGACAAGCCTCTTATAGGTCTTGTCCTGCCCTAGATGTCCTGCCAAAGGCACATCATGAGCCAAACCCAGTAGGAAGGCCCTGAAACACTGGGGTACCACCAGCATACGAGCTGACCCAGGCTCAGGAACCTTAGGCTCACTATACAGGAGGCCATCCTCCCAATATATCAGGTGAGTACCTGGCGCCTCGACAGCTGCCTGACCTGCAGCCTGCTGCCGCAGCCCCTCAAGAGTAGGGCACTCCTTCTTCGATGTGCAGAATGCTTCCCTGGTGGGTCCCCCTTCATGCTGCCACTGTGACAGCTCATGGACCTCCCCCAGTTCAGCCACCTGCTCCCCTGTAGGTTCCGGGGTGTCACCCTCAGGCTCTGCCTCCTCCCGGACCGTGGGAACCTCGGGCCGGTTTCCCGCGCCCCCTCCCCTTCCTCTTCTTGGCGGTCCCCTGGGCCACTGTTTCAGGCTCCAGGGGCTCTTGACTACCCTGATTGGCTGCCATAGGCTGGGTGGATACGCATACCCACCCAGGCAGACCCAACATCTCCAAGTGAGACCTGTGTTCCACCTCCTTGCAAGGGGAATCCCCCAGGTCGTTACCTAGCAAACAATCAACAGGCATGGTTGGACTCACAGCTACTTTCCAGGAACCTGAGACCCCCCCCCATTCAAAGGGAACCTGTGCCACTCTGCAGAGGCGTTCAGAGTTGTCTACCGCAACTACTTGGTGAAGTACCCGGGGATCAATCTGCTCTTCAGACACCAGGTGACTCCTCAGTGTAGTCACACTGGCTCCTGTGCCTCTCAGAGCCTCCACCCTCTGTCCATTGATGGTCACCCATTGCCTGTACTTCTTAGTGTTATCAGGCACTAGGTTTTTCTGGACCATCTCACTGTCCCCTAGTGAGACAAGGGTAATTTCTGCTGGTTCCCACCCACCTGAAACCAACTCTTCCCCAAGCGCTACACTGGCCAAACCCTGGGAAGGTGCACCAGTGGGTGCTGGTGTACTTTTGGGGCATTTGGGGTCCCCCCTCACATGACCCACCTGGTCACATGCATAGCACTTACGTGGGGGACCACCTGCCACTGGCTTCCCTTTGGACAACCAAGGCTTCTTTTCACTGGGGGGTTGGGAATCCTTACCCTAGGAATCAATTTGGGGCCCTTTAGAGAACTCCCCCTGTTTGCCTTTACCCCCCCTTTCTTCTTAGAGGGACCCTGCCCACCCTTGGCATGGTCTCCCCCATACCTCTTTTGGACCCTGGTGCTCTCCTAGCGGTCCGCTTCCTGTGCAAGCTTCCTGGGGTCAGTCAGCTTGATGTCAATGAGGTGCTGGCGCAGCTCTGGAAAACATAAACTGTACAAGTGCTCCCAAGCAATTAAATTGTAAAGCCCCTCATACGTGTTTACCTTACTGCCCTTCACCCAACCATCCAGTGACCTGCAAAAAGAATCAACACATTCCAACCATGTTTGGGATTCCTTTCTCTTGTAGGATCTAAACTTCTCCTTGTACTGCTCAGGGGTGAGACCAGACCTGGTGAGTAAGGCCTCCTTCGTGACAGGGTAGGTGAGATCCTGAGCATCCCCTAAGGCTGTCAGTGTGTCCCTCCCCTCTGCCTCAAAATGCTCCCACAGGGTTGCCCCCCAATGAGCTTCAGGGACCAGGTTCATGTGGAGAGCTGACTCATAACCCTTGAACCACAAGTAGATATCATCCTCCCTCTTATAATCCCTCACAAGGTCTTTTGGGATATGTACCCTTCTCTCAGGCTGCACTGTAGGATTGCTGCCACCATCTCTACTGGACTGGCTTCTATGATCCATCTCTCTCAAGCTAAGCTCATGAGCCATCGCTAACTTCCTCTCCTCAAGGGCTAGCCTCCTCTGCTCCAATTGGTACTCCCTTTCTGCCTGTCTGTCCTTTAACTCCTCAGGTGTCAGACCCTTAGATGAGGCACTGCTACCTGCCCTGGAGACCTTCTCCCTGGACATAACAGCCCCACCCACAATACCATTGCGTACTGAACACTCTTCCTCATCCTCCTCATCTCCCTCATCCTCTGTGTGCCCTTCAGTGCTCTTGGCTGTCACCCAGGCCCTCAGCGGCTTTTGTAGCTCCTCCTTCCTGGATGAGCTCTTAATGGGACAGTCAAAACTTTTACAGAACTGCTTCAACTGAGCTTTTGTATAACTCTCCAATTTCTCAAGGTCAAAGTCAGCTCCAACTGATGCATCTCCAGCATGGGACATGATGAAGATTAAAAAAAAAGTGTAAAGTTCCAAAGGCAGAAAGACAAGTTCCCAAATGAAGTTCCAAAGAAAGTCAATCAAGGAATCAGCGAGAAAAAAATGAATGCAGAGCAAAAACAGTCCAAATAGAAAAAAAACAAAAAATCACAAGACTAGTAGTATGTGGTCACGTAGTGGTCTGAACTCAAACAGTAGTGTACACTTAATTACTGTATGTCAAGTACAAATACAAGTCCAAATCCCAAACGCTGATCACCAATGTTAGAAATGGGGTCTTTGGTTGACAGTCAGGTTACCCCTTGTTCAAGCAAGGACCCTCACTCTAGTCAGGGTAAAAGAGAATCACCCTCAGCTAACCCCTGCTTACCCCCTTGGTAGCTTGGCAGAGCAGTAGGCTTAACTTCAGAGCGCTAGGTGTAAAGTATTTGTACCAACACATACAGTAACTTAATGAAAACACTACAAAATGACACAACACCGGTTTAGAAAAATATGAAAAATGTATCTAAACAAAACAAGACCAAAATGACAAAAATCCGACATACACAAGTCAAGTTATGAATTTTTAGAGATTAAGCTAAAAAATAGCGCTTAGAAACAAAAATGCTTTGATGAGATGTTAACACGGCATCGTGACGGAGTCGTTCCCAACAAGCCGACACCAGCGGCGCCGGACACGGAGTCGTGTAGACCCCCAAGTACAGTACCTTTGGTGAAGAGTGAAAACAAGCCGATGCGCGAAGTCGGGGATCGCAGCGTCTGTGCGAAACGTTGAATCTGTGCACTTCGAGCGGCGTCAGTCACGACGTGGTGCGGCGACTTCCACGGAGTCGCGGACTTCAGCTCGGCTGCTGCGGCGTCGGGCCTGCGAAGAGGTCGTGTTCCAGCGAAGGTCACGGCGTCGGGTGCAGGCGGCGTTACCGGATTCAGCAGCAGCGTCTGTCCGGAGTCGTCCGAAGTCGATTTCCTTGGATTTCCACCAGCTTTCCTTTCAAGGGCCCAGGGACTGGATAGGGCACCACTTGTCAGAGCAGGAGTCTCTCCAGAGACTCCAGGTGCTGGCAGAGAGAAGTCTTTGCTGTCACTGAGACTTCAAACAACAGGAGGCAAGCTCTAACTCAAGCCCTTGGAGATTTCTTCACAAGATGGAAGGCACACAAAGTCCAGTCTTTGCCCTCTTACTCTGGCAGAAGCAGCACTGCAGGAAAGCTCCACAAAGCACAGTCACAGGTAGGGCAGCACTTCTTCCTCAGCTATCAGCTCTTCTCCAGGCAGAGGTTCCTCTTGGTTCCAGAAGTGTTTCTACAGTCTGTAGATTTGGGTGCCCTTCTTATACCCATTTTAGTTTTTGAAGTCACCTTTCTTCAAAGGGGACTCACACCTACTTGTGAAATCCTGCCTTGCCCAGGCAAGGCCTCAGACACACACCAGGGGGTTGGAGTCTGCATTGTCAGAGGCAGGCACAGTCCTTTCAGATGAGAATGACCACTCCACCTCTCCCTCCTAGCTGAGATGGCTAATCAGGAAATGCAGGTTACACCCCAGCTCCCTTTGTGTCACTGTCTGGTGTGAGGCGAAAAACAACCCAACTATCAAACTGACCCAGACAGGGAATCCACAAACACGGCAGAGTCACAGAATGGTTTAAGCAAGAAAATGCTCACTTTCTAAAAGTGGCATTTTCAAACGCACAATCTTAAAATCAACTTTACTAAAAGATGTATTTCTAAATTGTGAGTTCAGGGACCCCAAACTCCACATGTCCATCTACTCTCTAGGGGAATCTACACTTTAATCATATTTAAAGGTAGCCCCCATATTATCCTATGAGAGAGACAGGCCTTGCAACAGTGAAAAACAAAGTTGGCAGTATTTCACTGTCAGGACAAATAAACCACATTACTATGGTGGTCATTCTGACCTCGGCGGTAAAAGGCGCCTACCGCCGGTCAGAAATCCTCCATAATCCCGCCGCGGTCGCGGAAACCCGCCACGGTCATTCTGACCCGCAGAAGGCAAACCTCCGAAAATCCGACCGCCACAACAGACCGCCAGACCAGCGGTCGGCGGAAAGGTGGAGGTGACCAAACCTCCACCGCCACGCCAACAGAAATACGCCCATCCCATTACGACCCACGAATCCACGCGGCGGTCATTCAAACGCGGTATTCCATTGGCGGGACACACCGGCGCGGTCAGAATACCCACCAACGAACAAAACTCACCCACATTGGACGATTTGAATCCCACACACCTGATACACATACACACACCACTCCCACACACACAATACAATATAAAACACCCACCCACATCACCCACAAACCCCTACGCTTACAAAATCGTAAAGAAGGCAAGAGAGAGACACCAGGATCCAAAACATAACAGCCACAGCCACTCAACACCATCACCCACACACTATCCACACACAAAACAACACACACCACCACACTCAACTCACTTAAATACACATACTCCACCCCACACATCATACACACCACCCCATGGCACCCCAAAGACAACCCCGCTTCACAGACGAAGAACTCAGGGTTATGGTGGAGGAAATCGTTCGTGTAGAGCCCCAGCTGTTCGGCACACAGGTCCAATACACCAGCATTGCCCGGAGGACGGAGCTATGGCAGAGGATTGTCGACAGGGTGAACGCAGTGGGACAGCACCCCAGAAATCGGGAAGACATCAGGAAGCGATGGAACGACCTACGGGGGAAGGTGCGTTCCATGGTATCCAGGCACAACATCGCCGTGCAGAAGACTGGCGGAGGACCCCCACCTCAACCCCCACAATTCACATCATGGGAGGAGGAAGTCTTGAACATCCTGCATCCTGACGGCCTCGCAGGAGTCGGCGGAGGAATGGATACTGGTAAGTTGAAGCTTCAATACTGCTTCCCCCCCACCTGCATGCCAAATCAGACCCCAACCCTCACCCCCATCCTCGAACCCCACCCTCACCCCCACCCCCATCCTCACCCCCACCCTCACCCCCACCACCATCCTCACCCCCACCACCATCCTCACCCCCACCCCCAGCACACCTATTCCCCGCCAATGTCTCACCATCACAACCCACACATCCCAAAACCTAGGCCTGCATGCGTCCACTAAGCATGGACACCCATCACCAAAGCATGCCCAATGCATATACACATCCCCCCCACAAGCCACCCTCACCAAAGCCCCCACACACGAATGCCAGCACTTGGGGACACGGGAACCCACAGATACACCCATATGCCACACATTGAAACTATAACCATACCTCTATACCCCTGCAGGACCCGACCGTCAACACACCGCGGCGGAGGGGCCAGAATTATCCACACCCCCCACCCAAGAGGCCGTCAGCGATGACAGCAGCTCTGTCGATCTGGACACCGATGACCAGCCCGGACCATCGGGGACCTCTGGACAGTCGGTTCCCCTCACACAGGCACAGGCCACTATAGACCCTAACCCCTCTGGGAACACCAGCACAGCTCCCACCCAGCGGGCCCATGCCTCTGTCTCCAGGGCGCGTCAATCTGCGGTGTGTCTACCACTACAGGGCACCCAGGATAACCCACCACCCCAACAACAACAGGGACCTGGGGGCAGTGGTAGTGGGCACACCGGCCAGGGGGCAGAGGCCCAGGGAAACAGGCCAACTCGGCGGGCAGCTGTGCGACAGGGGGGGGAGGAGAGGCCCAGGGAACCCACTCTCCACGAGGTCCTCACCACCATCATGGGAGCATACAACCGCTCCCAGGAGACGATGGCGACGGTACTGGCCCGGTTCCAGGAGATCCAGGTGCTGCAGGAGGAACACTATCGGGGGTACAGGGAGGACATCCGAGCCATCAACACCACCCTGGTTACCATGGTAGGGCTGCTGCAGGACCTCGTAAACAGCAGGGCGGACACTGAACAACACCCAAGGGCCCCTGCCACTAGCCGGGACCAAGAACAGCCATCCACCTCCGCCGGCGCTAGTGGACAGGAGGCCCCCGCACAGCAGCAGCCCACCAGACCCCCACCTCCTGCAGGAGAAGAACCACCCCGCAAGAGGGCCCTGAGATCTCGCAAGACAGAGTAGGATGTCAAGACCCCCGCCAGCAATGGATACCACCTGATGTCATCCCACTGTCCCACATTGTCACCCTGTCCATCCTCGAACTGCCCATGCTCCATCTCTCCACAGGCCTCTGGACAATGCACCTGTGTGACTGTTACTCTGGACTCTGCCATGGACATTCCTTCACCATAGCCCCCACCCACTTGAAACCACCCATCCCATTTTGAGCACTTCAATAAACACCTATTTTGCACCAAAATATCAGGAGTCTGGCTGTGATTTCAATAGATTGTAATTGACATGACAGTGCAAATATGTCCTTGTACATGGTGAAGTCAACAAACAGCTGCCACAAAGCTGTAGTCCATGGGGAAACGAAGCACAGGACTCGTAGTGGGGACCCCAGATCTGAAATAGGGAGGGAAAAGCCAAAACTCAGTCATCATACACTGGGGCAAATAGACAGGCAGCAGAGATGCTGCAGAGTAGTTAACTTTTACTAAATTATCTTTGAAATGTTACCTGTGTCCTATTGGAAGTACTGTTCAATGATTCTGTCCCTGTTGTCTGTTTCAGCCCCGTCGTCTTCCTCCTCGTCACTCTCCTCAGGTTCCACCGCTGCCACAACACCACCGTCTCGACCATCCTCCTGCAGGAAAGGCACCTGGCGGCGCAAAGCCAGGTTGTGAAGCATGCAGCAGGCCACGATGATGTGACACACCTTCTTAGGTGAGTACATTAGGGATCCCCCGGTCATATGCAGGCAGCGAAACCTGGCCTTTAGGAGGCCAAAGGTGCGTTCGATCACCCTCCTAGTACGCCCATGGGCCTCATTGTACCGTTCCTCTGCCCTGGTCCGGGGATTCCTTACTGGGGTCAGTAGCCACGACAGGTTGGGGTACCCAGAGTCCCCCACTAGCCATACACGGTGTCTCTGTAGCTGTTCCATCACGTAAGGGATGCTGCTATTCCGCATGATGTAGGCGTCATGCACTGACCCTGGGAATTTGGCATTTACATGCGAGATGTACTGGTCAGCCAAACACACCACCTGGATGTTCATTGAATGGTAACTTTTTCTGTTCCTGTACACCTGCTCCCTGTCTCTTGGGGGAACCAAAGCCACATGGGTCCCATCAATGGCACCAATTACGTTGGGAATATGTCCAAGGGCGTAGAAATCACCCTTCACTGTAGCCAGTTCGCCCACCTCAGGGAAAATGATGTAGTTCCTCACGGATTTCATCAGGGCAGACAACACTCTGGATAACACCTTTGAAAACATGGGCTGAGACATCACAGAAGCAATTCCCACTGTTGTCTGAAATGACCCACTTGCCAAGAAATGGAGTACTGACATGACCTGCACCAGAGGGGGAATCCCTGTGGGTTGGCGGATGGGGGACATCAGGTCGGGCTCCAGCCGGGCACACAGTTCATGGATAGTGGCACGGTTAAGACGGTAGGTCAGGATAATGTGGCGTTCTTCCATTGTCGACAGGTCCACCAGCGGTCGGTACACGGGAGGATTCATCCGTCTCCTCGCCCAACCCAGCGGACGGTGCCTAGGAAGGACAACATGGAGCACACAGTCAGGCAACCCACAGGTACGTACTCACAGCTAGCACAGTATACGATTCTCTATGCAGTGAATGGCGTGTATGAGTGGCTATGCAAGGCCTAGGCCTGTGTGACGCAGTTGAAATTGAGCCATGTGGGCCCTGGAAATGGCGGCTGCCTGACCTGTGAAGTGTGACAATGGGATGTGAGGTCAATGCGCTGGCGTGGCACACCGCGGCGGGCGGCGGGCCAAGACCGCGGCGCGAAGCCGCATTGGTTAACATTGAAGCCTATGGGATTCAGGAGCCAATGGCGAAGGGCGCCGGCGGTGGCGGGACGCACCGCCGCGGTACGCACCGCCGCGGACGTGACCGCCATTTTCTATCTACTTATCCACTTGCGACTTGAACTTTCACAGGAGAGGACCTATACTGCAAGTGTTGCTGTGACCTCGGTCTGGAAGGGACAATGGCTGCTGCGACTGGGGAAAGGGCCCCTGCCTTCACTGGCGAGGAGTTGGAGAAACTTGTGGATGGGGTCCTCCCCCAGTATGCGCTACTCTACGGTCCTCCAGACCAACAAGTGAGTGTAATTCTATCTGGATTTGGGGCCACTGGCTGGCTTGGGGGCCTGGCGGGGATGGGGTGCATGTTGGGCCTGGCGGGGATGGGGTGCAAGTTGGGCATGGCGGGGGGCCTGGCGGGGATGGGGGGCATGTTGGGGCTGGCGGGGGGCCTGGCGGGGATGGGGGGCATGTTGGGCATGGCGGGGGGCCTGGCGGGGATGGGGTGCATGTTGGGCCTGGCGGGGGCCTGGCGGGGATGGGGGGCATGTTGGGCATGGCGGGGGGCCTGGCGGGGGCCTGGCGGGGATGGGGGGCATGTTGGGCATGGCGGGGGGCCTGGCGGGGGCCTGGCGGGGATGGGGGGCATGTTGGGCATGGCGGGGGGCCTGGCGGGGGCCTGGCGGGGATGGGGGGCATGTTGGGCATGGCGGGGGGCCTGGCGGGGGCCTGGCGGGGATGGGGGGCATGTTGGGCATGGCGGGGGGCCTGGCGGGGGGCCTGGCGGGGATGGGGTGCATGTTGGGCCTGGCGGGGGGCCTGGCGGGGATGGGGGGCATGTTGGGCATGGCGGGGGGGCCTGGCGGGGGCCTGGCGGGGATGGGGGGCATGTTGGGCATGGCGGGGGGCCTGGCGGGGGCCTGGCGGGGATGGGGGGCATGTTGGGCATGGCGGGGGGCCTGGCGGGGGGCCTGGCGGGGATGGGGGGCATGTTGGGCATGGCGGGGGGCCTGGCGGGGGGCCTGGCGGGGATGGGGTGCATGTTGGGCCTGGCGGGGGGCCTGGCGGGGATGGGGGGCGTTGGGCCACTGGAAAGGAAAATGCTGAGTAACTTGAACGTGGTATTTCTCCCTCCCTGTACGTGTCACATAGGTCCGCGCCCATGAGAAGATTGGGATTTGGCGTGCCATCGCCAAGGAAGTCCGGGGCCTGGGGGTCCACCATCGACGGGGCACCCACTGCCGCAAGAGGTGGGAGGACATCCGCCGCGGGACAAAGAAGACCGCCGAGTCTCTGCTGGGGATGGCCTCCCAACGTAGGCGGGGTGCCTGCCGTCAACTGAGCCCCCTGATGTTCCGGATCCTGGCGGTGGCCTACCCTGATTTGGATGGGCGCGTGAGGGCAGCACAGCAGACACAAGGGGGTGAGTAGAAGCATCATCTACTCT
Organism: Pleurodeles waltl; assembly: GCF_031143425.1. Taxonomy (NCBI): domain Eukaryota; kingdom Metazoa; phylum Chordata; class Amphibia; order Caudata; family Salamandridae; genus Pleurodeles; species Pleurodeles waltl. The sequence continues at coordinate 258,699,833 of NC_090445.1, forward strand.
GTTGTCGTGCAGTGGAGGTGTCTGGGTGGGGGAGGAGGGCTGTGGGTCCCCCTAGGCCAGGGCGATATCTGTAGGCTGGGCACCCCCGTAAGCCCCTGTGTCCCCAGCCACCACCCTCAGTAGTGTGTCAGTACAGCCATCCCTGGGCCGTGTCATCCATGGGTGCAGTTGACAACTCTAGGCGTGTAGGGCATGTTCCACGGAATGCGTAGCGGACCACAAGTGCGCAACTTAGTGCAGGGGGCATCTGTGTCTGTCATGTCCGCTAACTGTACCGGAGATCCATGTACTCAATATCCCTTTATTTCTCTCTCCCCCCCCCTTTTTGTTTGTCTTTCTGTGCTTGTGTGCATCAGCATCATCAGGCGGAGGAGAAGTGGCATCGGGGCAGGAGGGAGCTGCATCTCACATGGCCCAGGAGGGCCATGCCACAGAGTCAGACTGGACCAGTGAGACGGAGGGCGAGGGGAGCTCCACGACGGGGACGACTGGAGCCTGCAGCGACACGGACACGTCCTCGGAAGGGGGCTCCCTTGCGGGGGTGGCACCATCCGTGCCCCCCGCCATTACAGGTACAGCCGCCACCCAGCGCACCATCTCCGCCCTCCCAGCAGCCCCTCCGCGTTCGCCCCGTGCCCGCTCTGCCAGGAAGCCGGGCATCTCCTTCGCCCCAGGCACCTCAGGCCCTGCCCCTGTTACCCCCGCTGCCCTCAGTGAGGAGGTCATTGACCTCCTCCGAACGCTCATTGTTGGGCAGACTACCCTTTTGAATGCCATCCAGGGGGTGGAGAGGGAGGTTCATCGCAGCAATGCGTACCTGGAGGGCATTCATTCGGGTCAGGCTGCCCATCAGCGATCGTTCCAGGCTCTGGCCTCAGCACTGACGGCAGCCATTGTCCCTGTCTCCTGCCTGCCTCTACTAACTCCCTCCTCCCAGTCTCCTGTTCCTCTGCCTGTCCCACCCACACCATCAGACCAGCCTGCACACACCTCAACACCCAAGAGAAGCTCATCCAAACATAAGCACCACAGATCACCCAGACATTCACACACGCAACATTCCGATGCAGACATGCCAACAGTCACTACCACCTCTGTGACCCCCACCTCCTCGTCTCCCTCCTCCCTCCCTGTGACGTCTACACTCACACCTCCATACACCTCACCATCAGCCAGTGTTTCCATCACCAGCACACCCTCCACTCCAGTCCGCACACGTGCAGTCACCACCCCCACTGCCATTTACACGTCCCCTGTGTCCTCTCCCACTGTGTCTGTCACCCCCTCTTCCACACCACACAAACGCAGCCACCCACCCACCCAACAGCCATCCACCTCACGACAGCCTATCCCTCCTGCACCTGCACCCAAAGACAGCAAACGTGACTCACCTACAACCACATCCTCTCCCTCCACTCCCATTCCCACTGTACCTACCACTCTCCATTGTCCCAAGAAGCTCTTCCTCGCCACTACTAACTTCTTTCCTGACCCTGAGCCCCCCCCTCCTTCTCGTCGGGGTAAGAAGAGCACCTCAGCCACCACCAGCCCTGCAGCCCCCTTGACAAGGGTGCAGGGGTATTGGAGCCCGCCAGCCCGCATGTCTGGATCTTCACCCAGCAGCAAGGGGACAGCCAGCCCACCCCCTGGGAAGAGGAGCAGAAGGCGGAAGGGGCGCCGCAGGAGCCCGCCTTCTACATCCCCCCCGGACACCACCCAGAGACAGTCACCAGCCACAGCTCCAAAGGGAGGCAAGGGCCACAGGCCGACGACTAAGGAGGGCAAGGGCAGCAAGTTGGAGAGGTCAGGCAGCAGGCCTGCTGCCCAGGAGGAGCCCACAACCCCCATAGCCGCTGCCCCGGGAGAGCCCACCACCCCCATAGCCGCTGCCAAGGGAGGACCCAGCCCAGCTGGCCAGGAGGGCCCCACCACCCACAGCCCAGGTGGGCAGTGAAGGAGCACCATCCCCGCTGCCCAGGAGGGCACCACCATGCAATTAGCAGTTGGCCATAGACCGTCCGCCGTCTCAAGAACCGCTGAACTGGGCCCCGCCGTCTCAAGAACCGCTGACCTGGGCCCTTCAAGGCAAGAACCGCTGAACTGGGCCCTTCAAGGCAAGAACCGCTGAACTGGGCCCCGCCGTCTCAAGAACCGCTGAACTGGGCCCTTCAAGGCAAGAACCGCTGAACTGGGCCCCGCCGTCTCAAGAACCGCTGAACTGGGCCCTTCAAGGCAAGAACCGCTGAACTGGGCCCCGCCGTCTCAAGAACCGCTGAACTGGGCCCTTCAAGGCAAGAACCGCTGAACTGGGCCCTTCAAGGCAAGAACCGCTGAACTGGGCCCTTCAAGGCAAGAACCGCTGAACTGGGCCCCGCCGTCTCAGGAACCGCTGAACTGGGCCCTTCAAGGCAAGAACCGCTGAACTGGGCCCCGCCGTCTCAAGAACCGCTGACCTGGGCCCTTCAAGGCAAGAACCGCTGACCTGGGCCCTTCAAGGCAAGAACCGCTGAACTGGGCCCTTCAAGGCAAGAACCGCTGAACTGGGCCCCGCCGTCTCAAGAACCGCTGAACTGGGCCCTTCAAGGCAAGAACCGCTGAACTGGGCCCCGCCGTCTCAAGAACCGCTGAACTGGGCCCTTCAAGGCAAGAACCGCTGAACTGGGCCCTTCAAGGCAAGAACCGCTGAACTGGGCCCCGCCGTCTCAGGAACCGCTGAACTGGGCCCTTCAAGGCAAGAACCGCTGAACTGGGCCCCGCCGTCTCAAGAACCGCTGACCTGGGCCCTTCAAGGCAAGAACCGCTGACCTGGGCCCTTCAAGGCAAGAACCGCTGAACTGGGCCCTTCAAGGCAAGAACCGCTGAACTGGGCCCCGCCGTCTCAAGAACCGCTGAACTGGGCCCTTCAAGGCAAGAACCGCTGAACTGGGCCCCGCCGTCTCAAGAACCGCTGAACTGGGCCCTTCAAGGCAAGAACCGCTGAACTGGGCCCCGCCGTCTCAAGAACCGCTGAACTGGGCCCTTCAAGGCAAGAACCGCTGAACTGGGCCCTTCAAGGCAAGAACCGCTGAACTGGGCCCCGCCGTCTCAAGAACCGCTGAACTGGGCCCTTCAAGGCAAGAACCGCTGAACTGGGCCCTTCAAGGCAAGAACCGCTGAACTGGGCCCTTCAAGGCAAGAACCGCTGAACTGGGCCCCGCCGTCTCAGGAACCGCTGAACTGGGCCCTTCAAGGCAAGAACCGCTGAACTGGGCCCCGCCGTCTCAAGAACCGCTGACCTGGGCCCTTCAAGGCAAGAACCGCTGACCTGGGCCCTTCAAGGCAAGAACCGCTGAACTGGGCCCTTCAAGGCAAGAACCGCTGAACTGGGCCCTTCAAGGCAAGAACCGCTGAACTGGGCCCCGCCGTCTCAAGAACCGCTGACCTGGGCCCTTCAAGGCAAGAACCGCTGACCTGGGCCCTTCAAGGCAAGAACCGCTGAACTGGGCCCTTCAAGGCAAGAACCGCTGAACTGGGCCCCGCCGTCTGAAGAACCGCTGAACTGGGCCCTTCAAGGCAAGAACCGCTGAACTGGGCCCCGCCGTCTCAAGAACCGCTGACCTGGGCCCTTCAAGGCAAGAACCGCTGACCTGGGCCCTTCAAGGCAAGAACCGCTGAACTGGGCCCTTCAAGGCAAGAACCGCTGAACTGGGCCCCGCCGTCTGAAGAACCGCTGAACTGGGCCCTTCAAGGCAAGAACCGCTGAACTGGGCCCCGCCGTCTCAAGAACCGCTGAACTGGGCCCTTCAAGGCAAGAACCGCTGAACTGGGCCCCGCCGTCTCAAGAACCGCTGAACTGGGCCCTTCAAGGCAAGAACCGCTGAACTGGGCCCTTCAAGGCAAGAACCGCTGAACTGGGCCCCGCCGTCTCAAGAACCGCTGAACTGGGCCCTTCAAGGCAAGAACCGCTGAACTGGGCCCCGCCGTCTCAAGAACCGCTGGACTGGGCCCTTCAAGGCAAGAACCGCTGGCCCTTTGGCAGACGTGGCAGGGCAGGATCTATCTTGCGCAGGGCTGCAGGATGTCCTCTGGCCAACTTGCCTCCTCCAGTGGCAGTGGGGTCTGTTATGGACTGTTTGGACTGTGGCTTTGCTCTCCCCAGGATGGCCCAGTGGGCAGGCCACCCACTGTATGGACTGTTTGGACTGTGGCTTTGCTCTCCCCAGGATGGCCCAGTGGGCAGGCCACCCACTGTATGGACTGTTTGGACTGTGGCTTTGCTCTCCCCAGGATGGCCCAGTGGGCAGGCCACCCACTGTATGGACTGTTTGGACTGTGGCTTTGCTCTCCCCAGGATGGCCCAGTGGGCAGGCCACCCACTGTATGGACTGTTTGGACTGTGGCTTTGCTCTCCCCAGGATGGCCCAGTGGGCAGGCCACCCACTGTATGGACTGTTTGGACTGTGGCTTTGCTCTCCCCAGGATGGCCCAGTGGGCAGGCCACCCACTGTATGGACTGTTTGGACTGTGGCTTTGCTCTCCCCAGGATGGCCCAGTGGGCAGGCCACCCACTGTATGGACTGTTTGGACTGTGGCTTTGCTCTCCCCAGGATGGCCCAGTGGGCAGGCCACCCACTGTATGGACTGTATGGACTGTGGCTTTGCTCTCCCCAGGATGGCCCAGTGGGCAGGCCACCCACTGTATGGACTGTTTGGACTGTGGCTTTGCTCTCCCCAGGATGGCCCAGTGGGCAGGCCACCCACTGTATGGACTGTATGGACTGTGGCTTTGCTCTCCCCAGGATGGCCCAGTGGGCAGGCCACCCACTGTATGGACTGTTTGGACTGTGGCTTTGCTCTCCACAGGATGGCCCAGTGGGCAGGCCACCCACTGTATGGACTGTATGGACTGTGGCTTTGCTCTCCCCAGGATGGGCCAGTGGTCATGGAGTCCCCTCGTGGATCTGGCGTCGTGTACTCAAGTGGCTGAGGTGCCCCCCCTTCCCTTCCCCCTGAGGTGCCTGTCCTATTTTCTTTCTGATGCCCCTGCAGTGTTCTCTCCGTGGAGTTCTTGTCGTGGGACTGGGCCTTGCCCCTTTGCACAGGACCCCTGTGATCCACGGACAGTGGTTGGACTACATTTAGTAGCTGTATATATTTTGTACATAGTTTATTTCAATATATCTGCCCGTTTCTGATCTCTTCTTTTGGTCTTTGCATTATTTCGGAGGGGGGTGGTTTGTGGGTTGTGACAGTGATCTGTGGGAATGCATTGATGTGTGTGTTGTAGTGGGTGTGGGTGGGTGGGTGTGTGCCGGTAATCTTTTCCCTCCCCTGTGTCGTAGGTGCAGTACTCACCGATGTCTTCCGCGCCGCCGGGCGTGCTCCTGGTATATGAGGAGGAATAGGAGTGCGGGGATGACCTGCAACTCTGGCTCCATACTGCCGGAATCTCCCGTGGAGTGCGTAGAGGTGAGCGTTTTCCCGTTCGTAGTCTGTTTCCGCCGTGTTCTTATCGGCGGTGCTCCCGCCCCGGAAAAGGTGGCAGATTGGTGGGTCGTAATAGGGTGGGCGGTACTTTGTCTGCCGCCGGGCTGTTGGCGGGAACCGCCGCGCTGTTTGTTTGTACCGCTGTGGCGGTCGGAGTGTTAAGTTGGCGGGCTGTGTTGGCGGTTCCCGCCAGGGTCAGAATGCCATTTTTAATACCGCCGGTCTGTTCGCGGTCCGACCGCCGTCTCTCCGCCGACCGCCAGGGTCAGAATGAGGACCTATATGTCCTACCTTATCCATACACTGCACCCTGCCCTTGGGGCTACCTTGGGCCTACCTTAGGGGTGCCTTACATGTAAGAAAAGGGAAGGTTTAGGCCTGGCAAGTGGGTACACTTGCCAAGTCGAATTTACAGTGTAAAAATACACACACAGACACTGCAGTGGCAGGTCTGAGACATGTTTACAGGGTTACTTGTGTGGGTGGCACAACCAGGGCTGCAGGCCCACTAGTAACATTTGATTTACAGGCCCTGGGCACCTCTAGTGCACTTTACTAGGGACTTAACAGTAAAACAAATATGCCAATCATGGAGAACCAATTAAGTACACATTTTAAACAGGAGCACTTGCACTTTAGCACTGGTTAGCAGTGGCAAAGTGCCCAGAGTAACAAAAACAGTAAATTCAGAGTCCAGCACACATCAACAACCTGGGGAACAGAGGCAAAAAGTTAAGGGAGACCACGCCAAGGATGAAAAGTCTAACACGTGTCCCCCCCAGCTAAAAGTGGGGAGCAACTACCCAACCTCATGGGAGCTCTCATCACTAAGGCGGAAGAACCTGGACAGAACATCAGCTCTGTACCAGGATGATGTTCCACCGTAAAGTCCATCCCCTGTAGGGAAATGGACCACCTCAACAGTTTTGGATTCTCACCCCTCATCTGCATTAACCATCTGAGGGGCCTGTGGTCGGTCTGAACTCGGAAGTGAGTCCCAAACAAGTAGGGTCTGAGCTTCTTCAGTGCCCAGACCACAGCAAACGCTTCACGTTCTATGGCACTCCACCTACGTTCCCTGGGTAGTAACCTCCTGCTAATGAAGGCTACGGGTTGATCTAGGCCCTCTTCATTAATCTGTGAGAGTACTGCTCCAATACCATGCTCTGAGGTGTCTGTTTGCACAACAAACTCCTTGGAGTAGTCAGGTGCCTGCAGCACAGGTGCTGTGCACATGGCAGCCTTCAGGGCATCAAAAGCGTTCTGGCAAGCCTCTGTCCAGATCACTTTCTTGGGTTGCTTCTTAGAAGTCAACTCAGTTAAGGGGGTTAGGATGGTACCATATCCCTTAACAAACCTCCGGTAATATCCTGTAAGACCTAAAAAGGCTCTCACTTCAGTCTGGGTTTTGGGAGGCTCCCAAGCCAGGATTGTGTCAATCTTAGGCTGTAGGGGTGCCACCTGGCCACTCCCCACCTGGTGTCCTAAGTACACCACAGAACCCTGCCCTATTTGGCACTTGCTCGCCTTAATAGTGAGGCCTGCCTTCTGCAGGGCCTCTAACACTCTCCAGAGGTGTTGCAGGTGTTCCTCCCATGTGGAACTAAACACAGCAATGTCATCCAGGTAGGCGGCACTGAACTCATCCAGTCCTGCCAACACCTGGTTGACCAACCTCTGAAAGGTGGCAGGGGCATTCTTCATCCCAAAGGGCATCACATTGAAGTGGAAGTGCCCATCTGGGGTAGAGAATGCTGACCTCTCCTTTGCCCCCTCAGTTAAGGCAATCTGCCAGTACCCAGATGTTAAATCAAACGTACTGAGGTACTTGGCAGCTCCTAACCGATCAATGAGCTCATCAGCTCGGGGGATGGTGTGTGCGTCAGTCTTGCTGACCGCATTGAGACCCCGGTAGTCCACAGAGAACCTAAGTTCCAGAGTGGCACCAGGAGCAGCAGCCTTTGGGACCAATAGCACTGGGCTGGCCCAAGGACTGCTGGAGTGCTTAATGACCCCTAGGGTTAACATTTTGGAGACTTCCTCCTTAATGCAAGCCCTGACCCTGTCAGTCACCCTGTAAACCTTATGTTTAACAGGTGTACTTTCCCCAGTGTCCACATCATGTGTGCACAGGTGTGTGACTCCTGGTATCAGGGGAAACAGTGAGGCGAACTGTCCCAACACGTGGCGACAGTCCCTCTGCTGTTCCTCAGTCAGGGAGGGGGAGAGGATCACTCCCTCCACAGACCCATCTTTTTCCCCTGCAGACAGGAGGTCAGGAAGAGGCTCACTCTCTTCCTCCACCCCGTCATCTGTCGCTAGGAACATGGATAGCTCAGTTCGCTCAAAGTGTGGTTTGAGGCGGTTGACATGTAGGACCCTCAAAGGGTTCCTGGGGGATTGCAAGTCTACCAGATAGGTGACCTCGCTCTTTCTTTCCACCACCTCAAAAGGCCCAGTCCACTTATCCTGGAGAGCCCTAGACTCCACTGGTGCCATGACCCACATTTTTTGTCCAGGCTGAAACTCAACCAGAGTGGCATTCTGGTCGTACCACCGTTTCATATTCTCCTGGCTTGCTTCCAGGTTCTCCTGAGCGAGACTCCTGAAGCGGGCAGTCTGGTTTCTTAGTGCCAGCATGTAGCTAAATACATCCTGGGGTGGTTTACTAGGAGCTTTCTCCAAAGCCTCCTTCACCAGACTGAGCGGTCCCCTCACAGGGTGGCCATAGATGAGCTCAAAGGGGCTAAAGCCAAGTCTCTTTTGAGGCACCTCCCTGTAAGCGAACAGAAGGCATGGCAAGAGGACGTCCCACTTACGCCTCAAGGGCTCTGACAGGCCCTGATTCATGCCTTTCAAGGTGCGGTTGAATCTCTCAACCAGACCATTACTTTGGGGGTGGTAAGGGGTGGTGAACTTGTAGGTTACCCCATACACCTTCCGCACAGACTTCATATAAGTAGATATGAAGTTTGTACCTCTATCAGATACCACTTCCTTGGGGAACCCCATGCGGGTAAAAACTCCCATCAAGGCACGTCCCACCACGGGGGCAGTGACCGTCCTTAGAGGAATGGTTTCTGGGTACCGAGTGGCATGGTCCACCAAGACCAGGATGAACCTGTTGCCCATGGCTGTCTTGGGATCCAGAGGCCCCACAATGTCAATTCCTACCCTTTCAAAGGGAGTACTGACTACAGGTAAAGGTTGGAGGGGAGCTTTGCTTTTCCCCCCACTCTTGCCACTTGCCTAACCAGCCAGACAAGACCTACAATAAGCAGCTGACTGCTTGTGCATCAAGGGCCAGTAAAAGTGGGAGACAAGCCTCTTATAGGTCTTGTCCTGCCCTAGATGTCCTGCCAAAGGCACATCATGAACCAAACCCAGTAGGAAGGCCCTGAAACACTGGGGTACCACCAGCATACGAGCTGACCCAGGCTCAGGAACCTTAGGCTCACTATACAGGAGGCCATCCTCCCAATATATCAGGTGAGTACCTGGCGCCTCGCCAGCTGCCTGACCTGCAGCCTGCTGCCGCAGCCCCTCAAGAGTAGGGCACTCCTTCTGCGCTGTGCAGAATGCTTCCCTGGTGGGTCCCCCTTCATGCTGCCACTGTGACAGCTCATGGACCTCCCCCAGTTCAGCCACCTGCTCCCCTGTAGGTTCCGGGGTGTCACCCTCAGGCTCTGCCTCCTCCCGCACCGTGGGAACCTCGGCGGCCGGTTTCCCGCGCCCCCTGCCCTTCCTCTTCTTGGCGGTCTCCTGGGCCACTGTTTCAGGCTCCAGGGGCTCTTGACTACCCTGATTGGCTGCCATAGACCGGGTGGATATGCATACCCACCCAGGCAGACCCAACATCTCCAAGTGAGACCTGTGTTCCACCTCCTTCCAAGGGGAATCCCCCAGGTCGTTACCTAGCAAACAATCAACAGGCATGGTTGGACTCACAGCTACTTTCCAGGAACCTGAGACCCCCCCCATTCAAAGGGAACCTGTGCCACTCTGCAGAGGCGCTCAGAGATGTCTACCGCAACTACTTGGTGAAGTACCGGGGATCAATCTGCTCTTCAGACACCAGGTGACTCCTCAGTGTAGTCACACTGGCTCCTGTGTCTCTCAGAGCCTCCACCCTCTGTCCATTGATGGTCACCCATTGCCTGTACTTCTTATTATTATCAGGCACTAGGTTTCTCTGGACCATCTCACTGTCCCCTAGTGAGACAAGGGTAATTTCTGCTGGTTCCCACCCACCTGAAACCAACTCTTCCCCAAGCGCTACACTGGCCAAACCCTGGGACGGTGCACCAGTGGGTGCCGGTGTACTTTTGGGGCATTTTGGTTCCCCCCTCACATGACCCACCTGGTCACATGCATAGCACTTAGGTGGGGGACCACCTGCCACTGGCTTCCCTTTGGACAACCATGGCTTCTTTTCACTGGGGGGTTGGGAATCCTTACCCTGGGAATCAGTTTGGGGCCCTTTAGAGAACTCCCCCTGTTTGCCCTTACCCCCCTTTCTTCTGAGAGGGACCCTGCCCACCCTTGGCATGGTCTCCCCCATACCTCTTTTGGACCCTGGTGCTCTCCCAGCGGTCCGCTTCCTGTGCAAGCTTCCTGGGGTCTGTCAGCTTGCTGTCAATGAGGTGCTTGCGCAGCTCTGGAAAACATAAACTGTACAAGTGCTCCCAAGCAAATAAATTGTAAAGCTCCTCATACGTGTTTACCTTACTGCCCTTCACCCAACCATCCAGTGACCTGCAAAAAGAATCAACACATTCCAACCATGTTTGGGATTCCTTTCTCTTGTAGGATCTAAACTTCTCCTTGTACTGCTCAGGGGTGAGACCAGGCCTGGTGAGTAAGGCCTCCTTCATGACAGGGTAGGTGAGATCCTGAGCATCCCCTAAGGCTGTCAGTGTGTCCCTCCCCTCTGCCTCAAAATGCTCCCACAGGGCTGACCCCAATGAGCTTCAGGGACCAGGTTCATGTGGAGAGCTGACTCATAACCCTTGAACCACAAGTAGATATCATCCTCCCTCTTATAATCCCTCACAAGGTCTTTTGGGATGTGTACCCTTCTCTCAGGCTGCATTGTAGGATTGCTGCCACCATCTCTACTGGACTGGCTTCTATGATCCATCTCTCTCAAGCTAAGCTCATGAGCCATCGCTAACTTCCTCTCCTCAAGGGCTAGCCTCCTCTGCTCCAATTGGAACTCTCTTTCTGCCTGTCTGTCCTGTAACTCCTCAGGTGTCAGACCCTTAGATGAGACACTGCTACCTGCCCTGGAGACCTTCTCCCTGGACATAACAGGCCCACCCACAATACCATTGTGTACTGAACACTCTTCCTCATCCTCCTCATCTCCCTCATCCTCTGTGTCCCCTTCAGTGCTCTTGGCTGTCACCCAGGCCCTCAGCGCCTTTTGTAGCTCCTCCTTCCTGGATGAGCTCTTAATGGGACAGTCAAAACTTTTACAGAACTGCTTCAACTGAACTTTGGTATAACTCTCCAATTTCTCAAGGTCAAAGTCAGCTCCAACTGATGCATCTCCAGCATGGGACATGATGAAGATTCAAAAACAAGTGTAAAGTTCCAAAGGCAGAAAGACAAGTTCCCAAACGTAGTTCCAAAGAAAGTCAATCAAGGAATCCGCGAGAAAAAAATGAATGCAGAGCAAAAACAGTCCAAATAGAAAAAAAACAAAAAATCACAAGACTAGTAGTATGTGGTCACGTAGTGGTCTGAACTCAAACAGTAGTGTACACTTAATTACTGTATGTCAAGTACAAATACAAGTCCAAATCCCAAACGCTGATCACCAATGTTAGAAATGGGGTCTTTGGTTGACAGTCAGGTTACCCCCATTTCAAGCAAGGACCCTCACACTAGTCAGGGTAAAAGAGAATCACCCTCAGCTAACCCCTGCTTACCCCCTTGGTAGCTTGGCAGAGCAGTAGGCTTAACTTCAGAGCGCTAGGTGTAAAGTATTTGTACCAACACATACAGTAACTTAATGAAAACACTACAAAATGACACAACACCGGTTTAGAAAAATATGAAAAATTTATCGAAACAAAACAAGACCAAAATGACAAAAATCTGACATACACAAGTCAAGTTATGAATTTTTAGAGATTAAGCTAAAAAATAGCGCTTAGAAACAAAAATGCTTTGATGAGATGTTAACACGGCATCGTGACGGAGTCATTCCCAACAAGCCGACACCAGCGGCGCCGGACACGGAGTCATGTAGACCCCCAAGTACAGTACCTTTGGTGAAGAGTGAAAACAAGCCGATGCGCAAAGTCGGGGATCCCGGCGTCTGTGCGAAACGTTGAATCCGTGCACTTCGAGAGGCGTCGGTCACGACGTGGTGCGGCGACTTCCACGGAGTCGCGGTCTTCAGCGGGGCTGCTGCGGCATCGTGTCTGCGAAGAGCGTCGCGTTCCAGCGAAGGTCACGGCGTCGGGTGCAGGCGCGTTACCGGATTCAGCAGCGGCGTCGGTCTGGAGTCCGAAGTCAATTTCCTTGGATATCCACCATCTTTCCTTTCAAGGGCCCAGGGACTGGATAGGGCACCACTTGTCAGAGCAGGAGTCTCTCCAGAGACTCCAGGTGCTGGCAGAGAGAAGTCTTTGCTGTCCCTGAGACTTCAAACAACAGGAGGCAAGCTCTAACTTAAGCCCTTGGATATTTCTTCACAAGATGGAAGGCACACAAAGTCCAGTCTTTGCCCTCTTACTCTGGCAGAAGCAGCACTGCAGGAAAGCTCCACAAAGCACAGTCACAGGCAGGGCAGCACTTCTTCCTCAGCTATCAGCTCTTTTCCAGGCAGAGGTTCCTCTTGGTTCCAGAAGTGTTTCTCTAGTCTGTAGATTTGGGTGCCCTTATTATACCCATTTTAGTCTTTGAAGTCACCTTTCTTCAAAGGGGCCTCACACCTACTTGTGAAATCCTGCCTTGCCCAGGAAAGGCCTCAGACACACACCAGGGGGTTGGAGTCTGCATTGTCAGAGGCAGGCACAGTCCTTTCAGGTGAGAGTGACCACTCCACCCCTCCCTCCTAGCAGAGATGGCTAATCAGGAAATTCAGGTTACACCCCAGCTCCCTTTGTGTCACTGTCTGGTGTGAGGTGAAAAACAACCCAACTGTCAAACTGACCCAGACAGGGAATCCACAAACATGGCAGAGTCACAGAATGGTTTAAGCAAGAAAATGCTCACTTTCTAAAAGTGTCATCTTCAAACGCACAATCTTAAAATCAACTTTACTAAAAGATGTATTTCTAAATTGTGAGTTCAGGGACCCCAAACTCCACATGTCCATCTACTCTTTAGGGGAATTAACACTTTAATCATATTTAAAGGTAGCCCCCATATTATCCTATGAGAGAGACAGGCCTTGCAACTGTGAAAAACGAAGTTGGCAGTATTTCACTGTCAGGACAAATAAACCACATTACTATATGTCCTTCCTTATCCATACACTGCACCCTGCCCTTGGGGCTACCTAGGACCTACCTTAGGGGTGCCTTACATGTAAGAAAAGGGAAAGTTTAGGCCTGGCAAGTGGGTACACTTGCCAAGTCGAATTTACAGTTTAAAAATACACACACAGACACTGCAGTGGCAGGTCTGAGACATGATTACAGAGTTACTTGTGTGGGTGGCACAACCAGTGCTGCAGGCCCACTAGTAACATTTGATTTACAGGCCCTGGGCACCTCTAGTGCACTTTACTAGGGATTTAACAGTAAAACAGATATGCCAACCATGGAAAACCAATTACGTACACAGTTTAAACAGGAGCGCTTGCACTTTAGCACTGGTTAGCAGTGGTAAAGTGCCCAGAGTAACAAAAACAGTAAAATCAGAGTCCAGCACACATCAACAACCTGGGGAACAGAGGCAAAAAGTTAAGGGAGACCACGCCAAGGATGAAAAGTCTAACAAGTACATTTGCATGCATCAAGATCGATATAACCACAGTATGTTTTAACACAGTTTGACCTTATGCAATGTCTTAAATTGCTACTTATATAGCAGTAAAAAAGCTCAAGGTATAAGAGCAGCAAGGATTCAAGCCAGGTTGCAGGAACTGGAGCATTGGGCTACCCTGACGGGCCAATAATGGTTAGCAATCTCCATAAGAGAACTCAGGCTGTATTACAGAAGTGCCTCATGGACGCAACGGGCACTTGATCCTGCTATGCGAGTCCTCGGGGCACTTTGGTGTTGCAAATGCTTGTGCGGCTCCTTCTCCACTTCAGATGGTGCTAGTACACATGTAAAGCAAGCACTGTCATTAGAGGGCATCCCTTTATTTACATGGGCATGGTCTCTGTGCTGGTACTGTATATATATATATATATATATATATATATATATATATATATATTCCCTACAAAAATAAGGTTACAGGGATGTTGTAGTTAGCTTTGCATTTTACACATACAAAACCATACAAATTCAGCTGTTACATTTAGGGTTATATCAAGTAACTCTAACTCGGGCCCTCGCCATGAACTGCTAATTACCCCAGATATAACATCACTTGTGACATCTTCTATGACATCATTGATAATATCACTGTAACATTTGCAGTAAAAATAATGATGACAATTCTCTGGATGGCCAGGGCATGAGTTATAGTTAACTTAGGGCATAAGTTACAGTTACTTGAAATAACTCTTACTATAGCATCTGAATTTTTATGGTCTTGTGTGTAAAATCTAAATCTAACTATAACGTCACTGTAACCCATATACTCAATGGCCACACGATAGGAGCACAAAGATTCTGCACTCCACTTGCTGGCTAGAAAGGAAGTATTATTGGTGATGCATTTTGACCAAAACAGTCTTCCTCGTGGTCTAAACCAAAAAACCATGGTGTTCCACCACCATTTTGAAATTTGTAAGTAACAGCATTAATCAAAGTGCTAAATTCTCCCATACCCATTATCAGAAAACAGACTACAAAGAAGGGGTTTAAGATTAGTAGCGCATAATTACTGTTGAATAATCATTGCTGAAAATAATTGTTCATTCAAACAATTGTAAAAAGGCCCAGTGGCCTTTCTCCTGGTCTGCCCAGTGCAGTGTAATAATAACTGAAGAAGGGAACCACATATTGATGTATCGATATATACAGGCTAAGTGGCCTGTACTCTGTATTGCTTTGTTATTATCTCCACACTGTATACAAGAAGTCTCCTCACAAACACACTTGAATACATTATTGAGATCACAGTTAACCACACAATGTTTACACCAAGACATTTTAGGCTGATAGTCAATGTAAATGCTTCATACCATAACTAATAGTTGATATACATGTTATTATGCAAACAATCCTAAGTTATTTATAAAGTATACAAAGCAAACTTCTCTAATTTGGTGAATCTAAACCACAAATATACTCTAATTTACATGTGACAAACCCTGTGTAACACACAAAATCATTGTGTAATGTCCTCGGCTCACAGATAGAGCTCTATTAGAAAGGTAGGCAAAAACATCACATTCAACTGAAAACACATCTAAAAGTGTGATACTGACTCAAATGATGTGTACATGAAATTCTTCATCCATATTCAACACATTGGGAGCCTTACTGTTGAGCAGAATGGTGTGTTCCAGTTCAAGGGTCAAAAGCTTTATCTCACGATCCTCTCTACAAATGGAATTATCAATTCTGTCAATGCCAAAAAATGACAAAGGGTTAGGGTTCCGTGCATGTTTTTGAGCCCTATGTTAGCAACTGGATAATTAGAATCAGAATATTTTATTGCTCTAAGGTGGTAAAGTATTCTCTTTTTAACTGGGAAAACTGTTTTCCCAAAGTATTGCTGTCCACAGGGGCAAGTTATAACATATATGAAATGATCACTGGTACATGTGATAAATTTGTTAGTGCTGATTGATTTCCTACTGGATAATGTTGACGTCTTTATTTTTGCTTCCGTTGCAAGTCTTACATCTCACACATCTGTAAAAGCCTTTTTGTTTTTTTAGCCAGTTATAATTGCCCTCTCGTGCAGCCATGTAGCTGTGAACTAATATCCCTAATGGATTTAGCTTTCCTGTATGTTACCATGGGGTATGATTTTATCTGATTTCCTATTATAGAGTCTGACTGGATTAAATGCCAGTGTCTTGTCAAGATCCGTTTCACTTTGTCTGATTCCTTGTTATCTTATCAATCTGACTATGCCATTGCCTTCCTTCTCTTTACACCTATTGTTAAGTAAGCCATCCCTTGTAAGGTTCCTAACTTTGTCGCTAGTTGTTTTCAAAATCTTCAATGGATAACTATGTGCTCGAAATCTCTCTATCATCTTATTCTCCTCCTCTCTGTAGGCCTGTGATGTGATACAATTCCGTTTAGCTTTCAAAAACTCTCTGAAGGGGATACTCCATTTAAGTTTAACCGGGTGATAACTATTGGCATGTAGTATGCTATTAAATGCTGTATTTTTTTTATGCAAAGCAATATGGAGTGACCCACCCTGCTCCAAACATTCCATCTCAATATTATGTATTTTGTGGGTTAAAGCTAAGTTGAGGCTATTGTTGGACATATGTGTCAGGAAAGCATGTCACTGACTTCCAGGGCCATCCCAAATGAGAAAAAGATAATCTATGTAGCGATTCCCAAAAATATTATGTTTGGTCCTATATTCGTTATTATCAATCCACACATGCTTCTCCTCCCACCAGCCCATGAAGATACCTGCGTAACTGGGAGCAAAACAGCTTTCCATTGGGGTTCCGCCCAGTTGTCAATACATGACATTAATAAAAATAAAAAAGGTGTTCTCTAAACAGAACCTCAATAAAGTTCAGCACCATAGATAATGGCACAATTTTTTCTTATATAAGGTACTTTTTGTCAGTGCTGAACCTTATTTAGTTTCTAATTATTGACATTTTAAATGCCATACTTGGGGATATCACTGATGACATCTCAAATGGCATCACTGATGTCATCAGACCCTGCACCCAAACCACTGTAGTTAGTCAACCCGCATAGTGTGCTTCTTTAGGATGTGTGGAGCAGAGATGTTGTCCAGGGCTTGGTTTGCAGCCAGACATGCTTTCAAACCATCATAGAGGGCCAACCTGGTGTGAGGCCACTGGCCAAGCAGAGCTATAGTGTGCTTACTTTTTCATTGTTTTTCATTTGTTTGTAAATTTAGGGACATCAATATAAAGATAAACTAATTTACACTTAAATTAGGGCCTGATTTAGAGTTGGGTGGATGGGTTATGCTGTCACAAATGTAAAGGAGATCTCTTCTGCCGTATTACAATGTCTATAGGATATGATGGGCTTGTAATACAGCAGTCGGGATAGCCATGCTTGTGATGGTGTAACCCCATCTACCAACCTCTAAATCAGGCCCTTAGTTGTATGCTTCCTGTGAAGTAATAAAAATAAAATTGATAAATTTCCCCATCGCTATCTCCTCAATGCCAAGCAGGTTGATCAGGTCTTGTTTCTGTTCTGTTATATCAGCCAAGCAGTGCACAACGTTCCCCATTGCGGGTGATGCTGATGTGAAAGCACATGCAGAACTGCATTCACATGGTGGTGTAATCAAACTTGAGAGGGACCACCTGCAAAGCACAATAAGGGCCCCCCTCAGACACAGTCAGGAGCTCTCAGGCCAGTGCCAGCTGTGCTGAGGGACCCCCTAGAACTTGGAGGGCCACCACACCACAGGGGCTGATAGGGCTAATGTTACACTACTGCTCTCACCCCTAGTGGAGTGCGCATTGTGCAAGGTTGTGCCCCTGGCTGGGCCTGCTTCCCTCAACAACATGAGAGGGGTGGTACAGCACATAGAATGAGTGGTGCCATCACCTACTCATTAAAATTGTTGTAGGGTGTATCGCCCGTACAGTGCCAAAGGAAGATATACACTGCATGCTTTGCTTGGTGTCTATATACTTATTTTTAAGATCTCAAATTCTTTTTTTAAACCTACGGCATTGAAAAAACAGATCCTGCCATCTCAAGCATTGTGATCAAATTTAATTTTGTTTTATAGGGAAGGTGTAGTCTATTCAAAGGGATTTTATTACACTTACTACTCGCTCACCTATTAGCCTGTATATTCGGATCACCTCACGCCCCGTCTCCCCTATGTCCTTCATAAGGTGTGAAAATATTCAATCCAGTGATTAATTATATCCTGAATAACTCCCAGGCGACAGCAGAGGTTCCTGCAAAATGGATGTTGGCAGTGGTCAAAAACCCTTGAAGGAAAAAACCCTTTGCAGATTCTGCAACTCTGTCCAACCTACGTCCTATTTCATTGTTGCCGGTTATGAGAAAAATAATAGAAAAATTTGTTAAAACCCAACTAATAGTGTCCATAGCAAAGGCCAATATTCTCCAACCCAACAATCAGGCTTCTGTCCTAAGCATCCCATGGAATGGGCTTTGCTGGAAGTCGTGAACACCCTAAAGCTTAAGTTGGATGCATGGAAGAATGCTGTGTTGATCTTATTGGATCTATCAGCAGCATTTGACACCATCTCCAGCATACCAGAAACAGTGGGATTGATGGTATGGCCTTTGCCTAGTTAAAATCATTCTTTACGGACCGTAAACAGATGATCAAGCTGGATCCCTACATTTCGGAAGCAACCACAGTCACCCAGCCTTATTTAATATCTATATGGCTCCTTTAATTTCTTTGATCAGCCTCCCCAGATGTCGCCTTCCTGACCGAGACCTGGATGTACCCCTCCTCAGCGCCTGACATCGCCATAGCCATCCCGGACGGCTACAAGATCACCAGCAGGGACCGCTCCAACAAACCAGGAGGAGGCATCGCCATCATCCACAAGAACACCCTCAGGGTCACAACCAACACCGAAGACACCCTCAGCACCCCCGAACACCTGCACTTCCAAATCCACACTGACTCAAACACCACCCTCCGAAGGACCCTCAACTACAGGGCCCCCAGCCCACAACAGCAGTTCAGCGACTCCATTACCAACATCATCAGCACGCACGCTCTCGCATCCACTGACTACATGCTCCTAGGAGACTTAAACTTCCACCTCGAGAACACCAACGACAACAACACAGCCACCCTGCTCGACAACCTCTCCAACCTCAGCCTCAAACAGCTCGTCACGACACCAACCTACTACACAGGACGCACACTCAACCCTATTTTCTCCACCAGCAATCACGTCACTTTCAGTCACACCACTGAACTCCACTGGACAGACCACCTCTGCATCCACTTCTCCTTCAAGAAACCCACAACACACCACCACCCACATTGGATACCCCACTGCAGTTGGAACAAGGTCACCAAAAACCAACTTATTGCGACCCTCTCCCAGAACCAACCCATCAACACCACCGACACTGATGCAGCTGCCCGCAACTTCAGGCAATGGGTCAACACCTGTGCCAATACTCTCGCCCCAATCAAGAATCCCTCCAACAGATGCACCGACAGAAAGGCCTTCTGGTTTACCACCGACCTCCACGAGTCTAAGCAAAGCTGCTGAAGACTCAAAAGAAAGTGGCACCAAGATCAGACTCTAGACAACCTCACAGCCTTCAAAAATGCCATCTGCAGACCCCACCAACTTATCCGAGCCGCCAGAAGAACCGCCTTCGAAGATCGAATCAACAACAACGCACATAGCCACATGGAGCTCTTCAACGTTGTGAAGGTACTCTCCAACCCCAGCTCCAACACCAACGACATCCCACCATCCCAAGACCTCTGCCACTCCCTAGCCTCCTACTTCCATCACAAGATTGCAGACATCTATGACAGCTTCAGCACCCAGACCCCCCCAGCAACAACCAACACCACAGATTCACCTCTGACCAACCTCCTGCTCTCCTGGACCACTGTCAACGACAACGACACCATCAAAATCATGAACACCATCCACTCCGGCTCTCAATCCGACCCCTGCCCTCACTACATCCTCAACAAAGCAAGCTCCATCATCGCACCACAACTACAGAAGATCATCAATAGCTCCTTCGAGTCCGCCACCTTCCAGGAGAGCTGCAAACACGCTGAGATCAATGCCCTCCTCAAAAAAAAACAACGCGGACCCAAAGGACCTCAAGAACTTTGGGCCTATTTCCCTGCTCCCCTTCCCAGCAAAAGTCATCAAGAAGGCTGTCAACAGACAACCGCGGCCCTCATCCTCCTGGACCTCTCGGCCGCATTCAACACCATCTGCCATCACACCCTACGCTCACACCTCAGCAATGCTGGAATCCATGACAGAGCCCTGGACTGGGTCACCTCCTTTCTCACCGGCAGAACCCAGACAGTCTGCCTCCCCCCATTCCACGCAGAGGCCACCTCTTCAACGTCTACATGGCCCTGCATGCTAACATCGCCTGATCCCACAACCTCAACATCATCTCAAACACCAACGACACCCAGCTGATCCTCTCCCTCACTAAGGACTCCGCCAAGACCTACCTCCATGAACGAATGAAGGCCAGCACTGAATGGATGAAGAGTAGCAGCCTCAAACTCAATTCTGACAAGACAGAAGTCCTCATCTTCGGCTCCACCCCTCCGCATGGGACGACTCCTGGTGGCCTGCCACTCTCGGAACCACTCTGACTACCACTGACCACGCACGCAACCTAGGGTTGACCTTGGACCCATCACTATCCATGACCCAGCAAGTCAAAGCCATCTCCTCCTCCTGCTTCAACACCCTCCGCATTCTCTGAAAGATCTACAAATGGATACCCATCAAAACCAGAAGAGCAGTCACCCAATCCCTCGTAAGCAGCAAGCTGGACTACGGCAATGCCCTCTATGCAGGAACCACGGCCAAACTCCAGAAGAGGCTGCAACGTATCCAGAACGCCTCACCACGCCTCATCCTGGACATCCCCCGCCACTGCCACATCACAGACCACCTGAAAAACCTGCACTGGCTCCCAGTCAACAAGAGACTCACTCTCAAACTCCTCACCCACGCTCACAAAACACTGCACAACATCGGACCAGAATAACTCAACAGACGACTCTCCTTTTACACCCCGGCATCTCCGCTTCACCAACCTCGCAACCATCCCATGTGTCTGCAGAACTATAACTGGCAGTAGATCATTCTCGCACCTCACCGCCAAAACGTGGAACACTCTTCCCACCCACCTGCGTCAGACCAAAGACCTCCTTACCTTCAGGAAACTTCTCAAGACCTGGCTGTTCGAGCAGTAGCAGCATCTTCCCCTCCTTTTCTCCCCCCTCCCCTCCTCAGCGCCTTGAGACCCTCACGGGTGAGTAGGGTATTTACAAATTCCTGATTGATTGATTGATTGATTGATCACATCCTTTGGACTAGATACCATGTTGTATGCAGACGATACCCAGCTGATATTATTGCTGGGTAGAGCATCACTTAGATCAGAGTTGAATTTCAAAAACTGCTTAACTGCTGTCATCCCATGGATGCAAGCCAACCATATGAAGTGGAACACAGACAAGACTGAGATTATGCTACTGGATAAATCAAATGACTTTGTTTCCTCTGTATGGTGGCCTGATGCTGCTTCTGCCCTCTATTGCTGTGGAGGTTGTCAGTAATCTCAGAATAAAATTTGATTCTCGAATATCGCTTTGGTCACAGGGCCTTGCAGTTGCAGGGACCTGCTTCAATCTAATAAAATCCTTGAAGATGGTTTTCAATTTATTTTCCCCCTCACAGCCAGGAAAACAGTAGCCTGTGCCCGTATTACTTCCAGGTTGGACCATTATGATAGTTTGTATGCTGAATCTTCTAAACAGATTATACACAAACTTCAAGTTGCCCAACACGCTGCTCCAGAGCAGTCCTTAAACTGCCCATAAGAATGTCCGCATCTACAGCCTTGAAAGCTCTGCATTGGCTGCTCATCCACAAGATAGTTCTTTTTAAAATCCTCTTTGTAGCAAGCTGGCGTGATCTGTTTTGAGTACCTATGGTGCTATCAGCTCATATTAGGTCAAGGTATCGCCCGCTAGTGATGTGTAGGCATTGTCTAGGAAGCCAGGGCTCTCTAGAGGTAGCTTTGGATGAGCAGCCAAGACATATAGGAGACATGCAAAGCTAATGGAATACCAGGATCATCGCAGTTCAAGAGGAGAACAGATCAACGCAGCATGTCGTCGTGGCAGTTGGTGCCTGGAGATGCAGGGGAGTGACTACTTCAATCCAAGGGAGATTCCTCCTTACTTCCTGGTGCAGGCTGACGTCTCACCAACCTCAGAGGAAATGCTGCAGTTGCTGGAAGGAGCAATGTGGCTAAGTGGAGTAATCTCTGAAGTTGCAGATTATTAGTTCCTGAAGAATTCCGTTATGGTTCCAGTGGATGAAGTATACAATGCAGAGGAGTCCTGCTGGAATCTTGCACATCAAATTTTGAGGACCTAACCAAGATGGAGACCCTAAATAGCTCTAAATAGCTCTAAAGGGGGGCTTGGTTACCAGCAAGATGACCATGTATCAGGAGGGAGCTGTGACATCACCTGCCTGACTTGGACACGCAGATGCTCCCAGGAGCCTCTGCCCATCTTGTATTCAGAAGACAGGTAGGAGCAATATGAGGGGTCCTCTAAAGTGCCGGCCTGCAGACACATTTTGCATGGGCTTCCATGGGTGACATAATGCATGCTGCAGACCATGGGAACCCCAGTGCCCCGATGCCCTGAGTACCTAAGTACAATATACTTGGGACTTACATGGTGGGGGGCAAAAGATTGCCAAATGTTGGTGTGCAAAGTCCTATGCAACCAAGTTTAGAGGGACAGAGCACAATCACTAGAGTCCTGGTTAGCAGGATCCCAGTGAAAACATTCCAAGTATACTGAGAGCAGGCAAAAAGTGGGGGTAACCATGCCAAAAAGGGGGTACGTTCCTACACAATCCCCCCTCCCAAATGAAGGACAATAAGACTAACTTTGCCCAGTTGAGTCTTCATTGTCTAAGTGGAAATATCTGGTGAGTCCATCTGCATTGGAGTGGTTACTCCTAGGTCTGTGTTCCAATGTATAGCCCATTCCCTGTAGGGATATGGACCAGCTCAACAATTAGGAGTTTTCTCCTTTCATTTGCTTGAGCCATAAGAGGGGCTTGTGGTCTGTCTGAACAAGGAAGTGAGCACCAAACAAGTATGGCCTCAGCTCCTTCAAGGCCCAGACCACAGCAGAGGCCTCCCTCTCTATGGCTGACCAATGCTTTTCCCTGGGGGTCAACCTTCTGCTTGTGAAAGCTATAGGTTGGTCCTGGCCCTCCTCACTTAGTTGAGGTAGTATTGCCCCTATCCTGACCTCAGAAGCATCTGTCTGGACAATACATTGCTTGGAGTAATCATTGCTTCTTAGTATAGGAGCAAAGCACATGGCCTGTTTGAGGTCATCAAAAGTGTTTTGGCAGCTAGCTGTCCCTAAAACCTTTGTGGGCATCCTTTTTGATGTGAGGTCATTTAATGGGGCTAGACCATTCTTAATGAACCTAGGAAGGGTCTGACTTTGGTTTGAGTTGTAGGGGCAGTCCAATAAAGGAGGTTTGGATTTTGCCCTGGAGTGCTTGAATCTGGCCCAGATAAACCACCTTTCCCTGCTCTATCGGACACTTTGATGCCTTGATAGTGTGGCCTGCCTCCTGCAGAGTCCCCAATACACTCCCAAGGTGGACCAGGTGATCATCCGAGGTTGAGATAAAGACAGCTATATCGTCCAGATAAGCTGCACTAAAGCTTTCCAGGCCTTGCAAAACTTTATTCACCAGCCTTTGGAATGTTGCAGGGGCATTCTTCAGTCCGAATGGCAAAACTGTAAAGTGATAATGCCCACTAGGAATGGAGAATGCTTTTTTGGTTTGGCCTCCTCTGATAACTTGATCTGCCAGAAGCCAGCAGTCAGATCAAAGGTACTTTGATACTTGGCAGAAGCCAGGGTATCGATTAGCTCATCTGCTCTATGAATAGGATGAGCATCTGTTTTAGTTACAGTATTGAGGCCTCTGTAGTCTACACAAACCTCATCTCTCTTTTGCCATTTTGAGAGTGGGGCTTTGGGACAAGCACTACAGGACTAGCCCTGGGGATGTTTGAAGGCTCAATAACTCCCAGGTTTAGCATCTTTTGCACCTCAGCTTTGATGGACTCTCTGACATGATGAGGTTGCCTATATATTTTATTTTGACAGGCAGCCTGTCACCTGTGTCAGTGGTGTGTTCACACCATGTAGTTTGACCAGGAGTCAGAGAAAACAGTTCAGAGAACTGGCCTATGAAATTTCTGCAATCTTCCTTCTGTTGTTCAGATAGGCAGTCAGCAAGTACAACCCCATTTGCTGAGCCATCTACTGTATTGTGGGAGAAGAGGTCAGGGAGAGAGTCACTCTCTTCTTCATGACCTTCATCCGTGGCCATGAGCAGAGTCATATCAGCCCTGTCATAAAAAGGTTTTAGGTGGTACACATGAGGCAACCTGGGGGGCTTCTAGGAGTGCCTAGGTAAACCAGGTAGGTGACCTCACCCTTTCTCTCCACATTAATGTGTGGGCCACTCCAATTGTCCCGGAGTGCCCTGGGATCCACAGGCTCCAGGACCCACACCTTCTGTCCTGGCTGATAAACAGTCAGCACAGCCTTCTGGTCATGCCACAGCTTCTGCAGTTCTTGGCAGACCTGAAGATTTTTAGATGCCCTCTTCATGTATTAGGCCATTTTAGAACTGAGGCCCAATACATAGTCTACAATGTCCTGTTTTGGAGGCCTGAGAGGTTGCTTCCAGCCAACCTTCACAAGGGCAAGAGGACCTCTAGCAGGGTGTCCAAACAAAGGTTTAAATGGGCTGTAGCCCACTCCATTTCGAGGAACCTCCCTGTAGGCAAAGAGGAGGCAAAGTAACATGACATCCCACATCCTCGTTAGTTTCTCTGAGAGTCCCATTATCGTGCCTTTGGGAGTTTTGTTGAACCTTTCAACTAACCCATTTGTTTGCGGATGTCAAGGAGTGGTGAATTTATAAGTGACACCACACTCCTTTCACATGGCTTTAGAGTAAGCAGACATGAAGTTTATCTGATAGCACCTCTTTAGGAAAACCCACCCTGGAGAAAATTCACAGGAGGGCCTTAGCCACTGCAGGGGCTGTAGTGGTCCTAAGAGGAATGACCTCTGGATACCTGGTGGCATGGTCCACAACCACCAGTATGAATCTGTTTCCAGAGGCTATACTCCCCCAATCCTCTCAAAGGGTACCTCAATCACTTGTAGTGGGATTAAGGGGATCTTTGGAGTGCCACCTGCCTTGCCACTGTCCTGACAGGTGACACAGGAGTGACAAAACGCCTTGTTGTCTTCAGACATGTGGGGCCAGTGAAAGTGAGGGACCATCCTGTCCCAAGTCTTGCTTTGCCCCAAGTAGCCTGCAAGGGGTATGTCATGTGCAAGGGTTAACATGAACTCCCTAAACTTCAGAGGGATAACCTGTCTCCTGATGGCACCAGGTTTAGGGTCCCCTGCTTCTGAGTAAAGGAGGCTGTTATCCAAGTGTACCCTATGAGTACCACGGACATCCCCTGCCTCTTGTGCTGCAGCTTGCCATATTAAGCTCTTCAGTGTGGGACAGGTTTTCTGTTCCAAACTGAGTTCCTCCCTGGTGCCCCACCCCTCCTGCTCCCAAGAGCTCAGCTGTGTCAGCTTTGAGCTCCTGTGGTGTAGGTCCCACCCAAGGAGTGGATTAATCTCCCTCAGGAGTAGAATCTTCATTGGAGG
The DNA here is from genome assembly GCF_031143425.1 of Pleurodeles waltl. Lineage (NCBI taxonomy): Eukaryota > Metazoa > Chordata > Amphibia > Caudata > Salamandridae > Pleurodeles > Pleurodeles waltl. The sequence continues at coordinate 258,725,085 of NC_090445.1, forward strand.
CTTGAGCAAGGGGTAACTTTTTACTGTGCCTGACTTTCTTTTCAGGAGCATCCTGAGCCATTGTTCCAGACTCCAGGGCTTCCTGTTCCCTTCTCTTTTTGGCCTGTGCTCTGGTCAGGGCAAAGATATGCCCAGGGATGCCTGTCATTGCTGCATGGGCATCCAGCTCCAATTCAGCCCAACCTTTTGAAGACCATTAATTCCCCTCTCCCCCATCTAAAGTCAATAAGTGCCATGGGGTGGCACACAGTGTTATTGTGCGCATCAGTCACTTGGTACATGTGACCAAGTAGGTGTTGTTCAGGTGACACCAGTTTTTCAGTCACCATAGTGACACTGGCACCTCAGCCTCAACACCATTTATTGATGGGTGCTGCTTGTACTTACCCATGTTAAGGGGACAGTAAGCTAAGGTGGCAAGGTCAATGCCACCATCAGAGACCAACACAGATTAAGTGGTCTCCCTGACTAGCCTAGAGCCCACTACAGTCCCCAAGGTGAGCCCAGCTATACCTTTGGACTGACTTATATTGTTACCACTACTATTGCTACTGCTAGGGATAATAGGGGTATGAGTGGTAGTAGTAGTGGTAGGGGGCTTGGTGCTCTTTTTAGGACAGGTGCTGTCACCTATCCTATGGCCTTGGTTTCTACAGATGTAGCACAAAGGTTTCTTTGAGGAAGAGGACCTAGACCCACTTCCAGAAGAGTTTCATGGGCCTGATTAAGACTTTTTTCTTTTGGTTTGTCCCTACTTTTGTCCTGATGCTTACCTGCTTCCTTCTTCTTGTGGTCACCCCTTGTGTGCGTTTTTCTACCCACCCTGGTGCGGACCAGTTTGTCTGCCTTTTTTCCCAATTCTTGAGGAGAAGTCTGATCAGAGTCCACCAGGTATTGATGCAGCTGATCATAAATGCAGTTACTCAAAATGTGCTCTCTCAGAATCAGATAATACAAGCCCTGGTAGTCACTTACTTTGCTCCCATGCAACCAGCCTTCCAGAACCTTAACTGAGCAGTCCACAAAACCGAACCAATCATGGGAGAACTCCTTTATGGTCTCACTGGAGTTGATCCTATATTGTTCAGTGGTTAGCCCAAATCCATCTTTTTTGAGTGCTGTATAATCATCTGCATCTTCTCGTCTGACAGTGAGGAGTTTGTCTCTGCCTTTATCAGAGGAGAGCCACAAGATTGCTGCCCACTATCTCTGAGGGACCCTTTGTACTTTGCAGGCCCTCTCCAAGGCAGTAAACCATTTGGAAATATTATTTCTCGCCGTGTAAGGTGGGACTATCTTGCTTAGGTTCCTAGAACCCTGACTCTGGTGTCCCTAGAGCTATGATTGATGCCACCATGGGGAGCTAACCCCAAAACCTGCCTCTCCCTATCCAGGGCTACCTGCTGCAGTCTTAGCCTGGCCTCCTCCAATCTCAGTTTCCTAGGTACCCTATCTAAGAATCTTCCCTTGATTTGGAGCAGTGAGTCCTATCAGATAGTGAGGACACTTGGGTGTTGACAGAGGAGGACTATCCCTCCTTCTGGGGACTCTCTAGTCTAAACCAACCCTATAGGAGTAAAAGTGGGCCTACTGGAGTGACCCCCCCCCCCCCCTTTTCACTACCTGCAGTGCTCCTAACAGGGCTGTGGTGTACCCCAGATTCTTCCTGACCCTCCTCAGTGTAGCCTAAATTCACTCTGTCTAAGATGGGAGGGTCATCCTCTACTTCTTTCTCCCCCTGGCTACCTGTGTTGCCCTGGTCAGCCTGGCGCAGTAACCCCTGAAGTAGACTCTTATTGGGATTTCTCTGTGTCTTCAGCTTCCTGGAAACACACATCTCCCTTAACTCTTGGAAAGTAGACCTCTCATATTGAGAGTCTGGGACTTAAGTTGTGTTTACCACTGAAGACACCTTGCTAAAGTGATGTGGGTGCACCTGACTCCCAGGAGCCTCTGCCCATCTTGTATTAAAGATGGCAGAATCGAGTGGCCACCTGAGGGAGCTCTGGGTAGCACCTCTGGGGTGGTGATGGACAGGGGAGTGATCACTCCCCTTTCCTTTGTCCAGTTTCATGCCATAGCAGGGACCGAAGGTCCCTGGACTGGTTCAAACCGGTTTATGCAAGGAGGGCACCAAACCTGCCCTTCAAAGCAAACCAGTGGCTTGGGGAGGCTGCCCCTCCCAAGCCTTGTAACACCTATTTCCAAGGCAGAGGGTGTTACTTCCCTCTTCCACAGGAAATCCTTTGTTCTGCCTTCCTCTGCCTGTGCTGGTCAAGCAGCAGGAAGGCAGAAATCTGTCTGAGTGGTGGCAGGAGGCAGGGCTGGCCAAAAAATCTCAGAAGACAGGTAGGAGCAATACATTACTATAGTTTGCGTGCCTTTCAGTTTACACTTCTAGGGCCTCATTTACAAGGCTTGTGGTGCAGGGAGCGGCAGCAAGTGCCTTCAAGATACAGCACATTTCTCTCCTCTCCCCCTGCGCTGGCACACAAATTGCAGCCATGCTCCAACGCAGGCACCCTTGCATCATGGTGCAAGGGTGCCTGCATTCTGAGGATGTTTGTTTTTGTGCAGGAAGGGACACCTTTGTGTACAAAAACAATCTCCAGAGGTGTGTCTCCTTTTTCTGTGTGCTGCAGAAAAATGGGGAGAAATAAAGATATTTCTCCCTGTTGTGTTACTCCTATGCCACCCCTGAGGAAGACGGGAGATCTTCATGCACATAAACAACCATTCCCTATGGTGCAAGGGTACCTGCTTTGATGCTAGGCAGCTAATTTTAGCATCAGTGTTAGGGAAAATAGGGGTGCGCAGTATTGTATTAAATACTGTGCATGCCTACGTTATTGAAGTGACGCAGCGCAGCAATGCCAAATTTGGCGCAGCACCACGCTGCACCATGTCTTAGTAAATGAGGCCCCAAGTTCACCCATTATTTGAGATAAAAACAGCTATATAGTTAAGACGCACAGCAATTCAGGTCATAAAGCACCTAGATGCAGATGTTTCCCTAGGAGCAGTGTCTTTAGGGGCAAGGAGATGATCTCCACAAATTATGGAGTGGGCAGACAACGCCACAAGCTAAGGGGACATCCCTATGTACTCACGGAAGATGACACGAGGGACCTCAGTATACTATATACAATGTAGAATGAGCATTTCCTGTGGTGACCGACCGGCCCTCACTGCATGAAAAATTTACTTGAACATATGATGTACAAGAACCCAAAGGGGCACCCTCACATCACAGGAGAAGGGAGCCGAGTGAGATGAGATTACCATTCATGTGAGATGAAGCTCCCTCCATGGCAAGAGACTTTAGAGGCATGGGAATTCAAGTGATTTGCCCAGGATCACATACTGTAATTTGGTTTAGTGGGGAAGCCTGGATAAAACACGTCCTACCTGGCTTCATTGATTGCACCCCCATCCTGTGTTTCATAGACCAAGAAGAAACAGTCAACACGCTAAATAAACTGCATTTCTTTCATGATGCGCACCCTCACCCTCAAGCTTCTTGCCTTTCATTCCCAGCCTTTGTGCACCATTTCTAACAGTTTTAGAGGTTTCGACAACAAGCTTTATTCGGTCACAAAAACCATCAAAGCAAAAACAATGCTCCTATATAATTACAAGTTACAAAAGCAAGTTTAAAAAAGTATATGATAAAATATAAAAACACCTTTCATTATTAACAATAAACTTGATAAAAAATCACTCAGTACATGCCCTAAAACATACATATTTACAAATTACAATGTTTTTAGGAGACAAGTGCGTGCATACCATGCAGCCACAAGGTACTTGCTAACTGCATAAATCAACATAGCAGGAGTATCACTCTTTAAAATCCTAAGGGAAATAGCAAATTGTTTGAGGCCCAACATCTGACACACTGGGCGAATCCACTTGCTTCGGGTCACGAAATACGCTGGACAAAAGAACATAAAATATTCAAGTGTTTCCAGAACAGAATTGCAACACGGGCATAACTGCCAACAAAAGACAATAGCGGTAAACGCCCATAATGGAAATGAGCATACAAACTCTTTCCTAAAAAAATAAGGAATAAGATCTAAATAGGGCTCATACTGGGGATTCCATTTAAAATCAAGAAATGCATTGGTCAATCGTCCATGCATTCTATCAAGAAGATTGTTATTCCTGACATAAGACGAATTAGCTATTTTCAGAGGCAATTTATGAGCCTTCCCTAAATCCTGTGGATTCTCCCAATAATTCCCAAGTCCCAGGGTACAAAACCAGCTTGACACATGCTTAAACCATGGAATAGAGGCTATATGAGGTCTCTTTAAAAGATCAAGAAGAGTCCCTATAAATCACAAGCTGCGGGGTCGATAAGATTCTTACCCAAAAGAGTAGTGGTCTTAAAGCTATTGTATCAGAGATACGATTAAGACCAAGGTCCAGGAAAATAGGGAACAGAGGAGTACCACCTGGGCGCGTAAGCAGAGATCTGGCAAAATTGTTTTCACCCACAGACAGCTTAGTGGTTTTGCAAAAGCCCCACAACTCAGCACCATAATTAGCAGCATTTTGTGCTTTAACTAAATAGATTTCTATTGCTGGGGAAACGGCTTTCATAACAATACTTTTGTAAAAGCGCAAAATGGCCCCAGATCTATGTTGGAGAAAAGACATACTCTTATTGATCTGTTCTTCCCAATGCAATTTGTTAGAGATCCTCAACCCCGAGTAATCTATAGAACTGACTTCCCCATAGGAGCCCCAGCTAAAGTGACAGTATATTTCCTAACTGGTTTTGGGCTGAACACCATTAGTTTAGTTTGACTAGCGTTCAGTTCCAGGCCATAATCAGTACAAAAGATTATAAACTTGTCCACAAGGCTCTGGAGACCCATTGGGGGCTTAGAGATGAGGCGAGAACCATCTGCAAAAAGCAGAATAGGAATCTTTTGTGCATTTAGGAAGGGGGCATCATTTTGACATGAAGATACAGCTTGTACCACCTCATTAAAACACAGAGTGAATAAGATTGGTGCCAGAACACATCAATGATAGTCAATCAATATCTGATAGTGAATGCAAATTGATTGCTGCCGAGGGCAAGGCACCCTTTTGACTAGTATCAGACTTCTCACCAGTTAAATCTCTGCAATTTATAGACAACCTAGCGGAGGGCAGAGAAGACTTAAGTTTAATACCAACCCCACTAGGCTCCCTAAGATAGCAGGTGCGCTGCTCAAAATTAACAAGATTATCCGCTAGGAGCTTATCCACAAAACAAATAGAGATAAAGTCAAATTTAGAGCCGAGCTGGCAGTGTCTTCCCACCTCTAGGATATCTGCTCTGATGACAGAGAGACAATTTCGCTGAACTCTCAACCAATAAATAACCTTATTTAGCAAGGAATCATGAATTTCCACTGTCCCCGGGGGCAGCTTGGGTACTTCAACCATAAATAATGTAACTCCTTTGTTCCCAAAAGCTCAGGCCTTTCTCTTAGGGGCTGGCCATCGCATTCCATCCTGGTGTAAAACACCATCAGGTGGCTTAGGGCAAAAGGTTGGAGCGATGGCTGCTCCAGTCAATGTCCGGGGACCAACCATCCCCCCAGAATCCCCAATATAATCATCAGATTTGATTTTACCAGATCTATCAGACCTGGTTGGGTTCCAGCCCTTGATGCCCATGGCGCACTTGCACCCAGTGGCCTCAAGAAGGGCCTGTGGTCCTTCTGTATGGGAAACAGATGGATATATGGGAAGGCAGAATAGAACTAGGCTGCAAATGCTGGTTGCCTACTAATGTCCTAAGTTCAGACAAAATTTGAGCAGTAAGTGTGCCCCCCAAGACAGGAGGCGGCATATCCAAACTTGACCGAGGACACCTGCAACAACACAGCAGCCCAGGGTCCCTCGTTAGCTTGTCCATCAATATCAACACCAAGTTCTTCACTTCATCCAATTTAAGGTGAACAGAGGACAAATCAAGATTGCCACACAACATCGGCAATCTGTCCATTCCCAGAGGAGGATTAGTTGCAACTTCAACATCGGCAGATGTCCTAGTGCATACATGAGTTGCAAGGCCGCAGTGTCCTTCTTCCTCCCTCAGAGGCCCATACCGATTAAAACACCGGATATTGGGAATCATCACAACCTCAGGGCTTGAGGGGGGAATAGGGGACCTCATCTCCAAGAGGAAGGCCACCTATGGCGCAAGGTGCTGCATCCAACCTGCCACACGACACCGGGGATAGTTCTGACCTTGATACTTGAAATGTTGGCTTTAACTCAGTCTCCCTGGATGGATTGGGCTGTAACTGCTTTTTCTTAAATATATCTGGAATTTTTAAAGCAGAAGGGCCCTGTTTTAGAGGGAATAGATTTGAATTATCCCTTAAAATGGCCTCCACTTCATAGATCAATTAATCTGTATCTTCTAGTGAGTGACTTCCTTGATTAGATGTGAGACTCACTTTATTTTTGGATTGGTTCCTTGATTTTGTTTGGACCGCTAATATGAGCAAGGGTGTCCACGGCTTTACATTTCCCCATATCGAAGTAATAAATAATTGAAAAACAAAAGTATGCAAAATAAGTCAAGCCTTAGGCCAATCCTTGGATAAAACGTACTTCTCTGAAGACAAATGGTACCGTCCAGCCCCGCCTCTGACAGGCAAAGACGGGCACGTCTTGGCCCGATCTTCGCCTGGGCACGTCCCGTGCAGCGGTGGGCTGGAAGCACTTTAAAGCACGCGATGACAGGAAGGAGCCTGGGGGAAGTATTCCCACCCCAGGTCCAGGGCCCCAGATGCAGTTACCAGCAAGCACGTTTTAGAGGTTCCTTCAACCACATATTAAGAAAACTTTCGCTCCTTTGCTGAGGCGACTAGCAGAATTCGGGGCACGTTAAACTATTGTCATTTAAAATCTTTCCCTGAGCTGTCACGAGAGGTAAATGCAAACACATGATTTCTAGTCACTTGGCACGAGATATTAGGGGCCTCATGTTTAGTCGGAGCAGAGTCACAGCTCACATCATGGTTGTGACCTCTTCCCTCACAGTCTGTCACTTCACTTCCTTGCAGCACAATACGTACCGTGAGCCAACTCTGAACACACTGAAAGAAAGATAGATCAGCACGCAGGACAAAATAGGCAGGCAGACTAGCAGAGGGACACGTTAGAGGACTTGATAGATAGCTACAAAGAGCAAGATTGATGAAGAGTCCCTAGATCAATATACTTACAGAGAGTAGATGAGCTATGGAGACAAACAGCTTGATAAGATAGATGTATTTAGTGGATATCTACATGTAGATTAAAAACACTGCAGAAAAAAAATTACATTCCAGAATAGGCACCCACGAGAGATTTGAAACATACATGCCATGTAAAATGAGGGGACATGATTCAATTATCTAAATGGAAAAATGCAAAGATGTGCGATGTGATAGATGAAGGGCAGTGGCACAGAAATAGTGCCAGGGGCTCTGGTACACGCAAAATAACAATGACAATGTGGTGCAGAATTGCTATGCTACCCAGTGATAAGATTGCCAACATGTGTGCTTTATGTTGTTGTTACACTTTACTCTTTAGTCGTCTGATGGCTTAGTTGCTGATACGAAGACAGAAGACCAGAGAGATCATCCCAGCTTAACACTTGACTAAATCATTTGATTTTGTGCACATTGCTGTCTCCATGTACACTTATCTGTCAATCCTAGAAGCATATGCTCTGTTGTTTCATAGAAAAAAGGAACAAATAAAATTATTACCATTGTCCCTTGTAGAAGAAAGAAAACAGATGTACATGTTAACTGAGGTAAACACTTATTTGACAAATTATCAATTATTTACAAAATTACACATATTTTCGCGATCGGAATATCCGTTTTCCGTCTGAAAGCACTTCAGGCAGTGGACACTTATGGGCATATTTACAAGCTCTTTGCACCACCGGAACATCATTCTTAGTGATCGTCCGGTGGTGCACATTGCAGGGCCATATTCACAAGGCCACGTAAAGCGATCCTCCATGGCTTTTCATGGCCCTGTAAATATGGACAGAGTTAATGCAGCACAAGTAGCTGTGTTGCCTCATCCTGTGATAGGGAGTAGATCCATGGTCATTACAGTGGGTGTCCCCATGTTATTTGACACATTCCCATATTTATGAAATATTGTAAACCTGGGAATGCATCAAAAGCCTATGCCACCCCAGAGGAGGCTTAAGGGAGGCGCAACGAGGAGAAATACCCTTATTTCCCCTCGTTTAATCTTTTTCTATGTGTGCTGAGGAAAAAGCCTCTCATCCCTTCCTGCACAAAAACATTCTTCCCTGCAACAGACAAATGTGTACAATGGTGCAAGGGTGCCTGCATTGGCGCATGGCATCCCATTGTGCGCCAGCGCAGGGGTAAAGGACAGGAATGCGCTGTATTGTATAGATACGGTGCATTCCTTCCCTTTCCTTTTAATGCAGGGCAGTCAGGAAGAAGGCTTGTACTGCTGCCCTGCACCAAGATTGTAAATGAGTCCCCAAGTTCTTTTCTCTAGTTTACCAGATGCTACAACATGATGGGTGACACAATCAGAGTTGATCTAGCCTGAATTGACTGAATAAACTGAAACCTGTGTAGTCTGCACAACTTCTAAGTTGTTAACATCTCAACTACCGAAGCATGTTATCCTCATAAATGCCACTAGCAGGTTACAAAATGTTGCCATGTTTCTCTAAGTGCATAACAGAAGTAGGCCATGATATAGAAGTGTTGACTCAATATAAGTCTCTAATCTCTATGCAGACTGCCCACTCAGGAAGGTGTCACAGTTTCACTTACTGTGATGTATTTTCTACCTTGATTTGAGGAGACAAGTGGATTGGCTGGAGATGTGTCTGAAATACCCTGTTGCCTGATTGGCTGGTGATTGGATGAGTGTCTGACATGATTTCTCATATGAATAATCAGCGTACCTTCGAATCATTGTTTTTTAGGTCGAGTCTATGCAGTGCATGCTCTGTCTCTTCGAGACATGCTGTAATCACTCTGTGGGCTTACAGCAGCCAATTGACTGTTTTAGTGTTCCTTTCATTGTCCTTTGCTGGTGGGTAATCGTCCCTTGTTGTCTCCCATTGTGCTCATTTGTTTACTCCCACGGTGCAGCTCCTAACTACTGCTATTTTTGCACCTTGGTGCTTATTGCTTTGTGTCTGGGACTATTTTTATCTTTCTTTCGGGCAGCTTAAAGGCATCGTAAGCCTGCACATACATCTCCACAGCATGTGCTAGTTGAATATTCTCACCCTTACAGAGAGCACGCGCTGTGCAAGGCAGCCACAAAACGCAAATTAACATGCCTTCTTTTGGGATGTCACTGAGGACGCTATCCCTAAGAAAATCACTCAGAGACCAAACCCAATCAGAATAAACTCCCATAAAGAAACTGGGCTTTAATCTATAATTTTGCTCCCAAGTGGCTCAGTCCAGGCCAAAATAGTTACCAGGCCCAGCAAGGAAATAGGACTGCACGTACTTGGCAGCCAAGTCGGGTCCAAGAAGAAGTTATTCCTCAAGCTGGCGTGATCCTCGTGCTTTACGTTTTAGCAGAGAGAGCCTTCCTGCTGGGTTACCAGTAACTGGTTGAAGATCTCCTATTTAAAAGGGCCATCTGATGTAATTGCTTGTTTGTAGTGCATTGTCTCTTTTGCAGTGTGAGATTTAAGTTTACTGAGGTTTTCCCTGGGTTTGTAAGCGTCTGTAGTTGATCCTACCAGGAAGCATTTTTCCAAAGTATTTTTCCTGGGGAAATTTCCCCAGGAGATGTTGATCCTCAATGGGCACAGTCCTAAGGCGTCAGTATCACGTGCATGTAAGGGTAACTATACTCCATAGTAATAGTTGGTGCATTTTGAATGTCCAAGTGAGAAGGACCTACTCACATGTCGGTACTAACATAGCATTTGGAGATGGATGGCCTGTGTGGCATCATGGTGGCAGGCTCTCGAGTTGGGTGTGTAGGTCATGGTCATTACAACTGTGTGGCAATTTTTAATATTTACGTAACCTGGTGGTGATATTTTCAAATATTGGAATGTTGCTTGTATAGTTTTACAGTGGCAGCAAGATATAACTACTTTGTGTGACTAATGCGTTTACTCCAGGGCATCACGCATGCGAGGATCCTACGGTACTCTGTGGTGCTGGGAGCTTAGGTATTAAATACAATGTTCAGGTTGATTTTTAAGTGTTGTTCAGTTAACTTTGTAACAATATAGTCACGATTTCTTGCCACATTTTTTGATTCATATATGAGCTGTTGCTTTCGTTGATCGGTCTTGATGACTTTCACAAGGTAACCCTCCTGTGATTTATTTATTTTTTTTAAACATAATTTTTTGGTCAACACACACTTAGTTATCCTTGCAATTTACTTACCATGTTTTAAATCGAGTGCTAATAAACACAGTAAAGTATGGTTAAATATAAACACACACATATAACATAACATAATTTATGTTGTATTTTATTTTTCTCAGGATAATGTGCTGCATGGCAAAACACTTATAAAGTACGAAAGGCAAGACCCATTGGCTATGCTAATGCATGCTCTGATTTGGATATGTGCTATGTGAGTCTGTGCGCAGAGCTGAGTATATGTCATGTGAAAAGAGGGTTTTTGTATGTCTCTGGGTAGATGGTAACCTGCTAGTATTTATTATTTGGTAGTTTCTGTAGAGAATACGACATTGATTGCCTGAAAGGGTGCATTGCAATGATTCAGTCATCTATGTCTATGGCTTACCTTCAACCCCTTAAAGACGGAATTTGTTATTTTACCAGTGACTGCTAAAAACAACATGGGCAAGGATGGGTCTCCAAGGTGAATCTCTGGACTTATACATTGTCAACATCCTCAGATTCATGACATCAAGACCAAGCTGAAAACAAAGTGGCATTAATTTCATCATAATCTGCAGACTCAAGCCCTTCTTCATGAATTCAGATTCTACAGCCAACATTCAGGTTATAATCACGTTCCTTTTCAATGGAGGTTATATACTGCCCAGTAGAGGTCACTAAGATTCAAGTGACTCCACTGATGATGGTTCTTTATGCAACAACGTAAACTGCCTTAGCAGTTATTGTAGAGTCACATTAAGGTTCTAAAAACTCAACAAGCTCCCTTTGCCTAGCTGTAGCACATTAAAGACCTGTTTCAACATCTGCAAGACAGCCAACGTTGGCACTCCACTTTACATGGTGACAACATCAAGTTATCTGGTGAAGTATACATAAGACTCAAAAGAAGTACCACCAGATTGTTAAGTAAGTGCAAGAATAAAAAACATTTTCAATGCAACGGGTCTCGCATTTGTTCGAGTTAGAGCTATTAGCGCTGTAAAGCAAAAAAAAATGCAGCGCGATTGCACCATGTAAAATGCAGCATGATTGCGCTGTGTGTAAAATAAACAGATAAAGTAGTCCGGACTCCAGGCTGAAAACATCGAGCCTCGTATGTTTTTGGTACTTTACCGGTGCTGTGTAGGTGGGCTCAACACCGGAAAAGGCATGACGTATGCATGCCTTTCACAAATGAAAGCAAGCGGATTTTAAAAGGCAAGCTCACGAACCAATGTAAGTGACTGACGTGGCATGGGCGTGGTTGGAAGTCCAAAGAGAGATTACAGAATGGACGGAGCACTTTGTGCTCGCCCATAAAAAATAGATAGTATGCATTCTCCTAATCTGCTCCTAGGATCTGGAATTCTATTCCAGCCCAGCTACATCAGGCTTCATCCTTTCAGCACTTTTCAAAGGAACCTCTTCAAACATCACTTCATTACAAGCAAACTACCCAAATGGAGGATCAGTCCGGAAGATTTCTCTTTGACAGCCCATTTTACCCTTCATCATTTGTGGCTCGGTCACATCCCTCGATGTTGAAGCCATTCCTGCAGGCCTCACGGCAGCACCCTTCACATCTCCAATGCAGACCCCATTTTCGATCCTTTTTTCCCTGTGCCCACCCATTCCCTCTTCACGTATATACATACATACATATATACATACATACATACATACATACATACATACATACATACATACTGTTAGACTTGGCATCATTGGCATTGTCTTCCCTAACTTTTTGCCTAGACTTCCCAGGTTGCTTCTATGTGCTGGAGTGTTTTTGCTGTTTTTGTTTGCTCTGGACACTTTAGCATTGCTGACCAGTGCTAAAATATAAGTGCTCCCTGTATAAATTGTATGTGTTCACTGGCTTATGGCACATTTGATTTACAAGTAAGTCCCTAGTAAAGTGCACTAGAGGTGCCAAGGGCCTGTAAATCAAATGCTACTAGTGGGCCTGCAGCACTGTTTGTGCCACCCACATTAGTAGTCCTGTAAACTGCAGTGTCTGTGTGTGCAGTTTTAAACTGCCAATTCAACGTGGCAAGTGTACCCACTTGCCAGGCCTAAACTTTCCCTTTTTATACACGTAAGGCACTGCTAAGGTAGGCCCTAGGTAGCCCCATGGGAAGAGTGCCATGTATGTTAAAGGTGGGACATGTACTTATGTGGCTTATATCTCCTGACAGTGAAATAATGCCAAATTCGGTTTTCACTGTTGCAAGGCCTATCTCTCTCATAGATTAATATGGGGATTGCCTTTAAATAGTATTAAAACTCAGATTCCCTTTGGGAGCAGATAGACATGTGAAGTTTGGGGTCTCTGAACTCACAATTTAAAAATACATTTTTTAGTGAAGTTGATTTTTAGATTGTGTGTTTGAAAATGCCACTTTTAGAAAGTGAGCATTTTCTTGCTTAAACCATTCTTTGACTCTGTTTTTTTGTGGATTCCCTGTCTGGGTCAGCTTGACAGTTGGGCTGTTTGCACCTCTCCTCTAGACAGTGACACAAAGGGAGCTTGGGTGTGGCCTGCATATCCTGATGGGACATTTGGGCTGAGGGGAGGAGTGGTCACTTACACCTGAAAGGGCTGTACCTGCCCTTACACAATGCAGACTCCAACCCCCTGTTGTGTGTCTGGGGCCTAGACTGGGCAAGGCAGGATCTTGAAAACAATAGAGACTTCTCTTTGAAGTAGGCCTACTTCAAATGTGGAAAGGGGTCTAAGAAGAGCACCCAAAACCCCTGAAAATCAAATTACTTCTGGAACCAAGAGGAACCTCTGCCAAGGAGAAGAGCTGGAAGCTGGAGGAGGAGTACTGCCCCCTTGCCTGTGACTGTGCTTTGCTGGGTTGGCCTGCAGTAGCTGTTTCTACCTGAGAGAGGACAAAGACTGACTTTTGTGTGACTTTCCACTGGTGAAGAATCTCCAAGGGCTTCAACTGAGCTTGTCTCCTGTTGTTGGATTCTCAGGGACATCAAAGACTTCTCTCTGCCAGCACCTGGGCTTCCTGCTGAGAGTCCTGCCTGCCAAGTGGTGCGCTAACCTGTGTCTGGGCCCTGGAAAGGTGAAGCTGGTGGAAAAGGACAGACATCCACGCAAAGACAGATGTGTGGGGAAACTTTCAACGCACCACCAGCCTCACGGCTGAATGATGCTCCGCCGGCCTTGCGGCTAAAGTTGACGTTTCACCTGCATCGTACCTGGGAGATCAACGCAACATGGCTGGAGAAACAATGCGCAACACCTGCTGCGGCTGCTGTTAATAAAGCAAGCAGACACGCTGTGTAGTTTCTTGACACCGTGTGACCGGATTTCAAAGCATCATCGCTAGGCATGGAAAATCAACGTAAAGCCTGCCTGGACCCGAGGTGCCCATCCAGATTGACACATTGCTCTCTTGCGGGAGAGAAGAAACGACGCACACTTTCCGGACCGGCACAGCAGCCCATGGAGGCAGGATTACATACCGTCCAGCGGCGGTGATGGCTGCACAGTGGTGGTGCTGCTTGTGGGGGGAGGCTCCTGCCCATCGCCTGCAACCTCGGACGGCTGCATGGTGGCGGTGGTGCTGCTGGTGGGGGGAGGCTCCTCCCTATCCCCTGCAACCTCAGACAGCTGCACATTGGTGGTGGTGCGGCTGGTGGGGGAAGGCTCCTGCCCATCCCCTGAAACCTTGGATGGCTGCACAGTGGTGGTGGTGGTGCTGCTGGTGGGTGGAGGCTCCTGCCCATCCCATGCAACCTTAGATGGCTGCACCACCATGGTTGGTGGTGGGGGCTCCGTCACAGTTCCTGGCCCAGGCCCCTTGGTCATCCTGCCTGCTGATGCAGGCTCCTTGCCCTTCCTGGCTGCTGAGGCAGGCTCCTTTCCTTTCTTGCCTACTGGGGCAGGCTCCTTTCCCTTCCTGCCTGCTGGGGCAGGCTCGTTGATCTTCCTGCCTGCTAGTGCAAGCTCCTTTCGCTTTCGGCTGCCTGGTACAGGCTCCTTTCCCTTCAGGACATGTCGTCTTGATCCCTTTCCACCACGAGTGGATGCGGTGACAATTGGAACTGTGGACTGTGTGGCTGAGGTTCTTCCTACCCCGCTCATACGTGCAGGACGGGGGGTAGGGAAGAGGTCAATGGTGGATAGGAACAGCTTTTTAGGGAATTTGGGGCCGGGACGAGGGAGAAGGAATCAGAGTGGAGGATGGAGGAGTGGTAGTTTGAGGTGTCTGTCTGTTGCTCTTGGGTGCAGATGCATGGCTGTTGGGTGTCTGAGTGCTTGCGTTTGTGTATTTCAGGAGGGGGAACAGACACAGGGGATGTGTGCATGGCTGCTGTGGAGGTGTCTGCCAGTGAGGTGTGTGTTCTGCTTGGTGTGGTGATGCTAGTAGTGGATGATGATGTATTGCATGCAGGTGTGAGTGTGGATGGAACTGGGTAGGAAGTGGTGGAGGAGGAGGAGGGGGAGACAGTGGAAATAGTGGATGTTGGTGTGTCTGCAACTGGATGGTGTTTGTGTGAGTGCCTGTATGATGAAGTGTGGTGCTTGTGTTTGCCTGTGACACTCTTGGGTGTTGTCTTGTGTGCATGCTCGTCTGCCTGTGTGCTTGGGATGGGTTGGGGTTGAGGAGAATGGGATTAGGATGTGGAAGTTGGAGGGGGGAGGGTAGAAACAGGACAATGGCTGCCATCAGAGAGGAGGCCAGAGCCTGGATTGATCTCTGTTGGGCCACCAAGCCAGTGTGAATGCCCTCCAAGAAGGCATTAGATTGTTGCATCTGGGCCGCCAGCCCCTGGACGGCATTCACAATGGTTGACTGCCCTACAGAGATGGATTTCAGAAGATCAATAGCCTCCTCACACAGGGCAGCAGGGCTTACTAGGGCAGGGCCTGAGGTGCCTTGGGGGAAGGAGAGGCCCACCCTCCTGGGTGAGCGGGCACAGGCAACTTGATGAGGGGCTGCTGGAAGGGCAGTGCTGGTACGGGGTGGAAGATGTATCTGTAGCTGGGGTGGCTCACCATACCAGTTTTATCACCATTTACACACACATGGCCCAGCACACAACCTGTATGCCACCCAGAGGACATTTACCCACCTCCCCCTTACACGAGGCTTTCACACACACAACTCCATATATTCATGCCACATGCATTATGCCGACAGTGTACTCACCTGTTGGTCTGGAGGCCCAAACAGCAGTCCATACTGGAGTAGGGCCCCATCCACTAGTCTCTCCAACTCCTCCGAAGTGAAGGCTGGGGCCCATTTCCCGGTCACACAGGCCATGGTAGGCTCCAGACACAGATCACAGCAGCACATGCAGTGTAGGATCTCTCCTGTGGAAGGTCATGTGGTAAGTAAGGAATCAGATAGAAAATGGCGGCCACGTCCACAGCTGTGCATACCATCACCGCCGGTGTAGATCACCATTGGCCACTGTACCCCATAGAGCCCAATTATAACCAATGGGGAGTTGCACTGCGGTTCCCGACCACCTCCCGCAACGGCGCAGAACGCCAGCGGAATTACCTCATTTCCACCTGTCCCTCCACACAGGACAGGTGGACGCCATTTCAATGGGGGGGAAGGCCCTGGAATAATGCTGCATCACAGGAGGTATTAGAACATACTGGACAAATCACAATGACCCATTACAAGTTTACAGGGGGCAAAGTTTTGTTGTAGCTCCATTGGTCAGTTTGTGATCGGCTCCTCACTCTTGTGTCCCTTAGATTCCTACCTCTGCGGATGAATAGGAGATGGAGACATACCCCCATGTACACACCACTGGTGGACTTGGCAACACTGGAGGACAGGCACATTATCCTCACCTATATACTGGAGAGGGGCACAACCACAGAGCTGTGTGCCCAATCGGAGCCTGACCTGATATCTGCTATCTGTTACCCCATTGGGATCCCACCTCTTGTGCAAGTGTTATCAGTGCTCCATTTCCTGGCAACTGGTTCTTTCCAAGTGACAGTGGGCTTTGCAGCAGGAATGTCACAGCCAATGTTCTCAATAGTGCTGACAAGAGTGTTGTCCCCAGATTGAAGATTTGGCCACAGTGAAGGCCAAGTTCTATGCAATGGGACATATCCCGAACATAATTGGGGCAATTGATTGAAATAATATTTAATTTGTCCCCCACCCCACCAGAATGAACAGGTGTCAGGGATCGGAAGAGTTTACACTCTATGAATATACAGATGGTGTGCCTTGCGGACCACTTCATCTCCCACGTAAATGCTAGGTATCCTGGGTCGGTGCATGATGCCTTTGTCCTGAGGCATAGCAGCATCCCAAATGAGATGGCCCAACTCCAGAGGAACAGGGTGTGGCTAGTAGGTGAGCCCTGCTTCCCACCAAGTGTATATTGGTGTATGGGTATGGTGTGGGCCATATGGGATAGTGTGTGGCTAAATGTTGTACCTCAATATTTCAGGTGATTCTGGTTACCCCAACCTATCTTGGCTGCTGACCCCTGTGAGGAATGCCAGGACAAGGGCAGAAGAACATTATAATGAGGCACATGGGCGAACCAGAAGGATAATTGAAAGGACCTTTGGCCTCCTGAAAACCAGGTTCCGGTGCCTCCATCTGACAGGTGGATCCCTGTGCTACTCACCCAAGAAGGTCTGCCCGATAGTGGTGGCATGCTGCATGTTGCATAACCTGACTCTCAGATGCCATGTCCCATTCCTGCAGGAGGAGGAGGCTGTAGATGCCCCTGTGGCAGCAGTGGATCCTGTGGACAGTGAGGATGAGGATGAGGACAACAGAACATCTGTGGTCAGACAATACTTCCAATGACACAGGTAGGACAGTGTTACTTCACATTTCAATGACCTTTGTTTGAATTTCTGTGGCACTGGCATGCTGATATTTCCCACTGCTATGCCCACTTACTGTTCCCTCTGGCAATTCATTTTTCAGATGTTGGTGACCGCACATATTCTCATGGTGTGATCACTGCAGCCAGCTACAGGTCAATAATCTATGCTCATTATCTTTACAGTTGATTTTCAATGTTTGTACCTGTTTCAATGAATACATATCTGATATTCATGACATACTCCAAACTTATTTTTTTCTCCCAAGGGTGTTTATTGGAGTGCTAAAATATTGAGGGGCAAGTGCAATGGGATGGCGGGATGATGGAGGAAAGTCCAGGGTATTGTTACAGTCTCTTTGTAGCACAGGTGGATTGTCCAAGGGGACATAGGAAGGGGAGCAATGGCAGTTCAAGGTGGACATGGTGGGACACAAGGGTGACAATCAGGAGAGTCTCATTTCCTGGAGGGGGTCTTGGCAAGTGTCTCTGGCTTCTGTCTGGATCGCAGGGAACATTTGCGGGGTGGTTCTCCTTCTGCAGGGGGGGTGCTGTGGCCTGAGAGTCCTGTGGCCGGGCCTCCTGTCCCCTAGCAGCAGCGGAAGTGGAAGGCTGTTAAGATGTCTGGCTAGTGGCAGGGGCCCATTGTTGTGAGACTGCCTCCCTCATAATATTGGCCATGTCTGCCAGCACCCCTGCTATGGAGATTAAGGTGTTGTTGACGGCCTGCAAGTCCTCCCTGATCCCCTGGTACTGTCCCTCCTGCAGCCACCTGTTCTCCTGCACATTGTCCAGGATCTGGCCCATTGTGTCCTGGGAATGTTGATAAGCTCCCAGGATCTCTGCAAGTGCCTTCTGGAGAGCCAGTTCCCTGGGCCTGTCCTCCCCCGGTGCACAGCAGTCCTCCCAGTTTCCCTGTTGGCCTGTGCCTCTGTCCCCTGAACCATGTGCCCACTGCCACTGACCCAGGTCCCTGATTTTCTTGTTTATGAGGTGTGCCCTGTCGTCCCTGTAGAAGTGAACACGCTGCTGGTTGACGAGTCCTGGGGACAGAGGTGTGGGAATGCTGGGTGGATGCTATGGTGGTGTTTCCTGATGGGGAGGCTCTGTGTTTGTTTGTGACTGGGCCTGGGTAACCGGCTGTCCTGAGGTCCCTGATGGGCCAGATAGGTCATCCAGATCCTGAAGACCAGAGTTGCTGTCATCACTGTTGGCCTCTTCAGTTGGGAGATTGGATATTGCTGGCACCTCCTTTCCGCTGACATTGGCTGGGGTACCCGTAGGGATGTAAATGATGTGTTGTGGTTTCTGTGTCTGACCTATTGTGCATCCATGGCTTGCCCTCTTAGGTTGTATTTGCCCTGGCAGCTTTCACTTGTGCACGTTGGTTTATGGTGGGATAATTAGTTCTCTATAGTGTGCATGCTTTAGTGATGAGTGCCCATGCAGGGCTGTGAGTGGTGTCCAGGCATTAGTACAGCATGCAAGGCTTCGCAAGGAATGAGTGAGATGTGATGGTGGGGTGTGTGGGATGGAGTGGAGAGATGGAAGTGAGGGTGGGGGTATGTGATGGCATGCAGGTAGGTGGGGTATTAGTAGTAGAGAGTTGACTTACCAGAGTCCAGTCCTCCTACTCCGGCCATTCCCTCAGGATGCAGGATTGCCAAGACTTGCTCCTCCCATGCTGTTAGTTGTGGGGGGGTGGTGGGGGTTTACCGCCAGTCCTCTGTATGTACAGCGAGCTGGTGTCTTGCTGCAATGGAACAGACCTTCCCCTGTAGGTCATTCCACCTCTTCCTGATGTCATCCCTACTTCTTGGGTGCTGTCCCACGGCGTTGACCCTGTCCACGATTCTCTGTCATAGCTCCATCTTCCTAGCTATCGATATCTGCTTCACCTGTGCTCCAAACAACTGTGGCTCTACCCTGATCATTTCCTCCACCATGACCCTTGGCTCCTCTTTGTGGTTGCCATGGGTGTTGTGTGAGGTGTGTAGGTGAGGGTGTGTTGGGTAATGTGTTGGGGTGTGTGATGTGGAGTGCGTGAGTGGTGTATAGGTGTGAATGGTGTGTGGCTCTAGTTGTGTCAGTGGTCTTGATGTGTCTCTGCTGGCAATGGTTTGAAATCGTAGAGGGTTGTGAGTAATGTGGGTGTGTGTTTTATAGTGGTGTGGTATGTGTAGGGATGTCAGGTGTGTTGTTTGAATTGTCCATTGTAGTGTTGTTTTTTGTGTGTGTCCATTTTGAGCACGACGGTGTGTACCGCAAATGGTTTACCGCCATTGAATGTCCGCTGTGGTTATTCATGGGTCATAATGTGATGGGCATTGTTTTGTTGGCGTAACAGTGTGGGTTTTGGTACTGCTAGTTTATCAATGACCTTTGAGCTGGCGTATTTGTGTATGTGGCTGAATACTGGCGGATTGGTGAGTGTGTGTGTCATGATATTGTGAACGGATATCCACCGCCGTGGCGGTAAGTTGGTGGCAGTCAGCGTGGCGGTAAGTAGGATTTACTGCCAATGTCATAATACGGGCCTAATAAGACGCTTAGGCCATCATTATGACTTCGATGGTCTATAACCTAGACCACTGAAGTCCCGCGAGCCACAAGACTGCCAGGAATGGCAGTCATCCGAATGCCATATTATGACTGCTGGCGGCTCTCTTCCAGACTTTGGGTGGAGAGCCGCCAGCAGCCATACTGGCGGTCGGGGGTCCAGTGGCGGCTGCTCCGCTTGCACCGCCATGTCATCACAACACTGACACGCCTATTACGAGTTGGTAGTAGGCGTGGCGGTGTTGTGGTGACGGGGTAGTGCCTGCAGAGCAGGCCCCAAGGATACCGTCCCCTCCTGGATGTCCACTGTGTAAAGGTAAGTGCCCGCTCAATGGGGGGGTGATGAGTGGTGTGTGCGTGCATGGGGGTGTGCATTTGTGTGAATGGAGGGGGTGGGGTTTGTGTGCGTGTATGTATGTGATTGTGAGTGTCTGTGTGACTGCGTGAATGAATGTGGGGGTGCTGGGGGGTGCAAATGTGTGTGTGTCTGTATGAGTGCGTGAATGTGTGATTGCATGTGTGTGGGTGTGGTGTGTGCATGTTTGGATTTGGTGGTGGTGGGTGGGTCTCTAGGGACTGAGGGGGGACCTTGGCTGTGTGGGGGAGGGCTGGGGGTAGTCACATACTGGCGACAGGAATATAAATTCCTGTTGTCAGTATCCTTTCCGCAAGAGATTTCCTGGCAGTGTTGCTGCCACGGAATCCCTGTGGAAAGGAGGCTCCAAATACTGTTGGCGGTCTATGGTGTTCTGACTGCCCTGGAGGCACAACTACCAATTTGGTGAGTGGGGGTTAACTGAGTGTGATTCTCTTTTACCCTGACTAGAGTAAGGTTCCTTGCTTGGACGGGGGGTAACCCGACTGCCATCCAAAGACCCCATTTCTAACACATACATTCATGTTTAAAGACAGATGCATTTTGCCACCCAACCTGAAACAGACTAGGTTGCCTGTTGTTCCAGTCAAGGTAACTATGGTCATTTCCAAGTCTGAGCTGTCACTTCCTAATAGCAGGACATGAGAAATGCGGAAATTCACCTAAAAACTCAGACTAGCTAAATTAGACTTGGAGTATTAGTTATAGTTTGCTGGATGCATGATTTGCTTCTGCCATATATAGAGTGTATACTTACGCAGTCACTCGAAATAGGGTGGGCAGGACATCAGCTAATTTTTGATGGATGGCCCTCACCCACTAAACTCTAAATAATCCTCTTATTATTTATGACTCCTCTATCCCTGGAGGCCTGAGTTTTGACCTTCCCCAGGTTTGAGTGGGATACATTCACTGGTTGAGGTAGTCAGGCAATGCTGCAAATATTCTGTTTATTTCTCATTAGTGCAGGCTTGCTTTACTTTGTTGTACAATGTACTTTATCTGTCAAAGAGGTGTTTTATATTGAAACAATCATTGCGCTTACTGGCTTACATTAATCATTATGAAAAGATAGAGGTACTACTGCCGACCACATTATTCTGTAAGTGCACACATGCATGATGAAATTAGAGTGTGCATGCGTCAACAGACAACGCACCTAGGGAACAATAGAGGTGCTATTTTTTTATATTTTTTTTACCGATCTAAGACAGCAGGTGCCACTTAGATCGGTAAATGAAAAAGTAGTGAAATTTAGGTAATACTAAATAGCTTTTTTGATAGTGAATCCGACCAGTAGCAAAAGGCAGCTGCTGAGCCATCCGACAAAACTTTAAATAAAAAATATTCAACTGTCCACGAGGAGCGGGAAGGTATGGAGAGGCGAGAAGCGAGTGGAGAG
This sequence comes from Pleurodeles waltl, assembly GCF_031143425.1. NCBI lineage: Eukaryota > Metazoa > Chordata > Amphibia > Caudata > Salamandridae > Pleurodeles > Pleurodeles waltl. Next base: position 258,746,653 of record NC_090445.1, read on the forward strand.
TGTGGTGAGGGAAAGCAAACCAATGGAAGAGACCTGACCTGGAATGTTAAATAAAAACAATTGATTCAATGATTGCAGGGATCAAATGAGCAGCAAAGCTGTGGGGCCGCATGAGGAGGAAGACATAGGGCGAGTGTTTGAGGGATGAGCAGCACAGAGAGTGAGAGAGTAGCAAAACACATGCACTCTCATGGAGTGGTTAATGAAAAAGAAAGGAGAAATGTTTCCTAAAAGTGAGCAGTGGTAGGATACAAGTCAGACAATAAAAAGATGGCTGTGCTCCAGGGAAGGGGCAAACACAAGAAGTGGAAGGCAAGTCATTAAATACGATCCAAGTTAGAGTGCCAATAAATCCAACTAATGATAAGCAATGCACAGAATCTAAGCTCATTGCAAGTTGTTGTTATAGTCCACAAGAGGCGTTCGCCTATTAGAAGCTGTGTGGTAGGCAAAAGTTTAATATCAGTCAGTGCATGGAAGAACTCACCCCTCTGCAGCACCCAAGCAAAACAAGTGAAGAGAGGAGGGAGGGCAGACAGGAGGGGATATGACTCTACATAACTCTGGCATAATCTGCTCCAGGTTTACTTCTACTCTGAGGGTTTTATCTAAAACAAAAAGACGGGAGTTTAACTGCTACCCAGGCAGAATATTGACCAGTGCCACAGGTCTTGTGGGCATCATGACCTACCAGCAAATGGTAGCAGGTGCCAAGGCAATACCAATTATCCAGGCAATCAATAAATCATGCCCCAAAAGAAGTTATAACTGCAAATGTGAGCAGAGTTGTGTGATTCCATGAGGAAACAAACAAAATAGTGCAGGTAAATCAACATTGAAGAGAGGAGAAAAAAAGATGCATTTGCTACACAAATCAAAAATCAACTGTGGAAACTCTAAAACCACTGATTAACCATTTCCCCAGATATATTGTCTAACAAAATAAACAAACCAGATTCTTAAAAGAAAGAAATTAAACAGTAAGTGGGCCTTCAGATCTTAGAGTAGCTGCAGTGTCTCCATCTGCAGAAGACTAGGAGAGCAGTAAAGATGTGATCATTAAAAATGATAAAAACAAAAATAAAAATACGGAGAGCTCAAATGTATTGCTCAGGTGTGCCAAAATGGAAGCTGGTGACTTAAGGTTCAAGAAGTTCTAAGTGGGTCAGTCTGACATCAGTCATTTTCTATTCTCAAAGCCTTGATATACTTATAAAAAGCCTGCAAAGTCATATGCAATGGTCCGTTGATGAAGAATTGGAAAAAACACGCAACACTACAGTAAAGTTCTAAACAATGTAAAGGTGGACTTAATGTCAAGCTACAGCAAAGATATCCATGAAAATGCACAGAGGGTATTGGTTCAGAGTCTAAAAAGGAAAATAAAAAGTCCATTAGTGACCCTGTCAAAAATCCCAAGGTGACCACCCAAGCAGCCCTCCTTTAGGGAGATTGCAGAACGCAAGAAAGACTAACAACCTTCCATAAGATTTGACTTTTGATCTTCATTTAAGAGATACTTTGCAAATCAAAACCAAAAAGGAGACCCTAGCCTTTAATTTGACTAACTAATTATAGATCATCATAGAGATAGAAAGAGAATGATGAAAAGAAAAATGAGGTAGAATCACAAAGCAGTTTTAGAAAAATCAACAAGCAGTTAATAACAACGAGAACAATATCATTATTAAAATTCCAGGTTGTATTCAAGCAACAAGAAGCACAAGGGCAGCAGCTAATCTATTCTAATACCAAAATAATGGTCAAGAGATTGGTGAACAGTTACATTGATTTATTTTTAGGGGTTGCTCCTATGGCTAACCTGAACAAAATCAAAAAACAAGATGAGGAAATGAAGAAACAGATTTTCAGTTGGGGTATGAACTTCAGATGATCCACAGGAGAACAAGGGTTGTTAAAGTTTAGTGCGTACTGCATCTCAAAAAATTTGAAGGTCTATCTCCTATACTTAAAACTAGACACTCAAAGCAAGACGTTGGTGCCACATCTTAGAGTTCAACAGGGAAAAATATTTGAAATGTTTTTAAGATGAAAGGTAACGTCTGATCATAAAATATATTTTCCGTAAAAGAGGCAGTTTTAAAAATAACTTGGATGCTACCTGGAGCCCCCGGAGATTTCTAAGGTGGACTAAATTGCGACCACAATCATTAAAGATTAGTAAGCCTCTGGCAGCAGAATTTTATAATCTTTGCATTCGTTGGATTTGCATCAAAGGCCATCCATTTCCAAAGTCAGGGCAAGATTGCATGAAGTCACCAACAGTGATTTTCACATCGGAAAGCAAGTCACTTTCAGAGTTAATGAAACATCAGTTAGGTATGTATCAGACAATGTTCAGTGTGCAACATGATAGGCAGGGACTACTGTGCACTACTAATGGTGGTATAGGTGCCACTGGTGTTATCGCACCTGTCCGACCATGGTACCTCCAGACAACCTCACTTGGTGATCAATGTCAATCGCCTTAAGCCTCACATTAAAATGGCTGATATGACCATGCTCATGGTCACAGATGGAGGAGTAAAGGAGGAGGAAAGTGACCCTCTCCCAGACCTCTAGTCCTACATTGAGCCTGAGGCAGCTACCTGAAATGGCAAACAGCTGCATCACCCAACTCAAAAGACCCTCTTTAGGTAATGGGTGGGCTGTGGATGTACTTCAGCTTCCTATTCCTGTCTGTCTGCTAGGCCATTCATGCAGTGTGGGACAGCCTCAGTATCATTGGGACCAGGTCAGAGGCAGAGAGGCCATTGCTTTGTCTGTTGGCTCTGTGAGGGTCAATGCAGCTCTAATAACTTGCCAGGATCTCGGTAAGTAGCAGGATAGTGCAGGATCTTGGTGGGTCAGCATGGACAGCTAGCAAGATCTTGGGCCTTACCAACCAGTCCCTGTGTGACGGTTTTTAACACCTCTGAGAAACCCAAGTGTTCTTGAGTTTTGTTTTACGTTTGTTAGATACAGACGACTATTCAAGCTATACCTTACATATAGTGATACATTTGCTACATGAGAATTTATGTTTTACAGCTGATGATGTTTGCCAAACTGTATAAAACTGACAAATGAAAATAGAATGTTATTCATAAAGGTTTTTATGTGTGCTTAATCCTTTCTCTATCATACCATCCTGTCATTTGGTACGACACTAACAAATCAAAGGTGTATTCGTTAGAGTGTTGCACAGATACTGTTTATCTGAGATCTGCAGTGCAAGCTGCCTGACTATTGATGGAATGTTTATCAAAAAAATAGGTGTGCAATCCCTCTTAGTTATGAAGTGATGTCAGTGCAATTGAGCTTCATCCAAGGTACCATACACGTGTTGTGTGTGTCAAAGTGTAGAACCTGGAGATGATGTTGACAACTGTAGTATATCTGTGGACATTTGGTGTAGTTTATGACTGTGTCTAAACATAATGGGGGTCATTACAACATTGGCGGTAAAAGCCGCTTACCGCCATGCAGAAGACCGCTAATACACCACCGCGGCGGCGGGAGACCGCCACAGCTATTATGACCCACAGCACAGAATCTGCCGAAATTCAGACACCCACACAATACCGCCACACCAAAGATCAGCGAGAAACTGGCGGAAACACATCCTCCACCTCCACGCCAACAGAAACACGCCCATGCTATTACGACCCACGAATTTACATGGCGGTCTTTCAACGCGGTATTCCATTGGCGGTACACACCACTGCGCTCAAAATACACACACATCTCCAAAACACCGCCACATTGGACAATTCCAAATACACACACCTGATACACATACAAACAACACTCCCACACACCCAATACAATATAAAACACACACCCACATCACCCACAAACCCCTACGACCAAAAATTAGAGACAAAGGCCACAGAGAGACAGCACAGAATAGAGAATACCATCACACAGAGGCACACCACAACATCCACGCACAAAACACCACACACCACTACACTCACCACACTCATCAACACATACACCACCTCACACATCACACACACAACCCCATGTCACGCCAAAGACACCCCCGCTTCTCCGAGGAGGAGCTCAGGGTCATGGTGGAGGAAATCATCAGGGTAGAGCCACAGCTATTTGGATCACAGGTACAGTACACATCCATAGCCAGGAAGATGGAGCTATGGCAAAGAATAGTCGACAGGGTCAATGCTGTGGGACAGCACCCAAGAAATAGGGAGGACATCAGGAAGAGGTGGAAAGACCTACGGGGGAAGGTGCGTTCCACGGTATCCAGGCACCACATCGCGGTACAGTGGACTGGCGGCGGACCCCCACCTCCTCCCCCACAACTAACAACATGGGAGGAGCAAGTCTTGTCCATCTTGCATCCTGAGGGCCTCGCAGGAGTCGTTGGAGGGACGGACACTGGTAAGTCAAATTTCAACTATCATATCCCCCACCCTACCTGCATGCTATCACACACCCCCACCCTCACACCCTCCCCTATCACTCCAAATCCTCACCTATCTACCCATGACACCAACCACCCATCCCAACCTCAAAACCTGCATGACCTAACTAAGCATGGATACCCAACACTAAAGCATGCCCACTGCGCAGACCCACAACACTCCCAACCATCAGCACACAAGCTCCCACACAGGAATGCTTGCACTGGGGTACACGCACACCCAAACATTGCACACCATGAAACACACACATGCAAAAATCATGTACTTATACCCCCGCAGGAACCCGAAGGAACGTCACCACACCATCGGGTCCAGACAACACCACTCCACCCCGAGAAGAGGCCCACAGTGACGACAGCAGCTCTGCCCTATTGGATCCTGATGACCAGCCCGGACCATCGTGGGCCTCAGGACAGTCGGTTCCACTTGCCCAGCCACAGCCCAACACCGAAATTCCACCCTCTGGTAACACCAGCACAGCACCCACCCAGCTGGCCCATACCTCCCTACCCAGGACAGGTCAATCAGCGGTGTGTCCACCACTACAGGGCACCCAGGCTAACCCACCACCCCAACAACAACAGGGACCTGGGGGCAGTGGTAGTGGGCACATGGTCCAGGGGACGGAGGCACAGGAACACAGTGGAACTGGGAGGGCTGCTGTGCGACAGGGGGCGGACAGGCCAAGGGAACCAACTCTCAACGAGGCCCTCTCCTCCATCATGGGAGCATACCACCACTCCCAGGAGACGATGGCCACGGTCCTGGACAAGTTGCAGGAGACCCTGCGTCTGCAGGAGGAACAATATTTGGGGTTCAGGGAGGAGCTCAGGACCATAGGCTCCGCCCTGGGTACCATCGTAGGGGTGCTGACGGACATTCAAAAGACCTTGAGGGACACCGTGGCACTCCAAGGGGCCCCTGACACTAGCATGGACGACGAACTGCCCACCACCTCCGCCGGCGCTAGTGGACAGGACGCCCCGCCACAGGACCAACACACCAGCACCCCACCCCCTGCAGATGGAGAACCACCACAAAAGCGGCCCCTGAGATCCAGGAACAGGACAGAGCAAGATGGCAGGACCCCCGCCAGGAAATAAGACTACCCTGATTGTCCCCCCACTGTCCCACTTTGTTACCCTGTCCACATTGGAACAGCCCCAGCTCCACTTTCAATGCCCAGATGTGCAATGTACCAGTGAGACTAATAGACTGGACTCTGCCATGGACATTCTTCCACCATGACCTATCCCCATTTCACAACCCCCCAACATTTTTATGCACTTCAATAAACACCCTTGAAACCTCAATAATATTGGAGTCAGTCAATGATTGTGAACTTTGTATTGTCAATTACAGTGTTAAAAAAGGTTACCCATTGGAAGGCCAACATACCAATGTCACACATCACAAGCCTTTCAAGGGTGCAAGCTGTTGACTCGTAGGTTACCACAATAGTGAAACTGAAATGGAAGGGGACAACTCAGTTAACAAATAGGGAGTGAAATGTAGGTAGAGGATAGAGGTAGACGTGTGAAAGTTAATATTATGTGATACATGAAAATGTACTCACCTGTGTCTCACTGAAAATATTGCTGTATGACTGACTCCCTGTTGTCGTTTTCTTCTTCATCAGCTTCATCCTCATCACTGTCCACAGGCTGCACAGGCTCACCCGCTGCAACAACACCGTCATCTATATCATCCTCCAGCAGAAAAGGCACCTGGCGTCGCAATGCCAAGTTATGGAGCATGGAGCAGGCGATGATGATGTTGCACACCTTCTTCGGTGAGTAGAATAGGGACCCACCTGTCATATGGAGGCACCTGAACCTGGCCTTCAGGAGGCCGAAGGTGCGTTCGATCACCCTCCTAGTCCGCCCATGGGCCTCATTGTAGCGTTCCTCTGCCCTGGTCCTGGGATTCCTAACTGGGGTCAGTAGCCAGGACAGGTTGGGGTAACCAGAGTCCCCCAATAGCCATACACGGTGCCTCTGGAGTTCACCCATCATATCAGGGATGCTGCTATTCCGCAGGATGTAGGCGTCATGCACTGAGCCAGGGAACATAGCATTAACCTGGGAGATGTACTGGTCTGCCAAACAGACCATCTGGACATTCATCGAATGATAATTCTTCCTGTTCCTGTACACCTGTTCATTACTGCGGGTGGACCAGAGCTACATGGGTCCCATCAATGGCACCAATGATGTTGGGGATGTATCCAAGGGCATAGAAGTCACCTTTAACTGTAGGCAAATCCGCCACCTCAGGGAAAATGATGTATCTCCTTACGTGTTTCAGCAGGGCAGACAACACTCTGGACAACACGTTGGAAACCATAGGCTGTGACATCCCTGATGCCATGGCCACTGTTGTCTGAAATGACCCACTTGCAAGGAAATGGAGTACTGACAGCACCTGCACTAGAGGGGGGATTCCAGTCGGATGGCGGATTGGTGACATCAGGTCTGGCTCCAACTGGGTACATAGTTCCTAGATTGTGGCACGGTGAAACCGGTAGGTCACGATGACATGTCACTCTTCCATTGTCAACAGGTCCACCAGCGGTCGGTACACCGGAGGATTCCGCCATCTTCCAATATGTCCCAACTGACGGTGCCTAAGAAGGACAACAGCGAAGAAACTGTCACCATTCCTCCAGGTATGTACCCACAGTTACACACAAGACTACAACAGACAATTAACCCATCCGGGAAATGTTTTGAGTGTAGGCCTCGGTATGTGTGACGCAGTAGTAATTGAAGCTATGTGGGCCCCTGAAATGGCGGCTGCTTGACCTCTAAACTGGGACAATGGGATTGTGGGGTAACTGCGCTGGCATTGGACACCGTCGCGGTAGGCGGTCGTAGAGCGCGGTGCAATGCTGCATTGGTTAACATTGGACCCTATGGGTCCCAGGAGGCAATGAACAGGTGCGCTGGCGGTGATGATGAGCACCGCCGCAGACGTCACCGCCGCGGATGTCACCTCCATTTTCTATCTGTTCAATCACTAGATACCTGACCTTCGACAGGAGAGGACCTACACTGCTAGTGCTGCTGTGACCTCGGTCTGGAAGCAACAATGGCTGCTGCGTCTGGGGAAAGGGCCCCTGCCTTCACTGCACAGGAGTTGGAGAAACTTGTGGATGGGGTCCTCCCCCAGTACACGCTACTCTACGGTCCTCCAGACCAACAGGTTAGTACACAGGGAGCACGTTGGATGGGCTAGGCCTGGGTGGAGAGGGCTGGGTGGATGAGGGAAGGGGGCAGAGTACATAAAACAGTCATGCATGGGGATGAATGGGCCACAGGGATAGAGTTGGGAGGGGGCCAATTACAACGATGGTGCAGTAGGTAATGACTGTTCCTCTTCCCTTGTGCATGTCATGTAGGTCAGCGCCCACCAGAAGAGGGACATTTGGCGTGCCATCGCCAAGGAGGTCCGTACCCTGGGGGCCCACCAGAGACGGGGCACCCACTGCTGAAAGAGATGGGAGGACATTCGCCGCTGCAGCAAGAAGACGGCGGAGGCTCAGCTGGGTATGGCCTCCCAACGTGGGAGGGGTGCCCGTCGCACCATGACCCCCCTGATGTTCCGGATCCTGGCGGTGGCCTACCAGGAGTTGGATGGACGCTTAAGGACATCACAGCAGACACTAGGGGGTGAGTACAACCTCATCCTATGGACTTTGCGTGCAGTGGAGCTGTCTGGGTGGGGGTGGTGGGCTGTGGCTGTCCCTAGGCCAGGGCGAGTTAGGTAGGCAAGGCCCCTACGTTATGTAGGCCATGTGGCACTCTACACCAACTCTAAAATAAGCCTAATTGATGTATAGTTGCCCCTTTGCCATCCATGTGGGCAGATTTCTACCATTGCCATGTAGGCCATATCCCAGAAATTGCATGTGTAGAGGGCAGGAGCACGGCGTAATGCAGGGGGCTGCTGCGTTTGTCTTGTCCGCCAACGGTAGCGGTATGCCATGCACTAAAACTCTCTTTCTTCTGTCTCCCCCCTTTTCCTGCTCTCCCTGTCCTTCTGTACATCAGCATCAACAGGCGGAGGTACAGTGGCACCGGAGCACGAGGGAGCTGCATCCCACATGGCCATGGAGGGCCACACCACAGACTCTGAATTCACCAGTGGGACGGAGGGCGAGGGGAGCTTCACGTCGGCCACAGGATCACCGACAGCGACATGGACTCGTCCGCCGATGGGAGCTCCCCTGTGGTGGCGGCACCATCTGTGCGCCCCACTTCTACAGGTACAGCCGCCACCTCCCCTATCAGCACCGCCCTCCCAGCAGCCCCTCAGCGTTCGCCCCGTGCCCACTCACCCAGGAGGGTGGGCATCACCTTCGCCCCAGGCACCTCAGGCCCTGTCCCTGTCACCCCTGCTGCCCTCAGTGAGGAGGCCATTGACCTCCTCAGGTCACTCACTGTTGGGCAGTCTACCATTGTGAATGCCATCCAGGGTGTAGAACGAGAGTTGCAATACGGTAATGCATTCCTGGAAGGCACTCATTCTGGTCAGGCTGTCCTTCAGCGAACCCTGCAATCTCTGGCCTCAGCACTGATGGCAGCCATTGTCCCTGTGTCCAGCCTCCCCCCTCCAACTTCCTCCACCCAGACCCAATCCCCTGTACCCCAGCCCATCCCAAGCACACCTACAGACCAGCATGCACACAAGTCAACACACACAAGTAGCTCAAGCAAACATAGGCACCACACACACCACAAGCACTCACACAAGCATCACACCCATACAGACACAACAACATCCACTGTCTCCACTGTGTCCCCCTCCTCCTCTTCTCCCTCCTCCCTCCCAGTCTCGTCTACACACACACCTGCATGCACCACATCTACAGGCACTAGGACTCGCACCAGGACACCCAGCACCACAAGCCGCTCACCTGCACTCACCACCTCCACTGCCATATACACGTCCCCTGTGTCCTCTCCCAGTGTGTCTGTGACACCCCCTCCCAAAGTACCCAAACGCTGGCAATCACTCACCCAACATCCATCCACCTCACGACAGCCTCCAGTACCTGCACCTGCACCCAAAACAGCTAAAGTGACACCTCCTACAACCACCTCCTCTTCCTCCACTCCCAGACCCCCTCCAGGTACCCATCCCAGTGTCCGTCAGAAACTGTCCCTCTGTCAAATTGACCTTTTTGCCCCCACCCCCCCCTCCAATTCATCAGTCCCGTCGTAGCGCCTCAGCCAAAAAGCCTCCAGTACCAGTGGTGCGTGTACCAGGTTTTTGGAGTGCCCGTCCACCAGGACAGGCAGTAGGACCCGGAGCCAAGGCACTGTCAGCCCACCCCCTGTAAAGGCTGTGAAATTGGAGAGTGGACGACGGGACCGTGTCAAGACTCCTGGTGGGACAAAAAGTGAAATGGGATCGAAGGCGATTGGTGAGTCATCTGTAACTCCAAAGAAGGTGGGGAAGGTCCCGAGGAAGTCTCCCCAACCTGTTATGAGTGTCACGGCGGAGAAGTACGCCATCATTTCCGGCGGTCCAGACACAACCACCAGCACCGTCGTTACTGGTCCAGAAACCACTGCCAGAGTCATAGCCCAGGAGGGCCCAAGTATCGTTACTGGTCAGGAGACCACCACCAGAGTCACAGCCCAGGAGGGCCCAAGTATCGTTACTGGTCAGGAGACCACCGCCGGAGTAACACCCCAGGAGGGCACAAGTATCGTTACTGGTCAGGAGACCACCGCCAGAGTCACAGCCCAGGAGGGCCCAAGTATCGTTACTGGTCACGAGACCACCGCCACTGCCAGAGTCACAGCCCAGGAGGGCCCAAGTATTGTTACTGGTCAGGAGACCACCGCCAGAGTCACAGCCCAGGAGGGCCCAAGTATCGTTACTGGTCAGGAGACCACCGCCGGAGTCACAGCCCAGGAGGGCCCAAGTATCGTTACTGGTCAAGAGACGACCGCCACCGCCGGAGTCACAGCCCAGGAGGCCCAAGTATCGTTACTGGTAAGGAGACCACCGCCAGAGTCATAGCCCAGGAGGGCCCAACTATCGTCACTGGTCAGGAGACCACCGCCACCGCCGGAGTCAGTGTCCAGGAGGGTCCAGAATCCCACAGCCCTGCTAGGCAATGATGGAACGTCAAGCCACACACCAACGTCCAGTATGGAGTTCGTCATGCCACACACCAATGTCCAGTGTGGAGTTCTTCATGCCACACACCAATGTCCAGTGTGGAGTTCGTCAAGCCACACACCAATGTCCAGTGTGGAGTTCGTCATGCCACACACCAATGTCCAGTGTGGAGTTCGTCATGCCACACACCAATGTCCAGTATGGAGTTCGTCATGCCACACACCAACGTCCAGTATGGAGTTCGTCATGCCACACACCAATATCCGTACCAGAACCACAAAGTCAAAGCACCGCTGAACAGGGCAAAGACTGCCATAGTGAAGACCGCTGAACAAGGCCAAGACCGCCATGGCAAAGCCCCGCTGAACAGGCCAAAGACTGCCATGGTGAAGACCGCTGAACAAGGCCCAAGACCGCCATGGCAAAGCACCGCTGAACAGGGCAAAGACCGCCATGGTGAAGACCGCTGAACAAGGCCAAGACCGCCATGGTGAAGACTGCTGAACAAGGCCAAGACCGCCATGGCAAAGCACCGCTGAACAGGGCAAAGACCGCCATGGTGAAGACCGCTGAACAAGGCCCAAGACCGCCATGGCAAAGCACCGCTGAACAGGCCAAAGACTGCCATGGTGAAGACCGCTGAACAAGGCCCAAGACCGCCATGGCAAAGCACCGCTGAACAGGCCAAAGACTGCCATGGTGAAGACCGCTGAACAAGGCCCAAGACCGCCATGGCAAAGCACCGCTGAACAGGGCAAAGACCGCCATGGTGAAGACCGCTGAACAAGGCCAAGACCGCCATGTCAAAGCACCGCTGAACAGGCCAAAGACTGCCATGGTGAAGACCGCTGAACAAGGCCAAGACCGCCATGTCAAAGCACCGCTGAACAGGGCAAAGACTGGCATGGTGAAGACCGCTGAACAGGCCAAAAACCGTGTGGGTATGAATAGTCCGGCACATCAGGCATCGTTCTCCCATGTGCAGCTGGGACTGTGACAGGACATGTACTTTCACAGGGAGACTCATCCAGTCTGGGCACCAGTCCCACCCAGTACCAGTAGAGAACTGCATCTACTTGGAAGATGTGGCTTTGCACTCCCCAGGATAATGCAGTGGGCAAACCACCCACTGTAGAGACTTGTGAGACTGTGGCTTTGCACTCCCCAGGATGGCACAGTGGGCAACCCACCCACTGTAGAGACTTGTGAGACTGTGGCTTTGCACTCCCGAGGAAGGCACAGTGGGCAACCCACCCACTGAAAAGACTTGATAGACTGTGGCTTTGCACTCCCCAGGATGGCACAGTGGACAACCCACCCACTGTAGAGACTTGTGAGACTGTGGCTTTGCACTCCCCAGGATGGCACAGTGGGCAACCCACCCACTGAAAAGACTTGAGAGACTGTGGCTTTGCACTCCCCAGGATGGCACAGTGGGCAACCCACCCACTGAAAAGACTTGAGAGACTGTGGCTTTGCACTCCCCAGGATACAACAATGGGCATGGAGCCCCGTCGTGGATCTGGCTTCGCATTCATGTGGCTGAGGTGCCCCCCTTCCCTTCCCCCTGAGGTGCCTGTATTGTTTCTATCTGATGCCCCGGCAGTGTCCTCTTGGATTTTGGTCAGGTATCTATTGTGGGCCTCGCCCATACATTTTTGGACTGTTTGTGCACGGACATTGTTGTGTACATATCTGCACTACTTCTTGTATTGTACATTTATTTTTGACAGATTTCGTGATACATAATAGTATATTTTTTTATGAATACTATATTGGCACAATACAAAGTTTGACCGCAATTCGCTTTGTGTTTCCATTCTTCCAGAGGGGTTGTGGGTTGTTACTGTGATTTTTGTGACTGCATTGGTGTGTATGTTGTGATATGCGAGGGTGGGGGTGTTTGGTGGGTGTCCCCCTAACTTTTGCCTCCCCCCTCCCCTGTGTCGTAGGTGCAGTACTCACCGGTATGTTCTGCGCCTACGTCGCTGTTGGTCGTAGATGAGCAGGAATGCAAGGGCTGGGAGTATTTGTAGTTCCGGCTCCATGGTGTCCTCGTTCCTCGTGTAGTATGTTGAGGTGAGCGTTTTCCCATAGCAATAGCTGTTTCCGCTGTGTTTTTATCCACGGTGAATCCGCCCCGGAAAAGGTGGCGGATTGGTGTGTTGTGATAGTGTGGGCGGTACATTGTCTTCCGCCTGTCTGTTGGCTGTGTCCGCCGCGCTGTTTGTCTGTACCGCCGTGGCGGCCGGTGTGTTAAAGTGGCTGTCTTAGTTGGCGGTTTCCGCCAGGGTCGTAATTCCCTTTTTTTGTCCGCCGGCCTGTTTGCGGTATTACCGCAGCTTTAACACCGTCCGCCAGGGTTGTAATGACCCCCAATGTCTGTTGAAAACATGAAACCCGAGGACAGCCCAATGCATGGTTGCAGACTACCATTTGTTTTTCTAATATATTCGGAGCACCAGTTGGTACTGAAGTGTAATACTGACTTTATATCTTCAATTACATAGAATCATTATCTACCTTGCACTCTAAAATTCAGTTTGTGTCATTAAACCTAGTGCAACTTTTATATTTGAGCATGCACTTCTTATTTGTATTTATTCACTGCAATCCTGCCTGCGCCTCATCCCTGGTGGCCTAGTGGCCGTCTGTGTGTAAGTATCTTACTGTCACTTTACTTTTGCTTATTTTTCTGTCATCTTTATTTTTTCTTTCTTGTCTCTTTCTCTCTCCTTTCAGGCTTTCACTCTCCCCGCGTTCCATTCTCTGTCCTGCTGCCCCTGCAACCCAGCCCTCTCCCTCCCTGCGACCAGACCCTCCCACCTCCCTTCCCTTCTGAATGGCAGACGTTGCGCACTGTGTGGGCGACTCTTCTGTCCTCCTGGTCAGCATCTGCTCACTCTCCCCTGCGCAGCTCCACCTGTTGCTGCTGCCTCTGCTGCGTTCGAACCAAGAGCCTGCCTGACTCTCAGTTCGAGGCCCACCTCCACCTGCAGGCTCCTGCCTGCACCTCATACCTGGTGGCCTAGTTGCCATCTGTGTGTAAGTATCTTGCTGTCACTTTTACTTTTGCTTATTTTTCTGTCATCTTTATTTTTCTTTTCTTTTTATTTCTTGTCTCTTTCGCTCTCCTTTCAGCATTTCACTCTCCCCACGCATGTTCCGTTCCCTGCCAATGCAGCCCCGCCCCCTCCCTCCCTGTGCAATGCTTTCCCACCTCCCAGCTGTCTGGTCCCTCACGCCTCCCTCCCCTTCGTAATGGGAGTCACTACACGGCCTCGCGCAGCAGGTGCACCAGCGGCGCGCCCGTCTGTGTCTGTCTGCGCCTGGACTGTGCTCAGTGCCATGAACCCTGGTCCTCCGACCTTCCATCACTACAACAGAGAGACCCTCCACGCTCTGAACACAGGATGCTCCACTGCCTGCCATTTCACATTACCCAGAGACACCCATGGACCGTTCTCCTGCCTCTACTGCCAATGCACCCTGACCCTGCACCAAGCACCAGACCCTCCCACCACTGAGCCATCAACCACCAACCCGGAGTGCCTCTGCTGCATCCTCCTCAACATTCGCTCCCTCCACAAACACACCGTAGAACTCTGGTACCTACTTGACTCCGCCTGCCCGGACATCACCTTTCTCACTGAAACATGGACAGACCCATTGTCTGCACCGGACATCGCCATCCCCAACAACTACAAACTTCTCAGCATAAACCGGCTTCCTCACACACCTGGAGGCCTGGCCATCATACACAAATCCACCCAACGCGGAAGAACACTCCCCTGTCATGGAGCACCTCCATTTCCAGACACATGCCACCCCCAAGTCTGCCTTCCGTGGCACCCTCATCTATAGGCCTGCCGTCCCCCTCCCAGCCTTTAGTGACTCCATCGTCAACATCATTTCTCCCCACTCTCTCGCCTCCATGAACTACTGCCTCCTCGGCGACCTCAACTACCACATTGACAACGGCAACAACACCAACAGTGCTTCCCTGCTCGATAACCTTGCCACAATACGACTAAAGCAACTGTTCATCTCTCCAAAACATAGCTTGACACACACTCAATGCCATCTTCTGCACCAGCAACAACATCACCGTCCACAACACCTCGAAGCTTCACTGGACTGACCACCACTGCATACATTTCACCATCACCACAGCGACCATCCACCTCCCCACACTCTGAGCCCCAAGTAGAAAATGGAACCAGGACACAGAGGAACAGCTCACCAACACCCTCAGCATGTCTCCCCAACCCCCCAACAGACGCTAACATCTCAGCATTGAACTTCCACCAATGGATCTCCGAATGCGGCAACACCCTAGCACTTCTTTGTAAGACCTCAGCTAAACATCACCTCAAGAAGGCCAGCTGGTTCTCCCCCACATTCCAGGGACTCAGGTGCACCTGAATATGACTAGAGAAAAGATGGAGAAACAGCAAATCCCGAGACGCCTTCAAAGCCGCCATCAAATCCCACCACCACCTCATCAGAGCCACCAGGAAAGCTGCCCTACAGGACCCTATCAGCACCACCGTTCACAACACCAAAGACCTCTTTGTCGTGGTCAAAGATCAAAGAATTCACCAAACACCAATCTGAAACAGCAAACATCCCTCCATCTCAAGACCTCTGCGGCACACTAGCCAACTTCTTCCACCGAAAAATCAAAGACATATATGAGAGGTTCAGACCTTAAGACCCTCCAAGCCCTCCAACACCCCCCAGCTCTGACCCTCTGAACCGTCACAGATCCTTCATGACTGGACCACCCTCACTAAGGAAGAGACCCATTCCATCATGAGCAGCATCCACTCCGGGGCTCCTGCGGACCCATGCCTTCACCACATTTTTTAACAAAGCCAACACGTCCATTGTACCTGAGTTCTGCCACACCCTAAACTGTTCCATAGATACAGCTGCCTTCCCTGAAGACTAGAATCATGCCGCAATCCGCCCACTCCTGAAGAAACCCAAGGCCGACCCCCTGGACCTCAAACTACTGCCCGATCTCTCTGCTGCTTTCCTAGCCGAGGTCATCGAAAAGGCCATCACACAACTCCGTAATCACATCGAGGACAACATCATCCTGGACACCTCCTAATCAGGTTTCAGGAGCAACCACAGCACAGGGTCTGCCCTCCTCACCGCCTCAGATGACATCCATCCACTCACTCCTCGACCACAGCCATACAGCAGCCCTCATCCTACTAAACCGATCAGGTGCCCTCGACACGGTTTTGCACCTCACCCTCTGCTCCAGACTCCAAGCAGCTGGCATCCACAGAAAGGCCCTACCATGGATATGCTCCTTCCTGTCTGGAAAAACACAGAGAGTCAGACTCCCGCCTTACTTGTCAGAACCTATGGAGATCAGCTGCGGAGTTCCACAGGGCTCTTCCCCGAGCCCCATGCTTTTCAACATCTACATGGCCCCGCTTACATCTATCGCCAGGAACCATGGGCTGAACATCGTCTCCTATGCCAACGACACCCAGCTGATCATCCCACAGACTGAAAACCCCACAACTGCCAAGAAGAATTTCCACAACGGGATGGAAGCCGTCACCCCCTGGATGAAGGAGAGCTGCCTCAAGCTCAACTCTGACAGGACCAAGATCTTCATCCTGGGACCCTACAAATCAGCCTGGGATGACTCATTGTCTCCAGCCACCCTCGGCACCCCTCCACCATGGCTCACTATGACTTGCCAAGTCAACTCAGTTGCATCCTCCTGTTTTCACACACTACAACTTCTCCGGAAGATCTACAAAAGGATATCAAAGGACTGCCTCAGAACCATAACCCATGCCCTGTTTATCAGCAGACTCGACTAAAACAACGCCCTCTACTCCGGCACCACCAAGAACAACCTGAAGAAACTACAGCACATCCAACACGCCTCCGCCAGACTCATCCTAGATGTTCCCCGCCACTAACACATCACCAATCATCCACTGGCTTCCTATTGAGAAAAGAATTAACTTCAAACTCCTCGTCCACGCATTCAAGGCCCTCCATGACCTAGACCCACCTACCTCAATCACTGCATCACCTTCTACCCCCCCACCAGACCTCTCCGCTCTGCTCAATAGGCACTAGCCACCATACCCTGCATACGGAAGACCTCAGCTGGAGGAAAATCCCTCCCCTACCTCAGAGCAAAGAGCTCGAACACCCTGCCCCTGCACCTCAGGCAGTCACCATTGTTTCCTCAATTCAGGAAGGACCTTAAAACCTGGCTCTTCAACTGAAGCAGAAAGGACATACTATCTCAGTGCCTTGAGACCCTTACGGGTGAGTAGTTGCACTCTATAAATCCTGATTTAATTTGATTTGCACTGTTTGTGTGTAAGCAAGTGTTTATAAGCCTTGATTACATGCCCTTCTTCCTTGCTGAGCTTTTGATGTCTAAATCTTTTATATTAAAATGCATATCTGACAAAACAAAAGTACAAAATGTTAAATTAAACGTAAAGTATGTATGGTGTGATAAAACAATGTCAATTTTAAAGAATTATATGAGGAAGAGTTTATTTGTATTCATTATTTTATTTATTTATAATGTAACAAACATCATACAATTTTTGACATCCCTTAAGATTCTCTGAGTTAATATACGTTGGATAAGTGATGAACGATGAGCCAACAGTTGCTTTAAATCCTTCCTTTTCCAGACAGCAGTGTATGTGGGAAATGTGTGGACGTAAGGTGGATGAGAAAATAGTCATGTCACTCACATTATGACATCACTTTTTTTCTTGTTGATAGGTTCTTGGGTATTGTCCTATACTGGACCCACTGAACAACCCCTCCTAAGGACCACTGAAGCAGGCTGAGTGTCAACAGGGATGTTGGTGACAGGAGGCTCTGGGTGCAACAGTACCTCTCTTTTCATGGAGCTGCAAGCTGTAGATTTTTCTGGGATAAAGCTGACAACAGATGGTGCTTGCTTAACCATAGAGAGAGAGGCTACAGCTGATTTAGATACTGTCATAATCAGTGTTCTGAAGCCATCCTTCAACACTGCAGAGTGCAAAGTTTGGACGCCTAGGTGACATTTGAAGAAATCATTTTGCCCCCTCTGGATATCACTCTGGGCCCTCATGAGATCACCTGGAATATTAGGAGGTCAATAATCTTTCCCAGTTAGTCCTCCTGTCACGTATCTACATGCACCACTGATATACTTATGGTAGGACATTGGTGACTGCACCATGAGATTCTCTCACCACAGAAGTTCCTGCCCCAGCCCTTCTCAAACAACCCTATGACCTTGACTGGATGACCACAGGTGTAGTGTAACCTGGCTGCACCTCAGGAAGGACCTTAAAACCTGGCTCTTCAACTGAAGCACAAAGGACATACTATCTCAGTGCCTTGAGACCCTTACGGGTGAGTAGTTGCACTCTATAAATCCTGATTTAATTTGATTTGCACTGTTTGTGTGTACGCAAGTGTTTATAAGCCTTGATTACATGCCCTTCTTCCTTGCTGAGCTTTTGATGTCTAAATCTTTTATATTAAAATGCATATCTGACAAAACAAAAGTAACACATGTTAAATTAAACGTAAAGTATGTATGGTGTGATAAAACAATGTCAATTTTAAAGAATTATATGAGGAAGAGCTTATTTGTATTCATTATTTTATTTATTTATAATGTAACAAACATCATACAATTTTTGACACCCCTTAAGATTCTCTGAGTTAATATATGTTGGATAAGTGATGAACGATGAGCCAACAGTTGCTTAAAATCCTTCCTTTTCCAGACAGCAGTGTGTGTGGGAAATGTGTGGACGTAAGGTGGATGAGAAAATAGTCATGTCACTCACATTATGACATCACTTTTTTTCTTGTTGATAGGTTCTTGGGTATTGTCCTATACTGGACCCACTGAACAACCCCTCCTAAGGACCACTAAAGCAGGCTGAGTGTCAACAGGGATGTTTGTGACAGGAGGCTCTGGGTGCAACAGTACCTCTCTTTTCATGGAGCTGCAACCTGTAGATGTTTCTGGGATAACGCTGACAACAGATGGTGCTTTCTTGACCATAGAGAGAGAGGCTACAGCTGATTTAGATACTGTCATATTCAGTGTTCTGAAGCCATCCTGCAATACTGCAGAGTGCAAAGTTTGGACACCTAGGTGACATTTGAAGAAATCATTTTGCCCCCTCTGGATATCACTCTGGGCCCTCATGATATCACCTGGAATATTAGGAGGTCAATAATCTTTCCCAGTTAGCCCTCCTGTCACGTATCTACATGCACCACTGATATACTTATGGTAGGACATTGGTGACTGCACCATGAGATTCTCTCACCACAGCAGTTCCTGCCCTAGCCCTTCTCAAACAACCCTATGACCTTGACTGGATGACCACAGGTGTAGTGTAACTTGGCTGCACCTCTATGACTGACACAGGAGCCAGAGCAGGGGTGGACACAATTGTTGGATGTGTGGAGGCATAGGCCCTCATTCCAACCCTGGCGGTCTATGACCGCCAGGGTGGAGGGCAACGGAAGCACCGCCAACAGGCTGGCGGTGCTTCCAGGGCCATTCTGACCGCGGCAGTAAAGCCGCGGTCAGAAAAGGGGAACCGGCGGTGGCTGGGGTGATCTTTCCGGGCTATCTTGTACCCCTGGGGGATGGCAATGGCGATATCTGGGCCTGAGGTGGTGTTGATCCAGGTCTCTCTGAGGAATGCGATGTCCAGGGTGATGTTGTTGAGGATGTCCCAGATTTCAGTGGCGTGTTTATGGAGGGAGTAGACGTTGAGGTGGATGCACTTCTGGGGTTTAGGGTTCGATGAGTTGTTGCGTGTGGGTTGTGCTGGGACCCGGGTCTTGGTGGTGGTGCAAGTTTGATGGCAGCAGAGGCAGCTGAATGGACCATGTGTATTGCCTGGAGCTGCTTGCTTGCGGTTGTTGTTGCGTCCTGGGTTGAGTGAGATGAGTTCTACTGCTGTGTAGAGGTGGCGGGTGGCAGGGCCAGGGGTTTTGGCGCTGTCGTGTTCGGGTCGCCGACTGGCAGAGACGGGCTTGTTTGGCTCTCCTGCCAGGTCTATCAATCTGTGCCTTACCAACATTGTGTGAAATACAATCCCTCAAACAATTGTCTGCATTAGTAATGTTGAACAATATTAGACTTCTTATGGAGGTTCGTGATGACCTACAGTATACTCTGATTGCAACATTCAATATATGATCCATTTACAATATGTAGGTTCACAATGATTCATTTGGATTTTTAAACCAAAAACAGTGCTTTAATCTTTATAAAACATTAAAATGTCTATACATTTCTGATAGACAGTATGCAGGTGTGATTCAAAGACATTAGGTTAGCTGATACCCCTTTCTTAGAGTTAGATCTGTTCCAGAGATATGCAGTGGGGGTGTAGCACTATTCTGCATTTCATACATCCTGTCTTTGACAGTGTCTTTCATGCAGAATGACGAGTAATTGCTGCATATTGAGTGGTAATGATGTCCCATTTACTTACTGAATCTTAATCTCTTATAAGGAGAGGTATGTAGTCCCTCGCTGTAGTGGCTCTCTGGGCACAACGCACAGGTGACTAGAAAGTGCTTTTAAGGGACTTATGTATACATAACTATATTTCCCCTTCATTATAGATAAGCTTCTAGATGTGTGTTTGTTTTTAGATAAAGTGAATATTCTTTCAAATTTTCAAGACACAACCTGCTCAATGTTATGTGTGAGAGTAAGGTGCCTCACAGCAATGTGTTACTAAGTTGACAAAATGGGTCAACTTTACTATGGCTCCACTTTTCAATTCCTTAGCTTTTATTGATCGTTTCAATTGTGTGTGTTAGTTCAAACGTCAGAATCAATGAATAAAAATACAGTGCTGAATTGCAGAATTTTAGTGGTACAATAATGAAACACCCAAATTGGAACTTTTATGTCCTTTCCACTTGGAATTACATGTTCAGACTTGTAGTATTGCACATTTATATTTAGTTACTGTCTCAAATCAAGAGACATATTATGTATTATATGAAAACAAGAGAGGATAGAGCTTACATTGTTTTGAGTAACTTGATAGATGTTGTCGCTATATGGCAGCCTAACTTATTGCCTAAATATAAGATCACAACTTTTTGGTTGTGTTCCCTGTATGAGTTGGGCTAAAGAGAATGTTGTGGCAGAGTGAGTAAATTGTAGATTATGAAGACAAAGACAATGTATGAGTTGTGAGAGACACAGCTTGTTTAAATAGGTCGGGATTGTTTTGGAAATTTGTGTTTTTTATTAGAGATGTGAGAGTAAAGGCACAGTGAATTGTTTATTTTGATGGAGCTAGTGTTTACTCTTACTGGGCTCCACTCCACCTGCAATACCCATAATGCCATCAGTTTGGAATATATTCAACACCTTTTCCTCCAAAAGGCATAAGGTTGAGGGGCCTAGAAGACCCATGACCACTGTGAGCGCATCAGACCTTATTAAGTAAACTTACCAGGGAGGCGCGTATAGGGTGATGGACCTTTTGACTGCACTTCTAGTAGTTCCCACCATATATCCCGTATAAAGACAGATTAATAACAATAACAATCAATGGCATCAATAATCAAGAGGAGTCAGTAATTTCCACACCCCATGACCTCTCGGCCATGAATAACCACACCTTTATGTAAAAGTTAGTGTTAGACCTGACAGGCTTAGGGTGGTCACCCCTAACTTTTTGCCTGCCTCCCTCCACTTTTGAGATACTGTTTTTGCTGTTTTTCAGACGCTGCACACTTTACCACTGCTAACCAGTGCTAAAGTGCATATGCTCTCTCCCTTTAAACATGGTAACATTGGATCCCACCTAATTGGGCTATTTAATTTACTGCTAAGTCCCTAGTAGAGTGCACTATATGTGCCCAGGCCCTGGAGATTAAAAGGTACTAGTGGGCCTGCAACACTGATTGTGCCACCCACTTAAGTAGCCCCTTAACCTTGTCTCAGGCATGCCATTGCAAGGCCTGTGTGTGCTGTTTCACTGCCCATTCGACTTGGCATTTAAAAGTACTTGCCAAGCCTAAAATTCCCATTTTTCTACAAACAAGTCACCCCTAAGAAGTGCCCTGGGTAGCCCCTAGGGCAGAGTGCTGTGTAGGTAAAAGGCAGGACATGTACCTGTGTAGTTTACATGTCCTGGTAGTGTAAAACTCCTAAATTCATTTTTACACTGCTGTGAGGGATGCTCCCTTCATAGGCTAACATTGGGGCTGCCCTCATACATTGTTTGAGTGGTAGCTGCTGATCTGAAAGAAGTAGGAAGGTCATATTTAGTATGGCCAGAATGGTGATGCAAAATCCTGATGACTGGTGAAGTTGGATTTAATATTACTATTTTAGAAATGCCACTTTTAGAAAGTGAGCATTTCTCTGCACTTAAATCTTTCCTTGCCTTACAATCCACGTCTGGCTGGCGTTAGTTGACAGCTCCTTGTGCATTCACCCATACACAAGATACTCAGCCTCACTTGCATACATCTGCATTTTGAATGGCCCTCCCTGGGCTGAGAGGGTGGAGGGCCTGCTCTCACACAAAGGACTGCCACACACCCTACTGGGACCCTGGCAGACAGGATTGAACTGAAAGGGGACCAGGTGCACTTTGAAGCCACTCTTTAAAGTCTCCCCCACTTCAAAGGCACATTTGGGTATAAAAACAGGGCCTCTGCCTCTACCAACTCACACACTTCCTGGAGAAGAAACCTGAACCAGAACCTGCATCCTGCTAAGAAGAACTGCCTGGCTGCCCAAAAGACTCACCTGACTGCTTTCTGAGAAGGACTGCTGCATTGCTGTTGCCCTGCCACCTTGCTGCTCTCTTGCTGTGCTGCAGAAGTGTTCTCCAAGGGCTTGGATAGAGCTTGCCTCCTGTTCCCCGAAGACTCAGGACTAAAAACACTTCTCTCCTGCAACTGGAATCCCCGTGCGGTGAAAATTCGCTGCACCACTTGCTAAAAACGGCGCACAGCCTGCTTGCTGTGAAAAATTCACTGCACGCCAAGACCGAAATGACGCAGCCCGACTTCGTGATTTAAGATCGACGAAGCGCCAGCGACACAACCAGAACTTCGACGCACAGCCCTATTGGATCGATGTAAGCCAACTCAGAACAACGCAGCCTGACTTCCTGAGAGGAATCGACGCAGCGCCTGCCGTGCAGGAGAAATTTCCAGCATCGCCTACCGGAATCGACGCAGTGCCTGTGACTCCACTCCGCAAGTAAAGGATTCCACGCATTGTCCCCGGGGCGTCCAAAAACCCTGCAACCCAAAGAGGATCCAAGTCCACGTGCTGGAAATTGACGCAACATCTTCCCTGCATGGAAAATAATGACTCAAGTCTGTGTGCGAAGGGGCGAAACTGACGTACACCTACCGTTTTCCACACATCTCCTCCTCTGTGGTCCCTTGAGAGGATAAATATTATCTATTTTTCTAAACACTGTGATGTATTTTTGTGGTGCTATATTGTGTTTTTGTATGATTTATTGCACAAATACTTTACACATTGCCTTCTAAGTTAAGCCTGACTGCTCAGTGCCAAGCTACCAGAGGGTGGGCACAGGATAATTTGGATTGTGTGTGACTTACCCTGACTAGAATGATGGTCCTTGCTTGGACAGGGGGTAACCTGACTGCCAACCAAAGACCCCATTTCTAACAGTTAGAATGTTTTTTTTCCCTTTATTAACAATGCTAATGTCACATAACTTCATCTCAAAATCAAATTATAAACATACAAAAACAATACTGGCTGACCAAAGAGATGAAAGAATCAGAACTTAGTCAAAGCTTGAGCCACTACACATTCTAAAGTTACAGTACAAATTAATAACATGAATAACTGCGCAAACAAAATAATATACATTTAGATTCAGCAAAGAAAAGACATCAACTGTTATTACATGCAGCGAACTTCATCATTGGGAACCCTAACTAACATCGTATTAGAATACCATGTTTGGACTTCAATCAAAATGATTTAGTCATGCATATTTGGAAAAACATCTAACTATAGCTCTATCAAAATAGCGGTTGGTGCCTAGGGACAACAGCAAATAGACATAACAATCAGTAACATCGTCTTATACATTGCATCAGTATGGTTCAGGAAGCTGTGACAGTCTTCGTCAATAGGACATCACTTCGGTCAGCATGGCATCAGGATTCAGCATTTAGGTTCAGGAAAGCTGAATCTCTTCATGCAGTTCCGAAAAGAATAGCTAAACACTCAAGAAGAATGGGGAGAATAACATATCTCCTCTTGGTGCAGTCCGGCTAAGTTAGATTGCCTAAAACTACTTCCCACGTCCTGCTTGGTCAAGGAATCGCATGTCTAAACTTAGTCCAGTGAAATTAAAACCCCAAATCCAAAGTTTTACTAGTACACAGTTCACATGTAGATGATTGGCTCCTCTTCTCCCGTTCCCATCATTCGGCTTGTCAGGTATCAATATTGTTGCAGCTTATACTCCAGTCAGTGCATCCATTGTCTTTTCCTGGGAAGGTCAGTCTTGCACATGCTACGATATACAATGTATCCATAGCTAGTACAGCATCTTCTAACAAGCAGTTTCTCATTAGAACAAACTTCAACCACAGGCACATGGTCAGTACAGTGGAAAATTACAATTTAATTGTCTAAGTCGACATTTTATAAAACACCTAAGAAAATGTAGCTTGACATGAGGCCATGCAACTAGGCCAAGACCTCGCTAAGTTAAGGCCTACGATTAATAAAGCTATTACATAATACACAACCTGTAATATGACATATTACTGCATTAATCAAATATAAGCTCAACATTTTACCTTCACAAGCCATTAATAAGTACACTTTGTGAACATTGGCGGCCTTACAGGCGGGCTCAACTTCAAATTAGTGCATTAATTCTCTCTAAGTTAATACATTTACAACGCAAGTTCAACACTCAAAATACATGAATAATTATTAGTAAAATTCAGCGTTAACACCAGTTCTCATGGCCTCGTGGTGTGCTCTGGAAGAGAGGGAGCAGTCTCTACCTAGAAAGACATTCCACCGCTTGCAAAGGCCCTCCAGTGGACTTTCTGGTGTTGGAGACAGCATTTATCCTTTCCAAGACTCTAGCACACATTTCCCTTTTCTGACATGTGGTTGTTGTTTGTGCCAGTGTTCCAAACAACTGGGGCTGAACCATACTTATTCCGTCCACTGTCACAGTTTACTCTTTTTCAGAGAATCTGGGTTGTCGTTCAGCAGAAATTTTACAAAAGAATGCAAAAATAGTTATGCCCCTGCCATGCAGTTTTTTCAATAAATGTTTTACTGCAAATAATGCATTGATATTGTCAGGCATCCCCAAGGTGCCTCCTGCGTTGTCTGTAAGCATCCCGAGGGATTAGGGTTAAATCATATCTCTGTTCTTGGTTAAACCTTCATGTTTCTAAGTAAACATAATGGGGCATATTTATACTCCGTTTGCGCCGAATTTGCGTCATTTTTTTCGACGCAAATTCGACGCAAAACTAACTCCATATTTATACTTTGGCGTTAGACGCGTCTAGCGCCAAAGTTCATGGAATTAGCGTCATTTTTTTGCGTGAACACCTTACTTGCGTTAATGATATGCAAGGTAGGCGTTCCCGTCTTAAAAAATGACTGCGATGCTATTGCGTCGTATTTATACTCCAGGGCAAAAATGACGCCCGGGAGTGGGCGGGACTAAAAAACCCGCATTAGCGCCGGATTTTAGCGCCAAGCCCCCAGGGACACCCCCTGCCACCCTTGCCCACCCCAGGAGGACACCCAAGGATGGAGGGACCCATCCCAGGGAAGAAAAGGTAAGTTGTGGTAAGTATATATATATTTTTTTTTGTGGCATAGGGGGGCCTGATTTGTGCCCCCCTACATGCCACTATGCCCAATGACCATGCCCAGGGGACAGAAGTCCCCTGGGCATGGCCATTGGGCAAGGGGGCATGACTCCTGTCTTTGCTAAGACAGGAGTCATGTTAATGGGGGTTGGGCGCCAAAAAAAATGGCGCAAATCGGGTTAAGACGTTTTTTTTGCCTCAGCCTGACTTGCCCCATTTTAGGACACCCAAACGCCATTTTTCCCTACGCCGGCGCTGCCTGGTGTACGTGGTTTTTTTTCACGCACACCAGGCAGCGCCGGTCGGCTAACGCCGGCTAACGCCATTCAATAAATACGGCGCCCGCATGGTGCTTCAGAATGGCGTTAGCCGGCGCTAATTTTTTTGGCGCAAAACTGCGTTAGCGCAGTTTTGCGTCAAAAAGTATAAATATGGCCCTATGTGCTGTGTTACACAATTGGTTTTATCAATGCTTGTTTTACCAATGCTTGTTTGCTAATGTGAGCAAGTGTAGACATGTGCTTCTAATGGGGTGTGGTGACTCATCCACATGTGGAAACTCAACTGATGTCCTGATTGGCTATAAATAGCAGAGTGAAGCATGCATCCCTGCTTGGCTTCGTTTTGCTTACTGATCTCAGCATCTGATTTGGCAGTCCAGCCCCTAGTGTCATCCTCATATTCAGGACTTTTGAGGCACTTCTTTCCTTCATTCCTGTTCCAGCTGACACCAGGCATTCCTCCAGCACTCCGGAAAAGACTGCAGCTAAGTGACTAGTATTCTCCAGGGAGTTTGTTCTTTGAGCGCTGTGCTTTCATAGAACAGCTGGTGTATTTCAGACCTCGTATTTTGGCAGAGTGCTTATCTTGAAGAGACAAATGCATTTCTGAACATTCTACATTATTATTGTAGTTACATGCCTAAATGTGCTTCAGGAAATCTGCTTGAGCTCAAGTACTACAAAAAGGGACAGTGCAATTTTAAAAGAGCATTTACGTGACTTTTCTTTGTCTGATAGCATAACTCTTGGTTTTAAATTGTGTCATTTATGCCTGTGTTTCAGGTTTGAGGAATTTGCTTCCTCAACCAGGAAACCAAACCAAACTGTGCCACCCTAACTGTTTAAACCCAGAGTGGACATTTGTATTTCTTGGATTGTTTTTGTTCCTTTTAGTTTAACCTTGTGCATGCAGGAAAGTTATATGTGATATAATGAATGCCCTTGTTTTTCTTTTTTGTGTATGTTAGTGCAACCACAGTTCTAATTGTAGTGTGCAACAGTGAATCTCTGTGAAGCCAGCCCTAGTGTTGCAGTACTTATTGTTATGGTACTCAGTTTGGGTTTTTGGTAATGCAGTGTTAGTAATTGCGCCAACAGTTATTATTATCCAAGAAAAGTGCTGGAGCATCCCGGTGTTCTTCTACCGCTCCCGTGCCCATATCAGAAAGAGAGATTCAGTTTCAAGGAAGTTGAGTGCACTAACTCTACTATCATTCTGTCAACAACGACCTGCCCCCAAAGATATAGGGTGCCTGGCTGGACCGGCAAGACTTGGCAGTGTTTTGTCTCTTTCTCTTCCACTCCCCCTTTCCTTTTGGGACACCTGCCGGGGTTTCTGTGTCCACCAGGAAGTGCAGAGAGGTGTTACAGGAGGTCGGGGGTGATACCACCGCCCCTGCAGACATCCTGCTTTTCAGGTGAGTGGCCCGTCTCGACAGATATTAGCAATGATGTTATCAAAGATGTCATGAGTGCTGTAATTTGTGGAGTAATTAGCAGTGCATGGCAAGAGCGCAATTTATAGTTACCTTAGGGCACGAGTTATAGTTTCTTGAGATAACTATAACAGGTGAATTTCTATGGTTTTGTATGTTTAAAATGTGAACCTAAGGGACATGGCCAAGATGGCGGACACACTACAGCTTTGTACAGAGCGTGCCTGCTTCCAGCTACACAGCCACACCAGTGTGCAGAGGTGCTGGAGGACAGCGGAACACTAGGAGCTGGTCCGAGAGGGCCGGGTCTGCCCCTGACACCTTTGATATCGGGTGGCAGCACCTGCGCCTGTGGTGCACGGCAGCTTTCGTGGAGCGTGGCCGCTCCCTTCTGGGGTGGCGCTCCTGCCTACCGAGACCTAGGAAGCTGGGGAGCAGAGGTCGAGCCGGTAGCTGGATGCAGCTCTGTTGGAGGGACTGGGCAGACTTGAAGATCAGTGATAAGACATTGTTTGAGGCCTCGCTCTGCACCCCTGGCCCAGCCCCACCCTTGCTCACAACAGCACTGGAGTTGGAGGCTTGGGGTTCACATGCTACGGGGATGGAATCACAGGTGATAGGGCAATAGGCCTGTGAGTCACCCCAGTAGCCCCTTGCATGTCTGAATACGAATTACGGCAGCCATAAAGACATTCAGCAGGCCCTGCTACTGATGGCCAGTAGTTAATAATTGGGAGCAGTGCACAGACCAGAGGAACACTAGTAGAGACCCTGAAGCCTGCCTTGCCAGAGGCTCCATTATCACATGCCCCAAGTCTTGGATTCACCAGAGGACAACCTGTGGCTACCTGCTTCACTGTGCCCTGGAAAGCCCTTGACACAGCTATATTGATGAATGGACACAGAGAGGCCCCTAAGTACCACTGTATTATGACTATATAATCTTGGGGCCCTTGTAGTTTAACACTCACGTTCTCCGTTAGGGGCCCCAGCTGGCTAAGAAACCGGGGGCTATTGCATGGAGGCTCTAAGTAACTTTGCAACCCAGGCAAGGGGCCCTGGCCATGCTCCACATGTCTCCCCGTGACAGGTGGTCGTCCACTCCTGGGGATACTAGAAAGCTGCGACAGTTGTTACCTGAACCATGGTGACGAGGGCAAAAAAGTCTAGTCACTTAGTGAGATGTTGACAAAGCCTACCGGAGCCCCCAGAGACAGAAAGGATTACAACAAGCTAGCCACAGAGGGCGAGAACACTGAAAGTCCAGTGACATGTGCCTTCCTCGAGGGGCTGTTTTCCACATTACAAGAGGACTTGCAGACCATCAAAAAATACCTGTCTGCAGACATAAAAGGAAGTGAAAAGAGATTTGAATGAGGTGGGCGAAAGGGTAGCAACATTAGAACGCAAAGATGATGAGCAGAGTGAAGAAACTGTGCGGACATAATGAGAAATACTGTGCCTGCAGGACCAACACATTGAACTCCAGACCCATGCAGAGGACTTGGAAATCCGCTCTAGGCGGAACAATGTCTGCATAAGGGGAATGCCAACTAGTGTGGATGGTCCAGACTTGCAATCTTATGTGATATCCCTTTCACCTTTATACGGGGGGACACTGCGCCCTTGTACAGGAAGCTAGACCGATATCACAGAGTCGGGCTTCCACGTCTAGCACTGAACCCCCTTACAGACATCTTAGTCTGGATGCATGACTTTGATCTGAAAGAGAATAACCTACAAAAGGTGTGAGAACTGCACCCCCCTTCACTTCAAGGAGCACGCTCCTGTGCTATACCAGGATCTGGCAGCTAAATCACTCCAGAAAAGGAGGGTCTTCCGACTTAATACAGCGCAGTTACGAAACACTGGAATCGCCCACTTCTGGGGCCACCCCTTCCAGATAATTTTCCGCTACAAGGGTAAGCTCCCCCAGCTACAGTCCATGGGGGAAGTCTGTGAATTGTTGGCATCTCAGAGCCTAATACAGATGAGACCCTAAGAAAACCTCATTCACGTGATGTCTTGAAGCGGAGCTTCAGGTGATCACCGCAGAAATCCTGGGCCACACACAAACTGGATCTGGCCGCCATGGCCTTGGAACAAGAAGCAGTATTAGCTTCTCTCACTGGCGACCCGGGGACTGTGCCCTCTCCCTGAACTGAACCCACTGTAAGGCGTCATCTTAAAGGTTCGACAGGGCAGTTGGGAGAGTGGACAGGGAGTGGGAGACTGGAGCACAAACGCTGGACTCACATTCCTGAAGGAAGATGCTTCTCCCCAGGGGACTGGTAACATTGGTCTTCCTGGTCCAGAAGGACCACACCTCTCTGAAGATATCTTTTTATTGGACTGTATTAAATATTTTTTGTACTGAGTTTGTCTGGTTTGACCGGGAGAAGGGTTGTTTTTCTAACCCTGTGCTATTTTGCACACAGCAGTATTCCTTATCCCTGACTGAATATTACAAAGCCTGATAACACAAGAGCCTTTGGATATGCTCTGAGGAGTCCTACTACACTTCCCTAGCTGGTCCCTCTGAGTAAAGGATCTGAAAGTACTTAGCCTCATTATCAGGGGTCTTAACAACCCAACAAAGAGACTATCCATCTTATCCCCACTAGAGCAATCGGAGGCTGATATCTGCCTCCTTCAGGAAACTCATTTAATACAAAAGGATGTTCATAGAATGCGGTCAAGAAGATTCCCTAGACAGTTCTAGTTGTCTGGCCCTTCCGAAAAAAGGGAGGTAGCTATACTTTTCTCAAATAGGTTGAATGGGGGATCCTCATGACCTTACATTAGATTAAGGGTCGCCTACTAGGCATACGCATCCAGCTTGAAATGTTTCAGTTGACCTTAGTGAGTGTCTACACCCTTAATGAAAACAAAGAGACTTTCCTGCTCTCAGCCCTTGCACTGGTACTACAGACCATCTTAGTGGGTCGGGACTTTTACCTGGTCATGGATCTGATGGCGGACAGGTCAGGCCAATGCTTTGGGTAAACCAGGGCCCTCTCTGTGGAGGGTCACAATTGGTTGGATGACTGTGGATTGTTGGATATATGCTGGAACTTCTACCCCACAATGTGTGATTATACTTATTACTCGGCTCCACATAAAATGTATGTGCGCATCAACCACTTTTTTGCCACGCCATCCTTTAGAGGCTCGATAACAGATGTGTCAATTGAGCCATGAACCCTGTTTGATCATGCCCTTCTACTCTTGACGCTCAGACTCCCCGTGAGTCATGCAAAGGTCCCTCCCTGGAGACTGCATGAAACCCTTTGCACTTCCAAGTTGATGTTTCTAACCTCAAGAAAGTGCTGGTGTCATACTTTCAAGTCAATGAAGTAAATGACACAGAAGATACCCCTTTAGCGTTGGTTTGGGAAGACCTGCTATTACTAATCAGAGGGTAGCTGATTGCACGAGTGGCTGGTGACAATCTCTGATGGAAAGAAAAATTAGAAGCCTTAAAGCAAGAATTAATGGTACTAGAAACTATACACAAACAAACAGATGCCCAGGAAGTGTGGAGGAACTTAGAAAAAGTGCGATTCCACCTCAAAAGTTTAGACCAGGACAGAGCAGAGTATATGGTGCTGCGCCTCAAACACAAATTCTACTTGACGAGAAGAGTCCAGCAAATGTAACTGTATATTGCTTTTGAAAATTTAACATCGGAGGAAAAAGTTACTGAGTAAAACGTGGAGAAAAATGGCAGTTTTGTTCATCTCAGTTTCAATATTTTTTTATTTCAGATGTTATTTTCTGTAGGAAAACCTTGTAGGATCTACACAAATGACTCCTTGCAGAATTCAGACTTTTGTCTACTTGCCAGAAATGTTTAGCTGTCTGGGATCCTGCATTGGTTTCACACCCATTTCTGTCACTAACTGGAAGGAGGCTAAAAGCACAAAAAATAGTAAAAATGGGGTATGTCCCAGTAAAATGCCAAAATTGCATTGAAAAATGTGGTTTTCTGATTCAAGACTGCCTGTTTCTGAAAGCTGGGGAAATTGTGATTTTAACACCATAAACCCTTTGTTGATGCCATTTTCAGGGAAATAAACACAAGCCTTCTTCTGCAGCCCTTTTTCTCTTTTTATTTTTTTATTTTTTTTACATTTTTTATTTTGTTTACATTTTTTGCTGTATTTTGGCTAATTTCCTCCAGGGGAACCCACAAACTCTGGGTACCTCTAGAATCCCTAGTATGTTAAAAAAAAAAGGATGCAAATTTTCCGTGGGTAGCTTATGTGGATAAAACGTCATGAGGGCCTAAGCGCGAACTGCCCCAAATAGCCAAAAAAAGGCCTGGCACCTGAGGGGGAAAAGGCCTGGCAGCGAAGGGGTTAAGTGAAGTTCAATGCTTTTTAATTCTATTTCTCATATAGCATCCCTGTAAATTTTGTTTTTTCAGTGAATTACTATGTTTTTTTAACAAAGTAATTTTTATTACTATAAGTTAGTTGAAACACCACCCCACACGGCCTTCAGTCATGCACAGTGGGAGTTGGCTTCAGAGTCTGATCTGCGGCCAATCCTCTATTACCACCCAAAGCCATGCACTGCCTTCGGCTGTGCACAACAGGGCCAGGCCTGGGGTCGGGTGGTTATTGGGGGTTGGCTGCAACCCAAATATTTTTCTGGGAAATAAACTTCAATTTCCATGACAAGGAATGTTTAACATTCAGAACACTAGTAAATAAACAGACACACCACTACTAGATAGTAGGGTCTGAAACCAAACCTCAACCTACTGAATTTCAGTCTAAGAGCTTTACCAGTAGGCCAGTGTTTAACAGTCAAAACACTAGTAAATGAACAGACACAGTGCCATGAGTAAACAGGATTCAAACCTTCAGACTACTAAGTGACAGTCCAAGTGCTTTACCAGTAGACCACAAGTGACTGCAGTACTGTGCATCAAAACATAGCTACAACATTTGAACCAAATATCTTGCGTGTGTGCCGCATTGAAGTAATTCTATAGAGAGGCTATTGTTATTTCAGTGGTCTCTCCACAAAATGACTTCAAAGCGGCAGAAAGCAAGATGCTTGCTGCCATGAGAGGACCACGGGGGAAGCCCAAAGGCCCACACATTTCTACCCGGCACCTGACTCCTGCGCGAGCTGGTATTTTTCCCTCAAGCAGGGAGCTTCTTTAAATAGCAGCTCCCTGACAGCATATTCAGGCACATAGCATAATCCAAATACTGCAAAAATAAGTTCATAAATAGCTGTAAAATTGGAGGAGACCATGTAGACAAAGACAATTTGTTACGTACATAGATGAGCATAGATAAAAAAAAAGAACAGCAGTTATGTCAGTTGACACAGAGCTCCATTCTACAGAGAGCATTGTTTGTATGTTCCAGTAGTATACTAAGTACAACTGTGTGACAGCAGGAACATCATTGAAACATGGTCTAGCCCATGGTGTCAGGAGCTTGAGAAAACTTTAGACTTCAATGATTTAGCAGGCTGGAAAGTAAACAATGCTGCAAATGAATGAGGAAACACAATCAGAATACCTGCAATGATTCAGCTAGAAACCACTTCTAACATAGAGAAATATTGAATGCTGTCAGATAGTTTTTCTGCCACTGAGTGATTTACTAATTGCTTATGTGATGCAGTTACAATAGCTAGATGATTGTCAGAGAATTCACAATTCACTTTCTTCTCTTTTATACTTTTATTAAAATAAAGCTAGCACCAAGCCAGTAAGATGGCTCAGTGAGTCAACCAGTAGCTGCTCAGTCTGTGTTCATGCTGCAGGTTACACCTTCAAATCCAAAAGAGGTGTGATTCCAGCGGCAGTTTCTCTATGAATGCAGGGGAGTATCACTCCCTCCGGCTGCAAGCTGTGCTAATTCAATGTGAACAATGAAATGGCAATGAAATAATTTAATTGCCATTTTATTTTTCACAAGGCATGCTACAGCCGTCATCCTGCCCCAGAGCCGGGAAAAATGAGGGGTGTGTCCTCTGCACAATGGATGACTAGAGCAGTGCTGACCAGACAAAGCAAAATGTGCAAGTCAGATTGGCTGGCAGGGTTGCGCCGGCCAAGTGACATGTTCACTTTGAAGCTCTCCACCCAGCTGCCTTGAACAGCAGGGTGGAAACCAAGCACAGGCCTAAAAGCCCTGAAAGAGCATCTAGCCAGCCCACTCCATCCAGTCCTGGTGCTGCTCTCATCCTGGATATCAGCATGAGAGCAGCATCAGGATTGCCTAGGGAAGTTTCCTCTTACAGTTTGCCAGTCAACGCCATGGACTGTGAAGGACACAGAGGATGCCCCTCGGGTAAGTACATTTGTTTTATTTTTCATGTTAATATAATGCATGCCAGTGTGTTCATTTTGCATGCTTGTTTTATGTTAGTGTTTTGTGTGGCAGTGGGACACTTGGCTTGCCCCACCACTTTTATATATCACCAGCCACTGGGTGGTTCATGCTTTCATCCTGAAGTTGAGAGATTGCATATTTTTCAGTTTGGTCGTAGAGAAACTGTTACTGCTTGTGATGTTAAATGGTAAATCTGTTTTAGAAAATGCTGTAAAATAAGTATGTTGATTGAGAAAATGCAATAAATAAAAGAATCCTTGAATTGACCATAAAATAGAAAGATGACTGTAACAGACTTTGTAAAGAGCACGCTTTAGAGCCGGCTGCCATGTGCCTCTATTATAATACAGATGTTGTTCATTTTTTTTTACTCATATTTTGTGATGTCATACTAGTTTTATGGCACACATATCAGCCTTACTGCCTCTAATAAACGAGATCGATTGGCGCATTGCTGTCAATCGAACAAGCTGACTTCAAAGTGAGATTCCTTTCTACTTGAATCTTCATGTTCATGGATTATGCTTCCTGTGTTTTAACATTTAATTATTGCTGACACTGTTGAAGTAAGCCTCAGCAAGGCCTACTAGTGCAAAGGGTGCACCCTTCTCTGCACAAAGTCCTCAGACCATGTAGGAAGAAGTTGGCACAGAAACTGAAATAAAAGACAAAGTTTAATAACCTCATGAGGTGGTACTACAGTTCAAACAGCACCCTTCGGTAATGTTTGAAGTAGCACACTGAACTGAGAGAGCATGGTCCTTTTATACCCACGGAGGGGCTAAAAGGAGGTGTACAGTTATAGAAGCAAGACTTCTATACATATAAGGTCATGTGGAAATGCACAGTCGACAGGTAGGAGGAGCTAACAGTTTTCAAGGACTAACAGCTGCAGACCTTACTGAGCATGTGCGAAAGTGGGAGATGCTAAATATAACTTGTCACTAGGCAGATTTTCAAGAGTAGTTAACAGAAAGGTAGGACGGAGCACATGGTGAGCACATGGCAGCATGTGGCAGAGAAAATGGCTGCCATGAATACAAAATGGATTCCGCGAAATGTTCACAATAGTTACTAAATACAAGATGTCTTCTGTTAATGCTTAATCTAATCGCTGCTAAACTACAACAACACTGTCTATAATTTTTCCACAGACATATCCTTCTCATGTGTGACATAATCGTGCCTGCTCCATTAAAAGAAAGTTATTGCATGCTGTTAGACTTGGCATCCTTGACGTGGTCTACCCTAACTTTTTGTCTCTGTTTCCCAGGTTGTTGGTGTGTGCTGGACTCTGTTTGTACTGTTTCTGATACTCTGGGCACTTTACTACTGCTATCCA
The DNA here is from genome assembly GCF_031143425.1 of Pleurodeles waltl. NCBI lineage: Eukaryota > Metazoa > Chordata > Amphibia > Caudata > Salamandridae > Pleurodeles > Pleurodeles waltl. Next base: position 258,781,570 of record NC_090445.1, read on the forward strand.
GTGCTAAAGTGCAAGGGCTTCTATGTAAAATGTATGTGTAATTGGCTTTCCATGATTGCCATATTTGATTTACTAGTAAATCCCTAGTACAGTTCTCAGGGCCTATAAATCAAATGCTACTAGTAGGCCTTCAGCACTGGTTGTGCCACCCATATGAGTAGCCCTGTAAACATGGCTCTCACATGCCACTGCAGTGTCTGCAGTTCTAATCAGCCAATTTGACTTGGCAAGTGTACCCACTTATCAGGCCTAAACCTTCCCTTTTCTTACATGTAAGGCACCCCTTAATGGTAGGCCCTAGGTAGCTACATGGGCAGCGTGCAGTGTATGTTTAAGATAGGACATATAATAATATGTGTTTTATATGTCCTTACAGTGAAATACTGCCAAATTCGGTTTTCACTGTGGAAGGCCAGTCTCTATCATAGATTAACATTGGGCTGCCTTAAAATATTATTAAAGTGTAGATTCCCCTTGGGAGCAGATAGAAATAAGGAGTTCAGGGTCTTTGAACTCACAATTTAAAAATACATCTTTTAATAAAGTTTGTTTTTAGATTGTGTGCTTGAAAATACCACTTATATAAAGTAGGCATTTTCTTGCTTAAACCATTCTTTGACTCTGCCGGTTTGTGGATTCCCTGTCTGGGTCAGTTTCACAGTTGGGCTGTTTTGCACCTCTCCTCTAGACAGTGACACAAAGGGCCTGCCCTCACACATTGCAGTCTCCAACCCCCCTGGTGTGTACCTGTGGCCTGGCCTGGGCAAGGTAGGATCTTACAAACAAGAGAGACTTTCCTTTGAAGCTTGCCTACTTCAAAGGCAGAAAGGGGTATAAGTAGTGGACCCAAAACCCATGAAAATTAGATCACTTCTAGAATTAAGAGGAACCTCTGCCAAGGAGAAGAGCTGAAGAGCTGAAGAGGAGTGTTGCCCTTGCCTGTGACTGTGCTTTGTTGGGCTATCCTGCAGTTGCTGCTTCTGCCTGTGTAAGGGGACAAAGACTGAACTTTGTTGTGCATTCCTGCGTGAGAAGAATCTCCAAGGGCTTGAACTGAGCTTGCCTCCTGTTTTTGAAGTCTCAGGACCATCAAAGACTTCCCCTGCCTGCACCTGGACTCTCTGCTGAGACTCCTGTCATGCCAAGTGGTGCCCTATCCAGTCACTGGGCCCCTGAAAGGTGAAGTTGGCAGACAAGAACTGAAAATCCATGCAGAGACCGCCGTGCGGGGACATTTTCAACACACCTTCTGCAACAAGGCTGATAAACGGTGCGCCGCCAGCTTTGCGGCTGAAATTGATGCTCCACCTGCAATGTGGCTGGGACATCGACGCGTCTGACTTTTCCGATGCATAGTCACCCGTGCAGCTTTATTTTTTATGCTAACCAGATAATTTATGAACACAACCACATTCTCACTGTTTTCTAAGGATTAATACTCTTATTCTTTTCAAAATTCATATCTTGACTAGTGCATGTTGGATTGTTGTTGTTTTGGTCTCGTTTTGTTCAGATAAATATTACCTATTTTTCTAAACCTGTGTTGTGTCATTTTGTAGTGATTCACTGTATTACTGTGTGTGTTGGTACAAATACTTTACACATTGCTTCTGAAGTTAAGCGTGCCTGCTCTTGCCAAGCTACCAAGGGATGAGTGGGGGTTAACCAAGGGTGATTTCCTTTATCCTGACTAGAGTGAGGATCCTTGCTTGGACGGGGGTAACCTGACTGCCAACCAAAGACCCAATTTCTAACTCATGTAATATAGAAAGGACTAAGGTTTGTGTTATAATCTGCTATGCTTTTGATGCATTCTGTGAACACCTCCATTTTTCTCTTCTCAGCCAGTATGTGATGTAATGGAATGTTTGTGAGTGGCTGGAGGAGTGTGGCAGTTAGAGAGAGTGGGCTGAGCAGAGAAGATGCTTCTCCCGGTGGGGTTTCCTTGTAAAGTAACTTGTAACCTATCCTGTAACATTTTAAATAAATTCACAACCTCTACCCTACATGAACCGGCTTCCTGACTCTTACATGCCAAGAAGGAATGTCAGAATACAACAGTTTGCTAGATTTATGCTTGAGCAATACAAAAAGTGATCAATGCAATGCTTGAATTAATCTCAGCCTTGTGAATGCATCCCGGTCCTTTGCTTTTAAGACCAACCTGCCACCTCAGATTAGACCCAGCTAAATAGAAATCAACCTTCATCCTGCTCCATTAGGAATAACTCAGTCTCAACTGCCAAGACCTATCTGAACCAGAACCCAGTAACCCAAGTTTCAGACTAGTTGGGCACCTTCAGATGGATGCATCTTGGTTCCAGTGGCACAGTGAGCACAAGAACCATGGTTGGGCACACCCTTGACTACTTAGGGGGTCTCACTAAATGTATGTTGGAGCAAGAATGGTATGCAAAGGTATGCCTTAGTCATAGAGTTTAGATTTCATATATTCTATACCATATTTTAATCAGAAGACTACTAGTGCTAGTAGCAAAATTGTGCAGTTTGGACAGACAGCACTTTGAGACAGACATTTGTTTCAACAGGTGATCCATAGCCATGCTAGCTGCTAAAATCCTCTTTCCAAAGCATGGTCGGACTGTTACACTCCTTTGGAATGACTTAGGCCCTCATTATGAGATTGGCGGCAAATGCTGCCTACCGCCACGGCGACACCCGCCAACATACCGTCACTGTGGCTACCGACCGTCCATGCCATTGTGACCATAGGCCAGTGCTTAATTTGTAAATAAAGATGTGCTGGTGCTCAAAGCCCTTCTCTTAAACACGAGGCTGCCGTAATTAAATCTGCCAGCACTGAATACTGAGGCAGTGTAATTCTGAAGCCACCTCAGGCCTCTTCAATCCATTTACGGCCACCCCTGCCCCTTCAGCTCATCCTGCAACTTTTTACTTTCTGACTTTCTGACGCTTTTTAGTTTTTTCCTTCTTCCGTCTTTCCCATATGTGTCTTTTGCTCGCAGCAAATGTTTGAGGCAGAAGAATAAGCCCCGGCCCTCACAAATAAGTGCTGGTGCTCAGCACCGGAAACAACAAGCACAAATTAAGTACTGCTGTAGGTGGAATACCGCCAGAAGGCTGGCGGAATTCCGCCGACGGCCATGGCGGTGGATGGCGGTAAGGTGGCACTGCTGCCAGCAGTAGCGCCATTCCAGCAAAACACTGCCTACCATATCATGTTCCATCATATGGCCTGGCGGTGTTTTGCTGGCGGACGCTGCTGCTGGCAGCAGCTCTGCGTCCCATCTCCTGCTGGAGGACCCCCTGCAAGCAGGTAAGTCAGGTTCTCTGACAGGAGAGGGGGTGTTGTGTGCGTGCGTGGGGGTGTGTGTGAGTTTGTGTGAATGCGTGCATGAATGTGTAATGTGTGTGTGCATGAGTGGGTGTGTGTGTACGTGCATGTTATGTCATGTGATTGCGTGTGTGCCTGGATGTATGTTCGTGAGTCTTGTTGCATGTGTGTATGAATGTATGACTACGTGGGTGAATGTGTGTATGCATGTGTGTATGGATGTGTATGTACGTGCGTGTATGTGTGTAAATGTGCTGGGGGGTTGGGAGAGGGAGGAGGAGGGTGGTGGAGGACTCTGGGGAGGGGGGCAGGGGAGACCCTATCATTGCCAAGGAAGGAATTCCCTGGCACTGATAGTACCTACCGCCATGGTTTCATTGGTGGTACAGAAACCACTGAAACCATGGCGGTGGGCGGGGTCATAATGCCATGGGCGGCCTAGTGACAGCTGCCGGGCTGGAGACTGTAGTCTCCAGCCCAGCGGTCGTTACCGCTATGGCGGTCGGTGTGGTACATTGGCGGTTTGGTTTTGGCCAAACCACCAATGTCATAATAGTGGAGGTAGGTACCGCCAGCCTGTTGGCGGTAATACCTCCACTATTCCACCAACCACCAGGGTTGTAATGAAGGCCTTAGTACATGGAAAAAATGTCAATAAAAGCAAATGCTAGAAAGCACAGTAAAAGATACAAATTTAATTTATTTGAAGAAACCATAACAACAAAATACATGTTTAGCACAGTGAAACATATTATTAGCCTTCTCCTTGTACATCCAGCACTATCTTTTGGGTACTAGATGTCATTTAAAACAAATTTCAGGGAACTGTAGTTTCCTTTTACTCAAACAGAACGAAAGCAAATGATAACAGAGATTTATAAAGAGAATTTCTAGGCCGGGCTACATTTTATGTGGTGAACATTGAGTGATGCAGTGAACAAAGCTCGGCTTTACAATAAAAATAGTTACGCTTTTGAATCGCACTGCCACGCAAATGTGATTTTCTCACCAAAGTGGCTGAAAAATTAAGTGAACATGAAACCAGCACTGATTCATCTACCATCTAACCATATGTCATACGTCCATTCACCTCCTCATTCTTACGTGTATGTTTCTTGTCTATGGCAAGGTTTCTATATCTTGGCCTCTCATGACTCTTCCAGCATATCTCTTCACACTCTACCATGAGACTAACTCTTCTACAGGTCCCGATTTCTCCCTCACACTGCTAATTCACTCCCCTTGATTTATATCTCACTTTTTATTTTGGGTTCTCTTTCCTTCTCCTGGGTTCTAATTTCCTCTTTGCCTACGATACTTCTAGAATTGGCATCTCGCTATGGCTCCCTTTTTGAAGAATATGGTTGAATTCCCAAGGCTATTTTCTCATATTCTCTATGGTTCCCTCCTTCCCCCGCTCCCTTTCACTATAGAGCTTTGAAGTTGATTTAGAGTGCCACAAGGCGCTATTTAAGCAATGAACATAACATACCACGTCTGTTGGTCTGTGTGCTTGGGTGTCTGTTTGCTAAGCAGTTTAGACAAGGACCAGTAGGTGCCACTCTTCGAGAGGATAATAGTCCTTCAGTATCTGCATATGTACTTGAATGTATGGCTCATTGAGTGTTTCTTGGTGCATCTATATAAAAGCAAAACATCTTGCTTTGCCAGTGCTTGTTGAACTATCTGTACATGTTTTTTAGGACTCTATTGCATTCCTGTATGACTGTTACTTTATAAATATGATTCAAATACATCACTGCACATTCCTCTTTCCCAATACACCGTGTCATTGTATTTCTGAGCACGTCTGACATTTGCCTCATATAAGACAGATGTTATGATGCATGTAAATCTTGTCAGCCTCCCTGGGTGAGGAGTGTCTATTTCTGACAAAGAATAATCTCATCAGGCTTCGGTGCTAAGCACTTTTTCTGCTGAGCGCAGGCACTTTTTGCACACATCGTTTTTGGTTGGATTGGCAATAAGAAAATGCATCCTCTGTTCCCATCATAGCAAGTGCCTGGACTCTGCTCTCTGCTGTGCCATTAAAAGGGTGTAAAAGAAATGGGGAAATAAATAAAAGAAGAGCTGGGGAGGTGGAGCGGCCGCGGACTATTTTTAGCAGAGGAGAATTGGTTACTAGGGACATTAAATTAACTACAATCCCTATATATCAAGGAGACGGCCAGCGGGCCTCTTCCGGGGCTCTAATTGACTGAATTTATTATAAACAGAACGTGTCCATGAAATATAAGGGTAGCAGAAGCGGTCTTCGATAATGTATGTAGAGAAAAAAACATGTATGATGTGTAGAACACAGGCAGGCGGATTTCGGCGGCTGCATCTTTATTGGTGGAACAGAACATCAGGGTCCATGGTTAAGCACCATAGTTTAAGTAAAACCCTGTTGGGCAGTGCACAAAGCACCTCAGTACGTTTCACTTTTTGTTTTAATTACAAAACAAATATGTCAGTAGAGATTCACTGACATGGGTACACTGGTTGATAGTTGCTCGTTTGAAAGGAAGTGGGTGGGGAGAGGATTTGGCTCCTGTACAAAGGCAAAACATTGTTGCTCCACAACCCGGTGACCAAAGACTCCCTTTTAGCACTTGACTCTCTCAGAATAGTAGATAAAGGCAATCCAAGCCTACCCTCGGACATAGGGTGAGGTTAGACACTCAGGGTCTCATTTATGAGGCCCTAGTGGTACAATGCGCCAGATGAGCTTCATTTTCTTTTTACCCTCTGGTGGTGCAGTGTGCCAGACAATATTTACAAGGCCACACAAAGTCACCTTTATAGCTTTTTATGGCCTTGCAAAAATGGACCCTTTTCACGCATAACACCTGTGGAAAGGGCATTCCATGGGTGTTGCTGTTGGTGTTACCAGGCAACCAGTTGCGGCTGGCGACTTAAAACAGTGGCAGGGCAGGGGCAGAGTAAATAAACAAAAGATAAATAATGCACAAAAAAATAGACTTAGCTGAACATCTGCCCTGCACCAATTATGACGCTGATCAGAGCAGCATTACGATTGGCTGGATCACCCCAGCTGGGCGCTCCAGTGCAGACTTGGAGTCTGTGCAGGCTGTCTCCAACTCGGCAACACAGTGCGTGGTTGGAGAGAGCCCTTGTGCTCATGTGTGTTTAGCCGGCCCGAGATGGCCGGCTAAACATACATGCGCACTGAGGGGCGTGATCTATGCACTCCCCTCACTGCTCATCACCCCATGGCCCGCCCCTTTACAACTAAAAGGATAATAAACATAGTTTTTTATCCTTTTAGTTGTAAAGGTTTGCAGCTCCTGCTGCTGCTGGCTGGGGGGGAGGGGGGGCACGCTCCTCTACCCAAGCAGAGGAGCCGGCACTGCAGGCAATACCCATGGAATCTGACACATTCTCAGACTTCCCTCTGGGGTGGCGTTAAAGTGGTACAACAAGGAGAAATTACATTATTTCTCTATGTTTTTTCCTCTTTCTAAGTGTGCTGCATTCTGCAGCACACATAGAGGAAAATGCCATTAATGATTGTTTATGTGCAGGAAGGTGAAGGTGGTGGAACTGGCAAAGGTGTCCCTTCCTGCTCATAAACAATCATCCCTGCAACGCAGGCACCCTTGCACCATGGTGCAAGGGTGCCTGCGTTGGTGCTAAGCAGCAATCTATGCGTCATCTTATAGATACAGTGCATTCCTGTTCTTTTGCTTTGACGAGGGCCACTGATGACCAGACCACTTTCAGGGGTGTTCCACAAACGTTCAAGAAACAGGTAAAAATGGGAGCAGAAAAAACATGGAAAACAGGGGTGGGTGAAATGTCAGGCCTAGCTTTCTTCTTCACTTGCCAAGTAAACACCACCATTTTGAGACTGGGGACATAATCAGTCCATATAATATACTCTTTCCTAGATGGTGGAATGTCCATAGGATGTTATCTGAGGATCCCAATCTAAGATTGTAGGAGGCTGGCCTGGCTTGTAGTGGGTACCAATGGTACTTACACCTTATGCCAGGTCCAGTTATCCCTCATTAGTAGAGTGTAGTAGTGTTCTAGCAGCTTAGGCTGATAGAGGTAGCTATATCAGAGCACCCAAGGCTGAACTGGGAGACATTCAAAGCTCATGCAATACCACTTATATCCTACAGGTACTATATTACAAGAAAGACAATACTCATGGTTACAAAAAATAAAGGTACTTTATTTTAGTGACAATGTGCCAAAAATATCTCAGAGGATATACTCCCTTAGGAGGTAAGTAACATACACAAAAAAATACACAACTAACCAAATCAGGTAAGTAAAACAGAAAATAGTGCAAATACTGTAATATGCAGTAGGATGCAATAGGCCTAGGGGCAACACAAACCATATACTAAGAAAGTGGAATGTGAACCACGAATGGACCCCTAGGCAAGTGTAGTGTGTAGAGGGTCGCTGGGAGTAAAAGAAAACACTAAGGGTGTAAAGGAGACCCCACCCCAAGACCCTGGAAAGTAGGAGTAAAGTACTACTATTTCCCCAGAAACATACTAAAGTCGAGATAAAGGATTTTGCAAGGACAACAACAGACAGGAAAGCACTGAGGACGTATTCCTGGAACTGAAGACCTACAAAGGAAGGGGACCAAGTCCAAGAGTCGCTAAAGTGTCCAGGAGGGCAGGACCCCAATAAACCCCGGATGAAGGTGAAAAATGTCTGCCTCTGGATGGAAGAAGCTGCAGGTTTTGCAACAACGAAAGGAGGTAGGAAGTTCTTCTATGTGCAGAAGATGTCCCACGGTGTGCTGGAGGATGCTGAGTTGTTTCCTTGGCAAAATACCACAAACAAGCCTTGCTAGCTGCAAGAGTTGCAGTTGGATAAAAAGGGTGCTGCCCGGGCCCAGGAAGGACCAGGATGTTGCCACTTGGGAGAGGAGACAGAGGGGGCCCTCAGCAATGTAGAAAGCCCCCAGACAGGAAGAAAGCACCCACAGAAGTCCTTGAACACAGGTTCAAGAAGTCTGAACATGGCGGTTGTCACAACACTGCAAAGCGAGGTCCCACGACACTGGCGATCAACTCAGGAAGCTGAGCATCACAGAACGGAGTGCTGGAGACATAGGCTCAGCTGTGCATGCAGGATTTCTTGGAAGTGTGCACAAAAGCCATTGTAGCTGCAGATCACACAGTGCACAGGATTACTGTCAGGAGAGGGGAGGCAAGGACTTACCTCCTCCAAATGTGGACAGTTGGACCACTGGATAGTCTGGGTCACTTGGGTCCACCACCTGTGTTCCAGGGGCCATGCTCGTCAGGGTGAAAGGGGACCCAGGGTACCGGTGAAGCCGCAGTTCGGTGCCTGCTGAAGCAGGGGGAAGATTCCGTCGACCCACGGGAGATTTCTTCATGGCTTCCAGTACAGGGTGAAGGCAGGCAGCCCCCAGAGCATGCACCACCAGGAAACAGTCGAGAAAGCCGGCAGGATTAGGCGCTACAATGTCACTGGTAGTCTTCTGGCTACTTTGTTGAAGTTGTGCAGATGTCCTGGAGCAGTCAGCGGTCGATCCTTGGCAGAAGTTTAAGAGAGAAGTGCAGAGGAACCCTGATGAATTCTTGCAAGGCGTAATATGAGGAAAAGCCCACTGGAGAGACCTTAAATAGCCCTCAGAAGAGTATTGGCTACTAGTCAGGTATGCACCTATTAGGAGGGGTCTCTGGCGTCACCTGAGTGGCACTGGCCACTCAGAGGCCTCCAGAGTGCCCCCACACCTCTGAAAACAAGATGGTAGAGGTGTGAGATACACTAGAGGAGCTCTGGGCACCACCCCTGGGGTGGTGATGGACAGGGGAATGGTCACTCCCCTTTCCTTAGTCCAGTTTTGCACCAGAGCAGGTACTTGGGGTTTCCTAAACCTGTGTAGACTGGCTTATGCAAGGAGGGCACAATCTGTGCCCTTCGAAGCATTTCCAGAGGCTGGGAGAGGCACCCCTCTCCAGCCTTGAACAACTAGTTCCAAAGGGAGAGGGTGTAACACCCTGCTCTCAGAGGAAATGCTTTGTTCTGCCATCCTGGGACTGGGCTGCCCAGACCCTAGGAGCGCAGAACCCTGTCTGTGGGGTGGCAGCAACTTTAGCCGCAGAGAAAACCCCAGAGAGCTGGTTTGGCAGTACTGGGGGTCCATAGTGGAGCCCCCAGGATGCATGGAATTGGCTCCCCAATACCAGATTTGGAATGGGGGGGCAATTCCATGGTCTCAGACATGTTACATGGCCATATTCGGAGTTACCATTGTGAAGCTACATATATGTATTGACCTATATGTAGTGCATGCGTGTAATGGTGTCCCCGCACTCACAAAGTCCGGGGAAATGGCCCTGAACTATGTGGGGGCACCTTTGCAGTGCAAGGGTGGCCTCACACTTAGTAACTTTGCACCTAACCTTCAGCAAGCGAAGGTTAGACATTTAGGTGACTTATAACTTACTTAAGTGCAGTGAAAATGGCTGTGAAATAACGTGTGCATTATTTCACGCAGGCTGCAATGGCAGTCCTGTGTAAGGGTTTTTCTGAGTTCCCTATGGGTGGCAAAAGAAATGCTGCAACCCATATGGATCTCCTGGAACCTCAATGCCCTGGGTACCTGGGTACCATATACTAGGGACTTATTAGGGGGTCCAGTATGTCAATCAGAGTTGGTAAATGTAGTCACTATCCTATAGTGACATATTTAAAGGCAGAGAGAGCATGAGCACTGAGGTTCTGATTAGCAAAGCCTCAGTGACACAGTTAGGCACAACACAGGTATACACATTCAGGCCACAAACTATGAGCACTGTGGTTCTGGCTAGCTGGATCCTAGTGAGACAGGCAAAAACGTACTGACATACATGTAAAATTGGGGGTAACATGCCAGGAAAGATGGTACTTTCCTACAAAGATGAAGTTAGTTCTTTTGCTTGTGAGATCAATCCTGTTAGGTTGCATTTGTTCCATTATCTGTTGTTGCAGTCATAATCCCATTGCTTCCATTTTTGTCCCTGATGTTAGCTCATGTAGGCTCGAACTTCTACTGCATCCTACTGCTAGAATTTACATTTGGAATTTAAAAAATGTTTCTTCAAAGGCCGTTCAATTTTACATCAAAGATTGCTCAATGTTTCTTCAAAGATAAAAACTAACAGTCCTGCATCTTAATTTGTAGTGTTTTGATTTGGATCATCCTGAGGAATGTGATTAGGAATGGACCCTCTACACCTGCCACAAAGCAAAAGATGCACAGTAGTTCCAACAGCTAAAGAAGAGAAGACCTCTTCCTTCCTTCCTAGTAAGTAATTCTTCTCTGAAGAATTTCAATCATGCCAATGGGGGTGGGACAACTCTGTCAAGTCACTGGTTCCCAGGGACACAGTCACTTTAGACCTCGTCAATTAGCTTTTGAACTACTTGGTGAGGAGGCAGTAGAAATGACCCAACAAAAGCAAAGAAATAGAATAGAAATAGAAAAAAAATGTCTTTAAAAGAAGCCAAGCAAGAGGAATTAATTCCCCATCCTCTATCTGCACAGGAAATGACATCATGGATCTGGTACTCCTGCTCCCTCCCAGGACCTACTTAATGGCAGCTGCAACACGTACATGTAACAGACCTGTGCAGCGGGCGCGCTGCTGGTGGATCAAAGGAGTGCCAAAGGCAAGCCCTACTGCAACCGTCCATGCCTGAATCGAACCCAGTGCCAAAAAGAACAGTCCAATCATCGTCCAGTGATACTCAACAGCATTCCTTTGGTTGTTAGACTTTAGACGCCATTTGCCCAACTGCTGCTGTGCCACACCTCACACCGTGGTAGGAGATTTCACCTGCACCCACTGCCAGTTCTCCATCCCGACACCAACATGCAAATACTAACAACGCTCTCAACAACCCCCTCCCAAACCACACTCCACACAAGCACCAACAGCACTAACCCCTACTCCAAAGGCCACAGCAAACCCGCATATAAATACCCACTCCCATGCATGCTTCGCAACACACGATCACTCAGCAAACACACAACTGAAATATAGGACCTGCTAAATAGTGACCCATCCAACATCCTCCTTATCCCAGACACCCGGCTCCACCCCTCATCAGTTCCCGTCATTGTCACAACTATCCCAGCTGGCTACGCAATCACGTGATAGGACTACCTTTACAGGCCAGGAGAAGGACTCTCTATCACTACAAGGAATCCATCAAATGCACAACATCCACTGAGAAGGCCACACTATTCATGGAATACCTGCATTTCAATCTTCTAATCTCAGAAAACTTCACCCTGAAAAGAACCCTTGCCTACCGACTGTCCAGACCAAGACCCACTTTTACCAACCTCATCACCAACTTCGTCGCTCCTCTCATCATTGACTCCAGAGCCTACATTAAATTCGGTGACCTCAACTTTCACCTGAAAGACTGAAACAAGCCCTGCTCCACAGCACTCCTTGAATGCATGGTTTACACTGGACTCACACAGCTCATCCCATAACCAACATACACTGCACTACACACATTAGACCCCATGGTCACCACAAGTGACAGTATCAAATATAAGTACACCACATCATTCAAATAGACCGACCACTCCATCATTCACTTCCAAATCAACACACCTCGTCAACACCTTTACCAGGTTCAGCATTCCAAGCTACAGCTGGGGAAAAATCACAGAAGCAGACTGGCTCGGAACCCTCAGCATAGATTAACCTAGCCCCACAGACAACATCAACAAGGACATAAAAAAATTCAACAATTGGATCAAGAACTGCACGGACTTCCTCTGACCCATCAAACCCAACAAGCAAAGTAAATCATACAAGTAGTCCAGCGGGTACACAGAATGCACCAATGACATCAAATGACACTGTAAACAAGTAGAGAGGAAATAGAGAGCCAGTCACAGCACCATTAAGAGAATTACCTACAAGGCTGCACTCAGGCACTATTACCAGCAAACAAGACACACCAAGAAAAAAGCACTAGTGGACTGCATCGAAGGAAGCTCCAACACCTGCAATGAGATCTTCAAGGATTTCATCTCGCCCTCAGCCACTGTCCTCAACATCGCTGCCTCTCAACAACTCTGCAATATTGCAAACATCTACAGCTCTTTCACACATCAATCCAACCCCAGAGAACTTGTTGCTAATCTACCTCCAACCAACAAGGACGTCCACTTGACCCAATAGACAACCCTCACCAGAAACCACACAGTGCCAATCATCTACTCGGGTCCCCCAACTGACCCATGTCCCCTACCATATTTACACCCTGGGAACATCACCAATCAGCAATACCCTAACACACATCATCAACACCTCCATTACTCCCGCCACTTTCTCAGATGAATGAAAACCTTTAGAAATCAACCCCCTCCTCAAGAAGCCGACTTGTATCAACTGAACAAAGTCTGACCTGTCTCCCTCCTTCTCTAGTCTGCCAAAGTGATTGAGAAGGTCATCAACAAGCAACTCGCAACCTACCTCAAACTTCACCATCTTCTAGACAACACTCAATCAGGATTCTTGAAGAATCGCAGCACTGAAATTGCACCCATGATTCCACCAATTACATTCGAATCATCCTGGACTGAGGGGAAATAGCAGCCCTCATCCTGTACAACCTCTCTGTGGCCTTCAACACTGTCTCCAATAAAACCCTCATCAGAAGACTCCAAAATATTGGCATACAACGATCCACTCTCAAATGGATCTGTTCTTTTTTCATGGGAAGAACCCAAAGAAACAGTCTGCCACCCTTTACATCAGAGACCAAGAAATTCATATGCAGAGTCCCATACAGATCGTCCCACCTCAGCCCCACCCTTTTCAACATATACATGATATGGTTCGCCAACATCTTCCGATCACAAGACACTGGGTGTCATCTCCTAAGATGATGACACCCAACTCCCCCTCTCTGTGACAGACAAAACATCACCACCAGAAGCAATATCACCAACTGTCCATGGTAGCAGACTGGATGTGAATCAACTCCCTGCAACTCAACTCCAACAAGATGTATGTACCAGTATTTCACAACAAGACCTCCCCATGGGACTCCACCTGGTGTCTATCAGGGCTAGGAGCAACACTCACAGACCATGCAAGAAATCAAGAGATCCTACTAGATGACAAACTCAACATGACAGCTCAAGTCAACGCAATGTGTACCGCCTACTTCCACATCCTACGCATTTGTTGTGAAAAATCTTCAAATGAGTGCCTCAGAACACCAGACTGACCTTCACACAAGCACTCCTCACCAGGAGGCTGGAATACGGCAACACTCTCTATGCCAGAATCTCCAAACATCTCCTACACAGACCCTAAACCACCAAGAACACTGCTGCAAGACTCATATTTGATCTACCATACTGCACCTGCACCACACTGCACCTCTGGAAGCTTCACTTGTTCCCCCTTGCTAAGAGCAGGCAAATCAAACTTCTCATGCACACATCCAAAGCCCTACACAACACAGGACCAGAATACCTGAACAGCCGCATACACTTTTACCAATCCACCAAACCTATGCTCTGCCTCACTCTCACATGCACGTGTTCCCCACATCTGCAAAAGCAAAACTGGAGGCTGCACATTCTCCTACAATGCATCCAAGACATGGAACAACTTCCTTTAACACACCAGAGCCTCCTCCTTACTTCTTGAGTTCCACAAGAAGTTGAATACCTTGCTCTTTGTATAAATCCCTTTGGGGTCACAAACCTACATGCCTGACCAAGCGCCTGGATACCCCCTCGAGTGATTAGTGCGCTATGCAAATCAATGTAACATAACATAACAGTTAAATGGTCCTTTACAGTGCAGAAGAGCTTTGACAATGCCAAAGCAAAGACTAAGATACTGTATCTGGAAGGTGCGAAATACCAGACAGGAGTTGTTAGTCTTGAGACACAAGGGGACGGCTGCCTAAGTTAGAAAAAAAAATCTGTCTATTGAAATGATGGGATTAGCACTTCAGAGAAAAGTTATCAAGGAACAGATTTGTAGGAACAAGTTGCTTCACAACTACTTTGGTTGAATGGCTCCTGAGATTGATCAGTTTGTTCAGTTTTATGTAGCAAAGGATTCCAGTTCTGGAGTCTATACGAACATTACATTTATGGAGTTGCAAGTCCCCCCTCAATAGAGATATAGGTAAAACAACATTTAACCCCAACTATACATTATGCTGGCACTACTATTGGTTTCTCATAGCCCAGGCTGAAAGGACAGTCCTCCCAAAAAGGGATTCCCCTCAACAACAGAGGCCAGTTGTGACATTTTGCAACTTTAAAAAGGTAGAACCATGGCTGAAAAAACCCCACTGCTATCTAGGAAGATGTATAAGAGTAGGCATTTTCAGTCTCCTGAAAGTCATGCCATACCTAATCTCTAATTTAATTAATAATTCATCACCTACAGTAAGAATGCACCAACTGTAATGGGAAGAGAACATGAGCGTACCATAATGAACAGGACATAAAAAATAAGCTTATACTAGCATACTGCATAATATTAAACACCTGAAACATATATTCAGCACTATTATATCAAGTACATACCTGATGAATGCATAAACAAGATGATAATGTAACATAAATATAAACCAAAAGTGGAGTTTTTGCCCCAAGTAGGAAGAGCTCAATATGTCCTGCTCCTTAGCGCACACCAGGCAGACTACGGCCCTCATTACAACATTGGCGGTAAATCCCGCTTACCGCCATGCAGAAGACCGCTAACACACCACCGCAGAATTCCGCCATAGCAATTACGACCCACAGCTTGGAATCCGCCAAAATCTAGACTCCCACACAAGTCCGCCACACCAAAGGTCAGTGACAAACTGGCGATAACAAAACCTCCACCGACACGCCAACAGGAATACTCCCACTCTATCACGACCCACGAATCTACGCGGCGGTCTTTCAGCGGTGGTATTCCATTGGCGGTGCACACCGCCGCGCTCAAAATACACACACATTTACAAAACACTGACACATTCGACAAATCGAAATACACACACCTGATACATATACACACACCACTCCCACACACCCAATACAATATAAAACACACACCCACATTACCCACAAACCCTTACAACCCAAAATTTGGACGAAGAAGAGAGACGAAAAAGCCAAGGTCACACCAGCAGACAGAGGCACACAACACCATTACTCATAGCCATCCACGCACAAAACACCACACACCCCTAAACATCACCCCACACATCACAACACACACACCCTCACACATCGCCCACACCACCCCATGGCATGCAAAGACACCCCAGGTTTTCTAAGGAGGAGCTCAGGGTCATGGTGGAGGAAATCATCCGGGTAGAGCCACAGCTATACGGATCACAGGTGCAGCACACTTCCATAGCTAGGAAGATGAAGTTATGGCGTAGAATTGTGGACAGGGTCAACGCAGTGGGACAGCACCCAAGAACACGGGATGACATCAGGAAGAGGTGGAATGACCTACGGGGAAGGTGCGTTCCGTGGTCTCAAGACACCACATTTCGGTTCAGAGGACTGGTGGCGGACCCCCACCTCCTCCCCTACAACTAACAACATGGGAGGAGCAGGTCTTGGCTATACTGCATCCTGAGGGCCTCGCAGGAGTAGCTGGAGCAATGGACTCTGGTATGTCTAATCTTTAACTACCATATACCCCACCTTACCTGCATGCTATCACATACCCCCGCCCTCACCCCCATCACTCCAACTCCTAACATATGTCCCACTATCACAAACCACACATCCCAACACCAAGCCCTACATGCAACAACAGAGCATGGACACCCATCACCAAATCATGTCCACTACACATACCCACACAGATCCCCAAAACAATTATCACACAAGGTACTACACAAGAATGTAAGCACTGGGGTACAGGGTCACCCACCTATTGCACACCATGGCACACACAGATGCAATAATCATGCCCCTGCAGGACCCCTACCCAACATCACCGGACAGGAGGTTCCAGACATGTCCACTCCCCCCACAGAAGAGGCCCACAGTGATGACAGCAGCTCTGTCCATCTGGATCTAGATGACCAGCCCAGCCCATCTGGGACCTCGGGACAGTCGGTTCCCCTGACACAGTCACAGGCCACCACAGAGCCTCCCCCCTCAGGAAACACCAACACAGCACCCACTCAGCGTGCCCATACCTCTGTCCCCAGGACACGTCAAGCAGCAGTGTGTCCACCACTACAGGGAAACCAGGCAAACCCACCACCCCAAGAACAGCAGGGACCTGGGCCAGTGGCAGTGGGCACACGGTTCAGGGGAAAGAGGCCCAGGAAAACTGGGGAATTGGGAGGTCTTCTGTGCGACAGGGGGAGGAGAGGCCCATGGAAACCACTCTTCACGAGGCCCTCTCCAACATCATGGGAGCATACCATCATTCCCAGGAGACAGTGGCAACGGTACTGGCCAAACTTCAGGAGACCCAGCAGCTTCAGGAGGAACAGTATTTGGGGTTCAGGGAGGAACTCAAATCCATCAATACCACCCTGGGCACCAGTGTAGGGGTGCTGAAGGACCTTTTGAACACCAGGAGGGACACTGTGGCACAACAAGGGGCCCCTGACACTAGCCTGGACGATGAACTGCCTACCACCTCCGCCGGTGCTAGTGGACAGGAGGTACCGCCACAGGACCATGACACCTGCACCACACCCCCTGCAGATGGAGAACCACCCCGCTAGCAGTCCCAGAGATCCAGGACAAAGACAGAGAACAATGCCAAGACCCTCACCAAGAAATGAGACCACCCTCATGTCATCCTTCTGTCAACTTTGTCACCCTGTCCATCCTTAAACTGCCCTAGCTCCACTTCCTATGCCCCTTTGGACAATGCACCTGTGAGACAAATAGACTGGACTCTGCCATGGACATTCCTCCACCATCACCCGGACCACTTTAATACCACTTCCACCATTTTGCACTTAAATAAACACCCTTGAATCACAAACAATATGGAGTCAGTCTGTGCTTTAACAAATGTGCATTTGCAATAACTGAGGAAAATACCAATGTCCATTCAATTTGTCAACATACCTATGTCACACAGCTCTAGTCCATGAGGTAACATACCATAGGTCACATAGTGGGACCCACATCTGTGAAATGGAAAGGCAAAGTGACAAGTCAGGGCCCATACACTGGGTGAAAGTGACAGACAGATGATAGGTCTTACAATTCTATCAGATGTAGGAGGCGGTGATGTCTTCTTACCTGTGTGTCACTGGAAGTATTGCTGGATCACGGTGTTTATGTTGTCTATGTCCTCCTCTTCTGTCTCCTCTTCTTCACTGTCCACAGGCTTCACAGCTGCCACAAGACCCCCTTCTGGACCATCCTCCTGCAGAAAAGGCACCTGTCGTCGCAAAGCCAAGTTTTGCAGCATACAGCAGGCCACGATGATATGGCACACCTTCTTTGGTGAGTAGTAGAGGGGACCACCTGTCATATGGAGGCACCGCAACCTGGCCTTCAGTAGGCCGAAGGTCCTCTCTATGACTCTCCTAGTTCGCCCATGTGCCTCATTGTAGCATTCCTCTGCCCTTGTCCTGGGATTTCTCACTGGGGTCAGTAGCCATGACAGGTTGGGGTACCCAGAGTCACCTGCAAATGTCGAGGGACAACTGTTAGACACACACTAACCCTTAGGGACACCCCCAGACAACTATTCACAGGGTATAGGGTCCTTGTCCTCGCCTATTAGCCACACACGGTGCCTCTGGAGTTGCCCCATCACATAAGAGATGCTGCTATTCCTCAAAATGTAAACGTCATGCACTGAGCCTGGAAACTTGGCGTTCACATGGAAGATGTACTGGTCGGCCAAACACACTATCTGCACATTCATTGAATGGTAGCTCTTCCTGTTTCTGTACACCTGTTCACTCCTGCGGGGGGGTACCAATGCCACATGTGTCCCATCAATGGCACATATGATGTTGGGATATGTTCCAGGGCATAGACGTCACCTTTCACTGTGGGCAAATCCTCCACCTGAGGTAAAACGATGTAGCTGCGCATGTGTTTCAGCAGGGCAGACAACACCCTGGACAACACGTTTGAGAACATAGGCTGGGACATCCCTGATGCAATGGCCACTGTTGTTTGAAAAGACCCACTTGCCAGGAAATGGAGTACTGACAGGACCTGCACTAGAGGGGGGATTCCTGTGGGATGGCGGATAGCTGAAATCAGGTCTGGCTCCAACTGGGCACATAGTTCCAGGATTGTGGCACAATCAAATCTGTAAGTGATAATGATGTGTCTGTCTTCAATTGTCAACAGGTCAACCAGCGGTCTGTACAACGGAGAATGCCGACATCTCCTCACCTGCCCCAGCGGACGTGCCCTATGGACGAGAACAGCAAGCACAGAGTCAGCCAACACTGAGGTAGTAAAAAAAGAATTTATTGCACACATTTGTCAATCCGCTATGTGCCTGTCACTGTGTGAATGCAAGGCCTAGATATGTGTGACGCATTTAAAAATAATGCCATGTGGCCACCTGAAATGGCGGCTGCCTGACCTGTAATGTGGGACAAGGGGATATGAGGTAACTTCGCTCGCGTTGTACACCGTCGTGGAAGACCGCGGCGCAATCCTGCATTGTTTAACATTGGACCCTATGAGTCCCAGGAGCCAATGAAGATGTATGCCAGCGATGACGGTACGCACCTCCGCGGACCTGACCACCATTTTCTGTCTGTTCAATCATTGAATACCTGATCTTCGACAGGAGAGGGCTTACACTGCAAGTGCTGCTGTGACCTCAGTCTGGAAACGACAATGGCTCATGTGTCTGGGGAAAGGGCCCCTGCCTTCACATCGGAGGAGTTGGACAAACTAGTGGATGGGGTCCTCCCCCAGTACACGCTACTCTACGTTTCTCCAGACAAACAGGTGAGTAAACTGTGAGCCTGCTGTATCGGCAATGTCTGTTTAGAGTGGTGTCGATGGAAGATACGGGGCGGGGGTGGAAGGAGGCGTGCATGATCGGACGGTGAGTGTATGTACGTCTGGGCAAGGGTGGGAATGTGGGTCAATGACTGTGATGGTCCAGACGGTTACAGTTTTTCCTTTTGCCCTGTACTATTCCTCTAGGTCAGTGCCCACCAGAAGAAGGATATTTGGTGTGCCATCGCCAAGGACGTCCGGACCCTGGGGTTCCACCACAGACGGAGCACCCACTGCCGGATAAGATGGGAGGACATTCGCCGCTGGAGCAAGACGACGGTGGAGGCCCAGCTGGGGATGGCCTCCCAACGTGGGAGGGGTGCCTGTCGCACCATGACCCCCCTGATGTTCCGGATCCTGGTGGAGGCGTATCCGGAGTTGGATGGGCGCTTGAGGGCATCACAGCAGTCACAAAGGGGTGAGTACCGTCACATCCATCTGACTCTGCACACATTGGAGGTGTCTGGGTGGGGGAGCTGGGCAGTGGGTTCCCCTAGACTAGGGCGAGCTTTGTAGGCAAGGACCCTTTGGAGGCAGGTTAAGTGGCACCCCACCTCCACCAGTGGTAAAAGCCGTCAACACCTAGTCAGGCTCCTGTGACTTCAAGGTGTGCAGTAATCTGGCATAGGCCATGTACCCCATGTCCCTGTTATTAATTAGGGAACTCTAAGTGCATGGCGTAGTGCAGAGGGCTGCAGTGTCTGCCAACGGTAGCGGTATTGCATGCACTGAACATGTCTTTCTTCTTTCTTCCCCCCCTCCCTTTTTGTGGTCTCCCTGTTCTTATGTGTATTAGCATCATCAGGCGGAGGAGCTGTGCCACCGGAGCAGGAGAGAGCTGCATCTCACATGGCCCTGGAGGCTGAAACAATGGAGTTAGAAGTCGCCAGTGGGATGGAGGGCGAGGGGAGCTCCACGGCGGGGACAGGAGCAGAGACCAGCGACTCCTCCTCTTATGGGAGCTCCCTTGCGGTGGCGGGCCCCTCTGTGCCCCCGCATCAACAGGTACAGCTACCCCCCCCTACCAGCACCACCCTCCCAGCAGCCCCTCAGCATGTGTCCTGTGGCCGCTCACCCAGGAGGGTGGGCATCTCCTTCGCCCCAGGCACCTCAGGCCCTGCCCCAGTCAGCCCTGCTGCCCTCAGTGAAGAGGCTATTGACCTCCTGAGATCCCTCACTGTTGGGCAGTCTACCATTCTGAATGCCATCCAGGGTGTAGAGAGGCAGTTGCAACAGACAAATGCATACCTGGAGGGCATTCATTCTGGCCAGGCAGCCCAACAGAGAGCATTTCAGGCTCTGGCCTCTGCACTGATGGCAGCCATTGTCCTTGTGTCCAGCCTCCCCCCTCCAACTTCCTCCACCCAGACCCAATCCCCAGTACTTCAGCTTTTCCCAAGCACGCCATCAGACACACAAGGGTGGCTCTGGCAAACATAAGCACCACACATCCCACAGGCACTCACACAAGCATCATACCCATGCAGACATGCCAACATCCACTGCTTCCACTGTGTCCCCCTACTCCACGTCTCCCTCCTCCCTCCCTGTCACATCTCCACTCACACCTGCATGCACTACATCTTCAGCCATTACCTCCATCACCATCACACCCATCACTCCACACCGCTCACGCGCAGTCACCACCCCCACTACCATTCACACATCCCCTGTGTCCTCTCCCAGTGTGTCTGTGAGCCCTCCTCCCAAACTACACAAACGCAGCCACACACCCACCCAACAGCCATCCACCCCACGACAGCCTCCAGCCCATGCACCTGCACCCAAAGTCAGCATACGAACACCTCCTACAACCACTACCTCTTCCTCCACTCCCAAAACCCCTCCATCTACCCGTCCCAGTATGTCAAAAAATCTTTTTATCTCAAATGTTGACCTCTTCCCTACATCTCCCCCCCGTCTGTCCCCCAGGGCCCGCCTTTTCCCAACCCAGCACCTCAGCCACCACATCACCGGGCACAGTGGTGCAAGAAATATCTGAATTCTGGAGTGCGCCAAGCAACAGGGCTGCCAGTGTCCCAAGGACCGAGTCCAAGGACATTCCCCCACCTCCAAAACAGAAGAAGTTGCCCACATCCCAGAGGGAGAAGGCCAAAACACCTGCCACCAAGGGCTCAGCCAAGACAACAGTTGGGAGTGGCAAGACAGCTGTGCCACCATCCAAGGTGGGGAAGGGCCTGAAAAAGAATGGCAAGTCAACGTCGCCGCCAACCTGCACGGCGGACAAGACCACCACCGGCACCGCCACATGCACCGCCACCACGGGCACAGCCGTCAGCACCCAAGATAGTGAGCCCTTCACCAGCACCGCAGACACTGTGCCCGTCAGCAGCACCGTGGTCAATGAGCCCGCCACCAGCACCGCCGATCATGACACCGCCGCCAGCACCGAGGTCAGTAAGCCCGCCACCAGCACAGCTGCCCAATGACCGCCGCAAGCACCGCCACTACTGAGCCCGCCGCCAGCAACACCAGCGGCCACGCCACATCTTGAGCCAGTGGCACCACCGCAGACATGGCTGCCATCCCCAGTGGTCATTCGTACGAGGCTGGTGGTCAGTTTCAGGGGCCTGGGCAGCTTCCATGTTGCCCCACCATCATTGGACTGTCACATCCACTACCTGAGTCCTTGGCAGGATGAAGCACTCTGGGCACAAAGCCCCCACCAGAACCAGTGGAGAAAGGCATCCACTACCTCAGTCCTTGGCAGGATGAAGCACTCTGGGCACAAAGCCCCCTCCAGAACCAGTGGAGATAGGCATCCACTACCTCTGTCCTTGGCAGGATGAAGCACTCTGGGCACAAAGCCCCCTCCAGAAACAGTGTAGACTGTTAACCACTTGAGAGACTGTGGCTTTGCACTCCCCAGGATAAAGCAGTGGGCAACCCACCCACTGGAGAGACTTGAGAGACTGTGGCTTTGCACTCCCCAGGATAGAGCAGTGGGCAACCCACCCACTGGAGAGACTTGAGAGACTGTGGCTTTGCACTTCCCAGGATAAAGCAGTGGGCAAACCACCCACTGGAGAGACTTGAGAGACTGTGGCTTTGCACTCCCCACGATAGAGCAGTGGGCAAACCACCCACTGGAGAGACTTGAGAGGCTGTGGCTTTGCACTCTCCAGGATAGAGCAGTGGGCAGCCCACCCACTGGAGAGACTTGAGAGACTGTGGCTTTGCACTCCCCAGGATAGAGCAGTGGGCAACCCACCCACTGGAGAGACTTGAGAGACTGTGGCTTTGCACTCCCCAGGATAGAGCAGTGGGCAAACCACCCACTGGAGAGACTTGAGAGACTGTGGCTTTGCGCTCCTCAGGATACATCAATGGGCATGGAGCCCCCTCGTGGAGCTGGCGTCGTGCACTCATCCGGCTGAGGTGCCCCCCTTCCCTTCCCCCTGTATTTTTTTCCATCTGATGCCCCTGCAGTGTTCTCTCCGTTTCAATCGGGTACCTTGTGTGGGCCTCGCCCGTGCATTTTGGGCCCAGTGGTCCACGGACTATATAGGTGCAGAACCTGGATTTGAATTCTTGGTGTACATATTTGTTTATAGTGTATATAAAATTTTGACTAATGGATTTTACATGATTACAATCGTTCAACTCATTTCCTTTTGTCACTACGTTCTTCCGGGGGGGGGGGTTGGGTGGTGTAAATGTAATGTTTCAGCATGTATTGGTGTGTGTGTTGTTGTGGGTGAGGGTGGGGTGGGGGTGTTGTGTGTTGCGTGTGTGTGTGTCAATCTCTTTTCCCTCCCCCCTCCCCTGTGTTGTAGGTGAAGTACTCACCGTGGTCATCACCGCCGTCGGTCGTGCTCCTGGTAGAGGAGTAGGAAGAAAATCGCAGGGAGTATTTGGAGTTTAGGCTCCATGGCGTCCTGGTTCCTCATGGGTAGGCTTACTTCAAAGGAAAGTCTCTCTTGATTGTGAAATCCTGCCTTGCCCAGGCCAGGCCCCAGACACTCACCAGAGGGTTGGAGACTCCATTGTGTGAGGGCAGGCACAGTCCTTTCAGGTGTGAGTGACCACTCCTCCTCTCCCTCCTAGCACAGATGGCTCATCAAGAAATGCAGACTACACCCCAGCTCCCTTTGTGTCACTGTCTAGTGAGAGGTGCAACCAGCCCAACTGTCAAACTGACCCAGACAGGAAATCCACAAACAGGCAGAATAACAGAAATGGTTCAAGCAAGAAAATGCTCACTTTCTAAAAGTGGCATTTTGAGACACGCAATCTTAAAATCAACTTTACTAAAAGGTGTATTTTTAAATTGTGAGCTCAGAGACCCCAAACTCCAAGTCTATCCCCTCCCAAAGGGAATCTGCACTTTAATCAGATTTAAAGGTAGCCCCCATGTTAACCTCTGAGAGGGACAGGCCTTACAACAGTGAAAAATACATTTAGCAATATTTCATTGTCAGGACATACAAAACACATTACTATGGGGGTCATTGTGACCCCGGCCGGCGGCGTAAGCCGCCGGCCTGGCTGGAACCGCCAGAATACCGCTGCGCGGTCAAAAGACCGCCGCAGGTATTCTGGGTTTCCCGCTGGGCTGGCGGGCGACCGCCAGAAGGCCGCCCGCCAGCCCAGCAGGAAACACCCTTCCATGAGGATGCCGGCTCCGAATGGAGCCGGCGGAGTGGAAGGGGTGCGACGAGTGCAGTTGCACCCGTCGCGATTTTCAGTGTCTGCATGGCAGACACTGAAAATCTTGGTGGGGCCCTGTTACGGGGGCCCCTGCAGTGCCCATGCCATTGGCACGGGCACTGCAGGGGCCCCCAGGGGCCCCACGACACCCCATACCGCCATCCTGTGCCTGGCGTCCAAAACCGCCAGGAACAGGATGGCGGTATGGGGGTCGGAATCCCCATGGCGGCGCAGCAAGCTGCGCCGCTATGGAGGATTCCCCAGGGCAGCGGAAAACCGGCGGTACACCGCCGGTTTTCTGTTTCTGACTGCGGCTGTACCGCCACGGTCAGAATGCCCAAGGGAGCACCGCCAGCCTGTTGGCGGTGCTCCCGCGGTCGTTGGCCCTGGCGGAGTTTACCGCCATGGTCAGAATGACCCCCTATATATCCTACTGTTTTGTTCTACTTTGCAAATGCTGGTGGAATGCGGGGCATGTGACAGAGAGCCCCCTCGCTCGTGAAGTTGCCTGCCATGGAACTTCCTACTCCAGAGTTCTTAAACATTCACATAGAACTTCACAAGCGAGGGGGCTCTCTGTCACATGCCCAGCTTTCCACCAGCATTTGCAAAGTAGAACACAACACCTACCTTAACCATACACTACACCCTGCCCTTGGGGCTACCTGTGGCCTACCTTAGGGGTGTCTTAAATGTAAGAAAAGGGAAGGTTTAGGCCTGGCAAGTGGGTACACTTGCCATGTCGAATTTACAGTTAAAACTGCACACACAGACACTGCAATGGCAGGTCTGAGACATGATTACAGGGCTACTAATGTGGGTGGCACAACCAGTGCTGCAGGCCCACTAGTAGCATTTGATTTACAGGTCCTGGGCACCCCTAGTGCACTGTACTAGGGACTTACTAAGAAATCAAATATGCCAATCATGGATAAACCAATTACATACACATTTTGTATAGGATCACTTGCACTTTAGCACTGGTTAGAAGTGGTAAAGTGCCCAGAGTAGCAAAAACAGTCCAGCACACATCAACAACCTGGGAAACAGAGGCAAAAAGTTAAGGGAGACCATGCCAAGGATGAAAAGTCTATCATTCACCATGTTTAAAGGGAGAGAGCATATGCACTTTAGCACTGGTTAGCAGTGGTAAAGTGTGCAGAGTCCTAAACCCAGCCAAAGCAGTGTCCAAAAAGTGGAGGGAGGCAGGCAAAAAGTTAGGTGTGACCGCCCTAAGGCTGTGAGGTCTAATATGTGCCCCCCCAGCTGAAAGTGGGGAGAGCTACCCAACCTCCTGGAAGCTCTCATCGTTAAGGCGGAAGTATCTGGAGAGATCATCAGCGTTGGCGTGGTCAGTCCCTGGGTGATGCTCCACCGTAAAGTCCATCCCCTGTAGTGAAATGGACCACGTCAAAAACATATAATACACTGTTTCAAATATGTGAAAGGAGACTAAGGGCTACCGTAGAGGGGGTCCTAAATTTTAGGAGCAAGACACCTCACACATCCCGAGGGATGTCATGCTTCATCATCGGAGCAGCTCCTCTTCAGACTGGCACTGCAATGTCTGCAATGTCTGACTGGCTACACATTTGGGGTTACGGCTTCATCTCCACAAAAGATCTCCGGCAAAGAGCCCCCCCTTCTCGGGGTGGAGCCCGTCAGACATTGCAGCGCCAGTCTGACGAGGAGCTGCTCCGATGATGAAGCATGACATCCCTCGGGATGTGTGAGGTGTCTTGCTCCTAAAATTTAGGACCCCCTCTACGGTAGCCCTTAGTCTCCTTTCACATATTTGGAACAGTGTATTATATGTTTTTGACGTATTCCTTGGGAGGATATACACTGGACCACAATACCTCCCCATCCCTCATATTTTTTTGACGTGAAATGGACCACCTCAAGAGTTTAGGATTCTCGCCCCTCATCTGCATGAGCCATCTGAGGGGCCTGTGGCTTGTCTGTACCCGGAAGTGAGTCCCAAACGGTTATGGTCTCATCTTCTTCAGTGCCCAGACCACAGCAAATCCTTCTCTCTCAATAGCACTCCACCTCTGTTCTTCTCAGGTGTCAGCCCAAACTTGTCAAGCAAAGCAGCTTTCATGGGTGTGTATCTGTTTTGATCCTTAGGATCCAATGCAAGGAGTGTGTCCCTTCCCACTACTGGTACATACCACCACAAGGCCGCCTCCCATTGCTCTTCAGAGACCCCAGGAGCCCTTAGTGCAACTTCATAGGCAGCCAACCACTTGTCAATGTCATCTCCCAACACATAACCTGGCACTACATTTTTGGGTATACAAACCTTACTTTCCCCAGTAGGTCCTGCATGTATGCTGCCACCATCACTTCTGGACGCAGACTGTCTTGCCTTAATATCCAACTCCTTGAGACTCAGTTCATGAGACAACAAAAGTTTATTTTCAACCAAGGCTCTCTCAGCTTCAGCTTGTTTGGCTGCTCGCTCAGCCTCTCTCTGCTTTCCTCTCCTCTGCTTCCAGGTTTAACTTTGCCATTTGTAGTTGGAATTCTCTCTCCTCCCTCCTTTCCTCTGCAGTCAGGCCATGGCTGGAGACACTGCTTCCTGGTTTACTAGGGGGCACAATCCCAGGGGTTACATCCCACACTACTGGCAAGAAATCCTCTGAGGGGCCCTCCTCTTGCTCCTCCTCCTCAACATCCTCCTCTGAATGGGCTTCTGCCCATGCCCTCAGCGCCATTTGGTACTCCTCCTTCTTGGATGAACCTTGGGAGGGTACTCCCAATCCCTTGCAGAACCCCTTCAGCTGTTTGACAGTGTATGTCTCCAGCTCGGCTAGGTCAAACTCGTCAGGTCCAGCTTCAGACCCAGCCAGAGACATGTTGAATGAGGATTTGAGGTAAAAATCAGGCAGAGAATAAAATTGTAGAAAAAGATTTTTTAAAATCAAGTTGACCTTTAACTGTGGGTAGGAAGTGAACACTTAGCTATTGTATGTCACTCATAAATACAAGTCCTATCCTCACCGCTGATCACCAATGTTAGAAATGGGGTCTTTGGTTGGCAGTCAGGTTACCCCCTGTCCAAGCAAGGATCTTCACTCTAGTCAGGGTAATTCACACACAATCAAATTGATCCTGTGCCCACCCTCTGGTAGCTTGCACTGAGCAGTCAGGCTTAACTTAGAAGGCAATGTGTAAAGTATTTGTGCAATAAATCATGCAATAATGCAGTATAGCACCACAAAAATACACCACCTAGTGTTTAGGAAAATATATAATATTTATCTCGGTATTTGCAGGTCAAAACGATTAAGATTGAAGAAGTACACATTGAAATATCACTTAGAAAATGATATAAAGAGTCTTTAGTTCTTAAAAAGCAATAAATGTCTCTTGGAAGCACAAAGTACTTGGTTTGCGTTCAAATTCTCCGCAAGGGACCGCAGAGGAGGAGTTGCGTGGAAAACGGGTAGGAGTGCGTAGATTTTTTCCAGCGCATACAGACGATGCCTCATTGAGTTTTCACGCAGGGGAGCTTTGCTTTGATTTCCGGGGCGGAGACTGGGATCCTCTTCGGGTTGTGGGGTTTTCGGACGCCTCGGGGATGATGCGTTGAAATCCTGGGCGTGCAGGTCGAAGTCACAGAGGATCCAAATTTCTGGTCACAAGGCTGGCGCTGCATCAATCTCCTCGTCGGGAAGTCGGGCTGCACTATTCTCGTTCGGCGCGCAGTGATTTTCTCACCGCGAGGCATGCTGTGAGTCATTTCTTGAGGCTGTGTGTCGATTTTCAACACACAAGGAGGTCTTTTGCTGAGATGAAGTCTTTTTGGTCCTGAGACTTCAGGGAACTGGAGGCAAGCTCTATCCAAGCCATTGGAGAGCACTTCTCAGCAGAGCCAGAGGACAGCAAGGCAGCAGGGCAACAGCAGGGCAGCAGCCCTTTGCAGAAAAGCAGACAGGTGAGTCCTTTGGGAAGCCAGGCAGTTCCTCTTGGCAGGTTGCAGGTTCTGTTTTAGGGTTTCTTCTCCAGTGGTATCTTGTCCAGAAGTGTCTGAGTTAGTAGGGTCAGAGACCCTGCTTACGTACCCAAAGACTTCAAAGAGTGGCTAAGAAGTGCACAAGGTCCCCTTTCAGTTCAATCCTGTCTGCCAGGGTGCCAGTAGGGGGTGTGGCAGTCCTTTGTGTGAGGGCAGGTTATTGTCCTTTGACATGTGAGTGTCAGGCCCTCCACCATTGCAGCCCAGGAAGACCCATTCATTATGCAGATGTGTGCAAGTATGACTGAGCATCCTGTGTTTGGGGTTTGTCTGAGTGGAATGCACAAGGGAGCTGTCAACTAACCCAGACAGACGTGGATTGTAAGGCACAGAAGAATTTAACTGCAAAGAAAAGCTCACTTTCTAAAAGTGGCATTTCCAAAATAATAATATTAAATCCATCTTCACCAGTCAGCAGGATTTTGTATTACCTTTCTGGCCATAATAAATAAATATGTTACTCCTTTCAGATCAGAATCTACCACTCACACATGTATAACAGGGTAGCCCTAATGTTAGCCTATGAAAGGAGCAGGCCTCACAGTAGTGTAAAAACAAATTTAAGAGTTTTACACTACCATGGCACATGAACTGCATGGGTACATGTCCTGCCTTTTATCTACATAGCACCCTGCCCTATGGGTTACCTTAGGCCTACCTTAGGGGTGCCTTATATGTAGAAAAAGGGGAATTTAAGGCTTGGCAAGTACTTTTAAATGCCAAGTTGAAGTGGCAGTGAAACTGCACACACAAGCCTTGCAATTGTAGGCCTGAAGCATGGTACAAGGCTACTTATGTGGGTGGCACAATCAGTGCTGCAGGCCCACTAGTAGCATTTAATCTACAGGCCCTGGGCACATGTACTGCACTTTACTGGGGTCTTACACGTAGATTAAATGAGACAATTGGGTATTATCCAATGTCACCATGTTTTAATGGAGAGAGCATATGCACTTTGCACAGGGTAACAGTGGTAAAGTGCTCAGAGTCCTGAAACCAGCAACAACAGTGTCGAAAGTGTGGAGGGAGGCTGGCAAAAAGGTAGGGGTGACCACCCTAAGTCTGTCAGGTCTAGCAATGGTTAAAAATATAGTATGACACATAGAGGCATTTACTGAGCTGGTGTGTCTACTCTGTGTTGACATGTTTCATCTGCTTCACAAGATGTGCAGGCCTCTAAGACCCTTATACTCGTATACTGAACAGGAGTTATTCATGTACACACATTCCATGCAAGATCAAAAGATAGCTACCCAACTCTATACATGGTGAGTTGATTGAAAATTGGAATTTATCCACTTCAAGAATTCTAGAAAAAAGAAGGAACACAGAAACGTAAATACGTCTATATTAGAATATGGGTAGTTTAAACAATGAAATCTATACACTGCACTACACGCTTTATAACACTGAGATCTCTAACCCAAGTGATGCCCTTTTCTTTAAGCCAGGGCAAATGACCTGGTGTGACTTAGAGTACCTGTAACAGCTAGTGTTCAAAATATCATGCAGTCATCTCATTACCCAAGTGTATTCACACAGTGCATCTGATGTCTACACACAAATAGGAGAGCAGATACATGACTCTAAGTCATCAGGCTCCTAATGTATTAGGTGAAGGACATAAGTGTTGTTAACGCGTCCCTCTATGCCAATTCTATACACATTAGGACTCGTTTTAGGCCAAATAATCTTTTGACCCAGTGGTGAGACACCGTAGGACGAGATAACTGATCAAGATATCGAGTAGAATGTCAATAATATCACCAATATTTATCAACACAATATACTTTACTTTGGATAAAGACATTGATCAAATTGTCGGCGCAACCATGACCTTTCAGCCATGAGTAACCACACCCTTTGATAGAATTTTATGAATTTTATTCCCTATTGGTTACAATCTACTAGTAGAAGTGTCAATCTTAAAACCCAAAAGCATAAGAACATAACCACAATATGACAACTATAATAAGATTTCATTAATGCAAGAATCACAAACATTAGAATGTAACACAAAGTAAACATAGATCGGAATACTATGAATTTCACGTAATTCTCAGTTCAGCATTGCGTAACGTCAGTCTGTGTTTAATTAAGTCAGTCAAAATGATTACCTACCCTAACCACTAATTAGCATCAGCATGTTGGGCTTCATGCAAAATAATTTAGAACACCAATTTAGAAAACATCTAGCTATGGCCTTTATTCAACAAATACAGCAGTTGGTACCTAGAGAGAAAAAGCAAGCAGACAAATTAAAATAGCATTGTCATAATTACCCTCCAAGGATTTATTCAGCACTCAGGATCAGACTTTGTCTTCAGGTCATCAGTCGTATCCTCTTCAGTCTAGCTTCGTCTAAGAGACAGGGAGCCCTTCCCTCATAAGGAGGAGAAAGTGTAAGGGCAGTCTATGGGCAAGGACAATCTTATTAAGTCTCCAATCACCAAATAGAGTGACAGAGTTTCTGGATAAAATCATCAGCATTCCCTACCTAGTACTGTCGACCCTTCTGTGACATGAGTTTTTATCCTTTTTTCGTATCCCCTTCCCCCAAAATTCTATTGGTCATTTACTATACCCCACTATCTTTGACCTATCAAATTATACATTAGGTAATCCTAATTGTCACCCCACGATAATTTACAACACTTTGATTGGTCTTCATAATTGACGTTTTTCGTAGGTGGCACATCCGGGGGTTTCATCACCATCTTGGCACGTCTTTCGGGTCATGAGCTTCTTTATCCATGGTCAAATGTCCTTGTACATTCTTTTGTATACTTTTGTTTCAAAATCTGTATAAAACTTATACTAAGGCAGCTAGCATGCAGATGGGAAAAGGATGAAGTTGGATACATAAAACGAAGGAAAATAACAAATGCTGGGTCATGGCCCTTTTACGAGTCAGCAAACTGGAAAACAGAAAATATGCTTTAATATGAGAGCTACACAGCTAAATCCGCAGCTCACGCTAATTTAAGGCCTATGAGTTTAATGCAATATTGTAAATGCCAATATAAGCTTGATTAATTATGATGCAAACAATCATTTTTATAACTAACATTAATTCGTACACACATAATGGTATCTCTACGTTTCATTGACATAATTCGAATGCACATTAAGCAAATTACTATTCATTGTCAATTTCTATGCAGCATTTGTTAGGCATTTATATAAGCATTACACTTCTAATAATTGGTATGTTCAAACTATGCTCTCTCAGTCCCTCCTCTGATGACGTTCGTCATCACACAAACTTTTCAATTTCTTGCCTTGCACATAATGTGCATTTCGACATCTTGCCCTTTATGTGAACTTTCCCAAATTTCATTGAATATTTTCTCTCTTTCACTTTCTTCATTTCTCCTGCTTCTTTTAGTCCAATTTCTCTTTATTTTGTCATTAATTTTGCATGCCCCCAATAATCCTAATAGACAAATCAAGATAATTAGTAACCCCATTAATATTTTTGCAAGTACCCCATTCCAAATGTTGGTAAACCAGCTCCCAACTCTGGCAATTCCTTTTCCAAATTTCTCCCAAACACCAAGTTCTTTCAAATCCTTCAAATCTGTACTATCTCTGGTAAGGTTAGTAAGCATACTTCTAATCTTTTTACTGTTATCTGGGATGAATGAACAACAATGACGCTCGTTGAGCATCTTGCAGACCCGCCCACTCTTTGCTAAAAGAATGTCTAAAGCAAGCCGATTTTGAAGAGTCATAGCTCTTTCTGCAGCAAGTTCAGTATCCATCAGGAGTATAGCCCCTGTAAAATTTGTCAACATGTTATCCACAATAGTAGACAACTTCTGTATCTTCATAGAATTTAAGATAACCCCTACTGAAGGGATTATAGCTACAAATATGTCACCAATGACAGCCGCCACTGATTCTCGTTTTTGTCTCGGATGTTGTAATTCAGACGTCTTAGGTATCTGTTTTAAGTCATCAATCTAGTAAATCTTTGGGAATACTATTCCCAAATAACATGTCCCATACCATCCCTTAGGGAGACAGTAATATGCATTTAGCCCACAGATGTAATAGATCCCAGGGATCGCTGGATCCTGTCCATTCAGCATAAAGGTCCATTTACTCTGAAACAAAAACACATGCCTGCACTCACTCGTTCCCACAAACAGTTTGTCTTGCTCGGATTTTGGCCTATATATACAAAGCCTACCTACGTGTAATGCATCTATAGCAAATTTTCCTTGTGTTTTGATTGCGGTGTAAGCATAATCATTTGCGTATGTGCGTTTCTCTAACCCTTTTTCTAATCTTTCTTTCAATGCTTTGCGTCTATCATCAGCGTGATCTAAAAAGCTTTTCTCAACAGGTGATAATAAGCAAGTTAAATTATTGCGATGTGCATAAGCTGTCCCAAATGTAAGCGTTGGCTCAAAGAATCCTCTAACTATTTTTATATCATGTTCTTTAGCTAATTTATTTAAAAATTCAATCACAGGCACAAAAGAAAACACAACATCTAGGTTTGAATAAAAGTATTGCACATGTTCTTGATTGTAGAACCTTGTTAGTAGCAATCTGCAGCTAATTCCGTAAGTAAGAGGGAGACTATGGTATGTAACTCCCTCCTGTACAGACGAAGGAATTTTAGTACACACATAACAATCTTTCGCATCCATAGTTTCCACATACTCATTTAGTAAGTGATAGAAGACATTAGTAGAAAGCTCCCATTTTGCATTAGTTCCCTCATGCATGTGTCGTGCATCCTGCTCAAATCTTTCCCACGGTGTTAGTGTGGTAGTTTCAGGTTTTGAGGTAGCATTAATAGTCTTTTTCTCTAACCACGGCATTCCTACAATCACACCCACTATCATTATTGCACACACAATACCTACTATAAGGCTTAACCATCCACACACTTTACTTTTCTTGCTACTACTTCTATTATTTGCCAGGTCTGTATACAATCAGATAGCAGAATAACAAATCAACCATCTGTATTTACAGCGTTTTCACTCGCAACAAGATCCCTTTAGTCAAATCAGGTTAGCAGCCTGTCACAATCAGGTTTTCTCAAAGTCAAATCCGGTTTTAGTGTCACTTTCAGTGATTTATAAAGTCTCTCTTCTTCTTTCAATTTCTCAAAATTTCAGATTTTAACCAAGATTTCCTTAGACTCGTTCAGGTACCGTAGTATTGGCCTGGTACTTCTCGATCAAAACAGAATGCCAGGAATTCTTGTTGCCATTCAGATGTTGTAGCATATGCCCATTCAGGAACTGTATATCTCCTGTTTGCAATTCTTTTTCTTTTCAATTTTTGTTCACCTTGTTGTTCTCCTTCGCTTAAGTCTTCTACTCGAGATGTATCACTTTCCTCTATTACTGTGTCTCTTGGCACACCTCTTATTTTAGAAAGTGGTTTATTTGGTCTGTCATCACCTTCATGCGTCTGATGCATCTTTTCAGGACTTTGGTCATCACCCTCCTCTTGTACTATGGTGTTTTCGCTTGATGGACCTGCAATTTGCTCGGGAGATTTCGGCTCACTCTGACCTCTCTCTACTATTTCTCCTTCCTCTTCTTCTTCTTCTGGGTCTGTACCAGGTTCAAGTTCCAGCCCGTATCTGTCTATTTCTGGGAGAACTTCTTCTTGATTTTGTCCTCTTGTCGTTTCTACTGAGATAGGCTCTCTGTCACCTCTCTCGAACTCATTGACTGCTTGAGGGACGAGGCTGTTCTCAGTGAGTTCTCCAGCAGTCTCAGTTCTTTCTTGACTGTTTTCTAGACCTGAGACTTCTCCTTCTGAAACAGGCGTGCTGATAACTTCGAACTCTTCTTCATCTGGACATGTTACCCTTTTGGTGTGGCTAGCATGTATCCAGTTTGGAATTCCGGCACACTTTGCAGCAGTAGTAGTCGTCAAGATCACTTGATAGGGCCCTTTCCAACGTGGCTCCAGACACGACTTTCTCACATGCTTTTTGACAACCATCCAGTCACCAGCTTGCAGAGAGTGGCCTGGATCCCCAATCGGTGGCAAAGTGTTAGCTTCCACCTGGTGAGAGAAAGAGCGAATCACATCAGCCAAACCTTTGCAGTAATCCAACACCATATCATCTGTAATATTTACTAAAGCATTTGCAGGTACTGCTGGTAATCTCATAGCCCTACCCGTGAGGATTTCATGGGGGGACAATCCCGTTTTCTTATCTGGGGTGTTTCTCATTGACATCAGCACTAGAGGTAATGCATCTGGCCACTTCATAGTGGTAGCTGCACACATTTTTGCCATTCTCGATTTCAGGGTACTGTTCATTTGTTCTACTAGTCCTGATGCTTTAGGGCGATAGCTACAATGCAGCTTCTGTTCGATGTTAAGTGCGGCACACAGAAGTTTGATCACCTCACTGTCGAAATGTCTGCCCCTATCTGATTCTATAGTGACCGGAAACCCGAATCTTGGTATTAGTTCCCTGAGTAGTAGTTTTGCAACTGTGAGACTGTCATTTCTTCGTGTGGGGTATGCTTCAATCCAGTGACTGAAAACACACACAATCACCAGCACATATTTCAAACCT
Source organism: Pleurodeles waltl (assembly GCF_031143425.1). Taxonomy (NCBI): domain Eukaryota; kingdom Metazoa; phylum Chordata; class Amphibia; order Caudata; family Salamandridae; genus Pleurodeles; species Pleurodeles waltl. The sequence goes on from NC_090445.1 coordinate 258,816,161, forward strand.
CCGCAAATAGGCATCTCAATGAAATCCATTTGCATCTTGCTAAATGGACCTCCAGCTCTCCCAATGTGGCTTAGAGCTACCACTGTCCCTTTTCCCGCATTCATCTGCTGACAGATGATGCACCTGTGACAAATGACTTCGGCCGCATGTCTGAATTTGGGATTGAACCAATCAATTTTAAATGACCTGATCATTGCGTCCCTTCCTAGGTGAGCCTGTCCATGATACATTTGGGCAAATTGTGACAAAAGGCAATTTGGTAGAACTAGTTTTCCTTCCTCTGAAACCCATATATCTTCAGCTCTCTGGGTACATTGCATTCTTTGCCAAGAACGTTTTTCTTCTTTACTTGCACAACTCTGTAATGTCTTTAACTCATCTAAGGTATCAACTACCCGCAATGCAAGATTCAAACATGTGTCATTTTGAGTCTGCGGCAATAATTCCCATTGCTCCTTGAATGATATACAGTTCAAGGCACAAAACCTTGCGACTTGATCTGCATAACCGTTTCCCATGGACACAAAGGCCTTCATTCTGACCCTGGCGGTTTGTAACCGCCAGGGCAGAGGGCAGAGGAAGCACCGCCAACAGGCTGGCGGTGCTTCCGGGGCAATTCTGACCGCGGCGGTAAAGCCGCGGTCAGAAAAGGGGAACCAGCGGTTTCCTGCCGGTTTTCCCCTGCCCCAGGGAATCCTCCATGGCGGCGCTGCAAGCAGCGCCGCCATGGAGGATTCCGACCCCCTTCCCGCCAGGAAGAGGCTGGTGGGAACGGGTGTCGTGGGGCCCCTGGGGGCCCCATTAAGATTTTCAGTGTCTGCAAAGCAGACACTGAAAATCGCGGCGGGTGCCACTGCACCCGTCGCACCCCAGCAAATCCGCCGGCTCCATTCGGAGCCGGCTTCATCTTTGCTGGGGCTTTCCCGCTGGGCCGGCGGGCGATCTGCTTGAGATCGCCCGCCGGCCCAGCGGGAAAGTTGTGATCACCGCTGCGGTCATTTGACCGCGGTGCGGTGTTTGGGCGGTTTCCGCCCGGCGGGCGGTGCCCGCCGCCCGCCGGGGTCGGAATGACCCCCAAAGTCTTGTGATCTGGTGTGAGCACTGCATTTCACCACGGCAATTTCAAGAGGTAACTGAATTGCATGTAACAAATCTTTTATGTATTCACCATTTTTCACAGGTGAACCAGATGAGGTCATGAAACCTCTCTGGGACCAAAGTTGGCCAAAATCATGTACGATTCCAAATCCATATCTGCTGTCAGTATAGATAGTGACTTTCAAATTTACAGCTGCGTGGCATGCCTTAGTAAGGGCAATTAATTCTGCCACTTGTGCAGAAAACACTCTTTCGAGCCAGGAAGCTTCAACAATGCCGGTTATGGTACATACTGCATAACCAGCTCTCAGCGTTCCTGCAGAATCTCTTAGACAGGACCCATCAACAAACATAATACAGTCATTTTCTTTTAACTGGGTATCCTGAATATCTGGGCGAGGTTTGGTACACAGTTCAGTCACTTCAAGACAATCATGTTCAAATTCTTCCTCAACAGGAAATAAAGTTGCCGGGTTCAATACACTGCACCGCTTGAGCATGACATTTGGTGACCCCAGTATGATCGTCTCATACCTAGTGAGACGTGCATTTGTCATGTGCTGAGTTGTAGTTCGAGTCAACAGTATTTCAACTGAATGTGGAACCATTACTGTTATAGGATATCCAATGACAATGCCTTCACATTGTGTGAGGCTCTGACCAACTGCTGCAACTGCGCACAAGCAACCCGGTAAGGCTGCTGCGACAGGGTCCCAGGTAGCTGAAAAATATGCTACAGGGCGATTTGCATCTCCATGGAGCTGTGTTAAGACAGACAAAGAACAAGCATCACGTTCATGACGTTCATGACAGAACAACAGAAAAGGTTTCTCATAGTCTGGCATTCCTAACGCTGGTGCCCTGCACATACATTCTCTTAGCTCCATAAAGGACTCAAGTTCTTCCTTAGACAAGGTTACAGTGTATGGCTCATCCTTGATCTCTTTGCCTGTTAGCTTTATCAATGGTTTTGAAATGATCGAGAAGTTGGGTATCCACTGGCGAAAGTAGCCCACCATTCCCAAAAACATCCTGACATCTCTTTTTGTCGTTGGAGGGTTCATTTGCAAAACAGCTGTTATTCGTTCCTTTGATATTCTCCTGGAACCCTTTTCAATCAAGTGCCCTAAGTATTTCACCTCCTTCTGACAGTATTGTAACTTTCTGGGTGACACCTTATGTCCATTTTTTCCCAGATGATTCAGTAATGCAATGGTATCGTATTTACAACTGTCTCTGGTTTTGGATGCAATGAGCAAATCATCAATGTACTGCACAAGAGTTGAATTAAAAGGCAGCACCAGTGGCCCCAAATCCTTCTTCAATACCTGATTAAAAATGGACGGTGACTCAGAGAACCCTTGAAGAATTCTACACCAACTGTACACCTTATCCAGGAACTTGAAACTGAACACAAATGGGCTGTCCTCATGAAGAGGTATCGAAAAGAAGGCTTGTGATAGGTCTACTACGGTAAACCATTCAGCATCACAGGGTACCTGAAATATTATTACTGCTGGGTTGAGTACCACAGGGCAACATTTTACCACTGTTAGAAATGGGGTTTCTGGTTGGCTAGGGTATGCACCTCAGCCTGGCAGAACTTACCCACTCTAGTCAGGGCAAGGGAGTTACACGTCCAAGATAACCCCTGCTCACCCCCTTGGTAGCTTGGCACAAGCAGTCAGGCTTAACCCGGAGGCAATGCGTAAAGCGTTTGCACAACACACACATACATGTGACGCAATATCCCCACCACAAAGGAAACACAACACCAGATTATATGAAAATATACTGTATTGTACACAACGTAATTATTAGACCAACATCACATAATAGTACTATCCTGCTACCTTAGCAGTTGTCAGAACGTTACACATTAGTTACTCTGCAAACTAGCAGTAGTCACACATAACACACAGGTTACTCAGTATTCTGCAACATAAGCAGTAGTCAGGAAACACGTAATTACATTAGGACACTTGTCATAAGAATATCATAAAACGCCCATAGTAGGAACATTAGAAAATCTATGGCAAGTTAGCAAACATATTAGCAAGTCATGCCCATAAAAGGAACATGTGCACACATATGTAAAAGCATCAGGGAACAGGTAGGCAATACATCATAATTAATAAAGTCTGTAGAAAGAACTTAAATTATGATTCTATTGGTCCGTTTAACAGTACCTGATAGATGGAAGATGCACCTCCAGTGCCTAAAATAACCAATGGGGCCCCCGACGCTCCTCTGCGCAAAACGGGGGCCTCCTGTGAACATTTGAGACTAAGAGGGGCGGCACGCACCCTCTTAGCATTCCTGACGGGCCCCTCCTGGGACCCGTGATCACTGGGGGCCCCCCGGGCCTCCACCGGCCCTCCTGTGGGGGGCCAAGGTCACCCAAGACTTTAGGGAGAGGGGGGGCGGCACGCACCCCCCTCCAATTTGCAACGGACCCCTCCTGGGGCCCGTGATCTTTTGGGGTTCCCCCCTGGGCCTGGGCCGGCCCTCCAATGCGGGGGGGAACAAATGAAAAAGCCCCGAAGGGAGGACGGGGCAGCCCGGCGGTGCGGGGAACCTCCGAGGAGGTTTCCACCCCGCCTAGCCTGGGGCTACCTCAAAGGAGGAGAGCGGGGGCCCAACGAACCTCGGGCCCTCTCGTCACTCCTCCTGGAGTGAGCATTGAGCCCGCCGGAGGCTCAAAGCAGGCCCAGCCGCACTCGGGGAATCCTGCCCGACCGGCAGGCGACTTCCTTCTCTTTTCCCGGGGCTGCGGCGGTGCAGGCCCTTAAGTCAGGGCCTTCTGGTGCCCCGGGGGCGCTCCTCGGAGCGATCCTCGCCCCGGGGGCACCGCTAGGAGCACACTTGCTCCAAGTTCTTTTAAAAGGTGGTTTCTCGTGCCCTGGGGGCACAGAGTTGAGCGCGATCCTCGCGCTTGGAAGCACACAATTAACCCGGCTGCGGCGGTGATCCGGGGGCTCACAATACAGCGCTTTTCACAGCGCTAAGGTAAAATCAGCAGCCTGGGCTGCGGTGGTGATTCTGTCTTTGTCAAAAGAAAAGCGCTCTTCAAAGCGCTAGGAACCATCTAGAGCCCGGGCTGCGGCGGTGATTTCTTTGCGCAAAAGAAAAGTTAGTTGCAGGGGTCAGGGGCCACAGCACCCTGCCCCTGGGAACAATAATCAAGGAGATGGTACAGGGCTGGTGGGTCCAGCTACAGGCCAGAACAAGGGGTGCAGTTGGTGGCAGTTCCTCCTAGTGACCAGGCAGGTCACAGGTCAGCACAGCAGCAGCAGTCCATGGCGGTTTCCTGGTGAGTCCATTCATCAGCGTCCTGTGTCCAGTTTCAAGTTCCAAGAATGTTCAAATTGTGAGGAAAATTCCCCTGTACTTATAGTCCTGTTTTACAGTGTTTTACAATGATAGGGAGAGGAGGTTCCAGCCAGTTACAACTGGTTCTGGGAGTGCCCCCTCTCTCCTTTCAGCACAGGCTCCAAACATCAGTGGGGGGTTAACGACCCTATTGTATGAGGCCAGGGCACAGCCTTTACAAATGTAGGTGTGCCCCGCCTCTCCCTTCTCTCAGCCCAGGAAGACTATTCAGTATGTAGATCCACCTCAGTGACACCTCCACCCTCCCTGTGTACAGGCTGTCTGAAAAGTATGCACAAAGCCCCAACTGTCACTCTGCCCAGACGTGGATTGGAGTCAAGCTGCAAAACACCAGAATTATAAGCACAGATAAATGCGCACTTTCTAGAAGTGGCATTTCTGTGATAGTAATAAAAAATACACCCACACCAGTAAGCAGTATTTATTATCACCATCACAACCATACCAAACACGCCTACGCTACCCCTCATAAATCAGACAATACCCCTTACACATAAGGCAGGGCATTTCTACTGCAATCCTATGAGAAGGCAGCACTCACAGCAGTGAGACACCAAGTTAGGCTGTTTGTCACTACCAGGACAGGCCATGCAATATGGCACATGTCCTGCCTTTCTACATACATGGCACCCTGCCCATAGGGCTAGCTAGGGCGTACTTTAGGGGTGACTTACATGTAGTAAAAGGGGAGTTCTGGGCCTGGCAAGTAAATTTAGATGCCAGGTCCCTGTGGCAGAAAACTGTGCACACGGGCCCTGCGCTAGCAGGCCTGAGACAGGTTTGAAAGTCTACTTCAGTGGGTGGCGCAAGCAGCGCTGCAGGCCCACTAGTAGTATTTAATTTACAGGCCCTGGGTATAGAGATACCACTGTACAAGGGACTTATAGGTAAATTAAATATGCCAATTAGGTATAAGCCAATCATACCAACTTTAGATGGGAGAGCACCTGCACTTTAGCACTGGTCAGCAGTGATAAAGTGCTCAGAGTCCTAGAGCCAACAGCGAGAGGTCAGAAAAACCAGGAGGAAGGAGGCAAAAAGACTAGGGATGACCATGCGTATGGCCAAAAGTCCAACACAACCCCCTACCAGCCACAATCCAGGGGAGAACAATCAATACCTTGATGTACTTTCCTGATTGGGGCGATAGAACAAGGACCCAGGCCCACAACAGCAGGGGCATGTTCCAGTTCTACGCCTTCCTGACTCCACTGGGATCTCTCTGTCAATGCGTCCCAGGCAGCCTAGACCAACCCACGGGGATTCTCTAGCTGCCAATGGCCAGAACCAGGCCCCAGGCCATCTTGGAGCCTCTGGTCTCTGAAACCATAATGAGTGGGGGGCGGTAGCCCCAGGTGCAAAGCAACCTGTCTCCACTCCATTTCCGATCAGTTCAGGGGCCCTACCCTGCCACTGATCCACCAACCTAGGGTCCGCACCCATAGGTTCTACAGGGGCTAGAGGCGAGGCTCTCCTCCCTCTACCCCTCCTTCTAGGATCCCGCCCTCCTCTCCTAGGAGGGGTATCACCAGAATCCACACTTGCCAGGGTGCTGGGTACAGCGCCCTGCACAACTTTCTCGCCAGCCCAGGATCACTACCTGGCGACTGACCACCCAACCTAGGGACGACACCCTTGGGTTGCACCGGGGTCCGAGGTGGGCTTCCCCCTCCCTGAACCCCACTTCCAGAGTCCTGCGTCTCCCCACCTCGGGAGAAGCCACCAGAAGTTTCACACAGGGGGGTGAGCACACTAACCGCCCCCCCAACCAGGTCAGAGTTTACCCCCTGAACCTGTCTATCTAGTCCAGGGACGACACCCTTAGACTGGACCATTGCCCAGCGAACCAGGACTTCCTTGGGAGCACACCTACCCCCTACCAGATCAGAGTTTATCCCCTGAATCTGGCAATCCAACCCAGAGTCACTACCCTGCGGTTGAACCACTGCCTGACGCACAAGGACTTCCTTGGGAGCACACGTACTCCCCATCAGGTCAGAGGTCACCCCCTGAACCTGATCATCCAACCCAGAGTCACCACCCTGCGGTTGAATCCTTGCCTGGCACACCAGGACTTCCTGGGGGGCACACCTACCCCCCACTAGGGAAACACTTTCCCCAAGGGCCACACAAGAGTCTGGCTGGCGCAGGTCTCCTGACCTCTGCCCATCTGACAGAGTCTGGATTCCCCCCAGCCTAGAAATGGTCTCACCAAGGTCATTCCTGGGGGGCTCTGCTCTCAGAGCTGACCCCTGACCCTCCAGGTTCTCCACTGGGGCCCGCAGCCCCCTCTCAACCCTATGCCTGGATTTCCGCCTCCTCCGCTGTAGAGCGAGACTAGCAGACACCAGGACCGGCGGAACGCTATCACCAGCCACCCGCCTAAGTCCTAATGACAAAATGGGATCCTTCTGAACAGCTGGCCCTATGGCACAGGTTAGGCTCACCTCCTGGCGTTCACTCATGGAACCTTCAGGGGCCTGGGGCGGTATCTTGGGCACCTTGGGCCTCAGCCCAGCCCCATTCCCTCTCCTCAGAGACGGGACATGGGGTCCCTCACCCATCCCAGTCCACTGGGACCTACCTGGGACACTCCATTCCTTTCCCACCACACCTTGTTGGGAAACACCTAGACCACTCTCATTAGGAACACCCCCTAATGTCACACCAGACCCTCTGGTACGCAACTAGAAGTCTGCCTCCTTTGCAAGCTCCTTGGGGTCAGAGAGCTCACACACTGACAAGTGTTGGCGTAACTCTGAAAAACAACAACGAAACAGGTGCTCTCTGAGAATCAGATTAAACAGCCCTTCAAAATTGTTTACTGTGCTACCCTTCACCCATCCATCTAGTGCAATGCAGCAATCCTCCACAAACTCCTCCCAAGACTGGTGGGACAGTTTCTTACCACCCCTAAACCTTTTTCTGTATTCCTCAGGGGAAAAAACCATACTTCACAATCAGTGCGTTCTTCACAGCGGAGTACCCCTCCCTGTCACTCTCTTCTAGAGTCAGTAGGGCATCCCTCCCCTCCTCAGGAATAAAACTCCCTAGGCCAGTTCCCCAATCCTTCTCAGGGATCCTGCGCTCTACCAGAGCCTTCTCATATTCCTTTAACCACTGACGTATGTCACCCCCCTCTTGGAACCTAGGTACCAGATCTATGGGTATGTGAGGAACCTCTTTGCTACAGCACTGTACATTGCTGCCACCACTGGACTCCACCTACAACGCTGGTGAGTCCAGAACCTTCAGACTGCGCTCTAGAGCGAGTCTTTCTCTGGCAAAGGCCCTCTCTGCCTCTGCCATTCTCTCCTGTACTAAGGCCTTCTCTACCTCAGCCCTTCTCTCCTCAACAGCTAGGCGCGCTAACTGCAACTTCAGGTCCCTCTCTTCCCACCTATCTCTTAGCTCATCAGGCGTCAAGGAATGAGAGGTAGCCCTGCTTCTTACACTGGACCCAGCAAGGGACTCCCTATCACTGGGGCCTTCCCTGTCAACTGGCGTCCCCAACCGGTCATTCTCACCCTCCTGATCAGTCTCTCTACCACTCTCTAGGGATGAGGTCTGGGAGCCCTCCCATTGGGAACCCTCGCTACACTCAGGATCCTCTGGGTACCCCCTACGCACACTCCCTCCCTGGGTAAATGTCACAAACCTTTCAAAGAAATTCAGAGATCTCCTGAGGTCCCCTTCTACAGGCAGCCCTCTCTCAATACAGAACCCCTCTAATTCCCCCTGCGTGTAAAACGGCAGGTCCTCTAAATCAAAGGTAAGCCCCATCTTGAAAAGGTACAAATAACTCAACTGTGACAATCACAGTACCCAAGCGTGAGAACTGAAAACAGGAAAAATGACCAAAGAGAGAAAGTTAAGAGAAGCCAAACATGTGATGATCTAAACGCAATCCTTGTAGTGAAATAATGAGTCACAATGGTATTGTGCAAGCGCAAGTCCTATCCTCACCGCTGACTTCCAATGTTAGAAATGGGGTTTCTGGTTGGCTAGAGTATGCACCTCAGCCTGGCAGAACTTACCCACTCTAGTCAGGGCAAGGGAGTTACACGTCCAAGATAACCCCTGCTCATCCCCTTGGTAGCTTGGCACGAGCAGTCAGGCTTAACCCGGAGGCAATGCGTAAAGCGTTTGCACAACACACACATACATGTGACGCAATATCCCCACCACAAAGGAAACACAACACCAGATTATATGAAAATATACTGTATTGTACACAACGTAATTATTAGACCAACATCACATAATAGTACTATCCTGCTACCTTAGCAGTTGTCAGAACGTTACACATTAGTTACTCTGCAAACTAGCAGTAGTCACACATAACACACAGGTTACTCAGTATTCTGCAACATAAGCAGTAGTCAGGAAACACGTAATTACATTAGGACACTTGTCATAAGAATATCATAAAACGCCCATAGTAGGAACATTAGAAAATCTATGGCAAGTTAGCAAACATATTAGCAAGTCATGCCCATAAAAGGAACATGTGCACACATATGTAAAAGCATCATGGAACAGGTAGGCAATACATCATAATTAATAAAGTCTGTAGAAAGAACTTAAATTATGATTCTATTGGTCCGTTTAACAGTACCTGGTAGATGGAAGAGGCACCTCCAGTGCCTAAAATAACCAATGGGGCCCCCGGCGCTCCTCTGCGCAAAACGGGGGCCTCCTGTGAACATTTGAGACTAAGAGGGGCGGCACGCACCCTCTTAGCATTCCTGACGGGCCCCTCCTGGGACCCGTGATCACTGGGGGCCCCCCGGACCTCCACCGGCCCCAAAGTGGGGGGCCAAGGTCACCCAAGACTTTAGGGAGAGGGGGGGCGGCACGCACCCCCCTCCAATTTGCAACGGACCCCTCCTGGGGCCCGTGATCTTTTGGGGTTCCCCCCTGGGCCTGGGCCGGCCCTCCAATGCGGGGGGGAACAAATGAAAAAGCGCCGAAGGGAGGACGGGGCAGCCCGGCGGTGCGGGGAACCTCCGAGGAGGTTTCCACCCCGCCTAGCCTGGGGCTACCTCAAAGGAGGAGAGCGGGGGCCCAACGAACCTCGGGCCCTCGCGTCACTCCTCCTGGAGTGAGCATTGAGCCCGCCGGATGCTCAAAGCCGGCCCAGCCGCACTCGGGGAATCCTGCCCGACCGGCAGGCGACTTCCTTCTCTTTTCCCGGGGCTGCGGCGGTGCAGGCCCTTAAGTCAGGGCCTTCTGGTGCCCCGGGGGCGCTCCTCGGAGCGATCCTCGCCCCGGGGGCACCGCTAGGAGCACACTTGCTCCAAGTTCTTTTAAAAGGTGGTTTCTCGTGCCCTGGGGGCACAGAGTTGAGCGCGATCCTCGCGCTTGGAAGCACACAATTAACCCGGCTGCGGCGGTGATCCGGGGGCTCACAATACAGCGCTTTTCACAGCGCAAAGGTAAAATCAGCAGCCTGGGCTGCGGCGGTGATTCTGTCTTTGTCAAAAGAAAAGCGCTCTTCAAACCGCTAGGAACCATCTAGAGCCCGGGCTGCGGCGGTGATTTCTTTGCGCAAAAGAAAAGTTAGTTGCAGGGGTCAGGGGCCACAGCACCCTGCCCCTGGGAACAATAATCAAGGAGATGGTACAGGGCTGGTGGGTCCAGCTACAGGCCAGCACAAGGGGTGCAGTTGGTGGCAGTTCCTCCTAGTGACCAGGCAGGTCACAGGTCAGCACAGCAGCAGCAGTCCATGGCGGTTTCCTGGTGAGTCCATTCATCAGCGTCCTGTGTCCAGTTTCAAGTTCTAAGAATGTTCAAATTGTGGGGAAAATTCCCCTGTACTTATAGTCCTGTTTTACAGTGTTTTACAATGGTAGGGAGAGGAGGTTCCAGCCAGTTACAACTGGTTCTGGGAGTGCCCCCTCTCTCCTTTCAGCACAGGCTCCAAACATCAGTGGGGGGTTAACGACCCTATTGTGTGAGGCCAGGGCACAGCCTTTACAAATGTAGGTGTGCCCCGCCTCTCCCTTCTCTCAGCCCAGGAAGACTATTCAGTATGTAGATGCACCTCAGTGACACCTCCACCCTCCCTGTGTACAGGCTGTCTGAAAAGTATGCACAAAGCCCCAACTGTCACTCTGCCCAGACGTGGATTGGAGTCAAGCTGCAAAACACCAGAATTATAAGCACAGATAAATGCGCACTTTCTAGAAGTGGCATTTCTGTGATAGTAATAAAAAATACACCCACACCAGTAAGCAGTATTTATTATCACCATCACAACCATACCAAACACGCCTACGCTACCCCTCATAAATCAGACAATACCCCTTACACATAAGGCAGGGCATTTCTAATGCAATCCTATGAGAAGGCAGCACTCACAGCAGTGAGACACCAAGTTAGGCTGTTTGTCACTACCAGGACAGGCCATGCAATATGGCACATGTCCTGCCTTTCTACATACATGGCACCCTGCCCATAGGGCTAGCTAGGGCGTACTTTAGGGGTGACTTACATGTAGTAAAAGGGGAGTTCTGGGCCTGGCAAGTAAATTTAGATGCCAGGTCCCTGTGGCAGAAAACTGCGCACACAGGCCCTGCGCTAGCAGGCCTGAGACAGGTTTGAAAGTCTACTTCAGTGGGTGGCGCAAGCAGCGCTGCAGGCCCACTAGTAGTATTTAATTTACAGGCCCTGGGTATAGAGATACCACTGTACAAGGGACTTATAGGTAAATTAAATATGCCAATTAGGTATAAGCCAATCATACCAACTTTAGATGGGAGAGCACCTGCACTTTAGCACTGGTCAGCAGTGATAAAGTGCTCAGAGTCCTAGAGCCAACAGCGAGAGGTCAGAAAAACCAGGAGGAAGGAGGCAAAAAGACTAGGGATGACCATGCGTATGGCCAAAAGTCCAACAACCACAATTTCATTTATTTTCCTCAAATCCTGTACAATTCGGACCTTTCCACAAGGTTTCTTCAAACCCATTATTGGAGAGTTACATGGACTGCTCAAAACTTCCTTCAAAACCCCTTGTCTGAGAATATCTGCAATTATTTGTGACACTCCGATAAGAACGTCCTGTGTCATGTGGTACTGTGGTACTTGAGGGAACACTGCATCTGGCTTTATTTGGACTTTGACTGGTTCTACCCCTTTTATTAATCCTACTTCTTTTCCAGTCATATCCCACACTTTCTCTGTTACTGTCCCCTGTAATTCAACAGGCAAGTGAATCAAGTAAGCATTGGGAACAAGGTAATTAAAGGGTAATCTTCATTAGCTGTTCCTGGATCTTCTTCTGAGAATTGCCCTTCGTCTCCCTCATCGTCACTATTTGTTTGTACTTCAATTCCGTCATTGGAACAGGTAATTGAAAATTATGTCTTGCACAGTAAGCCCCTCCCCAGTAAGGATACTGGACTTGAATCACTGACTACAAACCTGTGCAGTCCCTGAAAGTTACCAATCTCAACCTGCACTGGATCCGTAACCGGATTTGTCAGATACTGGTTTGCCACTCCGACCACTCTTATGGTACGTCCTGAAAGGGGCAATCTCGGGACCTCTGCACTTCTAACTGTGGAACGTGTAGCTCCTGTATTCACCAGGAATAAAACCCTGTAACCCATCACTTTCCCTTCTACATATGGACCCCTCTGATCCACCTCTAGGGACGCTGCAAGCCTACACTCTTCACTGTCTGAACTATCATCTGACCATTCCCCATTCATGCTGTTTTCACCTCGTAATGGGAACTGTTGTACTGTATTATTTTGACTCATTACTTGACCTGTGACCTGCTGAGGAACCATCACCTGTTGCTGTCCCATCGGAGCTATTGGTAATTGCATTTGCTGTCTAGGCACCATGGGAATCTGCCTTTGTGCTGGTTGCAATTGCACTGACTGAAAACGTGGCATTTGCATTTGTTGCATAGGCTGTACCCCTTGCATTTGTACTGAATTGTTCTGAAAATTCGGGGTTTGATGTCTCACTTTCGGACCTCGTGAATTTTGTAACGCACCAACGTTAACACCTTGCTGAACAGCACCATCTTGCACCATATTCGGGCACTCCCGTTTCCAATTCCCCACGCCCCCGCATGCGTGACATGGTGACATCTTCTTCGCCCCTTGAACATTATTTTGAATCACAACAGTATTCATGTCTGAACCATGGTTCACAAACCCTCGACCTTGACCCCTCAGTTGGGTCTGAAACACACCGTTCATTTGCGGATGCTGTTGTATCATCTGTTGAACTCCCATTTCCATGTATTCCTGCCTGTGCAGCCTTTATCTGCATCACCATCACCTTTTCTTTCAACTTTTTCTGTTTCAACTCAATCTCATCACTACAGTACTTTGCATACTGCAACACCTCATCAATCGGTTTAGCTTGCCAACAAATCAAATGGTTCTTAATCATCTGGCTAACCTCTGGTCGCAACCCTTCAACAAATCTAAACACGAGATGGTTCATATCCTTTGGTTCAATAGTTTCAGTACCACTATAATGTTTGAATGCCTTTAACAATCTTTCGTAGTAGGCATGTATTGATTCCTTAACCTCTTGAGAGGTCCGGTCGATTTTCTGCCAATCAGTCACTTTCGGCGACACCTTTTGTTTCAAAAACTCAATCACCTTATGATAATACTTCATCACCTCTTCAGAAGGTGCCCCGGTCACCTTATCCCTTGCTTGTTCCTTTGTCGGCCAATCAACTCCTCTCTTACACTCAAGCCACAAGTCGGGCAGAACAATGATCTCAAACAAGGTATTCAAGTCTTCCCAAAGACTTTTTGCAAGTTTCACGAACCTATCTGTTTGCTGATACCACTCAATCGGTTTCTCTCTCAATCTGGGATAATCGTTAGTAAAGGATAGAATGTCTCCTCTGGTCCATGGCACATGAACTAAGACACCACCAGCTGTTTCTCCCATAGGTAATATTTTTACTGATTCCAAATCAGGTGAAGCCTTAGCTTGATTAGACCCTGGACTGTCTCCTTTTGCCTTGTCTCTTTTCTTTGCCCATCTGCCTTCCCATTTCTCCAGAGCACCCCAAATTTGCGCGCTTTGTAATAGTTCTCTCAAATGTGCTTTCATTCCTGCAGATCTCATGTGTTCAAAATCTTTTGAGTCAAAGTCTAATCTATAACTCCTTTTCAAATGTTTTGTGTTTCCGATATCAATATTATATTTATCTGCCAGGTTTGCTAATCTCTGATGCACCTTGCCTACTTCTTTAGTAATTTTAGGACATAGGTATCTCAATTCTGCCTCCGTATATGACTCCAGTCTGTTTATTCCCATTGTACCTTCCACTAACTCAGCAGCTTCTGCCCCTAGTCTCACAAAGTTCAGGTATTCGTCTTGTTTTTCTTTTTCTGGTTCGGCTGTAATTACTGCAGTCTTTTGTGAAGTATAAGTCTTTTCTAACCATTCATTTAACTGTTGGACTGTAAAACCCTGCAACAAAATGTTCCCTGCATGCATCATTGGGGAATGTGAAGTGTTTATACTCATTGTCTGAGGAGTTAAAACTCCTAACCCTGCTTGACGCATTGCTTCAATGGGTGCTCCTACTGGACTAAGGTCCATTAAAGACCTCGGTTGTTCAACTGCTTGTTCTCCTGGGGCCATAATCTGTGGAGTTCCCATAGACCCTCCTCTTATCGCATCTTGAGTCGTCACTCCCTGGTCACACGTGCCTGTTTTGCCTTGTGCATACAATGGTACTGGTGGACCAACAGTAATTGGTAACGATATGGCGGCAGGTGTCTGACCCGTACCTAAACTGCGTGGAGCAGCGACTCCATAAGTCTGCTCTAATGTACCTGGGACTGGTACTGATGGTGGACCATTTACTGAATTGTACCCTGACATTAGTTGTGCTTGCGGTTGGGACACTAATTTCGGAGTCGATTCAATCTGTATTAGCTTTGGCTTGGTATATATTGGGTCTGGCGGTACTATCAGATTTGTAGTAGTTTCAAGCACTGGGACGTCTGGGTAGATTCTCTGTATCTGTGGTGGAGGCTGCAACTGTATCGGTATGTCGGGAGCAGTGGGTACACTGACACCATTCTGTAACGAAGTCACATCACTAGTCTGTGCCGTATCAGCAACTCCCTTTTCCTGCGTCTGGTTCCCAGGATCCATGCTAGTGCTTGGGACACTATCGCTCACCGCATAAGGTGGCGGACGATCATGTAATAATCTGTCCATAAATTCCTCATCGTCTGAATCATCTTCCTCTTCCCAAGATCTTTTATTTTCTTTAGATTTGCCTGAGTCTTTGTCTGTTTTACATGAGTCTCTCTTTCCCTGTGCTTCTTCCCCTTGTGCTATTGCTGGGAACAGTTTTATTTCATCAACTATTCCCCTTATCCACATTTTACTCTCATCATCCCACCTAGCTTCCGCATAAGATTTCTCTGCCTTTTGCAATCTTTTCTGAAATTTCTCTTGCTTTTGTTTAAGAGCCATCAGATCCCAAACCGCTAACGCCTCATATTGTGCTGGCCTCGGAGGTGGTTTCTGTTCACTTAACATCCACCTCAATCGTGCAAGGATCCTCGTATTGAATGTTCCATATTCTGGAAACGCTAAACACCCCTCTTTCTCTGTTAATTTGCACCACTGTTTCATCCATAAACAAGGCGCGACACCCTTTTCTTCCATAACTATATAAGCTGAGGTACCTTCGGGTGATGTAGGCTCCCCATCAGTCGCTATGATATATGTATCTCCCTTCAAAGCGCTCTTAAATGCTTTGACAAAATTCATTTTCGTGATTTTCTTTTGTTCTGTATTTAATCAGAATTGACTTATTTCCCAGGACACTCTTCACCCGCCTTTCTCAACCTATTGCCTCTCACGGACGGCATCCAATCCGTGCACGACCCCTCTCGGCAACTGACCTATCTCAGCGCTGCACCACTGACGTCACACTCACACACACTGCAGCTGACAAAGTCTTGCGGCTTGTCATCTCCTCACTGAACCCATACAAACCGACGCAAACTAATGCAAATTATTGCGAACACCTTAAATGACAACACGAATCTGGCGGTTTACTACAGGAAGGGTAACACATTCGCTTCAGAACTTTACAGAGATTTCACTTGAAGCCTCGGCCGCTACTTTCTCCTTATCAGTTCCCGCATACGCAAGCAGAATTCGACCCGCAAATCCTACTCATGACTTGTCAATGACTCCTTCTAGTGCACTTTAGAATTTGTCAAATCGCCATCGAAGGTTTCATTCACACATTACAGCTCAAGCTTGACTTTTCAACCACTTCCGATTGACCTATTAAACCGCACAGATTACAATATAAACCACACTTGTTTTCATACTCCGGAGTCTTAGACCTCGACAGGTCCGTACACAACAACCAACCACGTGGATAATTTTGAGCATTAAGCGCCACACTCACATGAAGTACGCCGACTTCCCTGCTCTCATACCGCGGAGTACGCCCACTCCTACTAAACAATACTTAATTAGCCTAAATACACACGAATCTTCACAATCACCTGCAAAAGGCATAAGCTAAGCAAGCGCAAAAAATCCTAGACCACATACATTATGGCGCCGAGAACATTCCCAACTCACTTAGGCAGGCTCCGAGATCCCGGGAAAGTCATGGTGAATTTAGAAAACCATCATACCTCCAATTTGCATTAACACAGAAAAATAAATTAAACAATGACTCTCCGTCCTAGGGCCCCCAAGGGCCAAACCGTCGCTCTGCTATCAGAACTGTTAATGCATCCCTCTATGCCAATTTTATACACATTAGGACTCGTTTTAGGCCAATGAATCTTTTGACCCAGTGGTGAGACACCATAGGACGAGATAACTGATCAATATATCGAGTAGAATGTCAATAATATCACCAATATTTATCACCACAATATACTTTACTTTGGATAAAGACATTGATCAAATTGTCGGCGCAACCATGACCTTTCAGCCATGTATAACCACACCCTTTGATAGAATGTTATGAATTTTATTCCCTATCGGTTACAATCTACTAGTAGAAGTGTCAATCTTAAAACCCAAAAGCATAAGAACATAACCACAATATGACAACTATAATAAGATTTCATTAATGCAAGAATCACAAACATTAGAATGTAACACAAAGTAAACATGGATCGGAATACTATGAATTTCACGTAATTCTCAGTTCAGCATTGTGTAACGTCAGTCTGTGTTTAATTAAGTCAGTCAAAATGATTACCTACTCTAACCACTAATTAGCATCAGCATGTTGGGCTGCATGCAAAATAATTTAGAACACCAATTTAGAAAACATCTAGCTACAGCCTTTATTCAACAAATACAGCAGTTGGTACCTAGAGAGAAAAAGCAAGCAGACAAATTACAATAGCATTGTCATAATTACCCTCCAAGGATTTATTCAGCACACAGGATCAGACTTCGTCTTCAGGTCATCAGTCGAATCCTCTTCAGTCTAGCTTCGTCTAAGAGACAGGGAGCACTTCCCTCATAAGGAGATGAAAGTGTAAGGGCAGTCTATGGGCAAGGACAATCTTATTAAGTCTCCAATCACCAAATAGAGTGACAGAGTTTCTGGATAAAATCGTCAGCATTCCCTACCTAGTTCTGTCGACCCTTCTGTGACATGAGTTTTTATCCTTTTTTCGTATCCCCTTCCCCCAAAATCCTATTGGTCATTTACTATACCCCACTATCTTTGACCTATCAAATTATACATTAGGTAATCCTAATTGTCACCCCACGATAATTTACAACACTTTGATTGGTCTTCATAATTGACGTTTTTTGTAGGTGGCACATCCGGGGGTTTCATCACCATCTTGGCACGTCTTTCGGGTCATGAGCTTCTTTATCCATGGTCAAATGTCCTTGTACATTCTTTCGTATACTTTTGTTTCAAAATCTGTATAAAACTTAAACTAAGGCAGCTAGCATGCGGATGGGAACAGGGTGAAGTTGGATACATAAAACGAAGGAAAAGAATAAATGCTGGGTCATGGCCCTTTTACGAGTCAGCACACTGGAAAACGGAAAATATGCTTTAATATGAGAGCTACACAGCTAGATCCGCTGCTCACGCTAATTTAAGGCCTTTTAGTTTAATGCAATATTGTAAATGCCAATATAAGCTCGATTAATTATGATGCAAACAATCATTTTTATAACTAACATTAATTCGTACACACATAATGGTATCTCTACGTTTCATTGACATAATTCGAATGCACATTAAGCAAATTACTATTCATTGTCAATTTCTATGCGGCATTTGTTAGGCATTTATATAAGCATTTCACTTCTAATAATTGATATGTTCAAGCTACGCTCTCTCAGTGTCAACAGGTTTTATCCAGGCCTCGTGGGAGTAAATGTGAGCCTTGCTGGAATCAAATGTCACACACTGTGAAAACATGGGAGAGATAACACTACATTACTTCCAAAGTATAATAAACATATTAACAAATGGCTTAGGAGTCAGTGGCATTACTTATTACACCACTGCCTGGTGGGAACTTCCCAACCTAGCTCTGTGGACCATTTCACCTGAATGTGGTGGAGGGGGCAGCCCAAGCTAGTCCTTAAATAGTGCAATGTGTGCTCTGATGATCAGTTACACCAGAAGTCTTTCTCAAAAAAGACATGGATCAGGGTGACCATCTTATAATAGATTAAACTGGTAAATGTACTCATGTTTCCATCCCTATTCCTACATCTGGGCACGACATTAATTGCTACTGAGAGATAAAATTCATGGACCAATCCTTCAAATCTTGAACCAGATATGGAATCACTAATAAGGAATCACAAAAAGCTGAGGAGAAAGCCACAAGTATATAACTAAACAAGAGGGCTAGACTACTGTATTAGTTGGACCACCCTAATGAGTGGCGATATGGTGACCATCTTGAAATTCTCGGTGGCCCAGCATAGGCGCATGTCAGACTGGACAACTGTTGTAAGTTATCTGCCCTGAAACGAGGGGAGCATTGGGGCCATCTTGAAATTCTCTGATTTTAAAACTGCTCAGTGCAATTGCTTTAATTTATTTGTTATGAACAGTGCAATAGTCATTTAGAAGATTAACACTACATTTATGTCATCTAAAAAATATGAAAATAGGCTAATGTGGGGGATGCTAACTCAAATGTGTCCCCAAGAAAAAGTTAAAAATAAAATTGAGAATATGAGCCCATGTGCTGATGGAATGTTCATGTGTCTCTGATATGTCCTCCCAGCACTCTGTGTTTGTACATTTTGAATCGTTATCTATCAGTATGTCATAATGTGAGCCTTGGGTGGATCATATAGTAACTCCATGTTAGTTCAGCTGAGTCCACAGAATATCATTGTTCGGACCGTGGATGTGTGTCCAGCCAGTATATCCACCATAAGTAGTTTGCTAAAATCAGTATTGGTTTGGTGAAGCTCTATGTCTTCTACAGCAGTCCAATGAATATCATTGGCAGTGTGGTTTTTATTAATGTAATGTGTGGGCATCTTGGTGGTTGCTCTTCTACATCTGAGATTACTCTTGTGCTCACCGATCCTCAAATTTACTTTCCTCATGGTCATGCCCACATTATTCTCATTACAAGCGCATGTAATCAGACACACTACATAATTGGTGTTGCAATTATTGTGTACCTTCTGTAGCTACTTGGGTGTTAGCCCCAATTCCAGTTCTGTGTTCTTCTTTGTTACGTAACAAATATTACACCCACAGCATGGGTGATGTTCCATGACAGTTGGGAAGTGCCAGAAAGTGTATATGTGTTCCTTTCAGTGACTGGATTTTTGTGTGTGTGTGTACTAAGGCATCACATAAATTTGCGTTTGTTCACAAACAGAGGTTTCACCAATTGTAGTGCCCCAGGGTTGAGATAGACCAATTTCTGTTAATATTCTTTTTGATCTCATTCGAGGCCTGGCTATATATGATCACACATACAAGTTATTCAGTTTAATTTTTGTTGTTGACATGTACCATGAGGGCATCTCTGTTGATTTTGCTAGCACGTTTCAGTTGCTTCTGGATGATATGTCCTGAGTTCCCTGAGTTTTATACAGAGATCATCAGCTTCTCATTTGAAATCTCTTGTCTTAGTGCAATTCCTGTTTAATAGTTGCCTATATGGCAGTTGCTTCTGTAATAGGCAGGAGTGAAAACTCTCAAATCTCAGGAGGCTATTCCTGTTCGTTGGTTTGTGGTAGGTGTCAGTTACAAGGTGCCCAAAGATGATGACTTCTAGGAGGGAGAGAGCTTCTGGATGAACAGATTTGGTGAATTTTAAATAGTCATTATGATTGTTAATCTAGGTCATGAACGACCCAGGCCACTCAAAGTCCCCTTCCCAGAGGAGCAGCACATCATCATTATACCTTTTCCAAATCTTTGTTATCTCTAAATAGATTTGGGTCACACAGTATTCTATTTTCCTCTAGATGTTGCACATAGAGCCATGCTATACTGGAGGGAAAAGTACTGCCCATAGATGTCCCGTATGACTGTAGATATAATGTTCCATCATATTCAAAAATAATTCCTAGTGGGGGCAAGAGAAATGAATTCTTAAACAAAATGTCTAGGGATGTTGCAAGGCCAGGAGTAAAAAAATAACAGTTCTTCAATCACCTACAGTGTCTCTGCTTGGTGCAGGCTAGTATAGAGAATTTCTACACCTAGTCCAATCGGAATGTTTTTGGAGGGGTCTAATGAGATATCCCGAATCTGCAGAACTAGGTCCTGATGCAAGTGGTAGTGTCTTCTGCCATAGGCCTCAGAAATGTGTTACTGAATTGAGAAGAGTGGTTTATGTACTGAACTAATATCAGAAACTATCAGATGGCCCAGGACAGGAAGGGGACATTCCTGCCCTCTCCCTTTCACACAGCACAGCAACGTGTCTTGCTGTGTTGCGTGAAAAAGTGATAAATATGGCCCTACTTTTTCTGCCAATTTCTTCCAAATTTAAAAGAGAAGTCAAACAAAAAATTAAATGAAGCTAGGGGGGAAGAAAGAAGAACAGACTCAGAGCTGGGTGGACTGAGAAGGTGCAACCCACTTGCAAATAGACAGTATTCCAAGATGCTCTTCTGAGTCGAAAACTACTCCCAAAAAGTACCCATACAGACTTTCTACACTCAACCACCAAGGAATGCTGCATGTTTTGACCAGTGATTCTGTTTTTCTCTAACTGAAGTGCTTCAGTGCCCTGACACTCACACATCTTGCCGGGGATTCAGGCTAGTCAAGATTTCTGGCCATGCGAAAGACATAAATCTAGCAACACTCGTGAGGTTCCCTGCCAAAACCTTTGACGTGCTGCTGACGCCATGGGTTGGAAAACACTACTCAGCATCAGTACATATAGCGTCAAGGGTGCTGCTAGCCTCACCACATACCACACTCCCACTACGAAGACAGGCATTTTGTTCATGTATGTGTGCGCGACCCCCTCCTCCTCTTCTCTCACCATATCGTCCAGATACCGATACAATCAATAGCCAAAGCATACTGTATTTCGTTCTGTTTTTTCCTTATAATTAAGTATATGAAGAGTTAATTGACAGGTAATGCGCTCAATAATGTGTTATCATCCAGCTTGACCTGCTCACATAGAACCGCTTCAATGCCTTCCTTAATGTCTTCCAAAAGTGCTACTATGTTTAGAAACAAGGGAATTATATTTTTGTATTTGCCCACTTTGGGTTACTTTTGAAAACCACTTGTGGGCCACCACACCATCAGAAAGCTATGCGCAAAGTATATATGGAACCAACAGAAACTGCATTCTTCCTTCTTACCTGAGGGGCTGATCTGCCATTCATACATACCTAGGCCTCCGACCTAGTGCCTTGCCGGTGGTCTGATGCCTATGTTAGCTGGGGGCAAGAAAGAACACCTTAGTTCTCATATTTCACAGAGCCATACATTGAATCATTACACACATAATTGGAACACCTGCACGTCAGGCATCTGGGGCAGAGCAACACATTTAAGAGCCAGTCCACAGCTGAATTTGTTTGACCTATTTATTAACATGCTGAAAAGTGCTTAAACTTAAACGCTTCATCAGAGAGGTGAGATGCTTTCCTTTCTCATCTCAGGTATAACAATGTTTTGAAAACCACAAAATCCAAGCCTTTCCGGTTTAACATCCACTGTTATTGGACTCATCACACCATAATGCATTGTTTTCACCAGCGAAGTCCTTACTCGCAATAGTTCCGTTTGATATGGTTACATACACAATGCTGTAATCTGCCCACATGCTATATTTTAAAACGAGGCATCTCTCAGTTTTGAGCTTGACGCCGATGACAGCAACCTTGCACTGGGAGATAAGTTTAGGAGGACATGTGTTCCTTACCAGGTGATCGAAATGCACGTTAGTGAGAGTCTGAAACGTGAAAAATATAGCCGAGCAAAAACTTCTCCCAAAAAAGCAGTCCCTATTTGGCTGCTTAGCTTCAGCAAGGATTGCCTTATTACTGACGGAATTCCTGAAAGCTTTCTCATTATTTCGAATAGGGATAACTATAGCTCAAAACAACGCGGACACTGACACCAGAAAACACGTCCGCATTGTCTTCTGCAATGAATCCAGAAAGCATCCCTCCCATGAACAAGTGTAGATCAATTTCTTTTGTACAGCAAACGCACTCCCCTTTATTCCTCCCAAACTCCCATACATTCACTCGGATGATCACCTGTTTTGAAAGGGGTAGCCAGGGCCAGCAATCTTCATGCCGTTGCAGCACTGGATTAACTGGCCTTAACCCGTGAGGTCTGAGAGCAGAGTAGTGGTTTCCACCACCTCATTAGGGAAAAAGCCATGCTGCTGCGGCTGGTGACCTTTAGCGCTATCGGTGTTAAGGAATATTAAGTGCTTACAAATCAATAAGGCCATTTACTATTATCTGTTTACATGTATTGTCATAACTGTCTCTGTTGGACCTGGCTTTTTGACAGGGACATCCCCGAACTTTTTGCCTCCTTCCTCCTATTTTTTCTGACCTGTTGTTGTTGGCTTTTGACCTCTGAGCACTTTACCACTGCTAACCAGTGCTAAAGTGCATATGCTCTCTGTGTAAATTGTACTATTGATTGGTTTATCCATGATTGACTATTTAATTTACCTGTAAGTCCCTATTAGAGTGCACTACATGTGCCTAGGGCATGTAGATTAAATGCTACTAGTGGGCCTGCAGCACTGGTTGTGCCACCCACCTCAGTAGCCCCTTAACCTTGTCTCAGGCCTGCCATTGCAAGGCCTGTGTGTGCAGTTTCACTGCCACTTCGACTTGGCATTTAAAAGTACTTGCCAGGCCTAGAACTCCCCTTTTTCTACATATAAGTCATCCCTAATGTGTGCCCTAGGTATCCCCTAGAGCAGGGTGCTGTGTAGGTAAAAGGCAGGACATGTACCTGTGTAGTTATATGTCTTGGTAGTGTAAAACTCCTAAATTCGTTTTTACACTACTGTGAGGCCTGCTCCCTTCATAGGCTAACATTGGGGCTGCCCTCCTACACTGTTGAAGTGGCAGCTGCTGATCTGAAAGGAGCAGGGAGGTCATATTTAGTATGGCCAGAATGGTAATACAAAATCCTGCTGACTGGTGAAGTCGGATTTAATATTACTATTCTAGAAATGCCACTTTTAGAAAGTGAGCATTTCTTTGCCCTAAAATCTTGTTGTGCCCTGCAATCCACGTCTGGCTAGGTTTAGTTGACAGCTCCTTGTGCATTCACTCAGACACACCCCAAACACAGGGTACTCAGCCTCACTTGCATACATCTGCATTTTGAATGGGTCTTCCTGGGCTGGGAGGGTGGAGGGCCTGCCCTCACACAAAGGACTGCCACACCCCCTACTGGGACTCTGGCAGACAGGATTGAGCTGAAAGGGAACTTGGTGCATTTCTTAGAGACTCTTTGAAGTCACCCCCACTTCAAAGGCACAACTTAGTATAAAACAGGGCCTCTGCCCTACCTCATCAGACACTTGCTGGAGAAGAAACCTGAACCAGAAACTACATCCTGCCAAGAAGAACTGCCTGGTTGCTCAAAGGACTCACCTGTCTGCTTTCTCCAAAGGACTGCTGTCTTGCTGTTGCCCTGCTGCCTTGCTGAACTCTTGTCTGGCTGTGAAAGTGCTCTCCAAGGGCTTGGATAGAGCTTGCCTCCTGTTCCTTGAAGTCTCAGGACCAAAAAGACTTCTTCCTTTCACGTGGACACTCCGTGCGCCGAAAATTTCGACGCACAGCTTGTTTCGAGGCGAGAAAAACGCCGCACACCGACGCTGATCAACGCGACGCCCTCGGGACGATCGAGACTTCGACGCACAACCTCGCAAGGACAAAGCCGCCCGACTTCCAAGGAGAAATCGACGCGACGCCTACCGTGAGTGCGAAACTTTGACGCACGGCCTCGCAAGGACAACGCCGCCCGACTTCCAAGGAGAAATCGACGCGACGCCTGCCGTGAGACCAAAATTTCGACGCACGGCCTCGCAAGGACAACGCCGCCCGACTTCCAAGGAGAAATCGACGCGACGCCTACCGTGAGATCGAAACTTCGACGCGCAGCCCCGCAGAACGACGCGCAGCCGGAAAATAAGCAGGAGAATCCACGCACAGACCCGGGACATCTGGTAATCCTCGCGATCCACAAAAAGAGACTGTCTGCGCGCCGGAAAACGACGCCCGACTTCCCCGCGTGGAAAAGAACGACGCAAGTCTGTGTGTGCTGAGCGGAAAACGACGCACACACCCCTTTTTCCACGCATCTCTTCTCCTGTGGCCCTCTGAGGAGATTTCCCACCAGAAACCAGGTACTCTGTGCTTGAAAGACACTGTATTGCTTTTTAAAGACTTAAAGACTCTTAATATCACTTTTCAGTGATATCTTTACAAATTCGTATTGCAACTTTGATCGTTTTGACCTACAATTATCCAGATAAATATTCTATATTTTTCTAAACACTGTGTGGTGTATTTTTGTGGTGTTATACTATGGTGTTGTATGATTTATTGCACAAATGCTTTACACATTGCCTTCTAAGTTAAGCCTGACTGCTCGTGCCAAGCTACCGGAGGGTGAGCACAGGCTGATTTTGGATTGTGTGTGACTTACCCTGACTAGAGTGAGGGTTCTTGCTTGGACAGAGGGCAACCTATCTGCCAACCAAAAACCCCATTTCTAACATTGGTGATCAGCGGTGAGGATAGGACTTGTGTTTGTGCAGTGACATACAGTAGCTAAGTATTTCACTACCTACCCACAGTTGAAGGTCAACTTGATTTTTCATCTTTTTTGGCTTTTTGTTCTCTGATGTCCTCCTGGATATACTAGTGATATTTTGGACTTTTGATTTTGTTTTTTGCTGATAAGATCTTATCAGAATGGGATTGCTTACCAACTCATGCTTTGTTCGTACTGACCACCTCACTAAGGCTGATCTAAGGAAGCTTTGCAGACAATGGGGCCTTCCTGTAGCAAGGAGATCTACTAAAGCGGAGATGCTCCATCACTACATAGTCTGGGGGGAGGAAAGATGGGCAGAGAGAGAGGCAGCAAGAAACCAAATGACTAAGTTCCCCTCAGATGAGGAGGAAGACTACTCAGATGAGGAGGAGGGCTACTCAGAGTTGGACAGTGACCCAGAAATAGATGAATGGCTCCGAAGTCAAAGGCGACAGGAGCAACAATTAGAGGAGTATCTTGCAGAGGTTGAGGCAAGAAGACTTTTAGCCCTGGAAGAAGAAAAGATTGCAGCTCAAGAGCTGAGCGGTAAAGAGCTGAAACTGGAGGCCGGAAGGGCTGAGTCCAGTTCAGATGGTGGCAGCAAAAATCTTGCATCTAGTACTGCTGAAGAAGGGCACAAGCCCAGAGATGTGGTACCCAACTTGAAGAAGAGAGTTGACACACCCCAGGCGGTTCAAGGGTATGAGGTAGTTCCCGTTATGCACAGGGTCCCTGAGAAGGATTGGGGAACTGGCACAGGGAGTCATATTCCTACTGGGGGGAGGGACACTTTACTGACTCTAGCAGAGAGTGACAGAGAAAAGGGTTCCCCCCTGGTGGACGTCCTGGATATAGAGTGTAGAGACATCCCAGAAGAGTTTGGGTTGAGTGTCAGGGACAGACAGATACTGTCTCACCAGTCTCAGGAGGGTGAAGTAGAGTGCTTTTCCAAGGTTGAGTTACTGGGTGGTTGGGTGAAGGGTACTGTGGTTAATACATGTGAAGGGCAGAGTGATGTAATTGCTGGAAAGCATATGTCTGGTCCTTATTTTCCAGAGCTACGCCAACACCAGGTGGAGTGTGAGTTCTCTGACCCAAGGGAACTTACAGTGGAGGCAGACTTTTGGGTGAGTACCAGAGAGTCTGAAGAGGCATTTGGGGGTGCTCCTGAAGGGAGTGGTCTAGGTGGTTCCCGACCAAGTGAGGTGGGAGAGGATTGTAGTGTCCCAGGTAGGTCTCAGAGCCTAACCTGTACCGTAGGGCCACCTTTTGAGGGAAGCCCCGCAGTGTCAGAAGAACTTGGGGGGATGACTGTAGACAGCATCCCAACAGTTCTGGTGTCTGGCAGTACCACTCCTAGTGAGGGGGTGCAGAAGTCCAGACATAGGGTTGAGAGGGGGTGGCAGACCCCAGTGGAGGATCTTGAAAGTCAGGGGTCAGCTCTGAGAGCAGAGCCCCCCAGGAATGACCCAGGTGAGACCGTTTCTGGTTTGGGGGAAACCCAGACTCTGCCGGATGGGCAGAGGTCGGGAGACCTGCGCCAACCAGACTCTTGTGTGGCCCTTGGGGACGGCGTGTCCCTTGTGGGGGGTGAGAGTGCCCCCCAGGAAGTCCTGGCATGCCAGGCAAAGATTCAACCTCAGGGTGGTGACTCTGGGTTGGATAACCGGGTTCAGAGGTTAAACTCTGACCTGGTGGGGGGTAGGTGTGCCCCCCAGAAAGTCCTGGTTTGCCAGGCAGTGATCCAGTCTGAGGGTACAGACCCTAGGCTGGAAGACCAGGTTCAGGGTGTCCCCCCGGACCTGGAGAGAGGGGCTACTGATAACAGTGCCCCTACCCTATTGTCTTCTGAGGAGGCCACTCCTAGTTGGAGAGTGCTGGACCCCAGAAGGGAGGGCAGGGGGAGGGAAGCCTCACCCCGGGCCCTAGTCCAACCTGAAGGTACAGACCCCAGGTTGGAGGGCCAGTTGCAGGTTAACAGCCCTGCACTGGTGGAGGAATGGTACAGGGCGACTTCTATAAGCACCCTGACCATGGTGGACTCTGGGGGTACCGCTCCAGGAGGGAGGGTACAGAGCCCCAGAGGGGAGGACCAGGTTCAGGCTGTCATCCCTGACCTGGTGGAAGGGAGAGTGGTTAAAGGGTGCCCAGCACCTGGGGCTACCGCCCCCCACTCTCCACAGCCACAGTGGTGGGAGAGCTTTGAGAGGCCTGGGGCCTGGCTCTCATCCCTGACAACTGTCAGTAACCACAGTGGCTTGCTGTCCGGGTGGACAGAGTTATCCCTGGGGAGGGGACAAGTGTCACACCCCGGGGATAGAATGGGTAACACCACTGTGTTGGTCCTGGTGGTACTATCCTGCTCCTGGGATACATCTGTGAGCAATGTCAGGTTAGGTGCTGCACAGATGGGATCCGCAGGAAAGGAGAAAGGTTCCCCATGGATGGGCTTAGTGGGCCCTGAGAGTATGGACAGAGGGATCCAATTGGAGTCAGGAAGGCAAAGAACTGGAGCATGCCCCTGCTGTTGTGGGCCTGGGTCCTTGTTCTGTCGCCTCAAACAGGGAAGTACATCAGGATAGTGATTGTTCTCCCCTGGCTTTAGGCTGGTGGGGGGTCATGTTGGACCTGGCTTTTTGACAGGGACATCCCCAAACTTTTTGCCTCCTTCCTCCTATTTTTTCTGACCTGTTGTTGTTGGCTTTTGACCTCTGAGCACTTTACCACTGCTAACCAGTGCTAAAGTGCATATGCTCTCTGTGTAAATTGTACTATTGATTGGTTTATCCATGATTGACTATTTAATTTACCTGTAAGTCCCTATTAGAGTGCACTACATGTGCCTAGGGCATGTAGATTAAATGCTACTAGTGGGCCTGCAGCACTGGTTGTGCCACCCACCTCAGTAGCCCCTTAACCTTGTCTCAGGCCTGCCATTGCAAGGCCTGTGTGTGCAGTTTCACTGCCACTTCGACTTGGCATTTAAAAGTACTTGCCAGGCCTAGAACTCCCCTTTTTCTACATATAAGTCATCCCTAATGTGTGCCCTAGGTATCCCCTAGAGCAGGGTGCTGTGTAGGTAAAAGGCAGGACATGTACCTGTGTAGTTATATGTCTTGGTAGTGTAAAACTCCTAAATTCGTTTTTACACTACTGTGAGGCCTGCTCCCTTCATAGGCTAACATTGGGGCTGCCCTCCTACACTGTTGAAGTGGCAGCTGCTGATCTGAAAGGAGCAGGGAGGTCATATTTAGTATGGCCAGAATGGTAATACAAAATCCTGCTGACTGGTGAAGTCGGATTTAATATTACTATTCTAGAAATGCCACTTTTAGAAAGTGAGCATTTCTTTGCTCTAAAATCTTGTTGTGCCCTGCAATCCACGTCTGGCTAGGTTTAGTTGACAGCTCCTTGTGCATTCACTCAGACACACCCCAAACACAGGGTACTCAGCCTCACTTGCATACATCTGCATTTTGAATGGGTCTTCCTGGGCTGGGAGGGTGGAGGGCCTGCCCTCACACAAAGGACTGCCACACCCCCTACTGGGACTCTGGCAGACAGGATTGAGCTGAAAGGGAACTTGGTGCATTTCTTAGAGACTCTTTGAAGTCACCCCCACTTCAAAGGCACAACTTAGTATAAAACAGGGCCTCTGCCCTACCTCATCAGACACTTGCTGGAGAAGAAACCTGAACCAGAAACTACATCCTGCCAAGAAGAACTGCCTGGTTGCTCAAAGGACTCACCTGTCTGCTTTCTCCAAAGGACTGCTGTCTTGCTGTTGCCCTGCTGCCTTGCTGAACTCTTGTCTGGCTGTGAAAGTGCTCTCCAAGGGCTTGGATAGAGCTTGCCTCCTGTTCCTTGAAGTCTCGGGACCAAAAAGACTTCTTCCTTTCACGTGGACACTCCGTGCGCCGAAAATTTCGACGCACAGCTTGTTTCGCGGCGAGAAAAACGCCGCACACCGACGCTGATCAACGCGACGCCCTCGGGACGATCGAGACTTCGACGCACAACCTCGCAAGGACAAAGCCGCCCGACTTCCAAGGAGAAATCGACGCGACGCCTACCGTGAGTGCGAAACTTTGACGCACGGCCTCGCAAGGACAACGCCGCCCGACTTCCAAGGAGAAATCGACGCGACACCTGCCGTGAGACCAAAATTTCGACGCACGGCCTCGCAAGGACAACGCCGCCCGACTTCCAAGGAGAAATCGACGCGACGCCTACCGTGAGATCGAAACTTCGACGCGCAGCCCCGCAGAACGACGCGCAGCCGGAAAATAAGCAGGAGAATCCACGCACAGACCCGGGACATCTGGTAATCCTCGCGATCCACAAAAAGAGACTGTCTGCGCGCCGGAAAACGACGCCCGACTTCCCCGCGTGGAAAAGAACGACGCAAGTCTGTGTGTGCTGAGCGGAAAACGACGCACACACCCCTTTTTCCACGCATCTCTTCTCCTGTGGCCCTCTGAGGAGATTTCCCACCAGAAACCAGGTACTCTGTGCTTGAAAGACACTGTATTGCTTTTTAAAGACTTAAAGACTCTTAATATCACTTTTCAGTGATATCTTTACAAATTCGTATTGCAACTTTGATCGTTTTGACCTACAATTATCCAGATAAATATTCTATATTTTTCTAAACACTGTGTGGTGTATTTTTGTGGTGTTATACTATGGTGTTGTATGATTTATTGCACAAATGCTTTACACATTGCCTTCTAAGTTAAGCCTGACTGCTCGTGCCAAGCTACCGGAGGGTGAGCACAGGCTGATTTTGGATTGTGTGTGACTTACCCTGACTAGAGTGAGGGTTCTTGCTTGGACAGAGGGCAACCTATCTGCCAACCAAAAACCCCATTTCTAACAGTCTCTGACTATTTAATATGGTCTTGTCTATTTTCAGAATTACAGTGCACAAGAAGGAAAGCTGGGCTTTGGCAAAGTACCCTCTGACAAACTACACGGTGTTCTCCGGACCTGGAAACGCACACAGTGCCACCGTGTGACACACAATATTGGGTCCCGTCACACGGTCTCCCGGTGAGGAGCCAATATCACACGGTGGCACGGAAAACGAGGTGGTTTTCTGAGGCTTTTAGCTGTCGATTTCCATTAATGGGCGTGAAAACACCAAACACCTCAGGATATTGGCAACAGTCTCAGCAAGCTTTTGTTTTTTTGATGAGAGGGTTTGGGGCCTGGGTGGAGGCCAAAGTGCCTCTTAGGTGCTTCTGGGCATGAGGTCACGCCCCCTCCAAGGCCTCACTCCGACCTCACAATGTTCGGTTTTTGGTGAAGTTGGCAGGTCTGCAAACTCCACTTTTCAGCTCAGTAACAGGCAGCTTACACATAATGAAACAGGGACCTTGATTGGGTTTGTGTCTGTATTTCCTCCATAATGTAATATTTGACCTTCACCCCCTCATCGTGCTCACAAAATCCACATCTTGCTATCATAACACCCCCAGAATGTTCTCATGAACCTACCTTCAGAAGCTTGGTACATGGTCACTTAGATTGGAGCAAATTTGGTTACTTTGCTGAGCTATGGGCAGATCCACCATGTGAACGTCTAATTTCTGCTATTTTCTTCAAAATAACAATGAATCTGTGTCAGTTCAGCTGGTTGACTTTAGGCATTTTTGCCAGGATGAAGCAAAGGATTTGCTTACCCTTACATGCTGGTACAGTGTGTTCTGCTACTCTGAGGCTGTGGAACCTGCATCTCTTCAGGAACAGAAGAGGATGGGGGGATGTGCAGGGTGCGGGCACTGCTCGCACCTTAGACACTGTGAAACACCCAAGTAAAGACAAGAAGGACTGCATGTTCAATGAGCCCACTAAACTCTCCTGAGACTTGCAAATGGTGGCGGTCATCTTGAAAGAGTATAAGTTCCTCTCAGTTTCCTGCAAGGGAAACATCACTGCAGCAAGGATGTGTTGTGGGGAACCTGACATTTGCTGCTCCATAAACTTGATTAAACACTTCTCAATACTAGAGAAGTATCTCGAAAGAATACAGACTTGATCATGTTGTTTGCACAAGGATTCATTCTGAACTCGATAGCACAGTAAACAGTCATCCTTTTGGAATTCTGAACTCTATTGCACCAGTTATTGTACTTCTCTTTTCAGTTTTTAACTGTTTTATTTAAACTTCAGAGGAAGCGTACTGACATACAATAATAATTCTATTGCATGCTGACACCAGGATGACAAGGAAAATAAACTAAACGTGTAATGACAATGAATGTTCTTCATGTTATAGTTATCAACTTATCTCTCTGAGTGGAAATCAATCATGAAGAATTATTTCTTAATATTGCTGGCATATCTGTTTAGCAAACAACCTATTATAACCCTGTGTGTGATTCAAAATTACTACTTCATGTGAATTATAATTCAGCTCAGACGCAAGGTAGAGTTAAAATTTATAATAGATTGGAAAAACAGAAAGTGTCAGTAGGTATATCAGAGTATATAAAGGTAAAACTTCAGTGTTTAAACTGTAGTCATGTTAAACATCTTCTTAACTTTTTAGATATCAATAATCCTGTATTGCAGATTAAATCCAGCTGTGCAGACAGGTGTGTGATGACATCTAGTGTCTCCGTTGCTCACTCTTGTGCCCATTCCTTATTTCGCAGGTAGTAGATCTCCACGACAATAGCGTGGGGTTGGCTATGGGATTGTGGAAGTTTGTAAAGTACCATTATTCTTGTTGCTTTCAGAATTTTAGGTTGGTGTGTCTTGACACTCTTACCATGACAATCAAATCATGGGCTAGTAAATGTATGCTAGAAAAAATTGCTCATTTGTGTAAAAATCACATTTGCTATGAAAACATACAACAGATTTCTACACATTTACCTTCTCTCTTGAACTACATTAAAAATATATTTTCAAACTCTATTATAAATAGAAGGTTTTAACACACTGTTGGACCTGACCATCTCTGCAGGGTTACCCCCAGACTTTTTGCCTCCTGTTTTCTTAATTTCATTTTGCTGGTATTAGGACTGTCTGCACTTTACCACTGCTAACCTGTGCTACAGTGCTGGGGTTCTCTCCTTAAAACATGGTAAAATAGGTCTACACTTGATTGGCACTCGTATTTTATTTGTAGGTCACTAGTAAAGTGGTACTGCATATACCTAGGGCCTGTAAATTGAATGCCACTAGTGGGCCTGCAGCATTTTTATTATGACACCCACTAAAGTAGCACTTTAAAACATGTCTCAGGTTTGCCATTGCAGTCTGTAGTTTAGTTTTACGTTTAAACCTGTTTTTAAGAAGAAACATTACAACAACACATCACCAACATTTACTGTAAGGTGAGGGACAATGTAAAGCAAAATGAGGAGGGAGACGGAACGTAGTGGGGGAGGTGTGAGTACACATTGGGAGAGTGAAGGGGAATCAGGAGGGTAGAGAGGGTCTACTCGGCAACCCCCAGTAGGTAAGGCATTCGCGCTGCCCGGACCGTAACTTAGGAGTGTGTGAGAAGTCTGTGCAGGGATGTCTCAATCAGCACTTTGCTCTGTGTGCGAAAGGCGTAGTATGCGCTAGTACGCGGGCCAAGTTAGTTCCCTGAATTTGTCCTAAATTAGTGGGAGAGGAATTGTGCACATGGTCCCCAGACCTTATCAAATTGTGGCATATTCTGGTCAACAGCTGCTGTAAATTTTTCCTTGCCAAGACGTTTCCATAGCTTATGAAGCCAGTCGAGCTGTGTAGGTATTTTGGCCATGCCCCAGGGCAACAGTATGGCTTGTTTGCCTGTGCAGAGGGCCAAGGTGATAGCCCATCCCCTCACTGTCCTCAAAGGAAAGGTCAGAGCATTATGGAGACCTAGGACTACGTAGCTGGGAAACCTGCGGAGATCAGTATCATACATCTTATCAATATCCACTAGGACCTCTGCCCAGTATTGTTGCAGTTTGGGGCAGTGTAAGAGGAGATGTACAATCTTTCCAACAATTTGCATCCCCGCCCTGCTTCCACTTAGTCATTTGAGCTGGGGTGTAGTACCAGCAGTGTGCAAGCTTTAAAAGTTTCTCTTTACCGAAGACAGTGCGTGCAGAGGCATGGGCTTGCCGCAAAATGTCTGACCATTCCTTTTAGGGGTAAAAGGGTGTTTGCATTCCAATTGCCAGTGTTGCTGTGCTGCTGATTTAGCATGGGACAGCAGGGCATTAGAAAACCATAGATGTCGGAGAGAAGGCACTTGTCTGTTTGCCAGGTGAGTTGCTTTTTTTGTTAATGGTAACTCAATGGTGGATTGCTACTTATTGCCAGTGTGTAGTGGGGGAGATATCATAATTAAGTCGGATCAGCGCAAAGTCCATTAGCCCATCCTGATAAAATATCTTTCCTATTCTTTTACAGTTGGCCTGCTGCCAGTCTGCGAATGCATCCCCTTTAGATGTAGGTGGGAAGTCAGGGTCCCTATTATTGGGATTTAGGGCAAGATGTGGGTGGATAGTTTTGTCAATGTTTGCACCTTGTCCTAAGTATTCATTGTAGCCCTGAGCACAAGGGACATATACACCGCGGGTGGCCTAAGGGGTTTGGACAGCCATGGCACCTTCCAGATATGGATATCAGCTACTGCCTGATCTATAACGCACCAGTGCTTCTCCATGTGTGTTCTATCCCACTTCACTAAGTAGCAGAGTTGGGCTGCCTGATAGTATCGTGTGAGATGCAGAATGCCCAGTCCACCCTCCACTGACACGAGATATGCCTGTTTTTTCATCACGAGGGCC
Organism: Pleurodeles waltl; assembly: GCF_031143425.1. Taxonomy (NCBI): domain Eukaryota; kingdom Metazoa; phylum Chordata; class Amphibia; order Caudata; family Salamandridae; genus Pleurodeles; species Pleurodeles waltl. The sequence goes on from NC_090445.1 coordinate 258,849,703, forward strand.
TTCTTCCCTGCCTGTATGTTGTCCAAAGTGTGCAGTTTGCTAAATATGTGTGGGGGCTGCAATGGCAGCAGCTGCATGATGCAGAGTGTAGCAATAGGGTCATGTTGACCACCATGACCAGTCCTAGCAAGAAGAGGGCGTAACCTTTCCAGGAAAGGTGATTGAATAGGGGCACTGCGCACTTACTATTGGCAGTGCGTGCCGATGTGGAGTGAATGTGTAGGCTATGAAATACAACCCCTTGGATAGCCAAGGTAAATGGAAAGAGGTGTGCTAATGCAAGTTGGTCAGTGTTTGGAACAATGCGATTAAATGCATGTGATTTGGTCTGATGAAGGGCTAAACCCAGAAACCCGTGTCTAGAGATATACGGCAATGTCTGCACCAACTTTGGTGAAGAACTACAGATAATTTTCAAGTAAGCGCTACCTAAGAACTTCATTTACCAGGATGCAAAGGGGCGAACTGTGCTGGGATGTGAGGCAGTGTGCTCCCAACCCCCTTCCTGTTTAAAAGGCTCCCTTGAGCCAGTGAGCTGACGAGCTTTGGAGGTGCACCTGTGTGCCTGTGAGTGGTACTTGACCTGAGAGGATTTTGGCAGCGTTTCCAGCAACCCCAGATTAATTTTCTTTGCTCTCTACTCTCTACTGATGAAGGACTAAACCCAGAAACATGTGTCTAGAGATATACAGCAATGTCTGCACCAACTTTGGTGAAAAACTACAGATAATTTTCAAGTAAGAGCTAACTGTGAACTGCATTTACCAGGATGCAAAGGGGCGAACTGTGCTGGAATGTGAGGCAGTGTGCTCCCAACCCTCCTTCCAGGGTCTGGGGAATAGCCTGCATATCCTGATGGGTCACCTGAGCGGAGGGAGGAGTGATCACTTACACCTGAAAGGACTGTGCCTGCCTTCACACAATGCAGTTTCCAACCCCCTGGTGTGTCTCTGAGATCTGGTTTGGACAAGGACGGATCTTGCAAACACTTGAGACTTTGCTTTGAAGTTTGCCAACTTCAAAGTCAGAAAGGGGTACAAGAAGAAGACCCCAAACCCCAGACTTTTAGAATCTTTCTGGAATCAAGAGGAACCTCTGCCCAGGATAAGAGCTGAAGAGGTGGAGGAGAAGTACTGTCCCTTTGATGGGTTGCTTTGTGGGACTGGCTTGCAGTTGCTGCTTCTGCCTGAAAAGAGTGCAAATGGTGAATTTAGCTGTGTGTCCTACTTGAGAAAGTTCTCCACTTGGAGTAGAGCTTGCCTCCTGTTGGAAGTCTCAGGGACACAAAAGACTTCAGTTTCCTCGACCTGCAGCACTGGGAACTGTGTGTTTTGTGCTGTTCAAGAGGAGAAACCACCTTGACGCCGCCAATACAACTGCTGGCCTACACCGTAACCTGCCGCTGCAGCACAGAGCATCACTGCCTGCTTTGCACCGCAACCCTGGTCTCACCGACGCTGTCATTGTATGACTTCACTAAGCTGCTGTTCGCACCACGACCTGTGGGCCCCACACTCCGGCATCGCCTGCTCACACCGCAGCCAGGGTCTCCCTGACGGTGAAGCTCTGGCTGACACCGGCACCGCTGCCTGCACCCTGGCCTGGGAACACCGCTTGTGAGCGTCACAAAGCACCGAAGCACCGTCCTGTCCTGCACTGCTGAATTGGGCCTACCGATGACACCGCTTTAGCAACGATGATGACACTGCCTGCACCGTGACCTGGTGACCCCGCCCGTCGTACCAGCCCGCTTCACACCACATCCTTGGTCTCACCAAAGCCACTGGATGCCGTCACAAAGCTTCTGCCTTCACTGTGACCTGTGGGCACCGCACATCACAACGTCCTGCCTCGCACCGCTGCCCCTATGCCATCCACGCCAGCGCTCCAGACTTCACCAGCCTGGAGTTCGATCCGCAAGGCGTGTGACTTCAAGGGCCTGACAACTCCCACACCCACTCTGGAACTGACACCGCGACGCCAGTGATGCTGCTCTCTGGTGCTCACCACGAGGATCACAATGCCCTGCAATTCCAAAGGTACTGTTTGCGGGTCTTCCAGACACCATAGCTGGCCTGCAATGCCACGGCTGGCCTGAACTGTTGGCTTTGTTGATCAAGTCACCGTGATTGCCCCAGGTGGAGCTATTGACTTCAAGGAACTGTATTTCTAAGTAAATCTTGCAGAATTCATATATTTATTACTGTACGTGGATTTTTATCGTATTTGGTCTTGTTTTACATAGATAAATATTGGCTATTTTTCTACAACTGGTGTGGTGTACTTTTGTAGTGTTTTCAGTTATTACTATGTGTTATGTGAAAATGCTTTACACATTGCTTCTGAGATAAGCCTGAGTGCTCGTGCCAAGCTACCAAGGGGGAGAGCAGGGGTTATCTGAGCGGGTATCTCCCTTATCTTGACTAGAGTGAGGGTCCCTACTTGGATAGGGTGCAAACCGACTGCCAGCTGGAGACCCCATTTCTACAAGTCCCATAGCAAGGCTACGTAGTTGTCAGGAGTGTGATTGATGTCTAAAAAGGTATGTATGGCTTACATGACCTCAGATATGGTAGAATCGTATGTTTGAGTTTTTGGTTAACGTGCCAAGTACAGTGTTGAGGTATGGAGCCTGGCAGGTGAAACGTGATAAAGATAGCAGAGAGGTCCAAAAGGGTGGCCACACTGATGTACACCACCGTGGTGGCCCCAGAGAAGTACGGGTATGCAAGGTGGTATATCCTGGCATGTGTTTGATGGACCACAGAGAAAAAAGTAAAATTCCACACAGCTGGGTGTTGCAAGCACCATATGTCCGTGTGCTCATTGTCTTCTAGTCTTTGGCAACCCATCAGTAAAAGAGTCCCCGTCTGCCCTGTCCTCTGAACTGCTCTGTCTATTTTGGCATCAGGGAACAGGTTATAGTCTTCCTCCAATAAGAACTTCTGCACCAGAGGTGGCCATCATTTGTCCTGCAGCGTCAAGGGTGAACGCCTCCTGGTGTTCACTTGGGGCATATATATCAGCTAGTATAAACATGTAGGTCATCATAGCAATGCCCAAGGACAGGAGTCCACCAGGTAGTTCTGCTTCTGTCTGAATGACTTTCCCCACTAAGTGCGTGGACAGTAGGATCACTACCCCAGCCCTCTTTGCTGGACAGGATGAGAAATACTGGCAATCGAACCACTGGGTCCGTAAATGCCTTCAGTCTGCTTTAAGGAGATGTGTTTCTTGAAAAAGGCAGATATCACACTTGGTTTCTCTCAGCTTGGAGAGAAGTGCCAGGTGCTTACCCGGCACACATAGGCCCCTGACATTGTAGCTGATTATTTTAACCATTTGTTAGAGCATAGCGGGGTATATGAGGGCAGGCACGTAAGAAGTGCAGCAGCGGTGTCATTGGTAGGTCGAGTGGTGTGATGCAGGCATGTGTAGAAGGGTCTAGACATTGGGTGCCAGGCATAGGGGTATAGATCAAAGAACAACAGACAACATAACTGAAGTGTTCCCCTCCTGGGATCACAATAAACAGCTTATATGGGGTCCATGTCTTGGCTGCCAAGAATATCCGTACACCAGCCGAGGTGTATATGGAGCTCTGCGACTTAGAATGAGAGAGCCAGGTGAGGGGAAGCATGGCTACTGGGCTTATCTCATGCTAGATCACGTGACTGTCCACACCTGTATGTAGCAAATCAGGAGCCGCAGGGTCGAGGCATGCCAAGAGGTACATCTTTCAGTTATTTTCTGGATTGCATGTAGTTTCTTCGTACTGAAGCTGGCATAGGAAAGCTGCCCTCTCCTTGTGGCTTTCGGTTTTCTGTGGGTTTGCTAAGCTGCTTCGTCTTCGGGTGTGTGGAACATCTGTCCCAGTTGAGGAGTGAGATGTGCTTTGGAGGGAGGGTGAGTGAAGTCAACATTCTGCAGTTTGTCCATGTCTAATAGTGCATTAGCTTCCTCTAGGGTGTGCACACTCTGTGTCTCATTGTTCCTTTTAATATCAAATCAGTTGATGCACATGACAACAAGACACCTTTATACACGAACAACACATTTTCATATACAAAGTCACATGTTGGATTCCATCGTCATGAACTCTATGTCAACCCCAGCACATAGGTATGTGGTCAAGCAGGCTCTGCGGCCCAAGCGTGAAGGTCAATGACTGACAGGTCGCACATGGGATAACACTTAGCCGACAGCCAAACACGAGCTTAGATCAGATCCCAAAGATAGGCAGCAACACTACAATTTTCCCTGGAGAATGAACCCAATTAAGCACAAATGGCCAGAGGGACCATGCAGTCCCAAAACACCATAAAGATAGATGTTATATGTAGTTAGGTAGACTTAGCCAATCAGGATACAGCACATACAGCTACCATGAACTCTGTAGGCTGGACATCTTCACACATATTTCCAGCCCCACATAGTGTCTATGCCAGATCAAGGCCTACCTGCACTCCCTATCTGAAAATTGCATCTGCGACTCCTTGTCAATAGTTCGCATATTTCACCAAGGAAAGAATGTTTTATGTGTTTATTGCTACAAGCAATATGTCTAAAATGTGGGTCATTTCAATGTTCTACAAGAGACATTCCTCAGACCCCGGGGCAGTAACTGCTCTCCTGAGCATAATGTTTAATCAAACAAACCATTTCCTGTTTTTTCATTCGCCTCTTGTCTCTTATTTTTTAAGATAAATCCTCATTCGAGCAACATTTTGGCAAGCAAGATAGGTGCTCATTGGTTCTTCGAACTCAACTGCGACCAAAAGAAGGAGAACCTGCCCGGACAGATTCACATTTGCGCAAACAAGAAAGGCGAGCAGGCACCGCAATTTATTGAAAGTTCTACTGAATCCGCGGGGCAGAGGTCCGTCTTGAAGTCACCATCACAAGGGTAAGAGACTAGCTTTAGGTTTAGGATTTGGCACGTGGCAATCTAGGGAAAATCTTAATCCGCGGATGTCACTCTCTTGATTGTCAGCTTTTTGAAGGGTGATCGCCTGGACCCAGGTTTCAAGCCAGTGCACTTGAAACCTGGGTGTAATATAGGGTTTTTGGGTTGCTGGCTACTTGGATTGCTGGGAGTGACATAGGCAGTACGCTTAAAGCTCTGAGTGTGACATAGGGCCAGCTCTCTGTTTCAAGAGGTACTTTGCTTGGACCACTGGGGGTGATGCAGTCAGTGCGCATAGGCTCTGGGTGTGATATAGGGCTGACATCTCAATCTTATTAGGCTATCCTGGTTTTCTCCTGCCACCGGTTTCTTAACACTAGTGATACTTGAAAGAAGAACAGGTGTGCTTTTGCTTGGACTACTGGGCATGACTCAGATGGTATTCATGACCCCGGGGTGTGACACAGAGGGAAATTGGACGTTAGGGTACTAGTGCAATTGCAATCCCAGAGATTAGGCATAGCTGTGTTTTGCAAAGAAGGGTCTATGGTCACTAAAGTAAGTTCTTTCTTTCTCCATATAAATTGTTGCAATGTTTTACCTCAAGCTGGTATTGACAAGATTATTGGGCTCCCCTGGCTTTGTGCAGCACAGAGCTTCACTTGGCACAGGAAATCGTGCGCTAGGAGTGGACAGGGCGAAGGCATTTTAATGGGCCATTCCCCTGATTTTTGGGGCCTAGTCAGCATCCCCTCACCAGTTGAAATGGTGTTATTTTGGTATTATGATGCTGCAGACCACTGTGACTATGTTTGTCTTAAATGGTGAATGTTGTGTTGTGGTCAATGTTTAATGTATACATGAAGAAATTGTTGTTTTGCACAATTTGTTGATTGAAGCCAAAGTAAGGCTTGCTACTGTGTCACCAAATTACATGCTGTTGTGAATTAACAATTGCACTTTTTCCTCGGGGTGTGTCCCTTCATGCACTTGTTTGTTCATTATTCTTGATGCATCTGTGAATAATGTTGATCTCATTAGATCAACCAGATTAGGTTCGTTAAACCCCTTGTGTATATAGTTCCCATTACCAGAGAGATCTGGTTGTTTTCTTATACATACTTCCCACTATCACAGTACAAATTTAGAAAAGAAAATCTATAGAAACAGAAAAGTTAGCAACCTAAGTGAGTAAACCCTATAAAAAGAAACAGAGGAAGCTAGAATTCACATAGCTTAAAAATCCCCTAAAAGAACACAAAACCTAGTAGAGTACTGTCCCCTGAAAATACTACCCAACTACCATGGGACCACCTCTAAATTACATGCAGAGTAAGTTCACCACTCAGGCCAAAAAGCTTAGCAAACTCTGCTTTGGGTTGCAAACACATACCAAGGCTCACACCTTCTCCTGGCGGAAAAAGGGAACCTTCAATACTAATATAATGACGCACACACAAGGACATATGTACAAACAAAGTATACGGGGCAAAAGAAGGACAAAAAGTCCAGACCGATAATCTTGACCTAACACCACTAAGTAAAGCATCCGCACCACCCCACTATATGTAGGTATAGAGGTTGTTGGATGCGGCATGTTCTGGTTGGCTGAGGCAGGCCCTAGCCGGACAGAACCTGCCACTACCATCAGGGGTGGGTGATTACACTCACTGTATGACCTGCACTCACCCTTGAGCAGCTTGGCACAGAGCAGTCAGGCTCATTACAGGGGCAATGTGTACTGCATTCGCACAGCAATAATACACAACAAGTACACTGAGCGTCACAAAAGAGGCTTCACATGAAGTATATGTAAATAAAGTTTGTATTCCACACACACATTAATTAACACACACATTCCCCTGGAAAAAAGAGGGATCATTCAACACTAAAGCAATCAAACACACAAGGACATTTGTACAATCAAAGTATACAGGGCAAAAGAAGGGAAAAAAGGAAGCACTGCCAGAGCTCTGGGCCACTTTCGAGAAATTCCAGACCAATAACCTTAACTTATCACCATTAAGCAGGGCATCTTCACCGCCCCACCATATGTAGGTATGCAGGTTGTTGGAGATGGCACATTATGACTGGTTGAGTCAGGGCCCTAGCCAGGCAGAACCTACCACTCCCATCATGGATGGGTGATTACACTTACTATAATTACTATAATAACCTGCGCTCAGACTTGGGTAGCTTGGTACCGAGTAGTCAGGCTTATCTCAGGGGCAATGGCATTGGCACAGCACTACCACACAACAAATACACTGAGCATCACAGAAGAGACTTCACACGAGGTTTATGCCAATAAAGTTTGCATTCCACACACACATTAATTAACATAATACGAACATCATGTTAATCTGGGTGTAAATCACATTTAGAAACATCACTAACAGTCCTAGGCCCAACTATGGTAAGATGACATTAGCAGTATGAATATGTGAGAAAAATAAAACTTTCCCTCCCAGCTCCTCCATGCGGTGCCAACACGCTGTCAGCAAGAGACCCACCCTAGCAATTTCCCCAATTCAATGTCACACTATTCTAGGATGCACCCCTGTTCACAGCAATAGCAGCAATGCGTACATACAGAGAACGCAGCACTTTTAGACAGTTCTACAGCCTAGGCCTTGATGCAGAAGCAATTAAATCCATGATAGTCCTTAGACCAAGAATCAACGTGTTCGTCACACAGCCGTCACTCGAACTCACTCACTCCACTCGATTAAGCTGTTCCTCGGATATCAGGTAGGCTAGTATAACATGCACTCTCTCATACTCGTTCCAAGCAGCCTAACGTGGTGCACTAATATCCTGTAGGATAGTGGTCACTGCACTCGCAGACCCCCTCTTGGCTCCAAACCTTCCTCCAGCCCCCAACCAGTTCCTACTACCCCACCCCCTCATGAGCTGGAAATGATAGGTCCCTTTTCCCGCGATCCTAGGCTATTCGTGGCTGGATTCCACTTATTCAGGACCCCGGGGCAAAGGTTGGGGGGAAGTAAAGAGATAACAGCTGATCAGGCAATGGTCGACAAATGGAGTTCTGAGCACCACTCAGGGAGTTTACTCAGACGTCTCCGGGTGCAAGCCCCGGTCTGCCAAGCATGGAGGAAGGGTCACTCTGGGATACACACTGTTCACAGTGGCATCCAACCCAGCCAGGCCCTCCAATATAAAGATAGTTACCAAATCCACACCTCCCTGGTAGGAGGCACAATGTCTGGAGTGTGATGACTTGGGTTGCCCCAGACTTTCCCGGTTGCACACGAAGAGTTACTAAATCGGCACCTCCCTGAAATGAGGAGCAATGTTTGGGTCGTGATGACTTGAGTCGCACCAGACAGATCTGAACACACAAAATTTACCAATGCTGTACCTCCCTGGAATGAGGCACAATGTCTGGAGCGTGATGACTTGAGATGCACCAGACAGATCGGATCACACATGGAATGTTACCACTACTGAATCTCCCTTGAATGAGGAACAACATCCAGTGCATGCTGACTAGAGTCACATCAGACAAAACATACTAATCGGTCACACACACAAAATGCAAGTTCAGCTGTGCCACTCGAGGTATAATGCGACACTGCTCAGGTTATGTTCCCACCTCCAAGGGTCTCAACCAGTGAATCTGACACAGAACACAACAAGCAGGCAGTCAGGTGTCGCAAGAGAGAAATGCCGCACACTCGACAAAGGCAGCCCACATGGGGTCCCGCAACCGATGAATCCACTCACTGCCAACCAGATGCTTATGCATGCCATTGCCCCATGATGAAGGGCCACACTCCTTGAATGCAGGCAGTACTTTAAAGGCTCCGTACCAGGCAAATCTGGTCTCCAGGTGTAATGCTTGGTTCCCCAGGGGCAAAGGGGGGGAAGCAAGGAGATAATGGCTGATCAGGCAGTGGTCAACTAATGGAGATCTGACCACCACTTGGGGATTTCACTCAAGGGTCTCCACACCGTGCCTTCTGGTGTGAGACCTGGTGTTCCAAGCACTAGTAGAGTCACTCTGGGAGACACGGTGTGCGCAGTGGTGACCAGCTAAACCAGGCGCACCAATATACAGATAGTTACCGAATCCGCACCTCTATAGAAGGAGGCACACAGTCTGGGTGTGATGAATTGAGTCTCCCTGCACAGCCCTGGTTGCACACAAAGAGTTACCAAACTCACACCTCACTGGAATGAGGCACCACGTCTGGTGTGCGATGCCTTGAGTCACACCAGACACGTCCGGTCACACACAGAAGATTATTAATGCTGTACCTCCCTGGAATGAGGCACAACATCTGGTGCGCGATGACTTGAGTTGCACTAGACAGATCCGATCACACACAGAAAGTTACCAATGCCATACCTTCCTGGAATGAGGCACAGCATCTGGCGCACAATGACTTGAGTTGCACCAGACATCTGATCATACATGGAAAGTTACCAATACTGCACCTCCCTGTAATGAGGCACCACGTCCTGTACACGATGACCTGAGTCAGCCCAGAAACGTCCGGTCACACATGGAAAGTTACCAATGCCGTACTTCCCTGAAATGAGGTACAGCATCTGGTGCATGATGGCGTGAGCCACACCAGACAGATCCAAAAACACTAGAAAAGTTACCAATGCCGTACCTCCATGGAATGAGGTGCAACATCTGGTGCACAATGACTTGAGTCACACCAGACAAATCCGGTCACACACACAGAGATGCAAATTCAGCCGTGCTGTACAAGGTAGAATGCGACATTGCTCCTGGTACACCCCCATCTCCAAGAGTTGCAACCAGTGAATTGGACACAACACGCAATGAGCTTGAAGTCAGTTGTCGCAGGAGAGAAATGGCTGATGCTCGAAAAAGGTAGGCCACACAGGGTCCCGCTTCTGGTGAATCTGCTCATTACCAACCAGACGCTTATTAGTGCTGTGGCCCCTTGAAGAAGGGCCAAACTCCTTGAATGCAGGGCAGTACTTTCAAGGCTCTGCTACAGGCAAATCTGGTCTCCAGGTGCAATACTAGGTTCCACACCGGCACATTTGCTGCCAGCTGACGTCCAGCAGAAGATGTAGGCACTGAAGAGGGCACTGCTCTCCAGATGACACAGGTTGAATATGTAGGTTGCTCGCGGAGGTCATTGATTTCCCTAAGACGTCAACTGAGAAGAGGGGGCAAGCCAACAAGCCCACACAGCAGCAACCAGTTTGCCCAGGCCAGCCACGATACAGAAAGAGTGTGTGGTCCCTTTCTAGGGCAGTAAATACTCCTTGTGTACAACAGATTCTTCTGGAAATGTGCACCACTTTCTGCAAGTGTATTTCTAATTTTCTGCAGTGGGGCAACAGTAGTTTTATTGTAGTATTTCTTTGAAGTTGGGGGAGGTTCAGAGGGCTCCCCTTTGAACCACAGATGTCTCCCCTAAATTTCAGCCCTGTCTGCCATGGGGCTTTTGAAGGAAGATCTTTAGTGGGGCCATGATCTGGCTCCAAGAGGCCAAAAGTCTAAACCACTCCCTCCAATCTATCCAGCCAGGCCCACAAATGGCAGAGGTCTTCACTCCAGTTGTGTGCCCAAGTTGTATAGCTGTCACTGGGGAATGCACAGATGTGCTCCTCCACCCCTCAGTGTAGACTTGAGATGAATTAAAAAGCACACAAAGCATTTTAGGGCAGAGAAATTTCCACTTTCTAGAAGTGACATTTCTCCATGATTATTGACTAAATCACCTTTACCATAGAAAGGGGTTTGTCAAGACGAATCCAATGACAGTAAACAACATGAGGCTGCTCTACTGCAATCCAGTGTTACATACTGGAGTAATTGTAACACTTCTCTCATGTTAAGCTATGGGCAGAGCAATTCTCCTATGCAGTGAAAACACACATGGGTATCCATCATTCACTGGGCATATGTGCCCGTGCACACATACAAGTCTCCATTGGCAGGCTCGACACATGTTTAAAAACACCAAAGGTTTAAGTGCTCACACAGATCTGATAAGTCAGGCTAGTTACATATTTAAAGCACCATAGGTGCTAGCGTGCACCCCTAGGCCTGCTGTAACAGGCTGGATACATTTTTAAGCACCGCAGGTGCTAGTGCTCACACCCGGGCTTGTTATGACAAGCTGGATACATAGTTAACCCCACCATAGTGGCCAGTGCACACCCAGGCCTGCTATGACAGGCCTATCACCTGTTTGGCATGCCAGTAGGCATGTGCATCCACTCTGGCCAGCACCCCTTCTTTGTATATTTAGCAAGGTGCACCCACTTCCCCACTGTATTGAAGGAGGGAAAGGACCCAAAGCCCTAAGGCTACCAGGTAGGGAATCAGTGCTGCATGCTTCTCAGGCTATTCTAGCAGGTGGCAAACTCAGTGCAATGTCCCAACAGTAGCCAGGGCTTTCCCAGCCCCTGGTATGTGTCTACCTTTTTACAGAGCACTCCAGGGTACAGCACCTGGACCAATCACCTAAGCACACCCTCCTAGCATGTGTAGGCAGGGCATGTGCACTTTCCCATTACAGTAAATTGAGTAAATGCCCAGAGTCTTAAGGCAATGCAAAGAGATTCATCAGAAGACTGGGAGGAAAAAACAGCTCATTTCAGGTAAATCCCCTAAGAAGGGCCATGCCCAACAGAGGTGCCTGCTATTCCCACACTGGGATACACAAGCCTGCCAGTTGAGGGAGCTCCAGGGGCCCCTACTGAACAGCAGGCTGTTATGTCTAGGCATGATAGATCATCAGGCCCACAGGCCCCTACAGTCCCTGCACCACCCCAGTCCAGCGCTGGAGTGTCCCAAAGCTCGACCCCTTGTCCGCAGCAGTCGGCAGACCAAGATTCAGTGGCACAGGGAGCATGCACCCCTGCTGGTTCCTAGGAGTGAATACAAATCATTGGAAGATTTATAGCCATCTTAGATAGTGATATAGCTATCAAGAGTGAGGGAAGAGGACCCAACCCTATGACATCTGGCAATGAGGAGGGAGCCCCAGATTACATTCAGGTAGCCAAGGAAACCACAGAGAGTGAGCATTAGAGCAGGTCCCGATTTAGAAGGACAACACCTAGCTCCGAGCAAAGGAGGCAGTCGAGATGGGAGTCAGAGGAAAGGCATGGACAAAGGAAAGAGAGAGAGAGCACCCTGGGAGACCAGCGTGAGAGCAGGGTAGCGCACCCTGCACCTGAGGAGAGCAGAAGCAGGTATGGAGCCCTGGTCATGGAGAAATCTGAGAAAGAGTAGGAAGGGAAACTTTTGACATGGGTACGTACCTCACCAGAATGCCAGTGAAGGAGAGGGCTGACCAGGAGATTTGGGACCAAGGCAGCCTGGTGAGGACCTAACTTAGACACAGGATAAGCAAAATGGCATCACTGCGTTCACACTAGGAGAGCAGAGACAATGATGGCTGCTGCTTCTCCTGAAAGTGCAGGACAGGTAAACAAACGCCTAGGGACATAGGAGCTCAGAAGGAAGCCAAAATATTCTCCGACCCTTTTGTCACCTGCTAGCGCTGGGCTGAGAGAAGTGAGCAGTATGATAGGCCCTGGCCAGAGGAGGTATTGTTCAAACCAGAAGACATAGCGATTGTCAAACTGCATCCAGCACGGAGGGGGAGATCCCAAGTGGAACTTTCCTTCCATGCTGGAGTGTCTGAGGAGATGGGAGCACTATGTAGAGGAAAACCAGCAGTTGCCCGGAGCTAGAATATGCCCATTAGTACAGAAGGGCATAACAGGGATCATCTATGTGCCATGGGCCCAGATGAAAAAGGAGGGGCTAAGAGCAAAGCTGCTGCCATTGTTGGATGGGTCTGGGAAAGGGATCTCATGCTTTTAGAAAAACACCACAGGGATCACTCTAGGAATAGGCAATTTTAAGAGTCTGCTAAGAGGCATTATTGGTGAGCAGACCAACACAGTGTTCACCCACACTCCCATACTTGCGGTCACGCTGACCAACTCAGAGCACAACGGGGCTGCATTTGATTCATACAGGCACCAGATATGGGTGGCCCTGAGGTAAATACACCATGACTGCCCAGACATAGTTGGGTTAATGGCGGAAACCATGAGACTTGAGGAGACCATAGTAGACTTCCTAGATAAGATGGGAGAATGGTGGGGACAGGAGACAGGAGAGCCATGGACTGATAAGGCCCTTGAGTCACTTTCTTTTATAATGCCCTCAAAAAGGGGATGCCCAAAATGGTTTGGACAACGTAGTAGACCTAAAAGCACCCATACTGCACTTCCACAAGAGGAAACAAAGGAAAGAGAAGGAGAAGCAAGAAGAGGCCCAGAGGAACAAAGCTAAGTTGGTCCAACATAAGGTAAGGAAAACCGCCCTCGAGGGGGCCATGTTGGCAATAAGCGTACAAATGGTACTCGTCATGAAGGAAACTTGGCCACAACTCTAGAAACCAGGTGGCTGGTAGCAACTAAACCACACACAGTGCTACTATTGCCAAAAAATGGGCCACATGGCCAACAGATGCCAGCTAAGGCACACCACGTGCAGAAGTCAATGAGCTGAAGCCAGGCCCCACAGAACTCCCATCCACAGAATGAGGCCCAGGGAAACGTAGCAGCACCTTATTCTCATCCGCATAAAAATGAGTCCACCACCATACCACTGCAGCAAGGGGGTCAGGCAATTGGACCAGCGCAATGCATCAGCAGCCACAACTGGAGAACCAGGTCCTCAATAGATCAGGGCAGCAGCCTTGACAGGAAAGGGTAGCCATTTGGGGAAGCAATACTTTCACAAAGACACAGAATCCGAATGTATATTAAGCCTTAGCACCCCGATACAAAATATACATTTTGAGCACACTCGAAAAATTCACCTTAAAAGGATTCAAAATATAAGGCAAATAAGAATAAGAATAGGTATTTCAACCTTTAACGTGTACTTGGGACTATCAGGGTTGTTACGTGGCTTTTTTACGAAGTGTCCTCATTAGACTCCACCAACCCCGGGCTGCTGTGTGGCTGTCGATCGGGAATCTGCACTGGCGTTCGTCATGTCAGGTTCCCACCAGAGCCTGGGTCCCACTCTGCTGCTGGTGCCCCAAGATAGGACTAGCTGGCTACACCCCAGGTGGAGGGCAGTCTGACTGAGAGGGGCAGAGCAGCTTCCCAACCGCTAGTTAAAGGGCAGACACCCCAGGTCTTTGAACCCATAAGCAAAGTGAGAGGGGTTCCTATTACCAAGTCAAAAGTTCCCCATTCCAAGGCCCCCAACTAACACTGAAATGCCTCTGCTGAATAGCCCCAGCAGCAATAGCATCCTCAAAGGCTCCCAACCAAATGGGGTCCAAACGCTTGTTCCAAAATGAAGCTCTCCTCTTGTTTCAGGAGGTATGCTTTCTACGCCCTCTGGGTAGCAAAAACACACAATGCGTGAATGAGTTCAAACAAGGCACCACACAACGTTGAGTCAGTAGGAAGGGGACTCCAGGACATCCAATCACCCCAGTACATATGCATAATGTGGGGAGAACTCTGGGTTCCAGGCCTTGTTCCAGATTCCTTATTCAGTGATGTCTTCTGCCTCCTCCTTACCCTCAGGGCCTCCACATAGCAGCCAGGAAGAGTAGGCCAAAAAATAAATGGTCAGAGGGAGACAGGAGTGCCAAGAAGAGAAGTCCAAAGCATTTGCCGTAGTCCTGAGCAAAGAAGAATACAGGAGTAAGCTCACTCCCGCAACAGGACGACACACAAGGCCTCATACTGCTCAAAGGGAGCAACAATTCCAAATGCAATCCACAAATGAGAGACACAGGGGCCATGGAGGTACGCTCCAACCACCACAAGTATTCGACAATAAAGTTCAGGAATCTAGCGAAATGCCCAAGAACAAAAAGAAGCCCAAAGCTAGACCAAAGGAAACCTTGAGAAAAAAGGGCATAGTTAGGACATCTGGTGCCAGTTGGGAGGATCACGGGGGTGCCATGTGCTGAGGCCAGATTACTTCAGGACACGTTGTGTTCACCGGCCAACGTCCAGTGTGAGATGCCTCCAATTTTTGCACTGCCTCCCCACCTGTAGGTTAGAAACACCACCTCATGCCGCTGACACTACCCCGTCCACACACCAGGGTGCCGAAGGGCTGGCCACGCCAACATAGCACCAATTAGATTCGTCCTACACCCGGGAACTGGGCGGAGCACTAGCACTGCCCCCGTGCTCCCCACCCACCCCCCCAAGGCAGGGATGGAAGGGGAAGCCCTTCCCCTTCCACCCCCGACCCCCCACCCCCCCTGTGACGTCAGCGCGCTAGCGCACGCTGATTTGTCACAGGGCCTCCCCCGTGATCGAAAGAGAAATGCTTTGCATTTCTCTTTCGTTCACGTGGGGGAGGCCCGGAGAGGCTTTAAAGGGAAGGAAATGTATTTCCTTCCCTTTGAAGTCTCTCCGAGTGTTTCAAAAGCCGGATTGCTTGCAATCCGGCTTTAGAAACGCCCACTAGACACCAGGGATTTTTTGTTGTTGTTGAAAGTGGCATAAGGGAGTGACCCCCTGGGCAAGGGTCGCTCCCAGGGGAGGCATTTTTTTGGAAGGCCTTTTCTGCCCCCGGGGGAGGGCAGAAACCTCTAGGCACGAGGGATAAAAAAAAAATTCATTTTCTTTTGTTTTGTTTCTTTTTTGAGGTGGGGAGCGACCCCTTAGGCAAGGGTCGCTCCCCTAGGGGGCAAATTATATTTAGGCAATTTCTGCCCCCCTTGGGGGCAGATCAGCCTATTTTGATTAGGCCAATCTGCCCCCAAATGGGGCAGAAACCACTAGGCACGGGGATTTTTTTTGTTTGTTTTACAGATGGGGAGTGACCCCTTGGACAAGGGTCGCTCCCCTGGAGGGGAAAATTGTATTTAGGCCATTTCTGCCCCCTTTGGGCCAGATCGGCCGATTTTTGCTACGCCAATCTGCCCCCAAGGGGAACGGAAACCACTAGGCACCGGGGATTTTTTTTGTGTGCCAATGTCACGCAGGGGGAGCGACCCTGTAGGCAATGGTCGCTCCCGGGGGGGGGTTGGGGGGCAGGTGAGCACATTTATTTTAGGACATTTCTGCCCCCCCCCGGGGGCAGTAACCTCTAGACGCCAGGGCAAATTTTTTTTTTGTGCTTTTTTTTTTGTTTGTTTGTTTTTTTAGAGATGGGGACCATTAGGCAAGGGTCGCTCCCCTGGGGGGCAAATTGTATTTAGACCATTTCTGCCCTCCTTGGGGTCAGATCGGCCGATTTTAGGTCAGAAACGACTAGGCACCGTTTTTTTTTTTTTGGCCGCCAATGTCACGCAGGGGGAGCGACCCCGTAGGCAAGGGTCGCTCCCGGGGGGGGGGGGGGTTGGGGGCCAAATTTATTTTAGGCCATTTTTGCCCCATTGCTATTAGGCCGATCTGCCCCCCGGGGGGGCAGAAACCTCTAGGCACAGGGCACATTTTTTTTTTGTTTTTTTTTTTTTTTTTTTTGTTTTTTTAGAGATGGGGAGCGACCCATTAGGCAAGGGTTGCTCCCCTGGGGGGAAAATTGTATTTAGACCATTTCTGCCCCTCTTGGGGGCAGATTGGCCGATTGTAGGTCAATCTGCCCCCAAGGGGGCAGAAACCACTAGGCACCGGATACTCCGGATATGCAATGGGGCATCTCCATGCTGATGGAAACCTACCAGCAGGTTGGGGAGTTCGCTTATACCCAGCTCATCCCTGGATGACATGGCCTTTATTCCCTCGTTACCATACACACCCCAAACCTGTTCACCCCTGGAGAAGATCTGTATAAACTGTTCCAACACCCGCTGAGGAAGGAAACAGCATTGTTGCATCAGGTTCGAAGGAGAGGAGCTGCTGATTATTTTGGTTGGGCTCAGTACAAGGACATTCATGAGGAGTTTGGACTATTCAGTGATGCCCAAGTATCAGGAGGAGGCTCTATACCCTTCTCCACCTTGCAGACAAAAGCAAATGGCCACAGATAACATGTTGGGAGATGCTTAGAAAGATGAACAGCACTGAGCTTGACCTTAATGCCATCAAATAAGAACTAAGAGCCCTTTGCATCATGGTGATGTAACATCTGTATATTTTGGACTTGATGACTGCAATAGAGGGTGGCATGTGTACCAAAATTGGCACATCCTGCTGTACTTTCATATCTGGCAATGACATTCACATTGAAGCACTTCACTGTTAGAAATGGGGTCTTTGATTGGCAGTCAGGTTACCCCCTTTCCAAGCAAGGACCCTCACTCTAGTCAGGGTAAGTCAAATGTGATCCAAATTATCCTGTGCCTACCCTCTGGTAGCTTGGCACTGAGCAGTCAGGCTTAAGTTAGAAGGTAATGTGTAAGGTATTTGTGCAATAAATCATACAATAACACCATATAGCACCACAAAAATACACCACACAATGTTTAGAAAAATATATAATATTTATATGGATGTTTGCAGGCCAAAACGATCAAAGATGCAATAAGTAAATGTAGAGATACCACTGAAAAAGTGTAATAAAGTGTCTTAAGTCTTTTTTAAGCAAACAAAGCCCCTCATTACAATCCTGGCGGTCAGTGTTAATGCGGCGGTAAGACCGCCAACCGTCGGCGGTAAAAAAAAATGGAATCACGACCATGGAGGAAACCGCCAACATAGACAGCCCCTTTAACACTCCGACCGCCACGGCGGTACAAACAAACAGCATGGCGGTCACCGCCAACAGACAGGCAGAAGACAATGTACCGCCCACACTATTATGAGAGGCCAATCCGCCACCTTTTCCGGGGCGGATTCAACACGAACAAAAACACGGCGGAAACAGGACTTGGAAGGGGAAACACTCACCTCTACACAACCCACGACGAACCAGGACGCCATGGAGCTAGAACTCTAAATCCTCCCTGCGATAGAGGAGCAGGAAAGACGGCGGCGATGACCACGGTGAGTACTGCACCTACAACACAGGGAAGGGGGGAGGGAAAAGAGAGTGACACACACGCAACATACAACACCCCCACCCCCACCCTCGCACACAATAACACACACACCAATACATGCTGCAACAATAGATTTACACCCCCTACCCCCCCGGAAGAAAGCAATGACAAAAGGAAATGATTGTAACGATTGTAATCAATAAAAAACGATTAGTCAAAACTTTAAATACAGTATAAACAATTATGTACACCAACTATACAAGTCCAGATAGTGCACCATTCAAAGTCGGTGGACCATCGGGCCCAAAATGCATGGGCAAGGCCCGCACTCGATACCAGACTGCAAACGGAGAGAACACTGCTGGGCCATCAGATCGAAATGAAACAGGTGCCTCAGGGGGAAGGGAAGGGGGGGCACCTCAGACAGATGAGTGCATGACGCCAGCTCCACGAGGGGGCTCCATACCCATTGATGTATCCTGGGGAGTGCAAAGCCACAGTCTCTCAAGTCTATCCAATGGGTGGTTTGCCCACTGCTTTATCCTGGGGAGTTCAAAGCCACAGTCTCTCAAGTCTCTCAAGTGGGTGGGTTGCCCACTGCTTTATCCCGGTGAGTGCAAAGCCACAGTCTCTCAAGTCTTTTCAGTGGTTGGTTTGCCCACTGCTTTATCCTGGGGAGTGCAAAGCCACAGTCTCTCAAGTCTCTCCAGTGGGTGAGTTGCCCACTGCTTTATCCTGGGGAGTGCAAAGCCACAGTCTCTCAAGTCTCTCCAGTGGGTGGTTTGCCCACTGCTTTATCCTGGGGAGTGCAAAGCACAGTCTCTCAAGTCTTTTCAGTGGGTGGGTTGCCCACTGCTTTATCTTGGGGAGTGCAAAGCCACAGTCTCTCAAGTGGATACCTTTCTCCACTGGTTCTGGAGGGGGCTTTGTGCCCAGAGAGCTTCACCCTGCCAAGGACTGAGGTAGTGGATGCCTTTCTCCACTGGTTCTGGAGTGGGCTTTGTGCCCAGAGTTCTTCATCCTGCCAAGGACTGAGGTAGTGGATGTGATACTCCACTGGTTCTTGAGGGGGCTTTGTGCCCAGAGTGCTTCATCCTGCCAAGGACTGAGATAGTGGATGCCTTTCTCCACTGGTTCTGGAGGGGGCTTTGTGCCCAGAGTGCTTCATCCTGCCAGGGACTGATGTAGTGGAAGCCTTTCTCCATTGGTTCTGGAGGGGGCTTTGTGCCCAGAGTGCTCCATCCTGCCAAGGACTGAGATAGTGGATGTGATACTCCACTGGTTCTTGAGGGGGCTTTGTGCCCAGAGTGCTTCATCCTGCCAAGGACTGAGGTAGTGGATGTGACACTCTACTGACGGTGGTGTAACATGCAAGCTGGCCAGGCTCCTGGAACTGACCACCAGCCTCGTACGACTGACCACTGGGGATGGCAGCAATGTCTGTGGTGGTGCCACTGGCTCAGGATGTCGCAGGGCCGCTGGCGGTGCTGGCAGCGGTGTTAGTAGCGGCAGTGCTGGCAGCGGTGTCAGTGGCGGCGGTGCTTGGGGCGGTCTCTGTGGCATTGGTGCTGGCGGCGGGCACTGTGGAATCGGTGCTGGCGGCGGGCTCTGTGGAAACGGTGCTGGTGGCAGGCTTGCTGACTGCGGTGCTGGTGGCGGCCTCATCGACTGCGGTGCTGGTGGCGGGCTCACTGACTGTGGTGCTGGCGGCTGTGTCAGTAGCAGCGATGCTGGTGCCGGGCTCACTGACTGCGGTGCTGGTGGCGGGCTCACAGACTGCGGGTCTGGTGAAGGGCTCAGTGTCTGCGGTGCTGGTGGCGGGCTCACTGACTGCGGTGCTGGCGGCTGTGTCAGTAGCGGGGGTGTTGGTGGCGGGCTCACTGACTGCGGTGCTGGTGGTGGGCTCACAGACTGCGGGTCTGGTGAAGGGCTCAGTGTCTGCGGTGCTGGTGGCGGGCTCACTGACTGCGGTGCTGGCGGCTGTGCCAGTAGCGGGCTCACTGACTGCGGTGCTGGTGGCAGGCTCACAGACTGTGGGTCTGGTTAAGGGCTCAGTGTCTGCGGTGCTGGTGGCCGTGCTGGTGGCGGGCTCACTGAGTGCGGTGCTGGTGGCGGGCTCACTGACTGCGGTGCTGGCGGCAGTGCTGGTGGAGGCGGTGCAGGTGGCGGTTGCGGTGGCGGTCTTGTTCGCCGTCAAGGTTGGCGTCGACGTGGACCTGCCTTTGATTTTTTGGCCCTTCC
Source organism: Pleurodeles waltl (assembly GCF_031143425.1). Taxonomy (NCBI): domain Eukaryota; kingdom Metazoa; phylum Chordata; class Amphibia; order Caudata; family Salamandridae; genus Pleurodeles; species Pleurodeles waltl. The sequence goes on from NC_090445.1 coordinate 258,869,794, forward strand.
CCACCTTGGATGGTTGCGCAGCTGTCTTCCCACTTTCCACTTTTGTTTTGCCTGAGCCCTTGGTGGCAGGTGTTTTTGCCATCTCCCTCTGGGATGCGGGCAACTTTTTCTGTTTTGGAGGTGGGGGAATGTCCTTGCCCTCGCTCCTTGGGACACTGGCAGCCCTGTTGCTTGGCACACTCCAGAATCCCACTATTGCTGGCACCACTGTGCCCGGTGATGTGGTGGCTAAGGTGCTGGGTCGGGAAATATGGGACGGATGGGGAGGGAGGTGTAGGAAAGAGGTCAACATTTGATAGCAAAAGCTTTTTAGACACACTGGGACGGGTAGATGGAGGGGGTTTGGGAGTGGAGGAAGAGGTAGTGGATGTAGGAGGTGTACGTTTGCTGACTTTGGGTGAAGGTGTATGGGCTGGAGGCTGTTGTGAGGTGGATGGCTGTTGGGTTGGTGTGTGACTGCATAAAACTGTAAACTTCACACTTGTATAGGGCACTACTCATCCGTTAGAGTCTCAAGGCGCTGTACACATACTGCTGTGGAACACCTCTTGGCTTTTTCCTGTGAGGTGCCTACTCCTGGAGAGCCCCAGGGTGAAGCCAGGCATCCAAGCACTGGAAGGGCCGTTGTGGAAATTAAGCAAGCTATTGCCCAGAGTTACACCCATTAATTAGATTGGGCACCAAGATGAGAATTATCTGGTCCAAGGGAATTGAGCCCAAGACCACCCCAAGGTGGGAATTGAACCCTGGTCCCAGACCGGATCTCTGCATCAGGGTCTGCTGCTCTAACGATTGTGCCACACTTATCCACATTGTGCCACATTTCTCCACAAGTGTGTTTGAGTAGTTTGGGAGGAGGGCTCACAGACACACTGGGAGAGGACACATGGGATGTTTGAATGGTAGTGGGGGTGGTGAGTGCACGTGAGCGGTGTGTGGTGATGGGCGTTCTGGTGATGGAGGTAGTGGCTGAAGATGTAGTGCATGCAGGTGTGAGTGGAGAAGAAACAGGGAGGGAGGCGGGAGACGTGGAGGAGGGGTACACAGTGGAGGCAGTGGATGTTGTTATCTCTGCATGGGTATAGTGCTTGTGTGAGTGCCTGTGGGATGTGTGGTGCCTTTGTTTGCCTGAGCCACCCTTGTGTGTTGATGTGTGTACATGCTGGTCTGATAGTGCTTTGGATAGGCTGAGGTACAGGGGATTGTCTCTGGGTGGAGGAGGTTGGAGGGGGGAGGCTGGACACAGGGACAATGGCTGCCATCAGTGCTGAGGCCAGAGACTGAAATGCTCGCTGTTGGGCTGCCTGGCCAGAATGAATGCACTTCATGTATGCATTTGTTTGCTACAAATGCCTCTCTACACCCTGGATGGCATTCAGAATGGTAGACTGCCCAACATTGAGGGATCTCAGGAGGTCAATAGCCTCCTCACTGAGGGCAGCAGGGCTGACTGGGGCAGGGGCTGAGGTGCCTGGGGCAAAGGAGATGCCCACCCTCCTGGGTGAGCGGCCACGGGACACACGCTGAGGGGCTGTTGGGAGGGCAATGCTGGTAGGGGGGTGGTGGCTGTACCTGTAGATGAGGTGGACACAGAGGGGCCCGCCACGGCAAGGGAGCTCTCATCAGAGGAGGAGTCGGTGTCACTGGTCTCTGCTTCTGTCCCCGCCGTGGAGCTCCCCTCGCCCTCCATCCCACTGGTGACTTCAGACTCTGTTGTCTCGCCCTCCAGGGCCATGTGTGATGCAGCTCCATCCTGCTCCGGTGGCACTGCTCCTCCGCCTGATGATGCTAATGCACACAAGAACAGGGAGACCACAAAAAGGGGGGGGGGGAGAAAGAAGAAAGACATGTTCAGTGCATGCAATACCGCTACTTTTGGTGGACACTACAGACACAGAAGCCCTCCGCACTACGCCATGCACTTAGAGTTCCCTAATTAATCACAGGGACATGGAGTACAAGGCCTATGCCCGATTGTTGCACACATGGAAGTCACAGCAGCCTGACTAGGTGTAGATGGCTCTTCCACTGGTGGGGTTGGGGTGCCACATAGCCTGCCTCACAGAGGGTCCTTGCCTACAAAGCTCGCCCTGCCCTAGGGTAACCCACTGAAGACACCTCGTAATGCGCGCAGAGTCAGATGGATGTGACGGTACTCACCCCCTTGTGGCTGCTGTGATGCCCTCAAGCGCCCATCCAACTCCGGATATGCCTGCGCCAGGATATGGAACATCAGGGGGGTCATGGTGCAAAAGGGCACCCCTCCCATGTTGGGAGCCCATCCCCAGCTGGGCCTCCGCCATCTTCTTGCTCCAGCGGCGAATGTCCTCCCATCTTTTCCGGCAGTGGGTGCTCCGTCTGTGGTGGACCCCCAGGGTCTGGACGTCCTTGGCGATGGCACGCCAAATATCCTTCTTCTGGTGGGCGCTGACCTAGAGGAATAGTTCAGGGGAAAAGGAAAAACTTTAACCGCCCGGACCACCACAGTCATTAGCCCACGTTCCCACCCTTGCCCTGACGCACATACACTCACCATAGAGCATGCTCACAGTGTACTCACCTGTTTGTCTGAAGGACCGTAGAGTAGCGTGTACTGGGGGAGGACCCCATCCACTAACTTCTCCAACTCCTCCGAAGTGAAGGCAGGGGCCCTTTCCCCAGACACATGAGCCATCGTCGCTTCCAGACACAGGTCACAGCAACACTTGCAGTGTAGGTCCTCTCCTGTCGAAGGTCAGGTATCAAGTGAGTGAACGGACACAAAATGGGAGTCACGTCCGCAGCAGTGCGTACCGTCACTGCCGAAGTACATCGTCATTGGCTCCTGGGACCCATAGGGTCCAATGTTAACCAATGCAGGATTGCGCTGCGGTCTTCAACCGCCTACCGCGACAGTGTACAACGCCAGCGCAGTTACCTCATATCCCCTTGTCCCACGTTACAGGTCAGGCAGCCGCCATTTCAGGGGGCCACATGGCACTAATTTTAAATGCGTCACACATATCTAGACCTTGCATACACACAGTGACAGGCACATAGCAGATTGACAAATGTGTGCACTAAGGGCCAGATGTAGGTACAAAAAAATTAGTGACTCGCAATTTGCGAGCATGTGCGACTCGCAATTTGCGTGTCGCTAACTGGACAGCAGGTAGAATTTGCGGGGACAAATTGCGACTCGCACCCGGAGTCGCACTGCAGATAGCGAGTCCACTGTTTGCGAGGTCGCTTTTTGCAACCGTGCCAAAAACGGACACGCAAATTGCGAGTGGGTGTCGCAAATTGCGACTGTGCAGAAAATTGAATGCAGGTGCTGCAGAACACTCCAGAAACCACTCCAGAACACTCTGGAAAACACTTCTTGGCACATGATGATGACATCACAGCCAGGAAGTTTACAAATACACCTGGGAGGAGGGAGGACCACACCCTTTTTAACTGCAGCACAGCTAACAGAGCAACAGCAACCATGGTTGACACTCCCAGAAAGAGAAAGCTGAAGTTTGCAGAGAAGGAGCTGGAGGTGCTCACAAAGGAGTGCTGTCAGCACCATGATGAGCTTTTTGGGAAGGCAGCCCTCAATGTGCCAGACTCTGCCCAAAAAAGAATTTGGCAGGAAATTCAGGAGAAGGTAAACTCCCTGGGGGTCAGCCACAGGAGTGTGGATGAAATAAAGAAGAGGTGGTACGACCTCCGCTCCCGGACCAAGGAGAGGGTGACAGAAAGGCTCCGGGAGATGAGAGGCACAGGAGGGGGACCATCTTCCATACCACCACCCACACCCCTGGAGGAAAGGGTGGAGGAGACCCTGGAGCCGGAGTCAGTAACTGGATTTGGAGAACTGGACACCTCTGAGCCCAGAACATCAACCGGTGAGTACCATGTGATATGCCTGTACCCCCATCAATGCCATACCCCCACCCACCATGTACACAGGGGCATGCACAACAAAGATAGCTCCATTTCAGAGTAGCAGATACCAGCATGATGCATTATGGGCAATGTAGTCAAGTAGGCAGTTAATAGGCAAATGTTTATTAGGAAGTGTGCAACAGATAGTAGACACTGACAGTGTTTTCCCCATGTCCCACAGGTCTCCCACAAGACACCACCACCAGCCACAGCAGCCAGGTGCCACTGGTCAGCCAGCCCCATGAGGAGACAACAGGAGCAGCCACCACTCCCACCTGCACCACCAACACCATCCCCTCTATGGCAACACCCGCTGCGACAGTGGTCTCGAGCCTCCACCAGCAACAACCAGGAGTGCCACATCACACATCACAGGGCCTCCACCGCTGCGCAGGCGAAGCAGGATGAGGAGAGCAGGGCTGCAGGCAGAGTCAGGGTTTCCATCCACCACACCGACAGAGGTACAACAGCGCCTGCAGAATCAAATGTTAGGGCAGATTAATGGGGTTCTGCAGTGCTTCGAAAGGAACCATGCAAACAGCATGCAGCAGGTTCATGCACAACTAGAGGTAATTGGCAACAACACTGGTGACCTAGCCCTGTCAATGCGTGAACTGGTGGCTGGACTGCTTACACAGAGTGAGGGGGCGTGGCGCAGGGACCGCCAGCTGCTCCAAAGGCTGGACAGGATGGCCTCCTCTATTTGCAGACTGGCAGTGAACACTACTGGGCTGTCAAGGAGAACAGTCGGCCTCCAGGTTGAAATGGGCCACTTTGCGGGTGATGTGGCAAGGAGCCTGGGCCGGATCACCCATGTGATATACCTCATGGAGGCACAGCAGGTGTCCAGGGGTACAGGGGACACCCCATAAGACAGTGAGGAGGGCTCCACTGTCAGCAGTGTCTCTGCTGGTGACACCAGGGTGCTACGGAGTGGGAGTACGAGGCAGAGCACTGCTGAGCAACCTGTACCAGCCAGGCTGGCAGAGGCCACCGTAGGCTGTGAACTAACCACTGTCCCTGATGTTGGGGCACATGATGGCAATGTGTCCCATGCCAGGTGGACTTTTTGAAGTCCCTGAACAGTTTTTCATTGTGTATAGTTTGGTTTTTGCACATATTAAAAAAAAAAAATGTTCCACTTAACAAATGGAGTGTTTGTTCAATTGGTGAGTATGGTAGAAGTTGGCACGTACCTTCCAAAGTATTGGGTTGCAATGTGTTCCCGTCTCAGTCTGCCTTGATTTGCGATGCTCCTATCCCCATAATGGCGATGTGGTTGCTCTTGCTCTTCATCCTCCGAATCTGGGTCTGCAGGGGTGAGAGGTAGCCCACGTCGGGTGGCAATGTTTTGCAGGATAGCGCATGCGACAACTATTTTGAATGCCGTTATGGGGGTATACTGGAGGGCACCTCCACTTCGGTGAAGGCATCTGAACGGTGCTTTCAGCAATCCAAAGGTTATTTCAATCAGGTTCCTGGTCCTCTTATGTGCACTGTTGTATCGCCTCTCACATTCATTGCTGGGTGTTAAGCACGGAGTCAGTATCCATGGCCGTAGTGCATATGCACTATCACCTGTTGGGCACAAAAAGTACACTGTTAGAAAGTCCTGGTTGGTGTGCACATTGATCTGTGTGCATGTCTACAAGGTGTATGCAGCTCTACCTAGGAGGTATCCGTCTCCAAACTCCCCACGTTCCAGGCGTTGGTGTATCCCACTGTGCCTAAAAATGTAGGAGTCATGAGTACTGCCTGGAAATTTAGCTACAATGTCAGTGATGACATAATGGGCGTCACAAACAACCTGAATATTGAGTGAGTGGGTACACTTTCTATTGCGGAACAGATATTCCAGGTTTGCAGGGGGGCATATTTGAATATGTGTCCCATCTACACACCCTATGACATGGGGAAAGTTGGCATTCCGGTAAAAGTCCAACTTTGTGCTGTTGATTTCTGCCTCATTCCTGGGTAGGTATATGTATTGGGACATGTGTGTGAGTAAGGCATCTAGGAAAGCCCTGAGGAACCTTGATAGTGCACTTTGGGATACCCCACCTGCCACAGCTATGACCCCCTGATAGCTCCCCGAGGCCAAGAAGTGCAGTGAGCATAGCACTTGCACATGCGTAGGGATGGCGCAGCCGTGCAGAGTCTGGCGTTCTAGCTGTGGTTTGAGTAAATCTATTAAATCTAGTATAGCTGTGCTGCTAAGCCTGTATTTATCATAGATTTCCTCCTCAGTTTGCTGGAAGAGTGTCTGCCTTGTTCTGTAAATCTTCTCCTGTCTCTGGCTCCTCCTCCTCCTCTGCTGGGCTGCGTGGGCTCTCCTCCTCACTCCTATCAGGTATATCTCCGCCATCTTGAGTAACCCAGATGCCTTCTGGGTCTCCTTTTATACTTTGGTAATGGTTACCACCTGCTCTGAGTTAGTGGTAAATTGGACATGCAAACTGGGCTTTTTGCGACTAGTCGCAATTTGCGAGTGGCTATTGCATTTGGTTTGCGAATCGCAAATTGCGACTTCCTATTAGCGGGTTGCAAAATGGGGTCGCAATTTTTGCGAGTTGGTAACGGCTCGCATCGCTTTTTGCGAGTCGGAAATGGGATTTTTACATCCCATTTCCGGTTTTGCGGAGTCGCAAATAGTGATTCGTGCCATTTGCGACTCGCAAAAGTTTGCTACATCTGGCCCTAAATTCTTTTTTTTACTACCTCAGTGTTGGCTGACTCTGTGCTCGCTGTTCTCGTCCATAGGATACGTCCACTGGGGCAGGTGAGGAGATGGCGGCATCATCCGGTGTACAGACCGCTACTGGACCTGTCGACAATCGAAGACAGATACATCATTATCACTTACAGATTTGATCATGCCACAATCCTGGAACTGTGTGCCCAGTTGGAGCCAGACCTGATGTCAGCTATCCGCCAACCCACAGGAATCCCCCCTCTAGTGCAGGTCCTGTCACTGCTCCATTTCCTGGCAAGTGGGTCTTTTCAAACAACAATGGCCATTGCATCAGGGATGTCTCAGCCTATGTTCTCAAACGTTTTGTCCAGAGTGTTGTCTGCCCTGCTGAAACACAAGCGCAGCTACGTCGTTTTCCCTCAGGTGGAGGATTTGCCCACAGTGAAAGGTGACTTCTATGCCCTGGGACATATCCCCAACATCATAGGTGCCTTTGATGGGACACATGTGGCCTTGGTACCCCCGCAGGAGTGAACAGGTGTACAGAAACAGGAAGAGCTAACATTCAATGAATGTGCAGATGGTGTGTTTGGTCGACCAGTACATCTCCCATGTCAACGCCAAGTTTCAAGGCTCAGTGCATGACGCTTACATTTTGAGGAAAAGCAGCACCCCTTATGTGATAGGGCAACTCCAGAGGCACTGTGTGTGGCTAACAGGTGAGGACAAGGACCCTATACCCTGTGAATAGTTGTCTGGGCCTGGGGTTGTCCCCAAGGGTTAGTGTGTGTCTAACAGTTCTCCCTCGATATTTGCAGGTGACTTTGGGTACCCCAACCTGTTATGGCTACTGACCCCAGTGCGAAATCCCAGTACAAGGGCAGAGGAATGCAACAATGAGGCACATGGGCGAACTAGGAGAGTAATAGAAAGGACCTTCGGCCTCCTGAAGGCCAGGTTCCGGTGCCTCCATATGACAGGTGTTTCTGTCTACTACTCACCAAAGAAGGCGTGCCAGATCATCGTGGCCTGCTGTATGCTGCACAACCTGGCTTTGCGATGACAGGTGCCTTTTCTGTAGGAGGATGGTCCAGAAGGTGGTCTTGTGGCAGCTGTGGAGCCTGTGGACAGTGTAGAAGAGTAGGCAGAAGAAGAGGATATCGAAAACAGAAACAACGTGATCTAGCAATACTTCCAGTGAGACACAGGTAAAAAGACATCACTGCCTCCTACATCTCATACACTTGTTAGACCTATCAGATGTCTGTCACTTTCTCCCAGTGTATGGACCCTGACCTGTCACTTTGCCTTTCCATTTCACAGATGTGGGTCCCACTGTGTGCCCTCTGCTATGTTACCTCGTGGACTAGAGCTGTGTGACATAGGTATGTTGACAATACAATTTACATTGCTATGTTCCTTAGTTATAGCAAATATACATTTGCGAAAGCACAGACTGACCCCAGCTTGTTTTGTCATTCAAGGGTGTTTATTTAAGTGCAAATTAGTGGAGGGGGTTGGAAAATGGGCAGGGGTGATGGTGGAGGAATGTCCATGGCAGAGTCCAGTTATTTGTCTCACAGATGCATTGTCCAAAGGGGCATAGGAAGTGGAGCTAGGGCAGTTTAAGGATGGACAGGGTGACGAAGTGGGACAGAAGGATGACATTCAGGGTGGTCTCATTTCTTGGTGGGGGTCTTCGCATTGTTTTCTGTCTTTCATCTGGATCTCAGGGACCGTTTGTGGGGTGGTTCTCCATCTGCAGGGGGTGGGGTGCTGGTGTCGTGGTCCTGTGGCGGTGCCTCCTGTCCACTAGCGCCGGTGGAGGTGGTGGGCTGTTCATCATCCAAGCTAGTGCCAGGGGCCCCTTGTTGTGCCACAGTGTTCCTCCTGGTGTTCACAAGGTCCTTTAGCACCCCTACAATGGTGACCAGGGTGGACTTGAATTCTTCCCTGATCCCCAAATACTGTTCCTCCTGCAGCTGCTGGGTCTCCTGAAACTTGGCCAGTACCGTTGCCATCGTCTCCTGGGAATGATGGTACGCTCCCATGATGTTGGAGAGGGCCTCGTGGAGAGTGGATTCCCTGGGCCTGTCCTCCCCCTATCGCACAGCAGTCCTCTCAGTTCCCCTGTTTTCCTGTTCCTCTGTCCCCTGAACCATGTACCCACTGCCACTGCCCCCAGGTCCCTGATGTTCTTGGGTTTGTGGGTTTGCCTGGGTTCCCTGTAGTGGTGGACACACTGCTGCTTGACGTGTCCTGCGGACAGAGGTATGGGCCCGCTGGGTGTGTGCTGTGCTGGTGTTTCCTGAGGGGGGAGGCTCTGTGGTGGCATGTGCCAGTGTGTGGGGAACCGACTGTCCCGAGGTCCCAGATGGGCCGGGCTGGTCATCTAGATCCAGTTGGACAGAGCTGCTGTCATCACTGTGGGCCTCTTTTGTGGGGGGGGGGGGCATGTCTGGAACCTCCTGTCCGATAACTTTGGGTAGGGGTCCTGCAGGGGTGTAAAGGCATGATTATTGCATCTTTGTGTGCCATTGTGTGCAATGGGTGGGTGACCCTGTACCCCAGTACTTACATTCTTGTCTAGGACCTTGTGTGATATTTGGTTTGGGGGTCTGTGTGGGTATGTGTAGTGGATATGCTTTGGTGATGGGTTTCCATGCTTCGGTGTTGCATGCAGGGCTTGGTGTTGGGATGGGTGGGTTGTGATAGTGGGAAATATGTGATGTGTTGGAGTGATGGGGGTGAGGGTGGGGTATGTGATAGCATGCAGGTAGGGTGGGGATGTGATAGTTAAGATCTGACTTAAGAGAGTCCATTCCTCCTGCTACTCCTGCCAAGTCCTCAGGATGCAGTATAACCAAGACTTGCTCCTCCCATGTTGTTAGTTGTGGGGGAGGAGATGGGGGTCTGCCGCCAGTCCTCTGAACTGCAAGCTGGTGTCTTGAGACCACGGAACGCACCTTCCCCCGTAGGTCGTTCCACCTCTTCCTGATGTCATCCCATGTTCTTGGATGCTGTCCCACTGTGTTGACCCTGTCTATGATTCTGCGCCATACCTCCATCTTCCTAGCAATGGAGGTGTGCTGCACCTGTGATCCGAATAGCTGTGGCTCTACCCGGATGATTTCCTCGCAATGACCCTGAGCTCCTTCTCAGAGAACCTGGGGTGTCTTTGCGGTGCCATGGTGTGGTGTGAGTTATGTGTGAGGTGGTGTGTGATGTGATGTGTGAGGGGATGTGTTTGTGTATGTTGTGTGAGGTGCGTAGATGTTGTGTGAGTGATGGTGTTGTGTGCCTGTGAATGCTAGTTTGTTGATGGTGGTGTCTCTCTCTGTGCTTCATTTTAAATTATTGTTTTAGATGTTTGTGGGTGATGTGGGTGTGCGTTTTATATTGTATTTGGTGTGTGGGAGTGGTGTGTGTATGTGTATCAGGTGTGTGTATTTGGATTTGGCCAATGTGGTTGTGTTTTGTAAATGTGTGTGTATTTTGAGCGCGGCGGTGTGTACTGCCAATGGAATACCGCGGTTGAAAGACCGCTGCGTGGATTCGTGGGCCGTGATAGTGTGGGCGTATTCTTGTTGGCGTGACGGTGGAGGTTTTGTTATCGCCAGTTTATCACTGACTTTTGGTGTGGCGGACTTGTGTGGGTGTCTAGATTTTGACGGATTCCGTCCTTTGGGTCGTAATAGCTGTAGCGGATTTCCAGGGCCGCAGTGGTGTGTTGCGGTGTGTTGGTGGTCTTCTGCACAGCAGTAAGCGGCATTTACCACCAATGTTGTAATGAGGTTGACTGTGCATCGATCTGGTGGGCCAAGCGTCGAAGTTCCAGTCGGAACGCAGGCGCCACGTCAATCTTCTCCTTGCAAAGTCATGCTGCATCGTTCCAGTTCGGCGTGCGGTGAATTTCTTCCCCCGGGGCAGGCTGTGCGTTGGTTTTAACAAGCTGTGCGTAAAATTTTCACCACACAAGGAGTCCAGTTGCAAGAGAGAAGTTTTTTTGGTCCTGAGACTTCAGAGAACAGGAGGCAAGCTCTATCCAAGCCCTTGGAGAGCACTTCCTCATCACAGCCAGAAAGCAGCGGGCAGCAGGGAAACAGCAAGGCAGCAGTCCTTCACAGAAAGCAGTCACATGAGTCCTTTGGGCAGCCAGACAGTTCTTCTTTGCAGGATGCAGGTTCTGGTTACAAGTTTCTTCTCCAGGAAGTGTTTGAGTTGGAAGGGACAGAGGCCCTTTTTATATACCCGAATGTGCCTTTGAAGTGGGGGAGACTTCAAAAAGTGGCTTAGAAGTGCACCAGGTCCCCTTTCAGTTCAATCCTGGCTGCCAGGGTCCCAGTAGGGGGTGTGGCAGTCCTTTGTGTGAGAGCAGGCCCTCCACCCTCCCAGCCCAGGAAGACCCATTTAAAATGCAGATGTTTGCAAGTGAGGCTGAGTATCCTGTGTTTTGGCTGTGTCTGAGTAAATGCACAAGGAGCTGTCAACTAAACCCAGCTAGACATGGATTGTAAGGCACAGAAAGATTTTAGTGCAGATAAATGTTCATTTTATGAAAGTGGCATTTCTAAAATAGTAATATTAAATCAGGCTTCACCAGTCATCAAGATTTTCTATCACCATTCTGGCCATACTAAATATGACCTTTCTACTCCTCTTAGATCAGCAGCTACCACTCCAACAAAGTATGAGGGCAGCCCCAATGTTAGCCTATGAGGGGAGCAGGCCTCCCAGCAATGTAAAAACAAATTTGGGAGTTTTACACTACCAGGAAATGTACACTTCACAGCACCCTGATCTTTGGGTTACCTAGGGCATACCTTAGGGGTGTCTTATATGTAGAAAAAGGGGAGTTTTAGGCTTGGCAAGTACTTTTGAATGGCAAGTCAAATTGGCAGGGAAACTGCACACACATGCCTTGCAGTGGCAGGCCTGAGACAAGGTTAAGGGGCTACTTAAGTGGGTGGCACAACCAGTGCTGCTGGCTCACTAGTAGCATTTAATCTACAGGCCCTGGGCACATATAGTGCACACTACTAGGGACTTATAAGTAAATTAAATAGTCCAATTGGGTATGATCCAATGTTACCATGTTTAAAGGGAGAGAGCATATGCACTTTAGCACTGGTTAGCAGTGATAAAGTGTGCAGAGTCTAAAAACCAGAAAAACAGTGTCCAAAAAGTGGAGGGAGGCAGGCAAAAGTTAGGGGTTACCACCCTAAGGCTGTCAGGTGTAACATGCCCAACTGCAGAGAGACATGCGTGAGGAGGGAGGTCCCCCTGTGAAGGAATGGTTCATAAACTGGTTCTTCTGGCTCCCCCACTGGTCAACTGGTTTGTGCACATCATTGTTACCCGTTTTCATCATTTTACTGTTTTTGTATGGCTTCCTGCAATTGGGGGTTACCTGCTGTAAAAATGCAGTCCCCAGATTGGGTAGGGTGTAAGTAGCATGGGAGTTGGGACAACAAAGTGCCAACACTGTGACTGTCATGACTTATGGGGTTGATGATGTAGTTGAAAATTCAGCTAGAAGGGGGAGTGTTTATATGATTAAATCAATAGTTGCACACAACAAGACACCTTTATACACAAACAACATGCTCTCATACATGAACAAAATCACATCATCCCTTTTGGATTCCCCTGTCACAAACTCTATCAGCCACTGCACATTGGTACGTGGTCAGGCAGACTCTGTGCCCCAGGCCTGAAGATTAATGACTGGCAGGTCACAGGTGGGGTAATACTTAGCTGACAGCCAAACCTACAAGCTTAGAAATTCTCACAGATACGGAGCCACACTTCATTGGTCCCTGGAGATTGACCCCAATAAAGCACAAACGGTCAAAGGGACCATCAATTCCCAAAATACCATAATGTTAGATGTCACATGTAGTTAGTAACTTAGGTCCTCATTACAACCCTGGCGGTCGGTGATAAGGCAGTGGTAATACTGCAAACAGGCCGGCAGTAATAACTATGAAACTATGATCACGGTGGAAACTGCTCAGACAGACAGCCACTTTAAGACACCGACTGCCAGGGCAAAAGCAACAGGCACAACGGCAGTAACTTCTAACTTCGAGGCGGCAGACAATGTTCCGCCCACAGTCATATGACACACCTATCTGCCACCTTTTTTGGGGCGGTACACACAACATCACAAGCCTGATGGAAACAGTACACAGAAGGGAAACAACACACCTCTGGAGACTCAGGGAAGAACCACGCGGCCATGGAGCCCGAGCTGCATGTGTTCCCCATGCTCTTCTGCCTTTTGCTCCATTACGAACACCAACACCGGCGAAGACGACCATGATGAGTACTTCTGCCTAGCACACAGGGGGGGAGTAAAAAGAGAGTGACACACACACACGCAACACACACACCCCCACCCCCATACACACAAGCAGATGCAGCAACATAACAAATGTACCCCATACCCCTCAGGAATAATGCAAGGACAACACCAATAGATTAAGTCGAGTGTGATAAGATAAAATAGTAGAAATACAAGCTTCCAAAACAAAAAGTATATACATATATACAAATGTAGGGACACTGTCCAGTCCTCAATGTCCGTGGGCCACAGGGCCACATCACATAGTCCAAGGCTCCACCTTACTCCTGCAACAACACGGAGAGAACACTGGAGGGGCATCAGGTTGAAAATAGCCAGGCACCTCAGGGGGAATGGGGAATGGGGGAGGAACCTCAGCTGGAAGATGCTACAACACCACTGGTGTTGGAGGGGCCAACCTGCCCTGTGCTTGTTCCTGGGGAGTGGAAGGCCACAGTCTCTCAAGTGGGTGATGTGCCCACTGCCTGGTCCTGGGGAGTGGAAGACCACAGTCTCTCAAGTGGGTGACTTGCCCACTGCTTGGTCCTGGGAGTGCAAGGCCACAGTCTCTCAATTGGGTGATGTGCCCAATGCCTGGTCCTGGGGACCACAAGGCCACAGTCTCTCAAGTGGGTTACTTGCCCACTGGTTCTGGAGGGGGCATTGTGCCCAGTGAGCTTCATCCTGTGGAGGATGGGGTGAGTGGATGGCTTCTCCACTGGTTCTGGAGGGGGCATTGTGCCCAGTGAGCTTCATCCTGAGGAGGATGGGGTGAGTGGGTGGCTTCTCCACTGGTTCTGGAGGGGGCATTGTGCCCAGTGATGCAGATCTTGGGGAGTACAAGGTCACAGTCTCTCACCTGGGTGTCAGAACCACAGGACTTGCTGGTGCCAGGCCGCACAACAGCCCATGGATGCAGGACTACACAGTGTCCGTCAGTGGTGATGGCTGCTCAGTGGTGGTAGTGGTGGTGCTGGTGGCAGTACTAGGAGTGGTGGGGGGAGGCTCCAGCCCTTCCCCTGCAGCCTCGGCTGGCTGCCCACTGGGGCTGCTGCTTCTGGCAGTGGTGCTGGTGCTAGTAGTGGTGGGGGGAAGCTCCAGCCCTTCCCCTGCAGCCTCGGACAGCTGCCCTCTGGGGCTGCTGCTGCTGGCAGTGGTTCTGGTGCCGTGGCGGCGCTGGTGGCGGTGCTCCTGGCAGTGGTGCTGGTGGTGGGGGTAGCAGTGGTGGGGGGAGGGTCCTGCCCTTCCCCTGCACCCTCGGACGGCTGAACCACCATGGTTGTTGGTGGGGGCTCCGACTGAGTCCCAGCACCAGGCCTCTTGTCCTTTTTGCCAGCTTCAGGCCCCTTGCCCTTCATGCTAGCAGCTGGGGATGTCTCCTTGCTCCTTTTGGCAGCAGCTGGGGACTGCTACTTGCCCTTCCTGTCAGCAGCAGTGGATTAATCCTTGCCCTTCCTTTTAGCAGATGGGGGTGCCTCCTTGCCCTTCTTTGCAGCAGCTGGGGGTGCCTCCTTCCCCTTCCTTGCAGCAGCTGGAGTGCCTCCTTACCCTTCCCTGCAGCAGTTGGGGGTGCCTCCTTGCCCTTCCTTGCAGCACTTGGTGCAGGCACCCTTTCAGTGTGGCTGTCTGATGCCCAGGATCCTCTCCCACCTGGTGTAGCTGTGGACACTACTGTGCCCATGGACTGGGTGGCTGAGGTGCTTGCCTGGGTTTTGACCACCATGGCCTGATGTGAGGGACGGGGGAGGACTAGGGAAGAGGTCAATGATGGCGAGGCAAAGCTTCTTATGGACATTGGGGGGGAAGAGGGAGATGGTTTGGGAGTGGAGGAAGTGGGAGTGCTTGTAGGACGTGTCAGTCTGCTGTGTTTGGGTGCAGGTGCATGGGCTGGATGCTATTGTGAGGTGGATGACTGTTGGGTATCTGAGTGCTTGCGTTTGTGGACTTTGGGAGGAGGTGGCACAGACACAGTGGGAGAGGACACAGGGGACGTGTGCATGGAAGTGGGGGTGGTGACTGCCAGTGAGGGGCGTGTGCTGTTAGGTGTGCTGGTGATGGGGGTAGTGGATGAGGATGTAGTGCGTGCAGATGTGAGTGTAGACGCAACTGGGAGGGAGGTGGAGTATGAGGAGGAGGTGGCCACAGTGGAGGCAGTGGATGTTGGTATGTCTGCATCTGGATGGTATTTGTGTGAGTGCCTGTGGGATGAAGCGTGGTGCTTCTGTTTTCCATGTCCACTCTTGTGTGTTGTCCTGGGTGCATGCTTGTCTGCCTGTGTGCTTGGGATAGGTTGGGGTTGAGGGGAATGGGATTTGGTAGAGGAGGTTGGAGGGGGGAGGCTAGAAACGGGGACAATGGCTGCCATCAGAGAGAAGGCCAGAGCCTGGATTGATCTAGGTTGGGCCGCCATGCCAGTGTGAATGCCCTCCAGGAATGCATTGGTCTGTTGCATTTGGGCTGCCAGCCCCTGGATGGCATTCACAATGGTTGACTGACCAACAGAGATGGATCTCAGGAGGTCAATAGCCTCCTCACTTAGGGCAGCAGGGCTAAATGGGGCAGGGCCTGAGGTGCCTGGGGAGAAGGAGATGCCCACCCTTATGGGTGAGCGAGCACGGGAAACTCACTGCAGAGCTGCTGGGACGGCGGTGCTGGTAGGGGTGGTGGCCGCTGTACCTGTACCTGACACAGAGGTGTCCGCCACCACCATGGAGCTTCCTTCGGAGGAGGTATCCGTGTCAGAACTGTCCCCTCCAGTCTCTGCCGTGGTGCTACCCTCGCCCTCCATCCCATTGGTGCCCTCACCGTCGGTGGATTCGGCATCCTGGGTCCTGTGGGATGCAGTTCCCTCCATCGCCGGAGCCACTGCTCCTCTGCCAGATGATGCTAATGCACAGAAGGACAGGGAGACAAAACAAAAAGGGGGGGAAGAGACAAAGGATACACTTGGTCAATGGCGGCACCAACACCACCGTTGGCGTACACGACACACACACACACACACAGACAGGGAACAGCACTACGCACTAGGCAATGCACTACCAGTCACAATGCTAGTCTCCAGGCCATGGATAGGGATACCTAACGCCAATTGAAGCATACCTGAGAACCACAGATCCCTGCCCAGTAGTGGATGCCTACTCACTTGGTTGGAGGAATTTTACATCAGAACCCTGCCCAACATGGGACCTACGCTGCAATGTCAGGCCTGGCCTAGGAGCACCCACAGGCCCCCATCCCCCACCCGAATACCATCCTACCAGGCGCAGGTTGTATATTGAGGCACTGTACTCACCGCCTTGTGGCTGCTGTGATGCCCCCAAGCACCCATCCAGCTCCGGATAGGCCACCACCAGTATGCGGGCCATCAGGGGGGTCAGGGTTCAACGGACACCCCTTCCTCGTTGGGAGGCCATCCCCAGCTGGGCTTCGGTCATTTTCTGTGCCCAGCGTGTCAGGTCCTCCCACTGTTTCCGACAGTGGGTGCTCCGCCTGCCGTAGACCCCCAGGGTCCACACGTCCTTGGCGATGGCACGCAATATATACCCTTTTTCTGATGGGCGCTGACCTGCAGAGAAATGGATACAGGGAAAGGTATTAGTCCGACGATCCTGCCTGTTTCACTCATGGCCCACCATGCCCCTTCCCATCCCCACTACCACAGACATGGCCCACCATACATGCTGAACGCTGCCCGGGGCCCATCCACCACACACCCCTACATGAGGCCTTCTCACACAGCACTCCATGTATTCACGGTGTACTCTCCTGTTGGTCTGGAGGCCCATACAGCAGTCGGTACTGGGGTAGGACCCCATCCACCAGTCGATCCAACTCCGCCGAGGTGATGGCAGGGGCCCTTTCCCCAGTGACACAAGCCATAGTCGGTTCATGACACAGGTCACAGCAGCACATGCAGTGTAGGTCCTCTCCTATTGAAGGTCAGGTAGCAAGTGAGTGAACAGATAAAAAATGGTGGTCACGTCCACGGCGGTGCATACCGGCACCGCCAGCATACATCACCATTGGCCACTGTACCCCAAAGAACCCAATGTTAACCAATGAAGAGTTGTATGGTGGTTTTCGACAGCCTCCCGCAACGGCGCACAACATCAGCGGAATTACCTTATTTCTACATGTCCCTCCAGACAGGTCAGGTGGACGCCATTTCAGGGAGAGGTGCAGGCCATGGCTCCTAACTACATCACAGTTCACATATGCACCATTTGGACCACTCCAACAAAATACTGTTACAATCACAACATGCATTGAAGTGTAGTGGTTGGAAATAAGAGATACTGACCAGCTGCTCACCATTTTGCCCCATAGATTTCAACTGCTGCGGATTCATAGGAGTTGGAGACATACCCCTGTGTACAGACCCCTGATGGACTTGGCAACAATGGAGAACAGGCACATTATCCTCACTTATAGACTGGACAGGGCCACAGTCACAGAGCTGTGTGCCCAATTGGAGCCTAACCTAATATCTGCTATCAGTCACCCCGCCGGGATCCCCCCTCTTGTGCAAGTGCTATTAGTGCTCCATTTCCTGGCAACTGGCTCCTTCCAAGTGACAGTGGGCTTGGCAGCAGGAATGTCTCAGCCAATGTTCTCAATAGTGCTGACCAGAGTGTTGTCTGCCCTGATTAAACACATGCACAGCTACATTGTTTTCCCCCAGGTGGAGGATTTGGCCACAGTGAAAGCTGATTTCTATGCAATGGGACATATCCCCAACATTATTGGGGCAATTGATGGTACACATATTGCATTTGTCCCCCCAGGGGAAATAAACAGGTGTTCAGAAATCAAAAGAGCTTTCACTCCATGAATGTGCAGATTGCGTGCCTGGCGGATCAGTACATCTCCCACGTCAATGCAAAATATCCTGGGTCTGTGCATGATGCCTTTATCCTGAGGAACAGCAGCATCCCATATGTGATGGCTCAACTCCAGAGGCACAGGGTGTGGCTAATATGTGAGCACTGGTTCCCACCCAGTATATGTTGGTGTATGGTGTGGGCCCTAAGGGTTAGTGTGTGGCTAACAGTTGTCCTTTGATATTTGCAGGTGACTTTGGTTACCCCAACCTCTCATAGCTACTGACCCCTGTGAGGAATACCAGGACAAGGGCAGAGGAACGTTACAATGAGGCACATGGGTGAACAAGAAGAATTGTAGAGAGGACCTTTGGCCTCCTGAAGGCCAGGTTTCATTGCCTCCATCCAACAGGTCGATCCCTGTACTACTCACCCAAGAAGGTCTGCCAGATCATCGCATGCATGCTGTATGTTACACTACCTTGCCTTACGCATCGGCATGCTGTATGTTACACTACCTTGCCTTACGTCACCAGGTGCCTTTTCTGCAGGAGGATGAGCCTGGAGATGGCCGTGTGGCAGCAGTGGACCCTGTGGACAGTGAAGATGAGGATGCAGAGGATGAGGAGTCCAATAATTCGACAATGCTTCCAATGACACACTAGTAAGACAGTGTAACTTCACATTTAATTGACAGTTTTCTGTTTGACATTGTCACTGGCAGGCTGATTTTCCCACTTCTAAGGCCACTCACTGTACCCTTTGGCATCTCTATTTGCAGATATTTGTGCCCCACTATCGCTCCTGGTGTGTTGACTGCAGCCAACTACAGGTCATTCCTATGTATACATTACTGTACAGTTGAATTGCAGTGTTTAAACCTTGTTAAACGAATACATACCTAAATCATTTGACATACTCCATACTTGTATTTTTTCAAAGGGTGTGTATTTAAGTGCTAAGAAGTAGAGGGGGTAGTGGAATGGACTGGGGTGATGGTGGAGGAGAGTCCAGGATAGAGTCCAGTCTATTTGTATCACAGGTACATTGTCCAAGGGGGTATAGGAAGGGGAGCAATGGCAGTATAGGGTGACAGAGTGGGACACAAGGGTGACAATCAGGAGAGTCTTATTTCCTGGCGGGGTCTTGGCAATAGTCTTTGGCTTCTGCCTGGATCTCAGGGAACGTTTGCGGGGTGGTTCTCCTTCTTCAGGGGGAGGGGTGCTGATGGCCTGTTGGTCCTGTGGTGGGGCCTCCTGTCCACTAGCGGCAGCAGAGGTGGAGGTCTGTTCATCGGTTTGATAGTGGCAGGGGCCCAGTGGGGGGCCACTGCCTCCCTCAGAATGTTGGCCATGTCTGCCAGCACCCCTGAAGTGGTGACTGTTGATGTCCTTCAAGTCCTCACTGATCCCCAGGTACTGTCCCTCCTGCAGCCGCATGTTCTCCTGCAACATGTCAAGTATCTGGCCCAGCGTATCCTGGGAATGTTGGTATGCTCCCAGGATCATTGTGAGTGCCTCCTGGAGGGTCGGTTCCCTTGGCCTGTCCTCCCTCTGTTGCACAGCAGTCCTCCCAGCTTCCCTGTTGTCCTGTGCCTCTGTACCTTGAACCGTGTGCCCACTGCCACTGACCCCAGGTCCTTGATCGTCCTGTGTTTGTGGGGTGGCCTGGGTTCCCTGTAGTGGTGGACAAACTGCTTATTTCTGTGTCCTGGGGACAGAGGTATGGGCCCGCTGGGTGGGTGCTGTGGTGGTGTTTCCTAAGGGGGGAGGATTTGTGGTAGTATGGGACTGTGCCAGGGTAACTGACTGTCCGGAGATCCCTGATGGGCCAGGTTGGTCATCCAGATCCATGCGACCAGAACTGCTGTCATCACTGTGGGCCTCTTCTGGGGGGGGCGGACTGGATGTTGCTGGCACTTCTTCTCCGGTGACATTGGCTGGGGAACCTTTGGGGACGTAAATGCAGTGTTATTGTTTCTGCATGTGACATATTGTGCATGGATGTGTTGCCCTCTATGGTTGTTGTTGCCCTGGCAGATTTTCCTTTGTGTGAGTTGCTATTTGGTGGGATAGGTGAGTCTCTCCAGTGTGCATGCAGTGGTGATCGGTGTCCATGCAGGTCTGTGAGGGGTGTCCATGCATTGGTGTTGCATGCAGGGCTTGGCATTGGGATGAGTGGGTTGTGATGGTGGGGTATGTGGGAGGTGGTGAAGTGATGGAGTGAGGGTAAGGGTAGGGGTTTGTGATGG
This sequence comes from Pleurodeles waltl, assembly GCF_031143425.1. Classification (NCBI taxonomy): domain Eukaryota; kingdom Metazoa; phylum Chordata; class Amphibia; order Caudata; family Salamandridae; genus Pleurodeles; species Pleurodeles waltl. Next base: position 258,889,818 of record NC_090445.1, read on the forward strand.
CATGCAGGTAGCAGGGGTGATAATAAAAGAGAGTTGACTTACCAGAGTCCAGTCCTCCTCCTACTCCTGCCAGGCCCTCAGGATGCATGATTGCCAAGAGTTGCTCCTCCCACGTTGTTATTTGTGGGGGAGGAGGTAGGGGTCCAATGCCAGTCCTCTGTACAGCTAGTTGGTGTCTTGATGCCACGGAATGCACCGTCACCCATAGGTTGTCCCACCTCTTCCTGATGTCATCCCTTGTGCTGGTGTGCTGTCCCACGGCGTTATCCCTGTCCACGATTCTCCGCCATAGCTCCATCTTCCTAGCATTGGATGTCTGCTGCATCTGTGATCCAAATAGCTGTGGCTCTACCCGGATGATTTCTTCCACCATGACCCTTAGCTCCTTCTCTGAGAACCTGGGGTGTTGTTGTGGTGCCATAGGTGTAGTGTGAGTGGTGTGGGTGAGGGAGTGTGGGGTGATGTGTTGGGGTGTGTGATGTAAGGTGCGTGGATGGTGTATGGGTGATGATGTTATGAGGCTCTGGTTGTGTGGATGCTCTTGCTGTATCTCTCTACGGTGGCAATTCTTTCTAGTCGTAAACAGATGTAGCTATTGTGGGTGGGTGTTTTATATTGGTGTGTGGGTGTGGTGTGTGTATGTGTGTCAGGTGTGTTCAGTTTGAATTGTCCAATGTGGTGTTGTTTTGGTTGAGTATGTGTATTTTGAGCACAGCGGTATGTACCGCCAATGGTTTACCGCCGTTGAATGACCGCCACAGTTATTCTTAGGTCATAATGTTGTGGGTGTAGTTCTGTTGGCGTAGCGGTGTGGATTTTAATTCCGCCAGTTTATCACTAACCTTGGAGCTGGTGGACTTGTGTGTGTGGCTGTATACTGACGGATTGATATGTGTGTGTCATAATATGGTTATCCGCCACCGCTGCGGTATGTTGGCGACATTCAGCATGGCGGTAAGTGGAACTTACCGCCAATGTCATAATGAGGGACTTAGTCTATAAGGACACAGCACATATAGCACATGCAGCAACTACAAGTCTTTCAGGCCAAAACATCTGGACACGTACTAGCTGGCCCACATAGTGTTTACACCAGGTCAAGACCCACCTGCACTCCCTAACTGGAAATTGCATCTGCGACTGCTTGTCAATAGTTTTCATATTTCACGAAGGACATAATATTTCATGTGTTCATTGCTCCCAGAAAAAAGTATAAAATGTGGGTCCTTTCGATATTCTTTGAGAGGTAGTCCTCAGAACCCAATGCTGTTACTGCTCTTCCGGCCATAATGTTTAATTAAACAAACTGTCTACTGTTTTGCCAGACGCCTCTTTTCTCTTGTTTTTTAAGGTAAATCCTCATTCGAGTAACATTCCATACAAACATAAGTCGGTAGAAGTGCCCCCACCTGTATCAGATGCCTTGTTCTTGTAGAATTTCCATTATGGGCCTCAGTGTTCTATGTCATTGCAGAGTGATGGGGGATAGGACCTAAAACAACTAGACCTTAGTGCCTTCAAATTGATGGCGTTTCAATCCCGGACAGTTACCATTATAGCTTCCTTTTGTCTATGATAGTGGAAATCAGAATGTCTTGGGGCAAGCCAAGAGACTTGGATAGCCAGCTTTGTGGGTGATGTTCAGTGTACTGTCCTGCTCTGCAACATGATGGATTAGTCTAATGACAAAGTCCGTCAAATTCCCTGAGTCCGACTGGAGGGGACTCCCTTAATCCTGATATTGGAGCGCCAAGGTTTATTTTCATGGTGTTCCAGCTGATAGTGCAGTTCAATGTTCCTGTCTTTGAGTTCTAGTAGCTAACCCTGATGGGCATCAACTTCCTCCTTGAGCAAGTCGCTGGCCTATTCAAGAGTATTAACTTTCTTCCCCAGGACTTCTATATCTCTTTTAAGGTTTTTGACATCCGCTGCCATTTCCTGTTTGAGGGCTCCAATGTCTTCCCTCAGGGTGCGAAATACTTTTTCCAAAAAGTCTTGGGAGTCCGGACATCCATGCCTGTAGAATTGGAGGTAGTGCCAACAGCAGAGGAGCACGGGGATGCTGGAGGGGAAGCATTGGTTTGACTTTTTAGGTGGGGGAGGAGTTAGTGAGCATTTCTTTAATGGTGTTTTCCTTTTTGGTGCTGTGGTAAGCAGCCACTTTTTGCCCTGAGTAGTTGCAGGGTGTCAGTGAATGTAGAAGAGAGAGGCTAAAATCCCTTGATTTAACTTGAGGTCAGTAATCTGGTATACTCTGTGATGTGTGCCGTGTCATGTATGGCGATACCCCCCCAGAGCCCACCAGCATCAAGGGGGGATTGAGGCAGCAAAGGATGGGACAAGTGAGTCACCAGCAGCCAGGAGATCCAACTAGCACATGGTACGGTGGTGCTCAATAGAGCCTGGTCAACATGGCCTCCTTGCTATGAAGACTCCACAATCCTGTTTAATGTTCAGTGGTTTGTTCCAAAGTTGAGCAAGGCTGTACTAATAAGCAATGGTCCCCAATGTGCCAGCAGTTGTTCAAGCGGTAAGTGCCTGGGGGTACGTTCCCCATAGGGGGTCACAGAATGTGTCGTATGGCCAGGCAGGAGTTTTAAGATTGTTCTTCCAGCAACTGCTGTGCGTCCCTCAAAGCACACTAAACTGTGTCCCTCTGACCACCTTGGATTGCTGAGGAATAGGGTCTGGACCCAGTATTTCTCCTTCTAACTGTTGGGCCTTGTGGCCTACCACGGTCCCACTGTGCTCCTGCAGCATAAGTCAACATTGGGGGCTGGTTAGGAATGCATTGTTCTCAGTGCAATCAAAATCAGAGCCTGAACCTGCTATAGGATCCAGGCAAATTGGCAGTATCTGCAGTTGGAGGCACCATGCGCTCATGTGCAGCAAGGCTGCTTCTGCTCCGCCCCATCTGATCCCGCTCCACTCCATAGTTTCCCTGAGTCAAGGTCCGCAGCCAGGTCTGGTCGCCAGCATGTTCCTGCTGACATGGCTGCTAGTGGATGGCCGGTCCTAGTGCTGGCTATACTTTCTGTCAGGCGGGGATGACCAGCAATGGGTATGGGCTGCCAGTTACAGGTTCTTGCAGTTGATTACTCCATCTCGCTTAGAGTTCTGCAGTGGCCTCCATCTTGAGGTCATGTGCTGTCTGCCGCGCGGGCTGCAGCAATCCACTATCTCCGGTGTTGCTGTGCCATTGGGTCAGTGTGCCGGTCGCCTATGTGCTTGGCGCTCTCCCAGGAGGATGGAGAGTGAAAAAGGGGTTATAGCACCCTGCTTCAACTGCTGACAGTAAAACGGGTGGCAGAGATCCATGAAGGTACTACTGCTCAGGCACCATCTTGGACACAACCCCTGTAGTGCAGCTTTAAAGTGGCAAATTAACCTGGAAAAATAAAGCTTTAGTCAGGACTAAACCTTTTTAGTACATATGTGTTGCTAAATTGGAAACATATATAAATCTCATCCTTAGACTCAAAATGAATTGTAATTTGAAATCCTCTTTAATATAAAGTTGGTTGGGGCGCCAAACAGCCCACTGCAAGATGGCCACACCTTAGTACAGCTTTGCCCGCAGGGACAAACCATCTGAGAAGAATCTTGCCATCTAACCACCAAAGTGCCCCTGAACTGAAGGATGTGTTGTGGAATACCAGGGCGACCTGAGTAAACCATTAGCTTACTCCCAGAGCGCACAACAGCCGGCATTGCTCGATTACAGTTGCAGACTGTGTGTTGTGGACTGAGAGACTGGACCACACCTGTGACACGAGAAAATCCGCTGTCGGCCGCAGAGACTACAGTAAACAGCAACGTGTCCCTTAGAGCCACAGAAACATTCAAAAAGTGCAGACCAGCAGGGAATAAGAAGGTGAGCGGGCGCGGCTGGACTGAGCTGCGTCTGGGGTGCAGGCAGGACCATGTGGGCCACAGCCCGGAAGGAGAGGCATAAAGCTGCGGAGGCAGAGCCCCGAGGGCTAATGATAAAGGATTAAGGCTGGGGCCCAGGGACTGACATGCTGACTGGGTCTGACCCACCAAGGGCAGTATGTGCAATCGGGACTGCTGTAGTGAAATAAAATGCAAAGAGTTTTCCCCCGGTGAGTGCAATGACATAGGCATGCCTGGGGGAAATGGTGCTTGTGAGGTGTAGACAGCACTTTTGGCTACTTGCCCCGTTATGCCTAAGTGAAAACTCCTGAGGCGCCAACAACAGTGCTGCAGGACAGTGGGTATTGAGCCTTGCAGGCCTGATAATGTGGGTCTCCTTTTAATTCTTCATGCCTGATTTTGCTTCGAGGCACTACAGCAAAGTTTCAAATAATAATAGCCTACATCCTTACAAGTGTGAACCTGCGACTGGAATGCCTGTGTTGCTGCTCTGTAGCTGAAAATGGTGGCGCAGTGATTTCCTACACATGGGCTTTGAAGCGCTGCATTGGACTATTGCGCTCTGAAAATTGCCTGCAAACTCCTACAGCGCTTTCTGGAATGAGGCTGCATACCATCACACTCGCTACTGATGCACATCAATTGAGCACTGTGGACAAGAATCTGCTCTACACGACCTGCCTTTCCCAAAAACTATAAGCTACCTAGGACCATTGGTATGGGTGTTAGTAAACCTTCTGATCCCTGCCATAGCTGCTGGTTGGCTGCAGGGAGTCTTCCAGCTGTAAATTCTGAACTGAAGGGTCAAGCCAGGTGGCAGACATAGTGGAGCACGCTGGAGGTGGTTCGCCTGCAGCCATGGGGAAGGCCAACCAAACCCTGGCTCGCCTCACTTTTGAATCTAAGCGCCCTGCTACACTGCCACCAAAGGCTATGACAAAACCCGTCAAGGAGGAGGGAACATGGAGCGTTTGCCCTGGAAGCCACGTTGGTGGCCATGCAATGCAGCCTCCAATCGATAGATGTTAAGATAGACTCATTGAATCTGAGGATTGACCACATGGCCACAAAGCTTAACAAACAAACAGCACGCATCACGGCAGCGGAGCAGCACATCTCTGCCAAGGCAGTCTGCAGTCGGTGAGCACGAAATGTCTGACCATGGAGAAAGTTAAAGCGATCATAAAGGCTAAAAATGAATATTTGGAAGCTCGCTCCTGAAGAAATAATTTGTGTATTACTGGTATTCTGGAATCCACCAACAGAGGTAAAATATGAACTTATACAGAAAGACTCCTCACTTCACTCTTTGGCCCTGAACCATTATCAAAATTGCTGGTGGTGGAGAAGGCACATTGGTCTTTTATGGCACATTCACCACCAGGAGCACCACCACCCCCAGTAATAGCAAAATTGTTAAACTACCATGATCATGACCCATTACTTAGGCTGGTGTGTGAGATGAAAGACATCTCATACAAGGGTAACCACAGTGCTTTCTTCCCTAATTTTACGGTAGCAGTTCAAACTGCCTACAGAGAGCTCTTATTCATCAATAAACAATTACAGAATGCCAAAATCCGTTATGCCATGCTATACCCAGTGGGCCTCTGCATAGACTATCAAAGTTCACAGAAAATCTTCACGACTCAGCATGCTGCAATAGGACTACCTCAAGACCATCACCCAAAAGCGACGAGGTCAGACTGAGGAGGAGACTAGTAAGGATCATGATTAAGTTTACAACTACAAGATGACACTTTAGTTCAGGTCCTATCAGCGGCATGGGACACATAGCAAGCGTAAAAGGCATGTAGGAGACCAGCCTATCTGCAACACATCCGACCTTAACCTTCAGATTTGCCTCCATACGATGGAAGACTGTTTTTTTTCCTAACCACCTCTGATTACTTGCTAGGAACTTGGCATCCTCCAGAGGGAACACCCCATAAGATATAGAATTATTGTAACTGTTTTACTGAGAGGATGTTAACTGTCCTGTTCTGGTTTATGATCTTTATGTCCTTTGACTGTAGGATTGTCTTTAGCATGATTGGGATGCTAAAGTGGGTGGGGGAGGGACATTTGATTGTTGTATTGTTCGCCACACAAATATTCGTTGTCATTCTCTTGCTTTTGTACATCATATACACTCAACTCGGATCTATGATGGACTGCAGCCCTACGGATTAATCCAATGGAATAGCCTCGGTGGACAACTAGCCCTTCTAACCTGGAATGCTCACGGGTTAAATAACCCTCGCAAGACTAGACAAGTACTCTCCTATCTAGACAGCATCATGTACAGATCACATTTCTACATGAAATGCATCTTACACTCCACATGGAGCCAACTATTGGGTCCTGATGGGCAGCTTATAAATTGGCTTCCTCCTACTCCTCATACTCCTGAGGGGTCATGATTGTGATCGAAAATGGGGTACCCTTCACACCAACACACACTGTAGTAGATGATAACGGTTGCTATATCGTAGCACAGGGCACGGAATGTGGGATACCTCATACTCTGGCCAATACATATGGTCCTCATATAGATGATCCAGGATTTTACATGACAATTTGGTGCCTCATTCACGCCTTGCCTCTGACCACCATTTTGTGGTGGGGTGACCTCAACACATACCTAGTCCCCATACTTGACTGGTCGGCTTTGTCAGACTGGCAAAGTAAACACAAGGCCCAGATTGTGCAAAATGGTATGGAGGGAATTGGGATAGTAGATATATGGAGACTCAGAAACCTGACTCACCGCGAAGGCACATTTGTGTCCTCTGTACATGAATCATGGTTTTGACTTGACTATTAGCTAGTTACTCGGGAGGTTTGCAAATGGAAAGTGGATGTTCTACACTTCCCCAGAACATTATCAGATCACGCACCAATGAAGCTCGTACCCCAAGTCAATTTACATGGAGGTTCCAGGCAACAACCCTGATAAACTCTGTGTTCAGCGATGGGCTTCAATCCACTATAGTGAAAAAAAAAATGTAGGAACAGTGGAAGAAATGGGTACGATATGGGAAGTGTTCAAAGTCACGATCAGGGGATTAGCATGCAAGCCGGAGTACTGCATGTGGTGTGCATCAAACTGCAAGCCACTGAGAACATGTTAAGATCCCTAGAATGAGATTGTGGAGTCAAACCCTGCCCTGCCGCACTGTCCGCTATACAGAAGCACATCACCACCTTTAATGAATTGGCAGCATAGGAACTGCACTTCTTGTTCATGGCTAGAATGTATGGGGAGGGTGGGCGCCCAGGCCTGAGACGGGTCACAAAGCTTAGATCACTGAAGATCACATAGATCACATAGTGAAGATAAACACTCAGGAGTGCGTGGCTTATTATGATACCCCCTCTTTACTAAGCGACTAGGGATTTCTACATCCGCTTGTATGATACTTGGTGCTCCGCTATGGGAGCGGAACTGGGGGAATACCTTGAGGATCTAGCATTAGCATGGTTATCACCCCGACAGCAGGAGTACCTGACACAACCCATTACACTTGAGGAGATTGAGGATGCCATACGCTCGTTCCCTAATGGCAAGGCTCCCTGGATGGACTAATTGGCAGATTTTATGAGGAGTTCTCCGAGCTGCTGGCATCCCATTTACATGCCCTCTACGAAGAGGACTGCACTAGACAGTTGCTGCCTCCCTTGCTGCGGAAATCTCTCATTGTAGAGCTGCTGAAAACAGATAAAGCGCTGGAAAGTTGTGAATCATACAGACCATTGTCACCAATAGACATTGATGCAAAGATGCAAGCCAAGATACTGGTGACCTGGCCACAACCATTACTGCCCAATCCAGTGCTATCAGAACAGTCAGGCTTTGTACTGGCCCGCTCCACCACAAACAACTTGCAGACAATGTTTGCACTTCTACATCAATTAATTCATCATTGTAGGTGCAAAAAAAACAGATGATAGATGGAATGCTAAACAATATCAAACATTCACCCCGTCACAGATCTGAATCTAAATCCATCATTTCTTTTTGCTTGCCACGCCGTTCCAGTTTCAACCCAGCCATGTGCAAATCAGTCCTGATCCTACTTCCCCTGTCCAGCCCAAACTGCCATGCCAGGTCCTTCCTGGACTGGAAACAAGCATCCTGAGACAGGTTTCGGGGTATCACCCCTCATCAGCCAGGCTAGCTTTAATCCGGTGGCATAGCGAACACAGGACCCACGTCTGGGCGTACCCTTCCTACTTAGGGTGACAAATGCAAAAAGAAGAGCTGATGAATACCATGCTGAACAGTGCCAAAATGTAACCTCCAGTTAAAGGCCTGGGCCTAAATCCATCGTATTGTTTTGTTTGCCACACCATTCCAGTTTGGACCTAGTCATATGAAAACCAGTCTTGACCCTGCTCCCATGGGAACAGTCTGGCCCACACTGCCAGGTCCTCCCTGGACCAGTAACAAGCATCCTGGAACCACTGCAGCAGGCAGCAGCAGTTCTGCTGGATGCTGCCAAGGCTTTTGATTTAATGGAATGGGACTACCTGTTCATGATTCTGACATGAATGGGAATACCTGCAGCTTTCCTGAGGTGGATTCACTTACCACATACAAAAACCCAGAGGCTCAGGTGTGTATCAAAGCCAACACATCCGAGAGGTTCACAGTCCACAGGGCCCCGGACAAGTGTGTCCCTTGCCGCCATTGTTATTCGCCATTGCACTGGAGCCCTTGGTGCTTGTGTGTGGTTCAACAGTGTCATGTTGATTCCCAACTGTGCTTATGTTTGCGCCCTCTGTGTATCTCCTTATATGCAGATTATATGGTGTGGACATTAGGGATCCTGCAAATAACCTAGAGCCAGTAATCCATCAACATATTTGACCTGAACTCTACTCAGGCCTCAACATTAACTGGTCAACATCAGTAGTATTTCCTCTGACGCAGAGCACCCAAACATAAGTACCCTGGGCACAGCCACTGGGCTGGGGGGCATGACTCCTGTCTTTACTTAGACAGGAGTCATGTCCATGGGGTTTGTGCACCGAAATATGACGCTAATCAGGTTATAGAGTCATTTTCTTGACTCTAACCTGACTGGCGCCATTCTTTGATGCACAACCTCCAGTTTTCCCTACGCCTCCCCCACCCGGTTGGCGATAAATATTTTGACGCTAACCGGGCCTTACCACCGGCTAATGTCATACCATAAACATGATGCCCGGCCGGCATCTTGGGATGGCGCTAGCCGGCGATATACTTTTTGACGCTAAACTGCGTTAGTGCAGTATAGCGTCAAAAAGTATAAATCGGGGCCAAAGAGCCTGTAGCAGTAAGCAAGATATTGCAATAACGATTATTTTGATTATTGTATGAAGACTAGAAGAGAGTGTACAGGAATGGGCAGTATGAAAATATCCTAATGTGTATTCCTTCCTCTTGCAGTCACAGAGAGAATGGGCTAATCTCAAGCAAGAGTAGCAGCTCCCTAGCCTTTTACAGTGTGAAGTATCCCTTGGTGGCTTTTTAGAATTGAGTGTTGAGTCCTCTATTCAGGAAGGCATTAGATGACACGAGTGGCTGGTCTACTTGTGTTGCGCTCCAAAGGACTACCCTGCTGCTTGATGTCTGCCTTGCTTCCCAGAGTACTGCCCTGCTACTTGAGGCCTGCCTTGCTGCTTGAACCCAGGACCCAGAGTGACTCCAAGGGTTAGTTAACTGAATCTTTTTGTGAGCTATAGGGATGTAACAAGCTCTAGAGACCTTGAACCCTGCACCTGGCTTCTGTTGGTGAGTCCCAACCCTACTCCAAGCCCTGAGCCTTGGAAATGGTGTAAGATGTTCTGCTCCTGCCTAACCCTAAAAGTTTGAACTTAGAAACGTTTTTACCAAAAAAGGGCAGAAGAACCGACAGAAGACCGAGGCCTACCTGTCAGCTGATCCGCCAGAGGTGCATCGCCGGTCAGCTTGATTTCTGGTAGCTTCTGCTATGTTCTTCTCCACAGCTGCAAAACTGCTCAGCGGGACCACCGAGCAATGGTTTACGGCCTTGTGGAGCCTTCTTCAGCTACAATTTGCAGCATGGTCCCTCTAAAGGTTCTTGACATCCAACAGTTGTCTAAGTCCAAAGTTAGAAATCTTCACTGGGCTTAATGGCAACATGCTGCCCACTGATGATAACAACCTCATTGGGTCTAAAACTCCGTCTTCTTCTGCTCTGAGCTTTTTCCCGCCATCATCCATGGCATCATCAAGACCTTATCCCGTGCTCCCTGGGAACAACGACTCCTCCTCGGCATAGCCTGCTGCTGCGCACTGCTGAAACCTACTTTCCCCGGTACTTTTCTTCCTAAGCTCTTCTAAATCCGAAGGTAAGCCGAGATCGGGTCCAATCCACCTTGTGTATCTAACCAGCACTCCATTGCAGTTGGCCTTAACTTTTGACTTTGCCCCAATCTTGCTTGACCAGGGACCCATGTTTTGCGCTTTGATTTTCTGGGACTATTTTGCACTACAAATTTAAGAAATTCATCCCTTAGGCTATACTGATTAGATTTAATGCGTTTTGGTGTCTGTGTGCTGCATAAATAATTGACACAGTGCCTCTCAGTTAATCCTGACTGTTTGTGTACCAGGCTAGCAGAGGGCTATGAACACGTTCATAGTGACTTTTTTGTGGTTCACCCTAACAAGGACTGTGGTTGTTGCTTGGGTGGGACTTCCATTCCCTCACAAAATAACTCAGTTTCTTATATGCAGTGCAAAGCTCCAGACTAAGTTAATCTGCTTTGTGGTGGTTTATTTATATTTGCGTCTGAGCGATTATCTGCAAATCTCAGGTCTTTATTAGCTTAACATTATTCAGACCTTACCACACTGTCAGTCTTATTAAGGAAATTCCATGTTACAGCAGTCAGAATTAATGCCCCTAAACATCTATGCATTCATAAAAGTTATGTATATCAGATCTACCCTAGTTCTACCCTTCATACACACCTTATAAACCTTCACTACTTTGTTTCATTTAAATAGGGCTTGCCAAGTTTAGAAGTAGGCACATGACTTTTGCTGTGGTTTAGCCAGCTGACCTTTTTATAGTAAATGTCTTTAAAAGTTGATCTTTGTTCCCCACGTTATTTAGGTAAACGTTGTATCCACCTATTTGCCTGTGAGCATGAGCAGTACATAAATCCAGTTCATGTAGCAGTACCATTTTCCATCATTAGAGTTATCCAGACTGTCTGTGAATACACAATTTTCTCCTGTTTGTGTGTTGTTTTTATTTTAGCTTAATATGAGGCAACTGAGCGGAAATACCAGTCATGCCCTTTTTCAACAAAATTTGCCAGGGTGCCGCAGTATCACACTCATGCATCTCAAAGCACCATGATTTCTGCATTAACACTCCTTTGGTTGCTGGAGTGTAGTCTGTGCTCAGCCTCTTATCCTCCAAATTAAAACAGTTAATTAAAAGTTGAAAAGTCAGTTTGCCTGATGTTAGCGGGTCAGACCTTACTAAGTAAACTTACAAGGGGATGTGAATAAGTCGATTAACTTTTTGACTCGCATTTAAGATGTCCCACCATAGATCCAGTACATGCAGATCAATAATCAATAACCAATCAGTAACATCAATAATCAACGATACTCAATAGCATTAGTAATCAATTGGAGTCAGTAACACTATGACCTTTCAGTCATGAATAACCACACCTTTTAGTAAAAGGTAGAATATTTATTTCCCCATATTAACAATGCTAATGTCACGTAAAATAATCTCTAAATCAAATGGTAAACATACATAAACATCACTGGATGCCCAAAGCGGTGAAAGAAATTTAATCTAATCAAAGCTTGAATAATTACACAATCTAAGGTTACGATGCAAAGTAATAACAAGAACAATTGCACAAACAATATCACATACATTTAGATTCAGCAAAGGAAAGACATTGAATGTTACTCCATATAGCAGACTTTCATAAATGAGTATCCTTATCTAATACCAGATCAGCATTAGCATGGTGGACTTCATGCAGAACAATTTAGTCAACACAAATTTAGAAAACATCCAACTATGGTTCTATCAAAATAGTGCGGTTGGTACCTAGAAAGAAAAAGCAAAAAGGCATAAGAAAACACATGCATAACAGTATACCTCTCCTCAATTGGATCGACAAGCTAAGATAGTCTTCGTCATCAGAACATCTGTTTGATCAGTAAGGCATCAGCATTCAGCATCAAACTTCAGAAAAACGCAAAGTGTTTAAGCATTAAAGTAAAGCACGTCTCTTGTCAAGACACTCAAGAAATTATGACAGTGGGAAAGAAAAAAGCAAAATGGCAACTTCTTCTCGGTGCAGTCCGGCTAAGTTAGATTTCCTAAAACTACTTCCCAAGTCCCTATTGGTCAAGGGATTACATGTTCACACTTCGTCCAATAAAACTAAAATATCATATCTATAATTTCTACTAGTACTCGGTTCACATATCGCTGATTGGCTTTTCTTGTTATGTCCTCATCGTCCGGCTCGTCAGGTAACAATATTGTTGCAGCTTGTATTCCAGTCAGTGCCTCTATTGTTCTCCTCCTGAGAAAGTCAGTCTTACACAAATTACACTTATAATGTTACATTTTACCAGAACAGCAACTTCTAGCAAGCGGTTCTCATGAGAAAAACTTTTAGCTATGAGCACATTTGATCAGCACAGTGGAAAATTGCAATTTAAATTCTCTAAGCAGACATTTTATTAATTGGTTCAGAAATACAGCTTGACATAAGGCCGTGCAGGTAGGCCAAGACCTCCGCTAAGTTAGGGCCTACAATTAATAAAGCCAATACATAATGCATAACCCTTAATATGACATATTTCTACATTAATCAAACATAAGCTCCATATTTCATATTAATAAGCCTTTAATAAGTGCACTTTGTGAACATTGGCGGCCACTCATGTGGACACATTCTCTATATTAACACATTTTCTATGCAAATCTATTACTCAGAATACATGAATATTTATTAATATTTTTATTAGAACACCTGCTTTAGCAATCCCTCCTATGATGACTAAATGTGTCATCACACTAAACTATCACTCAAATTTTTTTGCATTAGCTAAAATTCTGTCATTTCAATCCCTTCAAATCTTCCCCTTTTCTTTTCTTACCTCCTCTGATTATTCTTTGACTTTTTCAATTGTATTCCTTTACACAATTTACATATTCCCCATATTCCAATTAGGCAAACCATGATAATTAACATCCCCTGTAAGAATTTCAATAAGATCCCTTTCCCAATGTTGCTGAACCAATTACCCACTAACGCAAAACCTTTACCAACTTTCCCCCAAACACCTGGTTCTTTCAATTCTTTCAAATCAGCACTTTCATTAGTCCGATTAATAAGTAAGCTTCTAATTTCTTTACTATTATCAGGAATAAACTAACAATGATGCCTAGAATTAAGCATTCTACAAACTCTGCCATCCTTCGCTAAAAGAATATCTAAAGCAAGGCGATTCTGAAGAATCATAGCTCTTTCAGCAGCTAATTCAGTATCTATCAGGAGTATGCCTCCTGAAAAAATTGTCAACATGTTTTCTACAATAGTTGACAACTTTTGAATCTTTATCGAATTCACAAACTTAGGAATTATTACTCCAAATATATCTTTCACTATACCAGAAGGAGATTCTCTCCTCTGTCTCATATGATGTAATTCAGTCATTTTCGGAAACTTCTACAAGTCATCCATTTGAAAAATCTTTGGGAAACCTATTCCCAAATAGCATGTCCCATACCATCCTCTTAGAAGACGGTATTCAGCATTAGGACCACAGATGTAATATATCCCAGGAATCGCTGAATCCTGTCCTTTCAATAAAAATGTCCATTTACCCTGAAACAAAAACACATGTCTACATTCACTCATTCCCACAAATAAAGTGTCAGTGCGTGATTTAGGCCTATATGTACAAAGTTTCCCTACGTGTTGCGCATCTAGAGCTAATTTCCCTTGTGTTTTAATTGCACTGTAAGCATAATCATTCTTTTAAGTCCTTTTCTCTGAGCCTTTTTCTAACTTCTCCTTCAATGCCTTTCTCCTATCATCTGTGTGATCTAAGAAGCTATTCTCTCAAGGTGTAAGCAAGCATGTCATGTTGTTGCAGTGTGCATAAGCTGTGCCAAATGTTAATGTAGGTTCAAAGAAACCTCTAAATAATACTATGTCATTATCCTCAGCTACTCTACTCAAATACCTAATTATAGGGACAAACAAAAACACCACATTTTGGTTAGAGTAATAGTACTGGATGTATTCTTGGTTATAGAATCTTGTTAGTAACAGAACACAACTTATCCCATAAGTGAGAGGCAAACTGTGATTAGTAACTCCTTCTTCGACTGATAAAGGAATCTGCGTACACACATAACAATTCTTCGCATCCATTACCTCAACATACTCACTCAGCAAGTGACAGAAGACCGAAAAAAAATCCCCATGGGCATTAGTACCCTCGTGCAAATACACTCATCTAACCTAAACTTCTCTATTGCTGTTAGTGCAGTAGTTGTTTCAAAAGCAGAAGTATGGTTGACGTTGCTCTTATCAAGGACATTGATTCCCACAATCAATACCACAAACAATATCCCACATACAATCACCAAACCAATACTCATATATTTACAGCACTTATTTTTCCTCCCCTGCTGGCTAATATTATTCATGATCTGTGAAGAATCCGAAAGCAGAAGAGAAATTTAGAAAAAGGGCAGCAAAAATCAAAACAAAAAACAAAACTCTTCTTTCAGTAGTTATTTACAGCTTCAGTCTCACTTCCAGGATCCTTTGTCAAAATCGGCAAGCAGCTTGTCAAAATCAGGTTTCAAAAAGTTAAAATCAGGTTATCAAAGTCTTTTCCGGTTACTTTCAACAGTCTCTTTCTATAAAAAAAGTACATCAGCTTCCTTCAAGTGCCAAAATATTGACCTGGAATGTCTCTATCAAAAAAAAAAATATATATCTTTCTGCCATTCACTTTTAGTTGCACACACCCATTCAGGACCTGCGTATGTTCGACTTGCTACTCTCTTTCTTTTCAACTTTCGATCACCATTCAATTCTCCTTCACTTAGATCTTCTCTCCTTGTTGTATCTACTTCTTCTTTGATTGTTGTTTCAACACCTATTTCCTTTCTCTTTGCTTGTGACTAGGGCCACTTATCTCCTTTTAATGGACCCTTGGTTAATGTCATTTTCAGTGTTGAACTTGAAACTTCTCCTTGCTCTACGGTGTTTTCTCTTGACGGACCTGCAACTGGTTCAGGAGGAGTCAGATCACAGTACCTCCTTCCCCCTCGGGGTCTGACAATTGCTCTGTTTGTCTCTCAAAATTGTCTGCTTCTGGGTAAGACCTCCTTTGACTAGGCTCTCCTGCTGCCTCAATTGAGATAGGCCCACTGTCACCCCCCTGGAGGTCTTCTCCTTCGTCTATCACAGGAGTGACTGAACTGTCCATAGCTGGCTCAGATCTGGTCTCAGTTCCCCTTTGTTCTCCTTTCAGCCCTGAGATTTGTTTTGCTGTTGTTGGTACTTTCAACAAATCTGCTTCTTCATCAGCCAGGCTAATCACTTTCTTGGTGTGACTGGCATGGATCTAGTTTGGAACTCCAGTACACTTTTCAGCTGTGGTAGTTGTCAGAACTACCTGGAAAGAACCCTTCCAACGAGGCTCCAAACATGTTTTCCTTACATGTTTCTAGAACACAACCCAGTCACCGGCCTTCAGATTGTGCTCTGGGTCATGGATCGGTGGCAGTGTGGTGGCTGCCACCTACTGAGAGAAAGAGCGAACCATATCAGCCAGACCTTCACAGTAGTCCAACACCATATCATCTGTAATGTTGACAAGTGCATTTGCAGGCACCGCTGGCAACCTCATGGCTCGGCCCATAAGGATCTCATGCAGCAACAATCCTGTCTTCCTGACAGATGTGTTTCTCATTATCATCAGAACTAAAGGTAGTGCCTCTGGCCATTTCAGATTTGTGGACGCACAATCTTTGCAACTCTTGCCTTCAAGGTAGCATTCATTTGTTTCACTAGTCCTAATGCTTGAGGGCTGTAACTACTGTGCAACCTCTGCTCAATGTTCAATGCTGCACATAGTAATTTAATTACTTAATTGCTGAAGTGACTTCCCCTATCTGACTCTAAAGAGATCGGAAACCTGAAATAGGGTATCAGTCCCCTAAGCAGTAGTTTCACTACTGTGAGACTGTCATTTCTCCGTGTAGGGTAAGCTTCAATCCAGTGACTGAAGATGCAAACAATCACCAACACATATCTCAAACCTCCACACACAGGCATCTCAATAAAATCCATCTGCATTCTGCTGAATTACCTCTTGCTCTTCCAATAATGCTCAGATTAAGCACTGTCCCTTTCCCCGCGTTCATTTGCTGGCAAATGACGCAACAATAGCAAACTGCTTTAGCAACCGGTCTAACCCTTGGGTTGAACCAATTGTGCTTGAACAAACTAATCATGCCATCCCTCCCAACATGTGCTTGACCATGATAATACCTAGCCATTTGAGACAACAGATGATTAGGCAAAACTAATTGACCCTCTCCTGAAACCCACAATTCATCTTGTTACTGTACACATTTAATTTTGTTCCATGATCATTTCTCCTCCCTGTCAACATTATTTGGTAACATTTTCAATTCTTCCAATGTGTCAATTCACTTTCAATGCAAAACTTGGACATGTTTCATCTTCTTCAGGTAACAGTTCCCACTTATCTTTGAACGATAGACAGTTCAATGCACAAAACCTTGCGACTTTATCCGCATATCCATTTCCCATTGACACAACGTCCTGAGACTTCAGATGTGCACTACATTTCGGCACAACAATCTTTTCAGGCATTTGGATAGCATGCAACAGTTCTTTAAATCTTTCACCATTCCTCACTGGTGAACCAGAAGAGGTCATGAAACCTTTCCGTTACCACAAATGCCAAAATTATGGACTATTCCAAATCCATACTGGCTATCCGTATGGATGGAAACGTTTAGTTGGGCGTAAACATGGCACGCTCTAGTAAGGGCTACCAGTTCCGCTACTTGGGCAGAATACACTCTTTGAAGCCAATAAGCTTCCAGGATACCAGTAATTGTGCACACAGCATATTCTGCTCTCAGTGACCCTGTATTGTCTCTTAGACAAGAACAATCAACAAAGATAATTTGGTAATTCTCTTCCAATCAAGGATCTCTAAAATCAGGTCTTGGTTTTGTGCACAAGTCAGTTACTTCAAGACAATCATGCTCAATGTCTTCCAATTTTTCAATTTCAACATTTTTATTTGGAAGTAACGTTGCCGGGTTCAGCACTGTACATCTTTTCAATGACACATTTGATGACCCTAGCATACTAATTTCATATCTATCTTTGTAAGTAGGATCTTAAAGGAGTGCAGGACCATTATAGTCAGGGGATATCCTAGCACAATGCCCTCACACTGTGTAAGGCTTTGTCCAACCGCTGCAACTGCGCACAAACAATCTGGTAAGGCTGCTGAAACTGGGTCCAAAGTATCTGAAAAATCTGCTACTACGTGGTTTACACCTCCATGGATCTGCGGCAAGACAGACAAAGAACATGCATCACAGTCATGAGAAAACAATGTGAAAGGTTTCGTGTAGTCAGGCATACCCAAAGCCGGAGCCTTGCACAGACTCTCTCTCAATTCAGTGAACGCTTTCATTCCAGCCTGACCTAACACTATGGGATCAGTGACTTCTTTGTGAGTCAGTTTCTGCAATGGTCTTGAAATTACTGAAAAATTGGGAATCCATTGGCGGCAGTAGCCTACCATCCCTAAAGACATCCTGACATCTCTCTGTGTGGTCAGGGGATTCATCTGCAATATGGTTGTAACCCTTTATCTGGATATCTTTCTTGACCCCTTCTTAATCTGATGACCCAAGTATTTCACTTCTTTCTGACAGTATTGCAATTTAAGTGGGGACACTTTATGACCATTCTTTCCCAAATGGTTCAGTAAAGCAATCGTGTCATACTTGTACTCGTCCCTTGTTTTGGACGCAATCAGCAGGTCATCAATGCACTGTACCAAGGTCGATTGGAAAGGCAATTCCAAAGACTCCAAATTCCTTTTCAAGATCTGATTGAATATGGAAGATGACTCTAAAAACCCTCGAGGGATTCAACACCAACACTTAACTCGGGCCAAAAATTTTAAACAAAAGAGAAATTGGCTGTCCTCATTAGGAGGTACAGAAAAGAAGGCTTACGACAAATCAGTGACAGTGAACCACTCAGCATCACCTGTAATTTGAAACATTATCACAGCTGGATTTGGCACCACAGGACAACATTTGACCACAATGTCATTTACTTTTCTCAGATCCTTGACAATTCAAACTTTCCCAATGGGCTTTTTCAGACCCATTATCGGCGAATTAATGGGCTGCTCAACGCTTCCTTCAGAACTCCTTGTTTCACAAATTCTGCAATTATTTGGGCAACCTTCTTAAGAACATCTTGTGGCATGTGTTACTGGGGAATTTGAGGGAAAATAGCATTAGGCTTTACAGTAACTTTAACTGGCTCAACTCCCTTTATCAGACCTATCTCTTTTCCTGTCAGATCCCACACCTTCTCCCTAACCGTTCCCTGTAAATCAGGATGAAGCTCTTTCACTGTGAATACCGGAAAAAATTAAATCAGAGGTTATTCCTAATTTTTTATCTCATATTCTTTCTCTGGGGCTTGGTCATCTTCATCATTGCTATCCATCTGAATCTCAATTCCATCTTTTGATCAAGTAATCAAGCATCTTGTTTTACACAGCAAGTCTTATCAGTAGTGAAACTGGACTTGAATCATAGACTACGAATTTGTGCAATCCCTGGAAGTTGCCAGTTTTAACCTGAACTGGTTCTGTAATCGGGTTGGTTAAATACTGAATCACTACCCCAACAATCTGAAGTGTTTTTACTGAAAGGGGCAAGTTTGCAACCTCAACTGATCTTACTGTAGAACGTGTAGCTCCTGTGTCATCCAGGAACGAAACTCTGTGACCCATGACTTTTCCCTTTACATAGAGACCTCTCTGATCTACTTCTAAGGAGGTTGCAAACGTACATGGCTCCTCATCTGAACTTTTGCTCACCCAATCATCGTTTATTCCATTATCACTGTGTAATGGGAATTGGTGTACTGTGTTATTACTTTGGTTAAGCTTCTGACCTGTGACCTGTTGAGAAAGCATATTTGCTGCTGTTCCATTGGGGCTTGAGGTATTTGAATTTACTGTCTAGGTACCATGGGAACCTGCTGCTGCATTGGCTGCAACTGTGTGATTTGTACAAGTGGCATTTGCACCTGCTGCAGTGGTTGAAAATTCTGAACCTGATTCATATTATTTTGAAGATTTGGATTAGGACCTCTCATTCTCAGTCCTCTCATGTTCTGGAATGAATTGACATCATTAGTTTGCTCAACAACACCTTTCTGCACCAACTTCGGACACTCCCATTTCCAGTGTCCGAAGGCTCCGCAAGCGTGACAAGGCAACAATTTCTTCATCCCTTGCACATCATTCTGAACTACTACAGTACCCAAGTCTGGCCTGCGATTCATATTACCTCCATGACCTCTACCTCTCATCTGGGGCTGAAATACCATGTTTCCCTCCTGCTGCTGTGATAGCTGTTTTGGAAAATTTCCTTGCATGCCTGTCTGTGCAGCTTTAATCTACACCACCATCGCCTTCTCTTAATTTTTTTCTGTTTCAACTACAGCACTTTGCATACTGCAACAACTCATCAATCAGCTTTACTTGCTAGCAAATCAAATGACTCTTCATCATCTCGCTAATTTCAGGTCTTACTCCTTCCACAAATCTGAACACAAAATGAATCATGTCCTTCACCTCAATTGTCTCTGTACCACTGTAATGCTTGAATGCCTGTAAAAAGTTCTAAAAAATACGCATATATTGACTCCTTTGCTTCCTGGGCTGTACTGTCAATTCTCTGCCAATCAATGTTCTTGGGCAAAATTCTACTTTCCAAAAATTCAATCACTTTCTTTTTTTTTTAATAGTTTTTATTAACATTTTGCTTTTATACAGTATCAGATCAATTTGTGACATTGACACATTCTTATCGAATCCACATACATCATCAGCAGTAATATCCATATTCAGGCATCTATTCTGCATTTGTGTAACAATTATTTTGGGCTAATGTTTGGTTACTGCACTTTTTCAGTACCCATTCGATTTAGGTACTCAATAATAATTTCCTCTGTTATGCACTGTGTTGTCACTGTCTTAACTGTTAAATGGCCTATTCCTAATGCTAACCAAACTATATACATGATGGTGACCTGGGGAGTTATTTAGTGCCAGTGGGGAGTAAGCAGTTCGGCGATGCAACGCCATGAGAGGGCCAAGCTCGCTCAACTTCTGTACAGCTCCTTACCCGGGTGGGACACCCCCGGGTCTGTTAATTTGCTCCGTCTCCCTTCCCTCCCCCTCGGTGCATAATGATGTTGGTAGTTCCTAACCGCCACTCGTCTGTCTCCGACGTACCCCCCAGGCTAGGGTCCGTCCCAACTCACTCCTACCGCTGCTAAGTTCCACTATTCCTCTCCCATGCCCCCAGCCCCTAGCTCCTGTCTGTGTCATCCCTCAGTGCCTCTCTCGTTATTCCCTCCTCCCACTACAGTAGTTCCCACTTGATCAGTACCCCTTCCCACAATGGGGCGATAGGCTTCTGGCGTAATCCCTGTGCCTCCTCACGTTTCATGACCTGTAATTCAGCCCTGACCCATCTCATCACATCTCGTCTCCAGTCCCCAAAAGAAGGGCCTCTAGGCGATTTCCAGCTCAAGGTGATTCGTCTCCTAAAAAGCACCAATGCCAGGTCGAGGAATCAGCAGCCAACTTTCTTAGAGGCCAGCCCTGGGTACATACCCTACAGACAGACAGACGGGGTCAGGTCTAATTTTGTATCCAAGGTTCCGTCCAGTTCGTCCAACACCGCCTTCCAGCATTGTTGAAGCCCAGGACAGATCCACACCATGTGGTCAAAGTCGGCGTCCAGTGCACCACACCTGGGACATACTTTAGGGTCGCCCCCGTATATTAGATGCAGCCGGTGTGGAGTGAGGTACGTCGTGTGGATATAATTATATTGTATGTACCTAAGACAAGTGCTTCGGGAAACCTTCAGCGGGAATGCCAGTGCCTTCCGCCATTCCCTGTCAGTCAAGTCTCTGCCCAGTGTCCTTTCCCACTTCCCCCTAAGTGACTGTAATGGGTCTAGGGTGTCCTCAACTTGGGTTCTGTACAATTTAGTAACGAGGTGAGCATCTCCCCCCAAAGTCAGCAGGAGGTGTAGGACCCCATGGACAGCAGGCTCTGCGTTGACTGTGCACCAATGTTCCTTTATATAATGCGTCAGGGTTTGGTATAATAGAAATTGTCCACCCGGGAATCTGCTCCTTTCATTCATTCATGTTGGCAAAGGGCCTCAGTACTCCACCCCCGCTCTCACGCAAGCTCCCAACACAGAACCCAACAAAGATTTATCTACAGTATCTTGTGTCAGTACCGCTAGTGGCAGTGCCGGGGAGTAAGCCACTCCCAGTCCCATACGCCGCATATATTTCTTTCAACAAGCTAAGGCTACCTTCGTCAGGTCATTTACCTCCCGTGGCGCCACCTGTCGACCAATCATCTGTGCTATAATCCACTCCCTACTTTTCTCACCGTTAGCAGTGCATCTATCCAGTCGCCCCTCCCCTGCGCACCATCTGGAGATCCATGGCAATTGACATGCAAGGTAATAGAGTTCAAAATCTGGGGCTCCCAGTCCCCTTGCGAGAACCGGTCTGCAAAGGACAGAAAGCGCAGTACGTCTGCGACCTCCATCTCAGATGAGGTCTCTGAGCAGTGTGTTTAGTTCCTTGAACCAAGTAGAGGGTATTAGCACCGGGAGATTGGTGAAGTAATAAAGAAGGCGGGGAAGCATAATCATTTTAGATAAGGATATTCTGGCAATTATGGATAATTTGAGTAACCGCCAGAACCCCACCGATGCTCGGAGCGAGCGGAGCGCCTTGCCTATATTACCTTTGCGGAGGTCCTGCAGGTCATGGAACACCTGTATGCCCAGGTATTTGAAAGTGTGCGGGGCCCACAACACGTCCTCCGGGCATGAAGAGGGTTGCCCCCTCCCGCCACCAGGGGAAAAACATAGGTCTTGCCCCTGTTCAGCCGTAGCCCTGAATGATCTCCAAATACGTCCAGCATGGTCAACGCCCATGGCAGTACAGACTCACCATCCCTAAGATAAATTAAGATATCGTCAGCGTAGAGTGAGATAATATGTTCAGCCTGTTCCCACTCCACCCCCTTACCTCTGCCTTCCATCGGGAGCTGGGCTGCTAGTGGCTCAATAGCTAGTGCAAATAATAATGGGGATGATGGGCATCCCTGCCTAATGCCCCTGTATATGGGGTAGGTCACTGACACCGTCCTGCCTGTCTTTACTCTCGCCAAGGGTGCAGCATACAGCAGGTCAACCCAGCGCACCCATCCCTCCCCCAGCCCCATCCGGAGCATCACCGTCCTCAAATAGTCCCATCTTATCTAGTCAAAGGCCTTCTCGAAGTCTACCGTTAAGAGCATTGCTTCAATCGGCTTCTCCTCCTGCGGGATGTGCAGAAGCGCATCAGGCGCCTGAGATTCAGCGAAGTGCTGCGCGTTAGAACGAACCCATTTTGGTCCTCATGTACCAGTTTGGGTGTATGTTGGAGGAGTCTATTGGCCATGAGTTTGCTTAGAATTTTAAAATCACAATTCAGCATCGACAACGGGCAGAAATCAGCGACTGACACCTCCCCAGAGTTCGCTTGGGCAGGGGAACCACCAAAGCCTCCCTTAATGAATCAGGCAGGAGACCCCGCTGGAGTGCCTCTGTGTACATTTCAACTAGTTGGGGAGCCAGCAGAGCTGAGTATTTCTTATAGAAGTCCATTGGGTGGCCGTCAGTGCCCGGCGTCTTTCCTGAGGCTAGTTGTGAAATGGCATCCTGCACCTCCTCTAATGTTACTGGCACCCCCAAACGCGTCCCTCTCCTCATATTCCAGAGTACGCAGGGGCAGGGGGTGTAAGTAAGCATCTAGAGATTCAGTTCCAAGTGGTGCTGGGCGTCTAAAAAGAAAGGTATAATATTCTCTAAATGAGTTGTTTATGTCACCTGGTGTATATCTTTGCTCCCCCTCATATCACGCACACTCATGATTGGCGCTCCCTCCCCACTCGATTTCACCAACCATGCCAGCTTCTTATCAGATCTGCCCTCATCTGCCTGTATCGAGACTAGATACCTCTGTATACTGTGGCACCGTAGCTGCTCCTCATCCTGGAAGTGGGATTTCCTCGCTTCCTCAAACCTGCCTTGCTCCGTTGCCTCCCCCTCCCTTACCCTTCCCCCTCATGGATGATCTTTTCTAACCATATTAGTTCCCGCTCCAGCGTGCATTTTATCCACACTGTTTGTCCCATACAATGACCTCTCATTGCCACCTTAAGCGTTTCCCATTCCACATGCCTGGCCGAGGTAGACCCTTTGTTGTGATTATTTTGGTCCGCAAGATAAGAGCGGAGTTCCTCCCTATATGCCTGATCTTCCAGCGCAGCAGGGCCCAATCTCCACATTGGTATGGGGGTCTGGCTTCAGCCGCCCTCCAAGTAAACAAGAGGGGATTATCGTCAGACAGGATGCGTCCTAGATATTCAGAGTGGGTCATTCTCTGAGCTCTATGTCTGTGGCTACAGCCTCGAATGGGACTCCTGCTCTGACCCACACCAGTGCTCCCCTGGCATAAGCAGAATACTTAGTCGCAAACACTTGACCTCTCCATCTACGCTTCAGTTTATCGACTTCTCCCGCAATGAGATGTGTCTCCTGCAGCAAAGCCACGTGTATGCCCCGTCTTTTCAGGTAGGACAACACTCTATTTCTTTTAGTCAGGGATCCAAACTCCCTTATGTTCCAGGTTAGGAAATTGTAATCTGCCATGCTGTTGTGTCTGTCTCAAGGTGGGTCACCCAGCCCCCTCCGGCCAGCCGTTCCCCCCCATCTGCATCACTTTTGGATCAACGACTCTCAGCTCCTACATCACCATCAAAACACAGAACTGTAAATCCCAACTCCCCATCCCCAGGGCGCCTCTCCAACTGTAGGTTGTCCACAAAACAGTGCAACAGCACAACCAAGTCAACAGTTAAGTCAGGGTTCTCACAATGCTCCACTGGGTGGCCGAGAAACCAACAGTGGGGTGGTACCATGCCTGTCATGGCCACCTGTTCATGCCGTCTTCCTCACCTCAGGGCCAGACTATTGGTCTGTTCAACCCAGCTCGTCTGCAGTTTGAGGGGTCACCCTCGGAGTCTCTCCGGAGCAGCCAGAGCCATCCACTGAGGACATTGATGCACAGTCCAAGTCTCTCCTGCTGCTCCCCGCCGAGGATGCCCCCACGCATGGATGCCGCCGCCTCCAGTGCCACCTTTTTTGCCATTTCCATTTGGGCCGGAGTCGGTTCAGCCCGTAGGTGATTTCTGTTCCACTGTCTTCTCTGGGCTCTGCGGTCCTCACGCCTTGTTTGATCGATTCTGGCTCGAAGGCTCCCCTCTACTTCTCACGCCTCCAGCCACTCCCATGCCTCTTCCAGATTCTGGAAGAAGGTGGTTTTGTCATCGACAATCACCCTCAATCTGACTGGAAAAAGAAGTCAGTACGGAATCCCTTCGTCTCTGAGAGCTCTCTTCACTGCCAAGAAAGAGGCCTGTTTGTTTTGGACTTCAATAGTAAAGTCTGGGAACAGCGTCACCACACCATTTGCCACCTTAAAGGGCCCGACTTCCCTGGCCCTCTGGAGTAATGTATCCCTGTCCTTATAATGCATCAGCTTGGCCACAACCACACGAGGTGGCCTCACGGGCGCCAAGGGTCTCGAGAGCACCCGTTGTGCTCGCTCCAGGGTGAAAAACAGAGTAAGACAGTCTGGCGCCACCACCGTGCTCATCCATTTTCAAGAAACTCCACCATATTTGTGCCCTCCGCTCCTTCCAGAAGTCCAGCGACTTGTACGTTATTGCTGCGGCTTCTCCTTCTTCCGTCCTGCGCTCCAGGTGCTGAACGCGTTCGGTTAGATGCACCACTGTCGGTGCGAGGTCATCATGCTTCGGCGTTAACTCCACTAACGTTGTCTCCGTCTCCTTTACTCTATCTCTCAGCTTTTGGTGATCTGCCCTCAGCAGGCCCACCTCCACTGCTACTTGACTTATATTGTGTTGCAGCGTTGCTTTGGTATCCTCAATTGCCCGCAGGATCTTATCCAGAGTAGCCTGCACCTTGGGATGCAAGAAGTCTTCCATATTCTTGCTACCTTGATTGGTTGGGGTTTTGCGGCTCTGTACTTTGCCCCTGTTCTGACTCCTGGAAGTCATCCGGTATATACACTGTATTATACTAAATGTCCCAAAAATAAGGGACGCACACATTAAGGTCTTTGGAGTCTGCAGTTCCCTGTCAGGATATCCCACGATATGGGCCACAGTGTTGGTGTGACAGATCTCCAGCCTGGCACGGGCCTCCCCCTCCGAGCCCAACCCACCCGGCGCTCTATGTGTGGTGTCCACTTTGCCAACTTAGATCCTCCAGGGCTCACCAAACCCCACCCCCCCAGGTTATGAGGGGGTTAGTGAGACAGTGCGCAAAGAGAGGGACAGGGGGGCTCCGATATCCTGGTGGCTCCCCCTCCGTCTCCCATGGTCTCCAGCTGCTGTGCTCTGCTCCCCTCGCCTCCTCGGCTCCTCTGCCAGATCAGTGCTTTCTTCGCCCGCTCCTCCCACAGCCGCCGTGGCACTTCATCGGGCTCACCACCCCGGGCGTCTCCAGCCCCCGTCCGCTTCACCGCAAAGAGGTAATGGATCCGCAGGAAAGGCGGGCGGTGGAGGGGACCCCGGCACCTTCGTAGATTTTCCTCGGGTTCCAGAGGCACCCCGGGCGCCTCCCGCCACTCCACACGTACCCTCCAGGCCGTCGTCAGCCCCACGCCTACAGGGGCACGCCACTCTTCCGGGGCAGGCTCCGATCCTCAGTTGAGGCCTTCGTGCTGGTACTGCAGAGGGCCGAAGTCATCAGCCCCCACCCGTGTCACCGCGTAAGGGCAATGAGCCCGTGGGGAGGGAGGGCGGGTATGGGTTCCCCCACTCCTCCATAGACCCTCCTCGATCCCCGGGAAGGCCCCAGGCAGCTCCTGCCATACCTAGCAGTTTGTCATCGCGCCGGCGGTCCCACGCCTTCGGGCGTGTGCCACAATTTAGTTCCAGGCTCCGAGCCCCAGCTGCGGCCTCCTCACAAATACTGCACAGGACCTCTTCAGGGACTGCAAACTCACTTCTGCAGCATCCCACCGGGTCGACAGTCACCTCCTGCGCGGCCTTCACTTCTGGCCCCGGGGAGGTATTGATTTTTGCAGGATCGTTATTAGGCCCTGACGGAGCCGCAGCATTACACGTCCACCATCTTGGCTGGGTTAGCCGCGTCCCCCAAAAATAAAAATCATTTTATTGTAATATTTCATGACCTCAGGAGACGGTGCACCCGTAATTTTATCCATAGATCAGCTGGGACCACTGTCTCTAATAAAGTATTCAAGTCCTCCCACAGAGGACAAACCTTTCTGTCTGCTGGTACCTTTCTACTGGCTTCTCTCTCAATTTTGGATAATCATTTGCAAATGATAGAATATCACTTCTGCTCCAAGGGACATGAACAAAATTCCATTCTAGAATCTCTCTCACTGGTAAAGTCTTCACTGGATCTTGGTCTTGCTGCACTTTTGCAGTCAGCTCCACAGAATCACCTTTTTCTTTTGTCTCTTTTCTTTACCCATCTGCCTTCCCGTTCGTCTAATGCTCCCTAAGCAGGGCACTTTGTAGTATTTCCCTAAGGTGTACCTTCATTCCGGCAGATCTCATGTTTGCAAAATCTATAGTCTCAAAATGTAATCTGTAGCTCCTTTTCAAATGCTTCATTTTCTCCCTACTCTGGTTGCTCTCTTGCTGTTTACTTTTAATCTTCCTGCACCCCCACATTGATCTTTCTGACCAAATGTTTGCTTCCCTCCCAGCACTCTCTCCCTGTTGCTTCCCGCTCCTTTTGCTTCTTCAACCACCATCCTCTATGATTCTCTCCCCTGGCCTCCATACCACTTCTGCCCCACATAGCAATCTCTCACCATGGGCACCACTTAGGGATAGTAGCTGTGACCCTTGGCTTTCTTCCTGCAACCCTGGGCACAGCTTTTGTGACTCCTGGCTTCAGAGGTGGCAAAATCAGTGTGAAGAAGACAGGGATGCTTGCTCTTTTCGGCATTAGGGCTCCATCGTCCTTTTTATGCCCATTTTGTATTATGCTTACAGTGAATAATTGTGTAGTATTCACTATGGGCTTGATTCACAAAGCTAAACTTAGAAATGTGTGTAAGTGCATGCTTTCTCAGCATTAACAAAACTCAATTATAATAGCAAGTTTACGAGTGTGGAGACGCCACAGTTGGGGCAGGAATCAATGCACATAAAAAGATAGGACTGGCTTATCTTTTTCTGTGCGGAGGTATCTGCCCCAACTATACAGTCTCAACACTTGTTTCTTGAATACTGAAAAAGCTTAACCCTACACAAACATGTAAGCTTACTTTTCTGAATAAGACCCCATTGGTGTAATAAGAATGACACACCAGGAGCTGGAACAGGACCTTTGCTGGCAACTGCAGTAATTAAAATAAAATACTTCTATATATATATGTGTGTGTGTGTGGGGGGCTCAGATTGTGTGTGAGAGCATGCGTATATGGACATGTGTCTGTATCTGTGAGCATCAGTATGTGTGAAATTGAGTGACAGTGAGTCAGGTAGTGCGTGAGAATCAGTGAAAATGATGGGAAGATTTATCAAGACCAGGGCAAAATCACACAAAGCAACGCAAACTGGTGCATAGTCTCAATAAACTATCGACTTTCTAGTGCAAAACCTTTTTTGGACTGGAAGGTGGCCTTGAAGTAGCACAATACAAGATTTGCACTTCTTTACACTATTTTGCACAAAGTGGATGTTCCAGGGGTGTTGTGTGTCTTCCCACGCTACAGTCCATGATTTGCAACATGAAACCCTACCTACTAAAATTGTTAGACAAAGCTTTGCACCAAAATTCTTGATGCAGGTGTTAAGTTGGAGAAATGATTTAGTTTGTCCTAACTTGTCACATATTACTTAGGTGTTCCACTAAGCAGCATAAATCCAATGTTTGAAAAGTGCTAAAGTTTGCCTAAGCATAGTATTTTGTATTGTTAAGATATCCGTCCAGTGCAAGCCTGTGCTAAACATTGCATCACACATTATCCCAGTAGCTCAGCACCTTGTAGCAACATTGATTGCACTATTATTTGGTAAATTTGTCTCTGATTGTCAGTATGTATATGTGAATCAGTGAGTAATGATGAGTGAGTGAAAGAAACAGTGACTGTAAATCAGTGAAGAAGAGTGGGTGAAAATGAATGAGTAAGGATGAGTGTGAGGGAGTGTGAGCGGCAATAAGTGTGAGTGAGTGTTAGACCTATCAACCTTAGGGTGCTCTTCCCCAAAACATTTTGCCTCTCTTCCTCAGTTTTGATGGACCTATTTTTATTGGCCTTAGGACTCTGAGCACCTAACCAGTGCTAAAGTGCTTGTGCTTTCTCCTTAAGAACATGGTGATATTGACTTATCCTCAATTGGCATATTTAATATACTTATAAGTTCCTCGTAAAGTTCCAGGGCTTGCAAGTTAAATGCTGCTAGTGGGCCTGCAGCACTGATTATGCCACTCACTAATATACCCTTATAAACATGTCTCAGGCCTGCCATTGCAGAGCCTATGTATGCAGGTTTAAACTGTCATGTTGACCTGGCAAAATACATCTTTTAGCCGGTCCAATCCTTCCTTTTTAGTACAAATAAGTCTCCCCTAGGTTTGGCCCTGGACATCCCAAAGGGCAGGGTGCCATCTATTTAAAAAGTAGGACATGCACTTTTAAGTTTTACATGTCCTGGGAATGAAAAACTCTTTAATTAATTTTCCACTGCCTGTAAGGCCTATCTCTCCTTCAGGATGACACTGGAATTGTCTTATTACATTTTATATGTGCAATTTCTAAATAGGAAGAGATAACCCCTTCAAGACTGGTGTCCCTGGAATCACAATTAAAAATCCTAATTTATGGTAAAATCGGATTTTAAATTTCAATCCTGAAAATGCCACTTTTAGAAAGTTGTCATATTCTTGCCTTAGCCATTTGGTGCCTGCAGGCGTTTTCTGGTCACATGGCTGGGTGTAGATGGTAGTTAGGCTTTGTGCATTACTCCTAGACAGCAGCACACCATGGGAGCTTAAGTGTGACTGGAGGAGCCATCACTGGCAGGATGGAGGGAATTTGCTGGGCCCAGCCTCACTTTCACTTAAGTAGGCTGTGTCCTGTCTTCTCACAAAGGGCTTATTGACCTTGCATTGTCACTTTAGCCAGCTTGGAGCCAGGGGAGGCAGGGAATTCCATGCACTTCAGAGACACTGTCTAAAGGTTTTTCCCACCTTCCAGAACAAGGGCACCAGTGTATAAAAGAAGGACCTCAGACACCACCACATCAGTGCACTTCTGCAGCTGTGGATACTCTGCAGGAGAAAGGACTGCTGTGATGCTGAACGGACTGCCATTCTGCTGGACTGCTACTCTGAAGGAGCTGCTGCCTGCTGCCCTATTGACAAGGGAGGAAGAACTGGACTTGCAACCAATCTTGAACCCAGGACCAAAGAGTAACTGATGGGGTTAGTCTGCTGGCCTCATGATCTGAGCCTCAGAAACATAAAAATCTCCCCACAGCTACGAGACCTCTCTTCAACAAGTCCTGACCACGAATAGGTCCCTCACAGGTCCTGGACCCGTGATGTGGCTCTTGAGCTCTTAGATTCGAGCTTTTGGCCTCTTCATGATCGCAAACAGGTCCCTTCACACCGGAACCGTGACACTCACATGGAAAAACAGCTTGAACAGCTGCAAGCCTGTCTCTTTGCCCTGAAAGCATTGATTTCCTGTGGAGGACAACTAATGTGAAGTACCATCCTGCCAATTGGAGATGCTCAGCCTGCTCCTTGTGCCATGCCAACCACCGTCCGTGAACCCCTTGCTCCCGCTAGCTTTCTTCAATGCGAACAGGATTCTTGACACAAAACTTGAGAATGTGAACCTTTAGCAGGACTAATCTGGGACTGTTCCGAACCGCACTCTATCAACGTTGGCCTGAACCTTTGACTTTGATCCGGTCCAGCTTGACCAGATCTTCCCAGCTGGCAGTTTATGCTTTTAGAAGCTATTTTACAGTTTAGTCTTCCAACCTTCATAACTCCAGTTCTACTGATTGGATTTTTGTTGTTTTGATCTTGTTTTATCTATCAAATCTTGCTGTATTTTCCCAACCTGGTGTGGGATCTTTTTGTGTGGTGTTTTCACTGTTTTGCTGTTTGAAGTGTTGCACAAATACTTTACACATTGCCTCTAAGTTAAGCCTGACTGCTGTGTGCCAAGCTAAAAAGGATAAGCCCAGGTTAATTTGGGGTGTGCCTGTGCCTAAGACTAGGATTCTGATTGCTGCTGGAGTAGGGCTCACACCCCAGTCAACTAGTAAACTAATTTCTAACAGTGAGAATGGATGAGTGCATCAGATTGAGAGAGTGAGAATATGTAAGACTGTGTGACTGTGTAAGAGTATCAGTGAGTGCAGGTGACTGTGAGACAGTCAGAGTTAGACTAAGGGCCTTATTTAGAACTCAGTGGATGGGTTACTCCATCACAACGGTGATGGATATCCTGTCTGCTGAAACTGAAATCCCATAGGATAGAATGAGATTGAGATTTCAGCGAATAGGATATCCATCACTGCTGTGATGGAGTAACCCATCCACTGAGTTCTAAATCATGCCCTAAGTCAAGATAATAGTAATAAATAAGTGACAGTTACAGGGAGTAGAAGAGAGTGAGTGAGAATGAATGAGTGCGAGTTAGAGAAAGTGTCAGTGAGAACGAGTGTAAAAGGGGTAAGGTAAGTGAGCATGAGTAAGAATGCGGTGTTATGTCTGAGATTCTCCCATTAGACCTAGAGTACTGAAGGTGATTCTTCCTTAAAGAGGCACCCATGGCAAATTGCTCACACTGGCATACTGGAGGTAATTCTTTACATTATAGGCACATGAAATAAATTGCTGGCAAATTAGGGCACATTAGAGGTTCTACTAGGAACATGGGGCCATCCTTGGCTAAATTCTAAATTCTTGGCATTGGGGTATTTGTGAAAAACGTGTTGCACTGGCACATTTAAGGCAATTCTTGGCACAACAGAGGACAACCATGGATTATGGGACGAGGAAACCATGACCACATTTCGGCCCTGGCATGCTAAAGGTAGCTTTTTTGACATCAGGGTTACAGATGGTATACGGACGGCACTAATGGACACATTTTGGCCATGGCATATTATATGTAATTTTTAGTCTAAAAAGGCACCCATGTCATATGGGAAAAGGCCAATGGTAAAATGTTTGCCCTGTCATAATGGACGTAATTTGTAACATATAGGGCATGAATAGCACATTTTGGAAATAATGGGGTCAACTCCTAAGGAGGGTTAGTTCTCATTAGCCTGGTATACCATGAAAGGATAAGAATATATGAGTGCATTTTAAGAGCCTGTGGATTCATAGCAAATGACTGTAAAAAGTGTGTTTTAAATTGAACTATATGACACGAGTTTTGCAAAATTCTTCTGAAGTGGAGAAACCTTCCTAGGAGAGGTCAGGCTTGCTTGCTTCAAGCTGTCGCTACATTTCAGGGAAAGTGCTACAGTCCACCACTTTCAAGAATCACGAGTCTCCACTCCAAGTACATAAGGTCA
Source organism: Pleurodeles waltl (assembly GCF_031143425.1). Lineage (NCBI taxonomy): Eukaryota > Metazoa > Chordata > Amphibia > Caudata > Salamandridae > Pleurodeles > Pleurodeles waltl. The sequence goes on from NC_090445.1 coordinate 258,921,802, forward strand.
AGAGTGTCTGAATAAGCAACGTACTTTCAAGAATCGCCAGTTCCCACTCCAAGTACGGAAGGTCAAGAGTGTCTGAATGAGCACTGTTTACTTTCTGGAAACCTCCACTGGAACTGGAGCATTGCACTTTACGTCTTACATCTTATAATACAAATAAATTCAGTAGTGCAGTGTGCTCTCTTCTGATTAAACACAAATAAACTAAAAAAAGCATTTGCAAACAAGTTGTTGCCATGTTTCATTATTGTGACTACATGAAAAATTAAGTATTCAAATAAAACCTTCCGCGCTGTGCTCCGCATGAGTGATAGTGCTTTTCAACTGATCTTACATAAAAAAATGGTTAATAATAATAAATAATTTAGGCCAGTGATATAGTCTGTATTTAATATGCAGTGTGCATCAATGAATACATGTGCACATAACTACTGTTGCATTATTTAAGTTCCTTTCTCTCTCACTGTGATTCATCTATTCATTTCTCATTGCAGTGCACACTGGGGAACTATTAAAGTAAGACAGTTTGTGGTGTAAAGCATTTAGGTTCCCTGCACTTTTCTGTGGTTTGAGCCACTATATCATTACCACACGAACACACAATGTTTGATGTAATATAAAGGGAAAATGGTAATGGTCCTCTGGCATCCAAACATGCGAACTGCAGTCCTGTGCTTTACACAGCACATTGCCAGGCCAGGGTTTAGGTGCCTCTTTGTCAGTTTTCTGTTATTACATCCAGACATATCACAACAAACGTTTGCCTAAAACAAGCTAGGTCTGTTGGCTTTCTGAGTGCCTCTTAGTAGTTTGAAATCAATGAGTAACAACAATGATTGTGTTGTAAATAATTAGAACTGGTCATTACTTGATCACTACATATGCACTGGAGAGAGGCCAATGTTTGGATGAGCATGTAATCTGAATACTGTTATGGCCCATTTACTCACACTGCCTTTAGCCTCAGCTCTAGAGGTCTCATTAGTAACATCCTCCCACAACCAGAACTTACTCAGACATCTAATTGCGACTTGGCTCATGTGTACCATAGAAAGATCGGAAAATCCAATAGTTCAATCTTTTATAGCAGAAAACCCTTGACTTTGTAATTACTTAGTTAAGTCAATTCCAATTGCAATAAAAAGCAAAGCAAGGACACTTTACAAATATTAACACATTTAAAGTCAAAAGTTATGTAAACCATGCAATGTGTGTAGAGTAATATATTGCTAGAATGATTGGCAAAACCAACAGGTCCCAAAAGCGAGACCTTTTGGCTTCGCCAATGCTTGTTAAAAATTACTGAGGCGATTATCAGATAAAGAGATTTCACAGAACAGTTGAAAATGGAAAATGTGTGAACTTTCTTTGGATTATTAAAGGTGTCATTTACAATCGGCCTTACCCCATTACTGTGTCCCAGTGCTTGAGCCAATGGTTGCAGCTGGGGGCCACTATGCACTCACCTATGGGGCTGGAACATATTTGTTATCGTGAGAGTTGGACCTGAGGAGGAGTAAGAAAGGCAGAAAAGGGAGAAAGCTGGAGGCAGAGAATAACCAGCATTTACAATGCAACGGGTCTCGCATTTGCTCATGTTAGAGCTATTAGTGTTGTAAACTGCTAACCCGACTTTTCTTGCCAAACAAACTAAAAGAAAAAAACAAGCGCGATCGCGCTATGTAAAAGGCAGCACGATTGCGCTGTAATTGAAAATGAAAAAAATCGAGCGAGATCGCACTATGTAAAACCCAGTGTTATCGTGCTATGCGTAGAAAATAAAAAGATAAGGTAGTCCTGAAACCATGCTGAAAACATAGAGCCTTGTATTTTTTCAGTAGTTGGCCCGTGCGCTTGAGGACGGCTAAACACGGAAAAGGCATCACCTACCCATGCCTTTTACTAATGAAATCAAGCAAATTTTAAAAGGCAAGTCCACAAACCAATGAAAATGACAGTGTTACATGGTTGTGGTTAAAAGCCCAAAGAGAGAATATAACAGGGAGGGAGCGCTTTTGCACTAGACCCTATAAACCTGTAAAAAGGGAAAACAAGGATAAAGAAGGGCCTTCATATGTGAGGTGAAGAGAATGGAAGTGATGCGTGGTGAAAGAAAGAATCATGAAGTAGAATCAGAACTAGGAAGCATTGGTATTGGGCAGCATACTTCTAATAAAAAAAGAAGCCTACATTTATTTTCTTTATACAATTAAGCACTGGTGTGCCCTCTCCTCGATGTCTACTATGCTCTAATGGGCCGTGCTCTGTTTTCTGATGGCAGGTTCTGTATATGCTTGAAAGTGGACCTCCCTGTATTATCAGACATCTGCTGCTAATCATTCTTTCAGAACTATCCCTGCAGTCCACAGTGAGCAAGGTGGATCTAGCCTGAAACGACAGACTATGTATGGATTGCAAACTTTCTTTGACAAGGTTTCTTTTTCATTGCTTATTTCTACTTGTGCTTCCACACAAGACTTTCTTACAGTGCTGCTTTCGTAGCATGTGTCCAGGTCATCTTAAGCTATAGTAGTTTTCATCTGAGGATTGTATCTGGTCCCCATCCTCCCTTATCCCCCCACCCCGGCATCATCCTGAAAACCAAAAAATTGGTAACTGTACTCCCATGGAATACTAAAATCCTTTTGAGTAAGACTGAAATGACTATGGGACAAACTAATGAAAAAGACATGCAGTGCATCGCAGCAAGCCACCTTCCTGTGCTGCACTGCATGACAGGGAAAGGGCAGGAATGTCCTGTCAATACGGTGCATTCTTGACTCTTACCCAGGTATCCTTTTGGCTGCCTAGCGCCAATGCAAGCACCCTTGCACAACGGTGCAAGGGTGCCTCTCTTACATGCAGGATTGTTTTTGTGCAAGAAGGGGCACCTTTCGGCACAAAAACAATCCCAAGGCATTTTTCTCTATCTATATGAAATGCAGAATGCAGCGCACATTGAAAGAGGGAGTAACTAGGAAACCCCTGGGAAAGCGTAGCATTTTGGCACATTCCCAGGTTTCCCAGTTCTAGTAAATCTGGGGATGCATCAAAATCCATGGGCGTTGCGTGGGTACACCCATGCAACTCCCATGGAATGCCTTCCCAGGGCAGAGTAAGGCAACTCTGCGATTTGAGCTGCAGTGCTTTACTCCATATTCATGAAGCCACTCAGGGCCACGCAAAGTGATCTTGTGTGGCTTCATAGATTGCATTTGGGGATTGTGTCACGCATATACCGTATTACGTGGTGCAAACGCAATGCAAGCCCCCACATAAATATACCCCTATGTGTGTAATATGGCAAATGGTGTATGGATGCTCGCATGGTGTGGCTCTATTTTAAACTGTGTCTGCAGGCTTTTGTAATGATACATAAATTAATCCAATGCTTTGTGCTGCTTTGCTTCGCTTTGTGCTGCTTTGCTTCACTTTGCATCACTTTTTGCCATACTCAAACCCTTAGTAAATAACTCAATTTTTGTAACAATTCTTTCAAGATATAGCAGATGGTATGGTGCAACAAGTGCTCCATATAACTGTTAATGCATGCTGAATTAGAATGGGTTTAGTGGCATGAATTCCAACTAAGTAGTCTAGGTGGTGGTTTGTGGCTCCAGAACCACAGTTGTCTACACACCTTTATAGAACTATGTGCACTGTAGTGATTGCATGATTGTGGTATACAGGATTGTGGAACTTGTTATCATTATTGTATGAACGAAACTAGAGACAAGCAAACACTGAAGAATATGTAGTGGAGAAGAGATAGACCGGAGCTTGACCCCAAGCCCTGTGATGCCATAAAGAGATAACACAGATATGCAGGGGCGGCTCCTTCATAGAAGGGCAAATGTAATCACTGCAGGAAGATTGCTCCAAAAATGGAGAGGAAAAACAGGTTATAATGTCATTTCGAGAAAAAAGAAGGCTCTAAATAGTTTTAGAAGAGAAAATACCATTTCAGTGACATGAAGCGCTCAATGTTCAAGAGAATTTCAGTTCAAAGGTGCATCAAGGATAGACCAACAATTAAATAACACCAGCATGCAGCACACAGCAAGGCCCCCATGGCTGTGTGTCACTGCAGAAATCGGCCTCACCTGCAGAGATAGTTTCGCGTACTTGAGCACCCAAGTGACAGGCGAAGGGCATATGCAAGACTTGGACCTTCCCCGCTATCTGACATTCACTCATAAAAATGTCCCATAGATCTCCAGCCGCCTCCATTTCCTTATCACATCATTTTATATATCAGGTACTGTCACTTTTGTAAATTGGCCCAATAACACAGTAAAACCTGAAAGTATTAAACATTGATGTTTTATTGGTGTTTTAACCTTGCATATTCCTTGCAGATCAGCCTGTTTTGTGGACATTTTTATGGCTGTTGCGCTTCGTATGTGCATGGTGAAAGAGGCGTTAAATATATTTTATAATTAGGGATATGGGGAATACCTCAAGAGGAATAAATGTCCTTCATACTAGACTTCGTGTCATGGCCCCATATTTTTTTATATGTCAACAATATGTCAGCCAGTGCTTTATTTGTAAATAAAAATGTGCCTGTGCTCAAAGCCCTCCTCTTAAATACGCAGCTGCTCCATTTAAATGTGAAAACATGGACTACTGAGGCAGCATAATCCTGAAGCCATCTCGGGCCTCTTCAATCCATTTAAAGGCACTCCCTGCCCCGTCAGCTCACTCCTGCAGATTTCTGCTCTCTCCGTTTGTGATGCTTTTTCGTGTTCCTCTTCCTCCCTCTTTCCCAAATTTGTCTTTTGCTCGCATTAAATGCCTGAGGCAGAAAATTAAGCGCCAGCCCTCGAAAATCAATGCCAGTGCTCAGCACCGGAAACAACAAGCACAAATTAAGCACTGGCCCTCCCCCAGAGAAAATGTAAAACTCCTTCACAGTGCAGCAATGGCACCCTTTTTGGAAACATGACTATAAATAATGAGAATGTGGTTAATCGGATAGCCCAATGACCTGCCATTAGCAGACAGGTTATTTCTCGTGGTTCTTTCTGGTTCCAAAGCAGCAGAGCTGGTGAGAGCAGGCAGAGGATAGGGTGTTCGGAGAGGTTTCCTCTTTCTCAGTTTGTTGTTTTTTCGACTGATTCAATCGTACCCACCCACACTTCGGAGTTTACATTTGGTGCTTTGCATTTATGGGTCAACTTGGACCATAATAATGTTGATGTACTTAAAATGAGATCAGCCATTTTGCCTCACGTATATAGTCTTGTGGTTGTTCTTGCTTTTTCAGTAAACCCCACGACATTTTATTGTCACAACACCTTGAAAGATTAGATATGCACTACAACGCTGTATATTGAAATACTGTTCTTAGTATTGAAATAACATGATTACCAAGTAATTAAATATTTTACTTGTATGCCTAAATTGTTTTGTTCTTAAATTAAGTTGGACTAGGTCTATATTAATTGTATTATTGAGGTGTGATGTTATTCCACCTTCCTCTTGAAGATTTATTCACATATTTGCTATAATTAAGTGTACAAACAATTCATTTAGGAGCAACCGTTTGTTTCTATACATACATAAGCACTCAAGAGGTTACTGGGCTGTCCTTTTTAATCCTCACTTAAACAAGGAGGGCAAAGGCAAAGACGCTCATATAGTAATTGTGTGCTCAACTGGGAATGGTTCCTACACAATTAACACCTCATTTTCAGGAGCCCGCCCACTCCTTGGTACAAATATGCAATCCCGCAAAAATGGAAAGAGGCGCACACATGAGCAAAAACATGTTGTATGATGGAACCACGCATGCTGGAACCACGCATGCCTAAACAACGCGGTCGGAACAATGACTGCATTGTTTCCGCGCATACCTTTACCATGCATGCCTTTACAATTAATTTTCGTTGTAAAAGCATGCCTAGTAAAGGCATGTGTGGAAACGGCACGCAAAACGGCATGCGTGGTTCTATCATAACACCCTCCCACCCACCCTGAGGCCCGAAACAACCCTCACCCCTAATACGCAAACTACCCCGACACCCCACCTGCCCTAAAAAAAAACTATACCAACACTCCCACCCTCAACCTTATAAAATAAATTAAACCGACACCGCCACCCGCCCTGAGCACTAAAAAAAAACCTACCCCAAACCCACCTAAAAACTACCATGACATCCCCCACCTGCCCTGAGCCCTAAAATCTTGCCCCTTATAAGTAAACTACACCGAGCCCCCCACCCACCCTACACCCTAGTAAAATTAAACTAATAAACTATCCCGACCCCCCCCACCCCAGCCCCTAAGAACTAAATTACCCCAAACCCCCGCCCACGCTGAGCCGTAAAAAAAAAAATACCCCCACCCCACCCCTAAAAACTAAAGCTAAATTACCCCCTCCCACCCAAAAAACTACCCACCAACCCTGCCGCAACCCCACTTACCTAACCGCATGCTCTCCCGATCCTTCCTCCTCTTATCTCCTCCGTCCACTCTCCATTCCTTAAACCTTCCCCCACCCCTTTAAAAATAAACTACCCCGCCCCCACCCTAAATAAACACAAATACTCAAACCCCCCATTTTCGACACCCTGAAAAATAATAAAAAATATAGCCATAAACTGGTGTGTAGTTAGCACCTAGGCTAAAACACATAGGGGCACACAATGCAGGAGTAATAGTTGCTGCAATTTCTTCATCGATTTCCCATGTTTCTTATTTCGTCTGGACTAGCCCTTCGATTAAGATCCCTCTGGCAGCTGTAGTCTACTCACTGTATCAAAGGGTCTAGATTTTAGATGGTTCTAGAGATCCCTGAACTGTTTCTCCTGGTGCTAGGACAAATGAGGTTACTTTGTACCATCAGATTACCGATTTCACAGGGTAAGGCATAACATCATCAGCACTTGCAGTTCTGCTTCAACTTTACCACTCCATGCATCAGTTGCGGCTGGCGATGTGGAAATGTGGTGGGGCGGGGGCAATGAAACAAAAATAAAAAATAATAATAATAAAAAAAAATTATCTGAATCTCCCCACCGTATCTGCCGCTCTCTGCTGCAATGCAGACTCCAAGCTTGCCCTGCAGCCAATCATGACGCTGCTCAAAGCGTTGTGACGATGAGGCAGAGTATCTGCCGGGCTCCTAGTAACATATGTAGAATGTGTCATATTACGTATATGCAGTGAAAAGTCAGCAAACTGTCCAAAGCAAGACATGTACTATAAAACTGTAAATTATACCCTGTTTATTTGTTGCTAACACAACACAAAACCATCCTCTTTCATTTCATGGGTTGCAGGGGCCGATAACATGTCAGGGTCGGGTTAAGGAAGCTTGCTTACGATACAAGTTGGGTCATAAGCTTCAGAAGTGCCTTAGCTCTATTTAGAATGGTTTTAGCTGAAAATGAGCTGGTAAACAGAGCGCAGGTGAAGACTTGTTATCTGGGGAAGAGGCGTATTCACTCCACAAGTCAGGCATTTTAAGAGGAGACTGACCATTGTTAATGCTCAGCTAGATTATCAATGGAAGGTGGACATAATCAGCATTCAAGATCTAGCCAACCATAATAATGGGTCTCGATTTATATTAACGGTAATAGATATGTTGTCCAAGTACGCCTTTGCAGAAGTTCTAAGCGATAAAACTGGTAACAGTGTCACCACGGCCTTTAAAGCCATCTTCCGGAAAAGGCGAACCCCTCAAAAACTTCAAACTGACGGCAGAAAATAATTTTTAAACAAGTTGTTTCAGAAATTATTAAAACAGCATGTCGTTCATCATGTTGTAACACGCACAGAGGTAAAAACGGCTGTTATAGAGCATTTTAACAGAACTTTCACATCTAAGATTTGATGATATTTCACAGCCTACAACACCTACCGATATGTGGATGTTCTACAGGAGTTTATAAATGGTTATAAAACCAGTTATCACAGAACTATCAAAACATCTCCTGTAGAGGTAACAACCGATAATTCCTTAGCAGTGTGGAGAACAGTGTCCAGGAGCCCTTTCGCTGCCAAGGTAAAGAGCCTCTTTTAAAAAAAGAAGATGATTATGTTAGGGTTTCAAAGTTGAAAGGAGTCTTTACGAAGGGTTACCAACAGACTTTTAACGAGAAAATATTTATAGTGGAGAGTGTGGAGCTGAAAGAAGGTATATATATTTACAGGTTAAAGGACTATGATGGTAAAATGGCGTTGGATGCCTTCTACAATTAAACGATTCAAAAGGCAACAGTTGATCTACACAGGGTGTACAAGGTTGTCAAATGGAGGAGGTGGTTCAGAAATGTAACAGTTGGGTGCTGGATAGCTCACTGCAGGGTGTGTGAATACGGGGAGGCTCTCTGAAAGCATCAATATAAAGACAACATCATTTTATATTACCTTGCCATCCAATGCCTCGAAGGACATGTTCTCCAACAATCAAATTTCGAATTATACTGTGAAACTGGCTAAACCTGTGGACCTAAAAGGGGACTGGGACGTAGCCCTAACTGAAATCCAATAACCGAGAACATGGGATACCTTTACAATTCTCAAGGCCAAATTTACAATAAAGTGTGATCAGGACCCCTTGATTATCCACACTGGCATTCCTCATGGCTATTACCCTAGCATCGCTGTGGTGGTCGAAGCCATCAAGAAATCCATGGCCAGCATTGAAACGTATTCAGATATTCAGCTAGTATTAGAAAACGTTAGAAGGAAGATGTTTCTTAAAGCTCCAAATCGCTATACAAAGATTAGCTGTGCGAGTAAATTAATAAGGGTTTAAGGCACAGTACAACATATAAAAAGTCAAGTAGAGCTGCACCTTATGTGCCCTGACATTAATGGAGGTTTCTATACACTTGTGTATAGCGACATTGTAGAGCCACAGAGGGTTGGGGATAGTTCTGCACCTTTGTTAGGAAAAGTCCAGGTGAAGCGGATTAATATTCAATATATCAACCCTGCAGCAATTTCTAAAAACATTTTGCACTATATTGGTGATAATCTTCGACAATCAATCTGAGCTGGTGTCCTTTAAATACAGGAAAGTTATTGTTTACGGTTAATTTAAGACTGCAACAGCAAATATTAAGAAGTCATCATGGTGATCATGAAAAAATATGGCAACTCCGCTCTGTACATGGACTATTACAGACACCATGCCAGATATGGAGGGCCACCATTCTTTCAAGCGGCCTCTGTAATGTACGGGGTGGGACTTGGTGTTTTTTCTGTAGTTTGTTTAGAAGAACTATGCCTTTCTTGAGAAGAGGATACAAAATTGCAAAACCCCATGTTAAAGTGGTTGTCTCAAATATTGCCAAGGATGTGGTGGGAACTGTGACTTCTGCTGTTGCCAAACGCTTGAACAAACAACTTAAAAAAGAAGCAGGACTAATGTGCAGGCCAAGCACAAGTATTAAAAGGAAGTGAAGGTCCGTCTGCTCCCTATAAAAAAAGGAGGCACTCTTCATAAAGCACTCACAAAATAATATCCAAAAGACAGAAGAGTGCATCAAAGAACAAGAGAACACCAGATAGCGTAAATATTTTTTAACATGCAACAACATAAAACTTGGCTTTCGTACATTGTGCATTGGGAGAACATGCCAAATCATAGTTAAACTTGTTTTCTCTCAAACCCACTCAGACCATTATCAAAAACAGTTTTTTCATAGAAGTATCACCTCTGCCCGCTTTGATGCCATTGGCACCCAAAGAGTTTTTTGTGTCAGGGTCCATGGATATGTAGCTGTATCTCAACTATACTATGCTGCATCTTGTTTGTAAAATTGTAAAAGCGGACAGTGCCAACATACCGGCCACCGCTAAAGTGATGACAATCGCTTAATCCATAGCGACCATGTTTAATCAGGTGGACACTACCCCACTTGATCGGCTCATCATGCAAATTTATAACATGTCTGTCTACAGAGACTACATCAAGAGTATTTCAAATTACTGCTGCGATGCCCTGGACACTGAGGTTTCAGCAAGGCTGTTCTACCAGGACACTTATGCACATTTTGAAGACAAGAAGTTGGACACTAACAATCAAGGTTTTGCAAAAAAAAAGAGTAGGCTTTGCAGCCAGCAGTAGACAGTTTGATCTCCTCGGGCCTATAGATACAGACCTTTTCTTCCAAGATATACTGCTCATCAATTGTATCGATCTTAAGATCAAACTTAACTGAAACAAGGCCTTGTTCTGTCTCATCGGCAGGGATGCAGAACAGTATAAGCTGGTCATACTTACAGCTAGTTTGTTTGTAGAGAGAGTGAAAGTGTCTTCAAACATCAGAATGGCTTATGCTCAAACCTTACAGCTATCAAATGCTAAGTAGGCCATTGAAAGAGTAACTCTGAAGTTAATCAGAATCCCAGCCAGCAGCAAAATCTATTTTTGGGGTAACTACCGAAACTTATTTTCACAGGTTTTGTTGACAACATGTCTTTTCGAAGTCTCCATACTTCAAAACTTTTCAATTTCAAACACTACAACATCAACTACGTAGCACGGTTCCATGAGTGGGCTGTGATTCCTGAAAAACTGTACACACACCCAGCTTTGGAGACACTAATTTTATCAGGGAACATCTGGGCTTGGTTATGGCAACTGGGAAGCCCCTGCATCAGGAGTTGTTGTGTCAAGAGAAGGATATGGGACGGGCTACACTGCTGTAAAGCCATTTTAGTAATATCTCTAAGCATGTTATTTTGTGCCCTATAGCCCAGTTACATTTTATTCTGCTTCATTTTTATTATTTCAGCAGAGGCCAAATTCATGGTGCTGTTTTATTTTCTTTATCTAGTTGTTCTTTTGCCTAGAAATGCATTGCGCTTCTTAGCAAGACATTCTTTTCACTTTATGCTTTCCTCAAGGCTGCAGCAAGGTAGGGATGCTGGCAAAGAGGTACACTGTGTCTCCAACATTCACAGAAACACACACAACCTTACATGGGGACATTCCCTTTGAACATCAGCTGTTTTGTTATAAAAACACTTCTCTGTCCCATGCACGTTAGAGGGAGATTCCAGCCAGATGACCACAACCACATGCTGATTTACTGTGCTACAGTTGCTTGCAGACACTACCAGTTCTCCGGCCTATATTGGGATGGTATATTTATAGACAACAGGCTTTCTTGATCAGGTATGGGAGATGATGTCTTCCCAGGAGGGAATCCTGAAGGGAGGATAAGGGCTTATCATGCTGTGCTGTAACATAGCTTTTGTAGGAAACCACATATATTGCACTTAGTGAGAGTATGGTGGGACTTTTTCTGTGTTTCACTTTTCTTGTCATCATTTTGCTTCTAGCGTGTTTCATCTTTCTAATTATTGCAATTCATGCCATTTTATCTAAGACGCAGTTGATTCACTAATTCTCATTAAACCATTTTCTGCCTCTGTTTGTCTTTGCATGTGTGAGACTAATGTAACTGAGAGAAAAGAAAGGGGTCTGATCCATCACGATTTCCCTGAGAAGTCATCTTGTCATGCGCCCAATTGCCATAGATCATCCCTGCTGTTGGGTGGAGATGAGGTGCTGCTAGTTGGTCAGAAACGGATTAGGCTGAAAGTTGTCACATCGTGTGAGATTGGACTCAGTTCCCCACAATCCAGGTGAAGGTGCTGCCCGAATCAAGTAGCCTCATTAGGATAATGAGAGCCCAGACGACATGGCACCACCAGCGGTTGCTGTATTTTGGTCTAACTACGCGCTAAATGCACCTCAATACTATATACAGAGATGTCCCTGGTATTGAGGATTTCCTCCTCAGCTAGATAGGCGGTACCTATCAAACGCTGTAGGTTGTTAAAGCTTGAACCTTAAAAGGATGAATCCCTTTTTGGTGCCCTTTTCTCTGAACAGGTATATCTACCATGGCGAGCCCACAACGGGTGGTATTTTTAGTAAACATGTGACCAACCGTCACTGCTCATTTGCTAGCAAATGGACTTACAGCCCAGGGGTGTCCTGTAGCATTTGTAGTAGAGGCTCATCGAGCCTACAGAACATAAATATTCCCCTCTTGGGTCACCTTTCAAGCAGTTGATGGGAACACTAATGCATTTCATCACTACACACCTGCTAATATACCTGCACAAAACAGAGCATATGCATACTTAGAGATACCGCTATCTTTTCAAGACCATAATAACTGTCTTGATAGCGCCCTATCACACACAATATTACATATTAGGTTAGGTCCTCTGAGCAATGATGGTCCTACCTGTCCTTTATTGGCCACATATACACCGCATCCTGATGCAGCCACCTTTGCAGTAGCTGAGGTTCGCCACTTATACGGTGAGCTTACAGCAATATACAGACTGCTAGTACAGTTCGTAATGCAGACATTAAATAATAACTCAGCCATTCCTGCCCCAGCATGCAGTCACACTAGACATTAACTCTGTGACTGTACATTTGATTATGGGCAAAATACCAACCAAACGGGGGGAGATTCCATTTTGTTTAGCTCAAAAAATAAATGAGCTGGAAGCAGTTTGTCCCCAAATGGGACTTCAGGATAAACATAGAATTCACACTGTGTGCTTGCCATTTGCAATTGTTCCCAGAGTAACTGGAATACTTGGGGCACGGTATTTTCCACTCTTTATACTACCACACATGGTACACTGACAGTTGCCAATCTTCCCGAAGTGTCAAAGCAAATTCAAGATGAATACAGGGCTGCCTCAGCCCTGGATTTTGGGATGCAATTAATGGGCAATTTTGCAATGGTATTTTCAATAATATTAAGTAATCTTGAATGGGAAAGCAGTTGCAGTAACAGTGTGCATGCCGCAGTGGAGCATTCCTGTAAAGGATCAAGAACCCGAGCTGCCAAAGATTATTGCCGAGATCTACTCTAGCATTGGTTGAGATAGTCTGGGAGCCAGACCTATTAAACCACATTTACAGGGTTTATCCAATAAGGATTCTACCAAGCAAGGTTTAGAACCTGAGGGTTCTAAAAAATGCTGGGATAAACAAAAACAAACACCTAAAAAGGAAAGGGGAGAATCTCCGCATTCAGAGACCCCTCTAAATTGCTATAATCTTAGAAAGAGAGATGGTATAAAAAGACCTAATAGATATCAATATACTGATACACGCCAATCTCGTTCCCTTCAGGACTCACCGGATGAATGCAGTGAGAGAGGTGGGCAGCCAGAGAAGCAAACTGAGTATGTGAAAAAAGAAGGGAAACTTCCCCAACAAAAACCCCAATTCAAAAAGAAAAAAGTGTCAGCGATTTCTATAAGAAATGCCACTCAGGATGAGAGCTTTGCTGAAGAAGAGGAAGTGGGCACTGTAACTGCTAGACAGCGTTGCAGAGGTCACAATAGTTCGCCTGAATCTTCAAGAGAATCAGAAGGTGAAAGCAACTGATGACTTCTTACAAGTCAAGACTGCAGACATGCACATCTACACCTGATAGGTTAGGTTAGAAGGAGAGATTAAGTGCACAGTATGCACCATCTTTTAGGATTGCGTCATTACAATTTATGATATCTTACCGGTCGAAAAGGATTGGCCACCAAAATTTGTCCATAATCTCCCATATGGGGAAGAGGTAATTGAACCCTCTTCCTCTCCCCTGTTCCCAGAGGGCTCAGGGAAGCTTACATAATTGATTGGGCATTGGCCAATTTTATTCCAACCCTAACCTCAACCCCAATGCCCAATAAAACATGAAGCTAGAGCACTCACACAGCTAGAGTACCAGGAGGTAATTGAACCCTGTGTCTCACCAATGAACAATCCGTTGTTCACTGTAGCCAAACCGGACCATTCATATAGAATAGTCTTAGACTACAGCCATTTAAACAATCACACACACACATTTGCCATTTGAAATGCACACAGTACAGTACTATATTATTTGTACAGTACTTACAAATAATAGAGTGCACAAAAAATACAATACAACCTTGGATATTTCCAACGGGTTTTTCTGCCAACATATAGTGCCAGAAAGTAGAGACTTAAGTTTCAGCACCTTAGGCTCTTAGAAAAGAAATTGTAGACTCCCACAAGGGTATAAAAACTGTCCAGGACTGTTTTCAGCTTGTGTTACTTCAATTTTACACAACATTGACTCTGAGGCTTTGTCCTTACAGATGATGATCTCGGACAGCATGTAAGACGGGTGGCCTGCATTGTTGTGGGATTTGCCAAATCAGGCTACAAATTTAATTTCAAAAACAGAAAATAGCCTTCCTTAGTGTCCTATTTTTGGGATACGAATTATCAGATGAAGGCACGAGTCTAGCACCCCAGTTTTTTAGACAAATGCACACAATTACAACCACCAAACACTATCAAAAAGCTCCAGTCACTTTTGAGCTTTTTAAACTTTGGCAGAATATACATTCCAGATTATGCACAACGCATCAAACCATTATATGGCTTGATACGTCCTGATTTGTCAAGTAAATATTGGACAGTAGAACATACACGTATTCTCAGAGCATTGAAACAAGACACGCTTGGAGACAAACACATACAACGGACAACAAAACTCATTTGGTCATCAGAGTAATTGCTGGTGCCAACGGTTTCACCTATGCAACATTTAATGAGGTTGAAACCATCCCTATTGCAAACAAATCACATTTCTATTCCACAGCTGAACAACGCTTTGCTCCCACAGAATAAATTCTGACTGCTGCTCAGATGGCTGTCATTAAAGGGAGACCTCTGGCCCAGGGGAAACACATCTTTGTCGTATCTCCGATCCCAGCCCTGGAGGCTGTCACCAAAGCCAGCATTCCCAATGCTAAAGTACTGCATCCACTTTGGATTCAATGGGTAACGTCACTGATGGCCACTGATGTTGATGATGATTTTGACCCAAAATTACAAACTCAAGAATTTTTACAATATGAAGTTGAATACCCTGCAAACACATTGCCTATTGAACAATATCAAATAATTATGTACACTGATGGCTCAGCCCAGCCCACAGTAGGCAAAAAACATCAATACATTGCCGCTTGCACAATCGTGAGTGGCTACATGAAAGATAGTGAATTCCATCCACAACACACTTATATGCAGACCATAGGGGACTGCACTGCACAGTTAGCAGAGCTCAAGGTTCTGCTGATGGCACTGGAACACATGGATCCAGAAGGGTTAACATTAATCGTCTGTGATTCGTACTATTATGTCCAGTCCTTCAATGAATATCTTCATTTCTGGCACCAGAATGGGTTCAGAGATTCAAAGGGAAACTCCATCAAGCATAGACTCCTGTAGTGGATCGGAGGGAAATGCTACCCAGTGTCCATGTAGTACAAACATTGGAATATCAACATGTTGGAATTCACATTATTGTCAATACCTTGGCTGAGGAAGTGGCCAAGTCAGCAGTAGCTACAGCTTCTGTTGCTTCAATAACTTATTCATGGATGAGTATGGATGATGAAACACTGGCTGCCGTGAAAGCTTGAGCTGAGGGCAGGCCCATGCCAAATGCATATCCTGCCAAATATTCCTAAAGCATCTAGCCTCAATACTACCTTAGTAAAAATACCAGGTATTGTATGAAATATGTAAAAAAAACTCTAAGTCTACATCAATCACTGTTAAAACAGAATACACAGTTTGTCAAAAGTGTAGGGCCGTGTAGCACCTCTTATGTGTCATGGTGACTGTCTTAAAGAAAAGAATAAAAATGAATGCAGACTCAATATCTTTATTTTTGTTCAAGGACACACATTTAAAGTGTTATTTTAAAATGTTTTTAAAACAGGACAGAAACACTTTGAACAGTTAAGAACGTTTATTTACAAAATTGTTTTTTTATAGTACATGCATCACACTGATAAAGTTACTAAAGAAATAAAAGAAGAAAAATGACAAAATGTTAACTATGGCAAAACTATACACACAAGCACAGGCACACATGTACATAGGTTCAAAAGTCAGACAAAATACTAGACATTTAACCACGTGTTCATTTTAGACAATGTCTTTTTAGGTTCTAGAGGCAGAGCCACGGTGCCCCAAAAGGGGGATAGCAGGGGAAAGAAAGGGGATGCTGACATCTTAGGGAGAGGGTTAAAAACAACAGTGTTGGAGTACTTGTGGGCTGTCAGTCAGATCTTTCAAGCTTTCAAGCAGTTGCCTGTGTTCAGCATTATCAATGATCATAGAAGGAGTTCCACAGAGGCTCACAGAAACTGTTCCCAACCGCTAGGCCTTTCTGGAGTGATAGTGGAGGTTGTGCATGAGGGATCCAACAACTAGTTGACCTTTATAGAGGAATACACCACTCTCTTTCCTTGAGGACAGGTCTTTAGAAGCTGACATTTTACTTTAATTTTACTGAGGATGGTGGTGGTGGTTCTTGAGGTGTTGAAGGCAGTTGTGGAGGCTGTTCAGAGTGAGGGGCATATAGAGTCAACGTGTTTTTTTCAGCATTCAACTGCCTGTACCATTTTAATTTTTTTTTAAGAGGGCTGGAGTAACGACCTGCTTTTGTAAGGTTTTAAATCAGTACAGTTCAAAATGTCTTCAATCTTGGCATCCATGCTCTCTGTATCATTTTTACAGATATCCCAGGCATCACCTGTAGACGTCCCCATCTGTTCCTGCTGCTGTCAGGGCACCAAGTATATCTTGTGGGCATGATACATTAGTTCCCAGTTAGGAAGCTGATAATGAGCAGTATAGCTATGCCCAACAAAGAACCTAAATAACAACCCTACTGCTCTTCCAGTTTCTTCATAGAAATGAGAGAAGCCCTTTTATTACTGAGGTTCTTGATAAGGAGGCGATTCTTCTTCAAAACACGGAACTGGTGCTCTAATATATGGACATTGCCTTTTAAGGTGTTTAGGGCAATTTCTGAAATGGCAGCCACTAAATCGTCCAAAGCAGCACACAGGATGTCCTTTCTTTGCCGATGGCTAGCTGTGACAAGCATTTTTAGGAGGGCTAGATTATGGTATAGGTGCGCCGACATGGTCAATACCGGGTATTGTAAGATCAAGAGTGTAAATGTTATGGGAGTCTCTTTAACAATTATTTTTTATAGTCTTTGGGCTTGATTTTAATTGTGTAAGCGATGGCGAGATTGGATGGGGAAATACCAGCACACAGTATGTAGTCTTCAGGAGTATTGGGTTTTAAGTCTACCAGTAAGTAACCATTGGGTTTCTCGGTAGCGTCGTTAAAGTTTTCCAAGAAAAACTGGGTGTTTCTGGGGTACATCTGTTTAGCTATAAAGGTAATCTGTTGTTTGTCTCTGGGGTGTTTGAATAAAACCAGGTATGAGGCATTGAGACCTCTAAAACAACTGCTCCTACTGCTGTAAAACAAGTTCTGCACGATGTGACATATGCTTAGATTGCGATGGTGTGAATATTGAGCAAAAGCTTACTCTATCTCAGCGTGATCCCCACCTTCGCTCAAAAGGTCGTCTATAATCAACATGTTTGTAGGCAACTATCCATGATCGCTGATATTATTTGATACCAGCACAAATAAAGCCAAACAATATTGTTAGGAGTTTGGGATAAAACAGAGGGAGCATTTTCTAATAGTTTCTTTATAAAACAATTTGAGGGGCCTACTAAAATGGAGGAGACTGGTTGCTGCAACCTGGAGTCCATATTCGGCGCTGTAAGACTGTAATGCTCCTTCAATAACTGTATGGTAGGGTTTTCTAGTCTTCAGTCAGGATTCTTTTATCAAACACTACGTGCAAGGTTTTATACAATTGGCAGGTTGTAATTTCCCACCGTTCTTTGGACCCGACTATGCTAGGTTGCTTTACAATGATTTTTTAAATCATTTTCACAGTCGCTCAAGGTAGAGTATTCGTTCACCAGATCCTTTAGACTATCAAAATTGATTTTTGGTGCTGTTGTTTACATTTAAGGTGATGCCTTTGACTTTCATACATACTGCATTGTTGGAGGTTCTGGAAGTATAGGTCTTGGGACCAGATTACGTGAATTGGACTATGTACTCATCCTTTTCTAGCTTGCTGGTTAAATCACTGAGATAATCACAGAGCTGGGGATCTTCATTCCCTAATGACAGAGTCGGCATTGTGATACAGACACCATTCCTGAAGTTTATCCATCACATTGTAAAGCTCTAAACGAGCGTGAGTGGTTGTGAAACTGACTTTGAAGATGTTTATATTGTTACAACTTGTGGGGCACCCTTTTGTGTATTTCCAACACAGCACTGCAATTTCGTCATCAGTAAACTCACAGCAGGACACCTCGTAACACAGTGCAAAAACATATTTTAACAGTTCATCAGGATCTGTGATGATGGTTGTGCGTGACAAGTTTGTAGCCTGTGCAAATTTTCCCCATAAGGAATTGAAGCACAACTTGGATAACTGTCATCTGGCATCTGACGGGGTTGACTTCGATGAACACGGGTCTCAAGCATATACCCTCATGAGCATAGTAATCATCAATTTAATTTTGGTTTGGAGCCACATTAATGCACCATTCTGGAAACCTGATGCCTGTCAGGAATCCCCAAGGTGCCTCCTGGGTTATCTGTCAGCATCCCCAGAGATTAGGGTTAAATCATATCTCTGTTCTTGGTTAAACCTTCATGTTTCCAAGGTAACATAATGTGCTGTGTGACACAATTGGTTTTATCAATGCTTGTTTTGTCAATGCGTGTTTGCTAATGTGAGTAGGTGTAGACATGTGCTTCTAATTGGGCATGGTGACTCATCTCAACTGGTTTCCTGATTGGCTATAAATAGCAGAGTGAAGCATGCCTCCCTGCTTGGCTTTGTTTTGCTTCCTGATCTCAGCATCTGACTTGGCAGTCCAGCCCCTGCTGTCATCCTCGTATTGAGGACTTTTGAGGCAATTTTTTTCTTCGTTCCTGTACCAGCTGATACCAGGCATTCCTCCAGCACACCGGAAAAGACTGCAGCTAAGTGACTAGTATTGTTCTTTGAGCGCCACACTTTCCAAGAACAGTTGGTGTATTTCAGACCTCGTATTTTGGCAGAGTGCTTATCATGAAGAGACAAATGCATTTTCAAACATTCTACATTATTATTGTAGTTACTTGCCTAAATGTGCTTCAGGAAATCTGCTTGAGCTCAAGTACTACAAAAAGTGACAGTGTAATTTTAAAAGAGCATTTACGGGACCTTTCCTTCTCTAATAGCATAACTCTTGGATTTAAATTGTGTCATTCATGCCTTTGTTTCAGGTTTGAGGAATTTGCTTTTTGAAGGGTTTTTCACACACCTATTGAAACCAAACCAAACTGTGCCACCCTAACTGTTTGAACCCAGAGTGGACATTTGTATTTCTTGGATTGTTTTTGTTCCTTTTAGTTTAACCCTATGCACGCAGGAAAGTTATATGTGATATAATTAATGCCCTTGTTTGTTTTTCTTGTGCATGATAAATGAAACCACAGTTCTAATTTTAGTGTGCAACAGTGACTCTCTGTGAAGCCAACCCTAGTGTTGCAGTACTTATTGTTATGGTACTCAGTTTGGGTTTTTGGTAATGCAGTGTTAGTAATTGTGCCAACAGTTATTAGGTAATGCAGTGTTAGTAATTGTGCCAACAGTTATTATTATCCAAGAAAAATGCTGGAGCATCCATGTGTTATTATATTGCTCCTGTGCCCATATCAGAAAGAGAGATTCAGTTTCAAGGAAGTTGAGTGCACTAACTCTATTATCACTCTGTCAACAACAACCTGCCCCCGAAGATACAGGGTGACTGGCTGGACCGGCATGACTTGTCAGTGTTTTGTCTCTCTCTTTTCCACTCCTCCTTTCCTTTTGGAACTCCTGCCGGGATTTCTGTGTCCACCAGGAAGTGCCGAGAGATGTTCCAGGAGGTCGGGGCATACCATTTCACCCGAGTGGCCCCCTCTTGACAATGCCTCCTTTTTGTCTCTGAAAAATAAGTTAATATACTCAGAAAAGAGTTGGGTTGTAGTCCTCTTAAAGTGCCAACTTTTGTGTATTTTTCAAAGTTTGTATCCTTTCTCTAGGGCCACCTGTACCTGGACGCTACACCAGGTCCTGGTAAGCGCTCTTTGCTTCTCAATGTGTCTGCACTCGCTTGTCTCTTTACTTTCAGTGCATGCTCGACACAGGTGGAACAATAGCTTACCATCGACTCTGTATGGTCGTACGGTGAAGTAAAGCCACTGTGGTGGGTAGACTTGACATTTAACTAACCCAAAGTATTCGTCTATGGCGTTAAAGTCCTTATTTATGATGCTGGGTGGCCTAAGGGGTATAACTTCATCTTGCTCACAAATGGATACAGACTTGTGTAATCATAGTAATTTATTTTCTCACCCTCTTCATTGGTCCTTTACAATGCTGTAGCATTCGTACGACCCCCAAATAAGGCATTTTGTGGCTCAAAATGTTCAGGCAACTCATTGCTGTTAATGAAGGAGCAGAGTTCTGCATCTGCTGTTAACATATCTATCCACTCATGCTCCCAGAGGGAGGTCATAAAAAATCACAGTTTTCAACTTATTGTGCCTTTAACAGAGTACGACTGTACAAATGTTACCATTTGGTACCCAACAGCTTATTAAACTTGTGGAGTTTGTTGAAGCGCGGACAACCGTGGTAAAAGCAACCTTTGTATTCAAAGGCCATTGGCACACCATTAATTACAGCATACTCATCCTAGAAATAAGGGACCACACAGTATTCACCACCCTGTAAGGTGTGTTGGATAAAGATGTTTTCCTTGTTAGAGACGTTCATGAGCCATTGAATAGATGGGGTGAATAACACTTCTGTTTACCACTTTAGAGGTCAGGAGGCAATAGAGCTGAGCTTTCAGGTTGTTAAAACGTACTTGTAGATAAACATAAACATGAAAGCCAGTGGGACATTTTGTAAAGGGTTAATGAACTCTATGGATTTTGTCATGGTATTGGGTTTCAGAACCTTTTTTTGTTTTGTCATGTCTACAACAACATCTCTGAAGAGATTACAAGCTTTTCCCAAGATCATTACACCTGCCTGACAGTAAGCTTTCAACTCTGTTTGAAAATTAAACTTCTTTACACGTCTTTCACCATACCACTGTAGAATTCTCTCTTTCTCCTCTGGGATTATATACTCAACACCATAGTTGTCTGGAAGAAACATGGGACTCTCATAATTCTGATACCCCTGGTGTTAAAAAAGTGGAGGAAATAACCTTTACAACCTGGAAAACTAAAGTACTTGGAAACTCACTCAATTTCATGGGCAGAAAATTAAAAGTCTCTATGAACCTTATATGTAAAGGTACAGCCGTTAGCAGCATCAGTTTGGAGCCCTGGATGATAGGTTTTAAATGCATCTTTTCACAAATCATATTTTGCAAAATAAAGAATGAGTCATACACTTTTCAGTTATGGGCCATCAGGGTTATACCCTTTGAATTTTGTCTGAATGACAAGAAGGGCCTTCAAACTCCCAGTTTTCATTGGAAGTTAGAAGGTGTGCAAAAATATAGTTAGGCTGGTGCACTCCGGTCTCTCAGTTACACTCTATATCGAACACTATGTAGTCTTCTGTTTTGGTCTGTGGCCATCCTTTAATCATGTGACATATGTGTTCTGTTCCTGGAAGAAAAGAGGCCTTACACCAGGGGCATTTCATACCTTTCCATTTGTGATCGGCAGCTGTGTAGCACCTGCACCCCACACAGTCTGTTTTAGGGATGAACTAAATAGCTACAGTCTGTATGCTCAACCAGTTTTTCGAGCAACTCAATAGATTACATCTAGGACATCTCACCTTCTGATCAGCGACTACCATGCAGCCGTGCTTTTGACACATTTTTCAATGCATTTCACACTGATGAGCTGTCTGTCTGTTGCAGGTGTGATTGCAGTGGGTGCACACGTACTTGGCTCCTAGAAAACCCTTCAGATTCAAGATACATAAAAGTGATTTTCATGATGGAGAATGTAAACCATCTTACTTTTCACATGCTTTTCAGATGTTAAGTACTTCCACAATCCGCTGTTGAACATTTGCTGTGACAGCAATATAGTTCTCAAAAATCCAGTTCTCCAAAGCCTACCAGTCTGTCGGGAGGTATTTGAAGCACAGCATGGGCTTCAAATGCTCTAGACAGGAACAGCATCAGTAGTGATGCGATCCATGAGTAACCCAGAAATGCTAGCCACCAGACACGTGTTAGTCACGCCGGTGTTAAAGCTGAACAACAACTGCTGTTTTTTTTCAATGACTCTACTGTAGAAAATACTCTTTAAAGGTCTGGAAATGCCCCCCTTGTGCCCCCAAACGATGAGGGTGACTACTCTGAAGGTCCCAAATGCTGCTATTTCTGCTTTACTCTGTAAAAGTTTAGAGGGGTTTTCTAAAAATTCCACAGCATCAAACACATCACGGGGTGCTCGTTTGGTGAACAAGGGGCTGTCAATACCCTGCCCATGGAAACGGAGCTGTAAGAAATCGTTCAGCCCCATGTTGTGTAAGAACCGCTCTACAAGCTGCCTGGTGCAGTCTGGTGAATAGCTAAAAAAAAAACATGATCAGATGAGTATATGTTTTAAGATAACAAACCGGAATTCTTCATATACTCTGGACGCTCTCTAAAAACACCATCTCTGACTACTCATAATGGGGGTTTGTGCTGAATGTTGAGCTGTCTGGCAAATCATTTTGGGGGGGCTGACTCTGATTCTAAGGATGTGCATTTTAAAGCCTCCTTGCAGCACAAATTCTGGCTTTCTTCAATTTACTGATTTAGAGCCTATGTTGCTCAGTGCTATTAGCCCACCTTTGTTTCATACCGGCCAACCCCTTTTTAGACAGCTCCCCCGAGCCGGTTTGAATGGTCCCGGGAGTATTTGCTGAAGATGCCCTTCCCGATTCCCCAGATACAACATTTATCTCAAGACTGTCTTTGAGTTCGGTGTATCCGGGTATCTCAGCTTTAACCCGTGAACACTTGAAATGCCCGGATTGCCAGCCACCCTCTCCTAAATTTGGGTTTGGGGGTCCAGTCCATGCCATTTTAGGATTCACTGTCACTGTATTGAACTTTTAGGCCCTGTCTGCATGGCTCTGAGTACATTTTGGCTATGAAGACTCATAAAAACCGTTACGCTTTAGTAAGGATGTCTTGTTACCTTCTTTTTATATTTGGAACTTTGGAGTTATTAATAAAGCTGGAACTCCTGCTCATTAGGGGGCACGGCAGATCTTGTCAAGATGAAATGACCCCTACATCTGCAACAGCTGATTCACAAGGTTGTAACACCTCTCTTCTACACCTTTGCACCCTCTGGATTATCTCCCTCTGTACATCCCTCAAGGGTCTGTTCTCGGTTTCTGTCTTCCACAGTTTGATGGCTTTGGAGCTCAGATTGGATTCTAGTCTTCTGACATCCTGGTGCCTGTCTTTCACATATGACCCTAGTACAGCATTTTGGGCTAATAACCCATATTCTGTGGTATTATGGGTGACAGTAAAGTTGGGGCGCATATTAGCCTGATTCTCTCCGAACACTGCTCTCGGGCTACCAGCACTAACACCATTCTGAAGGTCTGGAATCGGGGGGAGGAGGGTTAAAAAAAATGCAGTTCCCAATCTGAACACCCAGCGGAGTATCCAACAGCTGCTCCTGAGGACAGCTCAACACTATACTCTGTCTCAAAGCTCTGAGAATGACATCCGCTCCATCCTGTATTACTGGCGGGGTATGCTGAGGAGGGTGATGGAGGTTTTATACTTGACACCGGACTGGTGGGATTGAAATCACCTGGAGGTTTAACCGGTGACATAGGACATGGTGAATTTAAATGTTGGTCATAATAGCTCTGCCCTAGAGGAGTAGAAAATGCTTGGGTAGGGAGCAGGTGGCCGCTGCCCCTTGGGGTCTATATTAGAAGGAACACTGTGAATGGCTGCGGCTCCAGTGGGTGTTTCAGGACTCACTGGCTCTTCTGACAGACCCTTGAGAAACCTGTACCTACATAAGGTGTGTCCATTTGGAAATGATTGTTTTCAAATCCTTCATCAATGATGGTTCATGAGATTTTTATATGCGGATGTGGCTCACCGATTAGCCCCCTGAGATCCTATACATGCAGAATACTGGTCTAGGTCGCGATGATCATTTTCAAGCCCTTTGTCCCAAATGTTATGTTTGGGGATCCTCTGGGGAGCCCATCAACATTCACCCTCACAGCTGTTGAACATTTACCTTCATGAAGGGTATGGGGACCTGGCTGCATTGTATCTGTGTTTTTTAAGGATCGATCTACATGGAGTGCTAATTAAGGCATGGGCTTTGAAACGGTGCTAAACACTTCTGGCATCTACGCACAGGGGCTGCACTAGATCCTTAACTCCAACATTACAGAATTGCTCAAAGCATGTTAGAAATAACTCCTAATCAAAGCTTCCACTAAACACATAAAGTTTTTATTTCTACACCTCCTCCCCTCCTGCCCCCCGGTCATATTGCTCAGGGATTTTGAAAACGCATTCAAAGCATTTTGCTGATCTTTAACCCCTGAAAAACCTAGCAGATTTAACTATCATGTGGCCTGCTGCTTCTTAAGACTGGGTTGTCCAGACCCCAGGAGGGACGAACCCTGTCTGTGAGGTGGCAGCAGCTGTAGCTGCAGTGCAAGCCTCCGAGAGCTGGTTTGGCATTACTGGGGGTCTATGGTGAAGCCCCCAGGATGCATGGAATTGGCTCCCTGATACCAGATTTGGAATGGGGGGACAATTCCATGATCTTAGACATGTTACATGGCCATATTCGGAGTTACCATTGTGAAGCTACATATAGGTATTGACCTATATGTAGTGAACCCGTGTAATGGCGTCCCTGAACTCACAAAGCTTGGGGAAATGGCCCTGAACAATGTGGGGCCACCTTTGCTAGTGCAAGGGTGCCATCACACTTAGTAACTTTGCACCTAACCTTTAGCAAGTGAAGGTTAGACATATAGGCGACTTATAAGTTACTTAAGTGCAGTGAAAATGACTATGAAATAGTGTGTGCACTATTTCACGCAGGCTGCAATGGTAGTCCTGTGTAAGGGTTTGTCTGAGCTCACTATGGGTGGCAAAAGAAATGCTGCAGCCCATATGGATCTCCTGGAACCCCAATGCCCTGGGTACCTATGTATCATGTACTAGGGAATTATAAGGGGGGTCCAGTATGGCAATTGAAATTGGTAAATGTAGTCACTGGCTTACAGTGACAAATTTGAAAGCAGAGAGAGCATAAGCACTGATGTTCTGATTAGCAGAGCCTCAGTGACACAGTTAGGCACTACACAGGTATACATATTAGGCCATAAACTATGAGCACTGGGGTCCTGGCTAGCGGAATCCCAGAGAGACATGCAAAACACTCTGGCATATAGGTTTTTATCTATGAGCACTGGGGTCCTGGCTAGCAGGATCCCAGTGACACAGTGAAAACACACTGACACACACTCACAAACAGGCTAAAAGTGGGGGTAACCATGCTAGAAAGTGACTACTTTCCTACAATAAATAAAAGCATTTACCCCATTTATATCTTTTAGGCATGGTCTAATTTTCTGAAGGGTTCAGTGGACCTTGGAAGGTTGAGATTTTTTTGTATTTTAACAGGCCTCTGAATCTGTTTCAACAGCAACTGTTTTACTAGGATTTTAGGCATTTTTTTTCCTACAACTCCGAGTTTGATGGAACTAGTGGGGTTGACATTTGACTTAATGTCACCTAGGTTTATCAACCAGGTAACACCATTTTCTGACTGAAGGTAGTTTCTACTCATATACTTCAAATTCCCTTCTGCTATTATGATAATGGTATCATACCAATTCATTGTTCCTTGGGCATATTTAACTTTTATGTGTTAAAGTTGGATTTTAAGTTACTATTCTAAAAATGAGACTTTTAGAAAGTTGGCATTTTTCTGCCTAAACTGACTGCGACTATCTTTAGTGTCTTGGGTCACATGACTGTGAATGGCTCTCCTGTGGTGTTTTTTTGTATTACATCTCAACACAGAGACAAGAGAAACATAGGGAGATGGCCTTTCTGAAAGTTAAGCTGGTCTTGAGTTGTGCCCTGCCATCGTTATGCTTCAACAGGCCCTGCAGCACACACAAAGGGATCTGACATCAGGCCTTCCCTGGACAAACCAAGGGGAAGGAGAAGAACTGACCAGACCCAGTTTTGGGGGTAGGACAGAGAATCCCCTACACAAAGGCTGGCATCTGGTATAAAAGTGGAACATTCACAACCTCTCATCAGAACACTTCTGGACATGTGGAAGTTTCAGAAGAAGGACTGCACTGCTGTCTGAGGAAGAGAACTGCCCAGGTGACTGAAAAAGAAATATTGGATATGCTTGTCATTATCTCAGGCACCCCAGAGCCCTTAATAGCTCAAAGAGTTAGTTAACTGACCTCCTGTGTGAGCTACTGGGACACAACAAGCTTTGATAAGTCTTCCTACAATTTCCCAGCTCACCAACACTAACTGAACCTGCTTGAGCCCTGCTGCTGGCCTCTGGTGGAGTGGGACCTGATCCTCAAAAGGTGACCCCAGATCCCTGGCTGGAATCAGTGTCAATTGATCCTAAATAAAAGGTGATTACATAGACGTTTTGGGCATCTCACAACTGCAAAGTGATCTATTTGGCAAGGGTGTCACCACATGAAGGATATTTCACAGTGTGGGACACTAGTTATTGCTGCTGCTATAAACATGCCATGACTAGGCTGCAATTTTTGCAGGTGGTTGGATGTAGGCATTGGATGCACATAGGCCTTGAGACTGGGAGCCACATGTTCAACACCCATGCATCTCATACCTTGAAATCAATGCCATTCGGGCAGTTTTAGTGAGGCGGTGACTGCTGGAAACTGTAATTATTCATAGACTCTTTAGAGTTGCTTTTTTTCTGGAAAGCATTGATGCGAAGGCTGGGAGAACAGTTCTTCCTGCAAATGTCGTTGACTGCCACTTTGGTTATAGTTGAGGTACAAACTTCGAACTTAAAAATGTATATTTTTGATTGTTTAACTTTAGCACACTAAATTATATCACTGCATTGAGTGGCTTTTATCAGAATTAGTGAACCATGCCTCTTCTGTCCTGATGTTTTCATTAATGACTCAAGAAGCAAGTGCTTCCTGTGAAAGGTCATTATTGTTATAGATGGAGCAACTCTATGGCTTAAAGAGAGGTTTTTTGTCTACTTGTATCAGAACTGAATTACTTTAAGGTGCTCTTAAATGTAGTGATCATAGAAAAAGAGACATAGCAAAGAAAAGTAATTGCCTTGGTCACACAGTTTGCTCAAGCTGGGAAGCTAGAATGAAACCAGGGAGCCTGGGTCAAAGCCCTGGAACTATTTTTGCTGTGGAACCCACAAAAATCCTCTGACATGCCTGGGAGCGTTATGCAAGTGATAACGCGTCCAGCCCTTATAAATTATCTGTACCTGGACACGCTGGAGGTCGGTTGAACTTTTAGCCGAGTTGGGCTCTCCTCATCCTAGAACGGTCAAATCACTTAGATCAATAATCAATAGCTATTGTAATCGATACCCAATACCCAGTTAATAGATCATTTTGACACATTAGGAATCAATAACAGTTGGTATTTCGATGCACCATGACCTTTCAGTCATTAATAACCACACCAGTTTATTAAAAGTTAATGAGTTTATTTCCCTATATTAACAAAGCTAGCACAATGTATATAAGTCTCAAAACCAAATGATATATGTATAGGAACATTACTAGCTGTCCACAGCGGCGGAAGACACGCAATCTACGCAAAATCTGTATTATAATGCACTCGGTTATAGCAATGCAAATCACTAATATGAGTAACTGAATTTGACTAATTTCATACATCGGTCAGCATAACAAGATTTCAATTTAGCATGGTGCATCAAATGAATACCTCAACTAACCTCTAATTAGCATTGGCATGTGGGGCTTCATGCAAAATGAATTTAGTCACCACAAATTTGGAAAACTTCTAGCTTGGGCCCTATCAAAATAGCAGTTGGTACCTAAAAAGAAAAACACAATGCATAATACAATTATCCTTTCATAATTACCAAATACAATCAGCATTCAAGAAAGTCTTCGTCCTTCCGGTTCGATCAGCATGGGGCAGATTTCAAGGGGCAAACTTAGGGGCAAGTTTCCTTGCAGCAGCAAGGAGAATGGGGCAAAGTTACTGCATGGGCACGACGGGGCAAATTAAAGTTAAAGTCTCTAGGGTGAGAATTCTTAAAGTATTTTTCTCTGGAATAGAGAAAAGGGCATCGAGATGTCATCTAAGATGGTGTCTGGCATTTGGCTTCAAAGATGGCATCAAGGAAAATGGCTGACTTCTCTTTGTCCGGTGGGTTTAAGTAAGAAACATTCCAAATTCTGCAGGGTCTTCCATTGGAGGGTTCATAGGGTGGCTTCAATTTGACCAATGAATAGTGTCTTTCTCCTAGTACTCATTTATGCATACATTGTCCTTGTACCCTTGGAACACAAGTTGCAACAAAGTTTGCCAATTATTTCGGTATCAGTACTTTTATTGTCTGCACCTGCAGAGACTGACCTTGTATCAAGGGGGATGAAACCGGCCTAGCACGAAACCTTGAAGATAAGTGTATTAGTCATCTCTACTAGAAAAATACAACCTTAGAGTAAAATATACGTTTGGTTGAATTCAAATAAAAGCCACGCAGTTAGAATTTGAGACCAGACAACTAGGCCAAAGCCTCTACTAAATTTAAGCTAAGCATAAAACAGTTTTCAACAAGAAATCATAGCACACATTTGCAATTATGACGGATTACTACAATTTTCAATTCTTCATGATTAATAAAGCTCGTTTATAATAATGGCGAACTACCCCGAGGGCACAATTTCCCTAGTTCATAATTTTCTCTACTAAATCACTCTACATTATACGATTTTGGTTACATGATATATGAATATATGTTGGTCCTTCTTTTTCTGCGTCATCAATCCCTCCTCTGATGACTATTTATGTCATCACATCAAATCTTCCCACAAATTTTATTCCATTAAAATTCTGTTTTAGTAATTTGGCACTTCAGTTAACTCCCTCTTCCTTTTTTATTCTCTTTAATTTTTCTCTGTATATTTCTATCATTTTATTTTGTTCTTTCTCTTCTCTCTTCCTTTTGTGTCTTTTATTTAACATTTTAATAGCTTTCCATATTCCCCAAATACCTAATAAACAAATTAATATTATTAATATTACCTTTACTGTTATTTTCAGTAACAATCCGTTCCAAACGTTGCTGAGCCAATTTCCCACAGAAGCAAATCCTTTTCCAACCTTCTCCCATACTCCTGGTTCTTTCAATTCCTTCAAATCTGCACTTTCTTTAGTTAAATTTGTAAGCATTTTTCTAATTTGCCCGCTGTTGTCCGGAATATAGGTACAACAGTGACGTGTACCAAGCATTTTGCAAACGCCGCCATCCTTTGCTAAAAGAATGTCTAAGGCAAGCCGATTTTAAAGAGTCATAGCTCTTTCTGCAGCAAGTTCAGCATCCATCAAGATTATAGCTCCTGAGAATTTTGTCAGCATGTTATCCACAATAGTAGACAACTTTCGTATTTTAATTGAATTCAATATGACTCCCACTGAAGGAATCATTGCTCCAAATATATCTCCTACCACACCAGAAGCTGTCTCCCTTTTCTGAACAGGATATGATTCAGACAGCTTTGGGAATTTCTTCAAATCGTCCAGTTGATAACCCTTTGGGAATACTATTCCCAAATAACATCTCCCATGCCATCCTTTAGGAAGATGATAATAGGTGTTAAGTCCACAAATATAATATACCCCTGGAATAACTGGGTCTTGTCCATTCAGCATGAACGTCCATTTAGGTTGAAATAAAAACGTATGTTTACATTCACTCATTCCCACAAAACCCGTGTCATAATATGATTTATGTCTATGTACACAGAACCTCCCTACGTGTAATGTATCTAAAGCTAATTTCCCTTGTGTCTTTATCGCGGCAAAAGCATAGTTATCTACAGATGTCCTTTTGTGTAATTCCCTTTCTAATTTCTCCTTCCCTGCTTTCCTCCTATCGTCAGTGTGATCCAGAAATCTTATCTCCATCGGTGAAAGCAAGCATGTAAGGTTTTCTCTGTGAGCGTAAGCTTTGTGAAAGGGTGATAATGGTTCAAAGAAACCCCTCATTATCTTTATATAATAATCTCTTGCTATTTTGATCAGGTGCTCTATTATGGGAATATATGCAAATGTAACATCCTGATTGGAATAAAAATAGTGAATATACTCCTGGCCATAAAATCTGGTCATTATTAAACTACATGAAATTCCATACGTAAGAGGCATACTATGATATGTCAGTCCCTCCACTACTGAGGTAGGTATTTGTGTGCACACATAACAATCTTTCGCATCCATGGTCTCAACATACTCACTAAACAAGCTATAGAAAACGTTGGATGAAAGTTCCTTCTTATCATGCAAATGTCTTTCGTCTCGTTCGAGTTTCTTCAAAGGAGTTAGTTCAGTAATAGGTTTAGAAGTAGAAGCATCATTCGTCTCTCTCTCATTCTTTCCATGCATTCCAAGAACTATTGCTACAATGATTAGTACACATGCAGTTATTAGACCTATACACACGCATTTACAACACTTCATCTTATGTCCCTGTGTAGTGTAGCCTGTCATGATCTGTATAGAATCAGAAAGTCGAAGACACTTTATCAAATCAGATTTGCAGATATATATAAAGCTGAACGAGTTAATGTTCACACTGTTTTCTTTTAGCAGCTTAGTCTCTTATCGGTTTAGCAGCTTTGTCTCAAGATCGGTTTCAAAGTCAATCAGGTTGTCAATGTCTTATTCAGTAATGTTCATGGAATTTCACTTTCTCAGGTACCAAAGTGTCGTTCTGCTTCTTCGTTCTCAAGACTGAGAGATAGGAATTTATCTGACCAATCGTTAGTGGCCATGCATGCCCACTCCGGACCAGAATATCTTTTGTTCGGTATTCTTTTCCTTTTCAACTTTGCATCTCCTTTTGATTCTCTCTCACTGGTGCTTTCTTCCTTGGCCGAGTCTTTTTCTTCACTTGGTGTTGCTATTGCGACAGACACTTCTTTCCTTTTCTCTTTCAACTTTGGCCCTTCACTTTCGTTTAATGTTTCTCTAATCCTTAACTTCACTGGCGATATGCTTTGTCTTCGTTTTGCACTGTTTTCACCTGATGGACCTACAACCGCTTCTGGAGGGGTTTGAACAGTTTCACTCTGTCCTGTCTTGTCTTCTCCCTCTAGGAGGTCAATCAGGTTTTCCTTTCATTTTCCTGTATCGTCTGCTTCTGGGAAAGCCCTCCTCTGATCAGGCTCTCCTGCTCCTACACCTATCTCAGGCTCTTTGTCTCCTTCACCTGTCTCAGGCTCTTTGTCCCCTTCAGAACCCTCGTCACTTCCTGAGGCTTCTCCTTGGTCCTCCTCAAATGAATCAGTTGTTTCTTCCCCAGAAAATATCTCTCCCTCCTCTATTTCTGCTTGTTCGCCTCTAAGTTCTCTTTGTTCTGTCTCAGTGCCTGGTACTCTCTTGTCAGACACTGGTGATTTCAGCGCTTCAACTTCCTCTTCTGTGGGGCACGTCACCCTTTTCGTATGACTGGCGTGAATCCAGTTGGGAACTCCTGCACACTTCACAGCAGTGGTAGTTGTCAGAATCACTTGGAAAGGTCCTTTCCAACGGGGTTCCAGACACGACTTCCTCACGTGCTTCTTTATCACGACCCAGTCACCTGCTTTCAGGGCGTGTCCTGGACCTTGGATCGGTGGCAAGGTGGTTGCCTCCACCTGGTGAGAAAAAGAGTGCACCACGTCAGCTAGACCTTTGCAGTAGTCCAACACCATATCATCTGTAATATTCAAAAGAGTATTTGCAGGAACTGCTGGAAGCCTCATGGCTCTGCCCATGAGGATCTCGTGCGGGGACAGTCCAGTTTTTCTATCAGGGGTGTTTCTCATTGACATTAACACCAAGGGCAACGCGTCAGGCCATTTTAAGTTTGTTGATGCACATATTTTCGCCATCCTGGACTTCAATGTGCCATTCATTTGCTCCACTAGTCCTGATGCTTCAGGGCGGTAGCTACAATGCAACTTTTGCTCAATGTTCAGCGCTGCACAAAGTAATTTTATTACTTCGTTATTGAAGTGACTTCCCCTATCTGATTCTAAGGAGATCGGGAATCCGAAACGTGGTATTAGCTCTCTCAAGAGTAGTTTTGCAACTGTGAGACTGTCATTTCTGCGTGTAGGGTATGCTTCAATCCAGTGACTAAAAATACACACAACCACCAACACATACTTCAAGCCTTCATGCACAGGCATCTCAATAAAGTTCATTTGCATGCTGCTGAAGGGGCCCCCTGCTCTTCCAACATGGCTCAAATTTACTACTGTTCCCTTCCCTGCGTTAATTCTTTTGGCAAATGACGCAACAATGGCAAACTGCTTCAGCAACTTGACGAAATTTGGGATTAAACCAATCAATTTTGAATAGTCTAACCATGGCGTCCCTTCCAAGATGGGCTTGTCCATGGTAGAATCTGGCTAACTGTGTCAAAAGACTGTTTGGCAGAACCAATTTCCCTTCACTTCAAACCCATAAATCATCTAGTTTATTTACGTATTGCGATTTGGTCCATGAGAGTTTCTCATCTTCACTAACATCGTTCTGTAAGGATTTCAATTCATCCATTGTATCTACAACCTTTAGAGCAAAAGCTTCACTTGGTTCAAGTTCTGGCTCATTTATCAAGTTCCATTCATCTCTGAGCAATATACAGTTCAATGCACAAAACCTTGCGACTTGATCTGCATATCCATTTCCCAAAGAAACTTAATTTTGTGATTTCGAGTGTCCACTGCATTTTACCACTGCTACTTCTCCTGGTAACTGGATGGCATGTAACAATTCTCTTATTCTTTCACCATTTTTCACTGGTGATCCTGAAGAGGGCATGAAGCCTCTCTGCGACCACAACTGTCCAAAGTCATGTACTATTCCAAATCCGTATTGACTGTCAGTGTAAATGGTGACTTTCATTAATGCAGAAAGTTGGCAAGCTCTAGTAAGTGCTACTAGTTCCGCTACTTGTGCAGAGTAAACTCCTTGAAGCCAAGATGCTTCCAGAACACCTGTTATTGTACGTACAGCATATCCTGCTTTCAATATTCCTAGTGCATCTCTTAAACATGAACCATCAACAAAAATAACTTGATCATTTTCTTCCAATCGGGTGTCTTTGATATCAGGTCTTGGTTTTGTACAAAATTCAGTCACCTGAAGACAGTCGTGCTCGATGTCTTCAGAGTTCTCAATTTCAGCATTTTCACTAGGAAACAAGGTTGCTGGATTCAACGTAGTGCACCGTTTCAGCTGCACATTAGGTGATCCCAGAATTATTGTCTCGTACCTTGTAAGCCTAGCACCGGTCATGTGCTGTGTTCGGGAACGTGTCAAAAGTATCTCGACTGAGTGAGGGACCATGACTGTTAAAGGATGTCCCATCACTATTCCTTCACTCTGATTTAGGCTGATACCAACTGCTGCTACGGCACCCAAGCACCCCGGCAGTGCTGCTGCGACCGGATCCAAAGTAGCTGAAAAATATGCTACTGGTCTGTTTACGCCATCATGGGCTTGAGTTAAGACAGACAAGGAACATGCATCACGTTCATGACAAAACAATGTGAAAGGCTTTGTGTAATCAGGCATACCTAAAGCTGGAGCCCTGCACATGCATTCCTTCAATTCAATAAAAGCATCCATCTCATCTCCTTTCAGCTCTATTTCATCCAGCGCATCTTTCTGGGTCAGTTTCAGTGAAGGTTTTGCTAGAGTTGAGAAATTGGGAATCCATTGGCGACAGTAGCTCACCATTCCCAAAAACATTCTCACCCCTCTTCTCGTCTTCGGTGGACTCATTTGAAGTACACTTGTTATTCTTTCTTTCATAATTCTTTTTAAACCCTTTCTCTATCTGGTGACCCAAATATTTCACTTTCTTCTGGCAGAACTGTAATTTTGAAGGGGACACTTTGTGTCCGTTCCTTCCCAAATGGTTCGATAGGGCAACGGTGTCAGCCGTACAGTCACTTTCTGTCTTAGATGCGATCAGCAAATCGTCAATGTACTGTACCAAGGTTGATTCAAATGGTAATGCCAATGATTCCAAATCTTTCTTTAGAATCTGATTGAAAATTGATGGTGACTCCGAAAACCATTGAGGAATTCAACACCAACTGTAGACTCTGTCTAGGAATATGAAACAAAAGAGAAATTGGCTGTCCTCATGCAGAGGCACAGAAAAGAATGCTTGTGACAAGTCGATGACTGAGAACCACTGAGCATCACAGGGAACTTGAAACATTATCAAAGCTGGATTTGGTACTACGGGACAACATTTGACTATTATGTCATTTATTTTCCTCAAATCCTGAACAATCCGGACCTTTCCACTCGGTTTTATTAGTCCCATGATTGGTGAATTACATGGACTACTTAACACTTCTTTCAGTACTCTCTGTTTTACAAACTCACCAATGAGTTGGGCGACTTTCATGAGGGTGTCTTGCGCCATATGGTATTGTGGTGTCTGGGGAAAAGTTACATTGGGTTTTACAGTCACTTTCACTGGGACCTGCGTGCTCTGCAGTATCTCCTTAAGATGTGTTTTCATCCCTGCAGATCTCATGTGTTCAAAATCTTTTGTCTCAAAGTCTAGCCTGTAACTTTTGCTCAAGTGTTTAGTCTTACCTATATCGATCTTGTTTCTGTCTGCAATTTCTTGTAACTTCTTATGTATGCTGCTCACTTCTCTTGTAATCCTAGGGCACATGTATCTCAGCTCTTCTTCTGTGTATGACTCTAACCTGTTCAGACCCATCGTTCCCTCTACTAGTTCATCTGCTTCCATGCCCAATCTTATTTTATTCAGGTATTCTTCTCCCTTCCCGCTGGATGTACTCTGTGTGGAGTTCAGACTGTTGAACCATTGTGTTAGCTGTTGTGCGTTCAGTCCCATCAATGTAGCACTTTCATCAACTGCTACTGATGGTTGCTGTAATGTTTCAGACTTTGAAGTTAATGGTAGTAGAAGGTAGTGGTGGATTTGACCTTACCACAGTCAACGGAGCACAAATTGGAATTGGACTAAATTCCGACAAGGACCCAGATCCATTTGTCAGTGGCGCAATCGGAGTCGTTTCTGGAGTGTTTTCTATGCATCTCCTCCCTGTCTCACTTTGTATCACTACCCCTTGGTCGCATACGTTTGGGTTTGCCTGTATATACAATGGTACTGGCAGACCCACAGTGATAGGCAGAGATATTGCATCTGGATTCTGTCTGTTCCCCGAATTCTGTGGCATGTTAATCCCCACATTATGGTTCATCATTGCTGGCATACCTAACTGGCTCTCTATTACTCGAGTGTACCTCAGCACTTCTTGTACCTGCTTTTGAGGCATCAAAAATTGTGTTGATTCGGCTTGAATCAATGTCGGTCTTTGATAATTTTGTCCTCCCTGCGCCATTAAATCAGAAGTCATTCCCATGTTATGCTCATCACAGCAGTGCCTTTGAACCTGTGGCTGATAATTATCAACAGGTTTCAATTTAGGCACGTCAGGATATATTCTCTGAATTTGTGGTATTTGTGGTGAGAAAGGCATATCGGAACTGCTCTGCCTCTGTGATATTCTCAAATTCGGCGTCACATTACCTTGTATTGGCTCTGGAGGGGCAGTACTAATGCTTGAGCCTTTTTCGCTTTCCACATATGGTGGCGGGTGATCATTTAGCAATTGTATAATGAACTCCTCATCGTCTGACTCGTCTGACCTTTTTGAATTTCTGTTGTTTTCTCTATCTCTGGACTGACTCCTGTTTGTTTTACTGTATAGGTAGCTTTCCTCCCTTCCGTCTCTGCTTCATCAGTAATTGCTGGAAACAATTTAATTCCCTGTAGTACGTCTGATCTCCAAACCTTTTGTGTGCTATCCCATCTAGCACCCGCTAGTGTCTTTTCTACTTTTCTTATTCTTGTCTCAAATTTCTTTTGTTGTTGGTTTCTAGCTATTAGCTCCCATATTGCTAGTGCCTCAAACTGTGCTGGTCTTGGAGGTACATTCATGTCGCATAGCGCGAATCTTAGATTCTCCAAAACCCTTACATTAAACGACCCATGGATAGGGAACGCTACACTTCCATGCTTTTTTGTTAATTTGCACCATTGTTTTAGCCATAGACATGGTTCTACACCCTTTTCTTCAATCACAATGTAAGCTGGTGTACCCTCAGGCGGTGTTTCTTCTCCTACATTAGCTTTAATATAAACATCTCCCCTCATGGCACTCTTAAATGCTTCCAATCCGTGCACAACCCTTTTCGCCAACCAACCTATCACACTCACACACTGTGGCGAGCACTAACCAAAAAGAAGAAAACAAATCTGTCAGTTTACTACAGGAAGGGTAATACAATCGCTTCAAAAACCTTAGGGATTTTTCACTAGCCTCAGCAGTTATTCCATCTTTCTTGGTTTCCCACTTTCGTAAGAAAAATTTGACCCACAAACTTTACTCTCAAGTGATCAATGAACTATTCTAGCGCGCCTTAGAATTCGTCAAATCTCAAAGTCGAACATTTTCTTTCATTCCTCAATATTCATGCCGACTTGTTGACCACACCCGATCAACCTACTAAACCTGAACAGATTACAACATCAATCAAGTGTCTCATACACTTTTCAACATACTCCGGAGTCTCTTGACCTCGCAGGGCCCGTCTCAACATCAACAACCATGTGGACAATTTTTCCTGCACAAAGCGCTACACACATGTGAAGTTCGACGACTTCCCTACTCTCACACTCTGGAGTATCACTCCTCTAAAATTTCTACTGGAGTTCGTAAACCCCCCCTAAAATCCTCACAAGCTTCACAATTAATCTGCGGCAATAAGCTGTGCAAGCGCAAAACCCTAACTTCACTCATATCCGAAACTAGAAACGCCAAAAACATTCTCACACCTCCATGTCCTCAATTCGTAAGCTCTGAGATTCCGGGAAAGTCATTGGGGACTTAGGGCATCATCTCTCCAACTTGTTTTAACAAGGAAAATTCGAACTTAATTCCGTCTATTGTTCATATGGGGTCCCAAAGGGCAAAATCATCAATCTCTGCTACCATCTACTGATAACGCATCCAGCCCTTATAAATTACCTGTACCTGGACACGCTGGAGGTCGGAGGACCTTTTAGCGAGTTAGGCTCTCCTCATCCTAGAACGGTCGAATCACTTAGATCAATAATCAATAACTATTGTAATCGATACCCAATACCCAGTTAATAGATCATTTTGACACATTAGGAATCAATAACAGTTGGTATTTCGACGCCCCATGACCTTTCAGTCATGAATAACCACACCAGTTTATTAAAAGTTAATGAGTTTATTTCCCTATATTAACAAAGCTAGCACAATGTATATAAGTCTCAAAACCAAATGATATATGCATACGAACATTACTAGCTGTCCATAGCGGCGGAAGAAACGCAATCTACGCAAAATCTGTATTATAATGCACTCGGTTATAGCAATGCAAATCACTAATATAAGTAACTGAATTTGACTAATTTTATACATCGGTCAGCATAACAAGATTTCTATTTAGCATGGTGCATCAAATGAATACCACAACTAACCTCTAATTAGCATTGGCATGTGGGGCTTCATGCAAAATGAATTTAGTCAGCACAAATTTGGAGAACTTCTAGCTTGGGCCCTATCAAAATAGCAGTTGGTACCTAAAAAGAAAAACACAATGCATAATACAATTATCCTTTCATAATTACCAAATACAATCAGCATTCAAGAAAGTCTTCGTCCTTCAGGTACCAGTTCGATCAGCATGGGGCAGATTTCAAGGGGCAAAGTTAGGGGCAAGTTTTCTTGCAGCAGCAAGGAGAATGGGGCAAAGTTACTGCATGGGCACGACGGGGCAAATTAAAGTTAAAGTCTCTAGGGTGAGAATTCTTAAAGTCTTTTTCTCTGGAATAGAGAAAAGGGCATTGAGATGTCATCTAAGATGGTGTCTGGCATTTGGCTTCAAAGATGGCATCAAGGAAAATGGCTGACTTCTCTTTGTCCGGTTGGTTTAAGTAAGAAACATTCCAAATTCTCCAGGGTCTTCCATTGGAGGGTTCATAGGGTGGCTTCAATTTGACCAATGAATAGTGTCTTTCTCCTAGTACTCATTTATGCATACATTGTCCTTGGAGCCTTGGAACACAAGTTGCAAGAAAGTTTGCCAATTATTTCGGTATCAGTACTTTTATTGTCCGCACCTGCAGAGACTGACCTTGTATCAAGGGGGATGAAACCGGCCTAGCACGAAACCTTGAAGATAAGTGTATTAGTCATCTGTACTGGAAAAATACAACCTTAGAGTAAAATATACGTTTGGTTAAATTCAAATAAAAGCCACGCAGTTAGAATTTGAGAGCAGACAACTAGGCCAAAGCCTCTACTAAATTTAAGCTAAGTGTGAGAAACTGGGGCTGATTGCAGAGGCCCCCTAACTTTTTGCCCCCATTTTCCACTTTATGCTGGTGTTTTCCTGACTCTGATGGTGCCCTGGGTACTGCTAACCAGTCCCAGGGCCTGTGCTCTGTGTAAAATGGATATGCAAATTAGGCTAATTATAATTGGCTAAGTTAACCTACCTATAAGTCCCTAGTATATGGTAGGGCATGTAGGTTTAGGGACCACAGCATAGGTGGTGCACACCTAGGTGCATTGCTGAGGTGCCCAGTGTCATTTTAAAAGCAAGCCTGCCTTGCTGGCTGCTTTTAAATTAAAGTTATATGCAAATTCGACTTTGGAATTAAAGGTACTTCCAAAGTCTTAAACTACCTTATTTTTACATATAAGTCACCCCTAAGGTGTGCCCTATGTGCCCCT
The DNA here is from genome assembly GCF_031143425.1 of Pleurodeles waltl. Lineage (NCBI taxonomy): Eukaryota > Metazoa > Chordata > Amphibia > Caudata > Salamandridae > Pleurodeles > Pleurodeles waltl. Next base: position 258,960,849 of record NC_090445.1, read on the forward strand.
AGGGCTGGGTGCCATGTAACTATAAGCAGGGACTTTATAAAAATAGATTTATAAGCCCTGGTGAGGTAAAAACAGCCAAATTCGTTTTTCCCTCATTGAAGTAAATGGCCTTCAAAGGCTAGAATGGGCAGACTTTATTTAAAATTTTAAAGTCTCCTTAAATGTTACATACCAAGAATTTGGTATCAAATTGATTGTTATAATAAATCCCACAACTTCCAGTTGTTGGATTTAATATAACTAGTGCAGGTAAAAAGTTTAGACTTTACCTAAAAAGTTGCCAATTTCAGCTCTGCATTGTTTTTGCTGCTGTGCTCTGATTGGCCAGCCTGCAGCAGCTTCTGCCAGGCTACTTTAATGAGGTGTGAAGTGGCCTGACTTCACACAAAGGAATGTGCTTGGGGGAGAGAATCTCCCCTCAGCAGATGGGAAAGCAGGAAGGGGGAGGGCTGCCAAACTGGTCTTCAAAGGCAGAGAAGGACATCTGGAGCACCCAGCAACACCCCCACATCCTGCAACCCCAGACAGCTAGGTGCCCCCTTGATTAGATTAGGAGAGGGCAGGAGAGGGGTGTGTTTATGATTTTTAGCCACACCAGTGGGTGGGCTCAGCCAGATCTCTCCTCTAAAAATCAGATTCATCCATTTTGGATTTTTAGAGACTGTTGCCTTCTGGGATGGATTTTTGCCACACTTCCCAGGAAGTGGTCATCACAGGGGGACGACCCTGTCCCTGATTGGAGGACCAGGGCCCCCCTGCTTTTCACCCAGGAGCAAGGATAAAACTGGCAGACCTGCACCCACGCCTCAGATCCCCACCAAATTTCAAGAAGAAAGAACTACAAGGAGAAGAAGGACTGCCCTGCTGGACCCCTGGCCTGCACCTGGACCCTGCACTCAGAAAGACTGCACCAGCTGCACACTTGGGCTTCACCACAAGAAGGACTTTGCCTGGCTTCCACTGGTTCAAGGAGGGACTCCCTGTTTGCTACAGGTGAAAAATTGCTAACCAGAGTCCCCTGCACCAACTCCTGAAAAAGTGACCAGCTGACCACTGCCCAGTGGCCAAAAAGGAGTTTGCGCCAGGTGCACTCTGGGAGTTGAAGTCCGCACTTCCCAAGGACCATCACAGAACTTCTGGACCCTTGGGGTGAGCTGTGGACCCCAAAAGAACCTTAAAAGAACATCTGGGTGAAGCCCCAGAAGTTTGGAAAAGATTGGAGAAATTTTAGAAAAAAGCTCCATAAAGTGACCGACTCAACGCGGAAATTCTAGCCGGCTTGCCTCAACCGCGACCCGGCCTGACTTTGTGGTTCGTCCCGGTCAAGAAAAACATCCGAAAAAAAGACTAAGTCCGAACGTAAAAAGTTGACCGGGACCTTCCAGCCATCGTATCCGAGAAGGGCTCCACGGACGTCGGATCAAGATCCAGGTTTACCCCGGTCGAAGGATTTTCATCTCGAAAAAACGACTAAGTCCGAAGGTAGAAATCACCACCGAGGAAACCGACTTCGCGTATCCGGACAAGGGCTCCAGGAGGTCGGATCCAACTGGCAGGTTCGTCCCGGTGAAGAAAAACTTCAAAATAAAGACTAAGTCAGAAGGTAACTTTTTAACCGAGGCCTCCCGCGACCTGTAGCCGAGCAGGGCTCCATCGCGGTCGGCCTGAAAGTTTGACTTTGTCCCGGTCCTGGTGCAACCAGATGACCCGATTGGCGCTTTTTGTTTCTAAGCGCTAGAAAATAATAATACTTTAAAAATTCATATCTCCGGTTCCCCTGAACCGATTTTAATCGTTTTTGTGTCATTTTAAAGATAAAAATATAAGCTATTTTTATAAATTGGTTTTGGATTTTTAAACTGTTTCCTGTGTTTTATTTAATTACTGTTTTGTGATATTTGAATGCTTTACACTTTGTCTCCTAAGTTAAGCCTTGACGCTCGATGCTAAGCTACCAAGGGTAGAGCTGGGATTAATTTATTGAGACCTAACTGTACTTACGTGGAGGTTTGTGGCTTGTTGCTAGGTGTAGGTACCTACCTGCCCTACCAATAACCCATTTTCCAACATAATTGGAAGCAGCGACGGGATCCTGTACTTGTGTTCAATATCACGTTACAGTTTTAGATAAAACAAATTAAAAATCCTTTAAATTGTCCTAGTGCAAAAATTGTTTTTAATTTTTAATTTTAATTTTTTTTAAAATTAATTTGGATTAATTTCAATTATTGAATTTTTGTAATTTTTCTAAATTCTTGTTTCCAATTTTTGCAAAAAGTTTTTGTTGACACAAAACTAGGGAACCATGGAGCTTGATCTGGCTAGCCTACCCACACTGACAGTAGTCCAGCTTAGGGGGTTGTGTATTGAGAGGGGGTTGCCTGCAACCACTAATCTCAGGAAGGAAATCCTGATTAAATCCCTGACAGCATGGGCTGAGGCCCAAGAGGTAGAGACAGAGGAAGCTCCAGAGGAGGAACCAAAAGAGGATGATGCTAACTCTAACCACTCAGGGGAGGAAAGGCATCAGACCCCAAGTGAGGAAGAGGAGGAACGGTCCTCACTGGACACAGTCACTAGGGGCAGACCCAAAGCTAGTGGTAGGAAGAGGGTCCTTTCAGGAGGAGAGAACCCATCCATCAGGGAAAGAGAGCTGGAAGCTCAGCTAGCCTACATAGCTTTGGAAGCAGAGAAGCTGGCCCTAGAGAAGAAAAAGTGGGCATACAAAGAAAAAAGAGATGGAAGCAGCGATAAAGAAGCTGAGGTGTCCATGGGTGGGGGAGTTTGCCCCAGATTACCCAAGGGGGTAGTTCCTGCTTATATAGAGGGGGATGACATAGATAAGTGGCTAGGGGCCTTTGAGAGGGCACTCCAAATGAGAAGGGTTAAGCCTCAATACTGGGGTTCCCTTTTGTGGGAGTTGGTCCCCAACTCAGGGAGGGATAGGCTTCTGACCTTAAGGGGGGAGGAGGCAGATTCATACCCTAGTATGAAGAGGTGCTTAGTCAAGAAGTTTGGTCTGACCCCAGAGCAATATAGAATGAAGTTCAGGGACACCCAGAAGGTCAGTACCCAGTCTTGGGTTGACTTTGTGGACACCTCACTAAAGGCACTAGAGGGCTGGATTATTGGCAACAAAGTAAATACTTATGAGGGGTTATACAATCTGATAATGAGAGAGCACATCTTGACCAATTGTATCCAAGAAAGGTTACGCCAGCATCTAGTGGACTCTAAGCTGACCAACCCTAGAGAGCTAGGGGAGGCAGCTGATGAGTGGTTGAGAACCAGGGTGGTTGTCAAGTCCCAGGGGGGAGACTCCAAGAAGGGGGGGACAGGTCCCCATAAACCTAAGGAGGGAGGTGGTAAGCCCACCACAGAGACTCCCTCTGTACCCCAGAACCCTAAGAAGGAGGAGAGTAAATCCCACTCCCACTCTGACATGCAGAGACAGGGAGACCCAGGGTTAAAAAAGCTCTTGGACAGTAGGGCTTGCTTTGACTGTCAGCAGACAGGTCACTTCAGAGGAGATGCAGCCTGTCCAAAGAAGGTGGTTAGCACTGGGCTGTCCAGTGTAGCCATAGAGGAGGATTCCTCAGATGATGAAGTCCTCCTAGCATTGTGCTGGGAGACAGGACCAGATGGTAAGCTGGTGATCCCTGAGGGTGGGAGTAGGCACTTCCACCACATTCAAGTGAATGGGATCCCTACCACTGGCCTGAGAGACACCTGTGCCAGTCACACTGTAGTGAGTGACCGGTTAGTGACCCCAGACATGTATGTCCCAGGAAAGACAAAGAAAGTCAGGATAGCCACAGGGGAGGTCACCTCCAAACCTGTAGCCATAGTGCCCCTAGAGAGGGAGGGTATCCTTGACTGGATTAGGGTGGTAGTCAGTGCTGACCTTCCCCTAGATTGTATCCTGGGCAATGACCTCCCAGAGGTGAGTCTGGTCACAGATGGGGTGGTCGCCCAGGGCGCCCCCCCAACCCAAAGTCCTGGGGAGTCAGTCCCTACAGTTAGGAGACAGGGGTCCCCAAGAAAAGGAAAGAAGAAAAGGAAGGGTAGGCCACTCTTAAAGAGAGTTCCAGGGAGCCAAAGGCCTTCTGCCCCAGTAGGGGGGGAGCCCAGAGTTGGCACTGGTGAGGCCTCACCTGACCCCAAGGAAGTCCTGAGTAGTCAGGCAGCTGTCCAGATGCAAGGTGTTGCCCCTGCACTGACAGAAGGGAGAGTGGAAGGAGGGTGTCTGCCACAGGAGGTGGTAGCCCCCCACTCTAGACAGCAAGAGGGGTGCCAGAACCCCAAAGATGCCCCTAAAGCAGCTCAGCCACCTGTCAGTGGAGAGCTTAGGGTGTGGTTCTGGGTACTGACAGCTGTCAGTAGCCTCTGCTGGGTGCTAGCCTTCCTGGCAGCACTGTACTTGGCCTGGGAGGCAGACCCCAAGGCCAATAGCAAAGTAGGCCCCCTGACCCTGTTGGTCATGGTGGGGTTGCTCAAGTGTTGGGTGACCTCTTTGGGTAAGCTAGGTCTTGCCCTAGCAAAGTTAGGAGTAGGGGAGGTGGGCACCTCACTACCCAAGTTGGCAGAGAGAGAGGAGGAAGACCCCCCTAGAGGGAAGTTTCAGTTTGGGTTGGGTCCTTTTACTGTTGGGATGGCTTCACTACCCAGAGGGAGTGACCCTGACAGGAGGATATAAGGCAGAGTAGGCCCTGCAAAGGGACAGCCAGTTTTCTTCACTGTCTTCCTCGCCTAACAAGCCAGGAAGACTCTCCCAGGGTTGGGCTGAGTCTCCTGGGCGTGTGGGCTGGGGGGGGGTTGTGTGAGAAACTGGGGCTGATTGCAGAGGCCCCCTAACTTTTTGCCCCCATTTTCCACTTTATGCTGGTGTTTTCCTGACTCTGATGGTGCCCTGGGTACTGCTAACCAGTCCCAGGGCCTGTGCTCTGTGTAAAATGGATATGCAAATTAGGCTAATTATAATTGGCTAAGTTAACCTACCTATAAGTCCCTAGTATATGGTAGGGCATGTAGGTTTAGGGACCACAGCATAGGTGGTGCACACCTAGGTGCATTGCTGAGGTGCCCAGTGTCATTTTAAAAGCAAGCCTGCCTTGCTGGCTGCTTTTAAATTAAAGTTATATGCAAATTCGACTTTGGAATTAAAGGTACTTCCAAAGTCTTAAACTACCTTATTTTTACATATAAGTCACCCCTAAGGTGTGCCCTATGTGCCCCTAGGGCTGGGTGCCATGTAACTATAAGCAGGGACTTTATAAAAATAGATTTATAAGCCCTGGTGAGGTAAAAACAGCCAAATTCGTTTTTCCCTCATTGAAGTAAATGGCCTTCATAGGCTAGAATGGGCAGACTTTATTTAAAATTTTAAAGTCTCCTTAAATGTTACATACCAAGAATTTGGTATCAAATTGATTGTTATAATAAATCCCACAACTTCCAGTTGTTGGATTTAATATAACTAGTGCAGGTAAAAAGTTTAGACTTTACCTAAAAAGTTGCCAATTTCAGCTCTGCATTGTTTTTGCTGCTGTGCTCTGATTGGCCAGCCTGCAGCAGCTTCTGCCAGGCTACTTTAATGAGGTGTGAAGTGGCCTGACTTCACACAAAGGAATGTGCTTGGGGGAGAGAATCTCCCCTCAGCAGATGGGGAAGCAGGAAGGGGGAGGGCTGCCAAACTGGTCTTCAAAGGCAGAGAAGGACATCTGGAGCACCCAGCAACACCCCCACATCCTGCAACCCCAGACAGCTAGGTGCCCCCTTGATTAGATTAGGAGAGGGCAGGAGAGGGGTGTGTTTATGATTTTTAGCCACACCAGTGGGTGGGCTCAGCCAGATTTCTCCTCTAAAAATCAGATTCATCCATTTTGGATTTTTAGAGACTGTTGCCTTCTGGGATGGATTTTTGCCACACTTCCCAGGAAGTGGTCATCACAGGGGGACGACCCTGTCCCTGATTGGAGGACCAGGGCCCCCCTGCTTTTCACCCAGGAGCAAGGATAAAACTGGCAGACCTGCACCCACGCCTCAGATCCCCACCAAATTTCAAGAAGAAAGAACTACAAGGAGAAGAAGGACTGCCCTGCTGGACCCCTGGCCTGCACCTGGACCCTGCACTCAGAAAGACTGCACCAGCTGCACACTTGGGCTTCACCACAAGAAGGACTTTGCCTGGCTTCCACTGGTTCAAGGAGGGACTCCCTGTTTGCTACAGGTGAAAAATTGCTAACCAGAGTCCCCTGCACCAACTCCTGAAAAAGTGACCAGCTGACCACTGCCCAGTGGCCAAAAAGGAGTTTGCGCCAGGTGCACTCTGGGAGTTGAAGTCCGCACTTCCCAAGGACCATCACAGAACTTCTGGACCCTTGGGGTGAGCTGTGGACCCCAAAAGAACCTTAAAAGAACATCTGGGTGAAGCCCCAGAAGTTTGGAAAAGATTGGAGAAATTTTAGAAAAAAGCTCCATAAAGTGACCGACTCGACGCGGAAATTCTAGCCGGCTTGCCTCAACCGCGACCCGGCCTGACTTTGTGGTTCGTCCCGGTCAAGAAAAACATCCGAAAAAAAGACTAAGTCCGAACGTAAAAAGTTGACCGGGACCTTCCAGCCATCGTATCCGAGAAGGGCTCCACGGACGTCGGATCAAGATCCAGGTTTACCCCGGTCGAAGGATTTTCATCTCGAAAAAACGACTAAGTCCGAAGGTAGAAATCACCACCGAGGAAACCGACTTCGCGTATCCGGACAAGGGCTCCAGGAGGTCGGATCCAACTGGCAGGTTCGTCCCGGTGAAGAAAAACTTCAAAATAAAGACTAAGTCAGAAGGTAACTTTTTAACCGAGGCCTCCCGCGACCTGTAGCCGAGCAGGGCTCCATCGCGGTCGGCCTGAAAGTTTGACTTTGTCCCGGTCCTGGTGCAACCAGATGACCCGATTGGCGCTTTTTGTTTCTAAGCGCTAGAAAATAATAATACTTTAAAAATTCATATCTCCGGTTCCCCTGAACCGATTTTAATCGTTTTTGTGTCATTTTAAAGATAAAAATATAAGCTATTTTTATAAATTGGTTTTGGATTTTTAAACTGTTTCCTGTGTTTTATTTAATTACTGTTTTGTGATATTTGAATGCTTTACACTTTGTCTCCTAAGTTAAGCCTTGACGCTCGATGCTAAGCTACCAAGGGTAGAGCTGGGATTAATTTATTGAGACCTAACTGTACTTACGTGGAGGTTTGTGGCTTGTTGCTAGGTGTAGGTACCTACCTGCCCTACCAATAACCCATTTTCCAACACTAAGCATAAAACAGTTTTCAACAAGAAATCATAGCACACATTTGCAATTATGACGGATTACTACAATTTTCAATTCTTCATGATTAATAAAGCTCGTTTAGAATAATGGTGAACTACCCCGAGGGCACAATTTCCCTTGTTCATTATTTTCTCTACTAAATCACTCTACATTATACGATTTTGGTTACATGATATATGAATATATGTTGGTCCTTCTTTTTCTGCGTCATCACAAGTACATTTAGTGTACCCTTTGCTTTCTCATACGCTGGGGCAATGGCAGTGGAAAAAAGTCTTCTTCATAGAACAGCTATTTCTTGGGAAAGACACTGGAATCTTCCCTCCGCCAGAGGGCAAGTACCGCTGGGGCAGCAGCATTACATGGTTTCCTCATCACAGTAAAGGTGCAAATTGGGGAATATCTGTTGAAGTTTTTTAACAGATACAGCAAGGAAGTAGCAAAGCAAGCTCCCTCTCTCAAGAAAACATCTCAAGTGTAGTCTTCCATTCCTGAAAGGCAGACTAGTACAAGCTTTCATCATAAACAGATCTCTGCAGTGGGTGTCTAATTCACTGACTGGAACCTGTAGGTGGATGGGTGATTGAATAATTGTTCTGACAGCATTCCTACTTAGTTGACATACTACATCAGTATCCTGAAAGCCCTGCTGCTGTCACTCTGAAACTTGCTGTTTTTGTTGATCTTTGAGTTCTCACATATTTAGAAATACCTGTTATTGGAAGGTCATGTTTTTTTCAGAGCAGTTTAGCCACAAAAAACTATGCTCTATGCAGGCACACAAGTGACAACTTCCTTAAAATATTTTGAATGTGCTTTCACTAAGTTATGTGCAATCCCAGACTTGGTGCAGCATCTGTTTAAAATGTTGGGGGCTCCTACGAAAGGGAAGCACACATGATATATAAAAGCCTGGTTCAGCATATAACTAATTAACAGTGGAGTATTTTTTTTCTTATCATTAACACCCAGCCAAATATTAAGACAGCTGCTTGGTATATATTTCGCCCTAACAAAATTGCTGTTTGCACCATTCCCTATCCAACTAACTACAAAAAAGAACAAATGGAGTCACATTTTGTGCACCAGTTTTAAATTTCAAAAATATGCCGTTCTGGGTAAAATTCATATGAAGTTATTAGACTTGAGATCCAAATGACAATTATCTGAATAATTAACTGTCAGTGGTGATGTCCTAGGGCTGTCTGGTCAACCTATTTGTACATGCACATTAAAGACGTTAGAAGCAGCAAATAAATGGTGTGTTGGACACATTCGGTCACTATCAGATGTCCTGGGGGAATTTCTGAATCACAGTAATCAAACTCAATATGAGCCATGTCCTCAGGGTCCTTTGCCAGAGCGTAGGCACTAATTATTGACCAGAAAACTGTGTGATGCATGAAACTCCCTCGCTGGCTAAGTGCACATTTCTGCACTATAGGGTTCCTAGAGATCTGCATCCCACAAGAAAGGAAGGAAGGAATGAAGAGAAGAAAGTAGGGAAAAAGGAGAAGTGGACAGGTAGAAGAATTTCAGCCCGGAAGCCAATGGAAGTGGAAGGAAGGAAGGAAAAGAATGTGACAGGAATACAGCAAAGTTGTAATCATTGGAACGTGGTCTCCAATCTTTTCTCAGTGGGAACTACTACACATTAGTGAAAATCATCATGAGCTACTTAAGGCTACCACCACCACCAAAAGCCTGGCGTAAACTAGGTCTATCAAAGGAGACACTCACCCCCAGGGACACAGAGGATTCCGCGGCCACCATGGAACCCGAACTGGAAGTCTTCCCAATGCTGTACCACGCAATGGAAGTTCAGGAGCAGCGATTGATGAAGACGACAATCATGAGTACAGCTGCCTTGCACACAAGAGAGGGAGGGGAGAGTGACACACCAACATGTAACATACACACCCGCCACGGACTGCGACGCATACATACACCCCAAACAAACACCCGTCACACACACATCCACAAACACATCACTACACACAAACTACAGACACACACACAACACCCTAAACACACACCTTACCCACCTACCACACACATGGAGAACAATCCACTGTAAAATGCAACAATTACATAAGCCATAAGAAAAGAAAGGCAGGTCAAATACCTGTGATTTAAGCTCTGTATTGAGCTGGGTATTTTATCTTTAAATAGGTAATAATTAAAACAATAACTATAAAAAAAGGGCCATTGGCCGGTCTAAATGTCCATATATATCTCATGGCTTGAATGCCTGCAAATGGGCCCAACTTGACTTCTGACAGCCTAGTTGACCCCACTGGGCAGGGACATCAATGTGCAAGGCAGGCACCTAATGGGGCAGGGGTTGGGGTTGGTGGTGGGGGTTTTGTTTTGGAAGGGGGTCCTTAGACTTTAGTTTGGGAGGGGGTGAGGGTTTAGTTTTCGGTTTAGGGGATGGAGTGGGTTTGGAGCGGGTGGGAGTGGCTACCTTTTGCTTTGTAGAGGGAGGTTTTTTGGCAGGTGGAGGGACATTGGAAACACTAGGGGGGGCATGGGAGGACTGGGAGCTGGAGGGACTGGGCTGGGGAGAAGAAGCTGATGTTTAAGGACAACACAAGGTGGGTCAGGAGGAGGGAACATGTCAAGGTGGGCAAGGAAGAGTTTTTTAGGTGCAGTGGGGTGAACTGTGGGAGCAAGTTTGGGAGTGGATGTAGAGGGAGTAGTTGTAGGACGTGTAGGTGTGCTAGACTTGGATGTAGGTGCATGCAAAGTGTGCTTGTGTGAAGTGGGTGAGTGAGTGAGGGTGTTTATGTGTTTTGGGAAGAGGAGGGAAGAAAGGGTGGGAGAAGATCGGCAGGTAATGTGTATGTATGTTGGGGTTGTGTCTTCAAGTAAGGTGGGTGTGTTGTATGTGGTTGTGATGGTGGTGGTTGTGACTGTGCATGTGGTGTATGTGGTGCTAGTCTGCGAGCTGCTGTTGTGGTGACTGTGGGTAAGGCTGAATAGGTGTCAGGATCTGAGACTGACGATGCAGTGCTTGCAGGTGTGAGAACTGATGTGACTGTGAGGGAGGGGGTGGAGGGGGAGACAGTGGAAGCAGTGGCTGTTGTGTGTGCTTCTGTGTATTGACTGTGTGTATGCTTGTATTGTGATCTGTGGTGCTTGTGCTTGTCTTTGCAAGTCATGTCTGTTGTTTTGGGTGCATGCTCGTCTGATTGTGTGTTTGGGATGGGTGGGGGAGAGGGGTCTGGGACTAGGTGCAGGTAGTTGGAGGAGGGACGTAAGAACTAGGGACACTGGCTGCCATCAAAGAGGAGGCCAGAGCCTGAAACAATCTCTGTAGGCCAGCCAAGCCAATGTGAATGCCCTCCAGGTAGAACTTGCATTGCTACATTTGGGATGCCAGCCCCTGGATGGCATTCATTATGGTTGACTTCCCTACAGAACTGGACTTCGGGAGATCAATAGCCTCCTCGTTGAGGGCAGTAGGGCTGACTGGGGCAGAGGCTGAGGTGCCTGTGGTGAAGGAGACACCCATCTTACTGGGTGAGCGGGTACGGGCAACTGGATGGGGAGCTACTGGGAGGGCGGTGCTGGAACGGAGGGTAGTGGAATTTGATGTTTCTGGGGTGGTCCAAGAGGGTTCCGCCACCACCAGGGAGCTCCCATCGGAGGAGGAATCAGAGTCAGATGTAGCAGCTCCTGTCTACCCGTAGTGCTCCCCTTACCTCCAACCCACTGGTCCCCTCGGCTTCTGTGGACACGGCCTCCTGGGTCCCGTAGGCTGCAGCTCCCACACTCGCCTCTGCCCCTTCTCCTTCACCAGATGATGCTAATGCACTCATGAACTGAAGAAGAAAAGGAGGGAGGCTGGGGAGAAAGAAAGGGAGCACAGGGTCAATTACAGCAATAACAGCATATATGACATACACATCATAATAACTGACTGGTAATTTACACTATGCAGTGACAACCACAAGACCACACCATTCCCTGGGACCAACAGCTGAATATGAAATATGAAGAAACTACCATCCTCCCATAAGCAAATCTACTTTGAAATCTGCACACCTATTAAGACTCCCTAATCCATGTCTGCCTGTTAACAAAGGTACAGCTTCACATACTCCGTTACAGTATCTGAACAACTTGCAATTGCCAGGACATACGACTTAGATAGTGGACATCAGAGTATCACTCCTACACTGGAGGGTCAGGATGTAGACCCATACTTATTTAGAAATTCCTGCAAATAACTAATACCTTTTGTACATACCACTCACCATTGCTATGCAGAACTGTACAACATTACCAACAATTGCTTACTTACGCATACACTGACTATTACCTTGGTATCCAAAGACTATGCCAGTCTTAAGGAAAAAAAATAACACTGTGAATACTCACCCCCTTGTGGCTGCTGTGCTGCTCTCAAGCGCCCATCCAGCTCTGGGTTGGCCACGCCAGTATGTGAGCCATTGGGGGTCAGGGTCTGACAGGCACCCCTCCCTCGTTGGAGGATGTCCCAAGCTGGGACGCCGCTGTCTTCCAGGCCCAGCATCTCAAGTCCTCCTACTGCTTTCTGCAGTGTGTGCTCCGCCGGCTATGGACCCCGAGGGTCCCTGGCGATGGCATGCCATAACCCTTTCTTCTGATGGGCACTGACCTGCATAGGAGACACAAACAGAAGGACACCATTAACTACACAGTTCCGTCAGTTACAGTAATGGACTACATACTGTATCGATCTCACAATCATCATACACATCACTTGCACCTCTGTGTACATTTTGCATGCACCATACAATACGCCCTAAAGGACACACTGCATGCACACACATTCATCAACATACAGCCATGTCACATCTAATATACCAAAATGGTACTCACCTGTTGATCAGGAGCCCCATACAACTGTCCATACAGGGGTAGAACCCCATCCACAAGCTTCTCGAGTTCTTCGGAAATGAAGGCTGAGGCCCTATCCCCTGTAGCTTGGGCCATTGTGGCTTCCAGACACAAGACACAGCAGCTCAAGCAGTGGAGGTCTTGATAGGGTGAGAGTCAGGAGTCAAGTGAAATGGGCTTCTGAAAATGGCGGTCACCTCTGTGCCGGTAATCACTATCACCGCCGGCGGCAATCATCATTGGCCCCTGTTCTCCAGAGACATCAATGTTATCCAATGAGGAGGTGCACAGCGGTTCTGACGGCCCTCGGCCATGACGACTAATGCCGGCGGAGTGAGGTCACTTCCATCTGTCCTGTGCATGCAGGACCGGTGGATGCCATTTTCTGAAGATTGTTATCACTGTAGTCAATGATATGTGTATCATAGGTACTTATAGTACACACCAAGGCAATTCCTACACGTTAACATTGTACATTTGGTGACATATTTCTGCCGTACAATATTAGTGCTTATACCAGTGCACTGCTTGAATAAAGAGTAGTTGAAGAACACTGAAAATGTTATGATAGAAATAACGTCTTACTACTGAGACTACAACTGTGAAGCAGTATTACCATATAATAACATTGAATAGTATTAGAAGTCAGTTTGCATGTTGGGGCAACCAGAGCAGAAAACAAACATTGGTTGTTTGAAATGTATTAGAAAGCTCTATTTTCTGTAATATTGTGTGTTCAAATCCTTTACGCTTTCTCACACTTGTGATGATTGCTTTGTTTAGAGAGCAACCACTGCAGAGGGGAGGAATGCACCCGTGTACAGACCCCCAGTTGACTTGGCTACAATGGAAGAGTACCATATAATTCTCACCTATTGTCTGAACAGGGTGACAATCATTGAACTGTGTGCACAATTTGAGCCAAATCTCATTCCTGCACTTTGTAGTCCTACTGAAATACCTCCTACAGTACAGGTGCTGTCAGTGCTCCACTTCCTGGACAATGGATCATTTCAGGTGACAATGGGCTTGGATGCAGGTATGTCTCAGCCAATGTTTACTATAGTGCTGAAAAATGTTCTGAATGTCTTGCTGAGACACATGAATAGCCATATCTCATTCCCCTAAAGTGATGATTTGCCCACTGTTCAGACTGCTTTCCATACAATGAGACATATTCCACATGTGATTGCGGCATTAATGATACCCATATTGCTTTGGGTCCTCCCAGGATAAATAAGCAGGTGTTTAGAAATAGGAAGAATTACCATTCCATAAATGTGGAGATGGTGTGCCTTGCTGATCAGTATATTTCTCACTTTACTGGCAAGTTTCCAGGATATATACTCGATGCCTATTTAATGAGGAGTAAGTGTCCCACAGATGATGGCACAATTATTGAGAGAGAGAGTCTGGCTCATTGGTGAGTATGATGTGTTCATTCAATTTATGTCATAGTATATTCCCTTTAAGTTGTTCTTTGTAGTATTGTACCCATGTAATGTGAGATTTTCACTATTGTCAGCTACATCGAGCTACCCAAACCTATCCTGGCTGTTGACACCAGTGATGAATCTGAGGACAGAGGCTGAGAATCGCTACAAGTGATACATGGACGGACCAAAAGAGTGATAGAAAGAACATTTGGCCTTCTGAAAGCCAGGTTTAGGTGCCTACATATTTCTGGTGGATCCCTATTCTACTCACTTGGAAAGGTCTGCCAGTTCGTCGTGGCCTGCTGCATGCCTCACAATTTGGCCCTCAGAAGGCATGTGCCATTACTGCAGGAGAACGGGGGAGATAATGCACGTGTGCCAGCAGAGGAAACTGAGAACAGTGATGAAGATGGGGAAGAGGATGATGTGGACAACAGGACACATCTAATACACCAGTACTTCCAATGACAGTCAGGTAAGTCATTAGTTCTCTTCACACTACTTTTTTAATGATGAGCTGTGTGGCAGCTATACATTGTACAAATCTCTAATGTGTGCAATTTGAAACCTAAAACTGTTCGATTTTTGACATATGGAGAAATGCTTATCTGCCTCTGCTATGTATCAGCTGTGTTGCACTTTCAAATACATGCCCACATCAAACTGTATCCTCATTTTATACAGTACTTAGCTTTTGTTGCTGGGAATGTAATGTGAGTTTCAATGTGCTTACACAACCGCTCTGTGATTTCAATGTCCCTGACAGTTTGGCCTGGACTAGGTGTTATGGAGGAGGGATTGGCATACTGACAACATGGCATGGCTAAACCTGTGTTCTCTTGTCTAAGGCCCGTACAAGATTTGAGTCTTGTCACTACTAGTGTTTGGAGTTAATTGCAGTGTATAAAATTAAGTTGATGTGACAATGTGAATGTAGGCTGGTATGTTACAGGGGCTCATGTTGGTTTACTTCCCTTTGCTTCTAATTTGAATGTCACTAAAGGTTTCCCTTTTTTCAGATGCTGGTGTGGTCCCTACTGTGTACTCATGGAATGCCTACTGACTGCTTTCACACAGTTTGATGGATGGTGACTTGTGGCAAGCACTTACACTGGTAATGTGTAACCCAAGCTGACTGCACATTGGATGGAGTCACAATTTACATTGCATTTGCATAGGAAAATAAAGATCAAGATATTGCATATTGAAAAAATAAAAGCACAAATCCTTCAGTTGTGCTTCAGTGTGTTTATTTAAATAAAAAAAGGAAGGGGTAGTGCAATAGAGTGGTGTGATGGTAGACAAAATCTTCAATGTAGTGGCCCAGTTAGTTTGTAGCACAAGTCCAGTTTCCATGGGGCCATGGGAAAAAGGAGCAATGGCAGTCCAAAGTAAACAAGGTGTCTCAGTGGCACCCAAGGGAGGCATACAGTAGAGGCTCACTTCCTGGCAGTGGTTTTGGTCTTGGCTACAGTCTCTATAGAATGTCTGGCTCACAGGGAACGTTTGCAGTGTGGTTCCTCTGCTACAGAGGGAGGGGTGCTGGTGGGCTGTGAGACCTGTGGCACGGCCTCCATCCCACTAGCTGCAGCAGATGTAGAGGGCTGGTCAGTACTCTGGCTAGTGGAAGGGGTCCGCTGGTGTGTGGAGGACTCACGCATGATGATGGCAATTTCCCTAAGCACCTCTGCAATGGAGGCCATGTTGGCATTGTGGGCCTACAACTACTGCATGACTACCTGGTGGTGTTCCCTCTTCAGCCTCTGGTTCTCCTGCAAGGTGGTGAGTACCTGACCCATCCTGTCCTGGAATTTATGGTATGCTCCCAGGACTTGTGACAGTGCCTCCTGGCCAGTCATTTCCCTAGGTTGGCCCACACCTTAGCACACAGATGCCCTTCCACTGGCCCTGGCCCACTGTGCCTGTGTCCCCTGAACTGTGTGCCCACTCCCACTTACACCAGGATCTTCTTCGTCTTGCTCACTCTGGTCCCTGTACAGGTGGGCACACTGTTGATAGATGTGTCCTGGGGACAGAGGTTTGGGGACGTTGGGTGGCTGCTGTTGTAGTGGAGTCTGATGCAGGGTGCTCTGGGGTGGACTGGGTGATGCTTGTGGTGTCTGACTGACCAGAGGTGCCCGATGGACCAGGGAGATCTTCTAGATCCAAACATCCAGAATAGCTGTCACTGGGACCTTCTGGTGGAGGACTGGATAGACGTGGCAAATGCCTCCGGCTGACATTAGCTGGGTTACCTGTGGACATGTATGATAGTTGTTCATATCATTCTCAGATATTAATATAGCTAAAGCAGGGAATTAGTGCAGGGTGCTTGCTCTGCAGGTATGGCATTAACAGTTGATGAATTTTTAGTGTATTGTTGAAAGCATTTTCATACGAATATTTTAATAAAGTAAGTCATGCTGTATATATGTATATTTAGCAGTAAATGTCATTGCCATATCCTGGTTTGCTATTGCCACCTCAGGTTTTCCAGGTGTAAATATGTTCAGCATTGATAGGTTTCCCTATGGGATGGTGTCATGATTTAAACATTTGGTTTGTGTATGGTGATGCATTGTGGGATTGGTACTCCTTCATACTGACCATGCATTACTTATGTGTGTGAATGATGAAGTTGGAGAGGTGTTATTTTAGTGGGTTGGGCATGCAAGGGATATTGATAAGGGTGGTTAAAGGGGTGGGTATGAGTTTGGGATGAAGTGGGTTGAAGGGAGATAGGGTGACTGGGAGACATGTCATGCTGGTGTACATGGTGGTAGAGAAGTATGGGTGACTTACCAGAGTCCAACCCTCCGGATATTCCAGTGAGGCCCTCAGGATGCAGTATAGCAGTCCTTCTCCTTCCATGTTGAGAACTGTGGGGGAGGAGGTGGGGATCCACTGACAGTTTTCATAAAGGCAATCTGGTGCCTGGATGCTATTGCACCAGCCTTCCCCCATAGGTCGTTCCACCTCTTCCTTAATTCCTCCCTTGTGCATGAATGGGATCCCACAGGGTTCAACTTGCCTTCAATTCTCCGCCATGACTCAATTTTCCTGCCAATCAATATCTACTGAACCTGTGCACCGAACAGCTGTGGCTCTACCCTAACGATTTTGTCTAGCATGACCCGCAACTCATCATCAGTGAAACGGAGGTGCTTTCGTGAGAACATGCCGATTGTGTATTGGGTATAATGTGTGTGTTGTGCAGATGGTGGGGTGTTTGGTGGGGGTGCAGAGTGTGTGGATATGTGGGATGCTGTGAAGTAGTGATTGAGTGCAGTGGTGATGTGTTTGTTTGGTGTAGAGGTATGATGTGTGCTGAGTGATGCATGAAGGGTGTATAGGTGGCTGTGGTTTGTGTGTGCCGTTCTAGAGATGTGTGGGCTGGCAACGTGTAGCAGAATTTGAGAACTTGCAAGGAGTTGTGTGTTGTGTGGGGGGGTGTTTAATTGTGCTGTTGGCGGGTGTGTGGTGTGTGTATGTGTATCAGGTGTAGGTTTTTCAATTTGGCCAATGTTGGCTGCTCTTGTTGTGGAGTGGCAAAATCAACTGCAGCGGTCCTCACCACCAATGGATTACCGCCGTTAATAGAGTGCTATATTGATTCTTGGGTCGTAATTTGGAGGGTGGTTTGTTGTTGGTGTGGTGGTAAGGGTGGGAGGGATCACCTCTCTCCCTACTCCGTTAGATCTGGTGCTGTAGATTTTGTGGCTGTTTTTTGGTGGTTTTGAGTATGTAACTCATAATACGGCGGGCGGATTACCCTCTCTGCGACGGTCTTTTGGCAGCCGTCACCCTGGCGGTCTTTGGAAAAGACTGCCAAAGTCTTAATGAGGGCCATAATGCTTCATAGAAATATTGTTCTTCACTTTACAATTATCCCATTAAAATAAAAATGACTATTCGTTCAGTTACAAATATGATACAGTGTCTACTGGCCACTGGGAGCAAGAGGCCTGATGTTTGTTAATGTGACACGTCTAAATGGAAGAAAATTAAATGAAGAGTTAACTGAATCATTATATTAACTCTTCATTTTGATTTTCTCCCATTTAAAAGCATTCAGAAACATTGATTTGCTCGCATGCTCCAGTATTGACCTGTCAAGGACTTTGATTTACAATTTAAATTTCTCATTGTGTAATTTCTTCATCTCTGTGCCCCACCCTGGATCATAAATCTGACTCCAACACTGCTCATTATCAGGCCATGATATCTATAGCCTGATGGTAATAATGTAAAATTAACAAAGCCTTCCATTAACTTTAAAAGGAAAATGTGACCCTGTGCTTATTTACAAATTAACTAAAGGTTGTGAGCTACTCTGACGGGGAAGAAAGGAATTAAGATGGTATGGAAGAGCAGAAGTGAAGAGGAGTGGTAAGAATGGGCAAAGGAAGATAGATGGAAGAGAAAAAACAACAAAGAAGAGAACATAAGAAATAGGAACAGAAGAAATTAACTAAAGAACAAACATAGGTCAATAAATAGGAAGGATTGAAGAAAGGGAGGAAAGAACAAGGAACAAATGGGTAATGAAACATGGAAATAGAGTTTTGCTTCCATAAATCTAGAGAATTATACAAACTGCTTAAATATCTGAGGTTGATTGTGAGCATGAGGCACACATAATGTTCCTATTAAATTATACATATCAAGGTCACCAATTGAGTTTTAAGATAACAACTTGACTTATTTCTGATATTCCTGATGTGAGACCCATATTTGCTACACAAACAGGTGCTCATCATCTTTTGGGAGTGTGCAGTTTCAGCTCTTTCTGAAAAGTAACAACATTACTTAAATACAAGTGTTGTGCAGGGCATGAAGTACACATGTTGAGGCTAGCAAGACATTTTGATGCCATAAAAAAACTGAAGCAAATATCACTGTGATCATTCTGGAGCATTGTGCTTGGCGTCGTAGAGTTGACCTTTGGTTGCTTGTAGGAGTAGGACTCTGCATTTTCAAAAATCATGGGTAGGGCTGGAATAAGACCTAGGTACATGTGTAATTTTTCTCACAAGGGCACAATATTGTATTGATTCTGATTACTGGTCAACTCCTAGGCCTCATAATTTTCTTGTTCCTTATGCATAGGCCAGCTATAATTTTCATGCAAACATGTTTGCATTTAAAACCCATTATTCTTGTAAAAAATTACATAAACTTTCCAATCTCTAATAGAAAACACTATTTAAAACTTACCCAATCAAAAATGTTCAAACTAATTCCACATTGTACTCTGCAATGATGCATAGTGAGCAAATCTTCTAGATAAAGGAAAAGAATGCCTGGTCTCCCAAGAAAAAGTAGTGAATGATCTTTTATAGATATTTAGGATAAAGGGCCTATGGCAAGTATGCAGGTTGGAATGGTAACTAATCCATACTTTGGGTTCTGCCACAGTACCCTGATATAATACTTGTCCAGCATAAAAACAAAAAATTAAAATGCATGTTTGTGGTAATCATACAGCTTGAATCTAGCCAAAAGAAAAAGGAGCAGTGCATGGGCCAGACAAAAGCAGAAATTCAACGAGTGATAGGAGAGGTAGCTGGATCGTGGACTGATAATGCATGTTGTAGTGTTCTTTAAAGAGGTGTCAACTCTTTTCTTAATTGGAGCAGCATAAAGGCTGTCCTAATGTCTACAAGGATGTCGTTGTGGATTCTGGATACTTATATCAAAAAAGCCTGCGGTCTTGTTTTTTTTTTTTTTTTTGCACTTCTTAGTCTACACTCTGATGGGGTCATGGCTGCAGGTGTGCCGAGATCCACCAGACATGTTGAGCTTGTCTGCAAGACAAGCAGGGGTTCTGGTTGTGATGGTTTTGTAAACGATGTAGCTGGTTCTGAAGACAGTGTAGGCTAACACTGGGGGGCAATGGAATTTTATTACCATGGGACTGATGTGACCAGACTTCTTCAGGCCTTGGATAAGACATGCTGTGGCATGGAGGATGCCCTTAAGGGTCACCAGTGTAGAGACTTGGAAGCCATTTAGCAGGGTGCTTCCAATTCCAGAAGTGAGAGTACAAGGGATTGAAAAACATTTCTAAAGTTGCTTTCTGGAAGACATGGTTTACTTTCCTTAGAAGAGAGAGTTGGCATCAGGCCATGTTAATTTAGCAATGTGTTCCTTAAGGGTAAGGCAGGTGTCCAGGATGAACCAAAGTGGTCTGGCATTCAGTAAAATTTGGGGTTAGACGCCATCAGGGTTCATGTCATTGAGCCAGGTTTGTACTGTTTCTTGTTTGTTGTTCTCGGGAAACAACAGAGTTTCCTTTTGGTTGGGTTGAGCTTCGGGTAGATGCTTGACATTCAGCTCTAGAGGATGTGTGTACGAGGTCCGAAGCAGAGGTGACTTGCAAGTGGAGTTGTGTATAATCAGCATATTTGTGAGTCATTATGCTGTTATCAGTGCGTAGAGCACCTAGGGGTTCCATGTAGAGGGAGCAGGTGACAGGAGATAGTATGGAGCTCTAGGCGACCTCATAGGTGTTAGGGATCTTTTGGTACCTCTAGGTGCACATTTAAGCAAATTGATGTGGGTTGGAAAGGTTGGTGAAGAACCAATAAAGAACACTGCTGGTTAATCCAGTTTGAGACTCCTGGGTGTGTATGGGGTGGGATGGGCGACTGTTTCAGAGACAGCAGAGAGGTCCCCGTAATCCCCAGGTAAACACCGCCATCGAAAGGCTGGCGGTAAGGGGGACTTGGGGTGCACATGGGGGCCCCTGCACTGCCCATGCACTTGGCATGGGCAATGCAGGGGCCCCCAGGCATAGCCCCGTAGCGCATTTCTGACGGGTGCTACTGCACCCACTGCCCATTAGCATTGCCTCTGGCTCTAGTACGAGCTGGCAGCAATGCTGATGTGACTTTTCCGCTGGGCCAGCGGACGGTAACACTGTTACCGTCTGCTGGCCCAGGGGAAAAGTCGTAATAGGGAGCCAGAAATACCGCCAGCACTGGCGGTATTCTGGCACCCGCAGTCTCGGTGGTCTTTGGAAAAGACCGCCGAGGTTGTAATGAGGGCCTTAGTGTTGTTGATGTGCACTTGGATTCTCTGCATTTTATTCACTGAAGAAAGGTTGATGGACATTGCGGTTTTCTGGGGAGTGAGGAATGGGTGGATCCTGCAGGGGATTGACACAATGATTGAGTGTCTTGAAAAGCATTTTTCTATTGTTAGTGGTCTTATTGATGGTGTTGGTATAGAGCTTAGCTTTGGTTGATATGATGGGCTGCCTGCGTGTTGCATGGAGGAAATTTCAGTATAATGATATCAACTGGATTTCTGCTCTTTTTCTATTTTCTTTCTGATCTGAGGTTGGGCCGTTTATTGACAGCAAGGTCTTTAGAGTACCAGGGTGCTGAATACTTTGGCTTACACTTGCATGTTTCATTTGGAATGTGAATGTTCACATAGTTTTCCAAGGTGTTGAAGTTGTTTAGAAGGGTAATGGCTTTGGATGTAACTTTATGTGCCGATAAAGAAAGTGTATGCCAAATATCCATACAACCTTCATGCACAGCAGTTAAAACTGTGGTCCAGGGATGTGCCTATTTGATGTAATGTGCCCCACTGGAATACCTGCAAACAAATCCTAAGGATGAAAAAAAACAACACTTATAAATAATATACGAAGGCATAATACATATCACTGTTTGTGTGCCAGACTAAGAATCATATATAAAACAAGGCTACGCAGACAGGAAAGATTACCAAAGAACTCTGTCTGGAAAACAGGAACTTTAAACTGATAATAGAGTTTGAAACAATGCACAAAACAATGTAAAGAGAAAGGTGCACAGAAAAAAGTTTATATAATTACAATAATTATTTACATAAAACATTTAACACAAGGCTAGTTTGGTATTAAAATAAGCAAGAAAAACAATGTGTCTATCCCATGAAATATGATTTTCCCCCAGGCCGAGTGTGCCAAAAGAACTGTGAGTGGTGCTTTGTCCAAATTGGCGATATTTTTACCTGAAACATTAAAAATGTATAAGTTTGGTTCTGGTTGTTAGGTATTTGATATTGTGGTGTCATTTTATTTATCGAAATTACTCTAGTTTTCTAAATTGGTTTACATTTTTATTGTGTTTTGTTCTCACTTCATTGCTGTTTGAGTGCTGCATAAATATTTGACATGTTGCCTCTAAGTTAAGCCTGACTGCTTTTTTGTGAAGGTACCAGAGGGTTAAGCACAGGTTAATTTGGAATCTTTTGTTCAGGGATTGTGTTGATTATTTATACCCCTCTCTGCTAACAACCCAATGTCTTACAATGTCTCTGGTCTATAGGACTTGTTCACCTGTGTCAGAAGGAGGCGCAGGTAGGGTAAATTTCCCCATGCTTCACTCCTTAGAGACACCCTGCAATGCTTTACCAGCAAGGTTGTCAGCACATGCAGCATGTTTCAAAGGGCAGGGCACTACCTTTAGTCGGGGCTTTGAAACAGACCACGCCGAAGCTGGCAAGTCACACTTGCAGGTGACTGGATGTGGGTGCCAGATGCACATAGGCCTTGAGACTGGGAGCCACATGCCTAACACCCATGCATCTCATGCAGTGCAATGGCCATTAGGGCAATGGTAGTTAGGCAGTGACTGCTGAGTCCCATAATTCTCTGCAGACCCTCCTATGTTGCATCTTTTCTAGAGAAGCATTGCCGCGAAGGCTGGAGAGAAGAGTTCTTGCTGCATCACTGACTGCTAGTTTATAGCTGCAATACAAACTCTTAAATTTAAAAAAGTATACTTTAAATTATTTAACTTCTAGCATGTTAGATTATATCATTGCACTGAGTGCCTTCTGCCCTGATACTTTTTTTAATGACTGAAGAGTAAAGTCAGTTATTTTATGCTTCCTACACAAGGCTTTTATTGTTGTTAGAGATGGCACAACACTATGGTTTGCTAAACCATTTGCAAGAGAGATTTTCTATAGTGTGTATCCTAAACTGAATTACTTAATGGTGCTCGGAAATGTAATGGTTACAGAAAACGAGGCATAGCAAAGAAAAGTAATTGTTCACGGTCACACAGGTTGGTCAAGCTGGGAAGAGAGAATTGAAATCAGAGTCTCTGGGTCCGAGTCCTGGAACTAGTTTGTGCCCTGGGTCCCACAAAAAGCCTCTGATGTGCTGGAAGTGTTATGCAAATAAATCATTATATCCTTTTCATTCTCATGAGATGGGGAATAGCATCAGAAACAAGTTTTCTGCACAGAACAGATACAACTTGGGAAAAATCAGAGTAGGCTTTCATCACAGACAGATCTCCGCAGCTGATGCTTGATTCACTGACAGGAAAGTATTGATGGATGAGTGAATATTTGCATGCTCACACCTTTCTCACTTATGTGATATTCCACACCAGCATCCTTAAATCACTGTTGCTTTCACTCAGAAACCTGCTGTCTGTGTTGATTCCATGGTTTCGTACAAATACCTGTTACAGTGGCGGCCCGTCCTTTAGGGCGGAGGGGCCACGCCCCCCCACCCCATGAAGAGTGTCTGTCAGGCTGAACAAAGGTCAGCCTGACAGACACTCTTCATGTTCAGGTCAGGCAGCCAGGAGCAGACATGCGCGATTTGCACAGACTCCTGGCTGTCTGAGCTGAACTTTGCTGGGCTGAGGAGATCACAGCTCCTATGGGCGTGACCTCCTCGGCCCAGCAAAGGTGCCTCGAGGCCCTCCCCTGGGTGACGAGGAAAGCGTCACCCATTGACACTCTCCCTGGGCGCTTCAGGTTTAAGCCCTGAAGTGCCCAGGGGGAGTGTCAATCAGTGACACTTCGTCACAGAGTGGGGTGGGGTCAGGAGTCTCACTGACCCCATCCCACTCTGTGACGAGGCTGGGACTGCTGCCTTCCCTCATTGGCTGACCTCATGTCAGCCAATGAGGGAAGGCAGCAGTCCCAACCCTCCTGGGACCTGGAGGCTAAAGGTAAGTGTGTGTGTGTGTGTATGTATGTGTGTTATGTTTTACATTGAATGTTTGGTGCGCGCGTGCATGTTTGAGTGTTATGAGTGTTGTTTATGGATGTGGGTGCGTGTGTGAAAGAATTAATGTGTGTGATCTTGTAAAATGAATGTGTGGTGCGTGCATGCATGTTTGAATGGAATGAGTGTTGTTAATGGATGTGCGTGCGTGTGAAAGAATGAATGTGTGTGATCTTGGAAAATGAATGTTTGGTGCGTGCGTGCATGTTTGAATGGAATGAGTGTTGTTAATGGATGAGCGTGCGTGCAGGCGTGTCTGTGTGTGAAAGAATGAGGTTGTGTGTGTGTGTGTGTGTTTGTGAGTGTGCCCCGCCCGCCCCCCTCCCAAAGCTGCCGGCCGCCACTGACCTGTTATCCGGTAGGAAATAGTTATTTCAGAGCTGTTGAGCCACACAGAAATATGCCTTGTGCAAGCACTCAAGTGCCAACCACTTCATAAAGGTTTTGAAAGCGCATGCACCAATATCCGTGCAATCTCAGTGTTGGTGCTGAATCAGTTCAAATCATGGAGGATTGCCACTAAAGGGAAACACACCTAATGAATAAAGAGCACGGTGCAGAATGTAATTAGCTAGGGAGTAATTATGTTTCTTATCATTAACAACCAGCAAATAGTATGACATCTGCTTGGTACATGTTTTGCCCTAGTAGAATTGCTGTTTGGAAAAACAGAAAGGGAACACTCTGCCTCTCACTCCAGCATGCAGTCTCCCCCAATGCATCATGGTAAATGCAGTACAAGTTTGTTTATATCCATAAAGTAGTCTGTAGTGTTTCACGTTAGTAGGTGCAGCAAGTGCTGTATATCTCTGTTCACGTGTTTCTGGGTTTAGCCCTTCAACAGCAGAGAGCAGCTTTGTTTGTGGTTTTGCTGTAAATGCTGCCAGAAGTCCTCTCAGGTTTATGTACCACTCATTGGCACCCAGGTGCTTCAACCACAGCCCGTAAGCTGGTTGGCTCAGGGGGTCCTTCTAAAACAGGAAGAACAGAAAGGGAGCATTTCTATTTGCACTGTTCCCTGGCCAACTAAGAACGAAAAAATGAGCAAATTGAGTCGCATGTTTTACACCAGTTTAAAATTTCTATACTCTGCCATCTGGACTTAAGTATTACAATACTACTCATTGTGGCATTTGCAGTCCTAGTTAGAAATCATATGACCTTGTTAGACCTGAGATCCAAATGACAATTATTTGAATAATTAACTGCCAGTGGCAGAACGGGAAAGATAATGTCCTAGGGCGGTAGAACTGTCCGGTCATCCTATTTGTACATGCACATTAAAGACGTTAGAAGCAGCAAATAAATTGTGTGTGGGACACATTTTGCGGCTCGGAATCAGATGCCATGTGGGAATTTTTTTAAATCACGGTAATCACACTTAACGTGAGTCATGTCCTCTGAGTCCTTTTCTTCTGTACGCTGTGAAGTTCAATACTCTTTTGCAGAGCCTAGGCACCAATTACTGACCAAGAAAACTGGGAAATGTCGGATGCAGGGAACTGCGTCACTGGCTAAGTGCACTTCACTAAGCCATGGAGTTCCCAGACATCTGCATCCTGCAAGGAAGGAAGGACGAAAAGGAGAGAAGAAAGGAGATAGAAATGAAGGGAGAAAGGTAGAAGTGGACGGATATATGAATGTCTGCCCGGAGGAGAGGATGTGACGGCCACACAGAAAGGTTGCAAGGCTCAAAGGAGATAATTAGAATTCAAACTAGAGGGGGAGGGTAGGAGCGAAGGAAGAAGGAACTACAATGGTGAGAAATGAAAGAAAGAAGTAAACAAGAGACTCTGACTGCAGAGTGGAGGATGAGAGAAGGGTGGGGTGAACAGCAGACGTGAATTAGAGTGGGAAAAGGGGGCAGAGGGAGAAAGGCGGAAGGAAGAAAATTACGAAGAGAACTCAGAAAAGTAAAAAAAAAATAAAAAAAAAAGAAGGAATCTAGGCCGATAAATAGGAAGGAAGGGAGGAAAGAAGATGCCAAGGTCATCAGGTGAGTTTTGAGCTAACAACTAGAATTAGTTCTGATATTTCTGATATGAGACCTCTGTTTGCTATGTAAACAGCACCTAACCGTCTTCTGGGAGTGGGCGGTTATCAACTCTTCTGGAACGATAATACAGCTACTTCAGTGTTAGTGGTAAGCGGGGCATGAAGCACACATGTTAAGTAACACATTTTGACACCATGAACAAACCTGAAGAAACGAGAAGCATGATTATTCTGGAGCACTGTGGTTGGAGCGCTAAAGTTGACCTATGGTTGCTTGCAGGAATAAGATTTCTCAAATTGATGAGTAGGGTTTGAGTAGTACCTAGGTACGTATGTAATTTTTCTTACATGGGTATAAATAATATTGTATCGACCCTGATTACTGGGCTACTCGCAAGACTCATAATTCCTGGGCCCTTATGCTTAGGCAACTGTATTTTTCAAACACACATGTTCACAATTTTCTATTGTATGACTGTATTTTCATATCTCTTATCAAACTTATTAACTAGAAATCCCATTAATTAAACAGGATTGCATAGTAGTGACCATTATATTAATTCATGAAGAATTCAGGTTTGTGCTCCATGTAACAGTATATTTGAAAAAAATATCAAAGCAGTGTTTCGGTACTATGGTATACTCTCCACTTTCCTCAGCACCAATAATTTCATAAATATATGAGGGTAAAAATGGAATGACTTTAGCAACACAAACGAATGATGGCTGGAGTGGTGAAACTTTTCAAACACTCACCCCCCCAGTCACGATCTGGATATAATCCATGGTTCTTTTGCTCACCATGCCACCTCAGTTTGGATCCAGCCATATGCAAATTAATCTTGATCCTGTTCCCCAGGGGAACAGTCCACCCCAACTGCCAGACCAGGTCCCCCCCGGACTGGAAATAAGCATCCTGGGACCGGTTTCAGGGTATCACGCTTCATCAGCCAAGCTAGCTTGAATTCAGTGGCACAGTGAGCACGGGATCTATGTCTAGGCATACCCTTCCCACTTAGGGTGACTGTGGAATGAGCCAATTTTCAGCAAATATAAAAACATATACAAAAAGCATTGAAGTATGATTATACAAAGTGAAAAATGCATTGTGCAAGCAATACAACATAGACATTACATGCATGTTGAATGTCAATCTGTATAAAGAATATCCATATAAAAGCTCCAATAGGAGCAGCCTATAAAAAGTCATGCTAAAAACATAGCTTTCATGGACAAAGAAGGAAGGTTTTATTTTTTAAGTCCTCATCACCTTCATATGCATATAGGCATGTTCTCTTTTTCTCTGTACCAGTCCCCTTCTTATTGCTTCTCCGATATTACATGCTGTGGATGGTAGGGGTGGGCGTTGAGCTCTGTTCTGCTGGCAGGGTTAATTAAGTTTTTCACACTAATTGCTCTGCCACAGCACGGAATGTGACAAAAAAACTCCACTAGCTTTGCCAGCGGATCAGAGCTCACCAGAGAGTGGAGAGCCTACCGGGCCTTGCTTCCTGCTGGTTGACATCGAGCTGCTGCACCAAGCTGCTGCTGAGGGCTGCACTGGCACCAGCTCTGATTTCAGGCCTCCCTCCTTTTACTGTCCTCCGCAGCCAGGGAGCAGGGGTCAGAGGGCAGTGTCTCTACATGCCCCGTGGGCACTGGGCCAGCACATTGTTTACATATGAGGGGGGGGGCGGTGTGCTTGGAAAAAAGGAAACTTGTAGTCAGAGAGCTCCACAGAACAGAAGAACCTGTCTCCCTTCAGTCCTTAAACTCTAGGGAGATGGGTTATTTTCCGTGGAGCTCTGATTGAAAGTTGTCTTTTTGCTGAGCGCAGACCGCACCCAAGCCCCTGCAACATATGCAATAATGTCCAGGCCCAGTGACCCGGGGCACTGGGACTGGACATTATTTGCAAATGTGAAGGGGTGAAACATGCAGTGAAACCTCCAGGAAAAGAACCTGTCTCCCCAGAGACCCTGGGGTACAGTGCTGAGGCCAGCAGGGAGAGCTGGAGACCAGGTGCGCAAAGAGCAGTTCAGGTGCATAGTTGGCCAGGCAGGTGCCACTAAGCCACACATGAAACTCCATGGAAACAAAGTTTTTTTAACAACTAGCGGAATGCCGCAGAGTACAACTTCATGTGCTCTCCCCATCCCTAGTAGATAGTAATGCGGGGGAGACTTTATTTCATTTTTTTCATTTTGTGCCAAAACCTAGTCGCATCTCCACAAATTACAATTCTTTTGCTTAGAATATTGGCTATTCCACCTTTGTGCTTTTTAGTTTGTTTATTGACATTTTCAAAACAGTCAAGCACTCATACTTATTTGCATATAATGCTATTAGGTTCACATTCCATTTCTTCTCAATTCTATCCAATTTCAGAATGTTAGTGATTTACAATTACCATAGAACATATTCCTAGAGAATTAAATAGCTATGAGAACTCCACCATCAAAGGAAAGGTTTTCAGTAGTCAGCTGGGTCCTGAATCTTCCAGCAGATATGCTCTGTGGGCCCCCAACATTCTCCAGGGCGAGAAAGAGTATTGTAAGGCTCAGATAGTTTTCGGCAGTTGGTGAGATCTTTGAGCCAGTTTTTGAAATTTAGGGAAGCAGCCTTCTCCCCAGACCAGTGGCACATGCTGCTTACCCAACCCAGTTGTGTGTTTGATCTACTACACTGAACCATTCTAAAGTTGAAGGTTTATTGGGTTAAATTAATATTTTTCAATCCCCATGAAATACATGGTAATATTAAACAAAACCTTATCCTAGCATTATCTCTGAATATATTCCTCAAGGCTCTTGATTTAGAGCCAACTATAAGGGTTAGGCTTAATTTACTTGCTTCTTTAAGATATTTGTGAGCACTAAACTTAATTAATCCCAGCAGGACTTCAAATTAATAAAGTTTACAAGCATGTGAAAGTTGCCTGCCTTGTGAATCCATACTTTTTACAGACAACTTCATTAGTCTTCTGCAATTTACTCAACCTATATGGAGTGAAGTGTAAAGAAATGGTTCCTTTTCAGTGAGGTGGAGCTGACAATTGCGTAAAGAGTACATATAGATATTTGTCATAAATATTCCTAGGCCTTACCCTGTCATGCATCCTTCCCAAATCATATATGTGCTTTAGTTTTTTCTTCACCCACTGATAATTATATCCTTACGTAGTCAATAAAAGCAATCAATCAGTCAATTGATACACAAGGGCATCCTGGTGCTAGCAGGGCCCAGGTGATCATCTGAAGAGTCAGGTCTTCGGAGTTCTACGGAACTCTGGAAGAGATGGAGAGGTCAGAGATGAAGGGGAAGTTCGTTCCATATCTTCACTGCCAAGTAAGCGAAAGAGTGTCCTCTGCTTCTGTTTCATGGAATGCGAGGGTTGTGGGCCAGCAAGAGGGAGGCAGAGCGGAGGTGTTTGGTGGGCTGGTGAGAGTTCAGTTGGTGGTTCATGTAGGCAGTTCTGCATTTGTGTAGAGTCTTAAATGTGTGGATCAGGAGTTTGCAATGGCATCGTTCAGAATATGGAGCCAGTGGAGTTCCCTGAGGTCAGGGGGTTGATGTAGGTTTGCCTTGGGTGTCGAGGAAAAGTCTGGCTGCAGCGTTCTGCATGGTCTGTAGTCTTTGGATGAGTTGAGTTGAGAGTGTTGCCGTAGTCCAGTCAGCTGGAGATGAGGGTCTAGGTGTATTTGGGATTTAGGGGAATCCATTTGGAGATCTGATCCTGCAAAGGATAAAAAGGCAGGAGGAGGAGACTGAGTTGAGCTGGGCCATCATGGTTAATTTGTTGTCCAGGGTGGTGCCTAGCTTTTTAGCTTGGCCAGTCGAGGTTGGCATGGGACCCAGCTCGGTGGGCCACCAGGAAGCATCCCAGGGATACTTTAAAACTTAAGTAGTTCCAATGGTGTCCTCTAGGAGAGCTTTCCAGGGATTTAGTGTTGTTTCCTCAAACAGTTCTCTGCAACGCATAATCCCTTTATCTTTCAAGGGCGACTCGTATTGTCTTTCATAGTTGCAGTGTTCCAGATCATTCCATGAACAGCAACTTTGCTTTATGATACCGTATGCACCAGTTAAGTCTAATGTTATGCCACATTTTTACATGTTCTAAAATAATTTAGGTGCACCAAATATATGTAAAAAGACTCCTTGACTCACATCTGTTAATAAGGATTGCAGCATTTGTCCTTTACTAGAATGATTTGAAAGACCAATTAACATTCTGTAATTTTTTAACTTGAAAGACCAACAAAAAAATAAGACTTTTGGCAGTTGTAAACCATTTTTTTAAAGTTCTTTGTCAAGTTTATTTTTAGGACAGCCTAATTGTAAGGAAATGCCCCTTTCTGCATGTTCACCCCCACACTTATGGACTAATGCTGCTGTTTTTTGGATTTGATAATGTTCAGTGGCCTGCTCACAAGACCTAAGTGCCAGTGCTTTAACCCTATGGTAATTACATGTAGAATTGGATAAACCCAATTGATAAAGCCTGGCTTACTTATAAATCCCTAATATAGGGTACCAAGGGTACCCAGTGTATGTAAGACAGAGGGCCTCATTACGAGGCTGGCAGGCATGAGACCACCAGCCTTGCAGTGGTGGTCAGGACCGCTGCTGTTGTTGCGGTCAAACTGCCAAATTAAGACCCTGGCAACCACCATCTCCCCTGGGATCAGTGATCCCGACGGGTTGACGATGGGTGCAGGTCAGAATCAGCCAGGGTGGCTCTGCACGTAGCGCCACCCCATGGAGGTATCACTGCCATGAAAAGGCTGACAGAGAACAAGTGCAGGGGGACAGAGAAGGGCCCATGCACTTAGCATGAGCAGTGCAGGGGTCCCCATGGCCAGCACCCTCGCAGTGTTCACTCTCTGCTGTGCTGTGCAGACAGTGAACATTGCGAGGGTGCTAGTGCGCCCTGCAGGTGACAGCATTGCCGCCAGCTCGATTATGAGCCAGAGACGATGCTGCCGCCATTTTCCCGCTAGACTGACTGGTGGAAACCTCAGTTTCCGCCAGTCAGCCTAGTGGTAAAGTCTTAATGGGTCTGGCGGGGAGGTAGACGGTGAAGCTGCAACCTCCCAGTCGAAAGTTCGCGGACAGGTTTTCCCATCCGTCCGAACTCCTAATGAGACCAAGAGTGTCCACTCAGGGCTTCAGCACTGTTTGTGCCACCCTACGTATGACAAGTTACAAAATGGCTCCCAGTCTCCCACTACAGACTGGAAGACAGTGTTTTCACTGCTGCTTGGCTTTGCCATTTAGGCCAATGGCAAAGCTGCCCTAACCCTTAACATTATGTATAAGTCTGTCTTAAGGAAGACCTTTGAAATTTCTTTGGTAGGGAGCTGTATTCTGTTAAGTAAGACATATATTTTGTGATATGTCTTGTCAGCAACACTGCCAAATTGTAGTTTCGCTGTGGGTAAAAGTTAGTAGCCCCATTGGCTAACACAGAATTACCACATGACTTCCCAACCCGACTAACGTTTGAATGGGCCTACCCAACTTGATCATGTAAGGTATCAAATTAATCATGCATTAAATGCAACGAGATGGCCAGGTCCAAGTTAATGTCATTATTAAAGGTAAGCAACTTTTATAAAGTTGCCACTCTGGGTGTGGCTTGTTCAGTAGCCTCACAAAGGCACACCATCACAGACAACTTTATGACCACCTAGGGGGATGTGTGAATGAGTACCAGGCTCAGGAACAAAGGCAGTACCTCCAGCAGGAAGATTCCACCTCCTGTGCCAGGATGGCAACTCAGGCAGTTAGCCCAGAGGTGAGCTTCAAAGGGGAAGCAACCTTTGATGGACACCTGGCCCAACAACCCTGAGCAGGATGCTTTTTGTTCCTGTAGACAGCCTGAAGACAGAGCCAGAGAGGAGAATTTGCATCAAAACCAATTTTGCTGTGGGTGTGTGTAGGAAAGTAGCCTCTTACTAGCATGGTTACCCCCACCTTTGGCCTGTTTGTAAGTGTGTGTCAGTGTGTTTTTACTGTGTCACTGGGATCCTGCTAGCCAGGACCCCAGTGCTCATAGATAAAAACCCATATGTCAGTATGTTGTTCTTGTCTTACTGGGATTCTGCCAGCCAGGACCCCAGTGCTCATAGTTTGTGGCCTAAGGTGTACGCCTGTGTAGTGCCCCCTCCCCTGTCCATCACCAACCCAGGGGTGGTGCCCAGAGCTCCTCCAGTGTGTCCCAGACTTCAGCCATCTTGCTTTGCAAGGTTTGGGGGCACTCTGGAGGGCTCTGAGTGGCCAGTCCCAGCAGGTGACTTCAGAGAACGCTCCTGATAGGTTCATACCTGATAAGGTAGCCAATCCCCCTCTCAGGGCTATTTAGGGTCTCTCCTGTGGGTTCTCTGCAGATTCTGCTTGCAAGTTTCTTTCAGGAATCCTCTGCAACAACTTCAGCATCCTCTGACCTCGGATCAACAGCAGCATGCTCCAAGAAACGCTGTAACTGCAACAAAGTGTCTACAAGGGACACTTTTCTTCAGCAACCTCAGCTCCAATTCAGCAACTGCAACTCTTTCCATGGTGTGCATGCTCTGGGGACTCCCTGTCTTCATTCTGCACCAGAAGGACTGAAGAAATCTCCTGTGGAGTGACGGAGTCACTCCGCTGCTCCAAGCAAGCACCTTCCAAGGCGACGACCAGTAACCTGGGACTCCTCTCACAGCAACGAGCGTGCTCTTAAGGACACAGAGAGTGGATGTTAGAAATGGGGTTTCTGGTTGGCTAGGGTATGCACCTCAGGCAGGCAGAACCCACCCACTCTAGTCAGGGCAAGGGAGTTACACGTCCAAGATAACCCCTGCTCACCCTCTTGGTAGCTTGGCACGAGCAGTCAGGCTTAATCCAGAGGCAATGTGTAAAGCGTTTGCACAACACACACAACACATGTGACGCAATAGCCCCACCACAAAGGAAACACAACACCAGATTATATGAAAATATACTGTATTGTACACAACGCAATTATTAGACCAAACACATAACAGTAGTATCCTGCTACCTTAGCAGTTGTCAGAACATTACACATTAGTTACTCTGCGAACTAGCAGTAGTCACAATTAACACACAGGTTACTCAATATTCTGCAACATAAGCAGTAGTCAGGAAACACGTTATCACATTAAAGCACTTGTCATAAGAATATCAGGAAATGCCCATAGTAGGAACATTAGAAAACATATGGCAAGTTAGAAAAACATATTAGCAAGTCATGCCCATAAAAGGAACATTTGCATACATATGTAAAAAAAGAAATCAAACGCAGGTAGGTAAGATATGAATCAATAAAAGTCTGTAGAGAGAACTTTGGATTGTAACTATGTTGGTTCTTTAGACAGTACCTGTTGGATGAAGGCACCTCCAGTGCCTAGAAGGCGAACAATTGGGCCCCCGGTGCTCCTATGCGCAAAACATGGGCCTCCCTTATCCTCCGGGTTCAGAGGAGGGTGACATGCATCTCCTCTCTCTTATAGGTGGGCCCCTCCAGGGACCGTGGCTACTGGGGGCCCTCCTTTATCCTCTGGGGTCAGAGGAGGGCGACATGCACCTCCTCTCTCTTATAGATGGGCCTCTCTGGGGACCGTGGCTACTGGGGCCCCCCCGGGCCTCAACCGGCCCTCACCTGGGGAGCCAAAGCCAGCAAAAACAACTTAGGGCAGGAGGGGGACGCCACGCACCCCCTCTGGTTTAATGACAGGCCCCTCGGGGGACCCACGATCTCTGGGAGTCCCCCCGGGCCTCCACTGGCCCTTCCACCAAAGGGGGGGGCGCAATAATGCCCGTTTTAACTAGCAGGCGAAAAGGAGCGTCCTGCTCCTAACGCAGAGGCCAGGGGAAAAGGGGGCACTCTCCGCGCCTTCCCCTGGTCTTGCCTGGAGCCACAAGAAGATCAGACCCCTCCTGGGGCCCGAGCAGACACTCGCCCGCAACCGATGCGGTGCGCAAGTGTTCTTACAGCTTTCCGGGCCGCCGCAGTGATCTTCTCAAAGATCGGAGGTGGCTGGTGCCCCGGGGGTGCTCCAGGGAGTGGAAGGTACTCCGGAGGCACTGAAGAGTGCACGAGGCTCGCACTCTGTAAATATTGGACTCCCGGGCTTTCAGCAGTGATTCGGGTCATCAAAAGAGCACTTTTCAAAGCGCCAAGGCCACTCTTGAAGCCCGAGCTGCGGCGGTGATCATTTTTAAAGGGGCACAATGCAGCAAGGAGCCTACGAGCTCCCAAGGCTACATAAACGCGCCGCAATCAGCGCTATGGCAGCCGCAACCACGGAGAAGCACCCCACGTGAAGAAATGGATGAAGGGGTCAGGGGCCACAGCACCCTGCCACTGGGAGCAGAGTCTTAAGAAAAGGTCCTCAGGTGGAGGGCACAGCAACAGGCCAGCACAAGGGAAAGGCAGCAAGTGGCAGGTCCTTCACAGTGACCAGGCAGGACACAGGTCAGCACAGCACAGCAGTCCATGGCGGTTCCTGATGAGTCCCTTCAGCCTTTGGGGGTCCAGTTCCAAGTTGATTCCAAGAGTCTCCAAATTGTGGGGGAAATTCCCCTATATTTATACTCAGTCCTTACAATGTTTTGCAATGGTAGGGAGAGGAGGTTCTAGCCAGTTACAACTGGTTCTGGGAGTACCCCCTCTCTCCTTTCAGTACAGGCTCCAAACATCAGTGGGGCGTTAACGACCCTATTGTGTGAGGCCAGGGCACAGCCTTTACAAATCTAGGTGTGCCCCTCCTCTCCATTCTCTCAGCCCAGGAATGCTATTCAGTATGCAGATGCACCTCTGTGACACCTCCACCACAAAGCCCCAACTGTCACTCAGACGTGGATTGGAGTCAAGCTGCAAAACACCAGAGTCATAAGCACAGATAAATGCGCACTTTCTAGAAGTGGCATTTCTGTGATGGTAATAAAAAATACACCCACACCAGTAAGCAGCATTTATTATCACCATCACAACCATACCAAACACGCCTACGCTACCCCTCATAAATCAGACAATACCCCTTACACATAAGGCAGGGCATTTCTAATGCAATCCTATGAGAAGGCAGCACTCACAGCAGTGAGACACCAAGTTAGGCTGTTTGTCACTACTAGGACAGGCCATACAATATGGCACATGTCCTGCCTTTCTACATACATGGCACCCTGCCCATAAGGCTAGCTAGGGTGTAGCTTAGGGGTAACTTACATGTAGTAAAAGGGGAGTTCTGGGCCTGGCAAGTAAGTTTAGATGCCAGGTCCCTGTGGCAGAAAACTGCACACACAAGCCCTGCACTAGCAGGCCTGAGACAGGTTTGAAAGTCTACTTCAGTGGGTGGCGCAAGCAGCGCTGCAGGCCCACTAGTAGTATTTAATTTACAGGCCCTGGGTATAGCGATACCACTGTACAAAAGACTTATAGGTAAATTAAATATGCCAATTAGGTATAAGCCAATCATACCAACTTTAGATGGGAGAGCACCTGCACTTTAGCACTGGTCAGCAGTGATAAAGTGCTCAGAGTCCTGGAGCCAACAGCAAGAGGTCAGAAAAACCAGGAGGAAGGAGGAAAAAAGACTGGGGATGACCCTGCGTAAGGCAAAAAGTCCAACACAACCCCCTACCAGCCAAAAGCCGGGGGAGAACAATCAGTACCTTGATGTACTTCCCTGATTGGGGCGATAGAACAAGGACCCAGGTCCACAACAGCAGGGGCATGTTCCAGTTCTTCACCTTCCTGACTCCACTTGGATCTCTCTCTCAATGCTTCCCAGGCAGCCTAGACCAACCCACGGGGGTTCTCTAGCTGCCAATGGCCAGAATCAGGCCCCAGGCCATCTAGGAGCCTCTGGTCTCTGAAGCCATAATGAGTGGGGGGCGGTAGCCCCAGGTGCAAAGCAACCTGTCTCCACTCCATTTCCAATCAGTTCAGGGGCTCTACCCTGCCACTGATCCACCAACCTAGGGAGGTGAGGCTCTCCTCTCTCTACCCCTCCTTCTAGGATCCCGTCCTCCTCTTCTAGGAGGGGTATCACCAGAATCCACACTTGCCAGGGCGCTGGGTACAGCAGCCATGCACAACTCTCTCGCTAGCCCAGGATCACTATGTGGCGACTGACCACCCAACCTAGGGACGACACCCTTGCGTTGCACCGGGTTCCGGGGCAGGCTTCCCCCTCCCTGAACCCCACTTCCAGAGTCCTGCATCTCCCCACCTTGGGAGACGCCACCAGAAGTTTCACACCGGGGGGGTGAGCACACTAACCGCCCCCCCAACCAGGTCAGAGTTTACCCCCTGAACCTGTTTATCTAGTTCAGGGACGACACCCTGAGACTGGACCATTGCCCAGCAAACCAGGACTTCCTTGGGAGCACACCTACCCCCTACCAGATCAGAGCTTACCCCCTGAATCTGGCAATCCAACCCAGAGTCACCACCCTGCGGTTGAACCACTGCCTGTCACACTAGGACTTCCTGGGGGGCACCCCTACCCCCCACCAGGGAAACACCTTCCCCAAGGGCCACACAAGAGTCTGACTGGTGCAGGTCTCCTGACCTCTGCCCATCTGACAGAGTCTGGATTCTCCACAGCTCAGAAATGGTCTCACCAAGGTCATTCCTGGGGGGCTCTGCTCTCCGAGCTGACCCCTGACCCACCAGGTTCTCCACTGGGGCCCACAGCCCCCTCTCAACCCTACACCTGGATTTCCGCCTCCTCCACTCTGGAGTGAGACTACCAGACAACAGAACCGACGGAACGCTATCACCAGCCACCCACCTAAGTCCTACTGACAAAATGGGATCCTTCTGAACAGCTGGCCCTACGGCACAGGCTGGGGTCCTCTCCTGGCGTTCCCTCATGAAACCTTCCAGGACCTGGGATGGGATCTCGGGCACCTTGGGCCTCAGCCCCGCCCCATTCCCTCTCCTCTGAGATGGGACATGGGGTCCCTCACCCACCCAAGTCCACTGGGACTTACCTTGGACACTCCATTCCTTTCCCACCCCACCTGGTTGGGAAACACCTAGACCACTCTCATTAGGAACACCCCCTAATGCCACACCAGACCCTCTGGTACGCAACCAGAAGTCTGCCTCCTTTGCAAACTCCCTGGGGTCAGAGAGCTCACACACTGACAAGTGTTGGCGTAACTCTGAAAAACAACAACGAAGCAGGTGCTCTCTGATAATCAGATTAAACAGCCCTTCAAAATTGTTTACTGTGCTACCCTTCACCCATCCATCTAGTGCAATGCAGAAATCCTCCACAAACTCCTCCCAAGACTGGTGGGACAGTTTCTTACCGCCCCTAAACCTCTTTCTGTATTCCTCAGGGGACAAACCATACTTCTCAATCAGTGCGTTCTTCATAGTGGAGTGCCCCTCCCTGTCACTCTCTTCTAGAGTCAGTAGGGCATCCCTCCCCTCTTCAGGAATATAGCTCCCTAGGCCAGTCCCCCAGTCCTTCTCAGGGATCCTGCGCTCTACCAGAGCCCTCTCATATTCCTTAAACCACTGACGTATGTTACTCCCCTCTTGGAACTTAGGTATCAGATCTATGGGTATGTGAGGAACATCTTTGCTACAGCACTCTACATTGCTGCCACCACTGGACTCCACCTGCAGCGCTTGTGAGTCCAGAACCTTCAGACTGCGCTCTAGAGCGAGTCTTTCTCTGGCAAAGGCCCTCTCTGCCATCTTCTCCTGTACTAAGGCCTTCTCTATCTCAGCCCTTCTCTCCTCAACAGCTAGGCGCGCTAACTGCAACTTCAGGTCCCTCTCTTCCCGCCTATCTCTTAGCTCATCAGGCATCAAGGAATGAGACGTAGCCCTGCTTCTTACACTGGACCCAGCAAGGGACTCGCTATCACTGGGGCCTTCCCTGTCAACTGGCATCCCCAACCAGTCATTCTCACCCTCCTGATCAGTCTCTCTACCACTCTCTAGGGATGAGGTCTGGGAATCCTCCCATTGGGAACCCTCGCTACTCTCAGGATCCTCTGGGTACCCCCTAAGCACACTTCCTCCCTCGGTATATGTCATGAACCTTTCAGAGAAATTCAGAGATCTCCTGAGGTCCCCTTCTACAGGCAGCCCTTTCTCTCTACAGAACCCCTCTAATTCCTCCTGCATGTAAAACGCCAGGTCCTCTAAATCAAAGGTAAGCCCTTATCTTGAAAAGGTACAAATAACTCAAATGTGACAACCACAATACCCAAGCGTGAGAACTGAAAACAGGAAAAATGACCAAATAGAGAAAGTTAAGAGAAGCCAAACATGTGATGGTCTAAACGCAATTCTGGTTGTGAAATAATGAGTCACAATGGTATTGTGCAAGCGCAAGTCATATCCTCACGGCTAACAACCAATGTTAGGAATGGGGTTCTGGTTGGCTAGGGTATGCACATCAGCCAGGCAGAACCCACCCACTCTAGTCAGGGCAAGGGAGTTACACGTCCAAGATAACCCCTGCTCACCCCCTTGGTAGCTTGGCACGAGCAGTCAGGATTAATCCGGAGGCAATGTGTAAAGCGTTTGCACAACACACACAACACATGTGACGCAATATACCCACCACAAAGGAAACACAACACCAGATTATATGAAAATATACTGTATAGTACACAACGCAATTATTAGACCAAACACATAACAGTAGTATCCTGCTGCCTTAGCAGTTGTCAGAACGTTACACATTAGTTACTCTGCGAACTAGCAGTAGTCACAAATAACACACAGGTTACTCAATATTCTGCAACATAAGCAGTAGTCAGGAAACAAGTTATCACATTAAAGCACTTGTCATAAGAATATCATGAAATGCCCATAGTAGGAACATTAGAAAACATATGGCAAGTTAGAAAAACATATTAGCAAGTCATGCCCATAAAAGGAACATTTGCATACATATGTAAAAAAACGCAGGTAGGTAATATGTGAATCAATAAAAGTCTGCAGAAAGAACTTTGGATTGTAACTATATTGGTCCTTTAGGCAGTACCTGGTTGGATGAAGGCACCTCCAGTGCTATGAAGGTGAACAATGGGGCCCCTGGCGCTCCTATGTGCAAAACGGGGACCTCCCTTATCCTCTGGGGTTAGAGGAGGGCGACATGCACCTCCTCTCTCTTATAGACGGGCCCCTCCGGGGACTGTGGCTGCTGGGGGCCCTCCTTTATCCTCTGGGGTCAGAGGAGGGCGACATGCACCTCCTCTCTCTTATAGATGGGCCCCTCTGGGGACCGTGGCTACTGGGGCCCCCCCCGGGCCTCAACCGGCCCTCACGGGGAGCCAAAGCCAGCAAAAGCAACTTAGGGCAGGAGGGGGGTGCCACGCACCCCCTCTGGTTTAATGATGGGCCCCTCTGGGGACCCATGATCTCTGGGGCCCCCCACCGGGCCTCCACTGGCCCTTCCACCAAAGGGGGGGCCGCAATAATTCCCGTTTTAACTAGCAGCCGAAAAGGAGCGTCCTGCTCCTAACGCAGAGGCCAGGGGGAAGGGGGCACTCCCCGCGCCTTCTCCTGGTCTTGCCTGAAGCCACAAGAAGATCGGACCCCTCCTGGGGCCCAAGCAGACACTCGCCCGCACCCGATGCGGTGCGCGAGTGTTCTTCCAGCTTCCCGGACCGCCGCGGTGATCTTCTCAAAGATCGGAGGCGGCTGGTGCCCCGAGGGTGCTCCAGGGAGCGGATGGTGTCCTGGGGGCACTGAAGAGCGCACGAGGCTCACACTCTGTAAATATCGTACACCCGGGCTGCGGCAGTGATTCGGGGCATCAAAAAGAGCACTTTTCAAATCTCCAAAGCCACTCTTGAAGCCTGGGCTGCGGCGGTGATCATTTTTAAAGGGGCACAATGCAGCAAGGAGCCTACGAGCTTCCAAAGGCTCCATAAGCGCGCTGCAATCAGCGCTATGGCAGCTGCAACCACGGAGAAGCACCCCTTGTGAAGAAATGGATGCAGGGGTCAGGGGCCACAGCTCCCTGCCCCTGGGGAGCAGAGTCTTAAGAAAAGGTCCTCAGGTGGAGGACCCAGGAACAGGCCAGCACAAGGGAAAGGCAGTAAGTGGCAAGTCCTTCACAGTGACCAGGCAGGTCACAGGTCAGCACAGCAGCAGCAGTCCATCGCGGTTCCTGGTGAGTCCCTTCAGCCTTTGGGGTCCAGTTCCAAGTTAATTCCAAGAGTCTCCAAATTGTGGAGAAAATTCCCCTATACTTATACTCAGTCCTTATAATGTTTTGCAATGGTAGGGAGAGGAGGTTCCAGCCAGTTACAACTGGTTCTGGGAGTGCCCCCTCTCTCCTTTCAGTACAGGCTCCAAACATCAGTGGGGGTTAACAACCCTATTGTGTGAGGCCAGAGCACAGCCTTTACAAATCTAGGTGTGCTCCGCCTCTCCCTTCTCTCAGCCTAGGAAGACTATTCAGTATGCAGATGCACCTCTGAGACTCCTCCATCCTCCCTGTGTACAGGCTGTCTGAAAAGTATGCACAAAGCCCAACTGTCACTCTGCCCAGATGTGGATTGGAGTCAAGCTGCAAAACACCAGAGTCATAAGCACAGATAAATGCACACTTTCTAGAAGTGGCATTTCTGTGATAGTAATAAAAAATACACCCACACCAGTAAGCAGCATTTATTATCACCATCACAACTATACCAGACACGCCTATGCTACCCCTCATAAATCAGACAATACCCCTTACACATAAGTCAGGGTATTTCTAATGCAATCCTATGAGAAGGCAGCACTCACAGCAGTGAGACACCAAGTTAGGCTGTTTGTCACTACCAGGACATGCCATGCAATGGCATATGTCCTGCCTTTCTACATACATGGCACCCTGCCCATAAGGCTAGCTAGGGCGTACCTTAGGGGTGACTTACATGTAGTAAAAGGGGAGTTCTGGGCCTGGCAAGTAAGTTTAGTTGCCAGGTCCCTGTGGCAGAAAACTGCGCACACAGGCCCTGCTCAAGCAGGCCTGAGACAGGTTTGAAAGTCTACTTCAGTGGGTGGCGCAAGCAGCGCTGCAGGCCCACTAGTAGTATTTAATTTACAGGCCCTGGGTATAGCGATACCACTGTACAAGGGACTTATAGGTAAATTAAATATGCCAATTAGGTATAAGCCAATCATACCAACTTTAGATGGGAGAGCACCTGCACTTTAGCAGCGTTGGACCTTCTTTTGTTGTGCTGCATCAACCGCGTTTTGCACCTCCTTTGAACCCGGATCCTGCAGCTTCTGGGGGTGCTGGCTGGCATCCTGAGGGCTCTCTAAAGTGCTGTGATCTTCCTCTTCCTCCTCACTCAGAGTTGAGGCCCCCAGGTTCTTCTGGATCCATCCAGCGCCTTTTTGATGAAAAACACACTTTTGCTGTAGCCAAGGCTTGTTGGCGCCTTCCAATACGAAATCTCATCTGCAACATCTTTTGCATCATGCAGAAACCCACTACCATCTTCATAGGGTGCATTTCTACAGTCTTCAACTAACCAGGGACTCTGCTTTTGCACCCTCTTCTGGGTTGGGAGGGGCTCCTGTCCTTCATGGAACTTCTTTCGACTTCTGGACTTGGTCCCCTTCCTTTTCAGATCTTCAGGTCCAATAATCCAGCAGTTTTTCTTTGCAGACTTGGTTGGCTGCTGCAAAATCCCAAAAACGAGGTGTAGTGTGTCCTAAGGACTCTGCAGGAATTTACTCCTACTTTTCTGGGCTCTGGGGTGAGGTAATTTACTTACCTTTACTGTATTATTACTCTCCCAGCAATTCTGCACACACTACACTTGTCTAGGGGTGAATTTGTGATTCACTTTCCACTTTTTTAGTATATGGTTTGTGTTGCCCCTAGAACCATTTTCTCCCATTGTGTTCTATAGGATTTCCTACTGTTTGCATTGTTCTATGACTATTTACTTCTCTAATTTTGGTGCCTAGTGTATATATTGTGTATAATACTTACCGCCAGAATGAGTATTGTCTCTAAGATATTTTTGGTACTGTGTCACCCAAATAAATACCTTTATTTTTGGTAACACTGAGTAGTGTCTTTACTTGTGTATAAGTACTGTGTAACTATAAGTGGTTTTGCATGAGCTTTGCATGTTTCCTAGTTCAGCCTAAGCTGCTCTGCTATAGCTGACTCTATCAGCCTAAGCTGCTAGAACACTACTACATTCACTAACAAGGGATAACTGGACCTGGTGTAAGGTGTAAGTACCCAAGGTACCCACTACAAACCAGGCCAGCCTCCTACAGTGTGTAGCCCTCAGCCCTGGTCTACCAAGCTCTTGATGACCGAGGAAGGTTCATGCCATCTTAAAAAGGGCACGAATGTATCATTGTGGGATAGCCAGATGCCACACATCACAGGACATTTTTCAATAAGCAGAAGGAGACCTTTCACCCACAGGCTAGTGACTAGCTGGTCCCCTCAGGCACTTTCCTGGGATGAAAATGGCACCCTGGACCTTGGCCTTCAGATCATTTTGGAATTGGAGAAAGGACCGAAGGACTGCCCAACTGCCCTTGGACCTGCACAAAGAGAGGTTGCATGCTTAGGTGGATTGCACCTGCTGCACTTTGGGCGAGCAAAGTTTGGATCTGGCCTGGGGGAAAGTTAATACTGACCTCTTACAACAGCTATGACTCCAAGGATCAGTTGGCTGATCTACTTGAATCAGCTCTAGCGACACAAAAGCTGAAAGTGCCCAAACTGACAAATTGGTAGCCACCACAGACGTTTTCCCGCTACCAGTTGCTGGGCACCCAAGAGGACAAATCTGAGATAGCCAGAACCTGCACCCATGTCTGCTGAACCTGGGAGTGCTACCCAGGTCTAGACTCACCGTATTCTAGGGAAACTAGCACCCACTAATGGATTTTGCCCCAACCACAGTGCAGGCTGACCAGTAGCCCAGCATCGGCTGGCCTGCTATTGAAATGTGGAGGAGTTCGAGGGACCCCAACTTCTATGGTCAAGTTTTCCCCACTTCACCCGTTGACCAAGGAACACCGAAAAGGCACCCCTGATGACCGCACCACAACTGCATTATCCTTTGATCATCTTTTTGCTTGCATCATCAGCATCAAAACAACTCCATTGATGTCTACGGTGGTCGTCCTATAAAGTTTAGATCTTACTTTA
Source organism: Pleurodeles waltl (assembly GCF_031143425.1). Classification (NCBI taxonomy): domain Eukaryota; kingdom Metazoa; phylum Chordata; class Amphibia; order Caudata; family Salamandridae; genus Pleurodeles; species Pleurodeles waltl. The sequence goes on from NC_090445.1 coordinate 259,003,687, forward strand.
AAAACCCTCTGGTGGCCAGGTAACTGTCCAAAAGCATCCTTTTTGGCCCCCTAGTCCTCTATCCTGCCAGACATGGCCACCCAACTTGCGCCAGAGTTGCCGAACTAAGTTTTACAAACTTTTCAAATGTTTCCAAACGTTTTGTTGGCCAATGCTTGTTTGCTATAGATATCAAAGTTAGTTATTACTTCTAAAATCTGTTTGCCTGAACCATCTTGTTGGTGGATTTTGATGAGTTAAAGTCTCTAAAAGTTCATAAAAACATAATCTATTTTTATAAATTGGTGCCTTGTTTCTTTCGTGTCCTGTCACTTTCTTATTTTGTTGTTTGGTGCTATAAAATGCACTACCCATAGTTCCTTTGCTAAGCCTTACTGCCCCCAGCTACAGCTACCCAGGGTTGAGCTTAAGACCCGGTAAATGTACCTGAGTGGACCCAAGATGGTATTTGTGAGTGTAATGCACAATAAGGCCTACCAGCCATATCTTACAGTTCACCCAAATCCTCACACTAATGCCCTTAGACGCCCAAATGAAGTGTGAGGGATTGCCCTGTATCTTTGAAATTTGTTTTTTCAATCTCTAATGGGATGCAATTACACAATAAAGTTAATTCAGACACAATAGTTTTTTCATTAAGTTAGCTCTCCCAGGTAAGTGAAAGGTTAAGCCATTTATTCAGTAGGACGTCAACTTCTATGAAGATTTTAGTTACATTTCTAACTCGAATTTTACTTATATTACAAGTTATTGTTATTCCCAGGTATTTAATGTCCTTCACCTTAGCACTGGTGGTGGCCTTTAAGGTAATATTCTTTCTAATCCATAACCTCCAAAAACTCTGTCTTCTCTTCATTCAGCTATATTGAAAGGTTCATATGCCAGCTTTCCTACTTATTGTGTCGTCCTATGTGGATCTGATGTGTTTGTAATCATATTGTAACCTTAGAAAGATATTTTGCTATTATATATCCATTGCACTCACAAGGGGAATAACTGTGTTTTCTTTAATTTGCTGTATAAAATTCTCTACATATAAATTGAAGAGCAGACGTGCATCCTTGTCATGTTCCTCATCTTATCTGAATTCTACTGGATACATTTCTATTTACTAGGGCCCTTATATAGTGACTGTACTGCAACAGCAGCCACCGGAGAAAGGCCATATCTAATTAAACATTCCCAGAGAAGGACCAGTGGACCCAGTCAAAAACGTTCGCTGCGTAAAGAGTTATTCCTGCCAAAAGAGCTTTAGTGGGATCTGCCAGGTCACTTGTCCCATCCAATAAATGTGTAAAATCATGTAAATGTTTACTTTTAATACATCTCTAGTGACCATCATGCACTACTTTCCCCATTACATTATCTTTTTGCCATTATTGCTGCAAAGATTTTATAATCTATGTCAGTAGCGAGATAGGTCTATATAATTCACATCTCTTGGGTGGTTGGTTGAGTGTAAATATCAAGGATATCATTGCCTTATACCAAATGGGCAGATAGTCGTTCATTGTAGGAGGGTTAAATAAAATAGTTGTGTTAAAACTGGAATCACAATTTCTAATACAAATTTATATAGCTCATATGGTGCAATGCCTGGACATACATTTCAGTTTTTGAGCCCCACTATGGTCTTTTTAAGTTATAGTTAGCTATGTCAGCACAGCTTGGTGCACTACATCCATTACCGGGAGCTTCCTATCACATCTCCATCCTTTCGTTATATTAATCTTAATTTTTACCTCATCTCGATACAGATCTTGGAAGAATTTTTTAAACGAATATGAAATATCTTCACTACTTATCATTTCCCTTCCATCTTTAGCATCTTCTTTGCATTTAATGTAATTTTTTGTTTTATCAATTTGTACTCTTCTACAGAGGCAACTTTCCTCCTTTTTTCCCATATTCAAAATGATGTATTTCGCTCTAATTTTATTCTCTAACCTGATTTTAAAATACATCTTCTCTTTTTCTAACTCCTGCATCGTGTTAAATCTCTTCTCCCTTGTATCCTTTTGTAACATTTGGGTTTTAAACGCTTTATCTGTTTGTCTTAATAGATGTCCGCTTCCAGCTCTTTTTGTCCAGCTCTTCTCGACCATTTCGTGATAAACCCTCTCTTAGGTCGGATTTATACCTATACCATACATTACCCTGACTACTATTAGCTATATTTTGTTCAAGGACGTTTCTTTAGTTTTTAGCAACAGCGACATTTCCTAATCTATTGGCAACTGGCGATCGATAGTCCATCTGGGAGAACTGTATTGTATTTGAATACTAGTTCCGTCCGGACGACAGTGTAAAAGAAATATGAGCTGGAATATGTTTCACTTGAACAACATTGACTTTAACTGCTAAATCTATAAGCCATAGTTCGAGTATTGAAAAAATAAAATGGAAAAAATAAAGAAAAAAGTCCGTGTATCTAAAGGTACTAGTCTAAATGGGCAAAAATGGAAAAAAAGTATAAGAAGACAAGATGACAAAATAATATGAAAATACATTTTGTGACGTGGAACGCTAATGGGCTACGGAACAGGAAAATAGAGAATGGTTTTAGAGTATCTGAAACGTTGTAATGGACCTATAATTCATTCACAGGTGACCCGTCTCACAGTTATAAGGGCAGGGATCTGTACAATAGAGATGGGTCCCACATGTAATAAGTGCGAAGCGGACAGGCATTACAAAAGAGATTACAATTATAATAAATGGGGACAGAGGAAGCATTAGATACAACACAAGAAGAACTGGGAATATGAGCTATAGCTAAATTAAAACATGCAAAATAGTTCTTGGGTTTTTATGTCCAAAAAATTGATGACCCTAACCTCCTGAAGTGCCTATTCTACAGATGAATCGAGTCTAGACTACCAATAATAGCGGGAAAAGATTTTAACAAAATGGATTAGACAGATTTACACACAATCGTCATGTGAATGCACCTAAACTAGCAGGATTTCTGAACAGAATACTGCAGGGTTGAAGAAAAGCAAGAAAAAGAGAGGGAAGAGCGAAAGCATGGAGAAAGAGAGCATACACTATCCACAGAGCCACATCTGTTTTGTTATTGTTGGAGTGTGACTTTTAGAATTAATATTAACATGGTGAAAAGCTTGCAATATAATGTATAATGAAACCGCATAGAAAATGTGTAAAGGTAGAAATAATGTATGCGTTTGAAATGTGCTCACGGGGAGTGGCCACCAATGTATACGATGATTAATGAAACTGACCAATAATGAATTAACAATGTACTAATGTATGACTTTGTATTAGCATTAAGGATTATGTATTGGGGTTTTGCTAAATTAATCACTAGGCCTTAGTTAGCAAGGGTCTGGGCCTAGCTGCCAGGTCTCATATTAACTGTGATTTTCTAACGTGCAATGTGCTGCTTTCCTGAAGGACACGAAGCTGTACTTTTCCAGAAGCTGGAGATATGTGTGTAGCTGTAGTAAATTCTTTCTCATGGAACCCGACTTGCTCAAGGAGACATTCTTGCCGAATGCAACAGTGTAATTCGCTACAGGTGCAAGGTCGCCTGGACTAGGAGAAGACAATGGAACTACTGACTGGAGCGACAAGTGTAACTTTACTTACCTGACATTCCACCCGATGAAGACGTCAATCACAGGAGCCAATCAACTGCATGAGAACTGTCTTAGGTGAAAATTCTAGTAAGGTGTGCAAGGGATTATTGGACAAAGATAACAATGCACCAAATATTGTCCAATGGGAAATTTGAGACTTGTTTGACAGATTTATTATAACGACGTGACCTGAGGAGAAATCAAACATTCTTCTTTGCCATTCATCACCAAACCTTGCCATTGTCATTCCGAGAGACTTTGGGGGTCATTCTGACCTCGGCGGTCTTTTTTCCAGACCGCCGAGGGACCGCCGTGCGGAAGACCGCCAGTGGTGGCCTTTTGCCGCTCAGCCTATTATGACCGTTGGCAGCACTCCGTCCTTTTACGGACGGAGAGCCGACAACAGTCATACTGGTGGGCGTCAGGGAAGTGGAGGTTGCTCCACCTCCAACGCCACGCCCACAGAACACCGCCCAGCAAATCACGTCCTGTGATTCGCCGTGGCGGTGTTCTGTTGGCGGTGTGGTGTCGGCTGAGCAGCCTCCATGGCTCCCGTCCCCTCCCGGAGGATCGTCGGACCAGGTAAGTCGATCGTCCGTGAGGGGGGGGCAGGGGGTGTTGTGTGTTGTTTGAGTGCATGGGGGTGTGTGTGTGTATGTAGAGGGGGTGTGTTAGTGCGTGTATGCTTGCAGGGGTGTTGTGGGTATGGGAATGAGTGCGTGTATGTCTGTAGGTATGGCTGTATGGATGTGTGCGTGTATGTTTGAATGTGGGTGTGCGTGTCTGACTGTGTGTGTGGATGTTGGCATGTCTGTCGGTGTGTGTGCATGTATGTGTGTTGGTGGTGCCTGCATGCGTGTCCTGTGTGTATGAGTGTTGTTATGTTGGGGGTCAGGGTGGGGAGGGGGGTCCTGCCACCTTTGGAGGATGGCAGGGGGGGTGGGGGGGTAGGGGAGCGAGTCGCGGTGGGGATGGGGGGGTGGGGGAGACCCCTATCAGTGCCAGGGAAGGAATTCCCTGGCACTGATAGTGCTTACCGCCATGGATTTCATGGCAGTTCCAACCGCTGGAAATCCACGGCGGTAAGCCGGATCCAAATACCGCCGGCGGTATAGTGACGGCCGCCGGGCTGGAGACCCAGGTCTCTAGCCCGGCGGGCGGAACGGAGAACCGGCGGATGACCATGGCGGTAACCGCCATGGTCATAATACGCTGAGGAAAGCCCGCCAGCCTGTTGGCGGTCTTACCGCCGCTTCTCTGCCTTCCGCCAGGGTCATAATGACCCCCTTTGTCTTTAGCTGTCTGATCCTTTAAACCATCCTCATCTTACCCACTTGTCCGATATGCACTTCTCTTCCTTATGAGGGAAGAGTCCTTTTCCTGCTATGCCCTACTGAAACTTACCTGTTCTACCCTGGCTGATGGTGAATCGATTGATGTCCTGAGGATGAAGACTGACGCTGTATGCTGACTCATTCGGATGGTTAACTATCTGATGATAAATTGTAATAGTCTGTTTGCCTTTTCTTTCTAGGTACCAACTGCTCTTATGATAGAGACCATAGTTAGATGTTTTCCAAATTTGTGTTGCTAAATTGTTTTGCATAAAGCCCAACATGCTGATGCTAATTCGAGGTTAGTTAAGGAGTTCACTAATATCGAATGCAAATAGACAAATGACTGAATCCTTGCTTTGTTGAATAATGTACTAATGCTACTCTGCTAAAATTTATTCATGTTAACGTCGTGCTTTGTTCTAATGTTCATGATCTATGCTTTGATAAAGTTTTACTCAAGTTGCCAGATTATAGTGGTTTTGATGTGCATATTGATATTGAGACTAATAAATATGATATTAGATTGTAACTAATAGGGAATAAATATCCTAACACTCACTAGATTTGTGTGGTTATTCATGACCGCAAGGTCAAGGTGCGTTTGATTCTTATTACATCTCATTGATTAGCTCGATTGATTAGGTATTGTGAATACTGATGATGTTATTGATCCATTGATTGAAATGCTAAACGGATATCTCGTTCTGGGAAGTCCCCAAACGTGGTCAAAAGGTTCATTGGCCTGAAACGTGTCTCCTTGTAAGTTTAATTATCAAGTTTCCGACGCGTTATCATCATGCACCTAAAATCCCAGAGGAATTAACTTAATGGCTCCAGGTCCACATGTCCCAAATTATAACAAGGGATCCAAATGTGCATTGTCATATCTCAAACATTAGCTCCACCCCAAAATACCGACTGGGTTTTCAATCATCTCAGCAGGATAAGATTTTATTGATCTCAATAATCAAATGTGCTTTGTCTTTGAGTTCCCAATGACAAAACAACTATTGTAATCTGTAAATTAAATACAGAGTCCAATATTAACTAGGGGTGGGCAATAAACTCTGTTCGGCTCGCAGAGTTTGCGGAGCTTTTTTCACTCCATGTTCCACATAGAGCACAGAGTTCCGAAAAACTCCACATAGCTGAGTTTTTTCCTCGTTCGTGCTTGCCAACTTTATGTTGGCGAGTGCAAGTGAGGAAAACCACCACCTCCCAGCAAGATTTCTCAGCGTGGGTGGTCATGGATGATTGCTACCGCCAGTGTTGAGAAACCTTACATTTGTGTTGAGGGAAGTTGCGGCTTGAGTAGAAAATCTTCTCGAGTGTCAGAAAAACAGTAGCACCCTCTTGCGCTGCGTGTGGTGCCGGTTGGTGCTGATTTTTCAGCACATGACAACACCTGGCACTAAAATCAGTGCGAATTGAGTGACCTAACGCACTCTGTCACTTGCGGAACTCCGCATAGCGCAGCAGAGTTTTTTGGTCACTCTGCAAACTCCGCCCAGGCCTAATAATAATCAGCCCAGTATTTTAAAACAGGGAAATTGATTTCAAAGATAAAACAGGGAACAATAGTAACATCACAAATGTTATGCTTTAAATCAAACCACTATAATTTCTTTGCTGACTCCCATTTCCTGTTCCTCTTTTAAGGACAGGTTTAAAGTTCTTTCGAGATGTGAATGCATAAATGTTTGTGCTGCTCATGATGGGATTCTAAACATGGCAGCTTGTCATGAATGCTGCTCAGTTATGCAAGAATAGTGCTCATCATTGATGTTCAAGTAGACCACAGTTGGACATTGTGACAAGAGACTGCTTCATGTGCCAGGAGTATGTAGTTGTGTCAGCAAGCAGACAACAGTGCTGCTGTCCACGAGGCTCAAAATAGTGTGGTTACGTATTAAACACACTACCTTTGACAAAGCATTTGGCTCCTCAAACAAGGATGATTTGATATGTTTTTTTATATTCTTGTGTGCTTCTATTCTGGGGTGGGCCTAGAAGCAAACTATTGCAATAGTTCATCAGTGGTTTGGTCAATCTTTGATATATGTAATACTTGATAGCATCTAGCCGTGCTTATGCTAGCAATATCTGAATCAGTGTATGAGGAGGGGCTAAAAATAATTTTAGGTTTTCTAGCAGAGGAGGCAAATTTCAAGGTATTATAAGAGAAATATATATCTTATAATAGCAGAAGCAGAAGGCATATAGAAATCTATGAAAATGGGTTACTGGTTGAGGGGAGTGAAACCTTTCTCAAGCAGCAACCACAATCCTTGTCAAGGTGAAGTTACAAGCAAGTGCTAAAGTAACGTGTACTCAACCCTCTGGTCACTTGGCACAGAGCAGTCATGCTTAACTTAGAGGCAATGTGTGAAATATTTATGCAAAATCTTAATCAGTGATAAAGTGACAACACAAGAAAAATCCCTCAACAATTTAGAAAAATAGAGTGCTTTTAATAAATAAAACAAGACCAAAATGACGAAATTCCAATCTGTAGAAATGCAAGTTAAAGGTTTCAGTGAAAATAGTACTAAAAAGCACAAAGGGCCTCCTGTAGTTATCTGGTGAAAGTCACAAGTTCGAGCCTACCATGATGGAGCCCAGGCCAGCTATAGGGACCCAAATATGCCATCTAAACATAGTAACTTAATCCTGATTGTGAAGATATGTGGAGTCCTGCATTGAGGATGTGTTGCTCAGCAGAGCTGATCTAGGGTCTGGGTGTGGAAAGCACCTTCCGACCCATGTCTAAAAGTCCAGGATTGTGGTTGCACCACTTGGGAGGGCCGGACCTATAAATGGCAGAGTTCAGGTGCTGGGTTGTTGGTGGTTGGAATCTTTTTCTGTCTCTGAGGCTTCTGATCGGGAGGCCAGGCAAATAGTCCTTGGAGTCACTCTGATGTCCTGGATTTACAGATGCATGTCTAGTCCTTCTCACCTAGGCATGTGGGCAGAAGAGCAGCAGGGCAGCACACCAGGGTAGTAGTCCTTTAGGGCAGCAGTCCAGCAGAGTGGAAGTCCTTTTATCAGTAAAGTAGTCCTGCTTCCTAGCAGGGCCCACAGGTCCATATTTGTACTAAGGAGCTGAGTCTATGGGTCCAATATTGATACCTGGTGCTCACTTTGAAGTAGCAGAAGCTTCTAGAGGTTTCCGCCCTTTAAGGTGTCAGGTATACCCTTTCTCCTTGTCCTGGCCTCAGCTTGTCTGGGGTCCCAGTAGACCAGTGTCAAACCATTTGTGAGAGTATTCATGCAGTACCTTTGTGATGTACAAGTGGGGTAGGTGACAGCTGTCCCTTCTTAACTCAGAGTCCCCCACCCCTACAACATCAAGCTTCCTTTTGTCTCACCATCTGGGAGCAATATACAAAGACCAACTGACAGCTACACCTAGACATGTGACCCAGGAGGACAAGGCTGCAGATACCAAATGATTAGAATTAAAAATGCCAACTTTCTAAAGGTGGTATTTTCAAAATAGTGACTAAAAATCTTGCTTTCCAATAAAAACAGGTTTTAATTACAATTGTTTAGACACTAAAGTCAAGCTGTCAACATGTTCCCAGTTGGAAGGTACATCCTAATAAATGGAATAAGGTACCTCCAATGCTATCCTATGGGAGAAACAGGCATTGCATAGTGAAAAATGAATTTAGGAGTTTGTCACTACTACGACATGTGAATCTAAAAAGTACATGTCCTACTTTTTTAATACACTGCACCCTGTCATATGGTCTGTTTATGACTTACCTTCAGGGTGATGTAGTTGTATTAAAAAGGAAGGTTTAGGGCTGGCAAAAGATATATTTATCCAGGTCAAAATGGCATCTTAAAACTGCATACACAGACTGCAATGGTAGGCCTAATTCATGTAAAGGTGGCACAATCAGTGCTACAGCCCTCTAGCAGCATTTAGCTTACATGCCATGGGCACAAGTAGTGCTACTTTACTGGGGATTTACAAGTAAATTAAATATGCAAATTGGGTACATGCCAATTCTACTGTGTTTAAAGGAGGGAACACAAGCATTTTAGCAGTGGTTAGCAGCCGTAGAGTGTGCAGGGTCCTAAAGCCAACAAAAGCAAAGTCAGCAAAACAGAAGTGTTTGAAGAGAATGGATTAGGGGAGAACAACACCAAGGATGCTAGGTATAACATGTTATGCTAATGTTCCCATTGAAGACTCATTTCTGGAGTTGTCCTATCAGACTACAGTTGCTTCAAGAGGCCTTTTATGAACCATCTTACATGGACAGGGTTGCTACGGCTCCAGGAGTCCTTTCTTTTGGCTCAACTACTGTGGTCATTGACAAGGATGCTACTTCCTCGGCGGAGGGTGAGCCTCTCGATCATGTCTGTTACTTTGCTTTACTCCACAAGGCTTTGGTGGTTATTCCAACTTCGGATGCGGGATCCCTCTTGGATACCATCCCCACTGATGTTATAGATAACATCATGGTTGCCTCCGATGACTTATAAAAGTGGGCCTTAATTTTTAAGCAAATTATTGTTTTCATTGGCTGATTTTCAATTGTTTGCTTTGCTTGTTGGTGTGAACAGTGTATTGCTTTTGAGTGTTTTAGGTAGTTTTTATTAGAATCTGTTGTTCATGACTGGCAAGGGGGGTGGTCGTGAGGACCTCCTGGTCCTGAATTGGTTCCCTTGTTTTTAGCTTTCTTTATATTTTAAATGTATATGTTGTAGCCACATTGCTTTCAACATGGCTTTTTAGCGAAGACCTTTTACATACTTTTATCTGTCTGATTTTATTCTAGGAATATGTAGAACGAGCTAGTTGTGTAGCTAGCCTTTACGCAACATGAAATCAGTACTTTCTGTCCAAGGCTAGGAAAACTATACACTATATCATAGTTTGTGTTGCCTGTTCAGGAAACAGCACCTAACACCTAGATACAGCATTTCATTAGGGCTGTGCTTCCAACACAGTATGGTTTATTATATAAATGATGCACTGACCCAGAAGGGGCAGAGGGTGTTCTGGCCACGACCATCCTGGGATGAATACTGTGTTTGACATGCAGCTCTGCTGGTGGAAATCTACCAGCCCCCCAAGAGGATTGCCATCTCCACTGCAGGCCGACTGCTGGCACTGCCTTCAGGTATGGGGCTGGTGCTAATCCTGGGCCAAGTTGAAGGGTACCCCTGCTATGCCTAGGATTAGATAGGAACCTCTAGAATCTAGAATACAGCAATGGACGAGGACAATGTGTTGAAGTGTGTGATTGATCTTATTAGGAAAGGTGGTAGAAGAGAAAGTACTCTTCCTCCTTTAGTGCGGCCATATAGCAAAGTGCTGGATGAACTTTCAGAGGTAAATGGTAAAATGGTTCTACGTGGAGACAAGATAGTTCCACCCATGGGTGTCAGAAAAAAATTGTTTGATATAGCTCATGAAGGGCATCTGTTGCAGACTTTTACTAAAAAAAGGCTCAGAATGGAGTTTTGGTGGCCAGGCATGGACAGCGATGTTGTAGGCTGGGTAGAAAGGTGTAGTGAGTCTATTCAGAGTGAAAAACGTCTGAAAGTTGGGGCACAAGTGCTGGGTGGTAGTATAAGCGATCCTGGAAGACCTTGGCACAGTGTCTGTTTGGACTTTATTGGACCTTTGTCAGGGATCGGTAGAAGTAAAAGCTTTGCTCTTGTTTTGATTGATGTTCATTCAAAATGGTTGGTGGTCAAATTCATGGCTGAAGTTACCACCTTAGCTACCATTGGTGTATTGCGTGATATTTTCACAGAGGAAGGGTTTCCGAAGGTGTTAATCACAGACAATGGTACTCAGTTAACCTCCAGGGTAATGAGAGAATACTTGGATTCGTGTGGGATCAGACATGCTTGCACAGCTTTGTATAATCCTCGTGCTAATGGTATTGTGGAGCGTGCTAATCGTATGATTAAAGGAGGGATACAATTAGCTAAAGTCAATAAATTGGATGTAGAGAGTGCCATTTCTGAACTGATATGGGCATATCTCACCACTGAACATGTGAGTACTGGAAGGATTCCATTCGGGGTCATGAGGAGCAGGAAACCTTTGGGTAGAATTAAACCATCGTGGATGCAAGAGTTAATTTCTGGTAGTCAATATTATTGTGGCAAGTCTAATAACACATTTGATTGTTTAGACAAAGCTGAGCGAGTTGATCTCAGAATCAAACCAGGCGATTGGGTAAAGGTTAAATCCGGAAGAGTAAGGGGTGGTACTTCCAAATTCTTAGGGCCATTCAAGGTACTTGAAGTGCATAAATGGCATGTTGTTCTCTCTAATGGACAACGATGGAATAAGAGGAGGGTGGCTAAATTTGCATCGAATTGAGATAATGGGGAGTATGAAGAAAGTTGTACAGGTTACATGTTGATGGAGGATGGTGAGGTTGTGAATGATCAGTTTGAAGGTCAGGTCTTGGATGCTGGTGGTGGTGACGGTGTTTTGATGCCTGAGCGTCGAGTTATGAACGAGAATATGAGGACTGCACACACCAGTGGTTAGTTCAAGGTTGTTCAGTCTTAGGCCTATTAGGTCTAGGAGACCACCTGTTTTTCTTAAAGATTTTGTGCCTTGAGTTTTTTTTCTTTTCTTGGCTCTTATTAGTTTCACCTCCGTTATGTTTATGTTTTATATGTTTATGTTTTTACATGTTTTATTTTCCTTTGTAATATTAACGGGAAGAGATGTGTTGTAATCTGTCTCATAGTATGTCTCGAGGATCCTACGTGTTGCAGGCCTCGAGACAACATAATGGAATGTTTGATACGTGAGTTTGGCAGTGTTCTCTCCGTGGCAGTTACTTGCTGACCTTGGGAGAGAGAGCACTGCGTCGGAGTTGTTCGTGAATATAGCTGATTGCTTTATATTTTTATTGTTGTATGGAGCATCATTACTTCACTCCCACTGCATGTTAAACATGTATTTCATGTATTTGGATACATAGGAATTTGTAGAATATTTTTCCATGAATATTGCATTTATTTTTCGTGCCTTCCACCAGGTCACTGGCCTCCATTTGCATGACCTGATGCCGCAGTGAATGTTCTTGAACTACTAATTAGTAGATAACTACTTATTCTTGACACACACAGCATAGTAAAATACCTTGAGCTGGCACAAGTGCATAAAATGGAAGAGGAGATTCATTAATTCATAGATGTGCTAACTTGAGAGGATGTTAAAAATTAAAAGTCAAGTGCTGTCTACCAATGTGAAATACCTAGAATGAATTGATCTATAAACACGTACATTGTACATTGAATTATGCTGTGTACTGGTTTCTCCTTTAATTATATTTTTTATTTTGTATGCTGTTATATGTTGAAATAGCCATGCTCTGGTCCCATTTAATCTCCATGGTAGTCACTTAACCTTGCAAAATGCCAAATTTAGTTGAAAATATACCAAACAGCTGGCCAGTAGCACACTCCGGCCCAGATTTATACTTTTTGATGCACAATTGCTCAAATGCAGTTTTGTGTTGAAAATTATAGCGCCGGCTTGCGCCAGCCGGGTGCCAAGTTATTAGAATGGTGCAAGCCGGCGCTGAGGGTGGGCTAACGTCATGGAAAATGATGATACCTGGGTATGGGTGGCGGTGTGGGAGAATGGTGTTTTGCACCAAAAAATGACGTTAGGCTGGTTAGAGTAAAAACGATGACTCTAACCAGCCTAGAATAATTCCTTGATGCAAAACCATCCATACAACATGACTCCTGTCTTAGAAAAGACAGGAGTCATGCCCACCACCCCAATGGCCAGCACAGGGGACAAGGGCCCCCTGGGCATGGCCTTTGCGCCCGGTGCCATGTAGGGGGGCCATTTCAGGGCCCCTAGTGGCAATTTACAAATTAAAAATAATTAATCACCACTACTTACCTACGATGGGATCCCCCATCCCCTGGTGTCCCTCTGGTGTGGGTAGGGGGTGTTCCTGGGTCTTGGGGAGGACACCTGTGGCAATGGGTCCACAGGTCCCCTAACGCCTGCCTTGACCCAGGCATTAAATAATAGCTTAGTGCCACTATTTAGGCCCGCCTCCCATTTTTGCCCAGGAGGATAAATAAGGCGCTAGGGCCTTAGAGTAATTTTTTGGACAGGAACTCCTACCTTGCATCTCTTCGATGCAAGGTTGGTTCACGCATCCCAAAAATGACTTAAACTCCAATATTTTGATGCTAGACTTGTCTAGCACCAAAATATAAATATGGAGTTAAGTTTGCACTGAATTCGTGGAAACAAATGACCCTAATTCAGCGTAAACAGAGTATAAATCTGGTCCTTTGTGTTCTTCTCCATTTTCTCTACGTGAGCGCCATCTTTCCTGCAAGTTCTTTCACGTTTTAGAGGAATCAATGAAAGACACTAAGTGGGTCATTACAACCCTGGCGGACGGTGGGAAAGGTGCGGTAATACCGCAAACAGGCCGGCGGACAAAAAAAGGGAATCATGACCCTGGCGGAAACCGCCAACAAAGACAGCTACTTTAACACACCGCCCGCCACGGCGGAACAGACAAGCAGCGCGGCGGTCACCGCCAACAGACAGGTGGGAGACAATGTACCGCCCACACTATTACAACAGGCCAATCCGCCACCTTTTCCGGGGCGGATTCACCGTGGATAAAAATACAGCGGAAACAGCTTCTGCAATGGGAAAACGCTCACCTCAACACATCCCACGAGGAACGACGACTCCATGGACCCGGAACTCCAAATACTACCTGCCCTTGTCTTTCTGCTCGTGTACGACCAACAGCGACATAGGCGCAGAAGATACCGGTGAGTACTGCATCTACGACACGGGGAGGCAAAAGTCAGTGGGACACCCACCAAACACCCCCACCCTCGCATATTACAACATACACACCAATGCATTCACAAAAAACCACAGTAACAACCCACAATCCCCCCGTAAGAATGCAAAGACAATGCGAATTTCGGTCAAACATTGTAATGTGCCAATATACATGTCATACAAAAATATACAGATATATATCTCTAAATCACTCATAATTATATATACAATACAAGAAGTAGTGCAGATATGTACACAACAATGTCCGTGCACCAACAGTCCAAAAATGCATGGGAGAGGCCCACAATAGATACCTGACCAAAATCTGAGAGAACACTGCCGGGGCATCAGATAGACATACTACAGGCACCTCAGGGGGAAGGGAAGGGGGGGCACCTCAGCCGGGTGACTGCAAAGCCACATCCACAACGGGGCTCCATGCCCATTGATGTATGCTGGGGAGTGCAAAGCCAAAGTCTCTCAATTCTCTACAGTGGGTGGTTTGCCCACTGTGCCATCCTGGGGAGTGCAAAGCCACAGTCTCTCAAGTGGATAACAGTGGGTGGGTTGCCCACTATGCCATCCTGGGGAGTGCAAAGCCACAGTCTCTCAAGTCTCTACAGTGGGTGGTTTGCCCACTCTGCCATCCTGGGGAGTGCAAAGCCACAGTCTCTCAAGTCTCTACAGTGGGTGGGTTGCCCACTCTGCCATCCTGGGGAGTGCAAAGCCACAGTCTCTCAAGTGGACAACATTCTCCACTGGTTGTGGAGGGGGACTGGTGCCCAGACTGGATGAGTCTCCTCGTGAAAGTTCCTGTCCTGTCACTGTCCCAGCTGCACATGGGATAACGATGCTTGATGTGGCGGTACATTCATTCATACACGGTGCATGCCCTGTTCAGCGGTGCTTTGCCATGGCGGTCTGTGCACTGTTCAGCGGTGCTTTGACATGGCGGTTCCAGACTGTTGAGCGGTGCTTTGCCATGGCGGTCTTTGCCCTGTTCAGCGGTGCTTTGCCATGGCGGTCTTTGCCCTGTTCAGCGGTGCTTTGACATGGTGGTTCAGGACTGTTCAGCAGTGCTTTGCCATGGCGGTCTTTGCGCTGTTCAGCGGTGCTTTGACATGGCGGTTCCGGGCTGTTCTGCAGTGCTTTGCCATGGCGGTCTTTGCCCTGTTCAGCGGTGCTTTGCCATGGCGGTCTTTGCCCTGTTCAGCGGTGCTTTGACATGGCGGTTCAGGACTGTTCAGCGGTGCTTTGCCATGGCAGGTTTTGCCCTGTTCAGCGGGTTCCGGACTGTTCAGCTGTGCTTTTCCATGGCGGTCTTTGCCCTGTTCAGCGGTGCTTTGACATGGCGGTTCCGGACTGTTCAGCGGTGCTTTGCCATGGCGGTCTTTGCCCTGTTCAGCGGTGCTTTGCCATGGCGGTCTTTGCCCTGTTCAGCGGTGGTTTGACATGGCAGTTCCGGACTGTTCAGCGGTGCTTTGCCATGGCAGTCTTTGCCCTGTTCAGTGGTGCTTTGCCATAGCGATTCAGGACTGTTCAGCAGTGCTTTGCCATGGCGGTTCTGATACTGGACATTGGTGTGTGGCATGACGATCTCCACACTGGACATCGGTGTGTGGCATGACGATCTCCACACTGGACATTGGTGTGTGGCATGACGATCTCCATACTGGACATTGGTGTGTGGCATGACGTTCCATCATTGGCCAGCGGGGCTGTGGCATCCTGTCCCCTCCTGGGCTGTGACTCCGGCGGTGGTCTCTGGACCAGTGACGATACTTGTGCCCTCCTGGGCTGTGACTCTGGCGATGGTCTCTGGACCAGTGACAATACTTGGACCCTCCTGGGCTGTGACTCTTGCGGTGGTCTCTGGACCAATAACGATACTTGGACCCTCCTGGGGCTGTGACTCTGGCGGTGGCGGTGGTCTCCTGACCAGTAACGATACTTGTGCCCTCCTGGGCTGTGACTCCGGTGGTGGTCTTTGGACCAGTGACGATACTTGGAACCTCCTGGGCTGTGACTCTGGCGGTGGTCTCTGGACCAATAACGATACTTGGACCCTCCTGGGCTGTGACTCCGGCGGTGGCGGTGGTCTCCTGACCAGTAACGATACTTGTGCCCTCCTGGGCTGTGACTCCGGCGGTGGCCTCCTGACCAGTAACGATACTTGTGCCCTCCTGGGCTGTGACTCTGGCGGTGGTCTCTGGACCAGTAACGATACTTGGACCCTCTTGGACTGTGACTCTGGCGGTGGTCTCTGGACCAGTAATGATACTTGGGCCCTCCTGGGCTGTGACTCCGGCGGTGGCGGTGGTCTCCTGACCAGTAACGATACTTGTGCCCTCCTGGGCTGTGACTCTGGCGGTGGTCTCCTGACCAGTAACGATACTTGTGCCCTCCTGGGCTGTGACTCTGGCGGTGGGCTCCTGACCAGTAACGATACTGGGGCCCTCCTAGGCACTGACTCCGGCGTTGGTCTCTGGACCAGTGACGACGGTGCTGGCGGTTGAGTCTGGACTGCCGGAAATGATGGCGCACTTCTCCGCCGTGACACTCACAACAGGCTGGGGAGACTTCCTCTGGACCTTCCCCACCTTCTTTGGAGTTACAGCTGACTCACCAGTCGCATTTGACTTGTTGTCCCACCAGGAGTCTTGACACGGTCCCGTCGTCCACTCCCCAATTTCAGAGCCTTTACAGGGGGTGGGCTGCCAGTGCCTTGGCTCCGTGTCCTACTGCCTGCCCTGGTGAACGGTGCACTTCAAAAACCTGGAATACGCACCACTGGTTTTGAGGCTTTTTGGCTGAGGCGCTACGACGGGACTGATGAATTGGAGGAGGGGTGGGGGCAAAAAGGTCAATTTGACAGAGGGACAGTTTCTGTCGGACACTGGGATGGGTAGCTGGAGGGGGTCTGGGAGTGGAGGAAGCGGAGGTGGTTGTAGGAGGTGTCACTTTAGGTGTTTTGGGTGCAGGTGCAGGTACTGGAGGTTGTCGTGAAGTGGATGGATGTTGGGTGAGTGATTGCCGGCGTTTGTATACTTTGGGAGGGGGCGTCACAGACACACTGGGAGAGGACACAGGGGACGTGTAAATGGCAGTGGAGGTGGTGAGTGCAGGTGAGCGGCTTGTGGTGCTGGGTGTCCTCGTGCGAGTCCTAGTGCCTGTAGATGTGGTGCATGCAGGTGTGTGTGTAGACGAGACTGGGAGGGAGGAGGGAGAAGAGGAGGAGGCGGACACAGTGAGGCAGTGGATGTTGTAGTGTCTGTATGTGGGTGAGGCTTGCGTGAGTGCCTGTGGTGTGTGTGGTGCCTATGTTTGCTTGAACTACTTGTGTGTGTTGACTTGTGTGAATGTTGGTCTGTAGGTGTGCTTGGGATGGGCTGGGGTACAGGAGATTGGGTCTGGGTGGAGGAAGTTGGAGGGGGGAGGCTGGACACAGGGACAATGGCTGCCATCAGTGCAGAGGCCAGAGATTGCAGGGTTCGCTGAAGGGCAGCCTGACCAGAATGAATGCCCTCCAGGAATGCATTACCGTGTTGCAACTGCCTTTCTACACCCTGGATGGCATTCACAATGGTAGACTGCCCAACAGTGAGTGACCTGAGGAGGTCAATGGCCTCCTCACTGAGGGCAGCAGGGGTGACTGGGGCAGGGCCTGAGGTGCCTGGGGCGAAGTTGATGCCCACCCTCCTGGGTGAGCGGGCACGGGGCGAACGCTGAGGGGCTGCTGGGAGGGCGGGGCTGGTAGGGGAGCTCCCATCGGCGGACAAGTCTGTGTCACTGGTTGGTGATCCGGTGGCCGACGTGAAGCTCCCCTCGCCCTCCGTCCCACTGGTGCATTCAGAGTCTGTGGTGTGGCCCTCCATGGCCATGTGGGATGCAGCTCCCTCGTGCTCTGGTGCCACTCTACCTCCGCCTGATGATGCTGATGTACAAAAGGACAGGGAGAGCAGGAAAAGGGGGGGGGAAAACAGAACAAAGAGAGTTTAAGTGCATGGCATACCGCTACCGTTGGCGGACAAGACAGACGCAGCAGCCCCATGCATTACGCCGTGCTCCTGGACCTCTGCACATGCAATTTCTGGGATATGGCCCACATGGCAATGCTGGAAATCTGCACACGTGGATGCCACAGGGGCAACTATACCTCAACTTGGCACTCTTCTGAGGTGGGTTAGAGTGCCACATGGCCTACATTACGGAGGGGCCTTGGCTACCTAACCCGCCCTGGCCTAGGGACACCCACAGCCCTCCTCCCCCACCCAGACCCCTCCACTGTGCGCAAAGTACGCAGAATGAGGTTGTACTCACCCCCTTGTGTCTGCTGTGATGTCCATAAGCGCCCATCCAACTCCGGGTAGGCCACCGCCAAGATCCGGAACATCAGGGGGGTCATGGTGCGACGGGCACCCCTCCCACGTTGGGAGGCCATCCCCAGCTGAGCCTCCGCCGTCTTCTTGCTGCAGCGGCGAATGTCCTCCCATCTCTTACGGCAGTGGGTGCCCCGGCTCTGGTGGGCCCCCAGGGCCGGACCTCCTTGGCGATGGCACGCCAAATCTCCCTCTTCTGGTGGGCGCTGACCTACATGACATGCACAAGGAAAGAGGAACAGTCATTACCAACTGCACCGTCGTTGTGAGTGGCCCACTCCCTACTCTGGCCATATGGGCCTTTTATTCCCATGCTTTACTGTAGTATTAACTCTGCCCCCTTCCCTCTTCCACCCAGCCCTGTCCACCCCGGCCTAGCCCATACAACGTGCTCCCTGTGTACTAACCTGTTGGTCTGGAGAACCGTAGAGTAGCATGTACTGGGGGAGGACCCCATCCACAAGTTTCTCCAACTCCTGTGCAGTGAAGGCAGGGGCCCTTTACCCAGACACAGCAGCCATCGTCGCTTCCAGACCGAGGTCACAGCAGCACTAGCAGTGTAGGTCCTCTCCTGTCGAAGGTCAGGTATCTAGTGATTGAACAGATAGAAAATGGCGGTGACGTCCGCGGCGGTGACGTGCGCGGCGGTGCGCATCACTACCGCCACGCACCTGTTCATTGGCTCCTGGGACCCATAGAGTCCAATGTTAACCAATGCAGCATTGCCTACCGCGACGGTGTGCAACGCCAGCGCAGTTACCCCACAATCCCATTGTCCCAGTTTAGAGGTCAGACAGCCGCCATTTCAGGGGCCCACATGGAATCTTTTTCAACTTCGTCACACATACCGAGGCCTACACTCAACACACATCCAGGAAGGGTTTATTGTCTGGTGTAGTCTTGTGTGTGACTGTGGGTACATACCTGGAGGAATAGTGACTGTTTCTTCGCTGTTGTCCTTCTTAGGCACTGTCAGCTGGGACATATGAGAAGATGGCGGAATCCTCCGGTGTACCGACCGCTGGTGGACCTGTTGACAATGGAAGAGAGACATTTAATCGTCACCTACAGGTTTGACCACGCCACAATCCATGAACTATGTACCCAGTTGGAGGCAGACCTGATGTCACCAATCGGCCATCCAACTGGAATCCCCCCTGACGTGCAGGTGCTGTCAGTGCTCCATTTCCTTGCAAGTGGGTCTTTTCAGACAACTGTGGCCATGGCATCAGGGATGTCCCATCCTATGTTTTCTAACGTCTTGTCCAGAGTGTTGTCTGCCCTGCTGAAACACGTAAGGAGATACATCATTTTCCCTGAGGTGGAGGATTTGCCTACAGTGAAAGGTGACTTCTATGCCCTTGGACATATCCCCAACGTCATAGGTGCCATTGATGGGACCCATGTAGCTCTGGTACCCACCGCAGGAGTGAACAGGTGTACAGGAACCGGAAGAGTTATCATTCAATGAATGTCCAGATGGTCTGTTTTGCAGACCAGTACATCTCGCAGGTAAATGCAATGTTCCCTGGCTCAGTGTATGACGCGTACATCCTGCGGAATAGCAGCATCCCTGATATGATGGGTCAACTCCAGAGGCACCGTGTATGGCTATTGGGGGACTGTGGGTACCCCAACCTTTCCTGGCTATTGACCCCAGTGAGGAATCCCAGGACCAGGGCAGAAGAACGGTACAATGAGGCCCATGGGCGGACTAGGAGGGTGATCGAACGCACCTTCGGCCTCCTTAAGGCCAGGTTCAGGTGCCTCCATATGACAGGTGGGTCCCTATTCTAATCACCGAAGAAGGTGTGCAACATCATCATCGCCTGCTCCATGCTCCATAATTTGGCATTGCGACGCCAGGTGCCTTTTCTGCAGGAGGATGATCCAGATGACGGTGTTGTAGCAGCTGTGGAGCCTGTGGAGACTGTGGACAGTGATGAGGATGACGCTGAGGAAGAAGAAAACGACAACAGGGAGTCAGTCATACAGCAATATTTCCAGTGAAACACAGGTGAGTACATTTTCAGGTTTAACATTAAATTTACTTTCACACGTCTACCTCTATCCTGTACCTACATTTTACTCACTATTTGTTAACTGAGTTGTCCCCTTCCATTTCAGTTTCACAAATGTGGTAACCTACGTGTCAACTGCTTGCATCCTTGAAGGGCTTGTGATGTGTGTCATTGGTATGTTAGCCTTCCAATGGGTAACCCATTATGACACTGTCATTGATAATACAAAATTACAAATCATAGACTGACTCCATTTAATTTAGTGTTTCAAGGGTGTTTATTTAAGTGCTAAAAAATGAAGGGGGGGTTGTGAAATGGGGATGGGTGATGGTGGAGGAATGTCCATGGCAGAGTCCAGTCTATTAGTCTCACAGGTACATTGCACATCTGGCCATTGGAAGTGGAGCTGGGGCAGTTCGGAATTGGACAGGGTAACAAAGTGGGACAGTGGGAGGACAATCAGGGTGGTCTTATTTCCTGGCGGGGGTCTTGTCATCTTGCTCTGTCCTGTTCCTGGATCTCAGGGCCCACTTTCGTGGTGGTTGTCCGTCTGCAGGGGATGGGGTGCTGGTGTGGTGGTCCTGTGCGGGGCGTCCTGTCCACTAGCGCCGGCGGAGGTGGTGGGCAGTTCGTTGTCCTGACTAGTGCCAGGGGCCCCTTGGAGTGCTATGGTGTCCCTCAAGGTCTTTTGAATGTTCGTCAGCACCCCTACGATGGTGCCCAGGGCAGAGCTGATGGTCCTGAGCTCCTCCCTGAACCCCAAATACTGCTCCTCCTGCAGACGAGGGTCTCCTGCAACTTGTCCAGGACCGTGGCCATCGTCTCCTGGGAGTGGTGGTATGCTCCCATGATGGAGGATAGGGCCTCGTGGAGAGTGGGTTCCTCCCTCTGTCGCACAGCAGCCCTCCCAGTTCCCCTGTGTTCCTGTGCCTCCGTCCCCTGGACCGTGTGCCCACTACCACTGCCCCAGGTCCCTGTTGTTGTTGGGGTGTTGGGTTAGCCTGGGTTCCCTGTATTGGTGGACACACCGCTGATTGACCTGTCCTGGGTAGGGAGGTTTGGGCCCGCTGGGTGGGTGCTGTGCTGGTGTTACCAGAGGGTGGAAGCTCGGTGTTGGGCTGTGGCTGGGCAAGGGGAACCGACTGTCCTGAGGCCCACGATGGTCTGGGCTGGTCATCAAGATCCAGTAGGGCAGATCTGCTCTCGTCACTGTGGGCCTCTTCTGGGGGTGGAGTGGTGTTGCCTGGACCCTCTGGTGTGGTGACGTTCCTTCGAGTTCCTGCGGGGGTATAAGTACATGATTATTGAATGTGTGTGTGTAATGGGGTGCAATGGTTGGGTGTGCGTGAACCCCAGTGCAGGCATTCCTGTGTGTGGGGTTGTGTGCTGATGGTTGGGGGGTGTTCTCGTTATGTGCAGTGGGCATGCTTTAGTGATGGGTGTCCATGCTTAGTTGTGTCATGCAGGGCTTGGTGTTGGGATAGGTGGTTGGTGTCATGGGTACATTAGTGAGGAGTTTGGGTGATGGGGGAGGGTGTGAGGGTGGGGGTGTGTGATAGCATGCAGGTAGGGTGGGGGATATGATAGTTAAGATTGGACTTACCAGTGTCCGTTCCTCCAATGACTCCTCCGAGGCCCTCAGGATCCAAGATGGACAAGACTTGTTCCTCCCATGTTGTTAGTTGTGGGGGAGGAGGTGGGGGTCCGCCGCCAGTCCGCTGTACCGCGATGTGGTGCCTGGATACCGTGGAACGCACCTTCCCCCGTAGGTCGTTCCACCTCTTCCTGATGTCCTCGTGATTTCTTGGGTGCTGTCCCACTGCGTTGACCCTGTCCACTATTCTTTGCCATAGCTCCATCTTCCTGGCTATTGATGTGTGCTGTACCTGTGAGCCAAATAGCTGTGGCTCTACCCGTAGGATTTCCTCCACCATGACCCTGAGCTCCTCCTCGGAGAAGCGGGGGTGTCTTTGGCGTGACATGGGGTGTTGTGTGTGATGTGTGGGGTGGTGTATGTGTTGATGAGTGTGGTGAGTGTAGTTGTAGGTGGTGTTTTGTGCGTAAATGTTGTGTGGGTGATGGTGTTGTGTGCCTCTGTGTGATGGGGTTGTCTATTCTGTGCTCTCTCTCTCGCCTTCTCTCAGAATTCTTAGTTGTAGGGGTTTGTGGGTGATGTGGGTGTGTGCTTTATGTTGCATTGGGTGTGTGGGAGTGGTGTTTGTATGTGTATCAGGTGTGTGTATTTGTAATTGTCCAATGTGGCGGTGTTTTGTAGATGTGTGTGTATTTTGAGCGCGGCGGTGTGTACCACCAATGGAATACCGCGGTTGAAAGACCGCTGCGTGGATTCGTGGGTCGTAATGGCATGGGCGTGTTTCTGTTGCCGTGGAGGTGGAGGATTTGTTTCCGCATGTTTATCGCTGACCTTTGGTGTGGCGGGATTGTGTGGGTGTCTGAATTTCGGCGGATTTCGAGATGTGTGTCATAATAGCTGTGGCGGTCTACCGCCGCGGCGGCGGAGTATTGGTGGTCTTCTGCACGGCGGTAAACGCCTTATACCGCCAATGTTGTAATGACCACCTAATTTGTGTGTAACTGTGAATTTCCCCCACCCAAATGGTCTCGCTCAATTGAGAAAATTGTTTCCTGTGACTCTGTGGTCAGGGCTTTACTTTAGGCTGCTCATTCTCAGTGGCAGACAGACATGCACTGCACAAGGATTAGAAGCAAGGCAAATCTAAAATAATGCTTAGTATGCACTAACTAGTTAATCCTTGCTCAACCCTTGGTAGGTTGGCAATGAGCAGTCAGGTTTATCTTAGAAGACAGGTAAGTGTAAAGCATTTATTACCACTAAAACAGTAAGTAAGTAAAAGACACAATTTCATAAAAATACTACACCAATGAGAAGAATAGAGAATATTCTTTTCTTTCAAATGACACCAAAACATCAAAAATCTAATGTAAAGAGCCTGAGATATGAACTTTTAAAGAACATACTGTGACATAGCGATTAAAAGAATAAAGCACCAACCTGACTATCTGGTCGCACTGGATTGGGTCAAATGTAAATGTGCAAGCCGACCGCAATGGAGAATGGGTTGAATACAGTCCCAGATAAGTCCTGCTTAAGTTTTTCTTTCATAAGAATTGTTCCAAGAGGCCAGTTCACTAGGAAAACAGTCGTTGGGAGCAAGGAAAGTGTCACTGGCGGTGGTCTGCAAGGCGCAAAGAGCTACTGGGCGTCACAGACAGGTGGGCTGGAGCCTTGCGGTCGCGAGTGGTGATACTTGCTGTGCGAAGAGACAGTCTTGAGACCGCTCGCGCTGATCCTTTGTGTGAGGGGCATGGCTCCAGAGTGAACGGGCCCTTTCGTGTCCATATAGCCCAAAAGCTTGAATTAAAGAGCTCAGAAAGTACGCCAAGGGCCCACGACCTGAGAGGCGCCTCTTGGAGGTCAGTAGCTTGTTGCAGGCGGGTCTATGAGCTGTACTCAGTTGTTTCTTGCTTCTTTTGGGGAGATAGGTGTCTTTTAGCGGTTATTCAGGATTCAGAAGCTCTGGATTATCACTCGGGACTAGGACACACTCTCCCACAATACACCTGTACAGTTCAGGAAAATCCAGATGTAGCTTGCCAGCTGAAGTTGTCCTCTCTTTGGGCTTGCAAATTACTTCTTCCAGCACTCTTCTTCATGTTGCTTATCAGGAGGTCCACTCCTTTTCCTTTTAAGACAGACACAGTACTTTCTTTGAGGAGCCTTGAGAGTGCAGCAGATGCAGTCCTTATGAGTGCAGGCCTTCTGTAGTGCAGTCCAAGGATCCAGCACAGCAGTCCTTCTTCTTATGATGTTCCAGACAGTGATCCAAGGGGCTCCTGAATATCTCCTAAATTTATCTCTCATTCCTGACTGACAAGATAGGAGGACATCCATCCAATGGGGTTCAAGTTGCCACCCTCTGATATGACCACTTCCTTGGAAGTGTGGCATATTTTTGTCCCAGAATGCACCGTTCTTCAAAAATCAAAATGGATACGTTCTCGCCTTGGCGTGCAGGACTGGTGTACCCAACTCACAGGTGTGGCTAATTTTCCCCTACACTCCCCTTCCAACCCCTCTCCTAATCTAATTAGAGGGGCTCCTATCTGGCTGGGGATCAAAGGAATGTGGGCTGGCCTGGGACCTGTGGCATCCATGATTCTACCTTTGAAGTCCAGCTTATCTACCCATTCCCCTTCCCGGCCTGGCTTCTCCAGGAAACAGACCATCTCCCACCAAATGGCTGTATTGTTTCAGCTCCAGGCCTCTTCACACCTACTCAGGAAGCAAACCCAAGTCAGGCTGTAAAAGGCTGACTGTTAGAAATGGGGTCTTTGGTTGACAGTCAGGTTATCCCCAGTTCAAGCAAGGACCCTCACTCTAGTAAGGGTAAAAGAGAATCACCCTCAGCTAACCCCTGCTTACCCCCATGGTAGATTGGCAGAGCAGTAGGCTTAACTTCAGAGTCCTAGGTGTAAAGTATGTGTACCAACACACACAGTAACTTAATGAAAGAACTACAAAATTACAACACAGGTTTAGAAAAATAGAAAATCTTTATCTAAACAAAACAAGACCCAAACTACAAAAATCCACAATACACAAGTCAAGTTATCAATTAAAAAGCAAAATCTTACAGAGCACCAGGTACAAAGGCAGATCACTGAAATTTAACTTAATATATGATTCAAGCAAATAGATTATGTTTGATGAACTAAAATGAGCAGTAAACGGTAGGGACATGAATAGATCACAGAAGTGATGTAAAGTAACAAGCAGATATGTTCAGCCCAGTATTTAATTTGTAAATAAAAACATGCCGGTGCCGAAAACTCTCCCTTGGTGACGTTTTCCATCTTCCTTTCCTCCGTCTTTCCCACATGTGTCTTTTGCTTGCAGTAATTGCCTGATGCAGAACAATAAGTGGCGACCCTCAAAAATAAGTGGCGGTGCCCCCCACCGGCAACCACTAGCTAAAATTAAGCGCTGTTTCAGCCAGTGCATCCTTAAACTAGATGTCTATTGTGGGATATTCTGTTTACCAGTAACAAAAATGCTTCAGAGCTGCTGTTTACTTGAAAACGGGATGGAGACATCAACTAGTCAAAGAATGCAGAACATATTTGTAGGAAAGTAAGTTATTAGTAGGTGGAGGTGTGTACCTTCATCTAGTAACAACACCACAATCACTAATTTGGCCCAGTCAAGTCTCAATAAATTAATCCTTGCTCAACCCTTGGTAGGTTGGCAATGAGCAGTCAGGTTTCTCTTAGAAGACAGGTAATTGTAAAGCATTTATTACCACTAAAACAGTAAGTAAATAAAAGACACAAAACCATAAAAATACTACACCAATTAGAAGAATAGAGAATATTTTTTTCTTTCAAATGACACCAAAACAACAAAAAATCTAATGTAAAGAGCCTGAGATATGAAATTTTAAAGAACATACTGTGACATAGCGCTTAAAAGAATAAAGCACCAACCTGACTATCTGGTCGCACTGGATCGGGTCAAATGTAAATGTGCAATCCGACCGCAATGGAGAATGGGTTCAATATAGTCCCAGATAAGTCCCGCTGGAGTTTTTCTTTCATAAGAATTGTTCCAAGAGGCCAGTTCACGAGGAAAACAGTCGTTGGGAGCCAGGAAAGTGTCACTGGCAGTGGTCCGCAATGTGCAAAGAACTACCGGGCGTCACAGACAGGTGGGCTGGAGCCTTGAGGTCGCGAGTGGCGATACTTGCTGTGCGAAGAGACAGTCTTGAGCCCGCTCGCGCTGATCCTTTGTGTGAGCGGCATGGCTCCAGAGCGAGCGGGCCCTTTTGTGTCCATATAGCCCAAAAGCTTGAATTAAAGAGCTCAGAAAGCACGCCAAGGGCCCACGACCTGAGAGGCGCCTCTTGGAGGTCAGTAGTTTGTTGCAGGCGGGTCTATGAGCTGTACTCAGTTGTTTCTTGCTTCTTTTGGGGAGATAGGTGTCTTTTAGCAGTTATTCAGGATTCAGAAGCTCTGGATTAACACTCGGGGACTAGGACACAGTCTCCCACAATGCACCTGTGCATTCCAGGAAAATCCAGATGTAGCTTGCCAGCTGAAGTTGTCCTCTCTTTGGGCTTGCAAATTACTTCTTCCAGCACTTTTCTTCATGTTGCTTATCAGGAGGTCCACTCCTTTTCCTTTTAAGACAGACACAGTACTT
The DNA here is from genome assembly GCF_031143425.1 of Pleurodeles waltl. Classification (NCBI taxonomy): domain Eukaryota; kingdom Metazoa; phylum Chordata; class Amphibia; order Caudata; family Salamandridae; genus Pleurodeles; species Pleurodeles waltl. Next base: position 259,030,088 of record NC_090445.1, read on the forward strand.
TCTTTAAGGAGCCTTGAGAGTGCAGCAGATGCAGTCCTTATGAGTGCAGGCCTTCTGTAGTGCAGTCCAAGGATCCAGCATTGCAGTCCTTCTTCTTATGATGTTCCAGACAGTGATCCAAGGGGCTCCTGAATATCTCCTAAATTGATCTCTCATTCCTGACTGACAAGATAGGAGGACATCCATCCAATGGGGTTCAAGTTGCCACCCTCTGATATGACCACTTCCTTGGAAGTGTGGCATATTTTTGTCCCAGAATGCACCGTTCTTCAAAAATGAAAATGGATACATTCTCTCCTTGACGTGCAGGTCTGGTGTACCCAACTCAAAGGTGTGGCTAATTTTCCCCTACCCTCCCCTTCCAACCCCTCTCCTAATCTAATTAGAGGGGGTCCCATCTGGCTGGGGATCAAAGGAATGGGGGCTAGCCTGGGTCCTGTGGCATCTGTGATTCTACCTTTGAAGTCCAGCTTATCTACCCATTCCCCTTCCTGGCCTGGCTTCTCCAGGAAACAGACCATCTCCCACCAAATGGCTGTATTGTCTCAGCTCCAGGCCTCTTCACACCTACTCAGGAAGCAAACCCAAGTCAGGCTGTAAAAGGCTGACTGTTAGAAATGGGGTCTTTGGTTGACAGTCAGGTTACCCCCTGTTCAAGCAAGGACCCTCACTCTAGTCAGGGTAAAAGAGAATCACCCTCAGCTAACCCCTGCTTCCCCCCTTGGTAGATTCTCAGAGCAGTAGGCTCAACTTCAGAGTCCTAGGTGTAAAGTATGTGTACCAACACACACAGTAACTGAATGAAAGAACTACAAAATTACAACACAGGTTTAGAAAAATAGAAAATCTTTATCTAAACAAAACAAGACCCAAACTACAAAAATCCACAATACACAAGTCAAGTTATGGGTGCGTCAAAAATAACCCTGCACGGGCGAGTGTGCGTCAAAAAGGGCCTGCAATGCATCGATTTCACTCATGAGCAAGACCTTGTGTCGTTTCTCCTTTCGTCGGGTTGGGTACATCGTTTCTTCTCACCGCAGGAGAGCGATGCATCAATCCGGTCAGCATCCTCGGGTTCGGGCAGGCCTTGCGTTGTTTTTACTCGCCTATTGCTGCACGTCATTTCTCCAGCTCCGTGCATTGATCCTACGGTCACATTACAGGCAAGTGTCGATTTTCAACTGCAAACCAGCAGCGCGTTGTTTCGTCAGCCGCAGATCTAAGTTGCGTCGATCTTTTCCCAGCTCTGCGCTCTCTGCGTGGATTTCCTCCTCTTAGGCTGCCAGCTTCTCCTTTCAGGGTCCCAGGAACTGGATGGGCACCACAAGGCAGAGTAGGAGTCTCTCCAGAGACTCCAGGTGCTGCCAGAGAGAAGTCTTTGCTGTCCCTGAGACTTCAAACAACAGGAGGCAAGCTCCAAATCAAGCCCTTGGAGAATTCTTCTTAAGATGGAAAGCACACAAAGTCCAGTCTTTGCCCTTTTACTCTGGCAGAAGCAACAACTGCAGGATAGCTCCACAAAGCTCAGTCACAGGCAGGGCAGCTCTTCTTCCTCAGCTCTTCAGCTCTTCTCCAGGCAGAGGTTCCTCATGTTTCTAGAAGTGTTCTAAAGTCTGTGGTTTTGGGTGCCCTTCTTACACCCAATTTCTCCTTTGAAGTAGGCCTACTTCAAAGTAAAGTCTCTTTTGAATGTGAAGTCCTGCTTGCCCAGGCCAGGCCCCAGACATTCACCAGGGGGTTGGAGACTGCATTGTGTGAAGGCAGGCACAGCCCTTTCAGGTGTGAGTGAGCACTCCTCCCCCCTCCCTAGCACAGATGGCTCATCAGGAAATACAGGCAACGCCCCAGCCCCCTATGTGTCACTGTCTAGTGTGAGGTGCAACCAGCCTAACTGTCAAACTGACCCAGACAGGGAATCCACAAACAGGCAGAGTCACAGAAATGGCATAGGCAAGGAAATGATCACTTTCTAAAAGTGGCATTTTCAAACCCACAATCTTAAAATCAATTTTACTAAAAGATGTATTTTTAAATTGTGAGCTCAGAGACCCCAAACTCCACATGTCCATCCGCTCCATTTAATCAGATTTAAAGGTAACCCCCATAATAACCTTTGAGAAGGACATGCCTTGCAACAGTGAAAAACTAATTTAGCAATATTTCACTGTCAGGACTTATAAAACTCATTACTATATGTCCTACCTTAACCATACACTGCACTCTGCCCTTGGGGCTACATAGGGCCTACCTTAGGGGTGTCTTACATGTAAGAAAGGGAAACGTTTAGGCCTGGCAAGTGGGTACACTTGCCAAGTTGAATTTACAGTTAAAACTGCACACATAGACACTGTAGTGGCAGGTCTGAGACATGATTACAGAGCTACTTATGGGGTGGCACAACCAGTGCTGCAAGCCTACTGGTAGCATTTGATTTGCAGACCCTGGGCCCCTTTAGTGCACTGTACTAGTAAATCAAACATGCCAATCATGGATAAGCCAATTACATACACATTTTGTATAGGAGCATTTGCACTTTAGCACTGGTTAGCAGTGGTAAAGTGTCCTGAGTAACAAAAACAGCAAAATCAGAATCCAGCACACATCAACAACCTGGGGAACAGAGGCAAAAAGTTCAGGGAGACCACACAAAGGATGAAAAATTTAACACAGACCAATCAGGATATGATGTTACAGGGCTGCTTTAGGTAGGTTTAGGCTACAAAGTTCTAAAACTACTTTCCTGTGATAGTTCTAATAAATCCGATCTTGGCAAGTTGTTGCATTTATTTTAACTATCATTTTGACACTTTGACTAATATTGCTAGCTGTTAGAGCTGGGATTTCTGGTTTTCAGAGCTTGCACCCTGTACAAGCAGGAACCACCACTTCAAGTCAGGGTAAGCTAGGTACATCTTTATAGATAACCTGTGCTCACTCTCTGATAGCTTGGCACAGATCAGGCAGGCTTATCTAAAGAGGTAATGTATGAAGTATTTGCGCAACACACACACACAGTAACAGAAAGAAAACACCACCAACACCACAAAAAGTACTCCACACAGGGTTAGAAAATATATTATATTTTTATGAGTAAAGCAAGACCAAATTGAGAGTAATCCAATGAGTAGAAGTCAAGATATTTAAAGAATAGAAGCCACATTTTTGTAAATATTGTACATAACACTGGTGCACTCAATTATTTCACTTTATTCACTCTCACTGCACCACTATTTTAGGAGCACCTTGATGGAATGAATGTATTGCATTCTGAATATGAACCAACATTGATTTGTATATGCATCTGTTTGGGTTGAGAGATTGATAAAATACTGCTGAGGGAGTTAAGGGCCACACTTCCCCCTTGAGAACCAATAAGTTTAGTAATATAGTTATATATACACATGCCTGAGGGTTACTGGGTTTGCCCCCTTTTCTTCAAGTGTGCTGTATTCTTTCTCAGCAGGATTTCACCAGTGGCTGATACCTATGCCTGCCCTAAG